>NC_140586.1:887168123-889668123 GCF_964204655.1 Triturus cristatus | reverse complement strand
CTGAGTCTTCATTACTACAATTTTATGGCGACGATTTAAAAGAACCTGCTTCTGCTACCTCTGTAACCTTCTTCTTCAAGTCCAGAGTCCCTACTATCAAGCTCAAGCAACTACAAGCAACTCAAGTAACCACATCTGCGACTGTTCAACTAACTGGCACATCATAGCCCCACCAGTGACCCCTACAACGGTCGCCCTCTACGCTACAGTGCCAGTTCCTGGTTCTACTCCAGCTCAAGTCTCTGGTTGCTGTCAAGGGGGGTAAGCCTCTGCTGTGCCCTCAAGAGAGGGTAAGCCAAACGTCTACATCAAGCGCTGTGCCCTCTGCTGTGCCCTCAAGTGAGGGAAAGCCAAACGTCTACATCAAGCGTTGTGCCCTTTGCTGTGCCCTGAAGACTGGGTAAGCCTGTGCTGTGCCCTCGGGAGAGGGTAAGCCTGAGTCTTTATTACGTTTTTTTTTTCCTGGGCTGTTCCTTCAGAGTGCAAACCTACCTACAACTACAACTGTTTAAAATACATGCATAAACGTTTTTTTTGCCACAACAAACATCTACTGTTTCTAATGAAGCAGGGTAAACTGTAGCTGCCTATGTCTGCTGACTGTTCAGAAGGGTGTTCCCTACTCAGTGTGCCTCCGTGTCAGCCCAGGCATACTTTAATGCCGTGTGGACTTCCTTTTGCCGTGCATGAGGCTGTTCCTTTTAGACATTGGAAATGGTTTTGGCAGCCTTTGTCAACGTCGGATTTGAAGGAAGCCTACAACATCACGTTTCCAACAGTATATTTAACCCAACTTCACGGGTGTCTATGCGAGGCCTACTCTTCTACGTTGGCTGTAGCGGGACAATTTGTGACTATACATTTTTATTAATATGCTTTGGAGAGGCCATTTGACTTTTGGCAGTTCAACCGCCGTGTTATGACTTTGAAATAAGGCGCGTGTTGCTGCCTATGCGCGCTCTTACCTCCTCTACGTCTGGATACGGGCCTCCCATTGTTATCTTCGTGACGTTCATCAAGCTCCGTGTTTGACCATCAGCGTTTGGAGGCACTGATGTGCCGTGAACCACCCTGCAGGGCGTGGGATTGCGTGACGCCATCTTTGAGTTGGATGATTCAACCATACAGGTTGATTGTTATGGAACGTGAAGTGTCCTTTTTTCCTCCTCTTTGCCAACCACGTTTGTCAGTTGAGGTGTGCTAATAAAGTCGATTCAAGCTTTATTTGGTCAGCGGAGCGATCGTGGGAGCAACGATTACAACATGCTCTGTTCAACATTATGTCTGCTCGTGGAATCCGTGATGATGGAAGTTGAACTGACAGAGTATTTATGTTATGTCAGCGTTTATAATACTTCAACATGAAGGTAATGAGCAAAACTTGTTTTGAACATTTAACGGAACCAAGTGACATTCAACCTTCAACAGTGACTTGTTTCTTTTGTGTGGTGGCATTGCTATACTCGAGTGCAGCGTTGTAATGTTAAATAGTGTGAAATCTTGTATTTTGCATTTAATTTTTCACAGTTCTGTGTTATGCTGCCATCTAGTGGCGTTATTATTGTCACCATTCAATTTGTGCTTAACCATTTTTGTCAAGGTAGCTACAGCTTGGTTTTTGTTTTCATTATCACGTGTTTAGTTTCGTGATATGTTCCTACCTCCACATGGGGTGGGTGTTTTGGGTGTCGTTCCTTTTGTACAGTGCACAGTAAGTTTAGTTGGTATATGGGACAATTTGTTTTACCTTCACTAGTGCACAATGTGTTTTCCCCATACGAGGTCTGTTCCTCGTGTTGTTTTCACTACTGTAAGAGTGTACGCTGTCTAATGTATACACTGTTAGGTGTGGGTTTTTGTCCCACTAGCACATGGTAATCTAAGGACCTCTCTGCGAGGTGTGTTTAGGGTTATGTCCCTAGCTCTTGTGCATACCAGTTGAGGTGTGTCGCACGGACGTGTGATCTGTGTTCAAATGCATAAATTCTTGACCTCTCCGGAGGTGTGTTTTGGGGTCTTTCCCCATTATCTGGTGCATAATGTTCTTACCTCTAGTTGAGGTGCGTCCGCAGGTGGACAGCACATCATTGTTTATTGCCTTCACTGTAGTGCACGCGTTACCTTACTTAAGGTGTTTGGTGTTGGCATGTGTTTAGTTTTCAATTAGTGCACACTTACCTCTACAGGAGGTCGCCCATGCAGATGCGAATGTGCTTACCCTTTGTGGGTGTGTGGTGTAAGTTGCCACAGTGCATGGGTCAGGTTACACTGGGCGTTTCATTTGTCTATGTTTAGTTTTTACGCTCTAGTCCAGTTGTATTCGATTTATTGTTATTTCTTTTTCTTGTTGTCGTCAGGGAAGAGTGAGCATTATGTTTCCGCTTTTTCCCTGTCGTCTTGTTTTCTCCTGATGTGAGCTGTGTTCTTGTATTTCTACCTGGCCAGTGGTTATGCAGGGGACAGTCATTAATGGTTGTTTTCTTCTTTTATTCTTTGGAAGGGAAGATGTGTGTTTTACGTTTTCCTTTCTCATGTTCTTTCTTTATATCTTATCTCTATCTCCTTTTGTGTGTTTTGTTCGGTTGATTTCCTTGGAAGGGAGGATGGGTTCTGTTTGTGTTTCTTTCTCTCTTCTTCTTTCAGTATATTCTTCTTCTGCTTTCCCGTGCTTTCGGGTCTTCTCGTTTCTGTGTCTAGATTCTGTTCTTTCTCTCTCTTGTCATTCAAGATTTTAGCGTTCCTTTTGGTTTTTGTTGGAACAAAGGGGGATATGTAGTATCCTGGTCTGGTATGGTTTCAGATGTGCCAGTGGAATGTTGATAGTATGATGATAGATGGAATGTTGGGAGTGAGAATGGACAGTTGGAGATGGGCTGAGCACCTGGATGGTTGCTCCTGGTGGGGCTACATTGGGGTTATTCACCTGTTATCTACTGGACTACTTCTGCTGTATTTATCATCTTGTAACCAACCTCAATAAAACTACATGAAACTACATCCTGGATCCTGACTTCATTACTACACAATCCTATTGTACCAATAGAGGGCTTATAATAAATTCTTCTAAAACTAAATAGCTAATTCTGAACCCACCAAAGAAGTTAGGTCGGCCCCCTATACTAAACTCAGCCAATTTGGAAAGGGTAAAAGAATTCGACTATTTGGGCATCCGTATTTCGGACAAAATGCAGTGGTCATCACACATACACAAGATGCTCCTAAATCACAAGCGGATTACTGGAGCCCTCCTTAGAGAGCATCGTTCTTCCACCTCTAGACCAATAGCTCCTGTCCTTACGATATATAAAGCCAGAGGTGTGAGTTCAGCACTTTATGGAGCTGAATTATGGGGCATGAATAATATTGATCAGCTTGCCAATTGTCTTATTTATTATGTTTATATGTTTTTTAAATGTTATCTGCCTAGGAACCTTGGCGATGTTCTTACCTCTAAATCTTTGATTTTATGACCGCCTACATTATTATATTCATATGTGCTTTTATGATATTTATATATCGAAATAAAGCTTATTCATTCATTCATCCATCCAGATATTTATATTTATATATCCACTCATTCTTCAATGCAGATTGCTTTATATATAATACATATTTAACTAACAAACCAAACCACATTCACTGGATGATGTCATCAGTGATGTCATTTGAGATATCATCAGTGATGTCATCAGTGATGTCACTAACCATGTCATGAATTATGTAATATGTGACATCATCAGCAGTGGATTGCGGGCGCGCGAGTTATAGTGAGTACAATTAACTATAACTGAGGAATTTCAATGGTTTTGTACGAGTTTAATGTCCAGCTAACTATAACAGCCCTGAAACCTATGGTTTTTTCAGTGAATTTCTAAGGTTTTTTAAATGCTAATTCCTAACTATAACATGTCTGAAACCTATGTTTTTTTTCAGTGAATATATATATATATATATATATATATATATATATATATATATATATATATATATATATATATAATGCTTTGAGAAAGACCGTTTTGGTTGAAACAGGTCAGCAATAAATGAAAAATTGGACTTATCTGGAGTGCGGGTAATTCTTGCAGCACGGCTGTGTTAGCAGGAGATTCTGCATATAAATATAGATATAGGCCCATATTTACAAGGCCACGCAAAGCCGGGACGGGCCAGATATAGTCGTAAGACTAAAGGCGTTAGTCCTACTTTCATATCTGGCCTGTCCCAGTTTTTGCTTCTCCAAATATGGTCAGCCTACTTTTAGACAATAATCTCTGGCAATATGTGACCAGGCTGGCTTGGGGTCTTAGGAGGCCATTGGCTCAGCAGGCTGAAAAACAACATCCTGCACCACAACCCTCCTCACAACACTGTAACGGGGTCAGACGGTACAAGAAGCACCACTTCTCTGCTGATGGTGGGTACTGCAAGGAAAAAGAAGGCTGCCACCCACCAGTGTATCTACCTGGGGCCAGTCTGTAAAGTATGTGTCGCTGCTGGCCACCAACGTGGTGGTGCCTTTGCAGGAAAATTTCAGGCAGGGCGCCAGCCAAGGGATCACCCACATGCTGGCTGCTACGCCCACAGAAGACTCGGAGGCAGGCTGGGCAGCGAACTGATAATTGATCTGTACAGCCCTGTCCTGCCTATGTTTCGATTATTGTAAATGCTCAGCTCTGTCAATGATTATTTCTGCTCTGACATAGGGCAAAGATTTGAGAGGCAGCGGAGCAGTGGCACATTCATATCAGGAAGACAATTTTAGTGCACTGATTGGTGCTGCCTCATGAGCGGCGCGCCTCGTCACAGTGTTGTCCCAGGGGACGCTATAATGCCTGACTAATGCATTTTAGAATATTGGAATGTTGAGAGCTTCATTGAAGACAAGGGAGTAGCTCCGGGCTTACAATGACTGGTAGAAGCCCGGGGCTTCAACATTCCAATGTTTGTCTTCATGCTTCTTCCTTTTTAACTTCGAACATTCTACCCTCAGTGGGTGGATGTTCTACTAGCCTTACATACATTCTGGCTTGGGCTACACCAGTTGTTAAAGGCCCTCTTCCTCGTTATAGGCCCGGGCCGCACTCAGATTCAGTGTCCTTTAAGAACCGGAATAGCCCTCGGCAGCGGACAGCCGCACTGAAAAGTGTTTGTCTAACCACTGATCCGTGGTACCTGGCAGGACTGAGGTCGAGTTCAATCAAGATATACAAGGCTGCAACAAAAACAAGCATTTGCAATGCAATAGGTCTCGCATTTACAAGAGTTTGAGCTATTGGCATTGTAAAGGAAAATAGCTGAAATTCTCACAAATGCGAGACCTATTGCATTGCAAATATTTTTTGTTTCAAAGCACCGCATGCCGCGCTTGGAGGTTAGTAGACGCTACTTTCCTAGGGTGACCAGACGTCCCCGTTTTCCCAGGACGGTCCCCGTTTTTGGAGAAGTGTCCCCGTGTCCCGACACATTTCTCCAATTGACTCAAATGTCCCTGTTTTCAAACAGTGTCCAGGTAAAACACAGAAATGTCCCTGTTTTTCATTGTTCCGGTTGAGCATGCACGCGCATGCTCTCTTTGCACTGTTTACGGCATGTGTCGTCACTGAGGTGAGCGCTGTAGCAAGAAGGGAAATCCTTTGAAGAGAGACATTTTACACGCAGCGCCACCTACGTTGCCAGCCAAAGTTTTACTTTGGATAAAACAATATTTCTTCGTCCTGTAGCTTGTATTCATAGCCATACAAACTTTTCAGTAGCCCTTATGCATACCGTGCAAGGATTAATGCATTGCTCATTGCATGTTTTATTCCTAACCAATTGATGCATGCTCTGTGTTCTCCATAGCAAAGCTATGACTTGACCTTTTGACTGACCTTTCAGATCACGGCAAAACTGTTTAGCGGGAAAGGACTTAAAGGAGCAGGGTTAACGCCTGTGGGAGAGGCGAGAAGCGCTGCTCAAGCTTTTTGCTCCGGTCTTCACACTATTGCCCTGTGAGATGATACCAATGACTAGAGTGCACTATACATACCCCAGTAAGGTAACATGACATTCCAGCAGTGACCACGCAAATGTGGGAGGACTGTGTGGTCGGCCAGCCTGTGCAACCCTTAAGACCCTAAGGCAGGAATACCTGGAGAGAAGTGTTTTTCTTACATTGGTCCATGGCTGCCCTTTGGCAGTTTAGCATTCCGCAGTTTACCTCCCATGCTTTTCTGTCATGAGCAACTAAGCAACATTAGTGAGTTGTACTTTACGTGGTGCTGACGCGCAGCTATAGAAACGAGCATTGATAAAGCTAGTAAATCTGGCGTTTGCTAGCCTGTAATGTTTTATTGATTTTTGGCATATATATGCTATAGTCCTTAAAAGAGTAAATGTAATAAAACATACTAATGCTGCTGTGTAAAGGAGAGGGGTGCCAATAGAAGACCGCGGATTTGTTGTCTGTAATGCATCATCTCGGTCTGTGGAGGGAAGTGTCATTGTAGTCCTTTTTCTATGTCTATGACAGCTGTCTGGTCACCCTATACTTCCCTTTTCTTTGGACAAGCCAGATGTAAAAAAGGGGTGTGGCCGACTTTTTTGGTAAAAGTGCACCAAACACTGCTTTCGTTTTAATGAGTGCTTTGCTTCTTTGTTTAAGCTTGTGTGCTAATTTTGGATTAAGCCTAGCAATAATATCATCATAACCCTCAAATGCTTTGCTACAACATTATTACATGTTAGAAATCATTTACCCAATTCACCAAAATGAACTGTGAATGACAGGGTGAGGCAATGAGAGACGTAACGATTTTGGGGTTTTGGGGTGTTCAAGGCTTCAGGTTGGTGAGGACCAACCTGAAGCCTTGAACACAAAGAGCATATCATGCTTGTGAACGATTCCGTGGTGGTCCCTTCCTCCTAGGACCACCCCAAGCACAGTTATGGGCAAAAATACAATCCCAGCCAAAGGCCCTGCAAAGCATTATGGGACGAGGTAAGTAGTGGGCAGTGAATATTATAGTGTCCAATATCAAAAATAATTCTACAAAGAGCTGCAGTTCAACTAGTGGTTACTAGATGTCCCTCACGAGTCAAATGCAAAAGCATTGAAATTATTATTACATCAAGCTGCAGTTCCACTAGTCGTTACTAGATGTCCCTCACGAGTCAAATGCAAAAGCATTGAAACCCTTTCATGAAAATTTTGCATTTGACTCGTGTGGACTCGTGAGGGACATCTAGTAACGACGAGTGGAACTGCAGCTTGATGTAACAATAATTTCAATGCTTTTGCATTTGACTCGTGAGGGACATCTATTAACGACTAGTTGAACTGCAGCTTTGTGTAGAATTATTTTGATATTGGACACTATAATATTCACTGCCCACTGCTAATCTTGTCCCATAATGCTTTGCAGGGCCTTTGGTTGGGATTGTATTTTTGCCAATAACTGTGCTTGGGGTGGTCCTCAGAGTACGGGACCACCGCCGAATCGTTCAAAAAGATGTGCTTTTTGTTTTCAAGGCATCTGCTTGGTTCTCTCCCTAGGTTAGGGAGGATCCCAAAATCATCACCAAAATTAATATCACCTGTGTGAAATGACTATGTGTGTTATAGCATATAAAAACAGAAATTCTAATGTTTCAGATCAAGTGTAGTTCAGTAGGGGAAGATTGGCTATGTCTGGACAAAGTGAGGAGGCTAGTACTCCCTCCTTGGGCTAGTATCCATGCTTCTTCTCCCTTTCCTTAATGAGATGCAAAGTGGGCGGGAGAAAAGCATAGTGGCAAGTAAGTAGTAAGTAAAATAACTTTACGCCTGCTTTGAAACTGACTTAGCCATGATATCCTATGGAAGGTGGATATCATGGCTAAGTATGTCTTGCCCTATCAGCAAGCTATCGCCAAACCCTGTGCGATTATCACTGGATTTCCAGCGATAATCGCACAGTTGGCAGCTTGCGCTCTGAATTCTATTGCTTTCGAGATAAGCGTTGCTGATAGCACGCTATCTCCGCAATAAAATTCAGAGTTGGCCAGCGATAATTATTCTCGCGCTAAGAGCGCTGAGCGATAATTATCGCCTGGCCTTGATAATATGCCCCCTAGTGCTAGGAGGCTGTAATTAAAGCCTCCTGAGTAACAACACATGGAAGAGGGCCTGTCCTTATGGGAGGTTACAAGATGAGACAAACTGGTACTAAGGAGGGACTACTAAGCCTATTGAACAAGAAGAGCCAGAGTTTACAAAGGACAATGACACAAGCCAATGTGAAATATGGGCGGAGCATCAAGTCCATACCAGAATACATCATGCTTTACAGAGCAGCGCATGCACTGCCCAGGCTCGACCTAAAAACAGAAGAGGCAAAAGAGTTGCAAAAACACTGCAATGATGAGACTCTGAGAATCAACGACTTTGGAAGAACACAAGATTCATTCCAGTAGAAGACAGAACTGCCAAAATAAGCTCCGTCAGCTCCCTGCAGGCCATCCTGCCAGAAAACCCTACAAAATAATTCTAATTCACACAGGTTTGTTGAAAGACTTACAGACTCATCCCATTTCAGAAAATTAAACCGTAGGGAATAATCCTCTGAAGCAGCTACTCCATTCATATACCTCAGGCCAAGAGACAGCTGTATGCCTCCTTCCCATGGAGATCCCCTGACAGGCAACCGCACAACTGCAGGCGTCAGTCTGCCTTCGTGAACCTTAAGGGCCACGAGACATGGGATCTAGCGGGCTCTCTGGCCTACAAAAACTGCATTCTTTTTTTATTTTTTTTTAAACAATGCAAGTGGCCCCAGTGGAGAAGTACGGTCACACTTAAGGCTGAACCAAGACTGTGACCCTTCTGTGAAGCGGAGGTCCTCAGCAATTTAAGCCACGCCTCCCTCGCGCCCCGCCTTGGGCTCAATAATTCAGTCAACAGTAAGTCAACTTCTTTTTGGGGGCAAAAAGGAGTTTGGGGCAGAGGCGGTCAGGAAGCAGTGAAGAGAGAGAGTGAGAATGGAGAGACGTTGTACATGGAGAGAAAAAGGAAAAATAGGAGACAGAAATGAAGTAAAAGGAAGGAAAGGAAGAAATGGCGAGAAAACAAAGAAAAAGAAGTAAAAGAAACATAAGTGAGAAAGAGGTGAGGGCTCAGACAAAAACAAAGTAGGGGAAATGGAGGAGATGAAGAGAAGGAGAGAGAAGAGAGAAGGGGGGTGTCTGGTGCTTGCCTAGATTGCCGCAGGGTGTGGGTCAACGAAGAAGCAAAGAACACAAGCACAACGACAATTCCAATTAAAACCACAACATCGAAGTTTTGAAATCCAGTTATACACAGCATTTGTTGTTTCAGGTTAATGCCCTTTAAAAGAACATATATGAATGAATAAAATTCTGAACTGCATGCACACAAGCCCGTTTTGGAGGAACAAAGCTGACCCTGGCATAAAAGGAAACAGCCACCTGCAAGGAAGGCCAACCAGGAAAGAAAGGCCAGGTGCTCTGCCCTAAGCAGGTAGTCCACTGAAGGGGGGAATGAGGTCTTAAAGAAGAAGGATGGGAAATTCCAAACAACATTACAAGAAATACTCGAAGTAGTTCGGGACAGGAAGAATACATAAAGAGGGTTGACAGAGAGTGGAGAGAGTAGAGAGGAAAATAAATATAAAGAGCAGCGGAAGAAAAGGAGAGAAAGCAAGGGGAAGGGAGGAGGGGACTGAGAGGAAGAGAGAAATGGGGGTCACATTGTACGGGGCTACCCTCTTCTGCTGGCAAGTCACTGCAGACACAAGTTAACTTCTCATTGCTTGTGTCGCACATAGCAGCCCAAGAGCTTCCTCTCTGTGCAGTGCTCTCTGACGATTCCCTCCGTGCAGTGGAGTCACCAACTGCAGAGGTCTCCATCCCCGAGGAGTGAAGTCACATTCAATAGACGCTCACCATCTGTGTAGGCACACACTACAGGCAGCCGCTTCCCCCGCACAGATAAGCCACCTCCCTAAGAAAGTAAGTTGATCCGAGGCACCACAGAGGGTTACAAATGCTCTGGCTGCTAAGTTCCGGAAACACAGGGGCAGATTTACAAGAAAGTGACGCATCTGTAGAGATGCGTAATTTTCCCTGCGCCACCCTGAGAAACCCTTGCGCCACCATGGATGCGCCGTATTTACAATATGGCGCACCATGGCGCAAGGATTGACCGATGCGTCAGAAATTCTGACACAGGGGGGCGTGACTTGGCGCCCGAGTGAATGGCGGCACCCAGGTGAAGCTCCGGGTCCGCCGGGAAGACTCGGCGTTTCAAGACCTGCTGCCGCTCGGACGGAGACGCGCACGGGCCTATGAAGACCTGGTGCATGCTTTGGGACCCCCGCTGACTTCAAATGCGGACTTTAATTGCCTTTCTTACCGAAGTGATTTCTTCAGCAGCTTTCCTCTCAGCGCAGCCACCATTTCGAATTTATACGCGCGCGAGCGCATCTCCTCACAATAATGATGTAGTTTCTTTTTTTGCTCACCAATGCTTATACATCCACTGTCATTACTCCAAAAACGTGGATTGGCAGTTTTTTGAGGGGGCACTGTGGCATTTTACTGCTGTTTTCTACCATTTTGGATATTGTTTTAGTATCTTCACCTAAGTGTATGCTGTAATAATTATGGCTGCCACTCATTTTCCTCTCAGCATGTCCTCAGACTGCAGTGCTTTTTTATCTTAATGCCACTGCTCTTCTCCTCTATTAGCTTATTTGTCAAGGGAGATTGTCCTTGACAAGCTCAACGCGATCATTTTTTTTTCTTTCGGTGTACTGCCTCATATATTGTTTTTTCCTTCCAACATTGGTGGTAGAAGCAGTAGCACATCCACTTGGAGCTCTCGTTCGTTTTTGGATGTGTACTTTTAACTCTGGCATACCAGTTCTTTGCTGATGGCATGATGACTGGCTGCAATTGACTGTCTTGACTAGAAGAGTCTCCTATGTTTTTCTAGAAGTTACTATTTTACGCTCCACGCATTGTTTGCTGTGTATGATCCCTTGTATACTCACATTGGCGCAGAGCATGATAACTGTGTTTTATGGGTAGAACGAGGGCACTTCAACCCTCTCTCTCCAAATTCAAACACAATTTTATAAAAAAACTCAAAGATTTTTTCTGAATTCTCTCAATTAGAAGAGTCTCTGGCCTCTTCTCCTCGCAGTCACGATACAACAATGGAGCCCCCTTGAGGAGGAGCTTAGCGCGCATCCAAGATGGTCGCGTGAGCACAGGGCTCCCCGGACCCTTTCTGCTCCTCGGAATATATCCTGAGACTATCCTGATTTGGTGTATGGAATCTGGGAGATGAAGACCAGCTGATCATATATCTCTTTTCAAAACTCTAATCGGACCTGGGGCTCCTGAGTTATTGTCGCCGGAACTTTTGGGACCCACCCGACGGAGGTGGCCGGGGTGAAGGTGACCCGTGGGGCCGGGCTGCAATTGAACAACAGCGGCCTCAGCGCGGTGCCAGTTACCGATTCAGCACTTTCGGTTTCGGTTTTGGCCTTCAGGAGATCAGCTGGCGTGCGTGCTCAAGGTGGCGAGGTGCCTCCTGGGCCTCTGCCCGAGGTTTGCTTTCATCTGCTACTGGCGGGTCTGACGCCTCCGGCCCCTACACCGACGGTTTGTGGTCCTTTCGCTGGCACCCGCGCACCCCTTGATCGGAGGTCCCATTAAGTGACTGTGCTCATATGGCGGGCAAAGGGGGTCCGGAGGGGCGCAAGACCAAGGCTTCACTGCGCGGGGGAGCGGTCCAGAGCAACAACATGGACCGCTATACCCAGGGCAGGAGGTCCCCTGGCGCTGCTGGCCTCTCCCCGGATGCTGCAGGGGGAGGCACGACCGTTGCTGCGGAACCTTCCCTGCAGGACATTATGGGCGCCATCGAGGGCATCAGGGAAACTATCGCGACGCAATATGAGGCCCTGGCCCGTAAGATCGACACTGTCGCGATCGACGTCACCTTGATTCGGGCCGACCTCTCTAAAACCAACGAGAAGGTCCAGGCCCTTGATGCACGGACCTCCACCCTGGGTGCGGAGGTGTCGGATCTGCGGGCCGCGCTTGGGGACATTAGAGTGGTCAACGACCATATGGCCCGGCGACTTGAGGACTTCGAGGGACGGGCCCGACGCAACAATATCCGCATCATTGGGGTACCGGAGTCCTCCGACAGCCGCCCGGTGGACCTCGTGGTCGAGGAACTTATCCTGCAACAGCTGTCCCCGGTTGGCCTAAGCAAATTCTTCGCTGTGGAGCGGGCCCATCGAGTTCCGGGCGGCCGGCCGCGGCCGGGGGCCCCCCCGAGGCCTATCGTGGCTAAACTGTTCCACTACAGGGACCGCGATGCTATTCTGCAGGCTTCACGGACCCGTGGCCCGGTCCGCTACGAGAACTCGACCATCAACTTTTATCCGGACTTCACGCAACTGGTCCAGAAACAGCGGATGGGATTCCAAGGGGTGAAGCGCCGTCTCCGCGAGCTAGGCCTGAAGTACTCAATGATCTACCCGGCGAAACTTCGAGTGGAGCATGGAGAGCGGACAGCCTTTTTTGACTCTCCTGTGGCCGCAAGTAACTGGCTGGACTCGCTGCCGGACGGGGGTGGCCGGCCCGGGCCCTCTGGGGGCACCGCAGGTGACGGGTCCCCTTAGACTGACCTTTGGTCTTTACTTTCTGCGGCTTGGCACTGTACAGTTGGGTCTTACTTCTTTTGCATACTGTGCTTTACCAGGACCCGTGAGGGGTGCGGGCGGGTACGGGTCCCTTTCCTCCTCCGGGGTCTTTTTGTAGAATGGGGTTAATGGGGCGACAGGCACACTGCAAGTTGGGGGGGGTCTTTGGCCCGCAGGGGTGCAGGGTGGGGGGCGTTGGACTTGGGGTGGGGTTGGGGGGGAAGAGGGGTTGTTTAGTTGTGTGTTTTTTGTTTACAGGGCGAGGTATTGATTTTTATCCATATTTGGGAGCGGTGCTGCGGGCTGGGGGCTTCTTGAGCTATTGGATGGGATGGGGGGAGACGGGTTGAGGATTATGTCATGGAACGTCAATGGGTTGGGGGACCGTATTAAGCGGGGTGTTGTACTGCAATATTTGCGTCGTTTGACTCCTGATGTGGTGTTTCTCCAGGAGACGCATTTGGTCGGCAATGTCTGCCATGCGATGAACAGGGGGGGATACCGCCTCGTAGCCCATTCTGGTTTCACAACTGGCTCCAGGGGGGTGGGCATTCTCCTGCGAACCTCCCTTCCGGTGGAGATCACGAGGATAGTCTCTGATGACAGGGGGCGCTATGTGTGTTTGACTGGGAGGTGGGAGGGGCAGCCCCTTACCCTGGTTTCAGTCTACGTCCCCCCGGGCCTCCAGAACTCCACCTTCACTGACTTGGGTCGAATGCTGCTTGACCTTCCGGACGGCCTCCTGCTCATGGGCGGGGACTTTAATTCTGTGGTTTCGGGTGAACTGGATCGTCACCCACCTAGGACCCTCCCCGCTGCCCAGTCATGGCTGGGTGGGATGTTGGAGACCTTCGGCTTGGTGGATAGTTGGAGACTATTGCATCCGACCCAGTGCCAGTTCACCTTTCATTCAGGGGCGCATGGGAGTCTCTCCAGGTTAGACTACTTTCTCATGCCCGCGGCGCAGACTGGTCGGATTCGAGAGGTCAGACACCTGGCGCGTGGTATCTCCGACCATTCTCCGCTGTGGCTTCTCTTTGACACCGGGTCGCGGTCCGCAGGTCGGATAGCTCCCATTAACCCCTGGTACCTGCGGGACCCTGTGACTCGGGACAGCCTGGTTAAGGCCATGGACCAATACTTTAGTGAAAACGAGGGGTCGGTGTCGTCTGCGTTGTCCCTTTGGGAAGCCTTTAAAACTGTGCTACGCGGACACGCCCTCGCCCAGATAGTGGTGGCCAAGAAGGTTAGGAGCGAGGCGGTGGTAAAGCTGGAGACTGACATCTCGGGGCTGGAGTCGGCCCTGGAGGCGAATGTTACTCCGGACGGACTACATGCCCTTAGCCTGAAACAGTTCGAATATAGGTCCCTGGTCACTGACGCGGCCAAAACTATGTATAGGGAGCGGCAGGGCCGATTGTATGACGCGGGGGACAAGGCGGGTAAGTTGATTGCGTGGCTGGACAAAAAAGAGAGAGTGAATCGTGTGGTCCCCGAGTTGCGTGCTACGGATGGTGTGTGTGTGACTGAGCCGGATGAGATTGTGGAATGCTTCGCTGATCACCTCCGGGCGGTGTACTCCCCGGTGACTGACAGGGACGAGGATGACTCTCGCCTCCTACTGAGAGATATTGCTCTGCCCGGCCTGTCCGTTGAGGACCGGGAGCGGTTGGACGCCCCCTTATCGTCGGATGAAATAGCGACCGCGATTCGTTCCCTTCGCTCGGGCAAGGCTATGGGTCCTAACGGTCTGCCCATTGAACTATACAAATTGCGTCCTGATAAGCTTGCGCCCTTCCTCGGCCGCATGTTCCGCGACTCTCTTGCGGCGGGTTCCCTTCCTGCCGACCAGCGCTTGGCCACTATAGTCGTTATTCCCAAGGAGGGCAAGCCTCGTGACCGCTGTACCTCCTACCGGCCTATTTCACTGCTCAATGCGGAGCCTAAAATCCTGGCGAAAGTCCTGGCCAATCGATTGTTGAGTGTAGTGTGCGACCTTATTCATCCGGACCAATGCGGCTTTATCCCGCACCGCAACACCGCTCTTAACTTGCGGCGTCTGCACGGGGTCCTCGCCAGGGCGGAGTTTCTCTCCGAACCGGCCGTGCTGGTTTCTTTGGATGCCACGATGGCATTTGACACTATTGAGTGGCCATTCCTCTGGGCCGTCTTGGATAAATTCGGCTTTGGAGAGGGATTTATTGGCTGGGTGAGGCTCCTTTACACGGGACCCATGGCTCAAGTGGTGGTGAATGGGCGGGTCTCTCGGCCCTTTGCCCTTGGCAGGGGCACGAGGCAGGGGTGCCCGTTGTCCCCGTTGCTTTTTGCTCTCGCCCTGGAGCCACTCGCTGCCTGGCTCCGTTGGGAGCCCTCGCTTAGAGGGATCCGGTGGGGCCCGGGCTTTGAAGATCGGGTCTCGCTGTATGCGGACGACATTCTCCTGTACCTCACCTCACCGCGGCAGTCACTCAACGTCCTTTTTGACGTTCTGACCTCCTTTGGGAACAATTCGGGTCTCACGATCAATTGGTCTAAATCCTGCGTTTATCCCATCGCTGGTGGTCCTCCTCTCCTGCCGCCTCGGCTCCCGATTCAAATATCTCTGAGCGGCTTTAAGTACCTGGGGATATACGTTTCGCTGGACCCGGTGGCTCGCTACGAGCAGAATCTTCTGCGTCCACTTCGGCGGCTGCGGGAGGACACGGCCCGGTGGTGCAGGCTGCCCCTGTCCCCGCTGGGTCGGGCCGCGCTGTTTAAAATGATGTCCCTTCCCAGGTTCCTCTATGCACTCCAGAACTCCTTTGACGTTATCCCAGGGGCCTACTTTCGGGAGGTGGAGAGCCTGCAGAGGAGACTGGTGTGGAACGGCCGGGCGCGTATTGCTCTTGCCAAGCTCACTCTCCCCTGGTATGACGGGGGCATCGCGCTTCCTGACATTCGCAGGTACTATTGGGCCTCGCAGCTATCTGCCATTAACCACGCCACGTATGCGCCCGGCTTGAATCCGGCGTATGAGATGGACAAGTTCCTGCTTCCCGGCGGGAACTACAACAGGGCACTTTATTCCCGCCTGGCTGACCGGACCCTTACGGGTCCTACTAAGATTGCTGTGCGGACCTGGAGGGCTGCCACTGCGGCCACGGGCTGGAGTGAGCGAATGACATGTGCTACTCCCTTGTTTGCCTCCGACCGCCTGGGCAGCTTGTGGACCACCAAGGGGTTTGACCAGTGGGACACGATTGGTATCAGCAAAGTGGGGGACCTGTGGCACAAGGGCGCGGTCAAGACTTTCGCGGTGCTCCAGGCCGAATACGAGCTGACCGACAGGGAGTTCTTCCGCTACGCCCAGGTTCGACACGCCCTGCTCTCGGTCTTCGGGGAGGGGACCAAGATCCCTGTTTCCTCGCCCCTCGAGGACCGCGTACTTGACGGACATGTCCCTGATAGTACTATTTCTTTAATTTATAAAAAATTGATTAATCACCGGGCGGATCTCCTGGTGCGCCTTCGGGAGGCTTGGACTGGGGATGGGGTTGAATTGGACGACGAAGACTGGCAGTCTGCACTGTCGTCCCCCAAGGAGGTTGCCATTCCGGCTCGTCTCCGGTTGGTACAGCTCAAGATTCTCCACCGGGTGTATGTTACGGGTCCGCGCTTGGTCGCGATGGGATTCTCCGACGACGAGGCTGCGGGCTCAGCGCCACCTTTCTTCATATCCTTTGGGAGTGTCGCGAGGTGGCGGACTACTGGCGCCGGGTCCACACGGTTATGGGACAGGTCACCGGGGTTGTGCTGCTGCCGGAGGTGCGTCGCTGTGTCCTGAATGTGTGGGAGCCCAATGACTACAACGCGGCTCAGACTCGGTGGGCGGCCCTAGGGACCATGATTGCCAAGAGGGATATAGCGCAACATTGGGGCGCTCAACGGCCGCCCACCGTGTCTGTATGGAAGGAGAATATGGACTGGTGTATGTTTCGGGAGAAGACAGTGTATGTGGCCCGTGGCAAGCCGGGGGCCGGGGGCATGGGGTAGAATTTGGGGTCAATGGAATGCGTATCGCGGAGGCATCTGTACGCCCCCCCTGGTAGACACTGATATCGCCATGTCCCCCTGACCCTTGACGGCTCCTGGCGCTTTTTGTAACAACCACATACGGACGTTCATCTCCCTTGACCCCCTCCCCCCCCCCCTCCGTCCCCGGCCTCCCGGTACTCCTCTCTTTAGCGGATTGCTCAAATGTTCTGACTGGAGTCTCCCGGGGGCAGCCTGAACCGCACTGGTATCCCTCGTAACTCGCCTTTTGTTTTTATTGTTTTTCTTTTTGTTTCTGTTATTGTTGGACTGATGCTTGCTGTTCCTCGAGGACTATCTTGAGCCACTGCGGGGCAGTGCCCTGGGAACGGATTGCAGCTTTGATATGTGTATATTTCCTTATGTACCTAGCGGCCGGCCCGGGTGGTTGTAGGCCCATACTTGTAACCGAATTATTGTTCAATAAAAACTTTTTCCAAAAAAAAAAAAAAAAAAAAAAAACAATGGAGCCCTTGTCTGCAGCTTCAGGGAAATCCAACACCAAGCGCTTAAAAAAGGATCCTCCATCGCCGCCTAAATCGGCTTCACCAGCGACAATGGAGTTACTATTGGAGGAAATTAGAGCTCTTCGGCCATTCATGGAAGAAACTAATACTAAACTATAATTGGTCTCAATTGGAAGCTAGAGTCTCGTCAGTTGAACACAATGTATCCTCCTTTAAAGAAACCTGTGTTGCTGTCTCTCATCTACACTCTCAAGTTTCTACGCTTCAAAAACAAGTTGAAGACTTTGAAAATCACGGTAGACGCAACAACCTATGCATTTATGGCCTGGGAGAAGGTCTTGAAGGGACAGACTCTCTTGCATTTTTCAAGTCATTCCTCCCTAAGTTGCTCCATATGCCGGAGGGGACGATCCTTAACATTCAGCGAGCACATCGGCTAGGTCGTCTTCCAGCACACTCTATGTCCCCGCCAAGACCTAGAGGAGTCATCTTATACTTTCTTGAGTATACGGATCTGTTAAAGGTTCTCTCAGCAGTCAGAGCATCTCCTAAAGTCACATGGTCTGGCTCATCCCTGTATTTTGCGCAAGACTATGCTAAAGCTACCGCCAACAGACGCAAAGCTTTTTTGAATATGCGAGCTGACTTGCTCTCAATAGGAGCCAGATATAGACTTTTTCATCCATGCCTCTTTAAAGTCACATATAATAACAAAACCACCAAATATGAAGATCCTGTGCGTTTACAAAGTTTTATCAATTCGTGCAAACCGAATGTCATGGATTCTTCTGGTCCTGCATCTTCTCTTTGAATGTTTAATATGGTTTTTTCATTGACATGCTGACCGAATTCTCGTTTTCTCTTTTTTGATGTTTGGCAGTTTGCATGTTGTTTTTTTTCTTTCCTGTTAATAGCATACTTGAAGATGTTTTTGTTGTGTTTTTCTTTTTGAGACTTTGTCTGTTAATGTTCCTCAATTTTCCTGTTAATGTTCCTTCGTGCGGAATATTCTAACTCTGATTCTGTTTTGTCATCACAGATTCCCTACCTTTGCTTTATGATGTCTTCCCGGTCCTCCGCTTTGCTGATCCCTGGATGCGTCGTCCATTCCATGTGGTTCCACCCCCTTCCCCGTCTTTGCCTGGTTTCTCCTTATGTAGGTATGTTTCCCTCCTGTACCCCCATCCTTTTTGTTTTCTTATTCTCTTTGTTTATTTCTCTTTTATTTATTCTCTCTATTTCCCTTTTGGTTGTTGTTGAGTTTTTTTCTTTTTGCATGTCCTGTCCTGTTCTTTTTTCTGATCCGTCTGATCTTTCTCTTGATATGATTATTTCTCAGCTCTTATTGTTATTTATTCTTCTCATCCTATATTTATTTTCTTATCCTTTTCCTTTGAATCAAAGCTCCTGATATATTTCCTCCTGCTTCTTGACTTTTTCTTATAGATTTGTTTATCTTCCTTCTCTACTTTCTCTTTGTCTTCTCTCTTACACTTGGGCCCTGGCAACCCTTTTTCAGATTGTATTGTATTTCCTCTCGGATTATTTCACTGAATCGATTTGCTGTTGTTCCTTCTCCTTGTTTTATTTTACTCTTGAACTTTTATGCCGATGAGATTAGTATAATGGAATATTAGAGGGCTGAATTCCCCCATCAAGCGTCAGAGAGTTATGACCCACTTAGCAAAGATGAATGCTGATATTGTATTCTTACAGGAGACTCACCTAACGGAGAATGAGTCATCAAAACTAAAACGAGGTTGGGTGGGGGAAATATTTTATTCTAACGGTGATGGCAAACGCAATGGGGTTATGATGCTCTGTCATAAGTCACTTGATTGTAAATTTATATCAAAGGAATCTGATACAGAGGGCCGTTGGCTCCATGTTAAATTGCTGCTGAAGGATGTTCCAGTCTCCTTTTTCAATGTATATGGTCCTACTGGTGGTGATTCCTCCTTTTGGTCCTCCATTGCCCAGCAGATGGCCCTCTTCATGGAAGATAATTTTATTCTAGCAATCAGATGTTTGATCCCTATGTTGATCAACATTCCAAAGTTCCATTCATTCCTAACAAACCACATAAGTCCTTCATTCATGCTATTACTCAGCACAAACTTTTGGACGCCTGGAGGTTGTGTAACCCCACCACCAGAGAGTATACTTTTTATTCCCCTGTGCATCATTCTTAAACACGTATTGATTATTTTTTTGTTTCCCACAACATTTCACAAGCACTTTTGCACGCTGACATAGGACCTTTATTGTTATCTGATCATGCCCCCGTCTCGATTGATTTGGACATTTTACCAAAAGTTAATACGCCCAGAAGATGGAGATTTAACAACTCCCTTCTTTTGGATCCTGCATTCTCTTCCTCATTCTCCACCTTCTTTGATGACTATTTTTCCTTAAACGATTCTACCTCCTTCCCTTTTTCAACTATTTGGGACGCCTTTAAGGCCTCAGCGAGAGATTTTATTATCAGCTTTGTGGCCAAGAAGTGTAACATTACTCGCAAACGCTCGAGTGCCCTGCTTCAAGATATTAAGAGACTGGAGCATTCAAAAGATGCTCTTGATGCCCTTATAAAAGCGAAACTGCAATTCAATAAAGAATCTACTGACAGTGCCTCATTTTACCTCCTGAATTCCAGCGCAAAATATTATGGTGGGAAAAATAAGGCACGTAAAATTTTGGCTAATTATTTGAAAACCAAACACAATAAATTATATATCGATTCTATTTTTGATGGGAATTCTATCTTAAAATTTAATGACACGGAAATTTTGAATGAATTCGCACTTTTTTACAAATCATTATATGCTCCCGAAACGAATCCCACAAGTCATATGCTTTCACAATTCTTTTCAACTATACAGAAAACTCAGCAAACTTTTCCCGATATATCGTCCTTAGAAGTAGATACAACACAACAAGAACTCTTAGAGGCACTTCAACACTTAAAAAAAGATAAGGCACCTGGGCCTGACGGATTCACTGTCGAATTTTACCTCCACTTCTCTAAATTATTATTACCTAAATTACTCCTTCTGATTCATTCTTTTAACTCTCTGGGGGAATCAACAGGCTCTTTCTCAGAGGCTCATATATGTCTAATTCCTAAAGAGGGCAAAGATCTGAAACATTGTAAGAATTACAGACCCATTTCATTGGTCAATATAGATTATAAGATCTTTTCAAAGGCACTGGCCTTATGCTTGTACCCTATTCTACCAAATATTTTAGGCAGGGAGCAATCCGGCTTCGTGAAAGGGCGAGTCATTAATGATAATACGAGGTTGTTTTTTAATATTTTATCTAAAGCTCCGCATCTACAACACTCTCTCGCTGCTATAGCGCTTGACGCAGAGAAAGCTTTTGATAGAGTTGAATGGCAATATTTATTTTATGCCCTCCGATGGTTTGGCTTTGGTCCTAAGTTTATAGCCCTGATCTCACTTTTGTATTCTAGTCTGCGCGCTGCGGTTTGTGCTAATGGTCTCATCTGGCCCTTTTTTGACCTTGGTAGGGGTGTGTGTCAAGGCTGCCCCCTCTCTCCTTTTCTTTTTAATTTAGCCCTAAACCCTTCTTATCAAAGATTCGTCAAAACACACAAATACATCGTTTTCAGACCCCGACCACTAATGTCAAACTAGCTGCCTGCTGGTGATATTCTGCTTTTTATCTCCAACTCTAGTGAATCAGTTCCTGCCTTTCTCAAGGAAGTTCAATCTTTTTCACTGGTTTCTGGGTATAAACTGAATAGCGATAAGTGTGAAATCTTACCTCTGACTAAATTTACTTTTAAAGTTGATTTTACCCCAACGAACTTTACTTGGAAATCTTCTCATATCAAATACTTGGGATTGAGTTTCACGCCCACGATTAAAGACACAGTTACTTTATGTTTGAATAATTGTATTAAAAAACTTTCCGATCTTACTACTAAATGGCATCCCCTATACCTTTCCTGGTGGGGCCGTTTAGACACTATAAAAATGATGCTCTCCCCTATGGTTTTATATACCTTTTCCAACATTCCAGTCCCCATCTCTCCCCAATTTTCCAAATCGATTAACTCAGTATTATCTTCCTTCTTATGGAACACTAAAAAAGCACGTATGTCTCTTTCTAAATTAATACGCCCTAAAAATGAGGGAGGGGTTAATTTTCTCAACTTTCCTGTTTATCAGAAGGCTTTTTTATTACGGCAAGCCTCATATTGGCTGCTTGACCCCACAGATGATTGCCCCTTATGGGCATCAGTTGAAAGTTCGTTTTTGTCCCCCTTTTCGTTTCAAAAATATCTCTCTTTTTCCCGTAAACCCCAAACGCTATCTTCTCCCCTATTTAAATGTACTTCCAAACTTCTCACTCCTTTACTCCCTTTAACTCCTGATACTCTTAGTCTTGAGTCCTTTTTGGCGTCCACCATTTGGCACAATACGACTCTATTAATAAACAATAAACCCTTCTATTGGAAGTCTTGGAGGCAACATGGTTTGATCTGGGTCCATCAACTATTTTTGAACAATGAATTTATTTCCTTCCCTTTACTTCGACAGACTTATAGCTTGCACGCTGCCCTGATTTCTAAATACCATATTCTTCGACGTACGGTACTTGACGTATACACTAGGCTTACCAGTGATTCTAGTATCTCTCATATCGCTGATGTACCTACTGACTTATCCACTCTTTTATGTACCAAACCTAAAGCTTCTATTTTATATACTCTTCTCCTATCTAAGGGTACACCTAGACAAAAATCCATGACTGAAATCTCTTGGGAGAGAGATTTTAGTGTAGTATGGTCCCCGTCAACGTGGAATAAGATTTGGACTAAGATACGTAAAACCTCCAGAACAGCTAGTTTAACACAAACTTTGTTTTATACATACAATAGGCTTTTACTATCTCCTCACGCCTTAAATAAAAGATTCTCCAATGTACAGGATACTTGTTGGTCTTGCGCATCTCCTGATGCTGATTTGTTTCATATGCTTTTTTCATGTTCATTTGTAAATAAGTTTTGGAAACAGGTTTGGTCTCAAATTAATTTAATTTTTGCTACCAATGCCCCATTCTTTGTAAAGGACATTTTCTTGGGAAGCCTTTCCCCAATTTGGGATAACTACGACATTAATATCAGAATTGTTGATTTACTAATAGCAGTTGCTTTTCAGCAGATAACGAGAAATTGGAAAGATTTCACGAAGATTTCTTACAAAGCTTGGTGGTAGGATGTATGCCATAATCATAGATTGGATACATTTCTCCTGTTTCCTCTACAAATGGCCATGAAGCGAATTCAGTTATGGTTGCCTGCCACAATCTTTTTTGATAAATGTGCATTATAACACTCCTTACCAACCCCTTCTCAGCAGGAAGTACTTAAACCCCCTTGATTTCTATTGCTGTTTTTCTAGGTTTCATTTATATATGCATTGTGTTCTCCCTGATTATCCTTTTGCTGTGTTTTAAATTTTTATCTTACTCATATATCTCCGCTGGAATTTGTACACGATGTATTGTTTTTCTTTTGATCAGTAATATGTACTGTATGTTTCCACCTCTTTACCTTTCATAAACTTTTCTTCTGAACTAAAAAAAAAAAAGAAATTCTGACGCATCTGTAGGTGCAAAAGTCACGCGTTGCTGGAGTCGTGTCACAAGCACGACACAACTCCAGCAATGAATTTTGAGGCCTATTACGCCTGCTTCAAGCAGGCTTAAGGTTTTGACGCAGTGGCGTCCTAGAAGTGACATTGTGAAATCTTGCAGATTTCACTGTGTCCCTTTTACAAGGCGTTCTTGCGTGGGAACGCCCACCTTGCATAAATTATACCTGACGCAGGTATAATGAGATGCAGGGCTTTACAACGTGACGCATCTCCCTAGATGCATCATGTTGTAAATTGGCCACATTTTTTACGCGCCGCTGAGCCACAAAAGTGACGCAACGGCGGCACAAAAGTGTTGCATGGGGCCTGTAAATCTGCCCCACAATCTCTTTGACAAACACACAGCTGGGCTCTTTCGTATAAAAGCTGCATTGGGCATTTGAGCGTGCACAAGAGTTTCTTATTATTGTGCAGTGTGGTCCCGGTGCTGATTTATACTCATAAAGGGACAGATTTACAAGAAACTGGCGCATCTCTGCATCATAGCAGAGATGCGTCAGTTTACTTGTGTCACGTAAAAAAAAAACCTTGCGCCTCAATGGATGCGCCACATTTACAATGCGGCGCATCGTGGCGCAAGGATTGGCCGATGCATCAAGCATCTGTTGGCGCAAAGGTCACGCATTCCTGGAGTTGTGTCGCAAGCACGACGCAACTCCAGCAATGCTCAGGAAGGCCTATACCTATTGTGCCGCGTCATTCCTTACGCCTGCTTCAAGCAGGCGTAAGGTTTTGACACAGTTGAGCCCTAGAAGTGGTGCATTGAAATCTTGCAGATTTCACTGCGTCACTTTTACGAGGCTTTCTTGCATCGAAACGCCCACCCTGCATACATTATACCTGATGCAGGTATAATGTGGCGCGGGGCTTTAAAACGTGACGCATCTCCCTAGATGTGTCACGTTGTAAATGTGACGCAAAGTGGTGCATTGTTTATGCTGCCGCTGTGTCACAAAAGTGACGCAATGGTGGCGCTAAAGTGTCACAAGGGGCTTGTAAATCTGCCCCGTCGTATCTAATAAACCAGCGCTTCATCTACACCAGGGAGCAGCGCATCATCTACACCAGGGGGCCACATTTGGCACCCAAACAGCCCTTCTTGCAACGCCTCTAAGAGACCGGCACCACAAGGCATTCTGGGAACACACGCTTCTCCCGGCATTTCAAATGCGAACGCGACCTCCAGTTCTCGACGGGGTTCGGGGCTGCAGGATGTAGCCCGAGTCTGCCTGCCGCCAGGTGCGGCAATCACTGCTTGTTCGCTCTGGACGAGCCTGACCTCTAGTGGCTAGAAGGAGCCTTGCACCTCCCGCTCCTTGGACGAGGAGCGCGTCGATCCTTACCCTAGCGCCTAGAGCTGCGAATCCCAGCTTCGCGTGCACATCAGTGACATCTAACTCTTGGTAATCCTATGCTGCTGCAGACTGCCTTTGTGGGCATTTCACCAGTAACACAGCACTGCGCATGTATATGCAAACGATGCCAGCTGTGTTCTGCTGTCAGTATGCCTCTGTAGGTATTATTTTTGGGTTTTTTAGGTCTCGCCTGACCCAGTGCATGCGCTGGTCTGGCGAGACTTTTTGTGAGGGCTCAAAAAAGTGCTACAGTGCATGTGCGCGGGCGCGGTCGCGCGCGCCTCCGTTTCGCGGACGCACGGCCGCTTTGATGTGCTCCGTGAGCCGGCACTTTTTTTTTTTTAAAGTAACTTTTGATAGTTTGCCATAGAAACAATTTACTTTTGTTGACATGTAGAATTATGCGGCAGAGGTAGTAGCTTAAGTAGCAAGTACTGTCAATCCATGATTATGTGGTAAATGCTGTTGACGCCATATCACACAAATCCAGAGCCCTTCCATATACCGATAGCTGTATAATCTACTGTTTCAGTAATACTTTATTTCGGCAAATTAGCCATAAAAGCCTTCACAACAATAAATAACACATTTTGCATACATGGCCGTAATATACAATTACAAACAATTGACAAAGTGGTTTTATCTCCATGATTAAGCAATACCTGATAAAAAATAAATAAGAATATTATATTAGTTAAAAGCCAGATTTTAAAAATAAATAACACTGAATAAAACTGGGGGAAGACTGAGAATCTTAAACTATATAGCAAGGGGAGTAAATAGGTTCCCCTTCTTTTATTACAGTTTATAACCAGACCAATTCCTAATAAGATGCACATTAAATAGGAATCTGCTTATACCAAAGACCACTAATTGTGAGGTGTTAGATTTCAGTATACGCTCTGCTACTTTATAGGATCTGACCCCCATTTGTTTACAAAGGGGTTTGATCCGGCGAAGCCTCGGTTTTTTATATGCCGGGCAGAAGAAGAGTAGATGGACATCGTCTTCCCTTGCCCCTGAGGAACAGAAGGTGCACAAATCCGAACCTTTTTCCCCGCCCCACCTGCATGTATAAGCACTGATCGCTAAAACCCCATACCTAAATTGCAAGTATAATGACTTTGCTAAAGGAGGGCCAATCTCATCCATAATTTCTTCAAAATCTTTTATATTTAGGAAATTCTGAGTCAATATGCCAGTCGTAGAACCAAGTGATAGCTCGCCATTGGCATAGGACCAGAAAGTATCCTTTAGAATTTTTTTCGAGGACATAGTCATGTTCTGTGGTGCCTCCCAAAAGTGAGAAAGCCCTAGTTTCTTAAACCATTTGCATATATGCTTTAGCCATGGGGTTTTCAACTGCTCATCTATCTGGATTAATTCAATCAAACCACACTTATAATCGCTCAACTCAGGGGTAGACCAAACCCTAACCCAGTACAACAGTGGTCTCAATAATGCTAGGCACTCTGTTCTTTTGAGATTAATATCAAGGAATACGGGAACAAGGGGGGTCCTGGACGGTATTTTAAGCAATCTGCGTACAAAGTTGTTTTCTACCTTCCCAAATTTGTTAGTACTACAGCAACCCCATATCTCAGCACCATAAAGAGCAGCGGATTGGGCCTTCGCTTTAAAAACCTCAAGTGCTGGAGAAATAGCTTTAGAGTGGCTTGCGCCATGCACTTTTAAAATAGGCAGTGAGTTTTGTTTAAGAGATAATGTACTTTTATCCAACTGTCCTTTCCAGGTCAATTTATTATCCAACATCAGACCCAAATAGTTAAAGCTTCCTACCTGTTCCAATTTACGATTCTCTAAAAACAGATTATTCCTTGAGGTTTTTTTGGGGTTTATAACCATATATTTGGTTTTTGTTGAATTTATTTCTAACCCCTTCTCCACACAGTAATTTTGAAAGGAGTTAACCAAATTTTGTAGACCTCTCGGAGTCTGAGAAATGAGAATAGTATCATCAGCAAATAATAAGGAAGTGACTGCTTCTCCATCTAATTTCGGGGAGTCGTGAGCACAGTTCTTTAAAAATCTTGGGATATCATTAACATACAGCGAAAAAAGTGTGGGGGCGAGCACGCAACCTTGGCGCACGCCTCGCTCTATGGGAATGGCTCTTGATATTTCACCAGCCTTCCCCCATCTAATTTTGGCATAATTCCCTGTATGTAACTTAATAAGTTCATTAAGTAGCTCACCTGGGACAGCCAACTTCCTTAGTGTGGACCACAGCAAGTTACGAGGAACAAGGTCGAAGGCCGCCCTTAAGTCCATAAATGCCACATAAAGGCTGCCCTTCCTGATATTTACGTATTTCCAACAGATGCACATAAACCTAAACACCTGATCGACTGTGCTAATTTTAGATCTAAAACCTGCTTGATATTTGGTTAGTAACTTTGTCTCCTCCATCCAATCTAAAAGCCTGTTTAAAATATGTCTGGCGAATATTTTTTGTAAAATATCTATTAAACTGATAGGGAAACCTTGCCTTTTGGACGACCAGAGCACTGTGTGGAGGCTCTTACCCTTCTTAACTCCGTCGCTGGATTTCTTCGCGGAAAACTCTACACCTTGCAGGACCCACTGCGCGGGTCCCGCTGCGCCTGCACCTACTGAGAGGCTCGTGTGGGGAGCTGGAAACTTCCTGGACCATCTGCACTCCGGCAGGGCTGCGAGCAGCCTAGCAGGGACTCCATTGCCCAGGAGTCCCTGCGTGTCACACCTGTGGCCGCTCTCCCTGCCGGCCACGCCCCCCGCCCTACCCCAGCTCTATATTAAAGATAGGAGTTACCGCTGCGCGGAAGCGAGCGGGAGCGACCGGGGCGAAGACCGGGCAAAGAGCGGGCCGTTTGAGGCCGTTCGAGTACGTGAGAGTCCGGTCCGGGCCCCTCCTCTTTCAGTTCACATTTAGACCACCAGCGAAATGAGCACCAGGGAAACCAGAAGTAAAACATCTTCCCTAGCCGCGGCCGGAGCTGTCAAAGGACCTATTGACACCTACTTTGCTAAAGCTGGCTCTCTTTTGATCGAGGAAATCGAGGTGCTGGAGCGAAGAATCTCCCAAGAAATAGACTGGGTAAGGAGATCTTCAATGGGCCCACTGGCCCAAGCCAGAACCCCAGAAGTTAGATCCTGCCTATCAACTAGTGGTAGAATTGATCAAGCACCATGCTCACTCCCTGGCACCTCAACTACTAATCCAGAGTTCAATATTGAGGTGCTGAGTGACCTTGAGGACATGAGCCTAATGGCCCTACCTAGCACCCAAATTACCCTACCAACACTAACCGAGAACACTGAGGCAGTTAAAGCTATAGAACCTAACACAGATAGAGATAGGGGGGTGAGAGAAGGGGCAATACAAAAAAAGAAGAGGGGGCCCCAAAACAAAGAAAATAATAGGACAAAATCCCCCAAATCCAAACAATCGAGAGGCAAAGGGGGGAAAGGAGCCACCTCTGTCTCTATGCTAGAGAAGTCGGGAATGACAACTCCCCCTAGAATTAATAATACAATTCCATTACCACAGTCCACCAATACCGCGCCAGTGGATATTACCTCTGATGATATCACACTGGAGGACATAGGCACACTCTTAAGGTCCCTATTGAGTCCCCTTGAAGCTAGACTGATTAAAATCGAAGCTAGATTAGTTAGCATTGAGAAAGCCACTGTACAACTTGTTGACGCAAGGAAACTTGACAATGGTGGAATTAAAACTACAATAGAGGGTTTAGGACCAAAGCCCACTAAGGGGAATGGACCACCTATTGCCACAAATAATAAGCCTCCACTCACAAACCCCAAAACTCCACAAGTTGTACTAAATAAGACCTTGCAACCCTTAAATGATAACAAGGACCCAACTCCAACCCAGCCTATAGTAATTGTCACTCCGAAAATAACCCCCCCGCTTAAAGCTACTGCTATACCCGCAACCAATAACAAGGGTGATTCGCCACCTATTGGCGAGAAACCATACCCTAACCGCAGACAAAAGCCTGTAAACCTCCCCCCAGAAGCAGCACCCTACACCTTAGTTCTGGTAGGGGTCCCGGAATTAAAATCCTCAACATTCGAATCCACTACCTCTCTTAGGAATAAAGTTATCAACTGGCTCTCTATTAATAGACCCCTTCCGAGAGGAACAACCAGTGATATCTCCATGGCCAGGAGGGCAACGTGGGTGGGTTACACCAGGAAATCTATTAGTGGGGACTGCATTCTGGTCACCTTTAGAGACCCGAATACAGTCGCATATATCTGCACGTGGGTTTCTGACGAGGACTTTGGCAGTAACATTCAATCACTTCCTCTTTCATTTTTCTACCCTTCGAGCCTCTATAATTCAGAGGACCAGAGATGGGGGCACCATCAAGAGTTGCTGGAGGATTGGGAAAACTGCCCCAGGGAGAGCAATGAGCCCCAATACCATAGGGGAAGACCTATACAGCATTTCCACCAGTATGGGGGGGAGGCTGGTTGGGAAACTGTTACACGGAGGAGGGGCGGGGTGGAGGATATAGGAGAGGAATCCCAGGGCCACATAGAACACATTATCCAGCCTATTTACCCACCCACAATAGATACAGCAGTCTGGAAATGGTAGACTGACAGGTGGATGAAGTGGGGAGTTCTCTAATAGTATCTCCCAGGATGGAGATTAGTATACCCCCAGTCCCGGATATACATACTAGGGCAATTGACATAGTCGAACACAAGCCGGCTCTCGTATTAGGCATGACGGATCTCATCCTGTCTCCCATTAATATAACCTCTATCACAAATTATTCCCCCACTAGCCAAATGGCGCCCATTGAGCTTAACTCTAATAACTTCATCTCCGCAGGCCTAGACACCACCCAATCGGCGCATATAACTGTGATCTCTTGGAACGTGGCAGGCCTAGCCAATAAAATAGACTCCATAGAGTGGGGCTCATACATTAGCTCCAAAAATATACTTCTTTTCCAGGAGACTTGGGCACGTGAGGAAATATTATTTCCGGGCTTTGCCTCCTTCTCTAAACCCGCAAAGTGGGGGGGAAGGGGCAGGCCGTCGGGGGGACTTACGACCTGGGTAGCAACTGACCTAGGTTGTCACGCCACTTGCCTAGAGACCGCCTCGGATGACATATTGGCTGTTTTACTCGAGTGGTCAGACTCCACTAAGCTGTTAGTCATTAACATATATTCAAGGCCTGTTCCTATGCTAAAAGAATCTTGCACTATAGATGAATTATCCGGGTTCCTAGAAGGCATTCCTTACGAACTTGCCTGCTTGGTGGGAGGTGACTTTAATTCACAGTACGAACCACTTTCTGGACTACGTGACGGCCCTTCCTATGAGGAAGATTCATGTTGGTTTGTTCCAGAAACGGTGGCCCCACCACTTAGGGCCTGGACTCCCTTGGCCTTGCAGATTACTGCCCTCACTCTTAATCAAGGCCTAAGGGCTTGCAATGGCCGCTGCAAATCGGACATCCCTAGCATGTATACCTATAATAAAACAGGTAGCGAATCCAGACTGGACTATATTTTGGTCAAATTGTTCATGTGGCCATTAATAGTCGATTTCAAAGTCACTGAAAGAATGGACAGTGACCATAACGCTTTGGAATTGACTTATTCCCTGCCAGGGGGCGAGGACACATCCTACGGACCGGATAAAGATAAAGCAGGGCTCTTACTTGAAAACAATCGGCGGAGAGTCAAGTGGGAGAAATTGGTCAATAGTCCAGATAGAATACCGCAGTTATATGCAAGGATCATCCCATTGCTGGAGAGGGCCTTTCAGATTGGAAAGGAGGTGCAAGATGATCCCAATAGAGGAAAGCTTGCACAAATTCATGCAGACATAATCATTACCTTAGAGCAGGATCTGTTTTCATCCTCAGGGAAAAGGAAAGGCCCCCTGTCCAAAACATCCTGGTATAACGCCACTTGCAGGGAATCCAAGGCCCATCTGTTACTTGCTATAAAAGGACGCTATGGCAAGGAAGAAATCCAAGCTAGGAGAAGATCCTACAAAAGGCTCCTGGAAAATGCGCGGGCGGAATGGGACCAGGATTATTGGGAAAACCTTGTTAAAACCCTAACTAACAGAGACTCGCGCAAATTTTGGCGCATAGTCGCCAATGGTACTGAGGATTTATCCTCGGCAATAGAGCCCAACATTGCGCCCATGATATGGCAGCGCCACTTTGAGACGCTTTATGCTGAGGAAGGGGGGGAACAAAATACAGTTGGTGGCATAAAGACATCTAGTCATACGGGAACTCCCTTTACTGAAAAAGAGGTGAGGGAGGCCATCAAGGGTCTAGCTGCGGGAAAAGCCCCGGGACTCGATGGGGTGCCTGGGGACTTGTTCAAACAGGAACCAGGGATATGGGTCCCATATCTTACACTAATATTTAATGCCATTCTGGGGGGAATGGAGGTCCCCGATACTTGGCTGGGAGCAGAGGTGGTTCCAATTTTCAAAAAGGGTTCCCCTCTGCTCCCAGCCAACTATCGTCCTATCAGTCTCATCGACATACCCCAAAAACTCTTCGGAAGACTGATTTTGGACAGGCTTCTGGCCTGGATAGAGGAGATGGACATCCTGTCCCCCTATCAGGCGGGCTTCAGACAGGGTGTATCGACAGTAGATCAAATTTTCCGGCTGAATCTCCTTTACTGGAGAACAGCCGTAATCGAGGGCGGTACTTTGTATACTATTTTTGTAGACTTACGTGCCGCCTTCGATTTGGTTCCTAGGGCACGGCTGTGGAGAGTTATGGAAGAGCTGGTGATATTCAGGCAATCCTGATGAGATTTCATTATAACAACTACGCCCGCGTAAGGTGCGGCAAAGATGGCAAGTTAACCGATAGTTTCCCCGTTCGCAGAGGGGTTAGACAGGGTTGTGTCCTTGCACCGACCCTGTTTTGCCTCTTTGTGAACGGGGTAGTTGCCCACCTGAACAGGATTGCCAACACCGATGCCCCCAAGTTGACAGGCAGCAGGGTGCCTGCAATCATGTTTGCAGATGACACCCTGCTGTTGTCTAAATCCCCTATGGGGATCCAACGCATCCTAGACGGTTTTTTAGAGTTCTGCTCTGAGCGTGGATTGGAAATTAATCCTCAAAAAACTAAATTTATGATTTTGAATCCTAATACCCATAACCGAGCTCCACCTAGGTTAGGCACAGTCCAATTAGAACGTGTGCATAACATCGAATACTTGGGGATTACTATAAACGAACATCTAACGTGGACGTCACACCAGACTAAAGTGACTATCAAACTGGCTCAGTTGGCGGGTGGCACTATGCGTCTGGCGAACAAATCTTCCTATCGCCCACTAACCCCAATCATTCATATTTATAAAACTCAAGCCCGCGCGGGTGTCACATACGGGGGTGAGCTGTGGGGAAACACCAATCTGTCTAAACTACAGTCAACGGAAAATAAATTTCTGAGACAGATCGTTGCCCTACCGCAGAGCACTCCACTACTGCCCCTAAGATTGGACATGGGAATTCGATCGATAACTGAGGAGCTAGGTCTTAAACCTTTGACATTTTGGAGACGCTTGTGGTGCAGCCCAGATCTCATAAACTACAAAGAGGAGTTACAGGAATTCCTGCACCTACGGAACGCCAAGCAAATTCCATGGATGATTTATGTTAAGGGAATGCTAGAGGAGATTGGTTATCCGGAACTATGGACGGATCCTACAAACGCCTGTTTAAAGACTCCAAAAAAGGTTCTTGTGAGAGCATACCAAGAACTAATGCTCACCAGAGCTATCGATGCCACACGAGAAGGATCTTTGACCCATTTGTTCCTAAAAGTAAAAGATTCTTACCATCTTGAAAGTACTCTAGATGCCATGTCTCCTGTACTAACGAGGAAATTATTCTTACAATGGAGATACGGAACACTTCCCTTAGCATCGTTCACAGCGTCCTGGACATGCCGCTCCTCCATAGAAACCTGCCCAGTGTGCGCACATCCAAAGGAGAATGACGTTCACGTTGTTTTCTTCTGCAAGGGCTATGAGAGGAGCAGGAAATATTGGTTAGTCCCCCTACTTAAGAACTTGGGTTTTAGATCCTTTCAACCTGCTTATAGAGTTTTAAAGACAGACCTCTCCCCCACTGTAGTCTTTGCCCTCTCGAAATTTTTAACTTCCATGTGGTACACCCGAAGCCGATGGGTAAAAGACTCGTATAAAAAGACTCCTTGATAGCTACAGACTGAATTTTATGCACCCTCTTTTTAACACTGTTTTAACTACTGGATCACACTGTTGTTTAATTCGTTTTTAAAATTTTTTGTACTAATGTTATGCATCTTTTATGATCTGTGATCGAAATAAAGATTTCTGAAATGAAATGATAGGACGGTAATTGCATGGATCATAGCGATCTCCTTTTTTGAAAATTGTTATAATTTCTGCCCCTTTCCACGATTCAGGGATCGGTGTTCTGGCCACAATTGAATTACTTAAGAAATTTATATATGGACCCCACACTTCCACATCATGTTTTAATAACTCACCGGGAATTTTATCAAGACCAGGGGCTTTACCCATTTTAACAGCTTGTAGTGCCTGATTAGTTTCTTCTAGGCTAAAATGTAATGGGACAGTACTTTTATCTAAAATGATTTCATTATCGTCAAGGGGCATATCATCCTTTCTATTAGAATAAAGCTTGGAAAAATGATCACACCAAGTACTTTCATCCAGGAAAATATCCTTTGGCGAATTGCCCTTCTTATTTCCCTTGGCGATTAGATTCCAGAACGTACTCTGATCGTGTAGCTTTGCTGCACACAATAGATCCTCCCATAGGTCAGCATCCCATGCTTTTTTGGCTTGAGCCATAATTTTATTATAGGCCAGTCTAGCGTTTTTTATTTCAGTTCGAATCCCGGATTTTACTGCCTGATCAGCCTTGATTTTGCTGTTCTACATTCTAAGTTATACCATGGGTTTTCTGACTCTAGAGGGTCCTTTTTCCTGTTTCCATCTTTTTTATATATTTTACTCAGGACAGGGGTAAAAGCTTCGACCAACTTATAGTGTAGTTCAAGAACACCCTGTGTGCCTAATGAGGGCAACTGGGATGCTCCAATAATTTCATTAAATTTGTTATAAATGTTGGTCAAGGCTTCTTTTTTACCCAAAATATATGACCATTTTAGAGCACGCCTGTTATTAGAGATCTGTATTTCCCCAACCGGAGAGTTCAATAAACCCTCATCATCTGGTCTACAAATGAAAGGTAAAGAATCTAGCCATAATTGAAGAGGAAAATGGTCACTCTCCATTCTGGAGTCTATCTTGAAATCGAGTAATATGGTCCATAGGTTCCGGGAGGCCAATACAAAATCTATATGTGACCTAAGATTACCCTTAAAATAAGTAGGAGCTGGTGGTCTATCGGAACAAAAACGACCATTACATGCTTTTAGATCATGCGACACAGTCATCTGTAAAATCTGCATAGCAGCTATTGAGCTTTTAACAGATCTTGCAGGTTCCAAGGGCATAATATCATTAACAGCATCTTGTTCATCGAACAGTCTTTCCAGACCCTGGATAGGTTCATATTTGCAATTAAAATCTCCACAAACTAATACCTGAGCGTTTTGTCCTAGGTCTTCTAAAATGGAGTCCAAAATTTCTACCACCCTTGATTCCTTATTAGATGGATACGGTCTGTTATAAATATTTATTAGATAGATAGCTCCTTTCCCTCTTGTCACAATTTTAAGACCTAACAGATCAAGAGAGGGAATAGAAAGCTGAGTAACGACTATTTCCAAGGAAACTGTAATCCAGATGGCCAACCCCCCAGATGCCCTTCCTCTATTTGATGGTATTGCTTTAGAGCTGAAGGTTTTAAATCCTAGTCTATGGGGGGTTTCTATCATCCAAGTTTCTTGTAAAAGGATAATGTCATAATTCTCAATATATGAACACCATACTACATCCTTTAAATTCCTAGAAAGACCAGCAATATTCCAGGATATCAACCTAATATTAGGAGTAACTTTTACAGATAATGGGGATGTTCCTAACGGACTTACTTCTCTAACAGTATCAACCTCAGGTATGACTAGGGAATTTACTACTTCCACTTTATGATCTTCTGTATTATTGCCTATTGCCACCGACCGTACTAGTTGGAACTTAACAACCATATCTGCTCCAGCTGCTTCATCCTGTCGGGCATAAATAATCCCAGCAGTATGTGGCAGCTCATCTGTTGACACATTTATTAGACTCAGTGTTACTAAGATTTTTGGATCAAAAATTTCTCTGCTCATGTGAGTCCCCATCAACGGGGTATCTAATGTAGGTACTAAAACATTTTTATCAGCCTTTTGAAGTCAATCGTTTGAATCTAATGAGCTCAGTACTGCGAATCTATTTTCCGTCGGAATTGCAAAATTGGTAAGCTATTAACACACATAGGTCTTAACCTATTCATTGTTTGTACTGGTCTATCTAAATGGCTGTAAAAAAACCCAAAGGGTGTGCGCACACATCATTCTCCCCCAATACGAGTGCGGCTGCTCTTAATAAGACTGTTACAACATGTTGCGGGTATCTAAAATTTATAATGACACAGTCCCCCTTATAAATTTTCCTTGCATTACCTATCCAAGGGACTCGTCTAGTGGACAATATTTGGTCAGAAAGGTTTGTAGGAAAGCCACAATTTTTATTTAGCCAAGCGACTGATTTTGTTTTAAGTGAATCGTGAGATTCCTCTCGGAAATTAGATGATGCTGGGTCTAGGGGTGGGACGTTTGAAAGAACGATGACATAAGGTTCACAAGCTGGTGGAAGATTAGCAGAATGTGATTTTTGCACTGAGACCCTAACCCTCTCACTACTAGATGGAGCTATATTAGTTCGAATATTACTACCAGCTGCATGCGATAAACTCATAGGACTAGAGGAACTCAATACCTCAGTTACAGGCAGCGATACAAGGTGAGCAGGTTGTAACGGTGCCTCAGATAATTTTGTGGGCTGTTTTATCTTCTCTAATATGCCACCTAATCTTAGTACTTCATTTGATAGTGATTCAATTTTCTCCACAAGGGGCTTAACCGTAAGCACTAATTTTTCCTCAAACATCTTAGTAATAAGGCCCATAAGAACAGAGTTCTCGTCGACGTTATTAGTCGGGGTCTCATTATGGACCACTATACTTCTCTGGGATTGGTCCGACAATGTCTTATGATGGACACTCCCCCGCTTGTTTTGGGGCTTCCTACATTTCCTAACAGCTCTTTTCGGAGGAGAAGGAAGGGATACAGGCTCATTTGGGGACTCCAGTAAGGCTTGACTTTGGACAACATAATCCAAAGAAGAATGTGCTAAATTCTCAGTTACGGGGACTTCAATTATAGGGTCCACTATAGTAGAAGTAATAGGACTAGCATCTAAAGATAGCAACACATTTTCTGTTGAAGTCTCCTTCTCCAAAGATTTCCTTCTTTCGCTATTGATTATGCTAACCCTTTTAACCAAATAATTATCCATAGTGGATTTATTTTTAGCCATGTCAATATACAGATCACGTATTTCGCCAATCAGAACCACTGTGGATGAGGGAAGAGGGTTAACAATAGTATATCTATTTATACAAAACCAGCGCAGGGCCGATGGAGCGCCAGAATATATCGCTAATGTCCGACTCTTGTAGATTCCCGATAACAAAGGCTCAGTGTCTGTTAATACGAACCAAGGGAATACCTGAGTACTAATGATGACACAGTTCGTGAATGTACATCCGATCTATCTGACGATATCCATACATTAATGATACAGTCTCACCACAATCCTTACAGCTTAGGGGGGTGGCCCGACCCGGCCTCTTCCGGCCCCCTAACGGCCACACAACGGCCCGCCCTTTGCCCGGGCTTAGCCCGGCGCCACCCGCGCGCGGGCCCGCGATGCGGGGGATGAGGTTGGATTATAAGCGCCTTCAGGCGCGAAACACAATGGGTCCGCTTCCGGGATGAAGAGCGAAGGAGCCTGGGCAATGTAGTTCACCAACTCCCTCCACACAGCGGTCGCGATGCACAGCGACTGCGGGAGGGAGGGACAGTTGACGGCGGGAAGCGCAGCAGCAGCCTCAATCACCAGAAAGCACCCAGGTAGGTAGATTCCACTAAGCAAGACGTGTGAGCGAACCCCGCTCTGCCGTGGATGAGGTTGGATTATAAGCGCCTTCAGGCGCGAAACACAATGGGTCCGCTTCCGGGATGAAGAGCGAAGGAGCCTGGGCAATGTAGTTCACCAACTCCCTCCACACAGCGGTCGCGATGCACAGCGACGGCAGGAGGGAGGGACAGTTGACGGCGGGAAGCGCAGCAGTAGCCTCAATCACCAGAAAGCACCCAGGTAGGTAGATTCCACTAAGCAAGACGTGTGAGCGACCCCCGCTCTGCCGGGGATGAGGTTGGATTATAAGCGCCTTCAGGCGCGAAACACAATGGGTCCGCTTCCGGGATGAAGAGCGAAGGAGCCTGGGCAATGTAGTTCACCAACTCCCTCCACACAGCGGTCGCGATGCACAGCGACGGCGGGAGGGAGGGACAGTTGACGGCGGGAAGAGCAGCAGCAGCCTCAATCACCAGAAAGCACCCAGGTAGGTAGATTTCACTAAGCAAGACGTGTGAGCGACCCCCGCTCTGCCGGGGATGAGGTTGGATTATAAGCGCCTTCAGGCGCGAAACACAATGGGTCCGCTTCCGGGATGAAGAGCGAAGGAGCCGGGGCAATGTAGTTCACCAACTCCCTCCACACAGCGGTCACGATGCACAGCGACGGCGGGAGGGAGGGACAGTTGACAGCGGGAAGCGCAGCAGCAGCCTCAATCACCAGAAAGCACCCAGGTTGGTAGATTCCACTAAGCAAGACGTGTGAGCGACCCCCGCTCTGCCGGGGATGAGGTTGGATTATAAGCGCCTTCAGGCGCGAAACACAATGGGTCCGCTTCCGGGATGAAGAGCGAAGGAGCCTGGGCAATGTAGTTCACCAACTCCCTCCACACAGCGGTCGCGATGCACAGCGACGGCGGGAGGGAGGGACAGTTGACGGCGGGAAGCGCAGCAGCAGCCTCAATCACCAGAAAGCACCCAGGTAGGTAGATTCCACTAAGCAAGACGTGTGAGCTACTCAGACATAAACCGCATATTATAACGGTAACTTGACAGAGACTTTACCAGCGCTGCACCATCTGGACACGGAAATATACCATACAGTAGGAATGTTCCAGTTCTACAAGGAAAGACTTTCAGGAGGAGGACCGGAGACAGGGGTGCCCCCATCCATGCTAATACATCACAAATACAAAGGAAACCATGCAACGCACCGCAGACATTCGGGTCGCCTTTCTTTTTCAATTGAAAGAAGCATTGGCATAGCCAAAAGGTCTCGCTTTTGGGACCTTATACGTTTTTAGCCATGCAACAGTTGATGTTGTTGCACCAAGGATATTGTGCTGCATAACTAAATACTTAAAAGGTCCCAAAAGCGAGACCTATTGGCATGCCAATGCTTGTTCTGTTTACCTCCCTGTGAATTCTGCTCCTTGGCCTGCACACAAATGTCAGCTCCGTGGAGCACAGCTTCACAGATGTGTTTCACTATCTGTAGCAGCAAAGTACAACCCGGTCCAACAAGGAGTCCATTGTGTCTCCTGTACCTCTTTCCACTTACACTTCTAGCAGGATTCCATGGCAGTCTTTTCTCGTGGAGCCATGCCGATTTTGTTGCACTTTAAAAAAAAAAAGGGGGAGTTAGTGTGTGTTCTGTTTGACTTCTGGTTAATAATCCCATATAGTTTAGACACGAGAGAGAGAGAGAGAGAGAGAGAGAGAGTGTGTGTGTGTGTGTGTGTGTGTGTGTGAGAGACAGCATTAAACGTGTTCGCCAATTTGCAGGCGCAGTACCATCTACCGTTACTAGAGGGCAGGCTGCCTGACAACAACCAGCTGTTTTTTTATGGTAATTTGCATACCCAGAAGCCACCGCAGAGCCACGATCACTTTCGTTTCATTGCAATGAGTAAAAACAGCCTTTTTAAGCATTAAGAATCAGAAATTTGTTTATGTGTACACATATTTTGGTAATATAGCATTACATTTATTCATGTCATTATTTTGTTTAGTCGCCGTTATTGTCATGTAATATGAGGAATCTGAAAAGCTATTGAAACGAAGCTTTCTGTGTTGTTTTCTACTTAAAACAGGTCGTGGATCATTGCACTTCGTGTTGCAATGAAACGTGACCACTATTAGTACAATTTTTGGAGGATCTGATTGAGATCCGCTTGATGGTAAGTTAAGACGGAAGAGCTAGAAATTTCAACGGTCACGTGGCGTTGGAATTGTTACTAGAACATGCATTTGTTTTGCAACACTTTTTTGTTGTATTTGTACCGATCAAGTGTAGTTCACTTGGTGGTCCCTAGAGGGAGGACGCTCAGCTGGGATGGAATCATTGCACGTTGTGTGGCAATGAAACTCGCCAGCACGATGACGGAAACGTCATACGTTTTTAGTGGCTGGACTGCGGGACGGCTCAGCCATAACGACTCACGGCCAGGCTGACGATCTCTGGTGCATCACTTTTTAAGATGCTCCGGCAGCGCAGAATGTAGACCTATATCTAAAAGGCGACATAAAGCTACTTAGCGTGGCTTTTCATGTCCTCGTAGATATGGTGTTAGGCAACGCAGTGCAAGTCGCTGCGTTGTCTTACGCTGCATCAGGGGGCGTTCCATGGGCATTGTGGTGGGGTTTCCTAGGCGAAACCAAAGAGTTTTGACACATTCCCAGATTTACAAGGATCTGTAAACGGCGGAATACGTCAAACTGTGCACCTCCCCAGGGAAGAGGACGAGGAAAAATAACTTTCTTTTGCCTTGTTGTTTCCTCTTTCTATATGTGCTGCATTTCACAGCAAACATAGAAAGAGGAAAAACACCTCCATGGATTGTTTTTATGCCAACAATGCACTCACCCTTTCACCATGGTATAAGTGTGCCTGCTTTGGCGCAAGGCAGCCAAAATGGCACGAGCGCAGTGGGAAAGGACAGGAATGCATTGTATATCGTTAATATGGCGCATTCCTGTCCTTTCCTTTTGATGCGGGCAGCGCAGCGAAGTGACTTGCTGTGCTGCCCTGCAGCAGCCCTAGAACTTAAGTTAAGTTGCCCATCATTGAGGCAAAAATAAACATTCTGGGGCAGATTTATGTTCCCTGGCGCATCCCTGCAAATCAGCAGGGATGCGCCAGGGAAGATGCGTCACGCAAGTTTGCCCTTGCGCCACCGCAGATGCGCCGCATTTACAATGCGGTGCATCGTGGCGCAAGGACAAGCAGATGAGTGACGCATCTGCCGGCGTAAGGTTGGCGCATTGCTGGAGTTGCGTCGCAACCGCGACGCAGCTCCAGCAAGGCTCGGGGTGCCCCTATCCCTAACATGCTGCGTCAATCCTTACGCCTGCTTCAAGCAGGCGCAGGGATTTGACGCAGCATGGCCGGAAAAGTGACTGAGTGAAATCTTGTAGATTTCACTCAGCCACTTTTCGGAGGCGTTCCTGCGCCGGAACGCCCCCACCTGTGCAGGTACGCCCACATGTGGCGCAAGCTTTACAACGCGACCCATCTCCCTAGATGCGTCACGTTGTAAATCTGCCGCAGCATGGCGCTGGCTTTGCGCCACCACTGCGTAACAAAAGTAACGCAACAGCGGCGCAAAAGTGATGCACAGGGCTTATAAATCTGCCCCTGAGATACAGACTTCTAGCCACAGATTCCTCACCTTTTGAATATTCCCCAGGTGTCAGACTGGATCTGGAAAGTTTTCAGCAGTACCTCTGTGCGTCATCAGATGGCACGGTGCTGCTACGCTCTGATGCTGATCTGCTCCAGGAATGGCGTGGACAGCATGTATAGGCACCACTGAGAACCTGAAGTAATGCATGGCAGCGCCAGCTGCTGGCTTGCATTACTCTGTCCTAGTATGGCATTCCATGGGTGGAGTGTGGGTGTACCCACTCATCCACCCATTTTTTTACGCATCCCCGGATTTACTAAAGCTCAGAATGCGTCAAAATGGTACACCTTTCTAGGGGAGGCATAACAAGGAGAAATATCTTTATTTCTTCTCGTTGTTTCCTCTTGCTAAGTATGCTTCATTCTGCAGTACACTTAGAAGGAGGAAAATGCCTCTAAGGATTGTGTTTGTGCAGGGAGGTCTTCTGGCTGTTATGCAGGTACCCTTTCACCATGGTGCAAGGCTGCCTGCGTTTGTGCTGTGCTGCAGAATGAGAGCAGGAATGCGCCACGTCATAGTAGATATGGCGCATTCCTGCCCTCTCCATTTGACGCAGTGCAGCAAGTTATCTTGCTGCGTTGCGCCAAATAGCAGTAACTTTGCCCCCAGATGTCCATCAGCATCTAACAATGTTGTCATGTTCTTCCTTTATGACAAGATTTTTAAAGAAAACCCTTGTGCATTTTTCATTTTGCTTATAATGCTGAACACGTCAAATTGAATGTTTGTTGTTTCCCTATTGTTTCCAATCAATTTTGTAATAATTTTTTAATACTCAAAAATCGTTAGACACATCCATACCTTCATTTTGCAATGTCCCCAGCATTGCCATTACAGTTTGCAATACATCAAACTCCTTGTTGCTTTAATTTTCCTTTTTCTCTACCCATCTGTAGGAAAAAAGAGTTTAGGTTTGTATTTTACAAAACCCCACAATATTTGCGTGGACATCATTGACTTGTTGGCCTTGTTCCAGACCTTATATGCGTGTACATGTTCCTCAGATATTGTTTTAGCTTCGAGTATTAAGCCATTCACTCAGGGCCGGACCGGGAACGCAAACCAGCCCTGGCAACTGAGTCGACAAAGCCGCGGGTAGGAAGAGGAGGGATGCACGTGGAAAACACTTCACCTGCTCTTGTTACATGGGGCTGATATTCCAGCTATGCTGCAAAACCGTCCCCCGGTAACAACAAGCATTTACAATGCAATGGTCTCGGCATTGGTAAAGTTAGAGTTATTGGCATTGCTCATGACATTATTTTTGTTTATGTTTTTGTTTTTAAAACATTGAAAGAAACGGCATTGTTATTTACAATGTCAATAGCTTAATCACTCTCAAATGCGAGACCTATTGCATTTGCATCCACACACAGATTAAGCTATTGACATTGTAAATAACAATGCCGTTTCTTTACATGTTTTAAAAACATAAACAAAAATAATGTCATGAGCAATGCCAATAGCTCTAACTTTAACCCCTTCAGTGCCCGCCCCTTTCCCCGCCCTGTGCCGGCCGTTGCATTAGCGGGCGGGGTTTATGACGAGCTGGACTCGTCATGGGCACAGCGCAACCGCGGCCCATGACGAGTCCAGCTCGTCATGGGCACTGAAGAGGTTAACAATGCCGAGACCATTGCATTGTAAATGCTTTTTTTGTTTATGTTTTTGTTTTTAAAACCTTGCCTGGGATTCTGTGTTATGGAGTGGAATTATGTGGAATGGTATTTTGTGTTGTGTAGTGGTATGGTGGAGTTTAACTACGTGGTGTGTTGTTGAATTTGATAGGATTATGTGGTATTCTGTGGCGGGGATTGGATGCATGTGGTTTGTTGTGTATATGTGTTGTTGAGTTGAATTATGAGGTGTGTTGTCGAATTGTGTGGTGTAGAATGGTAGTGTGCGGAATGGAATGGTGTTGCGTGGAACTGTGGCGCTGAATGAAATCATGCTGATAGGAGTTATGTGGCATGATGGCTCGGTTGGAAGGAATGCAAGAGAGAGGCGACAGAGAGAAGGAAAAGCTGGTAAGGATGAGAGTGCATAACATGGGAAAAAGACAGAATGAAGGGGAGAGAAGAAAAAGGAAGCAGGAAAAGTGGATAGAGCGGCAAGTGAGAGAAAGGCTAGAGGATGGAAGAACGAGGAGGGCAGAAAAGGGAATGAAAGGAGGAAAAGGGACAGCAAGAGGAGTGCGAGAAAAGAGAAGGAAGAGAAAGAAAGGAGAAGAGTGGTAAGAGTAGAGGAGGAGGGAGGCAGACTCAGAACGGGGAGAGCTGAACCGGCTGCAGTCAGTGCAGTCGATGCTGGTCCGCACATGAGCCTCACAGAACTCCTGATGTAATCCCTACATGTTCATGTTAAGCTAGAGCTTTTGAACTGTGGTGTTCAATCCGTGGCTTTCGGATTTTCTTCCACCGGGTGGTATGCACTTTCCGTGATAAAACAATGCTAGGAAAATTATTGGTATAAGGGGCACGGTCACTTTTTGGAATGTTATAGCGTGCACAGATATGGAAATGGCACATGGTTGTGAATTGACGTATATAAACTCCTAGTGTCACAAGATTGTGTTTGCTGAAGGTAATGCCCACACTAGTCTTTTCAGGCGTGTGCTGTACAAACCACACTATCACCGGCGTGTGAACGATCAGAAATCAAAGCTCAGTTTCCACTGTGCACAGCAGAGTCTAATAACACTGTGGTGCTTGCCATTTTAAACATGGCATGAGCAACAGAGGACGCGGCCAGTATGCAGACAATATTAAGGAAACTCGTCTTTCTCAATGAGGATTTCCCAAAAAACGATACTCAGTCTAAATGAACATCGAAATCAGCTAGCCGGAGTTTGCTTCAGTTGCGGAAAGGAGAGCGTAGTAGATATATAAGCATAGAGTGATGTTGTGATGTAGTGAGATAGAGAGAGGTAGTGAAAAAGAGAGTGAGAGTGAGTTAGAAAGAGTGAGGTAGTGAGATAGTGATTGAGGTAGTGAGTGAGAGAGAGTGAAGTTGTGAGGTTGTGAGCTAGAGAGTGAGGTAGTGATGTTTTGAGAGAGAAAAGTTGTGAGATAGTGAGATAGAGTGGAGTAGTGAGGTAGAGAGAGTTATGTAGTGAGAGAGAGTGAGGTAGTGAAACAGTGATGTAGTGAGGGAGAGGGATGTTGTGAGGTAGAGCTCTGCCTACAATAGTAGTAATTACAGACCCTTACACCGTCTCCGGAGTTAGACATTTTAAACAATTAGTGGATTAAGCGCCAAAACTCTGATAGAAACATCTGCGCTCTGTAACCCACCGCTTGTGCACACACTTTTATGCAGTTAGCGCGTTAACCCACAGAGCTGTCCAACAGGCCATCCCTGGGTTAAGACCCAAAGCTCCGATTGTAACACCATTCAATGAGCACCGTTAGAGGGGGGGCACCGAGCCCCATAGGGGGCGCGATCGTTGCCACAGGCCTTCCATCCCTTCAAATCTTTAGATTAGGAAATTGAATAAAAAATGCCATCCTTCTGATGCTTCCAGAGGCGTCAAGACCGGTTACCATGGTAACAGGTCTTTTCAGGAAGGTCTGACCTCTGTGCATTGTCCCCGGACACGCCCCCTGGGTTTATACTGTACCTCATTAAAATAATGACCCGACCTCTGCTTTCACTTCCAGTTCACAGTTAGCCTGGTGCCGGGAGGGTCACCTTGTGCGTTCTGCGCTGCACGACTTCACGTAGCCGCGGTCTGCAGACGTCAGTGCAGCAGGTACAGCGGCACCGGAGCTAAGGGGTATCAGGGTCTCATTGCACCCAAATGATGGCCGATATATAAATATCCCACGAAGACCCATCCTTTCAAAAAGCAGAATGCCTAAAAATCCAACAGCGAACAATAAAAAATAAAATACAGGTCACAAGTCCAGGTACAAATAATAAATACTATTGAAATAATGCCAAAAATTAACTAGACCCCTGCGGAAGAAAATATAGAATACCACAATATTTTGCCAGTAAATAAAAAAAAAAAACAGCTTCCCCTCTTGAGTCTAAATGTCAACTGAGCATCCTCGCGGTGCAGGCAGTGAGTGTCGCCGAGTTAAGCGCAGGGACCCCCCCCCCCCTCCGTGGTAGTGTTGGAAAGACGACGCCAGGGGCCCGAGTCTATCACCCCTCCCCCAGTTCCTCTGTAGCACAGGAGGTCAGGCGGGCTCTGGACTGCAGTCATAATAATTTCGCGCCCTTACAGACCGAAATGAAAATGAACGAAACAGGCTATTTTTCACCGCGGAGAGTGAGAATGATTCTTTCACTCCAGCATGTCGGATTCAGGACGGGTTATTTGAAATAAGCGAGCATGTGCGGTGTGTCGATGGGAAGGTGGCACCCGCCAGAGAAGACGGACCCGGATACAAGCTCAGGCCGGAGGGGAGATAGCCGTTTTCAAGCTGCGGCACCAAGTCCGCGCCCTGTGATTTGGAAGGGAGAGGGATGTTGTGAGGTAGAGCTCTGCCTACAATAGTAGTAATTACAGACCCTTACACTGTCTCCGGAGTTAGACATTTTAAACAATTACTGGATTAAGCGACAAAACTCTGATAGAAACATCTGCGCGCTGTAACCCACCGCTTGTGCACACACTTTTATGCAGTTAGCGCGTTAACCCACAGTGCTGTCCAACAGGCCATCCCTGGGTTAAGACCCAAAGCTCCGATTGTAACACCATTCAATGAGCACCGTTAGAGGGGGGGCACCGAGCCCCATAGGGGGCGCGATCGTTGCCACAGGCCTTCCATCCCTTCAAACCTTTAGATTAGGAAATTGAATAAAAAATGCCATCCTTCTGATGCTTCCAGAGGCGTCAAGACCGGTTACCATGGTAACAGGTCTTTTCAGGAAGGTCTGACCTCTGTGCATTGTCCCCGGACACGCCCCCTGGGTTTATACTGTACCTCATTAAAATAATGACCCGACCTCTGCTTTCACTTCCAGTTCACAGTTAGCCTGGTGCCGGGAGGGTCACCTTGTGCGTTCTGCGCTGCACGACTTCACGTAGCCGCGGTCTGCAGACGTCAGTGCAGCAGGTACAGCGGCACCGGAGCTAAGGGGTATCAGGGTCTCATTGCACCCAAATTATGGCCGATATATAAATATCCCACGAAGACCCATCCTTGTAAAAAGCAGATTGCCTAAAAATCCAACAGCGAACAATAAAAAATAAAATACAGGTCACAAGTCCAGGTACAAATAATAAATACTATTGAAATAATGCCAAAAATAAACTAGACCCCTGTGGAAGAAAATATAGAATACCACAATATTTTGCCAGTAAATTAAAAACAAAACAGCTTCCCCTCTCGAGTCTAAATGTCAACTGAGCATCCTCGCGGTGCAGTCAGTGAGTGTCGCCGAGTTAAGCGCAGGGACGCCAGGAACACCGCCGCCTTTCTCCGAGGCACAGCAAAAATGCCTCGGAGAAACGCAGGGTGCTTTTCGGATTCGGGGGCGTGTTTTGCTGTTGTCTCCTCCCTGAGACTTTTCGCAAAAAACACGCCCCCCCAATCCGAAAAGGACGGGGCATGATTGGAGTGACGGGACCTCTTCTCCAATGGCTGGCCAGCATTTACGAGGCCAGCCAATGGAGAACAGGGCAGAAGAGGGGCGGGTTCAAGCCCCTCTTCTCCCAAGTCATTAAATCTCCGGACTTCCGGTCTGCCGACCGGATGGTCCCGAGACCTAAAAACGGCCCCCAGGGGCCAAACCCAGCCCACACCCTGGCGGCCCACCATGGAAATGCCCAGTGCCCACTACTGCCAGTCCGTCCCTGCATTTACTTGTCAACAGCTCGGCCCTCTCAGGTCAACCACTTTCAAGGAAATACTTGCAGACAACAGGCTTTGATAGAATAAAAGGAAGTCAAAAATAAATCATGTTTCTACCGCTATGACCACAGGAATAACATTGTCATCTGACCTGGATGTAGTACTGTGAAATAAGCCCCATTATCATGGCCCCTTCCATAGACATCAAAAGGCCTGGTCTTAACATCGGACAAGAGTATGGATGTGATGTTGTAATTCGTACATGTGTGTACTGTGTGTTTGTTTTGGTCATGTAGCACACAATATAAAATCCCCCAGCAGGAACCTGGGGATGCTAATTGGGGGTTCATTAAGTTCAACAACTCAACAACCTCCCTGTCTCCTCTTTTTGTCTCTCGGGGCATAAACATTACAAAGACTGAACACTTGTTCATTGTACTGTATTTTATAACAATAAAGCTCTTCCCGAACATATAGGCCCAGATTTACCAAGAACCTGCATTGTCCCTGCGTGACGCAAGTCGTCACAAGGCAACGCATGTCCTTAGCTGGGATTTCCTAAGTCAAGCAGAACCACTTTGCATGGTTTTGTAAGTACAGAGCAATGCAACTCAAAGAATAGCTCTGCGTTGCGTTTCCTTGCATTGGGTAGGTTTTGCTGTGGTGGTGCATGGTCGTTCCCATGCATCCACTCACGTATTTTGATGCAATTGCAGATTTACTAAGGTCAGTAAACCAGGGATTGCACCAGACGTAAAAAAGAGAAATACCTTTAGTACTATTTATTGCTTCCTTTTTCTAGGTGTGATGCATTTTGCATCACACAAAGGAAAGGGAAAATACCTTTAAGGATTGGTTTTGTGCAGGAAGATCCCCCTTGTGCACAAAAAGCAATCCCGCTCGTAACACAGGCACCCTTGCAGGGGGGCACAAGGCTGCCCATGTTAGTGCTCGGCAGCACACAGTGCGGGAGCACAAACAGGGAACAGCAGTGCGCCATGTCTTAGTAGATATGGTGCATTTCTGCTCTCTCTGTTTCACGCAATGCAGCAACTTTGCTTGCTGCCCTGCGTGGCATGAAACCGTAGTAAATCTGCCCCCAAGGATTTGTTGCTCACAAAAGACAAACACAGCTGATATCATTCCGGCCCATATTTATCAAGGTCTTACGTCGCCCTTGTGCAATGCAAGGGAACGCAAGCGCGACGCAAAATCTGCGTGAGATGTATCAAGCCACGCAAGGGCTCCTAGCGTGGCTTCATAAATCTACAGTAACGCAAGGCAGCACTAATCGCTGCCTTCCGTGACTCTGCGCCAGGAAGGCGTTCCATGGGTGGAGCGTGGGTGTTGACACTCACCCACCGATGCCTTCTTACACATTCCTAGATTTACCTACAGTGGTAGACCTGGGAATGTGTCAGAATTGTACGCCCCCCCACCAGAGGGACCTCGAGGAGAAATATCTTTACTTCTCCTTGTTGTTTCCTCTTTCTAAGTGAACCCCATTCTGCAGCACACCTGGAAAGAGGAATATGCCTTTGAGGATTGTTTTTGTGCAGGAAGGTGCTCAACACCTCGATAACTATAGCCATATTTCCAGAAGATTAGAAGCATTCTGAGGGAAAGTCCTACTCAAGAAGTCTTCTACTCATATCCGCCAATAGACCCGATGCCGACGCGAGACTGCCAAGTTTCTAGTTCAAAAATGACTTTACTTAAGATGTGTCCCGTCTGAGATTGCCTCTGCCTCAGTAGACGTCAATGGAGAAATTACATTCTTAGGATATTTATTTTTTAATCTCCCACTATCCTCTTTTAAAATGTTGCCATGTATGCTTCCTGCCCCTGCAAGATTGCCCCATAGTTCACTTTACAAAAACATTTTCTTTACCATTTGAGAATTTAAATGTGGGGAACACCCATGCACCCACCCGTGGAACGCCTCCCTAATGCAAAGTAACACAAGGCAGTGGTATGCAATGCCTTGCATTACTTTTTGGCAACATTTTGCAAGGCTTTGGAAATTGGAAATAACATGTTGCGTGGTGGCGGTGCATAAAAGTGGCACATCCACGGTGCACAATGTTAGTAAATGTGCCTCTACACCCTTTTCCAATCTTCTCCTTCTTCCACCTCAATAATGGGAGGATGTGCCATTAAAACTATAGCTGCTGACTTTGGCACTAAGGAACCAGGTTCGAGTCTCGGTGTCGACAAACATTAAATGATTCTGACAAATCACTTCGGGGTAAATATGCTAAGATTTTGCATTGGGATTACGATACTTTTATGGTGGAGCCCGACGCAGAACCATTTTTGGCAAATACTATACCACACAACGCCACTTTGTGTGGTTTTGCGTGGTTTAGTAAATACAAAGTAACAAAGGCAGCGTGTTGTATTACTTTGCATCTGGGAGGCGTTCGATGAGTGGAGCATGGGTGTTCTCATGCACCAACCCTTCTTTTTGGTACAATCCAAGATTTACTAAGGTGAGTAAACTTGGGATTGCGCCAAAATGCTACGTGTAACAAGGAGAAATAGCTTTATTTTTACATGTTACTTCCTTTTTCGATGTATGCTGCATTATGGAGCGCAAATAGAATGAGGAAACTGCTTCTAAGGATTGTTTTTGTGCCGGAAGGTATCTCTTCTTGCACAAAAACATCCTGCCAATAACACAGACACCCTGGCACTGCAGTGCCAGGGTCCCTGCTTTGCCGCTAGGCTGCACCAGTGCTAGAAGACAGCAGAAATGCTCTATCGATATGTCGCATTACTGCTGTCCCCCTTTCATGCAATGCAGCACAGCAACTTTGATTGCTGCCCTGTGTTGCGTGAAATGCATGTAAATATGTACCTTAATCGGCCCATACCCAAAAAATATATATATATTTGACCTTGTGTATTTTTAATTATTTTTTAATTTCGAAATGAACATGATCACATACACAACAAAAAACCCCAAAAGAACAAAATAATTAAAGTAACAACATAGGATGTACATTTTGGGCATTCAAGTTAAAGTCCACTACCGACACACACTGGGCCTGATTCACAAAAGTAATCTGAGTCAAAATCCAAACTTTACTACTCCTAAATGCCCTTTGTGAATACAGAAAGTCGTAAAGTTAGGATTTTGTCTAAAATTACTTTTGTGAATCGGCCCCCTGACACACTGGGGGATTTCGATGCTATCCAATCCCTGGCGATACACAGACGAGCTACAACAATAGCGAGAACTGCAACCCTCAATATATTCTTGCCAGCGTCCTGCTTAAAACTAAGGGGCATATTATCAACGGCCAGCGATCATTATCGCTGGCCGTGCTTAGCAATAATAGTATTATCGCAGGCTATCTCAGGAATTTATCGCCCTGGTAGCATGTTATTAACAATGCGTTTCTCCAGGGCAATACAAATTCCAGCGATAGCGAGTTTATCATCCTTTTGCAGGGAACATCGCTGGTTTTCCAGCGATGTTCCCTGCAAAACGGCGATTACCTTGCTGATACGACCCACAGGTCATATCAGCATAATCCACCCCCTATGTTAGGGATGGCTAAGTCAGGATTTTAGCAGACGTTAGATTTTGGCGAAAACAGCCTAACATGTGCTAAAATCATGTGGGCTGCCTTGTAAATATCGAGATGTAAACATCAGCGATATGTGCAAGGTAGTCCATCCGGGGTATGCCCAGTAACGCCCACTTTGCATCTCATTGGAGATGCAAAGGGAGGCATTGGGAAATACATATACTGAGCTATATCGCACTAGAAAGGCTCTAAATGTATACAAGTAGGAAACATGTGCACAATATCTGCCCCATACAACCCACACCGAAGACAGCTACTGTTACAGCTAATGCCCCCGCCTATCTTTTCTGTTGTATAATGCAGACACAAACTGTTCTGAATTGTTGCAACTTTAAATTGGCTGCGGTAACCGAGGAGCACATTATGTCAAAAGCTTCTTTAAGATAAGATATCTGCACTGGTGATCCATTCTTATAGCTCCATTTACAAGCTCGGCTACTAAGATCATCCCCTCTATGTTCCCTCATTATTCCGTCCATGTTATCAATTGTTAGTTTACAATCCTCTGAGTATCTATACGTCAGGAGTACGGCATCATCATGAATTGCAATACTAGAAACATTATGTTGGAAATAATCCTGTATCTGTTGCCATTTAAAAAAAACTATCAGGAGGGAGGGCATTTCCTTGTTGTAGAATTGGGAAGATGCAAAGTCCCTGTTGAATATACGATTGACCCATTGATTTTACGCCTCTAGGGTGCCACTGCCGGGCTGCTGCATCCTGGAGTATGGATGGTAGTGCTGGATCCCCATATAAGGGTGAGTGGGAATGCAACAACGACATTTGGAAGGCCAGACAGATATCTCCCCAGAATCTACGTGTGCCCATTATAAGCTTGAACCGTACCCTTTTGAAACAATTAGGATCAGACAACGTACATAATAAAAACTTCCATTCATCCCGAACACTATTTGATATGCATAGGTGTTACAACCTGGATGGTAATCTGAATGAGGCCCCAAATACAATTGCCAAAAGCAGCCCAAAAATATCCCTTAAAATCTGGAAGCCCCGACCCCCCCTGACAGGAAGAGCGCTTCAGATAATGAATGGCCCGTCTATCTCTCTTGCATCCCCAAATGAAACTACCCATAGCATCTTCCAGCCACCTGAAGAAGGCATCAGCCCTTCATAGAGAGGATGAAGGAACTGAGGGTGAATATTCATCTTAACTGGATTACAAAAGCCAATGATACCTTTTGGTTGCCGATTCCATAGCCACATCTGAACAGTAGACTGGCATAGCAGTTGTTCATAATTCAGGTGAATTATACGATTAACGCAGGAGGTGATCTTGACTCCCAGGTACGTGGCAACTGAAATTACCCTTGGTTCTTTAACAGTAGAGATATAGCTCAAAATTATTTGGGTTTTAGACAGATATGGGGTTCGACAGCGCTATCTACAGATGCATAACATCACTAATCTAGTGTGCACATCGAGAAGCCAGCTTTTTATTATAAATAACAGGCATCCCGATAGATTGTTAGAGGAGGCCCTTCTGTTGACACCGAAGGTCCCTGCATGCTGAGAAACCACCTCGCCCCAGTCTGACATTCTGTGAAGGCGTGTCCAACTCGAGACCAAGACGGGGTCCTTCACTCTCTCCTATGAGGTAATGGGGTTGGATCGTCCCTTAGGGGATTCTTGGCTCTACACCCTTACACACTCTAGATACACTTATTTTAGGGTTCGTATGGTAGGAATATGTTAGAATACCATATTGCATATATGCCTGCATATATTCATTGCTTCAGCACCATGGTAGGAATGTATCTACTGTTCTCAGGTTTGGTGCTTGTAATCTCTTTTTTTTGCTTTGTCTACTAATCGTTGCAGCACATGTATTTTATACAAGAATAACATTGGTTGTATATATTGAAAACAACCCACTGTGTATTCTGTATAATTCTCTGAGAGAAAGTAAGCACAAGTGACTGAGCGAAAGATTCTGTACTGTTTCCACGATCCCTGAAGAGACAGGGTTATCATGTTTAGCGGTTGCCAGAAACCATGCACTCCCTGTTAGGTTAGGGGGGCTTCCGGTGGCACTGTGAGCTAGCTGGTCTATAGTCCAACACATCCTGCGGGGGTGTCCAGAACCAGTATAGGCACCAAGGGGCACATGCATCAAGCAAAATACCGGTCGCAAACGGGCAGATTCTCAGAATCTGACCCTTTGCTCCCGGTATTTTTGCATTTGAGATGCATCATCCCAAATGCACAAATCGCTATTTAAGGAATCTCAAAATTGGGATTCCTTAAATAGCGATTGCATTTAAGGAATCCCTAATTGAGATTCCTTAAATGCAATGCATTACAGTTTAAAAAATAGCGATTTCGCTATTAGCGTGAGCAAATTACCATGAGGCTGGACCTCATGGTAATTTGCGAAAACTTAGAAAAATGCACTTATTTGCATTTTTCTAAGTTTCATGTTACCCACACACATGCCCTTAGAGCATGTGTGTATGCAACATTTGTGCAGAGTGAACATACATGGGTGCAATAGGGTGTCATTTTGACACCCTTGCACCATCGAAATTGCGGGAGCAATTTGCGAGTACCTACTGGTACTCGCAAATTGCTCCCGCAATCTCTAATTCATTCCTATGGGCCTGAAGGCCCATAGGAATGAATGGGAAGACATTCCTTAATTGCGACTCGCAATTTGCGAGTCGCAATTAAGGAATTTGTGGGAATCGCTATTTCTTTAGCGATTCCTACATGCATAGGGTTTTGCTATTCCTTAATTGCGATTCCTTAATAATCGCTATTAAGGAATCGCAAAACCCTATGATGATGCATGTGCCTGCAAGCCCTTAGTTTATGTTGTCCGAACTATGCGCAGGTCCTACGTATCAGCAGGAACTACACGACAACATGTTCTGCCAAAATTGCAGCGCTGTATGTATTTATAGTCCTGCACGCTTTCCCTTGAGAATTTAAGGATGCTAAGAAATGTATGACCAGAGTCACATCTAATGAAAAGGGATATGCACTCTTGTCCAAGCACCTGCTTTTCCATACCATCCAAGTGGATTTCTAAAGTTTGGTGGTTCATGGGGAATGAGATTGCTGAATGAGCTGAGAAGCCTCTGTCAAAATTCCTGCATTTCTGCAGACTGCCGATAAATTATCCATGCCACTAATACCAGGGAGTGATTGGGAGTCATTGTGTGATGTCGACCGTGAGGCTTTAGAAGGAAACTGGACAAAGACGGAATCAGAATGGGGAGATCTACCAATATCTCCAGGACAGTAGGGAACCATGGTTGGCCCTTCCACAGGAGAGGTGTCAACTGTGAAGTAGCTTCTTGGTACCTGTGCTAAAACTTGTACTATCAAGACAAACAGAGGGAAAGTGTAATTTAGGTAAAGAGACCAATACTGAGAAAGAGCCTTTGTTGTCAAAGCTTGAGAATCCTGTTACAACTATAAAATGAGGAAAGTTGAGAGAAGATGAGGGAAGTTTGTTAAATCAGGAAGAAAGGCATTCCATTGCACAAAATTCGGAAAAAAAACTTTTTGGAAACTGTAGGGCGAATTCGTAATTCTCTTGTCTCTTGAAGATGCAGAGACCACCAATCTGCTATTGTAGTTAAGCTGGCCTGAAGGTACCCCGATTGCCCTATATTTTCTTTGAAGAAAAAACCCTAAAAGGTTTTTGCCTACTTCTGCAGTGGATCTCGACTTTTTCCCCCCAAATGGTTGATATACCCTGAAGCTGAGAGATTGTCCATCCCAAAGAGGCTGGATCAGGAGCAAGGGCCAGACAGCCAGAGTGGAAATCATTAAAATCTGATGAATCTATTTATTCATTAGAAGCACCTTTTCGTGGGGGAGTTGAAGAATTGATTTCTCTGTGTTAATAAGAAAACCCAAGACTCTGAGCCAATAAGGAAACCCAAAAAAGGAATTAAAGAAGATTTGTACAATTTATTAGAAAACCAAGATTCTGAAGTAGATTTTTCCTTCTAGCTCAAGACAAAGGTCTACTATTACCTAAACTAACCAAGGGGCATATTATCAAGGACTGCTTTAAAAATTATCGCTGGTTTAGCGGCAGAAAACTGCTGCTAAAGCGGCGATAATGGGCTTGATAATGTGCCCTTGAGAATTCCAATAAAAGTCCATGTTCTGGTGTGAACATGGGCTTCTATTGGAATTCTCCAGGACATATTATCAAGCTCATTATCGCCGCTTTAGCGGCAGTTTTCTGCCGCTAAACCGGCGATAATTTTAACGCCGTCCTTGATAATATGCCCCTTGGTTAGTTTAGGTAATAGTAGACCTTTGTCTTGAGCTAGAAGGAAAAAATTGTCTCGATAGGCGATACACTTAAATTATCAATGATGGGTATCATGACTTAGTTGAAACACCACAGTATTAACGAGATTGTAGGAACTTTCTGTAAGAAATGGATACGTGGATTGTAAGAAGTGCATCTTGGAGATGTAAGCGGATCATACAGTCCTTCTCCAGCAGGGAATCCTTGAGATGAATGATTGTCTCCATCTTGTAATGATGGTACCCTACAAAATTGTTGAACAACCCGAGGTTGACACTGGATGGAATGCTTTGTTTTTCTTTTGCACTAGAAATATTTTTCTCAAAAGTCAAAACCACTGTTGGTTCAAGCAAAGTTATCTCCATAGCCTGTTTTGAAGAAGAGAATTTACCTCTTAGGACACCAAAAGCTCTGCATCTTTGGAAAAAGACAGAGGTGAGGTAACGAGGATTGTACAGGACGATCATAAAGATCTACACCATGACCTTTATTGGTTTGGAAAGGATCTGAATTGATTGCTTGTCATGCGGACAGGAAAGAAACCAGACGACCTCCTACAGGAGCTAAAAGGTAAAGGTCCTACCTGAGTTTTGGGATTCTCAGTTTCAATAACCCCGGTGTCTGCTGCCTCTATTCATTTGGGGGTAGAACTGTGGTTTGAATTCATGTTGAAATCTGTAGGAGCCTCTGGTTTGCTAAGAGTTTCCACTTGAAGGATATCGGCCCACAAAGCGGCTCCTGCCTTTCATGGCCGTACCAAAAACCTCGGATCCAAAGGTCTTCTGCAAGGAAAGTTATGCATTGTTAATGGATGTAAAAGTGGCCACGTATTTACTCAGTTCCTTGATGAATTATTCACCTAAATGGAGGCCGTTTGCTTCTTGTCCCATCTCCTTACTCACCAGACTTTCCAGCTTAGGATCAATCTGTAAGAGCAACTCTGACGCCGCTCTTGTGACACTGCTGCATCCGCATTCACCAAACCAGAACATTGCTCTTAAAGCGCAATTTGATAAATTAGAAGCATCAGCTAGTGCGCCCTCAAGCCAGGCTTCTTCTGCTAGATCCAGAATTCTTGTAGGAGGACCTGATAGATCTAAAAGCCTGACTTGGTAATTATTCCACGCTCTAAAGAACAATAGCATACTGGGACCAATTGCAGGGGTCGAAGTTATGTTATACGCCAAGGAAGGATGTGGACTTTCTGACCAGAGTCTACTCCAAGATACTTTACCAAGAGGTGTCTCAATTTAGGCAACACATATTGGGCTACATGATCTGATCAAAAGAAGGCTTTTTACTTTTTTCAAGCTGACATAGTTTTAGAAATAGTATTCATTCAATCATAGACAGCCTTTTCAACAAAGTCCTAAAAGAAGGCATTTAAGGCATGTCTAAAAACCTGGGGGCATATCATCAAGCGCTGAAGATATAATTATCGCCGCTTTAGCGTCTGTTTTCCGGCGAAAAGTGGCGATAATTATATCGCATTATTTGCAAGGACACGCTAGTATGTGTTTCCTTGATTCAGCTCCCGTTTTGTTCATGCCTCGCTTTGTATCTCCAATGAGATGCAAAGAAGGCATGCCTAACAAAACACCATGGGAAAATATCGCTACCCCAGCTTCGTGATATCATCAACGAGGGGTAGCGATATTTTAAATCCCCAATAACTATGCCTTAACTCAGGAATTTAACGTCTGTTAAATTCCTGACTAATGCATAGCTAACATGGGAGGTGGATTATGGTGATACGACCACAGGGTCGTATAACCAAGGCTATCTTCGTTTTGGGTGCAACATCGCAGGTTTTCCAGCGATGTTGGCCCATTTCCCTGGAATATTATCACCCTGGAGTAATGCGTTGTTAATAACGCGTTACCAGGGCAATAAATTCCTGTGATAGACGGCGATAAATAAACAAGTGCTAAGCGCGCTTTGCTTTTATTTATCGCCGTCCTAGTAAATGTGCCCCTAACTGCTTCCTCCTCAGTAAGAGAGATATTCTCTCTACTCAAATAAAACTAACTAAACAATAAGTAATATATATATATATATATTCAACAACCTCGATGACGCTGCACCTCCAACTTGGCGAACAGAGACACCACGAATCCCAGGAATAAGGCAAGATGTTATTTATTTAATCGAAAATGCACAAAATCTGACGCGTTTCGGGCGGTTGCCCTTGCTCACAGATAGTCAGTGCCGATAATGCCGTTTTTTAAATTTGCTCTGTGTGTACCACGTGGGATAATCAACATAGACAAGCTACTACGTGCCTTAATGCACTGACATGGTTCAGTCTTTCTTCTATTCAAAACAGAAAGTTAATTTTAAAACATCGGATGGGAAGATCTAAAACCCATACCTGTAAGCTGAGCAAAAATCAGAATAGAGAAATATACAGCATAAATGCGGAAACTCATTTTGAGATGCTAGCTGGGTACAATAGACTGCGTCAACAAGGTAATTCATGAACACAAGACATATGTGACAAATCAATACTTAAATATGTGCAAATTCTGCCGATAAATATGTGCAAAAATAACGCCGTTGCAAAATGTGCAAATTACGCCGTGCAAATTGTGTTATTGCAATACATTTCATATAGACAATATGCCAGATATATGTGCAAATACTGTAAGTAATGAATAGAATTCGTCACATAATTTAACGTTGTACTTTGTCACTCATTTTGATGTAAGATAATTGGCATGAATGCCCCTCGGTCTAATGTGTGTCTTCGAAATATATAGTCCTATTTTTGAATGTTGATCCCAACATAAAAAATATATTGAATGTTAAAATTATTGAACCATGTCTGAATCGTTGTGAACTACAACGAACGTGAAAAACTAAATAGAACGAGTGAAAAAATTATTATGCCCAAAAAGTGTACCACTAATATTTGATATAACAATACAAAATTCTAAAAGTAGAATAAAAAACATTTTCTTAGCAAAAATTGGCAATGTCATAGGGAAGCAGCTACATGTAAGAAATGCAACTAAAAAAATGAAAAGTGTAATATAATGCTCAGTGTCATTTCATAAAAAATGATATAAATCCTCCGTAGTGTTCAACCCGTTGGGGAACTTGCTGTCCAATTCTAAAATTAATTTGGATTCCAGCTTTCTCAACAATTTATCTCTGTCCCCCCCTCTTTGTAATTTGGGGATTGCTCCGATCACATAATAGCTAAGGCACTGTAAGTTGTTGCTGTGGACTGTTTTAAAATGCCTGGCCACAGGGTAAGCAGTGTCGTTATTAACGATGGCTCGAAGATGTTGGAGAATTCTGACATGCACCTGAAGCTTCGTGCTGCCCACATATCTTAAGCCGCAGGTGCATGTCAGAACATAAACTGCGTACTCGGTCTTGCAATTATAAGTACCCCTAATTTTGATCATATCTGGGCTGAAGGGGGTAGCATATTGCGTGGTATTTATTCCGAACTTGCAGGCCCTGCAGCTGGAACATCTAACAAACCCCGGCCGGGGTTGTAACCACATTAAGTCTGTGCTTAATTCAGGAAAACTTTTCGTAATTTGTGACCTCATGGAAGGTCCCTTTCTGTAAGTAATAGTAGGTGCTGTTGATAATTTGGGGGCTAACACCCCATCAGTCAAAAGTATTGGCCAGCTATTTGTCAAGATTGATCTGATTTTCCTTTCTATATATATATATATATATATTAATATTATCTACTGGCGGTCGCCAGTAGATAGTTATAGTTAGGACCGTGTTTTCATGGAAATCCGCAACATTCTATTTGGAATAACTTTGGCGCCGGTTGACAAATCCTCGCGAAATTTTCAAAAAAGGTGGGGCGCTCCGCTCCTACCCTGAAAGTCTCGGGGGGATTCGTCAAGCGGGGGCTGAGAAAAAAGGCGGGTCCCAAAACGCGTTTTTCCCATGCAATTTTTCATAGGGACCTTTAGTCCAAGGTACAGCCCAAACAGCTGAACAGAATTACTTGAAATTTGGCAAAGAGGTAGTCCTCAGGTCAGGGATGTGCCTTTTGCATATCTGGAGTCAATCTGTGCAGTAGTTCCTGAGAAAATCAAAAATAAAATCACATACATATCTGGGCGGAACCTAACCACACATCTCATCCTGAGATCTGATTGGCTATCAGCACTTCATCCAAGAAGTGTTGGCAGCCATCTTGGGACCAATATACATGATAGCACCTCATTAAAAAGCATTGCAGTTAATGGAAGGTTTTAAGACTTTAGTTACATTATAAATCATTTGTTGATGGTACCATACTCATTTTAGGAATTGTGGTATGTTCTAAGGTGATTTCACCATGTGAAAAAGCCTTCTGCTGGGATATCATGATTGAGAGAAAAATATTTTCTCATGCTTTTCCCACAGAGGTTTGGAAGGTGATCTATAAGCTAAACTGAGAGCTTATTTTCTGTAAATTCACATTATCTTTCTCAGTCATGTGAGAATGAAGTCTGACATTCTCAGTAAAACATGTACATCCAACAAGGGCAGAGACTGTCAGTTGATTCCTTTGTGTTCTACTGCAGCTTCCCAGAGTGTTCCAAAGAACAACTAGAGCGCTAACAGTCCTACTTATGATAAACGTATGGCACACCTGAAGCCATCTTGATTGGATTAAAGTGGTAACTCTTAAAACATTTAATTTAAAAAGGAACAAAATGAGGGGGTTCATTTTTCCATAGAAAGTATGATTAGTGCTGCAGAAAGAAAAATTAGGGCCCATTTTGAGTGACTTCTCAAATCCTCTTCTATTTCATTAAAAAATTCTGACATGCAGACTGAAACATGCACTTTCAATACCAGCAGCAGACTTCCCTGGTGAGCAGTAGCTTTACTACAGTGATCTAATGAGCAAAAAAAGTGCTAACATTCTGAATTTATGGCAAATGTGTGACACATCTGAATGCCTTCTTGATGGAATCAAAGTAAAAAACTGAAAGTATTTCCTACTGAGGAGACTGCAGTAAATGAGGAAATTAGGAAACTTCATAACAAATAAGTCTCCCAAGATGGCCACCAGAGACAAAAGAGCCCAAATGTAGCCCAAATATCACCCAGATGTAGCCCAAGTATAGCCCAATGACAGAATGTCCCAGAGTGTTCTTAAAAACAACTAGAGCGCTTACTGTCTTCATTATGACAAAAGTATGGCACACCTGAAGCCATCTTGATTGGAATAAACTGGTAACACTTAAAACATTTAATTTAAAAAGGAACACAATGAGGGGGTTCATTTTGCCATAGAAATGATGATTAATGCTGAAGAAAGAAAAATGAGGGCACATTTTGAGTGACTTCTCAAATCCTCTTCTATTTCATTAAAACATTCTGACATGCAGACTGAAACATGCACTTTTAATACCAGGAGCAGACTTCCATGGTGAACAGTAGTTTTACTACAGTGATCTAATGAGCAACTAAAGGGCTAACATTCAGAATTTATGGCAAATGTGTGGCATATCTGAATACCTTCATGATGGAAAAAAAGTAAAAAACTGAAAGCATTTCCTACTGAAGAGACTGCAGTACATGAGGAAATTAGGAAACTTCATAACAAATAAATCTCCCAAGATGGCCACCGGAGACAAAAGAGCCCAAATGTAGCCCAAAATCACCCAGATGTAGCCCAAATATAGCCCAATGACACAAGTGTGCAAAACACTTATTTGTTGTGTTTTTGCAGTTTTATATGGTGCAGACTTAAAAATTTGCAAACATTCGTGACAAGAATTTTCAATTCTATTAAGGACAAGGAGGCGAGGATTATGCTTTCTCATTTCTTTATTAGAAATGCCCAGCAGCCAATCAGAAGAACCGTTGTAAAACGAAAAAACTACAGTACCCATGAGCACCAGGGTACCACGTGACCAACCATAGAGTCTCACATATAAAAGATACTGTAGGTGAAAGTATGTCCTCTTTCTTTGGTGAGGAACAGTTCACAGGAAACAGGAAGTCCAATGAAAAACGATGAATGCCAGGTAAAAGAGTCCATCAGCAACAGCCGGTGATCACCTTGACGATAGAAAAACACAGCAATCGCAGAACACAGGAGGCAGAAGACCATCCAAGCAGAGTAAGCAGGAGGAACAGAAGGGCCGCTATTTCGGGTCAGAACCTGAAAAGAAATGTACAGCCGTAATATTCATCCCATAAGAGAGTGAAGTCAACAAAAAGGGGGGGGTAAAAAAGAGAGAAAAAACCAATGCATCAGCATAAATTAAATGCAAATATAACATTGAAAAACATGAGAACAAATCATGACCTTGGGTGGGGATAATCCTCGCCTCCTTGTCCTTAATAGAATTGAAAATTCTTGTCACGAATGTTTGCAAATTTTTAATTCTATGTCAGGACAGGAGGCTCCGATTATGCTTGTTCAAAGCTGATCCACCACTACAGAAGCAATATGCTCAATAGGTTTGTAATAAAAAGTTTTGAACACAGAGTCAGAAGACCAATCTGCGGTTTTCATGATGTCCAATAATGAAACACCCATCGAGAACGCTTTAGAGGCCATAGCCCCACGAGCCGAATAAGCACCAAAAATGGAAACATCAATTCCAGCCTCAGACAAGAGCCATCTAACCCAGCGAGCTAAAGTAGCAGGAGTAACAGGACGGAAAGGTTTCTGCAAAGCAATAAGTAGTTGACCCTGTGTGTCTGAACGTAAAGGGGCAGTACATACCTCATAATCCTTGACACATTGAACAACGCAAAGGTTGGGATGATGAGGAAAGGAAGGATAGGTAACCGAAGAAGTAGCCGTTTTGGTGAGTTTAGAAATAAGAAAAGTGACCCCCTCGGGTGTAAAACTGCGACCTGCCAAGTCTAACGCACGCACATCAGAAATTCGTTTGCAAGAAACAAGACATAACAGCATAGTCAGTTTGGCAGAGAGTTGCTTGCGGGAAAGCAAGGAATTAGAAGGCCAAGCCTCCAAAAATCTCAAAACAATGGAGACATCCCAAAGCGAGTCATATTTAGGACACGGAGGATTCGATAAACGAATGCCCTTAAGTAATTTGGAAATCAAGGGATGCTCACCCGCAGGTTTACCATTGATAGGAACATGAGCCTTGGAGATGGCGGAGTGGAAATTGTTGACCGTGCGATAAGCCAAACCAGAGGAAGCGAGAGAGGCTAGAAAATTAATAATCATAGCCACATCCGCTGAAGCAGGATCAACCTCCCGCTGAACACACCAGTCACACCATCGTTTCCATGAGGCTCTATATCGCTTGTGAGTACTGGGAGACCAGGCGTCACTGATGAATTTGGGAGCGTCGCATGAAAGGCCTGGGAGCGACCAGCGATCCCCGAAATTCGCCACGCCAACAGAAGGAGATTGCCGGATAGAACAAGGGGATGCGGATTGCCGAGGGGATCCAACAACAGATTCCACTTCTGGGGAAGAAGGAATGGGACCGCACAGCACCAAAAGAACCGGGAACCACGCTTGAGCTCTCCACAGCGGAGCAATGAGAATTAACTCTGTTTGAAAGCGTTTCGAGTAGGCCAGAACCCTGGGAATCATCATGAACGGAGGAAAGGCGTAACACAGAGTCGACGGCCAAGTCTGAAGGAACGCATCCGTGGCTAGGGCTTTCGGATCCGGCCTCCAGCTGAAAAACAGAGGGAGCTGAGTGTTTAGGCGAGAAGCGAACAGATCTAGGTGACATTGACCCCAAGTCCGACGGAGAATGCGAAAAATGCGGGGATGAAGGCGCCAATCGCTGAAGTCGCGAAGATGGCGAGAGTTCCAGTCCGCAATCTGATTGTGACAGCCGGGAAGATATTCGGCAATAACTGTGATCTTCTGTTGAAGACAGAAGTGCCAAAAATCCTTGGCGATCTCCGCCAAAATCTTGGAGTTCGTTCCCCCAAACTTGTTGACATACCGGACCGCTGAAACATTGTCCATGCGGAGAAGAATGCAACAATTGGACTGAAGAGGAGAAAAACACCGGATCGCAAAGGAGCCCGCCAGGAGTTCCAGGCAGTTTATGTGAAGGGACAGTTCCTGGGAGGACCATCGACCCCCTGTCGAGACGGGACCGCACCGGGCTCCCCAACCCCATAGACTGGCATCGGATTCTATCACCAGATCCGGAGAGGAGCCGAACAGGGCTCGCCCATTCCAGGCCTCCATGTGGTCTAACCACCATTGCATCTCGCTCTTCGCATCCTCGGAAAGAGGAATCAGATCGGAATAGCGAAGACCTTTTTGGAGATGACGAATCTTCAACCTTTGAAGTGCCCTGTAGTGCAGAGGGCCCGGGAAGATCGCCTGAATGGAAGACGCCAATAGACCGACAACACGTGCTAACGATCTCAACGACATAGTCTGTCTGGAAAGAACCGACCTCAATTCCCTCTTGATGTACCGAATCTTTTGGTTTGGTAGTAGAAGTTGCACGTTTGATGGAAGCCTGAGCCTTATCAAGACCGCTGAAGGTCGCAACAAACTTAGTCAATTCCTTAAGAAAAGGATGGCCGAATAAAAGACCCTGAGCCACTGGACCAGATTCTGAAGTAGAGAGTTCCGCCAACTTTGGATCGATTTTCAGAAGAATAGAGCGACGATGCTCGCTCGAAATCGCACAATTAGTGTTGCCTAACTGGCAAATAGCCCTCTGAGCCCATTCTATTAGGTCATCAGGATCCACAAGGGAAGAAGATTCCTTGGCTTGAAATCCAAGATCAAGAATCTTGGTGAGTGGGCCTAATAAATCCAGCATTTTATCCTGACAGGAGCGCCAAGATCTGTCAAGACCCTTCTTCGGATCCTTTGCGAATTTTTTAAGGTATGAAAGCATTGTGGGATCAATCTCAGGAGTGTCCGCCAGGTGATCAGTGAGATCCGGGCGAGGGCACTCGGAGCGGAGGCGAGCCCTAACATCCTTCTCAAAGGGCTGTCGAATGTGCGCCTGAACATAGGCCGCTACCGCAGGAGAAGGTAGCCAGGAAGATGAATGGGGATGATAAAGGTCAGAAGGTTCAAAGGTAAGGACTTGAGGATGAGTAGGTGCATCGACATAATGCTCCTTACGAGACTTCTTGCGTGGTGGTGGAACATCCTGGTCCGAAGGAGAGGAAGGAGGACCTTCAGTGTCAGTCAGAAGTCCAGTAGAGGCAGAAGCGCCCACCGATGGCAAGGAGGAAGCCTTTTCTGAGGCTAAAGATTTAGCCAGTCTTTTAAAATCCGACCTATGCGGATTAGCTGGAGATTTTGATAAACGTGAAGAAGGCAACAACCATGTTGTTTGGCGTAGTTCGTCAAATGATGTTTCAGAGGATTGATAGCGTGGACAAGGCCTTTATTAGCGGAGTGTTGAACCCCTTGGTCCAGAGCCTCCACCAAATCCTGCTCTAGGAAGCTAGAGTCGTCATCCTCAAAGGAGTAATCATCATCATCAAAATAATCTTCCATTTTGTTTCACAGTATTGTGATAGTAAAGCCCACAAAATGATACTCCAATATCAATATAGATATGTCAAAGACACAATTCAGGGGGAGTGAAGAACCCCACAGCAAGCCAGAAGGAAAGGTAGAAAAAACCTGACCAAAAGATATAAATAAATAAATTGTGGAGGGAGGGCTTGCTGAGATATCACTCTAGGCAGTGCCTATGCGTTATTATACAGCCCAAAGCCTTGAATATGCATAGGGCGTCGATGGGACTGAAGAAAATCCGAGGCTGTGGGCAGCGGTGTATAAAACAACCGACTCAGGCAAAGCTCCGTGTGGAAACACGAAAAATAAACAAACAAAATGGCCGCCGCGCATGCGCGGTAACGGCCGCCTCGAGATAAATGCAAAAGAGGAGCTCACGCGCTAGCGCGAGTCCCTCAGCCCCAGTACTCCCACTCCACCGTAAAATGCACACAGACGCTCCGCCGAGCGTCTGGACCTCGGGAGGTGAGACCACGCTCCCAGACTCTGCACCGCGCGATGTAAAATACCGAGCGAGAGACACAAATAAGCGCTTGACAGCGCGCAACAAAGTAGCAATGCAAGTTAGCAACAAAGCATTTCAAAGTCAAGCAAGCGCGTCAAAGCGGCATTGCAACAAAGTATCAATGCAACAAAGTAGCTATAGAAGTAAATAAAAAGCACTTAACTGGCTGCGGAGCAGCAAAGAAAGAGGACGTACTTTCACCTACAGTATCTTTTATATGTGAGACTCTATGGTTGGTCACGTGGTACCCTGGTGCTCATGGGTACTGTAGTTTTTTTGTTTTACAACGGTTCTTCTGATTGGCTGCTGGGCATTTCTAATGAAGAAATGAGAAAGCATAATCGGAGCCTCCTGTCCTGACATACAATTGTCAGGTATTGGAGTGCTTTACATGAGCATTGGTTACATCACACAAGAACAAATTCATTTTGGTTGTAGACATGGGGAGATTAAGTGATTTGACCAGAATCACAGAATGTCGAGCTGAAGCAGAAACTCCAACCTGGTTCCCCAGTTGCAAAGTCTGCAGTTCTGGAAGTAACACCACATCCTCTCCCCTAAGTGCAAAATGTAATCAAGTGGTCAACTGGATAAAAAAACATAAAGATAACAAATAATTTAAAAGTGCTTTGTCGCTATTTGAAAACTCAGAAAATATGTCCTTATTTTAGTCTTTTAGAGCACTAACCATAATTTTGATGCAAATAAGACCCTCTCATATATGTAATTTCTAAAGGAAATGCTCTAGGTATTACAGTTTTGATAACATCAAGATGACGTCAGGCGTTCCGCACTTTTGAAATAAATATAGAATGTTAGCAATCTAGTTGTTCATTAGGATACTGTTGAGAGGCAGAGGCCAGGGGCACGGACTCTGAAAAATGAAGGCAGGTAGGAGGGTGCAAAGGCAACAATGTAACCACACTGAGCAGGCAGGAAGGGCCATGGCAGCACAACAGACTATGGAGGGCAGTGGAAAGGGGGGCAGGGGCAACAAACCAACAATACAGGACTTGCAAGAGAGGCTGTGGCAATGTAATAGACCATTGTGCGTAGAAGGAAGAGGCAATGGTAATACAACCATACATGCCAACAGACCCGATTCAGCCAGGAAACGTCCAATGTTTTTAAGCTCAAATGGGCTTTATTTGATCTGTCTCCTGTCTACAATCTCCTCTTTTTCAATGTAACTCAAAAGGGAAAATCAATACCCCAGTTTTTTTTCAAAATCTCCCTCTTACCAAGTTCAAAATGTTCGCAAGTATGGTACATTGGATACTGGAAGCAAATGGGGTAGGGACATGGACCTGGATAACAGAGGACAGGAGGGACATGGAGAGGTGCACCAAACTGACCCTGCAGGGCAGGCATCAGGGTTTGCAGCAGCACAATACACCACACAGGGCATGCGGGACGGGAGTGCAGCACAACAATCCATAGAAAGCAAGAGGGAGGGGACAGGACCATGCACATGGACAACAGAGAACAGAGGGGCAAGAGGCAATAGTAGCTAGCTGACCATAATGGACAGACAGGAGAAAAAGCTGCAGCATAACAGACCATAAAGGGCAGGAGGGACGGATCAGGGGCATTACAATGGAACAGACAAGCCAGGAGGGAGGGAGTAGGGGTCTGCACATGTAAACAGAGGGCTGGGGGAAAGGGGGCAGGAGCAGCAAGATAACCATGGAGGTCAGGCAGGATGGGCACCAGAAGCAAGACACACCATGAAGAGCAACAGTGAGACTGTGATGGCATACACACAGACCATGGAGGGAAGGTGGGAGGGGGTCAGGGGCAGCTAACTGACCACACAGGGAAGGTGGGAGGGGCCATGGCAGCACAGAAGACCATGCATGGCAAGTGGGAGGGTTAGTGGCAGCACAATGGCTATGATGGGCAAGAAGGAGGGTGCAGGGGCATGCACAAAGGACGATGGAGGATAGAAGGGAGGGTCAGGACCTGTGCACAGACAAGAAAGTTCAGGGGAAGGGGCCTCACAACAGACCGCACGGGGCAGGCAGGAGGAGCTGTTGCACCACAACAGACCAGGGAGGGCAGAAGGGTGTGGCAGTACAATGGACCATGTAGGACAGGAGGAAGAGGATAGGGGCATGGCATGTGGACAGGCAGGGTGGAGGTGGCAGGGACAGGTTACAGTCATCTGACAATGCTAGGCAGGTGGGAGGGGAGTGGCAGCTCAACAGAACACTCAGAGTAGGTAGGAGTGGCAGGTCCATGGAACATGGTGGGCAAAAATGATGGAGCAGGGGCATGCACAAAGACATCGGAGGGCAGGGGGAGGGAGAACAGGAGCAGCAAGCTAAGCACAGAGTTTAAGCAGGAGGTCAATGATGGGGCATAGAATTGGGCAATGGAGGGCAGGAGGAGTGGACTGGTACATCATACTAAATTGAGGGCAGTGGCAGCACATCAGACCATGCATGGCAGGAGGGAGGAGGCTAGTCCATGGATTCACACAACAGAGGATAGGGAGGAAGGGGATGGGGCAGCAAGCTAACTGTTCAGAGAAGGCGGGTATTAGGAACTTTATTGTTTTTAAAACGTGTGTCTGTGCGAACTACTTAAAATATGAACAAGTATGCAGCATAATCTCACTTTTATTCAGGAAGAAGAGGACGTTTGTGACTGTGACTCCGGGCTCACTTGGCAGAAACACCCCCTGACCCTCCACCCCCTATCGCAAAATGTAATGCCCGTGAAAAGGGTAGGTGAACACAGTGTTATATAGAACATAGTCCTGAGAGCACGATTGAAAATGAAAACTATATATAGTGTATGGTATAAACTATGCACCAAAAAGTGTGATATAAGATGAACCGGGCGTGAAATATAATATGCAATAGATTGTGCGCAATGACAGATTTATTGGAGAGCGCGAGATAGCACAGGCACTAGCGCGTGCTATGCGATATGCGCCTTGGAGTGTAATATGCACAGGGCAGTGTTGTGTAACCTAACTAGTCTCTAAAGTTGTAATATAAAATATGTGCTGGGGAGTGTAACGTTGCATATGCACTGTGACAAAGATATGGATCCCAGATTGTAATATGTATGGCATAGCGCTGTGCGTTATAACATAGGCATCGAGGAAGGCACGTTAGATGGGGCAATATCACCCGTGCGAAGACAAGTGTGGCATGACATATTCACGGGGTAGTGTTACAGTGCACATGGGCTAGAGAGTGTCATAGCATATGCACTAGCTAGTGGAATACAACACAGAGGTGTGTGGCACTCGGCAGGCAATGGTGGGTGTAACACAGCATTGGGCTCTGCCAGGAGCGCGCTGTGACTCTCAAGTGATGTTCGTCCCCTTTCCAGAGAGTAAAATAAAAAGTTTTACACATCCGGCAGTGGATGTGTGTTTTATTAACCGTGAGGGTTTTTTTTTGCATAGTTTGTCGAATTTTTGCCGAATCCCCTTTGAATGGCTTGGTGTGCATGTGTATTAAATGTGCCCGTCAATAGCTAACCATGTTTGTATAAATAAACGACAAGGGTGTCTACCGGGATTAGGCACGTAGGGCATCAGACATGTCAGAGCTTCACTAGTGGTGTAAATACATTCCACGAGGATTCATTGTATGCATAGTCGCCTTTTAATGAATATCACGCAAATCGTCATGGTGATAGGTACGCACGGTTTGTCCAGCATGTCCTAGGTGTGTCTATAAATATATATTTTTTAAAAATAATAAAAAACAGTGGCCGGCCCTGGGGATTGGGCCTTGGGAGGGGGGCCACGCGGCTCCCTTCTAATTATATTTTTTTGAGAAAAAAATTTGGGAGACAGGCCCTGGGGGATGGGGTCATCAGGGCCAATAAATTAGAATAAGAAGGGGAACCACACAGCCCCCCTTCTTAAAAAATAAAATAAATAAAAGACTGGCATCGTGCCGGAGGCCATGCCCCCTCCTTGCAGCACTCTGCAAACGCTCCCCCTGGCGAGTTGTAAGTTGGGGAATTAATTCCTCTTCAATACTGAGGGTCCCTGAGGGCCAACTAGCCCAACAGGCATCTCCAGTATGCGCCAGAGAGCTGCGCTGCAGACAGGTGTTCTGAGGCCAAGCCCCTTTTTACACCTCTCTGCAACGCAGCTCTGTGGCGCTTACTGGAGGTACCTAGTGGTCTAGTTTGACCCTAGGGACCCAAAGGATTCAATGCACTTAATCTCCCAACTTAAAACACGTCATGGGGCGCGTTTAAACACTGGTGAAGGGAGGGGACGGGACCTGAGGTGACATGTGCAAACCTGCCCTGTGGCGTGTTTTAAGTTGGGGAAACAATTCCTCTTCAATCCTGATGGACCCTGGGGGCCAAGTAGCCCACCAGGTGCTTCCAGGAAGTGCCACTGTGCTGCGTTGCAGAGAGGTGGTGCAGGCCGTGCGCCTTTTTACATCTCTCTGCTACGCAGCTCTGTGGTGCTTACTGGATATACCTAGTGGGCTAGATGGACTCTACGGACCCTGAGGATTGAAGGGGAATTATTTCCCCAACTTAAAACGCGCCACAGGGCGTGTTTGCACAGTGGTGAAGGGAGGGGATAGTGTAGGAAAGTGGCTCTATATATACTGGACCAAAGTAAAATCAGCCGAACTACGAATTCCGATTTACTCACCTGTTATCAGGAGAGACCTCAGTGCTGCATCTATGAGCCCAGTACTTACCAGTAACTTGAATTTCCTTCCATAGGCTAACATTGACTGGTTTCACTTGGAAATTCTTCAAAGTGTGGAGTTTTGGAACTTTAAAATATTCATCTAAAATCATCCGAACTACGAATTCCCATTTACTCACCTGTTATGAGGAGAGACCTCAGTGCTTTATCTTTGAGCACAGTACTGATCCTAAAAAGTAATTCTAACCGTACTTACCAGTAACTTGAATTTCCTTCCATAGGATATCATTGCTTGCTTTATGCTGAAAAAGTTTCGAAGTGTCGATTTTTGAAACTTACAAATATTCCTCTAAAATCAGCCGAACTACGAATTCCGATTTACTCACCTGTTATCAGGACAGACCTCACTGCTGCATTTTTGAGCCCAGTACTGATCCTGAAAAGTAATTTTAACCGCACTTACCAGTAACTTAAATTTCCTTCCATAGGATATCATTGCCTCCCACCCCTGTTCCTGTTTAACAGTTTAATAGTACTCCTGTGAGTAATTTAGCTGACGAGCTTCTGGATGAAGCACTAGCATGCCTGTGAGAGGTACCTGACCTGAGAAAGATGTTGGCAGCCTACTCAGCAAACCCCACATTTGAAAGGCTGTAATCTCTACTGATGACGGTTAAAGAACCAGAAACACGTGTCTAGAGATCAGCACAATCTACGCCAACTGTGGCGAATCACTTGAACACTCTTGAAGCAAGTAAGTAACTGAAACTGCATTTACCACAATGTCAGGGGTGAACCTGGCTGGGAGGTGAAGCCGTGTGCTCCCACTCCTGTTCCTGTTGATAGTTCTCCCGTGAGTCATTGAGCTGACGAGCTCGTGGATGAAGCACCCGCATGCCTATGAGAGGTACCTGACCTGAGAAAGATGTTGGCAGCCTACTCAGCAAACCCCAACTTTCAAAGACTATAATCTCTACTGATGACGGTTAAAGAACCAGAAACACGTGTCTAGAGATCAGCAATATCTGCGCCAATTGTGGCGAAACACTCGAACACTCTTGAAGCAAGCAAGTAACTGAAACTGCATTTACCACAATGCCAGGGGCGAACCTTGCTGGGAGGTGAAGCCGTGTGCACCCACCCCTGCTCCTGTTTAATAGTACTCCCGTGAGTCATTGAGCTGACGAGCTCGTGGATGAAGCATCCAATTGCCTGTGAGAGGAACCTGACCTGAGAAAGATGTTGGCAGCCTATTCAGCAAACCCCAAATTTGAAAGACTGTAATCTCAACTGATGACAGTTAAAGAACCAGAAACACGTGTCTAGAGATCAGCACTATCTGCGCCAACTGTGGCGAAACACTCGAACACTCTTGAAGCAAGCAAGTAACTGAAACTGCATTTACCACAATGCCAGGGGCGAACCTTGCTGGGAGGTGAAGCGGTGTGCTCCCACCCGTGTTCCTGTTTACAAGTACTCATGTGAGTCATTGAGCTGACGAGCTCGTGGATGAAGCACCCGCATGCCTGTGAGAGGTACCTGAACTGAGAAAGATGTTGGCAGCCTACTCAGCAAAGCCCACATTTCAAAGACGGTAATATCTACTGATGACGGTTTAAGAACGAGAACCACATGTCTAGAGATCAGCACTATCTGCGCCAACTGTGGCGAAACATTCGAACACTCTTGAAGCAAGCAAGTAACTGAAACTGCATTTACCACAATGCCAGGGGCGAACCTTGCTGGGAGGTAAAGCATTGTGCTCCCACCCCTGTTCCTGTTTAATAGTACTCATGTGACTCATTGAGCTGACGAGCTCGTGGATGAAGCACCCACATGCCTGTAAGAGGTACCTGACCTGAGAGAGATGTTCGAAGCCTACTCAGCAAACCCCAAATTTGAAAGACTGTAATCTCTACTGATAACGGTTAAAGAACCAGAAACACATGTCTAGAGATCAGCACTAATTGCGCCAACTGTGGAGAAACACTCGAACACTCTTGAAAAAAGCAAGTAACTGAAACTGCATTTACCACAATGCCAGAGGCGAACCTTGCAGGGAGGTGAAGCGGTGTGCTCCCACCCCTGTTCCTCTTTAATAGTACTCCCGTAAATCATTGAGCTGACGAGCTCGTGGATGAAGCACCCGCTTGCCTGTGAGAGGTACCTGACCTGAGAACGATGTTGGCAGCCTACTCAGCAAACCCCAAATTTGAAAGAGTGTAATCTCAACTGATGACAGTTAAAGAACCAGAAACACATGTTTAGAGACCAGCACTATCTGCGCCAACTGTGCCGAAACACGGGAACACTCTTAAAGCAAGCAAGTAACCGAAACTGCATTTACCACAATTCCAAGGGCGAACCTTGCTGGGAGGTGAAGCGGTGTGCTTCCACCCCTGTTCCTGTTTAATAGTACTCTCGTGAGTCATTGAGCTGACAAGCTCATGGATGAAGTACCCGCATGCCTGTGAGAGGTACCTGAACTGAGAAAGATGTTGGCAGTCTACTCAGCAAACCCCAAATTTGAAAGACTGTAATCTCAACTGATGACAGTTAAATAACCAGAAACACGTGTTTAGAGACCAGCACTATCTGCGCCAACTGTGGCGAAACACTCGAACGCTCTTAAAGCAAGCAAGTAACCGAAACTGCATTTACCACAATGCCAGGGGCGAACCTTGCTGCTAGGTGAAGCGGTGTGCTCCCACCCCTGTATCTGTTTAATAGTACTCCTGTGAGTCATTGAGCTGACGAGCTCGTGGATGAAGCACCCGCATGCCTGTGAGAAGTACCTGACCTGAGAAAGATGTTGGTAGCCTACTCAGCCAACCCCAAATTTCAAAGACTGTAATCTCTACTGATGACGGTTAAAGAACCAGAAACACGTGTCTAGAGATCCGCACTATCTGCGCCAACTGTGGCGAAACACTCAAACACTCTTGAAGCAAGCAAGTAACCGAAACTGCATTTACCACAATGCCAAGGGCGAACCTTGCTGGGAGGTAAAGCGGTGTGCTCCCACCCCTGTTCCTGTTTAATAGTACTCCCGTGAGTTATTGAGCTGACGAACTCATGCATAAAGCGCCCGCATGCCTGTGAGAGGTACCTGACCTGACAAAGATGTTGGCAGCCTACTCAGCAAACCCCTAATTTCAAAGACTGTAATCTCTACTGATGACAGTTAAAGAACCAGAAACACGTGTCTAGAGATCAGCACTATCTGCGCCAACTTTGGCGAAACACTTGAACACTCTTGAAGCAAGCAAATAACTGAAACTGCATTTACCACAATGCCAGGGGCGAACCTTGCTGGGAGGTGAAGCGGTGTGCTCCCACCCCTGTTCCTCTTTAATAGTACTCCCGTAAATCATTGAGCTGACGAGCTCGTGGATGAAGCACCCGCATACCTGTGAGGGGTACCTGACCTGAGAAAGTTGTTGGCAGCTTACTCAGCAAACCCCACATTTGAAAGACTGTAATCTCTACTGATGACGGTTAAAGAACAAGAAACACGTGTCTAGAGATCAGCACTATCTGCGCCAACTTTGGCGAAACACTTGAACACTCTTGAAGCAAGCAAATAACTGAAACTGCATTTACCACAATGCCAGGTGCGAACCTTACTGGGAGGTGAAGCGGTGTGCTCCCACACCTGTGCCTGTTTAATAGTACTCCCATGAGTTATTGAGCTGACGTGCTCATGCATGAAGTACCCGCACGCCTGTGAGAGGTACCTGACCTGAGAGAATTGTTCGCAGCCTACTCAGCAAACCCCAAATTTGAAAGACTGTAATCTCTACTGATGACAGTTAAAGAACCAGAAACATGTGTCTAGAGATCAGCACTATCTGCGCCAACTGTGGCGAAACACTCGAACACTCTTGAAGCAAGCAAGTAACTGATACTGCATTTACCACAACGCCAGAGGCGAACCTTGCAGGGAGGTGAAGCGGTGTGCTCCCACCCCTGTTCCTCTTTAATAGTACTCCCGTAAATCATTTAGCTGACGAGCTCGTGGATGAAGCACCCGCATGCCTGTGAGAGGTACCTGACCTGAGAAAGATGTTGGCAGCATACTCAGCAAACCCCACATTTGAAAGACTGTAATCTCTACTGATGACGGTTAAAGAACCAGAGACACATGTCTAGAGATCACCACTATCTGCGCCAACTGTGGCAAAACACTCGAACACTTTTGAACCAAGCAAGTAACTGAAACTGCATTTACCACAATGCCAGGGGCGAACCTTGCTGGGAGGTGAAGCCGTGTGCTCCCACCCCTGTTCCTGTTTAATAGTACTCCAGTGAGTCCATGAGCTGACGAGCTGGAGAATGAAGCACCCGCATGTCTGTGAGAGGTACCTGACCTGAGAAAGAAGTTGGCAGCCTACTCAGCAAACCCCAAATTTGAAAGACTAATCTCAACTGATGAAAGTTAAATAACCAGAAACACGTGTCTAGAGACCAGCACTCTCTGCGCCAACTGTGGCGAAACACTCGAACACTCTTAAAGCAAGCAAGTAAACAAAACTGCATTTACCACAATGCCAGGGGCGACCCTTGCTGGGATGTGAAGCGGTGTGCTCCCACCCCTGTTCCTGTTTAAAAGTTCTCCCGTGAGTCATTGAACTGACGAGCTCGTGGATGAAGCACCCGCATGCCTGTGAGAGGTACCTGACCTGAGAGAATTGTTCGCAGCCTACTCAGCAAACCCCAAATTTGAAAGACTGTAATCTCTACTGATGACGGTTAAAGAACCAGAAACATGTGTCTAGAGATCAGCACTATCTGCGCCAACTGTGGCGAAACACTCGAACACTCTTCAAGCAAGCAAATAACTTAAACTGCATTTACCACAATGCCAGGGGCGACCCTTGCTGGGAGGTGAAGCGGTGTGCTCCCACCCCTGTTCCTGTTTCATAGTACTTGCGTGAGTCATTGAACTGACGAGGTCGTGGATGAAGCACCCGCATGCCTGTGAGAGGTACCTGACCTGAGAAAGATGTTGGCAGCCTACTCAGCAAACCCCAAATTTCAAAGACTGTAATCTCAACTGATGACGGTTAAAGAACCAGAAACATGTGTCTAGAGATCAGCACTATCTGCGCCAACTGTGGCGAAACACTCGAACACTATTAAAGCAAGCAACTGAAACTGCATTTACCACAATGCCAGGGGCGAACCTTGCTGGGAGGTGAAGTGGTGTGCTCCCACCCCTGTTCCTGTTTAAAAGTACTCCTGTGAGTCATTGAGCTGACGAGCTCGTGGATGAAGCACCCGCATGCCTGTGAGAGGTACCTGACCTGAGAAAGATGTAGGCACTCCAGCCTACTCAGCAAACCCCACATTTGAAAGTTTGTAATCTCTACTGATGACGGTTAAAGAACCAGATCCACGTGTCTAGAGATCAGCACTATCTGCGCCAACTGTGACGAAACACTCGAACACTCTTGAAGCAAGCAAGTAACTGAAACTGCATTTACCACAATGCCAGAGTCGAACCTTGCAGGGAGGTGAAGCGGTGTGCTCCCACCCCTGTTCCTCTTTAATAGTAGTCCCTTGAGTCATTGAGCTGACGAGCTCATGGATGAAGCACCAGCATGCCTGTGAGAGGTACCTGACCTGAGAAGGATGTTGGCAGCATACTCAGCAAACCCCACATTTGAAAGACTGTAATCTATACTGATGACGGTTAAAGAACCAGAGACACATGTCTAGAGATCAGCACTATCTGCGCCAACTGTGGCGAAACACTCAAACACTCTTGAAGCAAGCAAGTAACAAACTGCATTTACCACAATGCCAGGGGCGAACCTTGCTCGGAGGTGAAGCGGTGTGCTCCCACCCCTGTTCCTGTTTATTAGTACTCTTGTGAGTCATTGAGCTGACGAGCTCGTGGATGAAGCAACCGCATGCCTGTGAGAGGTTCCTGACCTGAGAAAGATGTTGGCAGCCTACTCAGCAAACCTTAAATTTCAAAGACTGTAATCTCTACTGATGACGGTTAAAGAACCAGAAACACGTGTCTAGAGGTCAGCACTATCTGCGCCAACTGTGGCGAAACACTTGAACACTCTTGAAGCAAGCAGGTAACTGAAACTGCATTTACCACAATGCCAGGGGCGAACCTTGCTGGGAGGTGAAGCGGTGTGCTCCCACCCCTGTTCCTGATTAATAGTTCTCCTGTGAGTGATTGAGCTGACAAGCTCGTGGATGAAGCACCCGCATGATTGTGAGTGGTACCTGACCTTAGAAAGATGTAGGCAGCCTACTCAGCAAAGCCCACATTTGAAAGATTGTAATCTCTACTGATGACGGTTAAAGAACCAGATCCACTTTTCTAGAGATCAGCACTATCTGCGCCAACTGTGACGAAACACTTGAACACTCTTGAAGCAAGGAAGTAACTGAAACTGCATTTACCACAATGCCAGAGGCGAACCTTGCAGGGAGGTGAAGCGGTGTGCTCCTACCCCTGTTCCTCTTTAATAGTTCTCCCTTGAGTCATTGAGCTGACGAGCTCATGGATGAAGCACAAGCATGCCTGTGAGAGGTACCTGACCTGAGAAAGATGTTGACAGCCTACTCACAAACCCCACATTTGAAAGACTGTAATCTCAACTGATGACGGTTAAAGAACCAGAAACACATGTCAAGAGATCAGCACTATCTGCGCCAACTGTGGCGAAACACTCGAACACTCTTGAAGCAAGCAATAAACTGCATTTACCGCAATGCCAGGGGTGAACCTTGCTGGGAGACGAAGCGGTGTGCTCCCACCCCTGTTCCTGTTTAATAGTACTCCTGTGAGTCAGTGAGCTGACGAGCTCATGGATGAAGCACCCGCATGCCTGTGAGAGGTACCTGACCTGACAAAGATGTTGGCAGCCTACTCATCAAACTCCAAATTTCAAAGACTGTAATCTCTACTGATGACGGTTAAAGAACCAGAAACACGTGTCTAGAGAGCAGCATTATCTGTGCTAACTGTGGCGAAACACTCGAACACTCTTGAAGCAGGCAAGTAACTGAAACTGCATTTATCACAATGCCAGGGCTGAACCTTGCTGGGAGGTGAACCTGTGTGCTCCCACCCGTGTTCCTGTTTAAAAGTACTCCTGTGAGTCATTGAGCTGACGAGCTCTTGGCTGAAGCACCCACATGCCTGTGAGAGGTACCTGACCTGAAAAAGATGTTGGCAGCCTGCTCAGCACACCCCACATTTGAAAGACTATAATCTCTACTGATGACGGTTAAAGAACCAGGACCGAACCTTGCTGGGAGGTGAAGCTGTGTGCTCCCACCCGTGTTCCTGTTTAAAAGTACCCCTGTGAGTCATTGAGCTGACGAGCTTGTGGCTGAAGTACCCACATGCATGTGAGAGGTACCTGACCTGAGAAAGATGTTGGCAGCCTACTCAGCAAACCCCACATTTGAAAGACTGTAATCTCTACTGATGACAGTTAAATAACCGGAAACACGTGTCTAGAGATCAGCACTATCTGCGCTAACAGTGGCGAAACACTTGAACACTCTTGAAGCAAGCAAGTAACTGAAACTGCATTTACCACAATGCCAGGGGCGAACCTTGCTGGGAAGTGAAGCGGTGTGCTCCCACCCCTGTTCCTGTTTAATAGTACTCCTGTGAGTCATTGAGCTGACGAGCTGGAGGATGAAGCACCCGCATGCCTATGAGAGGTACCTGACCTGAGAAAGATGTTGGCAGCCTACTCAGCAAACCCCAAATTTGAAAGACTGTAATCTCTACTGATGACGGTTAAAGAACCAGTAACATGTGTCTAGAGATCAGCACTATCTGCGCCAACTGTGGCGAAACACTCAAACACTCTTGAAGCAAGAAAGTATCCAAAACTGCATTTACCACAATGCCAGGGGCGAAATTTGCTGGGAGATGAAGTGGTGTGCTCCCACTCCTGTTTAATAGTACTCCTGTGAGTCATTGAGCTGACGAGCTCATGGATGAAGCACCCGCATGCCTGTGAGAGGTACCTGACCTGAGAAAGATGTTCGCAGCCTACTCAGCAAACCCCACATTTGAAAGACTGTAATCTCTACTGATGACGGTTAAAGAACCAGAAAGACATGTCTAGAGATCAGCACTATCTGCGCCAACTGTGGCGAAACACTCGAACACTCTTGAAGCAAGCAAGTAACTGAAACTGCATTTACCACAATGCCAGGGGCGAACCTTGCTCGGAGGTGATGCTGCGTGCTCCCACCCCTGTTCCTGTTTAATAGTACTCCCGTGACTCATTGAGTTGACGAGCTCGTGGATGAAGCACCCACATGCCTGTGAGAGGTACTTGACCTGAGAGAGATGTTCGCAGCCTACTCAGCAAACCCCAAATTTGAAACACTGTAATCTCTACTGCTGACGGTTAAAGAACCAGAAACACGTGTCTAGAGATCAGCAATATCTGCGCTAACTGTGGTGAAACACTCGAACACTTTAGAAGCAAGCAAGTAACTGAAACTGCATTTACCACAATGCCAGGGGTGAACCTTGCTGGGAGGTGAAGCGGTGTGCTGCCACCCCTGTTCCTGTTTAATAGTACTCCTGTGAGTCATTGAGCTGACGAGCTTGTGGATGAAGCACCCACATGCCTGTGAGAGGAACCTGACCTGAGAAAGATTTTAGCAGCCTACTCAGCAAGCTCCACATTTGAAAAACTGTGATCTCTACTGATGACGGTTAAAGAACCAGAAACACGTGTCTAGAGATCAGCACTAATTGTGCAAACTGTGGAGAAACACTTGAACACTCTTGAAGCAAGCAAGTAACTGAAACTGCATTTACTACAATGCCAGGAGCGAACCTTGCTGGAAGGTGAAGAGGTGTGCTCCCACCCCTGTTCCTGCTTAATAGTACTCCCGTGAGTCATTGAACTGACGAGCTGGAGGATGAAGCACCTGCATGCCTGTGAGAGGTACCTGACCTGAGAAAGATGTTGGCAGCCTACTCAGCAAACCCCAAATTTGAAAGACTGTAATCTCTACTGATGACGGTTAAAGAACCAGAAACATGTGTCTAGAAATCAGCACTATCTGCGCCAATTGTGGCGAAACACTCGAACACTCTTGAAGCCAGCAAGTAACCGAAACTGCATTTACCACAATGCCAGGGGCGAACCTTGCTTGGAGGTGAAGTGGTGTTCTCCCACCCCTGGTCCTGTTTAATAGTACTCCTGTGAGTCATTGAGCTGACGAGCTCGTGGATGAAGCACCCGCATGCCTGTGAGAGGTACCTGACCTGAGAGAGATGTTCGCAGCCTACTCAGCAAACCCCAAATTTGAAAGACTGAAATCTCTACTGATGACGGTTAAAGAACCAGAAACACGTGTCTAGAGATCAGCAATATCTGTGCTAACTGTGGTAAAACACTCGAACACTCTTGAAGCAAGCAAGTAACTGAAACTGCATTTACCACAATGCCAGGGGCGAACTTTGCTGGGAGGTGAAGCCGTGTGCACCCACCCCTGTTCCTGTTGATAGTACTCCCGTGAGTCATTGAGCTGACGAGCTCGTGGATGAGGCACCCGCTTGCCTGTGAGAGGAACCTGACCTGAGAAAGATGTTGGCAGCCTATTCAGCAAACCCCAAATTTGAAAGACTGTAATCTCAACTGATGACAGTTAAAGAACCAGAAACACGTGTCTAGAGATCAGCACTATCTGCGCCAACTGTGGCGAAACACTCGAACACTCTTGAAGCAAGCAAGTAACTGAAACTGCATTTACCACAATGCCAGGGGCAAACCTTGCTGGGAGGTGAAGCGGTGTGCTCCCACCCGTGTTCCTGTTTACAAGTACTCATGTGAGTCCTTGAGCTGACGAGCTCGTGGATGAAGCATCCGCATGCCTGTGAGAGGTACCTGAACTGAGAAAGATGTTGGCAGCCTACTCAGCAAAGCCCACATTTCAAAGACGGTAACATCTACTGATGATGGTTTAAGAACGAGAACCACATGTCTAGAGATCAGCACTATCTGCGCCAACTGTGACGAAACACTTGAACACTCTTGAAGCAAGGAAGTAACTGAAACTGCATTTACCACAATGCCAGAGGCGAACCTTGCAGGGAGGTGAAGCGGTGTGCTCCTACCCCTGTTCCTCTTTAATAGTTCTCCCTTGAGTCATTGAGCTGACGAGCTCATGGATGAAGCACAAGCATGCCTGTGAGAGGTACCTGACCTGAGAAAGATGTTGACAGCCTACTCACAAACCCCACATTTGAAAGACTGTAATCTCTACTGATAACGGTTAAAGAACCAGAAACACATGTCAAGAGATCAGCACTATCTGCGCCAACTGTGGCGAAACACTCGAACACTCTTGAAGCAAGCAACTGAAACTGCATTTACCGCAATGCCAGGGGTGAACCTTGCTGGGAGACGAAGCGGTGTGCTCCCACCCCTGTTCCTGTTTAATAGTACTCCTGTGAGTCAGTGAGCTGACGAGCTCATGGATGAAGCACCCGCATGCCTGTGAGAGGTACCTGACCTGACAAAGATGTTGGCAGCCTACTCATCAAACTCCAAATTTCAAAGACTGTAATCTCTACTGATGACGGTTAAAGAACCAGAAACACGTGTCTAGAGAGCAGCATTATCTGTGCTAACTGTGGCGAAACACTCGAACACTCTTGAAGCAGGCAAGTAACTGAAACTGCATTTATCACAATGCCAGGGCTGAACCTTGCTGGGAGGTGAACCTGTGTGCTCCCACCCGTGTTCCTGTTTAAAAGTACTCCTGTGAGTCATTGAGCTGACGAGCTCTTGGCTGAAGTACCCACATGCCTGTGAGAGGTACCTGACCTGAGAAAGATGTTGGCAGCCTGCTCAGCACACCCCACATTTGAAAGACTATAATCTCTACTGATGACGGTTAAAGAACCAGGGCCGAACCTTGCTGGGAGGTGAAGCTGTGTGCTCCCACCCGTGTTCCTGTTTAAAAGTACCCCTGTGAGTCATTGAGCTGACGAGCTTGTGGCTGAAGTACCCACATGCATGTGAGAGGTACCTGACCTGAGAAAGATGTTGGCAGCCTACTCAGCAAACCCCACATTTGAAAGACTGTAATCTCTACTGATGACGGTTAAAGAACCAGTAACATGTGTCTAGAGATCAGCACTATCTGCGCCAACTGTGGCGAAACACTCAAACACTCTTGAAGCAAGAAAGTATCCAAAACTACATTTACCACAATGCCAGGGGCGAAATTTGCTGGGAGATGAAGTGGTGTGCTCCCACCCCTGTTCCTCTTTAATAGTACTCCTGTGAGTCATTGAGCTGACGAGCTCATGGATGAAGCACCCGCATGCCTGTGAGAGGTTCCTGACCTGAGAAAGATGTTCGCAGCCTACTCAGCAAACCCCACATTTGAAAGACTGTAATCTCTACTGATGACGGTTAAAGAACCAGAAAGACATGTCTAGAGATCAGCACTATCTGCGCCAACTGTGGCGAAACACTCGAACACTCTTGAAGCAAGCAAGTAACTGAAACTGCATTTACCACAATGCCAGGGGCGACCCTAGCTGGGAAGTGAAGCGGTGTGCTCCCACCCCTGTTCCTGATTAATAGTACTTCTGTGAGTCATTGAGCTGACGAGCTCGTGGATGAAGCACCCGCATGCCTGTGAGAGGTACCTGACCTGAGAAAGATGTTGGCAGCCTATTCAGTAAACCCCAGATTTGAAAGACTGTAATCTCTACTGAGGACGGTAAAAGAACCAGAACCACGTGTCTAGAGGTCAACACTATCTGCGCCAACTGTGGCGAAACTCTCGAACACTATTGAAGCAAGCAAGTAACTGAAACTGCATTTACCACAATGCTAGGGGCGAACCTTGCTCGGAGGTGAAGCCGCGTGCTCCCACCCCTGTTCCTGTTTAATAGTACTCCTGTGAGTCATTGAGCTGACGAGCTGGAGGATGAAGCACCCGCATGCCTATGAGAGGTACCTGACCTGAGAAAGATGTTGGCAGCCTACTCAGCAAACCCCAAATTTGAAAGACTGTAATCTCTACTGATGACGGTTAAAGAACCAGTAACATGTGTCTAGAGATCAGCACTATCTGCGCCAACTGTGGCGAAACACTCAAACACTCTTGAAGCAAGCAAGTATCCAAAACTGCATTTACCACAATGCCAGGGGCGAAATTTGCTGGGAGATGAAGTGGTGTGCTCCCACTCCTGTTTAATAGTACTCCTGTGAGTCATTGAGCTGACAAGCTCATGGATGAAGCACCCGCATGCCTGTGAGAGGTACCTGACCTGAGAAAGATGTTCGCAGCCTACTCAGCAAACCCCAAATTTGAAAGACTGTAATCTCTACTGATGACGGTTAAAGAACCAGAAAGACATGTCTAGAGATCAGCACTATCTGCGCCAACTGTGGCGAAACACTCGAACACTCTTGAAGCAAGCAAGTAACTGAAACTGCATTTACCACAATGCCAGGGGCGAACCTTGCTCGGAGGTGATGCTGCGTGCTCCCACCCCTGTTCCTGTTTAATAGTACTCCCGTGACTCATTGAGTTGACGAGCTCGTGGATGAAGCACCCACATGCCTGTGAGAGGTACTTGACCTGAGAGAGATGTTCGCAGCCTACTCAGCAAACCCCAAATTTGAAACACTGTAATCTCTACTGCTGACGGTTAAAGAACCAGAAACACGTGTCTAGAGATCAGCAATATCTGCGCTAACTGTGGTGAAACACTCGAACACTTTAGAAGCAAGCAAGTAACTGAAACTGCATTTACCACAATGCCAGGGGTGAACCTTGCTGGGAGGTGAAGCGGTGTGCTGCCACCCCTGTTCCTGTTTAATAGTACTCCTGTGAGTCATTGAGCTGACGAGCTTGTGGATGAAGCACCCACATGCCTGTGAGAGGAACCTGACCTGAGAAAGATTTTGGCAGCCTACTCAGCAAACTCCACATTTGAAAAACTGTGATCTCTACTGATGACGGTTAAAGAACCAGAAACACGTGTCTAGAGATCAGCACTAATTGTGCAAACTGTGGAGAAACACTTGAACACTCTTGAAGCAAGCAAGTAACTGAAACTGCATTTACTACAATGCCAGGAGCGAACCTTGCTGGAAGGTGAAGAGGTGTGCTCCCACCCCTGTTCCTGCTTAATAGTACTCCCGTGAGTCATTGAACTGACGAGCTGGAGGATGAAGCACCTGCATGCCTGTGAGAGGTACCTGACCTGAGAAAGATGTTGGCAGCCTACTCAGCAAACCCCAAATTTGAAAGACTGTAATCTCTACTGATGACGGTTAAAGAACCAGAAACATGTGTCTAGAAATCAGCACTATCTGCGCCAATTGTGGCGAAACACTCGAACACTCTTGAAGCCAGTAAGTAACCGAAACTGCATTTACCACAATGCCAGGGGCGAACCTTGCTTGGAGGTGAAGTGGTGTTCTCCCACCCCTGGTCCTGTTTAATAGTACTCCTGTGAGTCATTGAGCTGACGAGCTCGTGGATGAAGCACCCGCATGCCTGTGAGAGGTACCTGACCTGAGAGAGATGTTCGCAGCCTACTCAGCAAACCCCAAATTTGAAAGACTGAAATCTCTACTGATAATGGTTAAAGAACCAGAAACACGTGTCTAGAGATCAGCAATATCTGTGCTAACTGTGGTAAAACACTCGAACACTCTTGAAGCAAGCAAGTAACTGAAACTGCATTTACCACAATGCCAGGGGCGAACCTTGCTGGGAGGTGAAGCCGTGTGCACCCACCCCTGTTCCTGTTGATAGTACTCCCGTGAGTCATTGAGCTGACGAGCTCGTGGATGAGGCACCCGCTTGCCTGTGAGAGGAACCTAACCTGAGAAAGATGTTGGCAGCCTATTCAGCAAACCCCAAATTTGAAAGACTGTAATCTCAACTGATGACAGTTAAAGAACCAGAAACACGTGTCTAGAGATCAGCACTATCTGCGCCAACTGTGGCGAAACACTCGAACACTCTTGAAGCAAGCAAGTAACTGAAACTGCATTTACCACAATGCCAGGGGCAAACCTTGCTGGGAGGTGAAGCGGTGTGCTCCCACCCGTGTTCCTGTTTACAAGTACTCATGTGAGTCCTTGAGCTGACGAGCTCGTGGATGAAGCACCCGCATGCCTGTGAGAGGTACCTGAACTGAGAAAGATGTTGGCAGCCTACTCAGCAAAGCCCACATTTCAAAGACGGTAATATCTACTGATGATGGTTTAAGAACGAGAACCACATGTCTAGAGATCAGCACTATCTGCGCCAACTGTGGCGATACATTCGAACACTCTTGAAGCAAGCAAGTAACTGAAACTGCATTTACCACAATGCCAGGGGCGAACCTTGCTGGGAGGTAAAGCATTGTGCTCCCACCCCTGTTCCTGTTTAATAGTACTCCTGTGACTCATTGAGCTGACGAGCTCGTGGATGAAGCACCCACATGCCTGTGAGAGGTACCTGACCTGAGAGAGATGTTTGAAGCCTACTCAGCAAACCCCAAATTTGAAAGACTGTAATCTCTACTGATGACGGTTAAAGAACCAGAAACACATGTCTAGAGATCAGCACTAATTGCGCCAACTATGGAGAAACACTCGAACACTCTTGAAAAAAGCAAGTAACTGAAACTGCATTTACCACAATGCCAGGGGCGAACCTTGCTGGGAGGGTAAGCGGTGTGCTCCCACCCGTGTTCCTGTTTACAAGTACTCATGTGAGTCATTGAGCTGACGAGCTCGTGGATGAAGCACCCGCATGCCTGTGAGAGGTACCTGAACTGAGAAAGATGTTGGCAGCCTACTCAGCAAAGCCCACATTTCAAAGACGGTAATATCTACTGATGACGGTTTAAGAACGAGAACCACATGTCTAGAGATGAGCACTATCTGCGCCAACTGTGGCGATACATTCGAACACTCTTGAAGCAAGCAAGTAACTGAAACTGCATTTACCACAATGCCAGGGGCGAACCTTGCTGGGAGGTAAAGCATTGTGCTCCCACCCCTGTTCCTGTTTAATAGTACTCCTGTGACTCATTGAGCTGACGAGCTCGTGGATGAAGCACCCACATGCCTGTGAGAGGTACCTGACCTGAGAACGATGTTGGCAGCCTGCTCAGCAAACCCCAAATTTGAAAGAGTGTAATCTCAACTGATGACAGTTAGAGAACCAGAAACACATGTTTAGAGACCAGCACTATCTGCGCCAACTGTGCCGAAACACTGGAACACTCTTAAAGCAAGCAAGTAACCAAATCTGCATTTACCACAATTCCAAGGGCGAACCTTGCTTGGAGGTGAAGTGGTGTGCTCCCACCCCTGTTCCTGTTTAATAGTACTCCTGTGACTCATTGAGCTGACGAGCTCGTGGATGAAGCACCCACATGCCTGTGAGAGGTACCTGACCTGAGAGAGATGTTCGAAGCCTACTCAGCAAACCCCAAATTTGAAAGACTGTAATCTCTACTGATGACGGTTAAAGAACCAGAAACACATGTCTAGAGATCAGCACTAATTGCGCCAACTGTGGAGAAACACTCGAACACTCTTGAAAAAAGCAAGTAACTGAAACTGCATTTACCACAATGCCAGAGGTGAACCTTGCAGGGAGGTGAAGCGGTGTGCTCCCACCCCTGTTCCTCTTTAATAGTACTCCCGTAAATCATTGAGCTGACGAGCTCGTGGATGAAGCACCCAGCTGCCTGTGAGAGGTACCTGACCTGAGAACGATGTTGGCAGCCTACTCAGCAAACCCCAAATTTGAAAGAGTGTAATCTCAACTGATGACAGTTAGAGAACCAGAAACACATGTTTAGAGACCAGCACTATCTGCGCCAACTGTGCCGAAACACTGGAACACTCTTAAAGCAAGCAAGTAACCAAATCTGCATTTACCACATTTCCAAGGGCGAACCTTGCTGGGAGGTAAAGCGGTGTGCTTCCACCCCTGTTCCTGTTTAATAGTACTCTCGTGAGTCATTGAGCTGACGAGCTCACGGATGAAGTACACGCATGCCTGTGAGAGGTACCTGACCTGAGAAAGATGTTGGCAGCCTACTCAGCAAACCCCAAATTTGAAAGACTGTAATCTCAACTGATGACAGTTAAATAACCAGAAACACGTGTTTAGAGACCAACACTATCTGCGCCAACTGTGGCAAAACACTCGAACACTCTTAAAGCAAGCAAGTAACCGAAACTGCATTTACCACAATGCCAGGGGCGAACCTTGCTGCTAGGTGAAGCGGTGTGCTCCCACCCCTGTATCTGTTTAAAAGTACTCCTGTGAGTCATTGAGCTGACGAGCTCGTGGATGAGGCACCCGCATGCCTGTGAGAGGTACCTGACCTGAGAAAGATGTTGGTAGCCTACTCAGCCAACCCCAAATTTCAAAGACTGTAATCTCAACTGATGACGGTTAAAGAACCAGAAACACGTGTCTAGAGATCCGCACTATCTGCGCCAACTGTGGCGAAACACTCAAACACTCTTGAAGCAAGCAAGTAACCGAAACTGCATTTACCAAAATGCCAGGGGCGAACCTTGCTGGGAGGTAAAGCGGTGTGCTCCCAACCCTGTTCCTGTTTAATAGTATTCCCGTGAGTTATTGAGCTGACGAGCTCATGCATGAAGCACCCGCATGCCTGTGAGAGGTACCTGACCTGACAAAGATGTTGGCAGCCTACTCAGCAAACCCCTAATTTCAAAGACTGTAATCTCTACTGATGACAGTTAAAGATCCCGAAACACATGTCTAGAGATCAGCACTATCTGCGCCAACTTTGGCGAAACACTTGAACACTCTTGAAGCAAGCAAATAACTGAAACTGCATTTACCACAATGCCAGGGGCGAACCTTGCTGGGAGGTGAAGCGGTGTGCTCCCACCCCTGTTCCTCTTTAATAGTACTCCCGTAAATCATTGAGCTGACGAGCTCGTGGATGAAGCACCCGCATACCTGTGAGGGGTACCTGACCTGAGAAAGATGTTGGCAGCTTACTCAGCAAACCCCACATTTGAAAGACTGTAATCTCTACTGATGACGGTTAAAGAACCAGAAACACGTGTCTAGAGATCAGCACTATCTGCGCCAACTGTGACGAAACACTCGAACACTCTTGAAGCAAGCAAGTAACTGAAACTGCATTTACCACAATGCCAGGGGCAAACCTTGCAGTGAGGTGAAGCGGTGTGCTCCCACACCTGTGCCTGTTTAATAGTACTCCCATGAGTTATTGAGCTGATGTGCTCATGCATGAAGTACCCGCATGCCTGTAAAACAGGTCAGAGAATTGTCCCAGTAACTGGCGACAATCGTTCTGTTGCTCAGGGGTCAGGGTGGGAGAGAGGATGACATCATCCACTGACCCATCTTGCTCCTTGGCTGACAGGAGGTCAGGAAGAGGCTCGGTCTCCTCCTCCATCCCAGCATCTGTCGCTAAGAGCATGCCCACTTGGGACCTCTCCAAGTGGGGCTTGAGGCGGTTGACATGAAGGACCCTCAAGGGGTTCCTTGGAGACAGCAAGTTCACCAAATAGGTGACAGGGCTCTTGCGCTCCACAACCTCAAAGGGACCGGTCCACTTATCCTGGAGCGCACAGGGCTCCACTGGGGCCAAGACCCATACCTTCTGTCCAGGCTGAAGCTCTACCAGAGTGGCATTCTGGTCGTTCCACCGCTTCATCTCCTCCTTGCTGGCTTCGAGGTTTGCCTCAGCAAGATCCCTGAAACGCCTAGTCTGGTTACTGAAGGCCAGCATGTAGCTATATACATTCTGGGGAGGTTTCCTGGGAGATTGCTCCCAGCCTTCCTTGACCAGACTTAGAGGTTCTCTCACTGGGTGTCCATACAACAGCTCAAAGGGGCTGAACCCTAGAGACTTCTGTGGCACCTCTCTGTAAGCAAAGAGAAGGCATGGTAAGAGGACGTTCCACTTACGCCTCATGGGTTCCTCAAGACCCATTATCATGCCCTTTAGGGTTCGGTTGAATCTCTCAACCAACCCGTTTCCTTGGGGGTGGTAAGGTGTGGTGAATTTGTAGGTTACACCACACTCTTGCCAAAGGGATTTCATATATTTAGATATGAAATTGGTACCTCGGTCAGACACCACCTCTAGGGGGAATCCCACTCGGGAGAAAATTCCCATCAGCGCACGTCCCAACACGGGGGCCGTCACTGTCCTCAGAGGGATGGCTTCCGAGTACTGGGTGGCATGGTCCACCAGGACTAGGATGAACCTATTGCCCATCGCTGTCCTGGGGTCCAGTGGCCCTACAATGTCAATCCCCACTCGCTGGAATGGGGTACCGACCACAGGGAATGGCTGGAGTGGAGCCTTCTGCTTCCTTCCACTCTTACGACTTGCCTGGCAAGTCTGGCAGGTCCTGCAGTGAGTGTCTGAACTACTGCGCATTTGGGGCCAAAAGAAGTGGCTGACAAGCCTTTCAAAGGTTTTGTTCTGCCCCAAATGTCCTGCTATTGGCACATCGTGAGCCAGCCCCAGTAGGAAGGCTCTGAAGCGCTGGGGTACCACCAGCACACGGGCTGACCCAGGCTCAGCAACCTTAGGCTCAGAATACAGGAGGTCGTTCTCCCAGTAAATGAAATGTGACCCAGACTGATCACCTGTGGCCTGGTCTGCAGCCTGCTGCCGCATACCCCCGAGAGAAGGGCACTCTTTCTGCTCCCTGCAGAATTCCTCCCTGGAGGGTCCTCCTTCTTGCTGCCAATGGGTCAGCTCAGGCAGGTCCCCCAGTTCAGCTATCTGTTCCCCTGTAGGTTCCAGGGCATCCCCCTCAAGGTCTGCTTCCTCCTGGACCGTGGGAACTTCGGGGGCCGGTTTCCCGCTCCCCCTGCCTCTTCTCCCTAAGGTCGGTTCCTGGGCCTCCCTCTCAGGCTCCAAGTCCTCTTGAGCACCTCTACTCGCTGTCATGGACTGTGTGGTGACACACGCCCAATCTGGCATACCCAACATCTCCAGGTGAGCACTGCGCTCCACCTTAGCCCAAGGTGAGCTCTCCAGATCGTTCCCTAACAGACAGTCTACAGGCATGGCGGGCCTCACAGCTACCTGAAGAGTACCAGAGACCCCCCCACTCAAAGGGAACCTGAGCCACTGGGCAGTGACTCTCGGTGTGGTTGGCGGCAATAACTGGATAGAATGCTCCTGGGACAACCTGCTCCTGAGACACCAGGTGGCGCTTGACAGCTGTCACACTGGCTCCTGTGTCTCTGAGAGCTTCCACCCTATGGCCATTTATGGTCACCCACTGCCTGTATTTTTTAGTGTTCTCAGGCAGCTGTGTTTTGGGGACCACTTCACGGTCTCCTAATGAGACCAGGGACATTTCTACTGAACCCCACCCACCTTGGACACCCATCTCTCCACCCAGGGCTACACTAGCCGTCTGCCAGAGGGTTGCACCAGTGGGTGCTGGTAGTGGTTTACCATAGGAAGGACACTTCACATCAGAGGCAAAATGCCCTAGGTTACCACACTTATAACATCTGATGGGCCCCTTCTGAACAGGTGTACCTGTCGGGGCCCCTTGCAGTTTCTGTAGTGGGGGAGGCTGAGAACCTTTCCCTTGGTTCCCTTGGGGATTACTTTGGGGCCTTTTTGGGAACTCCTTCTGTCTACCCTTGTCCCCCCCCACTCTTCTGCTGGGAAGCGGTGTGCTCCCACCCCTGTTCCTGTTTAATAGTACTCTTGCGAGTCATTGAGCTGACGAGCTCGTGGATGAAGCACCCGCATGCCTGTGAAAGGTACCTGACCTGAGAAAGATATTGCAGCCTACTCAGCAAACCCCACATTTGAAACACTGTAATCTCTACTGATGACAGTTAAAGAACCAGAAACACGTGTCTAGAGATCAGCACTATCTGCGCCAACTGTGGTGAAACAGTCGAACACTCTTGAAGCAAGCAAGTAACTGAAACTGCATTTACCACAATGCCCGGGGCGAACCTTGCTGGGAGGTGAAGCGGTGTGCTCCCACCCCTGTTCCTGCTTAATAGTACTCCTGTGAGTCATTGAGCTGACGAGCTCGTGGATGAAGCACTCGCATGCCTGTGAGAGGTACCTGACCTGAGAAGGATGTTGGCAGCCTACTCAACAAACCCCACATTTCAAAGACTGTAATCTCTACTGATGATGGTTAAAGAATCAGAAACACGTGTCTAGAGATCAGCACTATCTGCGCCAACTGTAGCGAAACACTCGAATACTCTTGAAGCAAGCAAGTAACTGAAACTACATTTACCACAAAGCCAGGGGCGAACCTTTCTGGGAGGTGAAGCGGTGTGCTCCCACCCCTGTTCCTGCTTAATTGTACTCCAGTGAACATGGAGACCTCAGTCCTCCATCTTTGAGCCCAGTACTGATCCTGAAAAGTAATTCTAACACTTATAAATTCACCCAGGCACTCTCCTTGCAGTACTCTAATCATTCAGTCAGTATCCAAGTGCAGCAAGCCAGGCATTAGCACATGGACTGCCTCAAACCCCTATCCACTATGCATGCAGCAACAGTTCTGCACTTATACATTCAACAAAAAAAACAGAATATTTCAGTTTCAATATTTTAGAAAACATTTTTATTTCTATTTAGATTAAAAATATAATGTAATTTAAAAAATAAAATATGTAAAAATAAACAGTTAAACAACTGTCGAAAATCAGTATAAAACAACTGTCAGAGTGATACAGATATTCACACAGTTTAGTAACTATGTAATATATTTAGTGAGACACTATAAATTAGTCAAGTAAACAGTCCATCACACTGCTACTAAATCCTCCATCGGAGAGAGGAGGTGTTTCTTGCTGGTGTGCGGCGAGGTCCTGCCAGGGTGCTCCGTGTTCGTCGCTGCTGAGGGCTCGTTGCCTACAACTCCCACCAGCCCCTGCGGCAGACCCGGAAGCCGCCCGACCTCCATCCGCGCCTGGAGGCGCTTAAAGATCACCAGAGTCGCTGTCAGAGCGGGCGAGTCAATTTCCTACTTGAATTACCTGCGCCACGCCATCGGAGAGAGGAGGTGTTTCTTGCTGGTGTGCGGCGAGGTCCTGCCAGGGTGCTCCGTGTTCGTCGCTGCTGAGGGCTCGTTGCCTACAACTCCCACCAGCCCCTGCGGCAGACCCGGAAGCCGCCCGACCTCCATCCGCGCCTGAAGGTGCTTAAAGATCACCAGAGTCGCTGTCAGTGCGGGCGAGTCAATTTCCTACCTGAATTACCTGCGCCACGCCATCGGAGAGAGGAGGTGTTTCTTGCTGGTGTGCGGCGAGGTCCTGCCAGGGTGCTCCGTGTTCGTCGCTGCTGAGGGCTCGTTGCCTACAACTCCCACCAGCCCCTGCGGCAGACCCGGAAGCCGCCCGACCTCCATCCGCGCCTGGAGGCACTTAAAGATCACCAGAGCCACCGCATCGCGGGTCCGCGCGCGGGTTGGCGCCGGGAGAAGCCCGGGACAAGGGCGGGACCGTCTGTGGCCGTCCGGGGCCGGAAGTGGCCGGGCTGGGCCTATCCCCCTTACATCTGCGTTTTGCTGCTCAAGGTAACGCTTGACTGTTGGTACTGTTTGAGACTTTTGTATCCTGGTGTGTGCTATCATACTCAGTGCATGCACGGTTGGGCCTCCCCTTCTGGTTTCTACGATTGACCACGCTGACTCTGGTAAAAACTCCCGGCACAGAGCACTTCATTAGACACTTGTGTTTTGTGTGTAATCCTGGACGCTTCTTTTGCATTTATGGCTATGTCCACACGTTCGGGAAAGGGAGGTGGGACTGGTGATCGCACTGTTAGCGGCACTTTAGACCATTTCATTATACGTGCCTGCTCTGTGCTGGAAAAAGAAATTGCCATTACGGAACTGCGCTTATCACTTGATCCGCTGTATACTAAGAGGTCGTCACTGGGTAATATTGCCCTAGCAGTCTCCCCTGTGCCAGGACCTGCACAGATCATTGTGTCTAGTCCAGGTCTTACGCAGCCTGTGGAGCCTAGCGGAGACGTAATTACCAGCAGTTCTGCCAGTAACGGCCCCCCTTTTCACTTAGATTCCCCTTGCTCTCCCACGCAGGTAGCTCACCCATCTCCCCCTGAGTCGACAGCTATTTCAGCAACAGCTCACGCTCTTGCCTCTCCTTCTGAGGCCCCCATTATTGTAAGACCAAAAGTTATTCCCAGCAAAAGGAAAAGAGTAGGTAGTGGCCACAAGGGGGACCCCCAAAAAGTTTCTAAGAAGCAAAAATCTAAGCCATGTAACAACAATATTACTAACTCTGGACGCACAGTTCCTTCCTCTCCTTGCCTCCAGAGTAATCACCTATCGCCTGGGTTTTCTACTAATTCAGCCCTTGATCTTCCATCTGCAGAACATCTATCTTCCAATTTAGGTGCTCATGGCCACGAGTCTCAATCTCCTATAATTGATCAAATAGAAATTCTTTTTAAATCCCTTATGCTCCCTCTGACCGAAAGGGTGAGGATTCTGTCTGAGAGGCTTGAGAGGTTTGAACAGACCTCCCTAGATAATTTCTTCTCCCTCAAATCTTTGATCAAGTTGCATGTGAATATTGGTCATGACAACTCTGTCATTGCTCATCCTACTCTTATGCCGTCAAATGAGCTTACTTCCCCGTCTATCTTGTCAAATTCTAATATCATCCCAAGCACTAGGCCCAAGAATGTACCACCCACTGCACCTCATAAATCAGTACCATCCTCCCTTTCTCGGAATAGCAAACCAAAGAATAAAGAAACTTTAGTTTATGGCCCGGCACCACGTTGTGCGAGTGCAGGAGCATCGTCTCATGAGTTGGAGCCCACTACGAACCAACATATACCTCCTGATGTGAGCCCTGCTCTTGCCCACACGAATGTCAATTCTGCCAACACTCAGCAAGTCTTGCCACACATTAATCTACCACCTGAGTGTTTGCCTTACGTGGCTGTCTTAGTGGGAGTTCCCCATCTTAAAGATGGTAAACGTGAATCCTTCTCCGAATTGAAAAATAAAACAACATATTGGCTGAATAATAATAGGCCGCTCCCGAGGCATTTGGATGGTCATGTTCTCCACGTTAGAAGAGTCTCTTGGGTGGGTAATAGATGTAAAAAAAATTCTGGGGATTGCATCCTTGTTAATTTTAGAGACCCAAGGGTCCCAAGGTTCATTTGTAATCATCATGCTGGCCCTGCTCAGAATGGCATAGGCTGCTATGATCTAAGCCAATTTTATTCAGATTTTTCTTATTCCCAGTACTCACGGTTTCTTTCTCATACAGTGTATGATGGATGCTATGATGGGGATCAGCTGACCAGAGTTACTGACCTTGCCATTCCTTCTCTTAATAGACATAGAGAACCACATTTCCAGTACAATTCATACCGACATGGAACCCTGCCTATGGCTGATCTCTGTATTCCCTTAGAGGAGGCTATTAATAACGTAGTGATGACCTCTCCTGCAATGTCTGCGGATGTCCCTTCCAACCCTTCTTTATCTTGTGTCCCTAATCAGAGGTCACAGTCCGGACTACATCCCCAGTTCAGCGTTGTCCTCCCACTGGCCCCGTTATCCACCTGCCAACAGGGTGCCCCTAACCATATTACTTCTTCACCCTCCTGTGATCCCTCTATAACTGCTCTTCCTTTGAAGATCCTAAGCTGGAATGTTGCTGGTCTTTCGAGCAAACTAGATCTCCCAGCTTGGAATTCTTCAATTGAGCCCTATTGTATTTGTATATTTCAGGAGACTTCGGGGCAGATTTATGACGACTGTTGCATCCCTGCATATCAGCAGGGATGCGCCAGTTATTATGCGCCACAGCTGCGCCACCATGGATGCGCCGCATTTATAATGCGGCGCACCATGGGGCAAAAACGGCACAGATGCGTGACGCATCTGTGCCGAAAAGTGGCGCATTGCTGGAGTTGCGTCGCAAGCCCGACGCAGCTCCAGCAATGATCTGGGGGGCCCTATCTGTACAATGCTGCGTCAATCCTTATGCCTGCTTCAAGCAGGCGCAGGGTTTTGACGCAGCATGAGCCTAAAAGTGACTGAGTGAAATCTTGTAGATTTCACTCAGCCACTTTAAGGAGGCGTTCCTGCGCCGGAACGCCCCCACCTGTCCTGGAACGCCTACATGTGGCGCAGGGCTTTACAACGTGACGCATCTCCCAGATGCGTCACGTTGTAAATACCCCGCACCATGGCGCAGGATTTGCGCCGCTGCTGCGTCACAAAAGTGACGCAACGGCGGCGTAAATGAGGCGCAAGTGCAACATAAATCTGCCCCATGGAGTATAGTGCCCCACCATATGGTGGGTTACACTACCTTTTTTGAACCGGCCATTTTATCCCCGTCTGGGAGAGGCCGCCCCTCTGGCGGTCTCCTCATCTGGGTTAGTATCTCCCTGGGATGTACTGTCAAGCAGGCCCACCATATTTCCCCTGATCTATTAAGGATCACTATCAAGGGAGTACAGGGCAAAAAGTCTCTTACTTTAATTAATGTTTATGCTAGAGGCTTAAGTGGGGGAGCTTTGTCATCCACCCTCATGTCCCTTGAACAGGAATTGCGCAAGTGTTCCCAGACCTCTCATGTTCTGATTGCAGGAGATTTTAATTGCTCCTTTGAGCCTCTTTCTGTGCTGGATTCCCCAGAGCTTCTGGAGGATGATGCTAAAAGAGGTATTCCCTTATTATCTTTGCCTCCCATCACGAGATGGTCAAAGTCAGTCATCTTTATGAACTCTTTGACATTGGAGTTTGGTCTAAGGGCGGCTAATGGTAGAACTCGGTCGGACCAACAAGGTGCCCACACTTACAATAGGACAGGCCACACTTCAAGGATAGACTATATCCTCCTTGATCTTAAACTTTGGCCATTTGTCCTAGACATGGAAGTAATCTTGTCTGCTGATAGCGACCACAATCAGCTATCCCTAAGCTTACATCCTCTTTGGGAGAAAGACATTGGCCCCATGATCTTACCAGTCGGTCCACTTATGACTACCCTCGAGGTATGCCCATCCAATTGTGAGAGACGCCTTAAATGGCGCAAAGTGATGCTCGATGAGATGAAAGTCCAGTCGATTGGATCCATCCTGTGTGGTGCACAAGAAGAGTTAGCCTCCCTATATTCCCATGAGACCTACCATGCTAAGGTTTCTACGCTTTTCCAAGGCCTCATTAAAGATTTGGGGTCCTTATTTTTAGTAAAAGGCAAAGGTAGACAACTAGTAGGGGGGGGAAAGCAGAACCCAGTAGGAGGCTGGTACACACAAGATTGCAGGTTGAAGAAATCGGCCTTAATTGTAGCCCTTAAAAGTAGAGTTATTCCTGAGATCCAGTTGGCTGGGAGAGAGTATAGGATTTGTGTGGCTGGTGCTAAAAAGGCTTGGGAAGACTCATATTGGCAAACACTAAAGGAAGCTTCCCTTAAGCGGGATTCTGGCCTGTTCTGGAGCACTATTAGGACAAAGAATAGACCTGATCAAGATCTTATCACTTGCGACATCCCCTGTGCGGCTTGGTTTGACCATTTCTCCAAGCTCTATTCATTTTGCCCTGAGAGTGAGGGTGTGCCTCCCTGTTTGGAGGCTCCCCCCATTAAGGACTTAGCATTCACCAATCCCTTCAGTGACGAGGAAGTGATTAATGCTATTAAATCTATTGTCCCCCAGAAGGCAGCAGGCCCTGATGGTATTCCCGGGGATATACTTAGACTCGACCCAGTAAGATGGGCGAAGCTTCTTTCTACTTTAATTAATGCCATCATGAATGGAGCATCGGTCCCGGACTCCTGGAAGGGGGCCGAGGTAGTTCCGATTTTTAAGAAGGGAGGCAGGGATGACCCGGCTAACTACCGCCCTATTAGCCTGATAGATTCAACTCAGAAGGTTATAGGAAAGGTGATCCTGGAGAGGATGTTATCTTGGATAAGTGACAATAACATCCTCTCGGATTACCAGGCGGGTTTCAGAACTGGGACTGGTACTATAGAGCAAGTTTTCAGGCTGCTCCTTATTTATTGGAAGGTTGTTTTTCTTGGGAAAGGTAGTCTTTACCTTGCCTTTATAGACCTTAAAACAGCCTTCGACCTAGTCCCTCGTTCCACCCTTTGGAATGTCCTTGCCACTATGAAGATTCCATCATATCTGTTGGCCCTTCTGTTCAAATTACATGAGGGGAACTTCGCACAGGTACGCTGGGGTTCCCAAGGCCAAAAAACAGAGAGAATTCCAGTGAACAGGGGTGTCCGCCAGGGATGTGTTCTTGCACCTACTCTATTTTCACTTTACGTGAAAGGTGTAGTGGAGCATTTGGCACAAGTTCCATCTGATGCACCATCCCTGGCGGGCGAAGGTATTCCAACCCTCCTGTTCGCTGATGACACTCTCCTAATATCTAAATCACCAATGGGTCTCCAAACCCTCTTGAACAGCTTCCAATCCTTTTGTACCAATAGAGGGCTTATAATAAATTCTTCTAAAACTAAATACCTAATTCTGAACCCACCAAAGAAGTTAGGTCGGCCCCCTATACTAAACTCAGCCAATTTGGAAAGGGTAAAAGAATTCGACTATTTGGGCATCCGTATTTCGGACAAAATGCAGTGGTCATCACACATACACAAGATGCTCCTAAATCACAAGCGGATTACTGGAGCCCTCCTTAGAGAGCATCGTTCTTCCACCTCTAGACCAATAGCTCCTGTCCTTACGATATATAAAGCCAGAGGTGTAAGTTCAGCACTTTATGGAGCTGAATTATGGGGCATGAATAATATTGATCAGCTTGCCAAATCCGAGTCGACCTTCCTTAAGGAACTGATGGCACTCCCCCAGAGTACACCTGTTACTCCCTTGCTGATGGACTTAGGGTGCCAGGCTCTGAAAGATACGGCTAGAGTTCGCCCCTCCTTCTTTGGGCCCGGCTTTGGCGCACCCCGGAGCTCGTGAAGTATGCTGAGGGTTTGTCCGAAATTCTCTCTATGTCGTGTTGGCATAAGATCAAGTGGCTAAGGGATGTTAAGTCCTTACTGTTTGACCTGGGCCTAAAGGATGCCTGGGTAAATAGAACTTCTCCACCTAAATCTGAATTGAAGCTAATCTACTGGAGATGGGTTACCGCGAGGAGGAATTCAAGCTCCCATGGTGCTAGATGCACCATTGAATTTCTAAGGCTCAAAGAAGAAGTGCGCTATGAGCCTTACCTTGATATTATCCAGAAACCTTTTGATCGCGCACTCTATTTTAAATTTAGGGTTGGTACCCTTCCAGTGCGCGAGTTAACCGCGCGCTGGAAACCTCCTTTACAAACACCGCCTTTCTGTCCTTTCTGCGAGACCAAGCCTGAATCAATAGCACATATTTTATTTGCTTGTCCGGAATATAAACACCCAAGGTCATTTTGGCTTAAACCTTTGTGCAGAAACATGGGGATCAGAGATTATAATCAAGCCTTGCGTATCTTTAGATCAGATACCGGAACACTGTATGTTTGTGCACTCTCCAAGTTCTTAAGGTGGGCCTGGATTCTAAGATCTAAACGTCTCGCAGTCCAAATGTAATGCAGTTTAATTACTCTGATATATGTTTTTAACCTAATTGTCTTATTTATTATGTTTATATGTTTTTTAAATTTTATCTGCCTAGGAACCTTGGCGATGTTCTTACCTCTAAATCTTTGATTTTATGACCGCCTACATTATTATATTCATATGTGCTTTTATGATATTTATATATCGAAATAAAGCTTATTCATTCATTCATCCATCCAGATATTTATATTTATATATCCACTCATTCTTCAATGCAGATTGCTTTATATATAATACATATTTAACTAACGAACCAAACCACATTCACTGGATGATGTCATCAGTGATGTCATTTGAGATATCATCAGTGATGTCATCAGTGATGTCACTAACCATGTCATGAATTATGTAATATGTGACATCATCAGCAGTGGATTGCGGGCGCGCGAGTTATAGTGAGTACAATTAAATATAACTGAGGAATTTCAATGGTTTTGTACGAGTTTAATGTCCAGCTAACTATAACAGCCCTGAAACCTATGGTTTTTTCAGTGAATTTCTAAGGCTTTTTAAATGCTAATTCCTAACTATAACATGTCTGAAACCTATGTTTTTTTCCAGTGAATATATATATATATATATATATATATATATATATATATATATATATATATATATATATATATATATAATGCTTTGAGAAAGACCGTTTTGGTTGAAACAGGTCAGCAATAAATGAAAAATTGGACTTATATGTCAGCGCCTCTTCAGTACCGCTTGAATTGGATTGTACAGTTTATAGAGGCTGACCCTCCTTGTTTAGGAGCTCTTCGTCACTGGCGTTTGAATTGGAGTATCTTTGCAGTCAAGGAAGTCGGAGAGCCCCCGACGAGCCTACGATACGGGAAACTAGCGGAATCGGATTTCATTCACGAATTCAGGCAAGCCGAGCTCGGGGGTCGCCGAAGGGCAATCCAGGATCTCAGGTGAGCCTGTCTGAGTGTTTGGTGTTTCCGTGACGCAATCCCAATACTAGTGGCTTGTGGGAAAGGTAGTTCGCAAGCGTTTAGCGAGCAGTGGGCATCAAGAAGTACATATTGTTTTCACAACCATGGCAGAAGAGTGGGTAAAGAAGCGCGAAGAGGAAGCCCTGAATATTTTCAGTGATGCGGATACAGGCGGGGCGGCAGCTATTGATAGTAGCGGAATACGAGCAACACATCCAGTCAGCGAAGTCAAAAAATTAACATATGAATTAGAAAAACTACGCAAGTTGGAAGTGTCGAAGTGGTGGGAATGTAAATCCTTGCAGAGGTACTTAGATGTCGGTCGCGTTCCTCGAGGCTTGAGGATTCTGATTGCGCCAACATACGAAAATCCAGACCCAGCGATGCTACAAATGTGGGCGGAAAACAGCGCTCAATCGTCGAAAAACATGCTGCAAATTTTAATCAAGTTTGCAGTAAGCGACAGAACCAAGATCATGGAGAAAATCACTTTAATTACAAAACAATTAGAGGAGTTGACTAATCAGGAGGAAGTTTCCAAATATTTAACGGACATAGAAAACAAAGTCTTGAAGCATGAACAAATCATCAAACAAAGAAAAGCGGTGAAATTTCAAAGGGACAGAAACGATTACTTGCAAGGACGCATTTACACGTTTTCCAAGAAGTTCGACAACATCAGGAGACAGCAATTGTCATCATCGGCGGGGCAGATTCCGAGAATGAGCGATCCAAGCGAGTCGGAACTGAGCTCTGAACTAGAATCGGATCTAGAAGGGGCAATGCCGCAAGAACCGAGCTGCAGTGCGCCTACACCTATCCAAGAGTTTGGTTTTTTACGACTAGAAAGGGTCATGAGCCTGAGACCCAGAACGTCGAAACCAGAACAAAAATCAGCTCAACAAAAAGAAGGAGCAGGAAAAACAGGAGGTGGGGGAAACGTGCAGCAAAAGGCAGGCAAACAACCATACAGAAAGAACAAACGAAATTAAAACCTGCAGAAAATGTGGACAACACAGTAATCAATCTGTCTCAGATGGAACTATCAGACAAAGAGAAAAATATTTTATCATTGGGACTTTCCTTTTGTTCAGTCACCAATTTTGACTATACTCAAACCAGAATAGACTTGTTCCAATATATTCGAAAACTGAAACTATGTAAATATTTCTACAATGTCAATAAAAAGTCAAATATCACGACAACAACGGACAATCTGAGTGCTACTGCCAGTGATCTACAAGTAGCAGATATGCCTCTCTTACAGAATTTACAAGAATTACAACAAGAAATGAGCCAGATATCTCCTGCTGATGCAGCAATTAGCTCAGACGTTAACATCTTCCAACGGTCACAAAGTCCCTTCAGACCCAAATCCATCTTTTCTCCAGTTATGCCCAGGGATGGCATTGACATATTTTCGGACAATGTCATCAAAGATCTTAAAGAGTTAGCTTTAATCAGTAACAAGAACTTTACTACGAACTACAATAACAGATCTTTTGAGTATAACACATTAATCAGAAAAATTAAATCGAGAAATGATATAATGGTCAGATGGTCCGATAAGGGCGGCAACATTGTCCTATGGCCCACAGACATGTACCATAAGGAGGCAATGGTACAACTACAGGATGCTAACTGCTACAGCCGCATCAGCTCTACATATTCTACAGGGGTGAAAGAACGTTTCCACAGAGCCCTGTATGAATGGAAGGGAATGGGACTATTAACTAAAGAAGAGATGGATTTTCTCAAAAATGATTATCCAGTAACCCCACAATTATATCTTATTCCTAAGATTCACAAAAACCCTATGTGCCCCCCGGGAAGACCTATTATTTCAGCCATAGGGGGTCTCTTCGAAAACACCAGCAGATACATTGATTATTTTCTCCAACCCTTCGTTCGAAGCTTACCTTCCTACATTGGAGATACTGGGGACTTTTTGACAAAAATAGCAAACCAGCAATGGAATGACAATTGTATATTTTTGACACTTGATGTACAGAGTCTGTATACAAGCATTAGGCATGATGATGGTCTGAATGCTATGAAATTCTTTCTTAACAAAAGGCCATTAGAGTTGTACCAACACACAGCCATGCTATTAGACATGGCGAAATGGTGTCTAAATAACAACGTTTTTTTGTTTTTTTGTATGACAGGCTACACTACCAACAAATCCAAGGTACGGCCATGGGTACTTGCTTCGCCCCCAGCTATGCTAATTTGCATATGGGCTGGTGGGAGGAGCAGGTACTCATGGTCGGGTACCCATTACAAATACAGGAGAATGTAAAATTGTACACAAGGTATATAGATGACATCTTTATCCTGTGGGAAGGCACAGAACAAACTGCCTTAAAGTTTTCTGAAGATCTTAACAATAACCAGTTAAATTTAAAATTCACTTGTACTGCCAGCAAAGAGTCAATTCATTTTTTAGATTTGGAACTGTTTATACAAGAAGGCAACATAGAAACAAGATCTTATAGAAAGAGTACCTCAGGGAATTCTATCCTACATGCCAGCAGTTTCCATCCCAGCAAATTGATTGAAAGTATTCCCTATGGGGAGTGTCTGCGGATGAAAAGAAACTGCAGTTCTTCGATCAGTTTTAATCAAGCTAAAGAAGAACTCTTTGATAGGCTAAACAACAGGGGATACAAACCAGAGATCCTCTACAAAGCAGAAAACAAATGTGCCACAGTGGAAAGATCGAAGCTACTTAAAAGAGATAAAACTATTTCCATTCCACCAGGCAACCCTCCAGCTAGCACACCACCTAGACTTATCACTGGCTATAACATCTATCACACAAATATACGCAGAATACTGACGAAACATTGGCAAGCGGTAAGAAGTGATCCAACAATAGGAGAGATATGCAGCAAACCACCACAAATTACATTCAGACGAGCAAAATCAATGAGGCAGGAGCTAGTTTGTAATTCACCTAGACTAGACACCAAAACAGATTGGCTCAAAGCAAGGAATGGATTTTATAAATGTGCGAAATGCAAGGCGTGCAAGTTTGGGGTTAATACCCGCAGCCTAAGTTTGCCTTTTAAACACACTCCTTTCGAAATCCGCAGCAATTTCACTTGCAAAACAGAATTTGCAGTGTATGTTCTCAAGTGTACCTGTAATAAATTGTACGTGGGTAGCACTATCCATCAGGTACACGTACGAATTCTGCAACACTTACGTGCAATAAATAGTGATGATCCATCCTACCCTGTGGCACGTCATATAAACACTACACATAGTGGTAGAAGTGAGGATCTCACATATTTTGTGATAGATAGTGTTCCCAAAAACATTCGAGGAGGAAACAGATTACTATCTCTGCGCAAACTCGAATCCAGATACATTTTGCTACTCAATAGCAAGATTCCGAATGGACTTAACGCGGATGAAGCCCTAAGTGTACATCTGCAGTAATAGAGTTAAACTAATGCAACACAGTACATATAGCATTGAAGCAATACCATACTGTGTGTTTATCTGTTTATTTTGAAAGACTTCTTTTTTTTATTTTGAAAGACTTCTTTTTGTGTTTTTTGCTCACTCTTGTAAAGCACAGGTTTAAACCTTTGGCATAGCCAAGATGAATATTAGCTTGTTTTTCCTTTAGGCGGCATCAAGTTTCATTTTGGAGTCACAGGAAGCTACTACCCACTTGGGTTCAATCGCTTGGTTAGCGAGTTAATTTAACTATATTTAAGCACATGTTTAAAATGTTTATGGTTTATGTTTGACAATGGAAGGTTAAACGTTTACGCAATCAGTATCACTTTGTATATACATTTGTTTGTTTTAAAAAAATACTCGTTACAGAATAAGTGACTCTTTCTATGTTCATGAATAACCGCCATAGGTTAACAAGCCAAAGGTGTATTTAAGCACTGTAAATATGTCTTACCTGTGTTCAGTGACCAAGGCGGCAAGTCCGTCGAAACGCGTTTGGCTTTGGTGTGAATAATAAATACTTTTCTTGATGGATTTCCCACGGTGTCAGCGCCTCTTCAGTACCGCTTGAATTGGATTGTACAATATATATATATATATATATATATATATATATATATATATATATATATATATATATACATATAATGCTTTGAGAAAGACCGTTTTGGTTGAAACAGGTCAGCAATAAATGAAAAATTGGACTTATCTGGAGTGCGGGTAATTCTTGCAGCACGGCTGTGTTAGCAGGAGATTCTGCATATAAATATAGATATAGGCCCATATTTACAAGGCCACGCAAAGCCGGGACGGGCCAGATATAGTCGTAAGACTAAAGGCGTTAGTCCTACTTTCATATCTGGCCTGTCCCAGTTTTTGCTTCTCCAAATATGGTCAGCCTACTTTTAGACAATAATCTCTGGCAATATGTGGCCAGGCTGGCTTGGGGTCTTAGGAGGGCATTGGCTCAGCAGGCTGAAAAAAAATCATCCTGCACCACAACCCTCCTCACAACCCTGTAACGGGGTCAGACGGTACAAGAAGCACCACTTCTCTGCTGATGGTGGGTGCTGCAAGGAAAAAGAAGGCTGCCACCCACCAGTGTGTCTACCTGGGGCCAGTCTGTAAAGTGTGTGTCGCAGCTGGCCACCAACGTGGTGGTGCCTTTGCAGGAAAATTTCAGGCAGGGCGCCAGCCAAGGGATCACCCACATGCTGGCTGCTACGCCCACAGAAGACTCGGAGGCTGGCTGGGCAGCGAACTGATAATTGATCTGTACAGCCCTGTCCTGCCTATGTTTCGATTATTGTAAATGCTCAGCTCTGTCAATGATTATTTCTGCTCTGACATAGGGCAAAGATTTGACAGGCAGCGGAGCAGTGGCACATTCATATTAGGAAGACAATTTTAGTGCACTGATTGGTGCTGCCTCATGAGCGGCGCGCCTCGTCACAGTGTTGTCCCAGGGGACGCTATAATGCCTGACTAATGCATTTTAGAATATTGGAATGTTGAGAGCTTCATTGAAGACAAGGGAGTAGCTCCGGGCTTACAATGACTGGTAGAAGCCCGGGGCTTCAACATTCCAATGTTTGTCTTCATGCTTCTTCCTTTTTAACTTCCAACATTCTACCCTCAGTGGGTGGATGTTCTACTAGCCTTACATACATTCTGGGTTGGGCTACACCAGTTGTTAAAGGCCCTCTTCCTCGTTATAGGCCCGGGCCGCACTCAGATTCAGTGTCCTTTAAGAACCGAAATAGCCCTCGGCAGCGGACAGCCGCACTGAAAAGTGTTTGTCTAACCACTGATCCGTGGTACCTGGCAGGACTGAGGTCGAGTTCAATCAAGATATACAAGGCTGCAACAAAAACAAGCATTTGCAATGCAATAGGTCTCGCATTTACAAGAGTTTGAGCAATTGGCATTGTAAAGGAAAATAGCTGAAATTCTCACAAAAGCGAGACCTATTGCATTGCAAAGCTTGGAGGTTAGTAGACACTATTTTCTTTAGACGAGCCAGATGTTAAAAAAGGGGTGTGGCCGACTTTTTTGGTAAAAGTGCACCAAACACTGCTTTCATTTTAATGACTGCTTTGCTTCTTTGTTTAAGCTTGTGTGCTAATTTTGCATTAAGCCTAGCAATATTAAATCATAACCCTCAAATGCTTTGCTACAACATTATTACATGTTAGAAATCATTTAACCAATTCACAAAAGTGAAGTGTGAATGAAAATATTAGGCAATGAGAGAGGTGATGATTTTGGGGACCCCCCTAACCTATGGAGAGGAACAACCTGAAGCCTTGAACACAAAGAGCATATCATGCTTGTGAACGATTCCGTGGTGGTCCCTTCCTCCTAGGACCACCCCAAGCACAGTTATGGGCAAAAATACAATCCCAGCCAAAGGCCCTGCAAAGCATTGCGGGACGAGGTAAGTAGTGGGCAGTGAATATTATAGTGTCCAATATAAAAAATAATTCTACAAAGAGCTGCAGTTCCACTAGTCGTTACTAGATGTCCCTCACGAGTCAAATGCAAAAGCATTGAAATTATTATTACATCAAGCTGAAGTTCCACTAGTCGTTACTAGATGTCCCTCACGAGTCAAATGCAAAAGCATTGAAACCCTTTCATGAAAATTTTGCATTTGACTTGTGTCGACTCGTGAGGGACATCTAGTAACGACTAGTTGAACTGCAGCTTTGTGTAGAATTATTTTGATATTGGACACTATAATATTCACTGCCCACTGCTAATCTTGTCCCATAATGCTTTGCAGGGCCTTTGGTTGGGATTGTATTTTTGCCAATAACTGTGCTTGGGGTGGTCCTCAGAGTACGGGACCACCGCCGAATCGTTCAAAAAGATGTGCTTTTTGTTTTCAAGGCATCTGCTTGGCTCTCTCCCTAGGTTAGGGAGGATCCCAAAATCATCACCAAAATTAATATCACCTGTGTGAAATGACTATGTGTGTTATAGCATATAAAAACAGAAATTCTAATGTTTCAGATCAAGTGTAGTTCAGTAGGGGAAGATTGGCTATGTCTGGACAAAGTGAGGAGGCTAGTACTCCCTCCTTGGGCTAGTATCCATGCCTCTTCTCCCTTTCCTTAATGAGATGCAAAGTGGGCGGGAGAAAAGCATAGTGGCAAGTAAGTAGTAAGTAAAATAACTTTACGCCTGCTTTGAAACTGACTTAGCCATGATATCCTATGGAAGGTGGATATCATGGCTAAGTATGTCTTGCCCTATCAGCAAGCTATCGCCAAACCCTGTGCGATTATCACTGGATTTCCAGCGATAATCGCACAGTTGGCAGCTTGCGCTCTGAATTCTATTGCTTTCGAGATAAGCGTTGCTGATAGCACGCTATCCCCGCAATAAAATTCAGAGTTGGCCAGCGATAATTATTCTCGCGCTAAGAGCGCTGAGCGATAATTATCGCCTGGCCTTGATAATATGCCCCCTAGTGCTAGGAGGCTGTAATTAAAGCCTCCTGAGTAACAACACATGGAAGAGGGCCTGTCCTTATGGGAGGTTACAAGATGAGACAAACTGGTACTAAGGCGGGACTACTAAGCCTATTGAACAAGAAGAGCCAGAGTTTACAAAGGCAATGACACAAGCCAATGTGAAATATGGGCGGAGCTTCAAGTCGATACCTGAGTACATCATGCTTTACAGAGCAGCGCATGCACTGCCCAGGCTTGACCTAAAAACAGAAGAGGCAAAAGAGTTGCAAAAACACTGCAATGATGAGACTCTGAGAATCAACGACTTTGGAAGAACACAAGATTCATTCCAGTAGAAGACAGAACTGCCAAAATAAGCTCCGTCAGCTCCCTGCAGGCCATCCTGCCAGAAAACCCTACAAAATAATTCTAATTCACACAGGTTTGTTGAAAGACTTACAGACTCATCCCATTTCAGAAAATTAAACCGGAGGGAATAATCCTCTGAAGCAGCTACTCCATTCATATACCTCAGGCCAAGAGACAGCTGTATGCCTCCTTCCCATGGAGATCCCCTGACAGGCAACCGCACAACTGCAGCCGTCAGTCTGCCTTCGTGAACCTTAAGGGCCACGAGACATGGGATCTAGTGGGCTCTCTGGCCTACAAAAACTGCATTCTTTTTTTATTTTTTTTTAAACAATGCAAGTGGCCCCAGTGGAGAAGTACGGTCACACTTAAGGCTGAACCAAGACAGTGACCCTTCTGTGAAGCGGAGGTCCTCAGCAATTTAAGCCCCGCCTCCCTCGCGCCCCGCCTTGGGCTCAATAATTCAGTCAACAATAAGTCAACTTCTTTTTGGGGGGAAAAAGGAGTTTGGGGCAGAGGCGGGCAGGAAACAGTGAAGAGAGAGAGTGAGAATGGAGAGACGTTGAAAACAAAGAAAAAGAAGTAAAAGAAACATAAGTGAGAAAGAGGTGAGGGCTCAGACAAAAATAAAGTAGGGGAAATGGAGGAGAGGAAGAGAAGGAGAGAGAAAAAGTAGGAGAGAGAAGAGAGAAGGGGGGTGTCTGGTGTTTGCCTAGATTGCCACAGGGTGTGGGTCAAGGAAGAAGCAAAAGAACATGAGCACAACAACAATTCCAATTAAAACCACGACATCGAAGTTATGAAAAGCAGTTATACACAGCATTTGTTGTTTCAGGTTAATGCCCTTTAAAAGAACATATATGAATGAATAAAATTCTGAACTGCATGCACACAAGCCCGTTTTGGAGCAACAAAGCTGACCCTGGCATAAAAGGAAACAGCCACCTGCAAGGAAGCCCAACCAGGAAAGAAAGGCCAGGTGCTGTGCCCTAAGCAGGTAGTCCACTGAAGGGGGGAATGAGGTCTTAAAGAAGAAGGATGGGAAATTCCAAACAACATTACAAGAAATACTCGAAGTAGTTCGGGACAGAAAGAATACATAAAGAGGGTTGACAGAGAGTGGAGAGAGTAGAGAGGAAAATAAATATAAAGAGCAGCGGAAGAAAAGGAGAGAAAGCAAGGGGAAGGGAGGAGGGGACTGAGAGGAAGAGAGAAATGGGGGTCACATTGTACGGGGCTACCCTCTTCTGCTGGCAAGTCACTGCAGACACAAGTTAACTTCTCATTGCTTGTGTCGCACATAGCAGCCCAAGAGCTTCCTCTCTGTGCAGTGCTCTCTGACGATTCCCTCCGTGCAGTGGAGTCACCAACTGCAAAGGTCTCCATCCCCGAGGAGTGAAGTCACATTCAATAGAGGTCTCAGCATTTGTGTAGGCACACACTACAGGCAGCCGCTTCCCCCGCACAGATAAGCCACCTCCCTAAGAAAGTAAGTTGATCCGAGGCACCACAGAGGGTTACAAATGCTCTGGCTGCTAAGTTCCAGAAACACAGGGGCAGATTTACAAGAAAGTGACGCATCTGTAGAGATGCGTCATTTTCCCTGCGCCACCCTGAGAAACCCTTGCGCCACCATGGATGCACCGTATTTACAATATGGCGCACCATGGCGCAAGGATTGACCGTTGCGTCAGAAATTCTGACACAGGGGGGCGTGACTTGGCGCCCGAGTGAATGGCGGCACCCAGGTGAAGCTCCGCGGTCCGCCGGGAAGACTCGGCGTTTCAAGACCTGCTGCCGCACGGACGGAGACGCGCACGGACCTATGAAGACCTGGTGCATGCTTTGGGACCCCCGCTGACTTCAAATGCGGACTTTAATTGCCTTTCTTACCGAAGTGATTTCTTCAGCAGCTTTCCTCTCAGCGCAGCCACCATTTCGAATGTATACGTGCGCGAGCGCATCTCCTCACAATAATGATGTAGTTTCTTTTTTTGCTCACCAATGCTTATACATCCGTTGTCATTACTCCAAAAACGTGGATTGGCAGTTTTTTGAGGGGGCACTGTGGCATTTTACTGCTGTTTTCTACCATTTTGGATATTGTTTTGGTATCTTCACCTAAGTGTATGCTGTAATAATTATGGCTGCCACTCATTTTCCTCTCAGCATGTCCTCAGACTGCAGTGCTTTTTTATCTTAATGCCACTGCTCTTCTCCTCTATTAGCTTATTTGTCAAGGGAGATTGTCCTTGACAAGCTCAACGCGACCATTTTTTTTTTCTTTCGGTGTACTGCCTCATATATTGTTTTTTCCTTCCAACATTGGTGGTAGAAGCAGTAGCACATCCACTTGGAGCTCTCGTTCGTTTTTGGATGTGTACTTTTAACTCTGGCATACCAGTTCTTTGCTGATGGCATGATGACTGGCTGCAATTGACTGTCTTGACTAGAAGAGTCTCCTATGTTTTTCTAGAAGTTACTATTTTACGCTCCACGCATTGTTTGCTGTGTATGATCCCTTGTATACTCACATTGGCGCAGAGCATGATAACTGTGTTTTATGGGTAGAACGAGGGCACTTCAACCCTCTCTCTCCAAATTCAAACACAATTTTATAAAAAAACTCAAAGATTTTTTCTGAATTCTCTCAATTAGAAGAGTCTCTGGCCTCTTCTCCTCGCAGTCACGATACAACAATGGAGCCCTTGTCTGCAGCTTCAGGGAAATCCAACACCAAGCGCTTAAAAAAGGATCCTCCATCGCCGCCTAAATCGGCTTCACCAGCGTCAATGGAGTTACTATTGGAGGAAATTAGAGCTCTTCGGCCATTCATGGAAGAAACTAATACTAAACTATAATTGGTCTCAATTGGAAGCTAGAGTCTCGTCAGTTGAACACAATGTATCCTCCTTTAAAGAAACCTGTGTTGCTGTCTCTCATCTACACTCCCAAGTTTCTACGCTTCAAAAACAAGTTGAAGACTTTGAAAATCACGGTAGACGCAACAACCTACGCATTTATGGCCTGGGAGAAGGTCTTGAAGGGACAGACTCTCTTGCATTTTTCAAGTCATTCCTCCCTAAGTTGCTCCATATGCCGGAGGGGACGATCCTTAACATTCAGCGAGCACATCGGCTAGGTCGTCTTCCAGCACACTCTATGTCCCCGCCAAGACCTAGAGGAGTCATCTTATACTTTCTTGAGTATACGGATCTGTTAAAGGTTCTCTCAGCAGTCAGAGCATCTCCTAAAGTCACATGGTCTGGCTCATCTTTGTATTTTGCGCAAGACTATGCTAAAGCTACCGCCAACAGACGCAAAGCTTTTTTGAATATGCCAGCTGACTTGCTCTCAATAGGAGCCAGATATAGACTTTTTCATCCATGCCTCTTTAAAAGTCACATATAATAACAAAACCACCAAATATGAAGATCCTGTGCGTTTACAAAGTTTTATCAATTCGTGCAAACCGAATGTCATGGATTCTTCTGGTCCTGCATCTTCTCTTTGAATGATTAATATGGTTTTTTCATTGACATGCTGACCGAATTCTCGTTTTCTCTTTTTTGATGTTTGGCAGTTTGCATGTTGTTTTTTTTCTTTCCTGTTAATAGCATACTTGAAGATGTTTTTGTTGTGTTTTTCTTTTTGAGACTTTGTCTGTTAATGTTCCTCAATTTTCCTGTTAATGTTCCTTCGTACGGAATATTCTAACTCTGATTCTGTTTTGTCATCACAGATTTCCTACCTTTGCTTTATGATGTCTTCCCGGTCCTCCGCTTTGCTGATCCCTGGATGCGTCGTCCATTCCATGTGGTTCCACCCCCTTCCCCGTCTTTGCCTGGTTTCTCCTTATGTAGGTATGTTTCCCTTCTGTACCCCCATCCTTTTTGTTTTCTTATTCTCTTTGTTTATTTCCCTTTTATTTATTCTCTCTATTTCCCTTTTGGTTGTTGTTGAGTTTTTTTCTTTTTGCATGTCCTGTCCTGTTCTTTTTTTCTGATCCGTCTGATCTTTCTCTTGAGGTGATTATTTCTCAGCTCTTATTGTTATTTATTCTTCTCATCCTATATTTATTTTCTTATCCTTTTCCTTTGAATCAAAGCTCCGGATATATTTCCTCCTGCTTCTTGACATTTTCTTATAGATTTGTTTATCTTCCTTCTCTACTTTCTCTTTGTCTTCTCTCTTACACTTGGACCCTAGCAACCCTTTTTCAGATTGTATTGTATTTCCTCTCGGATTATTTCACTGAATCGATTTGCTGTTGTTCCTTCTCCTTGTTTTATTTTACTCTTGAACTTTTATGCCGATGAGATTAGTATAATGGAATATTAGAGGGCTGAATTCCCCCATCAAGCGTCAGAGAGTTATGACCCACTTAGCAAAGATGAATGCTGATATTGTATTCTTACAGGAGACTCACCTAACGGAGAATGAGTCATCAAAACTAAAACGAGGTTGGGTGGGGGAAATATTTTAATCTAACGGTGATGGCAAACGCAATGGGGTTATGATGCTCTGTCATAAGTCACTTGATTGTAAATTTATATCAAAGGAATCTGATACAGAGGGCCGTTGGCTCCATGTTAAATTGCTGCTGAAGGATGTTCCAGTCTCCTTTTTCAATGTATATGGTCCTACTGGTGGTGATTCCACCTTTTGGTCCTCCATTGCCCAGCAGATGGCCCTCTTCATGGAAGATAATTTTATTCTAGCAGGGGACTGCAATCAGATGTTTGATCCCTATGTTGATCAACATTCCAAAGTTCCATTCATTCCTAACAAACCACATAAGTCCTTCATTCATGCTATTACTCAGCACAAACTTTTGGACGCCTGGAGGTTGTGTAACCCCACCACCAGAGAGTATACTTTTTATTCCCCTGTGCATCATTCTCAAACATGTATTGATTATTTTTTTGTTTCCCACAACATTTCACAAGCACTTGTGCACGCTGACATAGGACCTTTATTGTTATCTGATCCTGCCCCCGTCTCAATCGATTTGGATATTTTACCAAAAGTTAATACGCCCAGAAGATGGAGATTTAACAACTCCCTTCTTTTGGATCCTGCATTCTCCTCCTCATTCTCCACCTTCTTTGATGACTATTTTTCCTTAAACGATTCTACCTCCTTCCCTTTTTCAACTATTTGGGACGCCTTTAAGGCCTCAGCGAGAGATTTTATTATCAGCTTTGTGGCCAAGAAGTGTAACATTACTCGCAAACGCTCGAGTGCCCTGCTTCAAGATATTAAGAGACTGGAGCATTCTTTTTACACATCCAATTCAAAAGATGCTCTTGATGCCCTTATAAAAGCGAAACTGCAATTCAATAAAGAATCTACTGACAGTGCCTCATTTTACCTCCTGAATTCCAGCGCAAAATATTATGGTGGGAAAAATAAGGCACGTAAAATTTTGGCTAATTATTTGAAAACCAAACACAATAAATTATATATCGATTCTATTTTTGATGGGAATTCTATCTTAAAATTTAATGACACGGAAATTTTGAATGAATTCGCACTTATTTACAAATCATTATATGCTCCCGAAACGAATCCCACAAGTCATATGCTTTCACAATTCTTTTCAACTATACAGAAAACTCAGCAAACTTTTCCCGATATATCGTCCTTAGAAGTAGATACAACACAACAAGAACTCTTAGAGGCACTTCAACACTTAAAAAAAGATAAGGCACCTGGGTCTGACGGATTCACTGTCGAATTTTACCTCCACTTCTCTAAATTATTATTACCTAAATTACTCCTTCTGATTCATTCTTTTAACTCTCTGGGGGAATCAACAGGCTCTTTCTCAGAGGCTCATATATGTCTAATTCCTAAAGAGGGCAAAGATCTGAAACATTGTAAGAATTACAGACCCATTTCATTGGTCAATATAGATTATAAGATCTTTTCAAAGGCACTGGCCTTATGCTTGTACCCTATTCTACCAAATATTTTAGGCAGGGAGCAATCCGGCTTCGTGAAAGGGCGAGTCATTAATGATAATACGAGGTTGTTTTTTAATATTTTATCTAAAGCTCCGCATCGACAACACTCTCTCGCTGCTATATCGCTTGACGCAGAGAAAGCTTTTGATAGAGTTGAATGGCAATATTTATTTTATGCCCTCCGATGGTTTGGCTTTGGTCCTAAGTTTATAGCCCTGATCTCACTTTTGTATTCTAGTCTGCGCGCTGCGGTTTGTGCTAATGGTCTCATCTCGCCCTTTTTTGACCTTGGTAGGGGTGTGCGTCAAGGCTGCCCCCTCTCTCCTTTTCTTTTTAATTTAGCCCTAAACCCTTCTTATCAAAGATTCGTCAAAACACACAAATACATGGTTTTCAGACCCCGACCACTAATGTCAAACTAGCAGCCTACGCTGGTGATATTCTGCTTTTTATCTCCAACTCTAGTGAATCAGTTCCTGCCTTTCTCAAGGAAGTTCAATCTTTTTCACTGGTTTCTGGGTATAAACTGAATAGCGATAAGTGTGAAATCTTACCTCTGACTAAATTTACTTTTAAAGTTGATTTTACCCCAACGAACTTTACTTGGAAATCTTCTCATATCAAATACTTGGGATTGAGTTTCACGCCCACGATTAAAGACACAGTTACTTTATGTTTGAATAATTGTATTAAAAAACTTTCCGATCTTACTACTAAATGGCATTCCCTATACCTTTCCTGGTGGGGCCGTTTAGACACTATAAAAATGATGCTCTCCCCTATGGTTTTATATACCTTTTCCAACATTCCAGTCCCCATCTCTCCCAAATTATTCAAATCGATTAACTCAGTATTATCTTCCTTCTTATGGAACACTAAAAAAGCACGTATGTCTCTTTCTAAATTAATACGCCCTAAAAATGAGGGAGGGGTTAATTTTCTCAACTTTCCTGTTTATCAGAAGGCTTTTTTATTACGGCAAGCCTCATATTGGCTGCTTGACCCCACAGATGATTGCCCCTTATGGGCATCAGTTGAAAGTTCGTTTTTGTCCCCCTTTTCGTTTAAAAAATATCTCTCTTTTTCCCGTTAACCCCAAACGCTATCTTCTCCCCTATTTAAATGTACTTCCAAACTTCTCACTCCTTTACTCCCTTTAACTCCTGATACTCTTAGTCTTGAGTCCTTTTTGGCGTCCACCATTTGGCACAATACGACTCTATTAATAAACAATAAACCCTTCTATTGGAAGTCTTGGAGGCAACATGGTTTGATCTGGGTCCATCAACTATTTTTGAACAATGAATTTATTTCCTTCCCTTTACTTCGACAGACTTATAGCTTGCACGCTGCCCTGATTTCTATATACCATATTCTTCGACGTACGGTACTTGACGTATACACTAGGCTTACCAGTGATTCTAGTATCTCTCATATCGCTGATGTACCTACTGACTTATCCACTCTTTTATGTACCAAACCTAAAGCTTCTATTTTATATACTCTTCTCCTATCTAAGGGTACACCTAGACAAAAATCCACGACTGAAATCGCTTGGGAGAGAGATTTTAGTGTAGTATGGTCCCCGTCAACGTGGAATAAGATTTGGACTAAGATACGTAAAACCTCCAGAACAGCTAGTTTAACACAAACTTTGTTTTATACATACAATAGGCTTTTACTATCTCCTCACGCCTTAAATAAAAGATTCTCCAATGTACAGGATACTTGTTGGTCTTGCGCATCTCCTGATGCTGATTTGTTTCATATGCTTTTTTCATGTTCATTTGTATATAAGTTTTGGAAACAGCTTTGGTCTCAAATTAATTTAATTTTTGGTACCAATGCCCCATTCTTTGTAAAGGACATTTTCTTGGGAAACCTTTCCCCAATTTGGGATAACTACGACATTAATATCAGAATTGTTGATTTACTAATAGCAGTTGCTTTTCAGCAGATAACGAGAAATTGGAAAGATTTCACGAAGATTTCTTACAAAGCTTGGTGGTAGGATGTATGCCATAATCATAGATTGGATACATTTCTCCTGTTTCCTCTACAAATGGCCATGAAGCGAATTCAGTTATGGTTGCCTGTCACAATCTTTTTTGATAAATGTGCATTAAAACACTCCTTACCAACCCCTTCTCAGCAGGAAGTACTTAAACCCCCTTGATTTCTATTGCTGTTTTTCTAGGTTTCATTTATATATGCATTGTGTTCTCCCTGATTATCCTTTTACTGTGTTTTAAATGTTTATCTTACTCATATATCTCCGCTGGAATTTGTACACGATGTATTGTTTTTCTTTTGATCAGTAATATGTACTGTATGTTTCCACCTCTTTACCTTTCATAAACTTTTCTTCTGAACTAAAAAAAAAAAGAAATTCTGACGCATCTGTAGGTGCAAAAGTCACGCATTGCTGGAGTCGTGTCACAAGCACGACACAACTCCAGCAATGAATTTTGAGGCCTATTACGCCTGCTTCAAGCAGGCTTAAGGTTTTGACGCAGTGGCGTCCTAGAAGTGACATTGTGAAATCTTGCAGATTTCACTGTGTCCCTTTTACAAGGCGTTCTTGCGTGGGAACGCCCACCTTGCATAAATTATACCTGACGCAGGTATAATGAGATGCAGGGCTTTACAACGTGACGCATCTCCCTAGATGCATCATGTTGTAAATTGGCCAGATTTTTTACGCGCCGTTGAGCCACAAAAGTGACGCAGCGGCGGCACAAAAGTGTTGCATGGGGCCTGTAAATCTGCCCCACAATCTCTTTGACAAACACACAGCTGGGCTCTTTCGTATAAAAGCTGCACTGGGCATTTGAGCGTGCACAAGAGTTTCTTATTATTGTGCAGTGTGGTCCCGGTGCTGATTTATACTCATAAAGGGACAGATTTACAAGAAACTGGCGCATCTCTGCATCATAGCAGAGATGCGTCAGTTTACTTGTGTCACGCAAAAAAAACCTTGCGCCTCAATGGATGAGCCACATTTACAATGCGGCGCATCGTGGCGCAAGGATTGGCCGATGCATCAAGCATCTGTTGGCGCAAAGGTCACGCATTCCTGGAGTTGTGTCGCAAGCACGACGCAACTCCAGCAATGCTCAGGAAGGCCTATACCTATTGTGCCGCGTCATTCCTTACGCCTGCTTCAAGCAGGCGTAAGGTTTTGACACAGTTGAGCCCTAGAAGTGGTGCATTGAAATCTGCAGATTTCACTACGTCACTTTTACCAGGCTTTCTTGCATCGAAACGCCCACCCTGCATACATTATACCTGATGCAGGTATAATGTGGCGCGGGGCTTTACAACATGACGCATCTCCCTAGATGTGTCACGTTGTAAATGTGTCGCAACGTGGTGCATTGTTTATGCTGCCGCTGTGTCACAAAAGTGACGCAATGGTGGCGCTAAAGTGTCGCAAGGGGCATGTAAATCTGCCCCGTCGTATCTAATAAACCAGCGCTTCATCTACACCAGGGAGCAGCGCATCATCTACACCAGGGGGCCACATTTGGCACCCAAACAGCCCTTCTTGCAGCAGCCTCTAAGAGACCGGCACCACAAGGCATTCTGGGAACACACGTTTCTCCCGGCATTTCAAATGCGAACGCGACCTCCAGTTCTCGACGGGGTTCGGGGCTGCAGGATGTACCCCGAGTCTGCCTGCCGCCAGGTGCGGCAATCACTGCTTGTTCGCTCTGGACGAGCCTGACCTCTAGTGGCTAGAAGGAGCCTTGCACCTCCCGCTCCTTGGACGAGGAGCGCGTCGATCCTTACCCTAGCGCCTAGAGCTGCGAATCCCAGCTTCGCGCACACATCAGTGACATCTAACTCTTGGTAATCCTACGCTGCTGCAGACTGCCTTTGTGGGCATTTCACCAGTAACACAGCACTGCGCATGTATATGCAAACGATGCCAGCTGTGTTCTGCTGTCAGTAGGCTGCCAAACGTTACCCCTCCCAATCAGATGCCTCTGTAGGTATTATTTTTGGGTTTTTTAGGTCTCGCCTGACCCAGTGCATGCGCTGGTCTGCCGAGACTTTTTGTGAGGGCTCAAAAAAGTGCTACAGTGCAGGTGCGTGGGCGCGGGCGCGCGCGCCTACGTTTCGCTAATGCTTGCCCGCTTTGATGTGCTCCGTGAGCCGGCACTTTTTTTTTTTAAAGTAACTTTTGATAGTTTGCCAAAGAAACAATTTACTTTTGTTGACATGTAGAATTATGCGGCAGAGGTAGTAGCTTAAGTAGCAAGTACTGTCAATCCATGATTATGTGGTAAATGCTGTTGACGCCATATCACACAAATCCAGAGCCCTTCCATATACCGATAGCTGTATAATCTACTGTTTCAGTAATACTTTATTTCGGCAAATTAGCCATAAAAGCCTTCACAACAATAAATAACACGTTTTGCATACATGGCCGTAATATGCAATTACAAACAATTGACAAAGTGGTTTTATCTCCATGATTAAGCAATACCTGATAAAAAATAAATAAGAATATTATATTAGTTAAAAGCCAGATTTTAAAAATAAATAACACTGAATAAAACTGGGGGAAGACTGAGAATCCTAAACTATATAGCAAGGGGAGTAAATAGGTTCCCCTTCTTGTATTACAGTTTATAACCAGACCAATTCCTAATAAGATGCACATTAAATAGGAATCTGCTTATACCAAAGACCACTAATTGTGAGGTGTTAGATTTCAGTATACGCTCTGCTACTTTATAGGATCTGACCCCCATTTGTTTACAAAGGGGTTTGATCCGGCGAAGCCTCGGTTTTTTATATGCCGGGCAGAAGAAGAGTAGATGGACATCGTCTTCCCTTGCCCCCAAGGAACAGAAGGTACACAAATCCGAACCTTTTTCCCCGCCCCAACTGCATGTATAAGCACTGATCGCTAAAACCCCATACCTAAATTGCAAGTATAATGATTTTGCTAAAGGAGGGCCAATCTCATCCATAAATTCTTCAAAATTGGGCGTATCTTTTATATTTAGGAAATTCTGAGTCAATATGCCAGTCGTAGAACCAAGTGATAGCTCGCCATTGGCATAGGACCAGAAAGTATCCTTTAGAATTTCTTTCGAGGACATAGTCATGTTCTGTGGTGCCTCCCAAAAGTGAGAAAGCCCTAGTTTCTTAAACCATTTGCATATATGCTTTAGCCATGGGGTTTTCAACTGCTCATCTATCTGGATTAATTCAATCAAACCACGCTTATAATCGCTCAACTCAGGGGTAGACCAAACCCTAACCCAGTACAACAGTGGTCTCAATAATGCTAGGCACTCTGTTCTTTTGAGATTAATATCAAGGAATACGGGAACAAGGGGGATTCTGGACGGTATTTTAAGCAATCTGCGTACAAAGTTGTTTTCTACCTTCCCAAATTTGTTAGTACTACAGCAACCCCATATCTCAGCACCATAAAGAGCAGCGGATTGGGCCTTCGCTTTAAAAACCTCAAGTGCTGGAGAAATAGCTTTAGAGTGGCTGGTGCCATGCACTTTTAAAATAGGCAGTGAGTTTTGTTTAAGAGATAATGTACTTTTATCCAACTGTCCTTTCCAGGTCAATTTATAATCCAACATCAGACCCAAATAGTTAAAGCTTCCTACCTGTTCCAATTTACGATTCTCTAAAAACAGATTATTCCTTGAGGTTTTTTTTGGGTTTATAACCATATATTTGGTTTTTGTTGAATTTATTTCTAACCCCTTCTCCACACAGTAATTTTGAAAGGAGTTAACCAAATTTTGTAGACCTCTCGGAGTCTGAGAAATGAGAATAGTATCATCAGCAAATAATAAGGAAGTGACTGCTTCTCCATCTAATTTCGGGGAGTCGTGAGCACAGTTCTTTAAAAATCTTGGGATATCATTAACATACAGCGAAAAAAGTGTGGGGGCGAGCACGCAACCTTGGCGCACGCCTCGCTCTATGGGAATGGCTCTTGATATTTCACCAGCCTTCCCCCATCTAATTTTGGCATAATTCCCTGTATGTAACTTAATAAGTTCATTAAGTAGCTCACCTGGGACAGCCAACTTCCTTAGTGTGGACCACAGCAAGTTACGAGGAACAAGGTCGAAGGCCGCCCTTAAGTCCATAAATGTCACATAAAGGCTGCCCTTCCTGATATTTACGTATTTCCAACAGATGCACATAAACCTAAACACCTGATCGACTGTGCTAATTTTAGATCTAAAACCTGCTTGATATTTGGTTAGTAACTTTGTCTCCTCCATCCAATCTAAAAGCCTGTTTAAAATATGTCTGGCGAATATTTTTTTGTAAAATATCTATTAAACTGATAGGACGGTAATTGCATGGATCATAGCGATCTCCTTTTTTGAAAATTGTTATAATTTCTGCCCCTTTCCACGATTCAGGGATCGGTGTTCCGGCCACAATTGAATTACTTAAGAAATTTATATATGGACCCCACACTTCCACATCATGTTTTAATAACTCACCGGGAATTTTATCAAGACCAGGGACTTTACCCATTTTAACAGCTTGTAGTGCCTGATTAGTTTCTTCTAGGCTAAAATGTAATGGGACAGTACTTTTATCTAAAATGATTTCATTATCGTCAAGGGGCATATCATCCTTTCTATTAGAATAAAGCTTGGAAAAATGATCACACCAAGTACTTTCATCCAGGAAAATATCCTTTGGCGAATTGCCCTTCTTATTTCCCTTGGCGATTAGATTCCAGAACGTACTCTGATCGTGTAGCTTTGCTGCACACAATAGATCCTCCCATAGGTCAGCATCCCATGCTTTTTTGGCTTGAGCCATAATTTTATTATAGGCCAGTCTAGCGTTTTTTATTTCAGTTCGAATCCCGGATTTTACTGCCTGGATCAGCCTTGATTTTGCTGTTCTACATTCTAAGTTATACCATGGGTTTTCTGACTCTAGAGGGTCCTTTTTCCTGTTTCCATCTTTTTTATATATTTTACTCAGGAGAGGGGTAAAAGCTTCGACCAACTTATAGTGTAGTTCAAGAACACCCTGTGTGCCTAATGAGGGCAACTGGGATGCTCCAATAATTTCATTAAATTTGTTATAAATGTTAGTCAAGGCTTCTTTTTTACCCAAAATATATGACCATTTTAGAGCACGCCTGTTATTAGAGATCTGTATTTCCCCAACCGGAGAGTTCAATAAACCCTCATCATCTGGTCTACAAATGAAAGGTAAAGAATCTAGCCATAATTGAAGAGGAAAATGGTCACTCTCCATTCTGGAGTCTATCTTGAAATCGAGTAATATGGTCCATAGGTTCCGGGAGGCCAATACAAAATCTATATGTGACATAAGATTACCCTTAAAATAAGTAGGAGCTGGTGGTCTATCGGAACAAAAACGACCATTACATGCTTTTAGATCATGCGACACAGTCATCTGTAAAATCTGCATAGCAGCTATTGAGCTTTTAACAGATCTTGCAGGTTCCAAGGGCATAATATCATTAACAGCATCTTGTTCATCGAACAGTCTTTCCAGACCCTGGATAGGTTCATATTTGCAATTAAAATCTCCACAAACTAATACCTGAGCGTTTTGTCCTAGGTCTTCTAAAATGGAGTCCAAAATTTCTACCACCCTTGATTCCTTATTAGATGGATACGGTCTGTTATAAATATTTATTATATAGATAGCTCCTTTCCCTCTTGTCACAATTTTAAGACCTAACAGATCAAGAGAGGGAATAGAAAGCTGAGTAACGACTATTTCCAAGGAAACTGTAATCCAGATGGCCAACCCCCCAGATGCCCTTCCTCTATTTGATGGTATTGCTTTAGAGCTGAAGGTTTTATATCCTAGTCTATGGGGGGTTTCTATCATCCAAGTTTCTTGTAAAAGGATAATGTAATAATTCTCAATATATGAACACCATACTACATCCTTTAAATTCCTAGAAAGACCAGCAATATTCCAGGATATCAACCTAATATTAGGAGTAACTTTTACAGATAATGGGGATGTTCCTAACGGACTTACTTCTCTAACAGTATCAACCTCAGGTATGACTAGGGAATTTACTACTTCCACTTTATGATCATCTGTATTATTGCCTATTGCCTCCGACCGTACTAGTTGGAACTTAACAACCATATCTGCTCCAGCTGCTTCATCCTGTCGGGCATAAATAATCCCAGCAGTATGTGGCAGCTCATCTGTTGACACATTTATTAGACTCAGTGTTACTAAGATTTTTGGATCAAAAATTTCTCTGCTCATGTGAGTCCCCCTCAACGGGGTATCTAATGTAGGTACTAAAATTTTTTTATCAGCCTTTGGAAGTCAATCGTTTGAATCTAATGAGCTCAGTACTGCGAATCTATTTTCCGTCGGAATTGCAAAAATTGGTAAGCTATTAACACACATAGGTCTTAACCTATTCATTGTTTTTACTGGTCTATCTAAATGGCTGTAAAAAAAACCCAAAGGGTGTGCGCACACATCATTCTCCCCCAATACGAGTGCGGCTGCTCTTAATAAGACTGTTACAACATGTTGCGGGTATCTAAAATTTATAATGACACAGTCCCCCTTATAAATTTTCCTTGCATTACCTATCCAAGGGACTCGTCTAGTGGACAATATTTGGTCAGAAAGGTTTGTAGGAAAGCCACAATTTTTATTTAGCCAAGCGACTGATTTTGTTTTAAGTGAATCGTGAGATTCCTCTCGGAAATTAGATGATGCTGGGTCTAGGGGTGGGACGTTTGAAAGAACGATGACATAAGGTTCACAAGCTGGTGGAAGATTAACAGAATGTGATTTTTGCACTGAGACCCTAACCCTCTCACTACTAGATGGAGCTATATTAGTTCGAATATTACTACCAGCTGCATGCGATAAACTCATAGGACTAGAGGAACTCAATACCTCAGTTACAGGCAGCGATACAAGGTGAGCAGGTTGTAACGGTGCCTCAGATAATTTTGTGGGCTGTTTTATCTTCTCTAATATGCCACCTAATCTTAGTACTTCATTTGATAGTGATTCAATTTTCTCCACAAGGGGCTTAACCGTAAGCACTAATTTTTCCTCAAACATCTTAGTAATAAGGCCCATAAGAACAGAGTTCTCGTCGACGTTATTAGTCGGGGTCTCATTATGGACCACTATACTTCTCTGGGATTGGTCCGACAATGTCTTATGATGGACACTCCCCCGCTTGTTTTGGGGCTTCCTACATTTCCTAACAGCTCTTTTCGGAGGAGAAGGAAGGGATACAGGCTCATTTGGGGACTCCAGTAAGGCTTGACTTTGGACAACATAATCCAAAGAAGAATGTGCTAAATTCTCAGTTACGGGGACTTCAATTATAGGGTCCACTATAGTAGAAATAATAGGACTAGCATCTAAAGATAGCAACACATTTTCTGTTGAAGTCTCCTTCTCCAAAGATTTCCTTCTTTCGCTATTGATTATGCTAACCCTTTTAACCAAATAATTATCCATAGTGGATTTATTTTTAGCCATGTCAATATACAGATCACGTATTTCGCCAATCAGAACCACTGTGGATGAGGGAAGAGGGTTAACAATAGTATATCTATTTACACAAAACCAGCGCAGGGCCGATGGAGCGCCAGAATATATCGCTAATGTCCGACTCTTGTAGATTCCTGATAACAAAGGCTCAGTGTCTGTTAATACGAACCAAGGGAATACCTGAGTACTAATGATGACACAGTTCGTGAATGTACATCCGATCTGTCTGACGATATCCATACATTAATGATACAGTCTCACCACAATCCTTACAGCTTAGGGGGGTGGCCCGACCCGGCCTCTTCCGGCCCCCTAACGGCCACACAACGGCCCGCCCTTTGCCCGGGCTTAGCCCGGCGCCACCCGCGCGCGGGCCCGCGATGCGGGGGATGAGGTTGGATTATAAGCGCCTTCAGGCGCGAAACACAATGGGTCCGCTTCCGGGATGAAGAGCGAAGGAGCCTGGGCAATGTAGTTCACCAACTCCCTCCACACAGCGGTCGCGATGCACAGCGACGGCAGGAGGGAGGGACAGTTGACGGCGGGAAGCGCAGCAGCAGCCTCAATCACCAGAAAGCACCCAGGTAGGTAGATTCCACTAAGCAAGACGTGTGAGCGAACCCAGCTCTGCCGGGGATGAGGTTGGATTATAAGCGCCTTCAGGCGCGAAACACAATGGGTCCGCTTCCGGGATGAAGAGCGAAGGAGCCTGGGCAATGTAGTTCACCAACTCCCTCCACACAGCGGTCGCGATGCACAGCGACGGCGGGAGGGAGGGACAGCTGACGGCGGGAAGCGCAGCAGCAGCCTCAATCACCAGAAAGCACCCAGGTAGGTAGATTCCACTAAGCAAGACGTGTGAGCGACCCCCGCTCTGCCGGGGATGAGGTTGGATTATAAGCGCCATCAGGCGCGAAACACAATGGGTCCGCTTCCGGGATGAAGAGCGAAGGAGCCAGGGCAATGTAGTTCACCAACTCCCTCCACACAGCGGTCGCGATGCACAGCGACGGCGGGAGGGAGGGACAGTTGATGGCGGGAAGCGCAGCAGGAGCCTCAATCACCAGAAAGCACCCAGGTAGGTAGATTCCACTAAGCAAGACGTGTGAGCGACCCCCGCTCTGCCGGGGATGAGGTTGGATTATAAGCGCCTTCAGGCGCGAAACACAATGGGTCCGCTTCCGGGATGAAGAGCGAAGGAGCCGGGGCAATGTAGTTCACCAACTCCCTCCACACAGCGGTCACGATGCACAGCGACGGCGGGAGGGAGGGACAGTTGACGGCGGGAAGCGCAGCAGCAGCCTCAATCACCAGAAAGCACCCAGGTAGGTAGATTCCACTAAGCAAGACGTGTGAGCTACTCAGACATAAACCGCATATTATAACGGTAACTTGACAGAGACTTTACCAGCGCTGCACCATCTGGACACGGAAATATACCATACAGTAGGAATGTTCCAGTTCTACATGGAAAGACTTTCAGGAGGAGGACCGGAGACAGGGGTGCCCCCATCCATGCTAATACATCACAAATACAAAGGAAACCATGCAACGCACCGCAGACATTCGGGTCGCCTTTCTTTTTCAATTGAAAGAAGCATTGGCATAGCCAATAGGTCTCGCTTTTGGGACTTATACGTTTTTAGCCATGCAACAGTTGATGTTGTTGCACCAAGGATATTGTGCTGCATAATTAAATACTTAAAAGGTCCCAAAAGCGAGACCTATTGGCATGCCAATGCTTGTTCTGTTTACCTCCCTGTGAATTCTGCTCCTTGGCCTGCACACAAATGTCAGCTCCGTGGAGCACAGCTTCACAGATGTGTTTCACTATCTGTAGCAGCAAAGTACAACCCGGTCCAACAAGGAGTCCATTGTGTCTCCTGTACCGCTTTCCACGTGTTCGCCAATTCGCAGGCGCAGTACCATCTACTGTTACTAGAGGGCAGGCTGCCTGACAACAACCAGCTGTTTTTTATGGTAATTTGCATACCCAGAAGCCACCGCAGAGCCACGATCACTTTCGTTTCATTGCAATGAGTAAAAACAGCCTTTTTAAGCATTAAGAATCAGAAATTTGTTTATGTGTACACATATTTTGGTAATATAGCATTACATTTATTCATGTCATTATTTTGTTTAGTCGCCGTTATTGTGATGTAATATGAGGAATTTGAAATGCTATTGAAACGCCACTTTCTGTGTTGTTTTCTACTTAAAACAGTCGTGGATCATTGCACTTCGTGTTGCAATGAAACGTGACCACTATTAGTACAATTTTTGGAGGATCTGATTGAGATCCGCTTGATGGTAAATTAAGACAGAAGAGCTAGAAATCTCAGCGGTCACGTGGCGTTGGAATTTTTACTAAAACATGCATTTGTTTAGCAACAGTGTTTTGTTTTATTTATACCGGTCAAGTGTTGTTCGCTTGGTGGTCCCTAGAGGGAGGACGCTCAGCTGGGATGGAATCATTGCACGTTGTGTGGCAATGAAACTCGCCAGCACGATGACGGAAACGTCACACGTTTTTAGTGGCTGGACTGCGGGACGGCTCAGCCATAACGACTCACGGCCAGGCTGACGATCTCTGGTGCATCACTTTTTAAGATGCTCCGGCAGCGCAGAATGTAGACCTATATCTAAAAGGCGACATAAAGCTACTTAGCGTGGCTTTTCATGTCCTCGTAGATATGGTGTAAGGCAACGCAGTGCAAGTCGCTGCGTTGTCTTACGCTGCATCAGGGGGCGTCTCATGGGCATTGTGGTGGGGTTTCCTAGGCGAAACCAAAGAGTTTTGACACATTCCCAGATTTACAAGGATCTGTAAATGGGAATACGTCAAACTGTACACCTCCCCAGGGAGGGCGTAACGAGGAAAAATAACTTTCTTTTGCCTTGTTGTTTCCTCTTTCTATATGTGCTGCATTTCACAACAAACATAGAAAGAGGAAAAACACCTCCATGGATTGTTTTTATGCCAACAATGCACTCACCCTTTCACCATGGTATAAGTGTGCCTGCTTTGGCGCAAGGCAGCCAAAATGGAACGAGCGCAGTGGAAAAGGACAGGAATGCATTGTATATCGTTAATATGGTGCATTCCTGTCCTTTCCTTTTGATGCAGGGCAGCGCAGCGAAGTGACTTGCTGTGCTGCCCTGCAGCAGCCCTAGAACTTAAGTTAAGTTGCCCATCATTGAGGCAAAAATAAACATTCTGGGGCAGATTTATGTTCCCTGGCGCATCCCTGCAAATCAGCAGGGATGCGCCAGGGAAGATGCGTCACGCAAGTTTGCCCTTGCGCCACCGCAGATGCGCCGCATTTACAATGCGGTGCATCGTGGCGCAAGGACAAGCAGATGAGTGACGCATCTGCCGGCGCAAGGTTGGCGCATTGCTGGAGTTGCATCGCAACCGCGACGCAGCTCCAGCAAGGCTCGGGGTGCCCCTATCCCTAACATGCTGCGTCAATCCTTACGCCTGCTTCAAGCAGGCGCAGGGATTTGACGCAGCATGGCCGGAAAAGTGACTGAGTGAAATCTTGTAGATTTCACTCAGCCACTTTTCGGAGGCGTTCCTGCGCCGGAACGCCCCCACCTGTGCAGGTACGCCCACATGTGGCGCAAGCTTTACAACGCGGCCCATCTCCCTAGATGCGTCACGTTGTAAATCTGCCGCAGCATGGCGCTGGCTTTGCGCCACCACTGCGTAACAAAAGTAACGCAACAGCGGCGCAAAAGTGACGCACAGGGCTTATAAATCTGCCCCTGAGATACAGACTTCTAGCCACAGATTCCTCACCTTTTGAATATTCCCCAGGTGTCAGACTGGATCTGGAAAGTTTTCAGCAGCACCTCTGTGCGTCATTAGATGGCACGGTGCTGCTACGCACTGATGCTGTTCTGCTCCAGGAATGGCGTGGACAGCATGTATAGACACCACTGAGAACCTGAAGTAATGCATGGCAGCGCCAGCTGCTGGCTTGCATTACTCTGTCCTAGTATGGCATTCCATGGGTGGAGTGTGGGTGTACCCACGCATCCACCCATTTTTTTTACGCACCCCCGGATTTACTAAAGCTCAGAATGCGTCAAAATGGTGAACCTTTCTAGGGGAGGCATAACAAGGAGAAATATCTTTATTTCTTCCTGTTGTTTCCTCTTGCTAAGTATGCTTCATTCTGCAGTACACTTAGAAAGAGGAAAATGCCTCTAAGGATTGTGTTTGTGCAGGGAGGTCTTCTGGCTGTAATGCAGGCACCCTTTCACCATGGTGCAAGGCTGCCTCCGTTTGTGCTGTGCTGCAGAATGAGAGCAGGAATGCGCCACGTCACAGTAGATATGGCGCATTCCTGCCCTCTCCATTTGACGCAGTGCAGCAAGTTATCTTGCTGCGTTGCGCCAAATAGCAGTAACTTTGCCCCCAGATGTCCATCAGCATCTAACAATGTTGTCATGTTCTTCCTTTATGACAAGTTTTTTAAATAAACCCCTTGTGCATTTTTCATTTTGCTTATAATGCTGAACACGTCAAATTGAATGTTTGTTCTTTCCCTATTGTTTCCAATCAATTTTGTAATAATTTTTTAAATACTCAAAAATCGTTAGACACATCCATACCTTCATTTTGCAATGTCCCCAGCATTGCCATTACAGTTTGCAATACATCAAACCCCTTGTTGCTTTAATTTTCCTTTTTCTCTACCCATCTGTAGGAAAAAAGAGTTTAGGTTTGTGTTTTACAAAACCCCACAATATTTGCGTGGACATCATTGACTTGTTGGCCTTGTTCCAGACCTTATATGCATGTACATGTTCCTCAGATATTGTTTCAGCTTCGAGTATTAAGCCATTCACTCAGGGTCGGACCGGGAACGCAAACCAGCCCTGGCAACTGAGTCGGCCAAGCCGCGGGTAGGAAGAGGAGGGATGCACGTGGAAAACACTGCAGCTGCTTTTGTTACATGGGGCTGAAATTCCAGCTATGCTGCAAAACCGTCCCCCGGTAACAAAAACGGCCCCCAGGCCAAAACCAGCCCACACCCTGGCGGCCCACCATGGAAATGCCCAGTGCCCGCTACTGCCAGTCCGTCCCTGCATTTACTTGTCAACAGCTCGGCCCTCTCAGGTCAACCCCTTTCAAGGAGATATTTGCAGACAACAGGCTTTGATAGAATAAAAGTAAGTAAAAAATAAATCATGTTTCTACCGCTATGACCACAGGAACAACATTGTCATCTGACCTGGATGTAGTACTGTGAAATAAGCCCTGTTATCATGGCCCCTCCCATAGACATCAGAAGGCCTGGTCTTAACATCGGACAAGAGTATGGATGTGATGTAATTCCTACATATGTGTACTGTGTGTTTGTTTTGGTCATGTAGCACACAATATAAAATCCCCCAGCAGGGACCTGGGGATGCTAATTGGGGGTTCATTAAGTTCAACAACTCAACAACCTCCCTGTCTCCTCTTTTTGTCTCTCGGGGCATAAACATTACAAAGACTGAACACTTGTTCATTGTATTGTATTTTATAACAATAAAGCTCTTCCCGAACATATAGGCCCAGATTTACCAAGAACCTGCATTGTCCCTGCGTGACGCAAGTCGTCACAAGGCAACGCAAGTCCTTAGCTGGGATTTCCTAAGTCAAGCAGATCCACTTTGCATGGTTTTGTAAGTACAGAGTAATGCAACTCAATGAATAGCTCTGCGTTGCGTTTCCTTGCATTGGGTAGGTTTTGCTGTGGTGGAGCATGGTCGTTCCCATGCATCCACTCACGTATTTTGATGCAATTGCAGATTTACTAAGGTCAGTAAACCTGGGATTGCACCAGACGTAAAAAAGAGAAATACCTTTAGTACTATTTATTGCTTCCTTTTTCTAGGTGTGATGCATTTTGCATCACACAAAGGAAAGGGAAAATACCTTTAAGGATTGGTTTTGTGCAGGAAGATCTCCCTTGTGCACAAAAAGCAATCCCGCTCGTAACAACGGCACCCTTATAGGGCACAAGGCTGCCCATTTAGTGCTCGGTAGCACACAGTGCGGGAGCACAAACAGGGAACAGCAGGGCGCCATGTCTTAGTAGATATGGTGCATTTCTGCTCTCTCTGTTTCACGCAATGCAGCAACTTTGCTTGCTGCCCTGTGTGGCATGAAACCGTAGTAAATCTGCCCCCAAGGTTTTGTTGCTCACAAAAGACAAACACAGCTGTTATCATTTAGGCCCATATTTATCAAGGCCTTACGTCGCCCTTGTGCAATGCAAGGGAACGCAAGGGCGACGCAAAATCTGCGTGAGATGTATCAAGCCACGCAAGGGCACCTAGCGTGGCTTCATAAATCCACAGTAACGCAAGGCAGCACTAATCGCTGCCTTCCGTGACTCTGCGCCAGGAAGGCGTTCCATGGGTGGAGCGTGGGTGTTGACACTCACCCACCGATGCCTTCTTACACATTCCTAGATTTACCTACAGTGGTAGACCTGGGAATGTGTCAGAATTGTACGCTCCCCCCCACCAGAGGGACATCGAGGAGAAATATCTTCACTTCTCCTCGTTGTTTCCTCTTTCTAAGTGAACCCCATTCTGCAGCACACTTGGAAAGAGGACTATGCCTTTGAGGATTGTTTTTGTGCAGGAAGGTGCTCAACACCTCGATAACTATAGTCATATTTCCAGAAGATTAGAAGCATTCTGAGGGAAAGTCCTACTCAAGAAGCCGTCTACTCATATCTGCCAATAGACCCGATGCCGGCGCGAGACTCCCAATTTTCTAGTTCAAAAATGACTTTAGTTAAGATGTGTCCCGTCTGAGATTGCCTCTGCCTCAATGGACGTCAATGGAGAAAATACATTCTTAGGATATTTATTTTTTAATCCCCCACTATCCTCTTTTAAAATGTTGCCATGTATGCTTCCTACCCCCTGCAAGATTGCCCCATAGTTCACTTTACAAAAACATTTTCTTTACCATTTGAGAATTTAAATGTGGCGAACACCCATGCACCCACCCGTGTAACGCCTCCCTAATGCAAAGTAACACAAGGCAGTGGTATGCAATGCCTTGCATTACTTTTTGGCAAAAATGCCACGGAAAGCCATGCAACTCTGATTTGCAAGGCTTTGGAAATTGGAAATAACATTTTGCGTGGTGGCTGTGCATAAAAGTGGCACATCCACGGTGCACAATGTTAGTAAATGTGCCTCTAGACCCTTTTCCAATCTTCTCCTTCTTCCACCTCAATAATGGGAGGATGTGCCATTAAAACTATAGCTGCTGACTTTGGCACTAAGGAACCAGGTTCGAGTCTCGGTGTCGACAAACATTAAATGATTCTGACAAATCACTTCGGGGTAAATATGCTAAGATTATGCATTGGGATTACGATACTTTTATGGTGCAGCCCGACGCAGAACCATTTTTGGCAATTTCTATACCACACAATGCCACTTTGTGTGGTTTTGAGTGGTTTAGTAAATACAAAGTAACAAAGGCAGCGTGTTGTGTTACTTTGCATCTGGGAGGCGTTCAATGAGTGGAGCATGGGTGTTCTCCTGCAACAACCCTTCTTTTTGGTACAATCCAAGATTTACTAAGGTGAGTAAACTTGGGATTGCGCCAAAATGCTACGTGTAACAAGGAGACATAGCTTTATTTTTACATGTTACTTCCTTTTTCCATGTATGCTGCATTATGGAGCGCAAATAGAATGAGGAAACCGCTTCTAAGGATTGTTTTTATGCAGGAAGGTATCTCTTCTTGCACAAAAACATCCTGCCAATTACACAGACGCCCTGGCAATGCAGTGCCAGGGTCCCTGCTTTGCCGCTAGGCTGCACCAGTGCTAGAAGACAGCAGAAATGCGCTATCGATATGTCGTATTATTGCTGTCTCCCTTTCATGCAATGCAGCACAGCAACTTTGATTGCTGCCCTGTGTTGCGTGAAATGCATGTAAATATGTACCTTAATCGGCCCATACCCAAAAAATATATATATATTTGACCTTGTGTATTTTTAATTATTTTTTAATTTCGAAATGAACATGATCACATACACAACAAAAACCCCCAAAAGAACAAAATAATTAAAGTAACAACATAGGATGTACATTTTGGGCATTCAAGTTAAAGTCCACTACCGACACACACTGGGCCTGATTCACAAAAGTAATCTGAGTCAAAATCCAAACTTTACTACTCCATAATGCCCTTTGTGAATACCGAAAGTCGTAAAGTTAGGATTTTGTCTCAAATTACTTTTGTGAATCGGCCCCCTGACACACTGGGGGATTTCGATGCTATCCAATCCCTGGCGATACACAGACGAGCTACAACAATAGCGAGAACTGCAACCCTCAATATATTCTTGCCAGCGTCCTGCTTAAAACTAAGGGGCATATTATCAACGGCCAGCGATCATTATCGCTGGCCGTGCTTAGCAATAATAGTATTATCGCAGGCTATCTCAGGAATTTATCGCCCTGGTAGCATGTTATTAACAATGCGTTTCTCCAGGGCAATACAAATTCCAGAGATAGCGAGTTTATCATCCTTTTGCAGAGAACATCGCTGGTTTTCCAGCGATGTTCCCTGCAAAACGGCGATTACCTTGCTGATACGACCCACAGGTCATATCAGCATAATCCACCCCCTATGTTAGGGATGGCTAAGTCAGGATTTTAGCAGACGTTAGATTTTGGCGAAAACAGCCTAACATGTGCTAAAATCATGTGGGCTGCCTTGTAAATATCGAGATGTAAACATCAGCGATATGTGCAAGGTAGTCCATCCGGGGTATGCCCAGTAACGCCCACTTTGCATCTCATTGGAGATGCAAAGGGAGGCATTGGGAAATACATATACTGAGCTAAATCGCACTAGAAAGGCTCTAAATGTATACAAGTAGGAAACATATGCACAATATCTGCCCCATACAACCCACACCTAAGACAGCTACTGTTACAGCTAATGCCCCCGCCTATCTTTTCTGGTGTATAATGCAGACACAATCTGTTCTGAATTGTTGCAACTTTAAATTGGCTGCGGTAACCGAGGAGTACATTATGTCAAAAGCTTCTTTAAGATAAGATATCTGCACTGGTGATCCATTCTTATAGCTCCATTTACAAGCTCGGCTACTAAGATCATCCCCTCTATGTTCCCTCATTATTCCGTCCATGTTATCAATTGTTAGCTTACAATCCTCTGAGTATCTATACGTCAGGAGTACGGCATCATCATGAATTGAAATACTAGAAACATTATGTTGGAAATAATCCTGTATCTGTTGCCATTTAAAAAAAATAATTAGCAGGAGGGAGGGCATTTCCTTGCTGCAGAATTGGGAAGGTGCAAAGTCGCTGCTGATGATACGATTGACCCATCGATTTTACGCCTCTAGGGTGCCACTGCCCGGCTGCTGCATCCTGGAGTATGGATGGTAGAGCTGGATCCCCATATAATGGTGAGTGGGAATGCAACAATGACATTTGGAAGGCCAGACAGATATCTCCCCAGATTCTACGTATGCCCATTATAAGCTTGAACCGTACCCTTTTGAAACAATCAGGATCAGACAACGTACATAACAAAAACTTCCATTCATCCCGAACACTATTTGATATGCATAGGTGTTACAACCTGGATGGTAATCTGAACGAGACCCCAAACACAATTGCCAAAAGCAGCCCAAAAATATCCCTTAAAATCTGGAAGCCCCGACCCCCCCTGACAGGAAGAGCGCTTCAGATAATGAATGGCCCGTCTATCTCTCTTGCATCCCCAAATGAAACTACCCATAGCATCTTCCAGCCACCTGAAGAAGGCATCAGCCCTTCATAGAGAGGATGAAGGAACTGAGGGTGAATATTCATCTTAACTGGATTACAAAAGCCAATGATACCTTTTGGTTGCCGATTCCATATCCGCATCTGAACAATAGACTGGCATAGCAGTTGTTCATAATTCAGGTGAATTATACGATTAACGCAAGAGGTGATCTTGACTCCCAGGTACGTGGCAACTGAAATTACCCTTGGTTCTTTAACAGTAGAGATATAGCTCAAAATTATTTGGGTTTTAGACAGATATGGGGTTCGACAGCGCTATCTACAGATGCATAACATCACTAATATAATGCGCACATCGAGAAGCCAACTTTTTATTATAAATAACAGGCATCCCGATAGATTGTTAGAGGAGGCACTTCTGTTGACACCAAAGGTCCCTGCATGCTGAGAAACCACCTCGCACCAGTCTGACATTCTGTGAAGGGGTGTCCAACTCGAGACCATGACGGGGTCCTTCACTCTCTCCTATCAGGTAATGGGGTTGGATCGTCCCTTAGGGGATTCTTGGCTCTACACCCACACACACTCTAGATACACTTAGTGTAGGGTTCGTATCGTAGGATTATGTTAGATTACCATATTGAATCTATGCCTGCATATATTCATTGCTTCAGCACCATGGTAGGAATGTATCTTCTGTTCTCAGGTTTGGTGCTTGTAATCTCTTTTTTGTGCTTTGTCTACTAATCGTTGCAGCACATGTATTTTATACAAGAATAACATTGGTTGTATATATTGAAAACAACCCACTGTGTATTCTGTATAATTCTCTGAGAGAAAGTAAGCACAAGTGACTGAGCGAAAGATTCTGTACTGTTTCCACGATCCCTGAAGAGACAGGGTTATCATGTTTAGCGGTTGCCAGAAACCATGCACTCCCTGTTAGGTTAGGCGGGCTTCCGGTGGCACTGTGAGCTAGCTGGTCTATAGTCCAACACATCCTGCGGGGGTGTCCAGAACCAGTGTAGGCACCAAGCCCTTAGTTTATGTTGTCCAAACTATGCGCAGGTCCTACGGATCAGCAGGAACTACACGACAACATGTTCTGCCAAAATTGCAGCGCTGTATGTATTTATAGTCCTGCACGCTTTCCCTTGAGAATTTAAGGATGCTAAGAAATGTATGACCAGAGTCACATCTACTGAAAAGGGATATGTACTCTTGTCCAAGCACCTGCTTTTCCATACCATCCAAGTGGATTTCTAAAGTTTGGTGGTTCATGGGGAATGAGATTGCTGAATGAGCTGAAAAGCCTCTGTCAAAATTCCTGCATTTCTGCAGACTGCCGATAAATTATCCATGCCACTAATACCAGGGAGTGATTGGGAGTCATTGTGTGATGTCGACCGTGAGGCTTTAGAAGGAAACTGGACAAAGACGGAATCAGAATGGGGAGATCTACCAATAACTCCAGGACAGTAGGGAACCATGGTTGGCCCTTCCACAGGAGAGGTGTCAACTGTGAAGTAGCTTCTTGGTACCTGTGCTAAAACTTGTACTATCATGACAAACAGAGGGAAAGTGTAATTTAGGTAAAGAGACCAATACTGAGAAAGAGCCTTTGTTGTCAAAGCTTGAGAATCCTGTTACAACTATAAAATGAGGAAAGTTGAGAGAAGATGAGGGAAGTTTGTTAAATCAGGAAGAAAGGCATTCCATTGCACCAAATTCGGAAAAAAAACTTTTTGGAAACTGTAGGGCGAATACGTAATTCGCTTGTCTCTTGAAGATGCAGAGACCACCAATCTGCTATTGTAGTTAGACTGGCTTGAAGGTACCCCGATTGCCCTATATTTTCTTTGAAGAGAAAACCCTAAAAGGTTTTTGTCTACTTCTGCAGTGGATCTCGACTTTTTCCCCCCAAATGGTTGATATTCCCTGAAGCTGAGAGATTGTCCATCCCAAAGAGGCTGGAGCAGGAGCAAGGGCCAGACAGCCAGAGTGGAAATCATTAAAATCTGATGAATCTATTTATTAATTAGAAGCACCTTTTTGTGGGGGAGTTGAAGAATGGATTTCTCTGTGTTAATAAGAAAACCCAAGACTCTGAGCCAATAAGGAAACCCAAAAAAGGAATTGAAGAAGATTTGTACAATTTATTAGAGAACCAAGATTCTGAAGTAGATGAAGAAAATAGGGGGCATATTATCAAGGACTGCTTTAAAAATTATCGCTGGTTTAGCGGCAGAAAACTGCTGCTAAAGCGGCGATAATGGGCTTGATAATATGCCCTTGAGAATTCCAATAGAAGTCCATGTTCTGGTGTGAACATGGGCTTCTATTGGAATTCTCCAGGACATATTATCAAGCCCATTATCGCCGCTTTAGCAGCAGTTTTCTGCCGCTAAACCGGCGATCATTTTAACGCCGTCCTTGATAATATGCCCCTTGGTTAGTTTAGGTAATAGTAGACCTTTGTCTTGAGCTAGAAGGAAAAAATTGTCTCGATAGGCGATACACTTAAATTATCAATGATGGGTATCATGACTTAGTTGAAACACCACAGTGTTAACGAGATTGTAGGAACGTTCTGTAAGAAATGGATACGTGGATTGTAAGAAGTGCATCTTGGAGATGTAAGCGGATCATACAGTCCTTCTCCAGCAGGGAATCCTTGAGATGAATGATTGTCTCCATCTTGTAATGATGGTACCCTACAAAATTGTTGAACAACCTGAGGTTGACACTGGATGGAATGCTTTGTTTTTCTTTTGCACTAGAAATATTTTTCTCAAAAGTCAAAACCACTGTTGGTTCAAGCAAAGTTATCTCCATAGCCTGTTTTGAAGAAGAGAATTTACCTCTTAGGACACCAAAAGCTCTGCATCTTTGGAAAAAGACAGAGGTGAGGTAACGAGGATTGTACAGGACGATCATAAAGATCTACACCATGACCTTTATTGGTTTGGAAAGGATCTGAATTGATTGCTTGTCATGCGGACAGGAAAGAAACCAGACGACCTCCTACAGGAGCTAAAAGGTAAAGGTCCTACCTGAGTTTTGGGATTCTCAGTTTCAATAACCCCGGTGTCTGCTGCCTCTATTCATTTGAGGGTAGAACTGTGGTTTGAATTCATGTTGAAATCTGTAGGAGCCTCTGGTTTGCTAAGAGTTTCCACTTGAAGGATATCGGCCCACAAAGTGGCTCCTGCCTTTCATGGCCGTACCAAAAACCTCGGATCCAAAGGTCTTCTGCAAGGAAAGTTATGCCTTGTTAATGGATGTAAAAGTGGCCACGTGTTTACTCAGTTCCTTGATGAATTAGTCACCTAAATGGAGGCCGTTTGCTTCTTGTCCCATCTCCTTACTCGCCAGACTTTCCAGCTTAGGATCAATCTGTAAGAGCAACTCTGACGCCGCTCTTGTGACACTGCTGCATTCGCATTCACCAAACCAGAACATTGCTCTTAAAGCGCAATTTGATAAATTAGAAGCATCAGCCAGTGCGCCCTCAAGCCCGGCTTCTTCTGCTAGATCCAGAACCCTTGTAGGAGGACCTGATAGATCTAAAAGCCTGACTTGGTAATTATTCCACGCTCTAAAGAACAATAACATACTGGGACCAATTGCAGGGGTCAAAGTTATGTTATACGCCAAGGAAGGATGTGGACTTTCTGACCAGAGTCTACTCCAAGATACTTTAGCAAGAGGTGTCTCAATTTAGGCAACACATATTGGGCTACATGATCTGATCAAAAGAAAGCTTTTTACTTTTTTCAAGCTGACATAGTTTTAGAAATAGTATTCATTCAATCATAGACAGCCTTTTCAACAAAGTCCTAAAAGAAGGCATTTAAGGCATGTCTAAAAACCTGGGGGCATATCATCAAGCGCTGAAGATATAATTATCGCCGCTTTAGCGTCTGTTTTCCGGCGAAAAGTGGCGATAATTATATCGCATTATTTGCAAGGACACGCTAGTATGTGTTTCCTTGATTCAGCTCCCGTTTTGTTCATGCCTCGCTTTGTATCTCCAATGAGATGCAAAGAAGGCATGCCTAACAAAACACCATGGGAAAATATCGCTACCCCAGCTTCGTGATATCATCAACGAGGGGTAGCGATATTTTAAATCCCCAATAACTATGCCTTAACGCAGGAATTTAACGTCTGTTAAATTCCTGACTAAGGCATAGCTAACATGGGAGGTGGATTATGGTGATACGACCACAGAGTCGTATAAGCAAGGCTATCTTCGTTTTGGGTGCAACACGGCAGGTTTTCCAGCGATGTTGGCCCATTTCCCTGGAATATTATCACCCTGGAGTAATGCGTTGTTAAGAACGCGTTACCAGGGCAATAAATTCCTGTGATAGACGGCGATAAATAAACAAGTGCTAAGCGCGCTTTGCTTTTATTTATCGCCGTCCTAGTAAATGTGCCCCTAACTGCTTCCTCCTCAGTAAGAGAGATATTCTCTCTACTCAAATAAAACTAACTAAACAATAAGTTATATATATATATATATATATGCACAAAGTTCATTCTCCATTTCCGGAGCCCCCGACCCTTCAGGGCAGCCTCAATCGAAATGGGCACGGAGCAGCCCATCAATTCAACCAAAAAACAAAGTTGAGGCTCAATACTTGAAGTGAAGCTTTATTCAGCATCCAAGTAGCACAGCATGCTTCCCCTTCTGACGTTTCGGCACTGAATGGCCTTGTTCACAGGTGGGAATCAGATTGCGAAATGCTTTCATGCGTGCTTTTAAAGTTGTTACCTCACGTGACTTAGTATGGAAAATACAAATCCCATAGTGCCTTGTTGTAGCATCACAGAATAACAATCTGGAAATCCTCGTATATTACCTCCTTATTGGCAGTCTTTATAAGCACAGGCACATATGTAGGTGTGGAATCTTGCAAGAAGACAGTCAGGTGAGTACATATCCGTAGTGTTGTAATTCTACATTTGGTTAGAAAAAGCTTCACATACCAGCACGATCGAAAAAGGAAATTCTCCCTTTCTCGAATCCCTTCCACACGCGCTGGTTTTTTCACTGTAGTAGCATTTCCTCAATAGGCCGAGTGCGTGAGTGGGTCATGCTCCTCCATTTAAAGCACAAAGTTCATTCTCCATTTCCGGAGCCCCCGACCCTTCAGGGCAGCCTCAATCGAAATGGGCACGGAGCAGCCCATCAATTCAACCAAAAAACAAAGTTGAGGCTCAATACTTGAAGTGAAGCTTTATTCAGCGTCCAAGTAACACAGCATGCTTCCCCTTCTGACGTTTCGGCACTGAATGGCCTTGTTCACAGGTGGGAATCAGATTGCGAAATGCTTTCATGCGTGCTTTTAAAGTTGTTACCTCACGTGACTTAGTATGGAAAATACAAATCCCATAGTGCCTTGTTGTAGCATCACAGAATAACAATCTGGAAATCCTCGTATATTACCTCCTTATTGGCAGTCTTTATAAGCACAGGCACATATGTAGGTGTGGAATCTTGCAAGAAGACAGTCAGGTGAGTACATATCCGTAGTGTTGTAATTCTACATTTGGTTAGAAAAAGCTTCACATACCAGCACGATCGAAAAAGGAAATTCTCCCTTTCTCGAATCCCTTCCACACGCGTTCGTTTTTTCACTGTAGTAGCATTTCCTCAATAGGCCGAGTGCGTGAGTGGGTCATGCTCCTCCATTTAAAGCACAAAGTTCATTCTCCATTTCCAGAGCCCCCGACCCTTCAGGGAAGGCCTCAATCGAAATGGGCACGGAGCAGCCCATCAATTCAACCAAAAAACAAAGTTGAGGCTCAATACTTGAAGTGAAGCTTTATTCAGCGTCCAAGTAACACAGCATGCTTCCCCTTCTGACGTTTCGGCACTGAATGGCCTTGTTCACAGGTGGGAATCAGATTGCGAAATGCTTTCATGCGTGCTTTTAAAGTTGTTACCTCACGTGACTTAGTATGGAAAATACAAATCCCATAGTGCCTTGTTGTAGCATCACAGAATAACAATCTGGAAATCCTCGTATATTACCTCCTTATTGGCAGTCTTTATAAGCACAGGCACATATGTAGGTGTGGAATCTTGCAAGAAGACAGTCAGGTGAGTACATATCCGTAGTGTTGTAATTCTACATTTGGTTAGAAAAAGCTTCACATACCAGCACGATCGAAAAAGGAAATTCTCCCTTTCTCGAATCCCTTCCACACGCGCTCGTTTTTTCACTGTAGTAGCATTTCCTCAATAGGCCGAGTGCGTGAGTGGGTCATGCTCCTCCATTTAAAGCACAAAGTTCATTCTCCATTTCCGGAGCCCCCGACCCTTCAGGGCAGCCTCAATCGAAATGGGCACGGAGCAGCCCATCAATTCAACCAAAAAACAAAGTTGAGGCTCAATACTTGAAGTGAAGCTTTATTCAGCGTCCAAGTAACACAGCATGCTTCCCCTTCTGACGTTTCGGCACTGAATGGCCTTGTTCACAGGTGGGAATCAGATTGCGAAATGCTTTCATGCGGAAAATACAAATCCCATAGTCCCTTGTTGTAGCATCACAGAATAACAATCTGGAAATCCTCGTATATTACCTCCTTATTGGCACAAAGTTCATTCTCCATTTCCGGAGCCCCCGACCCTTCAGGGCAGCCTCAATCGAAAAAACGAGCGCGTGTGGAAGGGATTCGAGAAAGGGAGAATTTCCTTTTTCGATCGTGCTGGTATGTGAAGCTTTTTCTAACCAAATGTAGAATTACAACACTACGGATATGTACTCACCTGACTGTCTTCTTGCAAGATTCCACACCTACATATGTGCCTGTGCTTATAAAGACTGCCAATAAGGAGGTAATATACGAGGATTTCCAGATTGTTATTCTGTGATGCTACAACAAGGCACTATGGGATTTGTATTTTCCATACTAAGTCACGTGAGGTAACAACTTTAAAAGCACGCATGAAAGCATTTCGCAATCTGATTCCCACCTGTGAACAAGGCCATTCAGTGCCGAAACGTCAGAAGGGGAAGCATGCTGTGTTACTTGGACGCTGAATAAAGCTTCACTTCAAGTATTGAGCCTCAACTTTGTTTTTTGGTTGAATTGATGGGCTGCTCCGTGCCCATTTCGATTGAGGCTGCCCTGAAGGGTCGGGGGCTCCGGAAATGGAGAATGAACTTTGTGCTTTAAATGGAGGAGCATGACCCACTCACGCACTCGGCCTATTGAGGAAATGCTACTACAGTGAAAAAACGAGCGCGTGTGGAAGGGATTCGAGAAAGGGAGAATTTCCTTTTTCGATCGTGCTGGTATGTGAAGCTTTTTCTAACCAAATGTAGAATTACAACACTACGGATATGTACTCACCTGACTGTCTTCTTGCAAGATTCCACACCTACATATGTGCCTGTGCTTATAAAGACTGCCAATAAGGAGGTAATATACGAGGATTTCCAGATTGTTATTCTGTGATGCTACAACAAGGCACTATGGGATTTGTATTTTCCATACTAAGTCACGTGAGGTAACAACTTTAAAAGCACGCATGAAAGCATTTCGCAATCTGATTCCCACCTGTGAACAAGGCCATTCAGTGCCGAAACGTCAGAAGGGGAAGCATGCTGTGTTACTTGGACGCTGAATAAAGCTTCACTTCAAGTATTGAGCCTCAACTTTGTTTTTTGGTTGAATTGATGGGCTGCTCCGTGCCCATTTCGATTGAGGCTGCCCTGAAGGGTCGGGGGCTCCGGAAATGGAGAATGAACTTTGTGCTTTAAATGGAGGAGCATGACCCACTCACGCACTCGGCCTATTGAGGAAATGCTACTACAGTGAAAAAACGAGCGCGTGTGGAAGGGATTCGAGAAAGGGAGAATTTCCTTTTTCGATCGTGCTGGTATGTGAAGCTTTTTCTAACCAAATGTAGAATTACAACACTACGGATATGTACTCACCTGACTGTCTTCTTGCAAGATTCCACACCTACATATGTGCCTGTGCTTATAAAGACTGCCAATAAGGAGGTAATATACGAGGATTTCCAGATTGTTATTCTGTGATGCTACAACAAGGCACTATGGGATTTGTATTTTCCATACTAAGTCACGTGAGGTAACAACTTTAAAAGCACGCATGAAAGCATTTCGCAATCTGATTCCCACCTGTGAACAAGGCCATTCAGTGCCGAAACGTCAGAAGGGGAAGCATGCTGTGTTACTTGGACGCTGAATAAAGCTTCACTTCAAGTATTGAGCCTCAACTTTGTAGATAGTTATAGTTAGGACCGTGTTTCCATGGAAATCCGCAACATTCTATTTGGAATAACTTTGGCGCCGGTTGACGAATCCTCGCGAAATTTTTAAAATAGGTGGGGCGCTCCGCTCCGCTCCTACCCTGAAAGTCTCGGGGGGATTCGTCAAGCGGGGGCTGAGAAAAAAGGGGGGTCCCAAAACGGGTTTTTCCCATGCAATTTTTCATAGGGACCTTTAGTCCAATGTACAGCCCAAACGGCTGAACAGAATTACTTGAAATTTGGCAAAGAGGTAGTCCTCAGGTCAGGGATGTGCCTTTTGCATATCTGGAGTCAATCTGTGCAGTAGTTCCTGAGAAAATCAAAAGTAAAATCACATACATATCTGGGCGGAACCTAACCACACATCTCATCCTGAGATCTGATTGGCTATCAGCACTTCATCCAAGAAGTGTTGGCAGCCATCTTGGGACCAATATACATGATAGCACCTCATTAAAAAGCATTGCAGTTAATAGAAGGTTTTAAGACTTTAGTTACATTATAAATCATTTGTTGATGGTACCATACTCATTTTAGGAATTATGGTATGTTCTAAGGTGATTTCACCATGTGAAAAAGCCTTCTGCTGGGATATCATGATTGAGAGAAAAATATTTTCTCATGCTTTTCCCACAGAGGTTTGGAAGGTGATCTATAAGCTAAACTGAGAGCTTATTTTCTTTAAATTCACATTATCTTTCTCAGACATGTGAGAATGAAGTCTGACATTCTCAGTAAAAAATGTACATCCAACAAGGGCAGAGACTGTCAGTTGATTCCTTTGTGTTCTACTGCAGCTTCCCAGAGTGTTCCAAAGAACAACTAGAGCGCTAACAGTCCTACTTATGATAAACGTATGGCACACCTGAAGCCATCTTGATTGGATTAAAGTGGTAACTCTTAAAACATTTAATTTAAAAAGGAACAAAATGAGGGGTCCATTTTTCCATAGAAAGTATGATTAGTGCTGCAGAAAGAAAAATTAGGGCCCATTTTGAGTGACTTCTCATATCCTCTTCTATTTCATTAAAAAATTCTGACATGCAGACTGAAACATGCACTTTCAATACCAGCAGCAGACTTCCCTGGTGAGCAGTAGCTTTACTACAGTGATCTAATGAGCAAAAAAAGTGCTAACATTCTGAATTTATGGCAAATGTGTGACACATCTGAATGCCTTCTTGATGGAATCAAAGTAAAAAACTGAAAGTATTTCCTACTGAGGAGACTGCAGTAAATGAGGAAATTAGGAAACTTCATAACAAATAAGTCTCTCAAGATGGCCACCAGAGACAAAAGAGCCCAAATGTAGCCCAAATATCACCCAGATGTAGCCCAAGTATAGCCCAATGACAGAATGTCCCAGAGTGTTCTTAAAAACAACTAGAGCGCTTACTGTCTTCATTATGACAAAAGTATGGCACACCTGAAGCCATCTTGATTGGAATAAACTGGTAACACTTAAAACATTTAATTTAAAAAGGAACACAATGAGGGGGTTCATTTTGCCATAGAAATTATGATTAATGCTGAAGAAAGAAAAATGAGGGCACATTTTGAGTGACTTCTCAAATCCTCTTCTATTTCATTAAAACATTCTGACATGCAGACTGAAACATGCACTTTTAATACCAGGAGCAGACTTCCATGGTGAACAGTAGTTTTACTACAGTGATCTAATGAGCAACTAAAGTGCTAACATTCAGAATTTATGGCAAATGTGTGGCATATATGAATACCTTCATGATGGAAACAAAGTAAAAAACTGAAAGCATTTCCTACTGAAGAGACTGCAGTACATGAGGAAATTAGGAAACTTCATAACAAATAAATCTCCCAAGATGGCCACCGGAGACAAAAGAGCCCAAATGTAGCCCAAAATCACCCAGATGTAGCCCAAATATAGCCCAATGACACAAGTGTGCAAAACACTTATTTGTTGTGTTTTTGCAGTTTTATATAGTGCAGACTTAAAAATTTGCAAACATTCGTGACAAGAATTTTCAATTCTATTAAGGACAAGGAGGCGAGGATTATGCTTTCTCATTTCTTTATTAGAAATGCCCAGCAGCCAATCAGAAGAACCGTTGTAAAACGAAAAAACTACAGTACCCATGAGCACCAGGGTACCACGTGACCAACCATAGAGTCTCACATATAAAAGATACTGTAGGTGAAAGTACGTCCTCTTTCTTTGGTGAGGAACAGTTCACAGGAAACAGGAAGTCCAATGAAAAACGATGAATGCCAGGTAAAAGAGTCCATCAGCAACAGTCGGTGATCACCTTGACGATAGAAAAACACAGCAATCGCAGAACACAGGAGGCAGAAGACCATCCAAGCAGAGTAAGCAGGAGGAACAGAAGGGCCGCTATTTCGGGTCAGAACCTGAAAAGAAATGTACAGCCGTAATATTCATCCCATAAGAGAGTGAAGTCAACAAAAAGGGGGGGTAAAAAAGAGAGAAAAAACCAATGCATCAGCATAAATTAAATGCAAATATAACATTGAAAAACATGAGAACAAATCATGACCTTGGGTGGGATAATCCTCGCCTCCTTGTCCTTAATAGAATTGAAAATTCTTGTCACGAATGTTTGCAAATTTTTAATTCTATGTCAGGACAGGAGGCTCCGATTATGCTTGTTCAAAGCTGATCCACCACTACAGAAGCAATATGCTCAATAGGTTTGTAATAAAAAGTTTTGAACACAGAGTCAGAAGACCAATCTGCGGTTTTCATGATGTCCAATAATGAAACACCCATCGAGAACGCTTTAGAGGCCATAGCCCCACGAGCCGAATGGAAAATGGAAAAATGGAAACATCAATTCCAGCCTCAGTCAAGAGCCATCTAACCCAGCGAGCTAAAGTAGCAGGAGTAACAGGACGGAAAGGTTTCTGCAAAGCAATAAGTAGTTGACCCTGTGTGTCTGAACGTAAAGGGGCAGTACATACCTCATAATCCTTGACACATTGAACAACGCAAAGGTTGGGATGATGAGGAAAGGAAGGATAGGTAACCGAAGAAGTAGCCGTTTTGGTGAGTTTAGAAATAAGAAAAGTGACACCCTCGGGTGTAAAACTGCGACCTGCCAAGTCTAACGCACGCACATCAGAAACTCGTTTGCAAGAAACAAGACATAACAGCATAGTCAGTTTGGCAGAGAGTTGCTTGCGGGAAAGCAAGGAATTAGAAGGCCAAGCCTCCAAAAATCTCAAAACAATGGAGACATCCCAAAGCGAGTCATATTTAGGACACAGAGGATTCGACAAACGAATGCCCTTAAGTAATTTGGAAATCAAGGGATGCTCACCCGCAGGTTTACCATTGATAGAAACATGAACAGCGGAGATGGCGGAGTGGAAATTGTTGACCGTGCGATAAGCCAAACCAGAGGAAGCGAGAGAGGCTAGAAAATTAATAATCAGCCACATCCGCTGAAGCGGGATCAACCTCCCGCTGAACACACCAGTCACACCATCGTTTCCATGAGGCTCTATATCGCTTGTGAGTACTGGGAGACCAGGCGTCACTGATGAATTTGGAAGCGTCGAATGAAAGGCCTGGGAGCGACCAGCGATCCCCGAAATTCACCACGCCAACAGAAGGAGATTGCCGGATAGAACAAGGGGATGCGGATTGCCGAGGGGATCCAACAACAGATTCCACTTCTGGGGAAGAAGGAACGGGACCGCACAGCACATCTCCAAAAGAACCGGGAACCACGCTTGAGCTCTCCACAGCGGAGCAATGAGAATTAACTCTGTTTGAAAGCGTTTTGAGTAGGCCAGAACCCTGGGAATCATCATGAACGGGGGAAAGGCGTAACACAGAGTCGACGGCCAAGTCTGAAGGAACGCATCCGTGGCTAGGGCTTTCGGATCCGGCCTCCAGCTGAAAAACAGAGGGAGCTGAGTGTTTAGGCGAGAAGCGAACAGATCTAGGTGACATTGACCCCAAGTCCGACGGAGAATGCGAAAAATGCGGGGATGAAGGCGCCAATCGCTGAAGTCGCGAAGATGGCGAGAGTTCCAGTCCGCAATCTGATTGTGACAGCCGGGAAGATATTCGGCAATAACTGTGATCTTCTGTTGAAGACAGAAGTGCCAAAAATCCTTGGCGATCTCCGCCAAAATCTTGGATCTCGTTCCCCCAAACTTGTTGACATACCGGACCGCTGAAACATTGTCCATGCGGAGAAGAATCCAACAATTGGACTGAAGAGGAGAAAAACACCGGATCGCAAAGGAGCCCGCCAGGAGTTCCAGGCAGTTTATGTGAAGGGACAGTTCCTGGGAGGACCATCGACCCCCTGTCGAGACGGGACCGCACCGGGCTCCCCAACCCCATAGACTGGCATCGGATTCTATCACCAGATCCGGAGAGGAGCCGAACAGGGCTCGCCCATTCCAGGCCTCCATGTGGTCTAACCACCATTGCATCTCGCTCTTCGCATCCTCGGAAAGAGGAATCAGATCGGAATAGCGAAGACCTTTTTGGAGATGACGAATCTTCAACCTTTGAAGTGCCCTGTAGTGCAGAGGGCCCGGGAAGATCACCTGAATGGAAGACGCCAATAGACCGACAACACGTGCTAACGATCTCAACGACACAGTCTGTCTGGAAAGAACCGACCTCAATTCCCTCTTGATGTACCGAATCTTTTGGTTTGGTAGTAGAAGTTGACAGGAAAGGGAATTCACTTGGAAACCCAGAAACTCTAGATAGATTTCTGAGGATTGATGAGAAAACCCAGAGATTGTAAAAGGTCGATAGACCACTCCAGGTGCGTTAAGACTGTGAGGGGACTGTCCGCCATGATAAGAATGTCGTCTGGATATATTATTAAGCGGACACCCCGAGCATGCAGACATTCCACAACGGGCCTCAGAAGTTTCGTGAAGCACCAAGGTGCTGACGAGAGGCCGAATGGAAGAACCGTGTATTTGTACCAAGTCCCCTGCCAACTGAATTGAAGAAAGCGGCGATGAGGCTCGAAAATGGGAATCGAAAGATACGCATCCTTGAGGTCGAGCCGAACCATCCAGTCCCCTTCACAAAGAAGATCGCGCAATAGATGGATCCCCTCCATTTTGAAGTGTCTATAAACGATACTTCCGTTGAAATCCTTCAAATTGAGGACCAGACGATTTCCGCCCCCTTTTTTCTGAACCAGAAAAATAGTGCTGATGAACCCCTGTGGGTGGGGAATAGTTGGAATGATTGCCCCTTTTTTGAGAAGGGATTCGATCTCCGCCGAGATAAACCCGTGGTCCTGAAGAGAAAAAATTAGGGGATTTGGTGGGAGGGATTGATGTTGGGACTGATAAAACTCTATTTTGAAACCCTGAACAGTTTGCAGAACCCAAGCATCGTTGGAGATTAGACGCCAGTTGTGGAGAAAAAATCGTATTCTGCCCCCCAGAACCACCTTGGAAAAAGGAATCAAACTCACCTGAGGTGTTAGAGTCGGGGTAGGCACCTTGATTTCTACCGGAACGGCCTTTCCGAAATTGACCTCTCCCTTTGCGGGAAGGATAGAAATTGGAGCGGGAGTTGTATCCAGACTCCTGACCACTGCCTCTCTGGGACTGATAACCCCTCTGGGAGGAATTATGAGAGCCACGGCCGAACGAGCGTCCCCTATGACGTCCGGCCCTGGCAAAAACCGGACGAAGTGCACGTTTGATGGAAGCCTGAGCCTTATCAAGACCGCTGAAGGTCGCAACAAACTTAGTCAATTCCTTAAGAAAAGGATGGCCGAATAAAAGACCCTGAGCCACTGGACCAGATTCTGAAGTAGAGAGTTCCGCCAACTTTGGATCGATTTTCAGAAGAATAGAGCGACGATGCTCGCTCGAAATCGCACAATTAGTGTTGCCTAACTGGCAAATAGCCCTCTGAGCCCATTCTATTAGGTCATCAGGATCCACAAGGGAAGAAGATTCCTTGGCTTGAAATCCAAGATCAAGAATCTTGGTGAGTGGGCCTAATAAATCCAGCATTTTATCCTGACAGGAGCGCCAAGATCGGTCAAGACCCTTCTTCGGATCCTTTGCGAATTTTTTAAGGTATGAAAGCATTGTGGGATCAATCTCAGGAGTGTCCGCCAGGTGATCAGTGAGATCCGGGCGAGGGCACTCGGAGCGGAGCGGAGGCGAGCCCTAACATCCTTCTCAAAGGGCTGTCGAATGTGCGCCTGAACATAGGCCGCTACCGCAGGAGAAGGTAGCCAGGAAGATGAATGGGGATGATAAAGGTCAGAAGGTTCAAAGGTAAGGACTTGAGGATGAGTAGGTGCATCGACATAATGCTCCTTACGAGACTTCTTGCGTGGTGGTGGAACATCCTGGTCCGAAGGAGAGGAAGGAGGACCTTCAGTGTCAGTCAGAAGTCCAGTAGAGGCAGAAGCGCCCACCGATGGCAAGGAGGAAGCCTTTTCTGAGGCTAAAGATTTAGCCAGTCTTTTAAAATCCGACCTATGCGGATTAGCTGGAGATTTTGATAAACGTGAAGAAGGCAACCAACCCTGTTGTTTGGCGTAGTTCGTCAAATGATGTTTCAGAGGATTGATAGCGTGGACAAGGGCTTTATTAGCGGAGTGTTGAACCCCTTGGTCCAGAGCCTCCACCAAATCCTGCTCTAGGAAGCTAGAGTCGTCATCCTCAAAGGAGTAATCATCAAAATAATCTTCCATTTTGTTTCACAGTATTGTGATAGTAAAGCCCACAAAATGATACTCCAATATCAATATAGATATGTCAAAGACACAATTCAGGGGGAGTGAAGAACCCCACAGCAAGCCAGAAGGAAAGGTAGAAAAAACCTGACCAAAAGATATAAATAAATAAATTGTGGAGGGAGGGCTTGCTGAGATATCACTCTAGGCAGTGCCTATGCGTTATTATACAGCCCAAAGCCTTGAATATGCAAAGGGCGTCGATGGGACTGAAGAAAATCCGAGGCTGTGGGCAGCGGTGTATAAAACAACCGACTCAGGCAAAGCTCCGTGTGGAAACATGAAAAATAAACAAACAAAATGGCCGCCGCGCATGCGCGGTAACGGCCGCCTCGAGATAAATGCAAAAGAGGAGCTCACGCGTTAGCGCGAGTCCCTCAGCCCCAGTACTCCCACTCCACCGTAAAATGCACACAGACGCTCCGACGAGCGTCTGGACCTCGGGAGGTGAGACCACGCTCCCAGACTCTGCACCGCGCGATGTAAAATACCGAGCGAGAGACACAAATAAGCGCTTGACAGCGCGCAACAAAGTAGCAATGCAAGTTAGCAACAAAGCATTTCAAAGTCAAGCAAGCGCGTCAAAGCGGCATTGCAACAAAGTATCAATGCAACAAAGTAGCTATAGAAGTAAATAAAAAGCACTTAACTGGCTGCGGAGCAGCAAAGAAAGAGGACGTACTTTCACCTACAGTATCTTTTATATGTGAGACTCTATGGTTGGTCACGTGGTACCCTGGTGCTCATGGGTACTGTAGTTTTTTCGTTTTACAACGGTTCTTCTGATTGGCTGCTGGGCATTTCTAATAAAGAAATGAGAAAGCATAATCGGAGCCTCCTGTCCTGACATAGAATTGTCAGGTATTGGAGTGCTTTACATGAGCATTGGTTACATCACACAAGAACAAATTCATTTTGGTTGTAGACATGGGGAGATTAAGTGATTTGACCAGAATCACAGAATGTCGAGCTGAAGCAGAAACTCCAACCTGGTTCCCCAGTTGCAAAGTCTGCAGTTCTGGAAGTAACACCACATCCTCTCCCCTAAGTGCAAAATGTAATCAAGTGGTCAACTGGATAAAAAAACATAAAGATAACAAATAATTTAAAAGTGCTTTGTCGCTATTTGAAAACTCAGAAAATATGTCCTTATTTTAGTCTTTTAGAGCACTAACCATAATTTTGATGCAAATAAGACCCTCTCATATATGTAATTTCTAAAGGAAATGCTCTAGGTATTACAGTTTTGATTACATCAAGATGACGTCAGGCGTTCCGCACTTTTGAAATAAATATAGAATGTTAGCAATCTAGTTGTTCATTAGGATACTGTTGAGAGGCAGAGGCCAGGGGCACGGACTCTGAAAAATGAAGGCAGGTAGGAGGGTGCAAAGGCAACAATGTAACCACACTGAGCAGGCAGGAAGGGCCATGGCAGCACAACAGACTATGGAGGGCAGTGGAAAGGGGGGCAGGGGCAACAAACCAACAATACAGGACTTGCAAGAGAGGCCGTGGCAATGTAATAGACCATTGTGGGTAGAAGGAAGAGGCAATGGTAGTACAACCATACATGCCAACAGACCCGATTCAGCCAGGAAACGTCCAATGTTTTTAAGCTCAAATGGGCTTTATTTGATCTGTCTCCTGTCTACAATCTCCTCTTTTTCAATGTAACTCAAAAGGGAAAATCAATACCCCAGTTTTTTTTCAAAATCTCCCTCTTACCAAGTTCAAAATGTTCGCAAGTATGGTACATTGGATACTGGAAGGAAATGGGGTAGGGACATGGACCTGGATAACAGAGGACAGGAGGGACATGGAGAGGTGCACCAAACTGACCCTGCAGGGCAGGCATCAGGGTTTGCAGCAGCACAATACACCACACAGGGCATGCGGGACGGGAGTGCAGCACAACAATCCATAGAAAGCAAGAGGGAGGGGACAGGACCATGCACATGGACAACAGAGAACAGAGGGGCAAGAGGCAATAGTAGCTAGCTGACCATAATGGACAGACAGGAGAAAAAGCTGCAGCATAACAGACCATAAAGGGCAGGAGGGACGGATCAGGGGCATTACAATGGAACAGACAAGCCAGGAGGGAGGGAGTAGGGGTCTGCACATGTAAACAGAGGGCTGGGGGAAAGGGGCAGGAGCAGCAAGATAACCATGGAGGTCAGGCAGGATGGGCACCAGAAGCAAGACACACCATGAAGAGCAACAGTGAGACTGTGATGGCATACACACAGACCATGGAGGGAAGGTGGGAGGGGGTCAGGGGCAGCTAACTGACCACACAGGGAAGGTTGGAGGGGCCATGGCAGCCCAGAAGACCATGCATGGCAAGTGGGAGGGTTAGTGGCAGCACAATGGCTATGATGGGCAAGAAGGAGGGTGCAGGGGCATGCACAAAGGACGATGGAGGATAGAAGGGAGGGTCAGGACCTGTGCACAGACAAGAAAGTTCAGGGGAAGGGGCCTCACAACAGACCGCACGGGGCAGGCAGGAGGAGCAGTTGCACCACAACAGACCAGGGAGGGCAGAAGGGTGTGGCAGTACAATGGACCATGTAGGACAGGAGGAAGAGGATAGGGGCATGGCATGTGGACAGGCAGGGTGGAGGTGGCAGGGACAGGTTACAGTCATCTGACAATGCTAGGCAGGTGGGAGGGGAGTGGCAGCTCAACAGAACACTCAGAGTAGGTAGGAGTGGCAGGTCCATGGAACATGGTGGGCAAAAATGATGGAGCAGGGGCATGCACAAAGACATCGGAGGGCAGGGGGAGGGAGAACAGGAGCAGCAAGCTAAGCACAGAGTTTAAGCAGGAGGTCAATGATGGGGCATAGAATTGGGCAATGGAGGGCAGGAGGAGTGGACTGGTACATCATACTAAATTGAGGGCAGTGGCAGCACATCAGACCATGCATGGCAGGAGGGAGGAGGCTAGTCCATGGATTCACACAACAGAGGATAGGGAGGAAGGGGATGGGGCAGCAAGCTAACTGTTCAGAGAAGGCGGGTATTAGGAACTTTATTGTTTTTAAAACGTGTGTCTGTGCGAACTACTTAAAATATGAACAAGTATGCAGCATAATCTCACTTTTATTCAGGAAGAAGAGGACGTTTGTGACTGTGACTCCGGGCTCACTTGGCAGAAACACCCCTTGACCCTCCACCCCCTATCGCAAAATGTAATGCCCGTGAAAAGGGTAGGTGAACACAGTGTTATATAGAACATAGTCCTGAGAGCACGATTGAAAATGAAAACTATATATAGTGTATGGTATAAACTATGCACCAAAAAGTGTGATATAAGATGAACCGGGCGTGAAATATAATATGCAATAGATTGTGCGCAATGACAGATTTATTGGAGAGCGCGAGATAGCACAGGCACTAGCGCGTGCTATGCGATATGCGCCTTGGAGTGTAATATGCACAGGGCAGTGTTGTGTAACCTAACTAGTCTCTAAAGTTGTAATATAAAATATGTGCTGGGGAGTGTAACGTTGCATATGCACTGTGACAAAGATATGGATCCCAGATTGTAATATGTATGGCATAGTGCTGTGCGTTATAACATAGGCATCGAGGAAGGCACGTTAGATGGGGCAATATCACCCGTGCGAAGACAAGTGTGGCATGACATATTCACGGGGTGGTGTTACAGTGCACATGGGCTAGAGAGTGTCATAGCATATGCACTAGCTAGTGGAATACAACACAGAGGTGTGTGGCACTCGGCAGGCAATGGTGGGTGTAACACAGCATTGGGCTCTGCCAGGAGCGCGCTGTGACTCTCAAGTGATGTTCATCCCCTTTCCAGAGAGTAAAATAAAAAGTTTTACACATCCGGCAGTGGATGTGTGTTTTATTAACCGTGAGGGTTTTTTTTTGCATAGTTTGTCGAATTTTTGTCGAATCCCCTTTGAATGGCTTGGTGTGCATGTGTATTAAATGTGCCCGTCAATAGCTAACCATGTTTGTATAAATAAACGACAAGGGTGTCTACCGGGATTAGGCACGTAGGGCATCAGACATGTCAGAGCTTCACTAGTGGTGTAAATACATTCCACGAGGATTCATTGTATGCATAGTCGCCTTTTAATGAATATCACGCAAATCGTCATGGTGATAGGTACGCACGGTTCGTCCAGCATGTCCTAGGTGTGTCTATAAATATATATTTTTTAAAAATAATAAAAAACAGTGGCCGGCCCTGGGGATTGGGCCTTGGGAGGGGAGCCACGCGGCGCCCTTCTAATTATATTTTTTTGAGAAAAAAATTTGGGAGACATGCCCTGGGGGATGGGGTCATCAGGGCCAATAAATTAGAATAAGAAGGGGAACCACACAGCCCCCCTTCTTAAAAAATAAAATAAATAAAAGACTTGCATCGTGCCGGAGGCCATGCCCCCTCCTTGCAGCACTCTGCAAACGCTCCCCCTGGCGAGTTGTAAGTTGGGGAATTAATTCCTCTTCAATACTGAGGGTCCCTGAGGGCCAACTAGCCCAACAGGCATCTCCAGTATGCGCCAGGGAGCTGCGCTGCAGACAGGTGTTCTGAGGCCAAGCCCCTTTTTACACCTCTCTGCAACGCAGCTCTGTGGCGCTTACTGGAGGTACCTAGTGGTCTAGTTTGACCCTAGGGACCCAAAGGATTCAATGCACTTAATCTCCCAACTTAAAACACGTCATGGGGCGCGTTTAAACACTGGTGAAGGGATGGGACGGGACCTGAGGTGACATGTGCAAACATGCCCTGTGGCGTGTTTTAAGTTGGGGAAACAATTCCTCTTCAATCCTGATGGACCCTGGGGGCCAAGTAGCCCACCAGGTGCTTCCAGGAAGTGCCACTGTGCTGCGTTGCAGAGAGGTGGTGCAGGCCGTGCGCCTTTTTACATCTCTCTGCTACGCAGCTCTGTGGCGCTTACTGGATATACCTAGTGGGCTAGATGGACTCTACGGACCCTGAGGATTGAAGGGGAATTATTTCCCCAACTTAAAACGCGCCACAGGGCGTGTTTGCACAGTGGTGAAGGGAGGGGATAGTGTAGGAAAGTGGCTCTATATATACTGGACCAAAGTAAAATCAGCCGAACTACGAATTCCAATTTACTCACCTGTTATCAGGAGAGACCTCAGTGCTGCATCTATGAGCCCAGTACTGATCCTGAAAAGTCATTCTAACCGTACTTACCAGTAACTTGAATTTCCTTCCATAGGCTAACATTGACTGGTTTCACTTGGAAATTCTTCAAAGTGTGGAGTTTTGGAACTTTAAAATATTCATCTAAAATCATCCGAACTACGAATTCCCATTTACTCACCTGTTATGAGGAGAGACCTCAGTGCTTTATCTTTGAGCACAGTACTGATCCTAAAAAGTAATTCTAACCGTACTTACCAGTAACTTGAATTTCCTTCCATAGGATATCATTGCTTGCTTTATGCTGAAAAAGTTTCGAAGTGTCGATTTTTGAAACTTACAAATATTCCTCTAAAATCAGCCGAACTACGAATTCCGATTTACTCACCTGTTATCAGGACAGACCTCACTGCTGCATATTTGAGCCCAGTACTGATCCTGAAAAGTAATTTTAACCGCACTTACCAGTAACTTGAATTTCCTTCCATAGGATATCATTGCCTCCCACCCCTGTTCCTGTTTAACAGTTTAATAGTACTCCTGTGAGTAATTCAGCTGACGAGCTTCTGGATGAAGCACTAGCATGCCTGTGAGAGGTACCTGACCTGAGAAAGATGTTGGCAGCCTACTCAGCAAACCCCACATTTGAAAGGCTGTAATCTCTATTGATGACGGTTAAAGAACCAGAAACACGTGTCTAGAGATCAGCACAATCTACGCCAACTGTGGCGAATCACTTGAACACTCTTGAAGCAAGTAAGTAACTGAAACTGCATTTACCACAATGTCAGGGGTGAACCTGGCTGGGAGGTGAAGCCGTGTGCTCCCACTCCTGTTCCTGTTGATAGTTCTCCCGTGAGTCATTGAGCTGACGAGCTCGTGGATGAAGCACCCGCATGCCTATGAGAGGTACCTGACCTGAGAAAGATGTTGGCAGCCTACTCAGCAAACCCCAAATTTCAAAGACTGAAATCTCTACTGATGACGGTTAAAGAACCAGAAACACGTGTCTAGAGATCAGCAATATCTGCGCCAATTGTGGCGAAACACTCGAACACTCTTGAAGCAAGCAAGTAACTGAAACTGCATTTACCACAATGCCAGGGGCGAACCTTGCTGGGAGGTGAAGCCGTGTGCACCCACCCCTGCTCCTGTTTAATAGTACTCCCGTGAGTCATTGAGCTGACGAGCTCGTGGATGAAGCATCCGATTGCCTGTGAGAGGAACCTGACCTGAGAAAGATGTTGGCAGCCTATTCAGCAAACCCCAAATTTGAAAGACTGTAATCTCAACTGATGACAGTTAAAGAACCAGAAACACGTGTCTAGAGATCAGCACTATCTGCGCCAACTGTGGTGAAACACTCGAACACTCTTGAAGCAAGCAAGTAACTGAAACTGCATTTACCACAATGCCAGGGGCGAACCTTGCTGGGAGGTGAAGCGGTGTGCTCCCACCCGTGTTCCTGTTTACAAGTACTCATGTGAGTCATTGAGCTGACGAGCTCGTGGATGAAGCACCCGCATGCCTGTGAGAGGTACCTGAACTGAGAAAGATGTTGGCAGCCTACTCAGCAAAGCCCACATTTCAAAGACGGTAATATCTACTGATGATGGTTTAAGAACGAGAACCACATGTCTAGAGATCAGCACTATCTGCGCCAACTGTGGCGAAACATTCGAACACTCTTGAAGCAAGCAAGTAACTGAAACTGCATTTACCACAATGCCAGGGGCGAACCTTGCTGGGAGGTAAAGCATTGTGCTCCCACCCCTGTTCCTGTTTAATAGTACTCATGTGACTCATTGAGCTGACGAGCTCGTGGATGAAGCACCCACATGCCTGTAAGAGGTACCTGACCTGAGAGAGATGTTCGAAGCCTACTCAGCAAACCCCAAATTTGAAAGACTGTAATCTCTACTGATGACGGTTAAAGAACCAGAAACACATGTCTAGAGATCAGCACTAATTGCGCCAACTGTGGAGAAACACTCGAACACTCTTGAAAAAAGCAAGTAACTGAAACTGCATTTACCACAATGCCAGAGGCGAACCTTGCAGGGAGGTGAAGCGGTGTGCTCCCACCCCTGTTCCTCTTTAATAGTACTCCCGTAAATCATTGAGCTGACGAGCTCGTGGATGAAGCACCCGCTTGCCTGTGAGAGGTACCTGACCTGAGAACGATGTTGGCAGCCTACTCAGCAAACCCCAAATTTGAAAGAGTGTAATCTCAACTGATGACAGTTAAAGAACCAGAAACACATGTTTAGAGACCAGCACTATCTGCGCCAACTGTGCCGAAACACGGGAACACTCTTAAAGCAAGCAAGTAACCGAAACTGCATTTACCACAATTCCAAGGGCGAACCTTTCTGGGAGGTGAAGCGGTGTGCTTCCTCCCCTGTTCCTGTTTAATAGTACTCTCGTGAGTCATTGAGCTGACAAGCTCATGGATGAAGTACCCGCATGCCTGTGAGAGGTACCTGAACTGAGAAAGATGTTGGCAGTCTACTCAGCAAACCCCAAATTTGATAGACTGTAATCTCAACTGATGACAATTAAATAACCAGAAACACGTGTTTAGAGACCAGCACTATCTGCGCCAAGTGTGGCGAAACACTCGAACGCTCTTAAAGCAAGCAAGTAACCGAAACTGCATTTACCACAATGCCAGGGGCGAACCTTGCTGCTAGGTGAAGCGGTGTGCTCCCACCCCTGTATCTGTTTAATAGTACTCCTGTGAGTCATTGAGCTGACGAGCTCGTGGATGAAGCACCCGCATGCCTGTGAGAAGTACCTGACCTGAGAAAGATGTTGGTAGCCTACTCAGCCAACCCCAAATTTGAAAGACTGTAATCTCAACTGATGACAATTAAATAACCAGAAACACGTGTTTAGAGACCAGCACTATCTGCGCCAAGTGTGGCGAAACACTCGAACGCTCTTAAAGCAAGCAAGTAACCGAAACTGCATTTACCACAATGCCAAGGGCGAACCTTGCTGGGAGGTAAAGCGGTGTGCTCCCACCCTGTTCCTGTTTAATAGTACTCCCGTGAGTTATTGAGCTGACGAACTCATGCATAAAGCGCCCGCATGCCTGTGAGAGGTACCTGACCTGACAAAGATGTTGGCAGCCTACTCAGCAAACCCCTAATTTCAAAGACTGTAATCTCTACTGATGACAGTTAAAGAACCAGAAACACGTGTCTAGAGATCAGCACTATCTGCGCCAACTTTGGCGAAACACTTGAACACTCTTGAAGCAAGCAAATAACTGAAACTGCATTTACCACAATGCCAGGGGCGAACCTTGCTGGGAGGTGAAGCGGTGTGCTCCCACCCCTGTTCCTCTTTAATAGTACTCCCGTAAATCATTGAGCTGACGAGCTCGTGGATGAAGCACCCGCATACCTGTGAGGGGTACCTGACCTAAGAAAGTTGTTGGCAGCTTACTCAGCAAACCCCACATTTGAAAGACTGTAATCTCTACTGATGACGGTTAAAGAACAAGAAACACGTGTCTAGAGATCAGCACTATCTGCGCCAACTTTGGCGAAACACTTGAACACTCTTGAAGCAAGCAAATAACTGAAACTGCATTTACCACAATGCCAGGTGCGAACCTTACTGGGAGGTGAAGCGGTGTGCTCCCACACCTGTGCCTGTTTAATAGTACTCCCATGAGTTATTGAGCTGACGTGCTCATGCATGAAGTACCCGCACGCCTGTGAGAGGTACCTGACCTGAGAGAATTGTTCGCAGCCTACTCAGCAAACCCCAAATTTGAAAGACTGTAATCTCTACTGATGACAGTTAAAGAACCAGAAACATGTGTCTAGAGATCAGCACTATCTGCGCCAACTGTGGCGAAACACTCGAACACTCTTGAAGCAAGCAAGTAACTGATACTGCATTTACCACAATGCCAGAGGCGAACCTTGCAGGGAGGTGAAGCGGTGTGCTCCCACCCCTGTTCCTCTTTAATAGTACTCCCGTAAATCATTTAGCTGACGAGCTCGTGGATGAAGCACCCGCATGCCTGTGAGAGGTACCTGACCTGAGAAAGATGTTGGCAGCATACTCAGCAAACCCCACATTTGAAAGACTGTAATCTCTACTGATGACGGTTAAAGAACCAGAGACACATGTCTAGAGATCACCACTATCTGCGCCAACTGTGGCAAAACACTCGAACACTTTTGAACCAAGCAAGTAACTGAAACTGCATTTACCACAATGCCAGGGGCGAACCTTGCTGGGAGGTGAAGCCGTGTGCTCCCACCCCTGTTCCTGTTTAATAGTACTCCAGTGAGTCCATGAGCTGACGAGCTGGAGAATGAAGCACCCGCATGTCTGTGAGAGGTACCTGACCTGAGAAAGAAGTTGGCAGCCTACTCAGCAAACCCCAAATTTGAAAGACTAATCTCAACTGATGAAAGTTAAATAACCAGAAACACGTGTCTAGAGACCAGCACTCTCTGCGCCAACTGTGGCGAAACACTCGAATACTCTTAAAGCAAGCAAGTAAACAAAACTGCATTTACCACAATGCCAGGGGCGACCCTTGCTGGGATGTGAAGCGGTGTGCTCCCACCCCTGTTCCTGTTTAAAAGTTCTCCTGTGAGTCATTGAACTGACGAGCTCGTGGATGAAGCACCCGCATGCCTGTGAGAGGTACCTGACCTGAGAGAATTGTTCGCAGCCTACTCAGCAAACCCCAAATTTGAAAGACTGTAATCTCTACTGATGACGGTTAAAGAACCAGAAACATGTGTCTAGAGATCAGCACTATCTGCGCCCACTGTGGCGAAACACTCGAACACTCTTCAAGCAAGCAAATAACTTAAACTGCATTTACCACAATGCCAGGGGCGAACCTTGCTGGGAGGTGAAGCGGTGTGCTCCCACCCCTGTTCCTGTTTAAAAGTACTCCTGTGAGTCATTGAGCTGACGAGCTCGTGGATGAAGCACCCGCATGCCTGTGAGAGGTACCTGACCTGAGAAGGATGTTGGCAGCATACTCAGCAAACCCCACATTTGAAAGACTGTAATCTATACTGATGACGGTTAAAGAACCAGAGACACATGTCTAGAGATCAGCACTATCTGCGCCAACTGTGGCGAAACACTCAAACACTCTTGAAGCAAGCAAGTAACAAACTGCATATACCACAATGCCAGAGGCGAACCTTGCTGGGAGGTGAAGCGGTGTGCTCCCACCCCTGTTCTTGTTTAATAGTACTCCCGTGAGTCATTGAGCTGACGAGCTGGAGGATGAAGCACCTGCATGTCTGTGAGAGGTACCTGACCTGAGAAAGATGTTGGCAGCCTACTCAGCAAACCCCAAATTTGAAAGACTGTAATCTCAACTGATGACAGTTAAAGAACCAGAAACATGTGTCTAGAGACCAGCACTATGTACGCCAACTGTGGCGAAACACTCGAACCCTCTTGAAGCAAGCAGGTAACTGAAACTGCATTTACCACAATGCCAGGGGCGAACCTTGCTGGGAGGTGAAGCCGTGTGCTCCCACCCCTGTATCTGTTTATTAGTACTCTTGTGAGTCATTGAGCTGACGAGCTCGTGGATGAAGCAACTGCATGCCTGTGAGAGGTTCCTGACCTGAGAAAGATGTTGGCAGCCTACTCAGCAAACCTTAAATTTCAAAGACTGTAATCTCTACTGATGACGGTTAAAGAACCAGAAACACGTGTCTAGAGGTCAGCACTATCTGCGCCAACTGTGGCGAAACACTCGAACACTCTTGAAGCAAGCAGGTTACTGAAACTGCATTTACCACAATGCCAGGGGCGAACCTTGCTGGGAGGTAAAGCGGTGTGCTCCCACCCCTGTTCCTGATTAATAGTTCTCCTGTGAGTGATTGAGCTGACAAGCTCGTGGATGAAGCACCCGCATGATTGTGAGTGGTACCTGACCTTAGAAAGATGTAGGCAGCCTACTCAGCAAACCCCTCATTTGAAAGATTGTAATCTCTACTGATGACGGTTAAAGAACCAGATCCACTTTTCTAGAGATCAGCACTATCTGCGCCAACTGTGACGAAACACTTGAACACTCTTGAAGCAAGGAAGTAACTGAAACTGCATTTACCACAATGCCAGAGGCGAACCTTGCAGGGAGGTGAAGCGGTGTGCTCCTACCCCTGTTCCTCTTTAATAGTTCTCCCTTGAGTCAGTGAGCTGACGAGCTCATGGATGAAGCACCCGCATGCCTGTGAGAGGTACCTGACCTGCCAAGATGTTGGCAGCCTACTCATCAAACTCCAAATTTCAAAGACTGTAATCTCTACTGATGACGGTTAAAGAACCAGAAACACGTGTCTAGAGAGCAGCATTATCTGTGCTAACTGTGGCGAAACACTCGAACACTCTTGAAGCAGGCAAGTAACTGAAACTGCATTTATCACAATGCCAGGGCTGAACCTTGCTGGGAGGTGAACCTGTGTGCTCCCACCCGTGTTCCTGTTTAAAAGTACTCCTGTGAGTCATTGAGCTGACGAGCTCTTGGCTGAAGCACCCACATGCCTGTGAGAGGTATTTGACCTGAGAAAGATGTTAGCAGCCTGCTCAGCACACCCCACATTTGAAAGACTATAATCTCTACTGATGACGGTTAAAGAACCAGGGCCGAACCTTGCTGGGAGGTGAAGCTGTGTGCTCCCACCCGTGTTCCTGTTTAAAAGTACCCCTGTGAGTCATTGAGCTGAAGAGCTTGTGGCTGAAGTACCCACATGCATGTGAGAGGTACCTGACCTGAGAAAGATGTTGGCAGCCTACTCAGCAAACCCCACATTTGAAAGACTGTAATCTCTACTGATGACAGTTAAATAACCGGAAACACGTGTCTAGAGATCAGCACTATCTGCGCTAACAGTGGCGAAACACTTGAACACTCTTGAAGCAAGCAAGTAACTGAAACTGCATTTACCACAATGCCAGGGGCGAACCTTGCTGGGAAGTGAAGCGGTGTGCTCCCACCCCTGTTCCTGTTTAATAGTACTCCTGTGAGTCATTGAGCTGACGAGCTGGAGGATGAAGCACCCGCATGCCTATGAGAGGTACCTGACCTGAGAAAGATGTTGGCAGCCTACTCAGCAAACCCCAAATTTGAAAGACTGTAATCTCTACTGATGACGGTTAAAGAACCAGTAACATGTGTCTAGAGATCAGCACTATCTGCGCCAACTGTGGCGAAACACTCAAACACTCTTGAAGCAAGCAAGTATCCAAAACTGCATTTACCACAATGCCAGGGGCGAAATTTGCTGGGAGATGAAGTGGTGTGCTCCCACTCCTGTTTAATAGTACTCCTGTGAGTCATTGAGCTGACGAGCTCATGGATGAAGCACCCGCATGCCTGTGAGAGGTACCTGACCTGAGAAAGATGTTTGCAGCCTACTCAGCAAACCCCATATTTGAAAGACTGTAATCTCTACTGATGACGGTTAAAGAACCAGAAAGACATGTCTAGAGATCAGCACTATCTGCGCCAACTGTGGCGAAACACTCGAACACTCTTGAAGCAAGCAAGTAACTGAAACTGCATTTACCACAATGTCAGGGGCGAACCTGGCTGGGAGGTGAAGCCGTGTGCTCCCACCCCTGTTCCTGTTGATAAATCTCCCGTGAGTCATTGAGCTGACGAGCTCATGGATGAAGCACCCACATGCCTATGAGTGGTACCTGACCTGAGAAAGATGTTGGCAGCCTACTCAGCAAACCCCAACTTTCAAAGACTATAATCTCTACTGATGATGGTTAAAGAACCATAAACATGTGTCTAGAGATCAGCACTATCTGCGCCAACTGTGGCGAAACACTCGAACACTCTTGAAGCAAGCAAGTAACTGAAACTGCATTTACCACAATGCCAGGGGCGACCCTAGCTGGGAGGTGAAGCGGTGTGCTCCCACCCCTGTTCCTGTTTAATAGTACTCCTGTGAGTCATTGAGCTGACGAGCTCGTGGATGAAGCACCCGCATGCCTGTGAGAGGTACCTGACCTGAGAAAGATGTTGGCAGCCTATTCAGTAAACCCCAGATTTGAAAGACTGTAATCTCTACTGAGGACGGTAAAAGAACCAGAACCACGTGTCTAGAGGTCAGCACTATCTGCGCCAACTGTGGCGAAACTCTCGAACACTCTTGAAGCAAGCAAGTAACTGAAACTGCATTTACCACAATGCTAGGGGCGAACCTTGCTCGGAGGTGAAGCCGCGTGCTCCCACCCCTGTTCCTGTTTAATAGTACTCCTGTGAGTCATTGAGCTGACGAGCTGGAGGATGAAGCACCCGCATGCCTATGAGAGGTACCTGACCTGAGAAAGATGTTGGCAGCCTACTCAGCAAACCCCAAATTTGAAAGACTGTAATCTCTACTGATGACGGTTAAAGAACCAGTAACATGTGTCTAGAGATCAGCACTATCTGCGCCAACTGTGGCGAAACACTCAAACACTCTTGAAGCAAGCAAGTATCCAAAACTGCATTTACCACAATGCCAGGGGCGAAATTTGCTGGGAGATGAAGTGGTGTGCTCCCACTCCTGTTTAATAGTACTCCTGTGAGTCATTGAGCTGACAAGCTCATGGATGAAGCACCCGCATGCCTGTGAGAGGTACCTGACCTGAGAAAGATGTTCGCAGCCTACTCAGCAAACCCCAAATTTGAAAGACTGTAATCTCTACTGATGACGGTTAAAAAACCAGAAAGACATGTCTAGAGATCAGCACTATCTGCGCCAACTGTGGCGAAACACTCGAACACTCTTGAAGCAAGCAAGTAACTGAAACTGCATTTACCACAATGCCAGGGGCGAACCTTGCTCGGAGGTGATGCTGCGTGCTCCCACCCCTGTTCCTGTTTAATAGTACTCCCGTGACTCATTGAGTTGACGAGCTCGTGGATGAAGCACCCACATGCCTGTGAGAGGTACTTGACCTGAGAGAGATGTTCGCAGCCTACTCAGCAAACCCCAAATTTGAAACACTGTAATCTCTACTGCTGACGGTTAAAGAACCAGAAACACGTGTCTAGAGATCAGCAATATCTGCGCTAACTGTGGTGAAACACTCGAACACTTTAGAAGCAAGCAAGTAACTGAAACTGCATTTACCACAATGCCAGGGGTGAACCTTGCTGGGAGGAGAAGCGGTGTGCTGCCACCCCTGTTCCTGTTTAATAGTACTCCTGTGAGTCATTGAGCTGACGAGCTTGTGGATGAAGCACCCACATGCCTGTGAGAGGAACCTGACCTGAGAAAGATTTTGGCAGCCTACTCAGCAAACTCCACATTTGAAAAACTGTGATCTCTACTGATGACGGTTAAAGAACCAGAAACACGTGTCTAGAGATCAGCACTAATTGTGCAAACTGTGGAGAAACACTTGAACACTCTTGAAGCCAGCAAGTAACCGAAACTGCATTTACTACAATGCCAGGAGCGAACCTTGCTGGAAGGTGAAGAGGTGTGCTCCCACCCCTGTTCCTGCTTAATAGTACTCCCGTGAGTCATTGAACTGACGAGCTGGAGGATGAAGCACCTGCATGCCTGTGAGAGGTACCTGACCTGAGAAAGATGTTGGCAGCCTACTCAGCAAACCCCAAATTTGAAAGACTGTAATCTCTACTGATGACGGTTAAAGAACCAGAAACATGTGTCTAGAAATCAGCACTATCTGCGCCAATTGTGGCGAAACACTCGAACACTCTTGAAGCAAGCAAGTAACTGAAACTGCATTTACCACAATGCCAGGAGCGAACCTTGCTGGGAGGTGAAGCAGTGTGCTCCCAGCCCTGCTCCTGTTTACTAGTACTCCCGTGAGTCATTGAGGTGACGAGCTCATGCATGAAGCACCTGCATGCCTGTGAGAGGTACCTGACCTGAGAAAGATGTTGGCAGCCTACTCAGGAAACCCCAAATTTGAAAGACTGTAATCTCTACTGATGACGGTTAAAGAACCAGAAACATGTGTCTAGAAATCAGCACTATCTGCGCCAATTGTGGCGAAACACTCGAACACTCTTGAAGCCAGCAAGTAACCGAAACTGCATTTACCACAATGCCAGGGGCGAACCTTGCTTGGAGGTGAAGTGGTGTGCTCCCACCCCTGTTCCTGTTTAATAGTACTCCTGTGAGTCATTGAGCTGACGAGCTCGTGGATGAAGCACCCGCATGCCTGTGAGAGGTACCTGACCTGAGAGAGATGTTCGCAGCCTACTCAGCAAACCCCAAATTTGAAAGACTGAAATCTCTACTGATGACGGTTAAAGAACCAGAAACACGTGTCTAGAGATCAGCACTATCTGCGCCAATTGTGGCGAAACACTCGAACACTCTTGAAGCAAGCAAGTAACTGAAACTGCATTTACCACAATGCCAGGGGCGAACCTTGCTGGGAGGTGAAGCCGTGTGCACCCACCCCTGTTCCTGTTGATAGTACTCCCGTGAGTCATTGAGCTGACGAGCTCGTGGATGAGGCACCCGCTTGCCTGTGAGAGGAACCTGACCTGAGAAAGATGTTGGCAGCCTATTCAGCAAACCCCAAATTTGAAAGACTGTAATCTCAACTGATGACAGTTAAAGAACCAGAAACACGTGTCTAGAGATCAGCACTATCTGCGCCAGCTGTGGCGAAACACTCGAACACTCTTGAAGCAAGCAAGTAACTGAAACTGCATTTACCACAATGCCAGGGGCAAACCTTGCTGGGAGGGTAAGCGGTGTGCTCCCACCCGTGTTCCTGTTTACAAGTACTCATGTGAGTCATTGAGCTGACGAGCTCGTGGATGAAGCACCCGCATGCCTGTGAGAGGTACCTGAACTGAGAAAGATGTTGGCAGCCTACTCAGCAAAGCCCACATTTCAAAGACGGTAATATCTACTGATGATGGTTTAAGAACGAGAACCACATGTCTAGAGATCAGCACTATCTGCGCCAACTGTGGCGATACATTCGAACACTCTTGAAGCAAGCAAGTAACTGAAACTGCATTTACCACAATGCCAGGGGCGAACCTTGCTGGGAGGTAAAGCATTGTGCTCCCACCCCTGTTCCTGTTTAATAGTACTCCTGTGACTCATTGAGCTGACGAGCTCGTGGATGAAGCACCCACATGCCTGTGAGAGGTACCTGACCTGAGAGAGATGTTTGAAGCCTACTCAGCAAACCCCAAATTTGAAAGACTGTAATCTCTACTGATGACGGTTAAAGAACCAGAAACACATGTCTAGAGATCAGCACTAATTGCGCCAACTATGGAGAAACACTCGAACACTCTTGAAAAAAGCAAGTAACTGAAACTGCATTTACCACAATGCCAGGGGCGAACCTTGCTGGGAGGGTAAGCGGTGTGCTCCCACCCGTGTTCCTGTTTACAAGTACTCATGTGAGTCATTGAGCTGACGAGCTCGTGGATGAAGCACCCGCATGCCTGTGAGAGGTACCTGAACTGAGAAAGATGTTGGCAGCCTACTCAGCAAAGCCCACATTTCAAAGACGGTAATATCTACTGATGACGGTTTAAGAACGAGAACCACATGTCTAGAGATCAGCACTATCTGCGCCAACTGTGGCGATACATTCGAACACTCTTGAAGCAAGCAAGTAACTGAAACTGCATTTACCACAATGCCAGGGGCGAACCTTGCTGGGAGGTAAAGCATTGTGCTCCCACCCCTGTTCCTGTTTAATAGTACTCCTGTGACTCATTGAGCTGACGAGCTCGTGGATGAAGCACCCACAAGCCTGTGAGAGGTACCTGACCTGAGAACGATGTTGGCAGCCTGCTCAGCAAACCCCAAATTTGAAAGAGTGTAATCTCAACTGATGACAGTTAGAGAACCAGAAACACATGTTTAGAGACCAGCACTATCTGCGCCAACTGTGCCGAAACACTGGAACACTCTTAAAGCAAGCAAGTAACCAAATCTGCATTTACCACAATTCCAAGGGCGAACCTTGCTGGGAGGTAAAGCGGTGTGCTTCCACCCCTGTTCCTGTTTAATAGTACTCTCATGAGTCATTGAGCTGACGAGCTCACGGATGAAGTACACGCATGCCTGTGAGAGGTACCTGACCTGAGAAAGATGTTGGCAGCCTACTCAGCAAACCCCAAATTTGAAAGACTGTAATCTCAACTGATGACAGTTAAATAACCAGAAACACGTGTTTAGAGACCAACACTATCTGCGCCAACTGTGGCAAAACACTCGAACACTCTTAAAGCAAGCAAGTAACCGAAACTGCATTTACCACAATGCCAGGGGCGAACCTTGCTGCTAGGTGAAGCGGTGTGCTCCCACCCCTGTATCTGTTTAAAAGTACTCCTGTGAGTCATTGAGCTGACGAGCTCGTGGATGAGGCACCCGCATGCCTGTGAGAGGTACCTGACCTGAGAAAGATGTTGGTAGCCTACTCAGCCAACCCCAAATTTCAAAGACTGTAATCTCAACTGATGACGGTTAAAGAACCAGAAACACGTGTCTAGAGATCCGCACTATCTGCGCCAACTGTGGCGAAACACTCAAACACTCTTGAAGCAAGCAAGTAACCGAAACTGCATTTACCAAAATGCCAGGGGCGAACCTTGCTGGGAGGTAAAGCGGTGTGCTCCCACCCCTGTTCCTGTTTAATAGTACTCCCGTGAGTTATTGAGCTGACGAGCTCATGCATGAAGCACCTGCATGCCTGTGAGAGGTACCTGACCTGACAAAGATGTTGGCAGCCTACTCAGCAAACCCCTAATTTCAAAGACTGTAATCTCTACTGATGACAGTTAAAGATCCAGAAACACGTGTCTAGAGATCAGCACTATCTGTGCCAACTTTGGCGAAACACTTGAACACTCTTGAAGCAAGCAAATAACTGAAACTGCATTTACCACAATGCCAGGGGCGAACCTTGCTGGGAGGTGAAGCGGTGTGCTCCCACCCCTGTTCCTCTTTAATAGTACTCCCGTAAATCATTGAGCTGACGAGCTCGTGGATGAAGCACCCGCATACCTGTGAGGGGTACCTGACCTGAGAAAGATGTTGGCAGCTTACTCAGCAAACCCCACATTTGAAAGACTGTAATCTCTACTGATGACGGTTAAAGAACCAGAAACACGTGTCTAGAGATCAGCACTATCTGCGCCAACTGTGACGAAACACTCGAACACTCTTGAAGCAAGCAAGTAACTGAAACTGCATTTACCACAATGCCAGGGGCAAACCTTGCAGTGAGGTGAAGCGGTGTGCTCCCACACCTGTGCCTGTTTAATAGTACTCCCATGAGTTATTGAGCTGATGTGCTCATGCATGATGTACCCGCATGCCTGTAAAACAGGTCAGAGAATTGTCCAAGTAACTGGCGACAATCGTTCTGTTGCTCAGGGGTCAGGGTGGGAGAGAGGATGACATCATCCACTGACCCATCTTGCTCCTTGGCTGACAGGAGGTCAGGAAGAGGCTCGGTCTCCTCCTCCATCCCAGCATCTGTCGCTAAGAGCATGCCCACTTGGGACCTCTCCAAGTGGGGCTTGAGGCGGTTGACATGAAGGACCCTCAAGGGGTTCCTTGGAGACAGCAAGTTCACCAAATAGGTGACAGGGCTCTTGCGCTCCACAACCTCAAAGGGACCGGTCCACTTATCCTGGAGCGCACAGGGCTCCACTGGGGCCAAGACCCATACCTTCTGTCCAGGCTGAAGCTCTACCAGAGTGGCATTCTGGTCGTACCACCGCTTCATCTCCTCCTGGCTGGCTTCGAGGTTTGCCTCAGCAAGATCCCTGAAACGCCTAGTCTGGTTACTGAAGGCCAGCATGTAGCTATATACATTCTGGGGAGGTTTCCTGGGAGATTGCTCCCAGCCTTCCTTGACCAGACTTAGAGGTTCTCTCACTGGGTGTCCATACAGCAGCTCAAAGGGGCTGAACCCTAGAGACTTCTGTGGCACCTCTCTGTAAGCAAAGAGAAGGCATGGTAAGAGGACGTTCCACTTACGCCTCATGGGTTCCTCAAGACCCATTATCATGCCCTTTAGGGTTCGGTTGAATCTCTCAACCAACCCGTTTCCTTGGGGGTGGTAAGGTGTGGTGAATTTGTAGGTTACACCACACTCTTGCCAAAGGGATTTCATATATTTAGATATGAAATTGGTACCTCGGTCAGACACCACCTCTAGGGGGAATCCCACTCGGGAGAAAATTCCCATCAGCGCACGTCCCAACACGGGGGCCGTCACTGTCCTCAGAGGGATGGCTTCCGAGTACTGGGTGGCATGGTCCACCAGGACTAGGATGAACCTATTGCCCATCGCTGTCCTGGGGTCCAGTGGCCCTACAATGTCAATCCCCACTCGCTGGAATGGGGTACCGACCACAGGGAATGGCTGGAGTGGAGCCTTCTGCTTCCTTCCACTCTTACGACTTGCCTGGCAAGTCTGGCAGGTCCTGCAGTGAGTGTCTGAACTACTGCGCATTTGGGGCCAAAAGAAGTGATTGACAAGCCTTTCAAAGGTTTTGTTCTGCCCCAAATGTCCTGCTAATGGCACATCGTGAGCCAGCCCCAGTAGGAAGGCTCTGAAGCGCTGGGGTACCACCAGCACACGGGCTGACCCAGGCTCAGCAACCTTAGGCTCAGAATACAGGAGGTCGTTCTCCCAGTAAATGAAATGTGACCCAGACTGATCACCTGTGGCCTGGTCTGCAGCCTGCTGCCGCATACCCCCGAGAGAAGGGCACTCTTTCTGCTCCCTGCAGAATTCCTCCCTGGAGGGTCCTCCTTCTTGCTGCCAATGGGTCAGCTCAGGCAGGTCCCCCAGTTCAGCTATCTGTTCCCCTGTAGGTTCCAGGGCATCCCCCTCAAGGTCTGCTTCCTCCTGGACCGTGGGAACTTCGGGGGCCGGTTTCCCGCTCCCCCTGCCTCTTCTCCCTAAGGTCGGTTCCTGGGCCTCCCTCTCAGGCTCCAAGTCCTCTTGAGCACCTTTACTCGCTGTCATGGACTGTGTGGTGACACACGCCCAATCTGGCATACCCAACATCTCCAGGTGAGCACTGCGCTCCACCTTAGCCCAAGGTGAGCTCTCCAGATCGTTCCCTAACAGACAGTCTACAGGCATGGCGGGCCTCACAGCTACCTGAAGAGTACCAGAGACCCCCCCACTCAAAGGGAACCTGAGCCACTGGGCAGTGACTCTCGGTGTGGTTGGCGGCAATAACTGGATAGAATGCTCCTGGGACAACCTGCTCCTGAGACACCAGGTGGCGCTTGACAGCTGTCACACTGGCTCCTGTGTCTCTGAGAGCTTCCACCCTATGGCCATTTATGGTCACCCACTGCCTGTATTTTTTAGTGTTCACAGGCAGCTGTGTTTTGGGGACCACTTCACGGTCTCCTAATGAGACCAGGGACATTTCTACTGAACCCCACCCACCTTGGACACCCATCTCTCCACCCAGGGCTACACTAGCCGTCTGCCAGAGGGTTGCACCAGTGGGTGCTGGTAGTGGTTTACCATAGGAAGGACACTTCACATCAGAGGCAAAATGCCCTAGGTTACCACACTTATAACATCTGATGGGCCCCTTCTGAACAGGTGTACCTGTCGGGCCCCTTGCAGTTTCTGTAGTGGGGGAGGCTGAGAACCTTTCCCTTGGTTCCCTTGGGGATTACTTTGGGGCCTTTTTGGGAACTCCTTCTGTCTACCCTTGTCCCCCCCCACTCTTCTGCTGGGAAGCGGTGTGCTCCCACCCCTGTTCCTGTTTAATAGTACTCTTGCGAGTCATTGAGCTGACGAGCTCGTCGATGAAGCACCCGCATGCCTGTGAAAGGTACCTGACCTGAGAAAGATATTGCAGCCTACTCAGCAAACCCCACATTTGAAACACTGTAATCTCTACTGATGACAGTTAAAGAACCAGAAACACGTGTCTAGAGATCAGCACTATCTGCGCCAACTGTGGTGAAACAGTCGAACACTCTTGAAGCAAGCAAGTAACTGAAACTGCATTTACCACAATGCCCGGGGCGAACCTTGCTGGGAGGTGAAGCGGTGTGCTCCCACCCCTGTTCCTGCTTAATAGTACTCCCGTGAGTCATTGAGCTGACGAGCTCGTGGATGAAGCATTCGCATGCCTGTGAGAGGTACCTGACCTGAAAAGGATGTTGGCAGCCTACTCAACAAACCCCACATTTCAAAGACTGTAATCTCTACTGATGATGGTTAAAGAATCAGAAACACGTGTCTAGAGATCAGCACTATCTGCGCCAACTGTGGCGAAACACTCGAATACTCTTGAAGCAAGCAAGTAACTGAAACTACATTTACCACAAAGCCAGGGGCGAACCTTTCTGGGAGGTGAAGCGGTGTGCTCCCACCCCTGTTCCTGCTTAATTGTACTCCAGTGAACATGGAGACCTCAGTGCTCCATCTTTGAGCCCAGTACTGATCCTGAAAAGTAATTCTAACACTTATAAATTCACCCAGGCACTCTCCTTGCAGTACTCTAATCATTCAGTCAGTATCCAAGTGCAGCAAGCCAGGCATTAGCACATGGACTGCCTCAAACCCCTATCCACTATGCATGCAGCAACAGTTCTGCACTTATACATTCAACAAAAAAAACAGAATATTTCAGTTTCAATATTTTAGAAAACATTTTTATTTCTATTTAGATTAAAAATATAATGTAATTTAAAAAATAAAATATGTAAAAATAAACAGTTAAACAACTGTCGAAAATCAGTATAAAACAACTGTCAGAGTGATACAGATATTCACACAGTTTAGTAACTATGCAATATATTTAGTGAGACACTATAAATTAGTCAAGTAAACAGTCCATCACACTGCTACTAAATCCTCCATCGGAGAGAGGAGGTGTTTCTTGCTGGTGTGCGGCGAGGTCCTGCCAGGGTGCTCCGTGTTCGTCGCTGCTGAGGGCTCGTTGCCTACAACTCCCACCAGCCCCTGCGGCAGACCCGGAAGCCGCCCGACCTCCATCCGCGCCTGGAGGCGCTTAAAGATCACCAGAGTCGCTGTCGGAGCGGGCGAGTCAATTTCCTACTTGAATTACCTGCGCCACGCCATCGGAGAGAGGAGGTGTTTCTTGCTGGTGTGCGGCGAGGTCCTGCCAGGGTGCTCCGTGTTCGTCGCTGCTGAGGGCTCGTTGCCTACAACTCCCACCAGCCCCTGCGGCAGACCCGGAAGCCGCCCGACCTCCATCCGCGCCTGGAGGTGCTTAAAGATCACCAGAGTCGCTGTCAGTGCGGGCGAGTCAATTTCCTACCTGAATTACCTGCGCCACGCCATCGGAGAGAGGAGGTGTTTCTTGCTGGTGTGCGGCGAGGTCCTGCCAGGGTGCTCCGTGTTCGTCGCTGCTGAGGGCTCGTTGCCTACAACTCCCACCAGCCCCTGCGGCAGACCCGGAAGCCGCCCGACCTCCATCCGCGCCTGGAGGCGCTTAAAGATCACCAGAGCCACCGCATCGCGGGTCCGCGCGCGGGTTGGCGCCGGGAGAAGCCCGGGACAAGGGCGGGACCGTCTGTGGCCATTCGGGGCCGGAAGTGGCCGGGCTGGGCCTATCCCCCTTACATCTGCGTTTTGCTGCTCAAGGTAACGCTTGACTGTTGGTACTGTTTGAGACTTTTGTATCCTGGTGTGTGCTATCATACTCAGTGCATGCACGGTTGGGCCTCCCCTTCTGGTTTCTACGATTGACCACGCTGACTCTGGTAAAAACTCCCGGCACAGAGCACTTCATTAGACACTTGTGTTTTGTGTGTAATCCTGGACGCTTCTTTTGCATTTATGGCTATGTCCACACGTTCGGGAAAGGGAGGTGGGACTGGTGATCGCACTGTTAGCGGCACTTTAGACCATTTCATTATACGTGCCTGCTCTGTGCTGGAAAAAGAAATTGCCATTACGGAACTGCGCTTATCACTTGATCCGCTGTATACTAAGAGGTCGTCACTGGGTAATATTGCCCTAGCAGTCTCCCCTGTGCCAGGACCTGCACAGATCATTGTGTCTAGTCCAGGTCTTACGCAGCCTGTGGAGCCTAGCGGAGACGTAATTACCAGCAGTTCTGCCAGTAACGGCCCCCCTTTTCACTTAGATTCCCCTTGCTCTCCCACGCAGGTAGCTCACCCATCTCCCCCTGAGTCGACAGCTATTTCAGCAACAGCTCACGCTCTTGCCTCTCCTTCTGAGGCCCCCATTATTGTAAGACCAAAAGTTATTCCCAGCAAAAGGAAAAGAGTAGGTAGTGGCCACAAGGGGGACCCCCAAAAAGTTTCTAAGAAGCAAAAATCTAAGCCATGTAACAACAATATTACTAACTCTGGACGCACAGTTCCTTCCTCTCCTTGCCTCCAGAGTAATCACCTATCGCCTGGGTTTTCTACTAATTCAGCCCTTGATCTTCCATCTGCAGAACATCTATCTTCCAATTTAGGTGCTCATGGCCACGAGTCTCAATCTCCTATAATTGATCAAATAGAAATTCTTTTTAAATCCCTTATGCTCCCTCTGACCGAAAGGGTGAGGATTCTGTCTGAGAGGCTTGAGAGGTTTGAACAGACCTCCCTAGATAATTTCTTCTCCCTCAAATCTTTGATCAAGTTGCATGTGAAGATTGGTCATGACAACTCTGTCATTGCTCATCCTACTCTGATGCCGTCAAATGAGCTTACTTCCCCGTCTATCTTGTCAAATTCTAATATCATCCCAAGCACTAGGCCCAAGAATGTACCACCCACTGCACCTCGTAAATCAGTACCATCCTCCCTTTCTCGGAATAGCAAACCAAAGAATAAAGAAACTTTAGTTTATGGCCCGGCACCACGTTGTGCGAGTGCAGGAGCATCGTCTCATGAGTTGGAGCCCACTACGAACCAACATATACCTCCTGATGTGAGCCCTGCTCTTGCCCACACGAATGTCAATTCTGCCAACACTCAGCAAGTCTTGCCACACATTAATCTACCACCTGAGTGTTTGCCTTACGTGGCTGTCTTAGTGGGAGTTCCCCATCTTAAAGATGGTAAACATGAATCCTTCTCCGAATTGAAAAATAAAACAACATATTGGCTGAATAATAATAGGCCGCTCCCGAGGCATTTGGATGGTCATGTTCTCCACGTTAGAAGAGTCTCTTGGGTGGGTAATAGATGTAAAAAAAATTCTGGGGATTGCATCCTTGTTAATTTTAGAGACCCAAGGGTCCCAAGGTTCATTTGTAATCATCATGCTGGCCCTGCTCAGAATGGCATAGGCTGCTATGATCTAAGCCAATTTTATTCAGATTTTTCGTATTCCCAGTACTCACGGTTTCTTTCTCATACAGTGTATGATGGATGCTATGATGGGGATCAGCTGACCAGAGTTACTGACCTTGCCATTCCTTCTCTTAATAGACATAGAGAACCACATTTCCAGTACAATTCATACTGACATGGAACCCTGCCTATGGCTGATCTCTGTATTCCCTTAGAGGAGGCTATTAATAACGTAGTGATGACCTCCCCTGCAATGTCTGCGGATTTCCCTTCCAACCCTTCTTTATCTTGTGTCCCTAATCAGAGGTCACAGTCCGGACTACATCCCCAGTTCAGCGTTGTCCTCCCACCTGCCAACAGGGTGCCCCTAACCATATTACTTCTTCACCCTCCTGTGATCCCTCTATAACTGCTCTTCCTTTGAAGATCCTAAGCTGGAATGTTGCTGGTCTTTCGAGCAAACTAGATCTCCCAGCTTGGAATTCTTCAATTGAGCCCTATTGTATTTGTATATTTCAGGAGACATGGAGTATAGTGCCCCACCTTATGGTGGGTTACACTACCTTTTTTGAACCGGCCATTTTATCCCCGTCTGGGAGAGGCCGCCCCTCTGGCGGTCTCCTCATCTGGGTTAGTATCTCCCTGGGATGTACTGTCAAGCACGCCCACCATATTTCCCCTGATCTATTAAGCATCACTATCAAGGAAGTACAGGGCAAAAAGTCTCTTACTTTAATTAATGTTTATGCTAGATGCTTAAGTGGGGGAGCTTTGTCATCCACCCTCATGTCCCTTGAACAGGAATTGCGCAAGTGTTCCCAGACCTCTCATGTTCTGATTGCAGGAGATTTTAATTGCTCCTTTGAGCCTCTTTCTGTGCTAGATTCCCCAGACGGACTCAGGTTACGCACCTGCGTTGCTACGAGAGGTACTAGACCTGATAATGATTTTAGCAGCTTACATTGCAACCCTACACTCTTTCCTACTCCCTGCTGACGAGAGGCAATTACCTCGAAACACGTGTCCAGGGATGGCTAACGCTATTCACACTTGCACTCACGACACGAGCATAGGTGTATCCGCCGACGCTAACTACAGGGACCACAGTTCTTTGGGGTAACACGCAGGTAGGTCAGCAGTGTGCGACCATTTTGTTGTAACTATTTAGTGGCTCTCTGAGCCGGGGAGTCGACGGACTCAGGTTACGCACCTGCGTTGCTACGAGAGGTACTAGACCTGATAATGATTTTAGCAGCTTACATTGCAACCCTACACTCTTTCCTACTCCCTGCTGACGAGAGGCAACTACCTCGAAACACGTGTCCAGGGATGGCTAACGCTATTCACACTTGCACTCACGACACGAGCATAGGTGTATCCGCCGACGCTAACTACAGGGACCACAGTTCTTTGGGGTAACACGCAGGTAGGTCAGCAGTGTGCGACCATTTTGTTGTAACTATTTAGTGGCTCTCTGAGCCGGGGAGTCGACGGACTCAGGTTACGCACCTGCGTTGCTACGAGAGGTACTAGACCTGATAATGATTTTAGCAGCTTACATTGCAACCCTACACTCTTTCCTACTCCCTGCTGACGAGAGGCAACTACCTCGAAACACGTGTCCAGGGATGGCTAACGCTATTCACACTTGCACTCACGACACGAGCATAGGTGTATCCGCCGACGCTAACTACAGGGACCACAGTTCTTTGGGGTAACACGCAGGTAGGTCAGCAGTGTGCGACCATTTTGTTGTAACTATTTAGTGGCTCTCTGAGCCGGGGAGTCGACGGACTCAGGTTACGCACCTGCGTTGCTACGAGAGGTACTAGACGTGATAATGATTTTAGCAGCTTACATTGCAACCCTACACTCTTTCCTACTCCCTGCTGACGAGAGGCAACTACCTCGAAACACGTGTCCAGGGATGGCTAACGCTATTCACACTTGCACTCACGACACGAGCATAGGTGTATCCGCCGACGCTAACTACAGGGACCACAGTTCTTTGGGGTAACACGCAGGTAGGTCAGCAGTGTGCGACCATTTTGTTGTAGCTTCTGGAGGATGATGCTAAAAGAGGTATTCCCTTATTATCTTTGCCTCCCATCACGAGATGGTCAAAGTCAGTCATCTTTATGAACTCTTTGACATTGGAGTTTGGTCTAAGGGCGGCTAATGGTAGAACTCGGTCGGACCAACAAGGTGCCCACACTTACAATAGGACAGGCCACACTTCAAGGATAGACTATATCCTCCTTGATCTTAAACTTTGGCCATTTGTCCTAGACATGGAAGTAATCTCATCTGCTGATAGCGACCACAATCAGCTATCCCTAAGCTTACATCCTCTTTGGGAGAAAGACATTGGCCCCATGATCTTACCAGTCGGTCCACTTATGACTACCCTCGAGGTATGCCCATCCAATTGTGAGAGACGCCTTAAATGGCGCAAAGTGATGCTCGATGAGATGAAAGTCCAGTCGATTGGATCCATCCTGTGTGGTGCACAAGAAGAGTTAGCCTCCCTATATTCCCATGAGACCTACCATGCTAAGGTTTCTACGCTTTTCCAAGGCCTCATTAAAGATTTGGGGTCCTTATTTTTAGTAAAAGGCAAAGGTAGACAACTAGTAGGGGGGGGAAAGCAGAACCCAGTAGGAGGCTGGTACACACAAGATTGCAGGTTGAAGAAATCGGCCTTAATTGTAGCCCTTAAAAGTAGAGTTATTCCTGAGATCCAGTTGGCTAGGAGAGAGTATAGGATTTGTGTGGCTGGTGCTAAAAAGGCTTGGGAAGACTCATATTGGCAAACACTAAAGGAAGCTTCCCTTAAGCGGGATTCTGGCCTCTTCTGGAGCACTATTAGGACAAAGAATAGACCTGATCAAGATCTTATCACTTGCAACATCCCCTGTGCGGCTTGGTTTGACCATTTCTCCAAGCTCTATTCATTTTGCCCTGAGAGTGAGGGTGTGCCTCCCTGTTTGGAGGCTCCCCCCATTAAGGACTTAGCATTCACCAATCCCTTCAGTGACAAGGAAGTGATTAATGCTATTAAATCTATTGTCCCCCAGAAGGCAGCAGGCCCTGATGGTATTCCCGGGGATATACTTAGACTTGACCCAGTAAGATGGGCGAAGCTTCTTTCTACTTTAATTAATGCCATCATGAATGGAGCATCGGTCCCGGACTCCTGGAAGGGGGCCGAGGTAGTTCCGATTTTTAGAAGGGAGGCAGGGATGACCCGGCTAACTACCGCCCTATTAGCCTGATAGATTCAACTCAGAAGGTTATAGGAAAGGTGATCCTGGAGAGGATGTTATCTTGGATAAGTGACAATAACATCCTCTCGGATTACCAGGCGGGTTTCAGAACTGGGACTGGTGCTATAGAGCAAGTTTTCAGGCTGCTCCTTATTTATTGGAAGGTTGTTTTTCTTGGGAAAGGTAGTCTTTACCTTGCCTTTATAGACCTTAAAACAGCCTTCGACCTAGTCCCTCGTTCCACCCTTTGGAATGTCCTTGCCACTATGAAGATTCCATCATATCTGTTGGCCCTTCTGTTCAAATTACATGAGGGGAACTTCGCACAGGTACGCTGGGGTTCCCAAGGCCAAAAAACAGAGAGAATTCCAGTGAACAGGGGTGTCCGCCAGGGATGTGTTCTTGCACCTACTCTATTTTCACTTTACGTGAATGGTGTAGTGGAGCATTTGGCACAAGTTCCATCTGATGCACCATCCCTGGCGGGCGAACGTATTCCAACCCTCCTGTTCGCTGATGACACTCTCCTAATATCTAAATCACCAATGGGTCTCCAAACCCTCTTGAACAGCTTCCAATCCTTTTGTACCAATAGAGGGCTTATAATAAATTCTTCTAAAACTAAATACCTAATCCTGAACCCACCAAAGAAGTTAGGTCGGCCCCCTATACTAAACTCAGCCAATTTGGAAAGGGTAAAAGAATTCGACTATTTGGGCATCCGTATTTCGGACAAAATGCAGTGGTCATCACACATACACAAGATGCTCCTAAATCACAAGCGGATTACTGGAGCCCTCCTTAGAGAGCATCGTTCTTCCACCTCTAGACCAATAGCTCCTGTCCTTACGATATATAAAGCCAGAGGTGTAAGTTCAGCACTTTATGGAGCTGAATTATGGGGCATGAATAATATTGATCAGCTTGCCAAATCCGAGTCGACCTTCCTTAAGGAACTGATGGCACTCCCCCAGAGTACACCTGTTACTCCCTTGCTGATGGACTTAGGGTGCCAGGCTCTGAAAGATACGGCTAGAGTTCGCCCCTCCTTCTTTGGGCCCGGCTTTGGCGCACCCCGGAGCTCGTGAAGTATGCTGAGGGTTTGTCCGAAATTCTCTCTATGTCGTGTTGGCATAAGATCAAGTGGCTAAGGGATGTTAAGTCCTTACTGTTTGACCTTGGCCTAAAGGATGCCTGGGTAAATAGAACTTCTCCACCTAAATCTGAATTGAAGCGAATCTACTGGAGATGGGTTACCGCGAGGAGGAATTCAAGCTCCCATGGTGCTAGATGCACCATTGAATTTCTAAGGCTCAAAGAAGAAGTGCGCTATGAGCCTTACCTTGATATTATCCAGAAACCTTTTGATCGCGCACTCTATTTTAAATTTAGGGTTGGTACCCTTCCAGTGCGCGAGTTAACCGCGCGCTGGAAACCTCCTTTACAAACACCGCCTTTCTGTCCTTTCTGCGAGACCAAGCCTGAATCAATAGCACATATTTTATTTGCTTGTCCGGAATATAAACACCCAAGGTCATTTTGGCTTAAACCTTTGTGCAGAAACATGGGGATCAGAGATTATAATCAAGCCTTGCGTATCTTTAGATCAGATACCGGAACACTGTATGTTTGTGCACTCTCCAAGTTCTTAAGGTGGGCCTGGATTCTAAGATCTAAACGTCTCGCAGTCCAAATGTAATGCAGTTTAATTACTCTGATATATTTTAACCTAATTGTCTTATTTATTATGTTTATATGTTTTTTAAATGTTATCTGCCTAGGAACCTTGGCGATGTTCTTACCTCTAAATCTTTGATTTTATGACCGCCTACATTATTATATTCATATGTGCTTTTATGATATTTATATATCGAAATAAAGCTTATTCATTCATTCATCCATCCAGATATTTATATTTATATATCCACTCATTCTTCAATGCAGATTGCTTTATATATAATACATATTTAACTAACGAACCAAACCACATTCACTGGATGATGTCATCAGTGATGTCATTTGAGATATCATCAGTGATGTCATCAGTGATGTCACTAACCATGTCATGAATTATGTAATATGTGACATCATCAGCAGTGGATTGCGGGCGCGCGAGTTATAGTGAGTACAATTAACTATAACTGAGGAATTTCAATGGTTTTGTACGAGTTTAATGTCCAGCTAACTATAACAGCCCTGAAACCTATGGTTTTTTCAGTGAATTTCTAAGGTTTTTTAAATGCTAATTCCTAACTATAACATGTCTGAAACCTATGTTTTTTCCAGTGAATATATATATATATATATATATATATATATATCTATATATAATGCTTTGAGAAAGACCGTTTTGGTTGAAACAGGTCAGCAATAAATGAAAAATTGGACTTATCTGGAGTGCGGGTAATTCTTGCAGCACGGCTGTGTTAGCAGGAGATTCTGCATATAAATATAGATAGAGGCCCATATTTACAAGGCCACGCAAAGCCGGGACGGGCCAGATATAGTCGTAAGACTAAAGGCGTTAGTCCTACTTTCATATCTGGCCTGTCCCAGTTTTTGCTTCTCCAAATATGGGCAGCCTAGAGTAAGGGCACATTATAGAGGCTTAAAGTGCAAACCTCCATCAAAGTGACCGCTTAAGACAAAGTGGTGGAAAATATTTTGTTTATAATTCTAGGGAGCGAAATGTGCTGTGAGAAGTGGGAAAACGCAAAGCATGGGGGAAACCCATGCACTCTCATTGAGGGCTTTTAGAAAAAGAAGAAAGTCCCCGAAAATCCGACACTTGCAGAATATTTAAATGAGTTGGAGAGATAGCTAGGCTAGGAGCAAGGACAGGCTAACACAAATAAAAACCATCGAAGATGGGGCCAAAAATAAGAGTGTCAAACAAAAAGCTAGTGGAAAGCAATGTGTTGCTATCGGCAAGGCGGGAGGGGGAGGGGAGGAGACAGGCAGGACAGAGAGCTAGAGGGTTACGGGCAGGCGGGTTTGGGTGGACAGGGAGGGCGAAGGAACGGGGCGGGCAGGGCTGGGGCAGGCAGGGATGAAAGCACAGCTGAAGGCAGGGCCGGGGACTATCAGGTCTAAAAGGACAGGCAGAGATGAAAGCACAGAACTGGGTGAAGGCAGAGGCAGGATGGCGAGGCACGCGGGGCAGGCAGGGCTGGGGCCAAGCAGGTCGACTTAGACAGGCGGGACTGTTTGGACGGACAGGGATGTAGGCGCGGCCGAACCCGGCGATGAAGGACTGGCTCTGAAATGGTTTTGCAGTGAGGGGTCTCTGCGGGTTAATGAGCTGACATCATGATTAAAGCTGACCATTTGTAATGTATCTGGACCCCTGTGCACAGCCCGGAAAAGGTTAATGTGCTAGAGAGCGAGGGAAGAGGGTGGAGAGGGAGAGGGAGAGACCGAGGGTGGGAAGAAGCAACGAGCAGAAGGAAGGGGAGGGAAAGTGAGGGGAAACCGAGATTAGTGCCTAGAGAGTCATGAAACTGTAGATAAAATCAGAACTGATTGATTGTTCACATGCACTGTAGCTTTAGACAGCACTTTGAATAAAGCATTTGGCTCGGGAGACCTAAAAATGAACTGTGAATGACAGGGTGAGGCAATGAGAGACCTAACGATTTTGGGGTCCCCCCTAACCTATGGTGAGGACCAACCTGAAGCCTTGAACACAAAGAGCATATCGTGCTTGTGAACGATTCCATGGTGGTCTCTTCCTCCTAGGACCACCCCAAGCACAGTTATGGGCAAAAATACAATCCCAGCCAAAGGCCCTGCAAAGCATTATGGGACGAGGTAAGTAGTGGGCAGTGAATATTATAGTGTCCAATATCAAAAATAATTCTACAAAGAGCTGCAGTTCAACTAGTGGTTACTAGATGTCCCTCACGAGTCAAATGCAAAAGCATTGAAACCCTTTTATGAAAATTTTGCATTTGACTCGTGTCGACTCGTGAGGGACATCTAGTAACGACGAGTGGAACTGCAGCTTGATGTAACAATAATTTCAATGCTTTTGCATTTGACTCGTGAGGGACATCTATTAACGACTAGTTGAACTGCAGCTTTGTGTAGAATTATTTTGATATTGGACACTATAATATTCACTGCCCACTGCTAATCTTGTCCCATAATGCTTTGCAGGGCCTTTGGTTGGGATTGTATTTGTGCCAATAACTGTGCTTGGGGTGGTCCTCAGAGGATGGGACCACCACCGAATCGTTCAAGAAGATGTGCTTTTTGTTTTCAAGGCATCTGCGAGCGAGAAGGCTCGGCCGAGGGTAGATCCGCGGAAAAAAAAAAATTCTAATTTTACTGTAATTTAGTGTGTAAAATGCTGTGTTATTAGCTATGCATACACATATTTCAGCTTCAGCTGAATCCATGCTTCTTCTCCCTTTCCCTAATGAGATGCAAAGTGGGCGTTCCTCCCCAGAATAACGGGAGAAACCCCACGCTATGAAGCATAGTGGCAAGTAAGTAGTAAGTAACATAACCACTGTTATTGCTACTTTCCTTACGCCTGCTTTGAAACTGACTTAGCCATGATATCCTATGGAAGGTGGATATCATGGCTAAGTATGTCTTGCCCTATCAGCAAGCTATCGCCAAACCCTGTGCGATTATCACTGGATTTCCAGCGATAATCGCACAGTTGGCAGCTTGCGCTCTGAATTCTATTGCTTTCGAGATAAGCGTTGCTGATAGCACGCTATCTCCGCAATAAAATTCAGAGTTGGCCAGCGATAATTATTCTGCGCTAAGAGCGCTGAGCGATAATTATCGCCTGGCCTTGATAATATGCCCCCTAGTGCTAGGAGGCTGTAATTAAAACCTCCTGAGTGACAACACATGGAAGAGGGCCTGTCCTTATGGGAGGTTACAAGATGAGACAAAGTGGTACTAAGGAGGGACTACTAAGCCTATTGAACAAGAAGAGCCAGAGTTTACAAAGGCAATGACACAAGCCAATGTGAAATATGGGCGGAGCATCAAGTCCATACCAGAATACATCATGCTTTACAGAGCAGCGCATGCACTGCCCAGGCTTGACCTAAAAACAGAAGAGGCAAAAGAGTTGCAAAAACACTGCAATGATGAGACTCTGAGAATCAACGACTTTGGAAGAACACAAGATTCATTCCAGTAGAAGACAGAACTGCCAAAATAAGCTCCGTCAGCTCCCTGCAGGCCATCCTGCCAGAAAACCCTACAAAATAATTCTAATTCACACAGGTTTGTTGAAAGACTTACAGACTCATCCCATTTCAGAAAATTAAACCGTAGGGAATAATCCTCTGAAGCAGCTACTCCATTCATATACCTCAGGCCAAGAGACAGCTGTATGCCTCCTTCCCATGGAGATCCCCTGACAGGCAACCGCACAACTGCAGCCGTCAGTCTGCCTTCGTGAACCTTAAGGGCCACGAGACATGGGATCTAGTGGGCTCTCTGGCCTACAAAAACTGCATTCTTTTTTTATTTTTTTTTTAAACAATGCAAGTGGCCCCAGTGGAGAAGTACGGTCACACTTAAGGCTGAACCAAGACAGTGACCCTTCTGTGAAGCGGAGGTCCTCAGCAATTTAAGCCCCGCCTCCCTCGCGCCCCGCCTTGGGCTCAATAATTCAGTCAACAGTAAGTCAACTTCTTTTTGGGGGGAAAAAGGAGATTGGGGCAGAGGCGGTCAGGAAGCAGTGAAGAGAGAGAGTGAGAATGGAGAGACGTTGTACATGGAGAGAAAAAGGAAAAAGAGGAGACAGAAATGAAGTAAAAGGAAGGAAAGGAAGAAATGGCGAGAAAACAAAGAAAAAGAAGTAAAAGAAACATAAGTGAGAAAGAGGTGAGGGCTCAGACAAAAACAAAGCAGGGGAAATGGAGGAGAGGAAGAGAAGGAGAGAGAAAAAGTAGGAGAGAGAAGCGAGAAAGGGGAGTGTCTGGTGCTTGCCTAGATTGCCACAGGGTGTGGGTCAAGGAAGAAGCAAAAGAACATGAGCACAACGACAATTCCAATTAAAACCACAACATCGAAGTTTTGAAATCCAGTTATACACAGCATTTGTTGTTTCAGGTTAATGCCCTTTAAAAGAACGTATATGAATGAATAAAATTCTGAACTGCATGCACACAAGCCCGTTTTGGAGGAACAAAGCTGACCCTGGCATAAAAGGAAACAGCCACCTGCAAGGAAGGCCAACCAGGAAAGAAAGGCCAGGTGCTCTGCCCTAAGCAGGTAGTCCACTGAAGGGGGGAATGAGGTCTTAAAGAAGAAGGATGGGAAATTCCAAACAACATTACAAGAAATACTCGAAGTAGTTCGGGAAAGGAAGAATACATAAAGAGGGTTGACAGAGAGTGGAGAGAGTAGAGAGGAAAATAAATATAAAGAGCAGCGGAAGAAAAGGAGAGAAAGCAAGGGGAAGGGAGGAGGGGACTGAGAGGAAGAGCGAAATGGGGGTCACATTGTACGGGGCTACCCTCTTCTGCTGGCAAGTCACTGCAGACACAAGTTAACTTCTCATTGCTTGTGTCGCACATAGCAGCCCAAGAGCTTCCTCTCTGTGCAGTGCTCTCTGACGATTCCCTCCGTGCAGTGGAGTCACCAACTGCAGAGGTCTCCATCCCCGAGGAGTGAAGTCACATTCAATAGAGGTCTCACCATCTGTGTAGGCACACACTACAGGCAGCCGCTTCCCCCACACAGATAAGCCACCTCCCTAAGAAAGTAAGTTGATCCGAGGCACCACAGAGGGTTACAAATGCTCTGGCTGCTAAGTTCCGGAAACACAGGGGCAGATTTACAAGAAAGTGACGCATCTGTAGAGATGCGTAATTTTCCCTGCGCCACCCTGAGAAACCCTTGCGCCACCATGGATGCGCCGTATTTACAATATGGCGCACCATGGCGCAAGGATTGACCGATGCGTCAGAAATTCTGACACAGGGGGGCGTGACTTGGCGCCCGAGTGAATGGCGGCACCCAGGTGAAGCTCCGGGTCCGCCGGGAAGACTCGGCGTTTCAAGACCTGCTGCCGCTCGGACGGAGACGCGCACGGGCCTATGAAGACCTGGTGCATGCTTTGGGACCCCCGCTGACTTCAAATGCGGACTTTAATTGCCTTTCTTACTGAAGTGATTTCTTCAGCAGCTTTCCTCTCAGCGCAGCCACCATTTCGAATTTATACGTGCGCGAGCGCATCTCCTCACAATAATGATGTAGTTTCTTTTTTTGCTCACCAATGCTTATACATCCACTGTCATTACTCCAAAAACGTGGATTGGCAGTTTTTTGAGGGGGCACTGTGGCATTTTACTGCTGTTTTCTACCATTTTGGATATTGTTTTAGTATCTTCACCTAAGTGTATGCTGTAATAATTATGGCTGCCACTCATTTTCCTCTCAGCATGTCCTCAGACTGCAGTGCTTTTTTATCTTAATGCCACTGCTCTTCTCCTCTATTAGCTTATTTGTCAAGGGAGATTGTCCTTGACAAGCTCAACGCGATCATTTTTTTTTTCTTTCGGTGTACTGCCTCATATATTGTTTTTTCCTTCCAACATTGGTGGTAGAAGCAGTAGCACATCCACTTGGAGCTCTCGTTCGTTTTTGGATGTGTACTTTTAACTCTGGCATACCAGTTCTTTGCTGATGGCATGATGACTGGCTGCAATTGACTGTCTTGACTAGAAGAGTCTCCTATGTTTTTCTAGAAGTTACTATTTTACGCTCCACGCATTGTTTGCTGTGTATGATCCCTTGTATACTAACATTGGCGCGGAGCATGATAACTGTGTTTTATGGGTAGAACGAGGGCACTTCAACCCTCTCTCTCCAAATTCAAACACAATTTTATAAAAAAACTCAAAGATTTTTTCTGAATTCTCTCAATTAGAAGAGTCTCTGGCCTCTTCTCCTCGCAGTCACGATACAACAATGGAGCCCTTGTCTGCAGCTTCAGGGAAATCCAACACCAAGCGCTTAAAAAAGGATCCTCCATCGCCGCCTAAATCGGCTTCACCAGCGTCAATGGAGTTACTATTGGAGGAAATTAGAGCTCTTCGGCCATTCATGGAAGAAACTAATACTAAACTATAATTGGTCTCAATTGGAAGCTAGAGTCTTGTCAGTTGAACACAATGTATCCTCCTTTAAAGAAACCTGTGTTGCTGTCTCTCATCTACACTCTCAAGTTTCTACGCTTCAAAAACAAGTTGAAGACTTTGAAAATCACGGTAGACGCAACAACCTATGCATTTATGGCCTGGGAGAAGGTCTTGAAGGGACAGACTCTCTTGCATTTTTCAAGTCATTCCTCCCTAAGTTGCTCCATATGCCGGAGGGGACGATCCTTAACATTCAGCGAGCACATCGGCTAGGTCGTCTTCCAGCACACTCTATGTCCCCGCCAAGACCTAGAGGAGTCATCTTATACTTTCTTGAGTATACGGATCTGTTAAAGGTTCTCTCAGCAGTAAGAGCATCTCCTAAAGTCACATGGTCTGGCTCATCCCTGTATTTTGCGCAAGACTATGCTAAAGCTACCGCCAACAGACGCAAAGCTTTTTTGAATATGCGAGCTGATTTGCTCTCAATAGGAGCCAGATATAGACTTTTTCATCCATGCCTCTTTAAAGTCACATATAATAACAAAACCACCAAATATGAAGATCCTGTGCGTTTACAAAGTTTTATCAATTCGTGCAAACCGAATGTCATGGATTCTTCTGGTCCTGCATCTTCTCTTTGAATGTTTAATATGGTTTTTTCATTGACATGCTGACCGAATTCTCGTTTTCTCTTTTTTGATGTTTGGCAGTTTGCATGTTGTTTTTTTTCTTTCCTGTTAATAGCATACTTGAAGATGTTTTTGTTGTGTTTTTCTTTTTGAGACTTTGTCTGTTAATGTTCCTCAATTTTCCTGTTAATGTTCCTTCGTGCGGAATATTCTAACTCTGATTCTGTTTTGTCATCACAGATTCCCTACCTTTGCTTTATGATGTCTTCCCGGTCCTCCGCTTTGCTGATCCCTGGATGCGTCGTCCATTCCATGTGGTTCCACCCCCTTCCCCGTCTTTGCCTGGTTTCTCCTTATGTAGGTATGTTTCCCTCCTGTACCCCCATCCTTTTTGTTTTCTTATTCTCTTTGTTTATTTCTCTTTTATTTATTCTCTCTATTTCCCTTTTGGTTGTTGTTGAGTTTTTTTCTTTTTGCATGTCCTGTCCTGTTCTTTTTTCTGATCCGTCTGATCTTTCTCTTGAGGTGATTATTTCTCAGCTCTTATTGTTATTTATTCTTCTCATCCTATATTTATTTTCTTATCCTTTTCCTTTGAATCAAAGCTCCGGATATATTTCCTCCTGCTTCTTGACTTTTTCTTATAGATTTGTTTATCTTCCTTCTCTACTTTCTCTTTGTCTTCTCTCTTACACTTGGACCCTGGCAACCATTTTTCAGATTGTATTGTATTTCCTCTCAGATTATTTCACTGAATCGATTTGCTGTTGTTCCTTCTCCTTGTTTTATTTTACTCTTGAACTTTTATGCCGATGAGATTAGTATAATGGAATATTAGAGGGCTGAATTCCCCCATCAAGCGTCAGAGAGTTATGACCCACTTAGCAAAGATGAATGCTGATATTGTATTCTTACAGGAGACTCACCTAACGGAGAATGAGTCATCAAAACTAAAACGAGGTTGGGTGGGGGAAATATTTTATTCTAACGGTGATGGCAAACGCAATGGGGTTATGATGCTCTGTCATAAGTCACTTGATTGTAAATTTATATCAAAGGAATCTGATACAGAGGGCCGTTGGCTCCATGTTAAATTGCTGCTGAAGGATGTTCCAGTCTCCTTTTTCAATGTATATGGTCCTACTGGTGGTGATTCCTCCTTTTGGTCCTCCATTGCCCAGCAGATGGCCCTCTTCATGGAAGATAATTTTATTCTAGCAATCAGATGTTTGATCCCTATGTTGATCAACATTCCAAAGTTCCATTAATTCCTAACAAACCACATAAGTCCTTCATTCATGCTATTACTCAGCACAAACTTTTGGACGCCTGGAGGTTGTGTAACCCCACCACCAGAGAGTATACTTTTTATTCCCCTGTGCATCATTCTCAAACACGTATTGATTATTTTTTTGTTTCCCACAACATTTCACAAGCACTTTTGCATGCTGAAATAGGACCTTTATTGTTATCTGACCATGCCCCCATCTCAATCGATTTGGATATTTTACCAAAAATGAACACGCCCAGAAGATGGAGATTCAACAACTCCCTTCTTTTGGATCCTGCATTCTCCTCCTCATTCTCCACCTTCTTTGATGACTATTTTTCCTTAAACGATTCTACCTCCTTCCCTTTCTATTTGGGACGCCTTTAAGGCCTCAGCGAGAGATTTTATTATCAGCTTTGTGGCCAAGAAGTGTAACATTACTCGCAAACGCTCGAGTGCCCTGCTTCAAGATATTAAGAGACTAGAGCATTCAAAAGATGCTCTTGATGCCCTTATAAAAGCGAAACTGCAATTTAATAAAGAATCTACTGACAGTGCCTCATTTTACCTCCTGAATTCCAGCGCAAAATATTATGGTGGGAAAAATAAGGCACGTAAAATTTTGGCTAATTATTTGAAAACCAAACACAATAAATTATACATCGATTCTATTTTTGATGGGAATTCTATCTTAAAATTTAATGACACGGAAATTTTGAATGAATTCGCACTTTTTTACAAATCATTATATGCTCCCGAAACGAATCCCACAAGTCATATGCTTTCACAATTCTTTTCAACTATACAGAAAACTCAGCAAACTTTTCCCGATATATCGTCCTTAGAAGTAGATACAACACAACAAGAACTCTTAGAGGCACTTCAACACTTAAAAAAAGATAAGGCACCTGGGCCTGACGGATTCACTGTCGAATTTTACCTCCACTTCTCTAAATTATTATTACCTAAATTACTCCTTCTGATTCATTCTTTTAACTCTCTGGGGGAATCAACAGGCTCTTTCTCAGAGGCTCATATATGTCTAATTCCTAAAGAGGGCAAAGATCTGAAACATTGTAAGAATTACAGACCCATTTCATTGGTCAATATAGATTATAAGATCTTTTCAAAGGCACGGCCTTATGCTTGTACCCTATTCTACCAAATATTTTAGACAGGGAGCAATCCGGCTTCGTGAAAGGGCGAGTCATTAATGATAATACGAGGTTGTTTTTTAATATTTTATCTAAAGCTCCGCATCTACAAAACTCTCTCGCTGCTATAGCGCTTGACGCAGAGAAAGCTTTTGATAGAGTTGAATGGCAATATTTATTTTATGCCCTCCGATGGTTTGGCTTTGGTCCTAAGTTTATAGCCCTGATCTCACTTTTGTATTCTAGTCTGCGCGCTGCGGTTTGTGCTAATGGTCTCATCTCGCCCTTTTTTTACCTTGGTAGGGGTGTGCGTCAAGGCTGCCCCCTCTCTCCTTTTCTTTTTAATTTAGCCCTAGAACCCTTCTTATCAAAGATTCGTCAAAACATACAAATACATGGTTTTCAGACCCCGACCACTAATGTCAAACTAGCAGCCTACGCTGATGATATTTTGCTTTTTATCTCCAACTCTAGTGAATCAGTTCCTGCCTTTCTCAAGGAAGTTCAATCTTTTTCACTGGTTTCTGGGTATAAACTGAATAGCGATAAGTGTGAAATCTTACCTCTGACTAAATTTACTTTTAAAGTTGATTTTGCCCCAACGGACTTTACTTGGAAATCTTCTCATATCAAATACTTGGGATTGAGTTTCACGCCCACGATTAAAGACACAGTTACTTTATGTTTGAATAATTGTATTAAAAAACTTTCCGATCTTACTACTAAATGGCATCCCCTATACCTTTCCTGGTGGGGCCGTTTAGACACTATAAAAATGATGCTCTCCCCTATGGTTTTATATACCTTTTCCAACATTCCAGTCCCCATCTCTCCCAAATTATTCAAATCGATTAACTCAGTATTATCTTCCTTCTTATGGAACACTAAAAAAGCACGTATGTCTCTTTCTAAATTAATACGCCCTAAAAATGAGGGAGGGGTTAATTTTCTCAACTTTCCTGTTTATCAGAAGGCTTTTTTATTACGGCAAGCCTCATATTGGCTGCTTGACCCCACAGATGATTGCCCCTTATGGGCATCAGTTGAAAGTTCGTTTTTGTCCCCCTTTTCGTTTAAAAAATATCTCTCTTTTTCCCGTTAACCCCAAACGCTATCTTCTCCCCTATTTAAATGTACTTCCAAACTTCTCACTCCTTTACTCCCTTTAACTCCTGATACTCTTAGTCTTGAGTCCTTTTTGGCGTCCACCATTTGGCACAATACGACTCTATTAATAAACAATAAACCCTTCTATTGGAAGTCTTGGAGGCAACATGGTTTGATCTGGGTCCATCAACTATTTTTGAACAATGAATTTATTTCCTTCCCTTTACTTCGACAGACTTATAGCTTGCACGCTGCCCTGATTTCTAAATACCATATTCTTCGACGTACGGTACTTGACGTATACACCAGGCTTACCAGTGATTCTAGTATCTCTCATATCGCTGATGTACCTACTGACTTATCCACTCTTTTATGAACCAAACCTAAAGCTTCTATTTTTTATACTCTTCTCCTATCTAAGGGTACACCTAGACAAAAATCCACGACTGAAATCGCTTGGGAGAGAGATTTTAGTGTAGTATGGTCCCCGTCAACGTGGAATAAGATTTGGACTAAGATACGTAAAACCTCCAGAACAGCTTGTTTAACACAAACTTTGTTTTATACATACAATAGGCTTTTACTATCTCCTCACGCCTTAAATAAAAGATTCTCCAATGTACAGGATACTTGTTGGTCTTGCGCATCTCCTGATGCTGATTTGTTTCATATGCTTTTTTCATGTTCATTTGTAAATAAGTTTTGGAAACAGGTTTGGTCTCAAATTAATTTAATTTTTGGTACCAATGCCCCATTCTTTGTAAAGGACATTTTCTTGGGAAGCCTTTCCCCAATTTGGGATAACTACGACATTAATATCAGAATTGTTGATTTACTAATAGCAGTTGCTTTTCAGCAGATAACGAGAAATTGGAAAGATTTCACGAAGATTTCTTACAAAGCTTGGTGGTATGATGTATGCCATAATCATAGATTGGATACATTTCTCCTGTTTCCTCTACAAATGGCCATGAAGCGAATTCAGTTATGGTTGCCTGTCACAATCTTTTTTGATAAATGTGCATTAAAACACTCCTTACCAACCCCTTCTCAGCAGGAAGTACTTAAACCCCCTTGATTTCTATTGCTGTTTTTCTAGGTTTCATTTATATATGCATTGTGTTCTCCCTGATTATCCTTTTACTGTGTTTTAAATGTTTATCTTACTCATATATCTCCGCTGGAATTTGTACACGATGTATTGTTTTTCTTTTGATCAGTAACATGTACTGTATGTTTCCACCTCTTTACCTTTCATAAACTTTTCTTCTGAACTAAAAAAAAAAAGAAATTCTGACGCATCTGTAGGTGCAAAAGTCACGCATTGCTGGAGTCGTGTCACAAGCACAACACAACTCCAGCAATGAATTTTGAGGCCTATTACGCCTGCTTCAAGCAGGCTTAAGGTTTTGACGCAGTGGCGTCCTAGAAGTGACATTGTGAAATCTTGCAGATTTCACTGTGTCCCTTTTACAAGGCTTTCTTGCGTGGGAACGCCCACCTTGCATAAATTATACCTGACGCAGGTATAATGAGATGCAGGGCTTTACAACGTGACGCATCTCCCTAGATGCATCATGTTGTAAATTGGCCACATTTTTTACGCGCTGTTGAGCCACAAAAGTGACGCAACGGCGGCACAAAAGTGTTGCATGGGGCCTGTAAATCTGCCCCACAATCTCTTTGACAAACACACAGCTGGGCTCTTTCGTATAAAAGCTGCATTGGGCATTTGAGCGTGCACAAGAGTTTCTTATTATTGTGCAGTGTGGTCCCGGTGCTGATTTATACTCATAAAGGGACAGATTTACAAGAAACTGGCGCATCTCTGCATCATAGCAGAGATGCGTCAGTTTACTTGTGTCACGCAAAAAAAACCTTGCGCCTCAATGGATGCGCCACATTTACAATGCGGCGCATCGTGGCGCAAGGATTGGCCGATGCATCAAGCATCTGTTGGCGCAAAGGTCAGGCATTCCTGGAGTTGTGTCGCAAGCACGACGCAACTCCAGCAATGCTCAGGAAGGCCTATACCTATTGTGCCGCGTCATTCCTTACGCCTGCTTCAAGCGGGGCGTAAGGTTTTGACACAGTTGAGCCCTAGAAGTGGTGCATTGAAATCTTGCAGATTTCACTGCGTCACTTTTACGAGGCTTTCTTGCATCGAAACGCCCACCCTGCATACATTATACCTGATGCAGGTATAATGTGGCGCGGGGCTTTACAACGTGACGCATCTCCCTAGATGTGTCACGTTGTAAATGTGTCGCAACGTGGTGCATTGTTTATGCTGCCGCTGTGTCACAAAAGTGACGCAATGGTGGCGCTAAAGTGTCGCAAGGGGCTTGTAAATCTGCCCCGTCGTATCTAATAAACCAGCGCTTCATCTACACCAGGGAGCAGCGCATCATCTACACCAGGGGGCCACATTTGGCACCCAAACAGCCCTTCTTGCAGCAGCCTCTAAGAGACCGGCACCACAAGGCATTCTGGGAACACACGCTTCTCCCGGCATTTCAAATGCGAACGCGACCTCCAGTTCTCGACGGGGTTCGGGGCTGCAGGATGTACCCCGAGTCTGCCTGCCGCCAGGTGCGGCAATCACTGCTTGTTCGCTCTGGACGAGCCTGACCTCTAGTGGCTAGAAAGAGCCTTGCACCTCCCGCTCCTTGGACGAGGAGCACGTCGATCCTTACCCTAGCGCCCAGAGCTGCGAATCCCAGCTTCGCGCACACATCAGTGACATCTAACTCTTGGTAATCCTACGCTGCTGCAGACTGCCTTTGTGGGCATTTCACCAGTAACACAGCACTGCACATGTATATGCAAACGATGCCAGCTGTGTTCTGCTGTCAGTAGGCTGCCAAACGTTACCCCTCCCAATCAGATGCCTCTGTAGGTATTATTTTTGGGTTTTTTAGGTCTCGCCTGACCCAGTGCATGCGCTGGTCTGGCGAGACTTTTTGTGAGGGCTCAAAAAAGTGCTACAGTGCAGGTGCGCGGGCGCGCGCGCCTACGTTTCGCGGACGCACGCCCGCTTTGATGTGCTCCGTGAGCCGGCACTTTTTTTTTTTTAAAGTAACTTTTGATAGTTTGCCATAGAAACAATTTACTTTTGTTGACATGTAGAATTATGCGGCAGAGGTAGTAGCTTAAGTAGCAAGTACTGTCAATCCATGATTATGTGGTAAATGCTGTTGACGCCATATCACACAAATCCAGAGCCCTTCCATATACCGATAGCTGTATAATCTACTGTTTCAGTAATACTTTATTTCGGCAAATTAGCCATAAAAGCCTTCACAACAATAAATAACACATTTTGCATACATGGCCGTAATATACAATTACAAACAATTGCCAAAGTGGTTTTATCTCCATGATTAAGCAATACCTGATAAAAAATAAATAAGAATATTATATTAGTTAAAAGCCAGATTTTAAAAATAAATAACACTAAATAAAACTGGGGGAAGACTGAGAATCTTAAACTATATAGCAAGGGGAGTAAATAGGTTCCCCTTCTTGTATTACAGTTTATAATCAGACCAATTCCTAATAAGATGCACATTAAATAGGAATCTGCTTATACCAAAGACCGCTAATTGTGAGGTGTTAGATTTCAGTATACGCTCTGCTACTTTATGTTAAATGAAACTTGTATAGCGCACTGACACCAATGGTTTCCTGGCGCTTATGGCAGAAAAGTGAGAATAGCAGCAGAGTGACAGACAGCAGTAAGCAGGCTAACAAGAGGGGGGAAAAAGAGAGGTCTTTAACAGTTTCCTGAAATCGAGGAGGGAGGGACTTGACTTAATGGAAAGAGATAATGAATTCCAGAGGGAAGGGGCCAGAAAGGCAAAACAACGGCCACCAAACTTTTTAGTTTTGACTCTGGGAACAGTCAGTAAGTGGAGGTGGGCAGAGCGTAGATTGCGTGATGGCTGGTATGCCGTCACTGAAGATTGCAAGAAGGCAGGACTAGTACAATGTAGTGCTTTATAGATGATGCACGCCATCTTAAAAGCTGCCCTTTGTCCAATTGGCAGCCAGTGAAGTCGCTGTAAAAGTGAGCTTGCCGACTGCCACCTGGGGATTTTATAAATAAGACGGGCAGCTTGGTTCTGAACAACCTGAAGGCGATGCAGAAGACACTGAGGAAGACCATGGTAGATGGAATTTGAGAAATCCAAGCGGGACAGGACCAAGGAGATGACAACCTGGATCAATGCAGGGGATGAGAGTAGGTGGCTGATCTTACGGATCTTCCTGAGCTGGTACATAGAGGATGAAACAACAGCCCCCACTTGGGCTTTTAATGAGAGTTCTGCATCGATTATCACGCCGAGGCTTTTCACTGATTTTAGCGGGACCGGAAGAGGACCCAGTTCAGTGGGCCAGAACTGTGGGCCCCAGTGAGCAGAACTGGATCCAGGGAGGAGTAATTCAGTCTTCCCCGGGTTCAGCTTTAAATGATTGGTGTTCATCCATTCCAATATGTGGATCATGACAGAATGAGAGGTATTAGTAGCATTGGGAGAGTTGAGTGGGAAGATGATTTGCAGGTCATCGGCGTAGTTATACACCGTGATGTCCCAATTCGTGAGTGAATGAATGAGAGGACGGAGGTAGAGGTTGAACAGCAACGGTGAGATGGAGGAACCTTGGGGGACTCCACAGGTAGTAGCAGTTCTACCGGCTGTGTAAGGTCCTAAACGTATGGCCTGAGTTCTGCCGGTTAGAAAGGACGTAATCCAGTTAAAGGCGATGCCCTGGATACCTGCCTGTGCAACACGGCGGAGGAGGATGTTATGGTCCACCGTGTCAAACGCCGCAGACAGGTCCAGGAGCACCAAGGCTTGAGGAGTGCCAGCGTCCGCATTGCTTCTCAGAGTGTTCAGGACTGCAAGAATGACCGCCTCGGTAGAATGGGCAGGTCTGAACCCAGCTTGGTTGGGCTCGAGGGAACCGGTGGACTCAATAAAGTGTGACGGAAATTGAGTAACGTGAGCCTCCAGTAGCTTTGAGAGGTAAGGGAGGAGGAAGATGGGGCGATAATTAGAGGGTTCTCCCGGGTCTGCTCCAGGTTTTTTTAAGAGGGGCACCAAAATTGCCTCCTTGAAAGATGCAGGGACAAGGCCGCTGTTGAGGGAGCCGTTCAACAAAGGAAGGATGTGATCCGGTAATTTAAGGCAAATGTCCCGCATGACTGAGGGCGGGCAACAGTCATTGGGGGAGCCGGATTTGACTCTAGTTGCGAGTCGAGCCAGCGAGTCAGCGTTAAGAGCAGGGAGCGTCGTGATGATCGAATAGTTTTCAGGCAAGGAATCCTGGGGGGATGGCTGGGGAGGAGAGTAGATTGAGTCTTTGATTTTTTTAATCTTTTCAATAAAGAAACGGTTGAGGGCATCGCATGTTTCTTGAGAAGGGGTCTGAGCAGGGAGGGTCCTGTCGTCGGTGGTGAGCTCATTCATAATTTTGAACACTTCCTTGGATTTGTTGGCTGCTGAGGAGAGCCTGTCCGAGAAGTGGACTGATTTGGCTAAAGTGATGGCTGCTTTGTATTCCCTGCGAGCGGTGGTGTAGAGTAATCTAGCTGAGTCGGAATAAGTATGCCTCCAGATACGTTCCTGTTGGCGTACTTTTAGTTTGTGCGATTTGAGGTCATGCGTATACCATCTATGAGAGGTGGCATGCTTGGTGGAGGGGAATCGCGTCAGCGGGGCAAATTGGTCGCTGGCCGACTTCAGCCAATTAGTGATGTTACTGTCTAATATGTCGATATCGGGACAGGCTGTAGGATCCCGGGCTGGGCTGGTATCCGCTAGGGTCGTGAGAAAGGCCTGGGCATCCAGTGTGCTCCATTTTCGAGAGAGCCCGCCAGCCATGCGAGGGGCCGGGAGTCTGCCTGTGAGGGTAATGACCGTGTCGACTAGGAAGTGGTCTGACCAGACACAGGGAGAGACATTAGGCTGAGACATCACTAGATTATGTGACCAAAACTGGTCCAGGATATGGCCCTTAAGGTGGGTAGGGCAAAGGATTTGTTGCGACAGGTTCAGACTATGAAGCATTTCAAATAGTTCAGAAGCGTGAGGGCCGGCGTTAGGGTCATTGTACCAGTAATTAAAGTCGCCGACAAGTGCGAGGCTGGCATGATGTGTCAAGATGGAGGACAGATGTTTGCACAGCACAGTGGAAAAGGTGCTCATGGGATGTGGTGGCCGGTAAAGGAGGAGCAAGGTGAGGGCACCTGTGTTGGTCCCCATGCTGAGTAGCAAATTATCTACCCCCGGTATGGGGAGAGAGGAGGAGGAGAGAGCGTTAAGGCGTTTAGATATGATGGCGGCGACTCCACCACCAGGGCGATCTCCCGGTCGGTCTGCATGAAGAATATAATAATCTGGGGGGAGAGCCGCAAGGATATCAGGAAGCGACTCAGCAGTGAGCCAGGTTTCTGTTAAGAGGAGAATATCCGGTTTTTCATTGGTGAGCAGGATGAAGATGTCAGACTGATGGCTCACCAAGGACCGAGTATTCAGATATATTACCCTGAGGGTGGTCACGCTATGGTTGGCGTGGGCAGGGGGCTTTGCCTCAGAGCAGTTGGAAATACCTGGGCAGTTGATGCCAACAGTATCCAGACGCCTGACAATAGTAGGACTTAGGGTGAGATATGGTCGCTGTAATGCTCTAAGAGCGTCCGAGGTGTATGTGATAACTTGGGCAGCATGGGCGGCCCCTGGACCCGGTCGGGCGCGGACGGGCGCAGACGGGCTTGCCTTTGGCGCGCCTTCGGGGTGCGTCCGCTGCGCGGTCGCGTCATGCCGTCTATTTAACTCTCCCGCCCGCTCCAACACCAATCCGCACCCCGTTCCCACCACCCTGAGTAACCAATAAGCAGCCTCCACGTCACCGAGAGGGGCGGGAGGAAGAGCCCAGCAACCAGGGAGTTACGTGGAAAGTGCAAAAATGCGAGTAGCAGCAGAAGAAATGTTTAAAATGGGCAGGTAAGCATAACGTTTTAAAAACACGTTGTAAAACACAATTATCAACACAATTATCAGCACAGTAAAAGCCTAATGTTGAGAGCGAGTGAGCAAGCGAGTTCAGGTAAAAGAGAAAATAGAAGGAGCTACACCTGGCGGGTATTGAACACAACCCGGGCTCCAGGGATCAGCCCCGCGCGTTCGCGTCAGCAGTCCATTTAACTCTCCCGCCCGCTCCAACACCAATCCGCGCCCCGTTCCCACCACCCTGAGTAACCAATAAGCAGCCTCCACGTCACCGAGAGGGGCGGGAGGAGGAGCCCAGCAACCAGGGAGTTACGTGGAAAGTGCAAAAATGCGAGTAGCAGCAGAAGAAATGTTTAAAATGGGCAGGTAAGCATAACGTTTTAAAAACCCGTTGTAAAACACAATTATCAACACAATTATCAGCACAGTAAAAGCCTAATGTTGAGAGCGAGTGAGCAAGCGAGTTCAGGTAAAAGAGAAAATAGAAGGAGCTACACCTGGCGGGTATTGAACACAACCCGGGCTCCAGGGATCAGCCCCGCGCGGTCGCGTCAGCAGTCCATTTAACTCTCCCGCCCGCTCCAACACCAATCCGCGCCCCGTTCCCACCACCCTGAGTAACCAATAAGCAGCCTCCACGTCACCGAGAGGGGCGGGAGGAGGAGCCCAGCAACCAGGGAGTTACGTGGAAAGTGCAAAAATGCGAGTAGCAGCAGAAGAAATGTTTAAAATGGGCAGGTAAGCATAACGTTTTAAAAACACGTTGTAAAACACAATTATCAACACAATTATCAGCACAGTAAAAGTCTAATGTTGAGAGCGAGTGAGCAAGCGAGTTCAGGTAAAAGAGAAAATAGAAGGAGCTGCACCTGGCGGGTATTGAACACAACCCGGGCTCCAGGGATCTGACCCCCATTTGTTTACAAAGGGGTTTGATCCGGCGAAGCCTCGGTTTTTTATATGCCGGGCAAAAGAAGAGTAGATGGACATCGTCTTCCCTTGCCCCTAAGGAACAGAAGGTACACAAATCCGAACCTTTTTCCCCGCCCCAACTGCATGTATAAGCACTGATCGCTAAAACCCCATACCTAAATTGCAAGTATAATGATTTTGCTAAAGGAGGGCCAATCTCATCCATAAATTCTTCAAAATCTTTTATATTTAGGAAATTCTGAGTCAATATGCCAGTCGTAGAACCAAGTGATAGCTCGCCATTGGCATAGGACCAGAAAGTATCCTTTAGAATTTCTTTCGAGGACATAGTCATGTTCTGTGGTGCCTCCCAAAAGTGAGAAAGCCCTAGTTTCTTAAACCATTTGCATATATGCTTTAGCCATGGGGTTTTCAACTGCTCATCTATCTGGATTAATTCAATCAAACCACACTTATAATCGCTCAACTCAGGGGTAGACCAAACCCTAACCCAGTACAACAGTGGTCTCAATAATGCTAGGTACTCTGTTCTTTTGAGATTAATATCAAGGAATACGGGAACAAGGGGGGTTCTGGACGGTATTTTAAGCAATCTGTGTACAAAGTTGTTTTCTACCTTCCCAAATTTGTTAGTACTACAGCAACCCCATATCTCAGCACCATAAAGAGCAGCGGATTGGGCCTTCGCTTTAAAAACCTCAAGTGCTGGAGAAATAGCTTTAGAGTGGCTGGCGCCATGCACTTTTAAAATAGGCAGTGAGTTTTGTTTAAGAGATAATGTACTTTTATCCAACTGTCCTTTCCAGGTCAATTTATTATCCAACATCAGACCCAAATAGTCAAAGCTTCCTACCTGTTCCAATTTACGATTCTCTAAAAACAGATGATTCCTTGAGGTTTTTTTTGGGTTTATAACCATATATTTGGTTTTTGTTGAATTTATTTCTAACCCCTTCTCCACACAGTAATTTTGAAAGGAGTTAACCAAATTTTGTAGACCTCTCGGAGTCTGAGAAATGAGAATAGTATCATCAGCAAATAATAAGGAAGTGACTGCTTCTCCATCTAATTTCGGGGAGTCGTGAGCACAGTTCTTTAAAAATCTTGGGATATCATTAACATACAGCGAAAAAAGTGTGGGGGCGAGCACGCAACCTTGGCGCACGCCTCGCTCTATGGGAATGGCTCTTGATATTTCACCAGCCTTCCCCCATCTAATTTTGGCATAATTCCCTGTATGTAACTTAATAAGTTCATTAAGTAGCTCACCTGGGACAGCCAACTTCCTTAGTGTGGACCACAGCAAGTTACGAGGAACAAGGTCGAAGGCCGCCCTTAAGTCCATAAATGTCACATAAAGGCTGCCCTTCCTGATATTTACGTATTTCCAACAGATGCACATAAACCTAAACACCTGATCGACTGTGCTAATTTTAGATCTAAAACCTGCTTGATATTTGGTTAGTAACTTTGTCTCCTCCATCCAATCTAAAAGCCTGTTTAAAATATGTCTGGCGAATATTTTTTGTAAAATATCTATTAAACTGATAGGATGGTAATTGCATGGATCATAGCGATCTCCTTTTTTGAAAATTGTTATAATTTCTGCCCCTTTCCACGATTCAGGGATCGGTGTTCCGGCCACAATTGAATTACTTAAGAAATTTATATATGGACCCCACACTTCCACATCATGTTTTAATAACTCACCGTGAATTTTATCAAGACCAGGGGCTTTACCCATTTTAACAGCTTGTAGTGCCTGATTAGTTTCTTCGAGGCTAAAATGTAATGGGACAGTACTTTTATCTAAAATGATTTCATTATCGTCAAGGGGCATATCATCCTTTCTATTAGAATAAAGCTTGGAAAAATGATCACACCAAGTACTTTCATCCAGGAAAATATCCTTTGTCGAATTGCCCTTCTTATTTCCCTTGGCGATTAGATTCCAGAACGTACTCTGACCGTGTAGCTTTGCTGCACACAATAGATCCTCCCATAGGTCAGCATCCCATGCTTTTTTGGCTTGAGCCATAATTTTATTACAGGCCAGTCTAGCGTTTTTTATTTCAGTTCGAATCCCGGATTTTACTGCCTGGATCAGCCTTGATTTTGCTGTTCTACATTCTAAGTTATACCATGGGTTTTCTGACTCTAGAGGGTCCTTTTTCCTGTTTCCATCTTTTTTATATATTTTACTCAGGAGAGGGGTAAAAGCTTCGACCAACTTATAGTGTAGTTCAAGAACACCCTGTGTGCCTAATGAGGGCAACTGGGATGCTCCAATAATTTCATTAAATTTGTTATAAATGTTGGTCAAGGCTTCTTTTTTACCCAAAATATATGACCATTTTAGAGCACGCCTGTTATTAGAGATCTGTATTTCCCCAACCGGAGAGTTCAATAAACCCTCATCATCTGGTCTACACATGAAAGGTAAAGAATCTAGCCATAATTGAAGAGGAAAATGGTCACTCTCCATTCTGGAGTCTATCTTGAAATCGAGTAATATGGTCCATGGGTTCCGGGAGGCCAATACAAAATCTATATGTGACCTAAGATTACCCTTAAAATAAGTAGGAGCTGGTGGTCTATCGGAACATAAACGACCATTACATGCTTTTAGATCATGCGACACAGTCATCTGTAAAATCTGCATAGCGGCTATTGAGCTTTTAACAGATCTTGCAGGTTCCAAGGGCATAATATCATTGTTCATCGAACAGTCTTTCCAGACCCTGGATAGGTTCATATTTGCAATTAAAATCTCCACAAACTAATACCTGAGCGTTTTGTCCTAGGTCTTCTAAATTGGAGTCCCTAATTTCTACCACCCTTGATTCCTTATTAGATGGATACGGTCTGTTATAAATATTTATTAGATAGATAGCTCCTTTCCCTCTTGTCACAATTTTAAGACCTAACAGATCAAGAGAGGGAATAGAAAGCTGAGTAACGACTATTTCCAAGGAAACTGTAATCCAGATGGCCAACCCCCCAGATGCCCTTCCTCTATTTGATGGTATTGCTTTAGAGCTGAAGGTTTTATATCCTAGTCTATGGGGGGTTTCTATCATCCGAGTTTCTTGTAAAAGGATAATGTCATAATTCTCAATATATGAACACCATACTACATCCTTTAAATTCCTAGAAAGACCAGCAATATTCCAGAATATCAACCTAATATTAGGAGTAACTTTTACAGATAATGGGGATGTTCCTAACGGACTTACTTCTCTAACAGTATCAACCTCAGGTATGACTAGGGAATTTACTACTTCCACTTTATGATCATCTGTATTATTGCCTATTGCCTCCGACCGTACTAGTTGGAACTTAACAACCATATCTGCTCCAGCTGCTTCATCCTGTCGGGCATAAATAATCCCAGCAGTATGTGGCAGCTCATCTGTTGACACATTTATTAGACTCAGTTTTACTAAGATTTTTGGATCAAAAATGTCTCTGCTCATGTGAGTCCCCCTCAACGGGGTATCTAATGTAGGTACTAAAAAAATTTTATCAGCCTTTGGAAGTCAATCGTTTGAATCTAATGAGCTCAGTACTGCGAATCTATTTTCCGTCGGAATTGCAAAAATTGGTAAGCTATTAACACACATAGGTCTTAACCTATTCATTGTTTGTACTGGTCTATCTAAATGGCTGTAAAAAAAAAACAAAGGGTGTGCGCACACATCATTCTCCCCCAATACGAGTGCGGCTGCTCTTAATACGACTGTTACAACATGTTGCGGGTATCTAAAATTTATAATGACACAGTCCCCCTTATAAATTTTCCTTGCATTACCTATCCAAGGGACTCGTCTAGTGGACAATATTTGGTCAGAAAGGTTTGTAGGAAAGCCACAATTTTTATTTAGCCAAGCGACTGATTTCCGTTTAAGTGAATCGTGAGATTCCTCTCGGAAATTAGATGATGCTGGGTCTAGGGGTGGGACGTTTGAAAGAACGATGACATAAGGTTCACAAGCTGGTGGAAGATTAACAGAATGTGATTTTTGCACTGAGACCCTAACCCTCTCACTACTAGATGGAGCTATATTAGTTCGAATATTACTACCAGCTGCGTGCGATAAACTCATAGGACTAGAGGAACTCAATACCTCAGTTACAGGCAGCGATACAAGGTGAGCAGGTTGTAACGGTGCCTCAGATAATTTTGTGGGCTGTTTTATCTTCTCTAATATGCCACCTAATCTTAGTACTTCACTTGATAGTGATTCAATTTTCTCCACAAGGGGCTTAACCGTAAGCACTAATTTTTCCTCAAACATCTTAGTAATAAGGCCCATAAGAACAGAGTTCTCGTCGACGTTATTAGTCGGGGTCTCATTATGGACCACTATACTTCTCTGGGATTGGTCCGACAATGTCTTATGATGGACACTCCCCCGCTTGTTTTGGGGCTTCCTACATTTCCTAACAGCTAATTTCGGAGGAGAAGGAAGGGATACAGGCTCATTTGGGGACTCCAGTAAGGCTTGACTTTGGACAACATAATCCAAAGAAGAATGTGCTAAATTCTCCGTTACGGGGACTTCAATTATAGGGTCCACTATAGTAGAAGTAATAGGACTAGCATCTAAAGATAGCAACACATTTTCTGTTGAAGTCTCCTTCTCCAAAGATTTCCTTCTTTCGCTATTGATTATGCTAACCCTTTTAACCAAATAATTATCCATAGTGGATTTATTTTTAGCCATGTCAATATACAGATCACGTATTTCGCCAATCAGAACCACTGTGGATGAGGGAAGAGGGTTAACAATAGTATATCTATTTATACAAAACCAGCGCAGGGCCGATGGAGCGCCAGAATATATCGCTAATGTCCGACTCTTGTAGATTCCCGATAACAAAGGCTCAGTGTCTGTTAATACGAACCAAGGGAATACCTGAGTACTAATGATGACACAGTTCGTGAAGGTACATCCGATCTATCTGACGATATCCATACATTAATGATACAGTCTCACCACAATCCTTACAGCTTAGGGGGGTGGCCCGACCCGGCCTCTTCCGGCCCCCTAACGGCCACACAACGGCCCGCCCTTTGCCCGGGCTTAGCCCGGCGCCACCTGCGCACGGGCCCGCGATGCGGGGGATGAGGTTGGATTATAAGCGCCTTCAGGCGCGAAACACAATGGGTCCGCTTCCGGGATGAAGAGCGAAGGAGCCTGGGCAATGTAGTTCACCAACTCCCTCCACACAGCGGTCGCGATGCACAGCGACGGCGGGAGGGAGGGACAGTTGACGGCGGGAAGCGCAGCAGCAGCCTCAATCACCAGAAAGCACCCAGGTAGGTAGATTCCACTAAGCAAGACGTGTGAGCGAACCCCGCTCTGCCGGGGATGAGGTTGGATTATAAGCGCCTTCAGGCGCGAAACACAATGGGTCCGCTTCCGGGATGAAGAGCGAAGGAGCCTGGGCAATGTAGTTCACCAACTCCCTCCACACAGCGGTCGCGATGCACAGCGACGGCTGGAGGGAGGGACAGTTGACGGCGGGAAGCGCAGCAGCAGCCTCAATCACCAGAAAGCACCCAGGTAGGTAGATTCCACTAAGCAAGACGTGTGAGCGACCCCCGCTCTGCCGGGGATGAGGTTGGATTATAAGCGCCTTCCGGCGCGAAACACAATGGGTCTGCTTCCGGGATGAAGAGCGAAGGAGCCTGGGCAATGTAGTTCACCAACTCCCTCCACACAGCGGTCGCGATGCACAGCGACGGCGCGAGGGAGGGACAGTTGACGGCGGGAAGCGCAGCAGCAGCCTCAATCACCAGAAAGCACCCAGGTAGGTAGATTCCACTAAGCAAGACGTGTGAGCGACCCCCGCTCTGCCGGGGATGAGGTTGGATTATAAGCGCCTTCAGGCGCGAAACACAATGGGTCCGCTTCCGGGATGAAGAGCGAAGGAGCCGGGGCAATGTAGTTCACCAACTCCCTCCACACAGCGGTCGCGATGCACAGCGACGGCGGGAGGGAGGGACAGTTGACGGCGGGAAGCGCAGCAGCAGCCTCAATCACCAGAAAGCACCCAGGTTGGTAGATTCCACTAAGCAAGACGTGTGAGCGACCCCCACTCTGCCGGGGATGAGGTTGGATTATAAGCGCCTTCAGGCGCGAAACACAATGGGTCCGCTTCAGGGATGAAGAGCGAAGGAGCCTGGGCAATGTAGTTCACCAACTCCCTCCACACAGCGGTCGCGATGCACAGCGACGGCAGGAGGGAGGGACAGTTGACGGCGGGAAGCGCAGCAGCAGCCTCAATCACCAGAAAGCACCCAGGTAGGTAGATTCCACTAAGCAAGACGTGTGAGCGACCCCCGCTCTGCCGGGGATGAGGTTGGATTATAAGCGCCTTCAGGCGCGAAACACAATGGGTCCGCTTCCGGGATGAAGAGCGAAGGAGCCTGGGCAATGTAGTTCACCAACTCCCTCCACACAGCGGTCGCGATGCACAGCGACGGCGGGAGGGAGGGACAGTTGATGGCGGGAAGCGCAGCAGCAGCCTCAATCACCAGAAAGCACCCAGGTAGGTAGATTCCACTAAGCAAGACGTGTGAGCGACCCCCGCTCTGCCGGGGATGAGGTGGGATTATAAGCACCTTCAGGCGCGAAACACAATGGGTCCGCTTCCGGGATGAAGAGCGAAGGAGCCTGGGCAATGTAGTTCACCAACTCCCTCCACACAGCGGTCGCGATGCACAGCGACGGCGGGAGGGAGGGACAGTTGACGGCGGGAAGCGCAGCAGCAGCCTCAATCACCAGAAAGCACCCAGGTAGGTAGATTCCACTAAGCAAGATGTGTGAGCGACCCCCGCTCTGCCGGGGATGAGGTTGGATTATAAGCGCCTTCAGGCGCGAAACACAATGGGTCCACTTCCGGGATGAAGAGCGAAGGAGCCTGGGCAATGTAGTTCACCAACTCCCTCCACACAGCGGTCGCGATGCACAGCGACGGCGGGAGGGAGGGAAAGTTGGCGGCGGGAAGCGCAGCAGCAGCCTCAATCACCAGAAAGCACCCAGGTAGGTAGATTCCACTAAGCAAGACGTGTGAGCGACCCCCGCTCTGCCGGGGATGAGGTTGGATTATAAGCGCCTTCAGGCGCGAAACACAATGGGTCCGCTTCCAGGATGAAGAGCGAAGGAGCCTCGGCAATGTAGTTCACCAACTCCCTCCACACAGCGGTCGCGATGCACAGCGACGGCGGGAGGGAGGGACAGTTGACGGCGGGAAGCGCAGCAGCAGCCTCAATCACCAGAAAGCACCCAGGTAGGTAGATTCCACTAAGCAAGACGTGTGAGCTACTCAGACATAAACCGCATATTATAACGGTAACTTGACAGAGACTTTACCAGCGCTGCACCATCTGGACACGGAAATATACCATACAGTAGGAATGTTCCAGTTCTACAAGGAAAGACTTTCAGGAGGAGGACCGGAGACAGGGGTGCCCCCATCCATGCTAATACATCACAAATACAAAGGAAACCATGCAACGCACCGCAGACATTCGGGTCGCCTTTCTTTTTCAATTGAAAGAAGCATTGGCATAGCCAATAGGTCTCGCTTTTGGGACCTTATACGTTTTTAGCCATGCAACAGTTGATGTTGTTGCACCAAGGATATTGTGCTGCATAATTAAATACTTAAAAGGTCCCAAAAGCGAGACCTATTGGCATGCCAATGCTTGTTCTGTTTACCTCCCTGTGAATTCTGCTCCTTGGCCTGCACACAAATGTCAGCTCCGTGGAGCACAGCTTCACAGATGTGTTTCACTATCTGTAGCAGCAAAGTACAACCCGGTCCAACAAGGAGTCCATTGTGTCTCCTGTACCTCTTTCCACTTACACTTCTAGCAGGATTCCATGGCAGTCTTTTCTCGTGGAGCCATGCCGATTTTGTTGCACTTTAAAAAAAAAAGGGGGAGTTAGTGTGTGTTCTGTTTGACTTCTGGTTAATAATCCCATATAGTTTAGACAAGAGAGAGAGAGGGAGAGAGAGAGAGAGAGAGAGAGAGAGAGAGAGAGAGAGAGAGAGAGAGAGAGAGAGAGAGAGAGAGTGTGTGTGTGTGAGAGAGACAGCATTAAACGTGTTCGCCAATTCGCAGGCGCAGTACCATCTACTGTTACTAGAGGGCAGGCTGTCTGACAACAACCAGCTGTTTTTTATGGTAATTTGCATACCCAGAAGCCACCGCAGAGCCACGATCACTTTCGTTTCATTGCAATGAGTAAAAACAGCCTTTTTAAGCATTAAGAATCAGAAATTTGTTTATGTGTACACATATTTTGGTAATATAGCATTACATTTATTCATGTCATTATTTTATTTAGTCGCCGTTATTGTCATGTAGTATGAGGAACCAGAAAAGCTATTGAAACGCATCTATCTGTATCCAATCATTCAAATCTTCAAAACAGTCGTGGATTATTGCACTTCGTGTAGCAATGAAACGTGACTTTTTTCAGTACAATTTTTGGAGGATCTGATTGAGATCCGCTTGATGGTGTATTAAGACAGAAGAGCCTAAAATTTCAGCGGTCGCGTGGCGTCTGAAGTTTTACTAGAACATGCATTTGTTGTGCAATAGTGTTTTGTTTTATTTGTACCGATCAAGTGTAGTTCACTTGGTGGTCCCTAGATGGAGGACGGTCAGCTGGGATGTAATCATTGCACGTTGTGTGGCAATGAAACTCGCCAGCACCACACGTTTTTAGTGGCTGGACTGCGGGACGGCTCAGCCATAACGACTCACGGCCAGGCTGATGAACTCCGGTGCATCACTTTTTAAGATGCTCCGGCAGCGCAGAATGTAGACCTATATCTAAAAGGCGACATAAAGCTACTTAGCGTGGCTTTTCATGTCCTCGTAGATATGGTGTAAGGCAACGCAGTGCAAGTCGCTGCGTTGTCTTACGCTGCATCAGGGGGCGTTCCATGGGCATTGTGGTGGGGTTTCCTAGGCGAAACCAAAGGGTTCTGACACATTCCCAGATTTACAAGGATCTGTAAATGGCGGAATACGTCACACTGTACACCTCCCCAGGGAGGGCGTAACGAGGAAAAATAACTTTCTTTTGCCTTGTTGTTTCCTCTTTCTATATGTGCTGCATTTCACAGCAAACATAGAAAGAGGAAAAACACCTCCATGGATTGTTTTTATGCCAACAATGCACTCACCCTTTCACCATGGTATAAGTGTGCCTGCGTTGGCGCAAGGCAGCCAAAATGGAACGAGCGCAGTGGAAAAGGACAGGAATGCATTGTATATCGTTAATATGGTGCATTCCTGTCCTTTCCTTTTGATGCGGGCAGCGCAGCGAAGTGACTTGCTGTGCTGCCCTGCAGCAGCCCTAGAACTTAAGTTAAGTTGCCCATCATTGAGGCAAAAATACACATTCTGGGGCAGATTTATGTTCCCTGGCGCATCCCTGCAAATCAGCAGGGATGCGCCAGGGAAGATGCGTCACGCAAGTTTGCCCTTGCGCCACCGCAGATGCGCCGCATTTACAATGCGGTGCATCGTGGCGCAAGGACAAGCAGATGAGTGACGCATCTGCCGGCGTAAGGTTGGCGCATTGCTGGAGTTGCATCGCAACCACGACGCAGCTCCAGCAAGGCTCGGGGTGCCCCTATCCCTAACATGCTGCGTCAATCCTTACGCCTGCTTCAAGCAGGCGCAGGGATTTGACGCAGCATGGCCGGAAAAGTGACTGAGTGAAATCTTGTAGATTTCACTCAGCCACTTTTCGGAGGCGTTCCTGCGCCGGAACGCCCCCACCTGTGCAGGTACGCCCACATGTGGCGCAAGCTTTACAACGCGACCCATCTCCCTAGATGCGTCACGTTGTATATCTGCCGCAGCATGGCGCTGGCTTTGCGCCACCACTGCGTAACAAAAGTAACGCAACAGCGGCGCAAAAGTGACGCACAGGGCTTATAAATCTGCCCCTGAGATACAGACTTCTAGCCACAGATTCCTCACCTTTTGAATATTCCCCAGGTGTCAGACTGGATCTGGAAAGTTTTCAGCAGTACCTCTGTGCGTCATTAGATGGCACGGTGCTGCTACGCACTGATGCTGTTCTGCTCCAGGAATGGCGTGGACAGCATGTATAGGCACCACTGAGAACCTGAAGTAATGCATGGCAGCGCCAGCTGCTGGCTTGCATTACTCTGTCCTAGTATGGCATTCCATGGGTGGAGTGTGGGTGTACCCACGCATCCACCCATTTTTTTTACGCATCCCCCGATTTACTAAAGCTCAGAATGCGTCAAAATGGTACACCTTTCTAGGGGAGGCATAACAAGGAGAAATATCTTTATTTCTTCCTGTTGTTTCCTCTTGTTAAGTATGCTTCATTCTGCAGTACACTTAGAAAGAGGAAAATGCCTCTAAGGATTGTGTTTGTGCAGGGAGGTCTTCTGGCTGTAATGCAGGCACCCTTTCACCATGGTGCAAGGCTGCCTGCGTTTGTGCTGTGCTGCAGAATGAGAGCAGGAATGTGCCACGTCACAGTAGATATGGCGCATTCCTGCCCTCTCCATTTGACGCAGTGCAGCAAGTTATCTTGCTGCGTTGCGTCAAATAGCAGTAACTTTGCCCCCAGATGTCCATCAGCATCTAACAATGTTGTCATGTTCTTCCTTTATGACAAGTTTTTTAAATAAACCCCTTGTGCATTTTTCATTTTGCTTATAATGCTGAACACGTCAAATTGAATGTTTGTTCTTTCCCTATTGTTTCCAATCAATTTTGTAATAATTTTTTAAATACTCAAAAATCGTTAGACACATCCATACCTTCATTTTGCAATGTCCCCAGCATTGCCATTACAGTTTGCAATACATCAAACTCCTTGTTGCTTTAATTTTCCTTTTTCTTTACCCATCTGTAGGAAAAAAGAGTTTAGGTTTGTATTTTACAAAACCCCACAATATTTGCGTGGACATCATTGACTTGTTGGCCTTGTTCCAGACCTTATATGCATGTACATGTTCCTCAGATATTGTTTCAGCTTCGAGTATTAAGCCATTCACTCAGGGCCGGACCGGGAACGCAAACCAGCCCTGGCAACTGAGTCGACAAAGCCGCGGGTAGGAAGAGGAGGGATGCACGTGGAAAACACTGCAGCTGCTTTTGTTACATGGGGCTGATATTCCAGCTATGCTGCAAAACCGTCCCCAGGTAACAAAAACGGCCCCCAGGCCAAAACCAGCCCACAACCTGGCGGCCCACCATGGAAATGCCCAGTGCCCGCTACTGCCAGTCCGTCCCTGCATTTACTTGTCAACAGCTCGGCCCTCTCAGGTCAACCCCTTTCAAGGAGATACTTGCAGACAACAGGCTTTGATAGAATAAAAGGAAGTCAAAAATAAATCATGTTTCTACCGCTATGACCACAGGAATAACATTGTCATCTGACCTGGATGTAGTACTGTGAGATAAGCCCTGCTATCATGGCCCCTCCCATAGACATCAAAAGGCCTGGTCTTAACATCGGACAAGAGTATGGATGTGATGTAATTCCTACATGTGTGTACTGTGTGTTTGTTTTGGTCATGTAGCACACAATATAAAATCCCCCAGCAGGAACCTGGGGATGCTAATTGGGGGTTCATTAAGTTCAACAACTCAACAACCTCCCTGTCTCCTCTTTTTGTCTGTCGGGGCATAAACATTACAAAGACTGAACACTTGTTCATTGTATTGTATTTTATAACAATAAAGCTCTTCCCGAACATATAGGCCCAGATTTACCAAGAACCTGCATTGTCCCTGCGTGACGCAAGTCGTCACAAGGCAACGCAAGTCCTTAGCTGGGATTTCCTAAGTCAAGCAGATCCACTTTGCATGGTTTTGTAAGTACAGAGTAATGCAACTCAATGAATAGCTCTGCGTTGCGTTTCCTTGCATTGGGTAGGTTTTGCTGTGGTGGAGCATGGTCGTTCCCATGCATCCACTCACGTATTTTGATGCAATTGCAGATTTACTAAGGTCAGTAAACCTGGGATTGCACCAGACGTAAAAAAGAGAAATACCTTTAGTACTATTTATTGCTTCCTTTTTCTAGGTGTGATGCATTTTGCATCACACAAAGGAAAGGGAAAATACCTTTAAGGATTGGTTTTGTGCAGGAAGATCCCCCTTGTGCACAAAAAGCAATCCCGCTCGTAACAACGGCACACTTATAGGGCACAAGGCTGCCCGTGTTAGTGCTCGGCAGCACACAGTGCGCGAGCACAAACAGGGAACAGCAGTGCGCCATGTCTTAGTAGATATGGTGCATTTCTGCTCTCTCTGTTTCACGCAATGCAGCAACTTTGCTTGCTGCCCTGCGTGGCATGAAACCGTAGTAAATCTGCCCCCAAGGATTTGTTGCTCACAAAAGACAAACACAGCTGATATCATTCCGGCCCATATTTATCAAGGCCTTACGTCGCCCTTGTGCAAAGTAACGCAAGGCAGTGGTATGCAATGCCTTGCATTACTTTTTGGCAAAATTTTGCAAGGCTTTGGAAATTGGAAATAACATGTTGCGTGGTGGCGGTGCATAAAAGTGGCACATCCACGGTGCACAATGTTAGTCAATGGGCCTCTAGACCCTTTTCCAATCTTCTCCTTCTTCCACCTCAATAATGGGAGGATGTGCCATTAAAACTATAGCTGCTGACTTTGGCACTAAGGAACCAGGTTCGAGTCTCGGTGTCGACAAACATTAAATGATTCTGACAAATCACTTCGGGGTAAATATGCTAAGATTTTGCATTGGGATTACGATACTTTTATGGTGGAGTCCGACGCAGAACCATTTTTGGCAATTACTATACCACACAACGCCACTTTGTGTGGTTTTGCGTGGTTTAGTAAATACAAAGTAACTAAGGCAGCATGTTGTGTTACTTTGCATCTGGGAGGCGTTCGATGAGTGGAGCATGGGTGTTCTCATGCACCAACCCTTCATTTTGATACAATCCATGATTTACTAAGGTGAGTAAACTTGGGATTGCGCCAAAATGCTACGTGTAACAAGGAGACATAGCTTTATTTTTACATGTTACTTCCTTTTTCGATGTATGCTGCATTATGGAGCGCAAAAGAATGAGGAAACCGCTTCTAAGGATTGTTTTTGTGCCGGAAGGTATCTCTTCTTGCACAAAAACATCCTGCCAATAACACAGACGCCCTGGCACTGCAGTGCCAGGGTCCCTGCTGTGCCGCTAGGCTGCACCAGTGCTAGAAGACAGCAGAAATGCTCTATCGATATATCGCGTTACTGCTGTCCCCCTTTCATGCAATGCAGCAGAGCAACTTTGATTGCTGCCCTGTGTTGCGTGAAAGGCATGTAAATATGTACCTTAATCGGCCCATTCCCCCAAAAAATATATATATATATATTTGACCTTGTGTATTTTTAATTATTTTAATTTCGAAATGAACATGATCACATACACAACAAAAAACCCCAAAAGAATAACAAAATAATTAAAATAACAACATAGGATGTACATTTTGGGCATTCAAGTTAAAGTCAGCAATATACACTTAAAGAGAGGGTCATTATTAATTTTTCACATTTTTTAAGTCATATCTCGAAATTTCTTATTTTGCCCTCATAAATCAAAACATGGGTGTCCAAATCTGATTTATAAGTCTGGCTCCCTTTCCTCCCAAAGTCAGATAATTGCTAATTCACCCTCGTAAACCTGATCCAGTAATGCCCACTACCGACACACACTGGGCCCGATTCACAAAAGTAATCTGAGTCAAAATCCAAACTTTACTACTCCTAAATGCCCTTTGTGAATACCGAAAGTCGTAAAGTTAGGATTTTGTCTCAAATTACTTTTGTGAATCGGCCCCCTGACACACTGGGGGATTTCGATGCTATCCAATCCCTGGCGATACACAGACGAGCTACAACAATAGCGAGAGCTACAACCCTCAATATATTCTTGCCAGCGTCCTGCTTAAAACTTAGGGGCATATATTATCAAGAAACAGTGTTTAAATTATCTCCGCTTTAGCAGCAGAAAACTGCCACTAAAGCAGCGATAACGGGCTTGATAATATGCCCTTGAGAATTCCCATAGAAGCCCATGTTCTGGTGTCAACATGGGCTTCTATTGGAATTCTCTGCGGCATATTATCAAGCCCATTATGGCAGTTTTCTGCCGCTAAAGCAGTGATAATTTTACCGCTGTGCTTGATAATATGCCCCTTAGTTTAATATCTTTGACAGCTAGTTGCAAAGCACATTGTAAACACTGGGACATATACTGAGCTATATCGCTCTAGAAAGGCTCTAATGTATACAAGTAGCAAACATGTGCACGATGTCTGCCCCATACAACCCACACCTAAGACAGCTACTGTTACAGCTAATGCCCCCGCCTATCTTTTCTGGTGTATAATGCAGACACAAACTGTTCTGAATTGTTACAACTTTAAATTGGCTGCGGTAACCGAGGAGTACATTATGTCAAAAGCTTCTTTAAGATAAGATATCTGCACTGGTGATCCATTCTTATAGCTCCATTTACAAGCTCGGCTACTAAGATCATCCCCTCTATGTTCCCTCATTATTCCGTCCATGTTATCAATTGTTAGCTTACAATCCTCTGAGTATCTATACATCAGGAGTACGGCATCATCATGAATTGCAATACTAGAAACATTATGTTGGAAATAATCCTGTATCTGTTGCCATTTAAAAAAAAACTAGCAGGAGGGAGGGCATTTCCTTGTTGTAGAATTGGGAAGATGCAAAGTCCCTGTTGAATATACGATTGACCCATCGATTTTACGCCTCTAGAGTACCACTGCCGGGCTGCTGCATCCTGGAGTATGGATGGTAGAGCTGGATCCCCATATAATGGTGAGTGGGAATGCAACAACGACATTTGGAAGGCCAGACAGATATCTCCCCAGATTCTACGTATGCCCATTATAAGCTTGAACCATACCCAAAAGCAGCCCAAAAATATCCCTTAAAATCTGGAAGCCCGACCCCCCCTGACAGGAAGAGCGCTTCCAATAATGAATGGCCCGTCTATCTCTCTTGCATCCCCAAATGAAACTACCCATAGCATCTTCCAGCCACCTGAAGAAGGCATCAGCCCTTCATAGAGAGGATGAAGGAACTGAGGGTGAATATTCATCTTAACTGGATTACAAAAGCCAATGATACCTTTTGGTTGCCGATTCCATAGCCACATCTGAACAATAGACTGGCATAGCAGTTGTTCATAATTCAGGTGAATTATACGATTAATGGAAGAGGTGATCATGACTCCCAGGTGCGTGGCAACTGAATTTACCCTTGGTTCTTTAACAGTATGAAGTGACTGAGCGAAAGATTCTGTACTGTTTCTGCGATCCCTGAAGAGACAGGGTTATCATGTTTATCAGTTTCCAGAAACCATGCACTCCCTGTTAGGTTAGGGGGGCTTCCGGTGGCACGGTGAGATGGCTGATCTATAGGCCAGCATATCCTGCGGGGTTGTCCAGAACCAGTCTAGGTACCAAGCCATTAGTTTATGTTGTCCGAACTATGCGCAGGTCCTACGGATCAGCAGGAACTACACGACAACATGTTCTGCCAAAATTGCAGCTCTGTATGTATTTATAGTCCTGCACGCTTTCCCTTGAGAATTTAAGGATGCTAAGAAATGTATGACCAGAGTCACATCTACTGAAAAGGGATATGTACTCTTGTCCAAGCACCTGCATTTCCAGACCATTCAAGTGAATTTTTAAAGTTTGGTGGTTCATGGGGAATAAGATTGCTGAATGAGCTTAGAAGCCTCTGTCAAAATTCCTGCATTTCTGCAGACTGACAATAAATTATCCATGCCACCAATACCAGGGAGTGATTGGGAGTCATTATGTGATGTCGACTGTGAGGCTTTAGAAGCAAACTGGACAAAGACGGAATCAGAATGGGGAGATCTATCAACAACTTCAGGACAGTAGGGAACCATGGTTGGCCCTTCCACAGGAGAGGTGTCAACGTGAAGCAGCTTCTTGGTACCTGTGCTAAAACTTGTACTATCATGACAAACAGAGGGAAAGTGTAATTTAGGTAAAGTGACCAATACTGAGAAAGAGCCTTTGTTGTCAAAGCTTGAGAATCCTGTTACAACTATAAAATGAGGAAAGTTGAGAGAAGATGAGGGAAGTTTGTTAAATCAGGAAGAAAGACATTCCATTGCACCAAATTCGGAAAAAAACTTTTTGAAAACTGTAGGGCGGATACGTCATTCGCTTGTCTCTTGAAGATGCAGAGACCACCAATCTGCTATTGTAGTTAGACTGGCTTGAAGGTACCCCGATTGCCCTATATTTTCTATGAAGAGAAAACTCCAAAAGGTTTTGCCTACTTCTGCAGTGGATCTCGACTTTTTCCCCCAAAATGGTTGATATACCCTGAAGCTGAGAGATTGTCCATCCCAAAGAGGGTGGAGCAGGAGTAAGGGCCAGACAGCCAGAGTAGAAATCATTAAAATCTGATTAATCTATTTATTAATTAGAAGCACCTTTTCGTGGGGGAGTTGAAGAATTGATTTCTCTGTGTCAATAAGAAAACTTAAGACTCTGAGCCACTAAGGAAACCCAAAAAAGGAATTAAAGAAGATTTGTCCAATTTATTAGAAAACCAAGATTCTGAAGTAGATGGAGAAATTAGGGGGCATATTATCAAGGACTGCTTTAAAAATTATCGCTGGTTTAGCGGCAGAAAACTTCAGCTAAAGCGGCGATAATGGGCTTGATAATATGCCCTTGAGAATTCCAATAGAAGTCCATGTTCTGGTGTGAACATGGGCTTCTTTTGGAATTCTCCAGGACATATCATCAAGCCCATTGTCGCCACTTTAGAGGCAGTTTTCTGCCGCTAAACCGGTGATAATTTTAACGCCGTCCTTGATAATATGCCCCTTGGTTAGTTTAGGTAATAGTAGATCTTTGTCTTGAGCTAGAAGGAAAAGATTGTCTCGATAGGCGATACACTTAAATTATCAATGATGGGTATCATGACTTAGTTGAAACACCACAGTGTTAACGAGATTGTAGGAACTTTCTGTAAGAAATGGATACGTGGATTGTAAGAAGTGCATCTTGGAGAAGTAAACGGATCATACAGTCCTTCTCCAGCAGGGAATCCCTGAGATGAATGATTGTCTCCATCTTGTAATGATGGTACCCTACAAAATTGTTGAACAACCCGAGGTTGACACTGGATGGAATGCTTTGTTTTTCTTTTGCACTAGAAATATTTTTCTCAAAAGTCAAAACCACTGATGGGTCAAATAAAGTTATCTCTATAGCCTGTTTTGAAGAAGAGAAATTACCTCTTAGGACACCATAAGCTGCATCTTTGGAAAAAACAGAGGCGAGGTAACGAGGATTGTATAGGACGATCATAAAGATCTACACCATGACCTTTATTGGTTTGGAAAGGATCTGAATTGATTGCTTGTCATGCGGACAGGAAAGAAACCAGACGACCTCCTACAGGAGCTAAAAGGTAAAAGTCCTACCTGAGTTTTGGGATTCTCTGTTTCGATAACCCCGGTGTCTGCAGCCTCTATTCATTTGAGGGTAGAACTGTGGTTTGAATTCATGTTGAAATCTGTAGGAGCCTCTGGTTTGCTAAGAATTTCCACTTGAAATATATCGGCCCACAAAGCGGCTCCTGCTTTTCATGGTCGTACCAAAAACCTTGGATCCAAAGGTCTTCTGCAAGGAAAGTTATGCCTTGTTAATGGATGTAAAAGTGGCCACGTGTTTACTCAGTTCCTTGATGAATTATTCACCTAAATGGAGGCCGTTTGCTTCTTGTCCCATCTCCTTACTCGCCAGACTTTCCAGCTTAGGATCAATCTGTAAGAGCGACTCTGGCGCCGCTCTTGTGACACTGCTGCATCCGCATTCACCAAACAAGCATATTGCTCTTAAAGCGCAATTTGATAAATTAGAAGCATCAGCTAGTGCGCCCTCAAGCCTGGCTTCTTCTGCTAGATCCAGAACCCTGGTAGGAGGACCTGATAGATCTAAAAGCCTGACTTGGTAATTATTCCACGCTCTAAAGAACAATAACATACTGGGACCAATCGCAGGGGTCGAAGTTATGTTATACGCCAAGGAAGGATGTGGACTTTCTGACCAGAGTGTACTCCAAGATACTTTAGCAAGAGGAGTCTCAATTTAGGCAACACATATTGGGCTACATGATCTGATCAAAAGAAGGCTTTTTACTTTTTTCAAGCTGACATAGTTTTAAAAATAGTATTAATTCAATCATCGACAGCCTTTTCAACAAAGTCCTAAAAAAAGGCATTTAAGGCATGTCTAAAAACCTGGGGGCATATCATCAAGCTCTGAAGATATAATTATTGCCGCTTTAGCGTCCATTTTGCGGTGAAAAGCGGCGATAATTATATCGCATTATTTGCAAGGACACGCTAATGCGTGTTTCCTTGATTCAGCTCCCGTTTTGTTCACGCCTCGCTTTGCATCTCCAATGAGATGCAAAGAAGGCATGCCTAACAAAACACCATGGGAAAATATCGCTACCCCAGCTTCGTGATATCATCAACGAGGGGTAGCGATATTTTAAATCCCCATTAACTACGCCTTAACGCAGCAATTTAACGTCTGTTAAATTCCTGTCTAAGGCATAGCTAACATGGGAGGTGGATTATGGTGATACGACCACAGGGTCGTATCACCAAGGCTATCTCCGTTTTGGGTGCAACATCGCAGGTTTTCCAGCGATGTTGGCCCATTTCCCTGGAATATTATCGCCCTGGAGTAACGCGTTGTTAATAATGCGTTACCAGGGCGATAAATTCCTGTGATAGACAGCGATAAATAAACAAGCGCTAAGCATCGACGCTTGCTGCGTGAGGCCCCCAAGTTTGAGGCCGAGACCGGAGGCAGTCCCGCGGTGGATTTGGCAGGTCTCCGATACCTGGTTTGGTACGTAGACGGCGCAAGTGGAAGACACAGCGCTGGAGGCATCGCGGGAGGCAGCTCTGCTTACGCGAGGATTGAAGCGGCTTGGTAACCCACGGACGTGCTTCGTGGCAGAGTCAATGCTACAAATGCAGGTATTTCCCCCTCCTCGTGCCGCAATTCAGGACCTTCCCCTCGGGCTCCGGCATCTTTTTTGCTTTGCTTTGTGCAGGCGGCAGCACGCAGCGTATTGGGCCCATTTAAAATCTGCTGACTGAAAACAGCGTGAAGATCTAATCTTCACGAAATCGATCCGTGAGGCAAAACGACCACACGGTTTCCCCATTGGTTTATTGTTGTTCTGGACATATCGCGCCTACCTAGGCAAACGCCGCATGACGTCCTAACATTCATAGAGCGAGGCGGGGTACAAGGAACCGGCCCTTCGGATCTCCTATTGTTTTATTGGGTAATCTGCTCGTTTTACCTTATGTTTGCATCATGACAAAGACATCACTTTGATCACTCAGGGTTAACAGCAGCATTTGCTCTCCTCAAAATGGCTGTCTTAAATTACTATACCGAGAGGGCTGTTCCCTCTTCACACCAAGCCATGACCAAAGACATAGGACTACCGCGCTTTACACATTACTAAAAAAAAAAAAAAAAAAAAAAAAAAAGAAACAAAGGACCAACAACTGCTACCTATGGGAATAGACAGAGAACTTCAATCAGAGAGTCAGGATCTTGGAAAGAGTGATAGGACTACACACTTGAACCCAAATCATCACTGGTCAATCGGCAGCCATCTTGGAACGGCTCTCCTATTAGTTATATCAATCTATAGCTTTTCCGTGTTTTTCTCCCTTTGATTCCCTATACTACCAAATCACAGAGCCAGATCTGGCCATATTTTTCTGACAACCACTATCTCAGCAGGCTTTTCCTTGAATACTATTTCGACATATACACAAACTCTTAACTAGTTCCCCTCTATCTAAGCAAGCCCCTCTTCAAGGGCTCAATTCCCTTTATCTCTCTTTCCTCTGATCCTCCCACCCCTACCTCTACCTTAGTTCCTTTTAGTGCAACTCGTCTCTTTACCTCTCACACTCGCGGACCCCCCCCCCACATTACAATACATTTTTTTTTAAATAAATAAATAAATCTAAAAAAAAATCCAACTTTCCTTCCTATCCTTTTCCTCTTTGACCTCACCTCTGCTTTCACGCTTCTCCCCTCCCATCTCGTCTCCCTCCTTCCGTACGTCACTCCGCTTGGGGTGGACGTCATGGAGCATGCAGGTACACACACCTACAGCATCATTTATCCCCCTAACCTATCTAAACAATCAGCCAAACGCTTCAAGAATAATTTTATTAAACTTCACCCTAAAACGCTCTTTGCTGACCCTTATTTCTCACTTCATACTGGAGTCACTACCACAGACTTCATTTTCCACACTAAACGAAGAGCCCTATGGAGAAAAGCATTCCTAGCCTCTCTCACGATCTCCTCTACAAGGAAAACCGCACATGGAACAGCCTTCGTTACTTCCCCCTCCCAACTATTTCATGCGACAGCGACCATCCCCATCTACAATAATGGCACCATCTTCATTCAGGCCTCGGATCATAATCTAAATCTCTTAGATACCATCTTCCCCATCATTAAAAACCAGGTGTCTATATCACAGCTGCCTTCTCAACCCGCCCCCTGTGGCAACTCAGACTGGATTAACCCCCCCATCCTTACTTACAATATCTCCCCTTCTCCACCTGTCTCCAGTCCCTCCCCCACTCAACCTACCTCCCTCTCCCACATTCAACCTACACCCCTCTCCCACACTCAGCACTTAACCTCACCTTCAACGCCTGGCTCGTTTAACTCACCCTGCCCCACTCACGCCCCAGTCACCACCGACACCTTTGCCTTATAGCTCCCCCCCGTGCACCCCTCCCATCCACACACCCCTGGCACTGCACCTGACCCACTAACCCTACTGCCCAGCACGACTGTATCAACCTATGTGCCCCCCTTAGATGGGGAACCTATTCCTCTGAAGCCCTCCGCTCCTCTCCCCCCTTACAATTTATATCCCTCTGACTCGTTCTCTTCCGCCACCTCCCTATAGCCCTCATCCAATCCTGTAGTAGTCTGACACACAACAAAGGATCAACCCTTGATCTCATTATCTCCAAAGCTGACGTCATCCAGGTGGATTCGATCCAACCATGCGACTGGTCGGACCATCACATTATTGCCTTTCACATCAAAGAAACCTTTAAACTCAACTCATCGCAAACCACAAAACCTAAGATCTTGAAAAGAGACTTGAAAAAAATCAACCCCAACTCACTACCCGCCTCCAGTTATAACCTGCTCCAGCCCCTGCAAACACCTCAGACGTCCATGTTCTCACAAATCAGTATCTCAACGCTATGACCTCGATAATTAATGAGGCAGCCCCCCTGCAACTTAAGAGAGCTCCCATTAAAGATTCCAAGCCCTGGTACAACGCTCTACTTAATGAGGACAGACGAGCCCTCAGGTCCGCAGAACGCAATTGGAGAGCAGTCCCATCGGCTCTCCACCTCAAACTCCTTAGGAAAAAGAGAAATGCATACTACAAAAAAATTAAGCGCACTAAAGCTGATTCTTCAGCCACCAATTAGACCAAGCTAAGAACCGGCCCAAAAAACTCTTCGAACTTGTCAAAAATCAATCCAAGGAAGCTCCCCAACGGGCTTGAGACCTAGCTCGCCCACAACCTAACTGTCAAGAATTCTCCACCTTCTTCAATCTGAAGACTGACAACATCATAAAGGATCTCCTTAATGACAGACCACTACACACTGCCCCTCATACGGTAACCACCCCCTTACTTACACCCATCACATGCCATTCCCCCCCTAAGGCCTGCCCTAAAAACGAGGCACCCTGGTCTTCCTTTGAGACGTACACTGAAGACGCCCTAGGCAAGATTCTCAACAACCTCAAACCGGCCAATCACTTCACTGACCCTCTCCCGGCTAATGCAGTCAAAGCCCTTTCACCTTGGCTTCTTCCACTCTGGACCAAAATCATTAACAGCTCACTCCAACAAGGCTGTTTCCCGGACTCCCTCAAAGTAGGCCAAGTCTCACCTATCCTAAAGAAACTCACTGCTGACCCTACCGACCTTAACAACTACCGTCCCATTTCCAATATCCCCACCTTGGCCAAATTGCTGGAAAAATGTGTACACCGACAACTGACCAATCACATAGATCACTTCAACCTACTAAATAAACACCAATCAGGCTTCAGAGCGGGTCACAGCACTGAATCGGCCATGACACACATTCTTGATGACGCTCTACAAATCCTTGACCAGAATGGTTCGTGCTTACTCATCCTACTAGACCTCTCATCAGCCTTTGATACGGTCAAACACCAGAAACTATTAGATCTCCTGGAGCATAGGATGGGTATGTCTGGCACAGTGCTAAAATGGTTTACATCCTTCCTGCATAACCGCACACAAAAATTCAAGGTTAACAACGCTGTCCAATTCCTCTCCTGTTTCTCTGGGGGTGCCGCAAGGGTCCGCACTTTCACTGTCCATATTCAACTTGTTCATGGAACCGCTCACTGAAATCCTGCAAACATCCAATGTTCAATTTCATATGTATGCGGACGACACACAACTATACCTCAAGATCAACTCCATTAATATTCTCAACTCCACACTCAAGATCACCCAGTCTTGGTTATTAGAAAACCATCTCAAACTGAACGCATTAAAAACAGAATTCCTCCTCATAGCACCACCGGCCAAGATCCCTTTAATGCACGACTTGATCAAACATCTCACCGTGTTCAACGTACAACCAACTATCGTGGACTCAGCAAAATCCTCGGGGATCACTCTCGACAACAACCTCATGATGCAAAAACACATCAGTAACACTACTAAGAGAGCTAATTTCCAGATAAGTACCCTAAGGAAACTGAAACCCTTCCTGCCAGTCGAGGACCTCAAGTTGGCAGTACAAGCGCTAGTTATTCCTTGTGTTGATTACGGAAGTGTCTCCCTGTGTGGCCTACCAAAAGCTGCAACAGCACCCTTAAGAGCGTCCATCAACGCTGCAGCTGGACTCATCACTGGCTCGAAAAGAACTGCACACATTACCCCGGACTTAAACTCCTTGAACTGGCTTCCTTTTGAAGCTAGAATCCACCTAAAAGTGGCGTGCATGACTCATAAAGCCTTACACCACAGCTCTCCCATCTACCTCGCGCAGAAACTGACAATCTCTGGTGGTCTAAGGTCTTCCAGGAGTGCTGAAAACCTTTTACTGAAACTTCAAAGGTTCAACAAAAACAAAACTTATAATCGATCCTTCTCAGGGATGGCGCCCAAAATTTGGAACACTCTGCCCCCCGAAACCAGACGGAACGCCTCCTCCGCCTCTTTCAAAAAAGAAGTCAAAGCGTTTCTCATGGCAAAATTTACATGAGCACTATCTCCTCAGACCTGAGTTCTCTTGTTTCCTGTTATAATAGACAGCACCATGCTTTAATCCTCCTACTATATTTGCACTAATTATGATTTTATATGATTGTTTACCTGCATATTTTTGTTTTGTTCTACTTACAGCCAGTTGTTATGTAAAGCGCTCTGTTATCCGCAAGGATCTTGTTCGCGCTCTATAAAACTTTCTAAATAAGCGCGCATTATTTTTATTTATCGCCGTCCTAGTAAAGTGCCCCTAAGCTGCTTCCTCCTCAGTAAGAGAGATATTCTCTCTACTCAAATAAAAATAAGTAAACAATAAGTGATATATATATATATATATATATATATATATATATATATATATATATACATATACATATATATATATATATTATCTACTGGCAGTCGCCAGTAGATAGTTATAGTTAGGACCGTGTTTCCATAGGAAATCCGCAACATTCTATTTGGAATAACTTTGGCGCCGGTTGACGAACCCTCGCGAAATTTTCAAAACAGATGGGGCGCTCCGCTCCTACCCTGAAAGTCTCGGGGGGATTCGTCAAGTGGGGGCTGAGAAAAAAGGGGGGTCCCAAAACGCGTTTTCGCCATGCAATTTTCCATAGGGACCTTTAGTCGAAGGTACAGCCCGAACGGCTGAACAGAATTACTTGATATTTGGCAAAGAGGTAGTCCTCAGGTCAGGGATGTGCCTTTTGCATATATGGAGTCAATCTGTTCAGTAGTTCCTGAGAAAATTGCAGTTAAAAGTACATAAATATCTATAGGCGCGCACCGTGGTTACATGGCAGTCAACGTTCGAATCGGTCGAAATCAGGAAGTGTCGGACGCCATTTTGTTTGTTTTGAGTGCGAGAGTGAAAAAGGAAGGTGGCAAACGTGAAAAGGGAGCAGGGTAGAGAGTTCCTGACCCCCTAGCCTTTGTCAGGGGGTCCCTGAAGGACCCCAAAGGCAAAAAAAAAAATGTAAATTTTTTTTTTTTAAATCGCGGTGTGCACGCACGGTAAAAAAACAATAAAAAAAAAATTTGTAAAAAAAATATATAAAAAATATAATAATACATACATAACTTAGCATTTAAAAAACCGTACAAATTCACTGAAAAAAACATAGGTTTCACACACGTTATAGTTAGGAATTAGCATTTAAAAAACCTTGCAAATTCACTTAAAAAACCATAGGTTTCACACATGTTATAGTTAGATGGACATTTCACTCGTAAAAAACCTATGAAATTCCTCCGTTATAGTTAGTTCAGGTAACTATAACTCGCGCGACCGCAATCCACAATGTGTCATTTCAGATGTCATCATTGATGTCATGAGTGATGTCACTGACCATGTCATGAGTGATGTAATATGTGACGTCATCAGCAGTGCATTGTGGGCGCGCGAGTTATAGTTACCTGAACTAACTATAACGGGGGAATTTCATAGGTTTTTTACGAGTGAAATGTCCATCTAACTATAACATGTGTGAAACCTATGGTTTTTTAAGTGAATATATATATATATATATATATTCACTGAAAAAACCATGGGTTTCACACACGTTATAGTTAGGAATTAGCATTTAAAAAACCTTATTAATTCAGTGAAAAAACCATAGGTTTCACACATGTTATAGTTAGCTGGACATTTTACTCGTAAAAAACCAATGAAATTGCCCCGTTATAGTTAGTTCAGCTAACTATAACTCGCGCGCCCGCAATGCACTGCTGATGACGTCACATATTACATCACTCATGACATGGTCAGTGACATCACTCATGACATCACTGATGACATCTCAAATGACATCACTGATGACATCACTGATGACATCATCCAGTGAATGTGGGTTTTTCTGAAAATTAAATATGTTTTATATATGTATATCTCAAGGTCGATGGAAGAATAAATGGGTATATAAGTGTCTAAATGGATGATTTGTTTTTGAAAAATTGATTGTTTAACTGACTGATTAAGTGTATCATAGTGAATACATGGCTTACTGAGTAATGTTTAAATATGAAAATATCTGTATCAGTCTCTCACTTTGTGTATAAGTGGTTGCATGGGTTGGTGAGTAGCTTCATTGGTGTATATATAGGTTATTAGTTGTTTTTTTGAGTATCAGTCTGAGTGTCTGTATGGTTCAGTGGGGGGTATTATGTAGTGCATAGGTGCATGAATGAGTGATTCACTCTTTGTGTGTGTTGAACACAGCATGTGTGCAGGACTGTATGGGTGGATGAGTGTGTGTATGGGTGTGTTAGTGAGTGAATGACTGTCTCAATAGTGTCTTTATGAGTAACTACATATGTTTAAAACTAGTATATGTGACTATTGGTGTATATATGTGAGTATATGTGAGAGATTGAAAGAGTTCCTGTATGAATAAGTATGTGTTTCTATAAGTGATTGTTTAAAAGACTAAGTATGTGTAAGTTTCTGTAGAAGTAAGTGTGGTGGTGTGTGTATAACAGTATATGCTAGTAAATGTATGTTTGATTCTTTATTAGCATGAGTGACTATGTGTGTGAGTAACTCTGTGGATGAGTGGCATTGTGTAACAGGATGTATAGGTGTATGAGTACATATGATGAGTGAGTACATGTATGAGTGACTGTATTGGACTGTTGGTGAATGAGTGGATGTTTATGTGGATCTTAGAATTACTGAAGAGGTTGTTGTAACTGTTATTGGTATGTCCATTGTTTTTGAAAATTTTACTGTCTATTTTTGAATGTGTGTGTCAAAGGTTATATTAGGGTGAGAGGAGGTCTGCCACTCTATCACAAGGATGATGACATCAGTGATGTCATCAGTGATGTCATTTGAGATGTCATCAGTGATGTCATGAGTGATGTCACTGACCATGTCATGAGTGATGTAATATGTGACGTCATCAGCAGTGCATTGCGGGCGCGCGAGTTATAGTTAGCTGAACTAACTATAACGGGGCAATTTCATTGGTTTTTTACGAGTAAAATGTCCAGCTAACTATAACATGTGTGAAACCTATGGTTTTTTCACTGAATTAATAAGGTTTTTTAAATGCTAATTCCTAACTATAACGTGTGTGAAACCCATGGTTTTTTCAGTGAATTTGCAAGGTTTTTTAAATGCTAATTCCTAACTATAACGTGTGTGAAACCCATGGTTTTTTCAGTGAATTTGCAAGGTTTTTTAAATGCTAATTTTTTTTTATTCTTCAATTTTTTCAAACATATTTTTAATTTAATTTTCTTACCTTTTATAAAGACTATGCTTAAATTTTTAAAATTCTTAAATATTTTTTTTAAATATATTTTTTAAAATAAACATGTAAAATTTATTTCCAGTTCTATTTTTATTTTTTTTATTTTTTTATAGTACGCGTACCGTAAGCTCACGGTAAGCGTACGGTTTACGCAACGTCCGTAATCTATCTACGCTGCTTGCGTATAGTTACGCACTTTGCGTAGCCGCGCGTACTGCGCGTGGGACGCGTGCGCGCTTACGCCACACGCGCACGTTACGCGGAAGTGCCGGGAGTGACTGTTATGCGCATGCGCGCAAGCGCGTGTCTTTTTTACGCGCATGCGCACTTTTTGCCGTAAGCGTACCGTAAGCGTACCGTAAGCGTACGGTAGGTCATGTGATCATGAAACACAACTTTTGATTGGTTGAAACTACTTTCAGTTCTAGAACTCTCCTACACCACACCCATTCCCCTCATTTCTGCTTGTGATCCCTTGGGAGAAGGAGCTGGTTTGTCTTTGGGATACGATGGCAGAACAGCAGAGCCCTTCTGAGAGTGAGGCTAGCACCAGCAGCACTGTCTTGAGGCAGAGAGCGAGGAAACAAAAGCCTTCTTATGTTTGGGATTATTTTACTTTTCCAGAAGGCCAGCAAAAGGTGAATGCACCCTTAGTTACTTGCAGGCTGTGTAAGCGTGTACTTTCTAGAGGTAATCCTGACAGGAAGTATTCCTTTGGGAATCACACCATGAAGAGACACCTCCTGGATGTACACGGAAGGACACATGGTCATCTTTTTGGAGGTAACTCTTCAGAAAGACGAGCCAGTACATCCACAGCAGCTCAGCCTGGACCATCATCTGCAGGACTCCTTCCTCTGCAGGTCAGGTGAGCCCTTCATCTGTGGGGGGAGAATCTCCTTTTGCTGGCCCTCTGGAAATGAACCCTCGATTTCGGAAGGTTGATATTCGATGCACATTTTGTAAAGATCTAATTTGCCATAGGGAGACCAGTGTTTCCCTAGTGAACAACAAAATAGATCAGCACATTTGTCGCTTTGAATGATTTTCCCATGCTTCCTTTCCTCTGTCCCTGCATGAACACAACGGTTCTTTTAAGAGCCAACCTTATCTTTCATCTTTTTTTTACATATGTTTTTTAAAACTTTTTTTTATTTTTTTTTACCGTACGCGTACGGTGCGCGTACTTTTTTTTTATTTTTTAAAAAAAACACTAAAAATCATTTATCACATTACAAGGTCCTTGAGAGACTACTGTCACATTATGAAACCACTTTTCAGATTTTGTAAAAAGCCCATGTCCAGACTGCTACACTACAGCAAGGGCAACCAGCCTTAGTGATGCTGAATGTATTTGCATTACAGACTGAAACCTGAAAACCCCACTCGCTTGTAAATACTGTGCATGATTATACATGGCAAGTACATGGGTGTGTGCTAAGAGTCTGCTTCTTCCCCCAAAAATTCGCTCCCCCTTTCCATCTAATGCAACTGTGAAATCACCAGAGCAATATGCAATAAATCTCTGCCTATAATTCCTCTCTGCACACAGAGTCATGTTTTCACATTAGTCCCAAAACGAAATTTCTTTGCCAATTTGAAAGCACACTTACTGCTCTTTTTTTTTCGGGGCAAGTGAAAATCACTTTTACAGACTGACACAGTGCTTCCCCCTTTTTTTCAAATGTAATCACACATTTCTATTGGTTGAAAACCAACCCTTTTCCAAAAGTACCCTTCCCCCTTCTTGACTTCTGCCTAGTACCCTTCCCCCAACTTGACTTCTGCCTGCTACCATAGCAACAGCTCATGGAACACTGCTGTGTGCAGTTAGGTCAGAAGTTTGCCAAACAATGTTTCAATTCCACAGAGCAAGAGTGCTTGACTTTTCAAACCTAACAGCAAATCCATAGTACTGTTCTTTGGTAACACATTTTTCTGTACCAATACAAAACATGCTTCTATCAATTGACACATACAGCCTAGTTTTTATTCTAGAATGGTATGAAACAGCCAATCAGTTCTTTTTGTTTTGAAAAAAATATGTATGCCTCCATTTCCAAACTGTCTTTCTTTTCATATTGCCATTCTACTGAAAGACACCTCCTGAGTCCATCCAGTTCTCCTTTGAAGATGTTCACAGTGTGGATTGTAGGGCACAGCTATGTCTTCTGGAGTGAAAAGTTTGCAGAGAAAACAGGTATGGTGAGAGACCTTGCTTTGCCAAATGTAGACATTAAATGGATTGGTCAGAGAGGGTTAAAGTGGCACCAATTGATGCCATTGGTGAAATCCTTCATTCAAATCCAACACCCTGACCTCATAATAGTGCACTGTGGTGGCAATGACCTAGGCACTTTGACTGGGGTAGGTCTGGAAATGCTTATGAAGGACACCTTTGCACAACTGTTTTCACTTTTTCCCAAATACATTTGTTCACAGTGCATTTACAAATACTCCAGAACAATTTTACTCCTGTTATGAGATGTAACACGTTGCGAAGAGTCGCCGGAGATTTTCAGAGAACAACTGATTCAGCAGACACGTGTTTCGTCACTTGGACTTTTTCAAGGCGCCACTGAGAGGTAAATTGTTCAGTAGTCAGTGGACTTTCACCCGAGTGGGCCTCATGCAGAAAGGGGCCTAATGGTTACTCGACTCTGAGTGCACAATTCGTTCAGCAATCAGTATTACTGCCATTCGAGCTGCGGTCAGTGAACACACCAACACATGGTTTGCCAAGGCACCTACTGTAGTCCTCCATTAAACACACCAACACTCACATATACCTGTAAGAGATGTAAGAAAGAAAGGCTTACATTCTTGCTCTTGAACCAACCTGTCAGCCCCTCCGCACTGGTTAGGGGTTTGCATTGAAATATGCCAACACCAATAACTATACCAGACCTGCCAACTCAGACGGTGCCACCGTGTGTCACACAAATTCTGCTCCCTTCACACGGTTACCCGGTGAGGAGCCAAAATCACACAGTGGCAGCAAAAATAAGCTGACAACCACGGTGGAATTCCAGCTCGTTTCTGGAGTAAGTAAGCAACCGAAGTCCAATAAAAGATGTGAAAACACCCCGGGACATTGACAACAGCCTCGATTACCGTTTTCTGTTTTTTTCAGGAGGGTGGGGGGGGCTTGGTGAGGGGCAGAGTGCCTCTTAGATAGCTCTTGACACCAGGCCCGCCCCGTCCAAGGCCCCACCTCCTCTGCACCCTGTCAAGTTATTTTGTAAGTTGTCAGGTATGAATATACGCGACGCACATCTCTACTCTGCATTTACAAATGCAAAAGAGTGTCTGTCCCTCAGACATACACTCATACGGTTATGTACATGCCCATTAAGGGTATCATTCACACTCTAAACCTGTACGGCACCGCGCCTTGCGAGCGCATCCACCACACATTCACTTTATGCAAACTCTGGTTGGCCACGTCCAAATCAAAACCAATTGGTGGCCTAAACTCAATGGCTCTTCCAAAACTGGATACGTTCTGAAATGTATGACATAATTAATAAATTATACTCTATGGCCATTTACATCTAATCATGGCTTCTTTAATGTCTGGATTATTTACAAGTTGACTTTTTTACTCCAATTGTCCCTTCCTTGTCCCAGTACTTACTTAATGAGGGAGACCCTAGCTCCAGAGCTCAGCAGGCCATACCCAGTCCAAGTTGTATTGTTTTTTAAACAAATGTACGTGCTGGCCCCTGTCCGTCACTCCAGAAGCCGTGAGGGCCATGGAGGATGCTGCATCTACAGAGCATCCTGACCGCATCAAGCCAACACTCTGGAACACACCCAAAGCGCGTCCCGCGCGGAGGGCGATAATGCAAGTTTTGAGACAATGCAAGAACCATGATAATGAAGATTACCAGTAAATAATCCAGCCATTACCTCCTCATCCCTTTTCTCATCTATTCCCTACGCATTTAGGTTCTAGCAAAATGCTATGTGTTTGACGCAATTCCAGACCTAGAAAAAGACACACCAGCAGACAGCAGCAATGGACACCAGAGAGCACACAAGTATCAGGAACAAGCCAAGCAACGTCTCGGACAACCACCATGTGAAACGAAGGAGGATGAATGATGCAGTCAATGCTAGAAAACAATCACATCAAGGATATCCCTGAGCAGGAGGCAGGAGCATCGCCAGGGCGTGGAGAGGACTCACCCTAGAAGTTGGGCAGGCAGCACCAATAGAAAACGAAAGCAGAAAAAACCTCAGCAGCAGTAAACTCGAAAGGCAGCCTGGCTCACACACCCAAGAGACAGAAGAAAATTGCCTAGGACCAAATGAAACAAATGGTGCTCCAGTGTGGATGGCACCCAAGGCACCAGAAGCTAAGTGAAGATACCTACAGCTGCAAGGAACTAAAAGTGGGGGTCACAAGCAGGAGAGCAATGGAATCCCCAAATAACCACATCCATCACAATGACCACAGACAGACACCCCAAACACCAACAAGAGAACACCTTTGAGGCATCAGCCATTATCATGAACAGGTGAGGAAAACTCACCAAGTAATTTCAGTGTCAGTGGCAACCTCATCAATTGGCCGCAGGGAGATGATCGCAGCCCAGTCATAAAAACAAGGGCCAGTCCGTGACCACTAGCTCCTCGAAGCATGCGCTAAAGCAAGGACACTCATCTGCAGAGGACAAGACCGAGAAGACACTCAACAGCACCAGTAGGCAGCCCAACCCCAGTGCTGTTGGAACAGAAGCAGTCAGTCAGTCGAGAATACTTTATCCGGTAATTCAAAACTACATAAAGTCAACAGCCATTAAAACCAAGTATTTTTTAAAAAAAAGTAAGAAATATATAAATACAGATACAGTCCATCCATAAAAATATAATATCACACAGTACAATCATTAAAACAGGAGAAGCAACAGCTCATTAAATGAAAAGCCCCCTAGTCGTTAAATAACTTTTTCCTAAGTCTAAAGGCACCAGAAAAGAAGCTTGAGACCCAGGAACAGACCAGAGGGGGTGGGAGCAATTGTGAATACAGCAAAGCTGGTTTCCCTTGTGCGAAATTCATTGTTTCTTAACAAGGGAATAATAAATCTGTACCTTAGTGTACGATACAGATCACAGAGGGACAGGGTTTCAAATCCTCCAGCTTGCGAAACCCTTTCGGAACGGCTAAAATCCATTGTTTTATATTAAGCCTGAACCTTGTCAATAGAAAGCGATGATGTGCATTATTTATGAACGTCAAGTATGGTTCTCCCTGTAAGCAAGTTGTCAATAAAATGCATTGTTTCACAGTTGGGTTCAGGAGTTCTCTTTCCTCTCTTTCACGCTGCCACCTAGATAGAAATATATTTTTCTTTTCAGTTCAAGCAACTCCCTTGGCTGTACTAGCCAGGGGTTAATAAATAATTCTGTATGGCCCACACTCTCCAACATACCCTTGACATACCTAAGCCTGGGAATATGGAATGCTCCCTCAAGTGATCTACAGTCCTCAATCACTAGTTGGTCAAGTGAGAGAGCGGGGCTAAACCAAAGTCTAAGCCTCTGCATTACGGGGGCAGGGGCGATAACATCAGTGACGTACCCCAGTCCTACCTCCTTGTCAACCACAAATGACCAGGAGCTTACAGGAACCATCAGGATCCTATGAAAAAAAATGTTTTCAACCACCTGAAGTTCGCTGACATCTTTATGACCCCACACATCTTTCCCATAGCTTGCTATTGGGATGCATTTTTCTTGATTTACCTTAACTAGAGCCTGCACTGGTCTAGCCCTGAGTCTCTTAGCAAAATCCATTGTCACACCTACAGCTCTCATTAAAACATTCTTTTTAAGGGACTTTTGCAGAATCCAAGACACTCCATTGTCAAAAAGTACCCCCAAATAAGGGAAGGTAGCTACTTTAGTTAATTCTGTCCCTTTACCAAAAAACCTGATCCCACCAGTCTTCCGAGGACCAATCATCATTGTTTGTGATTTGGTATAATTAGTTGAAAGATCTAATGAATCCATACAGTCAATGAAAGTGTCAAGATGATGTTGGGGGCCCACAGCGGTCGTGCAATCAGAAACACGACGTCCGCGTATAATAAAATGGGAATTAGTTTAGAACCCGTCCTGGGAATATCCCTGCAGGCAACTGTCAGAACATCACCCAGATTATTAATATATAGGGAAAATAACAGGGGTGCCAAAATACACCCCCGCCTTAACGCCCTCCGGACCTCCAAAAGGCAGACAAATTGCCATCCTCATCATACCTCATTGAGGCAGAGAGGTTGGAGTGGAGACTATGTAGAAAAGCAACTAACTCAGCCTCTGTACTCTGAACCATGAGAAGGGGCCAGAGCTGACCTCTATCGACCCGGTCGAAGGTCGAGGTAAGATCCATAAAGGGTGGGTAAATACACAATAGCCAAGGACGGTTGCTTACATATGCTTGGCTATTGTGTATTTACCCACAATCAGCTGTAGGTTAATACACTGATCCATCTTTCGTCTCCCCTGCCTAAAGCCATATTGTAGCTCAGATATTAGACTGGTATTATCAAGCCAGGAGATTAGTCGCTCCAGGACAACCCTCCCCATGATTTTTGCAGCCGAGTCTAAAAGAGAAATGGGGCGGTAACATTGTGTATTGTCCCTCGCCCCTTTTTTAAAGATGCGCAAAATCATTGTTCAGAAAGAGGACAGACCACATTCGGAGGCCACATTAAATACAGGGATCAATATCTTTGCTCAGGTTGGGGGATCAGCTTTATAAACATCTGGAGGTACAGTATCCGGGCTCAGTGCTTTGCCCTCAGCCATGGTGGAGACTGCTTTACATACTTCTTCTACACTAAAAGTCAGGGGCAAAATATCACACCCTGGCTCCCACGGGCAACATAATCCTTTACACCCTCCCCCATTGCCCATTCCCTCAAAATGAGTGACCCACCTATCAGGAGCAATGTTACAGTCCGCCCTTGAATTTACAGATCCTGAGAAAAATGGTTGATTTACGATTTTCCAGAGTTTGGCACTATTAGCTATAACATAGGGCTGTAATAACTCCAGCCAGGTTTGCTCCTTGATTTATTTTTTCCGCAAAATCATCACCAGTTTATACGCTTTCCCACAGGCCCTAATATTCTTCTCATCCATGGGCCTCTGCTTCAGGGAATCCATTAAATTCCTGTGAGATCTGGAACAAGTACTATCAAACCACTTGTCCTCCTTACTGTTGCTATGTCTTCCACCGGACAAAAGATTCGAGGCAATCTGCTCATATAATCGATTAAAGGCGACCAGGACCAGCTCATCCCGAGTACCACTCACTAAAAATAGGGCAATATTCCCGCATTCACTGTGTAAAGATTTTCTAAAAATACCTCAGGGATCACCCTATCCCACTTCAATCTCTGGGGCTGGTCCTTGGTGCTAAGATCACTATTATCATCCACGTCTGATACCCAATCCAATTCCAACACTATAGGATTGTGGTCACTGAAGCTCTTCCAGATTGCCCTCAGAGACTTGACTAGGGAAGCCAGGGGTGCAGATAAAATAATAAAATCAGTAGTAGAAGAACAACCCCTACCAGTGATGTAAGGAATCACTTCACCCTCCCCTGTCTGCCCCATACAAAACAAGCTACTACCCGCCAGGATATCCTCTAGCCAGTCACCTTGCTCTGAATGTTCAAAGTGTGTTACCGCAGGGATTACGTCAAACAGCCCTATTGCAAAGACACAACCTCGTTGGCATCAATGCACTTTAAAATCACCAAGTTTTATAACCTGCTAGTATGAGGGTCTTTTCTCGCTGAAGCTTTCCAGAAAGCTCTTTAGTACAAGGATGTGTTTTGTCGCTCTGCTCCTGCCCGAAAATATTGTACAAACATCAGCAAGGGACGATTATCGTTGAATACCAACTCTACTGCAAACAAATTGGGCAAATCTTATCACCAAAGCGGGGTGGAAAACATCTTAAGGGAGACTAAGATAAGAAGGCCACCCTTTTGCATGTCCCGCGTGCGAAGGGGACGTAGCTTAAAAAAAAGAGGAAAAAACATCTATATAGAAAGAATTTTCAATGTCCCATGTTTCCTGCAAGGCCACAATGTGATTCCCCCCAAAATGCTAAACCACCTTACATCATCCCTTTTGGATTTTAACCCAGCTACATTCCATGTCATGACTTTTAATGGGGACAAGTGATGTCCCGCTGGCCTAATCAGAGCTGTATGAAAACTCCTGTGCCATAGAGCCTAGGGCTAGTGGGTCCAACTTGTTGTGGACTCAGTCAATTATTATCATCCAGCCCCACACAACGGCACAAACTTATTCTCAAGTGGTATTTCCAAACTTGGAGCTTCTCCGTGAACCGTTCCATTGGACCTGGGGATGGGCCGGCCTGTGCTGACTGCAGGAAGGTTGGGGATACCAAAGATACAGAAGGGGAGAAAACTTGATCCCTGTAGCTTTGGCTTCCATAAGAATGTTGCTCTAAACAAGATCTTTTGCAAATCTGGGATGCCGTAAATTAATTATGATGCAATCACACTCAATGTTCTTTGCCTTGCGTCCCACCCATCCAGCTCTTCTCGCCATAATAATGTGAGGGGACAGGAGATGCCCATTCACTAAGGTCTTGTCACACCAATGATTTACCTTACACATGAGGACTGCCGTTGTTTCCCTCGCACCATGTTTGATGGGGGGGTACCTCCATTAAGAACCCCACTAAAGGTGCCGATTCAGGGGGAGATGTTATAGAGTGGCAACACCCATCCATAGGGAAAGTGACCAATTACGAACAGGTGCATTATGTTCTTGACTCCCACACTGCTGGACATCCTCCTGCCCATTTGCACTTTTAACCTGAGCAGCGCAGTAAATCCCATCCCTACCCCCTTGTAGAGATGCTGAACTATTCTGAACTCCCTGACACAATATGGCTGGGCCCTTCAGACACCTCCAGAATGCCCTAGACACAAGCACCATCTACAGAACCACCAGGGCCCTTGGGTACGACGGCTAAAACCTTCACATGAGTGACCCCTTTGCAACACCAGCACTAGGGTGGTGATACTTGCATAACTTAGCCTCAATTCCTTCTAGACACGGTTATTAGGGTGCCAATAAACCTTTTAACAATACCTTGAACTTAGAAGCATACCCAAGACAAGTTCAATTTTACAATCATCACAGTGGCCAAAGTAGCAGCCACCCCCTTGCGGCTTCTGGTGCTCTCATGCCCCCACCCCCCCTCTCTATAACCAGAGGTTCTACAGGGGGCATGTTGTCTGCGTCAAAGGGGTCCTGCACGACCGCTAAGTGAGTGTCAGCTGGCAACAAAACTGGCCCAGGCAATTGGCTATCCACCAGCACAGTGTCATCTTGGGGGGGTCGGACCATGATCAGTTCTTAAAGCCTCCAGAGAAAGTCTCCTTTCTGTCAGTTTGATATAGTTTGTGATGACACTCGCTGCCCTCGCTGGAAAGGAGTCTTTAGTGGGAATTGTGTCTCCCCCAGGGTGCCTGCCCTCAACTTTCTTTTGCCCATTGTGAAGCGCTGATGTTGACAGGCCCTCCTCTCTTGAGGGTGAATGCTGAGGGACCGAGTCCCACCCCTGCAGGGCTTCCCAACACAGAGGGCAGGCAAAATGCAGGCTTACAATGCTGAGGAGAAGCGGTTGACATCCAAGCAGACAGGAGATATCACAATGGGGGCCATACCCCATCCACAGGGGCCAAAGGGCAAAAAGCAGGAAGCCATGGAGACCAGCCACACACAAAACACACACATGACCCCGGAAAGAGACAGACTGAAACCCACCAGACAACAAGTGCACATTGGTACCCCAGAGCAGGGTTGAGGCTGCCAAGGAGCATGAAAGAGCGATGCCCCCTAACTAATAAAAAAAAAACAAGTGCATGGTGGAAAAACCAGAGAAAGTATTCTTCATAGGAACAGGACTGAATGAGCAGCACACCATGAAGCAGACATAGGAGTATAGGCCACAACAGGATGGTCACTCTTGACTCAGACTGAGAGGCAGAGATTTGATCTATAAGGTCCCAAGAGACTCACCTGGTAGGAGCAGTGGGTGCACAATGGCGAGCCCAGAAAAGATGCAGCTACATGCAGCATCTTATTCTCAAAGAGAACCCATCCCAAACGAGCTCTTTCCACACTTTGAGGGCTATTCACAAAGGTAAATGTGGATTCAAATATACATTTCTGACCAAATATCCCTTTTTTACGTCTCTCATGAACTCACAAAGGGATCTCTGGCAGGTTTAAATGTCTCTCAGAGTGGAGAGATCTCTGCCATGTGCCTACACTTATACACTCCTCTCAAATGGCAGGAAGTGGGTGATACAAGGTGTGATGAGGATGGATCTTTGGGAACGCGGTGGGCGTGGCTGCAGCCAACCAAGATGGCCGCAGCTTAACAAAGCTTGGACAGCTTTGGGCATATGGCGGGTTTCAAAATCTGGCAACAATGAATATTAGTCTGACAGCGGATATGCCTCCATTATTCTCCTCCACACGCATTTCATGGTGTGTGATGTTGGAATTTAGTAATATTGGGAGGCCTTTAGACTCAGTAAGTGGTTATTAAGTAAAAAAGGATTTTATCAAGTAAGCAGTCTAGTCTGTGCGTTTAATGTCAGTGAACTTCTAGCAGCGTCCTGTAGCTCTGTGCTCTGAGTGCTGTTGGCTCCATAGGGACATCTAGTAACGACCTGTGGTACTGCACCCTTCTACTCTTGACTCTACAGGGACATCTAGTAACGACCTGCGGTACTGCACCCTTCTACTCTTGACTCCTCAGGGACATCTAGTAACGACCTGCGGTACTGCACCCTTCCACTCTTGACTCCACAGGGACATCTAGTAACGACCTGTGGCACTGCACCTTTGTACTGCCGACTCCACAGTTGAATGTTACTTATTTATTTATTTTTATTTTATTTAATGCATTTTTACATAGTGCTGACTTTACCCAAAGGTGTCAGAGCGCTTCACAATAGAACGAAGTACGTTACATGAGGAGAATATTGCACCTTACAGAAACAAACGAGAAACAAGAAAAGGTCAAATAAAGCAATAGATGACAGTCACGCAAAAAACACAACAGTATAACGATTGTACAGGCACGAAAAGGGGTGTATTAGTTCTGGAAGTGTCTTTGGAAGAGAAGAGATTTGAGGTCCGTTTTGAAGGTCCGGAGTAGTGGAGGAAGCGAGTTCCAGATTCTCACCGCATTCCCTGAGAAGGATTGCGCCATCGAGCTATCCCTTTTGAAGGTGGGGGGCTCAAGCGGTGAATTTTCCGCATTACGAGACGGTGTAGAGCCTCCAGAAATTGTCAGTTTATTTGCCAGGTATCGAGGGGAGGAAGTGTGCAAAGCTTTGTGGGTGATACAGGCAGTCTTGTAGATTGATCTTGCCTCGATGGGAAGCCATCGAAGAGAAGACAAAATGAGTGTCATGTGGTCACTTCTTTTGGCCCCAAATATAAAATGACCCGCTGAATGGAGAACGGATATAAGAGGGGAAGTGTTGGATTTGGGGAAGCCAGAAAGAAGGGAATTGCAATAGTCCAATCTAGAAAGATCCCGAGATTGGACCAAGGTTTTTAGGTCTTGCTCCAGAAAGAAACGTCGAATCCCCCAGAGAAGGCGCAGTTGGTATCGTGTATTCCTTGCAATGGAATTGATGTAGGAGAGTAGATTGAGCCTTTTGTCAAGTATGACATCAATAGGTGTATTGTTGAGTAAATTCAGCTGATTCATCCAAGATTGAACAGGAGGAGGAGAGAGTGAGGTACAGAGGAAGAGGCATTCAGTTTTGGAAGGATTCAGAATGAGTTGATGAGTTAACATCCAGTTTTGAATAGAGTTGAGAGTAGAGTTGAGGATTGAGATATCATGTGCGGAAGACACCTTAAGGTAGATTTGAGTGTCATACGCAGAGAGATGGTTAAGGATCCTAGATTTACTTAGGAGATTTCCCAATGGTTCCACATAGAGATTGAACAAAGTGGGTGCAAGGCTAGAACCTTGAGGGATGCCTTGACCTACCGCCAATAAAGATGAAAGACTGTTCGCTATTTTGATCATTTGGGATCTGTCCGAGAGGAATGAGGCAAACCATTTAAGCACTGTGCCTTCCAAGCCCATTCTCTGTTGAAGAGTGTTAAGGAGTGTGTTGTGATTAACATTGTCAAAGGCTGCAGAGAGCTCTAGAGGAATCAGAAAACAAGACTCCCCTGAATCGAGTATACGCAGTGCATCGTCCATCACTTGCAGCAGGGCTGTTTCAGTGCTGCAGTTTTGAATAAAACCAGACTGGAAATTGTCAAGAAGTTTATTATCCTTGATATGTAGGGAAAGTTGTTTCGCTGCACATCTTTCTGTGCTTTTAACAAGAAAAGGGAGGTTAGTGATGGGGCGGAAGTTGTTGAGGTTGTTTGCATCAGCGGAGGGTTTTTTTATGAAGTGGGGTATCCTGTCCTGTTTTAAAGGCAACAGGAAGGGAGAGTTGGCTGAGGAAGAGGTTAACCGGACAGGTCCAGTAGGAAAGAGTATGGGTGTAGAAATCAATGGAAATGTCACTAGGGATTGGGTCAAAAGAATGGTTAGTGGGTTTTGTTTCGAGGATGCATTTGAGGAAGGCATCTTTAGAGATGACGTCAAAGTTCTGCCAAATGACTAAGGATTTGCGCTCCTTTAGTGGGTAGGATGAATGACCTGATCCACCAGTGATTTCACTTTTTCATCAAAGAATATTGCAAAATCTGCTGCTTTCTTAGGAGAATTGTCAGGCTTGATGGTTGGGGGAGAGCAGTTTGGATTTTTGATGAGGTCAAATCGTTTTTTGGGACTGTTTTTGGCTGAGTCGGGGAGGGTTCTGAAGTGTAATGCTTTTCCATGGAAGATGTGTTTGTGGCATTTTGATCTTGCTGAACGTGGAATAGAAAGATTAGTGGTGGATGGAGATTGTCTCCATTGTTTCTCCAGGATTCTCAGGTTATTCCTTTCTTCGTAAAGGGATTTATTGAACCATGGTGCTGAAGGAATGGGCCTTTTGCTCAATTTCAACTGCAAGGACTGAGAGGCATTGGGAGGTAATATCATTGACATCCAAGTTAAACCAATCAATCAATCAATCAGTCACTTGTAAAGCGAGCTACTCGCCCGTGAGGGTCTCAAGGTGCTGAGGGGGGGAGCAGATACTGATCGAACAGCCAGGTCTTGAGGAGTCTCCTGAAGGTTTGCAGGTCCTGGGTATGTCGTAGGTGGTGGGGGAAGATGTTCCATGTCTTGGCGGCGAGGTGGGAGAATGATCTGCCACCGGTGGTTGCTCTGCGGATGCGTGGGACGGTGGCGAGGTCGGCAGAGCCGAGCTGGCGGTTCAGGGTGTAGAAATCGAGTCGGTCGTTGAGGTATGCTGGTCCGGTGTTGTGGAGTGCCTTGTGAGCGTGGGTGAGAAGCTTGAAGGTGATCTTCTTGTTGACGGGGAGCCAGTGCAGGTCCCACAGGTGGGTGGTGATGTGGCTGTGGCGAGGATGTCGAGGATGAAGCGTGCGGATGTGTTCTGTATACGTTGGAGTCTCTTCTGGAGTTTGGCCGTGGTTCCCGCCTAGAGGGCGTTGCCGTAGTCCAGTTTGCTGGTGACGAGGGCCTGGGTGACCATTCTTCTGGTTCTAGTGGGGCTCCATCTGTAGATCTTGCGAAGCATGCGGAGGCTGTTAAAGCAGGAGGAAGAGACGGCGTTGACTTGTTGGGTCATTGAAAGAGAGGAGTCCAGGATGAACCCCCGGTTGCGTGCGTGGTCGGTGGGTGTCGGGGCAGTTCCCAGTGAGGCCGGCCACCAGTCGTCCCAGGTGGAGGGGGTGGAGCCGAGGATGAGGACCTCTGTCTTGTCCGAGTTCAGTTTCAGGCGGCTGCTCTTCATCCAATTGGCGACGGCCTTCATCCCTTCGTGGAAGTTGGTTTTGGCGGTGGCGGGGTCTTTGGTGAGGGAGAGTATCAGCTGGGTGTCATGGGCATATGAGACTATGTTGAGGTTGTGCGATTGGACGATGTTGGCGAGCGGTGTCATGTAGACGTTGAAGCGGGTCAGGCAGAGAGATGATCCTTGGGGTACGCCGCAGGTGATCTTGGTGGCTTCGGATCGGAATGGAGGGAGGCAGACTCTCTGGGTTCTGTCGGTGAGGAAGGAGGTGATCCAGTCCAGGGTTTTGTCATGGATCCCTGCGTTGTAGAGGCGTGTACGAAGGGTGTGGTGGCAGACGGTGTCAAAGGCAGCTGAGAGGTCCAGGAGGATGAGGGCCGCGGTTTCACTGTTGTCCAGCAGGGCCCTGATGTCATTGGTGGCGACGATTAGGGCAGTTTTGGTGCTGTGATTGCTGCGGAATCCGGATTGGGATGAATCCAGGGTGTTGTTCTCTTCGAGGAATTGGGTCAGTTGTCTGTTGACTCTTGTCAATAACTTTTGCCAGGAATGGGAGCAGGGAGATGGGCCGGAAGTTCTTGAGGTCCTTTGGGTCTGCCTTGGGTTTCTTGAGCAGGGCGTTGATCTCTGCGTGTTTCCAGCTTTCTGGGAAGGAGGCGGTCTCGAATGAGCTGTTGAAGATCTTACGGAGTTGGGGTGTGATGATGGAGCTCGCTTAGTTGAAGATGTGGTGGGGGCAGGGGTCTAATGGTGAGCCGGAGTGGATGGTGTTCATGGTCTTGATGGTGTCTTCATCGTTTATGTGGTTCCAGGAGGTCAGGCAGCCGGTGTGACTGGGGGCGGTTGGTCCGGGGTGTCGGCAGCTGTTGGAGAGGTCTGGGAGTTGAAGCTGTCGTTGATGTCTGTGATCTTGCAGTGGAAGAAGGTTGCTAGAGCATCGCAGAGGTCTTGTGACGGCGGGATGTCGTTGGAGCTGGAGCTTAGGTTGGCGAGTTCCTTCACAATGTTGAAGAGCTCTTTGCTGTTGTGAGCGTTTTTGTCGATGCGTTCCTTGAAGAAGGTCCTTTTGGCCATTCGGATGAGTTGGTGGTGTCTGTGGCTGGCGTTCTTGAGGGCTGCCTATTTGTCCGGTGTTTGCTCGTGGCGCCATTTCTTATCTAGTCTTCTGCAGGTCTGCTTAGATACCTGGAGATCGGTGGTGAACCAGATGGCTCTTCTGCTGGTGCATCTGTTTGAGGGTATCTTGATCGGGGCGAAAGTGTTGGCGCAATCGTTGATCCATTGCCTGAGGTTGCGGGCGGTTGGGTTGGTGTTGGTGTGATCGGCTGGTGGGTTTCGGGCGAGGGTGGTGGATAGCTGGTCTCCGTTGACCTTGTTCCAGCTGCGGTGGGGGATTCTTTGCTGGTGGTTGTGTGCGGTGGTTTTCATGAAGGAGAAGTGGACGCAGTGGTGGTCGGTCCAGTGGATCCGGTTCCCTTTCTCAAGAGAGCTTATGGCAGTAGTTAGAAAGGGAGCTCACAGGCTCCTCCTTCCACAATGGGCCCTTCTTGATTGCCGGTACTGGGCTCCATGTAGAGAGAAGAGGAAGCATTCGTCCTCGTTGAATCTTGCTCGTGTGCGTGTCCTTCCGCACAGAGCCCCTAGAGCGTGTCAGTGCTGGACGTCGTGATGAGGCAGGGAATGAGGGAGGTGGCACTCACCCAGTCGTCGCGGCTTCCTCGCGAGCGGTTCCTGGAATTGATCATGTGGTCCGTCCCTCAGCACCACTGCATTCTGTAGAGTATGAGATCCACGGTCCCCCACAACTCTCTGCCGACTTAAAATGTGAAGTTGAAAAAAACCCTGTCTCATCTGCAGCTTATTCATTAGTGCAGAATTAAATGAACAAGCAATGGCAAAGCCAAGAAGCCTCGCCTTGTCAAATATGTATATTTAAATATTATGTAGTTATAAACAAATATATTCAAGTGCTGAGGGCATGCACATTGGAAAACGGAGTGGCAAAAGATATGTGCAGTGCAGGTAATAAATGGAGGGTCAACAGACTGTAAACTTTATCACAGAGGCCAATGTCTGTTAATGTTGGGATTTAAAACTTCCAGACACTCCCACTCACACAGATGTTTTTGACCTTTCGTACCTATAGTGGCAAACATTCCAATTTCTCAGCAGCATTTAGGAAAACAGAAGTCATATATGTGGGTTTTCCCTTGGGCTAACGCTAAAAATAGCTGCCTAGCGCCAACACATACACCCTTGTGCCATGGTGCAAGGGTGCCTGTGCTGCAGGGAATGATTGTTTATATGCAGGAAGGGATACCTTTCTGCACATTAGACAATCTTTAAAGGCGATTTGCTCTTTCTATTTGTGCTGCACTAAGCATAGACACATAGAAAGAGCAAAAATGAAGATAAATACAAGTATTTCTCTTTGTTGCACCAATCTAACACCTGCTTTTGCATAGGGTTAGTTTTTGGCACTGCCTCAGATTTACACATCTTTGTAAATCTGGGGCAGCATCAAAAAGCAATAGGTGGTGTAGTGGAACGCCCACAACAACACCCATTGCATGGTCCTTTCATGCAGATACCTGCACGACTCCTTGACATCAGTTAATTTTTTTATTTGACTGTTTCTAATTAGTGATATTATTGCACTCCTGGGTTGCCCCCATTCCCCCTTGTTCTGAGGAAGACCCTTCCGCTGAGGATGTAAATTACCCTCTATGCGCCAGGGTCGAAACGTCGACACTCCCCCAGTGGGCCTGTACCTGATACCACCCCAGCCCTGCCCATTCCACATATGATAAAATCTCTGTGCACCTCCAGAACATCGGAAAACAACATTCTAGAACTATCTATGAGGGGCAGGCCTAATTGTGAACTGGTGTCATTAAAAATCATACTCAGTTTGCTTAGAATACTAAAGTAAAAAGTGTTTTGGTGAACTCTATCCTGACTTGATTTCCCTTCTTTCATATCTGTTCCATTCATGATCACACTTTCTCTTTCACACTCCTTTTGGAGCAACCTCTCTGTTAAAACATTTAGGGCCTCATGTAGGAAGCCAAATACCGGTCGGTAACGGCCGATTTTCGGTAAAAATCCCGTTACCGACCGGTATTTTGGCTTTTGCTATGTAGGGGGATCATTTCTGTATTCGGAATTTACCGAATCGGTAAAATTACCGAATCGGTAAAATTACCGAATCGGGAATTTTACCGATTCGGTAATTTTACCGATTCGGTAAATTCCGAATACAGAAATGGGATGTAGGGGGAGTGTGTGGTGGGTGTGGGGATTCGTTAATTACCACCAACTAAAAGTTGGTGGTAAATAACGAAGAGCTGCAAAAAAGCATTTTTATGCACTTTGAAGTGTGCAATGTGGCAGACATACATGCCCTTATGTGTGCCACATGTGCACACATGTAGGAATCAGGGGTGCAACAGGGTGTCACTGTGACACCCTGCCACCCTTGATTGTGCTCCCCCCATTACCGAATCGGTATTTACCGAATCGGTAATGAGGCATACCTTCCCATTGATTCAATCAATGGGAAGGTATGCCTCATTACCGAATCGGTAAATACCGATTCGGTAATTACCGAATTTTTACGAATCGGTAATTTTTACCGATTGAATACCTACATAGCATTTACCACTTCATAAATACCGAATCGGTATGATTCGGTATTTATGAAGTGGTAAATGCCAGGCCACCTACATAAGGCCCTTAATGTGGTGATCTGTTATAAAAGTAATTGAGATACAATAAACAGTCACTATTGGAGATACATTTGGTGCCGTTGTGTCTTTCAAGGATGTACAGTTTTGATAAATGATTGTGCATTAATAACCAGATGCTGGGGCGGCGTGGCTAGCAACCAAGCAAGATGGCTGCAGGCTAGTAGAGCTCTGTGATCAAGAGACCCTTCTTCGTCAAGCCGTACACCTATCCGGCGGCTAAACGGCAGAAACGAAGCAACGCTACAACCGGAGCGTCTGCGGAATAGAACGCAACAATTCAAAATGTGCGAACATACGTGACAAGAATTCTATTAAGGCGAGGATTATGCTTCTCATTTCTTTACTAGAAATTTGCTCAGCAGCCAATCATATTACAATAAATAAAAACTAAGACTGCAATACCCATGAACCCAGTGGGTATGACGTAATAACCATAGAGTGTGTTCGTATAAAAGGTCACCAAGAGAATACCACATCCTCTTTCTTTGGTAGTTAGAACAGTTAGAGGAAGAAAATAGTTCAACATCTGGAAGAGCTTGGAAGAAAACAGCGTAGCTCAATCACTGCAACAAGAGACCGACAGGTCGGAACAGCTGACTTGATGCTTGAGCCGACATCCCAAAACCGGAACCAGCAGGTATCCAAAAGATAATCCAAGAAAAAATAGAGGAGCGCAACTCACTTCGGATCAGAACCTGAAAAATATATAAAGTCGTAATATACCATTCCTAAATAAAAGAAAAAGGTATATATACTAAGGGGAGGGAAGAAAAAACAAGGAATTCATTCAAAATACATCATAACAATACACAAGAAATATAGAATGAAAAATTACCATATGCAAAGATATATATGCAAATTACATGACAGAAAAAAATGGGTGGGATAATCCTCGCCTCCGTGTCCTTAATAGAATTGAAATTCTTGTCACGTATGTTCGCAAATTTTGAATTCTATGTCAGGACCGGAGGCTCCGATTATGCTTGTTCAAAGCTGAGCCACCACAACAGAAGGAATATCCAAAATAGGTTTATAATAAAAAGTTTTAAACATAGAGTCAGTTGACCAATCAGCTGCTTTCATAATAACCATTAAGGTCACTCCCATAGATGAAGCCTTGGAAGCCATTGCTCCACGAGTTGAATGCGCACCAAAAGTTGTAATATCAATACATGCCTCACCCATGAGCCATCTGACCCATCTTGCTAAAGTAGCCGGGGTCACAGGGCGAAAAGGTTTTTGCAATGCAATCAACAATTGACCATGCATATCTTGTCGAAATTGAGCAGTACTTACCTCATAATCCTTAATACATTGCACTACACAAAGTTTTGGATTATTGGGAAAACTTGGGTAAGTGACTGAGGCAGTTTTACACTTAGTATGTCTGGAAATAGAAAAAGTAACTCCTTCAGGTGAAAAGGTACGACCTGCAAGATCTAGCGCGCGAACATCAGAAACACGTTTGCAAGAGACGAGACATAACAGCATAGTCAACTTCGCAGATAATTGCTTGCGGGATAACGAGTCGTTAGAGGGCCAAGCCTCCAAAAAACGTAAGACAATAGACACATCCCATAAAGCAACATATTTCGGACAAGGAGGTTTAACCAACCTGACACCCCTGAGTAATTTAGAAACCAAAGGATGTTCACCCGCAGGTTTACCATTAATAGGAATATGTCCTGCAGAAATGGCCGAACGGAAATTATTGACAGTCCGATATGCAAGCCCGGAGGAGGCAATAGATGCTAAAAAATTTACAATCAAAGTGACATCTGCTGAAGAGGGATCCACTTCCCGTTGAGCGCACCAATCACACCAACGTTTCCATGCTGTGGCATAACGTTTGTGTGTGTTGGGAGACCAAGCTTCGTTGATAAATCTGGAAGCGTCTCGCGAAAGGCCTGAGATTTGCCAGCGATCCCCGAAACCCGCCATGCCACCAGAAAGAGTTGACCCGACTCTATTAGAGGATGAGGATTGCTGAGAGGATCCAATAACAGATTCCACAGTTGGGGAAGAAGAAGTGGCACTGCACAAGACATCTGCAGAAGAACTGGGAACCAAGCCTGAGCCCTCCAGAGAGGGGTGATCAGAATCAACTCCGTCTGATAAAATTTAATGCGTGCCAGAACCCTGGATATCATGACAAACGGGGGAAAGGCATAACACAGAAGAGACGGCCATGTCTGTAGAAATGCATCCGTGGCTAGAGCCTCCGTATCCGGACGCCAACTGAAAAACCGAGGAAGTTGAGTGTTGAGGTGAGAGGCAAAAAGATCGATCTGGCAGGGGCCCCACATTCGAGACAGGTATCTGAACACCCGAGGGTGAAGTCTCCAGTCGCTGAAATCCCGAAGATGACGAGAATTCCAATCTGCCACCAGATTGCTGTGACCCGGCAGGTACTCTGCAATCACCGTGATGTTTCTCTGAAGACAGAAGTGCCAAAAATCCTTGGCTATCTCCGCTAGAATCTTGGAACGTGTCCCCTTAACTTGTTGACATATCGAACCGCTGAGACATTGTCCATGCGCAGGAGAATGCAACAATTCGTCATGCGTGGAGACAGACAACGGATCGCAAACGACCCCGCCAGAAGCTCCAGACAATTGATATGGAGAGATAATTCCTCCGAAGACCACCGGCCTCCTGTGGATATTGGACCGCAACGGGCTCCCCATCCCCACCGACTGGCGTCGGATTCTATCACCACCTCCGGGGACACTCCGAATAGGGCTCGGCCATTCCAGGACTCCATGTGTTCCAACCACCACAACATCTCCCACCTCGCTTCCTCTGAAAGAGGAATCTGATCCGAATACCGGAGGCCTTTCTGGAGATGACGGATTTTGAGTCGCTGGAGCGCCCGATAATGGAGAGGACCCGGGAAGATGGCCTGAATTGATGAAGCTAACAGACCGACAATCCGAGCTATAGATCTCAACGACACAAGCTGTTTGTGTAAAATCAATCTCAACTCCCCTTTGATCGTCCTGATCTTCTGAAGGGGCAAGAGCCGTTGGCAAGAGAGGGAATTGATCAGAAAACCCAGAAATGCTATCAACTGCGAGGGGCGGAAAATAGATTTCTGAGGATTCACTAGAAATCCGAGTGACTGTAAGAGATCTATTGACCATTCCAAATGGAGCATTAACAGACGGGGACATTGAGCCATGATAAGAATGTCGTCCAGGTAAATTATCAGACGAACTCCCCGAGATCGCAGCAACTCCACCACAGGCCTCAGAAGCTTTGTGAAGCACCAAGGTGCTGACGAGAGGCCGAACGGGAGAACCTTGAACTCGTACCAGACACCCTGCCATTGGAATTGGAGAAACCGGCGATGAGGACCGAAAATGGGAATCGACAAATACGCATCCTTCAGATCGAGACGGACCATCCAGTCCCCTTCCTGAAGAAGATCCCTCAAAAGATGGATGCCCTCCATCTTGAAGTGGCGATAGACAATCCAGCCGTTGAACTCTTTCAGGTTGAGAACTAACCTGGAACCGCCTCCTTTTTTCTGAACTAGAAAGACGTTGCTGGAAAAACCCTGAGGATGAGGGGAAGACCGGACAACAGCCCCTTTCCTCAGGAGGGAGTCTATTTCCGTGGAAATAATCGCCTGATCGTGAAGGGAAAAAATCAAGGGAGAAGGAGGGAAAGGTTGACTTGGGCAACTGAAAAACTCTATTCTGAAACCTTTGACAGTCTCCAACACCCATGCATCGCTGGAGATCAAAAGCCAAATTGGGAAGAAAAAACTGAATTCTGCCCCCCAACATGACTTCTGTAGCTGAGAACAAACTCACCTGAAGCGGAGGAATCGTGATGTCCTCCTTGATTACCGCCGGGACGTCCTTTCCGGAATTGGTATCGACCTCTACGGGAGGGGTAGAAGGAAGGCTTGTTGGTGGTGTAGTTGGGGTCTTGACCTCCTCCACGGTGGTACTGGAAACCATGCTGGTTAGATTGGTTAAAACCGCGGCCGAACAATCGTCCCCTATATCGTCCGGCCCTTCCAAAAACCGGGCGAAAAGCCCGTCTAATAGAAGCTTGAGCCTTGTCAAGACCACTGAAAGTGGCCACAAATTTCGTTAGTTCCTTAAGGAAAGGATGCCCAAACAATAAACCCTGCGCCAAAGGACAGGATTCAGAAGTAGAGAGTTCAGCCAATTTTGGGTCCAACTTCAATAATATAGAACGTCTGCGTTCAGAGGACATGGCACAATTTGCATTTCCCAATTGGCAAATAGCTCTTTGAGCCCAACCAATCAGGTCATCTGGATCAATGGCGGAGGAAGACTCCTTGGCCCGAAAGCCTAAATCCAATAACTTGGTGAGAGGTCCCAGTAAGTCCAATAACTTATCTTGACAAGAGCACCATGCTCTATCAATGCCTCTTTTTGGGTCCTTGGCATATTTTTTAAGATATGTCACCATAGTGGGATCCACCTCAGGAGTGTCTGCCAATTTGTCTGCTAAATCAGGCCGTGGACACTCAGATCGGAGACGGGTACGTACATCCTTGTCAAAAGGTTGACGAATGTGTGTCTGGACATACTCCGCCACCTCCTGAGACGGGAGCCAAGAAGAAGAATTAGGATGCATAATGTCGGAAGGTTCAAATGTAAGAACTTGGGGATGCGACGGCGCATCAACAAAATGCTCCTTCCGAGCCCTCTTACGAGGAGGAGGAGAAGCAACCTCATGGTCAGAGGAGGAAGAAGGAGAGGTACCATCATCGTCTGTCTGACGAGCTGGAGGAGACGAAGGCTCCTTGGGAGGCTGACCATAGGAATGCTCAGAAGAGAGGGTCTTAGAAAAGCTTTACAAAATCAGACTTATGTGGATTAGTCATTTTGGAAGATTTAGAAGACCTTGAGGACTGAGAAGATTTTGAAGATTTAGAAGACTTAGGCAGCCAACCCTGCTGCACCGCATATTGGGACAAATGACGCTTCAATGGTGTAATAGCACGAACCAGCACTTTATTCACAGACGTTTGAACACCCATGTCAAGAGCCTCTACTAAATCCTGTTCCATAGAGCCAGAGGCTTCCTCATCATTATAATAATATTCATCTTCCTCAAAATTTTCAGCTATGGCAGTACCTGGCGTAAATAAAGCCCACAAGAGGAAGTAATAACAACAGGAAATCAATATGCCAAAGCACAATAAAGGGGGAGCGGCAGAACCCCGTAGGCAAGACCAAACAACAGGTGAAATAACCTGAAATATTTAAATGTGGAGGGAGGGCTTGTCAATTATTATAAGCCACTCTAGGCAGCGCCTATGCAAAATTATCCAGCCCCAACTGTGTCAGAAACACAGCAGGACGTCAATAGGGGCAAGAAAACAGGCTGTGGGCATATGAGCAAAAGAAGCGCTGCTCTCGCGCTGAATTCCTGAGGAGAAACAGTGTTTAACAACAAGGAAAATGGCCGCCGCGCATGCGCGGTAACGACCGCCTGAATTCATCGAAGGAAAGAACTACGCGACACGCGCGTAGCCTTTCAGCCCCGTTTTCTCCCGCTCCACTTGATTAATGAGGCGCGGGCGCACAGCGCCCGAACCGGGGAGGCAGACACACGCTCCCTGTAACGCTAACGCGAAGGTAATAAAGCTAGTCAAACACGCGAGCAAATAATGAAAACGGGAAGCGCACAGCACTAATAATGCAAAACAATACAACGCTAAGTAAAATAACAACAATGCCACTGCAGCAATGAAATACAGAGAAATAGCATGAGAATAGAAATAAAAATGCACTTAACTGGCTGCGGAGCAGCAAAGAAAGAGGATGTGGTATTCTCTTGGTGATCTTTTATACGAACACACTCTATGGTTATTACGTCATACCCACTGGGTTCATGGGTATTGTAGTCTTAGTTTTTATTTATTGTAATATGATTGGCTGCTGAGCAAATTTCTAGTAAAGAAATGAGAAGCATAATCGGAGCCTCTGGTCCTGACATACAATCTGGAGCTCTGTGGGACAACCCGACACCGAGTTATGTGCAGCGGCGATCTGAGGCCTGTACACTGAGTTCAGGAGACCCTTCCTTGTCAATCCATACACTTAACCGGCAGATACACGGAGGAAACGGAGCGACGCTGCACCCGGAGCGTCAGCGGCATTGATCTCAAAAATCTGGAGCTCTGTGGGACGGCCAGGCAACGAGTTATGCGCAGTGACGATCAGAGGCCTGTAAGCTGAGTTCACGCCGGGACCTTGCGTGAGTCTGTGACCCGCGGCCGCAACCAGATCAGTAACATCAAACTCGGCGGCGGTGCAAGATAAAACACCGGGCAGAATTACGACTGACGTGTTGCATGAAAGGTCCGAAGGATGACGGACAGGTCACATCAATATAGCTCCATTGAGACTTGCTGAGTCAAGCAGCGGCGGGTCAGCGCGCTGGTGGGGGCCCGACTGACATTGAGAGTGTGCCTGGGGCAGAAACTCTGAAGCATACACTCGAACCCAGGCATTAACAGCCGCATTCTTTAGGGCACCTGAACACTCCACCACTGCATGAGTTGCAACATAAATCAGGGGACCCAATTAAGCGCCGTATGAGGAGGCCTGCGGACTGCACCGCAAAAAACGGACGGCCTGGGCTGATTCCCTTCGTGGGGGCGGAATGGATGATAACTGAGCGCCCTGGTATACCAATTGTGACGACAGGGCGCGATCTGGCACCGCTACGGATGATTCCTTGCATATAACCCCAGGCTTCACAGCATAATAAGGATTACCTCCCCCTTTGGCTCCACCGTAGTGTGAATCCGCGACAGGGGCACCACTAACAAGGTGTGCTGGGCGGGTGGCAGGCCTCCTATGCCCGGACGAGATCAGTGTTGGTTATCTGAGCGGCACTGAGGGCCTGTACTTCGCACAGTGCCCCAAAGGATTACTTCTGGGACTGATTATCACCTTACGCCAGCATCACCCATAGGTGCGAAATACTCGGCCCAATCGCATTCTTGCTAGGCCACAGGGAGAAAGGGTGAGAAACCCGAAAGGCCGCGCGTAACACAGTACAACGCGACAGGCAGCGGCGATTATTGTCCTCCCCCTAGTGTGACTGGCAGAACCCGAATACAAGGACCAGGATGGGAGGCCGAGGCCCAAGAGGCGCTCCTGCTGGCAAGCTAGACAAATATGCCTACACCAAAGATCAGACAGAAAATTCACAAATAAACTCGGCCCATATGGAAGTCCCTGCTTCTAATGCACCTGATGCAGTCACATTAGTGGACATAATGGCCGCCCTCCAGCAGGTCCAGTCATCCATTGGCATGATTTCCACAGACATTTCCTTGATACGGTCGGATTTTTCAAAATTATCACAGAGACTAACAGACGGCGAATCCACAACAACAATACTCTCCACCGATACGGCCACGCTACAACGTCAAGTGCGCAATCTGGAAGTTGACAATAAACGTATCCTTGCCAAACTGGACGACCAAATAGGTCGCTCGCGACGCAACAACATTCAGATTATTGGCGTGCCGGAAAAGGCAGGGGGACCTGCTCTAGACCTCTTCGTGGAAGACCTCTTAAAAGACCAGCTAAAACCACAAGGGTTATCCAACTTCTTCTCTGTAGAAAGAGCGCACAGCATGCCGGGAGGGAGGCCACGACCGGGTGCTCCCCCAGACCAATTCTGGCATGCATCTTCAACTTCAGAGACCGAGATGCAATTCTGCAAGCGGCAAGACTAGCTCCACCAATCCATATTGAGAACTACACGGTCACTCTCTACCCGGATTACACTGCAGCTGTCACCTAACAAAGGCGCACTTTCCTGGAAATAAAGAGAGAATTACGGACCAGAGAGCTCAAGTACTCAATGCTCTTCCCGGCAAAGCTCAGAGTCGAAACAGACGGCAAAACCTGTTTCTTTTCCACGCCTGAGGAGGCCCGGGACTGGCTGGATGGATGGTGCCCAGCAACGAGGTCCGGCAAACCAAGAACCCAACAGCAACATCGGCTTCACAAGTCACAAAGGACAAGTTCGCCGGAATCCAGCGACAAAAGGGACTGAAAGGACACACCAATAATTGAAACCTGCATTAACTCTGAACAATCCGCCGACCGGCTTTTCTTTGATGTGCGAACTGATCTACCAGATGATCGCCTCACTTCTCAAGGCTGAAACATTAGACAGTCGGTATATGCAGTAACAAGTCCTACAACTCCAGAAAAGATGCTAGCCGTTGCTAGAGACACGATTGAGAGGGGGCCTCCAAGAATCACGGACAATCTTTCACCCCCATGCAAGTACTAGTTATGGGACATAAGCACTCTTGCTCAGTTGGGGAGGCGGGTAGATTGGGGTCTGCCGGGCAGGGAGGCAGGGAGAGGAAGGGGAAGAAGGGACAGTTCTTGTTTTTTTGTTTTTTTGGGTAAAGTTTATTGGTAGGCATACATAACGACAGACTGTGGTGGAAACAACGACAATCGCTACACCCTAACATGATTACACTTGCTAATGGCACACACAAACCCGCCGACAGACATCACAGGTGACCCCCACCAAAGCTCCAGGGAACGGTCCCTTCCCTTCACAGTGTTATCGTGGAATGTCAACGGGCTGGGTGACAAGTTCAAAAGAGGGCTCGTCCTCCAGTACATAAAGCGCAAAAGTCCTGCGATAGCACTGATTCAAGAATCGCACTTGGTGGGGTTGACCACTAAAGCCCTGGATAGGTGGGGTTATAGAATGGCAGTACACTCTGAATTCACCGCAGGTTCACGGGGGGTGGGAATACTGGTCAATAAACGCTGCCCACTGGTACTCACTGGATCTAGTACAGATAAGCTGGGACGCTTTGCAGCACTGTCATGCCAATGGGAGAGACGGCCATACAATTTAGTCTCAGTGTATATTCCACCAACACTGCATCAGACATCCCTCCCGGCACTGGGGTCATTTTAACTATCACTGCCACAGGAGGAAGTTATAATGGGAGGTAATTTTAATACCGCAATAGACAGGAAACCACCTTGGGGCCCCAGCAGTGCCAATCATAAACTGGCGGACTTTGTCGATACCATCGGACTCATTGACATTTGGAGAACTAGGTATCCACAAGACCGACAATACACATACCACTCCGGAGTACAGAATAGTCTTTCTAGAATAGATCACATATTCGCAATAGAGACAGGGTTATAGAGGATACTAGAGATGCAACACTTGCCCCGGGGAATATCAGATCATTCGCCACTACTAATAAAATTCACGTCCCACACGCCAGCTCGACATCGGATGTTCCCCCTGTACCCAGGGTATCTCAAGAACCGTAAGATAGACAAGAGTCTGCATACAGCCACAAAGCATTACTTCACTAAGAACGAACACTCAGTGTCTTCGCCACTATCACTGTGGGAAGCATACAAAACAATGCCCCGGAGTCACGTAATTTCATTGGTTGCTGGACATAAGAAGTCACAGAGACAACTGATAGAAATACTAGAACGGGGGGTAGCCGAGGCAGAGATTGCTCATGCACTAGCTACAAATGAAGACACAGCACACAGACTACATTTAGCACAGCAGGAATACAAGGACTTTGCTCGTGAGGCAGCAAAGACCAAACTCAACATGCAATTTACGAATTGGGAGACAAAGCGGGCAGGTTCCTCGCGTGGTTAGATAAGACGAAGCGATCCAACCATTGGATTGCCCAACTCCGATTACATAATGGAACTATGACCTCAGACCCCCAACAAATAGTTGACGCGTTTGCCCTACATTATGAAACAGTATACACGCCCACAGCCACTAACACGCTTGAAGATAACATAGCTTTCCTGAAAGACATCCACATGCCTACGCTACCACATGACACCGCCTCGGCGCTTGAGGCCGAGCTGTCACCGGATGAACTAACATTGGCAATTGACGCACTGAATACGGAAAAAGTCCTGGGAGCGAATGGTATTCCGGTGGTGTTCTATAAAAGATCTGCGACCCAGCTTACGCCACATCTACTCAACATGTATTGGGCCAGACTGGAATTAGGAGAATCGCCCAGAGACCTGGCGACAATAGTGGCGATTCACAAGATGGGCAAGCCTCCGCAGGAACGCACATCTTATCGACCCATATCACTGATGAACACCAAAGCAAAAATACTAGCCAAGGCCATCGCACTTAGGCTACAGTCGTATCTCACAACACTCATTCATCCGGACCAGTCAGGTTTTATGCCTAACCGTAGTATGGCCCTAAATCTCCGGAGATTGCATAGTGTCATGGCCCGAGAATCGACAATTGAGGAAGACGCAGTTATTCTATCCCTAGAGGCACGCATGGCATTCAACATGGTCGAATGGCCCTTCCTCTTTGCCATTCTCCAACATATGGGCATTGGCCCCAAATTTTGCAAATGGGTAAACCTACTATACAACAACCCTATGGTGCAGGTTGTGGCGAACGTCCGAATCTCAAAGGATTTTTCACTTGGCAAAGGAACGAGACTGGGCTGCCCGTTGTCCCCACTTTTGTTCGCGATAGTGCTGGAACCCTTGGCGGCATGGATACACCAGGATCCGATCATCCGTGGGCTGAGGTGGACATTTGGTTGGGAAGATTGCATATCACTATATGAGGATGATATTTTGCTATATTTGGCGATGTCATCGCGCTCCATTAACTGCCTCTTGGATATACGTGCGGCGTATGGCAGGGCCTCAGGTTATACCATCAATTGGTCGAAATCACTGTTATATATCCTACATGGGCCCCCACACAAACTACAGCGCGATTGTGAAATACAAATTGCGAAACATGGTTTTAAGTACCTCGGCATATACGTCACCCCTCAGACCACACTCTTTACGGAAGAAAACCTTATGAAACCCCTGGCGCGATTCAGAAGAGATGTTAAACACTGGTGTTCACTACCACTTACCCTACAGGGCAGAGCGTCCCTTTTCAAAATGATGGCACTGCCCAGATTCCTTTATATCCTGCAAAACACCCCTTTTCCCGTCCCCCCTCCTACTTCATGATGATACGCGCTGAAGTAACTAAACTACTGTGGGATGGCGGATCCGCAAGAATTGCTATGATGAAACTTGTAAAAAGCTGGTATGATGGGGGAATAGCCCTCCCACATATTCAAATGTATTACTGGGATTCACAACTCATTGTGATAAATCAATGGATTCACGCACCGCAGGAAGACCCGGCATTTCGTATGGACAGACATCTTCTGGAGCATGAAGGGATCATAGGAGCGCTGTATAGTAAAACTAAACGGCCTACTCACACAGGCCCCACGGCTCATACAACACATGTCTGGCACGCGGCGCAAGGGGAGCTGGGTTGGGAGGGGACTATCACGCAAGCAACGCCATTGTGGGACACCCGTACATTAGGGAAACTGCGAAACACTATGGCCAACATGCATCAAAGCAAAAACCGGTCGCAAACGGCAAGATTCTCAGAATCTGCCCCTTTGCGACCGGTATTTTTGCATTTGGGATGCATCATCCCAAATGCAAAAATCGCAATTTAAGGAATCTCTAAATTGCGATTCCTTAAATTGCGATTGCATTTAAGGAATCCCAAATTGAGATTCCTTAAATGCAATGCATTAAAGTAAAAAAATTAGCAATTTCGCTAATAGGGGGAGCAAATTACCATGAAGTTGAACTTCATGGTAATTTGCAAAAACTTTGAAAAATGCACTTTTGTGCATTTTTCAAAGTTTCATGTTGCGCACACACATGCCCTTAGAGCATGTGTGTGTGCAACATATGTGCACAGATCAATTTCAGGGGTGCAATAGGGTGTCATGTTGACACCCTTGCACCCTTGAAATTGCATGAGCAATTTGTGAGTACCTACTGGTACTCGCAAATTGCTCATGCAATCTCCAATTCATTCCTATGGGCCTGGGACGGCATTCCTTAATTGCGACTCGCAATTTGCGAGTCGCAAATAAGGAATGAGTGGGAATCGCTATTTTTATAGCGATTCCTACATGCATAGGCTTTTGCAATTCCTTAATTGCGATTCCTTAAAAATCGCTATTAAGGAATCGCAAAAAAAGTCTTTGTTAATGCATGTGCCAGTAAGTGATTCCACAAATGGGATCTCATAGGTTTCTCTAGAGTGGGAGACCTATGGAAAAAAGGCAAGGTTATCCCATTTGACCAACTGCAGGTCACCTACAAACTAGCGCAGACAGAAATATACAGATACGCACAGGTTAGGCATGCACTAATGATATCAATTCCAGCTGACACGCAGCTTCCGGAAGCCTCCCCACTGGAAGATAGGCTCCTAATAGACTATCTCCCTGACAATCAGAAAACTAATAAATAATCAACCGGATCCCACGACAACCCTTAAGGAACGGTGGGAAACAGATTTGGGTGAGTTAGACGAAGACGACTGGCGGATGGCCCTAGCATCACCGAAGGAAGTTGCGATACCTTCAACATTGAAATTAGTACAATTAAAAATTCTACATCGCATCTATTACACAAGACCATTGCTGCATAAGATAGGTCGGGCGGATAATCCACTCTGCCTCAGACAGTGCGACACCATAGGTACCTTCTGGCACACGCTCTGGGAATGCCCGGTAGTTACTCACTTTTGGGAGCATGTCTTACACACAATGTCACGGGTCACTAGAGTAGAGATTGCACCGGAACCAAAAAGGTGTTTGCTTAACATATGGGAACCCACAGACTTAAATCACGCAGCAAAGGACTGGGTGACACTAGGCCTGACATTAGTAAAGCGTAATATATCACAACACTGGGGGTCAGAAGTGACCCCGATGCATCGGCAGTGGTGCAGGGACATGGACGGCATGATGATTACAGAAAGATCAGTCTACATCCACCAAGGTTGCCCTAAAAAATGGACTAGGGTATGGGGGCACTGGAAGAAATTCCGTGGGGACATTTGCGAACCTCCCCAAGAAGAACACGATATGGAAGATAGCAACTAATCATGATGGGGAATCAAACAAAGACTACACTGCAGCGCATTATATGCCAATATTATTGAGGGGGGCGGGCACGCATTCCCAAATGTAAAAGGTACACCACCGTAAAACGTGATTCGGTCATTTATAGTATGCAGTACGAAATGTTCCTTCATTGTAATGATTGTCAATGTATATGTTGAAATGCCAATAAAATGTTATATAAAAAAAATAACCAGATGCTGAACGTATACATATCTGATGTGGTTTTCGATAAATGAATGCTTTCTTAATGAAATTGTTCTCATAACTAAACTGTAATTAATACATCTAGGACAATTGTTTTCTATATCTGAGGCACTCCGCAGCAGATCCCTGTGGGTCCAGAGTGGAACTGTGGTAGTCTGACTCACTGTGTTTGGCCAGTGAGGAAGGAGCGGATCTATTTCAGGGCTTTGTCATGGATGCTGGCGTTGTGGTGTCTTGTGCATAGGGTGCAGTGGGAGACAGTATTGATTGCAGAAGGATCAGGGTTGCAGCTTCGCAAAGTTCGAGGAGGGTGTGGACATCGTCTGTGGCAGCGAGGAGGGTGGTCTAGGTGCTGTGGTTGCTTCGGAAGCCGGATTAGGAGAGATCCAGGATGTGGTTCATTTCAATGAACTCAGCAAGTTGGGAATTGGTGGGAAGGGGAGGGGAGAGATGGGTCTGGAGGTCTTGAGGTCCGTCGGGTTGGCCGAGGGTTTCTGCAGCAAGGGGTTGATCTCTGCATGTTCCCAGTCTTCCAGGAAGGGGTCAAAGTTGATGGAGCAGTTGATGGTGCGGCAGAGTTCAGGGGTTCTTTTGAAGATGTGGTGCGAGCACAGGTCAGAGAGTGCTCCGGAGTGGATACTCTTCATGATCTGAGGGTGTCGTCTGCTGTGAGGGGAGTCCAGCTGAGTAAGGTCTGCTTGGGTCCAGTGTCGTTGGCTGTGGTGGTTGCCGGTGTGGTGAGAGGGTTTTGGGTAACAAACAACAAAAGATTTTCTGTGCTAAGATCACGATCTTCCCAGCTTTCTGGAACAGGTAGCGTTGTAGAAGAAAACCAATGTTTTTAACCACAGGCTTTCCATTTCTCTATCTTGTAGTCCTATTTTTTACGGTTTCAACCTAATTGCAGTTTATTGTAGAAAGTCCTTTTTGACTACTTCAGGTCTTCCAGAAAGCGCATGCACACTGCCTAGGCTCTACCTAAAAAGTTATGCCCGTTTAGTTATATATATTTTGATTTGACTCTCTTGGCAATAAAGCCTCTATACTGCTCGATTTTTTAAGCTTCTGAACTGCCATTATTGTTTCTGCTTTAATGTAACTTTTAAGATCAGATCCCAGCTGTGGGTAATGTGTGCCAGAGTCTTATAGATGAACAAGAGCTCACAGACTTTTCCAGTGACAAGGAAGTGCAAAACATAGTTCCTGGACATGTGCAGCTTTGAAACCTGGAGCCCTTCATAGTGAGAGATGCTTCTAAGAGCAGCCTCATCCCAAGGTACAGCACCTCACATAGCCTCAACTGCCTCTGAGAACTTTTAATAATTGGAAAAGCTGTCTTTTTACTTCCCAAAACTTCATGATGACAGAGGGCCCCAACTGCCAAATTTCCCCTGACAGGTCTGCAATTGGGGAAAAATAACACAGGATCTAAAAAAATTATGTTTTCTTGAAACTGAATGAGCCATCTGTTTTTAACACTCAGAGAAGCAGATGAATCCCAATAAAAATAATATGTGTGCTTTGTTTATTCAACTGCCACAGTGCTGAAAAAATTTCAACGGGGGGTCTATGGTCCTCAGTGTGCCCGGCCTGTGTTATGGCCGCCATCCTCAGACTCTGCAGGTTAAGAGTGGTTGCATTGATCAGACCCCTTCAACAGCATGTCTGGAATGGGTAGCCAAGGTGTACCATTGGCATGACTGAGTAAAGGCTAATTGGACCCCAGGGTCTCACCTGTGATTTTTCATGATAGCATGTTGCGACAATTTCCCCATGCATGCCCCTGGCTGTGGGTGGAGGCCATTGGCTTAACAAAACTTGAGGGGGTCCGCTGCAAGATATGTGGGGCCTCTGGAATCAATCAGTAGCTCTCGGCCAGAGTACTGTAGTGAGGGGGCCCCCTGGAGATTGGGGGGCCCCCGCACCACAGGGGCTGTGGGGACCTGTGTTATGCCACTGGTGGAGGCAGTAATCCAGAACTCAACGACTTGTACAGGCTCCTTGCTGAATGTGAAGCTCCACCATTCAGCAGGTGGCCCGAGTCTGGGTCGGGTCGCGGCCGTGGTCACATTACGGCTGCGCAGCACAGCAATGTGCAGTGCCTACACCACATTTAATCAGACTGCTGCTTCGCATGCTTGAGCCACAGCCCACGGATGGCCAGACACACCTATAGGTGTGTGTAGTCAGTGTCTGTCATAAGAAGCCATTGGTCTCTGCAAATCATGCAGACACTGCTTCACTCGAGTCATCATGTGACGTCAGAGAATCTGAATGCAGCGCCACAGGTGAAGTTAAAACATTGTACCATCTAAAGCCAGCCCAGAGTGAGCTGAGCCAGACCCCAAGCCTGCCTCAAGCAATGCGGATCGCGCGCTGGCAGCTTTCTCGGAGTGGTGCTAATTAGCAGCTATTGCTCAGCTTGACAGATGAGAAGGCATTATAATTGCGTGGCTTTGCATATCAGTGTGGTAATGCTCCCACCCCCTACTGAATTATGAGTTGCCCTCTACAGTTGTTAACAGATTTGTACAGGGCACCAAAAAATTACCGAAGAATTATTATGCACTATGCAGCCCTGCCAAGTAGGACGCATCATGAGTTATACTAACTCATTTCGGTGTGGTGGTCGATTCACCATTCTCGTGAGAAAGGTCTATTGCTATTCTTTGGTTAGCGAAGCAGACAATGGATATGTTTTTATGTTGTTACTAACAGAATTGTAGAAATTGAAACAAAACTTACTGAGCAGATTTGTAAAGGAGGGGTAGACAGGAGCAGGAGCTGCCACAGCGGCTGCTGATGTCAGAACGACCGCGCTGGGATTGGACAGTCGGTCAGAAACGTAAAACGCTCCGGATTGGTGCGTTAGTGTGCGCCGCGCTAGGAGTGGAGAAATACAGGGTGACGTAGACGCTCCGGATTGGTGCGTTAGTGTGAGTCGCGCTGGGATTTGAGAATTGTGACAGTGACGTAGACGCTCCGTATTGTTGCGTTAGTGTGAGTCGCGCTGCAATTGGACAGAATAACGCTACAGTTGTAGGGAGAAACTAGTAAGACACGAAAAGAAAGGAAAATGTATTACGATCCACCAGAAAAAGAGAAAAAGTCATGGTTTGGAAAAATTAAGAAGTGGTTTAAGAAAGACAAACCGGTTAAAAACTAGGGAAGGACAGTTACTTCCTCCATCAAAAACCCCTGCATCTTTAATGATTGCAAAATATGGATATCACACCTGTATTTGGTTAGATAACTGGGTAAAATATACCATGGAAGACGGAGTGTTAGCTTTTCCAGAACATGGTTCATTTAATTTGGCTGTTTTAAGAAATTTGAGAGAGAAAATGATGAATTTAGAACCAAGACCTAGACCGACTCAATTTGAGGCATTGACGGAATGGGAAGACGAAATGCATGACCGAGAAAGACAGAGAAATGGTAGAGGATATATGTACTTGTTTGGCAGATCGTATGGACATGAAACGCATGATGATCGAATGAGAAGGTGGCGGAATGCGAGTATGACTGAGGGTTTGTTTCGCGTAAGAGCTGCAGGAGAGAATGAAGGACGAAAGTGTGTAGAAAAAAGGCATAATATGGAAACGAAAGGGTATGGAGGGAATAAATCCAAGGATGATGTTCTTGATGATATGTTTTATAAGAATCCACCACCATACTCACCAGAACCAGAAATATTAACTCCAAGTGCCCCAATGAAAGAAACAGTACGAATCATAAAATCGGAACCAGAGTTCCAAGATTTGGAAGAAATAATCCTATTAGAGAGGTAGAAAAGAAATCTGTAGGAAAATTGGATGGAGAAAATTCAGCAGAACTAGCAAAACTCTAGAATTAACTGAGAAAATAAGAGAATTGACTAAGAAACTGGAAGCGGTAACTGTACCAGTAACGATAGGTCCAGTAATGCCTATTTTTGAGAAGCAAAAAGACAGTGAACATTGTTTGACAGTCCCTTATAAAAGTAATAAATTGGTTGAACAACCAAGAGTGAGTCAGAGTGAGAATCCATGGAGACAGACAATGAGTATGATTGAACCGAATTTTTCAAATAATCAATTTTTAGGTCAGAACTGTGCAGAAAAACGTATGACGATGTCAGAAACACAAAAAGATTTTGGACAAAGTAATATAGAGAAGCGAGTAGAACCGTCTACCGAGGAGTTGAGTGGATGGTTGAGAAGTCTGCAAAAGAAAGATAAGGAATCTCAGTCAATAGATGTAGCAAAATTACGAATGGTATTGGAAGAATTAATAGTAGGTACTATTCCGACAGAGAGGTTAAAAACGTACCAAGATGAGGAATTGTTATTTCTGTGCAAAAGCGTAACATGGAGAGCGAAAAATCTTCATGAAAGATTAGGAGAAGTGGCAAATGAAATGGGCATTGATATTGAAAAAGTAAAAGCCTTACAGAAACCCTAGCGAGTAGATTTCACTGAAAAAGACATTGAAAACATGAATACCACAGGAAGAATAGGTCAGATTAAGGATATAATTATTTTGTTGAGAAAATGGGGAGTTGTGGACAAATGGAAGAGCAGATGGTATCGTAAGCAAGACGAAGTTTCAGACAAAACGTTTTCAGCCTATCCTATGAGAGAAAAAGAGAAGGTTGTGACAGAATACCCTATGAGAGAGATTCCAGAAGGAGGATATGTGCATGTCCTATGGACTAGACAGGATATTTTGTCATTTACGAATGACTTCCCTCGACTGCGTGAAAAGCCCGTAGAGTGGTATAGACAGGTAGACAGATTTGTGAAATTATCCAAAGTATTGTGGATTGATTTTAATAGCCTGTTTGATATAATTGTACCAGACGATTTATGGACAGAATACAAAATAGTAATAGATTGGCCAACACAGGAATACCCAAGGGATCCTAAGACAGGAGCTCCAGACCCTGAGGTAATGAAGAAATACGAACAGGTTATGGCATTTTTGAAGAACAAAGTACCCCCTAAGGAGACAGATTGGGTGAAAATTGACAGAACACATCAAGAAAGCAAAGAATCAGTACATGCCTATTATGAGAGGTTAATTTTAGCCTTTAAACAATTCAGTGGAGATGAGAATTTGAGTGACAAGGATTTGAGTCATTTCGTATACAGGTTTGTATATGGTCTTCGTCCAGAAATTAGTGAAATGATAAAACAGCATACGGTAGATTGGCAAAACAAGAAAATAGACGAAGTGTTGAGACATGCTAAATATTTTAGTGATGAAATTGAAGCAAAACAGTGAAAACTAAAAAAGAAGGCAATGTGGGCACAGGTAAAAGTAGCAGAGAGACAAGAAGCACAATTAGTGGAACAAGCAGGGTCAAAACAAAGATTTAATCCTGGGAAAAATAAAGGGAATATTGAGGAAGCTAAGAAGAAGTTTCCATGTCATAACTGCGGTAGGATAGGGCATTGGAAATCGGAGTGTAAATTTCCACCAAGTACTAACGATGAAAATCCATCATTGAATCCACAGGTGCAGAATGAGGTGAGTGGTCAACAGCAACGACAACAGCAGGGTGTAACACAACAGAATCAGGTGCCAAAACCACCTTTTCCACAGAACAAACATTTGCCAGAAGTATAGTAAGGAGAATGGATTCTACAACGAAGAACAGGTAAATAAGCCGCAATGCGCTAGCGCTGCTTCGCAGTATTGGCTGCAACGCGATGAAAGCGATTCAGAAGAGGGTTATTGACGGTACCAAGGGAAGGAAGAAGAGTGCGTACTTGGCGCAACTCTAGAATTAGACCAGACAGGCCCATTTGTAGATGGAAAAGTTAATAATGAAAATATTACTTTCCTAGTTGATACTGGTGCTACTCGATCAACTGTTAGATCAGCTGATGTTAAGAATCTTCCTCTCTCGGATGAAACGATCCAAGTAGTCGGGGTCTCCAACAGACAGATTAAAACTTACCTTACAGAACCAGTTAAAGTTAGTATAGGGAAATTTTCTGAAATGCACAGATTCGTAGTGTGTGACACTAGTCCTGTGAACTTGTTAGGTAGGGATTTATTGTGCAAGATGAATTGCACTATATTTTGTACTCCAGATGGAATAGCCTTTGAAACACCAGATGATGATGTACTGTATAAAATGACATTGGCAAACAGAGAGAAAGAATTTACAGGAACATATGCTGTATTTAACCCTGACGAACTACCAAAAGAATTGAAACAATCAGTAAAAGCAGAAGTTTGGGACTTCACAGGAGAAGATGTAGGATTGATGAGGAATATAGATCCTGTAAAGATAAATGTAAAAGAAGGAGTAAGTTATCCAAATGTTCCGCAATATAAATTGACTCCGCAAATAATCGAAGGAGTTACTCCTGTGATTGAGAAAATGATAAGGCAAGGAATTTTGAAAGAAATAATGAGTAGCCCATGTAATTCACCGATAATGGGACTGAAAAAGCCTAGTGGGAAGTTCAGAATAGTGCAAGATCTGAGAAAGATAAACAAAATTGTTGTACCATGTTGTCCCATTGTACCGAATCCATCTGTGATTTTATATCAGATTCCTCATGACGCAGAATGGTACACAGTGATTGATTTGTGCCATGCATTATTTTCCATCCCATTGCACCATGACAGTCAGCAACTTTTTGCATTTCGTTTCGGCAAGCGTATTTTGACGTGGTGCCGAATTCCACAGGGGTATACAGAAAGCCCCTCAATATTTAATCAGCTATTGAAAAAGTCTTTGGAGAGTCTGGAAATGCCTGAAAATTCAGTACTAGTCCAGTATATCGATGACCTACTTGTGGCATCGAAAACTCGTGAAGCTTGTGAGGTAGACACGGTAGCTTTGTTAAATCATTTGGCAGATGGAGGGCTGAAAGTGTCACCCTCAAAACTACAATTTTGTAAAAGAGAAGTCCAATATTTGGGACACAGCATTGAGAAAGGAGACAGGAAAATAACCATAGATAGAATCAGGATCATAAAAATAATGAGTCCACCAATGACCCAAAGAGAAGTGAGAATGTTCCTGGGAATGGTTGGATATTGTCGTCAATGGATAGGAAATTTTTCCTTGATTGCAAAACCTTTGGTACGACTGACAAGAAGTGATGTGAGAGATCCAATTGATTTGAACAAAGAGGAGTTGGCAGCATTCAAGAAATTGAGAGAAGGATTGTGTGAAGCGCCTGCATTGGGTATGCCTGATTAAGATAAGGAGTTTGAGTTGTATTGTAGTGAGAGAAATGGATGTGCACTTTCTGTTCTAGTACAGAAGCATGGAAAACTGAGGAAACCAATTGCATATTTTTCATCCATGTTGGACCCAGTAGCTGTAGCCTTTCCTGGATGTCTGAAAGCAGTAGCTGCTACATGTCAAAGTTTGGAACAGAGTGAAGCAATTGTGATGGGGTATCCTGTGAAAGTGTTTGTGCCTCATGATGTGGCGATTCTTTTAACAAGGAGTCGTACTCAGTATATGACGCACAGCCGACTGACTAAGTATGAAAAGGTCATTTTGGGCGCAACAAATGTGAGTCTTGTGAGATGCGTGAATGTGAATCCTTCAACATTGTTGCCTGATGTGGAGCATGTAGAGGTAAGAGATGAAGCAGATCATGATTGTTTGGATGTACTTGATTTCTGTACAAAAGCAAGGCCTGACATAAAAGATGACCCTTTACCAGAAAGTGATTATGTCATGTTTGTTGATGAATCCTGTTTGCGAACAGATGATGGAGTGCTAAGTGCAGCATATGCAGTATGTACAGTTGCAGCAGTGATGGAAGCATCCTATTTGAAAGGAGTAAGGTCGGCCCAAGTAGCTGAACTTATCGCCCTGACCAGAGCATGTAAGATTGGGAAAAGTGTGAGAGTAACTGTGATAACTGATAGCCAGTATGGCTACGGGGTGGTCCATGATTTCGGCCCAATTTGGGTGCAAAGAGGTTTCCTGACCTCAAGTGGGACTCCCATTAAGAATGCTGAAGTGGTTAGAAGGTTGCTTGAGGCAATACAGATGCCCAGGCAATTGGCTGTGGTAAAATGTGCTGCTCATAGTCGCAGTGGTGATTACATTGCCACTGGAAATAAGTTTGCCAATGACATGGCACAGTATTGTGCACAAAATCAGAATTCAATCAATCGGGCAAAGAAAAAGAATTGGTTTTGTGTTTCCCAATGTTTACTAACACTGCGGGAACATGGGATGAGGTAAGACAATTGCAGGAAGAAGCAGGAGAGGAAGAAGGAAAACAGTGGGTAACAGCAAGATTTGCACCAAGAGAGAAAGATCATGTGTGGGTCTATCGAGATGGAAGACCAGTAATGCCTGATAGCATGATGTCTGGCATGGCACGGATGTATTATGGACAGGGACATATAGAGAGAGACGCCATGATTAGGTCTTTTAAACAAACTTGGTATAATGCCAAGTTCAGGCTTGTGGCGGAGAGTATTTGTCAAAGATGTCTAATTTGTCAGCAGTACAATCCCGGAAGAAAGACAGTGGTGAGTTTAGGAACAATAGGTCGAGAGGGAGGGCCTTTCACCAGAATGCAAGTAGATTTCATTGAGATGCCTCCTTGTAATAGATTGAGGTATGTTTTGGTGATGGTGTGCCTATTCTCCAGGTGGGTAGAGGCGTTCCCAACAAGAAGAAATGAGGGAATGACAGTGGCAAAATTATTGTTGAGGGAATTTATACCTAGGTTTGGGTTCCCAGTAACAATTGAATCAGACAGAGGAGGACATTTTCATAATGAGATTATAAAAGTGATTTGTGAAGCATTGAATGTACGACAAAAACTGCATTGTGCCTACCGACCAGAGGCTTCTGGTGTAGTAGAACAAATGAATGGTACTATTAAAAAGCATTTGCATAGCCAATAGGTCTCGCCTTTGGGACCTTATAAGTGTTTAGCCATGCAACAGTTGCATAACTAAACACTTATAAGGTCCCAAAAGCGAGACCTATTGGCTATGCCAATGCTTGTTTTAACTGCTGCAATCTATTGAAGCCTCACGGAGAACATCATTCGCGGCCGCGAAAGTGATCGCGATCAAACATCAAAGCGGCCGCGCGGCTCCGAAAGTGAAAGTAATCGCGGTAAAGCGCGACACGCGCGCCCGTGCACATGCACTGTAGCTCTAGGCTGGCCTGGTAGCACTTTTTGGAGCACTCACAAAATGTTTCGCCAGACCAGCGCATGCGCTGGGTCAGGCGAGACCTAAAAACAGAATAGGGAAAATGTGTTTAGCCACAGGTATGAAATGGCCCGATGTCTTGCCTCTAGTACTCATGACTATTAGATCAATACCAGACAGAACTACTGGTTTGAGTCCTCATGAGATCCTCATGGGACGCGCAATGAGACGTATTTATACCAGTCAACAAGCTGATGACAATAACTGATGACATGGTATTGGAATACTGTAAAAGCCTGGCTGACGCAGTTCATTCTGTGTTTCATCAGGTTGGAGCAGGTGCCACCACTCTTGAAAAGAAGCCAGCTCATGATCTGAGCCCAGGGGACTGGGTAAGGATAAAAGTACACAGAAGAAGAAACTGTTTGGTTCCCAGGTGGGGAAAACCAAGACAAGTCATCTTGACTACAACAACAGCTGTGAAGTGTGCTGGATTGAAGAACTGGATCCATGCAAGTCATACTTTGAGAATTCCAAATCCAGTTGACTTTAAAGAAAAGGAGTATTTTGATGAATCAGAATCCAGTACTGAGTCAGATGACGGAGAGCCAAAAGATAAAGAAGGAGAAAACTCTGAAAGGGGGAGACAGATTCAAGGTTAACTTTGGTCCCCAGAAGTAACTCCCTATGGAAGAGATTGCAGATTTCTGAATCCAGTTCAGATTCAGAGACAGAACAAAGAGCTCATTCATCCAAGAAAGAACAAAAGAAGAACAAAGAAAAGGACAGTGGAGAGACAATAAAAGAAATCTGTGAGAAGGAAGTACCAGATGAAAGATTGAGAGAAATTCCACCCGAAACCACACCTTTAGATGGACAGGTGCCAGATACAGAGAGAGAGGGAAAGATTATTGCGGAAGACCCCCGAGGAGGTGTAGGGAACTCCAACATCCAGTTAGAAGCAGGGACAAGTAGTCTGCAGGAAGATTGCGTGACGGAGATTCGAGGAGGGACAGAAGTAGGGAAAACAAAAGAGGGGGAAAAAGAACTCATTGAAGGTCAAAATCAAGTTGAAACGGAGTCTGAGGAAAGCGAAGATGAAATACCAGAAGGCCGAGTTCTGAGAAAGAGAGCTTGGAGAACTGAAAAGAATGATAAAGGGAGTAAATTGAAAAGAGCGGCCAAAGACGAGGTGTTGCCAAACAAAATAAAAAGACTGAGATATCGGCTGACACGTGTAAATTCGCCAAGAGCTGAACAGGTGAATGAAGTAACGAGTCAGGAAAAATCGAAAGAAGAAGAACAGACAGTAGTCAAAGAAAACAAAAGAACAAGAAAGCCTAACCAGAAGTATAAATCACCGGAATGGACATATGTGGCCCTGCCTGAAGTGAAGGAAGAGGCGGAGAGCCAAGGAAATCCAGAGGTGATTGTACCGGAAGTGGTTGAGGAAGACGAAGAATCGGAAATCCTGAGAGTTATCTTGTCCGATATTGGAGAAGAAGCAGATGTTCAGGACAACCTGTATGTTGAAAACGAAGGGAAGGTGAAAGATGATGAGATGCCAAACTGAATAAGACAAGGAAGTTACTGATGGAAAAACAATAAGATACTGAAAAAGAATAAAAACTGGTAGAACTGCGTAGGTGCTTAGAAGCCTAGGATTAGAAACTAGTTGTGAAGTAGAAGAGGCTAAGTCAAAAGACACGGCTCATTTTAGAAAGATGGCAAACATAGAAAGTAGTAAAAGTAAATGTACCTTCCTTAGAAGATGGTGCAAAATGTGTTGTTGTTGCACAAGATTATTAATGCTTCTTTGGCGTATTCTTGCTCTACTAATTTCATTTAAAGTTACTGTAGATACATTAGAAGGACTTAGTGATAACATAACTAATATAGAGAAAGTTCAAAAGCTAGTTCCAACTAGAATAGATAAAAACTATTTACATAAAGACAGGTCAATAACAGATTTCTCTAACAATGTGTTTTCAAAGTTGTTGTATGAATATGTAAAAACAATGGACGTAAGGGATTGCTACGTATGTATGCAATTACCTGCATCTGTATCTGAAGGAGTGACTTATCATCACCTTCCTGTAACATATGAAATAACATGTAGTGTAATAGCTAGTTTATTTTATCAGACGGGTAAATTAGAATATTATGTTTCAGATGTAGATACTATATTTGCACAAGTACCAGCAATTAACAAACTAAATAAAGTAAAACCTGCAAAAGTATTAGGTGAAGTTTTCTTAGAGACAAATGAACTAACCTTAGAATATATATTTCGAAATAACTTGACTTGCAGTTTAAAGAAAGAGGAGAAGACACTTTTAGATATGGTTGAAGAAAGGAGATTGAAAATGCAAAGGTAGGTTTCAGAAGGGAAAGTGGAGAAAACGGTTTGGGATGTAGAAACGGAAAAACATTTAAGAGGAGAATCGAGTCCAACTATGACTTTAGATTGGCCTCAGAAAGGGAAATTGTGTATAAGAAGGAATCAGACGGCATATGACAATTATTTTCTAGGGAATAGTGAGTGCCATGATACATATAGGATCATGGGAGGATGGGGATTTAAAGGTGGAAGAGATCCAGTCTTTCCAGGACTGTATTTCATTTGTGGGAACAGGGCATATTACCGTTTGCCAGATCATTGGTATGGCACATGTTATGTTGGCCTGGTTTTTCCAAAGATTTTTCACATGGATAGAGGAGAAGATGGTGTACATAGTTTAGGTAGTTATTTAGCACGCAGTAAGAGAGAATCTTGGGCTGAAATTGTAGGTGATATTTTGGAGCACTGATACCCGCAGTGGGAATATCTCTGAATGCAAATAAAATTAGAAAACTTTCAACAGTAGTGGATCGCTTGTCAACAAGCACCGCTGGAGGATTCTTATTGGTAAATACAGAAATGGTTGCCATGCGTGCTATGGTAATGCAAAATCGACTTGCCCTTGATATTTTATTGGCAAAAGAGGGTGGAGTCTGTGGAATGTTGAAGGTTCAACATTGTTGTACTTACATTCCTGACTAAAGTAAAGATTTGAAAATTTATATTAAAAATATTACAGAATTACATGACGAAATTGTACCACTGGAGGTTGAAGGTGTTTAGGAGAAGATCGGAAAGAAAATAACAGCTATTAAAGACTTTGTAGTAAAACTAGGTAGTACATTTATAGGTAAGATATTATTTCCATTAACTTGTGTGATTTCCTTAGTATTAATAATCAGACTAGGTTGTATTTGTTGTAGAAAGAATAAAAACCAGAAAAGAATAAAAAGAGAAAACTTAAGGAGAAGGGATAAGAAACAAGAAAGAGAATTTGAAGAAATAGAACTGGAAGAATTAAAGGATAGCATGTATAAAACAGCAAAAAGAGAAGAAACAGGGGAAACTGAAATATGAATGAAACAAGAAATCAATTCGAAATTTCCGTAAAAAGAATACAAAATATTGTGTTGGTGTGGTGATATAATCACCAAAGGGGGGATTGCTGGAGCGGGTAGTACAACATTTTGTATACCTTCCCATTCTGCATGTTTATATTAATCCGAATAATCAATTAATTGTAATATTATTAATCTGTTTGAAGTGATAAATCGCCAACTATATTAACAAGAGAATTACATGTGGGAATTGCACTTTGCATGGCTATACTAATTGTGAATTAACTTGTGTACGCATATTAATAGTAGAAAATTAGAATATTATATGTTATATGTTGCTTAAGTGATGTATTTGTAATTTTGTGCTTTATTTAGTAAGTATAAACCGCTCTGAGTGTTGCTTCTGCTAGATAAATACACACACATATGGGTGTTAGTAAGGGGATAACATTTTATTAGTCATTTCCGTCTTTTAATTATGATTTTATGTTTCTTTTGCTTAAGTTGACCATTTCGGCCTATACAAGATGGCTGAACGAGACGTTAAACGTGACTGCCTTGACAACACGAGGTTCTGGGTGAAGTGCGCATGCGTCACCGCCAGCAACAGTGGCCTGGACCTGACCCCGGGAGAACATGTACCCTCCAAGGTCATTCTGGGAACCCGTCCAAGACTAAGAGACAATGCTCAATTTAAAAGCCGGAACAAGCAAGTTTGATGACTTCATCATTCAACACCCTGAGAACTGTGCATCGTGAGTCGAAATTGACCAATGAGAACTCTCTAAACCCAATCTTGATACATATTTGTTAGTATTTTCATTATAAAAGTAGGTAGGGAATAAGGGTAGTATCGCTCGCTCTTCCTGACAAACTCGATTTCCTGACGTTATGCTGACGGAGTGGACGGTGACACTGCTGGACAGCTGTTATCCTGAATCGATGAGAGACTGAATTGCGCCCTAAACTTTGCTGAATAAATTCTATTTGACTGACTGACTTAGAGGACGACCATAGCCAGAATAGGTAAATATGATGCTCTGAAATGCTAATGATGATTTCTAACATTTCTTTCAATATTTCTTAGATAAAGATTAATTGACAAATGTGTTGTGTCGATTATTTGAAGAAGAAGATTAAGAGAAAAGTAATAGAGCAAAGGTAGACGAGTAAATCATCAATTACCAATTCAACTAAATGATCTATCTCCTGGGAGGGATATGTTAGGTTTAAATGTCAATGTGTTTAGGGTAATGTAAAGGTATTCCTCTCATGTCAGCGTTGAGAAACGTATTTTCCCTCAGAAAACAGGTCAACCGAGTGTAAGTATATTGGTGTTATGGGCCCCACCAATGAATGTATGTGAGTAAATTGGATGACGAGGTAGTTGGTCTGTGCTGAAGGGGGAATTTGACGTTCTGCGCTGCAACAACTGTACATGTTCATCTCATTGGATGCAACAAGCCAATAGTTTGAGTGCTACGGTGAATAGCCAGTGGAGGGGTGACAGCCCTGACTCATCCTTGACTGAACTGGAAGATCTATGATATTGTCCCATTAAATCTAAATCTAGTAATGGGGTCTGTGTACAATAATTGGGCAAAAACGTGAATTCCTGTACAAATCACATCTTGCATTTGACCGCCATCAGATTTGGCTATTTAAACGGATCTAAGACCTTTTCGGCATGCAGCGAACATATCACCATGTGTTAATTTTTGTCTGAGGCTTTATGTTTATGCAGGACACCATATAGACATCGCGGATTGACCTACGTTGATCTGTGGGGCCTGAATTCATCCACTACCTTGGCCAATATTTTGGTCTCTATATGCAATGAAGGCATGGTCCTAGAGGAGGTGTATTCATCCACTGGTTTCTCAATTTTTTAGATTAAGACGATATTGGCAGTGCAGAGATCTTCTTGGAGGGAGCCTCCCCTCAGGCCTCATTGAACATCTGTGTGAGAGGAACACATAGATGCTGTCTGATATATATAAACATTTCAGGTTGTAGGCCATTTGACCAAGAGGTCTACCACTTTAGAGATGTTTTCTGATCTTTGCCACCTCAGACGGTTCAATATTTTTCTCAAGAACTGCCCTATCATCAGGGTGGGATATTTTGTATCGGTATATCCTCCACAAATTGTAACAGTTGAACTGTGGTCCCGTCACCCCCTGCGTGATATAGATTTCCCAGGTAATCGGCTAAAGTCTCTGCAATGTCCATGGCTGTGTGGATTGCATTTCCCTGGGCTATATGCACACCCTCAGCCTGTCCTGCCTTTCCCTGCACCAGCCAATCTAAGAGTTAACCCACCTTACCCTCCTCATACAGTGTGTGCTGTTGGGCTCGTAAATGTGACAGTGGCGGTCGCCACATACATTTCCTCCAAACAAAAGCACTCTTAAACAATGCCTAGCAGGATGGATGATATATGAATCCTGCACCTTGTAGTCCCCTTTGCCTTATGTAACATTTTTTATGCACTGATTTACAAACACGCATCAGTCATTGTCTCTGTATGTGTGTGATGTAAAGTGCTTGGACACCTGACCCTACCTCTACTGATATGAGAGGTGCTATAAAACAAATGAAATACTTGGTGGAGGGTGAGAGTGAGAGAATCAGTGAAGAGCCACAAGAAAGATTCTTGTATCCTGGTTCACATTAAAGTCATTATGTCCGATGCTTTAAAAGTTAGTACAATTGAATATATAATTACAAATGTGTTGTAGAATGCCCCATTTTTCCAAATTTTTCTCAAGGTAGAGCCCCCCGAAGCCCCCTTTGTAGTGGTGCGGCTCGCTCGCTGCACTCGCTATGTACCGTAGAGGTGCTGGACTGACAAAATTTGCCAAGGCTGCTTTGGGTTCCCAGTCATTCATCCATCATTCACACACTATTACTAAAAACTTGTACTAAAGCTTTGAAGAAATCCGTAACCAAAGCGCATTTCATTCTATTTTTTTCTTTTATTACGGACTCTGCTTCAGCAAAGCCCCACTAAAAAGTCTCCAAATATTGTTGGTGCTTTCCCAGATTGCACCAAAGAGATACGCCACTCCAGGGAAGGTGTAACAAGGAGAAATCTGTTTATTTCTCCTCGTTACTTCCTCTTTCTATTTGTGCTGCATTATATTCGTATCCCATCAGTTAGAAATGGGATCTCGAGTTGGCAGTGGCTGGCGCCAATGTCCAAATAGGGATCCTTCTTCCTAAGTCAGAGTAAGGGGCTACACCCTTTGATAACACCTGCTCAACCCTGTGGTAACGTAGCACGAGCAGACAGGCCTATCTCAGAGGCAGTGTGTGAAGCATTTATGACCATACACAATAACGCAGTGAAGACACTACAAAGGGACACCACACAAGTAGGTATAGAAAAATAAGTATTTTTATATAGGCTTAACACATGGCTCAGGAAAAATCAAGGAGCCACAATGCACGTAGCTATAAGTTCACGTAAACAGTAAGAAACGCACTTAAAAGCGTGTGAAACGAACTTAGTTTGAGGCCGGAGTCTATGCGACCTGGGGGCATATTATCAAGCACGGCGTTAAAATTATTGCCGCTTTAGCGGCAGAAAACTGCCGCTAAAGCGGCGATAATGGGCTTGATAATATGCCGCAGAGAATTCCAATAGAAGCCCATGTTGACACCAGAACATGAGCTTCTATGGGAATTCTCACGGGCATATTATCAAGCCCATTATCGCCGCTTTAGCAGCAGTTTTCTGTCGCTAAAGCGGCGATAATTTTAACGCCGTTTCTTGATAATATGCCCCCCGGTGATGCACAATGTACCTGAGGTTTAAAGCGGCTCGGCACGCAGCTTCGGGAGGAAGCCACGATGATGACAGGTGGACTTGTTACACAGGCAAATGCAGACTCTCAGCGGCAACAGCTCTTCAGCTGCAGAGGTCCACAATAGCGATAGCGATGATTCTCGTAACACAGGCAAATGCGGGCTCTCAGTGGCAACAGCTCCTCAGCTGCGGCGGCCCACAATAGCGATAGCGATGATTTTTGCAACTCAGGCAAATGCGGGCTTTCTTTAGGTAAAAACTTTTATACGCTGATTTACAAACACGCATCAGTCATTGTCTCTGTATGTGTGTGATGTAAAGTGTTCGAACACCCTACCTACACTGATATGAGAGGTGCTATAAAACAAATAAAATACTCGTGGGAGGGTGATAGTGAGGGAATCAGTGAAGAGCCACAAGAAAGATTCTTGCATCCTGGTGCACATTAAGGTCATTATGTACTATGCTTTAAAAGCTAGTACAATTGAATTTATAATTACAAATGTGTTGTAGAATGTCCCATCTTTCCCCAAATTTTTTCAGGGTAGAGCCCCCTTTGTAGTGGCCAGGCTCTCTGTGCACTCGCGATGTACCTTGCAGGTGCTGGTCTGACAAAATTTGCCAAGGCTGCTTTGGGTTCCCAGTCCGGCCCTGGCAGGAGCAGGAACCTCGTACCGCTAAATATACCACTATATGCATACATACCAACAAATGCAATTGAGTCTATCTATCCACCTCAAATTACATCTGCTTGTATAGACCTGAATTCGAAAAATCCATTCTCCCATATATTTTTCTTTAATCTCCCACTTTCCACTTCTTAAATGTTGGCATGTACGTGTATTTATTTATGTGATAAGGCTATTTCACATCTTATGTACCTAAAAAATAAGTGCAGAAATTGCTTGGGAAATGTAGATTCTGGCCTGAGGATTCAACTTGCCGAACTTAAATCAAACATGGAAAAGTTAGTCGCAGCACCAAACTTCCCATTAAACGTTTTCAATGTTTGCATATTATTTCAATATAAAATAATAAAATCTTCAGTATTTCAATTTTGTGGAACCCCAGCGTTCAATAATGATTCCGTGGGGGTCCTCAGGAATCAAAATGTTGTGAACCACTGATGTAGAGCGCTCCAACACCTTCAGATCAAGTTCGAGCTATACAAAGCTGCAAAACATTTTTTAATGGGTGCCATTCCACAGGTCATCACTAGAGGTCCCTAATCAAGTAAGCCAGGCACCACACTGCATACCCCACAGAGGTGCAGTGCCAGAGCGAGGCTCCATGGAGCCGGGAGCTCTGGTCCTTACTATCCATATGTAATGTTGCGCCAGTGACGCAACAGGCGTGGAGCGTAAAGGTCATGTGACCTTCATGTAATAAAAAGGGCCGCGCGCGTAAATCCGTATTTGTAAAGCGCGAACTACTCACCCTTACGGGTCTCAAGGCGCTGAGGGCCGTTGTGGAAATTAAGTGAGCTATTGCCCAGAGTCACATGGTGCTGAGCGGAGCTGCCGCCGGAGCCGGGGATTGAACCGTGAGCCCTGTGCTCCAGAGTCAGCTGCCCTGGCCGATGCACTACACCTCTCCACTACGTACTAGGGCCACTAGGGCTACGACGGCGAGACCACCAGTAACCCACAACTGGCTCCCGTGTTTTCATTTAACGCCTTGCCCCTAGTCTGTAACATCGGACTGCATAAGTGCCTGCCGCGACCCGCGCCGGCCCTTCAAACATAACAATTGGCGACGTGGGCGGGCGTGCCCTCGCCGACGTGCTGCGCATCGGTGAGGCGGCCTTGAGCACTGCTATCGGCTCGCGGCGCTCATGCCCTGGTGCGTGGCGCTTGGTGTCCCGACGGCGGCGCGTTCAGTGGAGTGCCGATCATCGAGGCAGAACCATCAATTAGTGCCCCGCGAGGTAAGGAGGCGAGGCGCTGCCCCTCCCCCGAGTCGGCGCGAGCGACGCACAGAGCCCTGGCCTACCGGCCACGTGGCTCAGGCCTGGAATGCTTGGCTGTCCTGGTTGATGCCCCTTCAGCCTCTGAATGATCGTTGGCCCCTGCATCCTGTCTCCTCTTGACCCAGACTGCAGTGAAGGTAGGAGCTGCATCCAGAAGACACTGTTGGCTGTGTGAGGGGGGGTGAAGTGAGGCCCACATTACAACCAGCCTGGGCACGTCTGAGCTGAGGAAGAGTCCGCTGGCAAGTGGGAGAAGGGCATCCACCTGTAGCAAGGATTTCTGCCCCTGAAGGGACAGTGCTGCAACTGCCACGGGCCACCTTGAGTGGGGGGAGCCCCATTGTAGGAGGTGGCCCACACGCAACGAACGACGCACACGCCCTAAGAAGGACAGCAGCCAGGAGGGACACGGACACAGACCAAGGCGGTAAACATCGCCACCATACCACCTATAGAGCCTTTCATAGTGGAGGGGTCGCCTTCATCATTAGCGCCCAGATGGAAAGATTGGGTGGATCGCCTTCTTATATTCTTTGAGGCCACTAAGGTCCACAAGGACCAGAAACGAGCGATGCTGCTACACCTGGGGGGCAAGAACATCCACAACATCGCCAAAACACTGACAGAAGCGACACCCAAGAACCACCGCACACTGATAGACGCTCTCAATGAACACTTTGAACCAATGGCCAATCAAGATTACGAAAGGTTCATATTCAGGCAAGCGTGACAGCTCCCTGAAGAGTCATTGGACACCTATCACGCCCGACTAAAGAACCTAGCGTCCACGTGCGGGTTCCGCGACGAAAGGGAAGAGATTCGCGGACAGATAATCCAAGGCTGCGCATCGGCCAAGCTCCGCGAACGAATACTAGAAGAGTCAGGGAAGTCTCTCGCGGATATCCTAACCCTGGGGCGGACCAAAGAACTGTCAAAAGCGCGAGCTGTGCACATGGAGGCAGCCCTCCAAGTACCGGTGAAAACTGAGCCAGTAAACGCCGTAACGACCAAACCCCTAACGAGATGGGGCAAGAAAGGGCCTGGAACCTCCACCTCGGGCAACCCAAATCATGCGGATACTGCAGGGGATCCCCACATCCGGCGGCCGAGTGCCCCGCTAAGGGCAAAAGGTGCTCAGGGTGCGGACGGTTTAACCACTTCGAGAAGGTCTGCAGGTCAAAGAGGTACCGCAAGCCCTGCCAAGTGGCAAACACCTTGACCGAAGGAGAAAGAGAGATCAGCGACATGGACGATGACGACGAGGAAGAGAGGGTAGTGTACAAAGTCCACATGATTGGCACCACAACCCGAAAAGCGAGGCGTCTACCCCAATGCAGCATTCGAGTGAGAGCCCAGGACGTCACAGCAGTTGTTGACACAGGTACCACCATCAACATCATGGCATCGGCCCTACACACCACCATGAATCCAAGGCCAGTCCTGCACCCCTCGGCAATAACCGTGTTCGCATACGGTCAAGACTCTCCTCTGAAGATACGAGGCCGCTTCCGAACGTCCATCTCACATGGGGCTCAATCCATCACCACCAATGTTTATGTCACCGAAGATGGGCAAGGAATGCTCTTGGGGTGCGGAGCGGCTGAGGAGTTAGGAGTAGTGACATTTGCCTTTGGGGTGCACCAGGAGTCCATTCAGCACCTCCTCACCGAATTCTCGGAAGTATTCCAGGGGATCGGAAAATTCAAGGGGAAAGAGATACACCTCCACATTGACCTCACTGTCCAACCAGTGGCATTACGGCATCGGCGAATAGCCTTCCTCCTGCGGCCCCTGGTCGAGGAAGAACTCAAGAAATTGGAAGCTGCTGGCATAATTGAGAAAGTATCCAGCCCCGCCTCGTGGGTGTCCCCGATTGTGGTCACCCGAAAGGCCAAACAGCATGGCGCGGTGAGGATTTGCGTTGACATGAGGCTGCCTAACATCGCGATCAAGCGGGAGCGCCACATCACCCCCACGATAGACGATCTGATTGGGGAGATGGCTGGAGCCTGTTGGTTCTCTAAGTTAGATCTGAGGTCTGGATACCATCAGCTGGTGCTAGATGAAGCGTCCCGCAATATTACGACATTCTCAACACATGTGGGGCTCCGGAGGTACACACGGTTGAGTTTTGGGGTGTCCAGCGCGGCTGAAGTCTTCCAGAACATCATACAGGAGCTGATTGCGGACATTCCCGGCGTCCTCAATGTCAGTGACGACATTATGATACATGCCAAAACCATCCCTGAACATAACGAACGCCTTGTCCAGGTGCTTCGGCGCCTGCGAGATGCGGGCCTCACCCTCCATTGAGAAAAGTGTGAGTTCTTACGCAGGAAGCTACAATTCTTCGGTTACACGTTCTCCACGGAGGGAGTCAATCCGGACCCCAAGAAGGTTCGAGATACAAAAGATGCCGTCACCCCCACCAATGTCACGAGGTCCGCAGCTTCCTCGTTATGGTGAACTATTGCGGGAGATTCATTCGGGATCTAGCCAACTTGACCTTACCCCTGAGAGAGCTCACCAAAGAGTCCAACACCTGGAAGTGGGGCCCTGACCAGGCCCAGGCATTCGAGAAAATCAAGGATGCTCTTTCGGCGGCCACCACGCTGGCCTTCTTCGACCCCAGGAAGCTGACATTGGTCGCAGTGGACGCTGGCCCCGTGGGATTAGGGTCTGTGCTGCTGCAGAGATGGAACCCACGTGAAGACTGGGCCCCGGTGGCGTTTACAAGCCGCTCTCTCACCGAAACGGAGCAAAGATACTCCCAAATCGAAAAAGAAGCCATTGCAATTCATTGGGGGTGCCGTCACTTTCACCTGTACGTCTCCGGAAAACCCTTCGTAGTAGCGACGGACCACAAGCCGCTTGTAGCTCTCTTCTCGGGGACCTCAACTAAGCCGCCGCCACGGATTGAGAAGTGGATGCTACAGCTCTAGAACTATAATTGTAAGGTAGAATACCAGCCTGGTTCAAGGAACCCGGCCGATTACCTGTCTCGACATCCCCGGACAGCCACCATTCAGGAGATGGAAGACGCGGCTGACACGGAAGAGTATGTCTGGTGTGTCACCGCTCGCCCCTGTCCCATACCCCTTTCTATGGAGAGCCTCCGTGAAGCAACGGGCCAAGACGAGTGTCTACAGCGAGCCAAAGCAGCCATGAAGAGTGGCCAGTGGCACAAGGCTAAGGAGGAATGGAGAGTCCTGACGGCCAGTGCGCAACGAATTATGGAGAGTATCTATCACATCAGAGACGAGCTCACTGAAGATGACACGGGGTGCTTGCTGAGAGGACACCGGCTGGTGATCCCAACGTCACTAACCCAACGAGTCGTTGATCTTGCACACATTGGACACCAGGGCATGGTCAAAACAAAGTCCCGTCTCCGAACCAAGGTGTGGTTTCCGCTGATGGACAAACTCGCAGAGGCCACTATCCGGGCATGTGTGGCCTGCCAAGTAGCCGGGGAAGCACCCCGACCAGCAACCCATCATTGTGGAACCCCGGCCGGGAGTCCCGTGGTCACGAGTCAGCCTAGACTTTGGCAGCCTTCCCGATGGTCGCCACACCTTCGTGGCCATCGATGACTACTCTAAATACCCGAAAGTGGAGATGATATCGGTGCCCAGTGCTGCTGAGGTCATACCGAAACTTGAGAAGATAATGGCCACCCATGGCCTCACACAAGAACTAAGGACTGACAATGGATCGCCCTTCCAAAGCCAGGAATTTGCCTCCTACTTGCAGTCTCTAGGCATTCACCACCGAAGAATCACACCCCGGTGGCTACAGGCGAACAGGGAAGCGGAGAGATTCATGCGGACCCTCAATAAAGTAATCAGAATTGCACATGATAAAGCCCAGTCCCTGGAGCTGGCCATATTTACCTTCCTAAGGAGCTACCGCCAAACGCCACACTCAACCACAGGCATAGCACCGGCCCACCTTCTTATGGGGCGAGTGATCACGGATTCGATTCCCCATCACCCGGAATGGCAGCCGGAAACCCCCAATGAGTCTTCAATTGATGCCCGGCGCCAAAAGGCGCATGCTCATGTCAGCATCCGGCGGAGAGCCACAGCCCCACGTATCCAGAGAGGGGATGTAGTGTTGATCAAGAATCGAGTTACCAGTGGCAAGTTCCGTTTGACATATGAAAAAGAACCATGGACGGTGGTAACAGTCAGGGGAATCCACGTTATCGCCACTCGAGGGAGAGAAAGGATAACACGCAATGTGTCACACTTCAAGAAATACCAGCCCGAAGGGTCCGGGCCGTCACCAGTCCGGCTGGAGCATAACCTCAATGCCAGGCCAGTGGAAGAAGCCAGTCCAGGTGGAGTGGAAGCCGGGCCGGTCATGGAAAACGTCTGGGAGTCCGAAAGCCCCGAGTCAATTCCGTGCCGAGGGGCTGCTGGTGTGGTGGAGGACGATGGCCGTGGCTCTCCAGAGACCCGGCCCAATGAAGGTTCACTGGACATTGGAGGCCGGGACTCTCAAGGCCGTGGTATGTCACAGCAAAATCTGCGGGGGAACCCTGAGTCTTCCTGCCGTTTGAAGGACTACCTCACGTAAGACTGTTTCATTTTATTTTGGCTGAACGGTTTTCTTTGATGATCATTGCACTGAACTGGGAGGCAACCCAGAGAGCTAATTGCTATTGTTGTTTTGATGTTTGTTGGGGAGGAATGTAATGTTGCGCCTGTGACGCAACAGGCGTGGAGCGTAAAGGTCATGTGACCTTCATGTAATAAAAAGGGTCGCGCGCGAATGTACGCCACTAGGGCTACGACGGCGAGACCACCAGTAACCCACAACTGGCTCCCGTGTTTTCATTTAAGGCCTTGCCCCTAGTCTGTAACATCGGCCTGCATAAGTGCCTGCCGCGACCCGCGCCGGCCCTTCAAACATAACACCCATAATTAACTGTTCCTAATGATCCATAATTGCGGGTGATGCTTTTTGTTTGCTGTGGCGGAGCCTGACCTCTAGCGGCAAGAAGGAGCCTCGCACCGCCATCTCCTACGAGGCGCTCTTCATTCCGCCTTTCCACACTTTCACATATCCATCATTCACACACTATTACTAAAAACTTGTACTAAAGCTTTTAAGAAATCCGTAACCAAACCGCGTTTCATTCTATTTTTTTTATTTATTAGGGACTCTGCTTCAGCAAAGACCCACCAAAAATAATCCACATGTTGCTGGCGCATTCCCAGATTGCAGCAAAGAGATATGCCTCTCCAGGGAAGGTGCAACGAGAAGAAATATGTTTATTTCTCCTCGTTACTTCCTCTTTCTATTTGTGTTGCATTATATTCGTATCCCATACTGTACATGGTCATCTCATTGGATGCAACTAGCCAATCGTTCGACTGCTACGGCGAATAACCGGGGGAGGGTGGACAGCCCTTCCTCATCCTCGACCCAACTGGAAGATCTATGATATTGTCCCATTAAATCTAAATCTAAAAATGGAGTCTGTGTACAATAATTGTACTAAAGATGTGAATTCCGGTACATATCACATCTTGCATATGACTGCCATCAGATATGGGCATTCAAAAGAATGTAAGGCCTTTTTGGCATGCAGTGAACATATCACCATGTGTTCATTTATGTCTGAGGCTTTATGCAGGACACCATATAGATATCGCAGATCGAGCCGCTTTGATCTGTGGGGCCTGAATTCGTCCAGAACCTTGTAGAGGCAGGTAGAGTATCTTGACCATTTGGACCAAGAGATCTGCCCAGTGCTTAATTTGTAAAATAAGAAATGCCAGGGCCCTGACCAGGAGGCCACTGCAGCTTACACCACCCATGGCCCCATCATAGCTGCCAATGACTTTACCAAAACAACTACTAACCATCTCTCTTGCCTGCAAGTGCGACAGTTCAGATTTTTCCATGTCCCCCAAGCTAAAGAAATGCCTGGAGAGGCAGGTATTAGTAATGTTTTATGTTTATTTTATTCATAAACAACAGTTGTTCTGCTCATCTCTAAATTAGATGAGTACTGCCACCCTGTGGCAGAGTGTCATAAGTGTGGTGATGACAATTAAGTGCCGGTGCCGAGCACCGGAAACCAATTAAGTGCAGGTGCCGATCTCCGGAAACCACAGGCTCAAGTCAAGTTAAGCACTGGGTCTGCCACTTTGGAGATGTTTGATGGCTTCCGCCACCTCAGACGTCTTAATATTTTTCTCAAGAACTGCCCTATCATCAGGGTGAGATATTTGGTATCGGTATATCCTCCACAAATTGTAACAGTTAAACTTGATATAGATTTCCCAGGCAATCAGCTAAAGTCTCTGCAATGTCCATGGCTGTGTGGACTGCATTTCCCTGGGCTATACGCACACCCACACCTACACCCATATCTGTCCTGCCTCTCCCTGCACCTGCCAATCTAAGAGCTAACCTGCCTTATTACCCTCCTCATACAGTTTGTGCTGTTGGGCTCGTAAATGTGCCAGTGGTGGCCGCCATATACAAATCATCCAAACAAAAGCACTCTTAAACAATGGCTACCACGAAGGATGACATGTGAATCCTACACCTTGTTGTCCCCTTTGCCTTATGTAAAAAAATGTATACACTGATTTACAAACACACATCAGTCATTGTCTCTGTATGTGTGTGATGTGAAGGGCTCGTATACCCTACCTAAAGTGATATGAGAGGTGCTATAAAACAAATGAAATACGTTTGGGAGGGTGATAGTGAAGGAATCACTGAAGAGCCACAAGAAAGATTCTTGTATCCTGGTGCACATTAAGGTCATTCTGTACTATGCTTTAAAAGATAATTCAACTGAATATCTAATTACTAATGTGTTGGAGAATATCCCACTTTTTTTCCAAATTTTCTTGGGGGGGAGAGCCACCCGAAGCCCCCTTTGTAGTTTTGAAGTACACATGACGGGGCAAACTGCCACCAAGCCATACTCTCTCACAAACTTCTCCACTTCCTTGTAGAACCACAGTCTTCCAGTTGTACGGGACAGCACTCACCCACATCAGCAATTTCTCTGTTGTTCATTTCAACAAAAGTTCATTTGCTGTTACTTGCAGTTCATGAATATTAACAACTTACAAAATGTATTGTAGCTTTACGAACATGAGACGATAAGTAAAACTGTAACGCTATCTTAGCACAACATGTACACACGTAAAATACTTCTGATTCTCAAAGCTAAAAATACTTCTTTACGCATGACAAGCAAATGGAAGAGTTTGTGACTTTGCAGTGGCTTCTGGGTATGCAAATTTTCCCAAAACAGTTGGTTGCAGTCAGGCCGCCTGCCCTCTAGTAACAGCGGTTGGTACTGCTCCTGCTGCTTGGTTGAAGTGTTCCATTTCTTCCTCCCATCCACTCCACTCTCTCTCTCTCTCTCTCTCTCTCACACACACACCTTCTCTCTCTCTCCTCTCGTTCACACTCACACACACACACACACACACTCTCTCATACACACACTCTCTCTCTCCTCTCTTCTTTCTCTCACACTCCCACACACACACCTTCTCGCTCTTTCTCTCACACATGTCCTCTCGCTCTCTCTCCTCTTCTCTCTCTCCTCTTCTCTCTCTCTCTCACTCACACACATCCACACACTCTAAAAAAGAAATAGCGACAAAGCCAATGGTTTGGAATTTTAGATGTCAGTGCTTAATAATTCTTTGATGGTTTTTGAGCACTAAATAAATCTGTTGCAAAAGAAACAAATGATGGACGGAATGCTGAACAATGAAAACATTCACCCCCCAGTCTAAACATCAGGGTTAAATCCATCCTTCTTTGGGGCATATTTACAAGCTGGAGATAAAAAATTATCGCCGTTTTTGCGGTCGTTTTCGGCCGAAAAGCGGCGATAATTTTATCGCCTAATTAGCAAGGCCACGCTAACGTGTGAAACCTTGCTTTAGCGTCGGGATTCCTAACGCCCAGCTTTGCATCTCTAATGAGATGCAGAGTGGGCGTTCCTGACCTGACATGACATCGCTAAGCGACATTTCTCCTATCATCAAGCCCCACGCTATGAAGCATAGCGTCAGGAAAAGTAGCGATAACCCCTGTCATCGCTACTTTCCTTACGCCTGCTTCAGGACTGACTTAGCCATGATAGCCTATGGAAGGTGGATATCATGGCTAAGTTTGTGAGTCCCTATCAGCAAGCTAACGCCACACTGCGTGAGATTATCGCTGGGTTGCCAGCGATAATCTCACGTTAGGCAGTTATTGTGAGGGTTTTTATCGCTGAGGAGATAAGCGTTGCTAATAGCATGCTATCTCAGCGATAAAAATCCACGTTACCCGGCGATAATTATCCTCACGCTAAGAGCGCTGAGCGATAATTATCGTCGGTTGTTGCTGATATGCCCCCTCGTTCTTTTGCTCACCGGCCACCTCGGTTTAGACCCAGCCGTATGCAAATCGGTCTTCACTCTGCTCCTCATAGGAACAGTCCAGCCCGAACTGCCAGGCGAGGTCCTCCCTGGAAACAAGCACTCTTTTGCTTTTGTTGCCCTAAGTGGGAAGGGTATGCCTAGATGTGGATGGAGCGTTTTTTTCGTGTGGGCGTTTGGGCGTCGCCCTACTGATTATTTTGCCCCAGGGCCCAGGCAGTTGAAGACAAAAATGCAGTATTAAATTACTTCCAAAATCTCAGGCCATGAGAGTCATCTGTCTTAGCTGCGGGCCAGTAACATGACGTCACAGTTTGCCTGCGGCAGGCTTAAGGCGGTGGGGTAGGGTTAGTAGTCAATAGTGACAACAACTGCGCAATACGCATGTTGAGTTGGCCGGGTACGTTTCCCTGGCCAGCCCAACATGTACAATCTTAAGAGTCTCGCCTCAGTACAATAGAGAGCGGAGGGGGTCAAAGTCGCAGCCCACCGGTCTCATGAGGAGCGGCCAGTTGTCCTGCCCTGGCCAATCCAAGTGCTGCTTTAGCAGCACCTGGATTGGCTGCTTAGGTCTCTTCATTCACAAGCTGATGCAAACAGCCCATACCACCAGATCTCCTGTGATAGCACCCTCCAAAAACATTGCCACAGATGACCACGGCAACTATCGCCAATGAGATGCAGAGTAGGCGTTCCCGAGCAAAAAGCCGCAACAACACCACTCCACAACATTCTCATCGACCAGCCACAACGGCGATGAGATCCCAAAACAGGCGATAAAGGGCGTTAGCAGCAGGAAATTAACACCTGCTCCGACCTGGTGTGAAGTCCGACGACAACCAGCTCCCACAAGAAAGGGATCCAAGCCCAGAGCCACACCTGAAGATCAACAGAAGCCATGGAGCTACTCATCATGCAGCTCAGAGCCCCAACAGGGACACAAAACCCACCGCCACCACCCCCAGGACCGCCACCCCCACCCCGACCCCCACCGCCCCCCCCCCCCCCCCTCGGACCACCACAGAGGCAGCGCAGACAAAGACAGCGGACCTTCAGGAAATGCACAAGCCTCACAGACGTAACACCAGAGCATGTCATTGCCCACTACAGGCTCAAAAGGACAACCATCCTCCGCATCCTGAACATCATCGCCCACAGGCTGACGTTACCAACACAGCAGAGAACCAACATCTCTCCGCAGACAAAGCTGCTGGCTGTGCTGCACCTGTTGGCCTCAGGGACATTCCAACTAACAACTGCCAGCCCTATCCAAGTTCCTCAAACCTGTCCTGGATGCCATCATCAGCTTGGAATCCCAGTACCTACACTTCCCGCACACTGCGCAGAAACAGCTGGAGACCAGGCAAGGATTCTACGCCATAGCTGGATTCCCGCACGTCTTGGGGGCAATCGACTGCACACATGTCCTACTTGTCCCCCCTGCAGACACTGCACACAATTACCGCAACAGAAAGCACACGCATTCAATCATTGTGCAGGCAATAGTGGACCACCGGGTACTGTTGACCAATGTCATCGCCAACTACCCAGGCAGTGTGCATGACTCACACATCTTTCGACAGTCCATCATCAACCGGCGCTTCCAGGATGGCACCTACGGAAATGCAGTGCTCGTTGGTAAGTAGCAACTGGACACACCACACACCTCAACTCCACAATCATGCAACACACAACTCTGGCAATACACATGTCACAAACCCACAAACAACATGCCAAACAACACACCCGCCCACCAGACCCGACAGCACAACTTACTGTGGCAACCTGGTCTAGCCATGTATATGACCCACCAACAGCATGGCACATCAGCCACACACCAGCGGAATGTGTAGGTAGGTGGCAACCAGGCATGTGCGAAGGAGGCGAGTGACCATTAATGAGAATGCACACGTTGCCAATTGTGGCATGGATGTGCTGAACAGACTGCAGTATGCAGACCGCAGACATATCCATCCCGACAAATACTGCTGGTGGTGGTAGTGTTGTGGACAGTGGACGCAACCATGTCACCCCAGCCAGTGGAGAAGATCTCGGAAATGTAGCTTGTTATGTCCCCTCTGTAAGCGTGTGCGTAGTGGGCTTGCCCGGCGTATGCCAGGCTAGCGCAGGGGTGTGAATAAAAAGCACGTAGGCCTGGGCGTGGTTCTCTTCTGGAATGCCCAACGTCTCTGCCAGGGTGGTGCCTCTCACCCCTCCATGAGGCCAAAGCTGTGTGCGGGGGTGCCTGTGATCATGTGTGCCTGCCGCATCCTGTGACACAACTCCTCAAACCAGTCTCGTCCGCCCCTGCGCATCCAGGCCAAACTGCACACCTGCCTATACCAAAGTGTCTCCAAGAATGCCCACCACGTGCCTGTGCTAGCTCCATGCCTGAGGCCCGCGAACATGGCAGGCTTCTCAGACCATCACGGCCTCCGCAAGCAAGGCACATAGTACTACTTCCGTTGACGCACTCCACCGGCATACACAGCGGACAACTAGGTTGCACATTTGGAACTGAGTCTTCATTACGTAATGGCAGAGTACATATTTAAGGCAGAGCTCAAATCCCTATACTCCCTTCGATGTGGTGCCACCAACATCTTGCATAGCAGTCCGACCACACGTGTCTGTGAGCCTTTGCGGACTTCTGCCTTAGGCCTACACACCTGTCCAGCAGGCCTTAGACAAATCCTTTACAGTTTGTCCCAGCCAGGACACGGCATCGTCGCTTTGTGCACACACACCCTGCTCTGGTGCCTCCACCTCCGTCACCCAGGAAACGTTTCCACATGCCATTCCAACGCCATGTGTTAGTGATCCAGGAGGAGCTGGCTGCACAGCGGCTGCCCCATGCTGACCCCTGCCTCCGGCACACACTGCGGTCGAGTCAGACACACATTTGGAACTGACTCTTGATTTGTCAATTGCAGAGTTGATAACAGTGTACAGGCCTCATCGCTGACTACATCCCCTTCCAGCTCTGGTGCCACTGACTCTGTGACACGGGAGTCATGGGCACCCTCGCATTGGACTAATTTGGCGTCTGAGTCCATGGCCTGGGGGTTCTCTTCATCATGTAGCTGATACTGACATGGTGGGATACAGGAAACTGTAGCATTCATCTCCTACATTATGCCTGTTTCTGCTTGCTCCTGCCCTCTGCCTCATTCCCTGGATGGACACCTTCCACTGTCCCCCTTAACACTCTGCAACATTCTCCTGGGACATCAACGAGGACCCACTCAGCTCTTGTGGCCCTATCTCAGTGCACCACAAGTCACCGTTCCTTGCGGGTGTGCCTGTGCCTGTGCCTGCCGCAGTGCATCCTGTGCCACTGACTCTGTGCAGCTCAAGTCATGGACCCTTGCTGTTTGTACTTTGGACTTCTGATTGTCAGATCACTGTTGTAGTTGTTGGCAGCACCAGCCAACCCCTGAGGGGTTGCTTACACTACCCTACACCCATCCAGCACAGGCGTCACTGGACGTGTGACCCTGGCAATAAAGGTGCTGGGTGCATGTGCCGTTACCACAAATGGTCTCATTGTGTCCGTGTGATCATCATGTATTCATGAGGGCCCCGGGCCATACCACATCACATCATGCTGTGTACAGTGTGTGCAATCTTGTCACCTCAGACAGTGGTGTAGGCGTTTGACATGTGGCTGTGTCAGACCCATCTGTGAGCGTAAGTGAGTTGACCGGTGTATGGCAGTACGGCATGGGGTGTGGTCTTTCGACACGTGGCTCTGGGCGTGGTTGAGATTAGGCCTTGGGAAAGAGGCAACTGATGCGTGTGTGTCTGGTGTGGTGTCAGCGCCACCCATCACACATTGTGCGATGTTGCTTTGTGGCATGCCCACGGCGTGCAGCCATATCCGAGGGGTACATGAGGGTGAGCAAGCACGCACACGGTCTGGGAACATACATGCCAACTTTTGTGTGTGTCGCTATTTCCACAGCATGGGCCAGAGGTCTACACTCAAGGGCAGGGCGAGTTCGGCCAGGCATGTACCCTACATCTGTGTCCGCCCTGTCCTTACCATAGGCTTACACGCACGTGGTCACACACCTTCAGCAAATTACATCACTGTGTCATTGTCAGGCTTATGGACATGCGCAGACAGGCAGGGTAATGATGTGCCATAGTAGTGCAAGTGATGCAACCGCACTGCACACACTAGTGAATAGGCTCGGGGGGAGGGAGGAGCAGCAGTGAGGCTACGTAATACACATTGATGCCGCTCATGTGCAACAGGCAGTACATGTCATACAGGAATCACATAGTCACACATATCACACACCAATGAACCAGTGAGCCTGCCAACAGATCATCCCGAACCAACTGTTGACTCATGTCTCTCTGCACTGTCTCAGGTGACCAGGGATATGCACTCTCTTGGATGATGACACCCCTCCGTGCACCGAACACAGTCCCAGAGGCAGTACAATGTGGCCCACAAACGCACCAGGGGCATCATGGAATGCACATTTGGCGTATTGAAGTCACGTTTCAGGTGCCTGGACGTCACTGGTATCCTCCTGTACGGGCCAGACATCGTGTGCAAGATGATCGTTGTGTGTTGCACAACATATGTGTACACAGCAAGGCACCATGGATGCCAGTCCCAAAGGCACCGGATGATGAGGATGAGGACGAGGCAGGTGGACCAAGCCCCAATGCAGCGGCAGCAGTAATAGCCCGCAGGGACGACATCATTACAAATTTCTTTAGATGATCAAGGGGCATGTTTACAACGAGGCGATAAAAAATTATCGCCGCTTTGGCGGCCGTTTTCGGCCGAAAAGCGGCAATAATTTTATCGCTATATTAGCAAGGTCACGCTAACGTGTGAAACCTTGCTTTAGCGTGGGGATTTCTAACGCCCAGCTTTGCATCTCTAATGAGATGCAAAGTGGGCGTTTCTGACCTGACATGACAGGAGAAATGTCGCTAAGCGACATTTCTCCTATCATCAAGCCCCACGCTATGAAGCATAGCGTCAGGAAAAGTAGCGATAACACCTGTTATCGCTACTTTCCTAACACCTGCTTCAGGACTGACTTAGCCCTGATATCCTATGGAAGGAGGATATCATGGCTAAGTTTGTGAGGCCCTATCAACAAGCTAACGTGAGATTATCGCTGGGTTTCCAGCGATAATCTCACGTTAGCCAGTTAGCGTGATGATTTTTAGCGTTATTGAGATAAGCGTTGCTAATAGCACGCTATCTCAGCGATAAAAATTCACGCTAGCCGGCGATAATTATCCTAGCGCTAAGTGCACTTTGCGATAATTATCGCCGGTTGTTATTGATATGCCCCAAGTCACATAGGGACTCACAAACTTAGCCACGATATCCTCCTTCCATAGGATATCATGGCTAAGTCAGTCCTGAAGCAGGTGTTAGGAAAGTAGCGATATGGGGGCATATCAACAAGCAGGCGATAAAAAATTATCGCCACTTTTGCGGCCGTTTTCGGCCGAAAAGCGGCAATAATTTTATCGCCTAATCAGCAAGGTCACCCTAACGCGTGAAACCTTTCTTTAGCGTCAGGATTCCTAACGCCCAGCTTTGCATCTCTAATGAGATGCAAAGTGGGCGCTCCTGACCTGGCATGAAAGGAGAAATGTCGCTAAGCGACATTTCTCCTATCAGCAAGCCTAACGCTATGAAGCATAGCGTCAGGAAAAGTAGCGATAACCCCTGTTATCGCTACTTTCCTTACGCCTGCTTCAGGACTGACTTAGCCATGATATCCTATGGAAGGTGGATATCATGGCTAAGTTTGTGAGTCCCTATCAACTAGCTAACGTGAGATTATCGCTGGGTTTCCAGCGATAATCTCACGTTAGCCAGTTAGTGCTAGGATTTTTATCGTTGATGAGATAAGCGTTGCCAATAGCACGCTATCTCAGCGATAAAAATCGGCGCTAGCCGGCGATAATTATCCGAGCGCTAAGTGCGCTCAGCGATAATTATTGCCGGTTGTTGTTGATATGCCCCAACAGGTGTTATCGCTACTTTTCCTGACGCTATGCTTCATAGCGTGGGGCTTGATGGTAGGAGAAATGTCGCTTAGCGACATTTCTCCTCTCATGTCAGGTCAGGAACGCCCACTTTGCATCTCATTAGAGATGCAAAGCTGGGCGTTAGAAATCCCCACGCTAAAGCAAGGTTTCACGCGTTAAAGCGGCGATAATTTTTTATCGCCTCGTTGCAAATATGCCCCATTGTGACTGTCCTTGGCATTAATGGTACAGCACACATTGACCACAGGCACGGAATTTGCAAATAAATGCCTTACAAACCTACATTCACTAAGTGCATGTCACTCATCTGTACCAGCACGTCACTCAGTCAGGTGTGAGTGTGACATGTGTTTATGGCGAGTTTGTGATGTGTTCATGGATGGTGGGTGTATCACCTCTGTGCAGTGGTGCTGTTTGGGGTGTCACGTATTCTAACTGCCAGTCCTGTGTTTCACAGTTGGTTGGGTATCCCACTCTTCGGCGTTTCACATGTGACCAGGGTTATTCCATTTTGGCTGTCATTTCTGGCCTACAGGTGACCTCAGGGTTCATTGTGGGGTCGGTTATGTACCACCTTGATGCAGGATGCCCCCTGTGACTCAAATCCCACAACATGTGTAACATGTATGTAAGCGGGAGTCACTGCTCCTACATTCATCCATGCTGGCATGTTTGTTTGCTCATGGTCATGACACGTCTGTGAATTTGTGTTTTTATTTAAGTACAATTGTACAACATTGTTTTATAGACCATATTGTTTGAGATACAAAATAGATATGTGTAACTGTTTACCAATGTGTGAACACTGATGAGATTATGAATTTATTGTGAATTATATAATACCAGATCATTGTCAAGGTGAATCCATCTCCAGGGAGTCTCCACAAGCAATAATGTTTTGATGTAACTGTTTTTAACATGAAATTAATGTATTAAATTGATGTAATCATACAAAATCTTGTTATATAGTTACTTTTTTACAAAGTTTAAGTACTATTCGATTTGACACTATTTTTAAAATTCAGATGAACAACCTGTTGTGAATAACATGACAGAAGAACACAACTGTACCAAAGACCCTTTGGTAAATTATCTTTACATTTACACACTCAAAATCATACAAACAATTTACATATAACCACTTTTTAAAGAAGAAGAAGTAACTTTGAGAAACATTAGGCAATGAGTGAGGTGATGATTTTGGGGTCACCCCTTACCTAGGGGGAGGGCAAGCAGATGCCTTGAACACAAAGAGCATATCATGCTGAACGGCAGTTGTCCCATCCTCCTAGGACCACCCCAAGCAAAGTTATGGGCAAAAATACAATGCCAACCAAAGGCCCTGCAAAGCATTATGGGACGAGATTCTAGAGTTTATTGAATATTATAAGTATTAGCTCTCTGCGAGTCCCAGAGCCTGCTCCTTGAGGAATGTTTTGATATTGTATACTATAATATTCACTGCACTCTAGAATCTCTTCCCATAATGCTTTGCAGGTCCTTTGGTTGGAATTGTATGTTTTTGCCCATAACTGTGCTTGGGGTGGTGTTAGATCTGGGGGTCTCTAGTTGGCAGAGGTATTCACCTTAGACCAAATAGGGACCCTTGCTTCTAGTCAGGGTACAGGGACACACACGGTAGATAACCCCTGCTCACCCTCTAGGTAGCTTGGCTCGAGCAGACAGGCTTATCCCCAAGGCAATGTGTAAGGTATTTGCACGTAGACACCACAATGATCCCCCCTCCGCACACCACAAACTTAGGCCACACAGGTGAGTTATATCAAAAATAATATATCTTTATCTAGTTTCCGCAGTTGAAATCAAGCATCACAGGTTTACACAATAGTTGCTTTCTTAGTTGGTCGGGATCATCAGACGATAGTCTCTAGTCTCTTGAGTGATTCGATACTCACTGAGAATGAATCAGTTTGTAGGCTCTCGATGTTTTAGGCAGCTACGTTGCTCCGGCGGTGTCACTGCGCTCGTTATACAAGCGCTCCTCGGGCTGTTCGGTGCAAGGATTCCACAACTCCCTCGACGAGCCCCCAGTGACGATGTCGACGTCACCGGAGTCAGCCACTCACAGCGCGGCTTCGTAGAGCAGGGAAATACGACTCTCGATCTGCTTCAGGCCTCCGGGTCGCGGCAAGGCACGTGCCAATGAGCACGTCGATCTTCTTGATGCGGCAACCGGTGTCGGGCCCGGCTCGGTGCGGTACTCTCCAGCAAGACAGAGAGCAGCCAGCCCACCTCACAGGCAGATGTTGAGAAGCTTGGTAGAACAGTCCACGGTCCCTGCGGCACACAGCAGCGCAGGTGGGACACAGCAGAGTCTTGAGTTCTTGGCAACCTTTCTATCCCTGGGTTGCGAAACAGGAGGCCAGCTCTTCTCAGGCCCTTGGAGATTCAGTTGAAGACACAGCACACAGCAAAGTCTTGTTTGGTCAAGTGGATAGGGTCAGCACACAGCAGGACCCCTTCTTCTCCTTAGCTTCAGTTGTACGCCAGAACAGGTCAGCCTTTAGAGCACACAGCACGGCAATCTTCCTTTAGTTCTTCAGCGGTCCGTCTTTCAGCAGAGGTTCCTCTCGATGGTCGAATCTGAAAATCTGTTGTCAGGGGTCTTGTACTTATACCCCTAGAAGTTTTTGAAGTCTTTGTGCAAGTGGGTCCTGAGCCCGGTCTGATCCAGTTCTGGGTGTTGCTGGAGCACTTTGTTTTCCTGGCTCCTACATTCTTTTCAGAGCGAGGGGCAGGGTCGTCAGCTGCCCAGCAGGAGGTGGAGCCAGCAGAGTGGCAGGCAGGCACAGCCCTATTCAATCCCAGGTGCTATCTCCTCCCTCCACTCTCCTTGCGATTGTCGCCATTCAGCAGAGGGCTGACTCAGCCAACCTCCCGGGGGATCCCCAGCCCCCTGTCACTCTCAAACCAGACAGTCAATCCACAAGCGCGCCCAGGCACACAGAAGGGTCAGACAAGAGAACAGCTACTCTCTAAAAAGTACTGTTCTCCAACTCAGGATTTAAAAACAATCTCTCCTAAAAGATGTGTTATTAAATGCTGAGCTCAGGGATATCAAACACTCATGTCTTATCTTGTTCGTATGAGAAGATAGGCGGATAGCCATTGGCACCCGCCTCCCTCATGTTAGCCTATGGAACAAGATAGCCTTGCAGTAGTGAACACACAAAATGGCCGGTGTTCACTACCAGAACATGTTACCTGCACTAGTACATGCTCTACCTTCTACATACACTGCACCCTGCCCAGGGGGGTACCTTGGGCCTTCCATAGAGATGACTGACGTGTATGAAAAGGGAAGGGTTAGGCCTGGCCAGTGTGGACACTGGCCAGGGGGACATGGCAGTCCGGGGACTGCAGGCAGGCCTGCGGCGGCAGGCCTGAGACACCGTTTTAGGGCTACACAGGTGGGTGGCGCAATCAGCGCTGCAGACCCACTAGTAGCATCCGTCATCACCAGCCCTGGCACACACAGTGCACTTTACTAGGGACTTCATGGTGATACAGATATGCCAATCAGGTATATCCAATCAATACGATATTTTACACAGGGAGCACTTACACTCTGGCACTGATTAGCAGTGGCAGAGTGTCCAAAGCATCTAAACCAGCAAAACGAAATCCAGCACAGCATCAAAAATCCATGTAGCAGAGGCAAAAGATAGGGGAAAAACCCACGCCAAGGATGTCAGGTCTAACAGGTGGTCCTAGGGGGATGGGACCACCACTGAATCATCTCAGCATGATGTGCTCTTTGTGTTCAAGGCATCTGCTTGGTCATCTCCCTAGGTTAGGAAGGACCCCAAAATCATCAGGTCTCTCACTGCTTGCTATTTTTGATGTTCACTTTTGTGAGATGAATACGTGCTTGAAATATGGTCGTTATAGTGAAATGGCTATATACATTTGAGCATGCAAGGATGACTATTATTTTTGTTTATTGAAGGTATGAGAGATTTATGTTTAAAACTTTTATTAATATAGGACCACGCTAATGCAAAAGTAACCAATTTTACTTTCCATACTACAAAGCATATAACCAATTCATATCAATTAACGAGAGAGGTGATGATTTTGGGGTCCCCCCTAACCTAGGGGGAGGACCAAGCAGATGCCTTGAACACAAAGAGCATATCATGCTCAATTATTGTGGTGGTCCCATTCTCCTAGGACCACCCCAATCAAAGTTATGGGCAAAAATACAATGCCAACCAAAAGCCCAGCAAAGCATTATGGGGCAAGAGTTGAGAGTTTAGTGAATTTTATAGTATTAGTTCTCAGCTGAGCCGGGAGAGCCTGCCCCTTGAGGAATGTTTAGATATTGGATACTATAATATTCACTGCACCCTAGAATATTGTCCAATAATGCTTTGCGGGGCCTTTGGTTGGGATTGTATTTTTTGCCCATAACTGTGCTTGGGGTGGTCCTAGGAGGATGAGACCACCACTAATAGCTCAGCATGATGTTCTCTCCCTTGGTTAGTTTGGACATCAAAATCATCACCTTTCTCACTGAGTGGGGTGTTTTCTTTTTCACTTTTGTGCAATGACTATATGCATTTTAGCATTTGAAGGTCTGATTCTTGAAGGGCTGGGCCTGCATCACTCTGGCTTGACTGGAGCCAGGCTGTGTCACTAGGGGTGAAGGGTCACTGGGGGTGAAGGGTTTTCAGAGGACGGGTAACGCTTGTCCAGCCTTCCTTGAGAGATTGGGCCTTTGCTTCCTGACTTGTCTGGGGGCAAGGCTGATGTCTCTGGGTAGGGTGGGCAGGAAGAAGATCCCTTGGAGACCAATGTTACAGAAGGGGTCACCAGCTTTCCCTGAGACGGCGGGGTTCGGCCTGTGGCACCTGGCTTGACCGGTACCAGGCTGCACACCCCAAAGCTGACACCCCCACGGCAAGTTCCAGTGGAAAGGAGTAGTCTGCAGCATTTCGCATACCGGCGGTGCTGGCAGACCCCAGTCTGTGGCTGTGACTGGCCACCTGCACTCTCCACCTGCCAGCGGACCAGACGACTTTGTCTGCGGTGTCCCAGGAAAGCTGCCCACACCCCCACCCCTCCCCTGTCCGCGCAGATCACGCTGGCCCCCTTGTGACAGAGAGCAAGGGAGGGGAACAGGGGAAGCCTCATCTCATCGTCAAAGAAATTCCAGAGTGATACAGTAGCGGTCTTGCGTAACACCTGCTACTGTTGCCATGAGTGTCTCCATTCGGAGGTAAGACTGAACAGACATAAAAAGTTCAAAACCTACGCTTTTCTTTTCTTGGAGGAGCACACTTGTGACATTTATACAGAGGCAACGGGCAGATTTTATTTCTGATCCTATCACGCCCCTTGGCCTCGGATCCCCGTTTTGCATACAGGGGAGACTGCCTGTTATACCGGAGCAGTGGCGGCCGCCCGCTCCCATAGTTTATTTTGATTTTCTAAACTCCCCAGAACATTTCTGATTCTGCTAATACACAGCGCGTAAAAGCCGGCACGCCTGCTCCCTCAATCGCACAGGAGCTCGGCGGGTGCCGATAGACATTAAGTTGAGATACCTGCAGGGGGTTACTCCCCCGCCCCCATCGAGGTGATTAGCATGGCCTCATATACACGCATGGATGGCAATATACGCGCATCAGATTACGTGCCAAATACGGTGCATGTGGAAATTGATGAAGCTCAAAGGAAGGAGAAGAATGTCTTGTTTCTCATTGAAGAAGTGTTAAAGAAGGAGTGTAATTTATCTGAGAGGGCGATTGAATGTGTGCAGGACTTCTCCAACAGGGGCGTGTTTGATGTTACCTTTTCTAGTGAGTCTATTTCAAGGGTTTCTCCACAATGCAACAGGGAAACAACACAGTAATGCTTTCTATGGGCTCTCTGTAACCCCTATGTTTGCGCCTAAGGAGACTGTGCTAGTGGTACATATGTACAACCCATACACGGATCCCATGCTAATCGAAGTGTTTTTGAGTCGTTATTGTGCCACCATCAGAGATTACAAACCTGTGTGGGATTTGGAATGGGAAGAGGAAATATATGGTAACATTCAAGGGGTACCCTGAAGGAGTAAGTGGGTTGGCACATCCACCACAGACATTCACCCTGAGAGCCAATAAGGGTTTTTTGGTTTACTCAGGGTAGCCCCTTTTTTGCAGACTCTGTGGTAGTGAGGAACACCTCTTTAAAATGTGCCCCAGGGGTAAATTCTCCTATGCCTCAGCAGCTAGCACCCATTCCACGCAACACGCTCCAGCCGCTCATTCCACCCGGCCAGTAGCTGCACCAGAGCTACAGACCCGGCAGGAACAACCAGACATTACTGACTCTGACATACTGGGTTGCTTTGATGGTATAGAGATTAGAAGGCGTAGCGCACAAGCAGAGCAGGAGGGGGCACCAGAGGCGGCAGTGCCTCCCATGGACACTGAAGCTCCTCCTAGCCCCATTCCTCTGCTGTCCCAGCTGGCAGGGGATGAGGTGGAGCGCATAGAAACAAAGAGGATTAAAACTGCAGCTTTAGAAAGAAGAGCGCGGTGCGAGCATCTTAAATCGCAGGGTACTACTTCCTCCACAGTGCCTGGTGCTGCACGTACCCTCACAGAGGACGAGAGTCCCATCACTGAGGTCCCCGATTCTGGTGTCTCAGTGATCCCCCCCACAGCGCAAGTACTTGTCAAAAACGTCACCATAGAGCAGGCAGTACAGGGTCTGAGGCAGGCTGCACAGGACACTGCTCTTTCTTTGCATTCCTCGACTGTGGCCACAGAGAGGGGAAAGGATATGGAGCACAGCGGGTGGACTACATACACTTCCAACAAGCGCAAAGCGAGATGTACTAAAAGCCCAATGGACTCACCTGCTGTCACCCGCTCCAAGCGACGTCCTTCTTCCTTGGACCACTTTCCCCGAGGGGGAAGGTAAGGCCCTCTACTTTCCCTCTCGGTTACCAAGGAGGGTTTATCAGATGTTGCACAGGTCTTGGAAGTCAGTGATGGCCCTATAATAGATATAGAAAGCACACCAGATTTGGAGGCCCTGTTCTCAACCTCCATAATCACCAGTTGCGAGCGGATGGGAATCACTGAAGATGGAGAGTCAGTGAGGGCAACTACCTCTTCCAAGGTGTAAATATGGCTGGTTCGCTTATGGTTTTCATTATGGCAGTCACAGTAGCCTCTTGCAACGTGAGGGGCATAGGTAATGCTGTCAGCAGAGCAATTGTATAAGATTATTTTGCAAACACACAAGCTGATGTCATATGTCTTCAGGAGTGTTATCTCCCCCATCAGATGCGATACACCTCATTCCAACAACAATGGGCATTTGGGCCATCGGCTTGGTCAGGAGGAGCTAATAGGAACGATGGGGTGGTCATCCTCCTTAAAAACAAACCTTGGCAGATCTTGGAGGAAAAGGTTTTATACCCAGGAAGGGCTCTTTTGATTTCAGTATTTATGGATGGCATACCATTATGTATTTGTGTTGTTTATGCACCAGCCTCCAAACAGAAAGAGAGGGCTTGTTGAATCTAATCAAACCTCTATTAACAGGTGTTATACCTCTCTTACTAGCCAGGGATTTCAATTGCATCACGCACAGCAGGGACAGGCAAGGGTCCCAACAAAATTATTTACTGGATGTTACGTCAAAACTGTTATTAACTCTCATACAGGATTTACACCTATATGATACTTTCCGGAAGCATCATCCGCCAGGTGAGGGCTACACTTAGGAGGCCGTTAACGGCCTCACACGATCACGCATTGATTATGTGTTTGCTTCTAAAACTCTATTCGCCGATAGCAGCTCTGTTACACCCATACCCTTTTCAGATCACCATATAATCACAGTCTCTTTGTCAGTTCCTGATCGACCTCAATGGGGTCCTGGATCATGGAAAAATAATAATGACCTCCTTACAGATCAGCAGGATTTGTAACAAATATGTTATGAGCTACCAGAAGTAGGCCCAAAGGAAGGCTCACTCCCCCAATGTGTACCAATGGTGGAAAGGGGTTAAAACTAAAACACGGCTGTTCTTCCGAGAGCAAGGGAAGCTCCGAAGCAAAAGGGAATGGCAGGACTTCCAGCGTTTACAAAGGAGACTTATACTCCTCCACCAAAAGAAAGAAGTTGTGGGTGATGTAAAAGACAAGATACTCTCTACGAAACTAGAAATGCAGAAGTGGTTAAACAGAGGGAATAAAAATGCTATCTTCCAATCAAGGGTCACGCATTCCCAAGAGGATGAAAAGTGTACTTTTTTTTTCTTTAAAAAAGCTCACGCATCACACAAGCTGCTAACTAAATTACAAAATGCGAAAGGGGACCTATTACAGGGGGTAGATACGTTCCAGACCATCGCTTTTGACTTCTATCAGTCCTTGTATGATGCTCCTGTCAAAACACCTTCAACTTCAGATTTAGAAGAGTACTGTTCTCTACTCACAGGAGGGTTAACATTAGATCAAAGTAACTTCCTTGGGCAACCTTTTGGAGGTGAGGAATTTCTGGATGCACTGAGATCCTCCCCCAAAGGCTCGATCTCAGGTTTGGAAGGGCTAACTTGGGAGTTTTACAAGAAGTTCTGGGGACTGTTATGCTCTGACTACTTGCAGGTCCTGGAAGAGGGTTTTCAATATGATTGTTTTACACATGATTTTTTGAGACCAATTTCACTACTAAATGTGGATTACAAATTGGTATCTAAAGTCCTGGCGCGTAGGTTTAGGAAAGTTCTTCATTCATGTATCCACCCTGACCAGACATGTGCATTTCAAGGACGCACCATCGTTGACAGTTTGGTTACCATTAGAGCTGTTCTGTGGTATGCTCAAGAAAGATCTCTATCACTTGGGGTTTTAAGTCTAGATTTCCACAAAGCCTTCGACCGGGTGGCTCACCCATACCTTTTTGCTGCACTTCAACGCTTGAATGTACCGCAAAATATCCTAAGCATCCTACACACTCTGTATAACACAGCACACAGCAGAGTGAGCATCAATGGTTTCCAAACGCGAGAGTTTCCTATCCGTGCTGGGGTGCGACAAGGATGTCCCTTGACCCCAGCGCTCTTTGTCAGTGCTTTAGAGCCTTTCCTGTGCAAGCTACGAAGACAAAATCATCAAGGGTGTGTTTGTACCAGGGAGTGGTACTCCTGACAAAACGGTTGCATACATGGACGATGTCACAATCTTGTGCATGGATGCACAATCTGTGCGCAGAGCTCTACTACAGGCTTCACTCTTCCAAGAAGCATCAGGTCTCCGCTTAAATGTGGACACATGTGCGTGTCTCCCTATGGGTCCCTGGGACCGGCTAACTAATCTCCCAGTTGCATTTACCACAGAGCCCACAAACATACTAGGGGTGCACTTCGCCACTGATACTCATATAGAGAAAACTGGAAAGAAGTGCAGGAAAAAATGAAAAAAAGATCACCTTCTGGAAATTGCGCAAACTCACCCTCGAGGGCACGATCATGGTAACAAAAGCTGTTCGTCTTCCTATCCTGCTATACCTGTCTATGGTTTTCCCTCCACAGGCCCGCACATTGCAGAAATGCTCCAAATTGATTTTCTCTTTTATTTGGGGTTTGAAAATGGAAAGGTTGAGCAGGGAAAAGATGTGTACCATTTGGAAAAATGGGGGGAAAAGTATGCCTAATATCGAAGTGTTTCTCTTTTCTAAAGTGTTATGCTACGCTGTATCACCGTCTCATGTGGACTCCATGTCTGTACCAAGTTTCTTCACCAAGTATTTCTTGGGAACGGGGGGGCGTGGCCAACCGGGCAGCGAAATGGCCGCTCTGTGAGCGAGCTCCGCCGGCTGCACTATTAAATCCTGAAATAATCCTACCCAAATACGTGAAAAGTCCCGTATTCTGAACCGGAGGGTGTCGCACATCGAGCAGCGCTGCCGTCGATCGTCTGAGGGCAGCTGGAAGCCGCGGAGCCGAGCTGTGCCCCTGTCTTCCCCGCCCGCGCGGATCCTCTGGCGAGAGCCCGCTGCTGAGAAGGTTGGAGACGGCTGGCTGCGGCTGCGCGAGGCCGGGGCTGTGCGGGCCTGGGGTGAAGCGGCCGGCTGCTCCCACGGACCGGGAGAGAGTGGAAGAGAGGAGTTCGTCGCCGCGGGAGCGGAACCATCTGGGGTCCCGGCCGCTGTGCCCCGTCTGCCGCGCTGTGCGGAGCGCTGCCGGGCCGGCCTGCGCCCGGCCGTGGAAGGAGATTACCCGGGCGGCGCGGGCGCCATCGGAGGAGGCGGCCGAGAGACTGACCTGAGCGGCGCCTGGTGGTCACTGGTCGATAGCTTGGCCCGCGCCCCTACACACCTGCTGAGGGGGTGGGCGACGGCCTGTGCTGGATAGCCTGCGGATGGGGCTGGCGGTGTGGTGACTGCTGGACACACGCAACAGGCTGTCGCTGGCTCTGCTGAGAGCGGCCTGGGGGCGATTGAAACCGCGAGGGACCGCTGGGCAGCCTTCACCTACTGCATCGTTCCTGTGCTGGGCCTGGAGACTGGCGGCTTGGGGACGCGGCCTGATCGCGCTGAGGGCGGCTGGGCAGCCTTTACCTACTGCATCGTTCCTGTGCTGGGCCTGGAATCTGGCGGCTTGAGGACGCGGCCTGATCGCGCTGAGGGCGGCTGGGCCGGAACGGTCGAGCTCCTGTGGACACCTGCGGAAACGGAGGGGACGGCAGAGTGACTATATGCGGCGCCACAGGTGAGCGACAGTTGGACTGCACGGGGCCCATCGCACCACACCCGCGCTGCACGGCGAAGAGGGGGCAGACGGGACCTGGCTGGCGGGCGTGCTTACTCGCTGTGCTCCAACCGATCTGAGGCCATAGGGGTGCAGAGGAGGTGGGGAGGCTGCACCCCGCAGGTGGACCCCGGCGCGAGAGGCGCGGACCGGGAAACGCTGCCATACCGGACTGCCCCAGCGGACACCTCCTTGCAGGGGACTGTGACAGGCCAGTCGCCATGGGAGGGAAAAACGAGGCGAAACAGTCCCGGCTCACATTTGAACACAAGCGCCAGGCCAAGCAGCAGGCGGCGGACCAAGAGGCGGCGGAATCTTCCTCGCAGGGGTCGGGGCCTGAAGGTGAATACCGCGCGCTGATGCTTGAGGTGAGGTCGAGCCTGAAGAGTATTGATGCAAAACTGGACGCCATGGCCTCACAGCTAGAATCAGTCAAGCAACAGGTGGACTCGCACGAATCCCGGCTTGACAGCCTGGAAAACGAACGCACTGAATGCTGTGAGTTCAGACAGGAGACCAAACAACACCTCACGTTTGTGGATAAGGAACTGGCATTCCTCAGGGCCAAGACTGATGATTTGGAGGCCAGGTCCCGCAGATCCAACATTCGCATCACTGGCATCCCGGAGACGACGAGCATGGGCAAGATGGAGCTCTATGTGTCGGAGCTGCTCCACGAGCTCTTTGATCCGGCGCTCTCCCCGATGTTCGCGGTCGAGAGAGCACACCGGTCGCTGGGGAAGAAGCCGCCAGTGGGGGCGGCGCCGCGCCCGATCCTGGCCAAGATCCTGAACTTTCAAGACAGAGACCTTATCTTACGCCTTGCACGTGAAAAGGGGAAAATCGAACATAAAGGTAACCACATCTCCTTTTACCCGGATTTCACTCCTCTTGTGCAGGCTGCCCGGAAAGAATTTCTGCCCGCCAAAAAGCTGCTCCTACAGGCTACCATCCCATATGCACTGTTATATCCAGCCAAGCTGAAGGTGACATATGAAGGCACAACTCACTACTTCACCGAGGCAAAGGAGGCGTTGAAATTCGCTAAGCGGCTCGGTGGAGCTGCGGCTAGACGCACGTCGCCACGTGCGGAGCTGGTAGACGATCGCCTGAGTGACAATGATTGACCGGGACGTGAGTAGGCGGCCAGGGCCACCCATGCTGTTCAATGTGGGTTTTGCGAGATGGGTTGTTCTCTTCCCGCCGGTGATCGCTCCGGTGGGCCAGATTCGGGGTCCCGGGGTGCCGAGTGAGGCCTATCCCTGGTATGTGCGATTTAACTCCAGAACTGGGACTCCTCGACAGGACAAGGGACTCGGATGTGTTCTGGGTTGCTTATGTTGCAGCCACCCTGTGAAAGCGGGGGAGTACGTTTGGTGCACCACGCCCCATGGGGTATCTCCCATTGTTTGTGGGTAACATGTGCACATGTGTTTTGCGTGTACATGTTGGGGATCGGTCACAACCTGTTTGGGGGGTTGGTGAGGGTGGAGGGCGGCGGGGGAAGTTTGGTTCGTTACAGTTTAACATGTTATGGTACGATGGATACGATTTTTGGCATTTTAACACACTGAGGACACACATAGGGCACGGACTATACTCTGGGTTGGCGATACAGCGCAGGGGCGAGGGCGTAGAGACATCACATGACTGATGGGATGACGACCGTTAGGTTATTGACGTGGAACGTTAGAGGGCTTGGGGACTACAAAAAAGCTCGGCTAATGCAGGCGTATCTCGCCCGACACAAGATAGATATCTGCTTTCTGCAGGAGACACATCTTTCCTCCTCTCCCTCACACAGGCTGAAACACTCACGGTGGGCAGGGGTGTACTCCGCTGTCTATTCGAATTATGCTAGAGGGGTGGCCATACTCATACGGGCCGGGCTGGATTGGAAGGAACATCACACTGTATTGGACAAGGAAGGCCGCTATGTTATCACACACGGGGTGCTGCAGGGGAGGGAGATTGTATTGGCTGCAGTGTACGGACCTAACATTGATGATCCCGGCTTCTTCAGGGAACTATAGGCTCAGATTCTGTTACGGGATTGTTCCACTATCATTCTAGGCGGGGATTTTAATGTGGCACTGGTGGACGCAATAGACCGTCGGGGGGCGGGTGGACCGACCCACATCAGAGCGCGACAAGTCATTTCTGATATCATGGCCGAGGGACTGCTGTCGGATATATGGAGAGATAGGCACCCCGCTGATGCTGTGGGGACTTGCATAACGAGCCAGCATGCGGCATGGTCCCGACTGGATTACTGGCTGGTCTCGCCGGAGGTGGCGACCTGGGGTGTTGAGGTGGATATTCAAGCACGGTCACTATCGGATCACGCCCCCTGCTTGCTTGGGATCCGAGTACCTGATGCCCCTACCCGCGCGTTCTCCTGGCGACTACCCCAGCACGCACTCACAGACTCTGCTTTCACAGAAGAAATTAGGGAGGACATTGTGAAGTATTTTGAAACCAACACGGGGTCAGCGACTACCGAGGCGTCCCTCTGGGACGCATTTAAGGCGGTGATTCGAGGTCAGTGTATTTCCAGACAGGCCGGGGTTCTCAAGGCCATCCGCGGGATCCTGAGCAGATTGGAGAGGGAGCTACGGGACTTAGAGGTACGATTCTGTGCTGACCCGTCGCCTTCACTGGCGGCCCAAATGAAGGCCAAGCTCCTAGAGTTCGAAACCGAGGCGCAGCGTGAGGTAAAATTCCTGGGTAAGCAGGCAGAGGCCCGTCGGTACGGGGAGGGAGATAGGCCTAGCAGGACCCTGGCGCGGCTGATTTCCCCGCGCGCGCAGTCCCACTTTATCGCCTCCATACAGGACATGGGGGGTGAGCTCAGGCTCGGGCACGACGCGGTCCTGACTGCTTTTGCCCAGTTCTACTCATCCCTGTACACTTCTAAACAGACTACGGTTCCTGGGTCCCTAGATGCCTTCCTCGACTCGATCGCCCTTGTTTGGTTTAGCGACCACCACCGCCGCTACATGGATGTCCCGTTCACCGCCCGTGATGTGGCGCAAGTGATAAAGAGCATGCCCGCGCATAAAGCCCCTGGCCCGGACGGCCTGACCACCACCTTCTATAAAACATACGTTGATGAACTTGCCCCCAGGCTCCTTTCGGTATTTGCGGAGGCCCAGGAGACTGGCTCCCTGCCGGACTCGATGCGAGAGGCACTCATAATCACGCTGCTGAAACCAGACAAGGATAGCCAACTGCTGGACTCGTACCGACCGCTCTCCCTTATTAACGTGGACGTCAAAATCTACGCTAAACTGATAGCAGACAGGCTGCAACCCCTGTTACCGATGGTGGCGCTGCCCGATCAATCGGGGTTTATCCCCGGCCGCGCCACGTCCCACAATTTGAGAACGATATTCTCCGTCCTACATCACCTACACCCCTCTATACAGGCGGCGGTCGTTTTCCTAGACGCAACGAAAGCGTTTGACTCGCTAGAGTGGCCCTACCTTTTTAGGATTCTTGGGAGAATGGGATTTAGTCCCCTCTTCATAAACCTGATACGGACCCTGTATGCTGCTCCAAGAGCACGGGTGCGGGTGAATGGGCTGATCTCACAGCCTTTTGGCATATCACGCGGGACCAGGCAGGGGTGCCCGTTGTCCCCTCTCCTTTTTGCCATTGCCATGGAGCCTCTAGCGGCTCGGGTCCGCCAACATCATACCGCCCGGGGTATAGGCTTCAGCTCTCGCAGCCTGCTGATCTCCCTGTACGCAGACGATGTCACGTTATACGTCACCAATCCAGCCGAGAACCTGAGCCCGCTTCTGAGGGAATTCGTGCGGTTCGAGGGACTGGCCGGTGTGGCGATTAACTGGTCCAAGTCGGTCGCGTTCCCCCTGACGGATGCCACACTGGAGGTAACTTCAGATTATCCCCTGCGCTGGGAAACTGACTCGGTCAAATACTTGGGGGTCTGGATTAGCCGTAGCCTGAACGACTTGTGGTTGCTGAATTTCGGCAGGGCAGTAGACTGGCTGGAAGGGAAAGTGGAACTCTGGAATAAGCTCCCCCTGTCTCTGGTTGCGCGGATCGCCCTCGTAAAAATGGTGGTCCTCCCTAAGTTTTTATACCTATTCGTGAATGTACCCTTGCCCCTGACGACGCATTTCCACACACGGGTGCGGTCACTTCTGTTGATGCTGGTTTGGGCTGGGGGCCAGGCTCGATCCTCCTGGGCGCTGCTTACTCTCCCGTTGCGACAAGGCGGACTGGGGGCCCCAGACATGGCATTATATGCGCTCTGCGCGCAGGCGCAGTTTCTGCACTTCTGGGTGTTCCCCACACCTTACCAACCGCATATTGCAGTGGAGACGGCGGCCGCTGCTCCTTTACCCCTGAGTGTGGCAGTATACGGAAAGCCGTCCCGCCCCTCCGGGGATGTGGACACGGTAGCCCTGCTTCGCTGGACATGGCGGGAGCTGAGACGGCGGGCGCGACTTCCCCTCCTGTATGCACCGGCTGCCCCCCTGAGGGGCAACCCTTTGCTTCCCTGCCTGCTTGACAGAGGGGGGCCTGTGGTGGTCAGAGGAAAAACGCTGCGCACTTTTGCTGATATTTACCCGGAGGGCACTTTCGGGGTTCCAACGGTAGGAGAGTCTAACTCGCAGGAGACCTTTAGTGATCTCTTTACCCTACACCAGCTACGAGAATCCTGCAAAACGCTGTGGCCTCAATTCCCGGAGGAACCCCCACAGCTTCAGGCATTACAAAACCTACTCTCGAGAACTTCCCCCAAAAAACTGGTGTCCCGGCTCTACAACTGTATGCAGGAGCAGGCCCCTGTGGTGGTACCTACCTCGCTCACTATGTGGAACGAGGATCTAGAGACCCCTTTGTCTGAAGAGCAATGGGCCTTTTGTTGTGGGCAATTGAAGGAACTATCCCCTAACTACAGGTTGCGCCTGGTGCATTTCAAGTTCTTACACAGGTACTATCGCACTCCGCGATCGCTGCACCGTATGGGCCTGAGGGAGGATGACAACTGCTGGAAGTGTGGGACCGAGCGGGCGTCTTTCCTGCATGTGGCATGGAGCTGCCCGCGCCTGGAGGAATACTGGGTGAAGGTCTTCACGGCCATAAATCAAATCCTTCACAGAACTGACGCGCCGACGCCACTTCTGGGGCTGTTGGGATGTGTCCAGGCTACCCCACCAAAGACCAGGAAACTACATGCGCTACTGCTCCTTTATGCTAAAAGGCAAGTGGCGGTGCGCTGGGGCCGTAAATCCGTGCCTAAATTTACAGAATGGGTGAGAGATGTTACGTATGGCAATGCACAGCTAGAATATTACTGGGAAACGATGCCGACCGCTTCCCGTCCGAGGGACATCTGGGAGCCCTTTCTGCAGTGGGCCCGGGAGGGGGCGGGCTCCCCCGACTCTCCACGTTCCCTGGCGGGGGCAGTTTCAGACGACATGGGTTGAGGGGGCTGGGGGGCGGGTGGGGTTGGCCTAGCATGCTGGGCTCTAGCCTACTTCACAGCTGCTGGTGGTTAACTAGGTGTGCATGCTCTGAGACGGGGAGGTGGGAGGGGCAGGGTGCTTCGCCCTGCCGGGCCGGACAATGGGCCAGTGGGGATATGGCTGGGGCCACGTGGGTCGCGTCATACCTTGGTCCGATACATACTAAGGTTCGTCACTGCTGTGTGCCACTTGATATGGGGTGCCCCCTTTGTAGACTTCACTCCTGAATTGCCATGTGTATACTGTTTGTGTGCTGCTGATTTCCATCTGTACCGGAGTTCGTGTTAGTTTTGGTTCTGTAAAAGTGTATTTGGGTGTTATATGAAAACTGAATATTGCATACACATTGATTTACAGTGCTTGATCTGTTCGGACATAGCCCGCAGCAGCGGACGCTTGAAGCACCTTTAACTGTATTGTCATTTACTTGCTGACCTGAATAAATAAATTTAAAAAAAAAAAGTATTTCTTGGGAACTATGCTGCGGGGATATGGATTATTTACACACTCAAATTTAATGCCATTTGCACTGAATGTACCCCCATATTATAATGGACTTTGCAACCTTCTAAAGACTCTGGACTCCAGCATACTCTCTAGAGCGATATGTTCCCATGCGTAAAAACTGAAACAGGCTTTGGTCGCCCGTGAAAAACCCCAACAAGTCGGTCTCCTGTCAGAGACTCAGTCCTTGCGTGTCTGGAGAATGGTGAGCCACCGAGGTCTCACACACAGCCTGAGGGACTTGGCATGGATGAGCATACACAACTACCTGCCAGGGAAGGTGTTCCAGCATCACAGAGGATTGGCACCATCAGCGCAATGCCCACGTACCCGCTGCGGCCACTGTCTTTCACCTGTTCTGGGGCTGCAGGCAGGCGCAAGCCTTTTGGACTTTGGTAAAGCCTTTTCTTCTCCATATCACGGACATTGCTGTGCTGAATTGGGACACTGTACTGTATGGACATTCTATCTCCGAGAAATGTCCTCCCATGGCTTGGAGACTTTTGAACTGTGGTAAAGAATCCCCGCGGGACTCACAAAACTTGTTCCTTTTGTTGCATGAAGAAATCTCTGCCACTGATTGCAGGAACCTCTTCCTTAACAAACTAATGACTTATGTTTATGTTGACCGAGCAATTTTGGGGGAGGCAGAAGCTGGTGCACTCTGGCATACGGACAAATGGAAGGGGTGGATCACTTAACACAGGCTTCATGTTTGCTCCTTTCTGATGCATAACACCCTGCCACCGGGTTATAAGGATTGGCACTTATATAGTTTTTTTTTCTGACAACTGCGAGAAATATAATTTTGTAACGGGATTCTCACATATTTGAGCGTATTGTAGATTGTCTTTTTCCTGTATGTGTAACTTTATATAACTTAAATAAAGGTTTAAAAAAAAAATATATATATAAACACAGTGATGTTTACTCTATCATAAATAACACTGTGCAAGATGCTGTTTGCAATTATTGCACAATGCAGACAAGTACACACTGCCATCAGCTACACACTATGCACTGTTTGCGTAGCTGAATATAGTTTGCGGAGTGATCTCGGCGTGCTTCCAGCTCTCTGGGAAGGTTGCTGTCTCGAAGGAGATGTTGATGGCTTTCTGGCAATGGGGTGTGATATGGGGTGCGATGGTGGTGCTAGTTTTGTAGAAGATGTGGTGTGGGCATGGGTCTGACGGAGATCCGGAGTGGATGGTGTTCATGATTTTGATGGTGTCTTCGTCGTTTATGTTGGTCCAGAAGAGCAGGGGGTTGGTGGGGTCGGTGCGGATGGTAGTCGTGGGTGCGGAGGTCTCAGTGGTTGTCGGGGCGGTCGTGGAGTTGAAGCTGTCGTGGATGTCTGCGATCTTGCGATGGAAGAAGGTGGCAACGGAGTCGCACAGGTCTTGTGAAGGTGGGATGTTGTTGGTGTTGGAGCTGGGGTTGGAGAGTTCCTTCACGATGTTGAAGAGCTCTTTGCTATTGTGTGCGTTGTCGTCTAGGCGGTCTTTGAAGGAGGCCCTTTTGGCGGACCTGATGAGGTACCACTGCGGCGTAAACAATGCAACCAATTTACAATGTGACGCATCTAGGGAGATGCGTCACGTTGTAAACCCCTGCATCACATTATACCTGCGTCAGGTATAATGCATGCAGGCTGGGCGTTCCCACGCAGGAAAGCCCTGTAAAAGTGACGCAGTGAAATCTACAAGATTTCACTGCGCCACTTCTAGGACGCAACTGCGTCAAACCCTTTCACCTGCTCGAAGCAGGCTCAAGGAGTGACGCAGTACAATTAATATAGGCCTCAAAATAAATTGCTGGAGTTGCGTCGTGCTTGCGATACGACTCCAGCAATGCATGACTTTTGGGTCAACAGATGCGTCAGAATTTCTGACACAACTGTCAGTCCTTGCGCCATGGTGCGCCATATTGTAAATACGGCGCATCCATGGTGGCGCAACGGTATTGCAGGCTGGCGCAGGGAAACTGACACATCTCCACAGATGCATCAGTTTCTTGTAAATCTGCCCAAAGTTCTGAACCTATGCCTTGTAGTTTGCATGTAGCTCCTTGATGTCGGCTCAAAGCTCACTACAGCATGCCAGAAGGATTGTGACTTACTAACTGAAAGTAACAAAGGGATCTCTGTGACAAAACACCTTACCCACTGAGTGATCTACACACAATGCAAATCTGGGATCTGCATTTTACAAGTAGTGCTTTGAAGCAGGCACATTAACTTTGTACGCTGCTTTATGATGAAACGTGATCTGTGACTAGGCAAGGCATAGATCTAGAAACAACGCAAGAAAATTGATCATGTGTCACTGTTATTATCATTAGTGTCCTCTATGAATTGCGGGGCCCACAGGGACTCTCATGCTCAGCAGAGCAGCAGGCTAGTGGGAGGGCCAACCGTCCAAGCTTGACTCTATTCCTCCCTTAGACAGCCAAAGCCCGGGCCATGAGCGCTACTGCAGGGAAGTCAAGATAGTCAAGCACTGTCAAAGCCCATAGGTCTCTGCTTAGGGTTCTATTGGTTTAGCAATGGCAGTGATGCTGTGCAGGATTGCTTTTAAAACAAGTATTTCCGATGCAATAGGTCTTGCATTACTGAAAGTGTGAACTATTGGCATTCCAAATAATAATGTTTGTTAGATTTTCTTTTTTTAAATATCCAAGCAGTAGCATAAGTAAGGGTGCAGTACGTTTTGTGACTAATAGAGGTCCCTTTAGAACTCCTCAGGGACACCTAGTAACAGCCTGTGGTACTGCATCCTTTTCTTGCTTGGTGGATTTTATTTTATTACTTATGCTACTGCTGGGATATTTAAAAATATTAATAATAAATAACAAACATTATTATTTGCAACCATAAGCTCCAGCTTTTAGTAAAGCGAGACCTATAAGTGGGCAGCTCGCTGAGAGCTGGATGCTTGTCTCCCTGGCAGTGGCCTCCCTGTCTTCTGTGTGGTGGAATGCCTGTGTGGTGGAATGCTTTGCCACAATGTCTATTCAACAAGAAGCTTTACAGCCCGACATGGATGGGCACCGACCTGACGATTAATAAAAGCCTCCACCCCCTCCCTGCGGGGGGCAGGCGGGCAGAGCAACTTCACACAAAGCTGCTGCAGCTGAAGAGAGTCACACTGAGACAGGATGCAAATACAGAGTAAATAAAAAAAAAACAATCTCAGGTTTTTGCCACTTATCCATTGACAATAGAACTGATTTCCTGTAAAGGGTGATTGATATGAGGGACAGATGCGTGTGAGTCGCAGAGTTTAAAATGTGACTTGAATAAGGGGCGCATAAAGACATGACATGGGAGAGAAAACAGAAAAACACATTAAACTGCACATTTGTAAAAATGGGCTATATTTGTGAGTGAGATATATACTATACTCATCATTGTGAGTGCAGGGATAAGAGCCACCCAAGCTACCCCCGGGCTACAGGAAGTGTGAGTGAGTGGGTGGGAGCAGCAGCAGTTTGAGCTAATGGTGTTGCAAATAATAACGTTTGTTTGTTTTTTAATGTTTTTTTTTAAACATCCCAGCAGTAGCATGAGTGATAAAATAAAATCCAGAAGCAAGAAAATGGTGCAGTACCACAGGCTGTTGCTAGGTGTCCCTGTGGAGCTGTAAATGTACCTCTGTTAGCCACATAACATACTGCACCCTTTAGTTATATTTATTGTGATATGACTCTTTTGGCAATAAAGCCTCTGTGCTGCTGATTTTCTAAGCTTCTGAACTGCCATTATTATTTCTGCTTTAATGTAACTTTCGAGATAAGATCCCAGCAGTAGGTAATGTGTGCCAGAGTCTTATAGATGGACAAGAGCTCACACACTTTTCATCCCAAGGTACAGCACCTCACAGAGCGTCAACTGCCTCTAAGAACTCTTAGGGGCAGATTTACTACTTCTGGCGCATCTCTGCTAATGAGCAGGGATGCGCCAGAAGAGTTGCGATGCATCTGCCCACCTGTGCGCCCCCACTGATGTGCCACATTTACAATGCGGCGCACCATGGCGCACGGATTGGTAGATGCGTGTCGCATCCCCCGCGGAAATGCGGCGCATTGCTGGAGTTGCGTCGCAAGTGCGACGCAGCTCCAGCAAGTCTCGGGGTGCCCCTATCCCTAACATGCTGCGTCAATCCTTACGCCTGCTTCAAGCAGGCGCAGGGTTTTGACGCAGCATGGCCGTAAAAGTGACTGAGTGAAATCTTGTAGATTTCACTCAGTCACTTTTCAGAGGCGTTCCGGCGCCGCAACGCCCCCCCTTACAGGAATGCCCACATGTGGCGCAGGGCTTTACAACGTGACGCATCTCCCTAGATGCGTCTCGTTGTAAATAGCCCGCAGCATGGCACTGACTTTGCACCGCCGCTGCGTCACAACAGTGACACAACTGCGGCGCAAATCTGGCATAAGGGGCTTGTAAATTTGCCCCTTAGTATCCGGAAAAGCTGTCTTTTTACTTCCTGAATCTTTAGTGATAGAGTACATGCACTTAATGAGGAGAGAGGGCCCCAAACAACAAACTACCCTTGACAGGTCTGCAATTGAAGAAAAATAACACAGGATCTAAAGAAATAATGCTTTCTTGAAACTGAATGAGCCATCTGTTTTTACCATTCAGAGAAGCGGATGAATCCCAATGAAAATAATATGTGCACTTTGTTTATTTAACAGCCACAGTGCTGGGAAAGTTTCAACAAGGGGGGGTCCATGGTCCTCAGTGTGCCCGGCCTGTGTTATGGCCGCCGTCCTCAGACTCGGCAGGCTAACAGTGGTTGCATTGATCAGGCCTCTTCAAAAGCATGTCTGGTATGGGTAGCCAGGGTTTACCATTGGCGTACCTGAGTTAAGGCTCATTGGACCTCAGGGTCTCACCTGTCACTTTTCATGATAGCATGCTGCGGCAGTTCCCCCCTGCATGCCTGTGGGTGGAGGCCACTGGCATAATGAAACTTGAGGGGGTCCCCCTGCAAGGTATGTGGAGGGGTCCCCTCTGATATCAATCAGGCGGTCTCGGCCAGAGTTCTGTGCTGAGGAGGTAACCTGGAGCTTGGGGGCCCCCCCGCACCGCAGGGGCTGTGGGGGTCTGTGTTACGCCACATGTGGAGGCAGCGGTCCAGGACTCAACGACGTGTACTGGCTGCCTGCTGAATGTGAAGCACCACCACTCCGTCAGCGTCCTCAGTCTGGGTCGGGTCGCGGCCGTGGTCACAATACAGCTGAGAAGCACAACACTATGCGGTGCCCACTGCCACATTTAAACAGACTGCTGTGTCACCTGCTCGCGCCGCGGCCCAAGGATTGCCCGGCACGCCTATAGATGTGTGTAGTTAGTGTCTGTCGGAAGTAGCCATTGATCAGGGCAAATCATGCAGACGCTGCTTCACTCGAGTCATCATGTGAAGTCAGGGAATCTGAATGCGGCACCGCGGGTGAAGTTAATACATTGTAAAATCTAAAGCCAGCCCAGAGTTGAGCCAGACCCCAAGCCTGCCGCAAGTTGCGCGGATCGCGCGCTGCTAGTTTTCTGTAAGTGGTGCTAATCAGCAGCTGGTGCTCGGCTTAACAGCTTAACAGATGAGAAGGCACTATAAATGCGTGGCTTTGCATTTCAGTGTGGTGACACGCATCACCACACCGAAATGGGGTAGTCTAACTCATGATGCGTGGTACTTGGCAGGGCTGCATAGTGCATAATAATTCTTTGGTAATTTTTTTGTCCCCTGTACAAATCTGTTAACAACTGTACAAAGCAACTCATAATCCAGTAGGAGATGGGAGCATTACAAATGTTTCTAGAAAAGTTTTTTTAAAAAGCATTAGCAAAGCCAATATGTCTCAGCTTTTCAGGATTTATTGACTTTGCAATTAATTCTTTAAGTAAGGTGTAATTTTCTAGTGTTGTATGGTATGGCCTGTCATTCTATAATATACTATGGTATGACCTGTAATTCTTTTGTATGGTATGGTATGGTATGGCCTGTCATTCTATACTACGGCACAGTATGGCATGCCATTCTGAAGTATAGAATGGTATGGTATGTTGTAGGCTGTCAGCATCAGATGTTGTTGTTACATAGTTAGCTCTCACAGTTACCACTCTATCTTAAGTTAATATTCAAAACCCGAGAAGTAATGCAGGAGAAGTTCTTTGTGTGATTCTGAAATGGTTCAGATGCGTCGTAGTTTATTCGTACTTTGTGTGGTGATGTTGAGCGATGCATCTATTTTAGGTAGGTTTACGAAGGAGCAGAAGGCCTATAAAATAGTTCAGAAAGGGTCTTATTTGGTAATATAGAGAATGGCATTTGTTAATCCAGCATCTAAACATACGGCTGCCTGTTGAATGTTATTGTTTCTTGCATTTGATGATGGGGAAAGAGGTGTGAGGGCACTCAGTACTGCCCGGTGCCACCCTTGATTTCTATGTGGAATTCTTCAATGCACAGACATTTACCTACGAATTAACAAGCTGTTTGACTTCTAAAAACTCCAGCATTGGTTTTACCAAAGTTTGTTTTGATTTGCCTGTGACAGGTGTGCGTCTGCTGCTTCCAGCCAGCATGAGGAACGGTACTCTCTTGTGTTACTGGAGGGCAGTCTGCCTGCCAACTTAGGGGCATATTTGTGAGGGTTGCATCACGTTTGCACCACTCGATGTAGCATGTGCATGACGCAAACCTCTATGTTTGCCAGTGTAGCTTTGAGAGGCTCCAAAGATATGGAGTAATGTAACAGTGTAAATTGCTGTGCTGCTTTACTCCTCCCTGGGTAAAAGTTCCATGGGTGCTGTGTGGGTGTTCTCATGCAACAACTATGGTTGTTGGCGCATTCCCAGATTGCACCAAAGAGATACGCCTCTCCGGGGAAGGTGTAACGAGGAGAAATATGTTTCTTTATATATTTTTCTGTGTGTGCTGCATTCTATTCATATCACATCTTATTTACTGTACATTGTCATCTCATTGGATGCAACTTGCCAATCGTTCGACTGCTACGGCGAATAGTAGGGGGCAGGGTGGATAGCCCTGCCTCATCCTCGACCCAACTGGAAGATCTATGATATTGTCCCATTAAATCTAAATCTAATAATGGAGTCTGTGTGCAATAATTGGACCAAAGACGTGTATCCCGGTACAAATCTCATCTTGCGTATGACCGCCATTAGATATGGCCATTTATATGAATCTAAGGCCTTTTCGGCATGCAGCGAACATATCACCATGTGTTCATTTATGTGTGAGGCTGTATGCCGGACACCATATAGACATCGCGGATTGATCTATGGGGCCTGAATTCATCCACAACCATGTAGCTGCAGGTGGAGTATATTGACCAATATTTTGGTCTCTACATACAGTGAAGGGATGGTCCTATAGGAGGTTTATTCATCATTCATTCACTGGATTCTTAACTTTTTAGATTAAGACGATATTGGCAGTACCGAGATCTTCTGGGAGGGAGCTACCCTTCGGGCCTCATTGAACATCTGTGTGAGAGGAACACATAGACGCTGTCCGCAATATATAAACATTTCAGGTTGTAGGCCATTTGGACCAAGAGGTCTACCACTTTAGAGATGTTTGATGGCTTCCGCCACCTCATACTGTTCAATATTTTTCTGAAGAACTGCCCTATCATCAGGGTGAGATACTTGGTATTCGTATATCCTCCTCCACAAATTGTAACAGTTGAACTGTGGTCCCGTCACCCCCGGCACGGTATAGATTTCCAAGGTAATCGGCTAAAGTCTCTGCAATGTCCATGGCTGTGTGGACTGCATTTCCCTGGGCTATACGCACACCCACACCCATCTCTAGCCTGCCTCACTCTGCACCTGCCAATCTAAGAGCTAACCCGCCTTACCCTCCCCATACAGTTTGTGCTGTTAGGCTCGTAAACGTGCCAGTGGTCGCTGCCACATACAAATCCTCCAAACAAAAGTACTCTTAAACAATGCCTACCTGTATGGATGACATGTGAATCCTACACCTTGTAGTCCCCTTTGCCTTATGTAACATTTTTTATACACTGATTTACAAACATGCATCAGTGATTGTCTCTGCCCCTATATGCATACATACCAACAGACCCAATTCAGGCTGTCTCCCCACCTGAAATTACATCTGCTTGTATAGGCAGCATTTTGGAAAATCCATTCTCTCATATATTTTTTATTTAATCTCCCACTTTCCACTTCTTAAATGTTGGCATGTATGTATTTATGTGAAAAAGCTATTTCAGATCTAATGTACCTAAAAAAAATAATTACAGAAAGTGCTTGGGAAATGTAGAATCTGGCCTGAAGATTCAACTTTCTGAAATGAAATCAAACATTGAAAAGTTAGTCGCATATTTTTTCAATATAAAATAATACAATCTTTAGTAATTCAAGTATTTGTTTGGTTTGCACTTGTTTGTGCATTTTACAAATTGGTCGGTGGAACCCCAGCTTTCAGTAGTGATTCAGTGGGGGTCCTCAGGAAGTCAAAAGGTTGGAAACCACTGATATAAAGCGCTCCTATACCTTCAGATCAAGTAGGAGCTATACAAAGCTGCAAAAAAATTGAATGGGTGCAGTGCCACAGGTCATCACTAGAGGTCCCTAATCAGCCAGGCACCACGCTGTATATCCCACAGAGGTGCAGTGCCACAGGCTCCCTGGAAACAGTGGAGTCCTGAACGGGAACTCTGGTCACTGCTACCCATAATTAACTACCTCTAATGATAAATAAGTGTCGGTGTTGCTTTTCGCTTGTTGAAAAACCTGTTGAAAAACCTGACCTCTAGCGGCAAGAATGAAACATGCACCCTCACTCCCATGTGTCTCTGATCAATCTGACAATAATCTTTACTTAAATTTAGAGTCATTTTACTTTTACTTGAATGCAGTCTCTGCTTTTCAAAGAACGTCCAAAAATGGTACTTAGGTGTCGTGTGCATGTCATCGCCACTCAAAGTGCGGATGAGTATCAAACGAACAAAAGGATGGTATACTGCTCATTCTTCCCTACAATTTATAATTTAAAAAAACCCTTATGAAAGTTCTGGTTACTTTACAGATATAAATCTATAAGTAAAACTGTAATGCTATCATAACAAAACACGTACATACGTAAACTACTTCTGATTCTTAAAGCATGACAAGCAAACGGAGTGCGTGGCTTTGCAGTGGCTTCTGGGTATGTAAATTTCCCCAAAACAGTTGGTTGCTGTCAGGCTGCTGCCCTCTAGTAACAGCGGTTGGTATTGCACCTGCCGCTTGGTTGAAGCGTTCCATTTCCCCCATCCACTCCATACACACACTCTCTCCTCTCTCTCTGTCCCACACCTTCTCTCGCTTTCTCTCACACGCGCCCTCTCACTCTCTCTCCTCCTCTCTCTCTTCTCTCTCTTTCCCTCTCACACACACACATTCACACACACTAAAAAAGAAATAGCGGCAAAGCCAATGATTTGGAATTTTAGAAGTTATAGTGCTTAATAATTCTTTTGTGGTTTTTGTGTCCGAAATAAATCTGTTGCAAAAGAAGCAAAAGATGGACAGAATGCTGAACAATGAAAACATTCACTTCCAGTCACAAAGATCTGGGTTTAATCCATCCTTCTTTGGGGCATATTATCAAGGACGGCGATAATGGGCTTGATAATATGCCCTTGAGAATTCCAATAGAAGCCCATGTTCTGGTGTGAACCTGGGCTTCTATGGGAATTCTCCAGAGCATATTATCAAGCCCATTATCGCCGGTTTAGCGGCAGTTTTCTGCCGCTATAACGACGATAATGTTAACGCCGTCCTTGATAATATACCCCAAAGTTCCTTTGCACACCAGCCACCTCAGTTTGGACCCTGCCATATGCAAATCAGTCTCCTCATAGGAACAATCCAGCCTGAACTGCCAGACCAGGTCCTCCCTGGACTGGAAACAAGCATCCTTTTGCTAGGTGGGCAGGGTGTGCCCAGTAGTGGCCCGGGCGGTTCTTTCGTGTGGGTGTTTGGGCGTTGCCTCACTGATTATTTTGCCCCAGGGCCCAGGCAGTTGTGGACAAAAGTATTAATTTCATTACAAGAACGGAGGCTACATTATGCATTATTCCTTTAATGCAGTCCAAGCAGCCGCTTACATCACAATGTTAAAAGGTTCCAGAATAGAACAATAGCAACACATGAAAGGCGTGAGCCATCAACAATCTGCCTCTTTTAAATGCGGCTCCAAGCAGATAAGTTCATTTTCCTTCATTACCATTATTCATTTTTATCTCTATTTTGAAGTTCCCTTGTGTGTGGCTTAACCCCACCCCCCCTTCCTACTGCCTCCATACCGATCTCCAATTTACGGAGATCTCCCTGCACCCTCTTCCCTAGTCCCATCCTTGGGTGACTGACCAGATTAACCTGCCTTTTCTTTCAGCTTATGTACTATTTCTAATGTTTGAATATATTTAAAGATTTTTAGATGTTTAATCGAACCTTAATATTTTGTTTTTTGTGTAAACTATTATTCTTCAATTTCATCCTTGTTCTACTTCCTCATGCCATAATGAGCTGACCTAATGTCTTTGTTTAACTGCCGTTTTTCGCCTCTTTCCACCGATGCAGGCCGTGCACTCCAACGCGGCTCTGCATCACTACCTTTTATTATTTCGGATTTCATCCACAAGTAGTTATTATTTTACAAACTTATTCATAAAAAAAAAGGGGGTTTTAGCAGGAAATCCTCATTTAGCTGGCCTTTTCAACATTCTAAAACAAAATTAATTATAATAAGAGAGGAATTATTCTCTTGACATTCCTTCATCTATAAACCTTGTCACTATTATTAAGGGAAATCCTCCCTAATTATCTTTCATTAAAGGGCTTCACCACTTTTTACATTTTCTATATACCATGCCTGACTCTGGCTCAGACACGGCTTCTGCCCCTACTCCTAATATAGACAACGAAGCCCTGCAAAAAATCCTTCATAAGGAATTGAGGTCCAGCATGTTTGAGACCTTAAGTCAGATCATGGTCTCTAAAAGGTCACTCCCTGATGAGGACGAAATCTCAGAAATTCCAAACCCCTACTCTGACAAGATCACTGAATTAAGGGGTAAACGACATAAGAAAAGTAAAAACATTGATAAGAGCAATATAGGAGGTCCAAGCACCTCATCAATTCAGGGAGGTCTTAGCACCTCAACTTCTAATGAAGGTCCTCGCACCTTGAACTCCCAAGGTGTCCCTAGCAGCACGACTTATCTGGGTGTCCTTAGCGGCACAAAACATCTGGGTGTCCCTAGCGGCACAAAATATCATAATGCTCTTTACAATATGGGAGATAACGAACCTAATGATATAGAATCCTCAGACACACCTGATGAGGATGTCCTTGATCTTGATGAAGATGATCAAGAATTTTACAATCCATAAGAGGAACTCCCATCATCCTCTAAGGACATTATCCTTGACCCCTTAGGGGAAGAAACGTTTCCCCCATTAAATCTGAAGCACCCAAGAAGTTCCGAGTGGTTCCCTCAGGAAAACGTCCCAAAATTCATTAAAAAATGGATAAGAAACCTCTTAGAAAGTGACACTCGTAACATCCTTAGAGCTGAATGCTCTAGACCTTCTACTGAGGATTAAAGCTGCTATACCCACCATTTGGACCCTAAACTCATTAAATTCCTATTCAAACTTGGTCGTGATCCAAGAAAAGGGATAGAAAAATCCTTGAAAGGGTGCCAAGACCGTCTTCTTAACGTCCTGGGACCATTAGCCAGAATCCTAGATTCCGCAGAAGACAACCACATCAATGGCACCCCTCTCAACACCAATCTCATCAGTGGATGGAGCCAGAGAGCATTGATTCTACTGGGTAATGCCAACGCTAGCATTAATGCAGAAAGACAGAGAGTCGTTTTGACTAAAATAAATCCAAAACTAACTGACATGACGGAAAAAGAACCCTTGCAAAACCCAAAAGGTTTACTCTTTGGAGAAGACCTCATTAAATCCTTAGGGAAATACGTCTCCACTTTCACCGCCCTGGACAAGGCACAGCAAAATATGCGCAGAGTTTTCAATCCTCACCTTTTTGGGTGGGCCAGAAGACGGGGCCTCTCTTCCGGCCACTTCCATCAAAGGCCATTTCCAAGATTCTGTGGTTTCGGAAGAGGGCATCAGCAGTACAACGTGCCTCAATTTTACCCCCAGAGAATTCGAGGCCAACGCATCAGAGGATTTATATCCCGTGGAACCTTCATCTCAAACAACCCTGCAAGTGAGAACTCTCTCCCCTCTCCCTTCTCCTTCTTTCCCCCAAAAAGTGGGTGGCAGACTCAAATTCCTCCTTCACAATTGGAGATTGATCACTCAAGATCCTTGGTTCTTAAACACTGTCAATGGGTTTATGATAGATTTGACTCACATACCTTTGCAAACTTCTTTCCCGAGAGACATGCCTCTCTCTCCAGAGCAACAAAAAATAATAATGGAGGAGATCTCCTCTATGCTTCAGAAAGGAGCCATAATAGAGGTCCCATTGGAAACTTTAAGATTTATAAGCACACTCTTTCTTATAATAAAGAAAGACAAAGGTTGGAGACCTGTCATAAACTTAAGAGAACTAAACAAATATTTGGTTTACAGACACTTAAAGATGGAGGGCATCCATCTCTTGATGGATTTACTTCTAGAGGGAGACTGGCTAGTCAAACTGGACCTAAAGGATGCTTACTTCACCATTCCTATGGCCGAATCCCACCAACCCTTTCTTCAATTTGTCTGGAAAAATCACCTTTACCAATTTCAGGCTCTTCCCGTCGGACTCTCCTCTGCCCCTTGGTGCTTCACCAAGGTCATGAGAGCTGTTGCCTCATCTCTAAGAATAAGGGGCATTCGCTTAATCATTTACTTAGACGACATTCTTATAATGTCTCAAGATCCTTCACAACTAGCCAAAGACCTGAAGACCGCGATGGATCTCCTAGAAAGTTTAGGATTCATCATAAACAAAGAAAAATCAATTCTGTCCCCTTCCAGTTCTCTGGAGTTCCTAGGTTTCACAGTAGACACATTGAAATGTCTCCTTTTACTACCTTCCAAAAAGATTACTAAAATCAGGAAGGAAATAAGACACGTCCTGAAACAGCAAGACTTATCTCTGAGAGAGCTAGCCAGAATTCTGGGTCTCCTCTCCTCCTCCATCCAAGCCATCTTTCCAGGTTTCCTCATCTATCAGGCCCTTCAAAGGGTAAAGGCTAGAGCCCTAAGATCTGGCCTCTGGTACGGAGATCGGATCTGTCTGGATCAAGAAGCCAAATCGGAACTAGCCTGGTGGCTCGAGAACCTAGACGCGTGGAACAGAAAAGCAATCTTTGGTTCAAAACCAGAGTTTGTTTTAGAATCAGATGCGAGCCTTCATGGTTGGGGAGCTTGCCTTCCCAATCAGAACACTGGTGGTATCTGGTCACAAGATGAATCATCTCACCACATAAATTATTTAGAACTAACAGCTAGACTTTACGCCCTCATGAGCTTCAAATATTCTCTCCAGCTGAGGTCAGTTATTCTAAAGATGGACAACATCTCAGCGGTAGCCTATATAAATTGTGTGGGAGGCACCAAATCTGCGGACCTCTCGAATCTAGCAAAGAAACTTTGGATGTTCTGTCTGGAACACAAGATCGCTCTCAAAGCAGAATACCTTCCGGGGAAATCGAACATCTCTGCAGACTGAAACTCAAGATTCTTGTTAGATCACAGCAATTGGAAACTGAATGTTTCCGTGTTCAGGACCCTAAACAAGATCTGGGGCCCTCTAGATAGAGATAGACTTATTTGCGAGCAGACTAACCTTTCAATGTGAGAACAACTTCAGCTGGATGCCCGACCCGGGGGCTCTAGCAGTCAATGCCTTACAACAATCTTGGAAAGGAGCCAAGGTGTACACATTCCCTCCCTTTGCCATGATTCAGAGAGTTCTTCAGATAGTGAGACAGGATAAGGGCTTCCTTGTCCTGATAACTCCCTTTTGGCCATCCCAAGCAAGGTTCCCCACCACTCTAGAACTAGCTTGCAACCCCCCTTCTTAATTCCTACCCTAGAGAATCTTCTTGCAGATGTAGATGGAGGAGTTCACCCCTTAATTCAGAACAGGAGTTTAACCCTTCTTGCCTGCAGAGTGTCAGGAGTTCCAATGAAATCTCAGGACTTTCAGCGACGGTTGCAACTCTCCTCAGAGAGTCTTGGGCCCCAGGCACTCACAACAGATATAACAACATATGGAGAATCTGGGCACGTTCGTGCCTGGAAAGGAACCTGGATTCCTTGGAAACACCTATTGTTGACATAGTTAACTTCCTTGTTAAATAATTTGATAAAGACCTCAGCTATAGAACTATCAATTGCTATAGATTGGCTATTTCTGCTGGTCATGTCCTTGTCAATGGTAAAACGGGAGGTAAAAATGTCATTGTTTGCAGAGTGATGAAAAGCATTCGTTTAAGAAGACCTCCTAAACCTAAATATGAAAATCTTGGGGATGTTAAACTAATCTTTGATCTTTTCAATAACTGGCCTTTTAATACTCTCCCCAATAGGAAAAAAACCTTTCCATTAAGCTGGCTACTCTACTATGCCTAATCTCATGCAGAAGGGTCTCTGATGTCAAAGCCCTGCAGACTACGTATAGATCTCATAACATATTAGGAGTTAAATTTGAGACCTATAGAAGAACAAAGGCTATGTCTGATTCAATCTTTTACCCACGCTTTGATTAAGTCCAAAACTTTGCATTGTGGACTGCATAAGAGAGTAGGATCGCAGAATGTTTGCTCTTTGCCCTTAGGATGTTAGCCAATTACTTATATCCTTTGTTAAACCCCACAAAGGCATAACCTCGACCTCTATTGCTAGATGGGTGAAGACTGTTATGAGTTTAGCAGGTATTGACTTAAAGAAATTTCAATCTCACTCCCTTAGAGGCGCTATGGCCGGTAAATCTCTCTGGTCTGGAGGTAAGTTGGATGACATTCTCAAAGCTGCTGACTGGTCAAATGCTAGCACCTTTGCACACCATTATTGCAAGCCTATTGAACATATGTCTGATGTTGTTTTACAAAGCTACCAACATGCATAATGTAGCCTCCGTTCTTGTAATGAAATTGCGATTCTCATATTACCATGACTAGAGAATCTGGATTTCATTAAAGACACCGAGGCTGACATTATCCCTCCCATCCCACCCCTTGGTGGTCTTACAATGATTTAATGCTGTTTTTGTTACAGTTTATTACTATACATTTTATTAACAGTACTTGTTTCATCTCTTGTTCCTTTTAGCTTGATGAGCTTGACACTATTTTTTACATTCAAGAGATATTTACTTATTTCTCTTTTCAGGTAACGCTCCTTAACTGTGTGTCGTCTGGCCTTTGGTTTTACCTTCGTTCTTCCTTCTCCTTCATCCTGCTCATCAGAAGATCGATTTGATGTTTCAAGTTTCATGAACTTATTTTCCTCCACATTTGAAAGAGGCAGATTGTTGATGGCTCGTGCCTTTCATGTGTTGCTATTGTTCTATTCTGGAACCTTTTAATATTGTGATCTAAGCAGCTGCTTGGACTGCATTAAAGGAATAATGCATAATGTCAGCCTCCGTGTCTTTAATGAAATCCAGATTCTCTAGTCATGGTAATATGAGAATCGCAATTCTCCTCTTGCTTTGTCACTCCTGAAAACAAAATCTCATTTTCCTCTTCAGTGAAATTCACTTCCTCTCTCTGTTGCCTTCCTGGACAGTGCCTCCTTCTTGGAAAATACCCTCCTGGGTGGTAGCACCCTCCTGCTGCGCCATGGTGAGAGTGGGGAAATGATGTGTGAGGATTGCACAGTTTTTGAAGTGAAAAGCGATGCAAATGCCTCATACGTGGCAAGTCCGACACCAGTAACCGCAGAGACTCTATTCTCTTTTTAGCTAAGATTCTGACCCAGAACAGGAGGCACATATGGCCCCTCAGAACACTGATAATGCACTGTCTCAAGACCTGCAAAATGCCAATGTTCTAGATATATCTCATGAAACATAGCTTGACATGTCACATGGTCATCCAACAGAAGACAGTGCCTCGTTGACAGTAGAGTTTCAGAGTGCGGTTGAGACACTAAGGGGCTTATTTACAAGCCCCTTGCGCCACCGGTGACTCACTTTTTATGATGCGCCGGCAGCGCAGAATGTAGACCTATATCTAAAAGGCGACATAAAGCCACTTTGCGTGGCTTTTCATGTCCTCGTAGATATGGTGTAAGGCAACGCAGTGCAAGTCACTGTGTTGTCTTTCACTGCGTCAGGGGACGTTCCATGGGCATTGTGGTGGGGTTTTCTAGGCAACACTAAAGGGTTTTGATGCACTCCCAGATTTACAAGGATCTGTAAACCGAGGAATACGTCAAACTGTACACCTCCCCAGGGAAGGCGTAACGAGGAAACATAACTTTCTTTAGCCTTGTTGATTCCTCTTTCTATGTGTGCTGCATTTTGCAGCATACATAGGAAGAAGACAAAATGCCTCCATGAATTGTTTTTATGCCAACAATGCACACACCCTTTCACCACGGTATAAGTGTGCCTGCGTTGGCACAAGGCAGCCAAAATGGTGCCAGCGCAGTGGGAAAGGACAGGAATGCATTGTATATCATTAATATGGAGCATTCCTGTCCTTTTCTGTTGACGCAGGGCAGCGCAGCGAATAGACTTGCTGTGCTGCCCTGCAACAAAAACTTGTAAATGAGCCCTAGAACTTAAGCTGCCCATCATTGAAGTAAACATAAACATTCTGATACAGACTTCTAGCCACAGATTCCTCACCTATTGAATATTTCCCAGGTGTCAGAATGGATCTGGAAAGTTTTCAGCAGTACCTCTGTGCGTCATCAGATGACATAGTGCTGCACTGACGCTGATCTGCTCCAGAAATGACGTGCGCAGCCTATACAGATACCACTGAGAATCTGGAGTAATGCATGACACTGCAAGTTAAATTCCTGACTAAGGCATACTTAACATGGGGGGTGGATTCTGTGGCTAAGACCACAGGCCCTATCATCTAGTATATCGCCGTCTTCCACCATGGAAAACGGCGATATCCACACTATCTCAGAAATTGTTATCACCTCTGCAATGTGCGTTGTAGATAACGCGCAAACCAGGCGATAAATTCCAGAGATAGCTGGCGATAAATATGCAAGCGCTAAGCGCGCTTTGCGATATTTATCGCCGGCCCTTGTTAATATGCCCCTTTATTTCTTCTTGTTGTTTGCTCTTTCTAAGTATGCTGCATTCTGTAGTATACTTAGAAAGAGGAAAATGCCTCTAAGGAACGTGCTTGTGCAGGGAGGTCTCCTGGCTGTAATGCAGGCACTCCTGCACCATGGCGCAATGGTGCCTGCATTGGTGCTGAGCTGCACACAGAGCGCCAGCGCAGAAAGAGAGCAGGAATGCACCATATCTTAGTATATATGGCACATTCTTGCCCTCTCCATTTGACGCAGTGAATCAAGTTGTCTTGCTGCGTTGCACTAAATAGAAGAAAATCTGCCCCCAGATGTCCATCAGCATCAAAAAATGTTGTCACGCTCTCTCTTTACGACAAGTTTTTTAAAGAAACCCCTTGTACATTTTACGTTTTGCTCATAATGCCAAACAAGTAAAATTAAATGTTTATTTTTTCCCTATTGTTTCCAATCAATTTTGTAATACTCAAAAAGCGTTGGACACATCCATACCTTCAAGTTGCAATGTTCCCAGCATTGCTATTCTAGTTTGCAATCCATCAAACTCCTTTTTGCTTTAGTTTCCCTTTTTCTCTACCCATCTGTAGGAAAAAGAGTTTAGGTTTGTGTTTTACAAAACCCCACAATAGTTGAGTGAACAACATTGACTTGTTGGACTTGTTTCAGGCCTTAAATGCATGTACATGTTCCTCAGATATTGTTTCAGCTTCCAGTATTGAGCCATTGATTCACTTACCAACAGCCCAACCCTCTCAGTTCAACCCCTTGAAGGAGACACTTGCTGACAACATCCTGTGATTGGATAAAGGGAAGCCAAAAATAAATCATGTTTCCACCGCTATGACCACAGGAACAACAATGTAATCTGACCTGGATGTAGTACTCCCTGTATGCAAATACCCTGTGAGACCAGCCCCACTATCATGGCCCCTTCCATAGACATAAATAATAATAACAAATACCAGTATTTGTAAAGCGCAAACAATCACCCAAGGGTGTCAAGGCGCTGGGGGCCGTCGGGAAGGTTAAGCGAGCTATTGCCCAGAGTCACATGGTGCTGGGCTAACCTGGCGCCGGCGATCGTACCGTGAGCCCCAGTGTTCCGGGGTCAGCCGCCCTGGACGCTGCGCCACACCTCTTCCTGACATCAGAAGGCCTGGCCTCCCTAATAACATCGGACAAGAGTTTGGATGTGACGGTGTAATTCCTACATGTGCGTACTGTGTGCCTGTGTGGTCATGTAGCACACAATTTAAACCCCCAGGAGGAGCCTGGGGATGCTACTTGCGGGTCCATCAAGTTCAAAAACTCTACAACCTCTCTCTCTCTCCTTTTTGTCTGTCTGGGCATTAACATTACAAAGACTGGACACTTGTTCGTTATACTGTATTTTGTAGCAATAAAGCTCTTCCCGAACATATAGGCCCAGATTTATAAAGAAACTGCGATGTCCCTGCGTGACGCAAGTCGTCGCAAGGCAATGTAAGTCCATATTTGGGATTTTCCAAGTCAAGCAAAGCCACTTTGCGTGGTTTAGTAAGTACAAAGTAATGCAACGAAACAAATAGCACGGCGTTGCATTTCCTTGCATCGGGTGGGCCGTACTTGGGTAAAGCATGGGCTTTGCCATGCATTCACTCACATCTTTTTATGCAATTACAGATTTACTACGGTCGGTAAACCAGAGATTGCACCACAATAGTAAGTCTCCCAGAAGTAAAAAAAGAGAAATACCTTTAGTATTACTTGTTACTTCCTTTTAATAGGTGTGATGCATTTTGCATCACACACAGAAAAGAGAAAATACCTTTAAGGATTGGTTTTGTGCAGAAAGGTCCTCTTTCCTGCACAAAAAACAATCCTGCTTGTAACACAGGCACACTTGCAGGGGTGCGCGAGGCTGCCTGTGTTAGCGCTAGGCAGCACAAAGTGCCCAAGCGCAAACAGGAAACAGCAGTGCGCCATATCTGAGCAGGTATGGTGCATATCTGCTCTTTTCATTGCTAGCAAGACTTAATGGACCAACGCACTCAATGGCTCCAATCCCTAAACGGCTGCATCCCTCGACCGGAGTATCAGGAACTTCAACTACTGGATCAGAAACTGTGCGGACAACATCGCCCCCATCAAAGACAGCAGCCAACCACAGGAGATCCACAAAACAGGCTAGGTGGTACACCAAAGAACTTAGAGCAGCAAAACGCATCTTGAAAACAAGAGGAAAGGAGATCGCACACTAGCAAAGCTACCACCGATAGGACTTCCTAAACCTTTACCATCTTCTACTGAGGGTGAAGAAGAGTGAAACCCTAGCTGCTAGCATTGACTCTAGCTCCAACCACAGCAAGTTACTCTTCAACATCATCAGGGAGTTCTCCAAACCAGCAGGCACGGATAACAGCATCACCCCTTCCCAGGAGCTCTGTGACAACCTCGCCAACTTCTTCCACGACAAGCTCGCCACCATCTACAAAAGCTTCAAACCCCAGCCCAAGCCTACAGACCCACTCTGTAACCACCACAGACCAACGACTGAGCAAAAAGAACCTGCTCCCCGTCCATGAAACTGCATCATCATCATCATCTCCATCCACTCGGGTCTCCAAGAACCCCTGCCCACACCACATCATCAACCTCAGAAGTGACAGAATCAGCCACAATTTCACCTCGCTGCTGAGCACCTCGATAACCATGACCACATTTACAGAAGATTAGAAACACGCCAAGGGAAAATTCCTACTCAAGAAGCCGCCAGCCGACCCCAGTGAACTCAAGAACTACCAGCCCATCTACTTACTCTCTTTTCTGGCCAAAGTTCTGGAGAAAGCCATCAACAAACAACTTACCAAACGTTAAGGGCCAGATTTACAACCATTCACTTTTGCGAGTCGCAAGTTGCGTCGAATTTGCGACTCGCAAAAGTGAATTTACAACAGTGTCTCAGACACTGTTTGTGATTCCCAATGGGGTCGCAACTTGAGGCAAGCGCAATTTGTGACCCCATTGGGAATGGCTAGCACTCCAAAGGAAGGTGGCCTGCTGGGGTCAGCAGACCATCATGTCTCTGACTGCTTTTCAAATAAAGCAGTATTTTTAAAAAAATACAGCCCGGTTTCTGATGCATTTAAAAAAGAAAAATTAAACTTTTCAGTTTCATTTTTTAAGGGCAGGCAGTGGTCCCTGGGAGCACTGCGTGCTCTTAAAAAATATTTTCGCAAACCCTCACAAAGGGGAAGGGGTCCCCTGGGACACCTTCCCGTTTGCGAGTGGTTTACCATCCTACTTAAGCTAAAGTAGGTGATAAACTGAAAGTGTTTTGCTCCGGAAAAGACGTTGTTCCTGCAGGATCGGACCTTTCACGTCTTTTCCACGTATTCTGCGTCTAGTTGTCACTTTCTTTCTACTGGAATTCCCAGGGCTTTGTTTTAAGTCCAATGTTATTTCATATCTTTGTGCGCACTCTAGCTGACATCGTTGAAGGCTGTGGCCTCTCTTTATCTTCCTACGCCGATGACACTCAGGTCATCATTTCCCTGTTATCTGCTGAGGGTCACGGCACGGACATCCTGAACTCATGTGTCCTAAAGGTTTCTACCTGGATGAGCAGCAACTCCTTGAAGTTAAATGGTGATAAGAACAAGGTTATGATGGTGGGCAAGAACCCTCAATTGTGGGGGCCTCACCATTGGCCTGATATCCTCGGAACCCTTCCTATGACAGTTTCTAAGGAAAGCAACCTAGGTTTCCCGTAGGACGACAAACTCTCTATGAAAACCTAAAACTCCATGTAGCCTTTACATGCTTCACAGTCCTAAAGTGGCTAAATAAGGTTTTCTGGAGGCTAGCTTACAGTGCAACCATAAATACCCCTAGCCCTAAGAAGGTAACAGATGCATTGTGCAACCTCAGAAAATGACAACCCTGACTCCCCAAGGAATCGTGGCAACAGATCTAGAACCTTTTCGCTCAGCCACTCGTGCATACAAAAAAAGATACACAAGAAATGCACAACGAGGCATTTCAATATTTATTGAACCATTGTGATTCTATTATATAAGACTTGTTGCAATGAATAATGGGCAGAAGCAAATGAGAGACCTTCGATTTATGAGAATGGTGAAAAGGATAAACAAGTCCACCATTGTGCTAAAGCAGTGTATATATGTTGGCATATAAGTACTATGTATAGTGTACTCCTACTATACGTTCCCTCATCTAGTTGCCTGGGGTGGGTGCTATGCCAGATAATCTAACTTCCCATTACCCGTGGTCAAATGTGTTCAGGTCCCCGTCTTGGTTACAAGTTGGACATCCCTCCTGGCGGATGGAAAACAGGACTCAGCTGGGCTGAGATTCCGTCAAGCAGTGAGTAGCAAACTCGCAATGACAGCAGAGTGCTCCTCTCCTGAAACCCGGAAATGTTTGTGTATTTATAAAAAACAGCTCCCATGCTTCCGTACCGAAGCTTCGGCCAGGCTGACATTGTTTCTCCTCTCGTGATAGCAGTGTCGCCTTACAGACTAACAACAACAACTTCATTTGCACAATGTACGTTTAGTCCTTGTACTAAATGTTGAAGGTGTCATGATAGTGTGCCTTCGAAGGTGAAATGTAAGTAATGTGGTTTCAGAGAAACCAATCCCGCACTGTCATGCAAGCAAACGTAAGTCGTTCTGGAGGATGAGAAGGCAACTTAAGAAACCTGTGCATGTAAAATAGAGGTGTTTCCTACCAAGCCTAACCCAGCCACGTCACAGGATAATTAAAGTATTTTATCATTGACTGTCACTGTAGGTAGTTGAAGCCATGCAGGCCCAGCTGCAGCAAGAGACCATAATACGAAATGTCCTGACACTCACAGCTTTATTTGCTCAACTCTTCAGCCCTGCCGTGTACCACACATCACATGACAAGCTCAGGTGATTGCAATAATGCGTAGAAATGACCCAGAAAGACCCAGATTTGCAAAACTGTCATGCAGCGCAGCACCCAAAGTTGCTGCTCTGTGTTGAGTGACAGCCAGAGAGCAGGAGAGCGCCATATCTACAGTGATAAGGCACTCTGTTCTCTCGCTAGCACCGGCGCCACACACACACACCTTTGCACCAGAGTGCAAGGGTGTGTGCATGAAACCAGCTGAGGTTTTTATACTGAAAGGGATCCCTTCCAGTACAAACTACTACACCTAGACAACTTTTAAAACTTTTCCTACGTTGTAAAGTGCAGAACACATGCAAAGTCAGAAAAGAAAGGAGAAATGAAAACATTTCCCCTTTTACAGCCTGCTTTCAAGGTGCATTCTTTATTGCTGCAAATCATTGTCTACTGCTGTTAGTAGATAGGGATTTGTGTAAAAACCCATGGGTTGTAGCACAGGAACTCCCATGTAGCACCCACAGAAAAATCTCTATTTCTCCTTGTTTCTTCCTCTTTCTATGTGTTCTGCAATCTGCAGGAATATACCTCCTAGGATTGTTTTTGTGCATGATGGTGTCACTTCCTTCACAAAAACAGTCCTGCAGGCAAAACAAAGGCACCCTTGCACCAACGTTGAAAGTGCCTGCGTTGGCCAGCCCATTGTCACCAGCGCAGGGGAAAGGACAGGAATGCGCTGTATTGTATTACATACAGCGCATTTCTGCATTTTCCCTGTGACACATTTTCATGAAAATGCCCATAAGTAATACAAAGTTAGTTCGTAAATCCCCAAAAAGGTTTTGCGTCGGGGTGCATTTTGTAACGCATTCCAGACAGACACACAACCTTTATAACTCTTGGCCTGTGAGGGTCTCATTTATGAGGATTTGGTGCAGGGCAGCGCCGCAAGGAATCTTGTTGCGCTGCCCTACGTCACAAAAAAGGGCAGGAATGCGCTGTATCTATAAGATCCGGCGCATTCCTGTCCTTTTCCCCTGCACTGTCACACAATATACTGCCATGCGCCAACGCACGCACCCTTGCACCATGGTGCAAGGGTTCAGGATTTGCAAACATAAATGTTTTGTGAAGGAAGTGACACCAAAATTAATCACAAGAGGTGTTTTCCTCTTTCTGTGTGTGCACAGAAAAAGTAAAAACGAGGACAAATAAAGGTATTTCTCCCTGTCGTGCCTCCCTTACGCCTCACTTGGGGAGGTGTAGGTTTTTGATGCATTCCTGTAAATCAGGGTATGTGTCAATTACCATGGGTGTTGCTTGGAAACACCCACCGTAACACCCATGGCACATCTCCCTGTTGCCGGATGAGGCAACACAGCGACTTGCGCTGCATTGCCTCAGTCCATATCTACAAGGACATGAAAAAGCCAGGCAGGGTGGCTTTACGTGGCCTTGTAGGTGTGAGCCGCCGGACCGTCGTTAAAAGTGACGTTCCGGAGGTGCACAGGGGCTTGTAATTAAGCCCCTGTGGGCCTCATTTATGAGGTTTTGGTGCAGTGCAGTGCAGTAAGGAATCTCCTAATTTGGATCAGGATCCCTACACCTGCTCAGACCAGGCGTAATGATTGATGCAGGGCTTTTAAAATGGGACTCGCCTCTGTGTTCTGACGTATTTCTGGAGTTGTGTCGTTTTTACGACGCTATCCAGCAATGGATCACTTTGGAGCCAACAGATGCGTCAGATTTTCTGATGCATATTAATCCTTGTGCCATGGAGCCCTGTATTGTAAATGCAGCGCATCCATGGCGTCGCAAGGGCATTTGATGCAGGCGCCAGAAATATGACGCATCAATGATGATGTGTCCTTTTCTTGTAAATGAGGTCCTGTGTTTTAGGTTTCGCCTAGGCAGCGCTTACACTGTCTCTTCGAGACGTGTTTTGCTCAGAATATGGGCTTTATGCTCTGCCCATTTCTCACCCGTGTTTTCAATTGTCTCCCTTGACTGTATTTTGGAAATCCTTTTTGTCTTTGGTTAATATTTTCATTAGTCACGCCTTCGTCCCTCCTTTTCGACTGTTGTTAACTCCCATAAGGTCTGCCCCGTTACATGTGATGTTTCTCTGTCTGATTTATTTACAATTGCAGGTTACTATTTTGTTAATCACTTTTTCGTACATGCTGTTGCAGGCACAACAGCTATAGACTTCCCCTGCTTTTCAGCATGTTTGTTTTCTATTCTGCCCTCTCATTAATGCGAGACACAGCGGCAAACGACCATCGCAACACATGCGTCACATCGCATGCGTTTACGTCGCGTGCTGTTATGACGCGTGCGTTCACTACGCACGCCATTGCAACGGAGGGACCATTACTTCGCAGGCGCTTACAACGGACATGGACGGCGGGGAAACAACGCTTCTGGAACCACGAGAGACAGGTAAGGACGAAGATGTACTCGTAGTGTTTTAGGCTTTAGGGTGGTTGGTGGGGAGTGTAGTGGAGGGGGAGGGTTTAAGGCTTTAGGGCTTAGGGTTAATAGTAGTATATGGTAGTGTTTTAGGGGTTAGGGCTTTTAGGGCTTAGGGTCGGATATGATAGTGTTTTAGACTTTAGGGTTAGGGCTTTTAGGGCTTAGGGTTAAGGGTCGGATATGGTAGTGTTTTAGACTTTAGGGTTGGGGCTTTTAGGGCTTAGGGTTAAGGGGCAGATATGGTAGTGTTTTAGGCTTTAGGGTTAGGGCTTAAGGTTAAGGGGCGTATATGGTAGTGTTTTAAGCTTTAGGGTTAGGTCTTAGGGTTAAGGGTCGTATATGATAGAGTTTTAGGCTTAGGGGGTCGTAGTGTTTTTAATATGTTGCTTACAGTGTAGTGTAGGCCTTAGGGTCAGTGGGAATGCGCATAGGGGTAAAATTCACGATTTAGAACCATGCGGGGTGTTTGTATGCGGTGTGAATGTATTTTGCATGCTTTTCAATTGAAATGAGACGTAATTGGGTGCGTTGTGATTACTTACGATGTAAAGGGACATGTGATGTAAAAACGACGATGTGAGGGCATACGATGTTAACGTTTGCGATGTACCATCATACATCCAACACAGCGCTGCTTGTTTCCTTTTGTGTTGGCGCACTCTTTGTTTATTTGCAAGACTGTACAAATGATTTTTTAATGTTCTATTTTATCGCCAGTTCTGCGTTTACTTTTTTATTTAGGAGCAAGTTACTGCTCGGCCCATTCCTACTGTTTGTTTTTTGTTTCCGTCTTGCAGCCTGGACAAATTCTTTTTGAATGCTGTTTGTTTTTGTCAGGGCTGCATTTATTTCAAGAGCATGGTACCGCTGGTACCCCATGCTAAAGATTGTATTTTCTTTCCATCTTGCAGTGTGCATATATTTTTTCTGAATGTTTCAAGTCTCTGAACCCATCCAGAACCAGTTCTGCCCAGCCCTGGAGCACTTTGTTTACCAGGCTGCATCCTTCCTTTCAGAAAGAGGGGGTCTGCCTTCAGACGCCCAGTGGGAGCAGCGGCGTCACTATGGGGGTGCGGACCGCACCGGGTGACACCCTCACATGGGATGACACCAACAGGGCCGGTGTGCGCCTAGCAACCTAACCTTTCAGGAGGAGGAGGTGCCTGTGTGCAGCGCGCACTGTCTCCTCTCCTTTCTTTTATTTGCTCCCCTGTGAAATGGATCCAAAAAAGAACATCACTTTTGCCGGAAATCAATGTTGTATTTTTCTGACATTTAATTCCAAAGTGCAGCATCTGGAATAAAAGTTTAAAAATATGAAAAATAAATAACTAAATGAAGTATGACAGAGTGGTAGCAACCTGGCCAGATTGATTTTATTCCCACCCAAACACATTAGCGCCACTTTTACAGCGTTTGCCAGTGAAGCGCTATTTTTGTTGTCTTGTCTTTGTTTTCCCCAGGCTTGGAACTAGTGCACCAATCCTGGAGGTACTGCAATGTGAGGATTGAAAAACAAAATTTGCACTGCGGCTCTATATCTAGGGATGTTGTCTTTTTTTTACCATACTGCTTACGTTTTGTAAGGATATAAGTAGTGGCCATTGAAATGGGCCCATTCAGGGCCCTCTTGTAATTAACTTTTCAGGCAAAAGCACTCACTGATTTCTGAACAGTGAGTGTAAAAGCGTTAAGGTAACCATGTTGTTCCTGCTTACATTTCACATGGTTTGCAAAATTTTGCATTCCCTATGATTGTTTGCTTTTTCCAGGATGCTGTCACTTTTTACTTGTAGGCCACATATTGCTCTTGCCCAGTGCGTAATTTAACTTGAGCCGCATCCAGGTGTTTATAGCCGGCAACAATTGGGTTGTAGTTGAAGGCAGTCTGAGTTTTTCTCAGTGGGGCAGTATGGTGTTCAGTGGGGGAGAGGATGTGGCACTATGGCCAGAGCTGCTGAATTTGGAACTGGGGAACCAAGTTCAGCCTTAATAACCAGTCCGCCAGACCACTCTCCTGAGAGAGCACTATCTCATGCTAGACCTTAGAAGGCTTCACAAGACATTAGAAGCCCAGGTGTCGTAGCACCAGCAGGTGGACTCTAGCATGACAAGTGTAGGTTAACCTTCTAGGCTTGTCCACCACTATTCATATTGAAGTTCACCTCCAGTCTTGCGGGCAGGCCTATGAAGCAGCACACCCTAGAACAACAGTGACCCTGTCACTGAGATCACAGGACCCTTAAGAAAGACCAGCTCTAGGGCGGTGCAACCAGTGTGACCGCACCAGGTGCTGACTTTAGGTGGAGGCATCATTTTTGCAAGTATATTATGGTTTTAAAAGCACTTGCTGCCTCCTTCCTGGCCTCCAGTAATTTTCGGTAACAATAAAAATGTCATGATGACTCTGATGATTAATGTTCTTCCTAGAGAGAGATCGGAATTTTGTTTAATGGAAGATTTGACTCATGGAAAGGTAGCTCAGAGGGTTAATGTACCTGCTGCAAAGAACATGTACCATGCAGATCACAAAGTGCACATAATGTAAATAGGCCAGTGGGCTACTGCTTTTGTCAGAGAGATACTTTTGTTACTTGCAGTTTATAAGTTAAAATCCTAACATAGAACAGTGAGCTATTAACTGTCATCTACTCCGCAGCAACACAAGTCACATTTTTTATTAACTTTTGATACGTTTGAGCAACAAACAATTTATTAGTTTAAATGGTCAGATCATGCTGCAGATCTTGCATTATGAGGCAAATATGGCAGAGCCATTATTATTTAGAAAACATTTGCAAACTAGGATTTTTAGCCATTCATGTTTGAACTGCTGTTTTGGAAAAGGGAGAAGTGCTGATGACAGAAACTCCATGGCTCGGAGACAAATGGCTTGTGCTTCCACATTTTATCATATTTGGGGACATTCTGTTATTAGAAGCATATCCCACTTTGTGAATACATTTTACTGTCAATAACTCATTATAACCTTAAATAATCATGTGTATCCATTGGTTGATAAAACTGGGCAGTGAAACCAAACAAATACAAAAAATTGGAATGTTTGCGCATTCTGGCCACGCCTCTGGCTCCGCCCACTGATCCAATCCTTGGGTTATTCCCGCCCTCTGATTCTGCGCCCACAGTTTCCCTACTTTTTTTCCCCCACTTCGACCACTGATATATCGTGTTGCTAGATAGTGGGAACACCACACCAGTAAGAAGTACCATACCTATGATATTATAAATTCCAATAAACTGTTGACTAGCAGGTAGCCCACTGTACAACCTGATTAATGAGTCATTATCACACTGTTGTTAACAGGCACATTTTGTAATTATAGGACCTACATTTACAAACGTTACTAAGGATTCTGTATGGTCCCGTTATTTGTCAACTGGCGGACTCGGAGCGGAGGAGGTCCATGCGGTAAGTCGTGAGGGGGTGACACCATGAGTTACCCGCACCGGGTGACATCAACCCTAGTGACGCCACTGAGTGGGAGGTGGAGCCAGCATTCACCTTGCCAGGCACAGCCCTATTCAAGTGCAGGAGCTACCCCTCCTCTCACTCCAAGGCAGATCTCTCTATTCAACCTAGGTCTGACTCAGCCTGCCCTGTCCCTCCAAGATCAGACAGCCAATACACATAATAGCAGAGCAACTGGAAGGCTTAGGCAAGAAAGTACCTATACTCTAAAAGTGGTAGTTTCAAACACAGAATATAAAAATAACCTTCACTAAAAGATGTATTTTAATATTCTGAGCTCAGGCATACTAAATTAGTTTTTCTACCATGTTCTATGGGTCAGTTAGGACTATAGAATGTAATAGCCAAAACCTCCCATTCTGGCCTATGAAGAACAGGTAGCCTTACAGTAGTGTAAAACGAAATTGGCTTACATGATGCTAAGGGAAGGTTCAGGGGCTGGGAAGTGGGTGCACTTCACAGCCAAGATGGCAGTTCTGGACTGCACACAGACACTGCATTGGCAGGTCTGAGACACACTTTACAAGCTGCTTCTGTGGGTGGCGCAAACCAGCGCTGCAGGCCCACCAGCAGCATTTGGTTTACCAGCCCTGGGCACACACAGGCCACGCTACTGGGGACTAACAGGTAAACCAAATAAGCCAATCATGGATATACCAATTCACATGTTAACTTTACACATGGAGCATTCGCGTTGTGGCACTGAATGGCAGTGGCACAGCGCCCAGTGCATCTATAACCAGCAAAAACAGAGGAGACACAGCGAAAAATGGAAGGGAGACTCACGCCAATGGTGCCAGGTCTAACACGCGTCCCCTCCAGCTGAAATGTGGGGAGAACTACCCATCCCTTGGAAGTTCTCATCACTAAGGCGGAAAAATCTGGACAGACCATCAGCATTGGCGTGTTCTGTACCAGGGCGATGTTCCACCGTGAAGTCCATACCCTGTAGGGAAATGGACCACCTTAACAACTTGGGATTCTCACCCCTCATCAGCATCAACCATCTGAGGGGCCTGTGGTCTGTCTGAACCCGGAAGTGAGTCCCAAACAGGTATGGTCTCAGCTTCTTCAGTGTCCAGACCACAGCAAATGCCTCACGCTCAATTGCACTCCACCTCTGTTCCCATGAAAGTAACCTCCTACTGATGAAGGCTACAGGTTGGTCTAGTCCCTCCTCGTTCATCTGTGACCGAACAGCCCCCACCTCATGCTCTGAAGCGTCTGTCTGGACAATAAATTCCTTAGCAAAGTTGAGCGCCTGGAGTACGGGTGCTGTACACATGGCAGTCTTGAGGGCATCAAACGCTTTCTGACAGGTGTCAGTCCAGTTCACAATCTTTGGCCGCTTCTTGGAAGTCAGCTCAGTCAAGGGTGCAACAATGTTGCCATACCCCTTGACAAACCTCCTGTAATAACCCGTGAGTCCTAAGAAGGCCCTCACCTGGGTCTGGGTCCTTGGGGGCTCCCAAGCCAGGATGGTTTCAATCTTGGGCTGTAGGGGTGCCACCTGGCCACTCCCTACCTGGTGTCCTAAGTACACCACAGAACCCTCCCAATCTGGCACTTACTGGCCTTGATTGTGAGGCCTGCTCTGCGCAGCGCCATCAACACTTCCCAGAGGTGGTGCAAGTGGTCCTCCCATGAGGAACTAAACACTGCAATGTCATCTAGGTAGGCGGCACTGAAATCCTCCAGCCCAGCCAACACCTGGTTGAGCAACCTCTGAAAGGTGGCAGGGGCATTCTTCATCCCAAAGGGCATCACACAGAACTGGTAGTGCCCATCTGGTGTGGAGAATGCTGACCTCTCCTTTGCCCCATCAGTTAAGGCGATCTGCCAGTACCCAGACGTTAGATCAAATGTGCTGAGGTACCGGGCAGCCCTAACCGATCTATGAGCTCATCAGCTCTGGGGATGGGGTGCACGTCGGTCCTTGTGACCGAATTGAGACCTCAGTAGTACACACAGAACCTAAGTTCTGGAGTGTCACCCGGCGCTGCAGCTTTTGGTACCAAGACCACGGGGCTGGACCAAGGGCTGCTAGAGGACTCAATCACCCCCAGGGTAAACATTTTGGAGACCTCCTCCTTAATGCAGGCCCTTACCCTGTCAGTCACCCTGTAAGCCTTGTGCTTGACAGGAGGACTGTCCCCAGTGTCTATTTCATAGACGCACCAATCAGTGACACCAGGCACCAGGGAAAATAAATCAGAAAATTGCCCCAACAGCTGGTGGCAATCTCTCTGCTGCTCAGGGGTCAGTGTGGTGGAGAGGACCACACCCTCCACTGACCCAACCTTCTCTCCTGCACACAGGAGGTCAGGAAGAGGCTCACTCTCCTCCTCCATCCTTGCATATGTGGCAAGAAGCATGCCCACTTCAGACCTCGCAAAGTGGGGCTTTAGGCGATTCACATGCAGGACCCGCAGGGGGTTCCTGGGAGATTTAAAGTCCACCAGATAGGTAACTGGACTTTTGCGCTCCACCACCTCAAATGGACCGATCCACTTATCTTGGAGCGCACATGGCTCCACTGGGGCCAGTACCCAAACCATCTGACCAGGTTGAATTTCGACCAGAGTGGCATTCTGGTCGTGCCAACGTTTCATATCCTCCTGGCTGGCTTCCAGATTTGCCTCAGCAATTTTTCTGAAGTGCCGAGTCTGGTTCCTGAAGGCCAAGATGTAGCTAAATACATCTTGGGGAGGTTTCCTGGGAGATTGCTCCCAGCCTTCCTTGACCAGACTCAGAGGCCCTCTTACCGGATGGCCATAGAGCAGTTCAAAGGGACTGAACCCTAAGGACTTCTGTGGCACCTCACGGTATGCAAACAACAGGCATGGTAAGAAGACGTCCCACTTATGCCTCAGGGGCTCTTCTAGGCCCATGATCATGCCCTTCAAGGTCCGTTTGAACCTTTCAACCAGACCGTTACCTTGGGGGTGGTAAGGAGTGGTGAACTTGTAAGTTAACCACACTCCTTCCACAGAGACTTCATAAACTGGGAGATGAAGTTGGTCCCCCTGTCGCTCACCACCTCTCTGGGGAACCCCACACGGGAGAAGATCCCCATCAGTGCACATCCCACCACGGGGCAGTCACTGTCCTGAGCGGGATGGCTTCAGGGTACCGGGTGGCATGGTCCACCAAGACCAGGATGTACCTGTTGCCCATGGCTGTCTAGGGGTCCAGAGGCCCCACAATGTCAATGCCCACTTGCTCGAATGGGGTACTCACAACTGGAAAGGGCTGGAGTGGGGCTTTGATCTTCCCCCCATTCTTCCCACTTGCCTGGCAAGTCTCACAGGTCCTACAATACGTATCTGAGCTCTTGTGCATCTGGGGCCAATAAAAGTGGGTGACCAGCCTCTCAAAGGTCTTGGTCTGCCCCAGATGTCCTGCCAATGGAATGTCATGAGCCAACCCCAGTAGGAAGGCTCTGAAGCACTCGGGTACCACCAGCACATGGGCTGACCCCGGCTCAGCAGCCTTAGGCTCGCTATATAGGAGACTGTTCTCCCAATAAATCAGATGTGAACCAGACATGTCACCTGCTGCCTGGGCTGCAGCCTGTTGCCGCATACCCTCAAGAGAAGGGCAAACTCTTTGCTGCTCACAAAGCTCCTCCCTGGTGGGCCCTCCTTCCTGCTGCCAATGGGTCAGCTCAGGCAGGTCCCCCACGTCGGCACTCTGCTCCCCGGTAGGCTCCAGGGCATCCCCCTCAAGGTCTGGTCCCTCCTGGGCCGTGGGAACCAAGGGGGCCGGCTTCTCGCACCCCCTGCCCCTTCTCTCTTAAGCAGGGACCTGGGCCATACTCTCAGGCTCCAGGTCTTTCTCAACACCCTCTTTGGCTGCCATGGACCAAGTGGTAGCACACTCCCACTCAGGCAGACCCAACATCTCCAAGTGAGATTTCCTCTCCACCGTAGCCCACGGTGAGTTCTCTAAATCATTGCCCAACAGACAGTCTACAGGCATGGCGGGCCTCACAGCCACCTGAAGAGTTCCTGAGACCACCCCCCCACTCAAAGGGAACCTGAGCCACCTCACATTGGCTCTCTGAGTTGTCTGCGGACACTACTGGGTAGAATGCATGGGGAACAACCTGCTCTTTGGACACCAACCGGGAGCTGACAGCAGTTACACTGGCTCCTGTGTCCCTCAGAGCCTCCACTCTATGGCCATTGATGGTCACCCACTGCCGGTATTTCTTAGTGTTATCAGGCAGTGCAGGTTTAGGGACCATCTCAAAGTCTCCTAGTGAGACAAGGGTCAATTCTACGGGATCCCACTCACCTTGGGCACCCATCTCCTCCCCTCCCAGGGCTACACTAGCAAGCTGGCGGGGTGGTGCACGGGGTGGTGCAGGAGCATCCCTCTGAGGACACTGTGGATCAAAGTACCTGTGGCCCACTTGACCACACTTAAAACAAGTAAGGGGCCCCCTCTGAACAGGCCTACCTGTTGGGGGCACTGGCTTCTTATCCTGGGGAGGCTGGGACACCACTGCTTGGTTCCCTTGGGAATTACTTTGGGGCTCTTTGTGGAACTCCCTTGGTTTACCCCTGTCCCCCCCACCTCTCTGCTGGGGACCCTGCCCACCTTTGGCGAAGTCTCCCGCTGGACCCTTGCGAACCCAGGTGCTCACCCAGCGGTCCGTCTCCTCAGCAAGCTTCCTAGGGTTAGTTAGCTTGCAATCTATCAGATAAATGCTCCCATGCAACCAAATCATACAGTTGCTCAAAGTTTCTACCTTTTACCCAGCGCTACATTGCTCTGCAAAAAAAGACACATATTCAATCCACGTGGTACCCTCTAACTTCTTGCAGGTTCTAAATCTCTGCCTGTACATTTCAGGGGTCAAATCATAGCGGGTAATCAAAGCTTCCTTCATGTGGGCATAAACCATCCTACTTTCTGGGGGAAGGTCCAACAAGGTATCCCTCCCCTCACTCACAAAGCATCCCCACAACCCCGCTCCCCAATCCTTCTCAGGGACCCGGTGGGACACCATAGCTAATTCATAAGCGGCAAACCATTGCTGAATATCTTCACTTTTATGGAAATCCTTAATAACCTCTTTAGGTATATACACTCTACTCTCAGTATACACTACTGGTATGCTGCCACAAGAGGGGGAGATCTCTATACTCCTTGCTTTAATCTCCAACTCCCTCAAACTTCCCTCATGTTCAAGTTTCACTTTCATCATCTCAAATTCTAACTTCTTATTCTCTAGGTCCCTCTGACCATCAAATTTAAGCTTATCCATCTCCATATGATGCCGCCTATCTCTCTCCCTGTCCTCCATATCTTCTGGAGTCAGGCCCCTTGAGGACACACGGGCTGGAAACTGCTTTATCTCTTTCCAAATCTACCACTTCATCCTGCTGCTCTCCTGCATTCTCTCCCCCCTCCACAGGCTCTTCCATATTCCTAGGGGCATCCCTGGCTTCTAACCAGGCCTTCAGCGCCTTGTAATACTCTTCCCTTCTAGTGAGACCAGTGATAGGGAATGTGAAGCGTTTGCAAAAATATGTGAGCTGCTTGGCATTGTAGGTTTCTAATTTCTCTTCTTCTCAGGAGAGATCCTCTGAGGCATTGGATCTGAGCTTGCCCATTGTAGCAATAAGTGGCAATAACAATCAAAAATAGAACAAAAACCTCAAACGTACGTGGTTATGTTATGGTCTGCACTCACCAGTAGTGTACACTGTAATTACTGTATGCAATCACAAATGCAAGTCCAGATCCTCACCGCTGACCACCAAGGTTAGAAATGGGGGTCTCTAGTTGGCAATGGCTGGCCACTGTCCAAGTAGGGACCCTTCTTCCTAAGTCAGAGTAAGCAGCCTACACCCTTTGATAACCCCTGCTCAGCCTTGTGGTAACGTAGCACGAGCAGCTAGGCTTATCTCAGAGGCAGTGTGTGAAGCATTTATGGCCATACACAGTAACACAATGAGGAACACTACAAAGGGACACCGCTCAAGTAGTTATAAAAACAAAGTATATTTATATAGACTTAACACAAGACCAATAACAGTAAAAATCCACAATACTAAGAAAATAGGGTTACTTTAACAATGCTGCAAAAATAGTTCAAGGTGCACAAAGTGATGTTCAGTTCAATGCAGTGGTCTCTGCGACCCTTTTACTCACAAGGTATCTGGATTCTGTAGCAAAGCAACAAAAATGTCGCTAACGAGTTGTAGCGATAAATTTCCTCACGCTAACCAGCGATGCGATGAATCCTTTTCGCAAGGGAGGATGATACGCTGGGTTGCGGGCAGGATAAAGCGACAAACTTCTTCACGCTAAGCCGGTGATGCGATAAAATCCTTGCCGCTAAGGGAGGATGATGCGCCGAGCCTGTTGCGTGTGCGATCTTGCTGCGATAAAAGAAAATGGCGCTCCGCGAGGGAGCAACGATCCTGATGCGATGCGGGGAAAATGGCGAATGCTCGGCATCCGTGCTGCGATGAACCTGGTGCGATGATTTCTGGTTAGCGAGCCTTTTGGGGCACGCTAACAACCAATGCGACAATCTTCGGGTTAGCGAGCATTTTCAGGCCCGCAGTCAGGTGATACAATAACTGTGATTAGCGAGTGTTTTGGAACCCGCTGACAGGCAATGTGGTAATATTCGGGATAGCGAGCACTCTTAGGCCCGCAGACAGCTGATGCGATGCACTTGGGTTAGCGGGCGTTTTGGGACCCGCTGACAGGTAATGCGATAATCTTCGGAGTTAGCGAGCATTTTCAGGCCCGCCGACAGGTGATGCGACGATCTCCGGTAGCGAGCGCTCGGCGGTAGCAGAGCGACGATTTTCCTCACGCTCTCCAGCTGCAGCGGCTCGCTAACGGGGGTTAGCGACGTTTTTCAGCACTCTTTTCTCAGCAGTAGAACAAGAGGCCCTGGAACTCACAGGAGCCTCACCTGCAGATAGAAATCCTCGCTGGGAGGAAACAGGAGGCTGGTGGTGGAGTCTGATGTGCCTGAGACTCCTGCAGGAGGCTAGCTCTCTTCTAGCCCTTGGGTGATTGCTGTAGCCAAAAATAAAAGTTCCTTCAAAGTCCTTTTCCTCTTTTTCCAAGTCCAGTAGTAACCACTGCAGGCCAGTCCAAGAAACAGCACACAAGCACAAGGACAGTCCTTCTCCTGCAGATTCCTGTAGTTACACGGACAGAGGTTCTTCTTGTTGTCCAGGAGCAATACAAATTGTAGGGGTGGGGGCACAAATATTTATACCCCCAAAGTCTTTGTTCTTAGGAGCCACAAGTCTCTGAACCCAGCCAGAACCAGTTCTTCCCAGCCCTGGAGCACTTTGTTTACCAGGCTGCATCCTTCCTTTCAGAAAGAGGGGGTCTGCCTTCAGACGCCCAGTGGGAGGTGGAGCCAGCATTCACCTTGCCAGGCACAGCCCTATTCAAGTGCAGGAGCTACCCCTCCCCTCACTCCAAGGCAGATCTCTCTATTCAACCTAGGTCTGACTCAGCCTGCCCTGTCCCTCCAAGACCAGACAGCCAATGCACATAATAGCAGAGCACACTGGAAGGCTTAGGCAAGGAAGTACCTATACTCTAAAAGTGGTAGTTTCAAACACAGAATATAAAAATAACCTTCACTAAAAGATGTATTTTAATATTCTGAGCCCAGGCATACTAAATTCGTTTTTCTACCATGTTCTATGGGTCAGTTAGGACTATACAATGTAATAGCCAAAACCTCCCATTCTGGCCTATAAAGAACAGGTAGCCTTACAGTAGTGAAAAACGAAATTGGGTGTAATTCACTACCAGGACATGCTAAACACATCAGAGCATGTCCTACCTTACACATACAATGCACCCTACCATAGGGGTGGCTTACATGATGCCAAGGGAAGGTCCAGGGGCTGGGAAGTGGGTGCACTTCACAGCCAAGATGGCAGTTCTGGACTGCACGCAGACACTGCAGTGGCAGGTCTGAGACACACTTTACAAGCTGCTTCTGTGGGTGGCGCAAACCAGCGCTGCAGGCCCACCAGCAGCATTTGGTTTAACAGCCCTGGGCACACACAGGCCACGCTACTGGGGACTAACAGGTAAACCAAATAAGCCAATCATGGATGTACCAATTCACATGTCATCTTTACAAAGGGAGCATTCGCGCTGTGGCACTGAATGGCAGTGGCACAGCGCCCAGACCATCTATAACCAGCAAAAACAGAGGAGATACAGCGAAAAATGGAAGGGAGACTCACGCCAATGGTGCCAGGTCTAACAAACGCCCACCCTGCATACATTATACCTGATGCAGGTATAATGTGGCACAGGGCTTTACAACGTGACACATATCCCTAGATGCGTCACGTTGTAAATATGTCGCATAGTGGCACATTGTTTACGATGCCGCTGCGTCACAGAAGTGACGCAACAGTGTCGTAGAGATGTCGCAAGGCGCTTGTAAATCTTTCCCAAAGTTTATTTGCAGCCTGCACCAATTATTTCTTACGTCAGGGCTGGGTTTATTTCATGAGTGCTGCCCTTTGTTTTTATAGAAACTAAAGTTTTTTCACTATCACTATCTTTCTATTTTACATAACTTTGCGTTCTTCATGTGCATGTTACCACTGCGAGCCGTTCCTAAGGTTTGCATTTTGTTTCAGTGGGCCCCTGAGGCACATGAGTCCCGGTGCCACTGCACCTCCTGCACCTATGGAAGCTACTCCCCTGTTTGTATCAAAGACTCCAAAGAATGCTTATAATCTAGCAGTCTAATCTTGAAGGTGACGTTATCAGACAAAGATCTGCATCTCTCAAACATGTTCAACAACCACCGACCTATTTCATCCTGTTTGCCACTCATTCACATTGCTTGCTGTTGACATTGTTTAACTTTTGGCCCAGTGTGGCTTATGGGCGTCTATGTGGGTCTACCTGAAGAAGGCACACACTTAAAATGTGTTTATAAGCCCCTTAAAGGCAAGGAAACAAAAAGCATCTTCAAACAATGATCTCACGTCTAATCTGTCCACTCTGTAACTGGCCGTCGTGCCCTCAACCAACCTGTCTATGTCCAGAGCTCCGATTGGGTTAGTAGTGTGCTGTACCTCTCTACAGAGGAGTATCTGATGTCCTATGTCCTACTTTAGACACTTTTTTTCCTTTCCTTTTTTTGCAACATGTACGTGCACTCCCTGGTATCACCTGAGTGACGACATTCGGGCACCAGGCTCTATGGCGAACATTTGAGGCGGAAGTTGGAAGTCATGTGACTTGTTTGGTGTGTGAGGTGACCCTATGCTTCTGGATGTAATTATGCACGTCCCAGATAGTGCAAAAAAATACAATGTGTGACCCACATTTGGCAAATCTTGCATCTTTAGTCATGCCAGTCAGATAGTGGTGTACCAGCCTGATTAAACTGTGTATCTGACAGGGAAATCTATAGTTCTGGCTGCGTGATAGGAAGGTGTGCTTGTTTTGAGTGTGTGTTTTACAATGTTTGTTTCTGTGCTGAAGAAGCAGCCTGTAAAGAGGATGGTGTGCCCACTAACTGCTGAGGTAACATCTCCTCAGCAGCAGACAGCTCCTTAACGTTCCCAGGGCAAAACCCAACGCATCCAGTAGTGGGGACTGACCACAGACAGCATAGGGCTGCTGAGCGGAACCGGTACAAAGACAGCTAAACTCAAAGCCTGAACAAGCATTGGTAAATGCATTAGGTTTCACCTATGGGATTAATAATAAGCTGTTTTTTGTTGTAAGTTGTAGCTTGCTGAGAAGTTGTACAGTATGAGTTGCAGAAAGTCTGTTAAAGTGTTATGATTTGTTTATGTACAAAAAGGCAAAATATTGTGCTGTTACCAGTGGTATAAGGCAGGTAAGTAATAGAAAAGTTTTAAAAAATGAAATGAAAGAGGGAAAGAATAGAATTCATTGATGTGATACCAATATTATGTGTTTAGAGGAGTTCTGACAACGTTTGGCCCCAGTGCCACTGCACCTGCTAGACCATTCAAATCAAGCCCCTTTTAACTGCAAGATAACTGCAATTGTGTCTGCCCGTATAGTAGTAAAATATAGCAATATTAGGTGTTTCGAGGAGGTCATGCTAAAGTTTGAGCTTTGTGCCACTGCACCTGCTGCACATTTCAAATCATGACCCTTCGAAAACATTGATTCCAAATGGTTTCCTAAGTCCATTTAGCGATTCGGCAGCAGGTTACCGAATCGCTTAATGTGTTTAGTATATTCAAAAAACAAATGTTCTTGTAGCAAACCCTGTGAATTACCATATTGCAGGGTATGCGATCACAAAATGCATTTATGCATCCGGCCCTTAAGTTACTAATATGGCTCAGGAAGGTGAAGTGAGTTTAGGGTCTTGTCGGTAGGTTGGACCTTGTGCATCATCTTCTTCACAGCCCCGAATGTGGGCGTGGCCAGGAGTAGACAATTCTAAAGTGATGTTTCCAATAGTTTTCTGAAGCACAAGTAGTTGGCTATTACGTAGGTCCCCCTAAGGTGGGCGAGATCCACTGCAGGGAGGGTGGAAGTGCCCCAGTCCTCCTGTACGAGCCAGCTCTTTTAATGGGCAGGTACTGTATGGTACTGAGTGCCTGCACTTCTTTAATTTGAATGAGAGAGTTCCTACACTTCTAAGCACTGCTGCAATACATTTAATGGGAGGGCAGTGGTACTTCTCTGGGTAAGTACCTGCACTTCTCAGCACTGCTGTAATACCTTTAATGGGAGAGTACCTGCACTTCTCAGCACTGCTGCAATACATTTAAATGGAGAGTACCTGCACTTCTCAGCACTGCTGTGATACCTTTAATTGGAGAGTACCTGTACTTCTCAGCATTGCTACAATACCTTTAATGGGAGAGTACCTGCACTTCTTGGCACAGCTGTAATACCTTTAATTGGAGAGTACCGGCACTTCTCAGCACTGCTGCAATACCTTTAATGGGAGAGCAGTTGTTCTTCTCTGGGAGAGCACTTCACTTCTCAGCACTGCTGCAATACCTTTAATGGAAGAGTACCTGCACTTCTCAGCACTGCTGCAATACCTTTAATGGGAGAGTACCTGCACTTCTCAGCACTGCTGCAATACCTTTAATTGGAGAGTACCTGCACTTCTCAGCACTGCTGCAATACCTTTAATGGGAGAGTACCTGCACTTCTCAGCACTGCTGCAATACCTTTAATGGGAGAGTAGCTGTACTCTGGGAGAGTACCTACAATTCTTTTTTTTAATAAATCTTTTTATTGAAACACACATCGGCAAAACGATATAGTACAGGTGGTCATGCAGGTGTCACATTACAGTACGCATGGGTGGATGGTTACATTGACTTCATCATAGAGAGGAACTTCATGGGGATATCGGGTCATCATGTTCAATACTTCGAGGCGGTACACAGATCTCCCCTCTATATACATTCCACGGATTCCAGATACGGGACCAATTCCTAGGACACCCCCTTGCCACATTTTTTTTTTTTTTTATTCTTTTTTTTGGCATTTATTATTACAGTTGTTATACATATGTATTTGTCTGCATTAACATGGTACATGTGTATCCAATCAGCTAGTATCATTATAGGCATGTACAATTACTACAAGTTCATGTAGATGCTGTATGCGCTGTAGCAGGTGTTTGCCAAGTAAAGAAAAACCGGGGAAGGGGGGGGGGAATCAAACTAGGGGTCGTCATGGAGTTTTAGGTGGTACAGCCAGACTAGGGCACGCATGGTTCCTCAAGTATCTGAGCGGCGGCACAGTTGTATGTCACTATGAAGAATATGGGCGTGCAGGCGGACACACGGAATAGGTGAGTGGGTCGGGGTGGTGGGGGCAGGAGACCAGCAGGCCCCAGGTAGGTGTGAATTATCAGGAGGGGGCTCTAGCTGTGTGGGCTTGCACAGTAGACAGCTGTGTGGCGTCGGGGGTTGTCGCGCTCGTGATCGAGTCATCCTGGGACTGAGACTGTTTGAACTGGTGTAGCAGGAGCGCCCATTCCAGGGAGATTGGGGTTTTTCGTATGCCTTTCGCTTCCTCCTCCCGCAGGGAATCCTCCTCGGCTGCAGCCCATTTGAGCATTGCCCCCGCCCATGCTGCAATCGGGGGGCCTGAAGGGGAGCGCCAATGTATAGCTATGCAGCGTTTAGCCAGTAGTTGAGCTAAGGAGACAAAACGTATGGGCAGTTTATGACGTTTCCTCCGACCGATTATACCCAACGCACAACACTCCCATGTGGCCAGATGGGGAAGTCCGGTAAGATCGCGGAGTGTCATGTGGATAGATGACCAGTAGGCCTGGATACCCGGACAGGCCCAAAACATATGGTGGAAATCTGCGCCCTGCGCCTGACAGCGGGGGCAAAGGAAAGTTGTGTCAGGATAAAAACGCTGCAGGCGTGCTGGTGTCAAGTAGGCCCTATGCAGAATGTGAAATTGTATATTCTTGAAACGGGCATTCCTGGACACTTTTTTGGGGAATTCGAGTGCCCTTTCCCACTCATTGTCGTGGAATGCCCGTTGGACACCCCCTTGCCACATATACGTTTTTTTCTCTAAACATACACCAGTCAATGTTCTTTTCCCAAGCTTCCAGAGAGGGCAGTTGAGCCACCCCCCACAGTTGAGCAATATTTCGTTTGGCCAACATGAACCCAAGTGTGACCCATTGCATTTGAGAAGTGTTCAGGTCTGTGGGCTCCCAAATATTAAAAATACATCGTCTCGCCTCCGGACGGAGAGAGGCGCATAACACCTTGTTGATTTTGTCATGGACTTGGAGCCAGTAGGAACTAATGTATGTGCGTTCCCAGATGATGTGCATGAACATTCTGGTGAGGCCGCAACCCCTTTTACATTCGCCCTTGTCGGACAATCCCATGTGCATTAATCGGAGCCCTGTTATGTAGATCCTATGAAGGATTTTAAGCTGCACCAATCGCAAGCGTGCCGGAATAGCCACCTCTTTAGGGGAGGATACTGCAGCCTGCCAGTCCTCATCGTCTAGTTCTATCCCATCCTGAGTCCACTTATCACGCAGTGTCTGTAGGGGGTCTGCCATATGGTTGATTAACTTTTTATTTATTAGTGAGATTGTTTTGTCGGGGAGGTGGCCGTCTAAAACTCTATCTTCCAGGGGAGAGGCCTCCGGAGGATCGGAACCCTTAGGCAACAAAGAGTGGAGTGAGTGTGAGACCTGAGCATAGCGAAAGTATTCAGTCTGCCAGCTCATATTCGCTCTGAAGCGTGCGGAAGGACTTAACCCCTTCCCATCCCCAGAAATCTTTGACAGCCGCGATGCCGATCAGATCCCACCTATCAAAGCCCTTTGTTCGCCACAGATCACCTAGCTTCTCCGAGTTCCAAAGAGGGGTAGCCAAAGTTAATTTATGTCTCCAGCCAAGTGAATTGGTGGCGTTATGCCAAATTTGAATCGAGTGTTTCGTGGGACCAGTTAACACAAATCTTTTAGGTCGGAAATACAAAGCTCTGCTGTAGGTGTCCCCGGGAAGGAGCCACCTATCCATAGCGTAGCCCGGGTCATCCGCTCGTCCATACGTGCAATGATTAATGGCCGCCAGCTGGGACACCCAATAATATTTCTTGATATCTGGGAGGCTGATGCCCCCGTCGTACCAGTTGAGCGTAAGGTTGTTGAGGGCAATTCGGGGTCTACCATCCCATAATAGGTCCCTCTGCAGACCCTCCATTTCCCTAAAGTAATGAGCCGGAACTAGATCTAAAGTGTTTTGTAAGGCATAGAGGAATCGTGGTAAGGCCATAATTTTGAAGATGGCAGCCCTGCCCAGGAGGGAAATAGGGAGTGTCTTCCAATTAGCAATGTCACTTTTGAGTTTACGAAGAGGGGGAAGGAGATTTTGGGCATATCGGACCGAAGGGTCCAGCGAGATAAAAATTCCCAGATACTTAAATCCGGACTTGTTGATTTGTATTTGACAACCCCGGGGTGGAAAAGTGGGGTCCCCGCTCAGTACAAATAATAACGATCTTCCCCAGTTGATGGAGAGTCCAGAAAATCTGCCGAAAATAGAGGGAATATCAAGCACTACCGTAAGAGATTTCCTGGGAGAGGCCAAATAGAGTAGGATGTCATCTGCGTATAAAGATAGACGGTATTCCCATCCGGGGGACCACCGCAGCCCTCTTATCATTGGATCCCAACGGATCCAAGCAGCAAAGGGGGCATCCCTGACGAGTTCCCCGATTAAGTGAAAAAGTGGCAGAAACTTTGTTGTTTACCACTATTTGAGCCAGAGGTTCGGCATATAAAAGACACGCCCAGTGGATATATTTTGGGCCGAATCCAAACTTTGCTAAAACTGCCCATAAGTAGGGCCACTCAATTGTATCAAAGGCCATGGTAGCGTCTAGTGACACAATCACAGTTGGTTCACGAAGGGTGTGCACCCGATCCACAACCCCGTGAACCCTACGTAGGTTAAGGGCTGTGTTTCTAGGGGGCATAAAACCGGATTGATCCGGATGTACTAGATCGCTAATCAGTTTCACCAGTCGGTTAGCTAACAATTTGGCTAGTATTTTTGGTTCTGCATTTAAAAGAGAGATGGGCCTATACGAGTCAGCCTGTTTTAGCCTTCCCTTCCTTATGTATAGTGACAATGGTAACTATTCTCTGCTCCCGGGGGAGCAGTCCCACTTCCCTAAATTCTTCAAACATGGCTTTCAAATGTGGGGAAAGTTTGCCCGGTTTGAGCTTGTAGAGTTCAATGGGGAGTCCGTTGGGGCCCAGAGCTTTCCCGGAGTTTAAGGAGCGGATCGCCTGTGCAATTTCATTGGTCGTAAGAGGGCTATCCATAAAGACTCGATCTTCCAGAAAGAGACCGTAGTAAGTCCTGAGAGTCTATTTCTGTGTGGGAATTCACTGATGTGTAGACCTTTTGAAAGTGGCCAGCAGATCTATACACTATTTCCTAGGGCTCCATGATCGAGATGCCACCCTCTATTATAAGCTCCGGGACCAGTCGGCTTGCCAATTCCTTTCTGTCTAGCCACGCAATGAGCTTCCCAGCCTTGTCACCAAGATCGTAGAGTCTGCCCTGCTGCTCCCTGCTGAGGGCCTTGGCCCTGTCAGAAACTAAAGTTTTATAGTCATGCTGCTTCAGGTTCTGCAGATGGAGCTTCTCCGGTGTCACCCCAGAGTCCAGGCGGTTTTCTAGCCTGTAAATATCAGACTCAAGGTCGAGCACTTCCTTCTGCCTGTCTCTTTTGGAGCCAGATATCAGAGACAGCGCCTGTCCCCGGATCACCGTCTTAAACGCTTCCCATAATGTCTGGGAAGAGGACACAAATCCCAAATTGTCAGAAAAATATTCGTCAAGGGTCTTAATAAGGTCTTTGCAGATCTTAGGGTCAGGCAGGTACTAAGGGTTAATGGGGGCTATCCTCCCCACTGTACCCTGGCTTATGAGCAGATGGACCCAGAGGGGCGAGTGGTCGGAGATACCCCTAGCTAAGTGTTTAACTTTGTTTATGTAAGTGGCTTGTGCGGCAGGGACAAAACAATAGTCTAGACGGGAAAGACTGTGTTGCACCCCAGAGTGAAAGGTGTGTTGTATCTGGTCTGGATGGTATAGTCTCCATCCATCAACCAGTCCCATTGCATCAAGAAAGTCAGGTAACCACCGAGCCGAAGGCCTCACCTCCCGGGGGGTATATCTATCCAATGTACCTGATGCCACTGCATTGAAGTCGCCCCCTATCACTAAGAGACCCTCTGGAATGGTGAGTAGGACCACACCCAAGTTAGCGAACGTTCTGCCCTGCAAGCCTGGAGGGACATAGATGGACATGAGGGTAAGAACCCGGCCCCCCCACGTCCCGGTGATACCAACGTACCTGCCTCGATCGTCTGCCCAGGTGGAATTCACCGGTAGTGGAAACGCATTTCTTGTCATGATACCTACCCCCCTGGAACCTGTGGTGAACCCAGAGTGTGCGAACATTTTATATCCCCCCATGCTTTGCCTTACATAGGTTCCTGACCAGGTGAGTTTCCTGGAGCAGAACTACATCAGGAGCCTGCCTCTAAATGTACTGAAGAACAACACTTCTTTTGATTTTGTCCACTAACCCATTAACATTCCAACTCAAAATGTTAAAGTTTTTATCCCCCATTATGTCTGTCCTGCACAGCACACAGCCAACCACCCTCCGCATGCACCCCACCTGTTAAGTTCCAAAAGACATAAGCATAAGCCGTGCGGATGTAACAAAAATAACACCAAATCAACAAACAATACACCCCAGCCCAACAGCCCCCCACCCCGCTGCCCTGCACTCTGGGCTTAAAACTACCCATGAAAAACTTGCAGAGTGCCTGTCACCCCAGGGAAAAATTCAAAGAAAGAAAGAGGGATAAGATAGCGAGCTCCGCGTCCCTGCCCCTAACCATGGTACTCCTATTGCCCCCAGTAGACGGGCGGCTGAAGGCCATACGTAATCCTCCGCCCCAGCATGCAAACACTCGTGTCCACCCTCCCTGGCCCATCCCTCCACCATGTCCCAAATTACTCAGTGACAGGCTGCCATGCTCCTTGTCTGTATCTCATGAAGGATGAGAGTCTGCATGCTCCCCAGCATCACGATGTCCAGGACCCTTTGCACCTTGATATTCAATCCACTCCGCAACTGCTTCCGGTTGGTCAAAGAACCACACACTCCCATCCACCTCAACCCAGAGGCGTGCTGGGAAAAGCATTGAGTACTTCAGGCCCCTTTCCTTCAAGTCGCGCTTCACAGAAAGGAATGAACGCCGCTGTTTCTGTACCCTCTGTGTGAAATCTGGAAAGAAGGAAATGTCAGTGTTTTCCTAGTGAAGCGGGGGGGCAGCTCTGGAATTACTGGAGAATCACATCTCTGTCACTCAAGTTGAGGACTCGAGCCAGCATGGGCCGCGGGGGAGCGCCCGGTTTGGGACGGCCGCCTGGGACCCTGTGAGTACGTTCAATAACAAAGAACTTACTGAGGCCCATGGGATGGAGGTGATTAAGAATAAAGTCCTAATTAAATAGGTCTGATGCTTGCCCCTCAGCTTTTTCCGGAATTCCCAAAATGCGAAGATTATTGCGCCTAAGTCGACCTTCATAATCATCCAACTTGAGATCTGTGAGGGTGCGTGAGTCCTGGAGTTCGCGGACCTCTCTTTTAAGTTGCGAGACGTCATTGACGAGGCTAGAGGTTGTGATCTCTACCTGCCTGACTTTCTCGTTAAGTTTTCCAAGGTCGGCCCTAATAAGATTGACATCAATTGCCACAGTATCCAGGGAGGTTTTGACTCCAGTAATGGCCGCCATGACATCCTTAAGTGACTGCTCCAGTTCATCTTCCCCGGGACTCCCCTTAACGGCATCTATGGACAATCTGCCCTGCTGAGCCACTTTGGAGACTATGTAGCGGTCCAGTTTGTTTGCTTTGACCTGTTTCGACCCACGGGAGCCAGTGCCCCTGACACGATCCATGGTAATGGCCAAGGTGTGTCGCCAACCAGACTAGGGCACTCAGTATGGGCCGAAGCGCCACCCCCTACAGTTCTTATGTGTTAGACTCGTCGGCCAGGAACTCAGTTGCAGTGCGCAGGCCCCTGATAGCTTCTTCCGACGTCAACTCCCCCCGGGGGGGCGGTGGGCCTTCCACAATCAGTCTCCAGTAGGCGCAATCGAATGGTGGGCCAAAGCCGCCAAGGGAGTCACAAGCTTCAGGGATCGCCTGTGTTGGCCTGTCCAGCAGTCGTCTTATGTTAGACCAGGGGACACTCCTCCGGCCTGAAGCAGCCTGGATCTCAGTGGAAACACAGGGGGGCCTCTGTTCTCTCAAAGCCCCCCCTAGATGCTCAGGAGGGGTCTCTCCAGCTCCCCAAGAGACAAGTAGGTACTGCGCTGGGCCACCAATGAGGCAGAGTGCGTGGCAGAATCGGCTCCAATGGGGCAAGCAGGGGGATGCCACATCAGTCAAATGCGCATCACCACCTTTAACCAAGTTGCGGCAGATGCGTGTTATGCCGTCCCCAAAGACTGTGCCCCACTGGGAGCGCCGCACAGGCTGGAACTGGTGGCAGGCACTCGGTCTTGAGTTTGGGACGGGGAGTTGCGGTGGCACCTTTGGTTTTCCGGTGCCGCCACGCAGTGCGGTTAGGCCTGCCCAGCCTCCGTTACTTTCTTGCAGCGCAGTGCGAAGGCACCAGTTGCGTGCGTGCAATCACCGCTGCTGCCACGGGTGGGAAAGGCTCCTTCACAGCTCTGGCGCTGAGCTGCGGCGGTCACCCCAGAGCGTGGCGCCGCCACACAAAGGGGCCGGATCGGTTGGACCTCTCATCCGGCGTCGTATTCACTGTGGGCCCCGGCTTCCATGATTGTTGTAAGCCGTAATGTTCTGGGGCAGATATCATCCCCCACCAACCTGCGCGGTGATTCCAGAACAGCGGGTTAGGAGCAGCTACTGTTCCGACCCCCAAAGCCGTCGTCTGGAGAAGCGGATGGTGTTTCAGGATAGTCGTGGGGCAGGGCCGATTGATAAAAGGACACAATCCTGAGGGTCTTTATTCATAGGTTTATTTCAATGCAACCACCAACAGATCCAACTCTCCAACTGCTCTCCTTCAGCTGGAATGCATGACAACATTCCACGATGTCATGCACTCCATATTCTATAAGCACACAAGCTGAATATAACACATCCCCCTTACAGAGTGAAATAACAAAACAAAGAACAATAAATTGTTAACACAACCTTGAACATAAGAGAGTTAAAATATAAGATGTCAATCATATTAATCACAATAAAGAAAGGTTTCTTCAATACAAAATGTAATCCTTGAACTTTTCTGGCATATGTTTATGTCTGGTCAAATGTCCAGTGCTTATGTTCTTGCTCTCAAGAACAGAGTCCCGAGTGACAGCTGGGTTGATACTTGACTCTGAGAACTTCGCCAGCCTGGACATATTTCAAGTAGAACCATTGTCCAAAGTCACAACATTCTTTTTAATTGCAGTGATGATAAAAGGACCACAGAAATTAGAGGAACCCTTGTGACCATGCCCACCTCTCTTCACCAACACACGGTCACCCAAATTCCACTTTCTCACTCTGACTGCCATCCTGACATCATACCGCTGTTTATTCTTTTGCTGGTATTCAGCAAGCTTCATTTTTCTTTTTAGTTCATCAGTCACAATATCACTATTACCCACAGGAAGCCAAACTGGATTGCGCTTAGACTTTGCCACCCGCCCTCTCAATCTGCGCCAGGTATAATGTATGCGGGGGGGCGTTCTGACGCAAGGAAGCCTCGTAGAGGTGACGCAGTGAAATCAAAGAGATTTCACTGCGTCACTTCTAGGATGAAAATGCGTCAATATCTTACGCCTGCCTCGTGGCAGGCGTAAGACTGACGCAGGCACATTTCACATGGGACTTGCCCATGTGTAATGACCCATTGCTGGAGTTGCGTCACTTTTGTGATACACTCCAGCAATGCGTCATTTTTACTCCTACAGATACGTCAGAAATACTGACGTATCTGTAACTCCTTGCGACATGATGCGTCATACTGTAAATATGACGCATCCAGCATGTCGCAATGAGGGCTCAATGAAAAGTGACGCATCGCTGTTTTCACGCAGCGATGAGTCACTTTTTATAAATGAGGCCCTTAATCTCTTTGAGAGATAAAGTGGGCTATATAAATCCACTAATTTAATTTAAAGCATCAAGCAAGCCGAAAAAAGGCAAAACTTTATGAAAATATAGTTACACCAAAGCAGATGTTAATAGTGTTTCAACTACAGGAAACTGATAAGAGAAGCAGACGAGGAACAAGCATTGGTAAATGCAGGAAAATATTGGACAGCCAATAGAAATGGAGAAAAATTAGGTGCCAAGGACAGGAACCAAGGAAAAGCCAGGAAAGCGAGGGGGCGCGATTAAAGTCCATTTTAAGATTTATATTAAAAACAATAGATTTCACAATCGCTGTGCAGGCAAAACCTAACAAGCACAGCGAAAGCGCTGTGCAGGTGAAACCTAAAAAATGTAAGGGTCACGCTCCCACCTTTGTGGGCATTTCACCACTAATACAGCACTGCGCATGTGCAAACGATGCCAGCTGTGTTCTGCTGTCAATAGGCTGCCAAACGTTACCCCTCCCAATCAGATGCCTCTGTAGGTATTATGATTGGGTTTTTAGGTCTCGGGACCATCCGGTCTGCCGAAGGCAGAACCGGAAGTCGGGAGAATTAATGTTTTGGAGAAGAGGGGCTTGAACCCGCCCCTCTTCTCTCCTCTTCTCCATTGGCTGGCCTCTTAAATGCTGGCCAGCCATTGGAGAAGAGGCTTTGTCTCTCCGAACAGGCCCCGTCCTTTTCGGATTCGGGGGCGTGTTTTTTGCGAGGTTTTCTCAGGGCATGTTTTTCTCTCATCCAGCCAATGGCAAGAGGAGAGAAAAGAAAAACACGCCCCCGAATCCGAAAACGCCACTGCGTTTCTCCGAGGCATTTCTGCTTTGCCTCGGAGAAAGGTGGGGTGGTGTTCAGGGCGATTCCCTCTGAGAGCCCCTGGGAAGTGGTCACTGGGCCAGGACCAGCACCTGTGGACGGCTCGCCCACCCCAGGACATCCTCGTCTACTCACGGGTCCCTGAGGTCCATAAATACTGCCCTAATTACGGTGCCACGGGTTTCCTCAAGGAGGCGGGATACAGGCATGGGCAGTGGGCGCTTTAACCTCTTCTGTAGCGCCATTATCAAGCCTGTAATGTAAACATGTATACTAGTTGTCTCGTGTAACTGGGCTCTCTGTGCCCAGGACCTCTATTTAAACTATCTTGTAACCTGGCATGTATTATTTGTAAAGCGCTCTGCCTCTATCAGCTTCTTGGCACTAAAGAACATATGTTTATTGTTGCACAACTCAAGGGTACTCACATTACTGAGGATGAAAAGGGAGTGAACCCGCCCAGATCCGAGCATGCTGCCGTCAAATACCGATCCCCGCAGTAGGTGCATTAGCCCAATGAGCGACCAGCACTTCATGTATCTCGGTGCCCGTACAAACTGCTAAAGCTGCCGCATGAAGCTTGCTGCCACGCACTGGAATTTTGTTCAAATGGTAACAATTCCAAATAAATATAAAGAACAAATGGAATGTGTATAATGCAGGGCGCGATAGCTCAGTGAGTGCTGTGCCTGCTGCGGCCACATGGGTCAAAAGAAGACATCTGCGGGTATGCTGCAGGCTCAAATCCCCTCCATGCCGACTCCTCCTTTCATCATTTTGTGAGCGATAAAGGGAACATTGGATTTGGTTATGATGTGAGAGCTTTCAATTTTAAAGACAACTCAGAGAGCAGCGCCTGCCAGCTAAACGCCCAATAATTACTGGTTCTACAATGTATATTCAATAAAGTAAAATGTTTTCTGCAGCAGCGAAGAGGAAATGATGTGACACGCATACAATAAAAGACGTACACTAGAAAACATGTATCGCTCTAGCCAACTGGAATTTGCACCCGGATGCCACTTGAATTGAATAAAACATTCAGCCGTTTTCACTGAGCTGGTTTCACACACACCCCTCTGTCTAATTCTGTGCGAGGCCCCTAGTCCGAGGAAAAGAAATAAACTCGAAGGAAGATGATCAAACCAAGAGTGATGCCTGTAAGAATGTTCTGGCGCAGCGCTGCTCTGAGAGCGGAATAGCCTCAAGGCGCTTTATTTCAACGCGTAAGCGCAGTGAGAATGGAGCTGCGCTGCTTGTTCGTAGACTCTTTTTTAGTAAAAAATCGGAAACTGCGCTTTTCAATCTGCACCTAAGAGTCGCACAGAGTTCCTTTTTTTAGGAGGGGGGGGGGGTGAGATGATAGGGGAGCACAAAACTCAAGGAAGTAAGTAGAAATCCAAGCAAGTGGGAGGCTTACATTTCACATCCGCTAAACCTACTCCTGTTGATCACACAGGTACATTTATTCAAAAGATCTGATTTTTGCACAATGTTTTTGTTTCATCTTGTCTACAGGGACCGTATTTTGCCAGTGAATGAGTATGGCGGTGCTGCCTTCCGGTTTTCACCCTGGGGAGACCGAGGCACGCACTCCTGTCTTTCGCAGAGTCCCACACTTTGAATCAGAAGATCCGACCTTAACGCTTAGTTGACCTTTTTGTGCACATAAACTCGATCTCAGGTTTGCATTTTTCCCACCCACGAGGCTTCTTACAACGCACATGAAGGTTTTGTTAAAGAATTCGTGGCTGTAGAGCGTGCTCGTGGATTCGAGGAGTCCACCCCCAATAATACTAGCAGCCAAACCATACAGTTAAAGACAATCTTTATGTGTCATACTTACATGGGTAGTTAAATCCCCACGAAGTACAGTGCCCGGGCGTTTGGAAGACATGCGAGTGCCCCTGGGCGAATTGCCAACCTTACGGATATAAAACCTACTTTCTGAGTAGCAGGGCCGGACCCTGAGAGCGAAAATGTGGGCGACTATGAGGATGCTGTTGGAATTAAACTTACATTTCTGAGCATCGGGTTAAACTCTGAGATCTCACGCCTCTGGCTGTCTCTACCCCGACAAGTTGGAACACGTGCGCTTCAGACCCTGGAAGCCCCGGACACGCTACGGTAGTCTCCCTGCCCACACCCCCAAGAAGCAGGTATTCGGGTGGTCAGACAATGCGTGCCCCCGGACCATGCGCCGTCCCAGAAGCAGGTACTCAGATGGTTGAGACCTTGAAACCTCCCGGACACGTCTCATGGGGTCTCTCCCGATAGAGACCCGTTTCGAGGCCCCATTTAAAAAACTGCAGATGCTCTTCACTGGTGAGGCCCGGCCCTCTTAAAGCCCTGGCTGTAGCGTATATGTGTGTGGGAGGCTCTATGTGTGTGGGAGGCTCTGTGTGTGTGTTGGAGGCTCTGTGTGTGTGGGAGGCTCTGTGTGTGTGTGTGTGGGAGGCTCTGTGTGTGTGTGGGAGGCTCTGTGTGTGTGTGTGGGAGGCTCTGTGTGTGTGTGAGAGAGTCTGTGTGGGAGACTCTGTGTGGGGGTAACTCTGTATGTAGGTTGCTCTATGTGAGTGGCTCTGTATGTGTAGGTGGCTCTGTGTGTAGGTGGCTCTGTGTGTGTAGGTGGCTCTGTGTGTGTGGCTCTGTATGTGTGGGTGGCTCTGTGTGGGTGGCTCTGTGTGTGGGTGCAAATGCAATAGGTCTCGCATTGGAGAGTGATTAAGCTATTGGCATTGTAAATAACAATGCCGTTTCTTTAAATGTTTTAAAAACAAAAACATACAAGAATGTCATGAGCAATGCCAACAGCTCTAACTTTAACAATGCCGAGACTATTTCATTGTAAATGCTTGTTTCTGTTTACCTCCCTGTGAATTCTGCTCCTTGGCCTGCACACAAATGACAGCTCCGTGGAGCACAGCTTCACAGATGTGCTTCACTATCTGTAGCAGCAAAGGCCAGGAGAATCACCAGCCCACGTTGTTTACTTATATTTTTTATTATACGTATATTTATGTGTGTACGTCACTCTCTCGATTGTGACATTCCAAAACTGCTGACCGCTATGATGTTTGTTTCCCTCAGTCCGCTACCTTCTCACTTTTCTATTATTCATCCTTTTTTTACAAGTTCAAATATTATTCTCGTGTTTTGTATCATTCCAGACGCAGCATTTTACTTCACTTACTTATCGCAATGAAAAATTACCGAAGGTAAACAAATAGTCATTAGATAATAAGCTCATTATATATTTGCACTTCTATTATATTATTTTGTTACCTAACATGGAAAATAAAATTTTGAAGAGACATAGGAAAATAACATCATTTACAACACCAATTGAACCAACAAATGCGAGACCGTTGGCATTGCAAATGCGGAGGTAGGGGGGTGGGTGGGACGGAAGTGTGTGTGTGCGTGTGTGCGGGTGTGTGTGTGTGTGAGAGAGAGAGAGAGAGAGAGAGAGAGAGAGAATGCGTGGGGAGTGGGGAATTAAACGCATCCACCAATCAGCAGGCGCAGTACCATCTACTGTTGCTAGAGGGCAGACTGCCTGACAACAACCAGCTGTTTTGTGTAGGTAATTTGCATACCCAGAAGCCACTGTAGAGCCACAATTACTTCCGTTTCATTGCAATGAGTAACACCAGCCTCTTTAAGCATTAAAAACCAGAAATATGCCTAGGTGTGTACATGGTTTGGTAAGATAGCATTACAGTTATTAATGTCGATATATTTGTTTAGTCCCTGTAATTTTCATGTCAGTTATAATACGAGGGATCCTTAAACTCTCACTCTCTCTTTGATAATTGCGCTAGCATAGGTCGTAGATCATTTGCACTTTGTGTGGCAATGAAAATCGACTTTGAGCAAATTTTTGGAGGATCTGTAAGAGATCCATTTTAAAGTGTGAATATTCAGATTTAGTGATAAATTATCTGTGAGATTTCAATGGTTTCAAAATTTAAGTAAAATAATGTTTAAGTAAAAAATATTTGTTGGGTGACAATCTATTCCGAAAATTGCCTTGATTACACGATTTATATGAGATGTATATATTAATATCTAAGAGATTTATATGAGATGTATATATTAATATCTACAACACAGTAAGAGAAAATGTTGATAAGTTTTAGACCCGTGACTTTTCTCACACAAAGGTGTTTATTATAATGTTTGGCGGATCGCCACCGCCGGGAGGACCGTGGTGGGAGCATCGCCCGCCACAAAGCTGGGAATAGAGGATGCCACCGGTGCGGGACCGCCACAAAGCTGGGAATAGAGGATGCCACCGGTGCCGGACCGCCGCACCACTGGCGGCCGGTCCCAGCACCGCTAGGGTGGCGGGTGGACAAAAGTCTACCCGCCATCCTAATAGGCCCCTTAGTTACAGGCGCTTTGGGTAAGGACTGTCCAAGAGCCTCGTTCAAACAGCTGGAGGTGCCAGGCTTCTTGCTGTTAGCAGGCAGGCACATACAGAGCAAACAAGCCTGCACAATGCAATAGGCCTCAAATTAATAAACTTTAAGCTATTGGCGTTGCAAATGCTAATATTAGTTATTATTTTTGTGGGTTAAAAAATATCTCAACAGTAGCATAAGTACTAAAAGATATTCCACAAAGCAAGGAAAAGATGCAGTACCACAGGTTGTTACTAGGTGTCCCTGTGGAGTTGTAAAGGGACCTCTATTAGCCACATAAAATACTGCACCCTTAATGCAATTATAAAGAGAAAGATTGCAGCTCAGCATGCACCACTGTTTATTTAAATGATGCCTTTTTAAAACGCAAGTTAGCAAAAATCTCACTTCCAATAAAAAACAAATGGAAATGTATGCTCAGCTGAAATTTGGCTATTTATAATTACATTTAGGGTGCAGTATCTTATCAGGCTAATACAAGTCCCTTTACAACTCCACAGGGACACCTAGTAACAGCCTGTGGTACAGCACCCTTTCCATGCATAGTGGTATTTTTTTTATTTATTACTTATGCTACTGCTGGGATATTTTGTTAATAAAACAATGAAGCATCATTTGCAACGCCAATAGCTCAAAGTTTCACTAATGCAAGACCTATTGCATTGAAAATGCTTTAAAAAAATGTTTTTCTTGATTTTCCTTCAAACAGAGAGAAAGTCATGACAGGCATGCCCTGATAAACATGCGCGTCATATCAGCAGTACTTAATTATCGCAGGGGCACTCAGGCAGCTGCACCTTGCTGCAATGGTTCTTAAACACAGCTCAGAATGCTGCCCATTGACTCTGAATTTGGATTGAGCCTTACGCACTGCTGCCCAAGACTTTGTCAGTGTTGAGGTGCTGAGCAAACCACATGAGAGCAGATATGTGCACAAGTGCCAAGAAACTCCTCGGTAGTCCTCACACTCGACAAGAGCCGGGCTGTCCAAGATCAATCAGCATGTGCAGAGGAGTCGAGCGGTGATTATGCCTGGCGATCACCTCCCTTCCTGTGTCAGTCTGTGCTTGCTTTCTTCACCCTAATGAGGTCCCCAACACGCCCTTTCCTCAGCAGCCACTGGCAGCAGTCCTGGTAGCGTGTGAGCAGGCCCCTTCTCCCCTCATTGATCCCGGTACCAGCAAGAAGAGTTCCAAGTCTAACTTGCGGGTCTCCTGGCCTACTGATCGGAGGCCCAAAGCCCAGCTGGCTTGTGCTCGAGACAAATCTGGGGGCATATTATCAAGAAACGGCGTTAAAATTATCGCCACTTTAGCGGCACAAAACTGCAGCTAAAGCGGCGATAATGGGCTTGATAATATGCCCTGGAGAATTCCAATAGAAGCCCATGTTAACACCAGAACATGGACTTCTATTGGAATTCTGAAGGGAATATTATCGAGCCCATTATCGCCGCTTTAGCGGCAGTTTCCTGCCACTAAAGCAGCGATAATGTTAACGCCGTTCTTGATAATATGCCCCTATGACTCTTTCACAGTCGTAGAGTTGTGTTTTCTCTCCCAACGGTTTGCATCATTTATAGTGCGTTTAGTGCAATTTACCTACAGATCACTATGAGCTAGTGGGGGCAAACAGAGCATAAAAAAACAGTTTCTGGGAAGAGGATTTTGATTATCTATGGCTTTCAGATCATTAGATCAGTGGATAATTCATGATCAACTAGTAATCGCAAATCATACATTCTGTGTTCATAGGTCCCAGTGTGGCAAATGTATTGAATTATGGGGCATATCAGCAACAGACGGTGATAAATATCGCAAAGCGCGCTTAGCGCTTTTATATTTATCGCTGCAATTTATCGCCTGGATAACGCGGTATTAACAACGCGTTACTCCAGGGCGATACATTTTCCATCAAAAGTGGCGTTATGCGGGAATATCGCTGTTAAACCAGCAATATTCCCGCAGTGATAGAAGAAACCTTGATGATAGGGAGATGTGGATTCAGCCACTGAATCCACCTCCCATGCCATAGATAGGGTAGTCATGAAAATTAGCAGACGTAAAATACCGGCGATAACAGTGGTTAACGCTGTATTTTACATCGCTAAGGGTGTCCTGGGCCGTATTGTAAATACGGAGTAGGGCAGTTAGAGATCATTTTCCCTTAGTTTTTGCAGGGAACGCCTACTTTGCATCTCATTAGAGATGCAAAGCGAGGCGTGAACTAAACAGGAGCTGATTCAAGGAAACACGCGATAGCGTGTCCTTGTAAATAATGCGATAAAATTATCGCCGCTTTTCGGCCGAAAACGGCCGCAAAAGCGGCGATAATTTTGTATCGCCTCGTTGTTAATATGCCCCTATGTGATTTGTATTTCTTGGTTCCTATCTTAAGGAATTATTAAACTGTTCTTTTTATACATAATAATAATCTTGTCTGCGCATTCTATCTTTAATTGGGACACCTAGTGACAACCTGTGGCACTGCAGCCTTCCCCTAAGAACTGATATTTATTTTCCACCAGTGAGTGGCATTAGGAAGAAGTGCAAGCATTTTTTTCTTCATTAAGCGGAATTTGGAATAAGAAATCTTACTGTAAAGACTACAAAAGCATAAAAAACACTTGGTAATGGAATTTAAATATTACTTAAAGAAAGGGTGCAGTACCACAGGTTGTTACAAGGTGTCCCTAGTAACAGCCTGTGTTACTGCATCTTTTTCTTAAGACCTGGGGGCATACTTCCAAGGGCAGTATCGCCGATTTAGCTGCACTTTTTGCCGCTAAAGCGGCGATATTCTTATCGCCCTATTAACAAGGCGGCGCTAACATACATTTGCGCATGTTAGCAGCCGAATTTCTAATGCTACGCATCTTAGTTATATACATCGCTAATGAGATGCAAAGTAGGCATGCCATCCTGAAACAACATGAGAAAGGTCAATAACACAACATCGCGGTATTTACAACTCGGACCCGCAACCGCGTAACGATGGGAAAAGTCCCCCTAACCGCGGTTTGCGCTGGATTTTAACACCACAAAAAAATCTGACTTAGCCAGCTCGTCAATGGGAGGTGGATTGTCAGGTTAAGTCCACCATGGCTTATTATCAAGGATTTCCCTATCGCTGAGGTATTATCGCTCGATTTCCTGCGATATTCACGCATTTTGCCGCTATCGCTGGATTTTTTATTTCCTTGGAGATAAGTGTTGATGATAACGCGCTAACTCAGCGATGAAATCCAGCAATAGCCGGCGATAAGTAAAACAGCGCTGAGCGGGCTTTGCGATATTTATCGCAATTTCTTGATAATGTGCCCCCTGATATTTAAATCCCATTACCCAGTGGCTTTAGAAAGAAGCGCAATTGTGTCTTCCTTCCTTAAGAGGATTTTATTTTCTAATCCTAAAGGTTACAAAAGCCAAAATAAAATGCAAGCAAATGCTTGCAATGTTTCCTAAAGCTATTGGTAATGGAATTTAAATATTGGGGCTTAAGAAAAGGGCGCAGTACCATGGACACCTAGTGACAGCCTGTGGTACTGCACCCATTCTTAAGCACTAATATAGGCATCCCATTACTAAGTGGCTTTTAAGAAGAAGCACAATCATTTCTTCCTTTATTACGTTGAATTTTTTTCTTATCCCAAGTGCTCGAAAGCAACTGCGTAATGGAATTCCTATATAAGGGGCATATTATCAAGGACGGCGTTAAAATTATCGCCGGTTTAGCGGCAGAAAACTGCCACTAAAGCAGCGATAATGGGCTTGATAATATGCCCTTGTGAATTTCAATAGAAGCCCAGGTTCACACCAGAACATGGACTTCTATTGGAATTCTCAACAGCATATTATCAAGCTCATTATCGCCGCTTTAGCAGCAGTTTTCTGCCGCTAAAGCGGCGATAATTTTTAACGCTTTCCTTGATAATATGCCCCTTAGTGCTTAAGGGAAGGGTGCAGTACCACAGGTTGTTTCTAGGTGTCCCACTAAGTAACAGCCTGTGGTACAGTGCCCTTTTCTTAAGCCCTAATATTTAAATTCCCTTACCCAGTGTCTTTAGAAAAGAGTTTGAACATTTAGGCTTTTGTAGCCTTTGCGGTATGCCGCACTTTAACTTTATATGTTTAAAGTTAAAGTGTGCAAAGCTGTCAATGTTTGAAAAGCAAAAAAGTAGATATTAAAGGCTTTCTGCTACATTTTAAAAGGCATTGCTGACATTAATGTAAAGGTGGTGGTGACTCTCTGGGTTGTGCCATAATTGTGTGCTTTAAAGTGCATCTTTATCGTGTTTGCATGGCATGTAAATAAGTAGATTAAGCGGATTGGCTTTAAAGTGTGTGGTAAGCTGTGTAGGATGCGCACAACAAAGCGGCAGGCACCTAAACACGCAAAAACGGGGGGTAGAGGGCGAGAAGTCATGGAGAGGGGAGCCAGAGAAGAAAATAGTATTTGGAGTAAAGAGGCCAGTCACCATGGAAGGATACAAATGAGAGCATGGCTGTCATGAGGAGGGACTAACAAACCTGACACCAACCTGAAGGCTGCTTTTAGGCCCTAAGCCAATGAAAAAGATGGGCGGAGAGTGGACGGAGCTTCCACAAAGCTTCCACACTATACTGAATACTGCATGCCTCACAAAGCGAGCAGCGCATGTGCTGCAACGTTAGGCTCGACCTAAGAAGTAGCGTCACCTGCAATTATAAATCATTAGAAACAGATATTTCTGGTTCATAGTGACCAGAGTACTCTGTGCAGGACTCCACTGGCTCCTAGTGTCAGCCTCTGGTACTGCACCCATGGTGTATATAAAGTGTGGTTCCTGGCTAGGGTTATTAGGGCCCCTTGGTGACCACTTCTTGTACTGCACCCTTGTGCATTGTAGGAACAACCCATTCCTACTGGACCTGTAGTCAGTTTTGCCAGATTTTGAGACCTGTCCGAAACCTAAAGCTATCCAAGTCGTACAAGTTCAAATTCAGCTCCAGAAGACCAGTATCGGTCCAAACCAACCCTAAGTTACAAATCTCAAATTGTGTAAAAACATACTTCAACAAGTATTTGCAATGCAAATTGGTCTTGCATTTGTGAGAGTTAGAGTTATTGGGATTAATAATGACAATGTTTTTTACCTTTATTTCAAATATGCTGAGATTTGCATGTCAGCCGGACACGGATTTAGAATACGCTATACTGCGTTCTTACTCAAATTTGAGAAATCTTGGAAACATATTGGCCATTGACCTTGATGCCGGTCCTTGGACCTCTATATTAAGGACACACTGGCGGTCTCCTGGGATTGAGGCCTTATTTACGTGCAATTTACGTCATTTAACAGACGCCACATGCCAACCACGCTTTATCATTTTCTTCCTTTGCAACTCATTCTCGACATTAACCCAATGCCCTGAAGAAGCCCATGTCTGGGCGAAACGCGTTAGCTGTTTCAAAAGATGCACATCAAGCGTATTTGAAATAAAGACACAAAAAATACTTCAACAAACGACTACTGATTGTTTATAAAACTGTGCAGTTTGCATCGTGTTACTTAGTACTAGTATCCATTGCCTCTCATCTATCTTCTTAATCTGATAGAACTCCTCTACTGTAACCCTGGCACACTGATCCTCAATTTATTGGTGTGTGCATACCAGAACATACCAGAGCTATGCAGCAAGCGTTAGTCTAGGCAGCACCGAGTACTGCTGCAAAACATATTGCAGACAGCTTGGAGCCATGTGGTGCACACAGCTTAAAAAGCAAAAGAAGATAAAGTCCCGCTGCCGCCGCTGTTCCGCACCGCTGGGCCTGCTGTTCGGTGGGGAGGGGTTATTACCGGTGCCGTGATGCTGTGCGGTAAGGGGAAACTCAGCAATGCCTGAAAGTAAAGTTTGGCATGTGGCCGCGCCCTGTCCGGCCGCCATCTTTCAGAGGAGGATCAGGCCTAAGTCCCACTACTGGGCTGTGCCTTTACACCACCACGCCGGTGCCGAGTGGTCCCCCCGGAGACCCCGATATAGCGCCTGCAATTGGGGATGCCTTGGCTGCTGGAGTGCCGAGGCCCGCCCGCGCTCACCTCGGAGTCCCAGAACAGTGCTTTGATCAGCTGCTGGATCCTGGGCGGTCGACTGGTCACACTGGCAGGGTGCACAGAGGCTAGGGAGCTTGGCTGGAGAGCTCCGTGGTGGCGCGGGCCCCCTGGGCTTTGGAAGCTAAATCCACAGAGGCCGGTGCTCTGCGGGGCTGGTTGGCCCCTCTACTGACTTTGTAGCCGCCATTTTGGAAGCTAGGTACACACTATTTTGAGTCCGGAACACCGTCGGCGCAGAGTGTGCCTGCCAGAGGAACCTCCTTGCAGCCGCTGCTATCCCTGGTGCTGGTTGGACAACAACCTGAGAGCTGGCTGGGGGACGCTGGACTGTGGGGCTGAGGCGGTGGAGGCCGGAGGCTGTCGTGGGCGTGGCTGTGTGGGGACTCATACTAGGGCAGTGGAGAGACTGTCCCTGTTGGACATCAGGGGCACATCTGGATTAACACCTATTTACCTACACTGGCATAAGTGGGGGCCGCAGCTCATTGATTACGAATGGAGATGGCGGAACGCCCCTGACTGGTGCTCGGGGAGACCATCTTGCACCAACTAATTTGCGGCCTGTTCCTTGCCAGACTGGAGAAGGTGAGTGTTGTCTATTTTCTCTGGCCGCGGAGTGTGAACGGGAGGGGACCTGTACCCACCCTCATCACCGCGTGGTACGGGAACCTTGGTGCCACTCTGTCCCTGTTGGACTGTAGACGAGGCGGTGGGCTATTCCTGCTGACTGTGTGTCCTCCTTCCAGCTTCAGCCCCTGTGTTGTACGCTGTCGGGGAGGAGTGACCCACATCACCAGGGATGATTCACTCTCTTTGCCTTGAACGGGGATCTTGCGTTTTGTGCTTCGGACCTAACTTTGTTATTCTGGAGGAATTCTGAGGGTGTCTACGTGGGATACTTGGGGTCCCTTTGGCCTGGTGTGTGGACTGACTTACATGCGTCCCGCGGCATCCATCATATAGTCATCTTCCAATGCTCTTCTGCCTTGGCCTCACGGCTTGGCCCCTCTCGATTGCCGCATCAATGATTCCCATAAGACGATCTACCATGCCTCTAAAAAATGAAGCACAGAAGGACGCTGACACTAACGTGATTCATGATAACCCTGTTAACTCCCTCTAGTCTAAACCCCCGCTCAGCCCCCTATCCCATCCCTCAAAGCTGGCAGCAGGGAAATCCAGCTCGGTGATGCCGGTCACTCAGGCGTTCATGGAGTCCTTTTTGCAGGAAATCAAAGATGAGATCGTCTCCCTTCGTCAAGATCTTAAGACAGACCTGCAAGACATCTGGCGAGACGTCACCAAGATTGGCGGAATAGTTGATGACCTTGAACGCACTATGGACACTAGAGCGATGGGTCATAAAAACCTGTGGAAGAGGATGGCGTATCTCGAGGAGCAAAATATCACCCTACAACTAAAACTAGAGGACCTTGAAAATCGCAGTTGGCGGAACAACCTGCGCATCCGGGGCGTTCCACTGGGGGTGGAAGGCAAGGACATTTTAGCTTACATGGCGAAGCTTCTTCAGGCCATCAGGAGAACGAGGAAGCCTCACCACCTATGTTTGATAGGGCCAATAGGGTCTCTGGCCCACGCAAACGTCCTGAATTCATCCCAAACATTCCTACCAGAGATCAATATTACGCTGAAAAGGAGGCTATTCTAAAAAAGGTACAGGGGATCCAAGCGGTGTCTTACAATGGACTGTCTATCCAGATCTTTCAGGACCTGGCGCTAGCTACACTCAGACGGAGAAAAGACTTTAAGCTTGTCACAGACAAACAAACTGAGGGAGCTGAACATCAAATACCAATGGGGTCGTTCCTTTGCCCTGATGTTTTCCTGAAAAGGTAAGAGTGGAGTTCTCCGTTCCTTAAGTGAGGCGAAGCAGCTGCTACAGCTCCCTCTGGAGAGTGATGGGGAGGACCTGAGTGCATCTCGAGAGCGTCGGGAGGGGCCTCTCCACCCGCTTTGGTTCACGGTAATGCCTCCTAAGTTCAAGCGTCGCATGCAGGAACTTGACTCTTCCCAGGCTAAACAAGATATCATCAGTCATATCCGATCAGTGAGTAGCTCCCCTTCCCCAACTGGGTCGCCGGACCCTAAGGGCTAGCCCTTCCCACGCAGTGCTGCAACCTGACCCCGCGTTAGGGTCACCTGTATTTTGGTGCTGATTCCATTTGCCAATGGACTTGAGAGGGCAGGCCCTGACCCTGCGAGGTGCTGGTTGAAATTGGAAGCCCTATATGGGGTTTGAACTGTTTGCTTGGCCCTCTGTTTTTGGTGAGAGTGGACCCTTGGAGAACATTGACGCTGCAAGTGCGACTGACTATCTTGAGAATGGCCCGATGGCTGGAGCAGCTACCGCTTTTTTTTTAACCTCACTACGGGACTGTGGTAGCGGTGACCCACACATTTTTGTACGACTGCTACCCCACTTCTTCAGAGTCTGGTAGGAGAGTGACTTTTCTAGAATGGCCTGTTCATATGACATTGGGCTGTTCTCGATAGACTCTGTAAAGTTTTGGCCCGGTTGGCCAATAGATATTGTCTCTTTTGTTTTCTTTCTTCTTTTCTTTCTTTCATCGGTTGGCCTATTGCTTAGGGATGTGCTGTGTGTGTTGTGTAGGGTACTGCCTGGACAGGTGCTGTTATGGTGATGCACTGCACTGGCTCTATAATTTTGATGGATGGGCCTTGGGCTTGGAGGAGGATGTTGTTGGGCTTCTGGAACTGCTATGAGGCCTATGGGGGTCCTATCTCTCTTTGGGGCATACTATCAAGAACAGCGTTAAAATTATCGCCGCTTTAGCGGCAGGAAACTGTCGCTAAAGTGTCGATAATGGGCTTGATAATATGCCCTTGAGAATTCCAATAGAAGCCCATGTTCTAGTGTGAACATGGGCTTCTATTGGAATTATCAAGGGCATATTATCAAGCTCATTATCGCCGCTTTAGCGGCAGTTTCCTGCCGCTAAAGCGGCGATAATTATAATGCCTTTTTTGATAATATGCCCCTTTATGTCTTACCATGTTTAACCCTATTAAGCTCCTCTCTCTGAACGTAAAGGGGCTGAACTCCCCTAATAAGCGACATCAGGTTTGGCGATATCTCCTCCACCAGGATCCTGATGTCATCTTTCTTCAGGAGTCCCACTTGCTCTCTGGTGATACCCGCCTTATGTCCCATCCCAAGTATCCCATTCAATATTGGGCCTGTTCCTCCTCTAAAACGGGGAGAGTAGCGATTCTCTTCAAACCATGCTGGCATGCGAAGAAGCTCAAGGCCACGACAGATGTGGGTGGGAGATTCATTAAAGTACACATGGCGTGGGGTGGTTGGTCTTTAACGTTTGTCAATATATATGCCCCTAACCAAAACCAGGACTCTTTTCTGCGCCTCCACCTTGGGGAGTTCCTACAGTCGGTCACAACCCCTATTATTCTTGAGGGGGACTTTAATTTGGTCTGGGACCCAGAGTGGGACCTTACTGTGCTGGAGCGGGTTTTTCTTAATTGGTCATACACCCCCTCCATTTGTCTGTTTGTAATTAAAATAATTAATTAATAATTATAACAATAATAATGGTTTGTTGTGTTTGGTACTAAATCAACATTACTAATATAGAATACACGTGGGATTTGCATTAGCATGGCCTAATTAATACGTAAACTAATTTTCGTACGCATACTAATGATAAATATTTAGTATGTGCAAGTTATATGTTGCTTACGTGATGTGAATTGTGATTTGTGCTTTAAATGTGAATTTAATTTGCAATGCGTGTTGCTAATTGCTAGATAAATACACACACATAAAGGGTTTAGCAAGGGGAAAACATTTTGATAGTCATTTCCATGTATTAATTACGTTTTGTGTTCTTTTTGCTTAAGTTGACCTTTTCGGAGTGGCCACAAAATGGCTGCCACTCGTATTTGACGGACGACTGACAACTAGAAGGAACCTGGGTGAAGTGCGCCTGCGCAAAGAAAAGAGATGCAATCATCTTATCCTGACCCCAGGCAGACTGGCCTTGTCAAGGGAACATCCGGGATGTGTGCCAATCTTGGAACAATAATGATTTATAAACCTTGATTTGAAACATTCAATGACACTATGGACACCCAGACACATGGGAACCAAACCTGACCCAAGCGGATGCGAAACTGTAACAACATCTATTAAAATTATGAACTATCCTTATTAGAAACATTTTCCGTCTGAGAAACGAGAGGCGACAGTAAATTGTCCAATCCAGTTTGTCTAAGACACATATTGTTGCTGTTTCATTGTTAATTTTCCTGTAAAAAGGTGTAGACTAGTGAGGAAAAAAGCACTTCTACTTCTCTTCTTGATTTCCTGACGACATGCTGACGGAGAGGACGGTGACTCTGCTGGACAGATGCTACCAAAGACTCTGAAGGACTGATTGATGCCCTATTGCTTTACGAACTTTGATTTCTTATGGGCATAAAGACAAAGACCTGAGCCTGACTTAGAGGACGACTTTTAGCCAGGTTAGGTAAATATGCGAACGAACCAATGATTGCTTTCTTTCATGCTTTATTTTAGATAAACCATACAAATTGAAAGAATTGTGTCGGGTTATTATTTAGTGATGTTTCTTTGCATATGTTTAGATAATTGAATGTCGCATCACTCAGCAACATGCTGATCCATGGCCTATCCATGGGAGGATTTATTGGATTAATGACTAGTTTCTAGTGAGGTAGGGAAAGATAGGTGAATTCAGTACTCATTAGGAGTTTGTGTATTTCCTCTCATGACAGCGTACGGTGTAGAAAGAATCACCTCTTAAAGGTACCATAGGTCTCTTGTGCATGAATGTTGGTGTTATGGGCCCCACCAGTGAATGAATGTATGAATGTGGTTGTAGAGATCTGTGGTCTGTGACGTAAAGAGGGATTAAGCACTCCGCGCTGCTTCAGTTTTCTGGTAGCAGAATGATGGTTAGCTATTGTCTTGGGTTTTGCGACGGTTGCTTGTAAATAGCTTATTGATTATTGATTGGTATTGATTTATGTACTAACACTCTATGTTGAGTCGCGTCGAGTTTTATGTTTGCACGGCTTCTGGGATGTAGGAAGTCGGGAATTGGTAGCAGTTCCGTAGTAGGGCAGAGGTAAGCGCTGCTCTCGGGAAAGACGGAATTATGGTTGCCCGTAGGTACACGGGGAAAACGTGTGACAATAGAAGTTGCACGGCGCATTGTCTGGTTTCGATTCGGTAGCATCGCCGCGTGTTGCCACTAGTAATATTCTCGGTGTGAGAGAAGTGTGAATGATAGCGAAGGGTTATCTGTGAAATTTTGGTCTTAAGTACCAGGAAACCAATTGGCATACCGATAACGCTTACTACTGAAAAGGTAGCAGGTATATTCTGAGCTTGCTAGAAGGACAAAGTAGAGGGAAGCGCTGCTTTGTTAACATATGGTAATTTCTGTAGTAGGGCAGAGGCAAGCGCTGCTCTCGGGAAAGACAGAAAACTGTGTGAATAATCTACATTTTCCCTGTATGACAGTGTGCGTATGAAAAAGGAATTTTATTAATGGCGAAACTCTAGTGTTAATTAATATTAGAGAAGCGGTTAGTTAATGATTGTTAGAAGGGTAAGGTAGAGGGATGTGCTACTTTATCAACGGAAGTAACGATTCCGTAGTAGGGCAGAGGTAAGCGCTGCTCTCGGGAAAGACGGAATTCTCGTGGGAAAGGTCTTTTGCTGTTCTTTGGTTAGCGAAGCAGACAATGGAGATGTTTTAGTGTTGTTACTAACAGAATTGTAGAAATTGATACAAAGAGAACATACTGTGCAGATTGTAGAGGAGGGGTAGACGCGAGAAGAGCAGAAAGCAGAGCTGCCGCAGCGGCTGCTGACGTCAGAACAACCGCGCTGGGATTGGACAGTGGGTTGAAGGCGTAAAACGCTCCGGATTGGCGCGTTAGTGTAAAGCCGCGCTAGAATTGGAGAAATACAGGGTGACGTAAACGTGCCCTGATTGGTGCGTTGGTGTGAGCCGCGCTGACATTGGAGAATTGTGACAGTGACGTAAACGCTCCTGATTGGTGCGTTAGTGAGAGTCGCGCTGTGAGTGGACGGAATAGCGGTACAGTTGTAAGCAGACTAAACGGTACACGAAAACCCTAGAAAATATGTATTACCAACCACTAGAAAAGAAGAAAACGTGGTTTGGAAAAATAAAGAAACTGTTTAAGAAAGACAAACCAGTTGAGACTAGGGAAGGACAGTTACTTCCCCCTCTGAAAACACCCGCATCTGCAATGATTGTGAAATACGGGTACCATACTTGTATTTGGTTAGACAATTGGGTAAAATACACCAAGGACGATGGAGTCCTGGCATTTCCAGAACATGGTTCCTTTAATTTGGCTGTATTAAGGAATCTTAGGGACAAAATGAACGACTTAGAGCCAAGACCTAGACCAATGCAGTTTGAGGCGTTGGCAGAATGGGAAGATGAAATGCACGAGCGAAAGAGACAGCGAAGTGGTAGGGGCTACCGATATATGTTCGGTAGACCATATGGACAGGAAACACATGATGATCGAATGAAATGGTGGCGAAATGCAAGCATGACTCAGGGAATGTATCCTGTGAGAATGGCAGGAGAGAATGAAGGGAGAAAATGTACAGAGAAAAGGCATAATGTGGAATCGAGTGGGTACGAAGCGAATGAATCGGATGATGATGTTCTGAATGATGTGTTTTATAAAAACCCACCACCGTACCGACCAGAACCAGAGGCATTGTCACCAAGTGCCCCAATGAGAGAAACATTGCGAACCATTAAAACAGAGACTATGTCACCAGAGTTGAGTAAAAGTAACTTTACAAGAGAGGCAGAAAAACAGGCAGAAAATAGAGAAGTTGGTGAAAGTTCAGCAGAATTGGCAAAAACTACCCTAGAACTAACCGAGAAAATAAGAGAATTGACCAAAAATCTAGAAGCTGTAACAGTTCCGGTAACAATAGGTCCAGTAATGCCATATTTGAAAAGCAAAAGGACACTGAACATTGTTTGACAGTACCGTACAGGAGTCAAAATCAAGTTGGGAACTCAGGACGGACTCAAATTGAGAATCCGTGGGGACCGACAATAAATATGTTTGAACCAAACGTTTCAAATAATCCCTTTGTGAATCAAAATTATGTTGAAAAGAGTAGAATGACAGTGGAGACATTGTTAGAACCACAAAAAGCCCCAGACCTGAATATAGAAAACCCAGTAGGGCCCTCTGCAGAAGAATTAAGTGAATGGCTCAGGGGACTACAAAAGAAGGATCAAGAGTCCCAGTCAATAGATGTGGCCAAATTACGAATGAAATTAGAAGAATTAATAGTAGGAACTATCCCGACTGAAAAATTGAAAAACTATCAGGATGAAGAATTGTTGTTTCTCTGCAAGAGTGCAACATGGAGAGCGAAGAATTTGCATGAAAGATTAGAGGAAATTGCAAATGAAATGGGAATAGATTTTGACAAAGTAAAAGCGCTGCAGAAACCTTATCGAGTTGATTTCACTGAAAAAGACATGGTAAACCTGAATACAACAGGACGAATAGGTCAGATTAAGGACATTATTGGATTATTGAGAAAATGGGATGATGTGGACAAATGGAGAAGTAAGTGGTATAAGAAACGTGATAATACCTCAGATAGGACAAATTCGGCATTTCCTGTGAGGGAGAAAGAAAAGGTAGTGACAGAATACCCCATGAGAGAGATTCCAGGAGGAGGGTATGTACATGTTCCATGGACAAGACAGGACATTTTGTCATTCACAAATGATTTCCCTCGACTACGCGAAAAGCCCGTTGAGTGGTATCGGCAGGTAGACAGATTTATAAAATTGGCAAAAGTATTATGGATAGATTTGAATAGTCTATTCGATATAATAGTACCAGCAGATTTGTGGACAGAGTGCAAGTTGATGATCAACTGGCCAACTCAGGAGTACCCTAGGGATCCGAAGTCAGGAGCACCAGACCCTGAGGTAATGAAGAAGTACGAGCAGGTTATGGTATTTTTGAAGAACAAGGTACCCCCTAAAGAGACTGATTGGGTGAAAATTGACAGAACCCATCAGGAAAGCAAAGAGTCAGTACATGCATACTATGAGAGACTAATTCAGGCTTTTAAGCAGTTCAGTGGAGATGAGAACCTGAGTGACAAAGATTTGAGTCATTTCGTATACAGATTTGTGTATGGTTTACGTCCAGAAATTGGCGACATGATCAAGCAGCACACAGTTTACTGGCAAAATAAGAAAATAGATGAGGTGTTAAGACATGCTAAGTATTTCAGTGATGAGATTGAGGCAAACCAGCGAAAACTGAAGGAAAAGGCAATGTGGGCTCAGGTAAAGGTAGCTGAGCGACAGGAAGCCCAGTTGGTAGAACAAGCAAATAATCCAGGTACAAAACCAAGATTTGGTAAAGGGAAAGGTAATTTAGAAGAAGCTAAAAAGAAATTTCCATGTCATAATTGTGGCGAGCTAGGGCATTGGAAATCCGAGTGTAAGAACCCCCCAAATGCTAATAATGAAAATCGATCCTTGAATCAACAGGTGCAGAAAGAGGTGGGTGGTCAACTGCAGCAACAACAGCAGGTGGTTAATTCCCAGAATCAGGTGCCAAAACCACCTTTCCCGCAGAAAAGAAACTCACAGAAATATAGCAATGAATCGGGATTCTACAATGAAGAACAGGTAAATAAAGCCATCACGCGCTCGCGCTCTTTCGCAGTACTGGCTGCAGAACGATGAGAGTGATTCAGAGATGGGTTATTGACGGTGCCGAAGGGAGGAAGAAGAGTGCGTACTTGGCGCAACTCTAGAAGTAGACCAGACAGGACCATTTGTAGATGGGAAGGTTAATGATGAGAATATTACTTTCCTAGTGGACACTGGCGCTACTCGATCGACTGTTAGATCAGCTGATGTGAAGAATCTTCCTCTCTCGGATGAAACGATCCAAGTAGTTGGTGTATCTAACCAACAGCTAAAAACATACCTTACAGAACCTGTGAAGGTTAGTATAGGGAAATTCACTGAAATGCACCGCTTTGTATTGTGCGATACTAGTCCTGTAAATTTGCTAGGAAGAGACCTTCTGTGCAAAATGAATTGCACCATATTTTGTACTCCGGATGGAATAGCTTTAGAAACACCGGATGAGGATGTGTTGTATAGAATGACCTTAGCTAACAGAGAATGTGAAAGGGTTGGAACATATGCAGTGTTCAATCCAGATGAATTGCCAAAAGAACTGAAATTATCAGTGAAAGCAGAAGTTTGGGATTTTACTGGAGAAGATGTAGGGATAATGAGAAACGTAGACCCAGTTAAAGTTACTGTAAAAGAAGGAGTAAGTTATCCAAATATTCCCCAATACAGATTGACACCTGAGATAATTGAAGGAGTTACTCCGATAATTGAGAAGATGATCAAGCAGGGAATTCTGAGAGAGATAATGAGCAGTCCATGTAACTCACCCATAATGGGCATGAAAAAGACAAATGGGAAGTTCAGAATAGTGCAAGACCTGCGAAAAGTGAATAAAATTGTTGTCCCATGTTGTCCCATTGTACCAAATCCATCAGTAATTTTGTATCAGATTCCCCATGATGCAGAATGGTATACAGTGATTGATCTATGCCATGCATTCTTTTCCATCCCGTTGCATCACGACAGCCAGCAAATTTTTGCATTTCGGTTTGGAGACCGTATTTTGGCATGGTGCCGAATTCCACAGGGGTATACAGAAAGCCCCTCCATATTTAATCAATTGTTGAAGAAGTCATTGGAAAGTTTGCAAATGCCTGAAAGCTCAGTACTAGTGCAGTATATCGATGACCTCCTTGTGGCATCAAACTCGAGAAGCTTGTGAGGTAGACACTATAGCCCTACTAAATCACTTGGCAGACGGAGGACTGAAAGTGTCCCCAGCCAAACTGCAGTACTGTAAAAAAGAAGTACAGTTTTTGGGACATAACATTGAGAAAGGATTGAGAAAAGTAACAATAGACAGAATAAGAATGATAAAAGGAATGAGAGCCCCCATGACCCAAAGAGAAGTGAGAATGTTTCTGGGAATGGTAGGGTACTGACGCCAGTGGATCAGCAACTTTTCGCTGATGGCAAAACCTCTGGTACGGCTGACAAGGAGTGATGTAAAAGATCCCCTTGAATTGAACAAAGAGGAATTGGCAGCATTCAAACAGTTAAAAGACAGTCTGTGTGAGGCCCCAGCGTTGGGAATGCCTGATTACGAGAAATAATTTGAGTTATATTGCAGTGAAAGAAACGGATGCGCACTCTCTGTGCTGATCCAGAAACATGGAAGTCTGCGGAGACCAATTGCATATTACTCATCAATGCTTGATCCGGTAGCTGTAGGCTTACCTGGTTGTCTGAAAGCAGTGGCTGCAACATGTCGAAGCTTGGAACAGAGCGAGGGAATTGTGATGGGATACCCTTTGAAAGTGTATGTACCCCATGATGTGGCGATTCTCTTAACAAGGAGTCGTACTCAATACATGACACATAGTCGGCTGACTAAGTATGAAAAGGTTATCTTGGGTGCCACAAATGTGAGCCTTGCGAGACGTGTGAATGTGAATTCTGCAACACTAATGCCTGATGGTGTGGATGTGGAAGTGAGAAATGAAGCAGATCATGATTGTTTGGATGTGCTTGAGTATTGTACAAAACCACGACCAGACATAAAGGATTTACCTTTACCAGAAAATGACTATGTAATGTTCGTTGATGGGTCATGTCTGAGAACAGAAGAAGGTGTGTTGAGTGCAGCATATGCAGTGTGCACGGTTGCAACAGTGTTGGAAGCATCCTATCTGAAAGGTGTAAAATCCGCTCAGGTAGCAGAGTTAGTGGCCCTGACTCGAGCATTCAAACTTGGAAAGAATGTCAGGGTAACTGTGTTGACTGACAGTCAGTATGGTTTCGGAGTTGTCCACGATTTTGGCCAATTGTGGCTACAAAGAGGTTTCCTGACCTCAGGTGGAACTCCTATAAAGAATGCTGAAATGGTTGGAAAATTGTTTGAGGCGATACAGCTGCCTAGACAATTGGCTGTGGTGAAATGTGCTGCTCATAATCAAGGTGATGATTACGTAACTGTCGGCAACAGATTTGCCAATGACATGGCACAGTACTGTGCCAGGAATCAATATTCGGTTAACAGGGGAAAAGAAAAGGAGATGACTTGCTATTCCTTAATGTTTACTAACGTTGTAGGGACATGGGAAGAAGTGAGACAATTGCAAGAGGAAGCAGGAGAGGAGGAAACAAGGCAGTGGGTCAAAGCAGGGTGTGCCCCAAGGGAAAAGGATCAGGTGTGGGTCTATCGAGATGGAAGACCAGTCATGCCTGATAGCATGTTGTCTACCATGGCACGGATGTATCATGGCCAGGGACACATAGGTCGTTTAAGCAGACCTGGTACAACCCAAAATTCAGAATCATATCTGAAAGTCTATGTCAGAGATGTCTAATTTGTCAGCAATTCAATCCTGGAAAGAAGACAGTGGTGAGCCTAGGATTTATAGGCCAAGAAGGAGGACTTTTCACCAGAATGCAGGTAGATTTCATTGAGATGCCCCGATGCAATGGACTAAGGTACGTTCTGGTCATAGTCTGCCTATTCTCCAGGTGGGTGGAAGCCTACCCAACCAGGAGAAATGATGGATTGACAGTGGCAAAATTGCTTTTGAGGGAATTCATCCCCAGGTTTGGGTTCCCAGTGACCCTTGAATCAGACAGAGGAGGGCATTTCTATAATGAGATTGTAAAATTGGTCAGTGAAGCATTGAATGTACAACAGAAACTGCACTGTGCCTACCGACCAGAGGCTTCTGGTGTGGTCGAGCAAATGAATGGCACAATTAAAAATAGAATTGGAAAGATGTTTTTAGCCACAGGAATGAAATGGCCTGATGTCTTGCCTCTAGTCTTAATGACCATACGTGCAACCCCAGATAGAACTACAGGGTTAAGTCCTCATGAGATAATCATGGGACGTGCCATGAGACATGCATTTATTCCAGCCAATAAACTGATGACAATATCTGATGACATGGTGTTGGACTACTGTAAAGGCCTGGCTGACGCAGTTCATTCTGTGTTTCATCAGGTTGGGGCGGATGCCACCACCACTGAACAGAAGCCAGCCCATGATCTAAGCCCAGGAGATTGGGTGAGAATAAAAGTCCACAGAAGAAGAAACTGTTTGGTTCCCAGGTGGGGAAAACCAAGACCGGTCATTCTGACCACGACAACAGCTGTGAAGTGTGCAGGACTGAAGAACTGGATTCATGCCAGTCATACCCTGAGGATACCAAATCCAGTGGATTGCAAAGAGAAAGAGTACTACGACGAATCAGAGTTGTAGTGAAGAGTACCCTAATACGTACATACATTGCTAAGTTAGCATAACTACGTTAGATGTCAGAATGCCATCTTGCCGCTTTTCGCAGATTTGCACACGACACTACAGTTACATGTTATTGTTGGAAAAGCTGCTTGCTCGCGTTTTTCTTCACATGATGAGAACCGTCTGCTGTTAACATCCCTAGCCGCGAGCTGCGACCTTGGTCTGTACACAGTGTAACAGAAACAGTCTGGGTCACTAGACAATGCATGTTTTCCACTTCAGGTTGATCGACTCACTATTTAGCCATAACACACATGCAGCTGCGAATACCTGAAAGTTGGGTGCTTTTAATATTGCAAGCAGCATGTTTAGCACACATTCTGGAGACGAGCCTTCCTGCGAGAAGACTTCAGCTGATCCTGTGATGTGATCTCCCTAGGCTGATCCTTGAGGTATGGGGTTCCCCATTCAATCCTAGAGACCTTTTATTAGCTTAATAATATTAGCTTATTAGTGAAGGGAAGGTGGTTGTACCCACTGTCATTTATAATATGATTTCTCCCTTTATTTTCTATGGTATTGTAACAATGCTGATGGTTTTGATATTAATCATTTGTCTGCTTGTATTAGCCAAAGTACTGCATCTTAGGACACGAGGTTTATAAAATAAACTCTTTAAACTTTACCGTGCCTCCTATTACTCTTGTTGTGGACTGATATGAGAATAATTTACGAACAGGTGTTTCTGATTCCCACCATTCCTGAGAGTGATCTAAGTCGCTTGTTCTGGGTTGTCTATACATTGGGGCCTCCGTGATAATACGGATAACGAATGGGACACTGTTGCTAGCCGAATACGGGGTTCTGGGTTCTGAGGCGAGTTTCTGGTACACCACAATTCACTGAGGTCCTGGTTTCCTGCGCATAGTTCTGTGTATGAGCAGAATCCCTGCAACATGGCGCACCTAACGTTTGGTCTTTTGATTTGAGATGCCTTAGTAGTGCTTATATTAGTCCACGGCACCCTCACTCTTGTTTCCGGATAACAAGACTGACGGATTCAAACCTACCTATTACTATCGTGATAGGTTCCTTCAAGCTTGATCATTAAAAAGGTTTCTGAACCCTTGTGCTACTGATTAAACTAAGTGTAGTTTGTCCTTATGGCGGTAGAGATAGCAGCACACAGTCGTACCCCTATGCGACGTCATTTGACGCAGTATGGGGTGCCGGACACTGGTATGGAAGTTATCTTTGTGGTAGGTGCCAACGCGTCTTATCCTTATGAGTTGTTTTACTCTTGGGTGACTCTCCCGGCGGCGAGTGAAGACGATAATTCGTTTCATTCTTACACTGCCACTGCCATGCCAGCGAACTAGACACTGTATAGGACACAAGAGATACCGATATCTGCTTGGCAGCATCGTATTTGGTTTAATGGCGCCCTCCCCCATGCGGTTATACCGGCGAGAATAGGCCCGTTGTCGATAGCAGGGGCCACATGGCCGGTACTAGCCGGATTTACGCCTCATCCCCGCTACTTACAAGCAACGTGGCTGAGTTGCGTGTGCTGCACACGGCCCTGATTACAGTACATAGGGCTTTGGTACAGTACGTGTCACGCAATGTGCAGGTGGGGGCACCTGCTGTTGCGGGACAACCTACTGACCACCATGCGGTGGCCATTAGTCCTGTTATGGTTAATTCGGTTATGGGCAAGCGCCCCTAAAATAGGGATGATTTCCCTTATTGGCTTGCTGAGAAATTTGACCAACTGGAAGCGGTTTATCCGAATACAACTCCTGTGGAAAAACACAGGATCCTTACCATTAGTTTGCCGAAGGACTTGGTCCTAGATATAGCTGATAGCGAAAACTGGGGCACGCTCTTTGCAGCGACATACTCGAAGTGCTTCGGCACTCCGTCTCTGTCGGTACTGCCCTCCGTTATTAAACGTGTTCAGGAGAATCACGGTGCGGAGTCAGCTGTGGAATTGGGGATGCGGCTTGTCGGACAGTTCGATTTGGTTGCTACCATGGTTATGGGTAAACTCAAGGGCGATGCTATGCAATTCCAGGTTCTTAATGAATTGGCGAAAGTAGCAGAGGATGACAAGCCGCGGGAGTTTGCGAGAATGATCTCAAATGCCTATAAACAGGTTGGTCGTAGCGCTTTAGGCATTAAACCAGTTGTGAAAACTCCCGATTCAAAGCAGCAAGGTAAGGCAGACTCGTCTGGTAAGGACGAACGCCCTAATTTTCCGAAACAAAATTGGCGATCAAAACAACAGGGGAAGCAGCAGCAGAAACAGGGGTCACGGCCTGCCTCTCCCGTTCAGTCAGGTAGTGAACGCACTTATGATCTGCGCGATCGTGCTACTATTAAGTCACCTGATAGATTTCAGGTTTCTGAACAACATTCTCCTCGTTCTTCACAGGAAACATCGGCTTCACAGTCCGGTGGCGGAGGAGGTGGCAAAGGTCGGGGTGCTCCACAAGCACGTGATCAACCCCGGCAGACTGAAGGAAAAGGCAAGCAGGAAGAATTTGCAAGACAAAGACCCCCATTTCAGAAGAAGAAAGTTGCTGCGCTGACGGAAAGGTATGCCTCAGATAGTGCGGACACAGCTTCTGAACCTGACATGGGCTCTGACGCTGCTAGACAGCGCAGCGGAAGTTACCATAGTGCGGCAAGCTCTGCGTCCGTTTCTGGAGGCGACAGCAACTGACACATGTGTTGCAGTTGAAACTGCTGACACTAGGGTGGCACCCCCTGAAAGACTCTTTAAAATAGTCCTATCAATCGAAGGTGACATACAACGAACAATAAAAGGGATTTTTTGGGATAATCTGACAACCTCCTATGATATTCTCTTGGCGGAGGCAGATTGGCCCCCGGCATTCATTTTAGATGCTCCTAGAGGGGAGGAGGTAATCTTCCCGTCCTTTGCGCACACAGTGCCCAAGGACCACGCTAAACGGCTTGCTGAGTAGTGGGCACTGGTGCTAACGCCAGCATTGTATCGTACTCAGGTGGGTTGGGATAAATTGTCCCCCTGCCATGAGATTCCAATACGGTCCATGCCCCAGCCTCCACCTCAATATCCTATGCGTCGTGAAGCAAGGTCACACGTCGCGGCGATCCTTGAACAATTGGAATATCAGGGTGTTATTGAAACGTGTGTGTCCCCTATGAATAACCCTTTATTCACTGTGACGAAGCCTGACGGGTCGTACCGTTTAGTTTTGGATTACCGGCACTTAAATTCGCATTGCCGGACCTGCGCGGTGCAGAATACTCACAGTTCGGCTCTCGTCGACAGTCTCGTGCGGAAAAGATTTAAAACCACACTTGACATTTCCAATGGTTTTTACAGCCATAACCTGTCCTCACTAAGTAGTCAGTGGACAGCATTTACCTCTGGCGGCAAACAGAAACAGTTTACGAGATTAGTCATGGGCTATAAAAACAGCCCTGGCATCTTTGCCGCACGCGTGGTCTCTCTCTTGGAGAGAATAGACCCGGACGCATTCTCGTATGTCGACGACATTTATCTCACGAATGACGAATTGACACCGCATCTGTGTTGCGTTGACAATATTATTACGTGTTTGGCAGACTACGGTTACAAATTCAATTTTGCGAAGTCTCACATTGCGGAATAGACAGTGTTGTTTTTGGGCTACGAGCTCAACAATGAAGGTAGAGAATTGGCTCCTCACTTTCTGGAGAAGTGCGCATGCTTGCGTGCTCCTACAACATTGAAAAAATTGCAGTCTTTGCTGGGTTTTCTGAATTTCGGTCGAACGTATATTCCTGATTATGCCCAGCGTATCAAGCCACTTTATGCCTTGGTACAACCTTCTTTTTCGAAGTCTAGCTGGCAGCTAGAGCATTCAGCTATTTTGCAGTCTTTACAGGCTGATCTACTTGCTTCTAAATACTTACTGACGCGTGACAACCACACTAACCTGGTAATAAGAATAGTCCCGGGCGCAGTGGGTTTCACGTACTTAACGTTCAATGAGGGAGATACCGTCCCCATTGCGTACAAATCACACTTGTACACCTCTGCTGAACTGCGCTTTTCCACTGTCGAGAAAGTTCTGACAGCAGTACAGATGGCGATCCTTAAGGAACGCGCACTGTCACAAGGGAAATGCATGTTGGTTGTAACACCATATCCTGCCCTTGAGGCAGTGACAAAAGCAAGTGTACCAAATTCTAAAGCTTTCCATCCAAGGTGGATACAATGGGCCATGACATTGACATCGCCAGATGTCACCTACATCTTTGATGCCTCTTTACAGACTCAGGAGTATTTGCAGTATGAGATCGTTTATCCTGCCCCTCTGTCTTTGCGCCCGCTCGAAGATTACCATTGTGTCATTTACAATGACGGTTCGGCGCAACCGGCAATTGGATCGAAGCATTCTTATTCAGCGGCCTGCGCAATTGTCGTAGGTACATTCGTAAATGGTGAATTCCAATCTGATGTCGTGCATACGCAGTCATTGGGTGATTGTACCGCGCAGTTGGCAGAGCTTCGTGCTCTAGTGCTTGCACTGGAGTTTGCTGACCCCCGAGTCACTACTCTTATAGTGAGTGATTCATTTTATTGTGTCCAGTCCTACAATGACAATCTACACTTCTGGTCTCAAAATGAATATCGCGATGCCAAAGGTAGCACAATTAAGCATAAAATGCTTTGGGTTCGAGTGGCAGAATTTAAAGAACGTCTGCCACTCGTGAATGTTATTCACACTCTTGGTCACCAGCGATTTAGTGTCCATGCTGTCGGTAACAGCTTGGCTGACGAGGCAGCTAAAACAGCAGTGGCAACATACTTAGTAGCAGCAGTTACAAGATCCAAAAGTAAGATTGATGATGACGTCTTGGCAGCTATTGTTGCTACAGAGTCGGGAAGTAAATACTCAAAAGGGTTCCCTTCTCGTTACTTTTATCACTTAAGTCCTGATAACCTCCCTTTAGTAAGGATTAACGACGTTGGTGACAGATTGATTCCCAACGCGGACTGCAGACCATCTTTGATACTAGCAGCACACGAGGGGTTGGCATCTGCCCACGCCAGCGTTTCTGCTACTGTAGCTCTGTTACAACAACGTTACTGGTGGTTCGGTTTATATAAACAAGCACGCGCTTATGTTCTTGATTGTGACATTTGCCAACAGATTAAACCTTCAACTGTTGCGCGTCCACCTCAAACATCGTTGTACATATCTAATAAACCACTTGGGTGTGTTTATTTAGATCACTGCGGTCCTTTTTCTTCTGATACTGCGTACAAGTACATCTTGGTTGCAGTGGATTCGTGCACACGTTTTCTCTGGGTGTGGCCACAAAGGAGTGCTGATTCACGGACTGTCATCAAGGATTTGCGTGTCTTTGTGGGAAGTTTTGCGTGTGATACCTTTCATTCGGATCAAGGCCCCGCGTTCGCCTCTATGGCTTACAAGGAGGCTATGAGAAATTTGGGAGTCCAAGTCAAATTTTCGTCTCCCTACCGGCCTGAGGGTAATAGTGTGGTGGAGCGAATGAACCGTGACTTAAAGCAATCTTTGACAGCACGTATCTTAGGCACAGGCCGGAACTGGCTGGCCCATTTGTATAACGTTCAGCGTGCACTTAATAATCTCCCTAGAAGGTCTCTGGGTGGGCGGACCCCATACATGATGCTCTTTGGAATCAGAATGTTTGTCCCGGACCTTGATGGTCTAGACATGGCGGCGTCAGCCGCACCCTTTGACGTAGATGAACACTGTGCTGTTTTGCAGAAACTACAAGAAGCCAGAGACGGTCTATCGAAGGAACACTTGCCCTCCACATCTGATGCTGAGCTTCAGATTCCGGTAGTCGGCTGGCTACCTCGAATTGGTGACCTGGTCCGTGAGAAAGTGGAGAACAAGAAGGAGTTCGGCCCCTCTTATCGTGCACCGGTTCCAGTGCTTGGCGTGCAGGGTACAAGAACAGTCATTTTACCTCCTCTTCCTGGTCGCAAGGATAACAGGTACATCTCCATTGACAATGTCAAACTACAGCGAGTGGCCGATACTACTTAGCATGACTCCAGCGGTGTCATGCCCTGCGATGCTGAGAAATTCTGTGTTGACCCCTGCATCTACCACCTTATCTGATGCTGCCATTGAGATGCAAATAGTTGCTGAACCCTTGATACTACCACCCGTTGGTGGTCTGCCTGAAGAGACTGAGTATGCTTATCCTACAGATGTGACTTTGCCAGTTTTGCAGTCAACAGCAATTGCAGAGTCACGTTTCTCCTTTGACACTAACTCAATGACTTCCAATGCCCCTTCAAAAATTTCTATTTTTGCTGTCTGGTTTAAAAGACATTTTTTGGTTGCCCCTTGGACTTATATTTGGCTAGTGCTCATAAGTATATTTCTATTCATGTCCATTGGATTTGTAGAGGTATTTTTTCACCTGATAAACGGACACTACCTTAACCCCTTCGCTGCTAGGCCTTTTCCCCTCCTGTGCTAAGCCCTTTTTGGGCTATTTGAGGTAGTGCGCGCTTAGGCCCCTGTAACTTTTTGACCACATTAGGTATCCACGCCAAATTTGCGTCCTTTTCTTCCAACATCTTGGGGATTCTAAAGGTACCCAGGGTTTGTGGATTCTCCTAGAGGGTTCCCAGAAATTAGCCAAAATACAGCAATTTTTTTTTTTTTTGTGAAAAATGTGAAAAACGGGCTGCAAATGAAAGCTTCTGGGTTTTTCTCTGCAAATGGTATCAAAAAAGGGTTTGTGGGGCTGAAATCACAATTTCTCCAGCTTTTAGGGAATGACAGAATTTTGTTAGAAAACCAACATTTTTTACACAGTTTTGGCATTTTTCTGGGACATACCCTATTTTTGCTATTTTTTGTGCTTTCAACCTCCTTCCAGTTAACGGTAGAAATGGGTACAAAAACAATAATGGATCCTGGAAAGCTATACATTTTTGAAAAGTAGACAACATTCTGAATTCAGCAAGGGGTCATTTGTGTAGATCCATCAAGGTTTCTTTATAGAAATTTACAGGCAAATATAGGAAAAATAAAAAATTTGTTGAAAAAAGCAGCCTTTTGAGTCAACGTTTTTACCTGTAACTTCTTCGAATTATGACATCTCTTTGAAAGCAATGTACCGTTACATCCGGTAGACCTTCCTGGTTGTGGGGACATATAGGACTTGTAGGTTCACCAAGAGCCCAACGAACCCAGAGTAGAAAAATGAGCAGCATTTTGTAATGTTTTTTTTTTTTGGTCCGGGTATATAGCAATTATTGTGGGAAAATGTATACATGGAAAAATCGGTATGAAAGTCACCTATGTATTTCTGAAATGTGAACAAATTACAGAGTTCAGAAACAGTGCATATTTGCACATTTTCGAAATTGGGAATACTCATATTTGCATGACAATTATTGGTCATTTTTCAAAATGACTTTTTTTTTACACAATGTCTTTCATTTGGAAGGGAGAAATGCATCAAAAATCAATAGGTAATAACAGTTGCTTTACAAATTTGAACTACCCTAAGTCTCCCGATAAAAATGGTACCTCACTTGTGTGGGTAGGCATAGTGCCCACGACAGGAAGTGGCTCAAAACCTAAGGTGAACACACCACATTTTCACACTGAAAATTTACACTTTTTTTGCAAAGAGTCTAGCTGTAGTTTTTGAACCCTAGCCCTGCCGGCACCTAGGGAAACCTAGCAAACCTATACATTTTTCAAAACTAGACACCCAGGGGAATCCAGGATGGAGTGACTTGACTGCCTCCCACCATGGTCTGTTACCCAGAATCCCTTGCAAACGTAAAAAATTAACAAAAAAAACACATTTTCCCCACATTTCTGTGATGGAAAGTTCTGGAATCTGCGTGGATCCACAAATTTCCACCCACCCCGCATTCCCCAAAGTCCTACGAGAAAAATGGTACCTCACTTGTGCGGGTCGGCCTAGTGCCCGCGACAGGAAACGGTGCAAAACGCAACGTGGTTTTGCAGTGAAAAATGACCCTTTTTTTGGCAAAGTGACTAGCTGTAGATTTTGAACCCTAGCCCTGCAAGCACCTAGGGAAAACTAGCAAACCTATACATTTTTGAAAACTAGACACCCAGGGGAATCCAGGATGGGGTGACTTGACTGCCTCCCACCATGGTCTGTTACCCAGAATCCCTTGCAAACGTAAAAAATTGACAAAAAAAACACATTTTCCCCACATTTCTGTGATGGAAAGTTCTGGAATCTGTGTGGATCCACAAATTTCCCCCCACCCCGCGTTCCCCAAAGTCCTACGAGAAAAATGGTACCTCACTTGTGCGGGTCGGCATAGTGCCCGCGACAGGAAACGGTGCAAAACGCAACGTGGTTTTGCAGTGCAAAATGACCCTTTTTTTGGCAAAGTGACTAGCTGTAGATTTTGAACCCTAGCCCTGCCGGCACCTAGGGAAACCTAGCAAACCTATACATTTTTGAAAACTAGACACCCAGTGGAATCCAGGATGGGGTGGCTTGACTGCCTCCCACCATGGTCTGTTACCCAGAATCCCTTGCAAACGTAAAAAATTGACAAAAAAAACACATTTTCCCCACATTTCTGTGATGGAAAGTTCTGAAATCTGCGTGGATCCACAAATTTCCACCCACCCTGCGTTCCCCAAAGTCCTATGAGAAAAATGGTACCTCACTTGTGCGGGTCGGCCTAGTGCCCGTGACAGGAAACGGCGCAAAACGCAACGTGGTTTTGCAGTGAAAAATGACCCTTTTTTTGGCAAAGTGACTAGCTGTAGATTTTGTACCCTAGCCCTGCCGGCACCTAGGGAAACCTAGCAAACCTATACATTTTTGAAAACTAGACACCCAGGGGAATCCAGGATGGGGTGACTTGACTGCCTCCCACCATGGTCTGTTACCCAGAATCCCTTGCAAACGTAAAAAATTGACAAAAAAAACACATTTTCCCCACATTTCTGTGATGGAAAGTTCTGGAATCTGCGTGGATCCACAAATTTCCACCCACCCCGCGTTCCCCAAAGTCCTACGAGAAAAATGGTACCTCACTTGTGCGGGTCGGCCTAGTGCCCGCGACAGGAAACGGCGCAAAACGCAACGTGGTTTTGCAGTGAAAAATGACCCTTTTTTTGGCAAAGTGACTAGCTATAGATTTTGTACCCTAGCCCTGCCGGCACCTAGGGAAACCTAGCAAACCTATACATTTTTGAAAACTAGACACCCAGGGGAATCCAGGATGGGGTGACTTGACTGCCTCCCACCATGGTCTGTTACCCAGAATCCCTTGCAAACGTAAAAAATTGACAAAAAAAACACATTTTCCCCACATTTCTGTGATGGAAAGTTCTGGAATCTGCGTGGATCCACAAATTTCCACCCACCCCGCGTTCCCCAAAGTCCTACGAGAAAAATGGTACCTCACTTGTGCGGGTCGGCCTAGTGCCCGCGACAGGAAACGGCGCAAAACGCAACGTGGTTTTGCAGTGAAAAATGACCCTTTTTCTGGCAAAGTGACTAGCTGTAGATTTTGTACCCTAGCCCTGCCGGCACCTAGGGAAAACTAGCAAACCTATATATTTTTGAAAACTAGACACCCAGGGAAATCCAGGATGGGGTGACTTGACTGCCTCCCACCATGGTCTGTTACCCAGAATCCCTTGCAAACATAAACAATTGACAAAAAAAACACATTTTCCCCACATTTCTGTGATGGAAAGTTCTGGAATCTGCGTGGATCCACAAATTTCCACCCACCCCGCGTTCCCCAAAGTCCTACGAGAAAAATGGTACCTCACTTGTGCGGGTCGGCCTAGTGCCCGCGACAGGAAACAGCGCAAAACGCAACGTGGTTTTGCAGTGAAAAATGACCCTTTTTTTGGCAAAGTGACTTGCTGTAGATTTTGTACCCTAGCCCTGCCGGCACCTAGGGAAACCTAGCAAACCTATACATTTTTGAAAACTAGATACCCAGGGGAATCCAGGATGGGGTGACTTGACTGCCTCCCACCATGGTCTGTTACCCAGAATCCCTTGCAAACGTAAAAAATTGACAAAAAAAACACATTTTCCCCACATTTCTGTGATGGAAAGTTCTGGAATCTGCGTGGATCCACAAATTTCCACCCACCCCGCGTTCCCCAAAGTCCTACGAGAAAAATGGTACCTCACTTGTGCGGGTCGGCCTAGTGCCCGCGACAGGAAACGGCGCAAAACGCAACGTGGTTTTGCAGTGAAAAATGACCCTTTTTTTGGCAAAGTGACTAGCTGTAGATTTTGTACCCTAGCCCTGCCGGCACCTAGGGAAACCTAGCAAACCTATACATTTTTGAAAACTAGACACCCGAGGGAATCCAGGATGGGGTGACTTGACTGCCTCCCACCATGGTCTGTTACCCAGAATCCCTTGCAAACGTAAAAAATTGACAAAAAAAACACATTTTCCCCACATTTCTGTGATGGAAAGTTCTGGAATCTGCGTGGATCCACAAATTTCCACCCACCCCGCGTTCCCCAAAGTCCTACGAGAAAAATGGTACCTCACTTGTGCGGGTCGGCCTAGTGCCCGCGACAGGAAACGGCGCAAAACGCAACGTGGTTTTGCAGTGAAAAATGACCCTTTTTTTGGCAAAGTGACTAGCTGTAGATTTTGTACCCTAGCCCTGCCGGCACCTAGGGAAACCTAGCAAACCTATACATTTTTGAAAACTAGACACCCAGGGGAATCCAGGATGGGGTGACTTGACTGCCTCCCACCATGGTCTGTTACCCAGAATCCCTTGCAAACGTAAAAAATTGACAAAAAAAACACATTTTCCCCACATTTCTGTGATGGAAAGTTCTGGAATCTGCCTGGATCCACAAATTTCCACCCACCCCGCGTTCCCCAAAGTCCTACGAGAAAAATGGTACCTCACTTGTGCGGGTCGGCCTAGTCCCCGCGACAGGAAACGGCGCAAAACGCAACGTGGTTTTGCAGCGAAAAATGACCCTTTTTTTGGCAAAGTGACTAGCTGTAGATTTTGTACCCTAGCCCTGCCGGCACCTAGGGAAAACTAGCAAACCTATACATTTTTGAAAACTAGATACCCAGGGGAATCCAGGATGGGGTGACTTGACTGCCTCCCACCATGGTCTGTTACCCAGAATCCCTTGCAAACGTAAAAAATTGACAAAAAAAACACATTTTCCCCACATTTCTGTGATGGAAAGTTCTGGAATCTGCGTGGATCCACAAATTTCCACCCACCCCGCGTTCCCCAAAGTCCTACGAGAAAAATGGTACCTCACTTGTGCGGGTCGGCCTAGTGCCCGCGACAGGAAACGGCGCAAAACGCAACGTGGTTTTGCAGTGAAAAATGACCCTTTTTTTGGCAAAGTGACTAGCTGTAGATTTTGTACCCTAGCCCTGCCGGCACCTAGGGAAACCTAGCAAACCTATACATTTTTGAAAACTAGACACCCGAGGGAATCCAGGATGGGGTGACTTGACTGCCTCCCACCATGGTCTGTTACCCAGAATCCCTTGCAAACGTAAAAAATTGACAAAAAAAACACATTTTCCCCACATTTCTGTGATGGAAAGTTCTGGAATCTGCGTGGATCCACAAATTTCCACCCACCCCGCGTTCCCCAAAGTCCTACGAGAAAAATGGTACCTCACTTGTGCGGGTCGGCCTAGTGCCCGCGACAGGAAACGGCGCAAAACGCAACGTGGTTTTGCAGTGAAAAATGACCCTTTTTTTGGCAAAGTGACTAGCTGTAGATTTTGTACCCTAGCCCTGCCGGCACCTAGGGAAACCTAGCAAACCTATACATTTTTGAAAACTAGACACCCAGGGGAATCCAGGATGGGGTGACTTGACTGCCTCCCACCATGGTCTGTTACCCAGAATCCCTTGCAAACGTAAAAAATTGACAAAAAAAACACATTTTCCCCACATTTCTGTGATGGAAAGTTCTGGAATCTGCCTGGATCCACAAATTTCCACCCACCCCGCGTTCCCCAAAGTCCTACGAGAAAAATGGTACCTCACTTGTGCGGGTCGGCCTAGTGCCCGCGACAGGAAACGGCGCAAAACGCAACGTGGTTTTGCAGCGAAAAATGACCCTTTTTTTGGCAAAGTGACTAGCTGTAGATTTTGTACCCTAGCCCTGCCGGCACCTAGGGAAAACTAGCAAACCTATACATTTTTGAAAACTAGACACCCAGGGGAATCCAGGATGGGGTGACTTGACTGCCTCCCACCATGGTCTGTTACCCAGAATCCCTTGCAAACGTAAAAAATTGACAAAAAAAACACATTTTCCCCACATTTCTGTGATGGAAAGTTATGGAATCTGCGTGGATCCACAAATTTCCACCCACCCCGCGTTCCCCAAAGTCCTACGAGAAAAATGGTACCTCACTTGTGCGGGTCGGCCTAGTGCCCGCGACAGGAAACGGCGCAAAACGCAACGTGGTTTTGCAGTGAAAAATGACCCTTTTTTTGGCAAAGTGACTAGCTGTAGATTTTGTACCCTAGCCCTGCCGGCACCTAAGGAAACCTAGCAAACCTATACATTTTTGAAAACTAGACACCCAGGGGAATCCAGGATGGGGTGACTTGACTGCCTCCCACCATGGTCTGTTACCCAGAATCCCTTGCAAACGTAAAAAATTGACAAAAAAAACACATTTTCCCCACATTTCTGTGATGGAAAGTTCTGGAATCTGCGTGGATCCACAAATTTCCACCCACCCCGCGTTCCCCAAAGTCCTACGAGAAAAATGGTACCTCACTTGTGCGGGTCGGCCTAGTGCCCGCGACAGGAAACGGCGCAAAACGCAACGTGGTTTTGCAGTGAAAAATGACCCTTTTTTTGGCAAAGTGACTAGCTGTAGATTTTGTACCCTAGCCCTGCCGGCACCTAGGGAAACCTAGCAAACCTATACATTTTTGAAAACTAGACACCCAGGGGAATCCAGGATGGGGTGACTTGACTGCCTCCCACCATGGTCTGTTACCCAGAATCCCTTGCAAACGTAAAAAATTGACAAAAAAAACACATTTTCCCCACATTTCTGTGATGGAAAGTTCTGGAATCTGCGTTGATCCACAAATTTCCACCCACCCCGCGTTCCCCAAAGTCCTACGAGAAAAATGGTACCTCACTTGTGCGGGTCGGCCTAGTGCCCGCGACAGGAAACGGCGCAAAACGCAACGTGGTTTTGCAGTGAAAAATGACCCTTTTTTTGGTAAAGTGACTAGCTGTAGATTTTGTACCCTAGCCCTGCCGGCACCTAGGGAAACCTACCAAACCCAGGCATTTTTGAAAACTAGACACCCGGCGGCTTCCAGGGAGGTATGGCTTGCGTGGATCCCCCAACGTTTCCTTACCCAGAATCCCCTGCAAACCTCATTTTTTGCTCAAAAAATCACTTTTTTCACACATTTTGGGGTGGGAAAGTAGTGGCATCACCGGGCTCACACAAATTTACCACCACCCAGCGTTCCCCCAGGTCTCCCGGTAAAAATGGTGCCTCACTTGTGTGGGAGGGCCAAGTACCCGCGGCAGGCAAGGGCCCCAAACGTAGTGAGGCGACATCAAAATGGCCTATCGCCAAACCACCTGGTTTTGCAAGGGGGGTCACTTTGGTTTTTGGCCCGGTGCGCGGCGGCCATCTAGGGAAACCTACCAAACCCAGGCATTTTTGAAAACTAGACACCCGGCGGCTTCCAGGGAGGTATGGCTTGCGTGGATCCCCCAACGTTTCCTTACCCAGAATCCCCTGCAAACCTCATTTTTTGCTCAAAAAATCACTTTTTTCACACATTTTGGGGTGGGAAAGTAGTGGCATCACCGGGCTCACACAAATTTACCACCACCCAGCGTTCCCCCAGGTCTCCCGGTAAAAATGGTGCCTCACTTGTGTGGGAGGCCCAAGTACCCGCGGCAGGCAAGGACAACAAACGTAGTGAGGCGACATTTGGGATAGGCAATGTTGATGTCGCCTCACTACGTTTGGGGCCCTTGCCTGCCGCGGGTTTGGAAGGTTTCCCTAGATGGCCGCCACGCACCGGGCCAAAAACCAAACTGACCCCCCTTGAAAAACCAGGTGGTTTGGCGATAGGCCATCTTGATGTCGCCTCACTACGTTTGTTGTCCTTGCCTGCCGCGGGTACTTGGGCCTCCCACACAAGTGAGGCACCATTTTTACCGGGAGACCTGGGGGAACGCTGGGTGGTGGTAAATTTGTGTGAGCCCGGTGATGCCACTACTTTCCCACCCCAAAATGTGTGAAAAAAGTGATTTTTTGAGCAAAAAATGAGGTTTGCAGGGGATTCTGGGTAAGGAAACGTTGGGGGATCCACACAAGCTATACCTCCCTGGAAGCCGCCGGGTGTCTAGTTTTCAAAAATGCCTGGGTTTGGTAGGTTTCCCTAGATGGCCGCCGCGCACCGGGCCAAAAACCAAAGTGACCCCCCTTGCAAAACCAGGTGGTTTGGCGATAGGCCATTTTGATGTCGCCTCACTACGTTTGGGGCCCTTGCCTGCCGCGGGTACTTGGGCCTCCCACACAAGTGAGGCACCATTTTTACCGGGAGACCTGGGGGAACGCTGGGTGGTGGTAAATTTGTGTGAGCCCAGTGATGCCACTACTTTCCCACCCCAAAATGTGTGAAAAAAGTGATTTTTTGAGCAAAAAATGAGGTTTGCAGGGGATTCTGGGTAAGGAAACGTTGGGGGATCCACGCAAGCCATACCTCCCTGGAAGCCGCCGGGTGTCTAGTTTTCAAAAATGCCTGGGTTTGGTAGGTTTCCCTAGATGGCCGCCGCGCACCGGGCCAAAAACCAAAGTGACCCCCCTTGAAAAACCAGGTGGTTTGGCGATAGGCCATCTTGATGTCGCCTCACTACGTTTGGGGCCCTTGCCTGCCGCGGGTACTTGGGCCTCCCACACAAGTGAGGCACCATTTTTACCGGGAGACCTGGGGGAACGCTGGGTGGTGGTAAATTTGTGTGAGCCCGGTGATGCCACTACTTTCCCACCCCAAAATGTGTGAAAAAAGTGATTTTTTGAGCAAAAAATTAGGTTTGCAGGGGATTCTGGATAAGGAAACGTTGGGGGATCCACGCAAGCCATACCTCCCTGGAAGCCGCCGGGTGTCTAGTTTTCAAAAATGCCTCGGTTTGGTAGGTTTCCCTAGATGGCCGCCGCGCACCGGGCCAAAAACCAAAGTGACCCCCCTTGAAAAACCAGGTGGTTTGGCGATAGGCCATCTTGATGTCGCCTCACTACGTTTGTTGTCCTTGCCTGCCGCGGGTACTTGGGCCTCCCACACAAGTGAGGCACCATTTTTACCGGGAGACCTGGGGGAACGCTGGGTGGTGGTAAATTTGTGTGAGCCCGGTGATGCCACTACTTTCCCACCCCAAAATGTGTGAAAAAAGTGATTTTTTGAGCAAAAAATGAGGTTTGCAGGGGATTCTGGGTAAGGAAACGTTGGGGGATCCACGCAAGCTATACCTCCCTGGAAGCCGCCGGGTGTCTAGTTTTCAAAAATGCCTGGGTTTGGTACGTTTCCCTAGATGGCCGCCGCGCACCGGGCCAAAAACCAAAGTGACCCCCCTTGCAAAACCAGGTGGTTTGGCGATAGGCCATTTTGATGTCGCCTCACTACGTTTGGGGCCCTTGCCTGCCGCGGGTACTTGGGCCTCCCACACAAGTGAGGCACCATTTTTACCGGGAGACCTGGGGGAACGCTGGGTGGTGGTAAATTTGTGTGAGCCCGGTGATGCCACTACTTTCCCACCCCAAAATGTGTGAAAAAAGTGATTTTTTGAGCAAAAAATGAGGTTTGCAGGGGATTCTGGGTAAGGAAACGTTGGGGGATCCACGCAAGCCATACCTCCCTGGAAGCCGCCGGGTGTTTAGTTTTCAAAAATGCCTGGGTTTGGTAGGTTTCCCTAGATGGCCGCCGCGCACCGGGCCAAAAACCAAAGTGACCCCCCTTGAAAAACCAGGTGGTTTGGCGATAGGCCATCTTGATGTCGCCTCACTAGGTTTTTGTCCTTGCCTGCCGCGGGTACTTGGGCCTCCCACACAAGTGAGGCACCATTTTTACCGGGAGACCTGGGGGAACGCTGGGTGGTGGTAAATTTGTGTGAGCCCGGTGATGCCACTACTTTCCCACCCCAAAATGTGTGAAAAAAGTGATTTTTTGGGCAAAAATTTAGGTTTGCAGGGGATTCTGGGTAAGGAAACGTTGGGGGATCCACGCAAGCCATACCTCCCTGGAAGCCGCCGGGTGTCTAGTTTTCAGAAATGCGTGGGTTTGAAAGGTTTCCCTAGATGGCCGCCGAGCCCTGGGCAAAAAACCAAAGTAACCCCCCTTGCAAAACCAGATTAACTATTGTTACTACAGCGTGCGAATTTAGGAATAATACTGCAAAGAAAATGTGGCAGACAGTTTGAGGTTTACAGGACAATGGGGATAAAAAATATTTTTCAAATCACTAGAGAGACATCACCATGAACTCCCAAGGGTTTTCGACAATATCTACAGTTGGTGGGTTATTCTTACATGGAAAGTGTACCTTGGCAGAGAAACTAAAGACAAAGATTCCTGCACAACCATCTATTCCTCAAACACACACACATACTGGTTGGATTTGGCACGAGGGCGAGTCATGGTTCAGTGTATTAAATTTTATTAACAAGAGATTTCACAAAAATGAAATGCACTGTCAATAATTAAATCCACAAAAAACCAAACCAATGACTTGCAGCTCGTGAGCTGTAAAGCCACGTCAAGGCACCAACCACTTTACAGGCCATTCACACACCTTTCATACGTGATACAAACAAGACCATTCGCACCACCAGGTACAAAAGCAACACAGTACAAAAATCACCAAAAAGGGACAAGGTACACCCTGCTTCAGAAAGACAAATATTACTGCACAGTCATCTAACCCGCAAGCACACACACATACTGGTTGGATTTGGCACGAGGGTGAGTGATGGTTCAGTAGATAAAATTGTATTACCAAGTGATTTCACAAAACATGAAATGCACTGGTAATAATTGAAAGGGCAAGAAACTGAACCATTGACTCACAGCTCGTGAGCTGTAAAGCCACGACAAGGCACCAACCTCTTTACAGGCCATTCATACACCTTTCATACGTGTGAGACATACAAAACCATTCACACCGCCAGCCGCGGGCCCATCACATAACAAAACTCACACCAGCACACAGCGCCATTCAAGGGCCCATCACTTTCACACGCCCACAATCCAGACACAGCAACTACACAGGCTGAAGGATTGCGTGGAGTGGCACTCAGCTAGCAGTGTGTGTAGTGACCAGCAGAAAGTCACTACTCACACACAGCCAGCCAAGCACCAGTCGACACACACCGCTAGCCAAACGCCAGTCCACGCACACCGCTAGCCAAGCGCCAGTCCAGGCACACCGCCATCCAATCGCCAGTCCAGGCACACCGGCAGCCAATCGCCAATCCACCTACACCGCCAGCCAAGCTCCAGTCCACGGACACCACCAGACAAGCACCAGTCCACGCACACCGCCAGCCAAGCACCATTCCACGCACACCGCCAGCCAAGCTCCAGTCCACACACACCACCAGACAAGCTCCAGTCCACGGACACCACCAGCCAAGCTCCAGTCCACGGACACCACCAGCCAAACACCAGTCCGCACACACCACCAGTCCACACACACCGCCAGCCAAGTACCAGTCCACGCACACCGCCAGCCAAGCACCATTCCACGCACACCACCAGCCAAGCACCATTCCACGCACACCGCCAGCCAAGCACCATTCCACGCACACCACCAGCCACGCACCAGTCCACGCACACCGCCAGTCCATGCACACCGCCAGTCCACGCACACCGTCAGCCAAGCACCATTCCACGCACACCACCAACCAAGTGCCAGTCCACACACACCAACAGCCAAGCGCAAGCCTACACACACCGCCATCACATTTTGGATTTTTTTAGAAAAAAATAAAAACACAAACAAATTGCAAATAGATACAAATCTTCTAACAGAAAATCAGCAACTAAATACATTGCACTAACACCAACCTTGAAACAGAATCATATTTTCCAAAGAATACAGACCAGGCAGTTCACTTTACCACTCATGAATCTTCCCAGAAATTTTTACGCGTGTGGTACGCTCGGAAACAAGCAGAGAGACACAGTGCAGGATGAGAGGGACAATCGGGGCAGTACATACGACTCTCCTTCCGCAAACCTCTTCGCCAACAGACTCTACATCTCCTACTGGGAAAATCTTTTGCGGGTGTGGGAGGAATGTGATCTGGAAAGTGGCGTTCTTTCAATCTAGCAACATCCTCCACCAGTCCAACTCTAGGAACACTTGCCTGTTCCACTACAACAAGGCTGCCTATTACAGACTCCTGAAACTTAGCAAAAGTCATCTTTGACTCAGGGCAAGAATCCTGGAACACAACAAAAGCATTAAACATTGCCAAGTGGAAAAGATGGATAGCCAACTTCTTGTACCAAATGTAAGCCTTACGAAGAGCAGTGTAAGGTTCCAACCTCTGATCTACTCTGTCAACACCACCCATGTGCCTATTATAGTCTAAAACGCATACAGGTTTGCGCGCTTCAGCGACCTGACCCCAAACAGTCACAGGTGCAGTGCTTTCATCATGGATGGAAGTCAGCATGTAGACATCTCTCCTGTCTGTAAACTTCACAGCAAGAAGCTCCTGGCAACGCAACGCACTGCACTGTCCCCGCACAAGCTTTTGACAAACAAGTTCTTTCGGAAAACCTTTACGGTTACAGCGGACTATGCCACAAGCAAAAGTGTCCACTTTGGCCAATTCCCTGAACAACCGCACACCAGTGTAGAAGTTATCTACATATAAATGGTGGCCTTTGTTAAAAAATCCTCTACCAAGTTCCCAAACAATTTTCTCAGTCACTCCAAAAGTGGACGGACAACCAGGGAGGTTAAACCTAGATTCCTTACCGGTGTACACCCTGAAATTAGAGACATATCCAGTCCTACTGTCACACAGCATATACAGCTTTATTCCATAGCGTGCCCTCTTACTAGGAATGTATTGCCTAAAAACCAAGCGGCCCTTGAACAACACCAAAGACTCATCCACTGCAATTTCTCTACCAGGGGCATAAATCTCAGAAAATCGATCAACAAAGTGATCAAGGACAGGCCTAATCTTAAAAAGACGGTCACAATCAGGGTGATCTCGTGGCAACGCTAAACCATTATCAACAAAGTGCATCATCCGAAGCAGAAGCAAATACCTGTCACGACTCATGACTGCCGGAAAAATAGACGTTGCCATCAAGGGACTGCTAGACCAATATGAAGCCAATGATGGCTTCCTTAGCAAGCCCATCAAAAAAGTTAAACCCAAGAACTTCTTCATCTCTTCAACATTTGTGGGAGTCCACCGGGTAGCTCTAGAGTGTGGCTTAAGACTGGCACTGTTGTCCCTCAAAAACTGTTCGGCATACAAATTAGTCTGCTCAACAATCTCTGCCAAAAACACATCGTCCATAAACAACTGAAAAAAATTTACAGGCAAAAAGTTCTCAGTATTCACTCTAGACCCTGGAACACCAGTAAACTCTGGAAATTCCGGCTGCACCATGCCAGGGGCAACCCAGATGTCATCACTTTCAACGGGAAGACTTGCAGCCCCAGCCTGCAGCCCAGATGTCTCTTGCCGCACTACACCAACGGAAAGGCTTGCAGCCCCAGCCTGCAGCCCAGATGCCTCTTGCCGCACTACACCAACGGGAAGCCTTGCAGTCCCAGCCTGCAGCCCAGATGTCTCTTGCCGCACTACACCAACGGGAAGCCTTGCAGCCGCAGGCTGCAGCCCAGATGCCTCTTGCCGCACTATCGGCACATCAGTCTCCTCCTCTAACACAGGCACTTCATCCGCACTAAGAGTATCTTCATCATCCGATGACCCCATACGGAGAGAAAACTCACTGCCAGAATCGTCCCCTGCCCCCTCTCCCTCAGAAGCAGAGTCAGTCTCTGACCCAATATCAGAGGAAGACTCAAACAGCAAACCAACAACCTGCTGAGCAGTCATCCTGCGGCTAGCCATTATACCTACTAAGATAGAAGACTGCACAAACAAGTCAACAACAACCAACAATGTGCAAACCAAGTAAGTAAAGAAATGTGTACCTTATATCAATAAGATCAATGTACTCAAAAACTATACAATCCAAAATCAAAAGAGACAGCTGCACTCACCAGAAACAAACTCTGCAGTGACACAGCAAAGACCAACGATATCAAACTAGAAAGAAGAAAAAAAAACAAATTACTCACAAGACAACAAAATACACATCGAGCACCAATGCAAAAAGTTTTTGACACTCAAAAACCAAACATACTGCTATTATTACACCATTTGCAAAAAAAACAGGCAGAGAAATCAAACACATTTGCATTGTACAAAAAAACAGTCTCTTACCAAACTACACAAACAGCAAAACCACCAGAACCAAAACGTCAACGTGAACAGAAGAAAAGCCTTCACCTAGAACAAAAAAGTAAACAAAAAAAACATTACAATTGGAAATCACCAAAAATATAACAATAAACATTATAACATGCCATGTCACTACCCAAATGGTCAATCGGTTTGTGTGCCAGGTCAGGCAGAAAACAGCAGGAAAAAAAAGGCTATTCAGTCCCGGGGCGGGTGAGCCAAATACATATAACAAATTGCACCCTGGAAGCGAGGGGTCACTTCTATTTCTAATTGAACTAATTCCCTGGTGTCTAGTGGGCTTTTCTGCCCCCAATGGGAGCAGAAACGGCAAAAAAATAAAACCGATCTGCCCCCAGAGGGGGCAGAAAAGTCTTCAAAAAATTTAGGGGCCCAAGGAAGCGACCCTTGCCCAAGGGGTCGCTTCCTACAATAATATTTAAATCCCTGGTGTCTAGTGGGCTTTTCTGCCCCCCCCCCCTAGGAGCAGAAACGGACAGAAAGACGACCAATTTGCCCCCAGGGGGGGCAGAAAAGTATTCTAAAAAATTAGGCCGCAAAGGAAGCGACCCTTGCCCAAGGGGTCGCTTCCTACATAAAGAAAAAGACATCCCTGGTGTCTAGTGGGCTTTTCTGCCCCCCCTGGGGGCAGAAACGGGCAGAAAGACGACCGATCTGCCCCCAGGGGGGGCAGAAAAGTCTTCTAATTACTTTACCACCCTAGGAAGTGACCCTTGCCCAAGGGGTCGCTTCCTACATAACGAAATAGACATCCCTGGTGTCTAGTGGGCTTTTCTGCCCCCCCTGGGGGCAGAAACGGGCAGAAAGAAGACCGATCTGCCCCCAGGGGGGGCAGAAAAGTCTTCAAATTATTGGGCCCCCCAAGGAAGCGACCCTTGCCTAAGGGGTCGCTTCCTACATAGCATAAACGACATCCCTGGTGTCTAGTGGGCTTTTCTGCCCCCCCTGGGGGCAGAAACACGCAGAAAGCGGACCGATCTGCCCCCAGGGGGGGCAGAAAAGACTTCCAAAAATTTTGCCCCCAAGGAAGCGACCCTTGCCTAAGGGGTCGCTTCCTACATAGCATAAACGACATCCCTGGTGTCTAGTGGGCTTTTCTGCCCCCCCTGGGGGCAGAAACGCGCAGAAAGCGGACCGATCTGCCCCCAGGGGGGGCAGAAAAGACTTTGACAAAGTTTTCCCCCAAGGTCGCTTCCCAAATTCGAAACAACAAATCCCTGGTGTCTAGTGGGGCATCCCTACTCCACGATCGCGACGCTGTGCGCGATCGTGGAGCAGGAATGCCCTGTATTGAGACATCGGGGGAGAGGAAATACTCTTTCCTCTCCCCCGATGCCTCAATACTACAAATTTCACCGCCGCGGCCCCCGCCGGACAACAAAACCTACCTCTGCTCCCTTGGACGCGCTGGAAGAAATGGATTCCAGCACGTCCAACGCTTCCTGATGACGCCGGCGCGCGCTGTGCGCGCTGACGTCATCAGAAAGCGTGGGGGGGCTCGGGGGGGCTCGGGGGTGGCAGCGGAAGCTCTTCCGCTGCCACCCCCGTAAAGGGGGGCAAGATCGCTGCACAAGGGGGGGAGCGCCAGCGCTTCCCCCGGGGGCTGTCCTCATGACGGAACGGTTCCGTCATGAGCACAGCCCAACCGATGCTCATGACGGAACCGTTCCGTCATGAGCATCGAAGGGGTTAAGGAAAGGTCTACAATTAGACTAATTGATGGAACTTTGGCCCCCCACTTCTCTTCACACATCATGAAAAGGGACCAGACTTTTGTGAACATTACTGTCTGGCCTGTGTTAGATGGCATTGCGTGGGATACTGTTAAATTCCAAATTCATGTCCTACAGAGGTCATCAATGTACCTAATGTATTTCGTGTTTCTATGGGTGATGTGGTTAAACAAAACATTCGTTCTGATGATTGGGACGTTCATGCCATTGAAGCACTGTTTTCTGATTTGAAATACTATGCCGCATTTGATGCTGAAGATTTGTATTCAGACACTGCAAATTATGGAGAACAGTTTTGTTTTCAACATTATGGAAATCATTTCCTGCATAAGGCAAACACATTTCGGAATTTTGTAAATTTTACACAATGGGAACATTGTCCAACACCGCTTTTAGGTAGCTCGGCCATATTGGTGGACAAATATACATATTTTTCTGATTTCAGTGTTTCCAGTCCAGCCTCCTTTTATTTTAAATTGGCAGCTGAGCCTGCCTCAAAGGTTAGGCTGACACACACCAAATTATTATATTCTAAATCCTTTATGGATGAGTTGTCAATCAAAGGTTATGATCTGTGGAAGGCTACTATTGATCTTAAATCGGTTTGGGGTTCCAAACCGTGGCAGGTTCAGGGAACAGAAGCTTTGCATCGTGCCTGCCTTATACCGAATCACATGTTGTTTTTAAATTCAACCATCTTCCAAACCACCTGTCCTGGATTGGCTACTTCGAAAAAACTAAATTTTCCCTCTATTCCAGATCTGGGTGCTTTCCGAATTGGGATAACCAAACAGATCTGTCACTTGATGCGTTGCAGTCATCTATCTCTAATACATATTTTAATATTTCTAAATTCAGCCCAGAAGGATGGTTAATTTGGCAGAGGACTTCAGATTCCTGTCAACATCGATTTCTGGGTCTGCAACCGGGGTATACGCAGCACCGCGTAGACCCTCGGTTTGAGTCCTCTCATATAGTAACTACCTACTCTGTAGGGAAGTTATGTCAATCCTGGCTGCAACATTCCAACTTGGCATCTGTCAAAGTTCATTTATCAAAATTACATGACAAAATAGATTTGAATGATTTTGTTAAGGGTCCTGTGGGTGGCAGATCCAAGAGATGGGTGTACGCTATTTACAACGAAGTATGGAAATTGTCACAAATTGAGGCTGCTTCAAGATTGAAAGCTATTGATCAAGCCAATATGGAAAAAGTCCTAGCCGTTATAGATAACAGCATTAACACCCTTTCTTCCAGAATTTACACATTAGACAATATTGTTTCTTCGATTGTTGATATTGTACAGGATGACATGTCTGTGTTGTATCATGGTCAAAATCAACTGCGTTCTGTTATGCAGTTTGCAGGGACACTGCAAACGTTAAAGGCAGGGAAAGTTCCTTGGGATTATATGAATACTTCTTCTTTATTCCTTCCTTTTAACCTGACTGCGAAACAGCAATTTATGTCCATGAAAGATGCAACATATTCATTACTGCATATTGAAAAGTTAGAACCGTTGCCTTTCTCGGTGGCGGAATTAAATTCGGCCGTGTGGCTTATCCACGGGTTGATCACCCTACCTTTTCCTTTGTTCAAGTTTAGTTCATGTATGAAACATTATGCCCTAGGTAGATATGAAAAACTTGGTACTGCATTTTTACATGAAGTTTGGTCACTCCCCTTTACCTATAGATGTACGAGAGATGGTAAAGAGGTCTACTTGAAGGGTGAGGAATGTACTTCGACACCTGATCATTCAGTAGTATGTAGGCACATTCAATTGCATGGCGCATGCAATGTACATGCCCCTAATATAGCCTGCGTACTGAAAGGAATTCCAGTGCCAGTGATTACACCATCTTTCACGCTGCTTGCCAACGGTAGTTATTCGCTTTTGAATAATGAAGCTTGCTGCGGGATGCTAGTGGGAATCCCGTATATAGTAACTGTATCACGGAGGGTAGTTTGCTGTAATAATGTTCTTTTCCCACCCACGCATGGGCGGCTGGACGTTTCCATCTGGCCTTCAATTCCAACCTTGAAAGCAGAGTTCAACAAGATGAGCAGAATAAGGGCTCTATTGTCCCAAAAAGAGGTCGCATTGACTTCTTCCCGGGAAACATTTGTCCTTCACGTGGCGAATACGCGCACCGAGGTGCAGGCGCTTTTGAATACTGACCTCCCACTCCATTTTGGAGCTTTGATCCAATTGACCTCATTCCAAACTATTTTTGGTGTGATCCCGGCCTTTTTTCATTCTATCTTTTCCAGCGTCTTTGGCTGTCTTCCGTTGATTCTGGCGCTGGTAGCAGGAGTGCTATTATTACTGGCTGCGCTCTATGTACCACACGACAGTCTGCCCCGGCTGCTCCATCTTCGTAACCGGATGCTTGAATACTATGGTACGCTTCCACTGGCGACTTTGAGCATAATAGACACTGTAACAACCCGGGTCTCAAGCTGAGTCAAAATAAACAACTAGCAGGCCAGAGTATTTCTATCCCTAATCCGACAACTCTATAGGAGAGAACCCTTCTAGAACAGGACCCATCAATCACTTAGGGTGGTGAGTTTTTATCATCATTGGGTCTGTGCACTTCAATATGACGAACCAGTTCTTAGAATAGCGATCTGGTAACGTACAAAGAAGATGCAGCAAAGGAGGGTTATTGTCGACGGGGGACGCTAGGTGGCGCGCTAGCGAATGGACGCCTTCTTGTAAGGCTCCCGCTGTCCGGCGTCGTTACTCCGGTCATTTATCCTGTTAGTGGGCACACCTGGGTGCCGTCGGTGCCCTCAAGGGTCCAGGAAGCTGCCGAGAGTGTGCGGACGGGAGTGGAAGCTCCTAGCGGCTGGGACATCGCAGCGCGAGACACTGCAAGTTGCGGCGGCTGTGACGCCGGAGACTGCTGGGCGCGGACCTCGGATCAGGCTGCTAGGTGAGGCCGCGGCTGGAGACGAGGCAGAAGGCCGCGAACGGCGGAGACGAATCGGCAGGGCTCCCGACCCTGTGGAGACCCGGGGGGACTGCAGGAGCGCACCGGACGTCCAGGGAGCCTGGTGGGAGTGACCGGAGGCGACTCCCCGCCCCCCCCCCCCCCCTGGCCCCCGAAGATAGAGTGCTCGCATCAGGCCTCGGGCTGCTGGTGTCGGTGGAAGGCCCTCTGAGGCCGGAATATTTTCGGAAGCGACTCCCCGCCCCCCCCCCTGGCCCCTGAGGATAGAGTGCTCGCATCAGGCCTCGGGCTGCTGGTGTCGGTGGAAGGCCCTCTGAGGCCGGAATATTTTCGGAAGCGGAGACATCGACCCCCCCCTCCCCTCCTCCCCCTGGCCGCCGGGAGGGCATTGATGCGCAGTGTATTTGATGCGGCAGAGACACTCGTAAATGGACACTAGGCCTTGCGGAGGGACGGCAGCGTGGTGATAGGTATCACTGCTGTGGGCAGGCTGCCCCCCTGGACCTGAGGAGTTCGGCTGGCCTCCCCTAGCTGTGTGGTTGTGAAGCTGGTACACACGTGGCCTGCAACGCGCAAAGGACCCTGGTGCAGCGGCGGGCGCGACTCGCCCGAGGCCGGATCGCGGGACAGTGAGGCCTGAGCTGGTGGTGTGGAAGACCCCTACCCCCGTCCCCACGATGGGCAAAACGGATGCCAGACAGCCCAAACTCACGTTTGCGGCGGGTAAAAAAGTGATGGCGACTGAAGAGAAGTCGCATCCCCCGGACGCGACGGCGGAAACATCGGGATGTGCGGCGGATGCGGCGCTGAATTTGCAAGCAGTACTTTCCGAGGTGCGCCAAGGTTTCGCGACCATCGCGGATAAGGTGGACCGACTCTCGTCGCGCATGGATGCGGTGGTGCATAAGGTGGATGTGCATGAGGGTCGCTTGAAGGAGGCGGAACAACGCATATCGGACTCGGAGGATGTGGTCACCCAACACACGACGCAGCTCTCCAGAATGGATAACCTCCTACGCGTCATCGCGGCTAAAAATGAGGATTTGGAAGCGAGGAGTAGGCGAAACAACGTACGCATAGTAGGTATCCCGGAAACGACCAACATGGGTAGAATGGAGGAGTACGTTGAGAAGATGTTGGTGGCGGCGATGGGATCAGAGATATTCTCCACACACTTTATAGTGGAGCGGGCGCATCGGGCCCTGGGTCCCAGACCGAAGCCAGGGGCGACGCCTCGGCCAATTATAGCCCGGCTGCTGAATTACCGGGACCGGGACGCGGCCTTAAGGGCAGCGCGAAATGTGCGGACCTTGTCCTATGAGGGCAACTCCTTCACGCTGTACCCGGACTTCACCCTGCTGGTCCAGGAGGAACGGAGGAAATTCCTTGCAGTCAAAAATAAACTGCGCAACCAGCAAATAGACTATGCCTTGCTCTACCCCGCACGGCTGCGGGTCACGCACCAAGGGAGACAGAAATTCTTTACCAACCCGTAGCAGGTGGAGGATTTTCTCAAGCAGATCAAACGGCCTCGGAGGCTGAACGCAGGGGCGGATGAGGACCTAGCCCCTGGTCAGGAGCGACTGGCTGAGGAGGAACAGTGAGTGGCCGGTACTGTGTATACATATTGACTCATTGGTAAGCGTGGGGCGCTGCTCCAGAGCTGTCTTACGAACTTAATGTTGATGGACTTTGAAAGGATCTCCGGGTGGGGGGGGGGCGCAGGGGGGGATAGGGTACTAGCGGCTGTTTCCGGGGTCTCTGGGATGGGGGGTCCCTCGTAGCATGCGATGCGGAACTGTATTTCTGTGGCAGGTAAAGGGACATTATTGGGGGTCGACGGTATTCCACTGGGTGTCTCCGATTATAGCGCCGGACACCCCCTCCTGGCTGCCGGGCTGGTCTACAGGTGCTGTGGATCGGGCGGGCTGTCATGCGAGGGGTCATAGTGGTGCTGCCTAGATACGTTACCCGATGGGAAGTACCCTAGCTCATGTTTTTGAAGTTGAGGGGTGTGTTAGCCCTAGTTGTTGGGGGATGTATGGGAGGGATGGGGAGGGAACGCTGCTGGCAGGTTGGGGGTTGCTACAGTGGGAGGGGGGGGGGGTACCAGGGTAGGAATGTATGTTTGTATGATTGGCAATGGCGAACTACGAGCAATGCAACTCATTGGTATGGTGTCGGTCGGTTGTGGAAGGCGAAAACGCTGGGACTGTGCAGTGCGAACGCTGAGGGGGTCCCTGTGGCCTCATTGGCGGGATGTAGATGGGGTGCTGAGTGGTATGGCGGGTTCCCCTGGGCGTGCGATGTGGATGGAATGGGGTGGCGGCTGGATCATGCATGGCTGAATGGAGATGACAGAACACAGTCATAGCTCTAGACTAACGGTTATGTCCTGGAATGTTCGTGGGCTGAATGATGCGAGAAAATGTCGTAAAGTGGTGGCCTATTTGGACCAGCATCAAGTGCAGATCGCCCTGTTGCAGGAAACGCATCTTGCCCCCAGGGCTACTTACACCTTTGCCAGTAGGTGGGCGGCAGTGCGATGTTTCTCCTCATACTCTGCATATGCTAGGGGTACGGTGATTCTGATTAGCAAAACGGTGCCGTTTGTACGTCTGGGTGAGCGAGTGGATGATGAGGGGAGATTTGTATTGTTATGGGGCAGACTGGGAACTGATACGATTACGATTGTCAATTGTTATGGGCCTAATGTGGACTCGCCTGTGTTTTACACCAAATTGTGGGGCGAAATACTGAATATTGGATCCATGCATGTTATTTGGGGTGGGGACTTCAACGTCACACTGTCGCCTGGGCTGGATAGATCGGATGGTAGTCCCCAATACAACAGACATGCGAGAGATGCGGTGATGGGTATAATGGCGGAGGGTGACCTCATAGATAGTTGGAGGTTCGCACATGCTGGAGTCCGTGAGGGAACGCACTTCACGGTGTACGCTAACACTTGGGCTAGACTCGACTACTGCTTGTTGTCCCGTGGACTGGCGGTTGATTTGGGCAGGGTGGTGCATTTACCGTGGTCCTACTCGGACCATTGTCCGGTGTTGGTGCAGGTGGCTGTCCCGGGATACGGTAGAGCGCCGCCGCGGTGGCGTATGCAACCCACGGCGTTACTGGACCCACTGTTTCAGACGGAATTGGGGGAGGAGATAGCTGAATTTTTTCCACGAAATAAGGGGTCGGTGGCCAGTGTTGAGACTATCTGGGAGGCGTTTAAGGTCACGATTCGCGGGTTTTACATCTCCAAGAGTTTTGGAGTTTTGAAGTCGATACGTAGCACTCTTGCCAAGCTGAAGGCCGAACTTACGGAATTGGAATCTGCCATGGCCCGAGGGCCGATGGGCCCACCCCACAAGGAGTTTAGGGACAAGCTGACGCAATATGAGAAAGAGGCGGACAGAGAAGCCAATTTCAGAGGGAAACACTGGCGGGCCCGACGATATTGTGAGGGGGAGAGACCGGGGCGAGCACTGGCGGGCATTACTAGGCCTATGAGGGGCGTCTCACACATATTAGAGATACGCGCACAGAACGGAGCTCTCTACCAAGACACACATCGCGGCAATTCACTGAGCATTACCAGAGGTTATACACAGCATGTGATGTCGGGGAGGTTCAGTTTGGGGACTTCTTAGACGATATCGCTTTGTGCTGGCTGAGTGATGAACACAGGGAGTTTCTGGGGGCTCCGTTTGAGCTGGACGAGATACGGGAAGCGATCATGTCATTGGGAAATGGCAAGGCGCCCGGGCTGGATGGCTTGCCGGCGGAATTTTATAAATGCTATATTGACATAATGGCTCCGGTGCTTCGAGAGGTCTATGAGGACTCACTGGAGGCGGGTGTGCTGCCGGGCTCGATGAGAGAGGTGGTGATCACCTCCCTGCTGAAACCTGATAAGGCGGCGGAGGATTGTGATTCCTATAGACCACTGTCCCTCATAAACTGTGATGCTAAGATCCTGGCGAAGGTGCTTGCCACGCGCCTTTCATTGTTAATGACTAAAATTGCCCTCCCTGATCAGGCAGGGTTTGTCCCGGGTAGGTCCACCGCTAGTAACTTGCGGACGCTCTTCTCCCTGATTCAAACGATAGCGCCGGAACTGCCTGTCGCGGCAGTATTCCTGGACGCCACTAAGGCGTTCGACTCTGTGGAGTGGAATTATCTATTCGCTATTCTGTACCGGATGGGTTTTCCCAAAATCTTTGTAGCTTGGATAAAACTGCTTTATACTGACCCCACGGCTAGAGTGTTGATCAATGGGGAACTATCGACCCCAATTCCATTAACTAGGGGGACCAGACAGGGGTGCCCGCTGTCCCCACTACTGTTTGCTATAGCAATTGAACCACTGGCGTGTCGTATCCGACAACTCCACAAGCATAGTGCATTCAAATGCTGTCAAAGGCAGATTGATGTGTCCCTGTATGCGGATGACATAACGCTATATGTGGTGGATCCGCAGAATAATCTGAACTCGCTGCTCCGCGAATTTGTAGTATTTGGGAGAATATCTGGGATCCACATTAACTGGAGGAAGTCACAATTTCTTCCCCTGACGGCGGCGGTCGGCCGCTATGCCTTGGACTACCCGTTGTAGTGGTGTGACTCGGATCTCCGATATTTGGGGGTTCGAGTCTCGACGGATCGAGAAGAGACCCTGCGCCTGAATTATGGCACAGCCGTAAGCAAACTTGCGGAGGATGTGTCGCGGTGGCTTTCGTTGCCGTTGACCATGGCGGGTAGGGCTTCTTTGATTAAAATGGTGGTGCTGCCTCGGTTTCTGTACCTCTTCCAGAACATTCCGTATTATCCAGGTGCGTTCTTTTTCCGAACGCTGCGCTCTGAGTTGCTGCGATTGTTCTGGGCTGGTAAACAGCCCCGACTAGCCTGGTCGTCTATCATCCTCCCATATAGTAAAGGGGGATTTGACGTTCCTGATTTTCAGGCATATTATCTGAGCGCGCAGGCCCACTTCGCATATCATTGGATTACCCCTACGCCCTTTATGCCGCAGCTGGCGGTCGAGGATTGGGTGGCCCGTCCTCTGCCGTTACAGGGACTCATTCATGGTCCCGTGACTGCGATCGAGACACCGCTCACCTCCGTGACGTGCACGATCGATGCTTGGCAGCGCATAGTGCGCAGACTGAAACTTGGCCTACTGTATGCCCCGCGTTTGCCGTTGGTGTATCACCCGGGCCTCTCTCTGCTGCAGGAAGTGGGGTTCCGCATGCTATGTGCTAAGATAAAGATCCGATATTGGGGAGACCTCTTCGAGAGTGGGCAGTTTAAGACGAGGGAACAATTTTTCGCGGGACACCAGCCTAATCCCCTAGAGGTCTTTTATTATCTCCGGTTGCGACAGGGGATGGGAACGGTGCTACCGCATTATCCGCAGGAGCCTGATTTGGTGAAGCCGTTGCAGGTTCTGCTCGCTACCATGGATGGTCGGCATTTAGTCTCTCAGTTATACGGCAGTATTCGAGAGAGCACCGGGACTGCAGGCTGTAAGGCACTTCGCGGTTGGACGGTTGAGTTGGGCAGGGAAATTACTGAGGCGCAATGGGCATACTGCTGTGAGCTCACCTCCCGGATTTCCTCAAGCTGCAGATTGCGCATTATCCATTATAAGTTCCTGCAGCGCTGGTATTACACTCCTGTTCGGAAATATCGATTCCGTCTGTCAGATTCTAATCAATGTGAAAGGTGCCGATCGGAGGGGGCTGATTTTTTACATCTGGCGTGGTCGTGTGCGGGGGTGGCTGACTACTGGCTGCAGGTCCATACGGCGCTTACGGCCATGGTGGGGGCTGTGGTGGAGCTTGACCCGTTAGTGATGCTGCTGGGCTATACGATGTCGGTGCCTAAGCAGCACCGTAAATTTGTCACAATTGTATTGCTGCTGGCGAAACGACGCGTAGCGTGTAGGTGGGGTAGGGGTCGCGCACCAAAGTTTAAGGACTGGTTGGCGGATGTTTTGTACTGTCAGGACCAGAACGTGATATATGCCGAAACGCAGCCTTTGAAGAGCAGGGCAAAAGACATATGGGATCCGCTTCGAGCGTATCTGGCGGCGCTGGCAAGCTCCACTGACGGGGACACCTGAGGCTGGAATGAACGGGGTGGTGAAGAGATAAGGGTTGCTGTGGGTGACGTGATGCCCTGCTTGATGGCCCAGAGTGACTGCTACTGGGATGATCCGGGGTGGATTGGGTGGATGTGATGCGCCCCGAGATGGGGATATATTGTGCAGTGCAGGCTCCCGGGGGGGCCTGAGGAGACATTCCGTCGCTCTGTGACCTGCGGCTGCCTGGCCTTTCATTACACTGACGTACAGAGAGCTCTTTGCACGCACGCCGCCGGGCCCCCGGGTTGACGGCAGATTGGCTGTGTAACTGATGGTTGAATTCTCCATGCACTGTCTATTATAGCCGGCCGATGCGGTTGTAGGCGTATATCTGTATGGTTGCCGAAAGTTGAAATAAAGGTTTTTGAAACTTAAAAAAAAAAAAAAAAAAAAAAAAAAGGAGGGTTATTGTCAGATCTCTCAGGGATTTTGTCAGAGATAACGTTGTACCCATAGATCAGTGAAGGAGATCCTAAGGTCAGCAGTATTAAATAATAAGCGTGTAACTAAAAATGGCTAAGGGTACTCAAATGTTCTTTATTCGGTAGAGTGCCCCTGTCATGTTTAAAAAGCAATATGGCAATCTAGCACAAATAAGTTGTCATTATGCTAATGTCCATAGCAATGTGGTCGACATGTTTCTGCCCATTTCTGATCAAAAAGTATCAGGGCTTTCATCAGGACCTATAATACTGCTGTGGTTCAGTGAAAAAATGCGAAAAAGAAATCAAAAGGGTTTTCGCGAACAAAATAGTCCTACCGCACCGGTCAGTTCAAAAGATATCGAAACCGGGTACCCATAAGAATTGGGTGCTGCCCTCACCTCAACCTGGTCTCAACTCAGGGAAAGGGGCCCGCTCTATACGTCGGTACCCCGGGGCGGTCTTTGAGTAAAGACTGGACTTTGAGCATAGCCTATGGATTGTCCTTCCGGTTTACGTACTTCACCTGTGTGCAACCTGTCTTTACTGCCTAGATTGTCCCTTCCAATGGGCTCTGGATTTGTGCTTAACCAACACGGTGTCTCCAGCCCCGGATTTTGATCGACTAATGAGTCCCTTAGTAGCTCATGAGTTGGATTGTTCTGGTGTCCGGATTATGGCCTGTGGAGCGGCGCACGGAGTCCTGGGGAATTGGGACATCGGAACGGCTGCATATGACTTTTTGGCAAGAAGTTATCTTGAAGAACACGTCGGCTGTCCTCTGATGGTGCTAGAGGCTCCGATTGTTGAAGAACATGTGTGTTCATTTTCCCTGTTAAACTGGATGGCGGAGACTTTGAGGACGTGCCAACGATTTCTTGTTGGAAGTGGTTGCTACTTATTGTGCATACACGTTTATGGACTAGATGGACTGCCGCCGATTTTTTTTCTCTTTCCTCTCTCTCACTCTCTGCAAGTTTTGTCCCTTAGTTTAATTTTTTGTCGCTTTCTCTTTTTTGCTTTCTTTACTTTTAACATGGATTAGGGCTCAAAGAGCCTAGACATTGATCTATCGATTCAATTTTTTCCCCCTTTTTTTATATAGGTTATTTTTGTCTTCGAAATTTCACTGCACCATAATGTGGATTACGATTCTTGGAACTTGAACTCTGCGTTCTCTGACTGTATCCCTATTGGTTAGTGATTCGATCAAGGGGGGATGTAGTGAAGAGTACCCTAATACGTACATACATTGCTAAGTTAGCATAACTACGTTAGATGTCAGAATGCCATCTTGCCGCTTTTCGCAGATTTGCACACGACACTACAGTTACATGTTATTGTTGGAAAAGCTGCTTGCTCGCGTTTTTCTTCACATGAGAACCGTCTGCTGTTAACATCCCTAGCCGCGAGCTGCGACATTGGTCTGTACACAGTGTAACAGAAACAGTCTGGGTCACTAGACAATGCATGTTTTCCACTTCAGGTTGATCGACTCACTATTTAGCCATAACACACATGCAGCTGCGAATACCTGAAAGTTGGGTGCTTTTAATATTGCAAGCAGCATGTTTAGCACACATTCTGGAGACGAGCCTTCCTGCGAGAAGACTTCAGCTGATCCTGTGATGTGATCTCCCTAGGCTGATCCTTGAGGTATGGGGTTCCCCATTCAAGCCTAGAGACCTTTTATTAGATGAATAATATTAGCTTATTTGTGAAGGGAAGGTGGTTGTACCCACTGTCATTTATAATATGATTTCTCCCTTTATTTTCTATGGTATTGTAACAATGCTGATGGTTTTGATATTAATCATTTGTCTGCTTGTATTAGCCAAAGTACTGCATCTTAGGACACGAGGTTTGTAAAATAAACTCTTTAAACTTTACCGTGCCTCCTATTACTCTTGTTGTGGACTGATATGAGAATAATTTACGAACAGGTATTTCTGATTCCCACCATTCCTGAGAGTGGTCTAAGTCGCTTGTTCTGGGTTGTCTATACATTGGGACCTCCGTGATAATACGGATAACGAATGGGACACTGATGCTAGCCGAATACGGGGTTCTGGGTTCTGAGGCGAGTTTCTGGTACACCACATTTCACTGAGGTCCTGGTTTCCTGCGCATAGTTCTGTGTATGAGCAGAATCCCTGCAACAGAGTCAAGTACTGAATCAGACAACGAAGGACCAAAAACACGAGCAAATCCTGAAAGGGGGGAAAATGTGTCAAAACAGATTTTGGTCCCCAGAAGTGTCTCTCTGAGAAGAAGATTGCAGATTTCAGACAGCTCAGACTCTGAAGACGAGCAAAGAAAGAAAGGTCCTGGAAAGGAACCTAAAAAGAAAGCAGGTACAGACAAAGAAGAAGCAGAAAAAGAAATTCAGAAAAAACAAGTCCCAGATGAAAAACTGAGAGAAATCCCACCTGAGATAATAGATTTGAGTGAAGAAGGGACAGGTGCAGAGAGAGAGGGACAGATTGCGGAAGACCCCCGAGGAGGTGTAGGGAATTGCAACATCCAGCTAGGTGAAGGGACAAGTAGCCAGCAGGAAGATTGCGTGCCGGAGACCCGAGGAGGGACAGAAGTAGGGAAATCGAAACAGGTGGTGAACAAAGAGACTGGTGAAAAAGAAAAGCAAGTTGGGACAGAGTCAGAAGAAAGTGAGAAAGAAGTACCTGAAGGCCGAGTTCTGAGAAAGAGAGCTTTGAGAGAAGAGAAGAATGAAAATAATGCCAAAGAAAGTAAACAGAAAGGAACTGTGAAACCAGAAGTTTGGCCAAACAAAATAAAGAGGCTGAGATATCGATTCACTCGAGTGAGACCTCCAAGAGCTGAACAGGTGAATGAGGTCACGAGTCAGGAAGAACCAAAAGAAGGAGAGACAATTGCAACAAAAGAATCTGGAAGAATAAGAAAACCTAACCAGAAGTACAAGTCACCGGAATGGACGTACGTGGCCCTGCCTGAAGAATCACAAGAGGCAGATAGTCAAGGAAATCCAGAGGAGACTTTACTGACAGTGGTTAAAGAAGAAGAGTCAGAAATCCTGAGAGTTATCTTGTCCGACATTGGAGAAGAAGTGGAGATTCAGGAGATTCTGTATACTGATTGGGAGAAGGAGACAAAGGATGATGAAATGCCGAACTAAATAAAACTAAGAAGTTGTTAATGTGGAAAACAATAATTGAGTAAAAGTAGGACTGATAGAACCCTGCAGGGGCCTCGCAGCCCAGGGTTGGAAATTGGTCATAACATAGAAGAGGCTAAGTCAAAAGACACGGTCCCATTTGTAAAGATGGCTAACACAGATGGTAGAAAAAGTAGATGTACATTCTTAAAAAGATGGTGTAAAACATGTTGTTGTTGTTGTACAGGATTATTAATGCTTCTGTGGAGCATTCTTGCTCTAGTAATTTCTTTCAAAGTCACAATAGATACAGTAGAAAGACATGGTCAGAACACCACTAACATAGGTAAAGTTTCAAAGGTAGTACCGACTGTAAAAACAAACATTCATTTGCATAAGGATAGGTCTATTAACGATTTCTCTAACAATGTATTTTCTAAGCTGTTGTATGAATATGTAAAAACTATGGATGTTAGGGACTGCTACGTCTGCATGCAGTTACCTGCTTCTGTGGCAGAGGGAGTGACTTATCATCACCTTCCAGCTACTTATGGAATAACATGTAGTGTAATAGCTAGTCTGTTTTATCAAACAGGGAAATTAGAGTACTATTTTTCAGATATAGATAATATTTTCGCATTAGTACCTGCTAACAATAAGTTGAATAAGGTAAAACCTGCAAAGGTGTTTTAGGTGTTTAAGTATAATTTGACATGCAGTGTACAGAAAGAAGAAAAGACATTTTTGAATATGGTTGAGGAAAGAAGGCACAAGATGCATAGAAAGGCATCGGAAGGTAAAGATGAAAGAACAGCTTGGGATGTAGAGATGGAGAACATCTGGCAAAAGGGGAGACTACACCAACACTAGCTTTAGATAGGCCTCAGAAAGGAAAATGTTGTATAAGAAGGAATCAAACTGCATATGATAATCTCTTTTTAGGTAATAGTGAGTGCCATGATACATACCGAATCATGGGTGGATGGGTATTTAAAGGTGGAAGAGATCCAGTCTTTCCAGGTCTCTATTTTATCTGCAGGAACAGGGCTTATTATAGTTTGCAGACCATTGGTATGGCACATGCTATGTTGGCTTGGTATTTCCAAAGATCTTTCACATGGATAGAGAAGAAGGTGTAAATAGCTTAAGTAGTCATTTAGTGCGCAGAAAAAGAGAATCTTGGGCGGAAATTGTAGGTGATATCTTTAGTGCATTGATACCAGCAGTGGGAATATCTCTGAATGCAGGAAAAATTAGAAAATTGTAAACAGTAGTGGATCGCTTGTCAACAAGCACCGCTAATGGATTCTTATCGGTTAATACTGAAATGGTTGCCATGCGTGCTATGGTGATGTAAAATCGACTTGCCCTTGATATCTTATTGGCAAAAGAGGGTGGAGTCTGTGGAATGCTGAAAGTTCAACATTGTTGCACTTACATTCCAGACGAAAGCAAAGATCTAAAAGTTTATATCAAAAATATTACTGAATTGCATGACGAACTTGTACCACTGGAGGTTGAAGATGTATGGACAAGAATGGGAAAGAAAATAGCTGCTATTAAAAATTTCTTAGTTAAAATAGGTAGTACATTTGTAGGTAAAATTTTGTTTCCTTTAACATGTGTATTAGTTGCCTTATTAATCTTGAGATTAGGGTGTATGTGTTGTAGAAATAAGAAAAGAAATAATAAAACAAAAAGAGAAAACTTAAAAAGAAAAGAAAGGAATGAAGATATAGAAATGGAAAAAATAAAATTAGATGAGTTTAAAGAAAATCTGTATAAAAAGACAAAAAGAGAAGATTATGGAGAAACTGATCTATAACATATGAATAAGAAGTCATCTCGAGATCTCTGAAAAAGGGTCCAAATTTAATGTTTGGTGGGGATAAAATCACCAAAGGGGGGATTGCTGGAGCGGGTTTTTCTTAATTGGTCATACACCCCCTCCATTTGTCTGTTTGTAATTAAAATAATTAATTAATAATTATAACAATAATAAGGGTTTGTTGTGTTTGGTACGAAATCAACATTACTAATATAGAATACACGTGGGATTTGCATTAGCATGGCCTAATTAATAAGTAAACTAATTTTCGTACGCATACTAATGATAAATATTTAGTATTTGCATGTTATATGTTGCTTACGTGATGTGAATTGTGATTTGTGCTTTAAATGTGAATTTAATTTGCAATGCGTGTTGCTAATTGCTAGATAAATACACACACATAAAGGGTTTAGCAAGGGGAAAACATTTTGATAGTCATTTCCATGTATTAATTACGTTTTGTGTTCTTTTTGCTTAAGTTGACCTTCTCGGAGTGGCCACAAAATGGCTGCCATTTGTATTTGACGGACGACTGACAACTAGAAGGAACCTGGGTGAAGTGCGCCTGCGCAAAGAAAAGACATGCAATCACCCTATCCTGACCCCAGGCAGACTGGCCTTGTCAAGGGAACACCCGGGATGTGTGCCAATTTTGGAACAATAATGATTTATAAACCTTGATTTGAAACATTCAATGACACTATGGACACCCAGACACATGGGAACCAAACCTGACCCAAGCGGATGCGAAACTGTAACAACATCTATGAAAATTATGAACTATCCTTATTAGAAACATTTTCCGTCTGAGAACCGAGAGGCAACAGTAAATTGTCCAATCCAGTTTGTCTAAGACACATATTGTTGCTGTTTCATTGTTAATTTTCCTATAAAAAGGTGTAGACTAGTGAGGAAAAAAGCTCTTCTACTTCTCTTCTTGATTTCCTGACGACATGCTGACGGAGAGGACGGTGACTCTGCTGGACAGATGCTACCAAAGACTCTGAAGGACTGATTGATGCCCTATTGCTTTACGAACTTTGATTTCTTATGGGCATAAAGACAAAGACCTGAGCCTGACTTAGAGGACGACTTTTAGCCAGATTAGGTAAATATGCTAACGAACCAATGATTGCTTTCTTTCATGCTTTATTTTAGATAAACCATACAAATTGAAAGAATTGTGTCGGGTTATTATTTAGTGATGTTTCTTTGCATATGTTTAGATAATTGAATGTCGCATCACTCAGCAACATGCTGATCCATGGCCTATCCATGGCAGGATTTATTGGATTAATGACTAGTTTCTAGTGAGGTAGGGAAAGATATGTGAATTCAGTACTCCTTAGGAGTTTGTGTATTTCCTCTCATGACAGCGTACGGAGTAGAGAGAATCATCTCTTAAAGGTACCATAGGTCTCTTGTGCATGAATGTTGGTGTTATGGGCCCCACCAGTGAATGAATGTATGAATGTGGTTGTAAAGGTCTGTGGTCTGTTACGTAAAGAGGGATTAAGCACTCCGCGCTGCATCAACTGCACATGCACACCAAAGCTCTGGGGCAATTTTGGCGAAACTGCGAACTGCCGTCACAGATCTAAGCTTAGTTGATGCCTGGAGACATCTCCATCCGGACACTAAGGATTACTTCTTTTTCTCCCATACACACCGGTCCTACTCTTGCATAGACTATTACTTTCTTTCACTCCCATTGATTCACGCCATGACTGGAGCAGAGATATCATTCATATCCTTATCTGACCATGCCCATGTTCTGGTTTCCCTTCAACCCCCTAACCCTTGGAACGAGTCTCTGCCCCGCTGGAGGCTGCCGCCTCAGTTCCTGCGGGATCCTGTAGACGTGGCAGACATCCAAAAAGAGGTTGAAGCCTTCTTTCTTGCCAACTCCATTACCGACACCTCTGAGGGCACCCGATAGGATGCTTTTAAGGCAACTGTTCGGGGGTCATCACGTTCACTTCAATTGCCAGGACCCGAGAGGCTAGGCTGGTTGAGATTAGAACATACTTTCTGGCGACATCAAAAATTTGGAATGCAGGGACCATCATAACTTGTCCCACCGCAATAAGCGGCGCCTAGCTGACCTGCACGGCCAACTGTATGTGCACTGTACCAATGAGGCTGAGCGACTTTTACTCAATCTCAAACAGAAGTTCTACACCGGGGGGGACAAGGTTGGGGTGTCCCTCGCACGGCTCACATCACCAAGCTCAGATGCCCCGACAGCTCATGGGCCATTTCGGAGGCGGACAAGGGCCTAGAACTGGAGAGGTTCTATGGGGAACTCTACGTAGATTCCCCCTGTTCTCCTGAAGCCATAAATGCCTTGCTTAATTCTTGTCCCGATTGATCCCCATTTTATGAAACTACTGGAAAACCCCATTAACCACAACTAAATTGCTAAAGCTATGAAGCAACTCCCATTTGATAAGACCCCAGGGCCTGATGGACTGCAAGACACCTTCTACCAGGTCTTTTACCCACAACTTCTCCACCACTTGCTTCATCTATTTAATAGATTCACAGACGTTTCGTGTCTCACCCCTCCCTTGAATAAAGCGGAGGTAGTACTTATTCCCAAAGCAGATAAAGACCCTTCCATACCTGCATCATATCACCCTATTTCCCTGTTAAATACTGACTCTAAGATCTATACAAATATTCTAGCTAATCGACAGAACCTCATCTTCCAGGTTTCATTGATCCCGATCAAGTGGGCTTTATACGCCATCGCCAAGGGGCAGACAATATCCGTCAGACAGCCCATCTCGTTGAGAAGGCCCGCTTTAGGGATATCCCTGCTTGTCTGGTCTCTCTTGACGCGTAGAAAGCCTTCGACCAAGTGGACTGGGGATTCCTTACAGAGGTACTGCAGAGGGTGGGGCTGGGACCGGGAATGATCTCCAAATTGATAGCGCCCTACGCAAAACCCTCTACTCGCATTCGCTTTAACGGTCACCTCACAGCCCCTATTCCCATGCACCTGGGCACCAGACAGGGGTGCCCGCTTCCCCCCCTGCTATTTGCTCTGGTTGTGGAGCCCCTAGCTATTGCCATTCGTCATAATTTTAATATATGGGGTATACCCATGGGTGGACAAGAGCATAAAGCCGCTCTCTTTGCTGACGACCTCCTTTTATTATCATCCACGTCTACGTCCCTCCTGGCAGTGGCTTCTCTCTTACGGACCTTTGAGGCCGGTTCGGGGTACGGATTAATCTGGATAAATCACATGCCCTTAATCTTCCTCTTCCGGCCTCGGAAGTCCAGGAATTGCGAGATCTGATCCCGGTACAGTGGACGGAGGTCTCAATTCAGTACTTGGGCCTTGAGCTGACTCCCACACTCTCAACGTGGACTGCATTCAACTGGCCTAGATATAGGAGAGAAATTCGAGAAGAACTGCACAGATGGAGGGAATTTCCCCTTGCATGGTTGGGACATATTAATACTATTAAAATGTCTCTCCTTCCTAAGGTTCTTTATCTCTTTGTGTGACTTAATGGAATTCAGACTCCACCACACAGCAGAGTTAGGTACTGCATCCACAACCCTTTGATAAAAGAACATTACCTGTATATGCTATGAAAAAAAAAAAAAAAATATATATATATATATATATATATATTACCTACTGGCGGTCGCCAGTAGGTAGTTATAGTTAGGACCACGTTTCCATAGGAAAACCTCAACATTCTATTTTGAATAACTTTGGCGCCGGTCGACGAATCCTCGCGAATTTCTCAAAATAGGTGGGGCGCTACGCTCCGCTCCTACCCTGAAAGTCTCGGGGGGATTCGTCAAGCGGGGGCTGAGATAAAAGGGGGGTCCCAAAACGCGTTTTTCCCATGCATTTTTCCATAGGACCTTTAGAACGAGCTACAGCCCGAACGGCTGAACAGAATTACTAGAAATTTGGCAGAGAGGTAGTCCCTAGGTCAAGGAAGTGCCTTTTGTAGGTTTGGTGTAAATCTGTTCAGTAGATTCTGAGAAAATAGCCTTTAAATCAATATATATATCTGAGCCCGCTTACGGTACGCTTACGGTACGCTTACCGTACGCTTACCGTAAGCTTACGGTGGCGTGCGCGAGCGCGATTCTGATTGGCTCTTAGATCTTAGTAAACATTCGAATCGGCCGAAACCAGGAAGCGGCGTCCGCCATTTTGTCTCTCGCACTGAGTGTTGTTTATCAAACATGATGGCCAAAAACATGTTACGGGGCTGTTTTGACAACTCCCTCCCACATAGTCATGTTGAGGGAGTCCCCAAACATCCCCCAAGAGCAAAAACGGTTTTATTTTTTTTTCGGCAATTTCGCGGGGTACGCTTACCGTACGCTTACCGTACGCTTACCGTAAGCTTACCGTACGCTTACGGTAAAAAAATAAAAATAAAAAAAACACTATCCACACTTACCCCACCCCCTGTGCTTTTGGTGGCCGCAGGCCACCAAATGTGCAGGGCTTATTAATAGAGAAAAAAAACGTAATTTTGGCAACATGAAATTATAAAATCGAAATAAAAAAAACACTATCCACATTGACCTCACCCCCTGTGCTTTTGGTGGCCGAAGGCCACCAAATGTACAGGGCTTATTAAAGTTGATAAAAACCGTGCACGGAACGAACTGCGTTAAGTGGGCGCGCACGCCACAAATGGCGTAAAGTAACTTAGCATTTAAAAAACCGTACAAATTCACTGAAAAAACCATAGGTTTCACACACGTTATAGTTAGGAAATAGCATTTAAAAAACCTTGCTAATTCACTGAAAAAACCATAGGTTTCACACATGTTATAGTTAGCTGGACATTTTACTGATAAAAAACCAATGAAATTCCCCCGTTATAGTTACTGTAGGCAACTATAACTCACGCGACCGTAATCCTCTGCTGATGACATATGTGTCTTTATGAAAAAAAAATATTTGTAATATATGTATAGCTAAAATTTAATGGAAGAAGATATGGGCAAATAAGTGTCTAAATACAGTATTAGCATCAGCAGAGGATTGCGGTCGCGTGAGTTATAGTTGCCTACAGTAACTATAACGGGGGAATTTCATTGGTTTTTTATCAGTAAAATGTCCAGCTAACTATAACATGTGTGAAACCTATGGTTTTTTCAGTGAATATATATATATATATATATATATATATATATATATATATATATATATATATATATATATATATTCACTGAAAAAACCATAGGTTTCACACACGTTATTGTTAGGAAATAGCATTTAAAAAACCTTGCAAATTCACTGAAAAAACCATAGGTTTCACACATTTTATAGTTAGCTGGACATTTTACTGATAAAAAACCAATGAAATTTCCCCGTTATAGTTAGTGCAGGCAACTATAACTCACGCGACCGCAATCCTCTGCTGATGCTAATACTGTATTTAGACACTTATTTGCCCATGTCTTCTTCCATTAAATTTTAGCTATACATATATTACAAATATTTTTTTTACATAAAGACACATATGTCATCAGCAGAGGATTGCGGTCGCGTGAGTTATAGTTGCCTGCACTAACTATAACGGGGGAATTTCATTGGTTTTTTATCAGTAAAATGTCCAGCTAACTATAACATGTGTGAAACCTATGGTTTTTTCAGTGAATTTGCAAGGTTTTTTAAATGCTATTTCCTAACTATAACGTGTGTAAAACCTATGGTTTTTTCAGTGAATTTGTACGTTTTTTTAAATGCTTAGTTACTTTACACCATTCGTGGCGTGCGCGCCCACTTAACGCAGTTCATTCCGTGCGTGCGGTGCACTTCGCGCACCGCGTGCCCACTTTACGCAGTTAGTGCCATGCACGCATGGTGGGCACGCGGTGCGCTACGCGCACTGCGTGCCCACGTTACGCTGGATGGGCATGTACGCACGATGCGCTTCGCGCACCGTGCGCACATGGAGGACATATTACGCGCATCGTTGCGAAAGGAAATCTTTTAAATTTTTGCATTTAATACATATGCCATGCCCAAATGGTGCCCTCCGGGCACCATTTGCACACAGGGTGGGGAGAGTGTGGATAATTTTTTTTTTAATTATAATTTTTACCGTATGCGTACGGTAAGCGTAATCGGCGATTTTTAAAAAAAAATTAAAATTTATTTTTTGGCCTTGGGGGTTCTTTGACTTGCTCCGTGCAGCGCGCATGCTCTGAGGCGGGTATTTCAGCTATGCGCCTGCGCCAGACAGAGACACTAGTAAACTACACTTGCGTGACTTGCCTCATACAGCGCGCATGCTCTGCAGCGGGTGTTTTAATTCTGCGCCTGCTCTATGTGTTCGACGGGTCCCGGGCGAAAACTGAAATACCCGCACCTGATTTCTATCGAATCCTTTATCCTGATTGAACTGGATATATAAGGATCCTCCTCCTATCTGCCGCTACCTCCCAGACAGCTCGTTGGCTAGTCTGAGGTATCGACGGACAGGTAAGGAGAGAGGGTTCCTTTTGGGTGTTATGAAGTGGCCATCTACTGCAGGTAATAAGAGGGTCCTGCAGGGTAGCCTAGAACCTGTAGCACTTTTTAGATCATACTCTCTTGGTCTTAACTCTGTGTTTCCTACAGTTTAGGACATCTAAATGTTTGGGGACCAGACAGTTGTAAATATCTTCTGAATCCAACACTAATTTGTCACGCTACAGTTCCCATTCTAATCGGGTTAAATTTGATTAAGAAAGTTCCTTCAAATAAATTTCATGACTTACCTGCAATAGCGCTATCATGGTTTTTAGAGGTCTTAGATGTTTTTAGGTCCACTAATATTGTTTAAAGGTTTGTGTGAAGAGTCTGAACAAGATGAGTATCAACATGTAACTTGTCTGTTTGCCTTCACCTTTAAACAGAGCGGTGCCTCCATCTCCGAGCAGTCAGCCGGGTGAGGTGAGGCGTTTCTCCCACAGAATGCTGGGTGAGTTTCCAATACGATTTACATACTATTGTGTTGGTATTATCAATGTAGGTTTTGATAAGAGTAGCAGTGCAGAGTAGGCACTGCTCAATAACGGTCATTAAACACTGTGTTTTCTCTGTGATAAATGTCCTTTCCTTATGGTTTACTCTTTGGATTCTCCCTCTAGGAAAGAAGAGTTAATTCTCACGTCCAAGCACGAGATTGCTTGTCTGGTAGGGTGGCTATTGCCACTATCATATCTGACGTTCATACATTTATTGTATGTGTTTTTCACTTTTCACATTTCACTGAAAAATTCTATTCCTGCAGTAGCATCTTTCTTATGGTTTGGTCCTGAAGAAAGCCGGGTCAGGTGACCATCTCGGATGAAACATGTCGACCATTTTATAATTGAATCAGGAAATAGTCTATTTTTTCAAAGACTATAGGTTTTTTAGACATGAAACTTGGGTAATCTCCAATAAACACATTTTTTGCCCTGGTATTCATTTTTAAATTCACTATCACACCTGAGCACTGCACACCACTTGAGTCCCCAGGTTTTGAATACAAACCCTGGCAGGAGCGTATTTCTTCGGGAATCATCAGTCTGAGCATCCAGCAGAGCCTATCTGGCCCGTGAGTTTGGGCTCAGACTGCTGTTCCCAGGAGTTTCAGATGACGATGCTCCGCCAGTAAGGGTGGGCTGATGAACTCTTAAACTCCAGCCTGGTGTTGTTCCCACTACCTGAGGGTTTTCATGCACTTTTTCACAGCGCCTAGTGGTTCGTTATTCCTTCTCTCAATGGACTTGACACCTTCTATTAGTTTTTTGTAGGTTCTTTGGGGATACCTTCATCAAGGCTATGTGGTTAGGAGCTGTCTAAACAGCCTCTTTACATGTTTTTTCCCTTTGTTATTCCTCCGCCCCTCAGAGTGCGAGAGAGAAAATGGCGGCCGCCGCTTCCTGGTTTCGACCGATTCGAATGTTTACTAAGATCTAACAGCCAATCAGAATCGCGCTCGCGCACGTCACCGTACGCGTACGGTAAGCTTACGGTAAGCGCAGGGTAAGCGCACCGTAAGCTGCCACAGATATATATATTGATTTCAATGCTATTTTCTCAGGAACTACTGAACAGATTGACACCAGACCTACAAAAGGCACTTCCTTGACCTGAGGACTACCTCTCTGCCAAATTTCAAGTAACTCTGTTCAGCCGTTCGGGCTGTAGCTGTGTCTAAAGGTCCTATGGAAAAATGCATGGGAAAAACGCGTTTTGGGACCCCCTTTTTTCTCAGCCCCCGCTTGACGAATCCCCCCGAGACTTTCAGGGTAGGAGCGGAGCATAGCGCCCCATTAGTTTTGAAAATTTCGCGAGGATTCATCGACCGGCGCCAAAGTTATTCCAAATAGAATGTTGCGGTTTTCCTATGGAAAAGGGGTCCTAACTATAACTACCTACTGGCGACCGCCAGTAGGTAATATATATATATATATATATATTATCTACTGGCAGTCGCCAGTAGATAGTTATAGTTAGGACCGAGTTCCCATAGGAAATCTGAAAATTCTATTTTGAATAACTTTGGCGCCGGTTGACTTATCTTCGTGAAATTTTCAAAACTAATGGGGCGCTCCGCTCAGCTCCTACCCTGAAAGTCTCGGGGTGATTCGTCAAGCGGGGGCTGAGAAAAAAGGGGGGTTCCAAACCGCGTTTTCCCCATGCATTTTCCCATAGGACCTTTAGTCGAAGGTACAGCCCGAACGGCTGAACAGAATTACTTGAAATTTGGCAAAGAGGTAGTCGCCAGGTCAGGCATGTGCCCTTTTGCATATATGGTGTCAATCTGTTCAGTAGTTCCTGAGAAAATCAAAAGTAAAATCACATATATATCTGGGCGGAGCCTAACCACACATCTCATCGTGAGATCTGATTGGCTGTCAGTACTTCATCCAAGAAGTGTTGGCAGCCATCTTGGGACCAATATACATGATAGCACCTCATTAAAAAGCATTGCAGTTAATAGAAGGTTTTAAGACTTTAGTTACATTATAAATCATTTGTTGATGGTACCATACTCATTTTAGGAATTGTGGTGTGTTCTAAGGTGATTTTACCATGTGAAAAAGCCTTCTGCTGTGATATCATGAACCATGTTTGTGAGAAAACTATTTTCTCATGCTTTTCCCACAGAGGTTTGGAAGGTGATCTAGAAGCTAAACTGAGAGCATATTTTCTGTAAATTCACATTATCTTTCTCAGTCATGTAAGAATGAAGTCTGACATTCTCAGTAAAACATGTACATCCAACAAGGGCAGAGACTGTCAGTTGATTCCTTTGTGTTCTACTGCAGCTTCCCAGAGTGCTCTAAAGAACAACTAGAGCGCTAACAGTCTTACTTATGACAAAAGTATGGCACACCTGAAGCCATCTTGATTGGAATAAAGTGGTAACACTTAAAACATTTAATTTACAAAGGAACAAAATGAGGGGGTTCATTTTGCCATATAAATTATGATTAGTGCTGCAGAAAGAAAAACTATGGCACATTTTGACTTCTGAAATACTCTTTTATTTCATAAAAAAATTCTGACATGCAGACTGAAACATGCACTTTGAATACCAGCAGCAGACTTGCCTGGTGAGCAGTAGCTTTACTACAGTGATCTAATGAGCAACTAGAGTGCTAACATTCAGAATTTATGGAAAATGTGTGACACATCTGAATGCCTTCTTGATGGAATCAAAGTAAAAAACTGAAAGTATTTCCTACTGAGGAGACTGCAGTAAATGAGGAAATTAGGAAACTTCATAACAAATAAATCTCCCAAGATGGCCACCAGAGACAAAAGAGCCCAAATGTAGCCCAAATATCACCCAGATGTAGCCCAAGTATAGCCCAATGACAGAATGTCCCAGAGTGTTCTTAAGAACAACTAGAACGCTTACTGTCTTACTTATGACATAAGTATGGCACACCTGAAGCCATCTTGATTGGAATAAACTGGTAACACTTAAAACATTTAATTTAAAAAGGAACACAATGAGGGGGTTCATTTTGCCATAGAAATTATGATTAGTGCTGAAGAAAGAAAAATTAGGGCACGTTTTGAGTGACTTCTCAAATCCTCTTCTATTTCATTAAAAAATTCTGATATGCAGACTGAAACATGCACTTCTAATACTAGCAGCAGACTTCCGTGGTGAGCAGTAGCTTTACTGCAGTGATCTAATGAGCAACTAGAGTGCTAACATTCAGAATTTATGGCAAATGTGTGACATATCTGAATACCTTCTTGATGGAATCAAAGTAAAAAACTGAAAGCATTTCCTACTGAGGAGACTGCAGTAAATGAGGAAAATAGGAAACTTCATAACAAATAAATCTCCTAAAATGGCCACCAGAGACAAAAGAGCCCAAATGTAGCCCAAATGTAGCCCACATATCACCCAGATGTAGCCCAAATGTAGCCCAATGACAGAAGTGTGCAAAACACTTACTTTTTGTGTATTTCCAGTTTGATATAGTGCAGACTTGTCAGGTATTGGAGTGCTTTACATGAGCATTGGTTACATCACACAAGATCAAATTCATTTTGGTTGTAGACATGGGGAGATTAAGTGATTTGTCCAGAATCACAGAATGTTGAGCTGAAGCAGAAACTCCAACCTGGTTTCCCAGTTGCAAAGTCTGCAGCTCTGGAAGTAACACCACACCCTCTCCCATTGGATGCAACATTTAATCAAGTGGTCAACTGGATAAAAAAACTAAGATTACAAATAATTTAAAAGTTCTTTGTCGCTATTTGAAAACTCAGAAAATATGTCCTCATTTCAGTTTTTTAGAGCACTAACCATAATTTTGATGCAAATAAGACCCTCCCATATATGTAATTTCTAAGGGAAATGCTCTAGGCATTACAGTTTTGATTACATCAAGATGACGTCAGGCGTTCCACACTTTTGTAATTAATATAGAATGTTAGCAATCTAGTTGTTCATTGGGATACTGTTGAGAGGCAGAGGCCAGGGGCACGGACTCTGAAAATTGAAGGCAGGTAGGAGAGTGCAGAGGCAACAATTTGACCACACTAGGCAGGCAGGAAGGGCAGTGGCAGCACAACAGTCTATGGAGGGCATTGGAAAGGGGGGCAGGGGCAACAAACCAACAATACAGGACTGGCAAGAGAGGCTGTGACAATATAATAGACCATTGTGGGCAGAAGGAAGAGGCAGTGGTCATACAACCATACATGCCAACAGACCCGTTTCAGCCAGGAAACGTCCAATGTTTTTAAGCTCAAATGGGCTTTACTTGATGTGTTTCCTGTCTACAATCTTCTCTTTTTCAATGTAACTCAAAGGGGAAAATCAATACCCCAGTTTTATTTCAAAATCTCCTTCTTACCAAGTTCAAAATCTACGCAAGTATGGTACATTGGATCATGGTAGGCAGGAGGAATTGGGGTAGGGACATGGACTCGGATAACAGAGGACAGTAGGGACATTGAGAGGTGCACCAAACTGACCCTACAGGGCAGGCATCAGGGTTTGCAGCAGCACAATACACCACACAGGGCATGCGGGACGGGAGTGCAGCACAACAATCCATAGAAAGCAATAGGGAGGGGACAGGACCATGCACATGGACAACAGACAACAGAGGGGAAAGAGGCAATGGTAGCTAGCTGACCATAATGGACAGACAAGAGAGAAAGCTGCAGCATAAGAGACCATAAAGGGCAGGAGGGACGGATCAGGGGCATTACAATGGAATCGACAAGCCAGGAGGGAGGGAATAGGGGTCGGCACATGGAAACAGAGGGCTGGGGGCAAGGGGGCAGGGCAGGAGCAGCAAGATGACCATGGAGGTCAGGCAGGATGGGCACTAGAAACAAGACACACCATGGAGAGCAACAGTGAGACTATGATGGCATAAACACAGACCATGGAGGCAAGGTGGGAGGGGGTCAGGAGCAGCTAGCTGACCACACAGGGAAGGTGGGAGGGGCCATGGCAGCACAGAAGACCATGCATGGCAAGCGGGAGGGTTAGTGGCAGCACAATGGCTATGATGGGCAAGAAGGAGGGTGCAGGGGCATGCACAAAGGACCATGGAGGATAGAAGGGAGGGTCAGGACCTGGGCACAGACAAGAGAGTTCAGGGGAAGGGGCCTCAGAACAGACCGCGCGGGGCAGGCAGGAGGAGCAGTTGCAGCACAACAGACCAGGGAGGGCAGAAGGGTGTGGCAGTAAAATGGACAATGGAGGACAGGAGGAAGGGGACAGGGGCATGGCATGTGGACAGGCAGGGTGGAGGTGGCAGGGACAGGTTACAGTCATCTGACAATGCTAGGCAGGTGGGAGGGGAGTGGCAGCTCAACAGAACACTTAGAGTAGATAGGAGTGGCAGGTCCATGGAACATGGTGGTCAAAAAGGATGGAGCAGGGGCATGTACAAAGACTTCGGAGGGCAAGGGAAAGGAGAATAGGAGCAGCAAGCTAAGCACAGAGGCTAAGCAGGAGGTCAATGATGGGCCATAGAATTGGGCAATGGAGGGCAGGAGGAGTGGACATCATGCTAAATGGAGGGCACTGGCAGCACATCAGACCATGCATGGCAGGAGGGAGAAGGCTAGTCCATGGATTCAGACAACAGAGGATAGGGAGGAGGTGGATGGGGCAGCAAGCTAACTGTTCATAGAGGGTGGGTATTAGGAACTTTATTGTTTTTAAAATGTGTGTCTGTGCGATCTACTTAAAATATGAACAAGTATGCAGCATAATCTCACTTTTATTCAGGAAGAAGAGGACGTTTAGGACTGTGACTCCGGGCTCACTTGGCAGAAACATCCCCTGACCCTCCACCCCCATCGCAAAATGTAATGCCCGTGAAAAGGGTAGGTGGACGCAGTGTTATATAGAACATAGTCCTGAGAGCACGATTGAAAATGAAAACTAGATATAGTATATGGTATAAACTATGCACCAAAAAGTGTGATATAAGATGAACCGGGGCGTGAAATATAATATGCAATACATTGTGCGCAATGACAGATTCATTGGAGAGCGCGAGATAGCACAGGCACTAGCGCTTGCTATGTGATATGCGCCTTGGAGTGTAATATGCACAGGGCAGTGTTGTGTAACCTATGTAGTCTCTAAAGTTGCAATATAAAATATGTGCTGGGTAGTGTAACATTGCATATGCACTGTGACAAAGATATGGATCCCAGATTGTAATATGTATGGCATAGCGCTGTGCTTTATAACATAGGCATCGAGGAAGGCATGTTAGATGGGGCAATATAACCCGTGCGAAGGCAAGTGTGGCATGACATATTCACGGGGTGGTGTTACATTGCACATGGGCTAGAGAGTGTCATAGCATACGCATTAGCTGGTGGAATACAACACAGAGGTGTGTGGCACTCGTCGGGCACTGGTGGGTGTAACACAGCATTGGGCTCAGCCAGGAGCACGCTGTGACTCTCAAGTGAGGTTTGTCTCCTTTCCAGAGAGTAAAATAAAAAGCATTACACATCCGGCGGTGGATGTGTGTTTTATTAACCGTGAGGGGGTTTCTTGCATAGTTTGGTCTAATTTTTGTCGAATCCCCTTTGAATGGCTTGGTGTGCATGTGTATTAAATGTGCCAGTCAATAGCTATCCATGTTTGTATAAATAAACGACAAGGGTGTCTACTTGGAGAGTACCCACCAGCGGGGGCGCCGAGATTAGGCACGGTAGGGTGTCAGACATGTGAGAGCTTCACTAGCGGTGTGAATACATTCTACGTGGATTCATTGTATGCATAGTCGCCTCTTAATGAATATCACGCAAATCGTCATGGTGATAGATACATACGTTTTGTCCAGCATGTCCTAGGTGTTTCTATAAATATATATTTTTTTAAAATAATAAAAAACAAAGGCCGGCCCCGGGGGATGGGGTCCCCGGGGCCATAAGTGGCCTGAGTAGGGGGGCAACACAGCCCCCCTCCTAAAGAATAATAATAAAAAAAAGGCCGTGACCCGGGGGTTGTGGTCCCCGGGGCCGATTAAGGCCTTGGGAGGGCCAAATTAATTTTTTTCAACAAAAAAAATTAGGGTGCAGGCCCTGGGGTCCCCAGGGCTAATAAATTAGAAAAAGAAAGGGGGCCACACAGCCCTCCTTCTTAAAAAAAAAAAAAAAAGACCGGCATCGTGCCGGAGGCCACGCCCCCTCCTTGCAGCACTCTGCAAACGTGCCCCCTGGCCAGTTGTAAGTTGAGGAATTAATTCCCCTTCAATACTGAGGGTCCCTGAGGGCCAACTAGCCCAACAGGTATCTCCAGTATGCGCCAGGGAGCTGCGTTGCAGACAGTTGTTCTGAGGCCACGCCCCATTTTACACCTCCATGCAACGCAGCTCTGTGGCGCTTACTGGAGGTACCTAGTGGGCTAGTTTGACCCTAGGCACCCTTAGGATTCAAGGGGACTTAATCTCTCAACTCAGAACGGCCACAGGGCGCGTTTACACAGTGGTGAAGAGAGGGGACGGGGCCTGAGGTGACGTGTGCAAACACGCCCTGTGGCGCGTTTTTAAGTTGGGGAAATAATTCCCTTTCAATCCTGAGGGACCCTGGGGTCCAACTAGCCCACCAGGTGCTTCCAGTAAGCACCACTGCTCTGCGTTGCAGAGAGGTGGTGCAGGCCGTGCCACTTTTTACACCTCTCTGCAACGCAGCTCTGTGGCGCTTACTGGAGGTACCTAGTGGTCTAGTTGGACCCTGGGGACCCTCAGGATTCAAGGGGACTTAATCTCCCAACTTAAAACGGCTACAGGGCGTGTTTACACAGTGGGGAAGGGAGGGGACGGGGCATGAGGTGACGTGTTCAAACACGCCCTGTGGTGCGTTTTAAGAGGTAGTTTTAATCCCCTGCCCTATTATATACAAGGGGCTTACAGAGGAGGTCATGCTAATCACAGGGGGACCGCAACGCATAGTGTGCCCTAGTGTATGTAGGTGTTTTCACTGTATTCTGAGTGTCTTTTAACATAGCACTGGCTCTAGGACTAGTTAGTCAGACTCAGTTACCCCCAGTATCCGTCTGAAAAAGTTGAGGGTACAGGATGATTTTGCAACAAGGCTTGTTTCTGCTCTTCTGTTTGTTCTTTCTGCACGTTATACTTCTTCCTGCACTTTTCTTCGTCTTTGAGGACTTCTGTTGCTTCTTTCTGCATTTCTTTTTTTTCTTTCTGTGCGTTTTTCCTTCTTTCTTCACATGTCCTATCTCTGTAGGCATAGCTAGAAATTAGCATTTAAAAAACCTTTGAAATTCACAGAAAAAACCATAGGTTTCAGGCACGTAATAGCTAGGAATTAGCATTTAAAAAACCTTAGAAATTCACTGAAAAAACCATAGGTTTCAGGGGCGTTATAGTTAGCTGGACTTTTCACTCGTACAAAACCATAGAAATTCCCCCGTTATAGTTAGTTCAGCTAACTAACTCGCGCGCCCGCAATGCACTGCTGATGACGTCACATATTACATCACTCATGACATGGTCAGTGACATCACTCATTACATCACTCATGACATCACTGATGACATCATCCTTGTGATAGAGTGGCAGACCTCCTCTCCCCCTAATATAACCTTTGACACACAAATTCAAAAATAGAAATTAAAATTTTCAAAACAATGGACATACCAATACCAGTTACAACAACCTATTCAGTAATTGTAAGATCCACATCCACTCATTCACCAACAGTCCTATACAGTCACTCATACATGTACTCACTCATCATATGTACTCATACACCTATACATCCTGTTACACAACGCCATTCATCCATAAAGTTACTCACACACATAGTCACTCATGCTAATAAAGAATCAAACATCCGTTTACCTGCATATTCAGTTATACACACACCACCACACTTACTTCTACAGAAACTTACACATACTTAGTCTTTTAAACAATCACTTATAGAAACATATACTTATTCATACAAGAACTCTTTCAATCTCTCACTCTCACATATACTCACTTATATACACCAATAGTCACATATACTAGTTTAAAACATATGTAGTTACTCATAGAGACACTATTGAGACAGTCATTCACTCACTAACACACCCATACACACACTCATCCACCCATACAGTCCTGCACACATGCTGTCTTCAACACATACAAACAGTGAGTCACTCATTCATGCACCTATGCACTACGTAATACCCCCCACCGATCCATACAGACATCAGACACTTATACTGATACTCAAAAAACCAACTAATAACCTATATAGACACTCATGTAGCTACTCACCAACCCATGCAGCCACTTATACACAAAGTGAGAGACTGATACAGATATTTACATATTTAAACATTACTCACTAAGCCATGTATTCACTAAGATCAGTCAGCTATACAACCAATTTTTCAAAAACAAATCATCCATTTAGACCCTTATATACCCATTTATTCTTCCATCGACCTTGAGATATACATATATAAAACATATGTAATTTTCAGAAAAACACACATTCACTGGATGATGTCATCAGTGATGTCATCAGTGATGTCATTTGAGATGTCATCAGTGATGTCATGAGTGATGTCACTGACCATGTCATGAGTGATGTAATATGTGACGTCATCAGCGCCAGGACACCTATCGGGTAATCGCGCGCTTTAAAAATCACCATAACATAACATAACATCAGCAGTGCATTGCGGGCGCATGAGTTATAGTTAGCTGAACTAACTATAACGCGGGAATTTCTATGGTTTTGTACGAGTTAAAAGTCCAGCTAACTATAACGCCCCTGAAACCTATGGTTTTTTCAGTGAATATATATATATATATATATATTCACTGAAAAAACAAAAGGTTTGAGGGGCGTTATAGTTAGGAATTGGCATTTAAAAAACCTTAGAAATTCACTGAAAAAACCATAGGTTTCAGGGGTGTTATAGTTAGCTGGACATTTCCCTCGTATAAAACCCTAGAAATTCCCCTGTTATAGTTAGTTCAGCTGACTATAACTCGCGCCCCCGCAATGCACTGCTGATGACGTCACATATTACATCACTCATGACATGGTCAGTGACATCACTGATGACATCACTGATGACATCTCAAATGACATCACTGATGACATCACTGATGACGTCATCCATGTGATAAATTAGTGCATCTTCTCACAACCTAATATAAACTTTGATACACCGACTCAAAATTTCAGATGGCCATTTTGAAAACCATAGATTCTCCAATACCAATAACTACATACCCACTCATTAACTCTTAGGTCTGCATACACCTCCACTCACTCACCTGTACAGTCACTCATACTTACAGCCACTCAGTACAGGACTATCATATGCATTTATACACCTACATAGACACTCACACACCGCCACTTATCCATAGAGGTACTCACACACCTAGGCAGTCATGCAAATAATAATCACACAACCATTTACTCACCTATACAGTTATACATACACCAGCTCATTTACTCATACAAATACGAGCACATTCTTACGTTTTTATACAATCACTGATACAAGCAAACACTCATCCATGCAGCTACTCTCACAATCACAAACTCTCACTTATAGCCATTTATATACTCTAACACGCATATATACTGCCTTTCATATATGTAGTTACTCACACATGTACCAATGAGATATACATTCACTCACTAACACACCCATACACACACTCACCCACCCATACAGTCCATCACAGATGCACACTTCAAACTATGCACACAGTGAATCACCCACTCATACATCTATACACAGAGTCACACACACCCCACCCACACAAACACTCAGGCACACATACAGATACTCAGACAACCAATCAATAACCCATATAGACACTCATATAGCTATTCACAAAACCATGTAGCCACTTATACACCAACACACAGACATATACAGACATTCACAGAGTTTAGTCACTAGTCTCCAGTAAGATACATTTAATGACTCACTTATAGAGTCAGTCACACACCTATAAAATCATCCATTCACACACTTGCACACCCACTAATTCTTCAACAGGCCTTTCCCTATAAATATATAAAACATATTAAAACTTTACAGAAACACATACTCACTGGATGACGTAATCAGTGATGTCATTTGAGATGTCATCAGTGATGTCATCAGTGATGTCACTGACCATGTCATGAGTGATGTAATATGTGACGTCATCAGCAGTGCATTGCGGGGGCGCGAGTTATAGTTAGCTGAACTAACTATAACAGGGGAATTTCTAGGGTTTTGTACGAGGGAAATGTCCAGCTAACTATAACACCCCTGAAACCTATGGTTTTTTCAGTGAATATATATATATATATATATATATATATCCAACAACAAAGTTACCCCATTTAGAAGAGCCAACTCGCAGATAGGTGAAATCTCCGTTTATTATGCAGTTTGTCAGCTCAGTGGAGGGAAACAAAGTCCAAAAGCATTGATGAGCCTGACGCGTTTCATGCTTCTCGAGCATTTCTTCAGAGGCTTGTGAACATCTCGTGGAGCACTGGTTAATTCACGATTTAATTAACCAGTGCTCAACGAGATGTTCACAAGCCTCTGAAGAAATGCTCGAGAAGCATGAAACGCGTCAGGCTCATCAATGCTTTTGGACTTTGTTTCCCTCCACTGAGCTGACAAACTGCATAATAAACGGAGATTTCACCTACCTGCGAGTTGGCTCTTCTAAATGGGGTAACTTTGTTGTTGGATTTGTTTACGGCCTGATCCCGGTCGGGAAAGAGCCCTGCCACATAAAAGTGGACCGAGCTGCAGTCACCTGGCAGGCAGCGCTGAGGGCAGGAAGGCCGTGGTGCAAGTTTTTAAATATGCAGCCCAGAGTCAGAGGACCGATTTCCAGACCCACAGTGGTTTTATTTTTGAACATTTACATTTCACGAGAGCAGCTCACTGAAGCAAAACGAATGAAACTACAAACACCAGCAGGCTCTGGGAGAGCCAACGCCCACTGGGGCAGGTGTTCAAGATTTAATTAACCAGTGCTCCACGAGATGTTCACAGTTAGTTATAGTTATAGTTAGGACCGTGTTTCCATAGGAAATCCGCAACATTCTATTTGGAATAACTTTGGCGCCTGTTGACGAATCCTCGCGAAATTTTCAAAATAGGTGGGGCGCTCCGCTCCGCTCCTACCCTGAAAGTCTCAGGGGGATTCGTCAAGCGGGGGCTGAGAAAAAAGGGGGGTCCCAAAACACGTTTTCCCCATGCAATTTTCCATAGGGACCTTTTGTCACGGGTTCAAGAGTATTCTTTCAGTAATCTTGCACAGGAACAGAGACGCTGATTCCCAACTCCCCTTCAAGGATATTTCTGCGGTCCAGTTTAATTTCTAGACCCACAAATCTACCCCCAAGGGGGAAGGGGGAGGGGATAAAATAATAAACAAGAAGAGACTGGTCCTGAAGCTTGTCTTCTCTCTTTCGTCTACTTCTTCGTTCTATCTGCAGACTGCGTGTCAACTGAGAGAATCTAAAAAACCAAGCATTAAGTTATAATTTCTTACACTTAGCTGAATTCTATATTCTATTCCGCTCCCTTGTTCTTTACCTACCCTTAGCTCCAAGCACTGTGCCCCTCTTCTATTATTCTAGTTACTATCTCTCTTTCTGTTCTTTCTTTTTCTTGAAAAGGCACTTCTGGAATTTACCTGTCAACAAGATATCACTTAATGTATTTATTTCCTATTTACCCCTTGAAACTCTCTTACACTTTAGGTAATCTAATTCACTTACTTGAGTGTGTATGCCTTTTATCTTTGTAAGGACTCTTCTTAAAAGTATCTATTTTCTAACGACTTTTCTTAACTGTTCTGGAACTCCCTTTTGACGACCTTTTCCTTCTTAGCAGGATATTGCCGTTAATCTAGATTTTTCTGGTAAGTACTGTCTAGTCTCTAACTATATACAACATTTTATTTTACATTTTTATTCAGAGTAATTCTATAATTTTCTTTGTGACTTAGCTTATGAGTTCTTTCTCCCTTCAGGTTCTGGTAGCGCTAGGTATCCATCGACGAGTTGCTTTCACCAGTTGAAGCCGAGAAATTGGGAAGAGGCGCCACAAACTGTTACCTCAGCAAACTTCTCCTTCTCAACCTTGCTGCGAACTTAGACTGCTTCTGACTACTTCCGACGGAGGTAGCGGACGAGAAACCGGGCGAATCCCGACGAGGTTGCTGTCTGACTAAATCTGAGGAGCCTAAGAATTAACCTGCGTGCTCTGAAACTTCCTCAGTGAAGTGCGCGGTGGTTCCAGTGCGCGCGCCTCAAGCTGCCTCTGAACACCTGTGGGGAATAAACAAACTAGACCACTGCGATGATTAGAAAGTGGCGGCCTTTCTTCGGTTCCATTTCTGATTCAGCCTGGTCCAGCCATTGCCTCTGGCCCGCATTCTTCTTCCTGACCCATAACTTCTGCCCAACTCTGTACCCGCTATTGTCCAAGCGCCCCTAGGAGCCCTGACAGTACCCCCCAACAAAGGAGGTCCTCTCAATCGTGGCTTTGTAGGAAATCTTTGATGAAAGGATTTTACTAATCTCGGAGCATGCACATCGGACTCCAATTCCCAAGATCGCTCCTCTGGCCCATAGCCCTTCCAGTCCACTAAGTAGTACAATTTGCCTTTTACCTCCTTCGAGTCTAAAATCTCCTTGACTTCAAATTCTGTTCCAGATTCTAATGGAATGGGTTTCGGAGGCAAGTTTTTTCGCAGTTCTAGTGGTGCCTTTTTCAACAATGATACGTGAAACACTGGACGAACCTTCAATTTGGTGGGTAGTTTTAACCGATAGGTAACCGGAGACATCTTTTCTTCTATTCGATAGGGCCCTATAAATCTTGGTTGAAATTTCCTGTTACCCTTTAACCTTAGGTTCTTTGTACTTAACCAAACACAATCTCCTGCCTCTAAGGGAGGACCCTCTCGTCTTTTTTTATCTGCATAGGTCTTGTATTTTTTCTTAGCCTGTTCTAAGTTTTGTATGACCGTCTGATGGACTTGTTTCAAATGAGATACTAGGTCTTTCACTGCTGGGACTAGAACATCAGTCTGCCCTATGGTGAAATTTGGGTGTGGGCCATAGTTCAAGTAAAATGGGGAATAGCCTGTGGAAACATTCCTGGCATTGTTGTGTGCAAACTCCGCTGCCCATAAATAATCTGCCCACTCTCCATCTTGTTTCAAAAGATACAACCTTAGGTACTGCTCTAATTCTTGGTTCACCCTCTCTGTTTGCCCATCTGTCTCTGGGTGATAACTGGTTGAATACCTGGCTTCGATTCCCAGACCTTCCAGAAAAGCCTTCCAAAAATGGGATACGAACTGTGTACCCCTATCTGAAATGACAATCTTCGGAATTCCGTGAATCTTCACAATTTGTGTACTGAAGTGTCTGGCAAGTTGCTTAGCTGTGGGAACCCCTTTTAGAGCCCTAAGATGTGCCATTTTAGAAAATGTGTCCACCACCACTAGGATGGTGTTGTAACCTTGACTAAGGGGTAAATCTACAATGAGGTCTAACGTAACTGTATGCCATGGAAAGGGTGGTGTAGGCAAAGGTTGTAACAATCCCTTAGGAGCCTGCCGTTCTGATTTTCCATGAGCACAGATTTCACAGGTCTTGACATACTGCTCCACGTCCCTGGTCATTTGAGGCCACCAATAAAGTCTTTTAATTAATTCTTCGGTTTTAGCTTCTCCTTTGTGCCCAGCTAAAAGAGCATCATGGCACTCGTACAGCGCTTGATCTTGTAACTCTTTGGTAGGCAAATACAAAGCTCCTTTAAAATATGGCAACTGATGTTGGATTTCCCTTCCAGCGCCCCCTTCGGCCCAATCTTGCATTTCTTCTGGACTCATGATTTCGATTATTTGTTTCTTCAGGTCAGTTGAGGTGGTGGCGCCAATGATTCTGGTACTTGGAATTATGGCTTGATTTTCCGTGTTACTTTTTTGGTTATTGGTTCCTAGTCTGGACAAGGCATTTGCTTTCCCATTCTGTGCCCCAGGTCTGTAGGTGATTACAAAGTCATAATCGGCAAAGTACAATGACCATCTAAGTTGTCTTGGTGTTAGTGTCTTAGCTGATTTTAGAAATTTTAAATTTCGATGATCTGTGAAAACTGTCACGATATGCTGAGCTCCCATGAGGTAGTGTCGCCACTCTTTAAAGGCGTCTTTAATGGCCAGTAACTCTTTTTCCGTTATAGTGTAATTTACTTCAGCTGGCGTTAGTTTTCTCGATCTGTAAGCTACTGGATAAAGCTGACCTGTTTCCTTGTGTCGTTGAGATAGCACTCCCCCAACTGCTAAATCGGAGGCATCAGTCTCAACATAAAATGGTTCCGAGGGATCTGCATGTAAAAGTATTGGAGCAGTGGTAAAGTCTTTCTTCAGAGATTTAAAAGCTTCTTCGGTTTCTTCTGTCCAATCAAAGCGAACTCCCTTCCTGAGTAGTTTTGTTAGAGGAAGTATTTTCCGTGAGAATTCACTTATGAACCTTCTGTAGAAATTTGCGAACCCTATAAAGCTCTGAACCTCCTTAACACTTTCGGGGGACTTCCAGTCGACCACTGCCTTGATTTTCTGTCCGTCCATGTTTATTCCGGTTGGTGAAAGGACAAAGCCCAAAAACTCCACCTGGGAAACGTTGAACACACATTTTTCTAGTTTCACAAACAGCTTATTTTCTCGGAGCTTCTGTAAAACGCCTCTCACTTCTCCTCGATGCTTATTCTTGTCGGATGAATAAATCAGAATATCGTCAATGTAGACTATTGCACACTGATCAATGTATTCATGGAGTCTGTCATTAATAAAATGTTGGAAAGCTGCCGGAGCGTTGCAGAGACCATACGGCATAACTTGGTATTCAAATAGCCCAAATCTTGTTCTGAAAGCTGTCTTCCATTCATCTCCTTCTCGCATTCAGACAAGATGGTAAGCCCCTCTAAGGTCGAGTTTTGTATATATCTGTGCTCCTTTCACCTGATCCAAAAGGACGGAAATAAGTGGAAGCGGGTACCGATTTTTCTTGGTGATTCTGTTAATTGCACGATAATCGATACAAGTTCTCAAATCACCTTCCTTCTTTGGCACGAAGAATAGAGGCGAAGACACTGGAGATTGCGATGGCCTGATGAAACCATTTGCCAGATATTTGTCTAAGTATTCTTTTAAATGACGATGTTCTTTTTCTTTTGAGGCATAAACTCGACTGCAAGGCAGATTTGAGCCGGGTTCCAGGTCTATCTTACAATCATGTAATCAGGAAGGGGGGACACGAGAGCTGGTTATTTAAAGAGGTCCTGTTCTAATGCTCCCAGGGGTCTACGTAGGAAAAGACAGGTAAGAGCAGTTCCTCTAAATGGCCAATTTGGAAAAAATAGTAGTGATTACTCTGATCTGAGAAGGGAAAGTTCAAATTCAGATCTTGTTGCCCTCACACACCTGTTAGGGTGTCATGCTTCATCATTGGGCGTGCTCCTCGTCGGACCGGTGAGGAGCAGACACGTCCTGTTTTGGCCTGCCCCCCGCCAGCGTTTGGTGGGACTGTTCCAGTGGTCCGGTTGCTACTCCTTTACCTATGAAGCTCGGAACCCCTCATTCTGAGGCGGAGCCATTTATTCTGTACCATACGTAGGTCCAGCTTTTATGTGGTTGACCTCCAATACCCCGTTATAAGAAACTGAGGTATACGTACTTATTATTGGTCCCACGGTCCTGAAGAAGTGTCGCTCGAACTTGAGCATCTGTGACACAAAACATGTTGACCCCTGTCAACTATAGGCTACCCTGATACCTTGAATCACCTAAGTAGCCTCCCTGGTTTTACCTAGTCCCAGCCCTACCTAACCTTATTAAAACTACCGAGGGGCCAGGGCCTATTTTAATCTTTTTTGAATCCCCACATTCTTAGGAGCTATTACCCTCCACAATCATTCACATGGTCTTCACACAAAACGGCGTACTCAGATCAAAAGATCTCCGATAAAGATGCCACCAGGCCCGTCGGACATTGCAGCGCCGGTCCGACGAGGAGCACGCCCAATGATGAAGCATGACACCCTAACAGGTGTGTGAGGGCAACAAGATCTGAATTTGAACTTTCCCTTCTCAGATCAGAGTAATCACTACTATTTTTTCCAAATTGGCCATTTAGAGGAACTGCTCTTACCTGTCTTTTCCTATCTTACAATCATACACCCTATGTGGTGGCAATTGTTCTGCTTCCGTTTCATTGAACACATGCTCGAAATCTCGATACTCTTGTGGAATTTCTTGAGAATTGATGACGCAAACAGATTCTGCAGTCATACACAAAGAATGAGCTGGATTACACCCATTGTTTTTTTCTTTTGCTTCAAAACAATTCTTCTTACAATACTCTGAATCCATTACTATTGTCCTAGAGCTCCAATTAATTGTTGGGTTGTGTTCAGTAAAACGATAAGGGTATACAGTTCCTCTGTTCATAGAGGAGAGAGTGAAGGGTAATCTCCTCAGGATTAGACTAAGTGGGGAGTGGTGTTCAATGAGCCCAAAGGGTATAGGACTGAGTGGGGTGGGGGAACCCACATTGGTGGAACTAAAACCCTCACACACCCAGCAAGCTAGGTGTCATGCTTCATCATCTGGGTTTTGCTCCTCGTCGGGTCGGCGCTGCAATTCCCGACGGGCACCCAGAGATGGGGCTCTTTGGCGGAGATCTTTTGTTCCTTGCCGAGGGTGAGTGCAGGTGAGGGCCAGGGAGGTGTAGACGTTAAGTGGGTGTAGTTAAAAAGGGTCGGTTAGTCTGGATAATTAATTTTATTTGGTCAGTAAACCACCCTGTTAAAATGAAAAGAGAGGTGGTAGTCTTGACTAGATGGGTCAGGGACTACTCTACTCTACTCTGGTGGTCGACATGTTTCATGCCTTATAGGTCAGGAGGATCCAACGGCAATTCATCAGGACCAGTGATTAGAACTATCTACAATTATGTGAGGGTGTGGTACTAATTATAAACAGTGATAAGGACTACCCTAAGTAAGTGTCGGGTTACTAGACTCTTACTATCTGGACCGGCCTAAAGTATTCGAAAGTGCCGCTCCAGTCGGTACTTGGCGAGCCTCTTGGGGATGCGCACTTGCAGTTTAATCGCCCAAGGGTGGTGTAAAGACCTACCCTGCTCCGCCGAAACCGGGTTTCGGCGGAGCAGGGTAGGTCTTTACACCACCCTTGGGCGATTAAACTGCAAGTGCGCATCCCCAAGAGGCTCGCCAAGTACCGACTGGAGCGGCACTTTCGAATACTTTAGGCCGGTCCAGATAGTAAGAGTCTAGTAACCCGACACTTACTTAGGGTAGTCCTTATCACTGTTTATAATTAGTACCACACCCTCACATAATTGTAGATAGTTCTAATCACTGGTCCTGATGAATTGCCGTTGGATCCTCCTGACCTATAAGGCATGAAACATGTCGACCACCAGAGTAGAGTAGAGTAGTCCCTGACCCATCTAGTCAAGACTACCACCTCTCTTTTCATTTTAACAGGGTGGTTTACTGACCAAATAAAATTAATTATCCAGACTAACCGACCCTTTTTAACTACACCCACTTAACGTCTACACCTCCCTGGCCCTCACCTGCACTCACCCTCGGCAAGGAACAAAAGATCTCCGCCAAAGAGCCCCATCTCTGGGTGCCCGTCGGGAATTGCAGCGCCGACCCGACGAGGAGCAAAACCCAGATGATGAAGCATGACACCTAGCTTGCTGGGTGTGTGAGGGTTTTAGTTCCACCAATGTGGGTTCCCCCACCCCACTCAGTCCTATACCCTTTGGGCTCATTGAACACCACTCCCCACTTAGTCTAATCCTGAGGAGATTACCCTTCACTCTCTCCTCTATGAACAGAGGAACTGTATACCCTTATCGTTTGACCAATTCAGGGCCTGTATACTGGACCTCATTAAATATAGCCCATCCGTCTCTGACGTTTTATCCTTCCTTCTTTTGATAACGGTTGTGTTCAGTAAGCCAGGGTAGGCCTAAGATGAGTTGAAACTGGGGTGCATCAATTAAATTGAATTGGATCACTTCTTGGTGTCCGTCACTGGAAATCAGCTGTACTTGCTCTGTATGGCTCACTATGGGTCCGGAGGAAAGATTTGTTCCGTCCACCGCCCGGACGTGTTCGCTCCTAGATTTCAATATTGCTCGTAACCCTACCTTGGTTGCAAATTTTAAGTCGCAAAAGTTTCCAGTAGCTCCGGAATCTATCATTACTGAAACCTCGGTCAATGTTACTTGCCGAAACTTAATTACCATTGACAAAATCAAATGTGGGGCCGATGACTGCAGGGTATTTGCTACTTGATGTTCAGTTGGAGTTGATTTTTGATTAGCATCCACCGGTCCAACTCCCGCTACTGGTGGTGCTGCAAGTTTTCCTTCGGCTTGAAAGAAGTCTTTGGTTTCTTTGGACACCCCCTAACGAAATGTCCACTGGAGCCGCAGTACATGCATAAATTGCCTGTCCTTCTCTTTTCTTTCTCCTCCTTGGTCAAAGGACCCCTTATAGTTCCTATTTGCATCGGTTCTGACACCACTTGTCCGTCCGCAAACTTGACTCCTTCTGACCGAGCCCTGTCAAATCTTGGAACTATTGGTTTAAAATCTCTTCTCTTTTCTCCTTTTCTCTCTCCTTGGCGGAAGTCTATTTCTAAGACCAGATCTACCAGCTCTGAGATTTGGGGGGGTCGATTTGGAATTTGCGCCAACACATCTTTGAGTTCGTCTTTTAGCCCTCTATAGAAGACTGCTGCTCTTTTACTCTCAGGCCAGTCAGTCTCCACCACTAGTTTGTTAAATTGTGCCAAGTATGCCACGAGATCTCGGTTTCCTTGTCTTAAGTCAAGTAATTCGTTATCTACCGCTTGAGAGATTCTCCGTCTGTCAAAGATCCGAAGAAATTCTTGTTTGAATGCTTCGTAATTATGCAGTAGGGGGTCATCACGGGAGACCAAGGGCATTGACCAGGACGCCGCGTCTCCGCTTAAGTATGACAACACGAAGGCTACTCTTGACTGTGCATCTGGGAAAATCGAAGGGCGGCACATGAAGTGTAGTGAGCACTGAGTGATGAATATCTGCGCTTTTTGTGGGTCTCCGCTAAATCGCTCTGGGGAAGCTAACGGTATGACTGGGGACAGAGAATGAATTACTTGTGTTGCTATTCTACTTGGACCTTCAATAGGAGGGTCTCCGGTTTCTCGTCCTGTACTAAATGGCTGTCTTAACCTCTGAGCTACTTCTGCTGTCTCCTTCCTAGAGTTGACCACCTCCTGTCTAAGACTCTGATTTGCCTCTCTTACTGCCACCAACTCCTTCTGTATTGTCTCTTAAACTGTTCCTAAGGTTTGCAAATTTATTCCTTCAGCCATCTCTGCTCAGGTGCAAGTTTTTAAACGTGGGCACTTCACTCTGTCACGGGTTCAAGAGTATTCTTTCAGTAATCTTGCACAGGAACAGAGACGCTGATTCCCAACTCCCCTTCAAGGATATTTCTGCGGTCCAGTTTAATTTCTAGACACACAAATCTACCCCCAAGTGGGAAGGGGGAGTGGATAAAATAATAAACAAGAAGAGACTGGTCCTGAAGCTTGTCTTCTCTCTTTTGTCTACTTCTTCGTTCTATCTGCAGACTGCGTGTCAACTGAGAGAATCTAAAAAACCAAGCATTAAGTTATAATTTCTTACACTTAGCTGAATTCTATATTCTATTCCGCTCCCTTGTTCTTTACCTACCCTTAGCTCCAAGCACTGTGCCCCTCTTCTATTATTCTTGTTACTATCTCTCTTTCTGTTCTTTCTTTTTCTTGAAAAGGCACCTCTGGAATTTACCTGTCAACAAGATATCACTTAATGTATTTATTTCCTATTTACCCCTTGAAACTCTCTTACACTTTAGGTAATCTAATTCACTTACTTGAGTGAGTATGCCTTTTATCTTTGTAAGGACTCTTCTTAAAAGTATCTATTTTCTAACGACTTTTCTTAACTGTTCTGGAACTCCCTTTTGACGACCTTTTCCTTCTTAGCAGGATATTGCCGTTAATCTAGATTTTTCTGGTAAGTACTGTCTAGTCTCTAACTATATACAACATTTTATTTTACATTTTTATTCAGAGTAATTCTATAATTTTCTTTGTGACTTAGCTTATGAGTTCTTTCTCCCTTCAGGTTCTGGTAGCGCTAGGTATCCATCGACGAGTTGCTTTCACCAGTTGAAGCCGAGAAATTGGGAAGAGGCGCCACAAACTGTTACCTCAGCAAACTTCTCCTTCTCAACCTTGCTGCGAACTTAGACTGCTTCTGACTACTTCCGACGGAGGTAGCGGACGAGAAACCGGGCGAAACCCGACGAGGTTGCTGTCTGACTAAATCTGAGGAGCCTAAGAATTAACCTGCGTGCTCTGAAACTTCCTCAGTGAAGTGCGCGTTGGTTCCAGCGCGCGCGCCTCAAGCTGCCTCTGAACACCTGTGGGGAATAAATAAACTAGACCGCTGCGATGATTAGAAAGCGGCGGCCTTTCTTCGGTTCCATTTCTGATTCAGCCTGGTCCAGCCATTGCCTCTGGCCCGCATTCTTCTTCCTGACCCATAACTTCTGCCCAACTCTGTACCCGCTATTGTCAAAGCGCCCCTAGGAGCCCTGACACCTTTAGTCCAAGGTACAGCCCGAACGGCTGAACAGAATTACTTGAAATCTGGCAAAGAGGTAGTCCTCAGGTCAGGGAAGTGCCTTTTGCAGGTCTGGTGTCAATCTGTTCAGTAGTTCCTGAGAAAATCAAAAGTAAAGTCATATATATATGTGGGCGGAGCCTAACCACACATCTCATCCTGAGATCTGATTGGCTGTCAGCACTTCATCCAAGAAGTGTTGGCAGCCATCTTGGGACCAATATACATGATAGCACCTCATTAAAAAGCATTGCAGTTAATAGAAGGTTTTAAGACTTTAGTTACATTATAAATCATTTGTTGATGGTACCATACTCATTTTAGGAATTGTGGTATGTTCTAAGGTGATTTCACCATGTGAAAAAGCCTTCTGCTGGGATATCATGATTGAGAAAAAAATATTTTCTCATGCTTTTCCCACAGAGGTTTGGAAGGTGATCTATAAGCTAAACTGAGAGCTTATTTTCTGTAAATTCACATTATCTTTCTCAGTCATGTGAGAATTAAGTCTGACATTCTCAGTAAAACATGTACATCCAACAAGGGCAGAGACTGTCAGTTGATTCCTTTGTGTTCTACTGCAGCTTCCCAGAGTGTTCCAAAGAACTACTAGAGCGCAAACAGTCCTACTTATGATAAACGTATGGCACACCTGAAGCCATCTTGCTTGGATTAAAGTGGTAACTCTGAAAACATTTAATTTAAAAAGGAACAAAATGAGGGGGTTCATTTTTCCATAAAAAGTATGATTAGTGCTGCAGAAAGAAAAATTAGGGCACATTTTGAGTGACTTGAGTGGTTGTTTAGGAAGAGACTCGCTAGAGGGAGCCAGTGAGCTACGACAGCGCCGGAAGCGGAGTTCGAATCCAGACCGCTACGGCAGGACGCGTTGAGTGAGAGGCCGCTCTCGTTGCTCCCGCTGCTACTGTCGATGCGGCTGCGGTTGCGGTTATTGTGTGAACTGCCCTCCGTGAGCCACTGGAGAGCCACCGAGAGATCGCCGAGAGACTGCAGAGTTTGCAGAGTTTGCAGAGCTGCAGAGCTGCTGAGCTGCTTGGAACTGAAAGCCGCGGAGCCATTGAAGGAAATCGACGAGGGAGCCATCGCTGGTGACCGCTAGCGTTTGTGGAAGCCTGGGACCCCCACTGTCTGCCTGTCCGTCCGTCCGCCTTGCCTTGCCTTGTCTCTGTGTGAGCTGAGCTTAAGTGAGCCGGTCTGGTTCACCGCGCACTGGGGAGGAGCAATCACAGGTATGCAGCGCCTAGAAATTCTTCTCAGCCGAGGTTCTGGGTACTAAGCACTGAGAGGTACTGAGGTACTGATAGGCATTGAGAGGCGTAGCAGGGGCAAGGGAGAAGCCATCGCTGTGGGCACCCGGGTAGGTCTGAGTGTGCGTCTTTCAACACAGTGATACAGTGTTATTGCTAGTGACTGGACATTTCCCCCTATTAAAAACCACGGGGGGACAGGACTTAGGAGTTCAGTCCGCGAGTTGCAAGTAGTTGAAGCCCCCTGATGTGGAGTTGTCATTATAATTTAAATATTTGACTTTGCCAAACCTTTCCCTCTTGAGGCTGGAGCCGCTGACGGGCTTGGGAGTATAAGGTGTGCTGGGCGGTTGGACTATTATTATTTTTTTTTTTCTCTCAGTATAAGGTCTGGGCTGGAGCCTGAGCAAAGTGGGGACTCTGGGCAAAGAAAGTTGCAGATCTAAAGAGCATCACTTTCATTAACCATCGGACAGATTTGCGGAATTAAAACTAAAACTACAACTACAATATATAATTACATTGCACCTAACGTTAAGTTAACACCATGGGATCGGGGAAAGTAAGAACTGTGGGTTCAACATCAAAACGTGCTAAAAGATTGCAGCAACCTACTGTGATGAAAAATCTAAAAACCAACGTACCCGGTCAGTCCCAGTCCCTTATATCCCCTATTGCACGGATGTTTGAGAAGTCTGGCAAAATACCGGACAAATTTCAATTTTTGAAGGATCCTGCGTGAAGCATTTGGACAATGAGCTCTGAAACTAACATTGAGAGACTCCTGACTCCTATGAAACCTACAAATAGTAATATCGATTCTGTAAACTCTATGGAAACCACGAAACAAAACAAAAAAGTGGAGCTACTAGAAACAAATTGGAACTACAACAAACTTGAGAAAACAAGTATAGATACTGAAGAGATTGGTGAACGGCTACGACGAAATGCACAGGAAGAACCTTCAAAAGAGATGCTTAATTGTAGCCTAACACCTAAGAAGGAAAACAATCCTCTTGTAACATCTAATTTGGAAGTTAGCCCACTTAATAACTCTTACTCGCAATCCACGGTAGGAAGCCAGGAAATTTGTCAGGATAGGATTGAACATGCAATTCAAAGGATCCCCTTGGAAGTGAAAGTTAACGTAAAGAAAAACTTAGTTCTAACTGCTGAAGGAACTGAGATACTCCCTATTTACCATGGGGAGTATTACCAGAGTGACAACTATACCATCACTCCTAAGGAAATGAAAGAAGAAATCATTAGGCAAGGGGCAAAAACAGAGGGCCCACAGGGACTCAATAAACAGGAGATAGTGAAACCCTGGGATATTTTCTACCAAACATCGACCCTTACGTTAGAAGCTCTACATTACCAATCGAATAAAATGGACATACAGATTGACCTTTTGAAAATGATGGCTACGAATGTAGCGGGAATTGATAACAAACTGGCTCAATTAAATGATCTTATAATCAGGGCACAAAGGGAAAATGAATCAAGTACCTCTGACTCAATCTATGTTCCAATCATGGATAAGTTATCAGCTTTACCAGCAGTACTAACTTCCGTAATAGAAGATACAAAAAGAAAGATTCGATCGAGTATGGTCAATTCGGTAAAAATTCCAGAAAGCACTAAGGGAACGCAAGAAATACCACCTGAGTCTAGATCTGATATCCTCTTAGACAAAGACCCACATAAGCTAGTAAACCAGCCCTGTGATAAAACCAACTTACAGGCACAGCAGAGTAACGATTTAATGAACAATGACTATATGCGTGAGACTTCAATCAAAGCGGATATAATGGATTCTAATCAGAGTGACACTGACTCAGATGGTTTTACGAAGATGTCAAAACGTCAAAAGAAAAAACTCCGTAAAGCACGGAAAAATGAGAAAACAAAGCTGAGTAACAACATAGTTGAGGAGAAAGTGTTACCTAGCATAGAAAACATTAATAACACGAAAGAAAATATCAATCCTTTCCCTATTTTTGGAAAAAAAACATTAAAAGGCCAAAATATAACAAAATTTGAAACAACAAAACTTGAAAAAAAAAGCGACCATATGCCAGTTGGGGACGTCAAAATAACATTGGAAATACAAGAGCAGAATGGGAAACAAAAACATCTGCAAACAATATCAAACGGGGAGGTTAATCAAAGTAGGGAGGAAAAAGAACCTTTCACTAACAATTCGGATAAAAGTAGTGGAATTAAATCAAGAGTCACTATGGATGAATTGATCCCTCACTTCAAGGTGTGCTACGAGGAAGATATAAAAAAAGAAAGGGCTCCCATAGTACGAAGGGTTGAAAATAGCCCTGAAAAACCTAATGAGTGGGTCAATCTCCATATCAAAAGCATGGATGGGAGTAAAACAATCAGCTTGCGAACAAATCATATAGAGCAAAAGGATCAAATTAATCAACATATCCCTAAAAATGCTGAGAAACTTATATTTACACCGGAATTACAATCTAGAGGTAAACAAGATATACTCAATCGAGGGAATCTACTCCGACTCTTTAAATCTATACCCTCTCTGAATAACATTTTAAGTGAAGACATTATCTCTGTACAATTTATTGAGGATGAATTTAGCACTCAAACTCCAACTCTAATCTCATTAACAACATTATCTTTAGTTGATCAGATAATGAAGGAGCAGCAAATATTTAAATCATGGGGTATAACATTAATGAAACAACTCCCAGAGGTCTACCCCACTCCCTTTATAGATGTCGACAATCTACCAAAACAAAAAATACTAAGGTCTAAGTCTACGTCAGTATTAAAAAAACGCTCTAGGTAGATCCCCGGAAAAAAAGGGTAGCCCCAAACATGCAAAGTAAGGGAGAAACAAATCAAGAAATAAAAGAGAAATGGATTAATATGGCACTCCATAGTAACCATACACAATGATATGCCCCTCCAAATCCAACAGGATCTATCAATAAAGATAAAGAGATAATAGAAATATGTTCATGGAACATTAATGGATTGAGGGGGAAAATACGCAATGCGAGTATAGACATGTATTGACACCCAGAAATAGTAGTCCTGCAGGAAACATGGGAACTTAAACCATTTATGCTACACGGCTATGCTGGATATTACAAGAAAGCAACGAAAGAGCAAAGGTTCGGGCGAGCAAGTGCTGGGCAGGCAATATTAATTTCCAACGCGTTGCACACTGACCATGAACAAGTGGAGACAGATGACCGAATCTTTTGATGGTTAAACTCAGATATAAAACAAATACTCAAAACGCTAGGACTATATATCTGATCTCTGTTTATATATTGCCTACAAATAAAAGCAGAGAGACAGTATGTGGAACCCTGAATGCAGTTTTAATTGATAAAATGTTGAATGAACCAATAGCGGATTTTGTGATCACCGGGGACTTTAATCTCAATTTAATGTCTTCTCACATAAGAGATGAGACCATGCTCATCCAAAATCTACAATGGCTAATTCCTGAGCAGGATATAGGGACGGCGACCATTTCCAACTGTAATCGTATAGCATTGGCTTTCTTAAAAAACATGGAAGCTTTGGGCCTTCAACTACTAAACGGAAGAGTAAAACCAGATGTTCCACCTAAATACAGCTACTATGGTCATAAGGGAAATTCCAGGATCGACTACACAATGACATCAGTTTGTATGTTCCAAGACATCATTTCATATCGATTAATAAAGGTAAATGAAAGTGACCATGCCCAGCAGTCTATTCTAATGGATATTGGAGTAACGACGAAAAAGATCTACCGGACAATTCAAGGGCACATTGGTACTATTAATTATAAAAAACTAATCTGGAACATGGAAAATAAAGATGAAATAAAAGAACAACTAGTAATGATCCTGGATAAAACCTTGAGAGACACTACATCAAAAACAGTGATAGAGCAATGGGTAAAATTGATCGGTACCCTAACTAAAACGGAAGACCAATTAAGATCAAATAGGCCAAATTATAGGAGGAAAAATAAAAAGGAAAACGAAGCTACTCTGAATATGCCGTTAACAATAAGAGCACTAAAGAAAGAACGAAATAGGATCATCAGAAGAGCCAATAAAATAGGGAGAAATGTAGAATACAAGGGAAAACTAAAGTCATTAAACCGGAATTTAAAAAAACTAATATGGGGTGAGAAAAGTAAAGCCGAACAAGCAATTTGGGCAAAAATATTCCACGCCAGTAAGCAAAAGAACTCAAGGGACTTTTGGATTATAATTAACGGTCTTGCAAGACCTTATAAGCAAGCAGTCTCATCACCTTTGTCTGAGCAGGAATGGGATAAGTACTTGAGGAGGCATCTGAATCAAGAGACTGTGTATATAACCCCAATAGAAATGCAACAGGGGCACAAAACAGTTAATGTAAACACCACTTTTTACCAAGGCAGTGACACAGACGCAATCATAGATATAGATAAAGAAGTGATAATTAAGCTCATAAAACAACAGAAGAACGGCGCACCGGGCCCAAACGGGATACCGTTTGCGCTCCTCAAAGAAAATCCAGAATTATGGGCACCCATCTTGGAAAAATTATATTTAGAAGATGCTCGGACAGGAACGGTACCTAAGTCATGGCGTGGCTCCCTAATAAGCCCCATTTTTAAAAAAGGTGATTGGGCTCGGCCTGAAAATTACAGACTGATCACATTGCAAGATACTGACGCTAAGCTTTTTGCCAGAATAATACTTATGAAGCTAACAGAATGGCAGATGGAAGAAAAAATAATGCCCATAAATCAAACAGGCTTCATTCAAGGATTAGGTACCACTACCAACATAATGATTCTTGCACTTTTAATTGACAAGTCTCTCTGGTTAAAAAAACCTTTGTATCTTTGTTTTATAGACTTTAAATCGGCGTTTGACTGTGTCAACCGAAAACTCCTTTGGAAAAAATTAGAAAAGATGGGAATTCCAACTCCACTACTTAAGTTAATCTGCCTTCTATATTCAGAGACATGGGCGAGCGTGAGGATGGGTGATGGCCGTACTTTATCGAGGGAGATCCCAGCAAATGAAGGCCTAAAGCAAGGCCGTGTGCTAGCTCCCCTTCTTTTTAATCTGTTCCTCGCTGACCTACCTCTAATTTTAGATAAAGAAAATGCACATCCCCCGAAACTGGTAGAAAAGAGGCTCACAAATCTGATGTATGCGGACGATGTCATCTTGATGAGCCACACAAAAGTGGGCCTACAGCGGTTAATTAGAAGGACCCATATATATTCAAATGAGAACAGGATGGTTATAAACGAGACCAAAACCAAAATTATGGTGGTTGCCAAAAACACTAGGCTTAAATATAAAAGCCGTTGGTTTATGGAAAAAATAGAACTGGAACAAGTTGAGGTCTATAGATACCTCGGAGTACTATTTGATGGAAAGGGCACCTACCATCTACACACCAAAGAGTCACAAAGAAAAGCTAATACATTAACTTCAGCTTTTAGAACTATTCAGATATCTTTACCTACCCTGACCTATGGCCCCCTCCTAAATATAGTTGGTGCAAAACTTTTACCCGAGATTACATATGGCAGCGAAGCCGTGATGGGTAATGATAGCGCCAACCTTAACAAAATCATAACCAGAGTCTACAGAGCGCTTTTCCACCTTCCAGCGAATGCGTCTCCTTCGCAAATAAGGTTAGAATTTGGCCTCACCAATCAAGAGTTTGCAAGGCAAGGACATTTTATAAAAGTCTGGAATCGAATAAAACCTGATCAACACAACGAGATTTCCCAGCTCTTATGGTCAGAAATTTTAAGGGACACTAACTCCACTGCTGCTCACTATCTTAGTGAGGCAATTAAAGCATTTGGAATCACATCTATATGGGAAATGAACATAACTAAATTATCATTTAAGAAAATTATTAATAAAACTGCAGCCCACTTATCAGTCGTAAAGGATAAGGCCATTCTTACAAAGAGAAACCATGCATGGATGGTAGTAAATGGATATAAAAAGAAGGAGATCCAAAAATATTTGACAACTCCGTGGACGGAAAAAAACAAGCAGGTTCTGCTTAGAGCGAGATTCGGATCTATGCCTGGGTTATGTCATCTTCCACCATGGGAATTTCAGGAAACCAAAACAAAATGTAGACTGTGTAAGTGGGGAGAGGAAGATATCACTCATTTACTATGTATTTGTCCTGGACTATTACAAGAAAGAAAAAGACTTCTTAAGGCTCATTTTAATACTCGCAGCATATGGTCATGTAGGCAGGCGGTGATCAAATGTATGGTTCCAGACGATATTATTTTAAATGTTTCTTTTGTAAAGTTCCTAATTTTAGCCAAAAAGAAACTCGGTGAGGTTTTTACTGCAAATATTTAATTGACCAAGTTTGTCCATGTAATGCAATTTTATGTGACTTTATAGTAAGAATATAACTTTTAATTCTTTTGTACTGTTGTAAGATTTTAAATAATCAACACAATAAATGACTTTGACTTTGAGTGACTTCTCAAATCCTCTTCTATTTCATTACCTGCACTTACAATACCAGCAGCAGTTTTCCCTGGTGAGCAGTAGCTTTACTACAGTGATCTAATGAGCAAAAAGAGTGCCAACATTCTGAATTTATGGCAAATGTGTGACACATCTGAATGCCTTCTTGATGGAATCAAAGTAAAAAACTGAAAGTATTTCCTACTGAGGAGACTGCAGTAAATGAGGAAATTAGGAAACTTCATAACAAATAAGTCTCCCAAGATGGCCACCAGAGACAAAAGAGCCCAAATGTAGCCCAAATATCACCCAGATGTAGCCCAAGTATAGCCCAATGACAGAATGTCCCAGAGTGTTCTTAAAAACAACTAGAGCGCTTACTGTTTTCATTATGACAAAAGTATGGCACACCTGAAGCCATCTTGATTGGCATAAACTGGTAACACTTAAAACATTTAATTTAAAAAGGAACACAATGAGGGGGTTCATGTTGCCATAGAAATTATGATTAATGCTGAAGAAAGAAAATGAGGGCACATTTTGAGTGACTTCTCAAATCCTCTTCTATTTCATTAAAAAAATCTGACATGCAGACTGAAACATGCACTTTTAATACCAGGAGCAGACTTCCATGGTGAACAGTAGTTTTACTACAGTGATCTAATGAGCAACTAGAGTGCTAACATTCAGAATTTATGGCAAATGTGTGACATATCTGAATACCTTCATGATGGAATCAAAGTAAAAAACTGAAAGCATTTCCTACTGAGGAGACTGCAGTACATGAGGAAATTAGGAAACTTCATAACAAATAAATCTCCCAAGATGGCCACCGGAGAAAAAAGAGCGCAAATGTAGCCCAAAATCACCCAGATGTAGCCCAAATATAGCCCAATGACAGAAGTGTGCAAAACACTTATTATTTTGTGTTTTTGCAGTGTTATATAGTGCAGACTTGTCAGGTATTGGAGTGCTTTACATGAGCATTGGTTACATCACACAAGAACAAATTCATTTTGGTTGTAGACATGGGGAGACTAAGTGATTTGACCAGAATCACAGAATGTCGAGCTGAAGCAGAAACTCCAACCTGGTTCCCCAGTTGCAAAGTCTGCAGTTCTGGAAGAACACCACATCCTCTCCCCTAAGTGCAACATTTAATCAAGTGGTCAACTGGATAAAAAAACATAAAGATAACAAATAATTTAAAAGTGCTTTGTCGCTATTTGAAAACTCAGAAAATATGTCCTTATTTTAGTCTTTTAGAGCACTAACCATAATTTTGATGCCAATAAGACCCTCTCATATATGTAATTTCTAAAGGAAATGCTTTAGGTATTGCAGTTTTGAGTACATCAAGATGACGTCAGGCGTTCCACACTTTTGTAATAAATATAGAATGTTAGCAATCTAGTTGTTCATTAGGATACTGTTGAGAGGCAGAGGCCAGGGCCCAGGGCACGGGCTCTGAAAATTGAAGGCAGGTAGGAGGGTGCAAAGGCAACAATTTAACCACACTGAGCAGGAAGGAAGGGCGGTGGAAGCACAACAGACTATGGAGGGCAGTGGAAAGGGGGGCAGGGGCAACAAATAAAACAATACAGGACTTGCAAGAGAGGCTGTGGCAATGTAATAGACCATTGTGGGTAGAAGGAAGAGGCAATGGTAGTACAACCATACATGCCAACAGACCCGATTCAGCCAGGAAACGTCCAATGTTTTTAAGCTCAAATGGGCTTTATTTGATCTGTCTCCTGTCTACAATCTCCTCTTTTTCAATTTAACTCAAAGGGGAAAATCAATACCCCAGTTTTTTTTCAAAATCTCCCTCTTACCAAGTTCAAAATGTTTGCAAGTATGGTACATTGGATCATGGAAGGAAATGGGGTAGGGACATGGACTTGGATAACAGAGGACAGGAGGGACATTGAGAGGTGCACCAAACTGACCCTGCAGGCAGGCATCAGGGTTTGCAGCAGCACAATACACCACACAGGGCATGCGGGACGGGAGTGCAGCACAACAATCCATAGAAAGCAAGAGGGAGGGGACAGGACCGTGCACATGGACAACAGAGAACTGAGGGGCAAGAGGCAATGGTAGCTAGCTGACCATAATGGACAGACAGGAGAGAAAGCTGCAGCATAACAGACCATAAAGGGCAGGAGGGACGGATCAGGGACATTACAATGGAACAGACAAGCCAGGAGGGAGGGAGTAGGGGTCTGCACATGTAAACAGAGGGCTGGGGGCAAGGGGGCAGGGCAGGAGCAGCAATATAGCCATGGAGGTCAGGCAGGATGGGCACTAGAAGCAAGACACACCATGAAGAGCAACAGTGAGACTGTGATGGCATACACACAGACCATGGAGGGAAGGTGGGAGGGGGTAAGGGGCGGCTAACTGACCACACAGGGAAGGTGGGAGGGGCCATGGCAGCACAGAAGACCATGCATGGCAAGTGGGAGGGTTAGTGGCAGCACAATGGCTATGATGGGCAAGAAGGAGGGTGCAAGGGCATGCACAAAGGACGATGGAGGATAGAAGGGAGGGTCAGGACCTGTGCACAGACAAGAAAGTTCAGGGGAAGGGGCCTCACAACAGACCGCACGGGGCAGGCAGGAGGAGCAGTTGCAGCACAACAGACCAGGGAGGGCAGAAGGGTGTGGCAGTACAATGGACCATGTAGGACAGGAGGAAGAGGATAGGGGCATGGCATGTGGACAGGCAGGGTGGAGGTGGCAGGGACAGGTTACAGTCATCTGACAATGCTAAGCAGGTGGGAGGGGAGGGGCAGCTCAACAGAACACTCAGAGTAGATAGGAGTGGCAGGTCCATGGAATATGGTGGGCAAAAAGGATGGAGCAGGAGCATGCACAAAGACATCGGAGGGCAGGGGGAAGGAGAATAGGGGCAGCAAGCTAAGCACAGAGTTTAAGCAGGAGGTCAATGATGGGGCATAGAATTGGGCAATGGAGGGCAGGAGGAGTGGACTGGTACATCATACTAAATTGAGGGTAGTGGCAGCACATCAGACCATGCATGGCAGGAGGGAGGAGGCTAGTCCATGGATTCACACAACAGAGGATAGGGAGGAGGGGGATGGGGCAGCAAGCTAACTGTTCAGAGAAGGCGGGTATTAGGAACTTTATTGTTTTTAAAACGTGTGTCTGTGCGAACTACTTAAAATATGAACAAGTATGCAGCATAATCTCACTTTTATTCAGGAAGAAGAGGACGTTTGTGACTGTGACTCCGGGCTCACTTGGCAGAAACACCCCCTGACCCTCCACCCCTATCGCAAAATGTAATGCCCGTGAAAAGGGTAGGTGAACACGGTGTTATATAGAACATAGTCGTGAGAGCACGATTGAAAATGAAAACTAGATATAGTGTATGGTATAAACTATGCACCAAAAAGTGTGATATAAGATGAACCGGGCGTGAAATATAATATGCAATACATTGTGCGCAATGACAGATTCATTGGAGAGCGCGAGATAGCACAGGCACTAGCGCGTGCTATGCGATATGCGCCTTGGAGTGTAATATGCACAGGGCAGTGTTGTGTAACCTAACTAGTCTCTAAAGTTGTAATGTAAAATATGTGCTGGGGAGTGTAACGTTGCATATGCACTGTGACAAAGATATGGATCCCAGATTGTAATATGTATGGCATAGCACTGTGCGTTATAACATAGGCATCGAGGAAGGCACGTTAGATGGGGCAATATAACCCATGCGAAGACAAGTGTGGCATGACATATTCACGGGGTGGTGTTACAGTGCACATGGGCTAGAGAGTGTCATAGCATATGCACTAGCTAGTGGAATACAACACAGAGGTGTGTGGCACTCGGCAGGCAATGGTGGGTGTAACACAGCATTGGGTTCTGCCAAGAGCGCGCTGTGACTCTCAAGTGATGTTCGTCCCCTTTCCAGAGAGTAAAATAAAAAGTATTACACATCCGGCAGTGGATGTGTGTTTTATTAACCGTGAGGGGGGTTTCTTGCAAAGTTTTTGTCGAATCCCCTTTGAATGGCTTGGTGTGCATGTGTATTAAATGTGCCCGTCAATAGCTACCCATGTTTGTATAAATAAACGACAAGGGTGTCTACCGGGATTAGGCACGGTAGGGCATCAGACATGTCAGAGCTTCACTAGTGGTGTAAATACTTTCCACGTGGATTCATTGTATGCATAGTCGCCTTTTAATGAATATCACGCAAATCATCATGGTGATAGGTACGTACGGTTTGTCCAGCATGTCCTAGGTGTGTCTATAAATATATATTTTTTAAAAATAATAAAAAACAGTGGCCTGCCCTGGGGATTGGGGTCAAAAAAATATAATTAGGAGACAGGCCCTGGGGGATGGGGTCATCAGGGCCAATAAATTAGAATAAGAAGGGGAACCACACAGCCCCCCTTCTTAAAAAACTAAAATTATTAAAAGACTGGCATCGTGCCGGAGGCCATGCCCCCTCCTTGCAGCACTCTGCAAACGCGCCCCCTGGCGAGTTGTAAGTTGGGGAGTTAATTCCTCTTCAATACTGAGGGTCCCTGAGGGCCAACTAGTCCAATAGGCATCTCCAGTATGCGCCAGGGAGCTGCGCTGCAGACAGGTGTTCTGAGGCCAAGCCCCTTTTTACACCTCTCTGCAACGCAGCTCTGTGGCGCTTACTGGAGGTACCTAGTGGTCTAGTTTGACCCTAGGGACCCTTAGGATTCAAGGGGACTTAATCTCTCAACTTAGAACAGCCACAGGGCGCGTTTACACAGTGGTGAAGGGAGGGGACGGGGCCTGAGGTGACGTGTGCAAACACGCACTATGGCACGTTTTAAATTGGGGATATAATTTCCCTTCAATACTGAGGGCCCCTGGGGGCTAACTAGCCCACCAAGTACTTCCAGTAAGCGCCACTGAGCTGCATTGCAGAGAGGTGGTCCAGGCCGTGCCACTTTTTACACCTCTCTGCAACGCAGCTCTGTGGCACTTACTGGAGGTACCTAGTGGGCTAGTTGGACCCTAGTGACCCTCAGGATTCAAATGAACTTAATCTCACAACTAAAAACGGACACAGGGCGTGTTTACACAATGGTGTGGCCTGTTTTAAGAGGTTGTTTTAATCCCCCTGCCCTATTATATACTAGGGGCTTACAGAGGAGGTCATGCTAATCACAGGGGGACCCCAACGCATAATGTTCCCTAGTGTATGTAGGTGTTTTCACTGTATTATAAGTGTCTTTTAACATAGCACTGGCTCTAGGACTGGTTAGTCAGACTCAGTTACCACCAGTATCCGTCTGAAAAAGTTGAGGGTACAGGATGATTCTGCAACAAGGCTTCTTTCTGCTCTTCTTATTGTTCTTTCTGCACGTTATCCTTCTTCCTGCACTTTTCTTCATCTTTGAGGACTTCTGTTGCTTCTTTCTGTACTTCTTTTTTTTCTTTCTGTGCATTTTTTCTTCTTTCTTCACATGTCCTATCTCTGTAGGCATAGTTAGAAATTAGCATTTAAAAAACCTTTGAAATTCACAGAAAAAACCATAGGTGACATAGTGATGTCATGAGTGATGTCACTGACCATGTCATGAGTGATGTAATATGTGACGTCATCAGCAGTGCATTGCGGGCGCGCAAGTTATAGTTAGCTGAACTAACTATAACGGGGGAATTTCAATGGTTTTGTACGAGTGAAAAGTCCAGCTAACTATAACACCCCTGAAACCTATGGTTTTTTCAGTGAATTTCTGAGGTTTTTTAAATATTAATTCCTAACTATAACGTGCCTGAAACCTATGGTTTTTTCTGTGAATATATATATATATGAAAACACGAAGGTTGCCCCAATGTACCTGGTGGTTCCACGGTGCTTGAATACTATGAGCGCTGACTGGAGTGAAGGGGGCCTGATTGGCGGTAAATATTGGCAGGAGTGCAAGTGATTCTACAATTTTTTCAAGCCCACTGGAGTAATGACATTGTGAGAACTACTTCATCGGGGTTTGCGGCACCCAACCGGGTTTTCATTGGAATGGAGAGTCAGGAGCAGCTATGGGTTAAGACTACATCAACCATAATGCCTTGCTTGCTCACGCCCATGGGGGCGGGGCTCCATATTTAAATAAAGTTATTCCTGCACATTCCCGCTGTCCCCGCCTAATGTTGTAGAGCTGCTGAACAAGGGCAGCAAATTGCCCGAAACGCGTCTGGCAGTCTCGTTTGGAAACTTTGAGGGCTGACTGGCACTGCTGCTGCCGGTGTGATCGTGTGCAGTAACCCCTTCGTGTGCGACCTCCTCATTGGGGCAATCTTCGTGTTTTCACATTTAGCGGCCAGCCCGGTCGCGAGGAGGTCCCGCTGCCTTAACCTGGTGGTTCCACGGTGCTTGAGTACTATGAGCGCTGACTGGAGTGAAGGGGGCCTGATTGCCGGTAAATATTGGCAGGAGCGCAAGTGACTCTACAATTTTTTCAAGCCCACTGGGGTAATGACATTGTGAGAACTACTTCATCGGGGTTTGCGGCACCCAACCGGGTTTTCATTGGAATGGAGAGTCAGGTGCAGCTATGGGTTAAGACTTCATCAACCATAATGCCTTGCTTGCTCACGCCCATGGGGGCGGGACTCCATATTTAAATAAAGTTATTCCTGCACATTTCCGCTGTCCCCGCCTGATGTTGTAGAGCTGGTGAACAAGGGCAGCAAATTGCCCGAAACGCGTCTGGCAGTCTCGTTTGGAAACTTTGAGGGCTGACTGGCACTGCTGCCGCCGGTGTGATCGTGTGCAGTAACCCCTTCGTGTGCGACCTCCTCATTGGGACAACCTTCGTGTTTTCAAATTTAGCGGCCAGCCCGGTCGCAAGGATGTCCCGCTGCCTTAACCTGGTGGTTCCACGGTGCTTGAGTACTATGAGCGCTGACTGGAGTGAAGGGGGCCTGATTGCCGGTAAATATTGGCAGGAGTGCAAGTGACTCTACAATTTTTTCAAGCCCACTGGGGTAATGACATTGTGAGAACTACTTCATCGGGGTTTGCGGCACCCAGCCGGGTTTTCATTGGAATGGAGAGTCAGGAGCAGCTATGGGTTAAGACTACATCAACCATAATGCCTTGCTTGCTCACGCCCATGGGGGCGGGACTCCATATTTAAATAAAGTTATTCCTGCACATTTCCGCTGTCCCCGCCTGATGTTGTAGAGCTGGTGAACAAGGGCAGCAAATTGCCTGAAACGCGTCTGGCAGTCTCGTTTGGAAACTTTGAGGGCTGACTGGCACTGCTGCTGCCGGTGTGATCGTGTGCAGTAACCCCTTCGTGTGCGACCTCCTTATTGGGGCAACCTTCGTGTTTTCAAATTTAGCGGCCATCCCGGTCGCGAGGAGGTCCCGCTGCCTTAACCTGGTGGTTCCACGGTGCTTGAGTACTATGAGCGCTGACTGGAGTGAAGGGGGCCTGATTGCCGGTAAATATTGGCAGGAGTGCAAGTGACTCTACAATTTTTTCAAGCCCACTGGGGTAATGACATTGTGAGAACTACTTCATCGGGGTTTGCGGCACCGAACCGGGTTTTCATTGGAATGGAGAGTCTGGAGCAGCTATGGGTTAAGACTACATCAACCATAATGCCTTGCTTGCTCACGCCCATGGGGGCGGGACTCCATATTTAAATAAAGTTATTCCTGCACATTTCCGCTGTCCCCGCCTGATGTTGTAGAGCTGGTGAACAAGGGCAGCAAATTGCCCAAAACGCGTCTGGCAGTCTCGTTTGGAAACTTTGAGGGCTGACTGGCACTGCTGCTGCCGGTGTGATCGTGTGCAGTAACCCCTTCGTGTGCGACCTCCTCATTGGGGCAACCTTCGTGTTTTCAAATTTAGCGGCCAGCCCGGTCGCGAGGATGTCCCGCTGCCTTAACCTGGTGGTTCCACGGTGCTTGAGTACTATGAGCGCTGACTGGAGTGAAGGGGGCCTGATTGCCGGTAAATATTGGCAGGAGTGCAAGTGACTCTACAATTTTTTCAAGCCCACTGGGGTAATGACATTGTGAGAACTACTTCATCGGGGTTTGCGGCACCCAACCGGGTTTTCATTGGAATGGAGAGTCAGGAGCAGCTATGGGTTAAGACTACATCAACCATAATGCCTTGCTTGCTCACGCCCATGGGGGCGGGACTCCATATTTAAATAAAGTTATTCCTGCACATTTCCGCTGTCCCCGCCTGATGTTGTAGAGCTGGTGAACAAGGGCAGCAAATTGCCCGAAACGCGTCTGGCAGTCTCGTTTGGAAACTTTGAGGGCTGACTGGCACTGCTGCTGCCGGTGTGATCGTGTGCAGTAACCCCTTCGTGTGCGACCTCCTCATTGGGGCAACCTTCGTGTTTTCATATATATATATATATATATATTACCTACTGGCGGTCGCCAGTAGGTAGTTATAGTTAGGACCACGTTTCCATAGGAAATCCGCAACATTCTATTTTGAATAACTTTGGCGCCGGTCGACGAATCCTCGCGAATTTTTCAAAATAGGTGGGGTGCTATGCTCCGCTCCTACCCTGAAAGTCTCGGGGGGATTCGTCAAGCGGGGGCTGAGATAAAAGGGGGGTCCCAAAATGCGTTTTTCCCATGCATTTTTCCATAGGACCTTTAGACTGGGCTACAGCCCGAACGGCTGAACAGAATTACTAGAAATTTGGCAGAGAGGTAGTCCTCAGGTCAAGGAAGTGCCTTTTGTAGGTTTGGTGTAAATCTGTTCAGTAGATTCTGAGAAAATAGCCTTTAAATCAATATATATATCTGAGCCAGCTTACGCTGCGCTTACGGTACGCTTACCGTACGCGTACGGTGGCGTGCGCGAGCGCGATTCTGATTGGCTCTTAGATCTTAGTAAACATTCGAATCGGCCGAAACCAGGAAGCGGCGGCCTCCATTTTCTCTCTCGCACTGAGAGTGATGTTTAAAATATAAAGCACAAAAACATGTAAAGGGGCTGTTTAGACAGCACCCACACACATAGCCATGTTGAGGGAGTCCCCAAAGATCCCCCAAGGCCAAAAAAGGAATTTTTATTTTTTCGCTAATTTCGCCGATTACGCTTACCGTACGCGTACGGTAAAAAATTATAAAAAAACAAAAAATTATCCCCACTCTCCCCACCCCGCGTGCAATTGTTGGCCGAATGCCACCAATTGTGCATGGCTTATTAAATATGAGATAAACTATAATATTTAAAAAAAAAAAAATAAAAAAAAAACTTATCCACACTCTCTCCACCCCGTGTGCAAATGGTGCCCGAAGGTCACCATTTGTGCATGGCTTATAAAAATTATGAAAAATTAAAATATTACCTTTCAAAACGAAGTGCATCATATGTCCTCCATGTGCGCACAGTGCGCAAAGCGCATCGTGCGTACATGGCCCATCTAGCGTAACGTGGGCACGCGGTGCGCGTAGCGCACCACGTGCCCACCGTGCGTGCACGGCACTAACTGCGTAAAGTGGGCGCGCGGTGCGCGAAGCGCACCGCGTGCTTCCTGTGCGCGCACGGTGCGCGAAGCGCACCGTGCGCGCACGGAACAAACTGCTTTAAGTGGGCGCGCAAACCACGAATGGCGTAAAGTAACTTAGCATTTAAAAAACCGTACAAATTCACTGAAAAAACCATAGGTTTCACACACGTTATAGTTAGGAATTAGCATTTAAAAAACCTTGCAAATTCACTGAAAAAACCATAGGTTTCACACATGTTATAGTTAGCGGAAATTCCCCCGTTATAGTTAGTGCAGGCAACTATAACTCACGCGACCGCAATCTTCTGCTGATGACATATGTGTCTTTATGAAAAAAAAATATTTGATATATATCTATAGCTAAAAATGTATGGAAGAAGACATGGGCAAATAAGTGTCTAAATACAGTATTAGCATCAGCAGAGGATTGCGGTCGCGTGAGTTATAGTTGCCTGCACTAACTATAACGGGGGAATTTCATTGGTTTTTTATCAGTAAAATTTCCGCTAACTATAACATGTGTGAAACCTATGGTTTTTTCAGTGAATTTGCAAGGTTTTTTAAATGCTAATTCCTAACTATAACGTGTGTGAAACCTATGGTTTTTTCAGTGAATATATATATATATATATATCCACTTCTCTTGTTTCGCTGCAAAGACCCGAGCCACTTGCAATGGCGGGCCACGGCGGGGCAGCGACTCCCAAAATTCCAACGATATCGTTACGGCGCTTTCACAAGAACGATGCCATGGCCACACAATTCATCTCAGCGTGTTTTTATTTTCACGATCTATATAGATCGTGAAAATAAAAACACGCTGAGATGAATTGTGTGGCCATGGCATCGTTCTTGTGAAAGCGCCGTAACGATATCGTTGGAATATATATATATATATATATATTAAACCACAGTTTGCTCAGCAAATAAGGGCGCACTCAGGAAACAGTAATCATCCTCTGGGCTCTGCAGAAGCTTTAATAATAACAACAGCCTGACGCGTTTCGGAAAACATTTCCTTATTCATAGGCATCCTGAGTGCGCCCTTATTTGCTGAGCAAACTGTGGTTTAATGTATGCGCGCCGGCTCCGGGCGTGAAGGGCTGCACCATCCAGCGGATTTGATGGGGCCACGAGGCGCAGAATTTGCTGTCGCCGCACATGTGGGGAAACAAGCCATGGATTATGGGCTCCACGGACGCTTTGCCGGCTCATTGAAGTGCCGATTTAAATGATTTTCCTTCCCATACAAGGGTGAATGTAGGCTGCAGCACTGCAAGTCCCAGCAAGCACTGGGGTCTCATCTGAGAAGCCCATTGGAGGGCAGGTAATTCAAATTCAGTGCTGCAGTAACGCGAGACTTTGGACAAATGCCTATGAATAAGGAAATGTTTTCCGAAACGCGTCAGGCTGTTGTTATTATTAAAGCTTCTGCAGAGCCCAGAGGATGATTACTGTTTCCTGAGTGCGCCCTTATTTGCTGAGCAAACTGTGGTTTAATGTATGCGTGCCGGCTCCGGGCGTGAAGGGCTGCACCATCCAGCGGATTTGATGGGGCCACGAGGCGCAGAATTTGCTGTCGCCGCACATGTGGGGAAACAAGCCATGGATTATGGGCTCCACGGACCCTTTGCCGGCTCATTGAAGTGCCGATTTAAATGATTTTCCTTCCCATACAAGGGTGAATGTAGGCTGCAGCACTGCAAGTCCCAGCAAGCACTGGGGTCTCATCTGAGAAGCCCATTGGAGGGCAGGTAATTCAAATTCAGTGCTGCAGTAACGCGAGACTTTGGACAAATGCCTATGAATAAGGAAATGTTTTCCGAAACGCGTCAGGCTGTTGTTATTATTAAAGCTTCTGCAGAGCCTAGAGGATGATTACTGTTTCCTGAGTGCGCCCTTATTTGCTGAGCAAACTGTGGTTTAATGTATGCGCGCCGGCTCCGGGCGTGAAGGGCTGCACCATCCAGCGGATTTGATGGGGCCACGAGGCGCAGAATTTGCTGTCGCCGCACATGTGGGGAAACAAGCCATGGATTATGGGCTCCACGGACGCTTTGCCGGCTCATTGAAGTGCCGATTTAAATGATTTTCCTTCCCATACAAGGGTGAATGTAGGCTGCAGCACTGCAAGTCCCAGCAAGCACTGGGGTCTCATCTGAGAAGCCCATTGGAGGGCAGGTAATTCAAATTCAGTGCTGCAGTAACGCGAGACTTTGGACAAATGCCTATCAATAAGGAAATGTTTTCCGAAACGCGTCAGGCTGTTGTTATTATTAAAGCTTCTGCAGAGCCCAGAGGATGATTACTGTTTCCTGAGTGCGCCCTTATTTGCTGAGCAAACTGTGGTTTAATGTATGCGCGCCGGCTCCGGGCGTGAAGGGCTGCACCATCCAGCGGATTTGATGGGGCCACGAGGCGCAGAATTTGCTGTCGCCGCACATGTGGGGAAACAAGCCATGGATTATGGGCTCCACGGACGCTTTGCCGGCTCATTGAAGTGCCGATTTAAATGATTTTCCTTCCCATACAAGGGTGAATGTAGGCTGCAGCACTGCAAGTCCCAGCAAGCACTGGGGTCTCATCTGAGAAGCCCATTGGAGGGCAGGTAATTCAAATTCAGTGCTGCAGTAACGCGAGACTTTGGACAAATGCCTATGAATAAGGAAATGTTTTCCGAAACGCGTCAGGCTGTTGTTATTATTAAAGCTTCTGCAGAGCCCAGAGGATGATTACTGTTTCCTGAGTGCGCCCTTATTTGCTGAGCAAACTGTGGTTTAATGTATGCGCGCCGGCTCCGGGCGTGAAGGGCTGCACCATCCAGCGGATTTGATGGGGCCACGAGGCGCAGAATTTGCTGACTCCTCCTGTTCATCCAAGGAGACCTTTTCAATTCTCAAAGAACTCCTCCATGTCCCGGACCCCCCTCAGAAACCTATGGACCCCAAAGACGCTGAGGAATAATGTGTGAAGCTGGCCACCTTCTTCAACGATAAAATTAAAAAAATTCTCACCTCCCTCCCGCCCGCCAACTCTGACTCCTTAGAGAGAGTCAAGGAGCCGATTGTTGTGATGTGCTTATTATCTATACACTCTCCCTACTCTGGCTCTCTGCCTGCCTGCTCAGCCTTTGATGAGGTATGATAGAATGTTGAGGGTGGTTGGGATTCTAGTGGGATCAGTTGGTGAGAAGGGGCTGAGCAGGGAGGACGCTGCTCCTGGTGGGGCATTAGGAAGGAACAGAACATCTCCTTATAACCTGTAACTAATGATTTGGACTGAAGAATAAATCATCATTCATTAATACAAGACCTTGCCTGCGCGCTTTCATTCCTTTTAACACTGGCGACGATTTAAGAACCTGCGTGTATTTTGGACTTGTGGAACTGAAGAGCCTACCTTGGATGGATTGGGAACTGAAGAAGCGCTTAAAAAAAAAAAAGAAGTAACCTTGCACTCCACAAGCCCCACCAGTGACCATAAGACCGGTCAGCCCTGTCGTGGATGTGCCAGATGATGGACTTGGGTGAGTGTTTCCCCAAAAGACCCGATTGACGGTGGTTTTGGACATTTCTGACTATCTGGGAACGGTCAGCTCTAGCCTCCCGCCAACAAACCCTTTTTGGAGTCACTTGGCCCAGTCACAGAACAAGAAGTAAGGGCCATACTCACCTCAACCAAGAGCGGAGCCCCTAGCGACCCTGTCCCCATACGCTTCGCTAAAAACATCACGCAGACCTTAGTTCCCCAACTGACAGCCCTGATTAATATCTCGTTGGAACAGGGAGAGGTCCCTTCCAACTGGAAGGAAGCCGTCGTCAAAGCGCTCCTCAAGAAACCGTCGCTCGACCCCACAGACCTGTCCAACTACAGACCTATCTCACTCCTCCCGTGGATAGGTAAAGTCGCCGAGAAACTCGCGAACAAAAAGCTGTCCCACTACCTCGAGTCAAACCATCTCCTCAACGACTCACAAACAGGCTTCAGACCAGGTCAGGGCACGGACACTGCTCTCCTCGTAGCCGTAGAAAGAACTAGGGAAATCATCGACACAGGAGGATCAGTGGCAGTGGTCCTCCTAGACCTAAGTGCGGCCTTTGACACGGTCAGTCACCAGGTCTTAACCCTCCGTCTCGAGAACATTGGGGTCAAGGGCAGAGCACTGAAGTGGCTATCGTCTTTTCTCTCCCGACGCTCCTACCAAGTATGGGAAGGCGAAAGCCGCTCCTCCTCCATCCCCCTCCAGTGCGGTGTGCCTCAGGGCTCTTCCCTGAGCCCTACGTTGTTTAACGTTTACATGGCCCCACTGGAGGAACTCATCTCACCCTTTGGAGTCACTATCGTCAGCTATGCTGACGATACACAACTGGTGGTGACACTCTCCCACCCCAAGCTTGAGCCCTCAAACCTCCACGACTGCCTCTCCAGCGTACATAAGTGGATGAGCGACTCCGCTCTGAAGCTAAACGGCTCCAAAACGGAGATCCTGCTCCTAGGACAAAAAACTATGAGCCTCCCCTCTAACATCTGGCCCGCCTGCATGGGGGAACCCCCCACTCCCAAGAAGGAGGTAAAAAGTCTCGGAGTGTGGCTTGAGACTGACCTTACCTTTGGGACCCAGGCAAGAAAGACGGCCGGCATATGCTACGGTCTACTTAAGTCTTGCAGGAAGGTAATTCCACTACTACCTTTCCAGTCGCGTCTCATGCTGATCGAGGGCCTAATTTTATCCAGGCTGGATTACAGCAATGCCATCTACCTGGGCGCCCCTGAATCCACCCTTCAAACCTTGCAAAAAGCCCAAAACACCGCAGCCCGACTCCTAACGAACACCCCAGCCAGATCATCTGCCAAACCTGCACTTAGGAAGCTGCACTGGCTCCCTATTAGGGAAAGGGTCGCTTTCAAGGCCCTCTGTCTTGCCCACAAGGTTCTCCACAATACCGGCCCGCCCATACTTAACAACTGGATCAGTCCCTACAGACCCACGAGAGCGCTTCGCTCGGAGCATGGAAACCTCATCACGATCCCTAAGGTGAAAAAGGCCCGCATAGGTGGCCGCCGCTTCTCGGTTAACACTGGCAAGAAGTGGAATGCACTCCCTTTGAGCCTCAGAACAGAACCCAACCTCCTTCGGTTCAGAAAAGCACTCAAAACCCTACTCTTTCCCTAATTCTGGCATTCCCCTGACTACACCCCTCAGTGAGTAACAAGGATCAGCGCTGGGATACCCACTGGGTGACTACGCGCTCTATAAAACTATAAATAAATAAATAAACATGTGGGGAAACAAGCCATGGATTATGGGCTCCACGGACGCTTTGCCGGCTCATTGAAGTGCCGATTTAAATGATTTTCCTTCCCATACAAGGGTGAATGTAGGCTGCAGCACTGCAAGTCCCAGCAAGCACTGGGGTCTCATCTGAGAAGCCCATTGGAGGGCAGGTAATTCAAATTCAGTGCTGCAGTAACGCGAGACTTTGGACAAATGCCTATGAATAAGGAAATGTTTTCCGAAACGCGTCAGGCTGTTGTTATTATTAAAGCTTCTGCAGAGCCCAGAGGATGATTACTGTTTCCTGAATGCGCCCTTATTTGCTGAGCAAACTGTGGTTTAATATATATATATATATATATATATATATATATATATATATATTCACTGAAAAAACCATAGGTTTCACACACGTTATAGACAATGATGACATCTGAAATGACACATTGTGGATTGCGGTTGCGCGAGTTATAGTTACCTGAACTAACTATAACGGGGGAATTTCATAGGTTTTTTACGAGTGAAATGTCCATCTAACTATAACATGTGTGAAACCTATGGTTTTTTAAGTGAATTTGCAAGGTTTTTTAAATGCTAATTCCTAACTATAACGTGTGTGAAACCTATGGTTTTTTCAGTGAATTTGTACGGTTTTTTAAATGCTAATGTATTATTATATTTTTTATATATTTATTTTACAATAAACTACGTATTAAAAATGTTTTGTTTTTTTAATGGTTTTTCACCGTGCGCGCACGGTGCGCGCCGGTGAGCGCACTCCGCGATTTAAAAAAAAATAAAAAAATTTAAATGTTTTTTTCTGCCTTCGGGGTCCTTCAGGGACCCCCTGACAAAGGCTAGGGGGTCAGGAACTCTCTACCCTGCCCCCTTTTCACGTTCGCCAGCTTCCTTTTTCACTCTCGCACTCAAAACAAACAAAATGGCGGCCGACACTTCCTGATTTCGACCGATTCGAACGTTGACTGACATGTAACCACCAATCAGAATTACGCTCGCGCACGTTAGGGTGCGCGCCTATAGATATTTATGTACTTTTACCTGCAATTTTCTCAGGAACTACTGAACAGATTGACTCCATAAATGCAAAAGGCACATCCCTGACCTGAGGACTACCTCTTTGCCAAATTTCAAGTAATTCTGTTCAGCCGTTCGGGCTGTACCTTCGACTAAAGGTCCCTATGGAAAATTGCATGGCGAAAACGCGTTTTGGGACCCCCCCTCTTTTCTCAGCCCCCGCTTGACGAATCCCCCCGAGACTTTCAGGGTAGGAGCTGAGCGGAGCGCCCCATTTGTTTTGAAAATTTCGCGAGGATTCGTCAACCGGCGCCAAAGTTATTCCAAATAGAATGTTGCGGATTTCCTACGGAAACACGGTCCTAACTATAACTATCTACTGGCGACCGCCAATAGATATATATATATATATATATATATATATATATATATATATATATATTTCAAAACAGTTGATTCCTGGCCAAGAAAAGAATCCACACGAGCCCACTCGATCATCAAAGCAGCTTTATTCCTCAAAGGGCAGAAGAGGACGACGCGTTTCGACCACGTCCGTGGTCTTGGTCACATATATATATATATATATATATATATATATATATATATATATATATATATATATAACCAAACAACAAACTTGAACTTTGAACAATACCTGCCAATGAGAGAGGTGATGATTTTGGGGTCACCTCTAACCCAGGGGGAGGGCAAGCAGATGTCCTGAACACAAAGTGCATATCATGCTGAAAGATACGGTGGTGGTCCCATCCTCCTAAGACCACTCCAAGCAAAGTTATGGGCAAAAATACAATGCCAACATGAGGCAAGATTCTAGACTGCAGTGAACATTATAGTATTAGCTCTCAGCTGAGCCCGAGAGCCTGCCCCTTGAGGAATGTTTTGATATTCGATACTGTAATATTCACTGAACTCTGGAATCACATCATAAAATGCTTTGCAGGGCCTTTGGTTGGGATTGTATTTTTGCCCATAACTGTGCTTGGGGGGGTCCTAGAAGGATGGGACCATCACCGAATCGTTCAGCATGATGCACTCTTTGTGTCCAAGGCATCTGCTTGGTTCTCTCTCTAGGTTAGGGAGGACCCCGAAATCATCACTCTCACTGCGTGCTGTATTTTCATTTTCACTTTTGGGAGATGACTATATGAATTTTAGCAGGTACAACTAGAACTAATTATTGTTTAACTAAATGTACTGTTTGTTGTGTTTTCAGTTTCACTTTTGTGAGATGATATGTTTTTTAGCACATAAAGATAGTTATTTGGAATTTTACTAAAGGTGTGTGAGATTTTGGTTGTATTAATCAACATTACAGTAACAACCCTCTGATAAAACAACTTTGGGGCAGATTTACAAGAAAGTGACGCATCTGTAAGGATGCGTCACTTTCCCTGCGCCACCGTTAGAAACCCTTGCGCCAGTATGGATGCGCTGTATTTACAATACGGCGCACCATGGTGCAAGGATTGACATATGCGTCAGAAATTCGACGCATCTGTTGATGCAAAAGTCACGCATTGCTGGAGTCGTATCGCAAGCACGATGCAACTCCAGCAATGCAGGAGGAGGCCTATCCTCATTGTGCTGCGTCACTCCTTACGCCTTCTTCAAGCAGGCGCCACATCTCTGGGTATGTGCACTACCCCCTCAGCACTGGATAGCTCAATATTGCTGCCACCATCTGAGCTAGATTCTACCTCCAACTCAGCAAAGCTCACTCTCTGAGCTACACACATTTCTTGTTGCTGGGCTGAGACACTCATGGCCTCTTGAGCTCCAAATCAAGCTCCCTCATGCTCTAAACGCATACTCTCTCTTTCCAAGGACACCCAGCTATTTTCAAGGTCCCTCTGACCCTCTAACGCGAGCTTGGCCATCTCCAATTTATGCTTCTGATCTCTCTCCCTGTCCTCCAACTCTGCGGGGAATAGGTCCTTCTGGGGTGAATGTATGACATTGTTCTGCATTCTGTTCGTCAACTGTTTTTGCATTTGTCACCCCGAGTGGAACGGGTATGCTCAGACGTGAGTCCCGTGCTCTCCATGCCACTGGAATCAAGCTATTCTGGCTCAAGAGGGGTGAAACCCCGAAACCGGTCCTAGGATGCTTGATTCCGGTCCAGGGAAGACATGGCTTGGCAGTTCGGGCTGGACTGTTCCCATGCGGCATAGGGTCGCTAATGAGATGCAAAGTAGGCGTGGCTGTGAAACCAACCAGGGAAAATATCATGATGGCAGCTTCGCGATATTAACAAGGAAGGGTGGCGATTTCTTAAATAAGTATGCCTTAACGCAGGAATATAACTTCTGTTAAATTCCTGACTAAGGCGTACCTAACATGGGGGGTGGATTCTGTGGCTAAGACCACAGGCCCTATCATCTAGGATATCGCCGTTTTCCACCTCGGAAAATGTCGATATCCACACTATCTCTGAAATTTTATCGCCTCGGCGATGCGCGTTGTTGATAACGCGCTAACCGGGCGATAAATTTCAGAGATAGCCGGCGATAAATAGATAAGCGCGCTTTGCGATATTTATCGCCGGCCCTTGTTAATATGCCCCTTTATTTCTTCTTGTTGTTTCCTCTTTCTAAGTATGCTGCATTCTGTAATATACTTTGAAAGAGGAAAATGCCTCTAAGGAACGTGCTTGTGCAGGGAGGTCTCCTGGCTGTAATGCAGGCACTCCTGCACCATGGCGCAATGGTGCCTGCATTGGTGCTGAGCTGCACACAGAGCGCCAGCGCAGAAAGAGAGCAGGAATGCACCATATCTTAGTATATATGGCACATTCTTGCCCTCTCCATTCGACGCAGTGAATCAAGTTGTCTTGCTGCGATGCACTAAATAGAAGAACATCTGCCCCCAGATGTCCATTAGCATCTAAAAATGTTGTCATGTTCTCTCTTTATGACAAGTTTTTTAAAGAAACCCCTTGTACATTTTTTGTTTTGCTCATAATGCCAAACAAGTCAAATTAAATGTTTCTTCTTTCCCTATTGTTTCCAATCAATTTTTGTAATACTCAAAAAGCGTTGGACACATCCATACCTTCAATTTGCAATGTTCCCAGCATTGCTATTAGAGTTTGCAATACATCAAACTCCTTTTTGCTTTAGTTTCCCTTTTTCTCTACCCATCTGTAGGAAAAAGAGTTTAGGTTTGTGTTTTACAAAACCCCACAATAGTTGAGTGAACATCATTGACTTGTTGGACTTGTTCCAGGCCTTAAATGCATGTACATGTTCCTCAGATATTGTTTCAGCTTCCAATATTAAGCCATTGATTCACTTACCAACAGCCCAACCCTCTCAGTTCAACCCCTTGAAGGAGACACTTGCTGACAACATCCTGTGATTGGATAAAGGGAAGCCAAAAATAAACCATGTTTCCACCGCTATGACCACAGGAACAACAATGTAATCTGACCTGGATGTAGTACTCCCTGTATGCAAATACCATGTGAGACCAGCCCCACTATCATGGCCCCTTCCATAGACATAAATAATAATAACAAATACCAGTATTTGTAAAGCGCAAACAATCACCCGAGGGTGTCAAGGCCCAGAGGCCGTCGGGAAGATTAAGCGAGCTATTGCCCAGAGTCACATGGTGCTGGGCTAACCTGACGCCGGCGATCGTACCGTGAGCCCCAGTGTTCCGGGGTCAGCCGCCCTGGCCGCTGCGCCACACCTCTTCCCGACATTAGAAGGCCTGGCCTCCCAAATAACATCGGACAAGAGTTTGGATGTGACGTTGTAATTCCTACATGTGTGTACTGTGTGGTCATATAGCACACAATTTAAACCCCCCAGGACGAACCTGGGGATGCTACTTGCGGGTTCATCAAGTTTAACAACACAACAACCTCTCTCTCTCTCCTTTTTGTGTCCGTCTGGGCATTAACATTACAAAGACTGGACACTTGTTCGTTATACAGTATTTTGTAGCAATAAAGCTCTTCCCGAACATATAGGTCCAGATTTATAAAGAAACTGCGTTGTCCCTGCGTGACGCAAGTCGTCGCAAGGCAATGTAAGTCCGTATTTGGGTTTTCCTAAGTCAAGCAAAGCCACTTTGCGTGGTTTAGTAAGTACAAAGTAATGCAACAAAACAAATAGCACTGCGTTGCGTTTCCTTGCATCGGGTGAGCATTACTTGGGTAAAGCATGGGCTTTGCAATGCATCCACTCACATCTTTTTATGCAATTACAGATTTACTACGGTCGGTAAACCAGAGATTGCACCACAATAGTAAGTCTCCCAGAAGTAAAAAAAGAGAAATACCTTTAGTATTACTTGTTACTTCCTTTTAATAGGTGTGATGCATTTTGCATCACACACAGAAAAGAGAAAGCACATTTAAGGATTGGTTTTGTGCAGAAAGGTCCTCTTTCCTGCACAAAAAACAATCCTGCTAGTAACACAGGCACACTTGCAGGGGTGCGCGAGGCTGCCTGTGTTAGCGCTAGGCAGCACAAAGTGCCCAAGCGCAAACAGGAAACAGCAGTGCGCCATATCTGAGCAGGTATGGTGCATATCTGCTCTCTTCATTGCTAGCAAGACTTAATGGACCAACGCACTCAATGGCTCCAATCCCTAAACGGCTGCATCCCTCGACCGGAGTATCAGGAACTTCAACTACTGGATCAGAAACTGTGCGGACAACATCACCCCCATCAAAGACAGCAGCCAACCACAGGAGATCTACAAAACAGGCTAGGTGGTACACCGAAGAACTTAGAGCAGCAAAACGCGTCTGAAAACAAGAGGAAAGGAGATCGCACACTAGCAAAGCTACCACCGACAGGACTTCCTAAACCTTTACCATCTTCTACTGAGGGTGAAGAAGAGTGAAACCCTAGCTGCTAGCATTGACTCTAGCTCCAACCACAGCAAGTTACTCTTCAACATCATCAGGGAGTTCTCCAAACCAGCAGGCACGGATAACATCATCACCCCTTCCCAGGAGCTCTGTGACAACCTCGCCAACTTCTTCCACGACAAGCTCGCCACCATCTACAAAAGCTTCAAACCACAACCCAAGCCTAAACACCCACTCCGTAACCACCACAGACCAATAACTGAGAAAAAAGAACCTCATCCCCTTCCAGGAAACATGCTTCATCATCATCATCTCCATCCACTCGGGTCTCCAAGGACCCCTGCCCACACCACATCATCAACCTCAGAAGTGACAGAATCAGCCACAAATTCACCTCGCTGCTGAGCACCTCGATAACCATGACCACATTTACAGAAGATTAGAAACACGCCAAGGGAAAATTCCTACTCAAGAAGCCGCCAGCCGACCCCAGTGAACTCAAGAACTAACAGCCCATCTACTTACTTTTTTTTCTGGCCAAGGTTCTGGAGAAAGCCATCAACAAACAACTTACCAAACGTTAAGGGCCAGATTTATGACCATTCACTTTTGCGAGTCGCAAATTACGTCGAAGTTGTGACTCGCAAAAGTGAATGTACAACAGTGTCTCAGACACTGTGATTCCCAATGGGGTCGCAACTTGAATGCCACATTAATAATCATGAGGCAAGCGCAATTTGTGACCCCGTTGGGAATGGCTAGCACTCCAAGGGATGGTGGCCTGCTGGGGTCAGCAGACCATCATGTCTCTGACTGCTTTTCAAATAAAGCAGTATTTTTTTTAAAATGCAGCCCGGTTTCCGATGCCTTTAAAAAAGAAAAATTAAACTTTTCACAAACACTCACAAAGGGGAAGGGGTCCCCTGGGACCCCCTCCGTTTTGCGAGTGGTTTACCACCTACCGAAAAGACGTTGTTCCTGCAGGATCGGACCTTTCACGTCTTTTCCACGTATTCTGCGTCTAGTTGTCACTTTCTTTCTACTGGAATTCCCAGGGCTTTGTTTTAAGTCCAATGTTATTTCATATCTTTGTGCGCACTCTAGCTGACATCGTTGAAGGCTGTGGCCTCTCTTTATCTTCCTACGCCGATGACACTCAGGTCATCATTTCCCTGTTATCTGCTGAGGGTCACGGCACGGACATCCTGAACTCATGTGTCCTAAAGGTTTCTACCTGGATGAGCAGCAACTCCTTGATGTTAAATGGTGATAAGAACAAGGTTATGATGGTGGGCAAGAACCCTCAATTGTGGGGGCCTCACCATTGGCCTGATATCCTTGGAACCCTTCCTATGCCAGTTTCTAAGGAAAGCAACCTAGGTTTCTCGTAGGACGACGAACTCTCTATGAAAACCCGAATCTCCATGTAGCCTCTACATGCTTCACAGTCATAAAGTGGCTAAAGAACATTTTCTGGATGCTAGCTTACAGTGCAACCATAAATACCCCTAGCCCTAAGAAGGTAACAGATGGATTGTGCAACCTCAGAAAATGACAAACCTGACTCCCCAAGGAATCGTGGTAACAGATCTAGAACGTTTTCGCTCAGTCACTCGTGCATACAAAAAAAGATACACAAGAAATGCACAACGAGGCATTTCAATATTTATTGAACCATTGTGATTCTATTATATAAGACTTGTTGCAATGAATAATGGGCAGAAGCAAAAGAGAGACCTTAGATTTATGAGAACGGTGAAAAGGATAAACAAGTCCACTATTGTGCTAAAGCAGTGTATATATGTTGGCATATAAGTACTATGTATAGCGTACTCCTACTATACGTTCCCTAATCTAGTTGCCTGGGGCGGGTGCTATGCCAGATAATCTAACTTCCCATTACATATGGTCAAATGTGTTCAGGTCCCCGTCTTCGTTACAAGTTGGACATCCCTCCTGGCGGATGGAAAACAGGACTCAGCTGGGCTGGGATTCCGTCAAGCAGTGAGTAGCGACCTCGCAATGACAGCAGAGTGCTCCTCTCCTGAAACCCGGAAATGTTTGTGTATTTATAACAAACAGCTCCCATGCTTCCGTACCGAAGCTTCGGCCAGGCTGACATTGTTTCTCCTCTCGTGATAGCAGTGTCGCCTTACAGACTAACAACAACAACTTCATTTGCACAATGTACGTTTAGTACTTGTACTAAATGTTGAAGGTGTCATGATAGTGTGCCTTCGAATGTGAAATGTAAGTAATGGGGTTTCAGAGAAACCAATCCCGCACTGTCATGCAAGCAAATGTATGTCATTGTGGAGGATGAGAAGGCAACTTAAGAAACCTGTGCATGTAAAATAGCAGTTTTTCCTACCAAGCCCAACCCAGCCACGTCACAGGATAATTAACGCATTTTATCATTGACTGTCACTGTAGGTAGTTGAAGCCATGCAGGCCCAGCTGCAGCAAGAGACCATAATATGAAATGTCCTGACACTCACAGCTTTATTTGCTCAACTCCTCCGCCCCGTCGTGTACCACACATCACATGACAATCTCAGGTGATTGCAGTAATACATTGAAATGACCCAGAAAGGCCCAGATTTGCAAAACTGTCATGCAGCGCAGCACCCAAAGTTGCTGCGCTGTGTTGCGTGACAGCGAGAGAGCAGGAGAGCGCCATATCTACAGTGATAAGGCACTCTGTTCTCCTCTCCCTAGCACCGGCGCCACACACACACACACACCTTTGCACCAGAGTGCAAGGGTGTGTGCATGAGACCAGCTGAGGTTTTTATACTGAAAGGGATCCCTTCCAGTACAAACTACTACGCCTAGACAACTTTTAAAACCTTTCCTACGTTGTACAGTGCAGGACACATGCAAAGTCAGAAAAGAAAGGAGAAATGAAAACATTTCCCCTTTTACAGCCTGCTTTCAAGCTGCATTCTTTTTTGCTGCAAATGATTGTCTACTGCTGTTAGTAGATAGGGATTTGTGTATAAAACTATGGGTTGTAGCACAGGAACTCCCATCCAGCACCCACAGAACGCCCCCTTGACGCAGAGTAATGCAAAGCAGCGCTTTGCACTGATTTGGTTTACTTTTTTTGACAAACCAAGGCAAACACCAATTTACGTTGGTTTGTAAATGTCACAAATGATTTTGAGTTGTGTCTGCATTAAAAAAGTAACACAAAACGGATGCAAAACCGTTCTACATCTGCGCCTAACATATGTTACCCTAACAAGTGATTTGTGACACTCGGCAGGGCTTTCTACTAATTATTTGCTATGACATCCCTGCAGTTTTTCAGAGCAAAGGATGACAGACCACAAATCGTTGTGTCATTTCCGTCTCCCACTGGATTATGATTTGCCTTGTGGAGATGTTGACAGAAGTATTCAGTGCACAGATATTCATCCATCAATTACCAAGGACTTTGACATCTAAAAAGACGAACAACTGGCTTTGCCACTGTGGCTCAGATTTCGGAACAAATCACACAATACAGCACAGAAACCAAAGTCGCTGTTGTGCGTTGCGTGATGAGGAGAGAGCAGGAGAGCACCATATCTATAGATATGGCATTCCCCTCCCCTCTCCCTAGCCCCGGAGCAGAATGTTGCTGCTGAGCGTCACACACACACCTTTGCGCATAAGTGCAAAGGTGGGTGTTGCGAGTCTAGCATAGATTTTGTACTGGAATGGTAAACATGGTAACGGTAACAGTGTAACGGGGAGAAAAATCTCTATTTCTCCTTGTTTCTTCCTCTTTCTATGTGTTCTGCAATCTGCAGGAATATACTTCCTAGGATTGTTTTTGTGCATGATGGTGTCACTTCCTTCACAAAAACAGTCCTGCATGCAACGCACTCATCCTTGCACCACGGTTGAAAGTGCCTGCGTTGGTCAGCCCATTGTCACCAGCGCAGGGGAAAGGCCAGGAATGCGCTGTATTGTATGACATACGGCGCATTTCTGCATTTTCCCTGTGACACATTTTCATGAATATGCCTATAAGTAATGCAAAGCAGCACTTTACAATGATTTGCGCTACTTTTCCTTACAAACCAACTCAAATACCAATTTACGTTGGTTCGTAAATCCCCAAACAGGTTTTGCGTCGGGGTGATTTTTTTAATGCATTCCAGACAGACACACAACCTTCATAACTCTTGGCCTCTGAGGGTCTAATTTATGGGGATTTGGTGCAGGGCAGCGCCGCAAGGAATCTTGTTGCGCTGCCCTGCGTCACAAAAAAAGGGCAGGAATGCGCTGTATCTATAAGATCCGGCGCATTCCTGTCCTTTTCCCCAAAATACTGCCATGCGCCAACGCACGCACCCTTGCACCATGGTGCAAGGGTTCAGGATTTGCAGAGATAATTGTTTTGTGAAGGAAGTGACACCAAAATTAATCACAAGAGGTGTTTTTCTCTTTCTGTGTGTGCACAGAAAAAGTAAAAACGAGGACAAATAAAGTATTTCTCCCTGTTGTGCCTCCTTTACACCTCCCTTGGGGAGGTGTAGGTTTTTGATGCATTCCTGTAAATCAGGGTATGTGTCAATTACCATGGGTGTTGCTTGGAAACACCCACCGTAACACCCATGGCACGTCTCCCTGTTGCCGGATGAGGCAACACAGCGACTTGCGCCGCGTTGCCTCAGTCCATATCTACAAGGGCATAAAAAAGAAGCCAGGCAGGGTGGCTTTACGTGGCCTTGTAGGTGTGAGCCTCCGGACTGTCATTAAAAGTGACGTTCTGGAGGTGCACAGGGGCTTGTAATTAAGCCTCTGTAGGCCTCATTTATGAGGTTTTGGTGCAGTGCAGTAAGGAATCTCCTAATTTGGATCAGGATCCCTACACCTGCTCAGACCAGGCGTAATGATTGATGCAGGGCTTTTAAAATGGGACTCGCCTCTGTGTTCTAACGTATTTCTGGAGTTGCATCCTTTTTACGACGCTATCCAGCAATGGATCACTTTGGCGCCAACAGATACGTCAGATTTTCTGATGCATCCATTAATCCTTGTGCCATGGAGCGCTGTATTGTAAATGCAGCGCATCCATGGCGTCGCAAGGGCATTTGATGCAGGCGCCAGAAATATGATGCATCAATGATGATGTGTCCTTTTCTTGTAAATGAGGCCCTGTGTTTTAGGTTTCGCCTAGGCAGCGCTTACACTGTCTCTTCGAGACGTGTTTTGTTCAGAATATGGGCTTTATGTTCTGCCCATTTCTCACCCGTGTTTTTAATTGTCTCCCTTGACTGTATTTTGGAAATCCTTTTTGTCTTTGGTTAATTTTTTCATTAGTCACGCCTTCGTCCCTCCTTTTCGAATGTTGGTAACTCCCATAAGGACTGCCCCGTTACATGTGATGTTTCTCTGTCTGATTTATTTAATTGCAGGTTACTACAGCTATGGACTTCCCGTGCTTTTCAGCATGTTTGTTTTCTATTCTGCCTTCTCATTGATGCAAGACACAGCCGCAAATGACCATCGCAACGCATGCGTCACATCACATGCGTTTACGCCGCGTGCTCTCACAACGCACGCGGCGTTACGATGCGTGCGTTAACTACGCATGCCACTGCAACGGAGGCGCCATTACATCGCGGGCGCTTACAACGGAGACGGACGGCGGGGAAACAACGCTTCTGGAACCACGAGAGACAGGTAAGGATGAAGATGTACTCGTAGTGTTTTAGGCTTTAGGGTGGTTCGTAGGGAGTGTAGTGGAGGGGGAGGGTTTAAGGCTTTTGGGCTTAGAGTTAATAGTAGCATATGGTAGTGTTTTAGGGGTTAGGGCTTTTAGGGCTTAGGGTCGGATATGATAGTGTTTGAGACTTTAGGGTTAGGGCATTTAGGGATTAGGGTTAAGGGTCAGATATGGTAGTGTTTTAGACTTTAGGGATAGGGCTTTTAGGGCTTAGGGTTAAGGGTCGGATATGGTAGTGTCTTAGGCTTTAGGGTTAGGGCTTAAGGTTAAGGGGCATATATGGTAGTGTTTTAAGCTTTAGGGTTAGGTCTTATGTTAAGGGTCATATATGATAGAGTTTTAGGCTTATGGGGTCGTAGTGTGTTTAATATGTTGCTTACAGTGTAGTTTAGGCCTTAGGGTCAGGGGGAATGCGCATAGGGGTAAAAATCGCGATTTAGAACCATGCGGGGTGTTTGTATGCGGTGTGAATGTATTTTGCATGCTTTTCAATTGAAATGCGACGTAATTGGATGCGTTGAGATTACTTACGATGTAAAGGGACATGCGATGTAAAAACGGCGATGTGAGGGCATACGATGTTAACGTTTGCGATATACCATCATACATCCGACACAGCGCTGCTTGTTTCCTTTTGTGTTGGCGCACTCTTTGTTTATTTGCAAGACTGCACAAATGATATTTTAATGTTCTATTTTATCGCCAGTTCTGCCTTTACTTTTCTATTTAGGAGCAAGTTACTGCTCGGCCCATTCCTACTGTTTGTATTTTGTTTCCGTCTTGCAGCCTGGACAAATTCTTTTTGAATGCTGTTTGTTTTTGTCAGGGCTGCATTTATTTCAAGAGCATGGTCCCGCTGGTACCCCATGCTAAAGATTGTATTTTGTTTCCATCTTGCAGTGTGCATATATTTTTTCTGAACGTTTCAACTGTGCTGTCCTTTAATTTTATTAACTAAGGTTTATTCAATTGTTTGCACCGAACCACTGTGTTTCTATTGTATGTAATGGTTGCTTTCTTCATCAGCATGTTACCACTGGGACTGTTTTCACTGCGCTTAGTAATATCTTGCGCTCAGTGAAACCTTGTAGATTTCACTGCGTCAATTTTTACGAGGCTTCCTTGTGACGGAACACCCACCCTGCATACATTATACCTGACGCAGGTATAATGTGGCACAGGGCTTTACAACGTGATGCATATCCCTAGATGCGTCACGTTGTAAATATGTCGCATAGTGGCACATTGTTTACGATGCCGCTGCGTCACAGAAGTGACGCAACAGTGTCGTAGAGATGTCGCAAGGCGCTTGTAAATCTTTCCCAAAGTTTATTTGCAGCCTGCACCAATTATTTCTAACGTCAGGGCTGGGTTTATTTCATGAGTGCTGCCCTTTGTTTTTATAAACTAAAGTTTTTTCACTATCACTATCTTTCTATTTTACATAACTTTGCGCTCTTCATGTGCATGTTACCACTGGGAGCCGTACCTAAGGTTTGTATTTTGTTTCAGTGGGCCCCTGAGGCACATGAGTCCCGGTGCCACTGCACCCCCTGCACCTATGGAAGCTACTCCCCTGTTTGTATCAAAGACTCCAAAGAATGCTTATAATCTAGCAGTCTAATCTTGAAGGTGACGTTATCAGACAAAGATCCGCATCTCTCAAACATGTTCAACAACCACCGACCTATTTCATCCTGTTTGCCACTCATTCACATTGCTTGCTGTTGACATTGTTTAACTTTTGGCCCAGTGTGGCTTATGGGCGTCTATGTGGGTCTACCTGAAGAAGGCACACACTTAAAATGTGTTTATAAGCCCCTTAAAGGCAAGGAAACAAAAAGCATCTTCAAACAATGATCTCACGTCTAATCTGTCCACTCGGTAACTGGCCGTTGTGCCCTCAACCAACCTGTCTATGTCCAGAGCTCCGATTGGGTTAGTAGTGTGCTGTACCCCTCTACAGATGAGTATCTGATGTCCTATGTCCGACTTTAGACACTTTTTTTTCCTTTCCTTTTTTTGCAACATATACGTGCACTCCCTGGTATCACCTGAGTGACGACATTCGGGCACCAGGATCTATGGCGAACATTTGAGGCGGAAGTTGGAAGTCATGTGACTTGTTTGGTGTGTGAGGTGACCCTATGCTTCTGGATGTAATTATGCACGTCCCAGATAGTGCAAAAAAATACAATGTGTGACCCACATATGGCAAATCTTGTATCTTTAGTCATGCCAGTCAGATAGTGTTGTACCAGCCTGATTAAACGTGCATCTGACAGGGAAATCTATAGTTCTGGCTGCGTGATAGGAAGGTGTGCTTGTTTTGAGTGTGTGTTTTACAATGTTTGTTTCTGTGCTGAAGAAGCAGCCTGTAAAGAGGATGGTGTGCCCACTAACTGCTGAGGGAACCTCTCCCCAGCAGCAGACAGCTCCTTAACGTTCCCGGGGCAAAACCCAACGCATCCAGTAGTGGGGACTGACCACAGACAGCATAGGGCTGCTGAGCGGAACCGGTACAAAGACAGCTAAACTCAAAGTCTGAACAAGCATTGGTAAATGCGTTAGGTTTCACCTAGGTGATTAATAATAAGCTGTTTTGTGTTGTAAGTTGTAGCTTGATGAGTAGTTGTACAGTATGAGTTGGAGAAAGTCTGTTAAAGGGTTATGATTTGTTTATGTACAAAAAGGCAAAATATTGTGCTGTTACCAGTGGTATAAGGCAGGTAAGTAATAGAAAAATGTTGACAAATGTTGACAAATGAAATGAATAGAATTCATTGATGTGATACCAGTATTATGGGGCAGATTTACAAGCCCCTTGCTGCACTTTTGCGTCACTTTTAACATGGGAAAAGTGACGTAAAAGTGGCGCAAGGGGCTTGTAAATCTGCCCCTATGTGTTTAGAGGAGTTCTGACAACGTTTGGCCCCAGTCCCACTGCACCTGCTACACCATTCAAATCAAGCCCCTTTTAACTGCAAGATAACTGCAATTGTGTCTGCCCGTATAGTAGTAAAATATAGCAATATTAGGTGTTTCGAGGAGATCATGATAAAGTTTGAGGTTTGTGCCACTGCACCTGCTGCACATTTCAAATCATGACCCTTCTAAAACAGTGATTCCAAATGGTTTCCTAAGTCCATTTAGCGATTCGGCAGCAGGTTACCGAATCGCCTAATGGGTTTAGTATATTCAAAAAACAAATGTTCTTGTCGCAAACCCCGTGAATTACCAAATTACAGGGTATGCGATCACAAAATGCATTTATGCATCCGGCCCTTAAGTTACTAATATGGCTCAGGGAGTTGAAGTGAGTTTAGGGTCTTGTCGGTAGGTTGGACCTTGTCCATCATCTTCTTCGCAGCCCCGAATGTGGGCGTGGCCAGAAGTAGACAATTCTAAAGTGATGTTTCCAATAGTTTTCTGAAGCACAAGTAGTTGGCTATTACGTAGGTCCCCCTAAGGTGGGCGAGATCCACTCGAACCTGCAGGGAGGGTGGAAGTGCCCCAGTCCTCCTGTACGAGCCAACTCTTTTAATGGGCAGGTACTGTATGGTACTGAGTGCCTGCACTTCTTTAATTTGAAAGAGAGAGTACCTACACTTCTAAGCACTGCTGCAATACATTTAATGGGAGAGCAGTGGTACTTCTCTGGGAGAGAACCTGCACTTCTCAGCACTGCTGTAATACCTTTAATGGGAGAGTACCTGCACTTCTCAGCACTGCTGTAATACCTTTAATGGGAGAGTACCTGCACTTCTCAGCACTGCTGTAATACCTTTAATGGGAGAGTACCTGCACTTCTCACCATTGCTACAATATCTTTAATGGGAGAGCAGTGGTACTTCTCTGGGAGAGAACCTGCACTTCTCAGCACTGCTGTAATACCTTTAATGGGAGAGTACCTGCACTTCTCAGCACTGCTGTAATACCTTTAATTGGAGAGTACCTGCACTTCTCACCATTGCTACAATATCTTTAATGGGAGAGTAGCTGTACTTCTCTGTGTACGTACCTGCACTTCTCAGCACTTCTGTAACACCTTTAATTGGAGAATACCTGCACTTCTCAGCCCTGCTGCAATACATTTAATGATAGAGTACCGGCACTTCTAAGAAGCAAATAGGTAGTCTAGCTAGTGAGTACCAGCACTTCTATATTTCCATTTAAAGCACTGGTAGGGAGCTCTTTAACATTCAAAAGGGGCAGGCTGAGGCTTTCCACCTGAGCTCTAATATTTGCACTTTATAGAGCGTGCACTTTTTGCATACAGCAGCGCGTTATTGTAATGCTCGATTGTCTCACTTCAAACAAGCATCAAAGCATTTTATCTCTTGTATTAACTGGATGCACGTGTAGGAGCATCTGAGGGGGTGAAAAGGTGAAAGTGAAACCTAATGGTTCTTGTGCCCAGCTCACTACTGAGAGCTTTCTGAGCTGGCTTTGTTTTGGTAAACAATGCAACTAGAAGATCACACACTTCCATGAAGGAGAAAGTTCGAGTCCTGGAGTTGGTAAACGTTTCTTAGGACGAGAAGCTCAGTGGGTTTGGGCCGTGTAGCAGCTTCTAGTCTCTCTGTCCCTCACTCCCCCATTCAGCAGGCTCGGCAGTGTTTGTGTCACATGACCCTGCTCCTCTCCTGGAAACCAGACTGGAACTGACAAAAGGGCTGTCAACGACCAATCAAGTGCAAGTACAGGGAGGGGTGGGGGGGTCGGGGTCTTGGAGGGCAAGGGGTCATTTGCGCTGGAGAAGGAAGTCTATCAAGCGGGCAAGATAACGAGGGCCAATGAGCCCGTGGGCAGTTCAATTCTGAAAATGAGAAAACAAACCAAACATTGATAATGCATTGGTTTCACCCATGTGCTGACTAATAAGCTGTTTTTAATCAATCACCATAAGGGACGAAGGAAAGAGCTCCCTGACAAGTATCACAGGAGTGGAGAGGATGTGGCGCAGCTGCCAGAGCTGCTGACTCGAGACCTGGGGTTCCCGGTTTGAGTCTTGGCAGCGCAACGTCCTTTGATTCTGGGCAAATCATTTAATCTCTCCAAGTGATAAATTTGGCTATATGAATCCACTAATTTAATTTAAAGCATCACGTTAGCCAAACAAAAGGCAAAACTTTGTGAAAAAATAGTTACACCTAAGCAGATGTTAACAGTATTTCGACTACAGGAAACTGATAAGAGAAGCAGACGAGGGACAAGCATTGGTGAATGCAGGAAAATATGCTACAGCCAATAGAAATGGAGAAAAAGTAAGTGCCAAGCACAGGAACTAAGGAAAAGCCAGGAAAGCGAGGGGCCGGGATGTAAGCCCCCTTTAAGATTTATATTAAAAACAATAGATTTCACAAGCACTGCACAAGCGCTTTGCAGGCAAAACCTAACAAGCACAGCGAAAGCGCTGTGCAGGTGAAACCTACAAAATTTAAGGGTCAAGCTCCCCACCCTTGTGGGCATTTCACGACTAACACAGCACTGTGCTTGTATATGCAAACGATGCCAGCTGTGTTCTGTCAATAGGCTGCCAAACATTACCCCTTCAAATCAGATGCCTCTGTTGGTATTATTATAGTTAGGTCGAGCCTAGCGCAGCGCACATGTGCTGCTCCATAGGAGGCTTCTTGTGAGGGCTCAAAACTTCCCCGAGACTTCTCCGTGTGGGTCAGGCAACTCCCACACATTCCATTGGCCTTTGCATGTGGCTTTCAATAATGAAAGCATGCAATTGGCCAAAGATGGGTGCATGTACCGCCTTTTCTCTAAATGTTCCACGGCGTTTGGGTCTTGGGAGCGAGCAGCGGCGCGCAGGCTGGCAGCTGCAGTCCTTGTGACACAGGTTACACGCAACGTGCCGCGCCGTGCTCTCGCTTTTGCTTTTTTTTGTATATTTTGCTTTCATTAGGCACTCGTGATGACGATGTAAGTCGTTGTGGCCTCTGAAACATGAATCCACAGCCAAATAAGAGATCCGACATTCAGCATGTTTTATATTAAGAAATAGCACGCGCGCTGAGCACAGATGACTGTTTTGTGCTGTCCCTGCCCCTCAACCGTGTTTCATGCATTTAAAGCACGGTCGCTTTCGTTTTAGCGTCCGCGCATGTTTGTCTTGTTTAATTAATGCACTCGGGCCGAATTCGCTACTGTTTTATTTTATTATATGAATTGTGCTTGAAGCCTTACCTTACCTGCTGGTCTCTGCTGCTAGTACTGGTCTGTTTTTAATGCACGGGGCATTTTAATCACCTGCAGCTGCTCGCCAGACACTGACCTGCTCTATTCTCAGGAACTGGGGGCAGGGAGTGCGGCGGTCATCAGAGGTTAGCGGGCTAGCTGGATTTAGCCACTTCTCATAAAGACGCACGCTGATGCAACCGCGCAGCCCCGTCTTCCTGGTTTTACGGGTTGTGTTGAATACCCGCCAGGACTGTTTTTAGCATTGCCTTTTTAATTACCAAATTCGCTACTGTTTTATTTTATTACATGATTTGTGCTCGAAACCTGATCTTACCTGCCGGTCTCTGATGCTGGTACGGGTCTATTTATAATGCACCAAGCATTTTAATCGCCCGTAGCTGCTCGCCAGACACTGCCCTGCTCAATTCTCAGGAACTGGGGGCAGGGAGCGCGGCGGCCATCAGAGGTTAGCGGGCTAGCTGTTTTTAGCCGCTTCCACATAAAGACGCACGCGGATGCGACTTCGCAGCACCGTCTTCCTGGTTTTACGGGTTGTGTTGAATACCCGCCAGGACTGTTTTTAGCATTGCCTGTTTTATGACCAAATTCGCTACTGTTTTATTTTATTATACGAATTGTGCTTGAAACCTGATCTTACCTGACGGTCTCTGCATCTAGTACGGGTTTGTTTTTAATGCACGGGGCATTTTAATCGCCCGCAGCTGCTCGCCAGACACTGCCCTCCTCTATTCTCAGGAACTGGGGGCAGGGAGCGCGGCAGCTATCAGAGGTTAGTGGGCTAGCTGTTTTTAGCCACTTCCCCATAAAGACGCACGCTGACACGACCGCGCACAGGATGCGCCCAGTGAACGCACCACCACCGCGCCTAAGGCAAGCCCATCTGCACCCGTCTGCGCTCGGATCGGGCTCAGGGCCAGACCCCCTGGCCCTTTCAGGCCAGGCTTACTGACTTACCCCAGAGACATCCTTATGAGGCTGGATTCGGAGGGAGGGAAGGCGAGCTGCCCAGGGTTCTTGCCCAGTATCAACCCGGAAGATCTGACAGCCTCATGAACTAAATGCCTTCTGCCCCTCCCCCACATCATTTCTTTTCCTATTAATTATTTGCTTAATCAGACAGGAGGTACAACCAAGCAAAGCGGCGCTGCCCCCATTAAATGCCTAATTCTAAACGCCAGGTCGTTGATTAAACACAGCATGGAATGTGCACTCTTCACTGAGGAACATAATATCAAGATGGCATTTATAACCGAGTCCTGGGCTGATAACTCCTCAGGACCTGACATTGTCAAAGCATCTCCCCCTGATTTCCTCTGCCATACGCTTGATAGACCACTAAGGAGGGATGGAGGGCTGGCAGTTATTTATCATATTATTCTAGAGCCCACATTCACTATAACCTCCAATTTAGCCTGTGAAGCGCTGTCATTAAGTGTACGGATTTCCCCCAGACACATTTAAAGCTATTCTCATCTACCGCACCCCCGGCCCCAGAGGTGCGTTCCTTGATTTCATTGGTGCTCTCCTGGAGGAGGGGTTGTGTGCCAACTCCTTTACAATAGTGGGGGATTTCAGCTTTCATCTGGAGAATCCCTCGGACCCGGATAATTTGAGGTTTTAGCAAATTATGAATGGTGGGGATCTCGAGCAGCGGGTAGATGGTCCTACTCATGTAGCAGGACATACCTTGGATGGAATTTTTTCTAATAATTCCAGCCTTTCCCTCACCGAGGTACTGCCACTCCCCTGGACAGATCATGCCGCCATTATTTTTATATTAGCGAGGACCCCACATCACCAATATAAACAAGAAGATAGCTATACGGACCTGGAAAAATGTGGATAGCCTTGACTTAGGGAATTGTCTGAAAGCAGCAGCCGGAGTCTCTCAGCTAGAGTGGAGGAGGCCACGGCTGCATTCTCGGGATGGATTGAGGCCGCATGCAGTAAACTAGCCCCGGTTAAACTGTATATCCCCAAGCGAGCCCTTCCTTCAGCCCCCTGGTTCTCCGATAACCTACAAAAGCACAAAACGGACTGTAAGAGGCTGGAACGGGTCTGGAGAAAAGGGCGCAACACCATTAATAAAGAGGCTTATAAAGCAAGCCTCGCAAACTATAAAAAATTACTCTTCGAACCCAAAAAAGAATATTTTGCGGAGCAGATTAACGAGGCTAAATCCTCCTCCAGAGAACCTTTTAAAACTATGACCAATCTTACGAACCCTGCCAGACCCAACACTTACAGCAGTCCAGTACTCTGCGAATCGTTAGCCTCCTTCTTTCGGAATAAGGTGGAAGTCATTTTCTCTTCTTTTATCCACCAGCAAAGAGAGATCTCTGGGGTTTTAGTTAGGCCAATGCCCGTTGCCACCAAATCATCTTCTATATTAGAGGGTTTTACACCACTTGAGACTCAAGATGTAATTAACCTTCTGATGGCGGCCCAATCCGTATCTCCCCTGGACCCTTGTCCAGTGTCGGTGATCAAAGACATCCCTGAGGTCATTAACAGCAAGATAGGCAGTTTCGGAACCATGGAGGCTACGGACAGTGCTCAGATAATTCACCAATCGTATTGAACGTTCATGAGTGTCCTACAACACTTAGATTCTAATAACGCGAATTGTGGACTTAATTGTTGAACACTTACCTCAAAATTGTGATTAGTTGAAGAATTCCTTCTCTTGTAAATACTGGAAATTAAAGAAGAATGTTCGTATGATTGCGAAGCAAATCAAGCTGTGATCGTGTTATATCAGTGATTTTCACAAGATTGGACTAGTTTCTAATTCTGCCCTGAGGAAGCCCATTGTCGGGCGAACCGCGTTGGCTGTCTTGCTGCTGCTGTATACGATCATCTTGCAACATTAAAGAACACATTATGTATTAATGAATAACTTGGACTTAAATGTCTATTTTACAGTTTTTGGATTTTGGAGTGTTGCCTCTCTATGTGTTATCTATATATCCCAGAGGTCATTGCCTCCATCCTTACCCCTTTGTTTAACATCATCTTCAAGTCAGGCCAGTTTCCTAAAACCTGGAAATCAGCATCAATACTCCAGCTGATAAAAAAGCCAAATCTGGATCCAAGTGATCCGAACAACTATAGACCTATCACACGCCGCGTATTGCTGGCAAAAATGATCGAGAGGACCATGAGCGTGCAACTTAGCACGTTCATTCAGATCAACAGTTTGCTGGATCCTACGCAATATGGCTTTTGTGCTGAACACAGCACGGAGCTAGCCCTGATCAAAGGCACGGAGGAGGTACGAGAGGCAGTGGACCAGGGAGGCGCGGCAATCCTGATTATGTTGGATCTGTCAGCAACCTTCCCCACGGTCCATCACGAAGTTTTGATGGACCGTTTATTGACTGCAGGGGTTCAGGGTAAGGCCTGGAATCTCCTAAAATATTTTCTGGCTGACAGAACTCAAACAGTGGTTTGGGTAGGGATAGGTCTAAGCATTTTTCCCTTCCTTGCGGGGTGCCATAGGGGTCATCTCTTAGCCCCATGCTCTTTAATATATATGTGTGCCTGCTGGCAGCCCTGACAAGATCTTTTGGGTTCCAATTAACATCCTACGTGGACGACACACAAATTGTGCTAACCCTACAGCAAGGCAAAGAAGTGGAAGCTGGTTCAAGATGCCACGATTGCATAAAAGCCATTGCCGGCTGGATGTCTTTGAACTGCTTGAAACTCAATGTAGGTAAAATGAAGGTCATCATATTTGGCAATAACCCTAACCGCTGGATGCCGGACTGGTGGCCTGAAGAAATGGGAATGCCCCCAGCCCCTACTAGGAAAGCAAAGAACCTGGGGGTGATTATGAATGACAAACTTACCTTTTGCTATTAGGTCAGTGGGGTTGTCTAGACGAGATTCTTCCTCCTCAGAATATTGAGGAAAATAAAATTCAGTTTACCAGAGGATCGCTTTAGGACAGCAGTCACAGCGCTCATTTTGGATTATTGTAATAGTCTGTACTTGAATATTCATAAGAAACATCTGAACAGACCCCAGCTGGTGCAAAATGCGGCAGCCAGGCTGCTAACGGGCACACCAAGGCTTGTCTCACTTAGAAAGGGACTTCGACATCTTCACTAGCTCCCAGTAAAACAACGTGCACAATTCAAAGCGCTTTGCATGGTCTTTAAGTCCTTGATGGGCAGTGGCTCTGATTATCTGACAAAACGCCTTCAATGGTATGTTCACAGAAGAACGTTGCGTTCCTCAGGAAGCAAAGCAAGCGACTGTCCCCCGAGTGAAAAAAGCTAACTGGGGAGGCAGTAGTTTCATCGTTTGTGCTGCACAAGCTACCAGTACATCTTAGGAATTCTACCGAGCTCCTCTCCTTCAGGAAGGGGCTAAAAACATGGCTGTTTTCTGAATAGCCATCTTCTCTTCTGAAAACCAGTTAGGCAGTGCTCAGCGCCGGGACACCCTTGGGTAAAAGTGTGCTTTAAAAGCTTTATTAACATAACATAACGGCGCCCGGTTTCATGTTCTTTTTTTTAATTAATGCACTCGGGCGCCGCTCTCCCTACCATGGCGCCCTGTTTCATGTTTTTTTTTAAATGTATGCACTCGGGCTTTTGCGGCCGCGCATGTTTAAATTGTATTTCCTTCTCCTCTGTTACTCCTGTGCACACTCACCATTGCTCCGGTCTCCCCCAGTGTTCACTTTCCCACCCCTTCATCCATTGCACCCTTCTTACTTCCTTTGTTTTCTGGCTTTTATGAGTTTGTTTTTTTATAAAGGTGGTTGGTTTTCAATTTGTTTGGGTTTGACTGGTGGGTGCTGTTTACTGCCGGGCTGCTCCGTTGTTATGAAGTGCTTTTGCATATATATTTACAATTTACTGCTCTAGGGAGCAGATTTACAAGCCCCCTGCGCCACCAGTACGTCACTTTTTGTGACATACTGGTGGCGTATTTTCCTGCTCCATATTTACAATGACAGAAAAAGCCACCCTGCATGGCTATTCCTGCCCTTGTATATATGGCCCCTTTACACTCAGCACTTTGCGTGAAAGGGGCGTTCCATGGGTGTTGCTGTGGGTGTTCCCACGCATCAACCATGGAACCTGGCACATTTCCAGATTTACGAGGAATCGTAAAACTGGAAATGCGTCTGAATACTACGCCTCCCCAGGGAAAGCGTGGGGAGGCGCAACGAGGAGAAATGTTTTCATTTCTCCTTGTTATTTCCTCTTTCAATACTTGCTGCATTCTACAGTACTCATTGGAAGAGGAAAATGCCTATGGGGATTGTTTTTGTGCAGGAAGGTGCCCATTCCTGCACAAAAACAATCTCCCCACGACGCAGGCATCCTTGCACCACTTATACTTCCACTTATACTTCTACTTATACTTCTAGCAGGATTCCATGGCAGACTTTTCTCGTGGAGCCATGCCGATTTTGTTGTTTTTTTTTAAAGGGGACTTTGCATGTAATCTGCTTGATTTCTGGTTAATAATCCCAGATAGTTTAGACACCAGGCCAGGAAAATCGCGTGTGTGTGCGTGCGTGTGTGCGCGTGTGTGTGTGTGTGTGTCGAATGTGACATTACAAAACTGCTTACCCGCTATGGGGCATATCATCAAGGGCAATATCGCCGCTTTAGCTGCACTTTTTGCCGCTAAAGTGGCGATATTTTTATCGCCCTATCAGCAAGCTTTCGCTAACTGCTGTTAGCGACAGTTTACTGGCACTAGCGCCCCTTGTCAGCACGCCTCCCATCGCATCGCTAATGAGATGCAAAGGAGGCGTGCCTGACAAGACTCCCTTGTGAAAATATCACTAACCCAGCTTCGTCATATTGACAACGAGGGTTAGCGATATTTAAAATCACGTTAAGTATGCCTTAACGCATGAATTTAACGTCTGTTAAATTCCTGACTAAGGCATACCTAACATGGGGGGTGGATTGTGTGGCTAAGGACCACAGGCCCTATCACCTAGGATATTGCCATTTTCCACCATGGGAAAACGGCGATATCCCCACTATCTCTGGAATTTTTATCGCCTTGGCGAAGCGCGTTGTTGATAACGAGCTAACCTGGCGATAAATTCCAGAGATAGCTGGTGATAAATATGCAAGCGCTAAGCGCGCTTTGCGATATTTATCGCCGGACCTTGATAATATGCCCCTATGAAGCTTGTTTCCCTCAGTCCGCAAACTTCTCACACTTTTATTATTAATCCTTTTTTACAAGTTCAAATATTATTCACGTGTTTTGTATCATTCCAGACGCAGCATTTTATTTCACTTACTTTTTGCAATAAAAAATCACCTAAGGAAAAAAAAATTGTCATTAGATAATAAGCACATTATATGTTTGCACCTCTGTTGTATTATTTTGTTACCTAACATGGAAAATTACATTTTAAATAGACATATCAATATATCAGCATTTACAAAACCAATAGATCTAACAAATGCGAGACCGTTCGCATTGCAAATGCAGGGGTGGGAGGGAGGTGTGTCTGAGAGAGAGGTAGAAAATACGTGGTGGGGGGGAATTAATCGCGTCCACCAAGTAGCAGGTGCAGTGCCATCTACTGTTACTAGAGGGCAGGCTGCCTGACAACAAACAGCTGTTTTATTTGTGGTAATTTACATACCCAGAAGCCACTGTAGAGCCACAGTCACTTCCGTTTTTTTTGTCATGAGTAGCCTTTTTAAGCATTGAAAATCAGAAAAATGTTTTTATGTATACATGTTTTGGTAAGAAAGTATTGCATTTATTCGTGTGAATTATTTTTAGTAACCGCTGTAACTTTATTGTTATTTATGATACGAGCGACCGAAAAAGCTACTGTTTGAAATTATAATATCATATTCAGTGTCGTGGATCATTTGCACTTAGTGTGGCGATGATAATCGACCGGGAAAACCAATTTTTGAAGGATCTGAGTAGGATCTACTCACTAGAAGGTGAAAAAAGTTTCTATGTGAGCAAATCGCCTCTTAGATTTATCGTTGATATGAATTCTTAAATATGGAAGTAATGGTTTTGATTGATGAACAATGAGTCAAAACGTCGGCATGATAAATCAATAAACACGCAGTTCAAGGCGCTCTGAGTAAACATTGAGGAGCGCATCGATGAAGCAGCGTCCCTGGTAATTTTAAATAATTAAAACAGATATTTCTGTTTCATAGTGGCCAGAGTACTCTGTGCGGGACTCCACTGGCTCCTAGAGTCAGCCTCTGGTACTGCACCCACGGTGTATATAAACCGTGGTGCCTGGCGGAGGTCATTAGGGCCCCCTAGTGACCACTTGTTGTCCTGCGCCCTTGTGCATTGTGAGAGCCACCTATTCCTACTGGACCTGCAGTCAGTTTTGCCAGATTTTGAGACCTGTCCGAAACTTAAAGCTATCCAAGTCGTGCAAGTTCAAACTCAGCTCAAGACGACAAGACCAGTATCAGTCCAAACCAACCCTAAGTTGCAAATCTCAACTTGTGCAAAAACAGACTTAAAAAAATTGTTCTAAATTCTATTAATGGCCGCCCACACCAATCGGGGTGGCAGGGTAGGGGTGAGGGGGGATGCGTCAGGTATAATGTATGCAGAGTGGGCGTTCCGACGCAAGAAAGCCTCGAAAAGTGACGCAGTGAAATCTACAAGACACCACTGCATCAAAACCTTACACCTACTTAGAGCGGGCATGAGGAGTGACGCAACACATTTGGAATAGGCATTCCTGAGCATTGCTGGAGTTGCGTGGCGCTTGCAACACGACTCCAGCAATGCACTACCTTTACTCCAACAGATGCGTGATGCATCTGTCAATCCTTGCACCACAGTTCGCCGCATTGTAAATGCAACGCATCCATGGTGGTGCAAAGCGTTTTTTGCATGACGCAATTGAACTGATGCATCTCTGTTAAAATGCAGAGATGCATCAGTTCTTGTAAATCTGCCCCTAAAACTAAAATAACAACTTACCAAGGGGCATATTTACAAGGACGACGATAAATAAACACAAAGCGCACTTAACGCTTGTTTATTTATCGCCATCTATCGCAGGAATTTATCGCCCTGGTAACGCGTTATTAACAACATGTTACACCAGGATGATAATATTCCAGAGAAATGGGCCAAAATCACTGGAGAACCAGTGATGTTTTACCCAAAAGGGAGATAGCCTCGGTGATACGACCCTGTGGTCGTATCACCATAATCCACCTCCCATGTTAGCTATGCCTTAGTCAGGAATTTAACAGACGTTAAATTCCTGCGTTAAGGGATAGTTATCGGGATTTAAAATATCGCTACCCCTCGTTGATGATATCACGAAGCTGGGGTAGCGATATTTTCCCATGGTGTTTTGTCAGGCACGCCTCCATTGCATCTCATTAGAGATGCAAAGCGAGGCGTGAACAAAACGGGAGCTGAAACAAGGAAACACGCGCTAGCGTGTCCTTGCAAATAATGCGATATCATTATCGCTGCTTTTCAGCTGAAAACGGCCACAGAAGCGGCGATAATTATGTCACCAGCCCTTGATGATATGCCCCCAAATCTCCACTGTGTCTCCTCTGCGTCAGGCAGTGGCGGCTCCCCCATTGGGGCGTGGGGGCGTCCCCCACTGCTTTCTCGCAGTGCGAGAAGCAGAAACATAAACCATTTAATGTTTCTGCTTCTCGCACTGCGAGAAAGCAGAAGTGCCTGGTTGGGGGCAGGTTGGCGGTCCTGCTTGAGGGCAGGGGGGGAGTGGCTTTGCCCACTGTTGTGGGTACTGACTGTTTGGTCGGCCCCAGGGCCGACCAACCCAGTAATGCGCACTCCCCCTTTTTCTCTAAGTAGGCTGCTGCATGCAGCCTACATAGAGAAAAAGGCCTTGCTGGGGCACTCTCCGCTGCGCCTCACCAATCACAACACTGCCATTGCAGTGTTGTGATTGGCTTAGGGCCGGGGAAGTAGGCTGGCTGCTGGCTGCATCCTGTTCCTGCAGGAAAGCAGCAGGATTCAGAACATGCGGGACCCGACTCGGTAAAGGTACGTTTTAAAAAACTTTTAATTAAACTAAACATACCTGCCTAACCCTTGCGCAAGCCCGCAAGACCCACCTAACCCCCTCTCCCCATGAGTCATGCTGGACCCGACTGCACCTGAGGCTTGGATAAATACCTTTCAATTGATGGCCCAGAACTTGCGCTAACACGTTTTGGGAAAGCCCACAGTTTAGTGACAAAGCGTAAATAGGACATTGGGCCGCACAAAAGAGGCCATGCTCCACACTCTAAAAGGGATACGTTGATTTGTTACACAGCCAGTAACATGACCCTGAAACTTGTGAAGTCAAAATTAAAATTCCTTAAAACTACCGAAATGTATGCAGTATGTTTTCATTTCGCTGGCGAAATCAATCAGTGCAGTAGGGTCTGTCTTCACCTTGGCCTGAGTAGGATGAATGGATGCAGCCTTGGGGCTGAGCATGTTAATAAAAAACCTCTAGTCTCGGCTCTCTTCCTAGTGCCGACCTGCAAACAGCAAGACGTGGATGAATGCTACCCTGAGTAGGTAATCACAGTATTCAACCAAATCATGGTAACCAAGGTAACAGAAATGTATGTTGGCCAATTACAGCTCACAGTGTTAGTTTCACCTTCCATGGATGATGTTCAGTTCCAATGCCAATAGTCGCACCTAGGGGCATATTATCAAGGGCAATATCACCACGTTAGCCGCACTTTCGTGCCGCTAACGCAGTATTTTGTTATCGCCTTATTTACAAGCTCGTGCTAACTCGTGTTAGCGCTGGTTTCCGTGAGTTCACTGCCGTTTTTTTATCGCCCTGCATGCCATCGCTAATGACATGCAAAGTAGGCGTTCCGGAGCAAAACAACATGGAAATAGTCATTAACATGGCTTTGCGGTATTAACAAGCCTACAGAAGACCCGCGAAGCGACCTATAAAATCGTGCTATGCACCCTTTATCGCAGGTATTTAACGTCTGCAAAATTTCTGACTTAGCCATACATATAATGGGAAGTGGATTGTACGACTGAGTCCACCTCTTCCTATCACCGAGGATTAGCTTATTGCTGCCATTTTTACGCTGGATTTCCAGCGATGTGCGCGGAATTCGCCGCTATCGCAGGATTTATTATCGCCGTGGAGATATGCGTTGATAATAACGCGATATCTCGGCAATGAAATCCTGCGATACGCACCGTTAAACAAAATCGCGCTAAGCGTGCTCTGCGATATTTGTCGCAGTACGTTGATAACATGCCCCCTAGTGCTTCTTCTTTTCTGTCCATCACCTTTTGACCCCCTTCCTTGTAGGTCAGCCACCTTGCCTGACCTCCAGACATTCTTTCTACCTTACCGCCTGGTTGCTCGTCACCTCCCACCTTTCCCATTCTTACTCCATGTGTGCTTCCTTCATTTAATTTAATTTAATTTAATTGTGGGTTTATATAGCGCTAGAATCGACTCCCGGAGTAGTATCTCCGCGCTTCGACCGCTGGGGAACCCGTCCTGGCTCACCCTGAGAAATGGTCCCTAATGGGTATCTCTAAGGTGCGACCAAGCATCCCCGGCGGTCTGGGGGGGCCGTTGTGAAGATGAGGCAAGCTAATGCCCAGAGTTGCCGAGTGTGGTCCCTGACTGGAGTAGGCACCGAGGCGAGAATTATCGAGCCCGCTGACCCTGGTCCATGACCCTGCCGCATCGGGAATCGAACCCTGGTCCCGGGCCGTCCTCTGCTTACGGGTCTGCCGCCTCTAACCAGTGAGCCACACCTCTCCACAAACCTTACAATGGTTCTGTCCCTCCTGTGGCTTGCCTGTCTTGCCCCAGTTTTTCGATTGGTCCCGCTAAGCTTTGCTCTCGTCCCACAGTCCATTCTTTGTGCTCTGCTCAGCTACCTCTCTGGTTCCGCACTCCCTCATTATCAATGGTTGATACTAGAGAGATTCAACTTGTAACTACTCCACTCTGCTCCCGAACCGGTTTGTCTTTTATTATTTTCATTTTGGGGATTCCAGGTCTCTCTGTACTTTTCAGCAACATGAGCAGGCACAATACACATCGACGCTTTATACTATATAATGCAATATGGTGGTTGCCATAGCGCACTGAAACCTTTGTTTTTCAGGAGGTTCTCTGGTGTGGCTGGACGGGGTAAAGGTGTTCCTCCAATTGCTGATCTGTGCAATGTCAATGTGAGAAACATGGCATCGCCAGCGTGCAACCCTTGCTCCACACCCTTTTTCTCCCTCTCTCTCTGTCCCCTCACACCGTGAGCTCTTGTCTGATGTGTCCCTATTCTGGTCGCTTCCTGTCGCCTGTCTCCCGGGTTGTGCCTTCTTCCCATCTGTGTGTTGTAATTCCTGTATGTGCCACTTGTGCATTCTGTTCTGGCGCGATCCTCTCTCTGACTGTAGGATACATTACATTTCCCGTCAATAGCAGTGATAAAGTCAGATTCTTATCTGTCTTACCATCACCAAGAATCCGCTCAGGTCGCCAGGATCTTTTTATCTGCTAATTAGTGTAGAGGGGAGGAAATCCAATCTTTAGTACATAATCAACCAAATCGAATTTGAACTCTAAAGGACCACTGACTCCGAATCTCAAATTTTAGGGATTTATCACAAAGCCAAAAATAATTGCACATACAAACACCTCAGCACGAGGTTAAGGAAATAAATGGGCACTAATACAAAAACGATCCTACGCAGGAGTCTCATCCGACTCAGAATAAGGATAGTCAGCTCCAAAATCATCAGGCAAGCAATAACAGCTCCAATCTCTATGGTAGAAGTCATAAACCTAGAAAGAAAATTTGGGGCATATTTTCAACAGCCAGCGATAATTATCGCTGGCTGTGCTTAGCGATAATAATATTATTGCAGGCTATCTCTGGAATTTATCGCCCTGGTAGCGCTTTATTAATAACACGTTTCACCAGGGCGATAAAAATTCCAGAGATAGCGAGGTTATCGCCCTTTTGCAGGGAACATCGCTGGTTTTCTAGCGATGTTCCCTGCAAAACGGCGATAACCTTGCTGATACGACCCACAGGGTCGTATCCGCATAATCCACCCCCAATGTTAGGGATGGCTAAGTCTGCACTTTAGCAGACGTTAGTTTTGGGCGAAAACGGCTGTTTTCTCCAAAATCTAACGTCAGCTAAAATCATGTGGGCTGCCTTGTAAATATTGCGATTTACACATCAGCGATATTTGCAAGGTAGTCCATCTGGGGTACGCCCAGTAACGCCCACTTTGCATCTCATTGGAGATGCAAAGGGAGGCGTTGGGAAAAAGGGTGCTAACATGCGATTATGCATGTAAGCACCCTCTTGTAAATAGGGCGCTGGTTTTATCTCCGTTTTTTTGGCTTTGTAAGCCAAATAAGCGGAGATAAAGCACTTGTAAATATGCCCCTTAGTTAGTCTATCCCTACTCTATCTCTAAGGTGACATCCCTACTTAGCATTTACCCAGGCAAGAGGATGAAAAGGTGTCAGAAGTGAAGACTTCCTTAGAAGTACACTCACTCGATCAGAGCTCGTTCTAAGATGCTCCTTTTAGATTCCCATCTAAACCTCAACTGCTCAACCCACAGGGCACTGTCCCTAATTCAAAATCCCAAAAACTTAGAACACACCCTCCGGCACACCTCTTCAGCCAGGTCTTCTCCCAGTGGTTTTCCACTGAAACTTGTCTCCCTTCCAATGACGGTTTACTCGTCCTTGGGTCCCAGGCACCTTCTCCACCGAAAGTATCATCCCTGCATTCCAGTATACTCCCATATTGGCTTCTCATGCCATCCTAACTCCTGAAACAAAGGGTTAGTTCTCTAACGAGCTAGGTGTCCTTGTACCTGCAACAGAAACATAGGAACGAGAAACTTTCCACTTCTCTAAGATTTTCTAACATCCCTGAAACCCAAAGCCTTACCGGAGGAAACCATTTTCGGCCTACAATATTTAGCTAACATAAGAAACAAACCATCCTCTCTCTTAAACGTATATGCGATCAGGCCTTCACACCATTTATATCAAGAACGAACAGGGGGGGGCGTAATGGGCTTTACGAGGGAGGTCCAGCTGAGTATGCCCTAAAGTGTACAAGAAAAGTAACAAAGCTGTTCCTAAAGATGGGTGAGACAGACCATGTAATGTTCTAGGAGAGTTATTGATTTATGGATATTGTGGCCCTCACACAACCATCAGGATGTCGTGAATCACGTACCCCTCAGGATGTATCGTGTCATCATCGGGCTGCTCCTGCGTCGAGTCGGCTGGTGCAATACCCGACGGGCTCTTATTTAGAGAGCACTCTTGTGGAGATCTTTTTATCCAATACAGCCGCTGGGTGAGGTGGGAGTGTGGGGCTCTTTTAGTAATGTAGATGAAAGACAATAATTATTAAAATAGGGTTCGGAGTGCTTATCTCAATCAATTTATTTAGGAAGCCTCCTCGCCTAGTTAAAACTGTGAGGTTGAGTGTTGGTAACTTAGAGTAATAGACTAGGTTATATACACTGCCTCATTTGGGTCGACATGTTTCTCGCTCTAATAGAGGAATACTCTGGCGATTCTTCAGGACCAAAAATTATTCTATCTACATATGAATCTACACTGGGTATCGTAGATGACAGTGAGCATTCTCAAAATTAGCTGGTATTTTACCTGCAGCTCGGTCTACCTGTGGAAGAAAAGGAAGACCATGGTGGTTATAGAATGCATATAGACAATCACTGTGTAAATACATGATGTGTCTCGTGGGCTATTGAGTGCACGATACATCCTGAGGGGTACGTGATTCACGACATCCTGATGGTTGTGTGAGGGCCACAATATCCATAAATCAATAACTCTCCTAGAACATTACATGGTCTGTCTCACCCATCTTTAGGAACAGCTTTGTTACTTTTCTTCTTCACACCATTTAAACACACGTTTCTAGAATCACAATATAAGCATTGATTTCATTATACTTCATATATGAGTAAGCAAAGCTATACATGCAGACTTTAATATGGTGCATGTTTAAACCTAATGCATCACATTATACGGGAACCAATCATTAGACGTTGCCTAAAATAAAATTTCAATTAACCACTACATTGCGCTTCATAATTGACATGATTACAATTCTAATTTGTTCAAATATATGCTGCTTAGTAATACAATTCTAAGTCACACGTTAATTTAAATCCACTAAATATATGGGTGCAGGACAACAGTGATTATGATGCACCCCTACAAGTTTGAGAAATACCTGGTGCTCTATCAGTTACCCCCTTTGATGACTAGTGTCATCACGCCATTTCACAATTCCCTTGGAGAAAGAACCGACCTAAACAGTACTTGTTGCCATCCTCCCCCGTCGGAGTCTCTCCATATTCTTAAGGTTCTGATCGTGACTGTCCTGCAGTCTAGCCATTTGCATTTCACTTGCTCTAAGAGCTCTCTCAACTCTGTTTCCTTTATACCACTTATAAGCTCTGATGAATCCCCACAAGCAAACCACACAAACCACAACAATGATAAGTGGTCTTAACACAAAGCCAAGGAACCCCTTCCCCAAACTGGCAAACCAACTTCTCACTCGACTAAATCCTTTACCAACCTTTTCCCACACACCCTCTTCAGTCAAATCCTCTATCTCATGATGGATCGTTGTAATGTTGCTTATATACTTCTCCAGATCCTTGCTGTTGTCTGGAATATACGTGCAACATTCCTGGACCTTCAGTAATTTACAGACCCCGCCCTCTTTTGCTAATAATACATCTAAAGCAATGCGGTTCTGCAAAACCATTGTCCTTATTGACAACATCTCTCCATCTACAAGTAGCAGTGACTTTGCTGTATTCATCGACAACTCATCAACTACAGTCACCAACCGTCTAATCTTCACATCATTGAAAACCACACCCAAACTCGGTATCATTGCACCAAAAACATCTCCAATCACTGCTCCTGCACTCTCAGCTCTCTTCTCTCTTGAGTGCTGTCCATCCTCCAAAAGCTCCAAATCCTCGGCATGGTAAATCTTCGGAAAAATAATTCCCATATAGCACGTACCATACCAATTCGCAGGCAACCTAACATAGGCATTCTTTCCACACACATAATAAACAGTTGGGATCACTTGCACAGAGCCTTGCAAAAAGTTCTTAGCAGAATCTTCCATGGTGAAATTATGATCACACGTACTCTGACCCACCGGGACTTTTTCATAGTAGGTCTGATACCGTCTCACACACAACTTGCCTCTCTGCTCCTTGTCCAATGCGATAGGACCATAACTCCCTCTAGCTCTGTGAGATCTTTCCTCTTCAGTCCAATCTACTGGACTATCTCCTGTATCTCGTGTTTGTGTTTGCTTTTTATATCTATCTTCTACCTGATCTACACACTTATTTTCTTCATCCGATAATGGGCAGGTCAAGTTATGCCAATGAGCATAAGCTGTATCCAGTTCCAAAGACGGTATGAAGTACTTCCTAAGTCTGTCCTCCGACTTGTAATAGTCATACTTATTCAGGTGCTTGTAAGCTGGAACTTCAGGAAGCACTGCATCGTAATTGGAAAAGAAATACTCAAATTGACCTCTTTCATAAAAGATACTAAGCAATAAACTACATGAAATCCCATACGTCAGCGGAAGATAGTGATATCTACTGCCCTCGTCCACTGAAGCTGGTAACTGCATGCACACATAGCAGTTCTTCGCATCCATCGCATCCACGTACTCATGTAGGAGCCTTGCATAGGCATTAGCTTAAAATCACCTTTAGACAAATCTACGTGAAATCTACAACTCTCTTCGATTAGTAAAGCTCTTTCAGCTCCTATGGTGACCTCCTTTCGGCTAGGAGTGGTAGGTGTAGGTGTCCCCTGTACCTCCACTCCTTGCTCATGTGGATCAATATATGAAACTACAACTATTATAATTATAGAAACTATCACTCCACCTACCAGTGTACCTACTACTAATTTGGATCTACGATGGGTATCACCAGCATCCATGATCTCGAAAAGTTCTCAAAGTTCTTGCTTTCAGCAGCAACCAATTAAGAGTCTCTTTCTCCTCCACACGTCACTTGCTAACCAGTCCGAACAATACTCCAAGAGCTGGAAATCCCCTGACAATTTCAGTTCCTTATTTACACTGTCCACAAAAAGACTTCCCTAGCCCTCTCTCGTCTTCTCTACGGAAAGTCCCTAAGTTTATTCTTCTTCCACTCGGACCTAGGTTGTCTTCTTTATAGACTTATTTACAACAAAGTTTACTTTCAGTCCAAAATAAGATCAGCTCCCAGAATCTCTAAAACATGTTGCAAAAGTTCAAGATGAAGAATGATCACCTCATGGGTCGGTGCCTCAAACCCAAACGTCGGAAAGATCAATCTTTGCAGTATGAGTTCATGGACCTTACTCAGAAGTGGGGGATTCAGAACCATTAGGGTCAGTACTCCTTCGATTTCGAGACCTGGGACTACTAATCCCACGTCGATTTTCACGTTCGGGATCTTGCGGACCACAGTCACGAACCTTAACCTCCCCGAACTCAATACTCCTGGCATCAGTCACAACATACGTGCACTCCGGGTTGGCGTATCTCTGACACGGCACTCTTGCTCTCCTGGATCTTCTCAGACCTCCCCAAGCTTGTTCTTCGTCACTCTGTTCAGATTCAGATGTTCCAGAAACTGGGGCAAAATCTCTCTCAGGAGCCAACCTCAGGTTCAGCCGCCTCTAACTCCCAGGCCAAACCTTTTCTGCTCTCGTTGCACTTCTGCTCTCTCCCTGAGTACCCTGTGCACTACTTCCTTCTTCGGCTGAATTTTGACTCTACTCCACCCACAGCAATACTTTCTCCGTCAGAGTCAAATTAGGGGCTCTGATTGTCACAACCCTCTTCAGCTCGATCCAGTGCACAACCAGCTGCGTCAGCAACCCTCACAGTTTGACCTGCCCTCTCAGATGGCCCTGCCACCTCAGCTGGATTTTCATTCACGAGAGGGGCTGTTTCTTCCAAGGGTGCTGGAACTCTGCGGATATGGGAGGCATGCACCCAGTTCGGCAACCCTCCACACTTCACTGCTGTGTTCGTGCCCAGTATCACCTGGTACGGGCCGCGCCACCGAACATCCAGGCAACTTTTCCTCATGTGGTTACGACCAAGCACCCAGTCTCCCGGACACAGGCCATGGCACAGGTCACTCGAGGCTGGAACAGTTGCTGCTTGCACCTGCTGACACACACAACGGACCACATCAGCCAGTTCTTTGCAGTAATCGAGAATCAAGTCATCAGTGATGCTAATTAGAGCGGTAGCTGGTATTGCTGGCAGTCGCATTGCCCTCCCCATCAAAATTTTGTGTGGTGATAACCCAGTTCTCCTGTCTGGGACATTGCAAAGACTCATGAGAACCAAAGGCAATGCATCAGGCCATTTCAGGGACGTCGATGTGCACACCTTTACCATCCGTGCTTTCAAAGTTCCATTAACCTGCTCCACAATGCCAGAAGCCTCTTGTCGGTAGCTGTAATGTAACCTCTGATCCACACTCAATGCAGCAGAGAGCGACTTCATGATTTCACAGTGAAAATGTGTCCCTCTATTAAATTCCAAAGAGGTCGGAAAGCCGAACCTCGGGATAAGCTCCCTCAACAACAGCTTAACTACAGTGAGAGTGTCACATCTATGTGTTGGGTAAGCCTCCACCCATCTTGAGAAAACACACACCACAACCAAAATGTACCTCAGCCCATTACATTTTGGCATCTCAATTAAGTCCAACTGCATTCTATTGAAAGGTCCTCCTGACCTCCCAATGTGACTCAAAGTACCCACAGTCTTCTTTCCTGCATTCATCTGTTGGCACGTAACACACCTTTGACATACAGTTTCAGCAACCGCACGAAATTTCGGATTGTACCATGTCTGCCTAAACACTCGCACCATTGCATCCCTGCCAAGGTGTACTACACCATGTATCAATCTTGCCATTGGGCTCAACAAACTTTCTGGTAACACAGCTCGACCATCACGTGAGACCCACACGTCCACATCTCCTTTCTCCCATCCGGACCTTATCCATCCATCTCGTTCCTGTTCTGTAACCTCATCTTGCAATTGTTTTAGTTCTTCCCAAGTGTCTGCCAACTAACATCATGCTGAGCTCGGTTCTTTCTTGGCTCTCTCCGGTGTAACCTCCTGTAAATATGCATCCTTGTTCTGCACAGAAGCGGGCAACTTCGTCCGCATAATTATTACCCAACGAAACAAAATCAGTTCCTTTCCCATGAGCAGAACATTTGACAACTGCAATTTCCTTGGGACACTGTAATGCTTCTAACAACTGCCTCACATATTCCCCATTTCTGATGGGCGAACCTGACGATGTCATGAAACCTCTCTGTGACCATAACTGCCCGCAGTCATGAACCACACCAAAACCATACTGACTGTCAGTGTAGATCTTATCAGCAGCCAAACAGGGGCGGGTCAAAACAATGATTTCAGCTACCTGTGCGGAATGTACTCCTTCTAAACAAGCAGCTTCAACAACTCCAGTGATGGTACATACAGCAAATGCTGCTCTTAGTCGACCAATATTGTCCCTTAAGCATTAACCGTCCACAAAGAAAATTTCATCAGGGTCAGGGAGTGGTTCATCGACAATGTCCGGTCTTGGTATGGTACATAGCTCAGTCACATCAAGACAATCATGGTCCTCACAATCTTCATCATCTGCATTTGGGAGGGGCATCAATGTCGCAGGATTCAAAACAGAACACCTCTTCAAAGTCACATTTTCTGCAGCAAGTATTACTTGCTCATAGCGTGTTAATCTGTTGTTCGTGAGGTTCTGTGTTTTGGTCCTCGTCATTAATACCTCAACAGAATGTGGCACGTAAACTGTCAATGGGTGTCCCGTCACAATACTCTCACATCTTTCAATGCTGACAAGCTGTTGCAGCAATGGATTTGAGACATCCGGGCAACGCAGAAGCTACTGGATCTAAAGTAGCTGAAAAGTAGGCAACTGGTCTACAGACACCTCCATGATTCTGAGTCAAAACTGACAATGCACAACCTTCTCTCTCGCAACAGAACAATGAGAAAGCCTTGTTGTAATCAGGCATTCCCAAAGCCGGAGCACGACACATAGTCTCTCTCAGCTTTAAAAACGACATTAAACAGTCGTTGTCTCATGGTACCGGATCACTCACATCCTTGTGCGTCAGCCGCTGTAAAGGCTTTGCCTCAAATGAGAAGTTGGGAATCCATTGGCGACAGTAGCCAACCATCCCCAGGAACATTCTGACCTCTCTCTGTGTGGGAGGCACGGGCATAATTGCCTCAATGCGATCTGGCGTCAGCTTCCTCTTGCCCTTCTCAATTCTGTGACCCAAATACTGCACTTTGTTTGGAGAGGCTTTGTGTCCATTCTCTGCCAAATGATTCAGTAGAGTGATAGTATCGATCCTGCAAGCGTCTTCCGCTTCTGACGCAATAAGCAAGTCATCGATGTCTTGTACAAGAACCGAGTTCTGCGGCAACACTAGACTCTCAAGATTCTTCATCAAGATCTGATTAAAGATTGATGGACTCTCTGTATACCCATGTCAATGGACTAGTCATTTTCTTGTTCGCTACTCCAACAACTTGGATCAATTGTCCCGAGAGGGGTATGTTAGGGACTACTGCAGATCTCACAGTAGAACGGGTAGCACCAGTGTCAACCAAAAAGGTGGTAGGGTGACCATCAACATCTGCTTCCACAAATGGTCCCCTCTGGTCTACCTCCAAGACTGCTCCAAATGTGCAGTCTTCCTCCGCCCTCAGGCACCATCATGCCAACGAGTCTGGGCTGTACTCATCATACCCTTTAAACAGTGGCATCTGTTCATAAGTCCAAATTCCCTGCTAAACCCTTGATGGCTGGGGAACTTGTACCTGCGGACTGACCGTCCCCCGGGGAACAACCTTTACAACGCAACTTTTACAACGCACTACCATTACAACGCATTTTTTACAACGCATAATCCATTACAACGCATGATATTACAACGCATGACACTACAACGCATTTTTAAAAACTACCTTTACAACGCATTCCATTACAACGCATACTACCATTACAACGCATACCATTACAACGCATAATATTACACTATACTATCCAACACTTACCCTACTGATGCACCCCCTGGAGTTACAATAGTAATTTTTACCCCTATACTATCCAACACTTACCCTACTGATGCACCCCCTGGAGTTAGAATAGTAATTTTTACCCCTATACTATCCAACACTTACCCTACTGATGCACCCCCTGGAGTCAGAATAGTAATTTTTACCCCTATACTATCCAACACTTACCCTACTGATGCACCCCCTGGAGTTAGAATAGTAATTTTTACCCCTATACTATCCAACACTTACCCTACTGATGCACCCCCTGGAGTTAGAATAGTAATTTTTACCCCTATACTATCCAACACTTACCCTACTGATGCACCCCCTGGAGTTAGAATAGTAATTTTTACCCCTATACTATCCAACACTTACCCTACTGATGCACCCCCTGGAGTTAGAATAGTAATTTTTACCCCTATACTATCCAACACTTACCCTACTGATGCACCCCCTGGAGTTAGAATAGTAATTTTTACCCCTATACTATCCAACACTTACCCTACTGATGCACCCCCTGGAGTTAGAATAGTAATTTTTACCCCTATACTATCCAACACTTACCCTACTGATGCACCCCCTGGAGTTAGAATAGTAATTTTTACCCCTATACTATCCAACACTTACCCTACTGTTGCACCCCCTGGAGTTAGAATAGTAATTTTTACCCCTATACTATCCAACACTTACCCTACTGATGCACCCCCTGGAGTTAGAATAGTAATTTTTACCCCTATACTATCCAACACTTACCCTACTGTTGCACCCCCTGGAGTTAGAATAGTAATTTTTACCCCTATACTATCCAACACTTTCCCTACTGTTGCACCCCCTGGAGTTAGAATAGTAATTTTTACCCCTACACTATCCAACACTTACCCTACTGTTGCACCCCCTGGAGTTAGAATAGTAATTTTTACCCCTACACTATCCAACACTTACCCTACTGTTGCACCCCCTGGAGTTAGAATAGTAATTTTTACCCCTACACTATCCAACACTTACCCTACTGTTGCACCCCCTGGAGTTAGAATAGTAATTTTTACCCCTATACTATCTAATACTTACCTTAAATGTAATTTAATATTATGCGTTGTAATGGTATGCGTTGTAAAGGTAGTATGCGTTGTAATGGTAGTGCGTTGTAAAGGTATTTTTTAAAAATGCGTTGTAGTGGCATGCGTTGTAATGTCATGCGTTGTAATGGATTATGCGTTGTAAAAAATGCGTTGTAAGTGCATGCGTTGTAAAAGTGTGCGTTGTAACGTCATACATCCCCGTCCCCCCTTTCATCGACCTTGGTCTAGTCACCGTAGGGACCGCTTCCGGTACAGGTACTAGAATTATCTCTACCTCCTGCTGCACTTGGTTAATCGGTTTCAAAGGGCACTCGCGCTTCCAATGTCCAATTTGGTGACCAAGATGACACGCAGTGGTCTTTTTCAATGTCGCCACATCCACTCCTGTCTTGGGATCAACAGACTTTGCTCTTCCCTGACCTTGGACATTCTGATTTCCTCTTTGGTTACTTCCCTGTCTCTTTCCTAACGTCCCTCCAGTAGGCTGAACTTGGGCCATTTGCATCTGGATAAGCATCAATTTATCTTTCAACTTCCTGTGCTTCGAATCTACCTCATCACTGCAGTATCTGGCATACCACAAGATTTCATCTACTGGCTTGTTCTGCCAACAGATCAAATGATGCTGTATCATGGGACTAACCTCTGGCCTTAATCTCAAAACAAATTTCGAAACAAACTGTCCCATGTCCTTAGAATCTAAGGCATCTAATCCACTGTACTGTTTGAAGGCTTGCAAAAGGCGTTCGTAATACTCATGTACCGTCTCTTTTGGTTCCTGAACAGTCCGATCTATCTTAACACAATCAATATCTTGAGGCGAGATCTTCAATTTTAACCATGTAATCACTTGCTCAAACTTTTTCATAACTATGGGTGACGGACCATTTGTGACAGGATCCCTTTCTGACTCAGAAGTCGGCCATTCAATAGCAACCTTGCATGCAGACCACAAATCCCCTGGAACTATGATGTCGAACAACGTGTTCAAATCAATCCACAACTCTTTCAAGATTTTAACAAAGCAATCAACCTGCTTCTACTATTCTATAGGCTTTTCCCTCATCCGAGGAAAATCGTTCGTAAATGCAGCCAAATCACCCCTACTCCAAGGTACATGCACGTACCCTCCATTTTGTACCTCTCGTAATGGGTAATTCCCTACGCCTAGCGTCCCTCCACCTGGAGGCGGCGTCTCTCCTACAGTCCTTTTGGAACTCTTCTTCTTAGACCACCTTTCCTCCCATTTATCAAGCATGATCCATGCACGCATCCCTACAATCAGGTCTCTGATGTGTGTCCTCAGTCCTATGACCCTTTTCTCTTCCAGTTTTGGTCACTATACTACAACCTATGGCTCCCTTGTAATGACTTTGTCTTAGACAGATCTACCTAGTATTTCCTGGCCAAATCAGTCAGTTTCTCATGTGCAGTCCTTGCCTTGCGAGTCACATCCTTGGCTAAAAAGAGCAACTCATCTTGTTCATAAATCTCCATCCTGTCCAGAGGCAAATTCCCATTTATTATTTCATCTACTTCTGCTTTCAATCTCACTAAGTCTAGCATTCGTGCCCTCACGGCACCTCTCAATTGTTCTCGACAACCTACTCCATTGTGTTCATCCCCCTCGCAGCTCTGATCTCTAGACCTACGCTCTTCTGACATGTTCCTAGATCCTGATCTGTTCCCCGACTCATCTAGCTCACCATTTCCTGCTATGCTACCATTCTGATTCCTCGCAGGTGGTACCCACATTATCAGATCTGATCTTGACTCGGCCAAAGACCTTGGTCTTACCGGTCTCACATCCACCTGTCCTCTAGAGGAGTCTGCGGTGGCTGGCAATGGCGTACTCCATTCTATAAATCTTGGAGCCTGTTCCATCTCACTCACTGTACCTTTTCCTTCAGCAGCATTTCTTGGTCCAGCAGTTGACTGTGCTAGACTACCAACTTTATCTTGGTCTGGGTTATAGACTGAAACTATGGGTCCAATAGTAACCGGTACTTTTAAGGTATTGGGTAACCTCACACCTCTTTAAGGTATCAGGTAACCTCACACCTCTTGCAGCATCTGTACTCCCTAAAGACTGGATCCTCATGTCCTCCGTTCCTGTCGAGATTTTCCCTACTACTCTCACATCTGGCTGAGTCTGTAATCCACTAGTCCCTTCTGCTGGGATCGACTTTCCTTCGTAGGAATCTGGATTGAAGGGAGGCGGTCTTTTCAACAACAACCTCTCTACCATACTGTCATCCGTATCACTATCATCTTCTTCTGCGCTCTTTGCCTTTGCACTTTCTGTTTTCTCTAGCAGTGGGTACAATCTATCCCCTTCGATCGTTTCCACTCTCCACCTCTTTTCTAGTGCATCCCACCTTGCATCTTGGAATGCCCTGATCGACTTCTTCACTCTTTCTTGACTTCTGTCTCTTTTCCTGTCATACGCTGCTCTGATCCATGCATGCAATGCCTCAAACTGGGTTGGTCTAGGTAGAGGTCGCAAGGAAGACATCACAGGTTTCAACTGATACAACACATCGAACCTGAAAGTGCCATATCGTGGGAAAGTCAATTCTCCCTCTCCGTGAGTCATCTTATGCCAATTTTCAAGCCAAATTATAGTATGCAATCCCACATTAGTTGCCATGTAATGTGCTGGAGTATCCTCGGGAGGGGCTTCCTCTCCTCCCCGAGTAACCACATGTCTGTCACCTCTACACAGTTCTCGGAAAACCTTAAAACATTTCATGATGAACAAAATTTTGATCGCGCACAATATTTTCGTTCACTTCCTGATGTCAATCCACCAATAGCAGCGCGACTCACACCAACCGACCTATCACAGCGCGACACTTTCTGACGTCACACTTCCTCCGCTCGCAGCAGTTTCCCTCCTTCACAATTCGCTTCTCACTTTAGCATTTGTCCCATTCATGCTCTGAAGCAATTATCTGTCCACGAAACGACCGGACAACCACTTCTCTGACTGCCTACAACAGTCTCTCAAAATTGTTGACCTCAAACCTGGCAACTCTCTGTCTGCGAAACAACCGGACAATCGCCTCAACTGATAGGTTTCAAACACTCGATGTTCCACATACAGCAAACCACGACCAGCATCGGTTACTCATGCACTCACACATTCGCTCCCCCATCTCGGTCTGGATAATCAATGACGTCTCACGATTCCCCTCTCCCAATGGTCAACAAAGTCTACCTTGGGTGTCTTCTACACCACAACTTCTCAGACTACTCGTCGAGCCCAAGAATACACGGGCTGCGCACGCTCACAGCCTGATCTCACAATCACTCAACTCTCATTCCAACTCCGCAAGACATCACACAATCAAATCAACACCGCAATCTACAAAACCCATCACGCTATTCATACTCACTCTACCACGAACTGCTGCTTTCCGCCGCACCGGTACTCCTTTTTTAATTTTTTTTATTTATAAGCCTTACAATGTCCGATACGAACACTCAACATACAGACTACAGTATAGTTATAGTTACCTTACAATACATTGCAGTGTCAACATCACCATCAACCATACTATTTTGTTTTATACATCAATGCACAGTTAAACATTTGGATTTGCTTGGAGATAGTCGACCAGATACATCCAATAGTCTCGTGGTTTGGAGCCAGTGGGTAGCTCTTCCTCGTATGTTTTCAGGGTATCTTTACAATAGGCCATATCTTTAAACCATTGTTTGGTTCTTGGTGCTTCCTTGCTACCCCAGCACAGTGAAATTCTCCGTTTAGCCAGGAGCAGGGCTATCATGCAAAACTTGCGTTTGACAGCTTGTACATCATTGATTAGTCCCAGTAAAAACGTTTGAATCGTACAGTCAATAGAAACTCCCACCATTTCACCCAGCAGCTGCACGACCCTTGTACAGTATGTTCTAATTAACGGACAGTGCCAGGCAAGGTGAATAAAATTGGCATTGTCTGCACCACATCGTTGGCACCGTGCATCTGTGCGGAGACCATATTTGTACAGTCGAGCAGGGGTATGATGTGTTTGATGTAGGTATTTATAGTGTAAAAGGCACAGATTGCCGTTCGGGGTGAGCATACTAGTTATAGTGCAGCCAATCGCCCAGTCCTCCTCGGTGAGATCAAGCGTGTTGTTCCATCGCTCCAATGCCTTGTGTGTGTTATCATCAATGTCGCCCTGAAGTTGTGTGTATAATCTTGTCACCATATGCTTATTGTGCGGTGTGGTAATAAGCATTTGTAGGGTGTTTAGTTGTGGCGGCTCGCAAGGGTAGGTGGGATATAGTTTCTTAATGGCTCCCTGCAATCTATGATACGTAGACTGGAAAAGTAACGTTTGGTTGTGAATGTACAGTAGTTCATTAAGTTCTATAAAAGTGCCGTTATTATACAAATCTCCCATTGTATCTATGCCCACTTGTCGTAATAGGTCTGTTCCTACTTTTTCTTGGGTGACTGATATTTCTGGGTGAAATTGTAAGGGCAGCGCTGGTGCGTAGAGTGGTAGTTTATGTGCCAGCTTCCCCATCCTCCGCCAAGCTGTGTTAATAGCATCAATAGTGTTAATTTAGTGAAGGTGAAGCGGGCCGTCGGTGTGGTAAAATAGCGTTCAGCGGGATGGGATGTGCATCTCCATCTTCAATCGCTATATGTGGTAGGTAGGGGACGTGGTGATACCAATAATGCGCATATTGCGCTTGAGCACATAAATAATAGAGGAGGAGATCTGGGACTTTAAAGCTTCCTTTGGAGAACGGTAGGGTGAGGGCACGCAGCTCAATGTGGGCTTGTTTACCCGCCCATATTAGTCGAGTTACCACAGTATTTAGTTGTTGGAATATGGCCTTCGGTGGGGGAATGGGGATGTTATTAAAGAGGTACAGGAGTTTAGGCAGAACAACCATCTTGACAATGGCCAAGCGGTCTGCTAGTGATAAGGGAAGTTGTATACAGCGCTTTACCTTTTCTTCAAGCTTACTGATTGCTGTCTCATAATTCGTGCAAATAACTATTTCGGGATCGCGATGGTACCATATACCAAGATATTTAACTGGATTTGTCTGCCATTCAAGTGGAAACTGCTGGATGTGGATGTGTAGTGTCTGTTAAGGGGATAATGATGGATTTTGACCAATTAATTTGGAGGCCGGAGTGATGTCCGTATTTAATATATTCTCTCAGGAGAGGGGAAAGATTTGATGCTGGGTCTTGTATATATTGTACCATATCATCTGCATATAGTGAGATATTGATTGGCCTTTGTGGAAAGTTTAGAGCTGCATATTAGTATCCTTGTCACACTTTGCACGCTAGTGGCTCTAGGGCAATTGCAAAAAGTAAAGGGGACAGTGGGCATCCCTGTTGTGTGCCTCTTGCGATTGGTATAGCGTCGGGTACATATTTATTGACTCTTATTCGCACTGTGGGTTTTGGGTATAATATTTGAATCCATTTTAGGAAGGTTGGGGGAATCCCATTTTTTGCTTGGGCAAAGCACTACGCTAAGCTTGCGTAGTATGCGAAGTTTGCGCTACTTCGCAATACACGAATTGCACGTAGCACAGATAGTGCGATAGTGCAAACAATGTTCTGGTGTTGTGGGCTGTCGATCGACCCGGGTATAAATCCCGACTGGTCTGGAAGGACGATGGCGGTCATTAGTGGCTGTAAGAATTTTGCAAATAGTTTGGCCAGGATTTTAGTATTAGAATTTATTAAGGACAATGGGCTGTAGGATTCACACTTCTCAGGGTCCTTATTAGGTTTCAGTAGGGCAATGAGCATGGCGTCTCTTAGTGTGGGGGGTAGAATCTGTTTGTCATGGGCATCCCCAAACATTTCCACCAGGTGGGGTGCGAGCTGTTCGATATACGCTTTATAAAACTCGCTGGTAAAGCTGTCCGGGCCCGGTGCCTTACCATTTGGGAGTGATTTGACCACATCATTAACTTCTTCTACCGTTATTGGTTGTGATAGATACTCCCTCTGTGCATCTGATAGCCAGGCTATTGCCACATCTTCCAAATATGACATAATCTCAGGCTGTGTGGCAGTAGCACGTGATGCATATATAGCACCATATGTGTCCATAAATGCCCGTAGTATACACTTTGTGTCATAGCAGGGTGTGCCACTATCGTCTTTTATTGACAGGACAGTTTGTGGTGCATATCCTGAGCAGATTTTATTCGCCAATACTCGACCCGGTCTGCCCCCTTCACCATACGTGCATGCAGTTTTACGTTTTGTTATATATTTTAGTTCATGATCTGCAAATTCTTGATATTCTGACATAACCTTTCTAATGTCACTTAGGATAGCCATGTTGTGTGTCTGTCCGTATTCGCGTTCCAGCTCGCTTAAGGTGTTCTCCCGTTTTGTGAATTGGGCACGGATATCTTTTAAAATTCCAGCATTTGTGCTAATACAGACTTCACGTATGGTAGCTTTAAAGGTTTCCCATAATGAACTGGGCTCGTCAGTGGATCGCTGATTGAGTGCAAAGTAGTCTGTAATGGCTTGTCCAATGGTGTCAGTGTATGCGGATTTTGCGGAGTCTAATAGCGTTTTGGCATTAAAGCGCCACATGTATGGTGGAGGTGTGTAATGAGGAATTGCGATGGTCAATGGCACTGGTTTGTGGTCAGAGAGGGTTTTGGGCAAATGTCGCATGCTTTTTGTCCAAGAGGCAACCTCCTCCGTCCCCAGCCAGTAGTTAATCCGAGACCAGCTATTGTGGATCGCAGAGGTGTGTGGCCTCCATGTGATGTGGGTAACGCGTCTTCCAGATATCAACCATTTTAGTTTCAGTCATAATATCTCGCATTACATTTACCGCCCTTTTATGCGGCTCTCTGGAGGAGCCCGACCTGTCCAAGTGTTCATGTAAGGAGAGGTTGAGATCACCACCCCATAACAAGGCCATTTCAGGTAAATCATTTAGTTGATGCCAAATTGATTTATAAAATTCTGGGTCGTCCACATTCGGTCCATAAGTATTTATTAGGCCTATGCGTTGTCCTCTAATGTGTCCAGTAACAATAATATATCGACCCAAAGTGTCTGTCATGGTGTTATCTATGTGAAAGTGCGTCCCTTTCTTCACTAATATTATATTGCCTCTAGAGTACGAAGAGTATGTGGAACTTAGTACCTTTTCCGCCCACCTGTTCCCTATTGTGCATTTATGGGTAGGGGCCAAGTGGGATTCCTGCAAGAAGGCAATATCTACTTGGAGTCTATCTAAATAGGCAAATATCTGGCGTATCTTTTTCGGGTTATTGAGCCCCCTGACATTCCACGTCAATAAGTTAATATACGCTGGTTGTAATCTATCTATGGTCGGTAGTGTGAGTTATATATGTGGTGTGGTCATCTTTACTGCACACAGTGTAAGCACTTGTTGCGGCTACGATATATATGGTGATGGAAAAATTATTAATAGTACCCCTGACAAACGCAATACATTTCAAAGATGGCAGCCTGTAAAACAATCCCCCGTCCCAACCTCAACCACCCCCGCCCACTCTGGCATCCCAATCACGCCAAAGACATACCCCTTTCAACAATTTCAACATAACTAGAACTGTGTCGGGGAGCTCCCTCCTGGGGGGTTCCTCCGAGTGCACGCATCACCATCCAGCTAAGTGTATGTGGTCGGTTATTAAGTAAGAAGTTCGGGTGCATATTTAGACATAGGAAATGGTCCCAATTGGCAAGAGCCATCACTTAGTTAGCCTCACGTAGTTGTGCAAGGTAGCGCACAGGTATGGGTCTATATACACCACATATCTTTTTTTTGCGTTATACCCATGTAACCATCAGAGAATTTGTTATAGCATTACATAGTGTAAATGTTCATCTAGGTCATCGTATGATAGAAATAGGAGGCTTTATTTCTGCATCTCTCACTTATGCCCTACAATTGTCAGCTCATAGAAGAGTTCAATAGGGCAGTCCAGCAGGAGGCTTCCTACCATGAGTCTAAGTGCTAGCGCCGTATTGGTGAGCCAAGGTTATCTGCAAGTTTAATTGTAGTGTCTCACCTTGGGAATGGATGAATAGATGTACTCTCTATGTCTTACCACCAGTGGAAATCAACACTTGCTCCGCTCTGTCTGCCATTCAGGGATGTGTATACCTCTGCCGTCAGAGGACGTTGTCGGGATGTTCGCCCCTGTTCCAGGATCTGGAGTTGCAATACACGATCGTCAAGGTGGGTGTGTAAGCATGTCCTGGTTGGGATATGGGACATACTGCCAGAGGTTACATCGCGTGTGCCGCTGCCTTTGCTTGTCTCTCATGTTGTCTGTTGGTGGAATGAGGTCGAGGAGGGCTGCACAGTTGTTGGTGGGTCAATCAGAGTCTTAGTCTGTTTCTTTACGATTTTGCGCCTTGCGTTTGGTGACTGCCTTTTCTATGAATTCCTACGCAGCCTTTGTTGTCTGCAGTATTGTCACTCGTCCATCACAGGTTACCCGCAGTCTGGCTGGGTACAACATCGCATATTCGATGCCCAGTTCCTGTAACTTCTTTTTTGTAGGGTTAAAGTCTTTTCGTGCGGTCTGTACCGCCACTGTGAAGTCTGGGTAAAAGGCCAGGTTGTTTCCTTGGTAGTTGATTTGTTGTTTCTCCCTAGCCATCCTCAAGATTGCCTCACGGTCTATGTAATTGAGGACCCGTGCTACTATGGGCCGTGGTGGGGCACCCGGCGGTGGTTTGGGTGCCAGTGTCCTATGAGCCCGCTCTATGATTAGTACCGTGGAGAAACTATTTGTACCGAATACAGCGCGCAGCATGTCTTCCAAGTACGTTTCCATCCTTCCCGTGTTTGTGCTCTCGGGAACTCCCGCGATTCGAACATTGTTGCGGCGCGACCTTGCCTCCAAATCTTCGCCTTGTTTTTTATGACCTCCAGGATCTTCTCCATGTCTGCGCATTTCCGAGTTGTACTGTGTGACTCATCTTCTACAGCAGTTATGCAGTCCTCTGCTGCGTCAAGGCGCTCACCTTGCTTAAACAATTTAGCAGATATATTATCCACTCTTTGGGTGAGTGAGTCCAACTTTCCATTGATAGCTTGGAGGCTTTGTTGTATAGCTTGGAGGGCGTTTTCCATAGCTTTGTTTGCTGTTTGCTCCGTTTCCAATTCGGTGTCCGAGTTTGCGGTTGCTCCTTTAGGGTTGCGCTTAGTGTCGAAAGTTAGTTTCGGTTGCTGTCTATCTGTCTTTCCCATTATAGCAGTAGAGGATGGGGGTATTCGGCGTCAACAGTCTGTGTACACTTACACCTTGGAGTGGGATCCACAGTGTGCCGAGTAATAGCTTTGCTGTAACTCCATAGTTCAGAAGGCAACACAGACAACCACAACAGGGTCTGGTGAAAGGTACGTGCTCCTTATTTGTAGCGCTTGAGCGGTATTATTCCGTTAACATATGGTATGGTGGTACAGTTCACAGGCAGCTACAACATTGACGTATGCATCTTTCTTGTCCGGAATATGCCGCCAGGGAGAGATGATCCGGAAGTTGGGCGGGGTGTGTGTGTTGCACCTCAGTACTCCTTGAAGTCACTGGCTTGGGCGGTGGTCTGCTCCCCTCTTGCGGGTAGCAATAGGATCCTTCCGTATGTCCTTCGCCGAGGCCGCCAATATGCTTCCACGGTATATCTGTTGGGGCCATGGAATTAGTATGTTGTAACTTTAGATGCCAGCCTGCATTGGACTCAGTCAACCACAGTCGTCAGCCTGTCAATGCTATGCGCGCTCCTTCAACCTCCACGCATCAGCAAACCTCAGCTCGGGGATACCGGGCTGAGTTGACACTACATGCGGCGATTTCACTGAGTTACCTCAGGGCAGTCCAACAGTAGCTGGAAAGCTTTGGCGTAGTTGTCCCCTGAGCCGGTGCCCATTACGGTGCTCCGCTCTGTAGGTGCGCGGGCGTCAACAGGCGCTGCCGTAGCATATTTCGTTGCATGGCACACTGCACAGAATTTTGAGCACTTGTCTGATCAGCAATGGTTTCTTGCTTCGAGCCAGGTCGTCCACCCCCACAGATCACGGCTGTACCACACAGGAGACCCCTCTGCGGTCCATCTTGTGAGAGGCTAAACCGCGCTGTTTTCTGTGTGGGGTGAGTGGTTCGCCGGGGGTACCCAGCTCTCAACCAGCGGTAGATCATGAACGGAGGAGTGCAGCAACTGTTGCGTGATCCGTCTCCAGCCTTATATTGAACAGGCGCGCAGCGCGAAGATCCTCACCCGCTCCGTCTGTGAGATACATAGGGCGCCGCCATCTTAAGGTCACCAGGCAGTCTCTCCGCGCCTCCCCTTCACCGATAGTTTTTTCATCGCTGGGACCTCAGCTGGTGATTTTAATCCCTCCCAGCTGCTACAGGAACATTCCGATGTCTTAGGCAATGTTTTCCCTCCATCATATTGCCCGTAGAAGTGTTTGACAGTTGAATAATGTAACCGGCCAGCGGAGAAGCCTCAGGAAGCGGCCATCTCGCAGCGCTACCTCTAGCGCCCCATCACCGCACCGCTACTCTCCATCAGTTTCCATCAGCTGCCGTCGTCTGCCACTCACCATCCAATGGGTCACCATCACTCGAATTCTATGGGCCTCTGTAATCTCCTATCTTAATCTAGATTTCCCCTCACTATCAGAGATAACCAATCTCTGCTACCAACTGATAAAGCCGGATTCTTATCTGTCTTACCATCCTCTCAGGTCGCCAGGATCTTTTTATCTGCTAAATAGTGTAGAGGGGAGGAAATCCAATCTTTAGTACATAATCAACCAAATCGAATTTGAACTCTAAAGGACCACTGACTCCGAATCTCACATTTTAGGGATGTATTACAAAGCCAAACTCATCCGACTCAGAATAAGGATAGTCAGCTTCAAAATCTTCAGGCAAGCAATAACAACTCCAATTTCTATGTTAGTAGTCATTAACCTAAAAGAAAATTAGTTAGTCTATCCCTACTCTATCTCTAAGGTGACATCCCTACTTAACATTTTCCCAGGCAAGAGGATAAAATGGTGTCAGAAGTGAAGACTTCCTTAGAAGTACACTCACTCTATCAGAGCTCGTTCTAAGATGCTCCTTTTAGCTTCCCATCTAAACCTCAACTGCTCAACCCACGGGGCACTGTCCCTAATTCAAAATCCAAAAAACATAGAACACACCCTCCGGCACACCTCTCCAGCCAGGTCTTCTCCCAGTGGTTTTCCACTGAAACTTGTCTCCCTTCCAACGATGGTTTACTCGTCCTTGGGTCCCTGGCAACTTCTCCGCCGAAAGTATCATCCCTGCATTCCAGTATACTCCCATTTTGGCTTCTCATGCCATCCTAACTCCTGAAACAAAGGGTTAGTTCTCTAACGAGCTAGGTGTTCTTGCACCTGCAACAGAAACATGGGAACGAGAAACTTTCCACTTCTCTAAGATTTTCTAACATCCCTGAAACCCAAAGCCTTACCAAGGGAAACCATTTTCGGCCTACAATATTTAGCTAACATAAGAAACAAACAGGCCTCTCTCTTAAACGTATATGCGATCAGACCTTTACACCATTTAAACACACATTTCTAGAATCACAATATAAGCATTGATTTCATTATACTTCATATATGAGTAAGCAAAGCCACACGTGCAGACTATAATATGGTGCACGTTTAAACCTAATGCATCACATTATACGGGAACCAATCATTATACGTTGCCTAAAATACATTTTCAATTAACCACTACATTGTGCTTCATAATTGACATGATTACAATTCTAATTTGTTCTAATATATGCTGCTTAGTAATACAATTCTAACTCACAGGTTAATATAAATCCACTATACATGGGTGCAGGACAACAGTGATTATGATGCACCCCTACAAGTTTCAGAAATACCTGGTGCTCTATCAGCAGCACAGCCCCACTCCTTGCACATTGTTTGCTATCTGAGTAATGTTTACAGTGCTGTTCGTGTACAAATTAAAATAAGAAAGCGGTACGAAGAGGAACCAAACTTACCAGTGCTTTGTGTAGACCTCGTCTCCATTTAAACCTTTGCTGAGTCTTTCAAATACTACTACTACTATTGCTAATACTACTACTACAAATAATACTCATTTCATTAATAATAATAATGATAGTCGGACTAGTGCAATAGTAGCACTGCTAAGTTGATCTCATAGCATCATCCATCTTTATGGTGCTCAATACCACAAAGTTGCCATTGAGAAGCACTGTAAAAAAGAAGTTATTATTACCAAATTTAAAGGAACTTCAAACACTCTGAAGAAAACACGGGTGAGTTAACCGTGCCAAGATTCCAACCTATTACTGCAGGTCACAAGAGATGTCAACAGCCACCTCTTTCCTTACTGTGCTACTGTTCATGTGGCCTTTTCCATCCTCCCCCATTCCAAAAGGTACAAAGCCACAAGACACCACCTGAGAACTTCTGGGGTTTGGAGCACTGACATGTGTATATGTGTTTTTAAAGATGCAATGTGTCTTAGCGTCCTTCTTCCAAGGCTGTTGGGATGTGCTCTTACTGCACATTTGATCAGGGCCTTATAATGAAAGAGGAGGGCCTTTATTATCACCAAAGAGGTGTGTGAGTATCAGCCTCAAGTACAGCTAAACTTTCATTAAAGCTACCACATTTTCTCACCTGTTTGAGTCCAGGCTTTACAAAATGCATCTCCACTCTGCCTTTAGCTGGAAGAATTAGATAAATAATTCAATAGTATTGCTTTATTAACCTTCATGCTTCCTCAAAGTTTCTTGTAAATGCACAATTTATTCACATTTTACACCTCATCACTTTCAAATGTCACCAGCTGCCACTGGCATCAGGAATCCGTTGGTACTGAACAGGAAGCACCCAGGCTCGTTGTGATTGGTCTGAGCGCTCAGCCAGGGAATAGGAGCCAGAGCATGTTCTCAATGCAGGCTGTAATGCAGCCTGCATGGAGAACATGCGAAGTGCACATGACTGTTTTGGCCGGAACCAGAGGGCCTGCCAAACAGTCATTGCGCACTTGGAGTGGACAAACCACTCCTCCCCTGAGAGCAGAGCAGCCCCGCCCACCCACAAAACAGCACAGAAACATAAAATGATAATATCTTTGTTATTATCATTGTATGTTTCCTTTATTCACACTGCTTAAACGAAGTGGGACGATGCACTTCCCCCTTAGCGGAGGAATCACCACTGAATTCTATTCAATGTACGTATAGTGGGAGTCAGGTGAATTTTTACCCACATTTTGCCACCACAGACCTCAATCCCTGTCCAATGTAGGCTTGATTCACTTATCAGATTCAATTGTAAACTTAAAATCATCAGATGGATCGGATCTCTTGAGTTCACCCGTGACAAAACATGAAACGTTTTACCTTACATAAATATAATTACAAAGACCGCATAATACCAGCTGACCATCCTGCTACCCGCTGTAGACTTCAAAACAGTGGTCCAAGCTGGACTAGCAAAATGCCGTGAATATGGTAAAACGTAAACCACACCTTGCAGCTTTTATGGCAGCCCTAAATTTGCCAAGACTCATCAAGGAAGTAAAATGGTTTGGGCACATCACAACATTCATGATTACCAGCCACGGCCTTTCCACAGAAGTTGGGACTTTTTTCAAAATTACAAGCACAACGCACCAAGCCATGAGTCATGGCTTCCAAGACACTGGACGCAATCCACTCAGTGGGCAGCCAATCGCTACAGAGGATTCATGCCTCTGGAACTTCCAAGATTCAAGAATCAGAAAACTATATTTCTTTCTTTCTTAGGGAGTGTTCCATAAATCCGGAACTCAGGGCCTCATTACGATGGCCGAAGGACCACCACCGACAGGCTGTTGGGGCCGTCTTTCAGCCATCTTACCAGGGATTTCCATCTGCCATATTGTTAGAAATGGGATTTCTGGTTGGCTAGGGCAAGCGCCTATGCCAGGCAGAAACCACCACTCTAGTCAGGGCAAGGGAGTAACACACTGAAGATAACCCCTGCTCACCCCCTTGGTAGCTTGGCACGAGCAGTCAGGCCTATTCCAGAGGCAAAGTGTAAAGGGTTTGAGCAACACACTCACATAGCACCGACACACTAGGCACACCACAAAAGAAACAAAGTTATATCAAAAATAGCCTTTGTATTACTCATAAAAACACATTAGAGCGAATCTCATATGTACACTGCACCATCTGGCACTTAGGTATCACCTTACAGGGATTATATACACTACAGGGCCAATCGGGCCACTGACAGAACCATTAGAAGAGGTAAGTAATAAAACAACCAGTAACTACTGGTAAAGACACCCAGCATAAACACATTATGCATCAATCACATTAGGTAACTATAAACTACATTAGGCATAAACCCCATTAGACATGAACCACATTAAGCATGAACCACATTAGGTATACAGCCCAAGTTAGCAGTGCACCACAGTAACACTGGCAAGGTTCACACACCTCCTGCCTTACGCCCCACCGGAACACAATGTGAGCCCCCAGGCCAACTGCCCTTATTCTCGGGGGCCCATCTTGAGCTTCCCCGCAATACCTTATGTCCCAAAAAGTAAGGGCTCTCCCTACTCATATTTCCTTCCACACTGGGCATCCACTGGCTCCCTGGTGTGGATGCAGTAGAGCAATGCCCCTAAAAAGATCTGCAAGGGGGTCAATCCGGAGCAAACCAATCTAACGGAAAGACAGTGCAGCTCCTACCTGGGCTCATGTGAGCAGCCCGCATACTCCCTTGGACGCCAGCATTCCCGCCGCCTCCTTCTAACACTCGAGGCCGCAGTTGGGAACAGGGAGACAACTACAGGATCCAGCATCCCTCCCAGCCACGCCCACATCCGCCGGACATCGCGCACGGAGGCGCTACTTAGAGCAAGGCTCCCTCGGTGGAGCGGGGGGTCAATCCGGAGCAAACCAATCTAACGGAAAGACAGTGCAGCTCCTACCTGGGCTCATGTGAGCAGCCCGCATACTCCCTTGGACGCCAGCATTCCCGCCGCCTCCTTCTAACACTCGAGGCCGCAGTTGGGAACAGGGAGACAACTACAGGATCCAGCATCCCTCCCAGCCACGCCCACATCCGCCGGACATCGCGCACGGAGGCGCTACTTAGAGCAAGGCTCCCTCGGTGGAGCGGGGGGTCAATCCGGAGCAAACCAATCTAACGGAAAGACAGTGCAGCTCCTACCTGGGCTCATGTGAGCAGCCCGCATACTCCCTTGGACGCCAGCATTCCCGCCGCCTCCTTCTAACACTCGAGGCCGCAGTTGGGAACAGGGAGACAACTACAGGATCCAGCATCCCTCCCAGCCACGCCCACATCCGCCGGACATCGCGCACGGAGGCGCTACTTAGAGCAAGGCTCCCTCCGCGTCGCGGGACGCGCGCCGGCGTCGCCGGGCTGAGAGGTCGGGCCGGGCAACCCCTCTTGGCCTCTCTAAAGTTGGTGCCCAATCGGAAGTCATCGTTAATTTCGTGAGTAAAGTATACGTTGTGCCTGGGATTTAATTATTCATTGTTGTTCAGTATACTCAAATCATTTATCAGAAAATGGGGAAAAAAGCTCCACCTGTGCTTAAACCTAGTCGTAAGCAACTAACATCCCCCTCAACTGCTACTGTCCCCGCCCCGTTGCCTAGTTTGACTGCAATTGATAAAATGCTGCAGAGGACGATCGGCGTTGTGGCTTCTGCCATCCAAAGCACCGAAAGACGCCTCTCGCTCCCACCAAGCTCGCAATTACCTTTGCTGCAGGACAATGCATTGGATTCCCTGGTGGCCACATCGGACATAACATCTTACGCGGGGCTACCAGGCATTGACTCAAATGTGAACTGCATAATCTTGGACAGTGTATCCCCTAATCATCGTACAATGGAAAATAGACTATCACAAACACCGTCCATGTCACGATCAAGTGTTAATAGAATCACTGATACATCCCTGATTAACGAGCAGGAAGGGATAGAACTATGCCCAGACACGGACGTATCAACCACAGATAAAGAAAAAAGTGATAGTACACCAGCACGAACTAGGGGTCAAAAAGCAAGAAAACAAAAAGCAAAGCGGAAACAGAAACACTTAGAGTCACTAGCAGATAAATGTAGAGAGAATGGTGGACGCTCTCAATTGAGTAGGCCTTTTTCTCCTGTAGTACAAAACCACACTCAAAGAGAGGTGTACCAGGGCAAAAATAATGCACAAAGCTCATTAACTAATACAACGCCAGGTAATGAAGATTTTTGGGGGAGACTGGAGACCTTAATAACTACTCTCTTAGGACCTATTAGTCAACAAGTCCTTAATATTGACAAGAGGTTGAAGGCATTAGATGACCATGTGTTGAAATTAGGCACAGGGTGTAATTCTATAATTTCAACACACCATGTTGCATCTAACACTAATACACAAAAACTACAACACACTATGGCCAATAAGAAAAGTGTAGTGGAGACTAATGCCTCTCCCTCCACATCCACATCCAAACAAAGTAGAAGTAAAGGTCAATCAAACACAGAATCCCTATCCAGACAGGCATTAGACACCAAAACCACCACAACAGTTAGTTCAGGAGGTAGGGAGAAACCCACTGACACAACCAACAGGCCAGCAACGAGGCAAGTGCAGGATGCTAACCAAGATTACCCAACAGATAAGCCTGATATAATTGAAGTGATTAGTAAGAGACAGATCCCGGCCCGTATTAGTTTGCCCCCAGATTGCGGCCCATATGTTTTGATTTTAGCGAATGTCCCAAAATTGGAGGAAACCAAAGAGGAAAATTACACAAGCTTAAGAAACAGAACTCTCCACTGGCTTTCTGCAAACTGTAATTTCCCAATGGAAGGAGCAGGGGATATTATTCATACACAGAGAGTAGGGTGGGTGGGCCCATTGAGGAAACATTTTGAAGGAGATTGCATCATTATAAATTTTAGATCTCCACAATGGGTGCAATCTACACTCTCAAAAGCCCCTCTGCCCTCACCCTGGGAATTTAACACTACTCTGCTTCCTCTTGGGTACTTTTATAGACATTTAATTGACCTTCATTCCAATCCCGGGATTAACTTTTTAACAGATCAACCGGGCATGAATCGTAACATTGCCAATGGCTATGAACACCCCTACCAAGAGTTTAGTACTAATTTTAGGAACGGTCGTTCATTACGCCATCGGATTATACCCCCACCATATCAATCGCCATATTCACCTCTCCTCACTCCCTCCTATCCCAATCCAAGGGAGAGACCTTACGTAAGGCCTAAACGAAACTTTAACATGCCCCAGAACGAGCCAAGGTATATATACAATATACCAACGCACAATCGTTTTGAACACGCACTCTCCAACTTGGAATGTCAAGATTGACTGGGGAAAAGAAATAGAGGGTGTGAGGATGTACTAACTACTGTTAAGGAAAATCCCTCTGATGCACTATGCAATGAGATTGTGACAATGGTGCCACGCATTGTTTTGACTACGTCCCCAGTTACACATGAGAACATAACTACTCCATCAACTCAACCTAAGCAGCCTAGTGGCTATAATACCTTTTGTGCCCTAAAACGCCCCAAATTGTCCATCCTTAGTTGGAACGTTGCTGGGTTGGAACCAAGATTGCTTGACCCCCAATGGATCAAGCTATTGGATAACAAAGATATTGTTATGTTCCAGGAGACATGGGCTGTCAGCAATCTATTTATCGAGGGCTACCACTGTTTCAGTGTAACCTCAAAGAAGCCCATTTTTGGCCGTGCAGTGGGAGGATTATTTATAGGTGTTAGTACATTGGTGGGAGGTACCATTAAAGACCTATCAGAAGGAAATCCGAACATTCAGGTCCTTGAGTTGAAACTTAAACCCAGGATTTTTATAATTAATTTTTATAATAATGACTTTTATTCCACACCCAACACAAACTACATAGCCCTCTCTAAGACTCTAAGAAAATTGGAAACAAATCTGGAATCAGAGGGGGGGATAGGGATCCTAATCGGCGGAGATTTTAATGCTAAATTATCAAAGAAGTCTTGGACCGAGGACACTAACAATATCACGGACCAAGCTGACAAAAGGGGCCTTGAAATGGCAAAATTATTGAGTGAACACACCCTTGGAAATGCCATGGAATTATCTTTAACATCTGACATGGACTATGTACCCACGTTTAGGGGGCGCGATTGTTGCTCAACCATTGATTTTATTTTTATGTCCCCCGATTTGCTGGACCGTGTATTAGAAACCAAGGTGATAAAAACATCTTTTGGTGATCATAACCCCCTCACAGTTACTTTGCACTTAGGCTTCCGCCCTGTATATTCGAAATCTATTGGTGCAAGTGACATTACACCATCAGGTGGCGGTCTGCGGCTGAAATGGAGGGGGATTGATAGCGGAGCTATTTTAGAAAATGTGCAGAATGATCATTCCAATTTAATCAATTCCTGTCTATTATTAAACGGAGATAATAATAGAATAATCTCTGACTTTGGCAAATTGTGTCTAGTGATTAAAAAATTGCTGTCAGTCCCACTGCCTAAAATAGCGAAAGAACCGAGATGGTTTGACTCGACTTGTTCTAAGGCAAATAGGGATCTACGTAAAGCATTGTCTTCTAACCCAAGGTGTATACTAGAGGTACAGCTGGCCAGGAAAAACTACAAGTTAAAAACAACTGAAAGGAAGGCTGCGCTGCTGACAGAACAGTGGGAAACATTGGTCGCGAGTGCAAATTTGAAGAGCAGCGGCCCCTTCTGGTCAGCCGTTAGGAAGACGCGAGATATGGGGAAACAATTGTCCCCAATTAGCTGCAATATTACTAGTAGTAGCTGGGAGGCTCATTTTGCCAAAATATATGCTACCCCCTCTAAGGAAGTAACCATTCCTTCTTTGAGGGTGACATGCAATCTCAAGATTGACCTCCCTGAGATAGTCACAGCCATTAAAGAAAGCCTTGGTAACAAGGCCCCTGGCCCCGATGGGCTTCCTATAGACATTATTAAGTATAATACGGATCTATGGGCACCAATTCTTCTTAATGTTTTCAATAGTCTACCTATGGCGCCAATGCCTGATACTTGGGCGACCAGCACCATAGTTCCCATTTTTAAGAAGGGAGATAGGTCAGACCCAGCCAACTATCGTCCAATCTCGCTATTGGACAATACTTTAAAAATCCTTGGACGAGTTATCTATAATAGGATGATAGAGTGGACTGAAGACACTGACCTACTGGATCCGTGCCAGTTGGGATTCAGGAGTGGCGTAGGCACGGTGGAGCAGTGCCTAAATTTGAAATTGATTATCGATAAGTACAATGTTGCTCGCTCTAGTCCAATCTACCTCGCATTTATGGATCTTTCATCTGGATTCGACCTAGTTAATAGATCCAAATTATGGCTTATGCTTTCTAACTATGGTCTGGACGCAAGTCTTGTTAATTTTCTGGCCTATCTCCACACGGACCTTAAAGCACAAGTTAGGATCGGGTCTGGTGGTGATATGTCCGGACCCATAAAAATAGGTAGGGGGGTGAGGCAGGGGTGCGTCCTGGCACCTCTGCTATTTATTATTTATATTAATGGTCTTGCCAAAGCCCTGAGACAAGTGACGAGAGATGTTCCAATTATCCAGGGGAATCCACTACCAGTTTTATTATACGCAGATGATGCGGTCATTATGGGCCGCACCCCTAATGCTCTTCGCTTGCTTATTAGAGCATTCGTTCAGCATATGGAGGCACTTGATCTGCGTGTGAATTTTAAAAAATCTTTTATCATGTCTAGCGGACCCGGGAAAAGGAAGCTCAATACGATAAATGTTGGTTCGGATAAATTAGAATCCGTAACCTCCTTTCCATACCTAGGATTGGTTTTCGCTGCGAACGGCTCATGGAGTGGGCATTCTGCCCACGCCATGGGCAAGTTCTCGAAAGCCACTAATTCTATATTGAGCCTCCAACGCCCGAAGAAAATAGGCGCCACTAGGGCTATTTTAAAATTTTTTAAATTACAGTGCATCCCTGTGGCAACGTATGGGGCTGAGGTCTGGGGCTCAGGGAGAAATTCAGGGATTCAACGGGAGGAAAATCGTTTTTGTAGAAAAATATTGGGTGCTCCCTTTTCAGCCTCTGAATTCATCTGCCATAAAGAACTAAATCTCCCCTATGTATGTGATTTTATTAGAGCCAGACCAGCCCTATTTTGGATTAGGATTTGGACAAATAATTTTGCGACCTTAACCAAAAACATTATATTGGATTGCCTAAAGTGTGACCACCATATGTCAATACCCTGGTTAGCTGAGGTCTCTAAAACATTATGTGCAGTGGATAAAGGCAATCTTTTCTTAGAACCCACAGGAATTGAGATGAATGATAAGGTCGTAGTCAAACAAGCACTTTATGCACTTTTTAACTCAGAAAGAATGGGAAAGGAGCTATCTAAATCTTCTGTTGCTACATACATGGGGTACGATTTGTGTAGACACCCACTACCATCTTATCTAACTCTCCCCATGTCCAATTGGGAACGATCGCTGCTCTTTCGTTTAAGGGCAGGTTCTGTAAAAACCTTGCTGGCCTTCCCTTTGGGGTATCATCACACAGTAGAATACAATCCCTGCCCATGTGATGGAATTAGCAAACAGAATGACATTCACTTCCTATTCTTCTGCAAATTTTATTTAAAATATATTAACTGGTTTTTAACTCCCTATTTTAGGAAATTAAGACCCCTTTCACTGGGGGAATCATGTTCATTATTATTTTCCCTGGATACAGATGAACTAATTTTTCGCACAAGCACTTTTCTGAGATTAATAGTATACGCACGCAAAACGGTGGAAAATCCCTGAAAACTATTTATGCTAGTTGTATACCTGTAAATGAATTACTGTGATTGTGGTGTTTTTTATGGATTGTATTATTGTATAAATGTGTTGTTTTCTTTGTTGTACTTTTATGGATTTTATGAAATTCGAATAAAGGTCTTTTGAATTGAATTGAAATCTGCAAGGTAATTGGGAGGGGCGGGTGTAACTAACCCTTGTCTCCTCTCCAAGAATGCCCCCACATTGCAGCTGCCCGCGATCTGGCAGTGCAGCTGTGTAGCAAAATAGGCACCAACAGGATGCCTCCCAAGCCCCACTCACCAGAGCTTCTCTCTGGTCTCCTCAGTGGGAGATGGCCAGCTACGGAAGAAAAAGGCGCAAAGTCTGCCAAGGGGGGCCCACAAGGCTCCGGTACTTCCTCTGATGACTGCTGGTGACACTCCCTGGCTGGTTTCAGGAAGCATGAGGGGCTCTCCTTGCAAACACGTGAGCCCTAGCCTACAACCAGGCTTCACCTCCGCCTGGCTTCCTCTGCCCGGCCACGCCCCAAGTCAGGCCTGACTTCCGGTTTTGCAGTGATTCATGGGGATCCCGGCACAGCTGCTCCCGATCACCATTTACGGAGCGAAGTCTCCGTGACGTATGGCTCAGATGGGGCAGCTTTTCACATGTTGCATGGCCACACACCGCTCTGGGAAATTTGTCCCACACAAGTGAGAGCGCTCACCTTGCGTTTGCGTTTCAGCCACCAGAAGGCTTTGCAAGCTCTTTTTCCCAAATAAAAGGGCGGTCAGCAGGGGGACGAGTAGGGTGAATTTCCAGTGCTCATCACGTGCTGGATCGCAAAAGTACAATGCGCTGGGCACAGGCAGGCCAGCACACCGGGTCACACAACAGAGGGGAAGTCCTTGAAGTTCCCCTTCTCAGCAGACAGCAAGTCAATCCCCAGTGGCGGTTCCTCCTGGCAGTCCAGCAGCCTACCGGCTGCAAGTAAGCAACATTAAAACATAATAGGGTAACCCAAGGAATTGTCCACGGACCTGGGTATCGATTGGTATAAAAGACAGTTGGTCCTAGACTAATTTATCTTACAGTTAAATTGTACTACATTTATAATTCGAAAAACACATTAGATATTCAATTGATTAGCATATAGTCATGAATACATACAAAGTTTTACAAAAGACATATATGTGCGCACTCTCAAAAAACACAATGGCACCCTTCAAATTTCAGCAAAGAGGACTGTTTTATTTCTATTTTACAAATACTCATTATGTAAACAAATCGCTATGTTCAGTAACAAGATGAAAGGTTGCTCCAAGGAGGGACGGAAAGGAAGTGTGCTCATGTGTGAGACAGATAAGATAAAGGAAAGAAAGGATTCAAAACACATCCAAGGGAGAATCAATTGCAATTATTGGTCATCATGAAAAACTGGCTATAGTTTACAGTGAGAACAAAACAGTTGATGGACAGAATGCAGAACAATGTCATACATTCACCCCAGTACAGAGATCTGGGCCTAAATCCATTGTTTTTTTGCTCATCATGCCGTTCCAGTTTGAACCCAGCCATATGCAAATCAGTCTTGACCCTGTGCCTCATGGGAACAGTGCAGCCCGAACTGCCAAGCCAGGTTCTCCCTGGACAGGAAACACGCATCCTAGGACCAGTTTCAGGGTTTCACCCCTCTTCAGCCAGGATAGCTTGATTCCAGTGGCATGGAGAGCAAGGGACCCACGTCTGGGCATACCCTTCCCACTCGGGGTGACAAATGCAAACAAAACAGTTGATGGACAGAATGCAGAATAATGTCATACATTCTCCCCAGTACAGAGATCTGGGCCTAAATCCATCGTTTTTTTGCTCACCATGCCGTTCCAGTTTGAACCCAGCCATATGCAAATCAGTCGTGACCCTGTGCCTCATGGTAACAGTCCAGCCCAAACTGCCAAGCCAGGTCCTCCCTGGACAGGAAACAAGCATCCTAGGAACGGTTTCGGGATTTCACCCCTCTTCAGCCAGGATAGCTTGATTCCAGTGGCATGGAGAGCAAGGGACCCACGTCTGGGCATACCCTTCCCACTCGGGGTAGCCAGAAACCGGTCCTAGGATGCTTGATTCCGGTCCAATGAAGACATGGCTTGGCAGTTCGGGCTGGACTGTTCCCATGAGGCACAGGATCAAGACTGATTTGCATATGGCCATGTCTGAACTGGGGTGGCGTGGTGAGCAAAATAACGATGGATTAAACCCAGATCTGTGACTGGGGGTGAATGTTTTGCCATTGTGCAACATTCCGTCCATCATCTTGTGTGTTTTGCTGTTCACCCTATGTGGGAAGGGTATGCCCAGACGTGGGTTCCGTGCTCACTACGCCACTGGAATCAAGCTATCCTGGCTGATGACGGCTGATAGCCAGAAACCGGTCCTAGGATGCTTGATTCTGGTCCAAGGAAGACATGGCTTGGCAGTCCGGGCTGGACTGTTCCCATGAGGCACAGGGTCAAGACTGATTTGCATATGGCCATGTCTGAACTGGGGTGGCGTGGTGAGCAAAATAACGATGGATTAAAACCAGATCTGTGACTGGGGGTGAATGTTTTGCCATTGTGCAACATTCCGTCCATCATCTTGTGCGTTTTGCTGATAGTTTACAGTGAGAGCAGTTTTTTGTCCGGGCCTGCCCCTTACAGGTCGTTCTGGTTGTTGTTTATAATTTTCAAACAAGATGTACAGAGAGACATCATCTATGGGTTGGGCAGGGTAGCGGTGGTACTGGGTGTTGGCCCACTGGGGGGAGAGTGTCAACGTTTCGACCCTGGTGCATAGAGGGTAAGTTACATCCTCAGCTCAATGGTCTTCCTCAGGACAGGGGAGGAGGGGGAGACAACCTGAAGGTATAACCATATAACCGGATTAGTGCCGCAATAATGGATTGTTACAAGGAAAGCAAAAAGATTGCCACATGTAATGACCTATAAGTAGGTGTCGGTTGAGATAGTCCGGTCACTGCCGCCAACTGGTGGGTAGTCTGTAGAGAGAGGTGCGCATAATGAATCTAGTGCTCCTATGACATGTGAAATATGTGCCAAAGTAATTGGATAGGAATCTAACTTACCCGCACAGTGGTTGCGGTGTAGCATAACTATTAATCAGTAGAGGCTGTCAAACTCTATTAAAAACTTTCTCAAGGGTGAATTAATCGCCCAAAATAGATCTAGAAGAGCAAGACAAAAGGGGACTCTGTATTAATTAAAGGTCCGCCTAGTGTGAGAAAAATCATACCCTAGACCCTCCAAGGGGGGAGTTTACCTTAGTTTCAAATTTCAAGTGCAGCCCGGGTAGTCCATGTCTAACTCGATGAGACAAGACAGGCAAATGACCAACGGCGGCTATTTAAAGGAAGACAAACGCCGGGAGGCACGTTTACATTGCCATAAGATGCACTGGTGCTAGCGGACGCATGTGTGCCTACCGACAATGAAAGAAATACTCTTTCCGGTGGAGATATTCTCAGGGACTGCAGCGATAGTTCCTACAAACAATACAACAACCATTTAAACAACAGTATAGCAACAACAAGTAGGTTAAATGATTACAAAAAAACCTTTTTAGAATAAAGACAACACAAAGCAAAGAGTTACTCACAAAGTCGGGTGTAAACATAGGATAATGAGAAGCGATGTTTGCCCATATTATGCAAATAATGAAATTAATGGCAAGCAGATTCATACAATATATACAGGGGTTAAAATGTGTATTATGTACATGTGTAGTGAGAGGCCAGGCTATTTACATATGTACAAAAAAACAGTATTACATGATGCAATGTCTAGCCATTGTTTAGTGTTGCAACTTGTTTGGAGATTTCCTCATACTCATTCAAACCCTTTACAACAGTGTCAAAGACATGTATCCATTTACACTCACAGACACTCAACATGTTGGCAAAGTTACCGCCCCTAGGGCTAATCCTCACTTTCTCGATTATCCACCACTTCAAACTCTCAGCCGAGTGTCCAAATGTATTGAAGTGTTCCACAAGGGGTGCTCCCTGTACACCGCACCGTATTCTACTGCAATGCTGTAGAATACGGGCCTTAACTTTTTGTACTGTCTGGCCAATGTACATGAAGTCGCATGGGCAAACTATGGCATAAAAAACTCCCATAGAGTTGCAGTTAGTGTGTTCCTGTTGCAGGTACACTGTTTAATTTCCTGTGTGAAGGGACATGCCTTGTATTGTCCGCATTTGTAATTCCCCTTAAAAGGTGGAATATTCCAAAGTGTCTGTTGGTTGTCCCTGGATTTGGCAAGTAGGAGGGATTTAACCATGTAGTCCCTTACATTTCTCCCTTTCTTAAAGGCATGCATGGGGGGTTGCTTGATTCCAAAAGCTCAGGTTAGATGTCCTTCACATCTTACATGGGCTTCAATTGAAATTCCATAGAGCATATTATCAAGCCCATTATCCCCGTTTTAGCGGCAGTTTTCTGCCGCTAAAGCGCCGATAATTTTATCGCCTGTCTTGATAATATGCCCATTAGATAGCAGAAGGCGCTTCTCCTGCAGCCACCAGGGACAGAGTCACAAAGGCAGCCAGAAGACAGCAGAAATTGGGCGCATTTTCTGTGAGGGGAAAAATGTTGTTACTACAGTACCCGCTTTGTAACTCATTACCAGCTCCACCAGTTCTGGCCCATGTTTACTCAGCTTATTCTAGGGGTGGGCAACAGGTCAGTGGATCAACTCCGCCCACTCACGGAACTCCACGGAACTCCACGGAATTTCACAGTTTTTATACAACTCAGAGGAATTCCGTGTAGTACAACTCCGCGATCTCCGCCCACCCTTAGCCTAAACCTCCCTCCTGAATGCTGTCCCTTTGTAGCATTAATGACCGGTATGCCACCCCTGCCTACTTCCACAGTGGGATCTTTTTCCCAACTCAAGAATAGGGTGTGCTATGGTTAGCCCAGAACTCAAATTTTAGCACAAGGGAATATAATGACATCATTTTTGTTTAGTGGGTAGGGTGGGTTGGACACTCAGTCAAGAACCTGAAGGGGGATTGTATTGTTATGAACTATAGGTATCTGAGTCAAGCCCACCATCTAATTACATGTAGCAAGCAGAGTAGCTTATTGCTTTGTAGTATTGGTGATCTTCCGCTAGGTTTTTATTTACAAGCACTTTTCCAATTAAAAATCGAGTTGGGCTACTGCAGCACCGATCTATGGTTTGGGGTCCTGTTTGACACCCCATTTTAGTTACAAACAGATTTTCCCAACTGTCTGATTTAGAGGCCGTTGACTGACCCTTGAGGGATTTCATACAGTTCAATATAATAATTAACACATGAAAGGCCTGTTTTGCTCTGGCGGGCCTTCCCTTAACGGATTTGGGTACTGAGAAGGGCTCCGTGCTTAAGTTCGTCTGCTGGAATATTGCAGGTTATCACTCTATATAGCAGGATCTGGCCTAGATGGATTATATCACCAAATTTGATATTGTAAGAATGCAAGAGACTCTGGGGCATATTATCAAGCACGGAGTTAAAATTATCGCCGCTTTAGCGGCAGAAAACTGCCACTAAAGTGGCGATAATGGGCTTAAAAATATGCCGTAGAGAATTCCAATAGAAGCCCATGTTGACACCAGAACATGGGTTTCTATGGGAATTCTCAAGGGCGTATTATCAAGGCCATTATCGCAGCTTTAGCGGCAGTTTTCTGCCGCTTAAGCAGCAATAATTTTAACGCCGTTTCTTGATAATATGCCCCTCTGTCCTTGGAGGAACTTGTCTGGGATGGTTTTGAAAGTTTCTCTGTGTTAGCCATTGCATCAGTAGAGCATAGAGTGCATGGGGGGATTAGCCACTATGATCCGTGTTAGACCACCCAGTCTTGGGGTGGTCGTCCCTCCAGCTTTTTCCTATTTCCTCAATTTTTCTGACCTTGTTATGGCTGGCGTTAGGACTATGGGCACTTTGCCACTGCTAACTAGTGCTAACCTGCTTGTGCTCTCTCCCATAAACATGGTAATATTTGGTCATCCCCAATTGGCATATTAAATGTACTTATTAGTCCCTAGTAAAGTGGTACTACGTGTACCCAGGGCCTGTAAATTAAATGCTAATAATGGCCTTACAGCACTGATTGTGCCACCCACTAAAATAGCCGTCTAACCATGGCTCAGGCCTGATATTGCAGCGCCTGTATGTGCAGGTTACACCTCCATGTCGACCTGGCAAAATAACCCTTTTGCCAGGCCTAAATCTTCCCTTTTTATACATATAAGCCACCCCTGAGGCCGGTCCTTGTCAACCCACAGGGCAGGGTGCAATGTATCTAAACGGTATGTGTTGGACCCGGCCTCGTAGAATGGCCCTCCGTGCCCCCGCACCACCGAAACCTGGTACCTGCAGCCCAAGCACACGGCCCAGCCGAACCTCCCCACCAGGACACACGCACCGACCCGGACGTCCCCGTCCATGGCCTCTCTCCTTTCGGCCACCCCGGGCCCGCGTGCCCACTTCATGCACCAAGATGGCCGCCCGGCCCCAGCGCGACCCGGGCCTAGAGGCGCCACTCCGGCTGGAGGACATCACGCTTCCAGGGGTTGAGAGAGGGAGGAGCAGTTTCTATCGCACCTCTGAACTCCCCTGGGACGATGGGTTTCGATCGGCCCTCCGGCCTCCCTGAGGGCTGGCTCCGTGCCTGCTGGGTGTCTGGGACTCCTCCCGACCCGGCCCTGAAAGGATCAAAAGACTATAGCAGGAAATCCCGACAAGCGACCCCCAGGTGACAAGACCCCTGCCTGCACAGACTCCGGACATCAAAGAGGGGTCGACCTATAACAAGGGGTGCTCTGGGTCTGTCCGGCAGATTCGACGCTGGAACAACGAGAGCCTGCCGACGTGGTCGCGGATCCTAGAACTTGGACCCACCTGAGCCCTGCTGAGTGACTCGCGGCTCCCTGAAGATCGTAAGACCTCCGAACTTGTACCTGAGCCTGCTGAGTGACTCGCGGCTCCCTGAAGATCGTAAGACCTCCGAACTTGTACCTGAGCCCTGCTGAGTGACTCGCGGCTCCCTGAAGATCGTAAGACCTCCGACCTTGTACCTGAGCCCTGCTGAGTGACTCGCGGCTCCCTGAAGATCGTAAGACCTCCGAACTTGTACCTGAGCCCTGCTGAGTGACTCGCGGCTCCCTGAAGATCGTAAGACCTCCGACCTTGTACCTGAGCCCTGCTGAGTGACTCGCGGCTCCCTGAAGATCGTAAGACCTCCGACCTTGTACCTGAGCCCGCTGAGTGACTCGCGGCTCCAACCGACTCTCACGGTCCCGCCGGACCCCGACTACAACATCGTATCCCCCAGCTCGAGGATTGTGAGCTGTGCGCCGGATACGTCCCTGCTTGAACCTTTACCAGAGACTGTCCCGCTACCCCCTACCCCTTCCGAGACTTTTGAGCCCGTGCTCACCTTGTACATATTTGCAGTGATAACCTACTTGATAAAGATTGTTTTCTCAGAATACCCGGTGTGGTCACTCTGTGTCGTGTGGTGCCAGAAGTACGATCCTAGATACGAGATTCCTCCCCCTCGGGAGTCTCTCGCCAGTGCCCGGCTACGATACCTTGAGGGTGGGTCTCAGGGTAGTCAGGACCCCTTCCAGGCTCCTCTGAGGTCGCCGTCTAACATTGGTGGCAAGCGACGGGATTCGGGCCCATCACCTAGAGATCGTACCGTGAACAACGGAAGCACTACCGACAAAGATGGCAGAAGGAAGCGCCGTGAGCCCCGCAGAAACCAGCGCCAACAGGGTGTTCCAGGTGGAGCAGCTAGAAGAATACACACACAAAGAGCTAAAGCAATTTTGCAAAGAACTTAAAATCGCTACCACTGGTCTCAACACTAAAGAGGATTTGCAGAAAGCACTGAAAACTTGGGTGGAGACCGGGGCCTCCCGCCCGGAAGGCACGGGGGAGCGCCCCGACGAAGCCGAACCCCCCCAAAGTGAAAGCAGTAGCAATCAGGTGCGAGGCATCGTACCAGACGGGGGCCTATCCCCGGAAGAGCTCGCGGACAGAGAGAGAAGCCGCAATCATGAACTCGAGTTAGCCAAACTCAAAATCGAGGGCGAATTGAAGTTAGCGGAAAAAAAGCTAGCAGTAGAGCAAATGCGTGTACAAGGCGAACTAGAAGAAAAGAAGCTCCAACGGGAGCACGAAGGAAGGAAGCTCCAACTAGAGCACGAACGCAGCTTGAAAGAAATCGAGCTCAAGGCCAGAAGCGAGGAAGGAAGGCCCCCGGGAAACCGAGAGACGGCCTCCCCAGCGGAACAGAAGGTCCACATCCCCAAGGATGTGGTCAAAGAATATTATAAAAACGATGACATTCAGCAATGGTTCAGGGCCTACGAGGTCGCCATGACCTCCCATCGGATCCCGCAGAAGGACTGGGGGGCGGGGTTGTGGGGGCGGTTTCTGAGCGAAGGAAGGGACACCCTGCTCGACCTACCCCTCTCCCTGCAGACCTCCTACAGCCACATGAAAGAGGCTCTACTCACAAGATACGGCCTCACCCTGGAAATGTACCGTCAGCGATTCCGGAACTGCAGGAAGATCCCGGGCACCACCTGGGTGGAGTATGTAAACTTTTTCAGTCGGGCCTTCGATGGGTGGATCAAGGGCAGCAAAGTCACCACCCTTGCCGAACTCACTGACCTCATGTTGTGGGAACATCTGGCTGCGAACTGCTTCATAGAACTACGTCAGCATCTGCTTGACAGCAAGCTCACAGATCCCCGGAAGCTGGCTGTGGAGGCCGACCGCTGGGCCAACACCCGGGTCTCCCGAGGCATGGTAGGAGAGTACCCCCGAGCCGGTCAGGGACCACCCCGCCAGAGAGGGGGAGGGAACCAGGGAGGGCCGAGAGAGTCCCAGCCTAGCCCCCCGAAGACACAACCTCCACCTTTCCCGGCGCCCCCCCCACCGGTGACAGGGCCCCCTTGGAGACGGGGACACCGGGTGACCGTCACATGTTTCCGTTGCCAGAAACCCGGGCACTACGCCTATGACCCAGAGTGCCCCATGGCCACCCAAGTCTCCCCTACCACCCCTGCGAGACAGATAGCCAACGTAGCTCTGGGGAAGGAGGTTGAGGAAGCCGAGGAGTGGGAACCCGCAGCGATGGCCCTAGTATCCCTGGGAGATAGAGAGATGATCCCTGGTAGCCTCCTACCCTCCAACACACAGAAATACGGGCAGCTCGTCAAGATCAATGGCCACCAGGTAGAGGCCCTGCGGGACACCGGGGCCAGTATCACCGGTGTCCTCAGGCACCTAGTCCCCGAGGAGCAGATCCTCCCCAACGTCTTTTGCCCCGTAATATCCGCAGACAATAGAGAAAGTATGTGTCAGGTAGCCCTGGTGCCGTTTGAATGGGGAGGGGTGATAGGTAAACTCAAGGTGGCCGTAAGAACCTCCCAGCCGGTCGACTGCCTCTTAGGGAACGACCTGGAGAGTTCTCCCTGGAAGCACGTCGAGCGCAAGGCCCACCTAGGAATGATGGGACTCCCCGAATGGGTGTGCTCCACCACCCGATCTATGTCAGCCCGACTCACTCCCCGGAGAGAAGTCGAGAACACCCCGATCGAAGAGACCAGTACAGTCCCCGCCGAGGGTCCTCCCGTCCCCCCATCAGAAGGGCCCGTCGCCCGCGACGAACCCGCACCATCCGACCCCGCCCCGGTCCCCGAGTTGGGAGATCTACCCGAGTTGGCCCATTGGCGCCACGAGGGCGGGCCCACTCGGGAAGAGTTTTGCCGGGAGCAAGCCACTTGTCCTTCCCTGGTCGGGCTGCGGCGCCAGGCCGAGGGCCAAGCCGCAGGTGACCAGACCGGGACACACCGAATCTATTGGGAAAATAACATCTTGTACAGTGAGCAGAAGTCGGTGGAGCTGGGATCCGGACGGGTACTGGTGGTACCCCTCCGCTTCCGAGATTTCCTCCTGGGCTTAGCCCACGACGTCCCCCTCGCCGGCCACCTGGGTCAGGACAAGACCTACAGCCGTCTCGTGACCCATTTTTACTGGCCTAGAATGAGAGCAGCGGTAGAAGCCCACTGCAAGTCCTGCCCCACGTGCCAGGCTAGTGGGAAGAGTGGGGGGAAGTGCAAGGCTCCCCTCCAACCCTTCCCGGTCATCAGTACCCCTTTTGAACGAGTCGGAATCGACATCGTGGGACCACTGGACCCCCCCACCTCCCAAGGCCACCGTTTCATCTTGGTCCTCGTGGACCACGCCACCCGCTATCCTGAGGCTATTCCCCTACGCACCATTACGGCCCCCGTGGTGGGCCGGGCCCTGATGGGGATCTTTTCCAGGGTGGGTTTTCCCCGCGAGGTCGTGAGCGATCGCGGCACTAATTTTATCTCGAAGTATATGACGTCCCTGTGGCAACAATGTGGGGTGTCCTATAAGTTCACCACCCCGTACCATCCCCAAGGGAACGGCCTAGTAGAAAGGTTTAATAGGACTTTGAAAGGGATGATCGCTGGCCTAGAAGAGCCCCTCCGGCGTAAGTGGGACGTCCTGCTCCCCTGCCTCTTGTTCGCTTACCGGGAGGTCCCCCAGAAGTCCTTAGGGTTCAGCCCGTTTGAATTACTCTATGGACACCCCGTCCGAGGTCCCCTCAGTTTGGTTAAGGAAGGGTGGGAGGCAGCACCCCAGACCACCCCCCGAGATGTGTTCCAATACGTCCTGGCCCTCCGGAACCAGACCAGGAAGTTCCGAGAACTGGCCGAGGCCAACCTGGAGGCAAGTCAAGAAGAGATGAAGCGCTGGTACGACCAGAATGCCACTCTGGTCGAGTTCCAGCCGGGCCAGCAGGTGTGGGTCATGGCCCCCGTGAAGCCTGGCGCCCTCCAGGACCGATGGACTGGGCCCTACAAAGTGGTTGAGCGGAAGAGTGAAGTCACATACTTGGTGGACGTCCAGTCGCCTCGGGATCCCCTCCGGGTCCTGCACGTGAACCGCCTTAAGCCTCACTTCCAGCGGACAGAACTGAGCCTCCTGCTGGCCACCGATGACGGGGCCGAAGATGAGTCGGATCCCCTCCCGGACCTCCTGTGTGTCAAGGAGCAGGATGGCTCCGTAGAAGGAGTGAACCTCTCCCCAGCCCTCACTGCCCAGCAACAAGCGGACTGCCGCCAGCTCCTAAGACAATTTTCCGACCTCTTCTCCCTGACCCCCCGGGTCACCAACTGGTGTGTTCATGACGTGGACACCGGGGACAGCCCGCCGGTGAGACACCGAGCCTACCGGGTTCCTGACCGGGTCCGGTCCTGCATTCAAGCGGAGGTCTCGAAGATGTTGACCCTGGGGGTGATCGAGCCCTCTGACAGTCCCTGGGCCAGCCCCGTGGTCCTGGTCCCGAAGGCAGCGGCCCCCGGTGTCGCCCCCGAGCTCCGATTCTGCGTGGACTACCGGGGGCTCAATGACGTTACCCGAGCCGATGCCCACCCCATTCCACGAGCCGACGAACTCATTGACCGACTAGGGGCAGCCCGGTTCCTCAGCACATTCGACCTCACCTGCGGATACTGGCAGATTGCGCTCACCGAAGGGGCCAAGGAGCGGTCCGCTTTCTCCACCCCCGATGGGCACTACCACTTCCGCGTAATGCCCTTCGGGATGAAAAATGCCCCGGCCACTTTCCAGCGACTGGTGAATAGGGTCCTGGCCGGGCTAGAACAGTTCAGCGCGGCATATCTGGACGACATCGCTGTCTTCAGTTCAGAGTGGAGTGAGCACCTCCAGCACCTCCGGAGGGTGCTAACCGCCCTGCGCCAGGCAGGCCTCACAGTAAAAGCCAGCAAGTGCCAGATCGGGCAAGGATCCGTGGTCTACCTGGGGCACCAGGTCGGGGGCGGCCAGGTCGCCCCTCTACAGCCAAAGATCGACGCCATCCTGGCCTGGGAACCACCCATCACCCAAACGGAGGTCCGAGCCTTTCTGGGACTCACGGGCTACTACCGAAGATTCATTCAGGGGTATGGCAGCCTTGTCGGCCCTCTCACAGAACTCACGTCTAAAAGACAGCCAAAGAAAGTGCAGTGGACAGCTGCCTGCCAGGAAGCTTTCGATGCCCTAAAAAAGGCCATGTGTACTGCCCCCGTCCTCCAGGCTCCCGACTACGCCAAGGAGTTCATAGTCCAGACCGATGCCTCCGAGCATGGCATTGGGGCCGTCCTATCACAATTGAATGACCAAGGCCTAGGCCAGCCCGTCGCCTTCCTCAGTCGGCGGCTGTTGCCCCGAGAACAGAGATGGAGCACCATAGAGCGCGAAGCCTTTGCCGTGGTCTGGGCACTCAAAAAGCTACGACCCTACCTGTTCGGCACCCATTTCAGAGTCCAAACTGACCATCGGCCCTTGCGATGGCTCATGCAGATGCGAGGAGAAAACCCCAAGCTACTGCGGTGGTCAATCTCCCTCCAGGGGATGGATTTCACCGTAGAACACCGCCCTGGTACGGACCACGCCAATGCTGACGGCCTCTCCCGGTTCTTCCGCCTCAGCGAAGAGAACCCCCCAAGCTGATGGGCAGTTCTCTCCGGCTTTCAGCTGGGGGGGACGCGTGTTGGACCCGGCCTCGTAGAATGGCCCTCCGTGCCCCCGCACCACCGAAACCTGGTACCTGCAGCCCAAGCACACGGCCCAGCCGAACCTCCCCACCAGGACACACGCACCGACCCGGACGTCCCCGTCCATGGCCTCTCTCCTTTCGGCCACCCCGGGCCCGCGTGCCCACTTCATGCACCAAGATGGCCGCCCGGCCCCAGCGCGACCCGGGCCTAGAGGCGCCACTCCGGCTGGAGGACATCACGCTTCCAGGGGTTGAGAGAGGGAGGAGCAGTTTCTATCGCACCTCTGAACTCCCCTGGGACGATGGGTTTCGATCGGCCCTCCGGCCTCCCTGAGGGCTGGCTCCGTGCCTGCTGGGTGTCTGGGACTCCTCCCGACCCGGCCCTGAAAGGATCAAAAGACTATAGCAGGAAATCCCGACAAGCGACCCCCAGGTGACAAGACCCCTGCCTGCACAGACTCCGGACATCAAAGAGGGGTCGACCTATAACAAGGGGTGCTCTGGGTCTGTCCGGCAGATTCGACGCTGGAACAACGAGAGCCTGCCGACGTGGTCGCGGCTCCTGGAACTTGGACCCACCTGAGCCCTGCTGAGTGACTTGCGGCTCCCTGAAGATCGTAAGACCTCCGAACTTGTACCTGAGCCTGCTGAGTGACTCGCGGCTCCCTGAAGATCGTAAGACCTCCGAACTTGTACCTGAGCCCTGCTGAGTGACTCGCGGCTCCCTGAAGATCGTAAGACCTCCGACCTTGTACCTGAGCCCTGCTGAGTGACTCGCGGCTCCCTGAAGATCGTAAGACCTCCGAACTTGTACCTGAGCCCTGCTGAGTGACTCGCGGCTCCCTGAAGATCGTAAGACCTCCGACCTTGTACCTGAGCCCTGCTGAGTGACTCGCGGCTCCCTGAAGATCGTAAGACCTCCGACCTTGTACCTGAGCCCGCTGAGTGACTCGCGGCTCCAACCGACTCTCACGGTCCCGCCGGACCCCGACTACAACATCGTATCCCCCAGCTCGAGGATTGTGAGCTGTGCGCCGGATACGTCCCTGCTTGAACCTTTACCAGAGACTGTCCCGCTACCCCCTACCCCTTCCGAGACTCTTGAGCCCGTGCTCACCTTGTACATATTTGCAGTGATAACCTACTTGATAAAGATTGTTTTCTCAGAATACCCGGTGTGGTCACTCTGTGTCGTGTGGTGCCAGAAGTACGATCCTAGATACGAGATTCCTCCCCCTGGGGAGTCTCTCGCCAGTGCCCGGCTACGATACCTTGAGAGTGGGTCTCAGGGTAGTCAGGACCCCTTCCAGGCTCCTCTGAGGTCGCCGTCTAACAGTATGACAAGTACTTTTAAGTGGAGCGAAAAATGACTTCAGTGAAAAACTCTCAAAGTCATTGTTTGCTCTTGCAAAGCCTATATCTCCCATAGGATAACATTGGGATTACCTTATTACATTCTCTAAGTGTAATTCACAATCAGGAAGGGATAGACCTTTAAAGTTTGATGTCTCTGGAATCACAATTTAAAATCACAACTTATTGTGAAGTTAGATTTTAAACTGGAATTCTGAAAATGCCACTTTTAGAAAGTTGTCATTTTTGTTACTTTAGCCATGTGACAACTGCTGCCTGTCTCTGCTCACGTGTCGAGGGTGGGGTAACAGTCAGCCTTTGTGTATACTTCCTAGATAGTCACATAAAGTGGGAGCTTAGGTGTCTCTCAATGGGTCATCCATGGCAGAAAGGGAGAGAGGAGCTGGGCACATCCTCACTTACTCCTGAATAGGCTGTGCCCCATACCCACACAAAGGGCTGCCTAACCCCCTGTAGTGAGTCTTGAGCCAGGGCATGAAGGGCAGGACCTCTGTGAACTTCAAAGGCCTGTCTTTGTAGTCTCCCCCACTTCAAAGGTCAAACTGGGCATAAGTACTGAACCTCTGACACCACAACTTCTGTACTCGTCTGGACCTGTGAAGACTCTCCTCAGAAGAAGAACTGGACTACTGTTTGCTGAACTCCTGCCTTGCTTCCCTGCTGCCTGCTGCCCTCTTGCCTGGGTGAGAACTGTTGCTATTACTGCTACGCTACGTGTTCGAAGTGTAGTAATATGCCCAGGCTTAGACCCGGGTACGAATCATTCGTATGGAGCGTATTCTCCATACGACTCGTACCCGGGAAATCCACCTTACAAAGCTGCAAGTACGAATCGTACAGAAATACCATTTCCGTACGATTCGTCCAAAAGTACGTGCGGCGTAAAAATACCCACAATCCCGATCCGGGACATCGCGTACATGACGTCCGGACAGAGTCAGGCAGCGTTCTACGGACCAGCAAGTACGATTCGTGCCAACGTCACTCCGCACGGATCATTTTTCACGGCAGCCAAAAACTCCCGGGAAATTGAGGACGACGCGAAAAAGGAGCAGCGGTATGCGACGGACAGCCATGGACCCCATCCCACGTGTCATCCCGGCCCTCCTAGCCTATGACCTGGTGCACCGAAACTGCCGCGCACGCCGCAGAAGGTCAGTACAACACCCAGGGGCAAAGGGGAGGCGAGGGCCAGGAAACATAACCTCAACCTAAGCCATTAAAATACTATATACTGTCCATACATTACCTCCAGGGTCTGGTCACTTTGGGGGGGCGTGTCCACCAATACCCGCTCATGCGTACCCGTCACCACTACAATGTTGGTACGGCCCGTACCACCATTGTAGTGGTGATGTAGGGGTATGCGCCGTACCCACGCCCTGAGAGCGTGGTTACGGCCCGAACCACCATTGTAGTGTTGACATTGGGGTACACGTGGTACGGGCCGTACACACGCACTCAAAGCGTGGGTAGGGTCCGTACCACGTGTACCCCTACGTCACCACTACAATGGTGGTACGGGCCGTACCCATGCTCTGGGGGCATGGGTACGGCCTGTACCACACGTACCCCAACGTCAACACTACAATGGTGGTACGGACCGTACACACGCCCCCCAGAGCGTGCTTACGGTCCGTCCCACCATTGTAGTGGTGACGTAGGGGTACGTGTGGTACGGCCTGTACCCACGCCCCAGAGCGTGGGTACAGCCCACACCACGCGTACCCCTACGTCACCACTACAATGGTGGGACGGACCGTACCCACGCTATGAATGCGGGGGTACGGACCTTATCACATGTACCTCTAGGGTACCAGTACATAATGGATACAATGCGTACACATGCCACAAATGTTGTCGTAGGGCCTGGTGCAGCATAGAAGCACTATATTGGTGTGTGTGCATGCACAGGACAGCAGTGTACTGCACCAAGGGGGTGGGTGGGTGGGTGGGTGCAGAGGACTCCCAGCAGTGGACAGAGACATGTGAGGGGTGTGTGCCCAGGACTCCCAGCAGTGGACCGAGACATGGGGGTGGGTGCAGAGGAATACCAGCAGTGGACAGAGACATGTGAGGGGTGTGTGCCCAGGACTCCCAGCAGTGGACAGAGACATGGGGGTGGGTGCAGAGGAATCCCAGCAGTGGACAGAGACATGTGAGCGGTGTGTGCCCAGGACTCCCAGCAGTGGACAGAGACATGTGAGGGGTGTGTGCCCAGGACTCCCAGCAGTGGACAGAGACATGGGGGTGGGTGCAGAAAAATACCAGCAGTGGACAGAGACATGTGAGGGGTGTGTGCCCAGGACTCCCAGCAGTGGCCAGAGACATGGGGGTGGGTGCAGAGGAATACTACCAGTGGACAGAGACATGTGAGGGGTGTGTGCCCAGGACTCCCAGCAGTGGACAGAGACATGGGGGTGGGTGCAGAGGAATCCCAGCAGTGGACAGAGACATGTGAGGGGTGTGTGCCCAGGACTCCCAGCAGTGGACAGAGACATGGGGGTGGGTGCAGAGGAATCCCAGCAGTGGACAGAGACATGGGGGTGGGTGCCTCTCACTCCCAGCAGTGGACAGAGACATGTGAGGGGTGTGTGCCCAGGACTCCCAGCAGTGGATAGAGACATGGGGGTGGCTGCAGAGGAATACCAGCAGTGGACAGAGACATGTGAGGGGTGTGTGCCCAGGACTCCCAGCAGTGGACAGAGACATGTGAGGGGTGTGTGCCCAGGACTTCCAGCAGTGGACAGAGACATGGGGGTGGGTGCAGAGGAATACCAGCATTGGACAGCGACATGTGAGGGGTGTGTGCCCAGGACTCCCAGCAGTGGACAGAGACATGGGGGTGGGTGCAGAGGAATCCCAGCAGTGGACAGAGACATGGGGGTGGCTGCAGAGGAATCCCAGCAGTGGACAGAGACATGGGGGTGGGTGCCTCTCACTCCCAGCAGTGGACAGAGACATGTGAGGGGTGTGTGCCCAGGACTCCCAGCAGTGGACAGAGATATGGGGGTGGGTGCATAGGAATACCAGCAGTGGACAGAGACATGTGAGGGGTGTGTGCCCAGGACTCCCAGCAGTGGACAGAGACATGGGGGTGGGTGCAGAGGAATCCCAGCAGTGGACAGAGACATGGGGGTGGGTGCCTCTCACTCCCAGCAGTGGACAGAGACATGTGAGGGGTGTGTGCCCAGGACTCCCAGCAGTGGACAGAGACATGGGGGTGGCTGCAGAGGAATACCAGCAGTGGACAGAGACATGTGAGGGGTGTGTGCCCAGGACTCCCAGCAGTGGACAGAGACATGTGAGGGGTGTGTGCCCAGGACTCCCAGCAGTGGACAGAGGGTGGGTGCAGAGGAATACCAGCAGTGGACAGAGACATGTGAGGGGTGTGTGCCCAGGACTCCCAGCAGTGGACAGAGACATGTGAGGGGTGTGTGCCCAGGACTCCCAGCAGTGGACAGAGACATGGAGGTGGGTGCAGAGGAATCCCAGCACTGGACAGAGACATGTGAGGGGTGTGTGCCCAGGACTCCCAGCAGTGGACAGAGACATGGGCTTGGCTGCAGAGGAATACCAGCAGTGAACAGAGACATGTGAGGGGTGTGTGCCCAGGACTCCCAGCAGTGGACAGAGACATGTGAGGGGTGTGTGTCCAGGACTCCCAGCAGTGGACAGAGACATGGTGATGGGTGCGGAGGAATCCCAGCAGTGGACAGAGACATGTGAGGGGTGTGTGCCCAGGACTCCCAGCAGTGGACAGATGCATGGGGGTGGGTGCAGAGGAATCCAAGCAGTGGACAGAGACATGTGAGGGGTGTGGGCCCAGGACTCCCAGCAGTGGACAGAGACATGGGGGTGGCTGCAGAGGAATCCCAGCAGTGGACAGAGACATGTGAGGGGTGTGTGCCCAGGACTCCCAGCAGTGGACAGAGACATGTGAGGGGTGTGTGACCAGGACTCCCAGCAGTGAACAGAGACATCGGGGTGGGTGCAGAGGAATACCAGCAGTGGACAGAGACATGTGAGGGGTGTGTGCCCAGGGCTCCCAGCAGTGGACAGATATGTGATGGCCACAACGTCATGGGTGTATGTACGCATCCCTCAAAATGGACTATGTTGATAGTGCCATAACAACACATCACAGACAGCAGTGTCCCACTCCCATGAGGATGGATGTTTTTCCCCCACTGCATGACACACCACATGTGGGTGTGCGGACAAATGACACATGCATACCCACCCCTGGCTGATGCAGCACAATACACACACAGACACCATGCCACAAGACTGTATAGCCATGTCTATGCCCAATTAACAAGGAAAGCCTAAGGGAACACACACTGTCACGCACATCCCCGGACTGATAGGGATGTACAGGTGCTGGGACAGCCACCAAGATGTTGTCTCAAATGGCTGGAATAGGGTGGAGTTCCCACAGATACAATGACCATAAATGGGAGTCAGGTGCCCAAATACCCTGCAGAACAAGTACCATATGTGTGCTATGCTGGGATTACACACATGCAGTCTGCGGAAAAGAGACAATTTCTCCTTCAAGGCATGGCAACATACTCAATACACAGGTACAGTGACTAGCAAGGATGGCACAGACGATGCAGCCGGAGACATTGATGAGCAGGCATGGCCATAGTTGAAGGGATCAGTCACCAACAAAGGAAATATAGCCACAGGTCAGCACAACAATTGGGCAACTCCATGCATGGAAGATGTCAGGTGGCACAGAGGAAGGAACACTCCTTGGGACAATGTCTCCAAACACAAATAGCACATTGGACCAAAGATTGTTAGCAGAGACCTTGTGATGGCACGCAGATACCATGGTCCACCCCATGAGCAGCAGACCACAACATTACCCTGAAACATAACACATTAACACAACCCCAACTCCTGGAGCATCAGCACCCACATCAATACCTGAAATGCAATCGTGTTGAAAGTGAAAAGAATGCGCTTTAATCAGCATGAAGAAAAAAATAAATAAAAGGACACTATTTACAAAGGCACATGGCCAGTCCATATCAGAAGTCCTTTGGGGGGACACTGGGGCACATGTCTCCCCTAGCTTGCCTGCACATCCAAACCCTCAGGTTCAACCACTGGTGGGGTGGCATCATGTGGGGAAGGACCAGGCACCGCAGGGACAGGAGGGGTAAGGGTAGGTGTGGTGGGTGCAGGGACGGACGACTCCACCACAGGAGGTGGGGCAGCGCCAAAGGTGGATTTGAGCATGGCGCTGCACACTACTGCCAGGTCGCCCAGTGTCTCCCCTGCACCCAAAGAAACCACAGGCACCAAGGAGGGGGGGTCGGAGGGATGGGGTGCCGCGCTACTGGGGGAAGGGGTGTACAGGGGGGGAGACTCAACTCCCCTATTATTATTATTATTATTATATGTTCTTATATAGCGCTCAACTACCCTTGGGCATCTTGGCGCTTGCCTTGGGAACCCGTCCTGGTTTTTCCCTGTGAGATAACCCATACTGGGCATCCGTGGAGTGCCTTGCCCATTTGCGAGCTGGTGAGCCAGTGGGGCTGAGGCCCAGCACAGCCAAGTAGCTCTCCGTCTCCGATTGTGTGGCAGGGGAGCCGAGGGGAGTGCGATGGGAGGGACAGGGTGGTGACGTATTCGGACTCGGACTGTGTCTGCGTGTATGCCTGTGTTCCCCAGACCCAGTGGGTGTGCCTTTATCCCCCGGAGTGTGCGTGCGAGGTGGTGTGCGCTTGCCCTTCTGTGTTGGTGTGCTGCCTGTGTCTGGTGGAGTGCTTGCTTTGGAATGTCTGGGTGTGCTTGGGACAGGCATGGGAGTGGGAAGTGTGGATTGTGCAGGGGTAGGGGGGGACGAAGCACTGCAGGAGACTCACTGCTGCCGCCAGTGAAGAGTCCATGGACCTCAGCAACATCCGTTGGTCAGACATCGCTGATGACATGCCCTCCATGTACGACACCATCTGTGTCAGCAGTCTGGTGTGGCCATGGAGGACAGTCAGCATCGATGTCTGGCCAACCTGCAACTGGCGATGAATGTCCACAGACTCTGCAGTGAGGGCAGCAGGGGGGACAGGGGCAGGGGGAGCGGTGCCTGGCACGAAGGAGACACGGTGGCGCCCTGCATGGACAGAAGGGACCGGAGCAACTGGGAGGGCGGTGATGGGAATGGAGGGGGCGGTGACAGATGTAGTGCTGCTGCCAGCTGTTGTAGCAGCCTCTGCCCCCTCAGGGAGTTCATCCTTGGTCCCGTCAGCGTCGTAGTCGGTGTTGGTATTAGACAGGTCCTCCGCCTGACTCCCCTCGCCCTCCGTGCCACTTGCTTCCGCAGAGTCGCCAGCAGTGGTGGCACCAGTGCTGGATCCCTCCTCCGGCTCTGTGCAGGTGTCTCCCTCGTTGTCCTCTGATAATGCTGTGGGCAAGGTGAAGAAACAGAAAATAATCAGTCACCTGTATACATCTGACACATGAGTCCAAACAAAATAGGTCACAGTGCACATCAGGAAATGCATCATGAGTAACATCTACAATACTCCGCACATATGTAAGCCCTGCACTCCCCAGTTGGTTGACCCACCATGTCACTCGGTAACAATTACAATTAGGACACAACAGCAAATAACTTGATATCGAATTGTACTGAGATGCCAGTGTCTGTGAACTGTTGAGCACAGCAAGACTATGAAGGCATGCCACCTCTTGTTCACTGTGAACGAAACAGTATTGGTGCACCCAAGGGCAAAGAACAGACGCCAATGCTGAAGGTGTCCCCACCCTCAGAGACCTGTGAGTACATTAGAAACCCCCAAAAAATACATTGTGATCCATTGGGAATCACAACAATTGACACAATCTACATGTTTAGAATTTGTGAATGTGACACTTTCTGAACAGAACACACATGTGCCTGTATAACAGAAGTCACACAAGGAGGTGCACACTAAACTACATTTCCACAGTCATTGTATGAGCTACCAGCCTAAATCACAAAAGCCACTGTCAAGAAGAGATGGGGTATCAGTAAGTACATATACATGGCATAACGGTGGTCTGGATGACTTGACACTTGTAAGTTGTAATCAGCAACAACCAAGGAATTACCCAAATGCAACCACACTGTGTGAACATGTCTATGCATAATCTCAAAACAAGTGTCATTCAAACTGTGCCTTTCTGTTGAATGTGCCAGCGTGTCCCCGGCAAGTGTTGTGGTGGTTTCTTGTGCACTTCCTTGGGAGACATCTGTCATGCAGGCACATTATTGTCATGCACAACAAAACAGAAAAGTAACGGCTTGCTACAATTGGGACAGGTGTAGTGAGTGCCAAGGTACCACACTTCTTGACTAACAACTTGAATCATGCCACCTGTCACATGGCCATCCGTACCATGATGACACATTTGGAAACACATCTGACCCACTGCCTGTCATGTGAAGTGCCACACATGTCCAAATACAGGACAATGTATGAGATAATGTGCCTGCAATTGTGTCGGAATAAGGAGCACCTGCACTGAGGAGACACCCTCATGTGAACAAAGAATGTCCACACAGATGTCAGCACACACAGACAAAACTACGTAGCATCTCGATCACACACTGGTGCCAAATATGGATGAGCAGGAACCATGTATTTTAACGCTTGAAACATGCTGCAAGGCACAACCATTGAACCCTGCACAACATGAGTGTGTCCCTGCATGTTGAGTGTCAGTCCTGTCAATTATCACACACAGGTCAGAGCTTGCAAGGAGACATAAGGTTTGGACATGTAGTCCTTGGCTGCACAACCCCCCCGGCACTATGCATATCTCCCACTCATGCACATCATGTCTGAGGCCACCGCATCGTTCATGCATGCTGCAAGTCTGTTCATTTGAAACCTCACACTCCTAGGTTGAGACTCAGGGCCCGATTCACAGAACTAACTTAATACAAAATCCTAAACTTACTACTTTTGGTATTCACAGAAGTTAGGATTTTGTCTTAAGTTTGTCTTAAGACAAACTTAAGACAGACTTAAGACTGTCTTAAGACAGACTTAAGACAAACTTAAGACAGACTTAAGACAGACTTAAGACAGACTTAAGACAGACTTAAGTTAGGATTTTGTCTTAAGTTTGTCTTAAGTCTGTCTTAAGTCTGTCTTAAGTCTGTCTTAAGTTTGTCTTAAGTCTGTCTTAAGACTGTCTTAAGTCTGTCTTAAGACTGTCTTAAGTCTGTCTTAAGTTTGTCTTAAGACAAACTTAAGACAAAATCCTAACTTCTGTGAATACCAAAAGTAGTAAGTTTACGATTTTGTCTTAAGTTAGTTCTGTGAATCGGCCCCTCAGCATCAGTGCAAAGATACATGGACCCCCAACTGAATGAACAGGACAGGGCACAGGCAAGGTAACAACACATGTCACAGACCACCCCCACAAATGATGCCGAAAGCAGTGTGCACTTGGATTACCTGGCAGACTAGATGACCATGTGCAATAGTGATTGCACACAGACCAGGGAACACATGTCAAGGAGGGGAAGGGAGGAAGAACAGCACCGGTTGACTTTGTGCAACAGGATATGCACTGCACATATGAACCCTGGCAGCGTATCCATGCGACTGAGCACTTCCAAGATCTGGTGACACACAACAAACACACATGTACCTACCCCCTCCTTGCTGCTGTTCCTCCTGCAACCGCCTATCCATTTCAGGGAAGACCACCGCCAGGACACGCTTCATCTGGTGGGTCAGGCATCGGCCCCCACCGTGCTTGCGTGGAGGTGAGTCCTCCAGCAGGACCCGGGCAATCCTCCTGGTCCAGCACCGGATATCCTGCCAGCATTTCCGCACTTGTGCCAGGTGCCGACTGCGACCCTCCACCGATCTCACGGCCCTGACGGCCCGCTTCCATATCTCCCCCTTCTGGTAGGCAGTTACCTGTGAGGATGACAAAGTGAGACAACATCACTACACCTGCTCCATGTCACAGAGACACACATTTGAACATCTTTGATATGTTGAACAGGGCATAGGATTGTGCCAACCAATAGCACCTTTGTAATAAGGACATTTGCCTCTGTGGAAGCCCCAATGCACTACATGGCATTGAAAGTACACAGGTGGCATGAGGGGTGCAACACACTCCCTGATCATGGCACACACTGTGCATCCAAAGCAACACCAGGCTGATGGACAGCACCTCAAAGCAGTCACATGCCCCTGGCCACTGACGCAACCTCAGCAGAGTACACAGACACACACAGACACAGAACAATCACCTGCCATAGGCAACAGCGACTACAAACCTCACTCTGCACATGTGCCACTTGCCTGTGGGGTGTCACAGGTGTGGGGCTAGCTCAGCAAGTCAGACGCACAGCATGGCTTACTTCTCACATCAGATGGGTAGAGCTGTGTCCTCCTCCATGCAGCTGTGGTGCAACACTCCACATAGACCCTCACACACATGACAAGGAACATTCACACACATCAATGTCCAGGGGGCGTACACATCATTTGGACTGTCTCAACACAGCTCCACTCAACTCACACACATCTGTGGGTACAGGCACTTGTCACACCGGGGGGACCACTGAATCAACTCAGGACTATAGAAATAAAATTGCAAATAGGATGAACCTTGCTGAATGTGCCATGCACTATGCAGTCAATGTCAGAGTAAGCACAATGCAAGTGATGAGTGCACACATGAACTACATCATGCTCTGCATGAGATACATAAGCCTATCCCACCCCTGGGACCCACTCTAAACAACATTACATGTCTGTCACACCTGGACACAATGCCAGGAGTGGCAGTCACAAACAAGGGCCACAGTCAAAGGTAGTGGAGTCAGCACTCACCTGCTCCCCTGGTTTCCCATACAGGCTGGGGTACTGTGGGAGGATGACGTCCAGCAGCACCTCATTCTCATCATGGGTGAAGGGCTGGGCCCTCTCCACAGACCTTGCCATGGTTCCAGAGGAAGCACAGACAGCAGCAGTTTTGTGGAATGAAAGGTTGTGCAGGCAAGTGCCCTCTCATGGGTCCTGCCTGACTTATATCTGCCTTGCTGGGCAGTTTCATTTACAGGAGTACAGAGTGATTGGTCAGGCACATTTGCATCCTACGTTTCCTCCAATCCCTTTAAACATACACCAGTGAGGGACTTTGGATGGTTTGAAAATCTGAGCATCATGTCAAGTCAACAACCACTTTGCAACATTGTATATAGTGGCCAACCGACTCTTGCAGCCCACCTGATGGAAAATTTTGAACTGGGAACTCGGTATCCATGACAACCAGCATGCATTTAGGCCCGAATACTTGTCCCCTATGTAATTTTCTAATACACACACAGGTACGGTGCATTTCACACGTACCCCTACAGCACCAGTTGCACAGTGCGTTTTACGCGTACGTGTACGCACTGCTTGTACACGTACGTGTACACACTGCTCGTACACGTACGTGTACTACGGTAGTACAGGTACGTGTACGACCAGTGTGTACACGTACGTGTACAATCAGTGTGTACGTGTGTGTATACGATCAGTGTGTACGCGTGTGTACGATCATTGTGTACGCGTGTGTGTACGATCATTGTGTACGCGTGTGTGTACGATCAGTGTGTATGCGTGTGTGTACGATCATTGTGTACGCATCAACAACACCCGCAACTGTCCCATGATGCGCGGGACAGTGACACTAACATCTGACATCTAACTACCAGCGTGCCCCGATGTGACTATGTCATGTGTGTGTCATGTGTTCCCATGAGCTTGCTGTTGGTGTTCCGTCAACTGCATCTGCTGTTGCTGCATCCAACATGTGTCTGTGTGTATATGGGCATGGCACACATATACGCACCCCATGCCGCATGTGGCTTCACACATTACGTGTGTCTGGATGCTCCGAACATGATACTTTTTACATGAGGACATATCTGCGTTGTCTCCATGTCTGTGTTTTCATTACTCACGTGTACCCCTTCATTGCAATGTGTGTGATCTGTAAATTTATGATGACATGTGACCTGTGCGTCTAGCTGGCCGCCAGCTGTCTGTATGAGATGTCATCCTTGGAATGCAGATATGTGGATGTATGTCACTCCTGTGATGTGTTTGGCTGTTCACTTACACTGGCCCACAGCTAGTTCCAGGGCATGTATCAATGTCGAACTTGACAATCAACAGGTGTAGCTGCCTCTTCGTAGGAGTATCACCTGTATGGCATATGTGTCCAGGATGTATTGCACAGACCATACTCAGAATTTAGCAGATGTGTAGTAGCAGCGTAGCATGTGCTCAGTTCATTGACCTAGATGTTGTTATGTACTCACCCTTCGTTATTCCTTCTGAATTTCTGCAGGGCACCACCTCTACCCAGACCAATGCCAGACTTGGGTGCCATGAGGGAACGTGACTGCATCAGACGCTACCGCTTCTCGCAGCAGTTGATTGAGAACTTAACCGCGAAGCTGGAACCACACCTCCAACTGCGACACAGGTATCCTACTGCGCTGACCCCCAAGATGAAGGTGATGGCAGCCCTACATTTTTTTGCCACGGGTACGTTTCAATTCACCATAGCTGATCTTGGTGGCATGTCACAGACCATGTTCAGCTGTGTCCTGCATGATGTTTTAGAAGCCATGTTGGAGCACATGGATGAATTCATCCATTTCCCCACTCGTGAGCAGTTGACAGGTTTCAAGGGTGAGTTCTATGCCCTGGGAGGGATGCCCCATGTCATTGGGGCCATTGATGGGACACATGTGGCTTTGGTACCACCACAGGCACAGGAGGTAGCCTTTCGCATTATCACTCTATTAATGCCCTTGTGGTGTGTCTTGCTAACATGCTGATTTCCCATGTCTGTGCACGTTTTCCAGGGTCAGCACACGATTCCTACATCAAGAGGCGTAGCAGGGTGCCAGAAATGATGCTGCGGCTGCACAACGAACGAGCATGTCTTGTTGGTGTGTATACTCTGTTTGTCCTGTGTTTAGTGATATCTTTGTATCTTACGTCATCTCCTGACCCACTTCTTCACATGATGTTTCCATGTAGGGGACTCTGGCTATCCCAACATGCCATGGCTGATGACGCCTCTCCGCAACCCCAGAACAGCTGCAGATCACCGTTACAACAACAAACGTGCATGGGCAGACCAGGCGAGTGATTGAGAGAACGTTTGGCCTCCTGAAGAGCCGATTCCGGTGCCTTCGCAAGACAGGCGGGTCTCTCCCATATGCACCGGTGAAGGTCTGCAAAATCTTCCTCGTGTGCTGCATGCTGCACAACATGGCAGTGGAGAAAGCTGTGCCACTCATCCTGGATCCGGATGAGCAGGAACATCCACCCGTGGAGGATGAAGGGCTTGGTCATGAGGCAAGTGAGGAGGAGGAGGAGGAGGAGGACATCCGGAGTCAGCTCATCCGCAACTTCTTCTCATAATGGTGAGTCCCTGTGTCTGAGTGTGCACGCTTGGAGCCTGGTGTGGCATGTGTTGCAATGTGTGTGTCACGCTGACTGTATGCTAAGTGCCTTAGAGGTGTGTTCAGATGTGTCCCTCGAGTGATGATGTAATTCCACGCATTGTAGCTGAGACACTCAATTTTAAAGTAGCATGGTGACACACTTAGTCCTGTAGGGTAAATGACCATGCATGTGGATGAGAATGTTTTGGCTGACTTCTTCTGTGTCTGTCATCCCCAGGTAGTTGCGCATACTGTCTGCTCGTGTCATGGTTGGCCTCCTGCTATTGCTCATGAGTATTGCAACGTGTGCTGAATCAGCGTTCCATGCACGGACATGGTGAGTAGTCTTTTTGTGTAAGGATTGCTGCAAGGCCTTTTGGGTGTGGTAGGTGTTTGTAATGTGTGTGCCCTGCTCCTGTGCATGTTGTGTCACTATGCATACATGTCGACTCACCATGGGGCACATGACATGTAGCATGACTCCCATGACTTGATAGTCACACTTCGTGACAGTCATCTGTAATGGGACTGTGGATTCTGATGAAGGCATCAATGTGTGTAAAACTTCCCTCGGAACATACGGGATGCTACGGGTGGACATAGTGCGGGACATCCCCATAACAGGCTCAATGGGGAATTGCAGCCTCTCTGTGTGCAGCAGGGGGTGTTTGGCTCACCCACTTCACTTGTGTGCCAGTTCAATGGATTTACAGCCTCTGTGTTGTGAAGGGGGTGCCCAGTGTAGGTCCCACATGTTCAGGCAAAAGAGCTGTGAGTCTGTTCATATTGATGCATGTCCCGAGGTGTGAGCCTGAGTAATAAAGGTGTTCCTCACCCTCCAAGGTGCCTAATCTTAGTCAATGCAGGTCTCTTGCCACTTTGCATGCGGAATCTCTGGCATAGTTGTCAAAGATTGGGAATATGAGTCTATGTGTAGTTTAGCAACATGCATGCAGTTAATCATGGATTCAATTCTCTATTGTGCATGAAGTCCATGTTTGTGTATGTATTTGTGCATGTTGGTCCCCACGACGGGCACTCAACGCCTGCTGAGGGTGTGTCTCCTGCGCACTTCTCGGCCTTCGGTTTCATGGTCCTGTGTCAGTCATCTTTGGTGATTGTGCATCCATTGTCTCTGGGTGTGCCATGTAAAAGCGGACACTCCTTCATGTACATACACCTGTTGCAGTTGTCCTTTCAGACATCTTTGTCTTTGAGTTCAACTTGTGGCATAGTTTTCAGGACATGCCGCCTGCTGATGCAGCCCCAGCAGAAAGGGCACAGAAAGTATCCGGATTCGGCAACACACACGCCTCCAAGATGCTCCTCCCTTCCTCCCTCACCCATTCATTTGGCTGTCATCATCTTGTCTGTGCCACTGTTGCAGCCACACGGTGCCAGAGGATGGACCATCAGCGCATGCAACGTGCACATTGCACCACCCTCATGTCCTTGCATGACCCACATCACACTACAGTCTGATGTTGCAGCCACCCTCCAAGTAATGTCCATCCGCAAATCTGCCGCCTGCTCTCAGGCATACCCTAAGCACACACAGCACTGCCACGCCACTTCCAGGCCCGGTCACACCAACCAGGTCATGTCCCTCCTACTCCCCACCGGCACTGTATCACAGCAAGTACATGGGAGTGGGAGTCAAGCCTTCAGCATGTAGTATGGTGTCATCATCTGGCACATGGCCCAGGTATCATCTCTGAGCGTGTCAATCGTCTATGTGTCCAGGACCACCCTATCCACCATGACATGCTCACAGCAACTCCTCACCATCAGCTCGTATGCCATTGACAGCCAGGTGCTACTCACCCTCACCAAAGACGCTCATTGCCAGTTCCAATATTCAAGAATGCATGAGATCCATTGATGAATGGCTGTACAGCAGCCACCTGAGGTTGGACTTGTACAGGACTTAGGTAATAATCTGAGGATTGTCCCCTTACAGCTGGGTCAACTGGTTGTGGCCCACCCGCAAGACACCTGCACAAGCACACAGAGGCCACGCACACAAGATGCTGTGCATCATGTATTGCTGGCTCACATTTGCCATGCTAATCTCCAGCATCTGTACCTCAGGCTGAAACTCCCTCAGCATTATGCACATGATCCGCAGATAGATCCACTCCACGGACAGACAGGCCATCCCCCAGGTTCACGACAACATCCATGTCAAATACTGACCTGCCCTATACGGAGCAAGTACATCCAAACTCACGGGAAACTTGTCCACATCCAGGGGGCATCTGCACACCTCTGCTTCAACATCCTGCGCCCCAGCCACATAACCGTCCACCAGAGATAGCTGCAATGGATCACTGTGTGCTGCCAGATGACCTTCACACTCTCCGCCAACACTCATGAGGCAGGCCCCAACCCCAGACCCCAAACCAACCTTGTACGTCTGCAGCCGCCTCCCGATCTTGCACCATCCTCAGATACCTTTGTTGTGGATCTCTTAAAAAATATAAGCCAGAGGCACTGAGGGGCTGCGCAGATGATAATGAGTAAACTCGCAGCTTCTAAAGACCTAACCTCTTGGAATGAGCGAGGCAAATTTCTCTACAAGGGGCAACCGGTTGCAGGGTCACACATGTACGATCTAGTCAAAGGTCTCACTCACCCCAAAATCCTAACGCCTCAAAATGCGCCACGTGGTTTGGATCAGTTTCTGAGAGCCGCTGCTGAACTCAATATACCATCCACGCTCGTTGGTAATAATGAACACCGGCGACTGCTAGAAAATTTGAAGGACCCCCTACTACCAACGCCTATAAGTTCTGACGTTCGAAGGCTATCCCCTAAATGGTCTACCACTGCACCTGCGGTGCCACTTTGCAAAAAGACAGTGTCCAAACCCCTCACGTGGATTACGCCTTGATGTTTCTACAGACTTTTTGAATAATTGTGTGTATTATGTGTATAAACGTGTCTGTTTTTTTTTTCTTCATAGGTTTCTTCAATAAAGTTTGTCAAACTAATGACCCACCTACCAACCTGTTTGTAAAAAACACATGTTATAACTTTTCAATCCGTCTCAGTCGTCTTTTAAAACATTTAAGGTGCATGTATATTGAAATACAGCGTCTGAATGCATGTTTTAAAAAAAATATATATAATGTTTTTATTTTACACGTTCAACATAAAGCACACATCTGTTATAAACCCTTACAGTTTTGACAAGCTGCATATTCGGTTTTCACAGGTCTGACCGATGCCCTTGTGTTTTCTTTTACATATTTCACAACAATACTGTCATTGTTAACAAGATCCCTTGAATATAGATTTAGAAATTTCTAAACTAAACACCCTCTGCCATTTTACTGATGAAAAAAATACAGTGTTCCCCGCATGTGATGGCCAAGGAATCCTACAGCCTCAGCTTGTTATACTCCACCACATCTGCAGCTTTTTTCACAAACTTGAATATTGGCTGTGGATAGATACTGTGTTCAGGGAACTCTGCTGTACTGTCAAACACTGTAACCTTGTCCCTAGCTATGAACAAGGCGGCCCAATGTGTCCCACCCTTGTCATGAGGGTCTGTGTTAAAGACTAGGGTGCTCGGTCTTTCTGACCCTATTTCGCTTGGTAACCCATCGCTAGGGAAAACCCCTAAAAAGTATTTCCTAGCGCATTTATGCCTGTTTAAGAAGTCACGTATCTGCACAGTGTCCATTTCACAAATGTTTTAGAGATAGTCGAACAAAATCTGTCGATGGTTGATCTGAATGATGCTGTCGAATACCGAGAATACGACCATGTTCACATTCGTCCTCAGCGGCTCTGCGAAACGTATTTCAGCTTTTAGATTCCCATTTTTTACCAGGTTGTAGTGATCGCCACCTTCCATGTCGGGTATTAGGTCGAATGCGAACAGCGTGTATCCGCTCCCATAGCCTTCTCGTGAGACGGCCACACCACAGTCCCTTTGATGCTTCCCGGTTATCGAAACCAGCCCTTGATATTCCCTGATGTAATTGGTGGTTGTAAAATTGGGTGTGTAGGGTTTTGCAGGAATCACATTGCCTTCGTGGAACAACGCCGCGTAGTTGATACTGTAGTGTTTAAAATTGAAGGGGTTTGAGTCATAGGTACCGCTAAAAGCTGTATTGTCCACAAAGCCGATGATGATGAGTTTGGGTAGCTGCCCCAGAAATAAATTCTGCTGCTGTGTTAAGTGGGTACCTGCCGGTATACTGAATACCTTCAGAGATACTCTTTCCACAGCATACTTGGCGTTGGATCTTTGTAAAGCTTCGGTGTGCGCTAACCTGAAGCTCAGGGACACTTTCACTCGCTTTACAAACAGGCTCGCGGACAGGATGCTCAGCTTGTACTGTTCCGCATCCCCACTGATGAGGCAGAATGAGTCCTTGTTGCGATTGAGCTTGAGCTTAAGATCAATTCCGTTGATGAGCAGTTTATCTTGGAAGAAGAGGTCTGAATGTATGCGCCCCAGGAGGTCAAAGGTACGACTGGCTGCTGCCTGCCCCGCTCTTTTTTATTAAACCCTTATTGGCTCCATCCAGAGCTGTGATTTCAAACTGACCGTATGTATCCCGGTGAAAGAGACCCGCTGAAAGTTGTGTGTCAAGTGCGTCGCTACTGTAATTTAGAATGCTCTCGATGTAGGCTCTGTAGGCGTACATGTTATCGTTCTGGGTGATGAGTCGATTGCCCAAGGTGATGTCCACTTGATTAAACAGGGTAGCTAGCAGGTAAGCGATCGTTGCCACTTTAGCGTCGTCTTCAATGACGGTCCCATCGGCTTTTACGATTTTACACATAAGATGCAGCAACGTGTTGTTGAGATCCAAATACATATTCGTGGACCCTGACACAAAAAACTCTATGGGGGCCAACGGCGTCAATGCTGCTAAAGGTGATTCCTCCATGAAGAAGCTGTTTTCGATGCTTGTCTGCGTGGGTTTTAGAGTAAACAAGTCTAACTCTGATTTGGCGCACTCTCCTGATCCACAATGTACGAAGGCCATAGTGCTGTTTACGAGGCTTTAAAAAATATTTACTGTAGAACCGTTTCGCTTCTTCGCAGCTCTCTTCCTTCTTGGAGCTCTTCTTTTCTGAGTGCGTTTTGAAGAGCTCCTCCTTTTTTTATAGGGGACTGGAGGGTCCCTGCGTCTGGAAACCCGACGTTTCCTTTTGACACTCGCGCGTGGCTTATACACCAGCCCCGCTCCTTCTTGCAGCTGTTTGTTCATGCGCTCTGCAACCGCCGATGTAACAGACCCCACCACATCCTGGGCAATGCTCGTAGCAGCCGTCTTAACATGAGGTTTTGCAATTTCATAGCCTCTTCTCAGGAAAGGCATAGCTCTTCTAAACAGACTCCTAAAGAATCCTCCTAATCCGGCCCCGTACATAACAGGTGAACCTTGAAAGTACGGTGGTCCTCCATAACCGGCTTGACTTCTGTAATAGTCCCTGTACATGGACGGGTCACCGTATGTTTTCATAACCACCATTCCAGCTGCTTAATATCCCCTGTCGTGTCTAGGCCTTAAATGAAGCTTAACAATAACTTTCCCGTATTTAAAGGCCACCGGCTCATACTGATCATCGAAGATCATAATTGAAATTGTGTCAAAATGGTTTTTAGAAACTGCGACGTAGTCAGGTTTGTTAAATTGTATGTTGGCCATCGTATTATTATCACCCTGTACATGAACCCATCTTAACAGCGGCGAGTAACTATCCACAATCCTCTGAGCTTCTACAATCTCACCATACACATAGAGCGTGTAGAACCCCCCATTAATATCAGGGCATGTGTGATCTTGTTCCACCGGACTTTTCACATGTTGTACTGTACCTAAAACCCTTCTTAATTTACCGGAGCAGTTAAACAGGGTGTTGCGATTTATGGCTTTAAGAAACACCTTCCTTCTAACGTTATCTAGCACCAGATGAATATTCGGATGTGGTTCTATGGCAGCTATGGATTTGTTGATGGCTTCGACAATGCTTGAAGCGCTTGGGTAGTAGCCGTAAGGGAAGGATACGTGTATGCCCATGGGGTCCTGTTCACGCTTGATGTGAAACTTGGTTTCGGCCGCTGTAAATGTATTCCATGTTCCAGGGTACTGGATTTCTGTTAGGGCAACCTCCCAGTCCCCTTTCAAGTCCACAGGCTTAGCCAATTTGACAGTGTAATTAGAAATCTGATTGCTGGGGAACATGCCCTTAGAAGCGTTGGATGGTAAGGTTATATAAAAGGGCTTTGTCTCCATCGTATCAGCTGCTTTGAGCTCACACACCCTTCAGGGATCTGACCAACACCCAACTGTTAAATTTCTCAGGCCATCGCGCCATTTGACATATGCCTGGCACTTAGGACCGCTACCTTTCCTTTTTTAGAACCTTTTCAACCCTGTACACCCGGTTCGGATCATCGGGCACCTTTTGTAACTCTTCCTTGTAAAAAGCCCCAGACACCGTTTCCCCATCGTAGTCCTTTAACCTGTAAATATACAGCTCTTCCTTAAGCTACACACTTTCCACTATAAATATTTAATCGCTAAAAGTCTGTTGGCAACCCTTCGTGAAGACTCCTTTCAATTTTGAAATCCATACGTGATCACCTTTTTTAAAAACAGGCTTCTTCCCCTTTGTACAGAAATTACGGCTATAACCATTTCTCCAAACAGTTAACGAATCACTAGGTGTTACTTCTTCGGGTGCCCTTTTGATGGTCCTATGATAACTGGCATTATATACAGCTAAAAAAGCCTGTAGAACATCCACGTATCTGTAGGTGTTGTGGGCCATAAAATACCTCCACATCTTAGACTTTAAAGTTCTGTTAAACCGTTCTACAACAGCTGCTTTTACCTCCGTGTGTGTTACAAAATGTTGAACATTGTGCTGTTTTAATAATTTCTGAAATGCCTTGTTTAAGAATTCTTTTCTGGCGTCTGTTTGTAGTTTTTGAGGAATACGCCCCTTATCGAAGATGGCTTTAAAAGCGGTTGTGACGCTAGCCCTGCTTTTATCACGCAGTGCCTCTGCGTAGGCGTACTTGTACAACACATCTATGACGGTTAATATATAACAAGAGCCGTTGTTATGTTTTGCTATATCTTGAAGACTTATTATGTCCGCTTGCCATTGATAATCTATTTGCGCATTAACGATTGTCGGGCGTCTCTTAAAATGTCTTCTGGCCGGTTTATGGAGTGAAAACGCCTCCTCGCCTGATAACCACGTCTTCACAGCTTCTCTGCTTATCGACTCCTTTTCAGCCACAGCCCTTCTATATAGAGCATCAGCGCTCCCCAAGCTGGCAACTCCCCTAGTATCATAATAAAGTTTTCTTAACAGGACCCCCTGCATGTTATCAGCTGATACACACCATGCAATGAATGACGCTTGGTTTGTGTAAGAACGTTTTATTAAAAAATAAAGAATATTAGCAAAATCATAGACAATGGTTTCATATCTTTTCACATTATGCATAGTAAGTACGGCTTAACACAGAGCCACCCTTTTGGTTTAATATTCTACTAGTTTGTTCTAAATACAATCTATCATGTAACATTACATAAGACCTTGTTTAAAACAGTCTTCGGGGGGCCAAAGACCCTGCTTGTCTATTTTTTTTGTACAGATTACACATACGCCTTGCTATGAGTCTTTCTATCATCCTTCTATTGAAAGCAGTGTCCATCCCCTGCATAACGGTTAGTTTTAAGCTCGGGTCAAAGGCGTATCGGATCTCATTGAGTGCCACTGTCAAGATCCTCAACATATCAGGGTGGACATATTTCTTTTCATTATACAACCCGTACACAACCCTTAGCAGTTTATACACCTTGTAAGGGTCTAACAAAGTACAAATATATGGTATTGTTCTTGTTCTGTATGATTCACACAAGCATTCATGCGCCGCCTCCTGCGGATCGCTGATTTGATGACCGTGACAAAGGCTGTAATAGTCACGTTTGACACAGTTTAGTAAAACCGACGCGGCGAAAGCCTTAACTGCCCAGCCTGTCGTCGTAGGTCAATCCTGGCTCTTCCTTTTCACACGCGTCAGATTCGCATACAAACTTATCGCAGCCATCACGGTTTTGACATGTGGAACTTTCAGCTTGTTTTGAACACCACAGACAATTGAAAATTACATTGCTCGCTTTTACAGACCGCCACTCTGCCGCAGGCCTTTTTGGGGTTTCTCTCTAGGTTCAAAAGATGAAAGAATGACAATACGTTAGTTGAAGAAAGAAAATACAGCGTTATGTAGCGGACTGCTCATAACAATTTCCTACTAACCTCTGCATTTTCAACGCCCTCTGCGCGGCTCTGAAATCTTGAGAATCGCTAAGGTCCTGTGAGGACCCATCATCTTCGACGCTTGTCCCAGGCTGTCGCAGAATGACCTTCTCAGCAGCCGCATTCTCCTGAAGGTCCATGTCTTCATAGACGGGTGTGTTAGACGGTGTTACAGCCTCTTTACCATAGTGCATTATGAAGTATTTGCATCCAGCGGGTTTTGCTCTCTAGGGTCAAAAGAAGAAAGAATGACAATACGTTAGTTGAAGAAATAAAATACATCATTTTTGTAACTACCGGTTCATAACGTTTTCCTACTAACCTCTGCATTTTCACGGCCCTCTGCGGCGGCTCTGAAATCTTGCGAGTCGTTAATGTCCTGCGAGGCCCCAACATCTTCGACGCTTGTCCCAGGCTGTTGCAGACCGGCCTTCTCAGCAGCCATATTCTCCTGAAGGTCCATGTCTTCATAGACGGGTGTGTTAGGAGGAGCTACAACTTCTTCATCTTCCTCCATGTCCACTGAACTGAGGCCAGCAAGCACGCTGCCACTACACGAGCCCTCACTTTCGCTGCTGGCGCCCTTAATCGGGGCCATCCGGCATACGCCATCCGTGAGACTAAGTTCTTCGAGAGGCCTGCACATGCCGTTGCCAAAACCAGTAACCTCGCAGCCCATATCCTTAGGTGTTTCTTATTGAGCATTCTCGTCCATTACCAGGGGTGTTAAGCTGCGGTAATATCTATTGATAACGGCCTGGGAGCCATCCAACACTGGTCTTTTCACGAACGGGTTGTATCTCTTCATTTTGGCTGTGGGCACCTTTTCGTATTCGAACGTCTGCTTGCTGTTAACGGCTCTTGCTACATGCTTATCTGTATTCTAAGAAACCACAACCCCTAAAAGAGGCATACACCTCTACAACACAACACGGCCACATGGCCTCAGGACTGTTCCACAGCTGTTCAACCCCAAGCTGTCAGCAACCCCCAGTTTTTAACATGCCCAGACATTTCCATCCTACAGGCATGCACTTTACGCACTTTTAAACACATACATACACACATATCTCTGTTTTTGCTGCCAGACCTGTCACTTTTGGGACTAGCCCTACATGTCACCCCTTTTAAAACCAGAGTTATTGCGGCCAGCAGTTTGCGGCCAGACCTGTCACTTTTAGGACCAGCAGTTTGCGGCCAGACCTGTCATTTTTGTGACTAGCAGTTTGCGGCCAGACCTGTCATTTTTGCGGCCAGGATTTTGCGGTTGATGAGTGGTATCCCTACCTACTACTCCTATGTACCTTGGGCAATATATATATATGTTCTCTCGGAGCTGGGGCCACAGAACAGAAGGCAGCTGCCTAGTGGTGAGGTGCACGGCTAATAACAACAGCAAGTCGGTGAGACTGGAATTGATTTTAAAAGACACACTTGCGACACAGGTGCAGACTTCTTGTTTTATTGGGAGGAATCTTGTTGTTTAAATAGACGCCAGTGGTGATGTCTTAATCTGCACCCCCAGCGTTATGATGCACTCAGGCAAACTGCAATGGGTCCCGACGTGTAAAGCCAGAGTGCCCCCGGAGCACAGTGACGTAAGGAAATGAAGTGCTGTTCGTCCTGATGACAGAGGTACTCTCGAAGCTGGGGCCACAGAAGGCAGCTGCCTAGTGGTGAGGTGCAAGGCTAATAACAGCAAGTCGGTGAGACTGAAATTGATTTTAAAAGACACACTAACAGCAACTTGGGAAGAAAAGCTGGTTTTTAAAACAATGCGTATTTTGCACAGTGAGCTATTATTTTTTGCTCGCAGTTCACAGACTATGGATAATGCTTTATTTTAAAAAGACACTGGTAAAAGACACATTTGATAAATTGAGTGAGGTGTGGAGAGAGGAAGTATTTCTTCTATTGTAGTTTGATTGTGCTCACGTGCAGACTCTCTCTATATATTCACACAAACCAGCACTTTAAAAAGTTGGCAAAGGCTGCAGAGACAGCCGAAATGCGTTCTGGAGACAAGCTGCTGTGATTTTTTAATACACATATATATATATATATATATATTATCTACTGGCGGTCGCCAGTAGATAGTTATAGTTAGGACCGTGTTTCCATAGGAAATCCGCAACATTCTATTTTGAATAACTTTGGCGCCGGTTGATGAATCCTCGCCAAATTTTCAAAATAGGTGGGGCGCTCCGCTCCGCTATTACCCTGAAAGTCTCAGGGGGATTCGTCAAGCGGGGGCTGAGAAAAAAGGGGGGTCCCAAAACACGTTTTTCCCATGCAATTTTCCATAGGGACCTTTAGTCCAAGGTACAGCCCAAACGGCTGAACAGAATTACTTGAAATTTGGCAAAGAGGTAGTCCTCAGGTAAGGGATGTGCCTTTTGCAGGTCTGGTGTCAATCTGTTCAGTAGTTCCTGAGAAAATCAAAAGTAAAATCATATATATATGTGGGCGGAGCCTAACCACACATCTCATCCTGTTATCTGATTGGCTGTCAGCACTTCATCCAAGAAGTGTTGGCAGCCATCTTGGGACCAATATACATGATAGCACCTCATTAAAAAGCATTGCAGTTAATAGAAGGTTTTAAGACTTTAGTTACATTATAAATCATTTGTTGATGGTACCATACTCATTTTAGGAATTGTGGTATGTTCTAAGGTGATTTCACCATGTGAAAAAGCCTTCTGCTGGGATATCATGATTGAGAGAAAAATATTTTCTCATGCTTTTCCCACAGAGGTTTGGAAGGTGATCTATAAGCTAAACTGAGAGCATATTTTCTGTAAATTCACATTATCTTTCTCAGTCATGTGAGAATGAAGTCTGACATTCTCAGTAAAACATGTACATCCAACAAGGGCAGAGACTGTCAGTTGATTCCTTTGTGTTCTACTGCAGCTTCCCAGTGTGTTCCAAAGAACAACTAGAGCGCTAAAAGTTCTACTTATGATAAACGTATGGCACACCTGAAGCCATCTTGTTTGGATTAAAGTGGTAACTCTTAAAACATTTAATTTAAAAAGGAACAAAATTAGGGGGTTCATTTTTCCATAAAAAGTATGATTAGTGCTGCAGAAAGAAAAATTAGGGCACATTTTGAGTGACTTCTCAAATCCTCTTCTATTTCATTAAAAAATTCTGACATGCAGACTAAAACATGCACTTTCAATGCCTGGTGAGCAGTAGCTTTACTACAGTGATCTAATGAGAAAAAAGAGTGCTAACATTCTGAATTTATGGCAAATGTATGACACATCTGAATGCCTTCTTGATGGAATCAAAGTAAAAAACTGAAAGTATTTCCTACTGAGGAGACTGCAGTAAATGAGGAAATTAGGAAACTTCATAACAAATAAGTCTCCCAAGATAGCCACCAGAGACAAAAGAGCCCAAATGTAGCCCAAATATCACCCAGATGTAGCCCAAGTATAGCCCAATGACAGAATGTCCCAGAGTGTTCTTAAAAACAACTAGAGCGCTTACTGTCTTCATTATGACAAAAGTATGGCACACCTGAAGCCATCTTGATTGGAATAAACTGGTAACATTTAAAACATTTATTTTAAAAAGGAACACAGTGAGGGTGTTAATTTTGCCATAGAAATTATGATTAATGCTGAAGAAAGAAAATGAGGGCACATTTTGAGTGACTTCTCAAATCCTCTTCTATTTCATTAAAAAAAATTCTGACATGCAGACTGAAACATGCACTTTTAATACCAGGACCAGACTTCCATGGTGAACAGTAGTTTTACTACAGTGATCTAATGAGCAACTAGAGTGCTAACATTCAGAATTTATGGCAAATGTGTGACATATCTGAATACCTTCATGATGGAATCAAAGTAAAAAACTGAAAGCATTTCCTACTGAGGAGTCTGCAGTACATGAGGAAATTAGGAAACTTCATAACAAATAAATCTCCCAAAATGGCCACCGGAGACAAAAGAGCCCAAATGTAGCCCGAAATCACCCAGATGTAGCCCAAATATAGCCCAATGACAGAAGTGTGCAAAACACTTATTATTTTGTGTTTTTGCAGTGTTATATAGTGCAGACATGTCAGGTATTGGAGTGCTTTACATGAGCATTGGTTACATCACACAAGAACAAATTCATTTTGGTTGTAGACATGGGGAGACTAAGTGATTTGACCAGAATCACAGAATGTCGAGCTGAAGCAGAAACTCCAACCTGGTCCCCAGTTGCAAAGTCTGCAGTTCTGGAAGTAACACCACATCCTCTCCCCTAAGTGCAACATTTAATCAAGTGGTCAACTGGATAAAAAAACATAAAGATAACAAATAATTTAAAAGTGCTTTGTCGCTATTTGAAAACTCAGAAAATATGTCCTTATTTTAGTCTTTTAGAGCACTAACCATAATTTTGATGCCAATAAGACCCTCTCATATATGTAATTTCTAAAGGAAATGCTCTAGGTATTGCAGTTTTGATTACATTAAGATGACGTCAGGCGTTCCACACTTTTGTAATAAATATAGAATGTTAGCAATCTAGTTGTTCATTAGGATACTGTTGAGAGGCAGAGGCCAGGTGCACGGACTCTGAAAATTGAAGGCAGGTAGGAGGGTGCAAAGGCAACAATTTAACAACACTGAGCAGGCAGGAAGGGCCGTGGCAGCACAACCGACTATGGAGGGCAGTGGAAAGGGGGGCAGGGGCAACAAACCAACAATACAGGACTTGCAAGAGAGGCTGTGGCAATGTAATAGACCATTGTGGGCAGAGGGAAGAGGCAATGGTAGTACAACCATACATGCCAACAGACCCGATTCAGCCAGGAAACGTCCAATGTTTTTAAGCTCAAATGGGCTTAATTTGATCTGTCTCCTGTCTACAATCTCCTCTTTTTCAATGTAACTCAAAGGGGAAAATCAATACCCCAGTTTCTTTTCAAAATCTCCCTCTTACCAAGTTCAAAATGTTCGCAAGTATGGTACATTGGATCATGGAAGGAAATGGGGTAGGGACATGGACTTGGATAACAGAGGACAGGAGGGACATAGAGAGGTGCACCAAACTGACCCTGCAGGGCAGGCATCAGGGTTTGCAGCAGCACAATACACCACACAGGGCATGTGGGACGGGAGTGCAGCACAACAATCCATAGAAAGCAAGAGGGAGGGGACAGGACCATGCACATGGACAAGAGAGAACAGAGGGACAAGAGGCAATGGTAGCTAGCTGACCATAATGGACAGACAGGAGAGAAAGCTGCAGCATAACAGACCATAAAGGGCAGGAGGTACGGATCAGGGGCATTACAATGGAACAGACAAGCCAGGAGGGAGGGAGTAGGGGTCTGCACATGTAAACAGAGGGCTGGGGGCAAGGGGGCAGGGCAGGAGCAGCAAGATAGCCATGGAGGTCAGGCAGGATGGGCACTAGAAGCAAGACACACCATGAAGAGCAACAGTGAGACTGTGATGGCATACACACAGACCATGGAGGGAAGGTGGGAGGGGGTCAGGGGCAGCTAACTGACCACACAGGGAAGGTGGGAGGGGCCATGGCAGCACAGAAGACCATGCATGGCAAGTGGGAGGGTTAGTGGCAGCACAATGGCTATGATGGGCAAGAAGGAGGGTGCAGGGGCATGCACAAAGGACGATGGAGGATAGAAAGGAGGGTCAGGACCTGTGCACAGACAAGAAAGTTCAGGGGAAGGGGCCTCACAACAGACCGCACGGGGTAGGCAGGAGGAGCAGTTGCAGCACAACAGACCAGGGAGGGCAGAAAGGTGTGGCAGTACAATGGACCATGTAGGACAGGAGGAAGAGGATAGGGGCATGGCATGTGGACAGGCAGGGTGGAGGTGGCAGGGACAGGTTACAGTCATCTGACAATGCTAGGCAGGTGGGAGGGGAGTGGCAGCTCAACAGAACACTCAGAGTAGATAGGAGTGGCAGGTCCATGGAACATGGTGGGCAAAAAGGATGGAGCAGGGGCATGCACAAAGACATCGGAGGGCAGGGGGAAGGAGAATAGGGGCAGCAAGCTAAGCACAGAGTTTAAGCAGGAGGTCAATGATGGGGCATAGAATTGGGCAATCGAGGGCAGGAGGAGTGGACTGGTATATCATACTAAATTGAGGGCAGTGGCAGCACATCAGACCATGCATGGCAGGAGGGAGGAGGCTAGTCCATGGATTCAGACAACAGAGGATAGGGAGGAGGTGGATGGGGCAGCAAGCTAACTGTTCAGAGAATGCGGGTATTAGGAACTTTATTGTTTTTAAAACGTGTGTCTGTGCGAACTACTTAAAATATGAACAAGTATGCAGCATAATCTCACTTTTATTCAGGAAGAAGAGGACGTTTGTGACTGTGACTCCGGGCTCACTTGGCAGAAACACCCCCTGACCCTCCACCCCCTATCGCAAAATGTAATTCCCGTGAAAAGGGTAGGTGAACACAGTGTTATATAGAACATAGTCCTGAGAGCACGAATGAAAATGAAAACTAGATATAGTGTATGGTATAAACTATGCACCAAAAAGTGTGATATAAGATGAACCGGGCGTGAAATATAATATGCAATACATTGTGCGCAATGACAGATTCATTGGAGAGCGCGAGATAGCACAGGCACTAGCGCGTGCTATGTGATATGCGCCTTGGAGTGTAATATGCACAGGGCAGTGTTGTGTAACCTAACTAGTCTCTAAAGTTGTTATATAAAATATGTGCTGGGGAGTGTAACGTTGCATATGCACTGTGACAAAGATATGGATCCCAGATTGTAATATGTATGGCATACCACTGTGCGTTATAACATAGGCATCGAGGAAGGCACGTTAGATGGGGCAATATAACCTGTGCGAAGACAAGTGTGGCATGACATATTCACGGGGTGGTGTTACAGTGCACATGGGCTAGAGAGTGTCATAGCATATGCACTAGCTGGTGGAATACAACACAGAGGTGTGAGGCAATTGGCGGGCACTGGTGGGTGTAACACAGCATTGGGCTCTGCCAGGAGCACGCTGTGACTCTCAAGTGATGTTCGTCCCCTTTCCAGAGAGTAAAATAAAAAGTATTACACATCCGGCAGTGGATGTGTGTTTTATTAACCGTGAGGGGGGTTTCTTGCATAGTTTTGGTCGAATTTTTGTCGAATCCCCTTTGAATGGCTTGGTGTGCATGTGTATTAAATGTGCCCGTCAATAGCTACCCATGTTTGTATAAATAAACGACAAGGGTGTCTACCGGGATTAGGCCCGGTAGGGCATCAGACATGTCAGAGCTTCACTAGTGGTGTAAATACATTCCACGTGGATTCATTGTATGCATAGTCGTCTTTTAATGAATATCACGCAAATCATCATGGTGATAGGTACGTACGGTTTGTCCAGCATGTCCTAGGTGTGTCTATAAATATATATTTTTTAAAATAATAAAAAACAGTGGCCGGCCCTGGGGATTGGGGTCAAAAAAATATAATTAGGAGACAGGCCCTGGGGGATGGGGTCATCAGGGCCAATACATTAGAATAAGAAGGGGAACCACACAGCCCCCCTTCTTAAAAAATTTAAATAAATAAAAGACTGGCATCGTGCCGGAGGCCACGCCCCCTCCTTGCAGCACTCTGCAAACGCGCCCCCTGGCGAGTTGTAAGTTGGGGAATTAATTCCTCTTCAATACTGAGGGTCCCTGAGGGCCAACTAACCCAACAGGCATCTCCAGTATGCGCCAGGGAGCTGCGCTGCAGACAGGTGTTCGGAGGCCAAGCCCCTTTTTACAACTCTCTGCAACGCAGCTCTGTGGCGCTTACTGGAGGTACCTAGTGGTCTAGTTTGACCCTAGGGACCCTTAGGATTCAAGGGGACTTAATCTCTCAACTTAGAACGGCCACAGGGCGCGTTTACACAGTGGTGAAGGGAGGGGACGGGGCCTGAGGTGACGTGTGCAAACACGCACTATGGCACATTTTAAATTGGGGATATAATTTCCCTTCAATACTGAGGGCCCCTGGGGGCTAACTAGCCCACCAGGAGCTTCCAGTAAGCGCCACTGAGCTGCGTTGCAGAGAGGTGGTCCAGGTTGTGCCACTTTTTACACCTCTCTGAAATGCAGTTCTGTGGCGCATACTGGAGGTACCTAGTGGGCTAGTTGGACCCTCAGGATTCAAATTAACTTAATCTCCCAACTAAAAACGGCCACAGGGCGTGTTTACACAATGGTGAAGGGAGGGGTCGGGGCCTCAGTTAACGTGTGCAAACAAGCCCTGTGGCGCGTTTTAAGTTGGGGAAATAATTCCCCTTCAATCCTGAGGGCCCCTGGGGTCTAACTAGCCCACCAAGTGCTTCCAGTAAGCGCCACTGAGCTGCGTTGCAGAGAGGTGGTCTAGGCCGTGCCACTTTTTACACCTCTCTGCAACGCAGCTCTGTGGCGCATACTGGAGGTACCTAGTGGGCTAGTTGGACCCTAGGGACCCTCAGGATTCAAATGAACTTAATCTCCCAACTAAAAATGGACACATGGCGTGTTTACACAGTGGTGAAGGGAGGGGACGGGGCCTGAGTTAACGTGTGCAAAAACGCCCTGTGGCCTGTTTTAAGAGGTAGTTTTAATCCCCCTGCCCTATTATATACTAGGGGCTTACAGAGGAGGTCATGCTAATCACAGGGGGACCCCAACGCATAATGTTCCCTAGTGTATGTAGGTGTTTTCACTGTATTCTAAGTGTCTTTTAACATAGCACTGGCTCTAGGACTGGTTAGTCAGACTCAGTTACCACCAGTATCCGTCTGAAAAAGTTGAGGGTACAGGATGATTTTGCAACAAGGCTTCTTTCTGCTCTTCTTTTTGTTCTTTCTGCACGTTATCCTTCTTCCTGCACTTTTCTTCGTCTTTGAGGACTTCTGTTGCTTCTTTCTACACTTCTTTTTTTTCTTTCTGTGCATTTAAAAAACCTTTGAAATTCACAGAAAAAACCATAGGTTTCAGGCACGTTATAGTTAGGAATTAGCATTTAAAAAACCTCAGAAATTCACTGAAAAAACCATAGGTTTCAGGGGTGTTATAGTTAGCTGGACTTTTCACTTGTACAAATCCATTGAAATTCCCCCGTTATAGTTAGTTCAGCTAACTATAACTCGCCCGCCCGCAATGCACTGCTGATGACGTCACATATTACATCACTAATGACATGGTCAGTGACATCACTCATGACATCACTGATGACATCTCAAATGACATCACTGATGACATCACTGATGACATCATCCTTGTGATAGAGTGGCAGACCTCCTCTCACCCTAATATAACCTTTGATACACACATTCAAATATAGAGACTAAAATTTTCAAAACAATGGACATACCAATACCAGTTACAACAACCTCTTCAGTAATTCTAAGATCCACATACACATCCACTCATTCACCAACAGTCCTATACAGTCACTCATACATGTACTCACTCATCATATGTACTCATACACCTATACATCCTGTTACACAATGCCACTCATCCATAGAGTTACTCACACACATAGTCACTCATGCTAATAAAGAATCAAACATACATTTACTTGCATATACAGTTATACACACACCACCACACTTACTTCTACGGAAACTTACACATACTTAGTCTTTTAAACAATCACTTATAGAAACACATACTTATTCATACAGGAACTCTTTCAATCTCTCACTCTCACATATACTCACTTATATACACCAATAGTCCCATATACTAGTTTAAAACATATGTAGTTACTCATAAAGGCACTATTGAGACAGTCATTCACTCACTAACACACCCATACACACACTCATCCACCCATACAGTCCTGCACACATGCTGTCTTCAACACATACAAACAGTAAGTCACTCATTCATGACGTAATACCCCCACCGAACCATGCAGACACTCAGACTGATACTCAAAAAACCAACTAATAACCTATATAGACACCCATGTAGCTACTCACCAACCCATGCAGCCACTTATACACAAAGTGAGAGACTGATACAGATATTTACATATTTAAACATTACTCACTAAGCCATGTATTCACTATGATATACTTAATCAGTCAGTTACACAATCAATTTTTCAAAAACAAATCATCCATTTAGACACTTATATACCCATTTATTCTTCCATCGACCTTGAGATATACATATACAAAACATATTTAATTTTCAGAAAAACACACATTCACTGGATGATGTCATCAGTGATGTCATCAGTGATGTCATTTGAGATGTCATCAGTGATGTCATGAGTGATGTCACTGACCATGTCATGAGTGATGTAATATGTGACGTCATCAGCAGTGCATTGCGGGCGCGCGAGTTATAGTTAGCTGAACTAACTATAACGGGGGAATTTCAATGGTTTTGTACAAGTGAAAAGTCCAGCTAACTATAACACCCCTGAAACCTATGGTTTTTTCAGTGAATATATATATATATGAGCGGCGTGAGCAAGGCGGAAGTCAAAACTCGTAGTTTTTCTAGCCATTAAATAACTTTATTCAGAATGCTGTAGTGTCCGAGTATTTTCTGCTAATCGGAGGATTTTTTAAACGAAAATATATATATACATATATATACATATATACACGCCTTACAAAATCATGCATCCAGACCGGCGCAATTAGAGTCTACTCAATCACTCATGGAACTACATCAAATAAATATCACTACCACCCTAAATACAGGATTTAAACCCAAGTCTACTTTTGTACCCATCATGCCCAGGGATTCCATTGATACGTTTAATGAACTGATAACAGCAGAAGTAAAGAAACTGTACTAGTATGAAACCCAAACAGACAATACAAATCGAAATGCACAACAGTATAAATACCATCAATTAATCCAAAAATATCAGGACAACGACTCAGTAGTTGTCCGGAACTCGGATAAAGGTGGCAATGTGGTCATCTGGCCGAAAAAATGATATATGGAGGAAGCTATGTCTCAATTCAGTGACCGTAATTGCTATAAGTTAAGCAATAAACAAGTCATCACAGCGGTACAAAATGAGCTATTTGCTAAACTCTTGGCCTGGAAAAGTGCAGGATTAATCAACTAAAAAGAATACAGGTTTCTTAAAAATGACTATCCAATCATGTCCGTTATTTACTTTATGCCTAAAGTACATAAGACATTTTACGACCCCCGGGAGGGCCAATAATTTCTGCAAAATAGAGCCAGCTTGAAAATGTGTCTGTCTACATTGATTTCTTCCTACAAGACCTGATCAAAGCCTTACCGTAATACAAACAGGATACCACTGACTTTTTAAAACAAGTCCACTGCCTACAATGGCAAGATGACTATTTGCTAATGTCATTAGACATCTCTAACCTGTATACATCGATACATCATAATGACGGAGTTAGGGCATTGGAACATTTCTTAGGCACCAGACCGATTGAATTCTATCAGCACAACAAAATGCTTATCAGTCTGACAAGATTTTTCTTGGAGAATAATTACTTTTTGTTCCAACAGCAGGTCTATCAACAAACAAGAGGCCGCGAGGCCTAGGTAGATCGAACGTGCGGGGAGGCAGTGCGCGGTGAGGGGCTGAGGCCGGCACTCGCAACTACACCCTCAGCGATAGCCACTGGCACGACTGCTAGTGCCAGGGAGAACGCCCAGATCAGCGAAAGCACCAGCAAGGCATGGACCCCCGAGGCCAGCGGACAGACGGCGGTTCCCCGAGGCCTGCTTACAGAAAGCAGAGATTCCCCGGGGGCAGTCACGAGTAGCTAGCGGTGCCTGGAGGCGGTGGTGGCAGCAGGCCGAGAGGAGGCGCCGGGCCGACCCGACGAGTGCCATCTCGTGAAGCTGAGGTGAGGAGTGTGACCAGCGCGAGGCACGGACTTGCAGCAGCAGTACGGAGCGAGAGGCGGCGGCCTGAGCCGGAGCTGTAACCTGTAACTGACAGGGTGTCCTGTTGCTAGAAAGGAGTTGCGGGATCCTGGCGGGATCCTACCGCAAAATGCGAGTCTGTGCAGTGCGCGAAAGAAACGTGCTGAGGGGGCAATCTCCAGTAATCGCCTCCCGCAGTTGAGGCCGCTGGGGTGACGTGACCCCTTGGAAGACCGCAAAGCAGCATGGATCAGCGGCCGTAAGAGGAGGCGGGTGGCCGCTGAACAACACGAGCGGACTGCAGCGAGACTGGGGCGAGAACCGGATCCAGGTAGGAACCGCCGAGGTCTCCTATTGCAGCAGAGACCACCCAACTCACTTGGCAGATTGGGGAAGTAAATCAGTGGACCAGGCCTGGAATCCAAGGGGGAGGAGGATAACCACTGGGCAGCTGGCCGCTCTTCAGTTGCGACTTAGAACATTGAGAACTCCAGCCAAAGCGACACTGAGATGCCACGGGAGCCCTGGGTATGAGAGGGCGGCAGCAGACGGGCCGGATGAGCGCCATCTTGAAGGTCGCGATCGCTGCTGCGACTGGGATGTGATGAGTGGCCAGAGCACAGGGCAGAAACACAGGGACACCTCTGGGACACCCCGGGGTAGAAGCGGATCAGAAGCAACTTCCCGTGCTGAAGCAGTGGAGCGGACATAACACAGCAACCCACCGGAGATGACCCCACCGGCTGCCACATGCAGGGCGCAGGCACTCCCCTGCTGCGGTGCATCCAGGGACGCGAAGCCTACCAGCCGCGGGGACTGCTTCTGAATCGAGACGTTAACCACAGGGAAGAACGCCCACAGAACGCAAGCCTAGTCAAGTAACACGAATGATTCACGATTGAGGGCGAGCCCAGAGTCTCTTAGATCAAGATCAGTGACCCGTCGACAGTCGAGACCGACCGCACTAAGGGCTGCTCACGAATGCCAAAGGCGCAGCAACTTGTAATGGGCCGGCTAAGAGACAAGACACAGCAAGGACCACCACGCACAGTAAGCCTGGACCCCCCACACGCGAGACACAGCGGAGAGATGGAATTGCAGGCGGCGACTCTAGCGGCCATGATGGATTTGGTGCTCACAGCGGTGGAAAAGATTGGTGCCGCCCTAGAACAGACCAGGCGTCCCTGGAAACACAGATTGATAAAGTCACCTCAGACTTCAGCCTCCTGCATGCAGACCACCGTAAACTGGCCGATACGGTTAGGGCCCATGGCCCAACCCTTCAAGAACTTCAGCCTGTCACCCAGAGCCATGCCGCTGTGCTAACAGACATGATGGACAGTGTGTATACGCTCGAAGACAGAGTAGAAGATGCAGAAGGGCGCTCCCGGTGCAACAACATTAGCGTGGTGGGCCTTCCAGAGGGGGAGGAAGGTAGAAGCCCGGAGCAATATCTTGAGCACTGGCTACGAGACCTGCTGCCTCAGGGGGCATTCTAACTGCAATTTGTAGTGGAGAGGGCACATCGGGTGCCGGCGCAGAAGCCTCAACCGGGCGCCAGGCCCCGACCGTTCCTCTTTAAACTCCTTAATTATAGGGAAAGAGATGTGGTACTGCGCGAAACCCGGAAGCTAGGTGACCTTCAAGTGGGCAGCAGTCAAGTCATGTTCTTTCCAGACTACACCGCACTCGTGCAGCGACGCAGAAGCAATTACACGGCAGTGAAGAATCAACTCCGGGAACTGGAGCTGCCCTACTCCCAGCTATTCGCCGCCAGGCTGAGAGTGGTAACAAAAGAGGGGACCCGCTTCTTCGATTCTCCCGCGGAGGCGTGGGACTTCCTGGAGGAGTCGGGGCTGTAGAAAGGAACACGCCCTCTGGGCCCGGATACTGGCAACTCGACAGAGCGGAGACCTCGAAGGCGGAGAAGACGTGGGGCATTCCAGTCTGCAAGGTCAGGTCCAGTAGCGCCAAATCCGGAGAAAATCAGGATGGAGCGACGGGATGTCTTAGAGGCAGTAGCAACTCTTAGAGCTGCGCACAGTAGTGAACGCATGGAAGCCCACATGCGAGACACATCTATCTGAAGACATGAGCCTACCAGTGGTAACCCCACTGATGACATCATATGATATCATAATGCTGCACTGGACTCAGTCATAGTCATCTTCCGCAAGTAGAGCTTTGTTTGCTTGTTTTCTTTACACATGTTATTTGAGCACGCCGCACAACAGGGGTGCCACTATGGTGCAAACTGGTGCACACAATACCTCCAGAGACAGTTAGGTGACCCACTGAGCACAAGTCCGACCGTACCACGTATCACACTGAGATAACTAGGAGATGGCGGCACTCTACTACAACCCATGCCAGACCTGCGCACTGTCCCAGACAATCAGCACGATGATGCATCTCCGAAGCACACTGGGGACAATAGGGGGAGACAGTAAAGACAAGACACCGCTAGCGCGCGTGCACCACCAGGCACTACACTGGACTAGTTCATTATCAATACCCGTTACAGACGTTTGGATGGACTTTCCCGTGGGATACGCCCCAACTGTTATGATGTTTGCAGTTGTTATGTTGTTTCCATTGCAGTAAACCAACATACCCCCTTGACCATGGCACCCACTTGCCAGTGCAACCTTCCTCACACCCACCACTGCAGCTGACTCACCAGCTGAGCGATGACACAAACTAACATACTTAACATGGAATATACGCGGCATGCACACACCCACGAGGCGCTATTCTATATTTTCCTACCTCCAGAGACATTTGGTGGGTATCGCCCTCTTACAGGAGACACACATGACACAGGCAGAGCTTAACAGACTACTCAGGCGCTGGAGAGGTCAGTTATACGGCACCACATTTTCAGCACACGACTGAGGCTCATTGATCTGGGTACGGGCAGGCACCCCATTTATCTGTGAAGACGTGGTAACAGACCAAGAGGACAGGCACACCTTCGTGCGTGGGAAGTTAAATGGCCAAACAATACTGCTGGGGTCGGTATACGTCCCCAATGTAGACCAACCGTCATTCCTAGCACAACTATCACAGGTCCTGACCTCCTACACCGGACTCCCCTGGCTGCTGGGTGAAGATTATAACATGGTGCTTTATGTTCACTTGGATAGATCTTTTCCCCCTCTCCGCATGATAATGGCAGTGTCAAACACGCAAGCATTCGGGAATTGGCTTTCGAATTGGACATTACAAGACATGTGACACAACCTCAACCCAACCGAGCGAATCTACTCCTATTACTCTACAGTGCATGATCTCCATGTACGGCTAGACAGGTTGGTGGGTTCCCAATCCTTGCTCCCGCTAGTTGCAAAATCGGAATATCTGGGGCAGATGCACTCTGATCATAACCCTCTGTGGTTTCATTTTAGTTGGGGAGCAGATCGCCCTCCGTGCCCAAATGGCGACGTCAAATGAGTGCGCTAGAGGACCCAGAGTTTTGTTCATCGCTGGGGACGGCAATCCTCACGTACTTTGACATTAATGACGGGACGTCAGGCAATGCACTGGTAAAGTTGGATGCCCACAAAGTGGTGACCAGGGGACACTGTCTGGGGGCCACGTGGAACATACGTAAGAAGCTATCAACCTCGCTTACACAATTGGAATCCAAGCTGTTAAAATACGAGCGTGAAGGGGAGGGGAGTGGCAGGCACTCGAGCCGACTGGAGGAGCTTTGCGTCCACCATGCAGAGCTCCTGGAGCACTGAGGTGTCATAATTACACAGCTCATACGGCCCGCACGCATGCTATGGCCGATAGAGCGGGCCGATTGCTTGCTTGGCTGCTGCGGCAGGAAGGCAGCTGTGCCCCGATAGGAGCAATACGCACGGCAGAGGGGACCTTGGTTTACACTTAACGCGAGATACACAAAACAATTACCGACCACTACGCCCAACTCTACAGATCTAGAGGAAGTGGCCCTAAACATGTCTTGGAGAGATTCTTGGACTCTGTCCAATTGCCCACGGCCTTGGAGGAGCATCAGGAGGTGCTTAACAAGCCCCTCTCCTTAGAAGAGATTGGGGAGGCGATCAAATCCATGGCATCTGGAAAGATGCCCAGGCCGGACGGACTGCCAGCCGAATACTATAAAGCGTACCACGAAGTTCTGGTGCCACATCTCCACGCACTATACACCAAGGCACTGGAGGAATGCACTCTACCCCCCTCGATGCGGGAAGCATACTTAGTCTCCCTGCTAAAGCCAGACAGAGACCCCACAGCCCTGGGGTCATACCGACCCTTGGTGTTACTCAAAGCAGCCTTTAAGATCCTCGCTAAAGTGTTAGGAGAAAGATTAACGGTGGTGGTCCCCCTGTTAGTTCACAGTGACAAAAATTGTTTTGTGTCCGCACGGTGCACGTCGCTGAACCTGCGGAGGTACTTCAGGGTGGCGACCGAAGCTGTATGGGAGTGGCCCAGAGCGGGATGTCTCATCCTAGACCTGGAAAAAGCATTTGATTGCTTAGAACGGAGCTACCTGTCGGCGGTGCTGTTGAGATACGGACTGGGCATGGGGTTCCTCCAGATGGTCGATCTACTGTACAAAAACCCCACAGTCCGAGTACGGTTGGGTCCATATATCTCTGATGCCATACCGGTGTGCCGGGGCACCAGACAGGGGTGCCCCTTGTCCCCTCAATGTTCGCGTTGGCAATGGAGCCCCTAGCAGTAGCGATACGTGCAACGCTAGGGGATGGAATACCGCTGGGGATGCGGTGCATCAAGTGTCACTATATGCAGACGACCTGCTGGTCTATGTGAAGGACATAGAGAACATACCCGACCAGTTGGCACACCTGCTGCAGAACTTCGCCACCCTTTCGGGACTCCGAGTGAACGCTGGCAAGTCCTGCATCTATGCGTTTGGAGAGGGAAACCTTGACCCAGGGTATACTCTTAGTGGTACGTGCGTACAGTGGAAGGAGTGCACCTTCTGCTACCTGGGGATGCAGATATACTGCCAGCTGTAAGACCTGTTTGACGGAAACCTGGGGAGGTCTATAACGGCGATCAAATCGCAGGTGCGCATCTGGAGCACACTACGTCTGACGACCACTGGCAGGGTAGCGCTCGCTAAAATGGTCATGCTTCCCCAACTTCTGTACTATTTCGCTAATTTACCCCTGTTTATTCCTGCGGCCTTCTTTACCACACTCACTAAACTGCTAAGAGACTTTATCTGGGGCAACGCTCAGCATAGACTGACATTAGCGAAATTATATTTGCCGACTGATCAGGGAGGCCTAGCTGCGCCCTGTTTCGAACACTATTATCTTGCCGCCCAACTGCAATGAATAGCCCGCTGACTCACAGACAGGGGTCGAGAGGACACGGCAACTGTGCTGCCGCCCTACTCGCTGGAGCAAATAACCAGACTCTTTCACCCTGCTGCCAACGCCATGCCGCAAGGGCCGCTTCTATTAGCGGTGACATACAAATGCTACCGCAGGGCCCTATATCTCACCAGAGCTATAGTTCCCTATGTACCCGCAATACCACTGGAGGAATCTCCTACCGGAGCCGGGGTGCTCCCATCTCTTACAATCGCAGAATGGCGGAAAGCTGATATACAAACCCTCGGGGATCTATATCGAGATGGCACGCTCATACCATATGAGTCCTTAGTGGCAGAGGAGGGGCTTCCACCTGGGCAGTTCCTAGTACACCGCTCACTAGTAGCGAAACTGAACGCCAAATCGGGGGATATGACTATGGAGCCCAGCCAACACCTAACTATACAGTATCTGCACGTTATGGGGAGAGGCAGGCACCTTGTTCGCTGGTTTGCAGTGCCGAACTGCCAAGCCAGGTCCTACCTGGGCTGGAAACAAGCATCCTGGGACCGGTTTCAGGGTAAGTCACCCTTCTTCAGCAAGGCTGCATTCTGTCCATCAATAGTTCTTTTTGCATTTGTCAACCCGAGTGGGACGGGTATGCTCAGACGTGAGTCCCGTGCTCTCCATGCCACTGGAATCAAGGTATCCTGGCTGAAGAGGGGTGAAACCCCGAAACTGGTCCTAGGATGCTTGTTTCCAGTCCAGGGAGGACCTGGCCTGGCAGTTCGGGCTCGACTGTTCCCATCGGGCACAGGGTCAAGACTGATTTGCATATGGCTGGGTCCAAACTGTAATGGCATGGTGAGCAAATAAACGATGGATTTAGGCCCAGATCTCTGTACTGGGGTGAATGTATGACATTGTTCTGCATTCTATCCAACAATAGTTCTTTATCCACTTATGGTGAAGCACTCTAGCTTTTTTAACCCACAACCTGATAGGGCAACAGAGTCCGTAAGCTACAGTTCAGCAGCCCAATTTGAATCCAAAGCACAGTGTTCCACCTGGGGCCAGCCAAACTCGTGGTGGGTGCAACCGGGAAGCCTGTGGGTCTGGATGGTTGGAAATAGGGGACACAAGGTTGTTTGTTCCCAGGATTTTCGTGAAGTTCCCCGACTGCACCACATATCGAATTCCAACATACTGCATGATGGGAGCAGTAGTCTCTGACTTGGGGCTACTAAGGAGTCAGCAAGACAATGCAATGCAGGTGAGCTTCCTGCCACTGTGTAAGGAGGAGCTTAAATAGGACATTTATTGGGTGACTTCGACTACGAACTGTGGCATTTGGAAAAAGGCTAATCGTCGAAACGCGTCATGCCTATGAGTACCCAATAAACGACCTGTGAAGCCCCGCTGTGTCCCTTGTTTCTATTCGGATGGGAGGAGAAGTTTTGCATCATATATATATAGATTCACTGAAAAAACCATAGGTTTCAGGGGTGTTATAGTTAGCTGGACTTTTCACTTGTACAAATCCATTGAAATTCCCCCGTTATAGTTAGTTCAGCTAACTATAACTCGCGCGCCCGCAATGCACTGCTGATGACGTCACATATTACATCACTCATGACATGGTCAGTGACATCACTCATGACATCACTGATGACATCTCAAATGACATCACTGATGACATCACTGATGACATCATCCAGTGAATGTGTGTTTTTCTGAAAATTAAATATGTTTTGTATATGTATATCTCAAGGTCGATGGAAGAATAAATGGGTATATAAGTGTCTAAATGGATGATTTGTTTTTGAAAAATTGATTGTGTAACTGACTGATTAAGTGTATCATAGTGAATACATGGCTTAGTGAGTAATGTTTAAATATGTAAATATCTGTATCAGTCTCTCACTTTGTGTATAAGTGGCTGCATGGGTTGGTGAGTAGCTACATGGGTGTCTATATAGGTTATTAGTTGGTTTTTTGAGTATCAGTCTGAGTGTCTGCATGGTTCGGTGGGGGTATTACGTCATGAATGAGTGACTCACTGTTTGTATGTGTTGAAGACAGCATGTGTGCAGGACTGTATGGGTGGATGAGTGTGTGTATGGGTGTGTTAGTGAGTGAATGACTGTCTCAATAGTGCCTTTATGAGTAACTACATATGTTTTAAACTAGTATATGGGACTATTGGTGTATATAAGTGAGTATATGTGAGAGTGAGAGATTGAAAGAGTTCCTGTATGAATAAGTATGTGTTTCTATAAGTGATTGTTTAAAAGACTAAGTATGTGTAAGTTTCCGTAGAAGTAAGTGTGGTGGTGTGTGTATAACTGTATATGCAAGTAAATGTATGTTTGATTCTTTATTAGCATGAGTGACTATGTGTGTGAGTAACTCTATGGATGAGTGGCATTGTGTAACAGGATGTATAGGTGTATGAGTACATATGATGAGTGAGTACATGTATGAGTGACTGTATAGGACTGTTGGTGAATGAGTGGATGTGTATGTGGATCTTAGAATTACTGAAGAGGTTGTTGTAACTGGTATTGGTATGTCCATTGTTTTGAAAATTTTAGTCTCTATATTTGAATGTGTGTATCAAAGGTTATATTAGGGTGAGAGGAGGTCTGCCACTCTATCACAAGGATGATGTCATCAGTGATGTCATCAGTGATGTCATTTGAGATGTCATCAATGATGTCATGAGTGATGTCACTGACCATGTCATTAGTGATGTAATATGTGACGTCATCAGCAGTGCATTGCGGGCGGGCGAGTTATAGTTAGCTGAACTAACTATAACGGGGGAATTTCAATGGATTTGTACAAGTGAAAAGTCCAGCTAACTATAACACCCCTGAAACCTATGGTTTTTTCAGTGAATTTCTGAGGTTTTTTAAATGCTAATTCCTAACTATAACGTGCCTGAAACCTATGGTTTTTTCTGTGAATTTCAAAGGTTTTTTAAATGCACAGAAAGAAAAAAAAGAAGTGTAGAAAGAAGCAACAGAAGTCCTCAAAGACGAAGAAAAGTGCAGGAAGAAGGATAACGTGCAGAAAGAACAAAAAGAAGAGCAGAAAGAAGCCTTGTTGCAAAATCATCCTGTACCCTCAACTTTTTCAGACGGATACTGGTGGTAACTGAGTCTGACTAACCAGTCCTAGAGCCAGTGCTATGTTAAAAGACACTTAGAATACAGTGAAAACACCTACATACACTAGGGAACATTATGCGTTGGGGTCCCCCTGTGATTAGCATGACCTCCTCTGTAAGCCCCTAGTATATAATAGGGCAGGGGGATTAAAACTACCTCTTAAAACAGGCCACAGGGCGTTTTTGCACACGTTAACTCAGGCCCCGTCCCCTCCCTTCACCACTGTGTAAACACGCCCTGTGTCCATTTTTAGTTGGGAGATTAAGTTCATTTGAATCCTGAGGGTCCCTAGGGTCCAACTAGCCCACTAGGTACCTCCAGTATGCGCCACAGAGCTGCGTTGCAGAGAGGTGTAAAAAGTGGCACGGCCTAGACCACCTCTCTGCAACGCAGCTCAGTGGCGCTTACTGGAAGCACTTGGTGGGCTAGTTAGACCCCAGGGGCCCTCAGGATTGAAGGGGAATTATTTCCCCAACTTAAAACGCGCCACAGGGCTTGTTTGCACACGTTAACTGAGGCCCCGACCCCTCCCTTCACCATTGTGTATACACGCCCTGTGGCCGTTTTTAGTTGGGAGATTAAGTTAATTTGAATCCTGAGGGTCCAACTAGCCCACTAGGTACCTCCAGTATGCGCCACAGAACTGCATTTCAGAGAGGTGTAAAAAGTGGCGCAACCTGGACCACCTCTCTGCAACGCAGCTCAGTGGCGCTTACTGGAAGCTCCTGGTGGGCTAGTTAGCCCCCAGGGGCCCTCAGTATTGAAGGGAAATTATATCCCCAATTTAAAATGTGCCATAGTGCGTGTTTGCACACGTCACCTCAGGCCCCGTCCCCTCCCTTCACCACTGTGTAAACGCGCCCTGTGGCCGTTCTAAGTTGAGAGATTAAGTCCCCTTGAATCCTAAGGGTCCCTAGGGTCAAACTAGACCACTAGGTACCTCCAGTAAGCGCCACAGAGCTGCGTTGCAGAGAGTTGTAAAAAGGGGCTTGGCCTCCGAACACCTGTCTGCAGCGCAGCTCCCTGGCGCATACTGGAGATGCCTGTTGGGTTAGTTGGCCCTCAGGGACCCTCAGTATTGAAGAGGAATTAATTCCCCAACTTACAACTCGCCAGGGGGCACGTTTGCAGAGTGCTGCAAGGAGGGGGCGTGGCCTCCGGCACGATGCCAGTCTTTTATTTATTTAAATTTTTTAAGAAGGGGGGCTGTGTGGTTCCCCTTCTTATTCTAATGTATTGGCCCTGATGACCCCATCCCCCAGGGCCTGTCTCCTAATTATATTTTTTTGACCCCAATCCCCAGGGCCGGCCACTGTTTTTTATTATTTTAAAAAATATATATTTATAGACACACCTAGGACATGCTGGACAAACCGTACGTACCTATCACCATGATGATTTGCGTGATATTCATTAAAAGACGACTATGCATACAATGAATCCACGTGGAATGTATTTACACCACTAGTGAAGCTCTGACATGTCTGATGCCCTACCGTGCCTAATCCCGGTAGACACCCTTGTCGTTTATTTATACAAACATGGGTAGCTATTGACGGGCACATTTAATACACATGCACACCAAGCCATTCAAAGGGGATTCGACAAAAATTCGACCAAAACTATGCAAGAAACCCCCCTCACGGTTAATAAAACACACATCCACTGCCGGATGTGTAATACTTTTTATTTTACTCTCTGGAAAGGGGACGAACATCACTTGAGAGTCACAGCGTGCTCCTGGCAGAGCCCAATGCTGTGTTACACCCACCAGTGCCCGCCGATTGCCTCACACCTCTGTGTTGTATTCCACCAGCTAGTGCATATGCTATGACACTCTCTAGCCCATGTGCACTGTAACACCACCCCGTGAATATGTCATGCCACACTTGTCTTCGCACAGGTTATATTGCCCCATCTAACGTGCCTTCCTCGATGCCTATGTTATAACGCACAGTGGTATGCCATACATATTACAATCTGGGATCCATATCTTTGTCACAGTGCATATGCAACGTTACACTCCCCAGCACATATTTTATACAACAACTTTAGAGACTAGTTAGGTTACACAACACTGTCCTGTGCATATTACACTCCAAGGCGCATATCACATAGCACGCGCTAGTGCCTGTGCTATCTCGCGCTCTCCAATGAATCTGTCATTGCGCACAATGTATTGCATATTATATTTCACGCCCGGTTCATCTTATATCACACTTTTTGGTGCATAGTTTATACCATACACTATATCTAGTTTTCATTTTCATTCGTGCTCTCAGGACTATGTTCTATATAACACTGTGTTCACCTACCCTTTTCACGGGAATTACATTTTGCGATAGGGGGTGGAGGGTCAGGGGGTGTTTCTGCCAAGTGAGCCCGGAGTCACAGTCACAAACGTCCTCTTCTTCCTGAATAAAAGTGAGATTATGCTGCATACTTGTTCATATTTTAAGTAGTTCGCACAGACACACGTTTTAAAAACAATAAAGTTCCTAATACCCGCATTCTCTGAACAGTTAGCTTGCTGCCCCATCCACCTCCTCCCTATCCTCTGTTGTCTGAATCCATGGACTAGCCTCCTCCCTCCTGCCATGCATGGTCTGATGTGCTGCCACTGCCCTCAATTTAGTATGATATACCAGTCCACTCCTCCTGCCCTCGATTGCCCAATTCTATGCCCCATCATTGACCTCCTGCTTAAACTCTGTGCTTAGCTTGCTACCCCTATTCTCCTTCTCCCTGCCCTCCGATGTCTTTGTGCATGCCCCTGCTCCATCCTTTTTGCCCACCATGTTCCATGGACCTGCCACTCCTATCTACTCTGAGTGTTCTGTTGAGCTGCCACTCCCCTCCCACCTGCCTAGCATTGTCAGATGACTGTAACCTGTCCCTGCCACCTCCACCCTGCCTGTCCACATGCCATGCCCCTATCCTCTTCCTCCTGTCCTACATGGTCCATTGTACTGCCACACCTTTCTGCCCTCCCTTGTCTGTAGTGCTGCAACTGCTCCTCCTGCCTACCCCGTGCGGTCTGTTGTGAGGCCCCTTCCCCTGAACTTTCTTGTCTGTGCACAGATCCTGACCCTCCTTTCTATCCTCCATCGTCCTTTGTGCATGCCCCTGCACCCTCCTTCTTGCCCATCATAGCCATTGTGCTGCCACTAACCCTCCCACTTGCCATGCATGGTCTTCTGTGCTGCCATGGCCCCTCCCACCTTCCCTGTGTGGTCAGTTAGCTGCCCCTGACCCCCTCCCACCTTCCCTCCATGGTCTGTGTGTATGCCATCACAGTCTCACTGTTGCTCTTCATGGTGTGTCTTGCTTCTAGTGCCCATCCTGCCTGACCTCCATGGCTATCTTGCTGCTCCTGCCCTGCCCCCTTGCCCCCAGCCCTCTGTTTACATGTGCAGACCCCTACTCCCTCCCTCCTGGCTTGTCTGTTCCATTGTAATGCCCCTGATCCGTACCTCCTGCCCTTTATGGTCTGTTATGCTGCAGCTTTCTCTCCTGTCTGTCCATTATGGTCAGCTAGCTACCATTGCCTCTTGCCCCTCTGTTCTCTCTTGTCCATGTGCATGGTCCTGTCCCCTCCCTCTTGCTTTCTATGGATTGTTGTGCTGCACTCCCGTCCCACATGCCCTGTGTGGTGTATTGTGCTGCTGCAAACCCTGATGCCTGCCCTGCAGGGTCAGTTTGGTGCACCTCTCTATGTCCCTCCTGTCCTCTGTTATCCAAGTCCATGTCCCTACCCCATTTCCTTCCATGATCCAATGTACCATACTTGCGAACATTTTGAACTTGGTAAGAGGGAGATTTTGAAAAGAAACTGGGGTATTGATTTTCCCCTTTGAGTTACATTGAAAAAGAGGAGATTGTAGACAGGAGACAGATCAAATTAAGCCCATTTGAGCTTAAAAACATTGGACGTTTCCTGGCTGAATCGGGTCTGTTGGCATGTATGGTTGTACTACCATTGCCTCTTCCCTCTGCCCACAATGGTCTATTACATTGCCACAGCCTCTCTTGCAAGTCCTGTATTGTTGGTTTGTTGCCCCTGCCCCCCTTTCCACTGCCCTCCATAGTCGGTTGTGCTGCCACGGCCCTTCCTGCCTGCTCAGTGTTGTTAAATTGTTGCCTTTGCACCCTCCTACCTGCCTTCAATTTTCAGAGTCCGTGCACCTGGCCTCTGCCTCTCAACAGTATCCTAATGAACAACTAGATTGCTAACATTCTATATTTATTACAAAAGTGTGGAACGCCTGACGTCATCTTAATGTAATCAAAACTGCAATACCTAGAGCATTTCCTTTAGAAATTACATATATGAGAGGGTCTTATTGGCATCAAAATTATGGTTAGTGCTCTAAAAGACTAAAATAAGGACATATTTTCTGAGTTTTCAAATAGCGACAAAGCACTTTTAAATTATTTGTTATCTTTATGTTTTTTTATCCAGTTGACCACTTAATTAAATGTTGCACTTAGGGGAGAGGATGTGGTGTTACTTCCAGAACTGCAGACTTTGCAACTGGGGACCAGGTTGGAGTTTCTGCTTCAGCTCGACATTCTGTGATTCTGGTCAAATCACTTAGTCTCCCCATGTCTACAACCAAAATGAATTTGTTCTTGTGTGATGTAACCAATGCTCATGTAAAGCACTCCAATACCTGACATGTCTGCACTATATAACACTGCAAAAACACAAAATAATAAGTGTTTTGCACACTTCTGTCATTGGGCTATATTTGGGCTACATCTGGGTGATTTCGGGCTACATTTGGGCTCTTTTGTCTCCGGTGGCCATTTTGGGAGATTTATTTGTTATGAAGTTTCCTAATTTCCTCATGTACTGCAGACTCCTCAGTAGGAAATGCTTTCAGTTTTTTACTTTGATTCCATCATGAAGGTATTCAGATATGTCACACATTTGCCATAAATTCTGAATGTTAGCACTCTAGTTGCTCATTAGATCACTGTAGTAAAACTACTGTTCACCATGGAAGTCTGGTCCTGGTATTAAAAGTGCATGTTTCAGTCTGCATGTCAGAATTTTTTTAATGAAATAGAAGAGGATTTGAGAAGTCACTCAAAATGTGCCCTCATTTTCTTTCTTCAGCATTAATCATAATTTCTATGGCAAAATTAACCCCCTCACTGTGTTCCTTTTTAAATTAAATGTTTTAAATGTTACCAGTTTATTCCAATCAAGATGGCTTCAGGTGTGCCATACTTTTGTCACAATGAAGACAGTAAGCGCTCTAGTTGTTTTTAAGAACACTCTGGGACATTCTGTCATTGGGCTATACTTGGGCTACATCTGGGTGATATTTGGGCTACATTTGGGCTCTTTTGTCTCTGGTGGCTATCTTGGGAGACTTATTTGTTATGAAGTTTCCTAATTTCCTCATTTACTGCAGTCTCCTCAGTAGGAAATACTTTCAGTTTTTTACTTTGATTCCATCAAGAAGGCATTCAGATGTGTCATACATTTGCCATAAATTCAGAATGTTAGCACTCTTTTTTCTCATTAGATCACTGTAGTAAAGCTACTGCTCAGCAGGCATTGAAAGTGCATGTTTTAGTCTGCATGTCAGAATTTTTTAATGAAATAGAAGAGGATTTGAGAAGTCACTCAAAATGTGCCCTAATTTTTCTTTCTGCAGCACTAATCATACTTTTTATGGAAAAATGAACCCCCTAATTTTGTTCCTTTTTAAATTAAATGTTTTAAGAGTTACCACTTTAATCCAAACAAGATGGCTTCAGGTGTGCCATACGTTTATCATAAGTAGGACTTTTAGCGCTCTAGTTGTTCTTTGGAACACACTGGGAAGCTGCAGTAGAACACAAAGGAATCAACTGACAGTCTCTGCCCTTGTTGGATGTACATGTTTTACTGAGAATGTCAGACTTCATTCTCACATGACTGAGAAAGATAATGTGAATTTACAGAAAATATGCTCTCAGTTTAGCTTATAGATCACCTTCCAAACCTCTGTGGGAAAAGCATGAGAAAATATTTTTCTCTCAATCATGATATCCCAGCAGAAGGCTTTTTCACATGGTGAAATCACCTTAGAACATACCACAATTCCTAAAATGAGTATGGTACCATCAACAAATGATTTATAATGTAACTAAAGTCTTAAAACCTTCTATTAACTGCAATGCTTTTTAATGAGGTGCTATCATGTATATTGGTCCCAAGATGGCTGCCAACACTTCTTGGATGAAGTGCTGACAGCCAATCAGATAACAGGATGAGATGTGTGGTTAGGCTCCGCCCACATATATATATGATTTTACTTTTGATTTTCTCAGGAACTACTGAACAGATTGACACCAGACCTGCAAAAGGCACATCCCTTACCTGAGGACTACCTCTTTGCCAAATTTCAAGTAATTCTGTTCAGCCGTTTGGGCTGTACCTTGGACTAAAGGTCCCTATGGAAAATTGCATGGGAAAAACGTGTTTTGGGACCCCCCTTTTTTCTCAGCCCCCGCTTGACGAATCCCCCAGAGACTTTCAGGGTAGGAGCGGAGCGGAGCGCCCCACCTATTTTGAAAATTTGGCGAGGATTCATCAACCGGCGCCAAAGTTATTCAAAATAGAATGTTGCGGATTTCCTATGGAAACACGGTCCTAACTATAACTATCTACTGGCGACCGCCAGTAGATAATATATATATATATATATATTCACTGAAAAAACCATAGGTTTCAGGGCTGTTATAGTTAGCTGTACATTTCACTCGTACAAAACCATTGAAATTCCTCCGTTATAGTTAGTTGTACTCACTATCACTCGCGCGCCCGCAATCCACTGCTGATGATGTCACATATTACATGGTCAGTGACATCACTGATGACATCACTGATGACATCTCAAATGACATCACTGATGACATCACTGATGACATCATCCAGTGAATGTGGTTTGGTTTGTTAGTTCAATATGTATTATATATATAGCAATCTGCATTAAATAATGAGTGGATATATAAATATAAATATCTGGATGGAGGATTTAGTAGCACTGTGATTGACTGTCTAAGTGACTAATTTAAAGTGGCTCACTAAATATATTGGATAGTGACTAAACTGCGTGAATATCTGTATCACTTTGTCAGTTGTTGTGTAAACTGCTGCACCAGTTGGTTACCAGCTATTTGAAACCCTTATTAGTTATTGATTAGTTAACTGAGTATTTGTATGGGAGAGTGAATGTGTGTGTGGGTCGGTGGGGGTGTGTGACTGCCGAAAGATGTGTGAATAGTTGATTCAATATGTATATGAGGTTAAGACTACATGTTATAAAAGTTGTTTGGGTGAGTGAATATCTTTATGGGTGTGGTGGTGAGCAAATATATCTCTCAATGGTACATGTCCAACAAACTAGAAAAATAAAAGGCAGTGTATGTGACAGTTGATGTATATAAATAGGTATACATAAGACTCAGTGATTGTATGAGTGACTGTATGGATAACTGTATACTTGTAATAGTGATTTTATAACACACTAAGTATGAGTTACTATCTATATGAATAAATGAAGTGGTGTTTGTATAAGTGTGTAGCTGAGTAAATGTAAGTATGATTCATTGTTGGCATAAATGAGTAGGATGACTGCATAAGGGAATAGAATGTGTGCTTGTGTGTAATGTCGATATAGGTGTATAAGTATATTTGATAGTGTTCTATTGATCATTGACAGCATGTATGAGTGAATGTATAGGTAAGTGATTAGATGTGTGTGTAGATCTAGGAATCACTGGGTAGGTTTTTAGAAACTTGTATTGGTGTGTCAATAGATTTAAATATGGTACTCTGTATTTTACAGTGAGTGATGAAAGGTTATACTAGTGTATGATGAGGTGTAGCTGATTGTCACCTGGACGATGTCATCAGTGATGTCATCAGTGATGTCATCAGTGATGTAACTGACCATGTCATGAATGATGTAATATGTGACATCATCAGCAGTGGACTGCGGGCGCGCGAGTTATAGTGAGTACAACTAACTATAACGGAGGAATTTCAATGGTTTTGTACGAGTGAAATGTACAGCTAACTATAACAGCCCTGAAACCTATGGTTTTTTTAGTGAATTTCTAAGGTATTTTAAATGCTAATTCCTAACTATAACATGTCTGAAACCAATGGTTTTTTCAGTGACTTTTGAAGGTTTTTTAAATGATAAGTTTTAAATGTAATAATAGTTATATGTATTTTTTTAGACAGATTTTCTACAGTTTTTTAACTGTTCATTGCTTACATATTTTATTTTTTGAATTACATTATATATTTGTAATGTAAATGTAAATTAAAATGTTTTTTTAAATATTGAAACTGAAATCTTTTTTTTTTTTGATGAATGTATAAGTGCAGGACTATAAGTGTCTTGGTTAGTTAGGGGACTACATGCATAGTGGATAGGGGTTTGAGGCAGTCCATGTGCTAATGCCTGGCTAGCTGCATGAGATACTGACTGAATGATTAGAGTACTGCAAGGAGAGTGCCTGGGTGAATTTATAAGTGTTAGAATTACTTTTCAGGATCAGTACTGGGCTCAAAGATGCAGCACTGAGGTCTCTCCTGATGACGTGTGAGTAAATCGGAATTCGTAGTTCGGCTGATTTTAGAGGAATATTTGTAAGTTCCAAAACTCCACACTTAAAAGAATTTCCAAGTGATACCAGTCAATGTTAGCCTATGGAAGAAAATTCAAGTTACTGTTAAGTACGGTGAGAATTACTTTTCAGGATCAGTACTGGGCTCAAAGATGCAGCACTGAGGTCTCTCCTGATAACAGGTGAGTAAATCGGAATTCGTAGTTCGGCTGATTTTACTTCGGTCCATATATAGAGCCACTTTCCTACACCATCCCCTCCCTTCACCACTGTGCAAACACGCCCTGTGGCGCGTTTTAAGTTGGGGAAATAATTCCCCTTCAATCCTGAGGGTCCGTAGAGTCCAACTAGCCCATTAGGTACATCCAGTAAGCGCCACAGAGCTGCGTAGCAGAGAGATGTAAAAAGGTGCACGGCCTGCACCACCTCTCTGCAATGCAGCGCAGTGGCACTTCCTGGAAGCACCTGGTGTTCTCTGCACTTTGACTAACCTGTTAAAATCTCAAGTTGCATATGAGGCAGCACGAATAACAGATTTTTGTAATTCATATTAGGTAACAAATCTGTAGTATCTCTATCCCGATGAGGGTACTTATGAAAAATAGACGCATGAATGACTACGAAAAACAAATAAACTTAATGAAGATATAAGGTAACCCTCTTAAATATGTCTATAAAATAAGTAACTAATGTTGTCATTATAACAAAACACTAGAACTCCATTTTGTTCACTCCAATAGATTTGTGACGAAACTTAAACGCTGAGTAGTGGACTCAACTTGGACAAGAGGGACTGTGATTCTCCTATGTTTCCATAACTGTGAGTGTGATAAATAAAATAAATATGGTCTAGTACATAGCAAGTGTCCCAAATTATAAGTGGTGTGAGGATAGCTTGACATAATGTCTTTTTCACACAAGAACATGGATACATTTCTATATCCCAAAACAATATCGATGTACTTTATGATTTGGGCATCTCTAATATAGTGTGAGAAAATGTTTTTTCTAAATCTTATCCGGATAAACAGCAGTAGTAGTATGAGATGATGGTACAAGAGAATGTGTGTGCCTGTACTTGTTTAATAATAAGGGATGAGTTAGGGTCATCGAAGTATATCAAATACTGTCTGTGGCAATATATTAGGGGAGTCACTTATACTTTTCTGTTATATATTTTTTTCAGATTTTTAAAAAATTATTAGAATTGGGATCTGCAACTAATCCTGAGGAAGGTGTTGGCTGTATATTGTGGCCTACCGAAACGCGTCGATGCTCTTATATAAGGAAATCGTTCAAAATTTGCAATGATAACGGTTCTCTGCCTTGTACACTGTGACTGAAATCTATTGTGGTTAGAACTGATCAGTCTGCGAGTTAACGATTTCCTGTGTCCGAATAGGATTATTTGTCCTGTGCTCTCTTTCCCAATTTTTTGTTGTACATGTAGATCTATTGTGATTTAATTTTATGCGTAACTGTTCTGCAAAGAAAGTTTTATTCTTTGTTTTAATATTTGGTAAACTGTTTACCTTTTTATGTATATGTATAACATGTGACTTAATGTGACAATTTTAAATTAATTTGTAATAAATTTGCTATTAAGTAATTGGTTTGCTTCGTTGATGTCATATCTCATCCTGTTGGTGTGAAATCTGTGTGTTTGAAAGACGGTTGATATTCATAGTCCCAAGGGAGATCTTTCTTTTTGACTACGGTCTTACTTGGCACCCCTCTCTCTTGGCTTGGGGTCCCTCTCTCTTTGTTTTTTAACTTTGAGCACAGCCCTTGTGGCTGGAGAGCCTTCTCTCTATATACACTTAGTCCTAACTAGAGCTTTTTGCCTGTTCATGGACCAATTTAGAACGTTTGGTTTCAGTGAAGACCAACTGAATAGAATTATCAACACTAAAAATGGTAATAAAATCACTGTTCTATCCAGTATTGGTGAAAACTGGGGGAAACTGTTAAATCTCAAAAAGAAACTTATACGAACAGAAGCTCATGCCGAATTTTTGATCGAATATGTAAAATCAGGCACAATCCCAATCGGGCTACAGGTTCGGAATGAACCAGGCCTTTTCATAGAAAACAAAAAATTCCTTGAAACTTGGGCCATGATATCTAATAGATGCAGCCGGGATTGGATGCTCCTCATTATTGAGACTGCCCAAGAGCTGATTATTATAGGAAAAGAGGCAATAGATAAGTTGGAGATTGAACTCAAAAATTGTCCCGCTCTAGAGGAAGCAAAGAAAAAACTTGATGATATAAATAGAGATGTAGACGGATACAGAGATTATCTGCTCAATAAAAAGACCAACAAATTAAGAAAAGATATGGATCGCTTCTCCCAGGAAAAGATCTATCCCTTTCTGAGAGAAAACTATTTTCAACTCAGAAATGAAAGTAACTGGGAAAGGCCCCCACAAAAACAAATTTACAATAGAGGTGGGAGAAAACAAGTCACTTTCTCAGAGACCTCTGGTTCTAGCAGTGAGGATGATAATGTAATGAGAGAGGAGCCCACAAATAGGGTTAACACAAGAGACTATATACCTTTTTTAGACTCGCGCCCGAGGAGAGCACAGCGCTTCAATGGGAATCCGGGGAGGGGTCAAATGAACAGGGGCCCTCCACAGCAACAAGAATACATGCGTACAAGGAGTCAACGATACTGGCGACAGACCGAGCACCAGTAATCAATCTGTCAGACAAACTCCTAAGTGAGACGGAGATTAGCATCCTTAGTAAAGGTTTTAGCTTTGTTCCCTCCACCACCATAGATAGATTCCAATTAGAGAAAGATCTACGTTCATTTTTCAGAAAAATAAGACTGAAGAGATTTTTTGAGAACCGTGAAAGCCTAGAACGGATCCATCTGTCGGGTCTCAAACCTAAGTCAACATTTACTCCCACTTTGGCTATGGTTGGGAAAAATGTTGAAGTCTTTGAGAAAGCAGTGGAGAGTGATATTGCTAACATTCTCAGCAGACAGAATAGAGCAGATCCTGGCCAAAACATTAACAGAAATGAGAGACAGGCTCTTAATTCCCTTAAAACAGATAGAAGTATAACGATAAAGCCCGCAGATAAGGGAGGTGGTGTTGTTGTTTTCAATACGAGAGACTATGAGTGTAGAATATATAAACTGCTGAATGTCGAAGAACACTATAAGCGAACGAATGTGCACAGCTTAGAAGCTGTGGCTAGAGAGTGTCTTGATCTTTTGAGAGAAGCAAAAGAGAATTCTTGGATATGCGACGATGAATTTAAATTTCTCAACAATTTGGAGCCTAGAACCCCTGCCATATATGGCCTACCAAAAATCCACAAAAATTCCACTGATCCACCTATGAGACCAATAGTGAGTAGTATCAACTCCCTCCTGGAACCGGTCAGTAAATATGTGGACCATTTTTTACGTCCCATTGTCTCCAATCTACGATCTTATGTAAGAGACTCGGCCCATATTATCTCACTTGTGGAAGGTAGACCGTTCTGTGGAGAGACTCAGTGTCTAGTAACTCTGGACATTGAGTCTCTCTATACGAACATCCCTCAAAATGATACGGTAGAGGTTATTCGAGAGGTGCTAAGGGATCAGGATCTTGGTGGAGCCAATGCTGACTTTATTGTCAGCTGTGTTAGCCTCATTTTGAAGAACAATGTTTTTTTGTTCAAGGATGAATACTTTAAACAGCTGAAAGGTACTAGCATGGGGGCTACCTGTGCTCCAAGTCTGGCCTGCTTATATGTAGGCCAGTTTGAAACCAAGCACATATACAACGAAGTAGCCCCTTTCTTTGAAAATGTAGCGTGCTGGTACCGCTACATTGATGACATTTTTTTCATATGGGATGGTGAGACTGATAAACTGAAAGAATTCCTTGCCTGGCTTAATCTTGGTGATCCAAATCTGAGGTTCACATTCCATTATAGCAAAACTAGGGTCGACTTCCTAGATATTTCTATCAAAAACTCTAATAACTGTTTGAAGGTTGAGTTGTTTACGAAACCCATGGCGAAAAACACTCTCCTTCACTTCTCTAGTTTTCATCCTAAATCCCAACGGGAAAGTATCCCCTTCAGCCAATTCCTTCGCCTTCGAAGGAATTGCTCTGATTTACAGGATTTTTACAGACATGCAGAGGACTTAAAACGAAAATTTAGGGATAGAGGCTATCCCAAAAAACTTTTGACACACTCTCTTAAACGTGCCAGGTTTTATGACCGCAATGCACTAGTGAATAAACCTGCAGCTAAAAAGGAATTCCCCAACAAAGTAGTATTTGTCAGCAAATTTTCTAACTTAAGCAACCAGATAAAAAACATTGTCAATAAGAACTGGCATATCATCAACTATGATGAAGAGGTGAAATTGGAAAGACCTCTGTATGCATTCAAAAAGAACAGCAATTTGAGGGACATGTTAGTGCATACATACTATGAGGAGAATAACCTGACACAAAGGACGATCACCAACAGTCCGGCACTGGGCAATGTCAGATGTGGTACATGCAACGTATGTCCGCAGTGCATACAAACTAAAGAAATTACCTATAATGGTTGCACTATATACTCCAAAACGCTGAATAACTGCAGGAGCAAAAATGTTATTTATTTCCTACAATGCCCGTGTAATCTGGGATACGTAGGAGAAACAGGGAGAGAGATACGAGTCAGACTTCAAGAACATAGATCGGCCATCAAAACAAAAAAATTGACATCACCGTTGGTACCGCACTATCTCGAATATGGGCACGGTGAAAATGATTTCACCTGGTTCATTTTGGAAAAAGTTAAACTGGACAAGAGAGGTGGTAACATTACCAGTAAACGTAAGGCACGAACAATGGTACATCTCCCACTTGAATTCAATACGGAAAGGCCTCAATTCACGAGAGGAATGGGAACGCTTTCTGGTTGTCTGACTGCAAGAGATATCCCATAAAATTCATTCCCTCTGTTAGCAATAAAATTCTGAATAAAGAAGGGAGGACATCTTTTGCCCAGCTATGTGATCAGTCTGGTGTCTCCTGTTTCTGAAAAAAATCCATGTTATATGGAATATGGTGACGCCAGCACTAGCCTAAATGTGCGCCAGTGCCTGGGGGGTTTTTCATTGTCATATTTGGAAGAATGTTGGGATATTAATCACTTAGGATGTGAATGATCTGTTCCTCTATTGAAAAATTGTCCTTATAGGTTTCTATGCCACTACCACTATGGCAGTTTTAGCTATCGATTAACATCTACACATCTTGACTTTTATATTCAGTATATCTCGCGTGAAACATAGACATAAGTGTTAGGATTAGATATTGTAGTAATATAGCATGTTTCGGTCAACCAATGAAACATTGGAATACTACGAGTTTGATGAGTTGTACATATGCTGTCTTTATGAAGATGGGTTTTTGGTCTATCTCGAGATCCATTTTGATGTATATAATGTAGAACTCGCTATATTACAACTTGATGTTTCAATGGGTACACTCTCTGCTAAATATGAAAGGGTGTTGTGGTTCGACACCTTGATTTGACTAGGAGGCTTGGTATGTGTTTCAAACACCTCTAAGATGGCGGATTATTCGCGCTTGTGGTCTCTGTAACCATACCTAAGGCCAATTCTCTAACCCGGAAACACTGTTTTACTTCCGGTTTCGATGACGCTAGCCGGTATTTAAATCGATGTGATTTGTGGGTCCTCCGTTCATCTGATTTGAAGGAATCCACTTTGCGGAGGTGACCAGACCCGAACAAGGTATGTGAAATAGGTAGCCCTTTTAGGAACCCAGTGGTCGAGCCAAGCGAGATACGCCATCATATTGATGTTTGCGGTCTCTCTCTTTACAGGGAGTTACCTGATCCCAGATTTGGGACGAATTTATCTCTACCGACCTCTAGATACACAACGGAATCCTATTTAAGGTAAATGGGGACTCGTCTGGATTTTTTAAAAAATTCGGGTCTAAAGAGTAGCCAACACAAGCAGTGGTCTCTATGATAGCTATAGGAACCTGTGTGAGTAACTGCATATCGGTCATTATGGGTTAATATAGTGACTATAGATATGGCGTAAGCTGCGTGTCTACTTGAGTGCATTTTCTATTCAGAGAATATCGGTGCACATGTTCAAATAGTCTGGCTAAAATGCAACGTGGGATACTTATCAATACAGATTAAATAGCATATGTATGACAATATTTATAAGGCTCGATATCAACGATATAAAAAAGTTGATATAGTTTAAACAAGCAATTGCTTTGTTTCAGAGATCGTTCGGGAGACTAAAAGGTATCTCTCAGGATTGATACACATACAGCAAATAACTGATAGAGGATCCGTATGGATTAAACACAAGCATTCGGTAAATATGATGTTCTCTGCACTTTGACTAACCTGTTAAAATCTCAAGTTGCATATGAGGCAGCACGAATAACAGATTTTTGTAATTCATATTAGGTAACAAATCTGTAGTATCTCTATCCCGATGAGGGTACTTATGAAAAATAGACGCATGAATGACTACGAAAAACAAATAAACTTAATGAAGATATAAGGTAACCCTCTTAAATATGTCTATAAAATAAGTAACTAATGTTGTCATTATAACAAAACACTAGAACTCCATTTTGTTCACTCCAATAGATTTGTGACGAAACTTAAACGCTGAGTAGTGGACTCAACTTGGACAAGAGGGACTGTGATTCTCCTATGTTTCCATAACTGTGAGTGTGATAAATAAAATAAATATGGTCTAGTACATAGCAAGTGTCCCAAATTATAAGTGGTGTGAGGATAGCTTGACATAATGTCTTTTTCACACAAGAACATGGATAAATTTCTATATCCCAAAACAATATCGATGTACTTTATGATTTGGGCATCTCTAATATAGTGTGAGAAAATGTTTTTTCTAAATCTTATCCGGATAAACAGCAGTAGTAGTATGAGATGATGGTACAAGAGAATGTGTGTGACTGTACTTGTTTAATAATAAGGGATGAGTTAGGGTCATCGAAGTATATCAAATACTGTCTGTGGCAATATATTAGGGGAGTCACTTATACTTTTTTGTTATATATTTTTTTCAGATTTTTAAAAAATTATTAGAATTGGGATCTGCAACTAATCCTGAGGAAGGTGTTGGCTGTATATTGTGGCCTACCGAAACGCGTCGATGCTCTTATATAAGGAAATCGTTCAAAATTTGCAATGATAACGGTTCTCTGCCATGTACACTGTGACTGAAATCTATTGTGGTTAGAACTGATCAGTCTGCGAGTTAACGATTTCCTGTGTCCGAATAGGATTATTTGTCCTGTGCTCTCTTTCCCAATTTTTTGTTGTACATGTAGATCTATTGTGATTTAATTTTATGCGTAACTGTTCTTCAAAGAAAGTTTTATTCTTTGTTTTAATATTTGGTAAACTGTTTACCTTTTTATGTATATGTATAACATGTGACTTAATGTGACAATTTTAAATTAATTTGTAATAAATTTGCTATTAAGTAATTGGTTTGCTTCGTTGATGCCATATCTCATCCTGTTGGTGTGAAATCTGTGTGTTTGAAAGACGGTTGATATTCATAGTCCCAAGGGAGATCTTTCTTTTTGACTACGGTCTTACTTGGCACCCCTCTCTCTTGGCTTGGGGTCCCTCTCTCTTTGTTTTTTAACTTTGAGCACAGCCCTTGTGGCTGGAGAGCCTTCTCTCTATATACACTTAGTCCTAATTAGAGCTTTTTGCCTGTTCATGGACCAATTTAGAACGTTTGGTTTCAGTGAAGACCAACTGAATAGAATTATCAACACTAAAAATGGTAATAAAATCACTGTTCTATCCAGTATAGGTGAAAACTGGGGGAAACTGTTAAATCTCAAAAAGAAACTTATACGAACAGAAGCTCATGCCGAATTTTTGATCGAATATGTAAAATCAGGCACAATCCCAATCGGGCTACAGGTTCGGAATGAACCAGGCCTTTTCATAGAAAACAAAAAATTCCTTGAAACTTGGGCCATGATATCTAATAGATGCAGCCGGGATTGGATGCTCCTCATTATTGAGACTGCCCAAGAGCTGATTATTATAGAAAAAGAGGCAATAGATAAGTTGGAGATTGAACTCAAAAATTGTCCCGCTCTAGAGGAAGCAAAGAAAAAACTTGATGATATAAATAGAGATGTAGACGGATACAGAGATTATCTGCTCAATAAAAAGACCAACAAATTAAGAAAAGATATGGATCGCTTCTCCCAGGAAAAGATCTATCCCTTTCTGAGAGAAAACTATTTTCAACTCAGAAATGAAAGTAACTGGGAAAGGCCCCCACAAAAACAAATTTACAATAGAGGTGGGAGAAAACAAGTCACTTTCTCAGAGACCTCTGGTTCTAGCAGTGAGGATGATAATGTAATGAGAGAGGAGCCCACAAATAGGGTTAACACAAGAGACTATATACCTTTTTTAGACTCGCGCCCGAGGAGAGCACAGCGCTTCAATGGGAATCCGGGGAGGGGTCAAATGAACAGGGGCCCTCCACAGCAACAAGAATACATGCGTACAAGGAGTCAACGATACTGGCGACAGACCGAGCACCAGTAATCAATCTGTCAGACAAACTCCTAAGTGAGACGGAGATTAGCATCCTTAGTAAAGGTTTTAGCTTTGTTCCCTCCACCACCATAGATAGATTCCAATTAGAGAAAGATCTACGTTCATTTTTCAGAAAAATAAGACTGAAGAGATTTTTTGAGAACCGTGAAAGCCTAGAACGGATCCATCTGTCGGGTCTCAAACCTAAGTCAACATTTACTCCCACTTTGGCTATGGTTGGGAAAAATGTTGAAGTCTTTGAGAAAGCAGTGGAGAGTGATATTGCTAACATTCTCAGCAGACAGAATAGAGCAGATCCTGGCCAAAACATTAACAGAAATGAGAGACAGGCTCTTAATTCCCTTAAAACAGATAGAAGTATAACGATAAAGCCCGCAGATAAGGGAGGTGGTGTTGTTGTTTTCAATATGAGAGGCTATGAGTGTAGAATATATAAACTGCTGAATGTCGAAGAACACTATAAGCGAACGAATGTGCACAGCTTAGAAGCTGTGGCTAGAGAGTGTCTTGATCTTTTGAGAGAAGCAAAAGAGAATTCTTGGATATGCGACGATGAATTTAAATTTCTCAACAATTTGGAGCCTAGAACCCCTGCCATATATGGCCTACCAAAAATCCACAAAAATTCCACTGATCCACCTATGAGACCAATAGTGAGTAGTATCAACTCCCTCCTGGAACCGGTCAGTAAATATGTGGACCATTTTTTACGTCCCATTGTCTCCAATCTACGATCTTATGTAAGAGACTCGGCCCATATTATCTCACTTGTGGAAGGTAGACCGTTCTGTGGAGAGACTCAGTGTCTAGTAACTCTGGACATTGAGTCTCTCTATACGAACATCCCTCAAAATGATACGGTAGAGGTTATTCGAGAGGTGCTAAGGGATCAGGATCTTGGTGGAGCCAATGCTGACTTTATTGTCAGCTGTGTTAGCCTCATTTTGAAGAACAATGTTTTTTTGTTCAAGGATGAATACTTTAAACAGCTGAAAGGTACTAGCATGGGGGCTACCTGTGCTCCAAGTCTGGCCTGCTTATATGTAGGCCAGTTTGAAACCAAGCACATATACAACGAAGTAGCCCCTTTCTTTGAAAATGTAGCGGGCTGGTACCGCTACATTGATGACATTTTTTTCATATGGGATGGTGAGACTGATAAACTGAAAGAATTCCTTGCCTGGCTTAATCTTGGTGATCCAAATCTGAGGTTCACATTCCATTATAGCAAAACTAGGGTCGACTTCCTAGATATCTCTATCAAAAACTCTAATAACTGTTTGGAGGTTGAGTTGTTTACGAAACCCATGGCGAAAAACACTCTCCTTCACTTCTCTAGTTTTCATCCTAAATCCCAACGGGAAAGTATCCCCTTCAGCCAATTCCTTCGCCTTCGAAGGAATTACTCTGATTTACAGGATTTTTACAGACATGCAGAGGACTTAAAACGAAAATTTAGGGATAGAGGCTATCCCAAAAAACTTTTGACACACTCTCTTAAACGTGCCAGGTTTTATGACCGCAATGCACTAGTGAATAAACCTGCAGCTAAAAAGGAATTCCCCAACAAAGTAGTATTTGTCAGCAAATTTTCTAACTTAAGCAACCAGATAAAAAACATTGTCAATAAGAACTGGCATATCATCAACTATGATGAAGAGGTGAAATTGGAAAGACCTCTGTATGCATTCAAAAAGAACAGCAATTTGAGGGACATGTTAGTGCATACATACTATGAGGAGAATAACCTGACACAAAGGACGATCACCAACAGTCCGGCACTGGGCAATGTCAGATGTGGTACATGCAACGTATGTCCGCAGTGCATACAAACTAAAGAAATTACCTATAATGGTTGCACTATATACTCCAAAACGCTGAATAACTGCAGGAGCAAAAATGTTATTTATTTCCTACAATGCCCGTGTAATCTGGGATACGTAGGAGAAACAGGGAGAGAGATACGAGTCAGACTTCAAGAACATAGATCGGCCATCAAAACAAAAAAATTGACATCACCGTTGGTACCGCACTATCTCGAATATGGGCACGGTGAAAATGATTTCACCTGGTTCATTTTGGAAAAAGTTAAACTGGACAAGAGAGGTGGTAACATTACCAGTAAACGTAAGGCACGTGAACAATGGTACATCTCCCACTTGAATTCAATACGGAAAGGCCTCAATTCACGAGAGGAATGGGAACGCTTTCTGGTTGTCTGACTGCAAGAGATATCCCATAAAATTCATTCCCTCTGTTAGCAATAAAATTCTGAATAAAGAAGGGAGGACATCTTTTGCCCAGCTATGTGATCAGTCTGGTGTCTCCTGTTTCTGAAAAAAATCCATGTTATATGGAATATGGTGACGCCAGCACTAGCCTAAATGTGCGCCAGTGCCTGGGGGGTTTTTCATTGTCATATTTGGAAGAATGTTGGGATATTAATCACTTAGGATGTGAATGATCTGTTCCTCTATTGAAAAATTGTCCTTATAGGTTTCTATGCCACTACCACTATGGCAGTTTTAGCTATCGATTAACATCTACACATCTTGACTTTTATATTCAGTATATCTCGCGTGAAACATAGACATAAGTGTTAGGATTAGATATTGTAGTAATATAGCATGTTTCGGTCAACCAATGAAACATTGGAATACTACGAGTTTGATGAGTTGTACATATGCTGTCTTTATGAAGATGGGTTTTTGGTCTATCTCGAGATCCATTTTGATGTATATAATGTAGAACTCGCTATATTACAACTTGATGTTTCAATGGGTACACTCTCTGCTAAATATGAAAGGGTGTTGTGGTTCGACACCTTGATTTGACTAGGAGGCTTGGTATGTGTTTCAAACACCTCTAAGATGGCGGATTATTCGCGCTTGTGGTCTCTGTAACCATACCTAAGGCCAATTCTCTAACCCGGAAACACTGTTTTACTTCCGGTTTCGATGACGCTAGCCGGTATTTAAATCAATGTGATTTGTGGGTCCTCCGTTCATCTGATTTGAAGGAATCCACTTTGCGGAGGTGACCAGACCCGAACAAGGTATGTGAAATAGGTAGCCCTTTTAGGAACCCAGTGGTCGAGCCAAGCGAGATACGCCATCATATTGATGTTTGCGGTCTCTCTCTTTACAGGGAGTTACCTGATCCCAGATTTGGGACGAATTTATCTCTACCGACCTCTAGATACACAACGGAATCCTATTTAAGGTAAATGGGGACTCGTCTGGATTTTTTAAAAAATTCGGGTCTAAAGAGTAGCCAACACAAGCAGTGGTCTCTATGATAGCTATAGGAACCTGTGTGAGTAACTGCATATCGGTCATTATGGGTTAATATAGTGACTATAGATATGGCGTAAGCTGCGTGTCTACTTGAGTGCATTTTCTATTCAGAGAATATCGGTGCACATGTTCAAATAGTCTGGCTAAAATGCAACGTGGGATACTTATCAATACAGATTAAATAGCATATGTATGACAATATTTATAAGGCTCGATATCAACGATATAAAAAAGTTGATATAGTTTAAACAAGCAATTGCTTTGTTTCAGAGATCGTTCGGGAGACTAAAAGGTATCTCTCAGGATTGATACACATACAGCAAATAACTGATAGAGGATCCGTATGGATTAAACACAAGCATTCGGTAAATATGATGTTCTCTGCACTTTGACTAACCTGTTAAAATCTCAAGTTGCATATGAGGCAGCACGAATAACAGATTTTTGTAATTCATATTAGGTAACAAATCTGTAGTATCTCTATCCCGATGAGGGTACTTATGAAAAATAGACGCATGAATGACTACGAAAAACAAATAAACTTAATGAAGATATAAGGTAACCCTCTTAAATATGTCTATAAAATAAGTAACTAATGTTGTCATTATAACAAAACACTAGAACTCCATTTTGTTCACTCCAATAGATTTGTGACGAAACTTAAACGCTGAGTAGTGGACTCAACTTGGACAAGAGGGACTGTGATTCTCCTATGTTTCCATAACTGTGAGTGTGATAAATAAAATAAATATGGTCTAGTACATAGCAAGTGTCCCAAATTATAAGTGGTGTGAGGATAGCTTGACATAATGTCTTTTTCACACAAGAACATGGATAAATTTCTATATCCCAAAACAATATCGATGTACTTTATGATTTGGGCATCTCTAATATAGTGTGAGAAAATGTTTTTTCTAAATCTTATCCGGATAAACAGCAGTAGTAGTATGAGATGATGGTACAAGAGAATGTGTGTGACTGTACTTGTTTAATAATAAGGGATGAGTTAGGGTCATCGAAGTATATCAAATACTGTCTGTGGCAATATATTGGGGGAGTCACTTATACTTTTTTGTTATATATTTTTTTCAGATTTTTAAAAAATTATTAGAATTGGGATCTGCAACTAATCCTGAGGAAGGTGTTGGCTGTATATTGTGGCCTACCGAAACGCGTCGATGCTCTTATATAAGGAAATCATTCAAAATTTGCAATGATAACGGTTCTCTGCCATGTACACTGTGACTGAAATCTATTGTGGTTAGAACTGATCAGTCTGCGAGTTAACGATTTCCTGTGTCCGAATAGGATTATTTGTCCTGTGCTCTCTTTCCCAATTTTTTGTTGTACATGTAGATCTATTGTGATTTAATTTTATGCGTAACTGTTCTTCAAAGAAAGTTTTATTCTTTGTTTTAATATTTGGTAAACTGTTTACCTTTTTATGTATATGTATAACATGTGACTTAATGTGACAATTTTAAATTAATTTGTAATAAATTTGCTATTAAGTAATTGGTTTGCTTCGTTGATGCCATATCTCATCCTGTTGGTGTGAAATCTGTGTGTTTGAAAGACGGTTGATATTCATAGTCCCAAGGGAGATCTTTCTTTTTGACTACGGTCTTACTTGGCACCCCTCTCTCTTGGCTTGGGGTCCCTCTCTCTTTGTTTTTTAACTTTGAGCACAGCCCTTGTGGCTGGAGAGCCTTCTCTCTATATACACTTAGTCCTAATTAGAGCTTTTTGCCTGTTCATGGACCAATTTAGAACGTTTGGTTTCAGTGAAGACCAACTGAATAGAATTATCAACACTAAAAATGGTAATAAAATCACTGTTCTATCCAGTATAGGTGAAAACTGGGGGAAACTGTTAAATCTCAAAAAGAAACTTATACGAACAGAAGCTCATGCCGAATTTTTGATCGAATATGTAAAATCAGGCACAATCCCAATCGGGCTACAGGTTCGGAATGAACCAGGCCTTTTCATAGAAAACAAAAAATTCCTTGAAACTTGGGCCATGATATCTAATAGATGCAGCCGGGATTGGATGCTCCTCATTATTGAGACTGCCCAAGAGCTGATTATTATAGAAAAAGAGGCAATAGATAAGTTGGAGATTGAACTCAAAAATTGTCCCGCTCTAGAGGAAGCAAAGAAAAAACTTGATGATATAAATAGAGATGTAGACGGATACAGAGATTATCTGCTCAATAAAAAGACCAACAAATTAAGAAAAGATATGGATCGCTTCTCCCAGGAAAAGATCTATCCCTTTCTGAGAGAAAACTATTTTCAACTCAGAAATGAAATTAACTGGGAAAGGCCCCCACAAAAACAAATTTACAATAGAGGTGGGAGAAAACAAGTCACTTTCTCAGAGACCTCTGGTTCTAGCAGTGAGGATGATAATGTAATGAGAGAGGAGCCCACAAATAGGGTTAACACAAGAGACTATATACCTTTTTTAGACTCGCGCCCGAGGAGAGCACAGCGCTTCAATGGGAATCCGGGGAGGGGTCAAATGAACAGGGGCCCTCCACAGCAACAAGAATACATGCGTACAAGGAGTCAACGATACTGGCGACAGACCGAGCACCAGTAATCAATCTGTCAGACAAACTCCTAAGTGAGACGGAGATTAGCATCCTTAGTAAAGGTTTTAGCTTTGTTCCCTCCACCACCATAGATAGATTCCAATTAGAGAAAGATCTACGTTCATTTTTCAGAAAAATAAGACTGAAGAGATTTTTTGAGAACCGTGAAAGCCTAGAACGGATCCATCTGTCGGGTCTCAAACCTAAGTCAACATTTACTCCCACTTTGGCTATGGTTGGGAAAAATGTTGAAGTCTTTGAGAAAGCAGTGGAGAGTGATATTGCTAACATTCTCAGCAGACAGAATAGAGCAGATCCTGGCCAAAACATTAACAGAAATGAGAGACAGGCTCTTAATTCCCTTAAAACAGATAGAAGTATAACGATAAAGCCCGCAGATAAGGGAGGTGGTGTTGTTGTTTTCAATATGAGAGGCTATGAGTGTAGAATATATAAACTGCTGAATGTCGAAGAACACTATAAGCGAACGAATGTGCACAGCTTAGAAGCTGTGGCTAGAGAGTGTCTTGATCTTTTGAGAGAAGCAAAAGAGAATTCTTGGATATGCGACGATGAATTTAAATTTCTCAACAATTTGGAGCCTAGAACCCCTGCCATATATGGCCTACCAAAAATCCACAAAAATTCCACTGATCCACCTATGAGACCAATAGTGAGTAGTATCAACTCCCTCCTGGAACCGGTCAGTAAATATGTGGACCATTTTTTACGTCCCATTGTCTCCAATCTACGATCTTATGTAAGAGACTCGGCCCATATTATCTCACTTGTGGAAGGTAGACCGTTCTGTGGAGAGACTCAGTGTCTAGTAACTCTGGACATTGAGTCTCTCTATACGAACATCCCTCAAAATGATACGGTAGAGGTTATTCGAGAGGTGCTAAGGGATCAGGATCTTGGTGGAGCCAATGCTGACTTTATTGTCAGCTGTGTTAGCCTCATTTTGAAGAACAATGTTTTTTTGTTCAAGGATGAATACTTTAAACAGCTGAAAGGTACTAGCATGGGGGCTACCTGTGCTCCAAGTCTGGCCTGCTTATATGTAGGCCAGTTTGAAACCAAGCACATATACAACGAAGTAGCCCCTTTCTTTGAAAATGTAGCGGGCTGGTACCGCTACATTGATGACATTTTTTTCATATGGGATGGTGAGACTGATAAACTGAAAGAATTCCTTGCCTGGCTTAATCTTGGTGATCCAAATCTGAGGTTCACATTCCATTATAGCAAAACTAGGGTCGACTTCCTAGATATCTCTATCAAAAACTCTAATAACTGTTTGGAGGTTGAGTTGTTTACGAAACCCATGGCGAAAAACACTCTCCTTCACTTCTCTAGTTTTCATCCTAAATCCCAACGGGAAAGTATCCCCTTCAGCCAATTCCTTCGCCTTCGAAGGAATTACTCTGATTTACAGGATTTTTACAGACATGCAGAGGACTTAAAACGAAAATTTAGGGATAGAGGCTATCCCAAAAAACTTTTGACACACTCTCTTAAACGTGCCAGGTTTTATGACCGCAATGCACTAGTGAATAAACCTGCAGCTAAAAAGGAATTCCCCAACAAAGTAGTATTTGTCAGCAAATTTTCTAACTTAAGCAACCAGATAAAAAACATTGTCAATAAGAACTGGCATATCATCAACTATGATGAAGAGGTGAAATTGGAAAGACCTCTGTATGCATTCAAAAAGAACAGCAATTTGAGGGACATGTTAGTGCATACATACTATGAGGAGAATAACCTGACACAAAGGACGATCACCAACAGTCCGGCACTGGGCAATGTCAGATGTGGTACATGCAACGTATGTCCGCAGTGCATACAAACTAAAGAAATTACCTATAATGGTTGCACTATATACTCCAAAACGCTGAATAACTGCAGGAGCAAAAATGTTATTTATTTCCTACAATGCCCGTGTAATCTGGGATACGTAGGAAAAACAGGGAGAGAGATACGAGTCAGACTTCAAGAACATAGATCGGCCATCAAAACAAAAAAATTGACATCACCGTTGGTACCGCACTATCTCGAATATGGGCACGGTGAAAATGATTTCACCTGGTTCATTTTGGAAAAAGTTAAACTGGACAAGAGAGGTGGTAACATTACCAGTAAACGTAAGGCACGTGAACAATGGTACATCTCCCACTTGAATTCAATACGGAAAGGCCTCAATTCACGAGAGGAATGGGAACGCTTTCTGGTTGTCTGACTGCAAGAGATATCCCATAAAATTCATTCCCTCTGTTAGCAATAAAATTCTGAATAAAGAAGGGAGGACATCTTTTGCCCAGCTATGTGATCAGTCTGGTGTCTCCTGTTTCTGAAAAAAATCCATGTTATATGGAATATGGTGACGCCAGCACTAGCCTAAATGTGCGCCAGTGCCTGGGGGGTTTTTCATTGTCATATTTGGAAGAATGTTGGGATATTAATCACTTAGGATGTGAATGATCTGTTCCTCTATTGAAAAATTGTCCTTATAGGTTTCTATGCCACTACCACTATGGCAGTTTTAGCTATCGATTAACATCTACACATCTTGACTTTTATATTCAGTATATCTCGCGTGAAACATAGACATAAGTGTTAGGATTAGATATTGTAGTAATATAGCATGTTTCGGTCAACCAATGAAACATTGGAATACTACGAGTTTGATGAGTTGTACATATGCTGTCTTTATGAAGATGGGTTTTTGGTCTATCTCGAGATCCATTTTGATGTATATAATGTAGAACTCGCTATATTACAACTTGATGTTTCAATGGGTACACTCTCTGCTAAATATGAAAGGGTGTTGTGGTTCGACACCTTGATTTGACTAGGAGGCTTGGTATGTGTTTCAAACACCTCTAAGATGGCGGATTATTCGCGCTTGTGGTGTCTGTAACCATACCTAAGGCCAATTCTCTAACCCGGAAACACTGTTTTACTTCCGGTTTCGATGACGCTAGCCGGTATTTAAATCAATGTGATTTGTGGGTCCTCCGTTCATCTGATTTGAAGGAATCCACTTTGCGGAGGTGACCAGACCCGAACAAGGTATGTGAAATAGGTAGCCCTTTTAGGAACCCAGTGGTCGAGCCAAGCGAGATACGCCATCATATTGATGTTTGCGGTCTCTCTCTTTACAGGGAGTTACCTGATCCCAGATTTGGGACGAATTTATCTCTACCGACCTCTAGATACACAACGGAATCCTATTTAAGGTAAATGGGGACTCGTCTGGATTTTTTAAAAAATTCGGGTCTAAAGAGTAGCCAACACAAGCAGTGGTCTCTATGATAGCTATAGGAACCTGTGTGAGTAACTGCATATCGGTCATTATGGGTTAATATAGTGACTATAGATATGGCGTAAGCTGCGTGTCTACTTGAGTGCATTTTCTATTCAGAGAATATCGGTGCACATGTTCAAATAGTCTGGCTAAAATGCAACGTGGGATACTTATCAATACAGATTAAATAGCATATGTATGACAATATTTATAAGGCTCGATATCAACGATATAAAAAAGTTGATATAGTTTAAACAAGCAATTGCTTTGTTTCAGAGATCGTTCGGGAGACTAAAAGGTATCTCTCAGGATTGATACACATACAGCAAATAACTGATAGAGGATCCGTATGGATTAAACACAAGCATTCGGTAAATATGATGTTCTCTGCACTTTGACTAACCTGTTAAAATCTCAAGTTGCATATGAGGCAGCACGAATAACAGATTTTTGTAATTCATATTAGGTAACAAATCTGTAGTATCTCTATCCCGATGAGGGTACTTATGAAAAATAGACGCATGAATGACTACGAAAAACAAATAAACTTAATGAAGATATAAGGTAACCCTCTTAAATATGTCTATAAAATAAGTAACTAATGTTGTCATTATAACAAAACACTAGAACTCCATTTTGTTCACTCCAATAGATTTGTGACGAAACTTAAACGCTGAGTAGTGGACTCAACTTGGACAAGAGGGACTGTGATTCTCCTATGTTTCCATAACTGTGAGTGTGATAAATAAAATAAATATGGTCTAGTACATAGCAAGTGTCCCAAATTATAAGTGGTGTGAGGATAGCTTGACATAATGTCTTTTTCACACAAGAACATGGATAAATTTCTATATCCCAAAACAATATCGATGTACTTTATGATTTGGGCATCTCTAATATAGTGTGAGAAAATGTTTTTTCTAAATCTTATCCGGATAAACAGCAGTAGTAGTATGAGATGATGGTACAAGAGAATGTGTGTGACTGTACTTGTTTAATAATAAGGGATGAGTTAGGGTCATCGAAGTATATCAAATACTGTCTGTGGCAATATATTGGGGGAGTCACTTATACTTTTTTGTTATATATTTTTTTCAGATTTTTAAAAAATTATTAGAATTGGGATCTGCAACTAATCCTGAGGAAGGTGTTGGCTGTATATTGTGGCCTACCGAAACGCGTCGATGCTCTTATATAAGGAAATCATTCAAAATTTGCAATGATAACGGTTCTCTGCCATGTACACTGTGACTGAAATCTATTGTGGTTAGAACTGATCAGTCTGCGAGTTAACGATTTCCTGTGTCCGAATAGGATTATTTGTCCTGTGCTCTCTTTCCCAATTTTTTGTTGTACATGTAGATCTATTGTGATTTAATTTTATGCGTAACTGTTCTTCAAAGAAAGTTTTATTCTTTGTTTTAATATTTGGTAAACTGTTTACCTTTTTATGTATATGTATAACATGTGACTTAATGTGACAATTTTAAATTAATTTGTAATAAATTTGCTATTAAGTAATTGGTTTGCTTCGTTGATGCCATATCTCATCCTGTTGGTGTGAAATCTGTGTGTTTGAAAGACGGTTGATATTCATAGTCCCAAGGGAGATCTTTCTTTTTGACTACGGTCTTACTTGGCACCCCTCTCTCTTGGCTTGGGGTCCCTCTCTCTTTGTTTTTTAACTTTGAGCACAGCCCTTGTGGCTGGAGAGCCTTCTCTCTATATACACTTAGTCCTAATTAGAGCTTTTTGCCTGTTCATGGACCAATTTAGAACGTTTGGTTTCAGTGAAGACCAACTGAATAGAATTATCAACACTAAAAATGGTAATAAAATCACTGTTCTATCCAGTATAGGTGAAAACTGGGGGAAACTGTTAAATCTCAAAAAGAAACTTATACGAACAGAAGCTCATGCCGAATTTTTGATCGAATATGTAAAATCAGGCACAATCCCAATCGGGCTACAGGTTCGGAATGAACCAGGCCTTTTCATAGAAAACAAAAAATTCCTTGAAACTTGGGCCATGATATCTAATAGATGCAGCCGGGATTGGATGCTCCTCATTATTGAGACTGCCCAAGAGCTGATTATTATAGAAAAAGAGGCAATAGATAAGTTGGAGATTGAACTCAAAAATTGTCCCGCTCTAGAGGAAGCAAAGAAAAAACTTGATGATATAAATAGAGATGTAGACGGATACAGAGATTATCTGCTCAATAAAAAGACCAACAAATTAAGAAAAGATATGGATCGCTTCTCCCAGGAAAAGATCTATCCCTTTCTGAGAGAAAACTATTTTCAACTCAGAAATGAAAGTAACTGGGAAAGGCCCCCACAAAAACAAATTTACAATAGAGGTGGGAGAAAACAAGTCACTTTCTCAGAGACCTCTGGTTCTAGCAGTGAGGATGATAATGTAATGAGAGAGGAGCCCACAAATAGGGTTAACACAAGAGACTATATACCTTTTTTAGACTCGCGCCCGAGGAGAGCACAGCGCTTCAATGGGAATCCGGGGAGGGGTCAAATGAACAGGGGCCCTCCACAGCAACAAGAATACATGCGTACAAGGAGTCAACGATACTGGCGACAGACCGAGCACCAGTAATCAATCTGTCAGACAAACTCCTAAGTGAGACGGAGATTAGCATCCTTAGTAAAGGTTTTAGCTTTGTTCCCTCCACCACCATAGATAGATTCCAATTAGAGAAAGATCTACGTTCATTTTTCAGAAAAATAAGACTGAAGAGATTTTTTGAGAACCGTGAAAGCCTAGAACGGATCCATCTGTCGGGTCTCAAACCTAAGTCAACATTTACTCCCACTTTGGCTATGGTTGGGAAAAATGTTGAAGTCTTTGAGAAAGCAGTGGAGAGTGATATTGCTAACATTCTCAGCAGACAGAATAGAGCAGATCCTGGCCAAAACATTAACAGAAATGAGAGACAGGCTCTTAATTCCCTTAAAACAGATAGAAGTATAACGATAAAGCCCGCAGATAAGGGAGGTGGTGTTGTTGTTTTCAATATGAGAGGCTATGAGTGTAGAATATATAAACTGCTGAATGTCGAAGAACACTATAAGCGAACGAATGTGCACAGCTTAGAAGCTGTGGCTAGAGAGTGTCTTGATCTTTTGAGAGAAGCAAAAGAGAATTCTTGGATATGCGACGATGAATTTAAATTTCTCAACAATTTGGAGCCTAGAACCCCTGCCATATATGGCCTACCAAAAATCCACAAAAATTCCACTGATCCACCTATGAGACCAATAGTGAGTAGTATCAACTCCCTCCTGGAACCGGTCAGTAAATATGTGGACCATTTTTTACGTCCCATTGTCTCCAATCTACGATCTTATGTAAGAGACTCGGCCCATATTATCTCACTTGTGGAAGGTAGACCGTTCTGTGGAGAGACTCAGTGTCTAGTAACTCTGGACATTGAGTCTCTCTATACGAACATCCCTCAAAATGATACGGTAGAGGTTATTCGAGAGGTGCTAAGGGATCAGGATCTTGGTGGAGCCAATGCTGACTTTATTGTCAGCTGTGTTAGCCTCATTTTGAAGAACAATGTTTTTTTGTTCAAGGATGAATACTTTAAACAGCTGAAAGGTACTAGCATGGGGGCTACCTGTGCTCCAAGTCTGGCCTGCTTATATGTAGGCCAGTTTGAAACCAAGCACATATACAACGAAGTAGCCCCTTTCTTTGAAAATGTAGCGGGCTGGTACCGCTACATTGATGACATTTTTTTCATATGGGATGGTGAGACTGATAAACTGAAAGAATTCCTTGCCTGGCTTAATCTTGGTGATCCAAATCTGAGGTTCACATTCCATTATAGCAAAACTAGGGTCGACTTCCTAGATATCTCTATCAAAAACTCTAATAACTGTTTGGAGGTTGAGTTGTTTACGAAACCCATGGCGAAAAACACTCTCCTTCACTTCTCTAGTTTTCATCCTAAATCCCAACGGGAAAGTATCCCCTTCAGCCAATTCCTTCGCCTTCGAAGGAATTGCTCTGATTTACAGGATTTTTACAGACATGCAGAGGACTTAAAACGAAAATTTAGGGATAGAGGCTATCCCAAAAAACTTTTGACACACTCTCTTAAACGTGCCAGGTTTTATGACCGCAATGCACTAGTGAATAAACCTGCAGCTAAAAAGGAATTCCCCAACAAAGTAGTATTTGTCAGCAAATTTTCTAACTTAAGCAACCAGATAAAAAACATTGTCAATAAGAACTGGCATATCATCAACTATGATGAAGAGGTGAAATTGGAAAGACCTCTGTATGCATTCAAAAAGAACAGCAATTTGAGGGACATGTTAGTGCATACATACTATGAGGAGAATAACCTGACACAAAGGACGATCACCAACAGTCCGGCACTGGGCAATGTCAGATGTGGTACATGCAACGTATGTCCGCAGTGCATACAAACTAAAGAAATTACCTATAATGGTTGCACTATATACTCCAAAACGCTGAATAACTGCAGGAGCAAAAATGTTATTTATTTCCTACAATGCCCGTGTAATCTGGGATACGTAGGAGAAACAGGGAGAGAGATACGAGTCAGACTTCAAGAACATAGATCGGCCATCAAAACAAAAAAATTGACATCACCGTTGGTACCGCACTATCTCGAATATGGGCACGGTGAAAATGATTTCACCTGGTTCATTTTGGAAAAAGTTAAACTGGACAAGAGAGGTGGTAACATTACCAGTAAACGTAAGGCACGTGAACAATGGTACATCTCCCACTTGAATTCAATACGGAAAGGCCTCAATTCACGAGAGGAATGGGAACGCTTTCTGGTTGTCTGACTGCAAGAGATATCCCATAAAATTCATTCCCTCTGTTAGCAATAAAATTCTGAATAAAGAAGGGAGGACATCTTTTGCCCAGCTATGTGATCAGTCTGGTGTCTCCTGTTTCTGAAAAAAATCCATGTTATATGGAATATGGTGACGCCAGCACTAGCCTAAATGTGCGCCAGTGCCTGGGGGGTTTTTCATTGTCATATTTGGAAGAATGTTGGGATATTAATCACTTAGGATGTGAATGATCTGTTCCTCTATTGAAAAATTGTCCTTATAGGTTTCTATGCCACTACCACTATGGCAGTTTTAGCTATCGATTAACATCTACACATCTTGACTTTTATATTCAGTATATCTCGCGTGAAACATAGACATAAGTGTTAGGATTAGATATTGTAGTAATATAGCATGTTTCGGTCAACCAATGAAACATTGGAATACTACGAGTTTGATGAGTTGTACATATGCTGTCTTTATGAAGATGGGTTTTTGGTCTATCTCGAGATCCATTTTGATGTATATAATGTAGAACTCGCTATATTACAACTTGATGTTTCAATGGGTACACTCTCTGCTAAATATGAAAGGGTGTTGTGGTTCGACACCTTGATTTGACTAGGAGGCTTGGTATGTGTTTCAAACACCTCTAAGATGGCGGATTATTCGCGCTTGTGGTCTCTGTAACCATACCTAAGGCCAATTCTCTAACCCGGAAACACTGTTTTACTTCCGGTTTCGATGACGCTAGCCGGTATTTAAATCGATGTGATTTGTGGGTCCTCCGTTCATCTGATTTGAAGGAATCCACTTCGCGGAGGTGACCAGACCCGAACAAGGTATGTGAAATAGGTAGCCCTTTTAGGAACCCAGTGGTCGAGCCAAGCGAGATACGCCATCATATTGATGTTTGCGGTCTCTCTCTTTACAGGGAGTTACCTGATCCCAGATTTGGGACGAATTTATCTCTACCGACCTCTAGATACACAACGGAATCCTATTTAAGGTAAATGGGGACTCGTCTGGATTTTTTAAAAAATTCGGGTCTAAAGAGTAGCCAACACAAGCAGTGGTCTCTATGATAGCTATAGGAACCTGTGTGAGTAACTGCATATCGGTCATTATGGGTTAATATAGTGACTATAGATATGGCGTAAGCTGCGTGTCTACTTGAGTGCATTTTCTATTCAGAGAATATCGGTGCACATGTTCAAATAGTCTGGCTAAAATGCAACGTGGGATACTTATCAATACAGATTAAATAGCATATGTATGACAATATTTATAAGGCTCGATATCAACGATATAAAAAAGTTGATATAGTTTAAACAAGCAATTGCTTTGTTTCAGAGATCGTTCGGGAGACTAAAAGGTATCTCTCAGGATTGATACACATACAGCAAATAACTGATAGAGGATCCGTATGGATTAAACACAAGCATTCGGTAAATATGATGTTCTCTGCACTTTGACTAACCTGTTAAAATCTCAAGTTGCATATGAGGCAGCACGAATAACAGATTTTTGTAATTCATATTAGCTAACAAATCTGTAGTATCTCTATCCCGATGAGGGTACTTATGAAAAATAGACGCATGAATGACTACGAAAAACAAATAAACTTAATGAAGATATAAGGTAACCCTCTTAAATATGTCTATAAAATAAGTAACTAATGTTGTCATTATAACAAAACACTAGAACTCCATTTTGTTCACTCCAATAGATTTGTGATGAAACTTAAACGCTGAGTAGTGGACTCAACTTGGACAAGAGGGACTGTGATTCTCCTATGTTTCCATAACTGTGAGTGTGATAAATAAAATAAATATGGTCTAGTACATAGCAAGTGTCCCAAATTATAAGTGGTGTGAGGATAGCTTGATATAATGTCTTTTTCACACAAGAACATGGATAAATTTCTATATCCCAAAACAATATCGATGTACTTTATGATTTGGGCATCTCTAATATAGTGTGAGAAAATGTTTTTTCTAAATCTTATCCGGATAAACAGCAGTAGTAGTATGAGATGATGGTACAAGAGAATGTGTGTGACTGTACTTGTTTAATAATAAGGGATGGGTTAGGGTCATCGAAGTATATCAAATACTGTCTGTGGCAATATATTAGGGGAGTCACTTATACTTTTCTGTTATATATTTTTTTCACATTTTTAAAAAATTATTAGAATAGGGATCTGCAACTAATCCTGAGGAAGGTGTTGGCTGTATATTGTGGCCTACCGAAACGCGTCGATGCTCTTATATAAGGAAATCGTTCAAAATTTGCAATGATAACGGTTCTCTGCCATGTACACTGTGACTGAAATCTATTGTGGTTAGAACTGATCAGTCTGCGAGTTAACGATTTCCTGTGTCCGAATAGGATTATTTGTCCTGTGCTCTCTTTCCCAATTTTTTGTTGTACATGTAGATCTATTGTGATTTAATTTTATGCGTAACTGTTCTTCAAAGAAAGTTTTATTCTTTGTTTTAATATTTGGTAAACTGTTTACCTTTTTATGTATATGTATAACATGTGACTTAATGTGACAATTTTAAATTAATTTGTAATAAATTTGCTATTAAGTAATTGGTTTGCTTCGTTGATGCCATATCTCATCCTGTTGGTGTGAAATCTGTGTGTTTGAAAGACGGTTGATATTCATAGTCCCAAGGGAGATCTTTCTTTTTGACTACGGTCTTACTTGGCACCCCTCTCTCTTGGCTTGGGGTCCCTCTCTCTTTGTTTTTTAACTTTGAGCACAGCCCTTGTGGCTGGAGAGCCTTCTCTCTATATACACTTAGTCCTAACTAGAGCTTTTTGCCTGTTCATGGACCAATTTAGAACGTTTGGTTTCAGTGAAGACCAACTGAATAGAATTATCAACACTAAAAATGGTAATAAAATCACTGTTCTATCCAGTAAAGGTGAAAACTGGGGGAAACTGTTAAATCTCAAAAAGAAACTTATACGAACAGAAGCTCATGCCGAATTTTTGGTCGAATATGTAAAATCAGGCACAATCCCAATCGGGCTACAGGTTCGGAATGAACCAGGCCTTTTCATAGAAAACAAAAAATTCCTTGAAACTTGGGCCATGATATCTAATAGATGCAGCCGGGATTGGATGCTCCTCTTTATTGAGACTGCCCAAGAGCTGATTATTATAGAAAAAGCGGCAATAGATAAGTTGGAGATTGAACTCAAAAATTGTCCCGCTCTAGAGGAAGCAAAGAAAAAACTTGATGATATAAATAGAGATGTAGACGGATACAGAGATTATCTGCTCAATGAAAAGACCAACAAATTAAGAAAAGATATGGATCGCTTCTCCCAGGAAAAGATCTATCCCTTTCTGAGAGAAAACTATTTTCAACTCAGAAATGAAAGTAACTGGGAAAGGCCCCCACAAAAACAAATTTACAATAGAGGTGGGAGAAAACAAGTCACTTTCTCAGAGACCTCTGGTTCTAGCAGTGAGGATGATAATGTAATGAGAGAGGAGCCCACAAATAGGGTTAACACAAGAGACTATATACCTTTTTTAGACTCGCGCCCGAGGAGAGCACAGCGCTTCAATGGGAATCCGGGGAGGGGTCAAATGAACAGGGGCCCTCCACAGCAACAAGAATACATGCGTACAAGGAGTCAACGATACTGGCGACAGACCGAGCACCAGTAATCAATCTGTCAGACAAACTCCTAAGTGAGACGGAGATTAGCATCCTTAGTAAAGGTTTTAGCTTTGTTCCCTCCACCACCATAGATAGATTCCAATTAGAGAAAGATCTACGTTCATTTTTCAGAAAAATAAGACTGAAGAGATTTTTTGAGAACCGTGAAAGCCTAGAACGGATCAATCTGTCGGGTCTCAAACCTAAGTCAACATTTACTCCCACTTTGGCTATGGTTGGGAAAAATGTTGAAGTCTTTGAGAAAGCAGTGGAGAGTGATATTGCTAACATTCTCAGCAGACAGAATAGAGCAGATCCTGGCCAAAACATTAACAGAAATGAGAGACAGGCTCTTAATTCCCTTAAAACAGATAGAAGTATAACGATAAAGCCCGCAGATAAGGGAGGTGGTGTTGTTGTTTTCAATACGAGAGACTATGAGTGTAGAATATATAAACTGCTGAATGTCGAAGAACACTATAAGCGAACGAATGTGCACAGCTTAGAAGCTGTGGCTAGAGAGTGTCTTGATCTTTTGAGAGAAGCAAAAGCGAATTCTTGGATATGCGACGATGAATTTAAATTTCTCAACAATTTGGAGCCTAGAACCCCTGCCATATATGGCCTACCAAAAATCCACAAAAATTCCACTGATCCACCTATGAGACCAATAGTGAGTAGTATCAACTCCCTCCTGGAACCGGTCTGTAAATATGTGGACCATTTTTTACGTCCCATTGTCTCCAATCTACGATCTTATGTAAGAGACTCGGCCCATATTATCTCACTTGTGGAAGGTAGACCGTTCTGTGGAGAGACTCAGTGTCTAGTAACTCTGGACATTGAGTCTCTCTATACGAACATCCCTCAAAATGATACGGTAGAGGTTATTCGAGAGGTGCTAAGGGATCAGGATCTTGGTGGAGCCAATGCTGACTTTATTGTCAGCTGTGTTAGCCTCATTTTGAAGAACAATGTTTTTTTGTTCAAGGATGAATACTTTAAACAGCTGAAAGGTACTAGCATGGGGGCTACCTGTGCTCCAAGTCTGGCCTGCTTATATGTAGGCCAGTTTGAAACCAAGCACATATACAACGAAGTAGCCCCTTTCTTTGAAAATGTAGCGGGCTGGTACCGCTACATTGATGACATTTTTTTCATATGGGATGGTGAGACTGATAAACTGAAAGAATTCCTTGCCTGGCTTAATCTTGGTGATCCAAATCTGAGGTTCACATTCCATTATAGCAAAACTAGGGTCGACTTCCTAGATATCTCTATCAAAAACTCTAATAACTGTTTGGAGGTTGAGTTGTTTACGAAACCCATGGCGAAAAACACTCTCCTTCACTTCTCTAGTTTTCATCCTAAATCCCAACGGGAAAGTATCCCCTTCAGCCAATTCCTTCGCCTTCGAAGGAATTGCTCTGATTTACAGGATTTTTACAGACATGCAGAGGACTTAAAACGAAAATTTAGGGATAGAGGCTATCCCAAAAAACTTTTGACACACTCTCTTAAACGTGCCAGGTTTTATGACCGCAATGCACTAGTGAATAAACCTGCAGCTAAAAAGGAATTCCCCAACAAAGTAGTATTTGTCAGCAAATTTTCTAACTTAAGCAACCAGATAAAAAACATTGTCAATAAGAACTGGCATATCATCAACTATGATGAAGAGGTGAAATTGGAAAGACCTCTGTATGCATTCAAAAAGAACAGCAATTTGAGGGACATGTTAGTGCATACATACTATGAGGAGAATAACCTGACACAAAGGACGATCACCAACAGTCCGGCACTGGGCAATGTCAGATGTGGTACATGCAACGTATGTCCGCAGTGCATACAAACTAAAGAAATTACCTATAATGGTTGCACTATATACTCCAAAACGCTGAATAACTGCAGGAGCAAAAATGTTATTTATTTCCTACAATGCCCGTGTAATCTGGGATACGTAGGAGAAACAGGGAGAGAGATACGAGTCAGACTTCAAGAACATAGATCGGCCATCAAAACAAAAAAATTGACATCACCGTTGGTACCGCACTATCTCGAATATGGGCACGGTGAAAATGATTTCACCTGGTTCATTTTGGAAAAAGTTAAACTGGACAAGAGAGGTGGTAACATTACCAGTAAACGTAAGGCACGTGAACAATGGTACATCTCCCACTTGAATTCAATACGGAAAGGCCTCAATTCACGAGAGGAATGGGAACGCTTTCTGGTTGTCTGACTGCAAGAGATATCCCATAAAATTCATTCCCTCTGTTAGCAATAAAATTCTGAATAAAGAAGGGAGGACATCTTTTGCCCAGCTATGTGATCAGTCTGGTGTCTCCTGTTTCTGAAAAAAATCCATGTTATATGGAATATGGTGACGCCAGCACTAGCCTAAATGTGCGCCAGTGCCTGGGGGGTTTTTCATTGTCATATTTGGAAGAATGTTGGGATATTAATCACTTAGGATGTGAATGATCTGTTCCTCTATTGAAAAATTGTCCTTATAGGTTTCTATGCCACTACCACTATGGCAGTTTTAGCTATCGATTAACATCTACACATCTTGACTTTTATATTCAGTATATCTCGCGTGAAACATAGACATAAGTGTTAGGATTAGATATTGTAGTAATATAGCATGTTTCGGTCAACCAATGAAACATTGGAATACTACGAGTTTGATGAGTTGTACATATGCTGTCTTTATGAAGATGGGTTTTTGGTCTATCTCGAGATCCATTTTGATGTATATAATGTAGAACTCGCTATATTACAACTTGATGTTTCAATGGGTACACTCTCTGCTAAATATGAAAGGGTGTTGTGGTTCGACACCTTGATTTGACTAGGAGGCTTGGTATGTGTTTCAAACACCTCTAAGATGGCGGATTATTCGCGCTTGTGGTCTCTGTAACCATACCTAAGGCCAATTCTCTAACCCGGAAACACTGTTTTACTTCCGGTTTCGATGACGCTAGCCGGTATTTAAATCGATGTGATTTGTGGGTCCTCCGTTCATCTGATTTGAAGGAATCCACTTTGCGGAGGTGACCAGACCCGAACAAGGTATGTGAAATAGGTAGCCCTTTTAGGAACCCAGTGGTCGAGCCAAGCGAGATACGCCATCATATTGATGTTTGCGGTCTCTCTCTTTACAGGGAGTTACCTGATCCCAGATTTGGGACGAATTTATCTCTACCGACCTCTAGATACACAACGGAATCCTATTTAAGGTAAATGGGGACTCGTCTGGATTTTTTAAAAAATTCGGGTCTAAAGAGTAGCCAACACAAGCAGTGGTCTCTATGATAGCTATAGGAACCTGTGTGAGTAACTGCATATCGGTCATTATGGGTTAATATAGTGACTATAGATATGGCGTAAGCTGCGTGTCTACTTGAGTGCATTTTCTATTCAGAGAATATCGGTGCACATGTTCAAATAGTCTGGCTAAAATGCAACGTGGGATACTTATCAATACAGATTAAATAGCATATGTATGACAATATTTATAAGGCTCGATATCAACGATATAAAAAAGTTGATATAGTTTAAACAAGCAATTGCTTTGTTTCAGAGATCGTTCGGGAGACTAAAAGGTATCTCTCAGGATTGATACACATACAGCAAATAACTGATAGAGGATCCGTATGGATTAAACACAAGCATTCGGTAAATATGATGTTCTCTGCACTTTGACTAACCTGTTAAAATCTCAAGTTGCATATGAGGCAGCACGAATAACAGATTTTTGTAATTCATATTAGGTAACAAATCTGTAGTATCTCTATCCCGATGAGGGTACTTATGAAAAATAGACGAATGAATGACTACGAAAAACAAATAAACTTAATGAAGATATAAGGTAACCCTCTTAAATATGTCTATAAAATAAGTAACTAATGTTGTCATTATAACAAAACACTAGAACTCCATTTTGTTCACTCCAATAGATTTGTGACGAAACTTAAACGCTGAGTAGTGGACTCAACTTGGACAAGAGGGACTGTGATTCTCCTATGTTTCCATAACTGTGAGTGTGATAAATAAAATAAATATGGTCTAGTACATAGCAAGTGTCCCAAATTATAAGTGGTGTGAGGATAGCTTGACATAATGTCTTTTTCACACAAGAACATGGATAAATTTCTATATCCCAAAACAATATCGATGTACTTTATGATTTGGGCATCTCTAATATAGTGTGAGAAAATGTTTTTTCTAAATCTTATCCGGATAAACAGCAGTAGTAGTATGAGATGATGGTACAAGAGAATGTGTGTGACTGTACTTGTTTAATAATAAGGGATGAGTTAGGGTCATCGAAGTATATCAAATACTGTCTGTGGCAATATATTAGGGGAGTCACTTATACTTTTTTGTTATATATTTTTTTCAGATTTTTAAAAAATTATTAGAATTGGGATCTGCAACTAATCCTGAGGAAGGTGTTGGCTGTATATTGTGGCCTACCGAAACGCGTCGATGCTCTTATATAAGGAAATCGTTCAAAATTTGCAATGATAACGGTTCTCTGCCATGTACACTGTGACTGAAATCTATTGTGGTTAGAACTGATCAGTCTGCGAGTTAACGATTTCCTGTGTCCGAATAGGATTATTTGTCCTGTGCTCTCTTTCCCAATTTTTTGTTGTACATGTAGATCTATTGTGATTTAATTTTATGCATAACTGTTCTTCAAAGAAAGTTTTATTCTTTGTTTTAATATTTGGTAAACTGTTTACCTTTTTATGTATATGTATAACATGTGACTTAATGTGACAATTTTAAATTAATTTGTAATAAATTTGCTATTAAGTAATTGGTTTGCTTCGTTGATGCCATATCTCATCCTGTTGGTGTGAAATCTGTGTGTTTGAAAGACGGTTGATATTCATAGTCCCAAGGGAGATCTTTCTTTTTGACTACGGTCTTACTTGGCACCCCTCTCTCTTGGCTTGGGGTCCCTCTCTCTTTGTTTTTTAACTTTGAGCACAGCCCTTGTGGCTGGAGAGCCTTCTCTCTATATACACTTAGTCCTAACTAGAGCTTTTTGCCTGTTCATGGACCAATTTAGAACGTTTGGTTTCAGTGAAGACCAACTGAATAGAATTATCAACACTAAAAATGGTAATAAATCACTGTTCTATCCAGTATAGGTGAAAACTGGGGGAAACTGTTAAATCTCAAAAAGAAACTTATACGAACAGAAGCTCATGCCGAATTTTTGATCGAATATGTAAAATCAGGCACAATCCCAATCGGGCTACAGGTTCGGAATGAACCAGGCCTTTTCATAGAAAACAAAAAATTCCTTGAAACTTGGGCCATGATATCTAATAGATGCAGCCGGGATTGGATGCTCCTCATTATTGAGACTGCCCAAGAGCTGATTATTATAGAAAAAGAGGCAATAGATAAGTTGGAGATTGAACTCAAAAATTGTCCCGCTCTAGAGGAAGCAAAGAAAAAACTTGATGATATAAATAGAGATGTAGACGGATACAGAGATTATCTGCTCAATAAAAAGACCAACAAATTAAGAAAAGATATGGATCGCTTCTCCCAGGAAAAGATCTATCCCTTTCTGAGAGAAAACTATTTTCAACTCAGAAATGAAAGTAACTGGGAAAGGCCCCCACAAAAACAAATTTACAATAGAGGTGGGAGAAAACAAGTCACTTTCTCAGAGACCTCTGGTTCTAGCAGTGAGGATGATAATGTAATGAGAGAGGAGCCCACAAATAGGGTTAACACAAGAGACTATATACCTTTTTTAGACTCGCGCCCGAGGAGAGCACAGCGCTTCAATGGGAATCCGGGGAGGGGTCAAATGAACAGGGGCCCTCCACAGCAACAAGAATACATGCGTACAAGGAGTCAACGATACTGGCGACAGACCGAGCACCAGTAATCAATCTGTCAGACAAACTCCTAAGTGAGACGGAGATTAGCATCCTTAGTAAAGGTTTTAGCTTTGTTCCCTCCACCACCATAGATAGATTCAAATTAGAGAAAGATCTACGTTCATTTTTCAGAAAAATAAGACTGAAGAGATTTTTTGAGAACCGTGAAAGCCTAGAACGGATCCATCTGTCGGGTCTCAAACCTAAGTCAACATTTACTCCCACTTTGGCTATGGTTGGGAAAAATGTTGAAGTCTTTGAGAAAGCAGTGGAGAGTGATATTGCTAACATTCTCAGCAGACAGAATAGAGCAGATCCTGGCCAAAACATTAACAGAAAAGAGAGACAGGCTCTTAATTCCCTTAAAACAGATAGAAGTATAACGATAAAGCCCGCAGATAAGGGAGGTGGTGTTGTTGTTTTCAATATGAGAGGCTATGAGTGTAGAATATATAAACTGCTGAATGTCGAAGAACACTATAAGCGAACGAATGTGCACAGCTTAGAAGCTGTGGCTAGAGAGTGTCTTGATCTTTTGAGAGAAGCAAAAGAGAATTCTTGGATATGCGACGATGAATTTAAATTTCTCAACAATTTGGAGCCTAGAACCCCTGCCATATATGGCCTACCAAAAATCCACAAAAATTCCACTGATCCACCTATGAGACCAATAGTGAGTAGTATCAACTCCCTCCTGGAACCGGTCAGTAAATATGTGGACCATTTTTTACGTCCCATTGTCTCCAATCTACGATCTTATGTAAGAGACTCGGCCCATATTATCTCACTTGTGGAAGGTAGACCGTTCTGTGGAGAGACTCAGTGTCTAGTAACTCTGGACATTGAGTCTCTCTATACGAACATCCCTCAAAATGATACGGTAGAGGTTATTCGAGAGGTGCTAAGGGATCAGGATCTTGGTGGAGCCAATGCTGACTTTATTGTCAGCTGTGTTAGCCTCATTTTGAAGAACAATGTTTTTTTGTTCAAGGATGAATACTTTAAACAGCTGAAAGGTACTAGCATGGGGGCTACCTGTGCTCCAAGTCTGGCCTGCTTATATGTAGGCCAGTTTGAAACCAAGCACATATACAACGAAGTAGCCCCTTTCTTTGAAAATGTAGCGGGCTGGTACCGCTACATTGATGACATTTTTTTCATATGGGATGGTGAGACTGATAAACTGAAAGAATTCCTTGCCTGGCTTAATCTTGGTGATCCAAATCTGAGGTTCACATTCCATTATAGCAAAACTAGGGTCGACTTCCTAGATATTTCTATCAAAAACTCTAATAACTGTTTGGAGGTTGAGTTGTTTACGAAACCCATGGCGAAAAACACTCTCCTTCACTTCTCTAGTTTTCATCCTAAATCCCAACGGGAAAGTATCCCCTTCAGCCAATTCCTTCGCCTTCGAAGGAATTGCTCTGATTTACAGGATTTTTACAGACATGCAGAGGACTTAAAACGAAAATTTAGGGATAGAGGCTATCCCAAAAAACTTTTGACACACTCTCTTAAACGTGCCAGGTTTTATGACCGCAATGCACTAGTGAATAAACCTGCAGCTAAAAAGGAATTCCCCAACAAAGTAGTATTTGTCAGCAAATTTTCTAACTTAAGCAACCAGATAAAAAACATTGTCAATAAGAACTGGCATATCATCAACTATGATGAAGAGGTGAAATTGGAAAGACCTCTGTATGCATTCAAAAAGAACAGCAATTTGAGGGACATGTTAGTGCATACATACTATGAGGAGAATAACCTGACACAAAGGACGATCACCAACAGTCCGGCACTGGGCAATGTCAGATGTGGTACATGCAACGTATGTCCGCAGTGCATACAAACTAAAGAAATTACCTATAATGGTTGCACTATATACTCCAAAACGCTGAATAACTGCAGGAGCAAAAATGTTATTTATTTCCTACAATGCCCGTGTAATCTGGGATACGTAGGAGAAACAGGGAGAGAGATACGAGTCAGACTTCAAGAACATAGATCGGCCATCAAAACAAAAAAATTGACATCACCGTTGGTACCGCACTATCTCGAATATGGGCACGGTGAAAATGATTTCACCTGGTTCATTTTGGAAAAAGTTAAACTGGACAAGAGAGGTGGTAACATTACCAGTAAACGTAAGGCACGTGAACAATGGTACATCTCCCACTTGAATTCAATACGGAAAGGCCTCAATTCACGAGAGGAATGGGAACGCTTTCTGGTTGTCTGACTGCAAGAGATATCCCATAAAATTCATTCCCTCTGTTAGCAATAAAATTCTGAATAAAGAAGGGAGGACATCTTTTGCCCAGCTATGTGATCAGTCTGGTGTCTCCTGTTTCTGAAAAAAATCCATGTTATATGGAATATGGTGACGCCAGCACTAGCCTAAATGTGCGCCAGTGCCTGGGGGGTTTTTCATTGTCATATTTGGAAGAATGTTGGGATATTAATCACTTAGGATGTGAATGATCTGTTCCTCTATTGAAAAATTGTCCTTATAGGTTTCTATGCCACTACCACTATGGCAGTTTTAGCTATCGATTAACATCTACACATCTTGACTTTTATATTCAGTATATCTCGCGTGAAACATAGACATAAGTGTTAGGATTAGATATTGTAGTAATATAGCATGTTTCGGTCAACCAATGAAACATTGGAATACTACGAGTTTGATGAGTTGTACATATGCTGTCTTTATGAAGATGGGTTTTTGGTCTATCTCGAGATCCATTTTGATGTATATAATGTAGAACTCGCTATATTACAACTTGATGTTTCAATGGGTACACTCTCTGCTAAATATGAAAGGGTGTTGTGGTTCGACACCTTGATTTGACTAGGAGGCTTGGTATGTGTTTCAAACACCTCTAAGATGGCGGATTATTCGCGCTTGTGGTCTCTGTAACCATACCTAAGGCCAATTCTCTAACCCGGAAACACTGTTTTACTTCCGGTTTCGATGACGCTAGCCGGTATTTAAATCGATGTGATTTGTGGGTCCTCCGTTCATCTGATTTGAAGGAATCCACTTTGCGGAGGTGACCAGACCCGAGCAAGGTATGTGAAATAGGTAGCCCTTTTAGGAACCCAGTGGTCGAGCCAAGCGAGATACGCCATCATATTGATGTTTGCGGTCTCTCTCTTTACAGGGAGTTACCTGATCCCAGATTTGGGACAAATTTATCTCTACCGACCTCTAGATACACAACGGAATCCTATTTAAGGTAAATGGGGACTCGTCTGGATTTTTTAAAAAATTCGGGTCTAAAGAGTAGCCAACACAAGCAGTGGTCTCTATGATAGCTATAGGAACCTGTGTGAGTAACTGCATATCGGTCATTATGGGTTAATATAGTGACTATAGATATGGCGTAAGCTGCGTGTCTACTTGAGTGCATTTTCTATTCAGAGAATATCGGTGCACATGTTCAAATAGTCTGGCTAAAATGCAACGTGGGATACTTATCAATACAGATTAAATAGCATATGTATGACAATATTTATAAGGCTCGATATCAACGATATAAAAAAGTTGATATAGTTTAAACAAGCAATTGCTTTGTTTCAGAGATCGTTCGGGAGACTAAAAGGTATCTCTCAGGATTGATACACATACAGCAAATAACTGATAGAGGATCCGTATGGATTAAACACAAGCATTCGGTAAATATGATGTTCTCTGCACTTTGACTAACCTGTTAAAATCTCAAGTTGCATATGAGGCAGCACGAATAACAGATTTTTGTAATTCATATTAGGTAACAAATCTGTAGTATCTCTATCCCGATGAGGGTACTTATGAAAAATAGACGCATGAATGACTACGAAAAACAAATAAACTTAATGAAGATATAAGGTAACCCTCTTAAATATGTCTATAAAATAAGTAACTAATGTTGTCATTATAACAAAACACTAGAACTCCATTTTGTTCACTCCAATAGATTTGTGATGAAACTTAAACGCTGAGTAGTGGACTCAACTTGGACAAGAGGGACTGTGATTCTCCTATGTTTCCATAACTGTGAGTGTGATAAATAAAATAAATATGGTCTAGTACATAGCAAGTGTCCCAAATTATAAGTGGTGTGAGGATAGCTTGACATAATGTCTTTTTCACACAAGAACATGGATAAATTTCTATATCCCAAAACAATATCGATGTACTTTATGATTTGGGCATCTCTAATATAGTGTGAGAAAATGTTTTTTTCTAAATCTTATCCGGATAAACAGCAGTAGTAGTATGAGATGATGGTACAAGAGAATGTGTGTGACTGTACTTGTTTAATAATAAGGGATGAGTTAGGGTCATCGAAGTATATCAAATACTGTCTGTGGCAATATATTAGGGGAGTCACTTATACTTTTCTGTTATATATTTTTTTCACATTTTTAAAAAATTATTAGAATAGGGATCTGCAACTAATCCTGAGGAAGGTGTTGGCTGTATATTGTGGCCTACCGAAACGCGTCGATGCTCTTATATAAGGAAATCGTTCAAAATTTGCAATGATAACGGTTCTCTGCCATGTACACTGTGACTGAAATCTATTGTGGTTAGAACTGATCAGTCTGCGAGTTAACGATTTCCTGTGTCCGAATAGGATTATTTGTCCTGTGCTCTCTTTCCCAATTTTTTGTTGTACATGTAGATCTATTGTGATTTAATTTTATGCGTAACTGTTCTTCAAAGAAAGTTTTATTCTTTGTTTTAATATTTGGTAAACTGTTTACCTTTTTATGTATATGTATAACATGTGACTTAATGTGACAATTTTAAATTAATTTGTAATAAATTTGCTATTAAGTAATTGGTTTGCTTCGTTGATGCCATATCTCATCCTGTTGGTGTGAAATCTGTGTGTTTGAAAGACGGTTGATATTCATAGTCCCAAGGGAGATCTTTCTTTTTGACTACGGTCTTACTTGGCACCCCTCTCTCTTGGCTTGGGGTCCCTCTCTCTTTGTTTTTTAACTTTGAGCACAGCCCTTGTGGCTGGAGAGCCTTCTCTCTATATACACTTAGTCCTAACTAGAGCTTTTTGTCTGTTCATGGACCAATTTAGAACGTTTGGTTTCAGTGAAGACCAACTGAATAGAATTATCAACACTAAAAATGGTAATAAAATCACTGTTCTATCCAGTAAAGGTGAAAACTGGGGGAAACTGTTAAATCTCAAAAAGAAACTTATACGAACAGAAGCTCATGCCGAATTTTTGATCGAATATGTAAAATCAGGCACAATCCCAATCGGGCTACAGGTTCGGAATGAACCAGGCCTTTTCATAGAAAACAAAAAATTCCTTGAAACTTGGGCCATGATATCTAATAGATGCAGCCGGGATTGGATGCTCCTCTTTATTGAGACTGCCCAAGAGCTGATTATTATAGAAAAAGCGGCAATAGATAAGTTGGAGATTGAACTCAAAAATTGTCCCGCTCTAGAGGAAGCAAAGAAAAAACTTGATGATATAAATAGAGATGTAGACGGATACAGAGATTATCTGCTCAATAAAAAGACCAACAAATTAAGAAAAGATATGGATCGCTTCTCCCAGGAAAAGATCTATCCCTTTCTGAGAGAAAACTATTTTCAACTCAGAAATGAAAGTAACTGGGAAAGGCCCCCACAAAAACAAATTTACAATAGAGGTGGGAGAAAACAAGTCACTTTCTCAGAGACCTCTGGTTCTAGCAGTGAGGATGATAATGTAATGAGAGAGGAGCCCACAAATAGGGTTAACACAAGAGACTATATACCTTTTTTAGACTCGCGCCCGAGGAGAGCACAGCGCTTCAATGGGAATCCGGGGAGGGGTCAAATGAACAGGGGCCCTCCACAGCAACAAGAATACATGCGTACAAGGAGTCAACGATACTGGCGACAGACCGAGCACCAGTAATCAATCTGTCAGACAAACTCCTAAGTGAGACGGAGATTAGCATCCTTAGTAAAGGTTTTAGCTTTGTTCCCTCCACCACCATAGATAGATTCCAATTAGAGAAAGATCTACGTTCATTTTTCAGAAAAATAAGACTGAAGAGATTTTTTGAGAACCGTGAAAGCCTAGAACGGATCAATCTGTCGGGTCTCAAACCTAAGTCAACATTTACTCCCACTTTGGCTATGGTTGGGAAAAATGTTGAAGTCTTTGAGAAAGCAGTGGAGAGTGATATTGCTAACATTCTCAGCAGACAGAATAGAGCAGATCCTGGCCAAAACATTAACAGAAATGAGAGACAGGCTCTTAATTCCCTTAAAACAGATAGAAGTATAACGATAAAGCCCGCAGATAAGGGAGGTGGTGTTGTTGTTTTCAATACGAGAGACTATGAGTGTAGAATATATAAACTGCTGAATGTCGAAGAACACTATAAGCGAACGAATGTGCACAGCTTAGAAGCTATGGCTAGAGAGTGTCTTGATCTTTTGAGAGAAGGAAAAGAGAATTCTTGGATATGCGACGATGAATTTAAATTTCTCAACAATTTGGAGCCTAGAACCCCTGCCATATATGGCCTACCAAAAATCCACAAAAATTCCACTGATCCACCTATGAGACCAATAGTGAGTAGTATCAACTCCCTCCTGGAACCGGTCTGTAAATATGTGGACCATTTTTTACGTCCCATTGTCTCCAATCTACGATCTTATGTAAGAGACTCGGCCCATATTATCTCACTTGTGGAAGGTAGACCGTTCTGTGGAGAGACTCAGTGTCTAGTAACTCTGGACATTGAGTCTCTCTATACGAACATCCCTCAAAATGATACGGTAGAGGTTATTCGAGAGGTGCTAAGGGATCAGGATCTTGGTGGAGCCAATGCTGACTTTATTGTCAGCTGTGTTAGCCTCATTTTGAAGAACAATGTTTTTTTGTTCAAGGATGAATACTTTAAACAGCTGAAAGGTACTAGCATGGGGGCTACCTGTGCTCCAAGTCTGGCCTGCTTATATGTAGGCCAGTTTGAAACCAAGCACATATACAACGAAGTAGCCCCTTTCTTTGAAAATGTAGCGGGCTGGTACCGCTACATTGATGACATTTTTTTCATATGGGATGGTGAGACTGATAAACTGAAAGAATTCCTTGCCTGGCTTAATCTTGGTGATCCAAATCTGAGGTTCACATTCCATTATAGCAAAACTAGGGTCGACTTCCTAGATATTTCTATCAAAAACTCTAATAACTGTTTGGAGGTTGAGTTGTTTACGAAACCCATGGCGAAAAACACTCTCCTTCACTTCTCTAGTTTTCATCCTAAATCCCAACGGGAAAGTATCCCCTTCAGCCAATTCCTTCGCCTTCGAAGGAATTTCTCTGATTTACAGGATTTTTACAGACATGCAGAGGACTTAAAACGAAAATTTAGGGATAGAGGCTATCCCAAAAAACTTTTGACACACTCTCATAAACGTGCCAGGTTTTATGACCGCAATGCACTAGTGAATAAACCTGCAGCTAAAAAGGAATTCCCCAACAAAGTAGTATTTGTCAGCAAATTTTCTAACTTAAGCAACCAGATAAAAAACATTGTCAATAAGAACTGGCATATCATCAACTATGATGAAGAGGTGAAATTGGAAAGACCTCTGTATGCATTCAAAAAGAACAGCAATTTGAGGGACATGTTAGTGCATACATACTATGAGGAGAATAACCTGACACAAAGGACGATCACCAACAGTCCGGCACTGGGCAATGTCAGATGTGGTACATGCAACGTATGTCCGCAGTGCATACAAACTAAAGAAATTACCTATAATGGTTGCACTATATACTCCAAAACGCTGAATAACTGCAGGAGCAAAAATTTTATTTATTTCCTACAATGCCCGTGTAATCTGGGATACGTAGGAGAAACAGGGAGAGAGATACGAGTCAGACTTCAAGAACATAGATCGGCCATCAAAACAAAAAAATTGACATCACCGTTGGTACCGCACTATCTCGAATATGGGCACGGTGAAAATGATTTCACCTGGTTCATTTTGGAAAAAGTTAAACTGGACAAGAGAGGTGGTAACATTACCAGTAAACGTAAGGCACGTGAACAATGGTACATCTCCCACTTGAATTCAATACGGAAAGGCCTCAATTCACGAGAGGAATGGGAACGCTTTCTGGTTGTCTGACTGCAAGAGATATCCCATAAAATTCATTCCCTCTGTTAGCAATAAAATTCTGAATAAAGAAGGGAGGACATCTTTTGCCCAGCTATGTGATCAGTCTGGTGTCTCCTGTTTCTGAAAAAAATCCATGTTATATGGAATATGGTGACGCCAGCACTAGCCTAAATGTGCGCCAGTGCCTGGGGGGTTTTTCATTGTCATATTTGGAAGAATGTTGGGATATTAATCACTTAGGATGTGAATGATCTGTTCCTCTATTGAAAAATTGTCCTTATAGGTTTCTATGCCACTACCACTATGGCAGTTTTAGCTATCGATTAACATCTACACATCTTGACTTTTATATTCAGTATATCTCGCGTGAAACATAGACATAAGTGTTAGGATTAGATATTGTAGTAATATAGCATGTTTCGGTCAATCAATGAAACATTGGAATACTACGAGTTTGATGAGTTGTACATATGCTGTCTTTATGAAGACGGATTTTTGGTCTATCTCGAGATCCATTTTGATGTATATAATGTAGAACTCGCTATATTACAACTTGATGTTTCAATGGGTACACTCTCTGCTAAATATGAAAGGGTGTTGTGGTTCGACACCTTGATTTGACTAGGAGGCTTGGTATGTGTTTCAAACACCTCTAAGATGGCGGATTATTCGCGCTTGTGGTCTCTGTAACCATACCTAAGGCCAATTCTCTAACCCGGAAACACTGTTTTACTTCCGGTTTCGATGACGCTAGCCGGTATTTAAATCGATGTGATTTGTGGGTCCTCCGTTCATCTGATTTGAAGGAATCCACTTTACGGAGGTGACCAGACCCGAACAAGGTATGTGAAATAGGTAGCCCTTTTAGGAACCCAGTGGTCGAGCCAAGCGAGATACGCCATCATATTGATGTTTGCGGTCTCTCTCTTTACAGGGAGTTACCTGATCCCAGATTTGGGACGAATTTATCTCTACCGACCTCTAGATACACAACGGAATCCTATTTAAGGTAAATGGGGACTCGTCTGGATTTTTTTAAAAATTCGGGTCTAAAGAGTAGCCAACACAAGCAGTGGTCTCTATGATAGCTATAGGAACCTGTGTGAGTAACTGCATATCGGTCATTATGGGTTAATATAGTGACTATAGATATGGCGTAAGCTGCGTGTCTACTTGAGTGCATTTTCTATTCAGAGAATATCGGTGCACATGTTCAAATAGTCTGGCTAAAATGCAACGTGGGATACTTATCAATACAGATTAAATAGCATATGTATGACAATATTTATAAGGCTCGATATCAACGATATAAAAAAGTTGATATAGTTTAAACAAGCAATTGCTTTGTTTCAGAGATCGTTCGGGAGACTAAAAGGTATCTCTCAGGATTGATACACATACAGCAAATAACTGATAGAGGATCCGTATGGATTAAACACAAGCATTCGGTAAATATGATGTTCTCTGCACTTTGACTAACCTGTTAAAATCTCAAGTTGCATATGAGGCAGCACGAATAACAGATTTTTGTAATTCATATTAGGTAACAAATCTGTAGTATCTCTATCCCGATGAGGGTACTTATGAAACATAGACGCATGAATGACTACGAAAAACAAATAAACTTAATGAAGATATAAGGTAACCCTCTTAAATATGTCTATAAAATAAGTAACTAATGTTGTCATTATAACAAAACACTAGAACTCCATTTTGTTCACTCCAATAGATTTGTGACGAAACTTAAACGCTGAGTAGTGGACTCAACTTCGACAAGAGGGACTGTGATTCTCCTATGTTTCCATAACTGTGAGTGTGATAAATAAAATAAATATGGTCTAGTACATAGCAAGTGTCCCAAATTATAAGTGGTGTGAGGATAGCTTGACATAATGTCTTTTTCACACAAGAACATGGATAAATTTCTATATCCCAAAACAATATCGATGTACTTTATGATTTGGGCATCTCTAATATAGTGTGAGAAAATGTTTTTTCTAAATCTTATCCGGATAAACAGCAGTAGTAGTATGAGATGATGGTACAAGAGAATGTGTGTGACTGTACTTGTTTAATAATAAGGGATGAGTTAGGGTCATCGAAGTATATCAAATACTGTCTGTGGCAATATATTAGGGGAGTCACTTATACTTTTCTGTTATATATTTTTTTCAGATTTTTAAAAAATTATTAGAATTGGGATCTGCAACTAATCCTGAGGAAGGTGTTGGCTGTATATTGTGGCCTACCGAAACGCGTCGATGCTCTTATATAAGGAAATCGTTCAAAATTTGCAATGATAACGGTTCTCTGCCATGTACACTGTGACTGAAATCTATTGTGGTTAGAACTGATCAGTCTGCGAGTTAACGATTTCCTGTGTCCGAATAGGATTATTTGTCCTGTGCTCTCTTTCCCAATTTTTTGTTGTACATGTAGATCTATTGTGATTTAATTTTATGCGTAACTGTTCTTCAAAGAAAGTTTTATTCTTTGTTTTAATATTTGGTAAACTGTTTACCTTTTTATGTATATGTATAACATGTGACTTAATGTGACAATTTTAAATTAATTTGTAATAAATTTGCTATTAAGTAATTGGTTTGCTGCGTTGATGCCATATCTCATCCTGTTGGTGTGAAATCTGTGTGTTTGAAAGACGGTTGATATTCATAGTCCCAAGGGAGATCTTTCTTTTTGACTACGGTCTTACTTGGCACCCCTCTCTCTTGGCTTGGGGTCCCTCTCTCTTTGTTTTTTAACTTTGAGCACAGCCCTTGTGGCTGGAGAGCCTTCTCTCTATATACACTTAGTCCTAACTAGAGCTTTTTGCCTGTTCATGGACCAATTTAGAACGTTTGGTTTCAGTGAAGACCAACTGAATAGAATTATCAACACTAAAAATGGTAATAAAATCACTGTTCTATCCAGTAAAGGTGAAAACTGGGGGAAACTGTTAAATCTCAAAAAGAAACTTATACGAACAGAAGCTCATGCCGAATTTTTGATCGAATATGTAAAATCAGGCACAATCCCAATCGGGCTACAGGTTCGGAATGAACCAGGCCTTTTCATAGAAAACAAAAAATTCCTTGAAACTTGGGCCATGATATCTAATAGATGCAGCCGGGATTGGATGCTCCTCATTATTGAGACTGCCCAAGAGCTGATTATTATAGAAAAAGCGGCAATAGATAAGTTGGAGATTGAACTCAAAAATTGTCCCGCTCTAGAGGAAGCAAAGAAAAAACTTGATGATATAAATAGAGATGTAGACGGATACAGAGATTATCTGCTCAATAAAAAGACCAACAAATTAAGAAAAGATATGGATCGCTTCTCCCAGGAAAAGATCTATCCCTTTCTGAGAGAAAACTATTTTCAACTCAGAAATGAAAGTAACTGGGAAAGGCCCCCACAAAAACAAATTTACAATAGAGGTGGGAGAAAACAAGTCACTTTCTCAGAGACCTCTGGTTCTAGCAGTGAGGATGATAATGTAATGAGAGAGGAGCCCACAAATAGGGTTAACACAAGAGACTACATACCTTTTTTAGACTCGCGCCCGAGGAGAGCACAGCACTTCAATGGGAATCCGGGGAGGGGTCAAATGAACAGGGGCCCTCCACAGCAACAAGAATACATGCGTACAAGGAGTCAACGATACTGGCGACAGACCGAGCACCAGTAATCAATCTGTCAGACAAACTCCTAAGTGAGACGGAGATTAGTATCCTTAGTAAAGGTTTTAGCTTTGTTCCCTCCACCACCATAGATAGATTCCAATTAGAGAAAGATCTACGTTCATTTTTCAGAAAAATAAGACTGAAGAGATTTTTTGAGAACCGTGAAAGCCTAGAACGGATCAATCTGTCGGGTCTCAAACCTAAGTCAACATTTACTCCCACTTTGGCTATGGTTGGGAAAAATGTTGAAGTCTTTGAGAAAGCAGTGGAGAGTGATATTGCTAACATTCTCAGCAGACAGAATAGAGCAGATCCTGGCCAAAACATTAACAGAAATGAGAGACAGGCTCTTAATTCCCTTAAAACAGATAGAAGTATAACGATAAAGCCCGCAGATAAGGGAGGTGGTGTTGTTGTTTTCAATACGAGAGACTATGAGTGTAGAATATATAAACTGCTGAATGTCGAAGAACACTATAAGCGAACGAATGTGCACAGCTTAGAAGCTGTGGCTAGAGAGTGTCTTGATCTTTTGAGAGAAGCAAAAGAGAATTCTTGGATATGCGACGATGAATTTAAATTTCTCAACAATTTGGAGCCTAGAACCCCTGCCATATATGGCCTACCAAAAATCCACAAAAATTCCACTGATCCACCTATGAGACCAATAGTGAGTAGTATCAACTCCCTCCTGGAACCGGTCTGTAAATATGTGGACCATTTTTTACGTCCCATTGTCTCCAATCTACGATCTTATGTAAGAGACTCGGCCCATATTATCTCACTTGTGGAAGGTAGACCGTTCTGTGGAGAGACTCAGTGTCTAGTAACTCTGGACATTGAGTCTCTCTATACGAACATCCCTCAAAATGATACGGTAGAGGTTATTCGAGAGGTGCTAAGGGATCAGGATATTGGTGGAGCCAATGCTGACTTTATTGTCAGCTGTGTTAGCCTCATTTTGAAGAACAATGTTTTTTTGTTCAAGGATGAATACTTTAAACAGCTGAAAGGTACTAGCATGGGGGCTACCTGTGCTCCAAGTCTGGCCTGCTTATATGTAGGCCAGTTTGAAACCAAGCACATATACAACGAAGTAGCCCCTTTCTTTGAAAATGTAGCGGGCTGGTACCGCTACATTGATGACATTTTTTTCATATGGGATGGTGAGACTGATAAACTGAAAGAATTCCTTGCCTGGCTTAATCTTGGTGATCCAAATCTGAGGTTCACATTCCATTATAGCAAAACTAGGGTCGACTTCCTAGATATCTCTATCAAAAACTCTAATAACTGTTTGGAGGTTGAGTTGTTTACGAAACCCATGGCGAAAAACACTCTCCTTCACTTCTCTAGTTTTCATCCTAAATCCCAACGGGAAAGTATCCCCTTCAGCCAATTCCTTCGCCTTCGAAGGAATTGCTCTGATTTACAGGATTTTTACAGACATGCAGAGGACTTAAAACGAAAATTTAGGGATAGAGGCTATCCCAAAAAACTTTTGACACACTCTCTTAAACGTGCCAGGTTTTATGACCGCAATGCACTAGTGAATAAACCTGCAGCTAAAAAGGAATTCCCCAACAAAGTAGTATTTGTCAGCAAATTTTCTAACTTAAGCAACCAGATAAAAAACATTGTCAATAAGAACTGGCATATCATCAACTATGATGAAGAGGTGAAATTGGAAAGACCTCTGTATGCATTCAAAAAGAACAGCAATTTGAGGGACATGTTAGTGCATACATACTATGAGGAGAATAACCTGACACAAAGGACGATCACCAACAGTCCGGCACTGGGCAATGTCAGATGTGGTACATGCAACGTATGTCCGCAGTGCATACAAACTAAAGAAATTACCTATAATGGTTGCACTATATACTCCAAAACGCTGAATAACTGCAGGAGCAAAAATGTTATTTATTTCCTACAATGCCCGTGTAATCTGGGATACGTAGGAGAAACAGGGAGAGAGATACGAGTCAGACTTCAAGAACATAGATCGGCCATCAAAACAAAAAAATTGACATCACCGTTGGTACCGCACTATCTCGAATATGGGCACGGTGAAAATGATTTCACCTGGTTCATTTTGGAAAAAGTTAAACTGGACAAGAGAGGTGGTAACATTACCAGTAAACGTAAGGCACGTGAACAATGGTACATCTCCCACTTGAATTCAATACGGAAAGGCCTCAATTCACGAGAGGAATGGGAACGCTTTCTGGTTGTCTGACTGCAAGAGATATCCCATAAAATTCATTCCCTCTGTTAGCAATAAAATTCTGAATAAAGAAGGGAGGACATCTTTTGCCCAGCTATGTGATCAGTCTGGTGTCTCCTGTTTCTGAAAAAAATCCATGTTATATGGAATATGGTGACGCCAGCACTAGCCTAAATGTGCGCCAGTGCCTGGGGGGTTTTTCATTGTCATATTTGGAAGAATGTTGGGATATTAATCACTTAGGATGTGAATGATCTGTTCCTCTATTGAAAAATTGTCCTTATAGGTTTCTATGCCACTACCACTATGGCAGTTTTAGCTATCGATTAACATCTACACATCTTGACTTTTATATTCAGTATATCTCGCGTGAAACATAGACATAAGTGTTAGGATTAGATATTGTAGTAATATAGCATGTTTCGGTCAACCAATGAAACATTGGAATACTACGAGTTTGATGAGTTGTACATATGCTGTCTTTATGAAGACGGATTTTTGGTCTATCTCGAGATCCATTTTGATGTATATAATGTAGAACTCGCTATATTACAACTTGATGTTTCAATGGGTACACTCTCTGCTAAATATGAAAGGGTGTTGTGGTTCGACACCTTGATTTGACTAGGAGGCTTGGTATGTGTTTCAAACACCTCTAAGATGGCGGATTATTCGCGCTTGTGGTCTCTGTAACCATACCTAAGGCCAATTCTCTAACCCGGAAACATTGTTTTACTTCCGGTTTCGATGACGCTAGCCGGTATTTAAATCGATGTGATTTGTGGGTCCTCCGTTCATCTGATTTGAAGGAATCCACTTTGCGGAGGTGACCAGACCCGAACAAGGTATGTGAAATAGATAGCCCTTTTAGGAACCCAGTGGTCGAGCCAAGCGAGATATGCCATCATATTGATGTTTGCGGTCTCTCTCTTTACAGGGAGTTACCTGATCCCAGATTTGGGACGAATTTATCTCTACCGACCTCTAGATACACAACGGAATCCTATTTAAGGTAAATGGGGACTCGTCTGGATTTTTTTTTAAATTCGGGTCTAAAGAGTAGCCAACACAAGCAGTGGTCTCTATGATAGCTATAGGAACCTGTGTGAGTAACTGCATATCGGTCATTATGGGTTAATATAGTGACTATAGATATGGCGTAAGCTGCGTGTCTACTTGAGTGCATTTTCTATTCAGAGAATATCGGTGCACATGTTCAAATAGTCTGGCTAAAATGCAACGTGGGATACTTATCAATACAGATTAAATAGCATATGTATGACAATATTTATAAGGCTCGATATCAACGATATAAAAAAGTTGATATAGTTTAAACAAGCAATTGCTTTGTTTCAGAGATCGTTCGGGAGACTAAAAGGTATCTCTCAGGATTGATACACATACAGCAAATAACTGATAGAGGATCCGTATGGATTAAACACAAGCATTCGGTAAATATGATGTTCTCTGCACTTTGACTAACCTGTTAAAATCTCAAGTTGCATATGAGGCAGCACGAATAACAGATTTTTGTAATTCATATTAGGTAACAAATCTGTAGTATCTCTATCCCGATGAGGGTACTTATGAAAAATAGACGCATGAATGACTACGAAAAACAAATAAACTTAATGAAGATATAAGGTAACCCTCTTAAATATGTCTATAAAATAAGTAACTAATGTTGTCATTATAACAAAACACTAGAACTCCATTTTGTTCACTCCAATAGATTTGTGACGAAACTTAAACGCTGAGTAGTGGACTCAACTTGGACAAGAGGGACTGTGATTCTCCTATGTTTCCATAACTGTGAGTGTGATAAATAAAATAAATATGGTCTAGTACATAGCAAGTGTCCCAAATTATAAGTGGTGTGAGGATAGCTTGACATAATGTCTTTTTCACACAAGAACATGGATACATTTCTATATCCCAAAACAATATCGATGTACTTTATGATTTGGGCATCTCTAATATAGTGTGAGAAAATGTTTTTTCTAAATCTTATCCGGATAAACAGCAGTAGTAGTATGAGATGATGGTACAAGAGAATGTGTGTGACTGTACTTGTTTAATAATAAGGGATGAGTTAGGGTCATCGAAGTATATCAAATACTGTCTGTGGCAATATATTAGGGGAGTCACTTATACTTTTCTGTTATATATTTTTTTCAGATTTTTTAAAAATTATTAGAATTGGGATCTGCAACTAATCCTGAGGAAGGTGTTGGCTGTATATTGTGGCCTACCGAAACGCGTCGATGCTCTTATATAAGGAAATCGTTCAAAATTTGCAATGATAACGGTTCTCTGCCATGTACACTGTGACTGAAATCTATTGTGGTTAGAACTGATCAGTCTGCGAGTTAACGATTTCCTGTGTCCGAATAGGATTATTTGTCCTGTGCTCTCTTTCCCAATTTTTTGTTGTACATGTAGATCTATTGTGATTTAATTTTATGCGTAACTGTTCTTCAAAGAAAGTTTTATTCTTTGTTTTAATATTTGGTAAACTGTTTACCTTTTTATGTATATGTATAACATGTGACTTAATGTGACAATTTTAAATTAATTTGTAATAAATTTGCTATTAAGTAATTGGTTTGCTTCGTTGATGCCATATCTCATCCTGTTGGTGTGAAATCTGTGTGTTTGAAAGACGGTTGATATTCATAGTCCCAAGGGAGATCTTTCTTTTTGACTACGGTCAGCAAGACAATGCAATGCAGGTGAGCTTCCTGCCACTGTGTAAGGAGGAGCTTAAATAGGACATTTATTGGGTGACTTCGACTACGAACTGTGGCATTTGGAAAAAGGCTAATCGTCGAAACGCGTCATGCCTATGAGTACCCAATAAACGACCTGTGAAGCCCCGCTGTGTCCCTTGTTTCTATTCGGATGGGAGGAGAAGTTTTGCATCATATATATATATAGATATATATATATATATATATATATTCACTGAAAAAACCATAGGTTTCAGGGCTGTTATAGTTAGCTGTACATTTCACTCGTACAAAACCATTGAAATTCCTCCGTTATAGTTAGTTGTACTCACTATCACTCGCGTGCCCGCAATCCACTGCTGATGATGTCACATATTACATGGTCAGTGACATCACTGATGACATCACTGATGACATCTCAAATGACATCACTGATGACATCACTGATGACATCATCCAGTGAATGTGGTTTGGTTTGTTAGTTCAATATGTATTATATATATAGCAATCTGCATTAAAGAATGAGTGGATATATAAATATAAATATCTAGATGGAGGATTTAGTAGCACTGTGATTGACTGTCTAAGTGACTAATTTAAAGTGTCTCACTAAATATATTGGATAGTGACTAAACTGTGTGAATATCTGTATCACTTTGTCAGTTGTTGTGTAAACTGCTGCACCAGTTGGTTACCAGCTATTTGAAACCCTTATTAGTTATTGATTAGTTAACTGAGTATTTGTATGGGAGAGTGAATGTGTGTGTGGGTCGGTGGGGGTGTGTGACTGCCGAAAGATGTGTGAATAGTTGATTCAATATGTATATGAGGTTAAGACTACATGTTATAAAAGTTGTTTGGGTGAGTGAATATCTTTATGGGTGTGGTGGTGAGCAAATATATCTCTCAATGGTACATGTCCAACAAACTAGAAAAATAAAAGGCAGTGTATGTGACAGTTGATGTATATAAATAGGTATACATAAGACTCAGTGATTGTATGAGTGACTGTATGGATAACTGTATACTTGTAATAGTGATTTTATAACACACTAAGTATGAGTTACTATCTATATGAATAAATGAAGTGGTGTTTGTATAAGTGTGTAGCTGAGTAAATGTAAGTATGATTCATTGTTGGCATAAATGAGTAGGATGACTGCATAAGGGAATAGAATGTGTGCTTGTGTGTAATGTCGATATAGGTGTATAAGTATATTTGATAGTGTTCTATTGATCATTGACAGCATGTATGAGTGAATGTATAGGTAAGTGATTAGATGTGTGTGTAGATCTAGGAATCACTGGGTAGGTTTTTAGAAACTTGTATTGGTGTGTCAATAGATTTAAATATGGTACTCTGTATTTTACAGTGAGTGATGAAAGGTTATACTAGTGTATGATGAGGTGTAGCTGATTGTCACCTGGACGATGTCATCAGTGATGTCATCAGTGATGTCATCAGTGATGTAACTGACCATGTCATGAATGATGTAATATGTGACATCATCAGCAGTGGACTGCGGGCGCGCGAGTTATAGTGAGTACAACTAACTATAACGGAGGAATTTCAATGGTTTTGTACGAGTGAAATGTACAGCTAACTATAACAGCCCTGAAACCTATGGTTTTTTTAGTGAATTTCTAAGGTATTTTAAATGCTAATTCCTAACTATAACATGTCTGAAACCAATGGTTTTTTCAGTGACTTTTGAAGGTTTTTTAAATGATAAGTTTTAAATGTAATAATAGGTATATGTATTTTTTTAGACAGATTTTCTACAGTTTTTTAACTGTTCATTGCTTACATATTTTATTTTTTAAATTACATTATATATTTGTAATGTAAATGTAAATTAAAATGTTTTTTTAAATATTGAAACTGAAATCTTTTTTTTTTTGATGAATGTATAAGTGCAGGACTATAAGTGTCTTGGTTAGTTAGGGGACTGCATGCATAGTGGATAGGGGTTTGAGGCAGTCCATGTGCTAATGCCTGGCTAGCTGCATGAGATACTGACTGAATGATTAGAGTACTGCAAGGAGAGTGCCTGGGTGAATTTATAAGTGTTAGAATTACTTTTCAGGATCAGTACTGGGCTCAAAGATGCAGCACTGAGGTCTCTCCTGATGACGTGTGAGTAAATCGGAATTCGTAGTTCGGCTGATTTTAGAGGAATATTTGTAAGTTCCAAAACTCCACACTTAAAAGAATTTCCAAGTGATACCAGTCAATGTTAGCCTATGGAAGAAAATTCAAGTTACTGTTAAGTACGGTGAGAATTACTTTTCAGGATCAGTACTGGGCTCAAAGATGCAGCACTGAGGTCTCTCCTGATAACAGGTGAGTAAATCGGAATTCGTAGTTCGGCTGATTTTACTTCGGTCCATATATAGAGCCACTTTCCTACACCATCCCCTCCCTTCACCACTGTGCAAACACGCCCTGTGGCGCGTTTTAAGTTGGGGAAATAATTCCCCTTCAATCCTGAGGGTCCGTAGAGTCCAACTAGCCCATTAGGTACATCCAGTAAGCGCCACAGAGCTGCGTAGCAGAGAGATGTAAAAAGGTGCACGGCCTGCACCACCTCTCTGCAATGCAGCGCAGTGGCACTTCCTGGAAGCACCTGGTGGGCTACTTGGCCCCCAGGGTCCCTCAGGATTGCAGAGGAATTTTTTTCCCCAACTTAAAACGCGCCACAGGGCGTGTTTGCACACGTCACCTCAGGCCCCGTCCCCTCCCTTCACCAGTGTGTAAACGCGCCCTGGCGCGTTTTAAGTTGGGAGATTAAGTCCCCTTGAATCCTTAGGGTCCCTAGGGTCAAACTAGCCCACTAGGTACCTCCAGTAAGCGCCACAGATCTGCGTTGCAAACAGGTGTGAAAAGGGGCGTGGCCTCTGAACACCTCTCTGCAACGCAGCTCCCTGGCGCATACTGGAGGTACCTGATGGGCTAGTTGGCCCCCAGGGACCCTCAAGATTGAAGAGGAATTAATTCCTCAACTTAAAACGCACCACAGGGCGCGTTTACACAATGGTGAAGGAAGGGGGCGGGGCCTGAGGTGACATGTCTGCAAACACGCCCAGTGGCGCGCTTTAAGTTGTGGAATTAATTACTCTTCAATCCTGAGGTCCCCATGGGGGCTAACTAGTCCACCAGGTACCTCCAGTATGTGCCAGGGAGCTGCATTGCAGAGAGGTGTTTAGAGGCCATGCCCCTTTTTACAACACTCTGCAACGCAGCTCCGTGGTGCTTACTGGAGGTACCTGGTGGGCTAGTTGGCCCCCAGGGGACCTCAGGATTGAAAAGGAATTAATTCCCCAACTTAAAACGCGCCACAGGGCGTGTTTGCACACATATCACCTCAGGCCCCGTCCCCTACCTTCACCACTGTGCAAACGCGCCCTGTGGCACGTTTTAAGTTGGGGGATTAAGTCCCTTTGAATCCTGAGGGTCCCTGGGGTCCAACTAGCCCACCAGGTACCTCCAGTAAGCGCCACAAGACTGCGTTTCAGAGAGGTGTAAAAGAGGGGCGTGGCCTGGAGCACCTCTCTGCAACGCAGCCCTGTGGCGCTTACTGGAGGTACATAGTGGGCTAGTTGGCCCCCAGGGACCCCCAGTATTGAAGGGAAATTAATTCCCCAATTTAAAACGCGCCACAGGGCACGTTTGCAGAGTGTGTTTGTGAGGGGGCGGGGCCTAGGGACAATCGCATCTTTTAAAAAAAAAAAAAATGAAAGGTGGGCTGTGTGGCCCCCCTTCCTTTTACTTTTTTGGGGCCCTGGGGACCCCATCCCCCAGGGCCTCACCCACAAATTGAAATTTAAAAAAATTATTTACGGGAAGGGGCCGCGTGGCCCCCCTCCCGTGGCCAATTCCGAGCCCCGGGGACCCCATTCCCTGGGGCATGGCCACATTTTTTAATATTTTATGGAGGGGGCTGCGTAGCCCCCCTCCTCAGGCCACTTAATGCCCCGGGGACCCCATCCCCCGGGGCCACCATTGTTTTATTTTATATTTTTTTAATGGGGGAAGGGGGCCGCGTGGCCCCCCTCCCGGGCCACTTGTAGCCCCGGGGACCCCATCCCCCGGGGCTGGCCCTCTCTGTTGGGGACCGTGGGGGGGTCCCCAATCCCCCCACGGTCCCAGCCAGCTCCCCGCCTCCTGCGGGAGCCGGCATTGCTTTTCCTCATGGGGAGCAGCTAACATGCTGCTCCCCATATGAAAAAGCAATCTGCTTTGCTTCATTGAAGCGAGAGTAGGTTTCCCTGCTCTCACTTCAATGAAGCAAAGCAGTTTGCAATGGCAGGGTGGGAGACGTGAGGCTCCCGCCCTGTCATTGCAAACAGCAGTGTCCCGGGGGTGGGCACCCCGGGACACTGCAGGAGCCGGCCCTGCGGGTTGGCGGTCCCCAGGGCCATGGAGGGCTCCAGGAGCGGGGCTGCGCGGCCCCCCTCCCACCTTTGTCAAAGCCCCGGGGGGGGGGGGTTGGTCCCAGGGGCTGGGGGGTCCATAACGGACCCCCAAATTAAAAAACTTAGTGCCCCGGGGAGGTGGCGGTCCCCGGGGCGTGTGGGGGGGGCTTAAGCCCCCCCACACAGGTTGATTTTATTTTTAAAAAAGCCCCGGGGTGGCGGTCCCCGGGGCTGCGGGGGGCCTTTGAGCTCCCCCACCAATGTTTTGTAAAGCCCTGTGGGGTGGCGGTCCCCCCCACATATTTCACAAAAGCCCTGCAGATCCGCGCATCCCGCGATTTTAAAAAAAACATTTCCAAAATTTGGGGCCTTGGGGGTCCTTGTGGGACCCCCTGAGCAGGCCTAGGGGGTCAGGGTGTGTCTACCCTGCCCCCTTTGCGTATTTTGCGTGTTTGTTTTCTGCTTTCTTGTGCCTCGGTTCTACCGAGGCACAAGATGGCTGCCAACACTTCCTGGTTTGAAGTGTTGACAGCCAATTAGCATACAGTTTGTGCACGGGAGGATCCACGGCCCTAGATATATATGTACTTTTAATTGTGATTTTCTCAGCAACTACTGAACGGATTTACACCATTTAAGCAAAAGGCACGAGTCTGAACTAAGGACTACCTCTTTGCCAAATTTGGTGTAATTCCGTTCTGCAGTTCGGGCTGTAGTTGCGGCTAAAGGTCCTATGGGAAATTGCATGGGGAAAACACGTTTTGGGACCCCCCTTTTTTCTCAGCCCCCGTTTGACGAATCATCCCGAGACTTTCAGGATAGGAGCGGACCGGAGCTGGCCAAAAGTTTTGAAAATTTTGCGAAGATTCGTCAATCGGCGCCAAAGTTATTCCAAATAGAATGTTGCGGATTTCCTATGGAAAATAGGTCCTAACTATAACTATCTACTGGCAACCGCCAGTAGATAATGTGTGTATATATATATATATATATATATATATATATATACATATAAAATGCTTTGAGAAAGACCGTTTTGGTTGAAACAGGTCAGCAATAAATGAAAAATTGAACTTATCTGGAGTGCGGGCAATTCTTGCTGCGCGGCTGTGTTAGCAGGAGATTCAGCATATAAATATAGATATAGGCCCATATTTACAAGGCCACGCAAAGTCGGGACGGGCCAGATATAGTCGTAAGACTAAAGGCGTTAGTCCTACTTTTATGTCTGGCCAGTCCCAGTTTTTGCTTCTCCAAATATGGGCAGCCTACTTTTAGACAATAATCTCTGGCAATATGTGGCCAGGCTGGCTTGGGGTCTTAGGAGGGCATTGGCTAAGCAGGCTGAAAAACAACATCCTGCACCACAACCCTCCTCACAACACTGTAACGGGGTCAGACGGTACAAGAAGCACCACTTCTCTGCTGATGGTGGGTGCTGCAAGGAAAAAGAAGGCTGCCACCCAACAGTGTATCTACCTGGGGCCAGTCTGTAAAGTGTGTGTCGCTGCTGGCCACCAACGGGGTGGTGCCTTTGCAGGAAAATTGCAGGCAGGGCGCCAGCCGAGGGATCACCCACATGCTGGCTGCTACGCCCACAGAAGACTCGGAGGCAGGCTGGGCAGCGAACTGATAATTGATCTGTACAGCCCTGTCCTGCCTATGTTTCGATTATTGTAAATGCTCAGCTCTGTCAATGATTATTTCTGCTCTGACATAGGGCAAAGATTTGACAGGCAGCGGAGCAGTGGCACATTCATATTAGGAAGACAATTTTAGTGCACTGATTGGTGCTGCCTCATTAGCGGCGCGCCTCGTCACAGTGTTGTCCCAGGGAACGCTATAATGCCTGACTAATGCATTTTACAATATTGAGAGCTTTATTGAAGACAAGGGAGTAGCTCCTGTCTTACAATGACTTCATGCTTCTTCCTTTTTAACTTTGAACATTCTGCCCTCAGTGGGTGGTTTAGTGTCCCGTGGTTTAAGAAACACACAGACACCGGCTGCACTCTGCAAACTTCCTTTATTATTTTCTGACTCCCGCTCCCGCCCGCGGCTCCTCCCCTTCCGCTTCCGGCCATGCCTGACCCTGCCACAAGTCGGGACAGGCATGGCGACAAGACAGGTGGATGTTCTAATAGCCTTACATACATTCTGGCTTGGGCTACACCAGTTGTTAAAGGCCCTCTTCCTCGTTAGACACCAAGGGGCAGATTTATGAGCCCCTTGCGCCACTTTTGCGTCACTTTTAACATGGGAAAGGTGACGCAAAAATGGCGCAAGGGGCTCATAAATCTGCCCCAGGTCAGGAGAGAAAGCGAGCGAGTGAGAGAGTGAGAGAGAGAGAGAGAGGGTGAGAGAGAGTGTGTGTGTGGGTTTGTGTGTGAGAGAATTAAACGTGTTCGCCAATTCGCAGGCGCAGTACCATCTACTGTTGGGCAGGCTGCCTGACAACAACCAGCTGTTTTTTTGGGGCGTAATTTGCATTCCCAGAAGCCACCGCAGAGCCACAATCATTTTCGTTTCATTGCAATGAGTAAAAACAGCCTTTTTAAGCATTAAGAATCAGAAATATGTTTATGTGTATACATATTTTGGTAATATAGCATTACTTTTATTCATGTCATTAATTTTGTTTAGACGCCGTTATTTTCATGTGATATGAGGAACCAAAAAAGAAATTATAACGCATTATTATTCGCTTCAAACTGTTAGGTCTTGGTTTGTCAGTCGTGGGTTATTGCACTTCGAGTGGTAATAATAATCGACTGGTTCTAGACTCAATTTTTAGAGGATCGCTTTGAGATCCACTTGATTGTAAAGATAGACAGAAAATTGAGAAAGTTTCGCACGAAAATACAGTGCAATAGCTGCTCGTTCTTTATTGTACTCAGTGGCTATATTAATAGACTTGTTAAAACCCAAGTTTTGGAGGATTAGGTTGAGATCCACTTGATAGTAAAGATAAAAGATTTCGGGGCATATCAACAAGCTAGGCATTAAATTATCGTCGCTCTAGCGGTAGAAAAGTGCCGCTAAAACGGCTATAATGGGCTTGATAATATGCTCTATGGGATTCCAATTGAAGCTCAGGTTAGATGTGAAGGACATCTAACATGGGCTTCAATTGGAATTCCATAGAGCATATTATCAAGCCCATTATCGCCGTTTTAGCAGCAGTTTTCTGCCGCTAAAGCGGCGATAATTTTATCGCCTGGCTTATTAATATGCCCCTAAGAAAGTTTTGCACGCGTTAGCTGCTCGTTCTTTTGGCTCGCATCAAGTGTAGTTCACTTGGTGGTCCCTAGAGGGAGGACGGTCAGCTGGGATGTAATCATTGCACGTTGCGTGGCAATGAAACTCGCGAGCACGAAGACGGAAACGTCATACGTTTTTAGTGTCTGGACTGCGGGGCTCAGCCATGCTGACTCACGGCCAGCCTGACAACCTCAGCCGAAAGGCGAAGTCGTCCGTCCCCCTGTCTGGTGGAACCCTCCTAGGTCCGACCGGCGCAAGGCTGACCGGCTAATGGCTGACTGCGGGCTGGTCCCCCGCAGTTCGCTGGGCTGGTTGGCTGCTGGAGGGAGGGGGAGCTGGATAGACCGGGGCGGCTGAAAAGATAAGCCGTGCCTAGTACCCCCTGGGCTAGTAGGCCGAGTGAGTGAGTAGTATATTTGAACATGCATTTGCAATGCAATAGATCTCGCATTTATGCGAGTTTGAGCTACTGTTATTGTAAAAGGCAATGCCTTTTTTATGTTTTTGTTTTTAAAACATAAATAAAAAGCATTGTCATTTTTTTAAAACTTTAATAAGTGCGGCGCCCTCTTCACAGGACACCCGCTATGCAATGCAATAGGTGTTGATTTTGGTATTGTAACCTAGCGCTAGGATAATTATCGCCGGCTGAAGTGGATTTTAATCGCTGAGATAGCGTGCTATTAGCAACGCTTATCTCAAAAGCGATAAAAATCCTAGCGCTAACTGCCTAACGTGAGATTATCACTGGAAACCCAGCGATAATCTCATGAAATATGGCGTTAGCTTGTGATAGGGCCCCACAAATTTAGCCATGGTGTCCACCTTCCATAGGATATCAGGGCTAAGTCGGTCCTAAAGCAGGCGTAAGGAAAGTAGCGATAACCCTTGATGAGAGGAGAAATGACGCGTAGCGACATTTCTCCTGTCATGTCAGGTCAGGAACGGCCACTTTGCATCTCATTAGAGATGCAAAGCTGGGCGTTAAGAATTCGTGCGCTAATGCAAGGTTTCACGCGTTAGCGTGACCTTGCTAATTAGGCGATAAAATTATCGCCACTTTTCGCAAAAGCGGCGATAATTTTTGATGCCCCTATGCCATTTACAATGTCAATAGCTCAAAATAATGTAATTGCAAGACCTATTAGATTGTAAATGCTTGTTGCTTCTGTTGACATGTAGCACTTGTGCTGTGTCTTCGTTAATCTAAGAAATCACTATGCACACGGTCAAACTGATGGCTTTTACGGCGCTTTTCTTCTGGAGACAATGGGTTGGAGGGCAGGAAGCGGGCGTAATAAATACCCAAACGTTACTTCAGAATTTGAAAATACAATCTCTCATTAAATATAACTATATCAGCACTGACTTGTTTTGATCAGACCTTGGAGGACCAAAACGAGATCTTTCCAAATACGTCATCTGGGGGTTGCACACAATCCCCTGCCACCGACCGTTGTTTGAGAGCCTGCGACCTGAAGCCAACACAACACATAAGCAGGTGCATTAACCCTTCGATCACCCTTACTTTAACTGCTGCATGTGATAACCTGCACGTGACGCACTGTGCTCTGCAGCTGAAGCATTCAAGCCCTGGGCTCCCCCGATGGCCCTGGAAACTCACTGCAGATCAGACCGTCCCCATCGGCGGTGGCTCGGACAGCTAGCCCCCACACTTTTGTTGATCCATGGTTGAACGAACACAGGGGTGTGATTATGATTATTTTTTTTGGAGGGGGGTTGGGGGAGTATTTGCCTTCATTCCGTACAATGGTTGTACGAGTGTGGAATTTATACAGCGCACACCTAATGAGAACGCAGTGGAGCTCGGTGCGTGGTCACAGTAAAGAAACTGCAATGTGTGATCTAGAAGCGGCATCTGTCCGTGGAGTGTTGCTGCTGCAGTCTGATGTAAACACGTGAGGTGTGCAGGCAGAACAGAAGTTTATGTAGCACATACCCTGAGCTATTAAATGCGGCCCTCTTACGCGGGATTCCGGAATTGAAGTACTCAACTACAATAGAACCGAGCAAACACCAGAAGATACAAAGATGCCGTTGTGAAGTTTGTGCTGTCAGAAGAAGGGGTGCGCAGGCATTACATATGTGGTTGGTTCTTGACATGTAGTTAGACATCCTGTTGTGGATGACTTAAAGGGGCCATCCAGTGAACTACGTCATAGCTCAAACTCCAAGCAGCCTTCTTGAAATAGAGCCACATTCTAGAACAACTATTGACTACTGTTGGAGATGCTGGTTAAGAACTTTTTTCTCACCACTGGTGAGCAGCACGCGTGCTATAATCCCATGCCCTATTTGTGTTGAGAATACGTGCATGGCTGTATAAGGATGGGTGGACGTCACACCTGGGCACTACGAGTACTGCACCAACTAAAGCACGACTGCATTCGGGACTCGGAGTGGGAACAGTAGATGCGGACCACTTCTGTTACCATCCCAGAATTCAGCCGCGCTTTAGCGGATGCAGGAGCCCTAGCCATTAGGCGCAACAAATTCCGTGGCATAGCATCAAGCCAGGCGATAAAATTATCGCAGCTTTAGAGGCAGAAAACTGCCTCTAAAGCGGCGATAATGGGCTTGATAATATGCTCTATGGAATTCCAATTGAAGCCCATGTTAAATGTGAAGGACTTCTAACATGGGCTTCAATTGGAATTCCATAGAGCATATTATCAAGCCCATTATCGCCATTTTAGCGGCAGTTTTCTGCCACTAAAGCAGCGATAATTTTATCGCCTGGCTTGATAATATGCCCCTCCCTTCCTTAAAACGGCCCTTTTCAGGTTGAGGAGACCTGGGTAGTGTCGGAGCCGAACTGGGAACTAAAAGCAGACCCGAGAAACAAGTTCACATCAGCCCCGCACGGGGCTATGCAAAGGAGTGATGGACGCAAGCCTGGGCCTCTAAGGGCTTTGGGGAATGAGATATCAAACACTTTTGGAAAAAAAAGAGCCTAAACAGTGCACGTTATAGAACAATTTTCAGACCTGTTGATGAGTCGCTTTCAAGCCTGGAAAGTGGCAGCCATGTCATCCCAACCCAGCAAGCTAGCTCGCAGCCTCCCAGGAACGCACCGGAATACACTATCTGTCGCTGCGGCTCTGGGAAGAAGGGGGTGGGAGAGGGACAAGATCGTTCACAATTTATGATGTTATTCAGGTGTATTTTAACCCCCCCTTTTTAATATTTAAGTGAGTTTTCTCACAAAGCTTTACGATTAGCCAAGTAATATTGTGCCTGCTTGGGCGCAGACCCCAGAGGGAGTCCCAGACGTTGCAAGAGACTGGCCAGAGGTGCAAAACACATGGAGAAAAGGCTGTAATTGGATTTTCAAGCCACATACTATGGATTGGTTCGCACACTGGTAAGGCCAGCTTTCCTCACTACAAGGGCGGCGTCTGGGCCTACAAAGGAGGCTGGGCAATGGAGACACAGATGACAGACCCTTAACAGGTCAGCCAGTGGTCAGGAGGGGGCTCTCAGCTGTCAGTACTAGTGTTATCGACCTCAGAAGGATGAAAGTCTGACTGGGCCTGCTAGGGTTCAGACAAGTCACAATACGGTTAACCACACATCCCTGAAGTGGATGCACTAGTCCACTCAGCCACCAACGTCCGTTAGGCCGCCCTGCTCTTCATTAGCCGCCCATCTGGCCAATTGAAAGGCACGTTTCTTGTACATGATTGGCTGATGTGGAGAAGCACAGTTCCTATGTACTTCAACAACCCCAGAAGTACTGCAGTAGGATTGAGAGTTTGATGTGAGAAACAACCCACAGATCGCTTGCAAACATACGGAGGAAAAGTATAAGTAAATTAATCCTTCGGACTAATTTCGCAAACTACGTTCTTGGTGGTGGGCTCTGGAGGGCGAAACCCACTTCCTGCTAAAGACAAACTGACCCAAGCCACACAGTGATACGCAGACTCAATGCACGAAACAGACACAGGTGATGCTAAAGCTAGTGCAGCAGGAGCAGTGACACCGGGACCCACCCACTGCCACTGCAGCCCAATCTGACGAAGAGACCCTGGACCAGGAGTGCCTGTTCTCGTCCCATAAGGCCCCTCCCGTGCCATGCTGGTCCCGAGAGCAACAGGATTTGAGCACACCCCAGTGACAGGGTCTTCATGCCACCTCCTCTAGCCCTGCCCTTGTTGAGATGGCCTGAGCCCCAGGTCGGCACCAGCACCCATTCTCGAGAGGAAGATTAAAAACAAGCTGTTGCCATTACGCACACAGCAGTGTGTTTATTTTAGCATTGCACTTTCACTTTAAGTGAAAGTGAAAGCGTGATGCAAACACAAGTTACAGTTAAAACAAGCATCAATCTCTTGTCTGTATGAGGCTATGTGTTTCTAATGGCCCCATAAAGATAAGAAAGTGCTTTGCGACAGCAGCAAATTAGGCAACCCAGTCGGATCAGAGGCGAAAGAGCATCCACAAAAAACCCTCATTTCCAATGGCAGGCCACCGTTTAGCATAAACAGTGATGCCAGCCAATGGAAATGAAGGGGGGTCTTAAAGCCCTTTTCTGAAATCCTGCTCTCACAAAATGTCACGCCAGCGTGCAGCGCATGCGCTGCAACACAGGCGAGACCTAAACAGTTAGCAAAAAAGTCGGGAAGTAAAATTGTTTAAGACGTGACTTTTCTCAAACGCAGTTCAAGGCGCTATGGGTAAGGACTAACAAGAGCCTTGTTGAATCAGCGGGAGATGCAAGGCTTCTTGACGCTAGAGAGCAGGCACTTACACAGCAAACAAGCAGCGTCACCGGCAATTTTAAAACATTAGAAACAGATATTTCTGGTTCATAGTGACCAGAGTACTCCGTGCTGGACTTCACTGGCTCCTATAGTCAGCCTCTGGTACTGAACTCACGGTGTATATAAAGTGTGGTTCCTGACGGAGATTATTATGGCCCCCTAGTGACCACTTGTTGTACTGCGCCTTTGTGCTTTGTGAGAGCCACCTATTCTTACTGGACCTGTAGTCAGTTTTGCCAGATTTTGAGACCTGTCCGAAACCTAAAGCTATCCATGTCGTACAAGTTCAAACTCAGCTCAAGACGACAAGACCAAACCAACCCTAAGTTGCAAATCTCAAATTGTGCAAAAACATACTTCAAAAATAGTTCTAAATTCTATCAGTGGCCGCCGGCACCAATCTGGGGTAGCGAGGTGGGGCATTGGCGTCGCCGCTGTGTCTCTCCTCTGTGTCCCGACTCCACTGGTACCGAACAGGAACCAGGAAGCACCCAGGCTCCCCTGACCAATCACAACGCTGCAATGCAGCGTTGTGATTGGCCTGAGCGCCATGGATCTGCGCTCAGCCAGGGAATGGGGGCCTGGGCATATTCTCCATGCAGGCCGTAATGCAGCCTGCATTGAGAACATGTGAAGTGCGCATGACTATTTTGGCCAGCACCAGAGGGCTGGCCAAACAGTCACTGCGCACTTGGGGGCAGATTTACAAGAAACTGACGCATCTGTATAGATTCGTTAGTTTCCCTGTGCCAGCTTGCGATACCCTTGCGCCACCATGGATGCGCCATATTTCCAATACGGCACACCGTGGCGCAAGGATTGACAGGTGCGTCAGAAATTCTGACACATCTGTTGGCACAAAAATCACGCATTGCTGGAGTTGTGTCGCAAGCACAGCACAACTCCAGAATTACATTTTGAGGCCTATTCTCACTACACTGCATCACTCCTTACGCCTGCATCATGCAGGTGTAAGGTTTCAATGCAGTGGCGTCCTAGAAGTGATGCAGTGAAATCTTGTAGATTTCACTGCGTTCCTTTTACAAGGCTTTCCTGCATGGGAACGCCCACCCTGCATGCATTATGCCTGATGCAGGTATAATGTGACGCAGGGCTTTACAATGTGACGCATCTCCCTAGATGCGTAACATTGTAAGTGGCCGCATTTTTTACGCCACCACTGCGTCACAAAAGTGTCGCAAGGGGCTTGTAAATCTGCCACTTGGAGTGGGCAAACCCCTCCTCCCCTGCCCTGAGAGCAGAGCAGCCCCGCCCGACTGCCCGCCCACAAAGCAGCACAGAAACATAAAATGCTAATAACTTTGGGGCACATGCATCAACAATGCCATTTGCAATTCCTTATTAGCGAAAAATAAGGAATCGCTAATAAGGAATAGCAAAAGGCTATGCATGTAGGAATCGCTATTCAAATAGCGATTCCTTAACTTTCCTTAATTGCTACTAGCAAATTGCGAGTAGCAATTAAGGAATGCCATCCCAATCATTCCTATGGGCCTCCAGGCCCATAGGAATGAATTGGAGATTGCATGAGCAAATAGCGAGTACCAGTAGGTTCTCGCAAATTGCTCATGCAATTTCAAGGGTGTCAAAATGACACCCTATTGCACCCCTGAAATTGATATGTGCACATATGTTGCACACACACATGCTCTAAGGGCATGTGTGTGCGCAACATGAAACTTAGAAAAATGCACAAAAGTGCATTTTTCAAACTTTTAGCAAATTACCATGCAGTTCATCTTCATGGTAATTTGCTCCCCCTATTAGCGAATTCGCAAATTTTTTAACTTTCATGCATTGCATTTAAGGAATCCCAAATTGAGATTCCTTAAATTAAGGAATCTCTATTTGGGATTCCTTAAATGCTATCGCTATTTAAGGAATCGCTATTTAAGGATTCCTTAAATAGCGATTTTTGCTTTTGGGTTGATGCATTGGGATTGGGTATTTTTAACTCAATACCGGGAGCTATTAGCGAATCGGTATTTTACCGACTGGATTTTGGCTTGATGCATGAGGCTGTTTGTTATTATCATTGTATGTTTCCTTTATTTACACTGCTTAAAAGCAGTGGGGCGATGCACTTCCACCTTAGCGGAGGAGTCGACACTGAATTCTATTCAATGTACGTATAGTGGGAGTCAGGTGAATTTTTACCCACATTTTGCCTCCACAGACCTCAATCCCTGTCCAATGTAGGCTTGATTCACTTATCAGATTCAATTGTAAACTTAAAATCATCAGATGGATCAGATCTCTTGAGTTCACCTGTGACAAAACATGAAACTATTTACCTTTCATAAATATAATTACAAAGTCCGCATAATATCAGCTGAACATCCTGCTACCCGCTGTAGACTTCAAAACAGTGGTCCACGCAGGACTAGGGAAATGCCCTGAATATGGTAAAACCTAAACCACACCTTGCAGCTTTTTAAAAAAGCAACTTTATTTATACTTTTTCAGAGATACGAAGCAGGCAGACAGAAGTACAGACTGGGTATCATTGCAAGTGTACAGATGAAACAGGTACAGTAAACTAGCAAAGCTAATCTGAGGGCCAGTGAAACACGGTAATTGAATGATCCGTACATTGAGGCATTAGGGGCAACATTAGAAGAGACATCCAAATAGTACACACAGCAGCAGCATTCAATCATAAGTCAAATTCAAAGGAGGGGGGGAGGGTCACACTGCAACCTGAAGAGGGTCTGAGGGGTTCAGGTGGGTGCCGCCGGGACTGGCTGCGTGTCATCAAGGTCAGCAACAGGGTGTGTGAGCAGATATATTGTGAGGGGTCCCCAGTTGTCTCGAGGGCGGGAGGTTAGTGGGAGCAGTTTGGCAAACGAGTACATTTGATCCTGCCAGAAGACCATATCCCAGATCCAGTCCTTAAACTTGGGTGCCCGACCCCGGCCCCAACGACATGCAATACGCCGTTTGGCGAGGAGGAGACTGAATGAAACAAATTTTCTGTGTTTTTTACCGCTATGGTTGCAGTGTAACCAAGGAGAGCAAAAAGGGGAGTGTGTGGGAGGTGTAGCAGTGTCATCTGTTCCAGGGCCTCCAAGACCTGGAGCCAATACTCCTGTACAACAGCACAGTCCCATGCCAAGTGTAGGAAGTCAGCCCCCGTAGCCCCACAACGATCGCATTTGTCATCATCACGCATCTGGAAGCGATAAAGTTTCGCTGGTGTATAATATGTGCGGTGTATTTATAGTGAAGGATCCGGAGGCGGCTACTGGACGTGCTGTGCTCCGTTTGCCTGCAGCAATAAGTCCACTGCTCCTCTGTTATAACGAGCGCCAATTCTACAGACCATTTATCCATGGAGGAATTTTGTGAAGTGCACTGAGTGGTGTACAGAGAGTGGTAGAGGGAGGAAACTAGGTGAGGCGCCGCATTGCCAGTCAAGATAAGGCGAAGAGAAGCGACTTCAGGTGGCTCTCGGGGAAGGAAGGAGTATGTGCTTTGAAACCCTGCCTCAAACGGTTATATAAAAAAAGGTCCATGGGGGAGGTGGGTATCGCGGAGAAGAGTTGTTGCGAGGTTCTGAATTTTCCCTGGAGATAGAGTTCCCCCCAAGTCTTAATCCCATGTTTGGCAAGGAGTATGTGCTTGGGATGGGAGGTGAGGAATAACCATTGATAAGGACCTTGGCTACAGGCTCAGTATAGAGAAGGCGAACCCAGGAAATAAACCCCCGCGGAAAGCCCATGTTCTGTAAAATTACAAAGAGATAGTCCCATTCCACCGAGTCGCACGCTTTTGTTGCGTCGAGGAATACAGCGGCTAGGGGTACCTCCGGGTCTATTGTATGGAGATTGGAGAAAAGCGTGCGGATATTATGTGAGGTTGCCCGGCCTGGGACAAAACCAGCTTGGTCGGGGAGTACCAGCTTGTCCATTAATAGGCTGAGACGATTAGCAAGAAGTTTTGCAAGGATTTTGGTGTCAGTGTTCATTAAGGATAAAGGTCTATATGAGTCGCAGCAGTCTGCCGCCTTGCCAGGTTTAAGGAGGGATGATATCAATGCCAGCCTCATGGAGGGGGGAAGGCAACCCAGTTCCAGTGCTTCATTAAAGGCGATTTTTAGAATGGGAAGCAGCTGGGCGATATAAGCTTTATAAAAATCTGCCGGGAGGCCATCAGAGCCTGGGGCCTTTCCAGATTTCATTTGCATTATTGCCTCGTGAATTTCATCATTTTCAAAGGAAGCCACGGGGAACTCCCGCTGTGAGTTGCCTAGCCAACCCAGAGTGATATCTTGCAGGAAGGGGGTAAAATCAGGGGGTTCAGCCCTACATGTACTATATAACGTGCTGTAGAAATCAGTAAAGGTGCGCAGAATGTCCTGGTTGTCCCTGTGCTGTACACCCTCCGAGTCTTTAATCTCGAGAACATAATTGGCGAATTTAGGGCGTCGAATCGATTGCGCTAGCTGCCTGCCTGGGCGTTCGCCCTCGCCATATTTAAACGCTGTAAAGTATTTTCCGCGGAAGCGCTCCTCAGATTCCGCCGTTTCTTTATATTCCGTAAGTTTATCTCGAAATATGGAAAGGCGCTGGTTCGAGTTAGGTCCCCAGAGTTCAGCCTCTAACTGTTTTAGTTCGCTCTCTAGTTTATGAAGGGTACGGCGCAGATCGCGTAGGACCCCAAAGCTTTTGGCCATACAAATCCCATGTATTGTGACCTTGAAAGCCTCTCACACCGTCCCCACCAAAGAGACTGAATCAATATTGGTCCAGAAGAAGGAGGTAATTTCCTCTCCAATCTCCGCCCTGAAGACTGTGTCAAGCAAGGACTCTGGAGCAAGACGCCACAGTCGAGGGTCAGATCACAGATCGGGAGGGGCAATAGTCATGAGCACTGGCGCATGGTCTGAGTAGATTCTGGCGAGGTGGATGGCACGTTCAATCCAGGAAATAGCACCGTGAGAAACCACCCAGTAGTCCAGTCTGGCCCATGAGGCTTGGAGAGCAGTGTAATGGGTACCCTCCCTATCCCCGGGAGGAAGGTGGCGCCAGGCATCAGTGAGTTCACGGGCTGTGAGTATACCCTGTATAGCTGCTTGTGTTTTGGTGTAGTGAATGGGGAGGGGGTGGAGGGGGTTAGATCTGTCCATTGCCGGACTGAAAGCAGAGTTAAAATCTCCCCCCCAAATAATGTAAGTGGAGCCAATTTGCAGAATACATCCCCACAGCGTGGTGTAAAAATCTGGATCGTCTATGTTAGGGCCGTAGCAACACACTATCGTGACTGATTGAGTCCCAAGTGTACCCCAGAGTAAACAACTACGGCCCATATAACCTTTCTGTGTGCCCCCCAGAACAAAGGGTGAGTTGCGTTTAACCAGGATCGCCACCCCCCGGGAGTATGTGGAGTATGAGGAGAAGACGCGTGTCGTGGCCCACTTACAAGCGAACGTGGGAGGGCGGGAATGGTCGAGGTGGGTTCTTTCTTTGCAGAACCGCTATGTGCACATAATGCCAGTTAAGGTAGAAAAGGACTCGTCTGCATTTCCGAGGATCCCGGATGCCTCTAACGTTCCAGGAGATTAGATTCAGACGTAGGGGCTCAGTGTGTTGTAGCGTGGAAGGCTATGTTATCAAGGTTAAGAAGTGGCCTGTGTAGGGTACCATACCATGTGTGCCGCAGTACAAAGTCTGTGCCTGTCAACTGGTGTAAAGAACAATACAAACAGAGAGCAGAATCCCCCCCCCTTCCCCCACCCACAGAGGCACCCCAAACGTGCCGGCAGCACTACCATCACCCAACATAACGAATACATTGCAACAGTGCAATAAGAAAGTAGTCATTATGCAAAAGAAGAGTGATCTAAGGGGATCTCCCACGTGGGGGTACGCCAGTATGAAACGAGTGCCTCCCCCAATGCTGTTGGTCAAGGGGGGGAGGGTACTTGGCCAAACATGATACATTGATCAAGCAACCGCCAGCCGCTGTCAAATGTCATATAGGACGAGAGAAAAGTGGTAGCGTCAATTGGAGAAACAGTTCACACCAACATAAGCGATATTAAGGCGAGAGTATGCAACAGTGACATGATACAGTCATTCTGCGTAGGGCATCAGCACTTATCTGTGGTTTGAGAGGAGAACACAGTGGCAATGTAGTCCAAGACGAGCAGGCCACAGTGAGAGTGCATACTGCTTCATATCACTCCCCAGAACTCCCAGCAGTAGTGCCAGGGCGATGGCAAGTCAGGTATGTCTCAGAAGAAGCATGAGGACAAACTGCAGCTGGGCCAAGAAGCTCATTATGGAAAAAAAGGGGGGGAGGACCATTGACTACTAAAAAGTACAGATAAATGAAGTTCAGGCAGCACTCAATGATGGAGACTGGGAGAGGCGCACCGGAGACCCTCTCGTCTGGGTATTTTTTTTGACGGAGCGAAGGAAGTCGTCCACCTGGCAGTCAGTTGTGAAGAAGTGATGTTTATCCCGATATGTGATTCTCAGGCAGGCTGGATATAGCAGAGCATATTCAATCTGGAGCTTGCAGAGTTTTTGCTTAGCTGGGTCCCTGTAATTTAGGAGGAGGGCAATTATCAGCCGCGGAGTGGCTCCCGGAGTTTAGCATGGGCCGAGAGATCTGTGTGCCCGTTCTACTATGAACTGAGCAGAGAAGGCGTCTGTTCAGAAGGTGGTGTGTAGGAGTCCTTCAAGGAAGTCTTCCATTCTGCCCGTATTCATGCTCTCAGGAATTCTTGTAACTCGGATGTTGTTGCGTCAGCTTCTAGCTTCTAAGTCCTCGTTCTTGGCCGCGATAACTTTTAATAGCTTATCCATCTGGGCCATTTGGCTGTTCATCTGCGAAGTGGTGGCCTCCGTATCCGAGATACGTCTCTCCGCCTCCTTGAGTTGTTCGTCCTGCTTTTCCTCCTTTAGGACTATGTAGTCCATGCGCGTGTTCATTATGTCAATTTTTGTGGAGAGGTCGGTCAGGCTGTGCCGCATATCTAACAATAGGGATTTGACCTTGTCCTCCAGAGTTGGCTGAGGGGCAGGGGAGGACGCGATAGTCAACGGGTCCGCATCCACAGCGCAGGAGAGCGTGATAGTTTTCTTGGCATCAAAGGGGAGTTTGGTCTGGCGGCCCTCAGGTTTCCCCATGTCGACTGCTCAGCGGGTAAGGAGACCTGGCACAGGGGAGAAGGCAGATGTGTGACGATAAAAAGGAGGAGAGATACCAGGAGGGACCCAAATGGTGGGAAATGAAGGGTCAACAGTGCGGTGCAAGGTGGCAGAGGTAAATGCTCAGGATTAATGGTGGCGGTAGATGTGGAGGAGCAAGGTGGCTGAACTGTGAAGAACCAATTAAGTAGCCACTAGTGAGGAGCCAGAGCACGGTGCATCTAGGGCGAAGCACAGACAGTCACCGCAATGGGACGGCCGGGCAGCCCCTCGCAGGAGAAGCATAGGGGGGGGATAGCGCGTTCCCCTCCCTCAAGTAGATGCGTGCGCAGTGCCAGTCCAGGCTTCTCTCGACGAAGGCACGGGTACAGGGTGGCAGAATGCCAAAACTCAGGCTGAGATATCTGCAAAGTCTGCGCTGGGATGGCTGCGGAGTCAGACGGTATTAAATAACTTCAGCAAGCTCCCAGTGGTTGGAGATGGCTGGCACCAACCACAGTCATCAGCGCCGGGCGACACAGCATGTGTCGATGTCAGTAGATGGGCCGCCCCAAAGTGCGAGTGGAAGTGCCCCATACTCATAACAGGGTTCTGAAACAAGCCCAGCGGGGACAGCACAGCAAATGCAAAGTGCCGGGGCGCAGGACCGCAATGTCCACAGTGCACCACAAAGTAGCCGGGGAGTCAGGGAGCAGTCATGAGAAGCGCCAATGCAAATGAAGGAGGGCGCCGCACCAGGGTGAGTGCCCGAGCGCCGATCGTCGCACCACACAGAATGACACGTCCTGGTGCTGAGAGGTTGGTTTCCCCGCCGTGAAGGGGGGATATAGCAGTGAGAGTTGTTGGCAGAGCTGGCGATCGTCCGCAACAGGAGGGCAGCAATTCACATTCCGTGAGGCCGAGTCGCCACGTGTGGAGCCTCGGTGATCCAGTATCTAGCACAGCCATGCGTTGTCCACCGCAGGATCTCACCGCGGTCCCAGCCTGGCTTCTCCAGCTGACAGCGGCGCCGGCGGGCGCTCTCAAGACCTGAATTTAGGAAGGCTGAGAGCCGATGACACCAGTAAGCGATTCTGTTATTGTGACAACAAGCGGCGGTCAGTTAATCAGGATGAATAGTAAATCAGTTAGCCAAGTGTCCAGAGCCTCACGGGCGTGCAGCCATCTTGGTCGTGCGCCACCTAGCGCCCCCAACCACACCTTTGATGGCAGCCCTAAATTGGCCAAGACTCATCAAGAAAGTAAAATGGTTTGAGCACATCAAACCGTCCATGATTACCAGTCACTGCCTTTCCACAGAAGTTGGGACTTTTTTCAAAATTGCAAGCACAATGCACCAAGCCGTGAGTCATGGCTTCCAAGACACCTGACTCAATCCCCTCAGTGGGCAGCCAATCACTACAGAAGATTCATGCCTCTAGAACTTCCAAGATTCAAGAATCAGAGAACTATTTTTCTTTCTTTTTTAGGTAGCATTCCATAAATCCAGAAATCAGGGCCTCATTACGATGGCCGAAGGACCGCCACCGACAGGCTGTCGGTGGCGGTCTTTCAGCCATCTTACCAGGGATTTCCATCTGCCATATAATAATGGCATTTTGATAGGTGGTGGTCAGAAACACAGACCGCCACAATCCCGAACAAGAGGTCTGTATCCGACCGCCTGTTGGACCTCTCTGGAGTCCCAGAATTGCGGCAGTGCCTCTCAGGCACTGCCACAGGGATTATAATATACCTCTCGACCAGTCGTTCTATGGTGATCAACCCTGGGCCAGGGTTATAGGCACCATGGGTGCCCCCCTACATATCCTTACACCATGTGGTAGGCACCGCATGGTGCCTGCCACGTAGTGCAGGGAAATGTGTGAGGTGTAAGTTTTGGCTTGCGGCTGGTGCTGCAGAGCATAGCACCAGGAAATGGCGGTCGCATCCTAATTTGCACTGTGGGATGGACCCCTCATACGCGCTCTGTCCCAAATACGATCGGATTTCGGACGGCCATCCTAATGACCCCATAATTCCTTCCTCAAAACACACAAATCCATCATTTGTAGCCTTAAAAAATCTGACAAATCTAATATCCCAGTGATATGTCCAAGTATAACCCATAATGAAGAAATATCTGGCATTTAATGCTCCCCTGTCTCTGTGCCCATCCCCATTTTAGCTTCCAGGGTTACTGAGTTTTGTGTATGCATAAACGTTTGTAAGTAAATATCTTGTGGAAAGAGCTGTGACACATAGGAGAGTATAGGATATGCTATATAAAACTGCCCTGATTAATAAGTATCTTAATATTAGGGCACTGTTAGCTTGGTGTATATGGCATAGTAAGCTACAGGACTTGTTTCAGTTACATTTAAAACCCAGATGGGGAGAGGTTGAACAACTTCTAGGTCGCTGTCCGCAGCTGCCTCTTCCTTATAAGTATTAGTAAACCATGTGAAAAATTGTAATCCTGACAAATGTTTTATTTTATTTAATCGACTGCAAAACTATATTCCAGCCGCATTTCCAAAGCAGTTCAAATGAACAGTGGACAGTTTCACTTTCTGTAACAAAACATTGAAGATTTCAATAAAAAAATACTAAGTCAAAAAATAAAAAAGCAGGGCAGACCCATCATTGCATATAAAAATATTACTGGACAGCACAAATTCATGACAGTAAGGCCCCGATTTACTAGGATTTTGCATCGCTTTGCAGCGTGCCCTGCTTCAAAATCCTTATTGGCATTTACTCAGCCATGCACAGCCGATTTGCATGGCTTTGCATTGTTTACTAAAACCAAAGTAATGCAAGGCAGTGTGCTGCGTTACTTTGCCCTGCCTTATGTTACGTTGCGCTGGGTAGGTGGTACATAGGTGGAGTATGAGCGTTCTTGTGCATGCACAAATGTATTTTGATGCAAACCCAGATTTACAAAGACTTTAAAAACTGAATAATGTCCTAACTGACAGAGCGTGATGTATTCTGCATCACGCATAGAAGGAAGAAATCACCTTTTAGGTTGGCTTTTGAGCAGGAAGGTATCCTTTCTTGCCTGTGCTAAACAATCCTGCCTGTAGGGTTAGCAGGACCACCACCATTCATTGACAGAGCCACCCATGGCTCAGTTGATGGAAAGCTTCCTCTGTTGGGCCAACACAGTAGGGGCTGTCAGCGAAGGGGCATTTGCCTCCCATCCTATTTAGGGTGAATGGTGTGATGCCCTTTTTTCTGTCTATCACTGCTAGGGAGACTGAAAAAAGCAAATAATGACTCCTGCACTCAGGAAAAAAATCCCTGGGTGTGGGTGTCATTAGTTTTTGTTAAAGTTTGTTAAAGTTTTGGTGTCTGCTTCTGTCAGTTTTGACAGCTGTTTAGCAAATATGTGTATCTTGACAGGAAGCGCCATGACACGGGTTTCTATAAAGGTGCATAGATCTCTACTGAGCCTGCGGTGATCTCTAAATTTGGCCGAGGGAAGTCCATGGGGGTGGCAGAATGAATGTCCTCCATCTGACGGCTGGAGTATCATCTAAGAACCTTTAAATCTGGTGCTCTGTTCACTCATAGTCAGCCGGGGGAATCCTTACTAATTTCAAGAGGAAAAATGTTTTTGTAAGAAGACACAATTTAAAATAAATCAAAACCGAGAATATATCTGTTACAATATACAGCACTTGTAAAATGTTGTCATTTTACCCTAAATATCAATATTTCAGGGAACCAAAACCCGTTGCTTTGGCGTTGCCCCTGACTTCTAGAATTTGGGGAAAGGCCAATTGTTTTAAGGACATTCTTGATAATACTTGATCGCCAAGAACAACAGCCAGATATAAATAACAGCTTCAGCCTGATATAACATTACCGCTAAAACATGCTCTAAGAATCAAGTACATGTCAGCATTGGCTCTTCAATATATAAGTTTGAATCAGCAAAACAGCCTCAGATCATCAAAAGCAGATAACTACTCAGGTTTATGAAAAAGTTTCCCAGATGGCAATTGCTGGGGAGTCAGTCTGATGAACTGATTGCTGTCTACTCTATTTGTAGATCCACCATAAATTCAAGATAGTGTTACAGCATCTACTCATGATATACCCTCAGAAGGTTGAGTAAAACGTACATGTTGAATAGCCAAAAATGTCAAATGTATTAGTTCCATATCTCAGCCTAATTGTCATTAATGCTTTAGACTCCTATAAAATTAGGTCAGAACTTTGTCCATGATTTATCAAACTTTGACGCTACACATCAACACAACTACTTGCTGTGCTGCATCAAATGGAGAGAGCTGGAATTCAATAAAACAACTTTACCTTTATATAACCATTTCACAAAAGTGAGCTTTGAAATATATCAGGCAATGAGAGAGGTGATAACTCTTGGGTCCCCTTAACCTAGGGTGAGGACCAAGCAGCTGTCTTGAACACAAAGAGCATATCATGCTGATTGATTCAGTGGTAGTCCCATCCTCCTAGGACCACCCCAACCAAAATTATGGGCAAAAATACAATGCCAACAAAAGGCTCCGCAAGGCATTATGGGGCGAGATTCTAGAGTGCAGTGAAGACTCGTAATATGCTTGGCAGGACAGCGGCGGTCCTGCTAAGCTTATTGCGACCTCCTGACTGCCCGAACACAACCAGGGAATGGCGGTGACAAAGCTCTGGAATGAATCCGCTTCTTCCTCACTGGCCGAACACAGAGAAGCAGACTACCTCCGTTCCTCTCAGTACCCGAAGATATCAGCTGGAGTGCCTCAGTGCTCCTCCCTGAGCCCCACGCATTTCAACATCTACATAGTGCCGCTCGCAGCCATCGTTAGGAACCACAGACTCAACATCGTCTCCTATGCTGATGACACCCAGCTGATTCTCTGCCTCACCAACGAACCAACAGTCGCCAAGAACAACTTTCACAACGGGATGAAGGCTGTCACCACCTGGATGAAGAACAGATGTCCCAAGCTCAACTCAGAGAAGACTGAAGTCCTAATCATGAGCTCCACCCACTCAGCCTGGGATGACTCTTGGAGGCCCGCAGGACTTGGAACTCACCCACACCCACAGACCATGTACGAAACCTCAGCAGCATCAAGGACTCCACGCTCCTCATGAGCTGCCAGATCATCATCATGCTTCCACACGCTATGCCAGCTCCGATAGGTAATCAAATAGATCCCCACTGAAAACAGAAAGACAGTCACCCACGCACTCGCCAGCAGCAGAATCAACTACAGCAATGCACTCTATGCCGGCATCACCCAGAAACTCCTGAAGAATTTGAAGAAGTTCGAGAACGCTGCAGCCAGACTCATCCTCAACATCCCCGGCCGCACCCACATTACCAGCCACCTAAGAGACCCCCACTGGCTCCCAGTCAACAAAAGAATCATCTTCAAGCTCCGCACCCACGCCTACAAAGCCCTACATGATGCAGGACCTGCGTACCTCAACCACCGTCTCTCATTCCACGCAGCCACCAGAGACCTCTGCTCTGCCCACTGGCCCTGGCTACCGTCTCATGTATCAGCAAGACCACAGCCAGAGGAAGATCCTTCTCCAACCTCACAGCAAACACCAGGAACACCCAGCCTCTCCACCTCAGGCAATCACAGTCACTGCCTCAATTCAGGAAGGACCTCAAAACCTGGCTCTTCAACTGAACCACAGTGCCTCAGCGGACCTGCAGCTCTCTCCCCCTCCCCAGCGCCTTGCACCCTTACAGTTGATTAGTCGTGCTCCACAAGGCACTGATTGATTGATTGACCTAGAGATGGTAAGCCAATGCAGCCCAGAAACACATTTAATATGTACTTCCGGTAGGTATAGTGAAAATCTCTCCCATATTTAACTGATGGCAATAAGTCCAGTGGTAATGCAGTTGAGAAAATAAGTAGGTGTGCAGTCTATACAAGTTTGTGTAATGTTCTTCAAGTCAATATTTGCGCGCCAGCATTAGTGAAAGAACAGAATCTGACTTTCTTAACAATAGCTTGTCAAACATGGAATGAACAGAGTCGATTGTGAGAGCATTGCTTGTCTTGGGTGTCTTTGGGAGGTATGTACAATATTATTAGACTATTGTAGTGAGCTGGGTAATTCTATTTCAATATGTTGTAGCTCCAGGGACACAGGTACCTGCTCTTCATTGTGATCATACGTATCAGGGCAAAATCCATCAACAAAACCTCAGGGACCAACAATGGAGGTGAAGAAAGTCGTCGTTCACTGCACACTGCAGACTCGGCCATCCTTTAGAGACATATTTCAGGACTGTGGGGTCTACAATACTTTAAAAAATAAATTAAAGAGAGACAAAGAAGCAAGGTTGAAGCCATCTAGCCATCATCAGAAGTGCTCAGGGCCCACCATGGAGAAGGTATCACTCATATGATGGGCTAAACGTATAAAAAAGACAGGATACAAGAGTGGTGTAGATGGCCACTCATGCAACCATGGGCAAAATCAAAAAAATACATGTTGGTGTTCACGTTTTGATTTATATAGCAGTAATACATTTGTTGTTACAAAAATCACATTGTAAAGCATTGTTTTAAAAGATGAGGCACATCACAAACCACAATATGGAGTGATTTTGTGATTTGTGATGTGCAAAAATAATATATAAAAGGACAAATAAAGGGTACATAACAACAACTTAGAATCAAAAACATGTTTCAGGTACTCGAACAAATTACTTTACAAAAAATCTTCATTATGCTAACAGGTACTAGGCAGACATATCTCTATTTTAGTAAATAAAAAAATAAGAAACCTATTCTTTCATTCATACTTACCCTGACTCACAGGTAGTGTCTCCAGACTGGCAGTGTCTGTGCCTTGATTGCATCGACCATCCCTGGTGCAAGGAGTGCTCCCACCTGCTCCTCCACTGGAGTCACACCCTCCTTGGTGCTTGGTCCTCCTCCCGCCTGCACATGTAATGGTATTTGTTCCTACTTCCTGTGCTTGTATTCATGCCACCGCTTCTTACATTCAACAACAGTCCTGTGTGTTGGTGCGAATGTACTGATTTTGTCAACTATAGCTCTACATAAAGGGGCATATTAGCAAGGACATGCGAAGAGTATCGCAAATAGCACTTAGCGCGATTTACATTATCGCCGTCTATCGCTGGATTCCTGCGCCAGGTTAGCGGCGTATTATCAACGCCTTTCACGAGGCGATGTGAAATCCAGCGATAGCGGGTGTGAACCTGCATTAACGTGTGAAAAGCAGCGATAATTATCCTGCGATCACAAAATCCTTGATAATAGGTAGGTGTGGACCTAGCCTTGCAATCCACCTCTCATGTCACAGATAGCTAAGTAGAAAATGTAGCAGGAGTAAAAATCCCGCGTTAAGGGGCATTAGCGCAACTTTTATCATCGCTTCGCAGCTCTGGGGCATCCTTGTAAATATCGCGATGCTGTGTTAGGGATGTTTTACAAGGATATTATGTGAGGAACGCCTACTTGGCATCTAATTAGCGATGCGAGGCGTTCCGAAAACGGTAGCTAACATGCGCTAATGCATGTTAGCGCTGCCTTGATGATTGTGCGATATTAAAATCGCTGCTTTTTCGGCGCTATGTGCTGAAAAAGTGGCGATATGTGTCTTGATAATATGCCCCAAAGTTTTCTTCTTGGACAATGATCATTCGGTGGTGGCAAACTGATTCTCCTCTTGCTTTGTCACTTCAGTGAAATTCACTTCCTCTCTCTGTTTCCTTCCAGGACAGTTCCTCCTTCTTGGAAAATACCCTCCTGGGTGGTAGCACCCTCCTGCTGCGCCATGGTGAGAGTGGGGAAATGAAAGCGATGCAAGCTATCCTGGCTGAGGAGGGGTGAAACCCCGAAACCGGTCCTAGGATGCTTGATTCCGGTTCAGGGAAGACATGGCTTGGCAGTTCGGGCTGGACTGTTCCCATGAGGCACAGGGTCAGACTGATTTGCATATGGCCATGTCTGAACTGGGGTGGCGGAGTGAGCTAAAGAATGATGATGGATTAAACCCAGATCAGTTGACTGGGGGTGAGTGCTTGCAATGTTCAACACTCCGTCCATCATTCCCTTTGGTTTTGCTTTGTTCGCCCTAAGTTGGCAGGGTATGCCCAGAAGGACTGGGCCTGCATCACTTTAACTCAAGAGTGACTCAAGGGTTAGCTGGCTGGCCTCCTGATCTGAAGTCTCAGAAACATAAAAGACTTCTAACCACCCTGATTCTACACCTGGACTCTGCACACAGACAACGTCTACACGACTGAGGCGAAACTTCAGCCCTCATCCTCCTGGACCTCTCGGGCCGCCTTCGATACCGTCTCTTACTGCACCCTATGCATAAGACTTCATGTTGTCGGCATCTGCGACAAAGCCCTAGAATAATCCGCTTCTTCCTCACCGGCCGAACACAGAGTCAGACTACCTTCGTTCCTCTCAGTACCCGAAGATATCAGCTGGAGTGCCTCAGCGCTCCTCCCTCAGCCCCACGCATTTCAACATCTACATAGTGCTGCTCGCAGCCATTGTCAGGAACCACATACTCAACATCGTCTCCTATGCTGATGACACCCAGCTGATTCTCTGCCTCACCAACGAACCAACAGTCACCAAGAACAACTTTCACAACGGGATGAAGCTGTCACCGCCTGGATGAAGAACAGCTGCCCCAAGCTCAACTCAGAAAAGACTGAAGTCCTAATCACGAGCTTCACCCACTTAGCCTGGGATGACTCCTGGTGGCCTGCAGCACTTGGAACCCACCCACACCCACAGACCACGAACAAAACCTCGGCAGCATCAAGGACTCCTCGCTCACCATGAGTCGCCAGATCAACGCCGTCTCATCATCCTGTTTCCACAAGCTACACCTGCTCCAAATTTATTTCCAATGGATGCCCCTCCCGAATCCAGAAAGACAGTCACCCATGCACTCATGCAGAACATCCAGAACGCAACAGCCAGACTCATCCTCAACATGCCCTGCCACAGCCACATCACCAGCCACCTAAGAGACCTTCAATGGATCCCAGTCAACAAAAGAATCATCTTCAAGCTCCGCACACACGCCTACAAAGCCCTACATGACGCAGAACCTGCGTACCTCAACCACTGCCTTGCATTTCATTTACTCACCAGTGTAGGAGAGTAGGATCTGCTTCTTATAGTTACCCCAACTTTTTGCTGATGTATCACTGTTTTAGTCTGACTGGGTTCCTTCTATTCAGGACCCCAGTCTTTCTGCTTTCTCCTCTAAATTGATTGCATGTACTTTAGGTACACTCTAGATTGGATTTCTCAGGGGCTGAAACATGTATTGTGCCACCCGTGAGAGGCCATTCAAAATGACACCACAGGTCTGCTACAGCAGCCTGTGTAAGGTGGTGCATGCACCCCTTACTTAGATATAGGTTCACTATATCTATTCTAAATCACTGCACATATAAACCTATCAGTCACCCCTATGGCAGGCCTTAACAATCCTGAAGGTAGGGTGCTGTGTTTTGTGTGAGAGGGTGCCCCTGAACGAGTAGGGCCCCTCTGCAGCCTTCGGAACCTATTCTCTGGGATTGTCTGTGATGCAGCCAACCATATACACTTAAGTGCTTTATAACCTCGCGGTAAATGCTAACTTTAAAACAGCTGCTTAGAAACATGTTGTGTTTGGTGTCAAACACCTTGGAATCATACCTCTCTGCCAGCAACTGGCGGGTGAGGTATGAATCCACCCTCCTAGAGGGACTTATGTGAAACACCGGTATACCCGGTACCAGCTTTCTCGAACCTGGCCATCACAAAATGGATGCTGCCAGCCACAGACACGAGTCTGCCCTCTTACTGCTGAGCCGATCTCGACCAGAGGAATGCCAGACAATAGGTTAACTGTCACAGGAAGGTGTGACCACCTCCCAGACAGGCTTTAGTGTATTGGGGCTGGGTGGGTGCACTCTAAGACTGCCAGAAAGTCTGCACTGGGGGTACCTTTGGTATCCCAATGCATAGTCCAACTCAAACCGGTTGCAGGAGTCATTTGCATCTGCTCTGGCGCGAAACTGAACAAAGGACATAGGTGTAGCCACCCCTCTGTCCTGACCCTCCCATAGGTGGACCCCAGAGTTAGCCCAACCCCTTCCCTGGGTATAAAGTAGGGAACCTGATTAGAGGACTTTGGATTTACCTGGACTAAACTCTGCTACAGAAACCAAGTACTTTGACGGACTACACTTCGCTGGACAACAGAAGAATCTCCCTTGGAGTAAAGGAGTTACTCCCCTGCAGCAGCAGGCACCGGAACGTATCTGACCAGTTGGATCTCCCAAGCTCCTGAGGACTCCGAAGATTTCTACAATACAGGAGGTGGGTTCCCAAGTGTCGCAGAGGTCGATTTCCCCCCCTCAGCAATCCTGAGGCCAGAATCCCTTGTGGTGATCACGCAACCTGGACCCCTGTGCACCGCGTTCTTTTGCAGCAGCATATGCTTCTGGGCAATTTCTGTGGCTGTGCTTTGGACTCTGTGTAGTCCCGACCCTGAGCAGCATTTCCACTAAAGATCTCTGGCCTCCACTCCACGAGTGCTCTGTGGGCTGGTACTGTGTGAAGTCACTTGAGGTCACCTCGCGATCCCTGCTGTTGACCTGTGGATCACTTTAAATTTTTTTGGGCTTCCCTGGTTGCTCCAGATGTGCCCTGACTCCCCACAGCTTGGAGAGTCTCCTGGTCCTTGCTGGTCCACACCGTAACCTGTTTCCTCTGACCACATTGGTTGCATTTGCCAAGGCTTATTGGCGTTAAATCCGGACACAGACCTCCCCCAGCACTCGACATCCTTCGTGGGACAGCTCACCTCTGGACTTTGGTTGTCATTGACGGCTCCTGGTCCCCTTGGCTGCAGAGTCAAGCGTCCTATCTTCTCACCTGAAGCACCCGACATCGGTGGACATTCGTCTATCGTGCCCCTGGTCACCCTGAAGTGACCCAGACTCTGTCCCCTCTGCTTTCAGTTTCTTCTCACCTCGGATCCAGGCTTGGATTTGACCAGACACTTTTCATCTTCCCGGCAGCAGCACTTCTTCGCAGCACACCATTGAAAATGACGAGGGTTTCCGACACCACTTGATCCCTATGCACCCGGCTCCTCTGGGCTAGTTAAACGGGTACCTCGGTACTCACAAGGGTTCTGGCCTTGGAACCCTCTATGTTCCAAAGGGTTTGCTTGAAGTCCTCTTCGAAGTGTCCTTAAATTGTAATTTTCCAACCGCGACTTTCTCATAGAGTTGTACGGAGCTCGCGACCGTGTTCCCACACTGCACCCGTCCTCCGTGGGCTCCCTGTGTCACTCCTGTGGGTGGTTCCTTGGGGTCCCAGCAATTCTACGTGCTCTAGGCATTGTGTCTATTGAAGTCGTGGTTGTTATACCACTTTCTTAGTATATGGTTCGGCCTCCCCCTGGAGCCCGCTGTGTATTGTGCTATTTACTGTCGTTCTTTTGATTAAACATTGTGTGCTTTACATTCTAATCTCGTATAGAGATTAGTAGAGAGTTTTTAATAATAAATACATATTTTTATAATAAACACTTGTGTGGTTCTCCTTTCATTTGGTCATTCAGGAGGTTCTGTTCTGGTAAAACAAGCTGCTTTACATTCCTTCGAGACTTAGCCTGTAGGCTGCTCTCTATAGCAACCCCTAGGATAGCTTTCAATAAAGGTTGTCTTTAACCTAATCATCAATAAGGGTGGTTTAGACTGGTGCAAGGTGCCCACTTTAATTAGTGGACAGCATCTACCAGGCCAACTTCTCACATTGGTGTGCAGGGTTTGGGATTCAAGCTTGCTATTGTTTTACCAGATAAATCTCATTGAGTGATTAACTAAAAAACACTAAATGTATTAGGTAAATATAATACATCAAGTTTAGAATACAGTAAGTTCTACTGAAGTTGGAGTTGGGTAAGTCAAGGGTCTAGCACACCCTTTCTCCAACTCAAGAGAGTTTAGTTCCCACTAGGTTAGGTAGGTGTTTATACCGCATAACACTAGTGTGTATTCTAGAGAGGGAGCCAGAGACCCCTTGCCAACTAAGTATGACCATCTCTCACTCCGGGAATTGAGAAATATGTGTACATCCAGGAAGCTGAGGACAGGGAGAAGTGCAAGCGCCCAACGTCTAGTAGGGATGTTGCTCTTGGATGACCTCAGAAAGACCCCTGGATCTGATGAGGTAGAAAGAGTGGGTGGGACAGGAGGAGAGGACAGAGCAGGAAGTGAACACTTCTTTGATCTGGACTCAAACCCTGGCCAGGAGGATCAACATGATTACAACCTGGAAAACCTCTCTGTCTCTAGTAAGAGGGAGTCCTCTTATGATAAGCATTGCCAATGTTTGAATATTGATAGAATCAAACTCAGGCTCAAGAGAGAGCAATTGGCATTAGACAGGGAATCCCTAGAGCTTCAGAAAGCTTTCAGAAAGTTGGGACTAGAGTCCCATGGTAGCAGCAACAGTGTCCCTAGAACTAGAGAGTATTTTCATGAATATAGGAACCTGAACAAGATAGTCCCTCCCTAGCAGAGTGGGGAGGACATCCACAAATGGATAACTGCACTAGAGAGGGCCTGTAAAGTACAAAGGGTCCCTCAGGAGCAGTGGGCAGCTATCTTGTGGCTCTCCTTTGCTGACAAAGGTAGAGATAAGCTCTACACTGTTAGAGAAGAGGATGTTGATAATTACACAGTCTTGAAAGGTGCTCTCATTGATGGGTTTGGCTTAACCACTGAGCAATACAGAATTACGTTCAGAGACACCCAGAAAGCACCCACTCAGGACTGGGTTGACTTTGTAGATTGTGCTACTAAGGCTCTGGAAGGCTTGTTACTTGGCAGTAAGGTGTGTTATTTTAAAGGAATGTACAATTTAATTATGAGGAAGCAGATCCTTATTAAAATCAGTTGTAGCATCAATACCTGGTGGACTCTGATCTGACCTCTCCCTAAGAATTTGGAAAGAAGACAGACAAATGGGTCAGGACCAGGGTGAAGCAGAAAGCTCAGAACCAAGGTGGCAACTCTAAGAAGCAAGATTCTAAAACCTCAGATAAGGGTAGGGAAAAGGGTAAAGACCAGAAGTCTTCACAAGGGCCCCAAAAGTCTTCATCTGGGGGGGGGGGGGGGGTCACAATCAAACAAAGGAAAAGGCAAAAATAAACCTTGGTGTCATATCTGTAAAGAGAAGACCCATTGGACAAAAGATGCCAGTTGTCCAAAGGCCAAGGATTCTACTCCAGTCACCACTGCCCCTAAGGCAACTGTTCCCCTTTGCTCAGTTTCAAGTGGTAGTACACAGCAGAAGGGTGTAGTAGGGTTAACCCTGGGATCTGAGATGAATTCTGGCCTAGTCAGAATTCCAACTCAGGCTGTGCTAGTCTGTGATGGAGGCATGGATATGGCATCCTTATTTGTCAGTCCCAGTAATCTGGGCAAATACAGGCAACAGCCTTTGATAAATGGTAAGGAGGCCATGGCATACATGGACACAGGTGCAAGTGTCACCATGGTGACAAAAAACTTGTGGGCCCTGACCAGATCTTACTTGGTTAGATGTACCAAGTGACCAATGCAAGCAATGTCAGGACAGACCATTCCTTGGCAGTTGTGAATTTCACCTGGGGAGGCGTAACTGGCCTTAAGAAGGTTGTGGTAAGTGCAGACTTCCCTGTAGAATGCGTATTGGGCAATGATCTGGAGACTTCAGCATGGGCTGAAGTGGAACTCAGGACACATGCAGAAATGCTGGGCATACCTGCACGTGTTTGCCATTACTAGGTCACAGGCAAAAATGTCTTCCACTGAACAGGTCCTGGATCCCAGAATAATGGACCAGGTGCCTTCCAAGAGAAGGTGCAGTAGGGGTAAGGCAGTGTCTTCCCCCCTGCCTCAGAGTACAGATGAGTCTCTGGAGGGAGATGATCTTAGTCCTGAAGAAGGAACTGTCCCAGAGGAACTTGAACCTGATCAAGTTGAGTTTTTGGGGACAGGGGTCCCTTCCAGGGCAGATCTGAGCCTGGAGCAGCAGTGCTGCCCCTCTCTTGAACCTCTCAGACAGCAGGCTGCTGCTGAGGCTGCTGGGAGTGCCAGTGGGCCCCACAAGATCTACTGGGATGATGGACTCTTATACTCAGAGGGTAGAGACCCCAAACCTGGTGCCACCAGGAGGTTGTTTATACCTCTGAAGCTTAGGGGCTTCCTATTGACCCTGGCACATGACATCCCATTAGCAGGTCACTTAGGCCAAAACAAGACTTGGGACAGAATTGTTCACTTTCATTGGCCTCATATATCAGAGGACACAAGGGCGTTTTGTCGCTCCTGTATCACTTGCCAAGCCAGCTGTAAGGCAGGTGGTACTACAAAGGCCTTCCTGATACCACTACTTGTGGTGGGGGTTCCCTTTGAGAGTGTTGGGATTGACATAGTTGGTCCCATGCATCCTCAAACTGCATTTGGGTACAGCGTTATACTGGTGGTGGGGGAGGACCATGCCACTAGGTACCCAGAAGCCATTCCACTTAGGACTACTACAGCTCCTGTTGTGACTAGAGCCCTACTGGGAGTTTTCTCCAGAGTGGGGTGTCCTAAGGAGGAAGTATCAGACAGAGATGCAAACTTTATGTCTGGGTACTTGACTGCTATGTGGAAGGAGTGTGGAGTAAATTATAAATTTACCACCCCTTATCACCCACAATGCAATGGGTTAGTTGAGAAATTCAACAAAACCCTCAAGGGCATGATTAAAGGTCTCCTTGAAAAGCTCAGGCGTAGATGGGCTACATGGCTACTGATGAGGGACAGGAGGAAGAGAGTGATCCACTCCCTGACCTGCTCTCACAGAACCCTGAGGATGGTTCAGTTGATGGTGTAGCCTTGGTAGGCAGCCTCACTGACCAGCAGCAAACTGATTGCAGGCAATTCCTGAATCAGTTCAGACATATGTTCTCACTGACTCCAAGTCAGACTACCTGGTGCACTCATGAAGTGGACACAGGTGACAGTCTGCCTGTTAAAAATATGATTTACAGGCAACCTGACCATGTCAGGTACTGCATCAGGACTGAAGTCCAGAAAATGTTGGAACTGGGAGTAATTGAGCCCTCAGATAGCCCTTGGGCTAGTCAGTAGTCCTAGTACCAAAACCTCACACCCAGGGTGGTAAGAGAGAGATGAGGTCCTTTGTTGACTACAGGGGTCTCAATGCAGTCACTAGGACTGATGCCCATCCAATACCCAGGGCAGATGAACTTATAGATACTTTGGCATCTGCCAAGATTCTGAGTACATTTGACCTGCCAGCTGGCTGCTGGCAAATCAGATTAGCTGAGGATGCAAAGCCAACACCAGCATTCTCAACCCCTAGTGGGCACTATCAATTTGTGGTGATGCCCTTTGGCTTGAAGAATGCACCTGCCACTTTTCAAAGGTTGGAGAACAACGTTCTTACAGGTCTGCTTATCTAGATGATATTGCTGTCTTTAACTCCACCTGGGAGGATCACCTGGTCCACCTGCAAAATATTTTGGAAGCCCTGCAAAAAGCAGGCCTCGCTATCAAGGCCACTAAGTGCCAGATAGGGCAGAGTCAGGTTGCATACCTAGGCCACCTTGTGGGTGGAGGTCAGGTTCAACCATTGCAGAGCAAAATCCAGACCTTCATGGACTGGGTTGCTCCAACTACCCAAACTCATGTCAGAGGTTTCTTGGACCTGACTGGGTATTATAGGAGGTTTGTTAAAGGATATGGATCTATAGTGACCCCTTTGAATGATCTGACTTCCAAGAAAATGCCAAAGAAAGTTCAGTGGACAGTTAGCTGTCAAAAGGCATTTGATGACCTGAAGCAGGCCATGTGCACTGCTCCCATTCTGCAAAGTCCTGACTATTCCAAACAATTCATTGTTCAAACTGATGCCTCTGAGTTGGGGGTAGGGGCTGTGTTATTACAACTGAATGAAGAGGGTCAGGATCAGCCAGTAGCTTTTATTAGCAGAAGGCTGACCCCCAGAGAGAAACGTTGGTCAGCTATTGAGAGGGAAGCCTTTGCTGTGGTTTGGTCCTTGAAGAAGCTGAAGCCATACTTGTTTGGCACTCACTTCATTGTTCAAACAGACCACACGCCTCTCTTATGGCTAAAACAGTTTGTTGGACTTGGCCCTTTTTGGCAGGTCCACCCCTAAAACATTTTGCCTTTTCTTTGACCTGGTGTTGGTGGTTTTAGGCCTCTGGGCACTCTAGCACTGTGGCCCAGTGTAACGTGTGTGCGCTCTCTTTGTACATTTGTTAAGGTTGGCCTGCCCTCCCATAGGAATGCATGGGGGATTCCCCGGTTAAGTGTGTCAGTGGTAATTCCTGGGATGGGAGGAGCGGCATGGTCGAGTTTAGTATGTATGAAATTGTGAGAATGAATGCTGCGCAATGGTGTGCGCAGATTTATTATGACTGTGTGAGAAATGCCACTTTTAGAAGTTGGCATTTCTGTGTGCTATGTGTCTGCCTGCCTGATGTGAACTGTATGTCTGGCTTGTGAGTGACAGGGGCTGGGAGGTGTGTGTGGTTCCAGGAGGGGCATGGTGAGCCAGCGCTAGGCTGAATGGGATATCTGCAGTAAGATTAGTGGGAGGAGTAATCTCCTGACTCTGAATTCGACTGTGCCCAGCCTGGACAATGCTGCCTCCGCCCCCTGTGGTGCATCTGATCACCTAGCCCCCACCTGACAAAGGGGAAGAGGAGCTTGGACAACAAAGTGCTCCAAATCCCCCCTGAACCAGTTGCATCTGGTTCCTCCATGCCCTGCACTACAGACAAAGGGATGTTTGAGTATAAATACTGGGGCCCTGACCCCAGAACTTTAGGATCACTTTGGGAACGAAAAAGACAACTCTCTGCTGAGGAAGAACACCTGGAGACCACAGGAGTTGTACTGTCCCTCTGCCAGAGCGCTGTAGTTGGTTGGCCAGTGGTGGTGTCTCTCGTGCCAAGGAGAGGTAAAAAGCACCAAGAAAGAAACTTTCACCATCTTGCCAAATATTCTCCAAGGGCTACAGTTGTGCTAGCCTCCTGTTCGAAGACGCAGGGATTCCAACGACTTCTCCTCTTCTGTTTGAGTGAAGCTGGAGCTGCGGTTTCAGCTGCTACAGAGGAACTCTGCAACTCAAGCCAACGACGCCGCTTTCTGCAACAAGACCGTGAGTGCTGCTCCGACTCGCCCCGTAGTCCGACGCCTACCGCTGTGCTGCACCTGCCCCGAGATCATTATCTGGACGGGGCTGACCATCGACAAGAGTGAACCGACATTCACTGACTCAACGACATCAACAATGACCTATGGTGCTGGTACTGCCATAACGTCACCTCCTCTCCGGTAGGACCGAAGCCGCCCCCTGCCTGCATCCTCATCCAGGGCCCCGCCGCATCCCTTTCCCCTGAAGCAAGGAACCGACGCTGCAACATGCCACACAACATCGCAGCTCCCTGAAGCCGAGAAGAGCTTTTGTTTTGTCCTATTGAAGGTACTGTTTGAGAAAGTCTAGTTGTGACTCCGGGCCCGACGCTGCGCCCCTCACAGATGGGCTGCACCCCGAGAACTCTCTTGCGTTGAAGCGATAACTCCCGTTGGGGTTATCTGTTGCCAGAGACACTTGAAACGAAGCACCTATTTTTGAGTAACCATAAAGCATATTCGTACTGTGGATTTTTGCCGTTAAGGTCTTGTGATAAATATATAAAACTAACTTATTTTTGATACATCCCGGTGTGGTGTCCGTTTGTAGTGGTTCATCTAAATTACTTTTTGTGTTCACAAATGCTTAACACACTGCCTCTGAGATAAGCCTGTCTGCTCGTGCCAAGCTACCAAGGGAGTGAGGAGGGGCTATCTACAGCATGTAACTTCCTTGCCCTAACGTAGACGAAGGGTCCCTACTTGATAAAGGTGCATATCGTTGACAATTAGAGACTCTGGGTTCTAACATTGGTGGTCAGCTGTTGGGATTTGGACTTGCATTTGTGACGCATGTACAGTGATTGGTGAACACTACTAGTGAGTGCAGACTGAAAACGCGACCACGTACTGAGTAAACTACTTTCCGTTGGAACCGCCTATTTTGGCTACCATGAGCCGACCAGCATCCATTGCATCCACGGATCTCGAGTTCAAAGAAGAGAGGTTGGAGTGTTACAACGTCAAACAGCTGAAGCAATTCTGCCGGAAATTGAAGGCTGGGACCCCTGGTATCTCCAGGAAGGAGGAGTACCAAAAGGCGTTGAGGGCCTGTGCCGAAGCACGAAATGCGCCCGAGCTGGTGGTGGAACCAGCCGGGGACGGAGAAGGGCAGCTAGATGGCCCATTGATTCCAGCCAGGGCAGGGGTGCCGTCCCCGCCTGGCAGTAGCGTCTCTTCGAAGGGCCTGTCTCCCGCAGAGTTGGAGGACAGAGAGAGAGATCGGATGAACAAATTGGAGATGGCCAAGCTCACGCTCGAGGGTCAGAGGGACCTAGAGAATAGCCGGGTGTCCTTGGAGAGGGAGAGAATGCGTTTAGAGCTTGATTTAGAGCTCGAGAGGCTTGAGGTCATGCATGTCTCAGCCCAGCAACAAGAAATTTGTGTAGCTCAGGAAGTGAGCTTTGCTGAGTTGGAGGTGGAATCAAGCTCAGATGGTGACAGCAAAATTGAATTTTCTAATGCTGAGGGAGTAGTACACACACCCAGAGATGTGGCACCTGACTTGAAGGAGGGGGTTAATATACACCAGGAGGTTCAAGGATCTGAGGTAGCTCTAGTGGTGCGCAGTGTCCTTGAGATGATTTGGGAAACTGACGCAGAGGTTCATGGTCCTAGTGGTGGGAGGTACACTCTACTGACTATAGATGAGAGGTGCAGGGAGAGGGGTTCCCCCATGGTTGAAGTCCTGGTGTGTGAGTGTAAAGACTGCCCAGAAGAGTGTGGGTTGAGTGACAGAGACAGTCAGATACTGTCTTTCCAATCTCCGGAGAGCGGTGTGGAGTATATGTGTGAGGCATTGGATGGTGAGGTGAGGGATAGTTTGGTTAACGCTTGTAGGGGGCTGTGTGATCCAGTTGTCGGAGAGCATATTGTAAGTCCCTGTTTGCCAGAGTTAGGCCAACACCTGTTGGAGAGTGAGTGTGGAGCTGCGTGTCCCCAGGTGCCGGAAACCCAGTCTCAGGGCCTGGATGGTTCTTTAAGGAAACACCAGGTGGGGAGCCTAGTCTGTCTTGATGGGCCACCCGTTGAGGGGGATCCCCTAGTGACTGGAGAACTGGGAGTGCCTGTAAGCAGGCCTCCATCAATTCTGGTGTCTGGCAGTGCCACTCCTGAGTGGAGGGTGCAGAAGTCCAGACTGAGGGGGGTGAGAGGGGGAAAGAGTCCCCAGTGGAAGAACCAGTGGGTCAGGGGCCATCCAGAAGGGCTGAGTCACCAGTGAATGACCATGGTGACACCACTTCTGTCCTGGGGGATCTTCATGCACTGTCAGATGGTCAGGGGTTGGGAGCTCTGCACCAGGCAGACTGTCACACGACACCTGAGTTGTGTGTCACCATCGGGGGGAGCATATGTGCTCCCCATGAAGTCCTGGTGCGCTGGGCAAGTGTTCATCTACAGGGGTTGGTCCCTGGGTTGGAAAGCCAGGTTCAGGTGTTGTCTGACCTGGAGGGAGGGACAACTGTAAACAGTGTCCCTACCAAGTTGTCTTCTAGGACTACCACTCCAGGTGGGAGGGTACCGCCCTCTGGAAGGGGGTGCAGAGGGAGGGAGTCCTATCCTCTGACCCAGGTTCAACTGGAGGGTTTAGACCCTAGGTTGGAGGGCCATGTTCAGGGTGTCCCCCCTGACCTGGAATCCCAGTTGCAGGATAGAACCCCAGAACTGGTGGGCGAATTGCGCAGGACACCTGCCATAGATGCCCTGGCAATTCTGGAAGGGGGGTACCGCTCCAGGTGGGAGGGTATAGAGCCCCGAGGAGGAGGCGTACCAGGTGTGGAAAAGCCCACCCCAGTCACCAGTCCAGCCGCCTGGTACAGGCCCGGGGCTGGTGGATCAGTGTCAGGATGTCGTACCTGACCTGACAGGAGGGAGAGGGGACAAACGGTGCCAAGCATATGAGGCTACTGCCCCCCGCTCTCTGATGTCACAGAGGTTTGAGAGCACTGAGAGGCATAAGGCCTGGGTATCATCACTGTCTACGGTCAGTGGCCACAGTGGCTTGCTGTCTGTTTGTTGGGACACACCTGTAAGTAAGCTAAGGTTAGGTGCTGCACAGGTGGTGTCCACAGGTGAGGAGAAGGGTTCCCCATGGATTAGCTTGGTAGGCCCTGAGGGTTTTTTTCCAGAGGGAACCACATGGGTTCAGAGTGGTGTAGAACCAGAGGGTGTCCCTGCAGTGTGAGCCTGCGTCCATTGTTCTATCGCCCAATGCGGGGAAGCCCAAGTCAGTAATAATAAGTGTGCACAAAAAACATTAAAAAACAAAGCACCGAAGCAACGTCATGGCACTGCCTGCGCCGTACATCCCTGTGACATGTGACAGCTAATTCAGGTTAACACGAAGCTTCTTCATTTCACCTAACGTATGCCAGCTAATGAGGAGGCTGGGCTTCCTCTGCATTTATAAGGCTGGAGTGCGTTAAAAACTCCTTGTGACCCATGAGGTGTGCACGGGAGAACAGAGCCGAGATCTTTAAACAGCTGCTGGGAACACGAGCCGGAGCTGACCTGCACTGTGGGAATGCCGGGAGATCCTTGCGATAGCAGGCGGTCTGTGAAAGTCTGTCACCTGAACATGTAAACAGCTAAACAGAGACCGGCGCCAGGGCCAACAACTGGCAAAGCCACAGGGAGGGGCTGAGGTGCAAACACTCCCTTGACTGTGACATTACTCCAACAGCTGGAAACTCCCAAAAACTTGCTAAGAAGTTAATATTGTGCTCCCAGACATGCCTATTGATCAGAACGTCACATGTGCCCCTATGGAAAAGGGCGGCCCCGGTACTGCTAGGCAGGTACGTGCCACTCGGGGGACTCAGCGCGTCTAACGTGGAGCAGCGAGAGAGAGATCGGAGCACTCCCGTACTCCTCCTGCATGCCTCCCCATGCCAAACACGCTTGCGGCTCCCGACCGGAGTCTAAGCCTACCTGGGGGTGCTCTGCCTCGCTCTTTCCCTCTGCTCATCGGACGTCCTGCTGGGCGATCCCGATCACGTTGCAGCTCTGTTGCTAGGCGATGCTGTTGCCGGAAAGGTTACGGCACTGCCTTCTCCTTCGTTGGCGATCTTGGGCAGAATCCCTTCGACGAACAATGATCACGATCCCTTTTACCTTGTAGCTTCCTTAGCTTCAAGAAATCCTTTAGCATATTGCGGCTCAGGCCGGCGGCGGCGATCTTTTCTCACAGCCTCAGTTATGATAACGGCTTGGGCCACAAACAGCTATGCAGCAACGTGGATGATGTTTCACGATGCGGGGGCAATGCGGTCACGGGGCACCTCGTAAACAGCACCACGGACCACACGACAGTCTCAAGCGTGCAAAGAGCACATGCACACAGCGTCGCTGGGACACACTTGGAAACTTTTATGTTCCTGAGTTTTCACAACAGGGGACCAGCTCTCCTTGGACCCTTGGAGACAAATTACTTCAGGACACAGCACACAGCAAAATCCTCTCCTCGGTCAAATCAGCAAACTGCAGGCCAGCCCCAGAATGCATAGTAAGGGCAGTCCTTCTCTTCAGTCTCTTCAGCTGTTCTTCCTTTGCAGAGGTTCCTCTTGACCACGAAGTAGTTTCAATCCTTTTTCAATCTGGATTTCAGTCTTGAGTTCAGGGGTTTCAGCTCTTACACATCTACCCCTAAATGCCTTTGATGTCTTTGTGTTCAGGGGGTTCTGACCTCGGTCCAAACCAGACCTGAGTGTCTTCCTGCCAGTGCACACCCTCTTTCTTTGATAGTCAGGGTCTGGGGACCAGATGCTCAGCAGGAGGTGGAGCCATCCTTTTGTGGCAGCAACACAGCCCTCTTCACATCCAGGGAGCTACTCCTCCCCCCCACATCAAATGCAGGCCAGCTTGCTGCTGTCTCACCTTCTGCTCCCTGTGGTAAGGACACTTCCCAGACCCTGTCACATCCAAACCCAGATGGTCAATACACAAACAGGCAGAGGCACACAGGATGATTTAAGACAAGAAACCAGCCACTTTTTAAAACGTGGTTTCTAAGCACACAATTTAAAAACCATCTTCACAAAAAGAGTTCAGGCACACTAAACTCCACCTCTCCATCTTATGCCTATGGGAAGATATGCTGGAAACATGGGACACAGCATTTCCCATTCTGTCCTATAGGCCTTGCAACAGTGAAAAACGCCTTGCAACAGTGAAAAACGAATTTGGCATTATTTCACTGTCAGGACATGGTACACACCTCAGTACATGTCCTATCTTTCACATACACTGCCCCATGCCCGGGAAGGGAGGGGGGGGGTACCTTGGGCCTACTATAGGGGTGTCTTATGGGCATAAAAAGGGAAGGTAAGGCCTGGCAAGTAGGTGTCCCGCCAGGACAACAAGGCAGTTAACAAAATGCGCCCAGGCACTACAGTGGCTGGCCTGAGATTTCTTTCTAGGGCTACTTGTTTGGGTGGCACAATTAGTGCTGCAGGCCCACTAGTAGCATTTGAATTACCAGCCCTGGCACACGTAGTGCACTTTACTAGTAAGACAAACATACCAATTATGGACAACCAATTACCATAACACGTTATACTTGGAACACTTGCACATTGACACTGATCAGCAGTGGCAAAGTGCCCAAAGCATCTAAGCCAGCAAAGCAAAATCCACCACAGCATCAAAAATAGGGGAGGAAGAGGCAAAAAGTTAGAGGTAACCGCGCCAAGAAATGCCAGGTCTAACAACCGCCTTTCGTAAACTTCTACAAACATGGCTTTTCTAACTCTTGCTTGTCGCTGGCTATGTCACCTTCCTTATATGTCTAGTGCTGGTGACAGGGCCTCTGCACATTTGTTCAGTTCTGCTGCACCAGCTTTGGCTCATTGGACTATCTAATTCGTGCACCCCCATTTTTATTTGTTTATGTTGTATTGATCTGGAGCACAGTAGCGCCATTCAGCGGCTGGCGTATGGGGTTGATTGCACGACAATTATCATATTTATCTTGAGAACTGATGTGAGGTGCGGCAAGAAGGGCCCGCCGTTGTTGCAGTTGGAATACAGTTCTGCACCAATGTCGATCTTCTGATTCTTCTTTTTAGCAGCATGAAAGTGTAAAGAGAGTAAACTTCGTAAGTCAATTCAGGACACAGTACAACTGAATAATAATGGCTACACAAGAAGTCGACAACCAATTGAAGGTGAGTCAAATTTATTACAAATTCAAAAATAGTTGAACATACACAAATCTTAGCATGAGAGTATAAAATTGAAGGGGAATCAGAAGAAATCCAATTCTTCTGAAGATATTCACTCGGTGCAACATGAAAATAACAATACATTTTATGACGATTATGCAAGAAATGAGAAAGCAAAACTTCAAGTTCCTCTGCATCGGCATTTCCTCTGTATAAAGCATTTAGGGGCTACGTGCATCTAAATTGTAAATTGCGTATACCTAATAGCGAATTTCTGAGAATCGCAATTAGGTAATCGCCATTTACAATGTATGAAATTCAAAGAGTTTCAGATAGCAATTCCTAGGGGTTCGCAAATCGCTCTACCTCATTAGTATTAATGAGGTAGATCGCAACTTGCAACGCCCTAGAAATCACAAAAATCATGGGGATGGTGGCCTGCTGAGGTCAGCAGACCACCATGTCCGTGATTGCTTTTGTAAAGCAGCCCGTTTTCCTTAAAGAAAACGAGATGCTTTACAAAAAGTAAAATGAAAAGTTTTCTTTTCATTGTTTAAGAGTAGGCAGTGGTCAGTGGAACCACTGCCTGATCTTAAAAAACGCTGTAACAAACATTCACAAAGGGGTCCCGACCCCTTCCCATTTGCGAATGGATTACCACCTACTTAAAGTAGGTGGCAAAATACGAATGTTTTGCGACTACAGTTAAGTCACAAAAATTCCTACATACCGATGCGATTGAGTATTAGGAAGGGATGCCCTAAACGCGCCCCTTCCTAATAGCGAATCGCAAACCCATTTTGTGATTCGGTAACAGGTTAAAAATAGGGTTTGCTGCATCTGAAAACCCTTTTTCGCAAACGGGCCGATTCTGCGGCTCCGCCAATTTGCGAAGGTAAAAATGATTAATGCATGTGCCCCTTAGTTCTGTCTATACCTACCCTAACTCTCGAGGTGACATCCCTAAATTAGTATATAGGCAATAGGTTTGTAAGAGAAAAGGTGTCAGTGGGTAGAGCCTTGCTAAGAAGTCACTCCACCATAAGATGGATCCACGGCATGAAGCCACAAGCAAGAAGGGAGCAAGTCCGCACTCAGGTGCTCTTCATTAGGCAGACAAGCAGGAATGGGGTGTCTGTCCCGCTCTACAATGCTGTACTCCAGGTTGTATTCGGCAGACGCCCCATAATGCTTTTCTCACACATATTCTACAGTAGGCTCAGCCACAAAACTTTTCCATGACGTTGACCCCTTTTACGGCCTTCTCCATGTACCCCCATCTGCAACAGTTTGTCCTTGTTCTCTCCTTTTCCTGTGTGAAAGCACCTCCCTTCACCTTATCTTCTCCAGGCCAAGCTAATGGTTACTCCTTCATTCCACAACGTATATAGAACAATACGTCTACTCTTCACTAGCAAATGTTGTCCGCCTGAAATGCAAGCATGGGAACAAATAACATTCTACAAAACCCACATGGGTATTTAAGCATTGAATATTATGTGAGGGTGTACTACAAGTGATTACATTGCACTCAGAAGAGGTACCCCATGGAGGATACAAATTTACCCTCTATCACTGGGAAACCATGGGCGGTAGATATGTGCTCTGTAAAACCATATAATAATAATAAGTCATTACAGGCAGCCTTATCCTCAAAGACGGGTGATACTTCGCCCTGTATACTTTCCTCTACTGCAGTTACAAGGTTATCCGGTGAGCTCCTACCGTGCAACTGTGTTAGAGTGGCATCTTGATCGGGAGCCGCATGCTCAGGCAAAGGAGGCGAAAGCAGCGTACAGAGTCTGCCAAAATCCTTCCTGCTGATAGCATCCCTGACCGGCTCCAAGGCCGGCAAGGTTAACGTTGCAGATGAAACTACTGTGTTTTCTGAGCCAGCGGCCACACTGGGAGCCCTACTTGTTAGCACTGGTTGCTCGTTAGAACTGGACCGCTGATAATGATGAAGATGAGGTGCCCTACTGTGTGTCCTGAGGGCGCTGCCAAGGTCACCGCAAGCAGCTGCAGTGCTTGGAAGCGACATTCAGCAGAATCGATTGCGCAGACCAGGAGAGTATACTTTTTGCTGACAGCAGTTTGTGCAAGAGCCGTACTGACCAATTAAGTGGGAGCACCTAGCCAGAACTCAGGTCTTCCGTATACCACATACTCAGCAGTAATTCTTGAATATCTCCCACACACAGTGATGGGGATAATCCTACGTTAATGGAGAAGAAGGGTGGAGAGAGGAGAGAGCAGAGCAAAACACAGCGACCTCAGTCAGCAGGCTGCCATCTAGCGCAAATATGCCCACGGGCATGAGTCTGCGCTTTACAAATTACATTCACATTAGATTACATCTTTTTTCCCTACACATATATATATATCCACTGAAAAAACATGGGTTAAAGTAACGTTATAGGTACTTTTATTTCTTTTTTATTTTTGGGAGCGACTCGGCTGAGTTCATGTTCCAAGATGGCTGCCAATAAGATTTCCGCAAGGGGATTGTCCGACGCACGATGGATCGGCGTCCCAAGATATACAAATTTATATTTGATTTAAAATCTCTGAAACTACTCAAAAGATTTACACCAAATCACAAAAAACATGCTTTGTGGAACACGATCTAGCTCACTGCCAAATTTGGTTTAATTCCGTCCAGCGGTTCGGGTTGTATTCTTTCGAAATCCCTTTGGGAAATTGCATGGGGAAACCATGTTTTGGCACCCCTCTTTTTTCTTGGCCCCTGCTTGATGAATAACCCTGAAACTCTCAAGACAGCTGCTTGAGTGAGCATTGTACACATTTTTAAAATTAACAAAACAAAAAATGCTTTTCCTATGAAACTAGGTCTGAACTATAACTACGTACTGACTACTGCCAATAGGTAATATGCAAATCAAACAACAACTCCACACACAGGGAGCCAGAGCACGCAACGGATCCCAAAGATATAATTTATTTAACCAAACAGGCAGGCGCATTTTGGCGTAAGGGCCTTTCTCAATATAGGTTAATGAAAGGAGTCACATCACGGGTCTTTAAATATACATTGGGACCTTATTACTATTAGAGAATAATTCATAGATAAGGCAAAAAGCACGGAGTGATGGGGGTATGCTGTTTTGAACTATTGAGAAAGAATGAATAGTCCTTTTTCTTTATCTAGGAATTATTCTCCAATAGGAAGGTTCCAAGGTATATTTAAAGACTTGTGATGTTGACATTTTAATGCGTGAGGCCACGCTCGCGACGGGGCACCCATTCTACAAAAAGTTCAGCAGTTTTCAGTGACGTTTGTTCTGGAATATATATATATGTATTGCGGACTTGCACATTCTTTGCTGTATTTGCACATATATTAACAATTTGCTTTATTTGCACATAATATGCGTGATTTGCACATACCCAGAGGGAAATGTTCCCATTTACGGGATTAATAATGACTTAATGCAACATGCAAAGCGTTACAGTGCAGGCACAATATATCAACTTGAGCTATGTCAACGGTCTAGCGATATTTAAGCAGCATTATGCATTAAGTCAATGTTTATTGAATTTATGATTGTGACAAGAATGCCTTAAACAAATGTATATTATTTATATTATTTTTCTGGATATGCCCTGCAATCATTCATATTGGATTTGTCTGTGTAAAGTTTTGCAGGTTTTGTAACAACAGCCGGAATTAGTATGTTTTCTATGTCCATAGGAAATTACGCAACTGGGTACTCTGCACCTTTAAATAGTCACGTTCAGTGAAGTGAAGTCATGTGATCAAGACCGCTGTGACGGTCGAAACGCGTCTGGACTGAACCGAATAAAGTTTGTTTGTAAATAAACTGAGCACTATTTTGCACCAGCGAATACGTGTCCGTGTCTTTGGTGGTACCGGCTGGTACTACGGAAGGTGGATTGGATATATATATATATATATACACACACGAGATTTATGATGCCACGCAAAGTGACCTTGCATGACTTCATAATTCTCACTTAAGCTGTGCGACGCTCTTGCACCACATTGTGTGGGGAAAGAGCGAGGCAAACGGGGTTATAAATATGGATGTGACAATTTTACCATTTTGACTATTATAAAGAAAAATTCGGGCTGCTCAATGCATTTTGTATTTTGACAATGACAAACAATATTCCCTAAGAAAGATAATGTTATAACTGGATATTCTGCCCATGTATTAATTCAGACATTATAGACCATGCTGTGTTGCAACAAGATATTTAGCCACAAGAAATGAGTAATTAGTGAGACCTTTTACATAACTGAATCTCTAACATCTGGGTAAAAAAATCACTCATAAATCCCATGCCTCTGGTGTCTTTTGCTGTGATGGGCAGTAGGATCTACCTTCCTAGACCGAGTATCATCTGCACAGCGATGGGCAGTCAGACATCTGTTAACATATGGCGATGGATTCCAAAGAGGCACAGGAGGGCCCGTGAGATCTGTGAACTTTAGTGGGTGACACGATCAAGTTCATGCTGCTGAAACCTCTTTTCTAGTCACTTGAAGTCACTGGTAGTGTGTTTATTGCCCTCAAAGCAGGCTGCAGTTGTTCTGTAATCTCACCCACCATTGTCAATATAGTCTCTGAAACCTTCTGATAAATGTTTATAATTAAGAGAATCTCCTGCCCTGCACAGGTCTATACACTAACACAAACTAAACACACCCAAAATTGCTCTCTTGTGCATTTGTTTGAGGGGCCTCCTGGGAGGGTGTTTATACAGCCATACGTCTAGCCAGGCTCCTTAGGTACATCAACAGCCAGCACTTGCTCCTACCTGCTCGTTAACCAGGGCTCCTTCAGATTTAACCCCATATGTCCCAAATATAGAAGTAAATGAATGCAGGTAGAACATTTCTGCATCCAAGAATCAAGTAGTCGACATCAGTAAAGAAAAACGCATAAGGCAGGAAGCCAGCTGGGACCGCAGGGGCCTTAAGGCACCCGCCGTGGTCCCCAATGATACACACTGGGTGAAATGGAGCAACAAGGTACTAGTGGCCTTGCCCCAAGGGATGGAGTCCTCGGGGCAGTATGTGGCCAGGGAGGTGGGCCCCTCCTACTTTAAAGAATGTATTTGGCCTTAGGGAGGTGGTGATTCAAAGGGGGTCCACGCGGCGCACTGACATTTTTTTAAGTTAGCCCCGTGAAGGTGGTGGCCCCCGGGGCATATGTAAGTCCCAGGAAGGGGGTCCATGCGGCTCTCCTCCTTTGATTTAAATTAAATCCATATCTATGCCCCTTGGACCTGGCCCACCAAGAGGCAGTTTTTTTTTTGTAATTGCCGCAAATTCGAATATCCGCTGCAAATCTGCAGCAAAAATGAATAACAAATAAACGTGTTGCCAGGGCAGAGTCCCAGGGGATTCCCAGCACCAAGGCTAGGGGCTATTTCGACCCTGCCCTCTTCTCTCGTCTTTGGCAAGGCAGTGCGTGGTGCGGCATTGGCTGTTTAATGGGGTGTTGGCCGCAGGCTAGGCCCTGCTGCCAACCCCGCCACACATGGCGAAGGCCGTGCGGGACGCGCAGTTGGGTATCTATAGGAGGTGGACTGCAGGGCTCGCCACGGACTGCTCTTTACCCCGCATATTGCAAGATTCATGACATCTTTGACACCCTCATTGATAATATCACTGTAACATTTGTAGTAAGTTTATTGAGGAGAAAACTGCATGGCGAGGGAGCGAGTTATAGTTACTTCATCCATCTATAATTGCTGAATTTCTATGGTTTTGTGCGGGTAAATTCAGAACCTAACTAAAATGTCCCTGTAACCTTTGGGGACCCAGGGCTGTAGCCACGGGGGGGGGGGGCTGAGGTGACCCCCAATGCTTACAGGACTAGTGAGGTCACCTAAGAGGCAGCAGTCCTAAAAAACAGAAATTCAGGAAACCGGGCCTCCCTGTTAGTTTTTACACAGATGCCTTTTGTTTTTGCTAAGGATTTAGTCGAGAGAAAATGCCTAAAGGGAAAGCACTGCTAGGCTTTTGGATCGGGAAAGCAGCAGCATTATAATCATTTTTCACAGGCTGTCGGGCAGAAGCAGGTTTCTCTCGGGCCCCACCACACCCCCAAGCAAAACAGGAACATTTCTCTGCAGTCTGCAGCCCCTCTTGGGACTGCAGCAGCGCAAGACACACTGGCCATCGATCAAGTTGAAGATCAGGTCAGTTTTCGATTCTGTTTTATAGTTTGACGCAAAAATGAAATCATATCCGTTCTCTGTGTTCAGAGTAGCATTAGGTAGTCAGTGAATAAACACTCAGCCAGAGAGCATGTTGCTTGTATATGGGGCTGAGCTGGGTAGGTCTCTCCTGTGGTTGATTACTACAGCCATTGCCTGCAGCAAGCACAAATGCATGCTTCGCCCATATCTTGCAAACAGCCCTACAGCGTGTCTCTGCAAGCTCAAAACCCATCGGATTTATAAATGTGGGGTTCTCTATCTGATTTGCTAATGAGTCCAGGTTTATTTGGGTTTTCTAGCCTCTTATCTGTCACAGTCCAACCCTGAGAAGGGAGACAGAGGTTCTGTCTTTAAAGATCTCATGACTGTGGCCTCAACATTGTTAAAAGAGGAAAGCAGGTCTTGGGAAGTGACTTCACAAGTAAGGAAACACAAATCTTTGGTATTCCTATGAGAGAATTGGTGGGTGGAATAGGTTTCTTGTAGCGCTGCAGTGAATATGTTTCTAACCCCATAGCCATTCAAGTCCCTCTTTGTTTGTTCCTGACATGACTTCTTCTCTTAGATGATAGGAATCCTCCATCCTCAGTCTTAGAATTATTTTTTTTGCTCATTCCAACAGCTTATCTTAGCATAGAAATACATGCTCTCATGTCTTTATAGGTGTGCAGAACAACAGGGTTTACTGGATTGGGGTATGTTGTTGGTGACCTCAATGAAAAGACAATTTTCTGTATTTTTCAGAGGGCAGCATAAAGAGTTAGTGGATAGAGACGTGCAAGGCCACCGCTTGCATTGGAAGGGGGAGGGACAGCAATGTCAACTGCAGGAAATACAAATAATGGCCTGGTACCATCGCTAAGCAGAACTAATGGCACTCTCAAATTCTGTATATTGTATTGTAGTTATATAGCGCTTCATGCCCTTAACAAGGTGCCAAACGACGTGCATATTTGTGTCTGCATATGTGTCCACTGATATGTATGCTGGTGGGTGAGTGTGTATGTTTCTGTGTGATGGACATGGGGAGGGAGGCTGTCTTTCTATTCCCAAACTAAGACCGAAAACCCCTATCAGTTTTGTTGAGTCTATTATTTTTAAGCAAAAGTGCCTTTAGTTTTTCTTTCTCCACTTTGACAAAAGCCTCCAGTTCAATGTGAATTAATAGAGAAAACACTTCTTTGGTACATCTCCTATTCCAACATGTTGATGTGGATGGTCATTTGTCCACTTTCACAGCTATCACTGCCCAGCTCTCTGGTATGCCTGTTTATTGGCTGAAGGTGTCATTAAAATACAAGAAACCTTTATCCGTTGATCAGGCCCGGAATCTCCCAGTGCCTAGCCTGGCACTGAAGCCTTGCAAGGTGAAGGGAGATTCTTTAATGCGGCACTGTTCACAGGAATATGCTAAATTTACTGTCTTCCTCAGCTGCCTCATTCTCTTTCCTGGATGCAAGAAGAAAGCTGCCTTGAGCCGTGATTCGGTTGCAGGAGAACAAAAGACGTTCTGATGGCAAAGCATATGAGATAAATGTTAGCAGCTCTAAAGTTGAGCCAGTGATTCATTTTAGAGCATCAGGACAAAGCTGGGGTTTCTGAATCATGCTTTCAGTGACCCTGCTATGGCTCAGTAGCGGGGGCGTAGTGGAGGCCCAAGAGCCCCAAGGGTTTCTTGCTTTGGAATGGGACCCCTCACCCTCTAAGCCATTCCATGCGGAATGTGTGCTGTGCCATGGAATCAGAAATAGTGAAATGCTCTGGAAAGCCACTGCCAAGCAGGCCCCTGCAGTGTAAGGGGGACCCCAACCGTTCAGATGTCCCCCATTGTGCCCAAGACCAATGAATCTGGGATACGCCAGGGTCCTTCATCACATTCTGCAAGGGGGCATCATTTTGCCTTATGCCACTGCTCAGTAGTTATATATTTTTAACAAAATAAACCACCACAACACCGCAGCTAATTGTGAGTGACATGTACGCATTTTATTTCATGAATGAGAGAAGTGAGAGTGGTACCACTACCACCCAAGCACCCCTCCCCTTTTAGCCTGACAACTCTTGAAGCAGGAACTAAGGGGCATATTATCAAGAAACGGTGTTAAAATTATCTCCGCTTTAGCGGCAGAAAACTTCCATTCATGGCTCTATGGGCAATACAAACAGTAAGCACTGCAAGCTTCACATCCAATACAAACAGTAAGCACGGCAAGCTTCACATCCAGCCGATCAACCTCATGAGAGACAGAACTTATAAGAAACACACTATTATGCCTGCTGGAGCAGCTAGTGTTGAAGGGTTTACAACAAATCCCATCAACCAGCTTTTACATACACAGTCATACATGCAGCACACACAGACTTCAACATATAGCACAACACTAAGCACACTACATATTAAGCAAAAAGACAGGCCATAGACGCAAAAATAAGTCATCACGATTACAGCACATATAAGCCTTGCATACTAAGCATATAGCATAGACGTCTCACAAAACAACAATCAATACATATGGAAAACACGCTAAAGGCACACACACAGCATGCACAGTTATATTTTCAGCTGCCCTTTGTCTCTCCTCATAACTAATGCAGGTCTAGAAAGTTCCCCTATGCAGAATAAGTTGTTATTGCTTCAATGAAAACTGGGCATTGTTATTGTTTACATACCATACCTCAATATTCAGTGAACCTGTACTGTCAGAAAGGAGTAATTAGTAACTAGGTGTGTACCAATCTTGACCCGCAGCCCCAAAAGGTCATTGAGAATATCACTTTTGTGCATGTCTTGCACCACACACAGTGGCTAAGGCTTTTTTTTAAAATAACTTTTTATTAACGTTTTCAAACATGAAAAAAGAGAATATTTTGCTGTGTTGTTACTGTAGCTCTGGGAGGGGAGCGGTCTTACGTCAAAGGGTGGCTGAGGTATTTTTAATACTGATAAGTCCAGTCCGCCCTCGATAAAAATACACGCAATGGTTGAATCAGCCGTGGTGTAAAAACAGTTGCTCTCCCCGCCCAAAAAAAACTGGCCATCAAAGCACGGGATTCTTGTATGAGTGCCATTGCAGATGAATTGGCTTTCTAGCAAATGTAATTGAACACTGGTCTAGGCTGCAAAATGCACTATTTGACCCACTTGAAGAATGCAGGCGCTCTTGCTACAGTCTTATTTTTGAGCGTTGTCCATGCAGTATTGGAATTGGGCGGCAACATTGGTAGAAGTGGGATACGCTCAAGAAGAAAGTGAGTAACGTCTTACGAAAATAAAAAGGGCCCTTGTACTTATTATTTATTACAAATTAAGCACTGCTCCAATGCATTGTGAAACAAATCTCAAACTGTTTCTTTAATTTTCAAATGATCAGTGAAACTGCTACCCCATATAAATTTAGAAAAATTAGCCTGATGTGGAGATAATCATATTGCTTCATCTATCACTTTAAGATGCTTATTAATGAAATGCTTGTTTACCTTTTCAATTTCCTTGTTTTTAAAAGGGTCATCTTCATAAAATGCTTATTAGCATCTTGTTTTTTTCAATATATCCTTCCCAATACACTTTATCCTCCCATAACCACTTTTTATATCGCCAAATCACTTGTGCATCTGTATCCGAGGCCTGTTGTGACTCTTCTCTCCCCTTGGTGCTTTGAAGTCAACGTAGGATGGGATAAGTAGTTTATAAGCAAACAATGCCATTATGTGAGGCACTAAGGCTAGCACAGTGACCCAATGGGGCCTACACCGAACCTAGGAAACTGACACAGGGGCACCAAGCATGACTCAGGGGCACTTACAATGGGCCACCAACACTGTCCCCAGAATTCTGCCTAAGGAAAGCAATGATGACATGGGGGCATTGATGTGACCACCGTGACAAATACGCACTTGCACTTAAACAAGAGAGGGACACTGGCACAGGGGCACTAGCAAATGGGAATTGTTAGTAAGATAATGAGACAGGCAAATCAACACTGACGCTAGGGCACTGGAACAGGGGTACGGAAACAGGACCATCAATACTTACAGTAACATTGGGACGCGTACATGGGACACAAACACTAATTCTGGAACACTGACACAGGGACGCCAGGGCTCAAGGAAATTGACACTAAACAGTGGGACATAATATTAGACTGTGACATGATTGACTGACCAAGGGACTCTGACCGGGGAGCGCATCATTAGCAGGAGCGGCTCCTCGAGGGAGTGGTGCGGGACGGTGGGGAGAGGCAGGGTGTGGGGTAGTAAACTACGGCATACGGCCGCGCGGAGATAAGTAACTAAATAAATAAAACAAATTACATTGCGCGATCTGCAACGCCATCGACGATGCAGCACGCACAATGTAATTTGTTTTATTTATTTATATAGGGGCATATCAACAACAACCGGCGATAATTATCGCCGAGCGTACTTAGCGCTCGGATAATTATTGCCGGCTAGCGCCGATTTTTATCGCTGAGATAGCGTGCTATTTACAACGCTTATCTCATCAGCGATAAAACTCCTAGCGCTAACTGGCTAACGTGAGATTATCACTGGAAACCCAGCGATAATCTCACGTTAGCTAGTTGATAGGGACTCACAAACTTAGCCGTGATATCCTCCTTCCATAGGATATCATGGCTAAGTCAGTCCTGAAGCAGGCGTAAGGAAAGTAGCGATAACAGGGGTTATCGCTACTTATCTTGCCGCTATGCTTCATAGCGTAGGGCTTGATGATAGGAGAAATGTCGCTTAGCGACATTTCTCCTGTCATGCCAGGTCAGGAACGCCCACTTTGCATCTCATTAGAGATGCAAAGCTGGGCGTTAAGAATGTGGGCGCTAAGGCAAGGTTTCACGCGTTAGCGTGACCTTGCTGATTAGGCGATAAAATTATCGCCGCTTTTCGGCCAAAAATGGCCGCAAAAGCGGTGATAATTTTTTATCGCCTGCTTGTTGATATGCCCCTTAGTTACTTATCTCCGTGCAGCCGTATGCTGTAGTTTACTACCTCCCACCCTCCCCCTTCCCAGCCCCGCACCACTACCTTGAGTAGCCGCTACTGATCACTAGTAAACCTGTGAATGCTGACAGAGGTCACTGATGAAAGGAAACTGACACGGAGACCCAGTCATTGGGACATAGACACTAGAACACTGATCAGTGGCACCAATAATGGCATGGGGATGTTGGTAATGTGGCACTTAAAGTCGTTCATTGAAATGAGCCACAAATATTAACACTGGGACACATTAGGACAGTAATACACCGGCACCATAGTGATGCTGACACAAAGGCAGTTCCACTGGGACAGTTACACTTGGACACAGATAATGGAACACCAACATGGAGAGATTGACTTGGGGACAAAGAAACTGGCACAAATATTGATTCTGGTCCAATGCCATGGTATGGGGAGCTTTAGAGTATAAACACTTAGGTATTCATGCTTGAACACAACACCAGTTGATAAAAGGACTGTAACACAAGGGCCCTTACTGGGGTGATGCAACATTCAGGTACTGAAGTGTGGTTGCTAAGTTGGGTCACTGACACTGAGATACAGACACAAAGGCACTAGCATGGGGACCAATGTTCCCTCTAATTATTCTTCCTCTTGTGCGGCAGCGGAATGTTTGCGTGCACACTTTTCTTGGCTGTGAGCGCAACAGAGTCATATGATGTGCAACTATGCAGGTGAACTAGATACTGCTTAAAAGTAGGTATAGAGGAAGGGAACCCGCCTTTTGCCATCCACCCTAGTTTTCACTTTTCTAAAGTGTGCATTTTATAGCACATTTTCCCAATGATATTGACTTAAATGTTTTAGGTCTAGATACTGTCGAAACTGAAAGCTCACGAAAGGGACTAGTACTTCAGTCATAGACACTATACTGGAACGAAAACAATCATATGAAAGTCTGGAGTATTCTTCGTTTTTTCAAATTTAAGAAAACAACACATCACTTCTAGACCACACAAAAAAAGTGCAACAAGAGGAAATATGCCCATGTGAAAAAGTGCCACAGCAAAAATATCGACCATCCAAATTTATATGCCAGCCCAAAAAATAAGCATCTTGGAACCAGGGACAGGATTTAGACAAAACTATGTATCTCAAATACCTGTGACACAAAAGAAGGCAATTAACAGTACAAGATAGAACGGTGGGTCATCCATTTCTTGGTGTTAGGAATATAGCAAAATGTATGTGAGCATATAGAAAGATGTTCTGTGCTTGCACTTTTAACGGAGAGGAAGCGCTACAGTGCCTTTGCTTGTCTAATAGTCACTGTGCCACAGAATACCTGATCACTCTGAACATAACACACTGTTCACCTGTCACTGTGCCACAGAATACCTGATCTTACATCACTCTGAACATAACACACTGTTCACCTGTCACTGTGCCACAGAATACCTGACCGTAGACCACTCTGAACATAACACACTGTTCACCTGTCACTGTGCCACAAAATACCTGGTGGAGGAGTGTGGCCCAATGGTTAGAGCGGCAGACCCTGAAGCAGAGTTCTGGCCAGGGACCAGGGTTCGATTCCTGCCTTGGCGGGGCTCGGGCTCCGTTTCCTCGGACCTGTCTATTGTCGCCTCAGTGCCTAGTCTAAGCATGGGCCCCACGCTGCAACTCTGGGCAATAGCTTGCTTAGCCTCCACACCGGCCCCAACAGCGCTGAGGATGCCTGGCTTCACCCTGGGGGTGCCCAGGAGTGGACACTTCACAGGGAAAGCCAGGAGGGGTTCCACAGCGGTATGAGTATCAGCGCCAGGAAACCGCAAAGGCGACACCGCAAGGTGTCCGTCTGGTGACAGTGCGCTCTATAAGTACCTTGACATTTTACATTTTATTTATACCTGATCACTCTGAACATAACACACTGTTCACCTGTCACTAGGCCACATAAAATGTGCCATGAAAGGCCTGCACATTAGTGGGGGGGGGAATGCCTGAACATGAGATACTAGCCACACGAACACATCCGTGGTCACTCCATCATGCGTATTTCTCTTCTTTGCTCTCCTTCGTTCTCACTCTTCTCAAACACTTTCCCTCTTTGTTACATTCATATCTCCTTGTTTTCTCTTCTGTTCATTATCTATTTCTATCACACTCCATAGTTTATTTTCTTCAGTTCCACCTTTTATTCCTACTTGTTGACTGCCACACAGACACTATTGCTTGTGCCTGTTTTTCGTCGCTTGGAATAAACAATTCAAATCTGAAAGAGAGAGAAAACTTGTGCTGGATCATGGCTGAATGATAATTTCTTGGAGGGCATGGCAAAGTTCAGAAATCCGGGCCTCATCTAGCTCTCAGAAGTGGGAAAACTCAGATGTTTGAATCTTCCTCCTTCTCATGTTCAAGCAGAGCAAAATTAAATAAAGCAAGACAGTCTACACAGAAAGACTGACCCATGACAGGCACAGCATTGCCAGCCCTGCTCCTGCACATAGGGCAGCCTTTAGGTGAACAGCTGCTCTTTCTTTTTTCTGTGTGCTGAAAAATCAGAGGCGCAATTAGAGCCACATTTCAGGGGAGGGGCAACTAAAAATTCCAAGGGGGGGGTGGGCTAATTCTTCCAGTGATAGAGTGGAGATGCAGGGGCTCAAGAAGGGGTGAAAAGCAACAGAGCCTCGTTAACAAGTGAATGGTCTTTTTAAAAGACCTCTGAAGTACACAGGTGCGGCTGTGTGTGTGCCCGGGAAGCTGTCTCAGCCAGAGGGTGGGTGGAAGCCCTTTGAGCCTGTGAAGAATTGTTTACAAATCCCATCCCTGCAGTACTCTTAACTCACCTTTTTGATTTGTTAGGGGAGGTGAGGGGGGACATGGGAGGGGGTATTGCAGAATGGCGAAAAAGGTGGACTTTGGAACTGGAGAACTAGGCTCGAGTCTCAGCCTTTGTTCAACATCTTGTGATTCTGGGCAGAAAACACAGGGGGATATTAACAAGGGCTTTATCTCCGCTTTTTTGGCTTTAAAAGCCAAAGAATCGGAGATAAAAATATCGCCCTATCAACAACAGGGTGCTAACATGCAAAATCGCATGTTAGCACCCTTTCTACACTTCCCTTTGCATCTCTAATGAGATGCAAAGTGGGCGTTCCAGAGCAAAATAATAAGAGAAATGTCGCTAAGCGACATTTCTCCTATTATCAAGCTTCACGCTAACTCTGTTAGAGACAAAAAAAGCAGCGCTAACCACGGTTAACTCTGCTTTTTTACGTCTGCTAATTTTCCGACTTAGCCATGTAATCCAATGGGAGGTGGATTACATGGCTAAGCCCACCATGGGCTATCAACAAGGATATCCCTATCCTTGTAGTTTTATCGCTGCATTACCAGCGATAACCTCCCAATATGCCGCTATCGCTGGATTTTTTATCGCCTAGGCGGTTAGCGTTGTTAATAACGCGATATCCAGGCGATATTATCCAGCGATAGCGGGCGTTAAAAAAATTTATGCTAAGCGCCCTTAGCGTTAATTTACCCTGTTCCTTGTTAATATGCCCCATAATCTCTCCGTGCCTACAATAAATGACCTTTTGTATTGTAACTGATCCTCATGTAAAGCACACCGATACCTTTGGTCGGGTTCTCTATATATAAAACTGCAAAAAAAGGAGACAGACTCATTAAGCAATGAATACTAAACTTGCCCGTCTGCTATCCAGGCCTTGGATCCGCTCGCCCTCAACTGCTGAGTTAGGGCCGAGCTCCACTGCAGGTTTTCACATTCCTCTCAATGGTCTCTCGAAATAAAAAGAAGCACCGTCCCGAACGCGGCATTTCACAGCTCATGATCTGTGCGGCAGCATCATCACTGATAGCTTCCTACAAACACAAGCCGCTCTAAGACACTTCTTTTATGCACAGTGACTGGATAGCAGACACCTCCAGGCCCGGTCCCCATGCACAGAAGAACTGCTGGCTAGCGGTGGAATGGATATACATCACCTTAGTCCCCGGGCTCTAAAACCTGGCGTATCAGCAGAACACATCATATCGGATTGACAACGCGCGCCTTCCTCACTGCTCAGCAGATAGAAAGGAGGAGTCACTTCAGACTCTTCACCAAAGCATTTCATGGCAGCCAGAGTTCGGGAAGGCGTGCGCTGCATCACACTCAATGCGCGGAGGAAAAAACATTGGGCGCGCCCGCTTGAGCGCGTAGGTTAGAGGGAACTATGATGGGGACACATACATAGGGTCACAGACACTGAAATTTACACTGTGACATTGACCTGGACATTGGGCAATGCAACACTGCTAAAGGGGTTACTGCCCAGAAACACTGTTTGCGTACAGAGACAGACACTAGGAAAAGTGAACACTGACAACAAGGCACTGCAACTAACAAGTTACATTGGAATTAAGATACAGACATGGGCACATGGACAATGACACAGATGACACTGTGACACTGGTGTGAGGGCACTGCCACTGGGACATGGGTAGATGGGGAAATAGGTACATTGACATTGATACTGGAACACTCATGATGGGAGAGAAATAAAGGGACACGTATGCAGTAACAGTAACATGGGGCCACTAACCTAAGAACACTAATAAATCCACAAACTCTAATGCTGAGGTAAGTACACAAGGGTGCCAGCATTGGGATACTGAGTCATAGATGCTACATGCAAGCAGGGCATGGGAAACAAGCATGGACGTAGTGACACTTCGTCATTGGCACTCAAGCACTAACACAGGGAAACTTGCATGTAGCTCGACACTGGAACACCAACACAAGCACACTGCGAGGAATATATTGACATAGAAACAAAGGGATAATGCTGACAATGGAACACTTTCACAGCAATAGAGCAGTCCATCACTGCCACTGAGACACAGCCGCAGATATTGTGCGGCACTGACACTGGAAATGTGACACTTGGAAAATGATGGGGATGTTACCGCTGGAAAACTGATGCAGGGATCAAAGGCAATCAAAGGGGGAACCACCACTGGACTGGGAATTTTGACATTTGTACACCGATATGGAGATAATGAAAGACAGACTTACACTAAAATCCAAGGGGCAGATTTACAAGCCCCATGCATGACTTTTGCGCTGCAGTTGTCACTTTTTTGACGCAACAGTGGCGCAAACAATGCGGCCTATTTACAACGTGATGCATCTAGGGAGATGCATCACGTTGTAAAGCCCTGCGTCACATTATACCTGCGTCAGGTATAATATATGCAGGGTGGGTGTTCCCACGCAGAAAGGCCTAGTAAAAGTGACTCAGTGAAATCTACTAGATATCACTGCGCCACTTTTAGGACGCCACTGCGTCAAAACCTTACGCCTGCTTCAAGCAGGCGTACGTAGTGACGCAGTGTAGTGGAAATAGGCCTCAACACGCATTGCTGGAGTTGCGTCGTGCTTGCGACACGACTCCAGCAATGCGTGACTTTTCCGCCAACAGATACGTCAGAATTTCTGACGCATCTTTCAATCCTTGCACCATAGTGCGCTGTATTGTCAATACGGGGCGTCTATGGTGGCGCACGGGTTTCTAAGGGTGGCGCAGGGAAAGTGACGCATCTATACAGACCACTCCGCGTTTCGTGACAATGATATTAGAAATACCACCCACATAACCTTATGATGACTCTGGTAATTAAACTACGGGTGTATTTTTGAACGCTGCCTTGGTAGAACAGGTACACACAATTAAATATTTCTCATTTTCAAAGCAAAAAAGACTGATTTGCCCATGACAATTGAAACGGAAGTGATTGTGGCTTTGTCGTGGCTTCTGGGTATGCAAATTAAACAAAAGCCGGTTGGTTTCAGGCAGCCTTCCCTCCAGTGACTGCAGATGGTACTGCACCTACTGCTTGCTGGACACATTTCTTAATTTCTCTCTCTCTCTCTCTCTCTCTCTCTCTCTCTCTCTCTCTCTCTCGGGAACTGAATAAATCTGTAACTACTTTACAAAGCAAAACCAAAGGGGATGGTGGATGGAGCTTTGAACATTGCAAGCACTCACCCCCAGTCAACTGATCTGGGTTTAATCCATCATCATTCTATAGCTCACTGCCACCCCAGTTCAGACATGGCCATTTTGCAAATCAGTCTGACCCTGTGCCTCATGGGAACAGTCCAGCCCAAACTGCCAAGCTTTGTCTTCCCTGGACTGGAAACAAGCATCCTGGGTCCGGTTTCGGGCTAATCAGCCGTCCTCAGCCTGGCTAACTTGAATCCACTGGAAAAGTGAGCAAGGGACCCATGTCTAGGCATACCTTGCCAATTTAGGGAAAACAAAGCAAAACCAAAGAGGATGGTTGCGGGAGTGGGTCCGGTTTTTGGCTAATCAACCATCATCAGCCAGGCTAGCTTGAATCCAGGGGCAAAGTGAGCAAGAGACACCTGAACAAAGCAAAACCAGATTGTGTTGAACACGGCAAGCACACATCCCCAGTCAACTGATCTGGGTTTAATCCATCATCATTCTTTAGCCCACTCTGCCACCCCAGTTCAGAAATGGCCATATGCAAATCAGTCTGACCCTGTGGCTTATGGGAACAGTCCAGCCCAAGCTTCTAAGCTTTGCCTTCCCTGGACCAGAAACAAGCATCCTGGGACCATTTTCAGGCTAATCAGCCATCCTCAGCCAGACTATCTTGAATCCACTGGCAAAGGGAGCAAGGACCCACGTCTGGGCATACCCTGCCAACTTAGGGCGAACAAAGCACTAACACTCACCCTCAGTCAACTGATCTGGATTTAATCCATCATCATTCTTTAGCTCACTCCGCCACCCCAGTTCAGACATGGCATTATGCAAATCAGTCTGACGCTGTGACTCATGGGAACAGTCCAGCCCGAACTGCCAAGCCTTGTCTTCCCTGGACCGGAAACAAGCATCCTGGGACCTTTTTCTGGCTAATCAACCGTCATCTTTACAAGGCAACACATAATCCAGAAGGAGATTGCAGCGCTAAAACTTCTTTTAGGAAAGTCCGATAAAGCAAGCATTGGTAAATACATTAGGTTTTGTCTATAGAATTAATAATAAGGGAGGTGGGAGCAGTGCATGAGTGCAGGCAGATTGTTGTGAGTGCTGTCTGTTCAGGGTGAATGGTGCATGAATGAAGGTTGATAATGTCTGAGTGTAGGGTGAAAGTGTCTAATGCATGGTGACTGATTGTGTGAGTGTACAGGGGCAGAGATGTTACCCTGTACAAGTGTGCGAGTATCAGGTGAGCGTGATGTCAATAGTATAAGTGCAGGATGAGCGGTTTGAGTTCAGGCTGAGAGGTGTGGGTGGAGGGTGAGAGGAATGTCAATGGTGTGTGAGTGCTGTCAGCGCTGCATGAGTGGTGGATGAACAGTATCTGACTGCCAGCGCAATGCCAGGGTGACTGTGCAGAGTAAATGGTGGGTGAGTGTCCAGGGTGAGTGGTGTCTGAGAATAGGTGAAAGGTGTGTAAGCGTTGTGCAAAGTTTTTTTTTAACAAGTTACAAAATGAGGCAAAGCAGTGCTGTGTCCTAATATACCGAAGACAGCTGCCTGTGCACCCCTCACCTCACCCGACCCCTGGCGAGGCACAGCTTGTCTGTTCTACCACATCTGGCATCTGTGCAGGAAAGAGTGACAGAGAAAAAAAATCAATAAGGGAAAGCACAAAAGAAAGGAGGGAAGCAAGAAGATAAGTAAGGATATTTGAAAAAAAGAAAGAGAGGGTCAGTGAGCATGTAAAAAACTCAAAGAGAAAATAAGGGGCATATCGGCAACAACCGGCGATAATTATCGCTAAGCGCACTTAGCGCTAGGATAACTATCGCCGGCTAACGTGGATTTTTATCGCTGAGATAGCGTGCTATTAGCAACGCTTATCTCAAAAGCGATAAAAATCCTAACGCTAACTGCCTAACGTGAGATTATTGCTGGAAACCCAGCGATAATCTCACGAAATGTGGCGTTAGCTTGTTGATAGGGCCTCACAAACTTAGCCATGATATCCACCTTCCATAGGATATCATGGCTAAGTCAGTCCTGAAGCTGGCATAAGGAAAGTAGCGATAACAGGGGTTATCGCTACTTTTCTTGCCGCTATACTTCATAGCGTGGGCCTTGATGATAGGAGAAATGTCACTTAGCGACATTTCTCCTGTCATGTTAGGTCAGGAACGACCACTTTGCATCTCATTAGAGATGCAAAGCTGGGTGTTAAGATTTCGTGCGCTAAAGCAAGGTTTCACCGTTAGCGTGACCTTGCTAATTAGGCGATAAAATTATCGCCGCTTTTCGGCCGAAAACGGCAGCAAAAGTGGCGATAACTTTCTATCGCCGCCTTGTAGGTATATGCCCCTAAATGTCTGAAATCTGGGTAGTGAAAAAGAGAGGACAGAAATATGTAGGTTTGTATGAATCAAATAAAGGTTTAGGATGTGGAGTTTTGGATGAATCAAATAAAGTTTTAAGAAGTTCTGGTTACAGCTATTGGCTTTGTCAATGTTTTATTTAGCCATGTGGCCCAGCTGCACTGCTGCTGTGCCGTATATTTGAATGGCTGGGTCTGTGCATCAGAGCTTATCTTTGTTTCATTTCAGTAATGCTTCCCAGCAGCTGCACAGCTATACACCATGTTAAAACACATTGACAAAGTCAGTGAGACACTGATAGCCATATTCCCTGCACTGTATCATTCATAAAAGAGCAGCTCGACTGTGTAATTGTCAAAAACGCAACAAGATAGGGGGCTGCAAAGACTAGCATATTTGCATATTCCAATGCCCTGTCTTTGTCGGGTGCCCTTTCGCGTCTGCAGGAGGGAGGGAGCTTGCTTATTTGGCCTGAATGTGTGACCCTGGACAAAGAAGAGGACAGTGAAGAAGAGACATGGGATAGAGAAGAAAGCAAGTGCCAATCACCTATATTCCGTGGTGTAATCAAGGGGTCTCCATTCATAATTTGTGCGCCTGGATGTCTGTGCCTTTCATTGGTATAGGCATCTTCTGCACACATAAACAAGTCAGGTGCAAAAGAAATGTGGGCGGGGGAAACGGCGGGTAAAAAATGGCGGGACTTGCAGGGCGATGTACACTGCAGCTACTCGGGGAGATTTGACGCTGCTTTAATTTGTTTCATTTTTTAGAAAGAGTTTTATATAGCGCCAACGAGACCCGAAGATTTCAGAGCACTTACATGAGCATCAATCTCATCACAGATGGACACATTCATTTTTGTTAGGCACGGGGAGATTTGGGGACATATTAACAAGGGCTTTAAAAGCCAAAAAAACGGAGATAAAGCTATCGCCCTATGGGGGCATATCAGCAAAGGCCGGCGATAATTATCGCTCAGTGCTCTTAGCGTGAGGATAATTATCGCCGGCTAACGCTGGATTGTATCGCTGAGATAGCCTGCTATCAGCAACGCTTATCTCAAAAGCGATACAATTCCAAGCGCAAGCTTCCAAAAATGCGATTAGTGATAATCGCACAATGTTCGGCGAAAGATTGATTATAGGGCAGAGCATACTTAGCCATTATAACCACCTTCCATTGGATAAAATGACTAAGTAAGACTGAAGCAAAAAACAACAGTTGACAGACAGAATGCAGAACTATGTCATACATTCAGCCCAATACAGAGATCTGGGCCTAAATCCATGCATGTTTTGCTTACCATGCCATTCCAGTTTGAAACCAGCCATATGCAAATTAGTCTTGACCCTGTGCCTCATGGGAACAGCCCAGACAGAACTGCCATGCCAGGTCCTCTCGGGACTGGACCTAAAAATCTTAAGACTGGTTTCAGAATTTCACCTCTTTTCAGTCAGGATAGCTTAATTCCAGGGGTATGGCAAGCACGGGACTCACGTCTGAGCATACCCGTCACACTCGGGATGACAAATGCAAAAACAACAGTTGATGGACAGAACGCAGAACAATGTCATACATTCACCCCAGTACAGAGATCTAGGCCTAAATCCATCGTTTTTTTGCTCACCATGCCATTCCAGTTTGAACCCAGCCATATGCAAATCAGTCTTGACCCTGTGCCTCAAGGGAACAGTCCAGCCCGAACTGCCAAGCCAGGTCCTCCCTCAAACGCTCCGTCAATCATTCCCTTTGGTATTGCTTTGTTCGCCCTAAGTTGGCAGGGTATGCCCAGACGTGGGTCTCTTGCTCACTTTGCCACTGGATTCAAGATAGCCTGGCTAATGAGTGTTATGAACCCGAAACCAGCCCAGGATGCTTGTTTCCAGTCCAAGGAAGACATGGCTTGGCAGTTCGGACTAGACTGTTCCCATGAGGCACAGGGTCATACTGTTTTGCATATGGCCATGTCTGAACTGGGGTGGTGGAATGAGTTAAAAAAATGATGATGGATTAGATCCAGATCTGTTGACTGGGGGTGAGTGTTTGATGTGCTCAAACGCTCCGTCTATCATCCTCTTTGGTAAACGCTAAGTAAGAATGAAAACAGGCGTAAGGAAAGTAGCGCTAACCTCGGATATCGCTATGCCTTTTAGCGTGCAGCTTGTTAATTGGAGAAATGTCGGTCAGTGACATTTCTTACGTTATTTAGCTGTGGAAGGCCCACTTTGCATCCCATTAGCATTCTATTGTTAATAGGGCAATAGCTTTATTTCAGCTTTTTTGGCTTTTAGTGCCAAAAAAGCGCAGTTAAAGCCCTTGTTAATATTCCCCCAAGGGATTTCTTTGCCCACAATCACAGGATGTTGAGCGTCATTGCCGAAACTTGAACCTGGTTTCCCAACTTCGAGGTCGACCACTCTAGGCTACATTCTCTCCCGAATATCTCACCCGTAGAGAAGGGTCAGTACAATTGTCAGCGATCCAAAGCCGCAAAAAGGGAAATTACATGTTTAAAATTGGATGAAGCAATACTTTATATTCAATAGGCGGTTCAAAATATACTATTTTATGAAAGGACAGGAATGTACCGTATTGCTTAAATGCAATGTATTCCTGCCCTTTCACTTTAGCGTCGGGCAGCGCAGCAAGGTCCCATCCGGCGCTGCCCTACGCCAAAATACCATAAATAAGGGCCTTGGGGGCATATCAACAAGGGCTTTATCTCTGCTTTTTTGGCTTTTTTGGCTTTAAAAGCCAAAAAAGCAGAGATAAAACTAGCACCCTATCATCAACAGGGTGCTAACATGCAAATTTGCATGTTAGCACCCTTTTACTCTACGCTTCCCCTTGCATCTCTAATGAGTTGCAAAGGGGGCGTTCCAGAGTAAAATAATAGGAGAAATGTCGCTAAGCGACATTTCTCCTATTAACAACAATATCGCTAACCCTGTTAGAGACAAAAATAGCAGCGCTAACTGCGGTTAACGCTGCTTTTTTACATCTGGTATTTTTCTGACTTAGCCATGATATCCTATGGAAGGAGGATATCATGGCTAAATTTGTCTGTCCCTATCAACAAGCTAACGTGAGATTATATGGGTTTCCAGCGATAATCTCATGTTAGCCACTTAGCGTGAGGATTTTTATCGCTATTGAGATAATCGTTGCTAATAGCACGCTATCTCAGCGATAAAAATCCACGCTAGCCGGCGATAATTAGCCTAGCGCTAAGTGCGCTTTGCGATAATTATCGCCGGTTGTTGTTTGTATGCCCCTTGATTCTATGATGCTTTGTCACCTTCCTCACCTGGCCGTCGTGCTGCGGCAGCCTTGGGGTTCAGCATCAGCTTCTTACCAATACTTTGTTCACAAAACACATATAACAGATAAAACTAGGCCACGGCTACATAGACAAGCATTTGGAATGCAATTGGTCTCGCCTTTAGGACCTTATATGTATTTACCTACGCAGCACATTAGCCTAGGTAATGAAACATCTACTGTTCTTTAACACAGAGGGAAAGTAAGCACCAAACTGCGTGACACACCAGGTATGGGAACACATGGAGAGAAATATTGGGGCATATCAACAACAAGGTGAAGATAATTTTATCGCCTAATTAGCAAGGTCACGCTAACGCGTGAAACCTTATTTAAGCGTTCAAAATCTTAACGCCCAGCTTTGCATCTCTAATACGATGCAAAGTGGGCGTTCCTGGCTTCACAGGAGAAATGTCGCTAAGCGACATTTCTCCTATCAACAAGCCCCACGCTATGAAGCATAGCGTCAGGAAAAGTAGCGATAACCCCTGTTATCGCTACTTTCCTTACGTCTGCTTCAGGACTGACTTAGCCATGATATCCTATGGAAGGTGGATATCATGGCTAAGTTTGTGAGGCTCTATCAACAAGCTAATGCCACATTTCGTGAGATTATCGCTAGGTTTCCAGCGATAATCTCACGTTAGGCAGTTAGCGCGAGGATTTTTATCGCTTTTGAGATAAGCGTTGCTAATAGCACGCTATCTCAGCGATAAAAATCCACGCTAGCCGGCGATAATTATCCTAGCGCTAAGTCCACTTAGTGATAATGATAACCGGTTGTTGTTCAATCAATCAATCAATCAATCATAGGCATTTGTATAGCGCACTGCTCACCCGGAGGGTCTCAAGGCGCTGGGGGGGGAACGCTACTGCTCGAACAGCCAGGTCTTGAGTTGCTTCCTGAAGGCGAGATGGTCTTGCGTTGTCCGGAGGTGGATGGGGAGGGAGTTCCATGTTTTGGCTGCCAGGTAGGAGAAGGATCTTCCTCCGGCGGTGGCTCTGCGGATGCGGGGGACGGTGGCGAGAGCGAGGCTGGCGGAGCGGAGCTAGCGGGTGGGCTTGTGGAAGGTCAGGCGGCTGTTGAGGAACTTGGGGCCCAGGTCGTGGAGGGCCTTGTGTGCGTGGGTGAGGAGTCGGAACGTGATTCTTTTGTTGACGGGGAGCCAGTGCAGGTCTCTCAGGTGTCCGGAGATGTGGCTGTGTCGGGGGATGTCCAGGATGAGTCGTGCTGAGGCGTTCTGGATCCGTTGGAGTTTCTTCTGGAGTTTGCCGGCGTAGAGGGCGTTCCCGAAGTCCAGCCGACTGGTGACGAGGGCCTGGGTGACCGTCTTCCTGGTCTCGGTGGGGATCCACCGGAAGATCTTTCGAAGCGTGCGCAGGGTATTGAAGCATGAAGACGAGACGGCGTTGACTTGTCTGGTCATCGAGAATGGGAGGAGTCCAGGATGAAGCCTAGGTTGCGTGCGTGGTCCGTTGGCTTGGGGGTGGCTCCCAGGTCGGGGGGCCACCAGGAGTCGTCCCAGGCGGAGGGTGATGATCCCAGGATGAGGACCTCCGTCTTGGCTGAGTTCAGTTTCAGGCGGCTGTTCTTCATCCATTCGGCGACGTCTTTCATCCCTTCGTGTAGGCTGGCTCTGGCGGTGTCCGGGTCGCTGGTGAGGGAGAGGATCAGCTGGGTGTCGTCGGTGTATGTGATGATCTTGAGGTTGTGTTGATGTGCGATGGTTGCGAGGGGGCTCATGTAGACGTTGAAGAGGGTGGGGCTGAGCGATGACCCTTGTGGAACGCCGCAGATGACTTCGGTGGCCGCTGACCGGAACGGGGGGAGGCGGACTCACTGGGTTCTTCCGGCGAGGAATGGGGTGATCCACTCCAGGGCCTTCTCCTGGATGCCGGTGTTGTTCAGGCGCTGTACCAGGGTGTGGTGGCAGACAGTGTTGAACGCTGCGGAGAGGTCCAGGAGGATGAGGGCCGCAGTTTCCCCGTTGTCCATTAGGGATCTGATGTCGTCTGTGGCTGCGATGAGGGCGGTCTCCGTGCTGTGGTTGGCTCGGAAGCCGGAATGCGAGTGGTCGAGGGATCCGTTGGTCTCGAGGAAGGTGGCTAGCTGTCTGTTGACGGTCTTCTCAATGACTTTGGCAGGAAACGGTCGGAGCGAGATGGGGCGGTAGTTCTTGAGGTCGGAGGGGTCTGCAGTTGGTTTCTTCAGCAGGGCACTGATCTCGGCATGTTTCCAGCACTCCGGCAAGGTGGCGGTGTTGAAGGAGGCGTTGATGATGTCGCGGAGGTGGGGTGCGATGATGTGGTCGGCCGTGTTGAAGATGTGGTGTGGGCAGGGGTCCGTAGGGGATCCGGAGTGGATGGTGTTCATTGTGCGTGTTGTGTCTTCGGTGCTGACTGGGGTCCAGGTGCGGAGGGTGGCGGTGGGGGGCATCGGTTCGGTGGTGGGGTTCGTGGTTGGTGGGCCGAAGCTGTTGTGAATGTTGGCGATCTTGTTGTGGAAGAAGGCTGCGAGGGAGTCGCAGAGGTCTTGCGAGGGAGTGATGTCATTGTTTCCGGCGTCGGGGTTGGAGAGCTCTTTGACAATGCTGAAGAGTTCCTTGCTGTTGTGGGTGTTGTTGTCCAGTCGTTCCTTGAAGGCTGTCTTCTTTGTGGCGTGGATCAGTTGGTGGTGTTTGCGGGTGGCGTGTTTGAGGGCCGTCATGTTGTCTGTGGTCTGGTTGGTGCGCCAGGTGTTCTCCAGGGAGCGGCAGTTCTTCTTGGAGGTGATGAGCTCGTCGGTGAACCAGGAGGCTTTCTTGCTGCCGCGTCTGCTGGGGAGGTTCTTCTTCAGTGGTGCGAGGGCATCTGCGCAGTTGGTGATCCACTGTGTGAGGTTGTTGGCGGCTTCGTTGGGGTCCGTTGAGCTGGTGGGGGGGTTCTGGCTGAGGAAGGTGGTGAGCTGGTCGCCGGTGATCTTGTTCCAGCTCCTGCGGGGGGCTTGTTGAGGGTGGTGGTGGGTCGTCGTTTTACTGAAGCTGAAGTGGACGCAGCTGTGGTCAGTCCACTGGAGATTGGTGGAGTGGCTGAAGGTGACGTATTTGCTGGATGAGAAGACTGGGTCAAGCGTGTGGCCGGCGTAGTGAGTGGGGGTGGTTACCAGTTGCTTGAGTCCGAGGTTGGCCAGGTTGCCCAGCAGAGCAGTGGTGTTGCGGTCCTTGTTGTCCTCCAGGTGGAAGTTGAGGTCCCCCAGGAGGATGTAGTCGGTGGAATTGATGGCGTGCGGGCTGACGAAGTCTGTGATGTCTTCGCTGAACTGTGTGCGTGGTCCCGGTGGTCTGTAGACGAGGGTGCCTCTGAGCGTGGTCTTGGGGTCGGTGTGTATCTGGAAGTGGAGGTGTTCGGCGGAGGTGAAGGTGTCATCGGAGTTGGTCGTGATGCGGATGGTGTTCTTGTGGATGATGGCGATGCCTCCTCCTGTCTGGTTGACGCAGTCCTTCCTGGTGATTTTGTAGCCTTCCGGGACTGCAATGGCGACATCGGGCGCTGGGGAGGCGTTCATCCAGGTTTCCGTCAGGAAGGCGATGTCTCGTGCTGTCGAGTCGAGGAGGTTCCAGAGTTCGACGGCATGCCTGTGAACGGAGCGGGTGTTGAGCAGGATGCACATCAGGTGTTTGTTTCTGGGGCTCGGTTTAGCAGGTGCGGTGTTGGGTCGGAGGCCGGTGAAGCGGCAGGTCAGGCAGGTGAAGGGTCCGTGGGTGCGTCTCGGGGTGGCTGAGTAGCAGGCGGTGTTTCGGCCGGCGTTGAGTGCGTGGAGGGTTTTGGCATCGTAGATGTGCAGGGTGTGCTGGCGTGGGCGAGGACCAGGGGGTCTGACGCTGGGCGCGGTCCAGGCGCGGACAGGCGCAGACGGGCTTACCTTTGGCGCACCTTCGGCGCTCAATCGGCGCTCCCGCTGCGCGGTCGCTCTGGGGGCGTCATAAGTAAGGAGCCGGGAGGGAGGAGCAGCTGGGTGGCGGGAGCGGGGCGGCAAATGGAATCACAGGGGGGCGGGGCCGCAGGGAGGCAGCGGCGGGAAATTCCAAGAAGCAGCGGGCAGCGGGAAATTCCCAGGAGCAGCGGGAAATTCCCAGGAGCAGCGGGCAGCGAGCGAAGGAATCTGCAGGCAGGAGGCGGGAAAGGCAGGCAGGAGCGGCAGCAGTGAGTGGGGCGACCAAGCCCTGTGGAGGGCTGAGCGGTCACACTCTGTGGTCCCCTATGGTCCCCTTAAGTAAGGAGCCGGGAGGGAGGAGCATCTGGGTGGCGGGAGCAGGGCGGCAAATGGAATCACAGGGGGGCGGGGCAGCAGGGAGGCAGCGGCGGGAAATTCCAAGAAGCAGCGGGCAGCGGGAAATTCCCAGGAGCAGCGGGAAATTCCCAGGAGCAGCGGGCAGCGAGCGAAGGAATCTGCAGGCAGGAGGCGGCAAAGGCAGGCAGGAGCGGCAGCAGTGAGTGGGGCGACCAAGCCCTGTGGAGGGCTGAGCGGTCACCAATATGCCCCATTGTCTTTCAGCGGGAAATGGTATGGTCCAAGGCTTTGTTTTTAATATAAAATCAGGCCCTTCAGTGGTTATATCACTGAAAATATAAGATTTGAAAAAAATATTATTGTCCATGGGTGCTCGTGGAAGACAATTTCTATGGACTGGATTCTAGAGAATGCTAAAGTGATTCTGGTATTTTACAGACCTCTGCTGGTCGTTTTCTATCAAGAAAGTTAAATAGAGGCAGTTGCCAGAAAATTCTTTTAAAAAAAGTGCCTAAGCAGAAAGCAATTCTGGTGTTTTACTGACCTCTATGGGTCATTTTCTCTCAAGATTGTTAAATAGAGGCAGTTGAACAGAAAAAAATGTCCCTAAGCGGAAGCAGACATGTCATAGGGCTGATCTCCAGAGCCCACAAAGTACATACACATATAAGTATATACAAAGTATATACAAGAGGTCTCGGGTGCTCGATCTAAAAAGTGTGAGAAAATCAGAAAAAAAGTCATATTAAGTGGAAGCAAAGCCATCAAAAGAGAAGTGAAGCAGGAATACAGCCAGCAAGAGACAAAGAGGGAGTGCATCAGGTAAAGAGTTGGGTGCCGCTGAAGTGAGTTAACAAGGGAGTGAGATAGAGACATAAAAGCAGGGGTCAGAGGGAGATGAAGTGGGCACAAGAGTGCATTAAAAGGTGTAGGTGCATGAGTGCTATAAATCAGTCAGGGTCGCAATAAGGACCACAGTAAAGTAGGTGGGGAAAAGGAACAAAGCAGCCTGGGTGAGAAAACGAATATTGAAGTTGAAGGGGCAAGAGAGCAAGCAATATAGTGGTGGGAGCGCATGAGACAGCAAGCGCCACAGTGGTGGGAGCGCGCCAGAGACAGAGCACCACAGTGGTGGGAGAGCGCCAGAGACAGAGCGCCACAGTGGTGGGAGCGCGCCAGAACAAGGCGTCACAGTGGTGAGAGCGCTCCAGGGACAGAGCGCCACTGTGGTGGGAGCGCACCAGGGACAGAGCGCCACAGTGGTGGGAGCGCACCAGGGACAGAGCGCCACAGTGGTGTGAGCGGGCCAGGAACACAGCGCCACAGAGGTGGGAGCGCGCCAGGGACAGAGCGCCACAGTGGTGGGATCCTTCCCTTAGTTCGGCGCACCCGCTTTACTCGTTCATTGACGCCCGATCATCATACTGTTTGTTCTTAATGTCGGACCTAACCAGGGTAAGATCCCCACACTTGGATGTCTCATTCAGCCCCACTTTCGCTAACCACAGCGCTTAACACCTGCCCTTCCTTCTTTCCAGATTCCGGCCATTTCTAGCACGACCATGCCAATTGAGTAGTTCGTCTACCCGGTCCTCCTTCTAGTAGGTAACGAACCCCTTCGTTTTTCATGTAGTGCCAATAGCCTCGTGGCCTTTCTAACCACAGTACCTCTACCTTCCAGTACCGAGGAGACTTGCTTTTAAAGCACACCTGCTACGTTCCTGTGAACCCACAGCAAGTTCCCCTTCCATGCACCCCATGAACGTTGACAGGCGCACCGCCCTCCTTCGCTCACCACTCCACCCCAGGCCGGACAGACCCTTCACCAGTCGTGAGGTAAGGGTCCGCCACCACCATGTCCTCCTTCCTTTTACTTGTTTGTTGTCCTTTGCATCTCGCAGCCTCTTCCATCCTCCAGGTGGCTTTTCAAAACCCCGCCCTTTAAGGGCCACATTCCTGATCTTCTATCAACGCAGCAGGTAATCCTATGACCTCTCCCAGGATTACACACTCCCTGTGTTCTTCCCATTTGTGGTTCGCGTTCTCCTGTTCTGTATGAGTCCTTGCTTTCGATCTTCACTGATGCTCATAGCCTCAGTCTTCCCACATCCAATGTCAGTATCCCATCTGGCCGTGAGCTGGATGTCCACCTCCCTCCCGTCCTTCTCCTGTCACCCACCTCGACCCTCTTTCTTTATTTTCTTACACACCTCGCTGTTTCACCCTCGTGCCTCATGTTGTACTTAGACACACCACATCACGGACACTCGCACATTGCTCCATGTCACTATCATGTCACATTCATTATATTTACATGCCTCACTGGTATACCCCATCCAACGTCATCTACGGTGATTCCCTCCCCTTCTCCCTTAGGGGTTGATTAGCTCTATTATTGTCCTGTTTCCACTGGCAGCTTTTCATTTCCCCTGACCCCATGTTTTGTATCCCCCCCAGCCCTGAAGAGTCAGAAGCCTATGCGTTGTGACAAAACATGTGTCGGCTGATTGTTTGATTCTACATGACTTTATTTTCTCATTAAACCTGCTTAAGAAACACGCTGGTGTCGACCTCAGAATATCTCACCAATAGAGACTACCGCTACTTCCTTTTTTGCATCCCCACCACGTGTGCCCAGGACTGTGCAAATTTAACTATTGTGGGTTCCCGACTCACAAAACAACAGGGGTTAGAGGGTAGTTCCCCCAACCTGGTTGCACCATTTCACATTAACTGCACACCAACCTTAAAACGTATAATTGCCTGAGCGCCAATCTTCCTGCACATTCCTAAAAACCCAGCCTCCCAGTTACCAATTTATTGGGATGGACTTTGGTAATATCATGCTGCATCTGATTGCCATTGTGAGCTGTCAAAAGCGATCATAGTATGTCATTGTTGGTGCCTGCAGTGGTGGACTAAATGAAAGACCTCTGTTGACCAGCGGCAAGTGGAAGATCACTCCAGTTATCTCATTCCTGTTCAGTTTTAGGGAATTGTAATGCGGTCTGTATGTGCTACATTCGACTGCCCAACTGTTTAGTGTTATGTGTTCGCATAGGGAGGCCAGGACTGTCATATATTGTATTGTAGGTGTATTATTTAGCTCTTACTACCCTTGACAAGTCATTATAATTCTTTATGCAGGGCAACACGCTACTCCTGAACCAACGATTAACTTGTTGGTTATTGGGATTAGTCTTGTGCCTTTCAGGAAGCCGTTCTATGCAGTGACTCCTGTTTCCATATTGAGTAACTTATTAGGGGTTAGATGTGATCTTTAGTGGGAGAGGGGCATGTCAACTCTTGCACATGGTTGGCAGCAATGATAGATGCACAACTTAGGATTAGTTTCTGTTAGTGATTTCACTGACCAATTCATGAGTGATGTAATATGTGAGGTCATAAGCAGTGAATTGCGGGAGCGCGAGTTATAGTTAGCCCAGCTAACTAGAACTGCTCAATTTATCTGGTTTTGTATAAGTGAAATGTCAGCCTAACTATAAAGTCCCTGTAACCTTTGTTTTTTTCAGTGAATTTCTAAGGTTTTTTAAAATTCTATTTCCTAACTATAACGTCCCTGTAACCTTTGGTTTTTTCAGTGAATTTATAAGGTTATTTAAATTCCATATATCTTAATTCGTAACGTCCATTTTTTTTGAGTGAGCCTCTAAGACTTCTGTTTTTTCTTTCAATAACTGGATATTGTGTACTATATTTATATTATATACCACTTATGTTTTGATTTGGGATGTGTCTTTGAGAAAGTACATCAATAAATGGTTTTACTTTTAGGAATTTTTTGTCGGCACAGCATTGGGGAAATTTCTCAGGTACTTATCGCCGATTTATCGGCACTTTAGTGCCGCAAAAGTGGCGAAAGATTTATTGTCCTATTCTCGAGAAGGTGCGAAATACCGATATAGCCAGTTTACCAGCGATAGTTGCCGCAAAAAACATTGCCACGGATGAGAGCGACAACTAACGCAAATGAGATGCAGAGTAGGCATTCCCGTGCAAAAACACACAAAAACACCACTTCGCAATATTCTCAATGACCAGCCAAATCTGCGATGCGATCCAAAAACAGGCAATAAGGCGTGTTAGCAGCAGGGATTTAACACCTGCCTTTTTCTGGCGTTAAGCAGGATGACAACCTGCAGTATGAAAGGGAGCCCATCCCAGAGCCACATCTGAAGACCAACACATGTCATGGAGCTACTGATCATGCAGCTCGGAGACCCAAGAGGGCCACAACACCCACTGCCACCACCCCCAGACTCCCCCCGGACTACCACCTAGGCAGCACAGAACAAGACAGCGGACGTTCCTAAAATGCACCAGCCTCAGAGAATCAACGGCAGAGGATGCCATTGCCCGCTACAGGCTTGAAAAGACAACCATCCTCCGCATCCTGACCCCCATTGCCCACAGGTTGACAGTACCAATACAGCCGACAACAAACATCCCTCCGCACACAAAGCTGCTGGCTGTGCTGCACCTGTTGGCCTCTGGTACCTTCCAACCAACAACTGCCAGAGTCGGAGGAGTCTCACAGCCAGCCCTATCAAACTTCCTCACTTATGTCTTGGATGCATGTCGACAAAAGCAACGGTGGGCCCCTGTATTCGCACCACATGCTAGTCCCAATTCGCAGTGTACCTGCGCAACCAACCCCAACCCTCACCGTTGCTTGGCGCCTCTGTTCTCCAGATCCAAGATTGTAGTTTCTGAAATGGGGGTGCGCCAGGTCATGAAGTACAGTAGTGTAAAAACAGTACTTTATTACAAAAACATAAATTAACAAGAGGAAAACAACAGCCAACGCGTTCCATTCCCACGGGGAACTTCATCAGGGCAACGTGTAGATCCATTTAACTGCATATGCTCCGTGAACTCCCCAATACAAATCCATATTCGGAAAGTCAGTATTCAGAAACCTGTTGGATAAATGGTGACAATGGTCAAGCATCTATATATTCACAAACGTAATCTGGTACAGTGTATTGCACTTGGACAAACTGGAATGCTTGGAGGTATGATTAATCCTGCATAAAAAGACCGCAACAGATGTTCGTGTGGTCGTAACTTTCGTAGAAAAGAAAAGGAAGGTTACGATCACACAAACTTCTGTTACGGTCTTATTATGCAGGATTTATCATACCTGTAAGCATCACGGTTTATATCAGCTTGATACCCCTGCACCGTCACTTCCCCCACACTGTGCAGAAACAACTGGAGGCCAAGCAAGGGAACCACACAATAGCTGGCTTCTCGCACGTGTTGGGGCATTCGACTGCACACATGTACTACTTGTGCCCCCTGCTGACACTGCACACAATCACAGCAACAGAAACCACACGCATTCCATCAATGTGCCGGCAAAAGAGGACTACCAGGGCCTGTTCACCAATGTCGTAGCAAACTTCACAGGCGGTGTGCATGAATCCTACATCTTCCGCAAGCACCCCAGCCCTGGTTCCCATACCCGTCCACCGCCCAGCGATGACTGGCCACCCCTGCACACCCAGGCATCAATGCATACCCTCTGCCACCGGGGTGTCTCCAGGAGGGCCCACCACTTGCCAGTGCAACCTCCTCAGCCGATCGACAGATTCCATGCCACAGGCCCCCAGCGCACCCTGCAGCACCGCACCGCGGGGTTATGTGTGTGCTGACTGCTGCCTTCAGCGTACACTGCGGTCCAGCAGGGCTCACAATTCAAATTGAATCTTGATATGCATGACGGCGTATCGAGGCCTACGCATCATCGCAGGCTGCATACCCGCTCAGCTGTTCAGGTGCCACCAACTCTGTGCAACACAAGTCATTGTCCCGTGGCGGTAGGCTTCTGCCTGCCTCAGTGCAATGGGTGCAACCAACTCTGTGCAATGCAAGTCACAGTCCCTTTATGATTGAGCATCGTGGTGCCGACGCCATCATGTCACCTCTGGCAGTGGGGAATGTCATGTTGTTTGCCCCTTTTATTGGCAGGGTCAGATGTCCTGTGACGCCTGTGCTGGATGGGTGTGGTGTGGGTGTAATCCAGCCCTCAGGTAGTTGCTGTGGCATGCTGACAACTAGACCAGTGATCAGCAGATCACTACAGGGAAGACCTGGGACATGTAGCGTTGTCCCCCCCCCCGGAAGCGTAAGCGGAGTGGGCTGGGCCGGCGTGTGCCAATCCAGCATAGGGGTGTGAACAATGAGCCTGGGGCTCTGGGTGTGATTCAGTTCTGGGATGAACAAGGAAGTGACTAATGCGTGTGTCTTTGTTGGAGTGTCGGTGCCACTCGGACCTCAATCAGCAATGTTGAACCCTGTGACTCAAGTCACACAACATGAGCAACATGGACGTAAGGGGGAGTCACTGACCCTACATTCATCCATACTTTCACACTTGAATGATCATAGACATGACAAATCTGTGTGAATTAGAATGTTTTATTCACATTCGGCGGAGTGTTTAAGCTGGAGCAGTACAGGGCCACGGAAACCCCACTTCACATTTCTTTACATCCAAGGCCACGTCCCTGGAATGCGAGCTTAAGTCAGCAGCTTCTACATGGGAGGCCTCTCAACCTAATATTCCATCAATGCCCAATGATTCATTACCAAAAAACGTAGCTCATTGGTCCACTTTTGAGCTATATGACCAAAATGACAACCTGAAAACCTTATCGGCTATTAAGCCTAACAATCACTTCAACGACCCACTCCCTGCAAAATGTATGCCAGGAGATCATACCCAGCTGAACATCGATAGTCAATGCTTCCCTGCCTCAAGGATCCCTCCCAGACTGTCTAAAAATGGGACAAGTCATTCCCATCATAAAACAAGCATTTGCAATGCAATAGGTCTCGCAGTAGTATAAGTTTGAGTATTGGCGTAGGCAATAATATTGCAATAGAAAGGGAAAATTTGTTGTTTAAACGCATTTTTAATATTCGAATTGGCATTTATACAAAAGATAAAAGTATGTTGTCATTTTAGAAAAAGACAATAGAGTGACATTTTTTATACATAGGAAACGTAGAGACTGTTTGCAAATGTTTGTGGTACATTAAAGGTGCTTTATAATTTATAGTAGTTGAAGATATGTATTTTTGTTGCTTCAATGATGCGATTTGTGTGCATTATGCTGTGTTTAGTATTTAACAACATTATACTTGTGTTGCAAGGAGTGGAGCAGCGTATAGGTGTAGCAGGAAGAGTATAATACTGTAAAAGCTAAGCAATAATTACGGTATAGCTTGTACCAAGCGAAAGTTTTATATTTGTACTTTATTTTAGCTGTAATACGAGTATTGCAATATGCGCGTATTGTTTTAGCATGATATAGTGGGATTAATGATAGTGTGTGCGTGCTCCGGAAATAGAAACAGATGGCTATCACGTGGTAGACGTTCGCGCGCATTTTTCCTGTTGCGGAAGAGTTGCTAACGACGTTGTGCGCGTGCATAATGGCGCGTTAGTGCGTATTAGATATTTTGTGTGCAGTGCACGCAGTCCAGCAGTTTTAGGCAAGACGTGTGTGAAAGGAAAGAAATTTTGTCGAGAGAGGAGGTGCGGCGGCTACAGAGTGAGGTGAGGAGGGTATGAGGAGGTGGACTGAAGTGCGGTGGGTAAAGGAATAGAAGGTTGGGGGAAGGTGCGGAGCAGCTGGCGGGGTATGTGTTAGTGTAGATTAGGTATTTAGTGTGCGGTGGATGTAGTGTAGCAGTTTTAGGCAAGACGTTTGTAAAAGCAGGGCAATTTTGTCACGAGAAAAGGTGCGGCAGCGACAGTGTGAGGTGAGGAGGGTATGAGGAAGTGGAGTGAAGTGCGGTAGGTAAAGGAGAGAGACGGTTGGGAAAGGTGAGGGGTAGCTGGTAGCTGGGGGGTTATGTGTTAGTGTATATTACATATTTTGTGCACGGTGTATGTAGTCCCGAAGTTTTGGGCGAGACGTTTGTGAAAGCAGGGGAATTTTGTTACGGGAAAAGATGCGGCGGCTACAGAGTGAGGTGAGGAGTGTATGAGGAGGTGGACTGAAGTGGGGTAGGTAAACAAGAGAAAACGTTGGGGAAAGGTGAGGGGTAGCTGGGGGATTATGTGTTAGTGTATATTGCATATTATGTGCGCGGTGTATGTAGTCCCGAAGTTTTGAGCGAGATGTTTGTGACAGCAGGGGAATTTTGTTAGGAGAAGACGTGCAGCGGCTACAGAGTGAGGTATGAGTAGGTGGACTGAAGTGCGGTGAGTAAAGAAGAGAAAATGTTGGGGAAAGGCGAGTAGCAGCTGGCGGGTTATGTGGTAGTGCGTATTAGGTATTTAATGCGCGGTGGACATAGTTTAGCAGTTTTGGGCAAGACGTTTGTGAAAGCAAGGGAATTTTGTTATGGGAAAAGGTGCGGTGGCTACAGAGTGAGGTGAGGAGGGTATGAGGAGGTGGACTGAAGTGGGGTAGGTAAACAAGAGAAAACGTTGGGGAAAGGTGAGGGGTAGCTGGGGGATTATGTGTTAGTGTATATTGCATATTATGTGCGCGGTGTATGTAGTCCCGAAGTTTTGAGCGAGATGTTTGTGACAGCAGGGGAATTTTGTTAGGAGAAGACGTGCAGCGGCTACAGAGTGAGGTATGAGTAGGTGGACTGAAGTGCGGTGAGTAAAGAAGAGAAAATGTTGGGGAAAGGCGAGTAGCAGCTGGCGGGTTATGTGGTAGTGCGTATTAGGTATTTAATGCGCGGTGGACATAGTTTAGCAGTTTTGGGCAAGACGTTTGTGAAAGCAAGGGAATTTTGTTATGGGAAAAGGTGCGGTGGCTACAGAGTGAGGTGAGGAGGGTATGAGGAGGTGGACTGAAGTGCGGTAGGTAAACAAGAGAAAACGTTGGGGAAAGGCGCAGGGCAGCTGCCAGGTTATGTGTTAGTGCATATTAGATATTTTGTGTTTGGTGGATGTAGTCTAGTAGTTTTACATGAGTAGTAAATAATGGGTAGGAATTAAGTAATGTGGAGGGAGAAAAGGCAAGTGAGGTAAGGATATATGTTAGTATAAAATGGCTAAGATTCGTATTGTAAAAAAACGTAACATAAATAAAATGTATTGCATTCTTGTGTTAAGTGATGTTAGGCGGCGGCTTGTACAGAAAAAGAAACAAGTAAGAAAGAGAAAAGAGGTCGCAAATAATAGGTGTATATTGTTTGTATGAAGGAAATACACTGTGAATAAAATGCATATTGTTGTTGCTAGCGCATGCTATTTAGAAATGCAGTATTTGTTTAAAATGTTGCTGTAAGTGTTGCTAGGCAATTACATGGATAGTATTAGTAGTAAGTATATAGGGAGGGGGGATTAGCAAGGGCGTTCGCGAAGTGAACATGATTTGACCTGGAAAATACCTTGCTTTTAATGAAAACTTGTAAAGCAGCTCATACACGTGCAAACCTTTATTGAAAAGTATTGTGTGCTCAAAAGGAGTATTGTGCATACAGTAACAAATAGGAAGCAAAACAAAAAATATATGCTTTATTGTAAGAAAACGTGTAAAGCAGCACATACATGATCGCTGTATTTTTTACCTGCTAATTGTAATACGCTCAAAACTTTATTGAAAAGTATTGTGTGCACAAAAGGAGTATTGTGCATACAGTAAGAAATAGAAAGGGAAACAAAAGGCATGTGTTATGTTACATAAGTACTGCTGGATAATAAGAAAAGAAAGTATGTTAAACATTGTATACAAAAAGGTATTTTATGTAGTGCGGGTAAGTGTAAAGTTTTGGTTTGAAGGGCTAAAAGTAAAAAGCGGATGTGTGCTGCAGTTTTAAACGTGCTTGTGAGTTGTATTACGAGCTGTTGGGAATACGAGTGTTGTGAGGTAATGACGTGTCTGGGAGAATGACAAGGTGGGTGAATGGGTGGTAGTAAAAACTTTTTAATAAGCCTTAGTATAAATTAACGCAATATAAAATGAAATGATTTAGGACGCATATTTTGGTGATACATGGAATGTATTGCACGCAACTTCAATTTTTATATGTACTGCATTATAGAAATATGTATGTATTGTGTGTGTGTGATATAGAAGGATTCACGATAGTATGCGCGTGGTCCGCAAATAGAAATAGACGGCTATTATGTGGTAGACGTTTGCGTACATATTTCCTGATATTGGACATTTGCTGATGATGCTGTGCATGTGCGTTATGGCGTGGTAGTGCATATTAAGATATTTTGTGCGTGGTGGAGGTAGTGCAGCAGTTTTATGTAAGATGTTTGTGAAAGTATAGTAAATAGTAAGTTTCCCCAAACTATAGTCAGTAAATAAAGTTTTTTTAGAGTTATATGAAAACCCATTGTATAAAAGGGCAGTGTGTGTATAAGCTGTACACAGGATAGCATGTTGTTAAACTACTGCTACGTCGTGATGCTACAGTGATAAAAGCAAGTATAGGTAAGCATATATAAGTAATTAGCTGAGCTAGGAAGCAAAAAGCGTATTAAGAAGACGGCAGAAGACAACACTAATATGCATACAAATTTGAATATTTTATGTTGCACTGAGCAAGGTAGCGAAAAGCATATTCACACGATGCCACTAATACGCACGTGCATATATAAATCTTCTATGCTGCACTGAGCAAGAAAGCCAAAAAAGCATTTTCACACGACGCCACTAATACGCGTGCACATCTCCCAACATTCTTTTAATGCATGCGCCACAGCCGGTAGGCACACACAAGTGCTATTATTTAAAGTATTGCAATAAGGCAGCAGCAAAGACCACATTAATGAAGCCAAAAAAATATATTTTAAATGTTTGCTACTTAAGCACAATGCATGACGCGTGTTAACCAAATGCAAAAGACATGCGAAACCACAAAAAAGCTAACGCGTGCACATATAAATGTTATGTGAGGCACTGAGCAACAAAACAACAAAAAGCGTATTCACACAGCGCCACTAATACACGTGTACATTTCCTGTCCTGCCTATCTTTTAAACGTGTGCACAAATTACAGCAACAAAGCAAGAGGCGTGTCCGCACCAAGCAGGAGGCGTGTTAACGCGGCATCAATAATACGCGTACACATGGCCTGTCCTGCAACTTCAGCTAACGCCGCCGTATGCGTTCACAGCTCATGTTTTTCTGCCCTGCAACTTCAGCTAATGCTGATGTACGTGTTCACAGCTCATGTTTTCTAAAGCGTGTGCACCCATCCTGTCCCGGATCGCTAAGCAAGTCGGCAACATTAGATCTCGCTTACGCAAGCAGCGCATGGCGCTGCATCGCTAGGCGAGACCTAAAAAACTGACACAGAATCCCAGTGAAGCTAGCAACTTTCGGCCAGTATCCAGCATTCCCCTATTAGCTAAAGTGATTGAAAAATGTGTTCAGCAAAAACTAAGTCAGCGCATATCTAAATTCCAACTACTAGACAATTGCCAGTCAGGATTTAGATCAAACCATAGTGCGGAAACGGCAATTCTGCACATAGTAGACCACGCATTACTTGCTCTAGACCAAAAAAATTTGCTAGAACGTCTGGAGAACAGGATGTGTTTTTCCGGGAGCGTTCTTGAATTGTTCAAGTCATACTTGAAGAACAGAGCTCAAAGATTTCTGGTGAATAAGAACCTGTCAACATCATCCCCCATCCAGATAGGGGTTGCACAAGGACCAACCCTCTCCCCGTCACTATTTGTCTTATATGTGGAACCACTAACGGACATACTCCACTGTGCCAACATCCTTTTCGACATGTACGCCGATGACACTCAGATTTACATTAAGATCTCCTCCTTAGAGAAGATCAGAACAATGAACAAGGCTTTATGGGCGACAGGCAATCAGCTTAAACTAAATGCTAAAACAAACAGAATTCCTCCTAATTTCCCCCATCAAAAGACCGCCCATTATAAAAGAATGGACCAATTTGATCACCGCACTCAATTGCACCTAGTTCACTGTAGATTAAACCAAATCTCTAGGAATAACGCTTGACCAAAGCCTAAACATGCAGTCACACATTAACACGCTGGCTAAAAGTGCAAGATTTCACCTGAGCTACATTAAGAAATTGAAACCTTTCATTGAAACGGCAGACCTAAAAATGGCAGTTAAAGTATTAGTAATCTCGAGGATCGAATACAGATGCACAACACTCTCTGGGCTCCCTAAAATTCCAACAGCACCTCCAAAAGCTTGCCTCAACGCAGCAACAAGGTTCATAACAGGGTCTAAAAAATTCAACCACATCTCTCCTCACCTGAAAGCCCTGAACTGGCTACCTTATGAAGCCAGAATTCAGCTCAAACTGGCGTGCATAGCACACAAAGCTCTACACTTCAAGTCACCAAGATATCTAGCGAAGAAATTGGTGATCTCTGGGGGAAACAGACAATCAAGGAGCGCCAGAAACCTAGTGCTGAAACCACTGATTTTCTGCAACAAAAAAAACGTACAGGTGCCGCATCGAGAATATGAAACTCGCTACCTCCAGACATCAGAAGGCTAGCCAACCACGCAAGATTCAAGAAAGAAACCAAGATCTTCTTAATGAGTAAATTCCTACCATAAACATTGCAGAGCATCCACACATGGCTCGCCCAAATACTCTCACTCAAGGACACAAGAGTTTTTTAAAAATTTTTATTTTAAGAGCTAATGTCGTTTGTCCATTACAGGGTCTTGCTTTGCTTGAGGACATGGCACCTCTAGTCTTACAGCCTGCAAACGGACAATAACAGCTATCAAAAGAAAGTGATGTGTCAACTTTGAACTGGACTGGAATATATTAAATGCTATATAGAACTTTGTACCTGAAAAGTTACCATGTCCTGAACTGTGAAGTGCTCTGATACCCTACGGGGTCAAGTTCGTGCTATACAAAACTCTAAATAAATAAATAAATAATTTGTTGCCCGTGGAGGGCCAGCCAGAGTCCTTTAGGGATTGAGAAATTCATCAGAAGAGGAAGAGTTCAGTCCGCAGTCTGATTACTGTGTCCTTGATAACCAAACAGAATATGGCAGTCCATGTCGAGGTGCAAGGTGAGTGTCGCAGAGTGTATCGGGAGAAAGTGGAAGGTGATGATGCAGACGGCAGAACCAAGCAGAAACAGGCCATATGGCGGAGAAGAATGCTACCGCTTTCTTCTTACCACTGAGGCAGAATCCTCTGCAACTTCGTCCTCTGTTGTTTTATGTGCCTCACATGTGGGTGGTGGTGTTTTGTCTGCAGCACTGTGTGGCAGTGACACATCAGTTGCCGGAGGTGGATTGTCTGCAGCACTGTGTGTCACTGACACATCAGTGGCCGGAGGTGGATTGTCTGCAGCACTGTGAGTCACTGACACATCAGGGGCCGGAGGTGGATTGTCTGCAGCACTGTGTGTCACTGACACATCAGTGGCCGGAGGTGGATTGTCTGCCGCACTGTGATGAGGCACTGACACATCAGAGGCCGGAGGTGGATTGTCTGCAGCACTGTGTGTCACTGACACATCAGGGGCCGGAGGTGGATTGTCTGCAGCACTGTGAGTCACTGACACATCAGGGGCCGAGGTGGATTGTCTGCAGCACTGTGTGTCACTGACACATCAGGGGACGGAGATGTGGATGGAGTAGCAGCAGCATTCATCTGCGCCACGCCTTGTGGCAGCAATGCCATGATGAGGATCTGCAGTGCATGGTAGATCCCAGCTACATCTCGCTGGTGTGCAGCCGTGGCAGCCATTCTTTCTGCCTGCATCCGCTCATTGTTCTCCATGAGCCTCCGCATGTGTCCCAACTCCCGGCTGACATCGCTGGAGCCGCTATGACTAGACAGTTGTTCTTGTCTCAGAGTCAGGACTCCAGCGATGTCAGTCATCGATCGTTGGAGAGCATGGAGCGGACTGTGCGTGTCCGTTAGGGACTGTGTGTAGTCGCTGATGGGACTTAGACACCCACGTATGGCATCTAGTTTGGCTGTCATGAGGTCAAACCCCACCCGATCAGCCATCTCCTTTTGGACCTTTAACACACGGTGTTGGACGGCCATGTGTTGTTCGTGGGGGTTCTGGGAGACAGGCGTGGTGGTGGGTGCTTCCTGCTGTGTGGTCTGTGCAGGGGGTGGGGTCTCCTCGATGCAGCTGGGCTGTCCTGCTCCTGGAAGTGGGGTGCCGAGGCTGTCCATGAGCTGATGGAGGGCGTCGGGGTCGATGGTGTGGAGGTCCTCTTCGTCATCAGTGTAGAGATGTTCATTCTGCTCTGCAGGAGGTGTTAAATTTCCCTCTTCAATGTGAAGGGGAGATGCAGTTTAACATTGTGTTCACATGTATGTTGACGCATTGTTCAAGTTTACATACAGACTGCATGACAATGTACATTGTGACTGTTTGGGTGGAGCTGCCTATTTGATGTGGGACAGTGGACATTTCGACAACATCACGGATGTGTGTTTGTACTTGTACATTATCAACTCACATTTACCTGCTATGCCAAATGTGATTGGCCAGTTTCTACATACAAGTGGCGGCAGTTGTGTCCTCTGTTCTGTTGTGAACGTTTTTCAGTTTGTAGCACATTGTTGTCAATGTTGATGTGCTCTGAATTTTATGTGTGTGTGCTGCATTTTGGGAGAGTCGCCCCTGAAGCTCTGATTTTCCTGGCCCTTATCCCTTTCAGGTGGTGTGGCTTTGACTTCTGTGCTTATACAGTGCTGAGATGTTGCATAATTGGGTACATTGGGCTCTAGGTGGGAGTTGTGACTCTGGGGCATGGTTTGTCTGCAGATGGATTGCTGACGTCAGGGGTTGTTTGTGCATGTGGATGTGTCAGAGTGTGACCTTCTCCTTTACAGATGTGGTCCACACTCAGCCACCTCAGCGTCATGGCGTGCAACATGTCATGATATATTGACTGCAGCCATGCTATTCATCCTTCATGTGCCCGCATGGGTTGGTTGTGAGATTGGCGATGTGTGGGAAGGGCCCTCCTTTAGTCACATAGTCGACGGGGGCCTACTTTCTGTTTCTAGATGTGCTGCAGTATGCCAAGGAGATCATGGACATGATCCAGAGTCATTGTGGGTGTGCACTGTGCTATACTTAATTGTGCATGTGTGCCATTGTGCCCATCTCCCCTCATCCCCCCACTCCCTGGTCATTACTCACCCTGTTGCTGTTGTGTCAGGTCATGTTGAGCAGTGTCCGGTCCCCCAACTAGTGGATAGAGACATGCAAGGCCACCGCTTGCATTGGAAGGGGGAGGGATAGCAATGTCAATTGCAGGAAATACAAATAATGGCCTGGTACCAGCGCTAAGCAGAACTATTGGCACTGTCAAATTCTGTACCTTTGTCCATTGATGCCCAGAATCTCCCAGTGCCTAGCCTGGCACTGAAGCCTTGCAAGGTGAAGGGAGATTCTTTAATGCGGCACTGTTCACAGGAATATGCTAAATTTACTGTCTTCCTCTGCTGTCTCATTCTCTTTCCTGGATGCAAGAAGAGAGCTGCCTTGAGCCGTGATTCGTTTGCAGGAGAACAAAAGACTTTCTGATGGCCAAGCATATGGAATAAATGTTAGCAGCTCTAAAGTTGAGCCAGTGATTCATTTTAGAGCATCAGGACAAAGCTGGGGTTTCTGAATCATGCTTTCAGTGACTATAGCTCAGAAGCAGGGGCGTAGTGGAGGCTCCCAGAGCCCCAAGGGTCTCTTGATTTGGAAAGGGACCCCTCACCCTCTAAGCCATGCCATTGCAGAATGTGTGCTGTGCCATGGAATCAGAAATAGTGAAATGCTCTGGAAAGCCACTGACAAGAAGGCCCCTGCAGTGTAAGGGGGGCCCCAACCGTTCTGATGTCCCCCATTGTGCATAAGACCAATGAATCTGGGATACGCCAGGGTCCTACATTACATTCTGCAAGGGGGCATCATTTTGCCTTATGCCACTGCTCAGTAGTTATATATTTGTAACAAAATAAACCAGCACAACACCGCAGCTCATTGTGAGTGACATGTACGCATTTTATTTCATGAATGAGAGAAGTGAGAGTGGTACCAGTACCACCCAGGCACCTCTCCCCTTTTAGCCTCACAAATCTTGAAGCAGGAAGAGTTGTCCAGGACAATCATTAATATGGTAGCAGCTTCCTGTCTGGATCGGTATTTGCAAGGTTTCATTTACATTTGGATTTAAAGCCTGTGTTGAAAACAAATCGGAGCACTCAAACCAACCTATGAAATACAAGTAACCTATCAATTTGTTCTTTACATTGAATCCTGTTTTTAGTAGATTGATGATTATTACATATTCAGGACTACAAATACCAGAATGCAAACGAAAACAGGAATAGAAAAGCTGCTACAACAAACAACGAACAGCTGTAGGTTAAACCAACAGTGCATGAATGTGGAATTCTGCAGATTCAGAAAACATGTTAGTCTGCAATGTATTGGTACTTATGTTCAAACCTATTTGATCATCAGTAAGGTGCAGTATATTGTACAATTGTACATTGCATATTGCATAATACTGGCAGTAGGCAAAGTTGAGAGTGACTTGGGAAGAAAATACTTGGAAGCTGGCTTTTATTTTATGTTTATGTTTAAGGATTTATAGAGTGCATGGCTGCCCGGAGGCTTCCCAACGCTGAGGAGAAGATGCAGTCAGGGTACATAGGTTGATATGGGAAGAGCCAAGTTTTACTTTTTTTCCTGAAAGCCAGTTCATCAGTCAGCTGACGCATTTATTTAGGCAGGGAGATCCAAAGCCTAGGAGCCAGATGTGAGAAGGATCTACCTCCCCACCTGGATCTCTTTATTTTCGTACTTTTCATGAGTAGTTCTTCAGAGGATCTTAGTGATCTACTCGGGACATATGGGGTGACAAGCTTTATCATTAAGGCCAGTCCTTTGCCATTCATGGCTCTATGGGCAATACAAACAGTAAGCACTGCAAGCTTCACATCCAATACAAACAGTAAGCACTGCAAGCTTCACATCCAGCTGATCAACCTCATGAGAGACTGAACTTATACGAAGCACACTATTATGCCTGCTGGACCAGCTACTGTTGAAGGGTTTACAACAAATCCCATCAACCAGCTTTTACATACACAGTCATACCTGCAGTACACACAGACTTCAACATATAGCACAACACTTAGCACACTACATATTAAGCAAAAAGACAGGCCATAGACGCAAAAATAAGTCATCACTATTACAGCACATATAAGCCTTGCATACTAAGGGGCAGATTTACAAGACCCTGGCGCCTCTTTTACACTGCCGTTGCATCACTTTTGTGGGGTATTTACAACGTGACGCATCTGGGAGATGCGTCAGGTTGTAAAGCCCTGCGCCAGAAGTAGGTCTTCCTGTGCAGGGAGGGGGCGTTCCGTCGCAGGAACGTCTCCTAAAAGTGGCTGAGTGAAATCTACAAGATTTCACTCAGTCACTTTTGAGCCCATGCTGTGTCAAAACCCTGCGCCTGCTTGAAGCAGGCATAAGGATTGATGCAGCATTGTAACGATAGGTATAAAAAACGGGGGATTGATTCGATAAGGGTTTCAGCGGCCGGAATCAGTACAATGACTATATAAACATGTGGGTGCCTCTGAGCCCATAAATCACAATTTTTCTTTGTCTTTCAGTCCTTTTTATTTTTATTGACTGTAAGTATCAATTTAATTTTTCTATTTTACACTTGATTTGAAGAGAGAAAACACTTCATCAATAGACTTTTCACCTGTCTTTTCCATGAAAATTTACAAATTTCTTGTACACTTATTTACACTTTTCAGCATCAACATATAACAAAACATGCATCTATTGCTCAAAGTAAATCACTTACATAAAAAATATTTACAATACATAACAGTACATAAATTTCCAGCTGATTGCATTTTTGGAACCCTAACTCAGTTGGTCCTCAATCGTCACAATCTCTTTTGGTCCTTAGCAGGGTCAGAAAATAATTTTTTAATTGGTTTTATGGGGGAACTTTAAATTAATTGTTGTTCCCACTCAGGGGAAGCATGAACACTTAGATATTTTTCCCAATAAGTTCTGAATCGCTGCTTGTATGTTGCCAACGCGTTTCGACCTGTAATGTATGGACCTGCCGGCTGTTTGAGGGCAAATAGATCAAACAGCCGGCATCCCAAACGTAAGAGGCTCCAAAACGGCGAGGACGCGGAGAAAATAAACCGGATAAAAAGCGGAATCCGAGACCCTTGAATGAAAAAACGAGCACGAACTAATAGAGCTGCACATTCCATGAAATTGAACAGGCTTTCACTTCCCTACGAATCAGACTGGGACAAAGGTAGCTGCCAGCCTGGAAAAATCAGAATAATTAAAAACATGGCAAAAGATGTCCCACCAGAACATTAATAAGCCCTGAGGAAGACCTCACCACAAAGTCGCAGGTCCATATATTACAGGCCGAAACGCGTTGGCAACATACAAGCAGCGATTCAGAACTTATTGGGAAAAATATCTAAATGTTCATGCTTCCCCTGAGTGGGAAGATTTATGGGCTCAGAGGCACCCACATGTTTATATAGGCATTGTAACGATAGGGCACCCCAGAGCCTTGCTGGAGCTGCGTCGCGCTTGCGACGCAAATCCAGCAATGCGCCGCCTTTACGGCACAGATGCGTCATGCATCTGTCCGTTTTTGTCCCATGGTGCGCCGCATTGTAAATGCGGCGCATCCATGGTGGCGGAGCCATGACGCACAATAACTGGCGCATCCCTGCTGATATGCAGGGATGCACCAGTTATTGTAAATCTGCCCCTAAGCGTATAGCATACACATGTTACAAAATAACAATCAATACATACGGAAAACACGCTACAGGCACACACACAGCAGGCACAGTTATATTTTCTGCTGCACTTTGTGTCTCCCCATAACTGATGCAGGTCTAGAAAGTTCTTCTATGTAGAATAAGTTATTATTGCTTCAATGAAAACTGGGCATTGTTATTGTTTACATACCATACCTCAATTTTCAGTGAACCTGTACTGTCAGAAAGGAGTAATTAGTAACTAGGTGTGTACCAATCTTGACCCGCAGCCCCAACAGGCCATTGAGAATATCACTTTTGTGCATGGCTTGCACCACACATCGTGGCTAAGGCTTTACTTTTTAAAATATCTTTTTATTAACATTTTGAAACATGAAAAAAGAGAATATTTTGCTGTGTTGTTACTGTAGCTCTGGGAGGGGAGCGGTCTTACGTCAAAGGGTGGCTGAGGTATTTTTAATACTGATAAGTCCAGTCCGCCCTCGATAAAAATACACGCAATGGTTGAATCAGCCGTGGTGTAAAAACAGTTGCTCTCCCCGCCCAAAAAAAACACTGGCCATCAAAGTACGGGATTCTTGTGTGAGTGCCATTGCAGATGAATTGGCTTTCTAGCAAATGTAATTGAACACTGGTCTAGGACTGCAAAATGCACTATTTGACCCACTTGAAGAATGCAGGCGCTCTTGCTACAGTCTTATTTTTGAGCGTTGTCCACGCAGTATTGGAATTGGGCGGCAACATTGGCAGAAGTGGGATACGCTTCAGAGGAAAGTGAGTAACATCTTACCAAAATAAAAAGGGCCCTTGTACTTATTTATTTATTACAAATTAAGCACTGCTCCAATGCATTGTGAAACAAATCTCAAACTGTTTCTTTAATTTTCAAATGATCAGTGAAACTGCTACCCCATATGTATTTAGAAAAATGTGCCTGATGTGGAGATAATAATATTGCTTCATCTATCACTTTAAGACGCTTATTAATAAAACACTTTCTTTGCTTTGCAATTTTCCTTTTTTTAAAAAGGGTCATCTTCATAAAATGCTAAATAACATCTTGTTTTTTTCAATATATCCTTCCCAATACACTTTATCATCCCATAACCACTTTTTATATCGCCAAATCACTTGTGCATCTGTATCCCAAGCCTGTTGTGACTCTTCTCTCCCCTTGGTGCTTTGAAGTCAACGTAGGATGGGATAAGTAGTTTATAAGCAAACAATGCCATTATGTGAGGCACTAAGGCTAGCACAGTGACCCAATGGGGCCTACACCGAAACTAGGAAACTAACACAGGGGCACCAAGAATGACTCAGGGGCATTTACAATGGGCCACCAACACTGTCCCTAGCATACTGCCTAAGGAAACCAATGATGACATGGGGGCATTGATGTGACCACCGTGACAAATAGGCACTTGCACTTGAACAAGGGAGGGACACTGGCACAAGGACACTAGCAAATGGGAATTGTTAGTAAGATAATGAGACAGGCAAATCAACACTGACGCTAGGGCACTGGAACTGGGATACGGAAACAGGACCATCAATAATTACATGGGAACAGTGACACTGGGACGCGGACATGGGACACAAACACTAATTCTGGAACACTGACACAGGGATGCCAGGGCACAAGGATATTGACACTAAACAGTGGGACATAATATGAGACTGTGACATGATAGACTGACAAAGGGACACTGACTGGAGAACACATCATTAGCAGTAGCGGCTCCTCGATGGAGTGGTGCAGGGCGGTGAGGAGGGGCAGGGTGTGGGGTAGTAAACTACGGCATACGGCCGCGCGGAGATAAGTAACTAAATAAATAAATAAAACGAATTACATTGCGCACGCTGCAACGCCATCGGCGATGTAGCACGCACAACTGAAGAACCGCAGGGTACGCCTGAAATCTTCTGAGTTCGCCTTCCAAGTTACAGAGACACGGAACACTCTGTTTGGCATAGAAACTTCAATTTATTAGCTGCATCTAGGTACAGTTGTCCTAGAAGTACATCAGTGGTAGGTTCTCAGGAGACTGCCACCTCAATCCGTGGCTCACAGTCTTTTGTAGCGCTTGAATCCCCTAAAGCAACAACCCCCTGAATGTGCAATAAAAAAACAAATCATCCACAAGAAAACATTCTTCGTACAAGATACAGGATAATGGGTAATAGAAATTCCTTCCCTAAGGTCGTGTTCTCTACCCGACCCTATAGGTCAGGTGGCATAGCCATTCCTTGGTTAAATTAATTTATGACAGGACGTGTTTGCGTGTTTGAAGATGGTGATTCGTAAAACAACTGGAGAGGCCGAGAACGGTCACCAAGGGTCAATAGATGGTTATCTCGGGGATTAGTTGCTTCGAGACGGATCTCAGAATGGACTTAGCTCAGGGAAACATGAAGGGTCGTGTAATATGTGCAACAGTATAGAATGTGAAAGAAACGCTACAAAGGTTGAAGGTGCCTGAGTGAGGGCAACAGCGTAATGGTGTTACTAGGAAAGATGGGGCCGTATTTGAATTTCCTCAGACCCTCCTTTTGCCATTACTCAGGCAAAGAAACCAGAGGCTGTTGTTAATCTGAATCGACTTCAATAGCCATGAAATTTACAAGCTGTTGTTGCAGCATTATCTTTGTGTTTGCTGCTTTCAGTGATACCGGATTTGGAACACACAGGGTGGAGCAGAGCCCGCATATAGCTGGACCACATTGTAGGCAAAGGCAACATGAGAAGAGAATAGCCAAAGTCGCTCCGACAAAGGTAAGAATCTTCCATCCCCATGTAGACAGTAGTCCCCCAAACCATCCCATCAGAGACCAATTCCCTTCATCCTGGTGAACGGACTCAGCGATCTTATGTAGCTTAGAGATGGCTTGGTATACTGTAGGGGCGTTGTTTGGAATAAAAATGCAACAGCTAGATCCGATCAATCTGCATACGCCCCCACGGTCAGCAAGGAGGATATCTAATACCATCCTGTTCTGAAGCGTGACAAGGCGGTCAGCAGCGAGTTCTGCAGTGATGTTACTCAAAGCTCCAGCTGTGTCATTGACAGTGGCTTCTACAACTCGAATTAGTTGTCTTATGTCTCTACTGTTGGCTATTGGCCCCAGAACGGAAGGAGTCCTTTCAAGACATCCCCGAGTTCTTGTCCTGACGTATCCTGGTCAGACGCCCCCCCCTCTTTTCTGTAAATGATGCTTGGCATCTGCTATATATGTAGGGGGCAACAACAAAGCGATATAACAAGTGCCTCTCCAATTACCAGGTAGAGAAGTGTAAGCCTTACTTCCACACACGAAATATGTATTGCATGAGGGAACCATGCGAGGCCAATCTGTCCCATTCAATGTCACAATATGTTGGCAATTGCTTGTACCTTTATATTCTAACCCTCCTTTCCTAATACAGAATGGTGCTTGTCCAGGTACCACTAGAAAAGTTTGTCCTTTTCAAGAGGTTCTATTAGTGGGCAGAAAATACAAATCCGTAGATTTGGTTTGGCGATCAGCATATTCTGACTTCTCACTATCCGTCCCATATATCCTTTTTCTGTCCCGCCAACATAAATGGTATAGATGTACTCCCAAGCTCCTTACTTCTCGAGTATCCCCATCTCCAGAAAATACCCAACTGGCGCTCAATTCCCACCATGCACTACAAGAGCCATGAAAAAGGAAGGGTAATGTATGGCATTCCAGTATTCACCGAACTTGGCAGAATACCACAAACCCAACAGTTTGTCGCATTAGTGGCCAATTGATGTTGGTGTAGCATGGAAACAAATGTGTTGTTGCGAAATTCACTCCTTCTTGACTCAACATGAGGTGGTAGAGTGACATGTGTATGCATTTCAACGGTAACTTCGGGAGTAAGCTGTGTAAAAATTACGTGTAGCCCCCATCCTATACAAGACAGTATAATACACATCAAAGTCAATATTATTAAAGCCACTATAAAACGATTATGCAATAATTTACAATGCTTTGTGCTCATTGTTTGCATTTTGTCCATTCCCTTGTTAACAGTCATTTCCAGCTCTAAATATTGCCCGTGACGGGAGGTTGCTTCACTCAGCTGTGATTGTCTGTAGTTCTTTATACTTTCCTACAAGTCCCACAGGCCTAGAGCCACATCTTGGGTCACAAGTCTGAGACTTACGATCACGGCCCTGCAATCATGTGGAAATCGGGATAAAGACAAAGTCAATGAAGCACTATTGAGGTATTTTTGTTCAGTCTGGGCCTCAAATCGTACCTCCGGGAACCAGGTACAGTTTGCTCTTGGAAAAGGAGATGTGGTTTAGTAGTGTCCAATTTCACTGCCGGTGGTATAGCTGTCTGGAGGACCTCGTCGTCGTCTTGTCCTGCTCCGGCAAAGTCTAGTCGTGCATCGCTGAATAGTCCAAATCTTGGTATTCTTCTGGTTTCAGAGTCACTAATTTGTTTATGAACCCATTGATCATAAGGCAATGGTAGGGGCACTTTCTTGCAATGTACCCCATGTACCCAGTTCTTTTTGCCGACCACCTTTACTGCAGTACGCGTCGTCAGTAGTACCTGACGAGGTTCTCTCCAGCGAGGTTCCAAGTTCTTTGACCTCTGGAAGTTTTTTGACGCAGACCCAGTCTCCCGGCCGTATGGTGTGACCAGGATCCGTTGAAGCCTGGGGCAAAGTATCTTGTACCTGTTGGTGAAGGACACGTAACTTAGTGGTTAGATCATGTAAATAGTCAATCAACAATGGATGCTCTATCTCTGAGTATTTCTTTGGCCTTGGGACTCCCCAAACATTTGCAGGGCGTCCAAAGACAACCTCATAAGGACTAAGCCCCATACGGGAATGGGTGCTTGTTCTGGTGGATAAGAGAGCCAAGGGCAAGGCATCAGGCCAGGCAAGACCCGTGCTGGCTTGTATTTTCGCCAGTTTAAGCTCAAGGGTGCCATTATAGCATTCCACCAAACCTGCTGACTGAGGATGGTTTGCTGCATGGAATTTTTTCTTAATGCCAAGGCCTGTACATACTTTCTGCATGATCTGACCCACAAATTCAATTCCGTTGTCACTCCAAATAATTCTCGTTAACCCAAATCTTGGCAGAAACTCCTTCAAAAGGACTTTTGCCGTGGATAGAGCAGTATTATCCTTCAGGGGATAGGCCTCTACCCATCGGGAGAAGGCACATACCACAACAAGAACGTACTTCAGATTGTTACATCGTTCCATGTGGATGTAATCTATTTGTAAAACCTCAAAAGGGTAAGTTGGGGAAGCAAAGAGTCCTGCTGGTGTTGGTGTTCCCTTCCCCGGGTTATGCATCAAGCATACAATACAATGCATAACCAGATTGTCTGCACATTTAGGGATCCCCACATTCTTCCATACCGGAGCCAGAAGCTTGCATATACCTTTAGCGCTAATATGGGCTGGACCATGTGCCATGGTAACTACTGGGAGTACATAAGCATCTGGTAACAACCAGCGTTGATGTTCTGACAAGTCTGTCCAGCACCCTGTCACATCCAATCTTCCTATACTTTCTTTCCACGTACTCAATTCTTTCTCTGTGGCCTCTGCCTGGATCATTTTCACACTGTCCACAGTATTCTCACACATCCCTCCTTGTGCAACCCATCTAGCAGAGCCCGCAACATACATGCGGCTTGTAGTGTCTCTAGCTGTCTCTTTCGCTATGTGGTCTGCGAAAGCATTTCCTTGACCTACATCATCAGTGATCTTCTTATGTGCACTACACTTCACAATCGCTATCTGAGTGGGCAAGGTGAGTGATTCAAGGAGGTCATTTACCAATTGGCAGTATCTTAGTGCCATGGGATGTGAGAAACCCTCTTTCCTTCCACAGGCGGCCTAAACTATGAGCCACTCCAAACGCATACTGACTATCAGTATACACATTCACCCTTTTCCTTCAGCCAACACACAAGCTCTAGTCAGTGCTATCAATTCAGCTGCCTGGGCTGAGTTATGTATAATACGCGCTGTTTCTACAACAGTGTATAAGGTAGTGACTGCATAGGCTGAGGTCATTTCACCATTGGGAAGCTTAAAACAAGAACCGTCCACCCATAAGGTCCCATCCGGGTCCGGGAGTGAAGTATCCTTTAAATCAACTCTGCCTTTTGTCTCTTCCTCCGTGCGGAGGAAGCAGTCGTGTTGCTCCTGAATGTCATTTTCTACTGGAATTGGCAGCAATGTTGCCGGGTTCAAGGTATTACATCGCTTAATGTGTATGTGGCTAGTCAAGAGCGTCAATTCGTACCCCGAAAGGCGGGCACTCGTGAGGTGTTGAGTCTTTGTTCTGTTTAGGAGGGTGTCTACTGCATGCGGTACCATGACAATAAGGGTATTATCTAATACCAATCCAGCAGACTGGCTAATGGAAACTGCTGCTGCTGCTGTAGCCCTCAAACAGCTAGGTAATGCCTTGGCCACTGGATCTAACGTGGCCGAAAAATAGGCACAGGGGCGTTGCTTGCCCCCAAATCGTTGCGTTAAAACTGCTAAAGCGCAACCTTCTTTCTCATGAACATAGAGTGTGAAAGGCTTACTGTAATCAGGAGTACCTAACACAGGGGCAGAGCACAAGGCAGTGTGTAAATCAGTGAAACTTTTCTGACATTCCGCAGTCCATTGAAGCGGGTGTGGTGTATCTTTAAGAGTGAGTGCCAACAAGGGTTTTGCCAGAAGGGAAAAATTGGGGATCCATTGTCTACAATAAGAGGTAATACCTAAAAAGGCACGCACCTCTTTTTGCGTACATGGAATAGGCATTTGGGCAATTGCTTGGATACGTTCTGGGGTCAATCGCCGTCCCTCCTTTGACAAGAGTGACCTAGGTAGGTAACCTGACCTCTTGGCAGCAATATTGTAATTTTGATGGTGAAACCGTGTGGTTGTGGTCAGATAAGTGGCGTAACAGTGAAATGGTAGCCTTTTTACAAGTGTCTTCAGAATCTGCTGCAACCAACAGGTCATCCACATATTGAATGAGAGTGGCCCCTGGTGGTAAACACAAAGTATCGAGCTGTGATTTCAATGCTTGACTATAAATGGAGGGGCTCTCGCAATAGCCTTGAGGAGCTCGCTTGAACCGGAAGCTTCGGCCTGCTAAGGAGAAGCCACAAATATCCCTACTTTCCTCAGCAATGGGAATGCTGAAGAAAGCATTTTTGAGGTCAATGACGGAAAACCAGGAAGCTACGGCTGGTATTATTGTCAGCAGGGCATTAATATCCGGGACAACAGGGAATTGAGGTACCACAATCTTGTTGACCTCTCTGAGATCAATCACAAAACGATAGACAGCTGAGAAGGGTTGGTTCGTTTAAAAACAGGCAGAACAGGGCTATTGCATACATTTCCCCTAGTCTCTTCGACCACATCGTTTTGTACCAAATCATGAACTATAGTCAAAAGAGCTTTTTCGCCGTCACTGGAAATTTTATATTGTGTAATGCGAGGAAATTTAGTATTAGGCTTGAGTGTTACAATGTAGGGAGGAATCCGCAGGAGGCCCACATCATTGGGGCCGGTGGCCCAGAGGGTGGCTGGAAGAGATTGTAATTCAGGGGGAAGCTGATCTTTAGACTAGTACATCGGTGAGGTCAATTTCTTACCTAAGGTAAGGCGTACACCAGAAAGGGAACAGTGTAATGTCGCATACAATCTCTTCAATAAATCCAAGCCCAACAAATTTTCACCACAACCAGTTGTTAAAAGGAGCGGGGCCTCCAATTTGTAGGGACCTATTGAAATGGGCAAAGGGCATGAAACTGGGTTTTGAACTGGGGCGCCAGAAAAACCTACAGAAACATTTGTACAGCCAGACAAAGGTGCCCCAGGAAGTTTAGAGTGAATCATAGAGCTCTTTGTTGCACCAGTGTCTAATAGGAATGGCTCTGTAACACCTAGTGTTTCCACGTCAACATAAGGCCCGCTTTGGTCCACTGGAACTGATACTACTCCCTTACTTTGTCCATGGCTGTCCTAGCTAGGTTGGGAATTCTGACTCTCATCCTCAGTATAGTAATCACTGTTGTAATAGTTGGTAGACTGAATATTTTGCTGATCAAAATAATTCGTGGAGTTCCCAGGGGGCATGGAACGTTGGTTATTAGGCGGCGTACCTCGTCCTCTACCCCTTGGTGCTGACTGATATCCACCCTGGCCTCGTGACGTGGGAATACCGCTCGTACGCTGTAACAAAACCGGGCAATTATACTTTAAATGGCCTTCTTCTTTACACTAAGCGCATTGATTTTGGCCCAGTGGGGGTCGGGGAACGAAAGGCCCAGACCTCTGCAACTGTCTCTGGAATTGTGGAGACGGCTGATATTCACGTTGGGCAGGGCGAGGAGGATAAGCTTGTTGCAAAATAACTTTTGTTTTCAACTCTTTGGTCTTTTTATCAAGTTTCTCTCTTTCCTCTTTATCCCTATTTTCATAATACTGGGCAGTAGCCAATATCTGGGCCGAAGAGGACACCGCCCACGCACTTTCGGAATTCTTCAACTTATTAGATATTTCCGGAACCAAATTTTACACAAATTTGTCTACAAACAACCGTTGGCCACCTTCCGTGCTCATATCCTGACCACTATGATCGATGAACGTCTCCTCGAGTGAGACGTGTACATCCGCTTTCTGCTTACAAGCTGCTAACTTTTCCCAATTAACTCGAAGAGGGGGCATCATAGTTTTCAGTAAGGCAATGATCCTAGCTGGGAGTTCTGTAATTAGAGCCTCAGGTTTGGCACCACCCACTTGGAGTCTGTCCGCGGCGAGTATGGCAGCCCAATCATCCCCCAGTTCCCCCACATGGTCCTCCTTCCGAATCCTAGCTCATAACGGTTGTGGGACCACATTACCCATTAGAATGTCTATATCGGCCAAATTCATAATACATGCATCGACAGTTTGGGACAACTCTTTGTAGTACCCAGCAGGATTTTTACGGGGGTCCGGTAACGACTGCTTAAGGGCCAATACCTCGGATCGTTTCCAAGGAACGTGTACCCACACACGTTGAAAGTGAGCAGGTATAAGAGGATTAGCACCCTGAGCTGCAACCTCCTCTCTCCACACTGGGGGAACCTCTCTCATGGGATAGTGTTTTAATTTTCGCCTGACGGAGGAATCGCGTTTTGGCAAGGACCGGCAGGAAAGCATCATTCTAAAAGTGACAAGCGTTCCTACCGCGTCCTCAACCTCTGCGCCCACAATCAGCCCTTTATCAAACTCGGCCTGTACATCGAGCAGGCCCTGAGGGGCTCGTCCCAATCCCATATCCTCCCACTCTTGACTTAAAATGTTACACATAGTATCAAAAACATATCTCTGCGTTGGTGCCTCCCACTACTGAAAGGTGACCATAATATCTTGCACACTATACTGGGGGCCATTCGTGATCCACCTTCGGGCTTGAAGATCTAGCACTTCCCGTTCCTCCGGACCTGGGAGCTGACTACGAGTTTGTCTACGAGGAGGAACAGGGGTCATTTGAAATGTCCCAAAGAGAGGGGACAAAAGGCGAGAAACGGTATCGATCATTCGCCTCCGAGCGGAGGGAGAATTCGTCATTAGGACAGGAGACAGAATATTAGGCGGGGCAGAAGAGGAAGAAAACATTTACGAAGGGAGCCGAAGGTAAGGGAGCGCTCGGTAATACCGGAGAAAGCCCTGGTGGGGGTGCAGGAACCGATTGAGGAGCGACAGGTGGGACAACAGGCGGAACAGGCGGGGCAGGTGCTAATAATAAAGGTGCATTCGCTCCGGGGGCAGGCGGTAATCCAAAAGGTACATTAGCTCCCTGCTCATAGGGCGGGGGTAATCTCAACAGATGGGACATTAAAGGATCCTTCTCAGGGTCCACATTTTTCTCCGCAGGGGAAGTTGGCAACACTGGATAACATTTTATCTACCGCCATACGATGTTGCCTATCTGAGACCTCAATCGCATGATCGGTTTCATTATTTTTAAACTGTTGCCCAGCTTGTAAAATTGACATATCCCTCCTATCTCTTTTAGCTTGTTTTATTTCTTTCTGTTTGGCCTCCTTACGCCATAGGCGAAAAGAGTCAAACATAGCCGGCCGGGCTTTTCTCTTAAACAAAGTATTCTCTAAATTATCTAAAATATTGAGCTCAAAACTGCCGTTCTGTGGCCATCGTAAAACACCATCTTTTCTAGTATAGCAAACCCATGCCGCATTAAAAGCTATGGGGCCAATACCATGTTTAGAATATACTTCATAAGTGGGAGTTCCGGCCGGAGGAATTGGACAAGAGTCCTCCAGTCGGGAAGCCCTATCGCGATTACAACAAAACCATCTTCCAAACTTACTGAAACCAGGCATCACTACCACAATAGTTTCTTTACAAACTTCAAGGGGTTAATTAGTCACTTTATAGTACAAAAACTGCACTCACCCCTCGGTTTCGGCTTTTGCAAAAGTCGAACAAAGACAAAACAAAGACAAAGGAGTGGCCACTATACTTAACTTTACCAGATGTTTTTGTACGCCAACAGAGGTCCGTCTGATGTCTCGCGATACCAATTACCAAGGGAGCCAAAGCGTGGCCGCAGTCAGGCCAGCAGGTCTTTGCAGCCGTTGGAAGGGAGAAGCCACACGGTAAAAAACCTTCGGTCCACTTACGACATGCAGGGGTCGATCACGTGGTGCGCGTCCTCCGTGCGGGGCTCCTAACGATCCTCGGGCTGGACCCACGACCTCTGAAACGGCTTCACAGAGGGCATCAATTGAAGAACCGGGCTCATTAAGCCTGGCGGCGCAGGGTGCGCCTGAAATCTTCTGAGTTCGCCTTCCAAGTTACAGAGACACGGAACACTCTGTTTGACATAGAAACTTCAATTTATTAGCTGCAGCTAGGTACAGTTGTCCTAGAAGTACATCAGTGGTAGGTTCTCAGGAGACTGCCACTTCAATCCGTGGCTCACAGTCTTTTGTAGCGCTTGAATCCCCTAAAGCAACAACCCCCTCAATGTGCAATAAAAATACAAATCATCCACAAGAAAACATTCTTTGTACAAGATACAGGATAATGGGCAATAGAAATTCCTTCCCTAAGGTCGTGTTCTCTACCCGGCCCTATAGGTCAGGTGGCATAGCCATTCCTTGGTTAAATTAATTTACGACAGGACGTGTTTGAAGATGGTGATTCGTAAAACAACTGGAGAGGCCGAGAACGGTCACCAAGGGTCAATAGATGGTTATCTCGGGGATTAGTTGCTTTGAGCCGGGTCTCAGAATGGACTTAGCTCAGGGAAACAGGAAAGGTCGTGTAATATGTGCAACAGTATAGAATGTGAAAGAAACGCTACGAAGGTTGAAGGTGTCTGAGTGAGGGCAACAGCGTAATGGTGTTACTAGGAAAGATGGGGCCGTATTTGAATTTCCTCACAACCTAATTTGTTTTATTTATTTATTTAGTTACTTATCTCAGTGCAGCCATATGCCATAGTTTACTACCTCCCACCCTGCCCCTCCCCCGCACCACTCCCTTGAGGAGCCGCTACTGATCATTAGTAAATCTGTGAATGCTGACAGAGGTCACTGATGCAAGGAAACTGACATAGAGACCCAGTCATTGGGACATAGACACTAAAACACTGATCAGTGGCACCAATAATGGCATGGGGATGTTGGTAATGTCTGAACTGGGGTGGCAGAGTGGGCTAAAGAACGGTGATGGATTAATCCCAGATCAGTTGACTGGGGGTGAGTGCTTGCAATGTTCAACACTCCGTCCATCATTTCCTTTGGTTTTTGCTTTGTTCGCCATAAGTTGGCAGGGTATGCTCAGACGTTAGTCCCTTGCTCACTTTGCCACTGGATTCAAGCAAGCCTGGCTGAAGACGGCTGAAATGCCAGAAACCGGTCCTAGGAAGCTTATTTCCGGTCCAGGGAAGACATGGCTTGGCAGTTCGGGCTGGACTGTTCCCAAGAGGCACAGGGTCAGACTGATTTGCATATGGCCATGTCTGAACTGGGGTGGCAGAGTGAGCTAAAGAACGGTGATGGATTAAACCCAGATCAGTTGACTGGGGGTGAGTGCTTGCAATGTTCAACACTCCGTCCATCATTTCCTTTGGTTTTTGCGATGTTGGTAATGTGACACTGAAAGTCGTTCATTGAAACGAGCCATAAATATTAACACTGGGATACATTAGGACAGTAACACACCGGCACCATAGTGATGCTGACACAAAGGCAGTTCCACTGGGACAGTAACACTTGGACACAGAAAATGGAACACCAACATGGAGAGATTGACTTGGGGACAAAGAAACTGGCACACACATTGGTGCTGGTCCAATGCCAGGGGGCAGTGGTATGGGGAGATTGTTATAGGAGCTTTAGAGTATAAACACTTAGGTATTTATGCTTGAACACAACACCAGTTGATAAAAGGACAGTAACACAAGGGCCCTTAGTGGGGGGATACAACATTCAGGTACTGACGTGTGGTTGCTGAGTTGGGTCACTGACACTGGGATACAGGCACAAAGGCACTAGCTTGGGGGCACATACATAGGGTCACAGACACTGAAATGTACACTGTGAAGAAGACCTGGACATTGGACAATGCACCACTGCTAAGGGGTTACTGTCCAGAAACACTGTTTGGGTACAGAGACAGACACTAGGAAAAGTGAACACTTACAACAAGGCACTGAAACTAACAAGTTACATTGGAATTAAGATACTGACATGGGCACATGGTCATTGACACAGAAACACTGACCGGGAGACAATGACACTGGGACACTGGGGTGAGGGCACTGACACTGGGACATGGGTAGATGGGGAAATAGGTACATTGACATTGATACTGGAACACTCATGATGGGAGAGAAATAAAGGGACACGTATGCAGTAACAGTAACATGGGGCCACTAGCCCAAGAACACTAATAAATCCACAAACTCTAATGCTGAGGTAAGTACACAAGGGTACCAGCATTGGGATATTGAGTCATAGATGCTACATGCAAAGAGGGCATGAGAAACAAGCATGGACGTAGTGACACTTGGTCATTGGCACTCAAGCACTAACACAGGGAACCTTGCATGTACCTCGACACTGGAACATCAACACAAGCTGACTGCGAGGAATATATTGACATAGAAACAAAGGGATAATGCTGACAATGGAACATTTGCACAGCAATAGAGCAGTCCATCACTGCCACTGAGACACAGCCGTAGATATTGTGCGGCACTGACACTGGAAATGTGACACTTGGAAAATGATGGGGATGTTACCACTGGAAAACTGATGCAGGGATCAAAGACAATCAAAGGGACACATGGGGGAACCACCACTGGACTGGGAATTTTGACATTTGGACACTGATATGGAGATAATGAAAGACAGACTTACACTAAAATCCAAATATTGACACTAGTACTCACAGTTGGGAAATAGAGCTACACAGACACAGAGGCACTGACACAGGCACTACAACGTACACAAGTTCACTGACACAGACGCACTAATGCGTGGATACAAATATAGGGAGACATGCCAGAGACCACAAACACTCGGACTACAGACATTTCATCAAGTCTGTGATCACATGTATACAGCATTCTCTAACAGCACCAGGAAGGCATAATGTTAGCAAGCGTTGATCATCAGCAATACCTCCTAACCTTTTTTGAGATAATATGACAGCCTGTCAGAGATGGCCCCCCAGTCCTGCATAAAGTAACCCCATTCTCTGCCTGGTAAAGTTTGAGTTGACAAAATACAACTTAGGTTTCTAGAAATAGTGAAGAGACGTGCTTTCTACTGTCATAGTCCAGTGGGGACTCAATCAGGCCAGGCCTGCTGCATGTGGAGGTTATTGGATACTAAGCCTGTCAAGTCTTGATTCAACCGCATGCCTCTCTCTTCCACCACCCTACACTTCCTGCCTCTTTTTCTTACTCTTGCAAGATCTTTTTTCTTCCTGTGTTCTGTCTTTGTCATCATTTTCTTATATTTCAATTCCTTCTTCTTTCTTTCTTTTCGGCCAGTCTTGCTTTAGGTCTGGATCAGAAAATGATAGTGAAAAATAAGTTTGGGTCCCAAAAGATAAGTGCCGGTGCCTGCTACCTCAAACCAACGGCACAAATTAAGTACTGGGCACAAGGCTCTGAAACGATGACTGGGCAGCTACCTGGCAAGTTCCTGCTGTTCAAGTAGTAGAGGGGCTTTTCATCACATGCACTTCCTCAGCTATGCCCATGCTCCCCCAACATCCTATGCTGACCTTGTCTATCTCTCCTACTGGCTTTTCCATTGAGGTCTCTCTTGGTGAAGATGGTTTGGAACGGCCTTAAAAACCCACTCAATTATTGTTATTGGTTTTTAGAAAATGTACTTAGAAGTGCTTGATTTGCCATACTTTTCCCCTAAGGTGTCTTGAGGGAGGGTACACAGGCCCATACATGATTGCATTTATGCACTATTTAGTCTCCTGCAATTATACTGTATATAGGTCCGTGGAAAATACTATTTAACACAGATTTCATGAACATTTCCTAGTGTTCGTTTTCACTGTACTTTAAAAGGTACCATTTCCTATTTATTATCAATATTCGTGGTAAATGTAGAAAATATTAATACTTTGGAAAAACTGCAAAATATATTATGCCTTTAATTAACAAAGATACTGTGGGAAAGCAAACCAATGTCAAACATGGAAAACCGAAACCCTTCTGTAGATATTCTATGGGGCCATGCCCCCTAAACATGTGCCCCTGGGTACGGGCCTGCCTGGAACACAGACACACATATTTTGATCAAAACAATAGAGCCTCAAGTAGCCTTAAGTAACACAAGCAGTCACTTTAAAACGCAAATGATAAAACTAGCCTGCTTCATGTACACACACCTGGTTTTTGTAATCAGTTACCATGCTTTAGAAGTGCGTGACCTTCGTCTTACATCTTTACTACAGACGCATTGACCATCTAAGGGGCATATTTACAAGGACTTTAGCGGAGATAAAACTATCGCCCTATTTACAAGAGGTTGCTAACATGCATAATCGCATGTTAGCACCCTTTTTCCCAACACCTCCCTTTGTATCTCTAATGAGATGCAAAGTGGGCGTCACTGGGCGTACCCCGGATGGACTACCTTGCAGATATCGCTGATGTTCACATCACAATATTTACAAGCGTGCACACGTTAGTTTTTTGTGAAAACCGCTGTTTTCTCCCAAAACTAACGTCTGCTAAAATGCAGACTTATCTATCCCCAAGATTGGGGTGGATTATGTTGATACGACCCACAGGGTCGATGTTCCCTCTAAAACGGCGATAACCTCGCTATCTCTGGAATTTTTATCGCCCTGGAGAAACATGTTGTTAATAACGCGCAACCAGGGTGATAAACTCCAGAGATAGCCTGCGATAACAAAATTATCGCTAAGCATGGCTATCGCTGTTGATAAAATGCCCCTAAATTAGCCATCACCTCCTCTGGTCGCTCACTAATAAACATTTTAGAATGAGTTAGAGTGCACAATATTTCCGCAGTTACATACTGTTGTCATGATTCATTTACACCGAGATGGAACACTTTTAAAAATATAACTAAGAAACCAGGGAAAGTAAAACGGAGCGGAAGGAGAGTATTGACTTTACGAACCTCTGACAGAGCTTCTAAGCTTTTTAAATGTACATTTCCAAACTTTTTCCCATGCAGATTTTAATCGTTCTTTTATTGTGTGTAAAATACGCAAAAGAGCTTTAAACAGGAACAAAACTTAATTTTTTTTCTTCTTTTCATAAAATAAGGCATTAAAAGAGGAGGCTGTGGCTTTCAGTGAGACACAGGTAATTGTCTCATCGCAACCAGCCAGATAAACAGTGTGCCAGGCTGGCGCTAGCAGCAGGCACACTGTGTATTACCAGCTTTCCCCTCCTTGGGAAAGGGGGGAACGGCTTTTAAAGCACAACTTGAAACTGATGTCATTCCAAAGAGCGTCAGAATGCCAGGCCAAAGAAGAGGAAAACAAATCTGCTTTACTCCCACCCTCGCCAGGTTCCCCGCGGCAAAACTAACCTTTCCAAGGCGGTTTCCGAAAAGCTGCTTAAGATTTCTGAACACCCAGGACTTCCCACATTCGATTTTCGTGCATAAAAAGAAACTTTATTTCAAACGTGGGTCAAGCTCTGGGCGGGCTAAGGGGCATATCAGCAAGGGCCTGCGATAATTATCGTTCAGCGCTCTTAGCGTGAGGATAATTATCGCCGGCCTACTCTGAATGTTATCGCGGAGATAGCGTGCTTTCAGCAACGCTTATCTCCAAAGCGATAAAATTCAGAGCGCAAGCTGCCAATTGTGAGATTATCGCTGGAAATACAGCGATAATCCCACAAGGTTTGGCGATAGCTTGCTGATAGTGCTAGACATACTTAGCCATGATATCCACCTTACATAGGATATCATGGCTAAGTCAGAAAAATACCAGACGTAAAAAAGCAGCGTTAACCGCGGTTAGCGCTGCTTTTTTTATCTCTAAAAGGGTTAGCGATATCCTTAATAATAGGAGAAATGTCGCTTTTTTACTCTGGAACGCCCCCTTTGCATCTCATTAGAAATGCAAGGGGAAGTGTAGAGTAAAAGGGTGCTAACATGCAAATTTGCGTGTTAGCACCCTGTTGCTGATAGGGCGCTAGTTTTAGCTCTGTTTTTTTGGCTTTTAAAGCCAAAAAAGCAGGGATAAAGCCCTTGTTGATATGCCCCTAAGATCTGGATTTAGACCCCTTATTAAGACAGAAAAAGGGTAATTTCCCCTTTCAAAAACGACAATAAATAGTTTGGCCCCAGAAACACAAACGTTTATTGCGCATCATCTCCTGTAAGCTCTTGCAGAGTTGCCAGGTGTCGGGGGTCGCAGTGCGATGTTATTTTACAGCTTTCAAAGGAATGGAGACTGGACACTGTACAACTGTGTTTACTGACGGGCTCCTCTAAAGCCAGATGTCGTCGGCAATCCTTGTCACTTGATTGAACCAATGGATTTCAACACGTGAATATGTCATTATTTTCCTTTGTACTTTTTCTTTTTAAATCTTTCTAAACCAGACTGATGTCTACTTAACTTGGTCCACACTATAGAAACCCTCAAATTATTAAAGCGAATATATTTGTCATTTTCCTACCAACACCTTTTTTAACTTGAAAAATGTAATATAATAGATTTGATCAGAGGTCTGAAGCCACCATAGGTTTGTGCCAATGTCTGTCCCCTCCTCCACACTCAGTTGATGCCCGGCTCTTGCCAGTGGGCTAAGTTAGGGGCACATTATCAAGCAGGGCGTTAAAATTATCGCCGCTTTAGCGGCAGAAAACTGCCGCTAACGCGGCGATAATGGGCTTGATAATATGCCGCAGAGAATTCCAACAGAAGCCCATGTTGACACCAGAACATGGTCTTCTATGGGAATTCTCAAGGGCATATTATCAAGTCCATTATCGCCGCTTTAGTGGCAGTTTTCTGCCACTAAAGCGGCGATAATTTTAACGCCGTTTCTTGATAATATGCCCCTTAGTTGCTGATCATGACCTTCCTCATAAATCTGCTTTCTGATAGAGAAGCAGAAGGTGAGAGCTGAGGCACACTAACCTCTCCAGGCAGCTCGGTGTTCTGCACACACTCCATGGTGGGCATCTCAACCAGATCTCGACTGTCCACATTTGTATTTGTTCAGTACCCCAATGTGGCACCACACAGAATGCTATGGTGCTGTTGACTTTAAACGAGAAACTTCTCTTTTAGTCTTAGTGTTAAAAAGCCTTGTTTTTGTTGCAGCTCTTTCTCTTCGCTCCCTTCCACCAAAGTTTTTTTAAGCTGTAAATCTGTATTTACAATAAAGTAATGATGGTGATGTTGTGTTTAAAGTGATTTGTATGCATCTTTATTTAATTGTTTTGGCTGCTAACGTGTTGCACTTTACCCTCTTCAGAGGGTTTAAGACACTGTAAGCAGACGGAATTTCAGAAAAGAAATGTTATGGACCAGCCCAGCCCTATCATCTCAGCATGACTCAGCATCACTCAGAACCAGCACAGCACCACTTTTGCGACACAGCATCAGCAAAGCGTCACCTCAGCATCAGTCAGCGTCACTCATCTCCACTGCAGCAGCACCACCACCTGAGCTTCACTCAGCAGCACCTGAGCATTACTAAAACCACAGCACCACCTCAGTATCACTTAGCACCAAGACAGCACCACAACAGCACCACAACATCAGCACAGCACCACTTGAGCACCAGGCAGCAGCACCACTGCAGCGCCACCTGAGCTTCCCTCAGCAGCACCTGAGCACTACCACAACACCAGCACAAAACCACCTCAACATTATTCAGCCCCAGCGCAGCACCCGTGAAGCACCACCGGACTACCAACACAGCACTACCTTAGCATCAGTGCAGCACCGCCACCTCAGCACCAGCACAGCATCACACACCACCACCTCAGCATCACTTGGCTTCAACTGAGCACCATCACAGCATTACCGAATCACCACCAATGCATCACTCAGCGCCACCTCAGCATCACTGAACAAAACCTCAGTATCACTCAGCACCATCTGAGCATCACCTCTGCACAAGCACACAATCACCTTAGCACTGTCAGTTTAGATCAGCATGACCTCAGCACCAGCGCAGCACCACCTCAGCACCAGTTCAGCACCACCTCACTACCACTACATGGCCACCTCCGCATCAGTGCAGCACAACCACCTCCGCATAAGCGCAGAACCACCACCTCAGCCTCAGCGTAGCACCGCCACAGCATCACTCAGCTCCACCAAAGCATCACTCAGCACCACCTCAGCACCATGCAGAATCTCCTCAGCATCACTCAACACCACCCCAGCACCACCTCTGCATCAGTTCACCACCACCAGCAAAGCACCAATTCAGCACCAGCGCATCTCCATCACAGCATCAGCACAGCACCACCTCAGCACCAATGCAGCACCAACTCAGCATTAGCACAACACAGCTCCAACTCGGCATCACTCAGCACCACCTCTGCATCACTGAGCGAACCGCCTCCGCAAAGCACACCACCACCTCAGCACCATGTCAGTATAACTCAGCATCACCTCAGCACCGGGACAGATCAACTAGAAGACATTGTATATGTTAATTCTTTTTTTAAAAGGGTTGTTCATTTGTACATAGTGTTTACTTGCTTATAAAAGGTGACAAAAATGCTTATAACACCTTTTTTTAAAACTTTTCAACATGCTGCACAGCAGCCACACTGCTCTACAACATAGGTTAAACACATTAACAAAGCCAATTGCTCTGCCAAAACACTTATTAGATCCCAAAGGCGCGACCTATAGGCTATGCCAATGCTTGTTATAACTTATGCCTATAACTAGTAAGGGTAAGTGTTAGGTCAAAATAATATTTCTTTGTTATTCTGAACTTAACAGAGAATTTGAAGAAGTCAAACAATCCTCTCGAAGGAACAATGTCTTTTTATAGACCAACCTTGGTATGAAGCCTTATCTAACATTTGTAAGATTTACTTTTGATTGATGGATACTTTATAAATTTAGATTGGACGGCATCTGTCATTCATTGTCCTTCCCGAAAGGTTGGAACTTTGTGTTTTGTTTTTTTAAAGCCCTGTGTTAGGTTTTTAGTCCTGTTATTACGGTCTTCTGGTTTTCCCAGTAAAGACCAGCTTGATTATATTTGCAACTCCTAAATTCCTCTTTAGTCTGCCATGCTATGAGTCGATTATTTACAGCCACTGTTAGTCATTGAAATCTTTCACTTTCTTAAATTGATATTTTTTTATGGTTCTTATCTATAGATCGCAGGGGGATCTTTTATACACTACCCGAAACAGAATTGTAATGTACAGCTATGGAATTGAATAATGATCTTTTAAAACTTTTTTGCTACTATGGGGTCGATTCCGATCCTGTATTTTTTTTTCTGTACGACTCGTATCCGTAACTATTTCCGTACGAATCGTACAAGTCCCGTCCGACCCGTGAAGTACAATTCGTACAGGAAAAATACATACGCATCGGCCCGATCCGTACGAATCAGATCGGGAAAAGTTGTACGAGACAGACCCGGACACTTTTCCGTACGAATCTTAAAAATACAGTCCGACCGTACAAGTACGATCCGGACCGGCTTTCCGATTTATGAATCGTACAGAAAACGTGCCGTACACGGGGAATGACTTTACCCGCTACGAAGCGAACTTTGTACGACTCGTATCCCGGGAAAAGTTGTTCCCGGGGTGTGAGTCGTACAGGGGTACGAGTTGTACAGGCCCCCCAATGCATATGTACGCACGTTACAACAACATCGCGTATGTACGCACCGTACATACGCAATTTTGGGGTACGCACCGTACATACACAACGCATGGGGGTGTATGCCTGTACGACTCGTACCCCTGTACGACTCGCACCCCTGGGATCGTGTCAGAGTACGACTCGTACCGCGGAGAACGTCGCGTATGACCGAGTCGGACACACAAAAAAAAAGAAGCTAATACAACGAAATGAGTCATACTGAACCACGGACACTGTAAAACAGCACAAGGAGGGTCTATTCGACTCGCACAACACCACAAAACATGTCTACAGTGCACAAAAAATGGAAATGACTGACCTGGCCACAGTCAAACAGAGCGGCAAATTCACAACCACCTCTTATGACACACCCACCAAAAATTCAAACTGAGGCCCACCCACAAATGGACCAATAAAAAGGGCCCACAGACACAAACCATGAGCCTTTGCAACAGACTCACTGCAGCTAGAGAGCACACACCAACAACTGCACCCATCTACCTTAACATATACACCTTCACACAACCTCCTTCACACATACCCCCTCTTCACATTCAGACCCACACCTTCACGTTCAGACCCACACACCCACAGCCATCCACACCCTCTCCCCACACTATGCCCACAGACAAGAATCCAAAGTTCACAAGGGAGGAGCTGGAGATCCTTGTCAATGAAGTCATCAGAGTCGAGCCACAGCTGTTTGGAACATTTGTCAGACAGAACACCATAGCCGAAAAATCACGCCTGTGGCAGAGGATCGTCGATAGGGTGAATGCTGTTGCACCCATCAGAAGGACCAGGACTGAATGCCAAGCCAGGTGGTACGATCTGCGGAAGTCAGTCAAGCGAAAAATGAATGACGACTACGCCCAGAGCAACATCACTGGAGGTGGTGGGCCCCGTAGACCAGTACATTTCCATCCCTGGGAGGAGAAGGTGATGGCCCTGCTTCCACCGGTGGGAGTAGATGAACTTCAAGGGCTTTCAGAACCTGGTGAGTACACAAACAACTTATGTAACATGGAGGTAATGGCATCCACACCCCAACTACACCAAATGCACGCAACTACCCCCAAGCCCTCACCGGCCAGAACCACAGTAAAAAACAACGCTAATGCCACTAACATGTGTATGCCCCATTGAGAAAGCAAGGCCAAGCTATGTCCCATGCTACACGAAGCACTAACCCAAGAATGGATGTCCAGCATGATGGGAGGGTGGGTGTCACAAAATGCATTGTTGAACTCCAAATCAGACACAATTGCCCTCATCCCATATGGCCCAGGTACATACCCATGCACCATGCTCAATGCACAGGGACTGGGAAAGTACTGACAAGATAGCTGACACTTGTTGGCCCTGGTGTAGGCAGCACAAGGCCCTCCTGTGACCAGTGCAAACACAAACACCAAGACAACAAAGTCAGATATCTACGACAGGAACTCACACTCACTGTCATGGCAGCATGCTGCATGGGGGGACAGCGACATCACCTGGGAGCCCCAGTGCCGAATCACACTTCCCCCACCAGCAGACCCTGTCACACACACCCCTTACACAAGCAGACACCCCCGGGACAGGCAATGGATTTACCCACTGTCACAATGGACATGTAACACAACAAGACCAATACATAGCCGAAGAAGCATCCAAGCCAAAAATCAACATGTCAAAGACTCAGGAGAACATATCAATCTGTCCCCCGCAACATACCCATCCACAAGTGAACATTGAGGAGAATGCTAGGCACATACAACTACCTGGAGGAACAGTGCAAACTTGAATGTGTATGAAACATGGATGTTGCATGAAACAGCATTAACATTGTCTTTCTCTCACACACAGGGCAACGTGATGAATCTCCCCCCAACAATGGGGGTGAAGAATCACAGTCCCCGGCTCGGGAGGACCCTGATCCCACCGGCAGCGATGCCTCTCAACACTCCGCGGATGACATCGACCGACCTGGACCCTCTGATGTCCAAGCCCCTGCAGCACCTGGTTCAGGAACATCTGTGCCAACCACCACCCCCATTCCTGCCACATCCCAGGAGACACCGAGGAGCTCTGCCCGCAGTGAACAACTGTGCCAGTCTGACCAGGAGGGACAAGGTGCGCCGGGCACCCAGGAGGAAGCAGGCAACACTGCCACTGCCATCCCTCAGGGGTCCCGTAGACCCGATGTGCCCACAACGGCAGGCCAGGCTCATGTGGGCAGGAGTGGTGGGAGTGTAGGCAGGCGGAGGCGAGAACCTGACCAGCCAGCTGAAGGGACCGGTATGTCACACATACACAACATCATGGACGCATACCGGCGTGACACCAGGGAGATCAGCCAGGTAGTGGGGACCCTCACAGAGATAAAGGGGACCATCACAGAGATGAAGAACCAGCAGGCCGAGCAACACGCCAGTCAACAAGAACACCAAGGATGGATGGAGGCAAGACTGGTTGAGCTCCTGGCGGTGCAAAGGGACATAAGCCATTCACACCGTCGGATCGCCGACAACATGGGCAACCCTCCCTGTGCCACCAGGCGAAGACCACCACCAGCCACAGGGAGGGAGGAGGAGGAGGATTTGTCCGACGGAGCGTCCCAAGCATCGTCAAGGCCTGCATCTGAGGGACCCCCGAGGAAGGTGGGTCATCCACGGAAAAGACCGTGAGAGGCTGCGGCCCATCCACATCTCCCAGGTCACCTGGCCTGGCACCAGGTCTTCATGTGCGAAAGCATCACCTCATTGACTGACATTATCTGCCACATGGACTTGCTGGTCACAGTCTGACTAATGATGCCAAACACTGTGGTCTGGACTCTGCTGACTTCAATGCCAAGGATCCCATCTCCCCCTGTGAACTTTGGATTCTATGGTCCCTGTATTGCACCTTTTTCTTTGCACAAATCACGCCCCAGACCTATGATACAAAAAACAATAATTGAAATTTTATGTTGCAGTCATTTAGCATGAGTCCACAACATACGTGTGGGGATATGTCAAAGTATGCCTGAGTGTGGAACTAACACCAGCCATCCATACACTGGGATCTGAGTCCGGTCGAGGACACACATGGGTCACAATGTATCATCAAATACAGACATGGAGCCCAATACTCACCCGTGATGGCCTCAAGCTGCTGAGGGGGGGCTTGTAATACTGCTCGGACAGACCAATTTGGAACAGTATCATGAAGGCATAGAGGTCATGGGTCATGTGAAGTTGCCCGGGGAGGGAGTCCCAGGTCTGTTTGGCGAGGTGGGAGAACTATCTCCTGCATGCAGTTGTTCTGTGGATGTGATGAATGGTGGCCAGGGCAAGGTTGGCTGCACGGAGTTGGGCTAACGGGGTGTTGGATGACAGATGTCCAAGATCGGTTTTGGGTCTGGGGTTGTGGACTGCCTCCTGAGTGTGGTTGAGGAGTCTGAAGGTGATCCTGCAGCAGACAGTGAGCCATTGTAGCTATCTCAGGTGGACGGTGATGTGGCTGGGGCGGGGGATGTTGAAGATGAGGTGTGCGGATGCACCCTGGATGTGGACAACTTCTCCTGCAGCTCTGCTGTTGTTCCTCCGTAGAGGGCGTTGCTGTAGTTGACCCGGCTGGTGTCGTGGACCTGGGGGACGGTCTGTATTGCCTTGGAGTGGATCTATCTGTGGATCATTTGCAGCATGCGGAGGGTGTTGCAGCATGAGGTACAGATGCTGTGGAGTTGCATGGTAATTGTGAGCGATGAGTCCATGATGAACACCAGCTTGCGTGCGTGGCCACTGGGTGCTGGTGCGGTGCCCAGGCCGGTGGGACACAAGGAGTTGACCTAGCCGTAAGGGGACAATCCTCGGATGATGACCTCAGTCCTGTCCAAGTCCAGCCTCATGTGGCTGATGTTCAGCCATTCATCAACGGATCTCATGCCTTCTTGAAGGTTGGATCTGGCAATGGCTGGGTCTTTGGTGAGGTTGAGGAGCAGCTGGGTGTCAATGGCATACGAGAAGATGATGAGGTCGTGTGCGCATGTGATGGTGGAGAGGGGGGTCATGGAGACATTGAAGATCGTCACGCTGAGAGATGAGCCCTGGGGCATGGGCCAGATGACCCCAGTGTACTACATGCTGAACGGTGGAGGCCGACTCCCTGGGCCTTGCTGGTGAGCTACTTGGTGATTTAATCCTGGGCCCTCCTCTGGATACCAGTGTTGGAGATGTGTGAGCTGACAGTTTGGTAGCACATGGTGTAGAATGCCATTGAGAGGTCAAGGGAAGTGGTCTCACTATTGTTGAGCAGGGCAAAGTTGTCGTTGTTGGTGGCAATGATGACGGTTGCAGTGGTGTGATTACTGTGGAAGATGGTCTGGTGCCGGTTGCCTGGAGCTGTTTGCGTGGAGGAAGTTTGTCAGTTGCTCACTGAGTGTCTTCTTGATGACATTTGCTGGGTAGGGAAGCAGGGTGATGTTCCAGGAGATCCTGTGGTACTACCGTCCGTTGTTTAAGGAGGGCCTGGGTCTCTGCATGCCTCCAGCTCCCATGGAATGTGGCAAACTCAAAGGAGACATTCATTACGTGCTGGACGTGGGCTTCAAGGATGGGGAAGATGTGGTTGAGATGTTGTGTGGGAAGGGGCCTGATGGAGAGCCAGAGTGGATGGTGCACATGAGCCAGGTGGTGTATTTGCTGCTGATGGGAGTCCAGAACCTGAGTGCTGTCTGCCTCTGTGTGCCAAGGCTGTCGTGTATGTCCATGAGCTTGCAGTGGTAGAAAGTTTTGGATGGAGAGCTGCTGTCAGTTCACTCACAATGCTGATGAGCTCCTTGATGTCGTGTGTTTTCGTGCCTCGGTCCTATCTGAAGGATCTCCACTTGTCCTTGCTGATGATATGGTGATGGCTGTGTGTGGCGTTTTCCAGGGCTGTAAGGTAACTGATGGTTCTTTGTGTTGCAAGGTTTGCACAATAGTCTGGCTAGATCTGTATGAGTCCAGTAGGCCTGCCTTGTCCCAGGTGGCTTAACTGTTGTTGTGCCTCACAGGAAAGTCCGTCAATGTGGCAAGATTGTTGGATCAGTTGCTGATCCAGTGTGTGAGGTTGCAGGGTGTGGCGGTGGTGTTTGTTTGAGTGTCCCACACAGCTTGTCTGTGGTGACTTACATCAAGCATCTTTGGGGGATCCGTAGCGGGGTGTGGGGCAGTGTGTTGCTTGTCGGAGACGTGGATGCAAATGTTGATGGACCAATGATGGATGGTGGTGTGGTTCTCCTCCAGCCAGAAGTTACTGGCCCCCAGCCACATGTAGCCTGTGGAGGTGAGGGCATGCATGCAGATGTATGTGTTGATGGCTTAGCAGAATTGTGGATGCAGGCCTGGAGATCTGTAGATGAGTGTTACTCTGAGGGCTGCCAGGGGGTTGGTGCGAAACCGGATTTGTGACTCTGAGGGCGTACTTGTGAATAAATTGCAATTCATCCTCCGGGATTGTTGATGCCGTCCCTGCGGGTGATCTTGTATCCGTCTGAGATGGCAATGAAGAAGTTGTGTGCTGAGGATGCTTTTATCCAGGTTACTGTCATGAAGGTGATGTGTGGGGCTGTTGTGTTGAGGATGTAACAGAGTCCAATGGCGTGCTGGTGGAGGGAGCGGGTGTGGAGTAGGAGGCACATGACCTGGATGTTCTGACAGGGTCTGCTAGGCGGGGCAGCGCTGTGTAGGCAGTTGGAGTTGCACACTCAGCATGTGAAGGTGTTGTGTGTGCGCTTAGGGGTTGCCTGATAGCAGGTGGTTGATTGTCTGGTGGACATTGCTTGGAGGGTGGCTGCAGCATTAGCCTGTTGTGTGACGTGGGTCATGCAAGGACCAGAGGGTCGTGCACTGTGCACGTTGCAGGTTCTGACGGTCCTTCCTTTGGCGCAACAGTGGCACAGACAAGCTGCTGCCTGAATTAAGAATGGGTGGAGGGAGGAAGGGAGGAGCATCTTGGAGGCGTGTGGGTGGCAGAATCAGGGCACTCGGTGGGGCGCTGCCGCAGGGGAGGCAGCAGCAGGCGGAAGGGGTGAGAAACTAGGCAAAAAGTAGCACACAAAGACAAGGAGGTCAGAAAGGCACAGTGCAACAGGTGTATGTAAAGGAAGGATTGTCAGGTTACTCATGGGTCACTCCGGGAAAATGGATGAACAATCACCAAAAATGATGGCCACAGGATCAGGCAACACAATGCCGAGCTGCGCACAGGAGACACACCGTCAGAAGCGCGTTGACGACCCGTTGTGGGGAGCAACCTGCACAAATACATACACAACCAGGTACTTCATGCACAATAGAGATTATTAGCCATGAAGAACTGCATGCATGTTGCCGAAGTACACATACACTCATATGCACAATCTTTGACAATTATGCCATAGATGACGCATGCAAAGTGGCAAGAGATCTGCAGTGACAGAGATGAGGCACTTTGGATTGTGGTAAACACCTTTATTACACAAACTCACACAAAGGGATCAAGTATGTGTTGATGCCATTCTGCATGAGCCAATGTCCATGGCCAGTGACATTGCTCTGCGGAAAATAACAGTCATGTAATGAGTCTGCCTGTACTGATGGTGATCCAATGTGCACATGACTGCCTGTGGCATGACAAACTGGCACAAAGGGAAATGCATCCATATGAACAGACTCACAGGTCAGTTGACATAACATGTGGGACATACGCTGGACCCCCCCTTCACATAACGGATGTTGGAAATCCCAATGAACTGGCGCACAAGTTAAGGGGATGAGCCAAACACATCCTGCTGCACACGGAGAGGCTGCATTCCCCATAGAGCCTGTTGTTGTGATGTCCCACACTATGTCCACCCGTAGCATCCACAATGTTTCAAAGGCAAGGTTTACACACATTCATGCCTTCATCAGACTCCACACTCCACTACAGATGACTGTCAAGAAGGGTGACTATCATGTCATGGGAGTGATGCTACATGTTATATGCTCCATGGTGAGAAGACATGTATGCATGGTACAACAACATGCACAGAAGCAGTCCCCACACATTCCCAACTCGTACCACCACCAAAAAGCCTTACTGCAATCCTTACCCAAACTGACATTTCCACATGTCCGTGCATGGAACGCTGATTCAGCACACATTGCAATCCTCATGAGGAATAGCAGGAGGACAAAGATGACACGAGCAGACAACAGACGCAAAAACCTGGGAATGACAGACACACAAGAAGTCACCTAAAACAATTCTCGCCGCACACATGGTCAGTTACGGAACATGAAAAATGTTGGACACATGCAAATTTCAAATAAAGTCTCTCCGCAAAACTGTGTGGCATGACATCATCACTCGAGTGACACATCAGAACACACATCAAAGTCACTGTGCATTCAGTCAGCTGGACACACACATTGCAACACATGCCACTCAATGCTACAAGCTTTCACACTCATACCCAGTGACTCACCATTATGAGTAGAAGTTGCGTATGAGCTGACTCCGGATATCATCCTCCTCCTCCTCCTCCTCATCACTTGCCACGTGACCAAGCCCTTGATCCTCCACGGGTGGATGTTCCTGCTCATCCGGATCCAGGATGAGTGGCACTGCCTTCTCAACTGCCGTGTTGTGCAGCATGCAGCATACGATGAAGATTTTACAGACCTTCTCCGGTGCATATGGGAGGGACCCCCCTGTCTTGTCAAGGCACCGGAATCGGCTCTTCAGGAGGCCAAACGTCCTCTCAATCACTCGCCTGGTCTGCCCGTGTGCATTGTTGTACCGGTGATCTGCAGCTGTTCTTGGGTTGCGGATAGGTGTCAGTAGCCATGGCATGTTGGGATATCCAGAGTCCCCTACATGGAAACATCATGTAAATAAGTGGGTCAGGAGATGCCGTAAGAGCAAAAGATACCGCAACACACAGGACAAACAGAGTATACCCACCAACAAGACATCCTTGTTCGTTGTGCAGCCGCAGCATCATTTGTGGTACCCTGCTACGCCTCATGATGTAGGCATCGTGTGCTGATCCTGGAAAACGTGCACAGACATGGGAAATCAGCATGTTAGCAAGACACACCACAAGGGCATTTATTGAGTGGTAATGTTTTCGGTTGCGATAGGCTTTCTCCTGTGCCTGTGGTGGTACCAAAGCCACATGTGTCCCATCAATGGACCCAATGACATGGGGCATCCATCCCAGGGCATAGAAATCACCCTTGAAATATTTCAACTACTCGGGAGTAGGAAATTTGATGAATTCATCAAGGTGCTCCAACATGGCTGCCAAAACATCACGCAGGAGACGGCTGAACATTGTCTGTGACATCCCACCAACATCAGCTACGGTCAATTGAAACGTACCTGTGGCAGAAAAATGTAGGGCTGCCATCACCTTCATCTTCAGGGTCAGCGCAGTACCTGTGTCGCGGTTGGAGGTGTGGTGCCAGCTTGTTAGTCAAGTCCTCAATCAACTGTCGAGTGAATCTGTAATGTCGGATGCAGGCACGTTCCCTCATGGCAGCCAAGTCTGGAATTGGTCTTGGGACAGGCGGTGCCCTGCAGGACATTGTTTGGAATAATGAGGATTGAGAGTCTGCCAACATAAATGTCAATGGACATAGCACATGCTAAACTGCTACTAAACATCAGGTAACTATGGAGTCTGGTGTGTGCAATACATCCAGGTCACATATGCCAGCTTGCTGGCACTCCTACGAAAAGCCAGATACACCTGTTGATTGTCAAGTCTACATAACATGCCCTGAAATGAGCTGGGGGCCAGTCTGAGTGAACAGCCAGAGATATCACCGGAGTGACACACCTCCACATATCTGCATTGGAAGGATGTCATCTCATCCAGACAGCTGACTGCAAGGCACACGCACAGGTCACATGGAATGTCAAATGTACATATCAAACACATTGCGATGAAGGGGTACACGTGACAACAAAAAAACACAGCCATTGAAACGACGCAGACATGTATGCCTGGGAAAATATGATGTCCGATGCACACAGACCCTACAGCCGTGGGAATCCACATGTGGCATGGTGTGCTTAGATGTGTGCCATACCCATCTCCACACAGACCCATGTTGGATGCACCAACAGCAGATGCAGTTGACGGAACACTAACAGCAAGCTCATGGGAACACATGACACACACCTGACATAGTCACATAGGGGCACGCTGATCGTGACATGTCAGTTGATAGAGAGTCCCTGTCCCTGGAATCAGGAGACAGGTGCGGTGGTGATGACTGTGCCATCCCACTGCTGCTGTGCATGACACAGTTGGACTACAGACACACATGTGGCAAGTGTCAAAGTGATATGTGCCACATAGCGCCCCATCACACATGACATGTGTACACAGGTTATCACACATCAATTGTGCAACTAGATGAGATGACCTGTGCAATATCACTGGCTGCCACACCTAGGGCCTGCACATGAAAGTATGCAATGACAAGTACTTGATGGACATCCTTGTGCGACTCGTAGCCCTCCATTCCTGGCGTGTGTACGCCTCGTATCACCATTGTAAGCGTGTGAAACGCACCGTACCCCCGCATTCATTACATGTGTACGGCTCGTATCACTATTGTACTGGTGCCGGGTACGTGTGAAACGCACCGTACCCCCGCATTCATTGCGTGTGTACGGCTCGTATCACTATTGTACTAGTGCCGTAGGGGTACGTGTGAAATGCACCGTACATGAGTGTGAATTTCAAAATTACATAGGGGACAAGTATTAGGCCCAAAATGCATGCTGGTTGTCATGGATACAGAGTTTTCAGTTGCAATGTGTCCATCAGGTGTCCTGGAACAGTCAGTTGGCCAAAAAATAAAATGTTGCAAAGTGGTTGTTGACTTGACATGATGCTCAAAATTTGAACGATGCAAATGCGTGTCATTGGTGTATGTTTAAAGGGATTGGAGGAAACGTACGATGAGTCTGACCAATCACCATGTACTCCTCTAAATGAATGCCCCTCAGCAAGACAGATATAAGGCAGCCAGAACCCATGAGAGGGCACTTGCGTGCACAACTTTCGAGTCGACCACACTGCTGCTGTCTCTGCTTCCTCTGGACCATGTCGCGTACTGTGGAGAGGGCCCATTCATTCACCCTAGAGGAGAATGAGGTGTTGCTGGACTGCTTCCTCCCACAGTACCCCAAGCTGTATGGGAGAGCAGGGGAGCAGGTGAGTGCTGACTCCACTACCTTTGCCTATGCACCTGTTGTGTGACTGTCAATATTGTGTCCAGGTGGGACTGACATGCTATGTGAAACGAAGCGTACACCTGCATTCATTGCGTGTGTACGCATTGTACCCATGGTGTCGGTTAGAATCGTATCACTGTTATAATGTTGCCATAAGCGGTGTAAAACACTACCTTTGACTGTGCACCAGTTGTGTGACTGTCACTTCTGGCATTGTGTCCAGGTGTGACAGACATGCAATGTTGTTTAGAGTGGGTCACAGAGGGGGGACATGCTTATGTCTCTCATGCAGAGCATGATGTAGTTCCTGTGTGCACTCCTCACTTGCATTGTGCTTACTGTGACATTCACTGCATAGTGCATGACATATTCAGCCTGGCAAATCCTTGGTGGCTTTTTTTCCTTTTGTCCTGAGGTGATTCAATGGTTCCCCCGGTGTGACAGGTGACTGTACCCACAGATGTGTACGAGTTGATTGGACCTGTGGTTAGAGTGTCCAAATGATGTGTACGACCTCATGGACATTGATGTGTGTGAATGTTCCTTGTCATGTGGGTGAGTGTCTATGTGAAGTGTTGCACCACAGCTGCATGGAGGAGGCAACAGCTCTACCCATCTGATGTGAGAAGTAAGTTGTGCTGTGTGTCTGACTTGCAGAGCTAGCACGACACCTGTGACACCCCACAGGCAAGAGGCACATGTGCAGAGTGAGGGTTGTATCCGCTGTTGTCACTGACAGGTGAGTGATCTGTGCCAGGGTGTGTCTGTCTAGTCTGCTGAGGGTGCGTCAGTGGAGTGGGACATGTGACTGCTTGGAACTTGCTGTCCATCAGCCTGCTGTTGCATGTGCTGCACAGTGTGTGCCATGATCAGTGAGTGTGTCGCACCCCTTATGTCACATGTTGACTTTCAATGCCATGTAGTGCATTGGGGCTTGCACACAGGCCAATTCCTCATCAAGAATGATGCATTTCCTGTCAGCATCCTATGCCCTGTTCAACATATCAAAGATGTTCAAATGTGTGTCTCTGGGACATGGAGCAGGTGTAGTGATGTTGTCTCACTTTGTCATCCTGACAGGTAACTGCCTACGAGAAGATGTTGATCTGGCGGGACATTGTCAGGGCCGTGAGATCGGCGGGGGATCGTCGTCGGCGCCTACCACAGGTCAGAAAAAGGTGGCAGGATATCCGGTGCTGGACCCGGCGGATTGCCCGGGTCCAGCTGGGGATCGACCCTCCTGGCCCCCACGGCGGGCGCCGACGCCTGACCACCCACATGACCTGTGTCCTTTCAGTGGTCTTCCCTGACCTCGATAGGCAGTTACAGGAGAGACTGCAGCAAGGAGGGGGTAGGTACATGGCTGTTTGTTGTGTTATGTGTCACCAGCTTTTTTAAGTGCTCTGTAGCCTGGATACACTCCCAGAGTTTATATGTGCAGTGCATTTTCTGTTCCCCAATGTCACCTGGTGCTCTTTTTCATCCCTTTCCCTCCTTGACATGTGTCCCCTGGTCTGTGTGTAATCACATTTGCACATGGTCATCTAGGGTGCCAGAAAATCAAAGTGCACATTGCTTTCCGCATCATGTGGGAGGGTGGTCTGTGACATATTTTGGAACCTTGCCTGTGCCATGACCTGTTCACTATGTTGGGGGTCCATATTTTTTGGCACTGATGATGAGTCTCAACATAGGAGTGTGAGGTTTCAACTGAACACCCTTGCAGCATGCATGACAAATGTTGTGGCCTCAGACATGATGTGCATGAGTGGGAGATATGCATAGTGCCGGGACGGTTGCTCATGGTACAGTCAGCTCATTCCAGGACCACGGAGCGGTGTGCCCACTACAGTCCCCTGAGACACCCTGGCCTCCTAATCATGTGTGTCATCCAACACTGTGCCCATTCTCTGTGGGTTCAGCATAGGTCTGCCTCTGTGGCATTGTTCCCTGGCCTAGTTTGTATTTTTCCAAGGTGTGCTACATGTGTCCACTGGACAGGGATACATCATTTGGCTTGTGCATACTCACACTGGGCAGTGCCTGTGTGGTTATTCGTCACAAATATGTGTTGCCAGCCCCACAAGGTGATGTTGTGTCAATTTAGCAATTGTTGCTGTACAGTTTTTGTAACCCTGATTAAGAGGTGTCACTTCTTGATCTGTATCAATCACATTGGCTCAGGTATGGGGGGGTTGTGCGGGAGAGGCCTACATGGGCACCCCTGATTTTTCCTTGCCAGGCCTGACCTGTGAGTGAGAATTGGCTGTACAAAGAATCACCGTGCAGTGCCCCTGTGATGGTGGCCAGTGCTTAATGTTCGTGCTTTGCAGCCTGTGTCATTTTTTTCAAAACATGATTTCTGCTCATACATTTTTGGCACCTGTGTGTGGTTCAGATGCAACGCAGTTTGGTCTTTGTGTGCTGACATCTGTGTGGACATTCTGGCTTGCCATGAGGGTGTCTCCACAGTACAGCTATGCTTTTTTACAACACAATTGCAGGCCCATTAGCTTATGCATTGTCCTGGGTTTGGACTTGTGTGCCACTCCACATGACAGGCAGTAGGTCATATGTGTAGCCAACTGTGTCATCAGGTAACGGATGGCCATGTGACAACTGACATAATTCAAGTTGTTTGTCAAAAATGATTGTACCTTGGCACTCAAAGCACTTGTCAGCAGTTCTTCATGTTTTAAATGTGGTAATTTGATGATTTGTGTTAAGAACACTAATGTGCCAGCATGAAAGAAGTCTCCCAAGGAAGTGCACACCAAACGAGATTTCCACTTTCATGGAACACGCTGGCACCTTTTCAAAGAAGCCACTGTTAGAATTAAATGGTGTTGCAGATTATCCATATACATGTTCCCACAGTGGTCTTGATTTTGTGAAACTCCTTTGTTGTTGGTGATACAAACTAATGAGTGTCAAGACATAAAGACCTCCGTGGGCCCATGTATATGTACTTTCTGCAACACCATTTATTTCTAACAGTGGCTTCTTTGAAAAAGGTGCCAGCTTCTTCAATGACAGTCTAAATGTAGTTTTGTGTGCACTTCCTTGGGAGACATCTTTAATGCAGGCACATGAGTGTTCTTTTCACGAAATGGCGAATTGCCACATTCAATACATGTTGATTGTGTAAAGTATTGTGAGTCCCAAGGTACCAACATTTTTTCGTTTTGTGTTCCAAAGTCTCTGAGTGTGGTGACACCTTGAGTATTGAGGTGTGTTAGTTTACCTTGGGTGCACCACTACTGTTTCTTTCAGGGTAAACAAGAGGTGGTATGACTTCATTGTATTGCTGTGCTCACCTGTTCACAGACACTAGCTTCTCAGTGTATTTCTCATTCAAGTTGTGGCCTGGTGTGTTCTTTTTTTCCTTGTGTCCAAGTGGCATAGTGGGTCTACCAACTGGGCAGTACAGGGCTTACATATGTGCGGAGTAAACTAGCTGTTACTCATGATGCATTGCCTGATATGCACTGTGACCCATTGTTTTTGTCCTCATGTGTCAGATGTATACAGGTGACTGATGCATTTCTGTTTCTTCTCCTTGCCCACAGCATCATCATCCGAAACAGATGGAGACACCTGCACGTACCTGGAGGACGGACCCAGCGACAGTGCCACCATTGCTGTCAAGTCCGAGGGAGCCAGTGGCACGGAGGGCGAGGGGAGTCAGTTCGAGGACCTGTCTGGAGGCGATACCACCTACGACGCCGACGGGTCCGACGCTGACTTCCTAAAGGAGGCAGAGGCTGCTACACCACCTGGCAGAAGCCCTACATCTGTCCCCGCCTCCTCCGTTACCATCTCCGCCCTTCCCGTTGCTCCCGTCCCTTCTGTCCATGCAGAGGCCAACCATGTCTCCTTCGGCCCAGGCACCGCACCCCCTGCCCTTGTCACCCCTGCTGCCCTCAGTGAAGAGTCTGTGGACATACTGCGGCAGTTGCAGGTTGGGCAGGCATCGGTGCTAAATGTCCTCCATGTCCACACTAAACTGCTCACACAGATGGTGTCGTTCATGGAGGGCATGTCAGCGACGATGTGTGAACAACGCAAGATTCTGCGGTCCATGGACTCTTCCCTGATGGCAGCAGCTACTCTCCTGCAGCGCTCCGTCCCCCCTCTACCCCGGACCTATCCACTCTTCCCTCTCCCATACCTGTCCAACGCACACCCAGACAGTCACGAGCACGCACCGCACCAGACACAGGCAGCACACCCCCAAGTAAGGCGAAGCGCACACCTCCTGGCACGCACACTCAGGGGGATGTAGGCACACCCACAGGGTCTGGGGACAGACGACATACACGCAGCCACAGTCACAGTCCGCAGTCCTCACAACCCTGTCCCTCCAAAACCACTCCCCTTGGCTCCCCTGTCAAACGCTCACCCAAGCAGCTCTTTCTGGGTGAGCTGAACCTCGCCCCCACTGAGCCACCACCCCGCAAGTAGGCGAGGAACTCCCCGGGCACGGGAGTTGAGTCCGCCACCACGTCAACCCCCTCCCCCAGGAGCGCTGCACCCCATCCCTCGCCCACCTCCCAGGGGAATCCTCAGGTGCAGGGGTTCGGCTGGACGTACTTGCAGCGGTGTGCAGCACCGAGCTCGCCTCCACCTTCGGCGCTGCCCCACCCCCTGTGGTGGAAATGTCCACCCCTGCACTCACCACACCTACCCTTCCCCCTCCTGTCCCTGCGGTGCCTGGTACTGCCCCAGATGATGCCCCACTCCCGTTCGACGAACCTGGAGGTTCATTTGTGCAGGCAAGCTAGGAGTAGACGCGGTCCCCTACGTCCCCCCTTGGACTTAACATATGGACTGGCCATTGGCCTGTGTAAATAGTCTATTTGTTGAATTGGTTTTTTTGTGCTGAATAAAGCCTTTTGTTTTACTTTCAACACTATTGCATTTCAGGTACTTGATGTTGGTGATGAGGCTCCTGGAGTTGGTGTTCTGGTGATGTGTTAGGGTTCTGAGAAATGTTTTTGTATGATGGTCATGAGGTGGACCATGGTATCTGTGTGCCATCACAATGTCTCTGCAAAGAATCATTGGTAGTGTGTGTTCATTTTGTTTTGAGACATTGTCCCAAGGAGTGTTCCTTCCTCTGTGGCACCTGACATCTTCCTTGCAAACAGTTGCACAATTGTTGTGCTGACCTGTGTCAACATTTCCGTTGTTGGTGACGGATCCCTTCAACAATGGCCATGCCTGCTCACCGATGTCTCCTGGTGAATCGTCTGTGCCATCCTTGCTAGTCACTATACTTGTGTTTGGGTAGGGGTGTGCATAATTTCCGTTCCGCTCGTGGAAATTGCGAAATTTCGACATTTTCGCGTTCCGCGTGGAACGCGAAAATGACGAAATTTCCGCGATCCGCGGCTGGAACGGACATATGCAGGCAGGACACAGGTGCAGGACAGTATTCCTTCTGGCACGATGCTCCTGTCACAAAAATTAAACCTCAACAGGAAGCATTACAGATATAAATAAAGCAGGTGCCCGAGTTGAAGCTCAAATTCAGTAACGCATTAATCAGCACAAAACATTCGGGTGCTAGGTCGAGGCTGGGCATGTGTGCTTTTTTTCTCCCCATATCTACCGTCAAAAATTAGCTGCGATCCTTGAGGGAGCTCTGTGCATCCACAGGAGAGCCACCCCTACAATCAGCATAAATGGATGAGCATTATGTCTGCCCACTTATGCAGATCTAAGAAAAGAGCCTTCACACCTGTAGCCCCTAGCCTGGCAAGGACAGGGGGTCGGGTGTAATGCAAAACAGAAAACTGCCACACATAGTGTTACTTTAGTAACACAATAAACTCAGTGGAAAGAAACAAACTTAAGTCAGTGGTGTTAGAGCACCATACATCTGATTTCATAGCATAGGTGTAAAAATGATCTTATCTGGTATGTCAGTGAGCCCATGGTGGGAAGAGGCAGTGTTGCATGTGAATATATATGAACGATACTAACGCTGGAGAATATAGTTACAGATAGGTAACTTGATTCTTCTACAACATTCATCGGTTCACGTCCTCGAATTTGACTATTACATAGTATCAAGCTCTGGGAAATTATGATTGCAGCCACCCACTATGGAAAAAGCTTCAGGGAAAAAAGTTGTCCCCAAGACTGCAGAAAGTACCTCAGACAGTGAGAGGTAGTATCGATTCTTTCCAATATGAGTCTTGCATCCCTGTGTATCTACCGTGTCCACTGCACGAAGGTTATCTTCTGTTTGTAAAAAAGCTTTTGCTGCAAACCTTGAACTGAAACTGAAAACTGAAGCCAGTAATAGCTGAGCTGAGTCACACATTTCTGTGCTGATTTCAAGAGAGATTTCTATGTGCTGAAAAAAGATTACAGTAGACAGTGAGACACCCTGAAAGAAGATGTAGCAGAAAAAGTAGCAGGCTTGCATATTAGTCCAAAAGAACTTCAGGCATTAAGCAAATACAATTCCACAATACATACCAGAGGTGGGCAATGTCTTCCCGCCCTTTCCCCCACTATGATGGACAGCTGACTCCAGGGACCCCGGGCCCGTCGGCGCCGTGGCAACGTTACAGACACACATGGTCACTGTAGACAACTCTTCTGGCCCTTTACGCAGCTGTAGTGTAGGAAAAGCACTATACATTTACCCAACGAGGTAGCACTTACTGATTAGGCAGTAAAAAGCACTCCAGTTGAGTAGAGGTATTGCACAAAACGGTGACATCTTCTTGGGTAAATATGCAGGGCAGGATTCATTCTGGCACGATGCTCCTGTGAAGCATTAATTCAGCACAAAAAAATCTCCGCGATCACGCGAAATTTCACGTGATCGCTGTGATTTTTTGCCGTTTCGCGATATGTTGCGAAAGGCACTTTCACAATTTCCGCCCACCCCTAGTTTTGAGTATGTAGAAATGCCTTCAGGGACAAATTCACCCTTTTTCAGCACTATGCATGTGTGTAATCACGGCCTACCACACAAATGGTACTTGTTATGCAGGGTATTTGGGCACCTGACTCACAATTGTGGACATAGTTTTTTTTTTTTTACACGTACGGTCTTTTGTACGATTCATACGGAACGAGTCTTTCTGTACGAATCGTACTTCCTAGGTTGTAAGGAAAGTTTACCGGGTACGAGTCGTACAGAGAAAACGCTCCATACAACGATTCGTACAGCCTTTTGCCAGGATTGGAATTGGCCCCTATATGTGAATATTTTTGTAACAAAAGTTCTAGGGTCTTCCAATTATGATATCATGCAATTTATACTTTATTTCTATCACTTGTTTTATTTGTTAGCTATTGTGCATTGCGATCTAATCAAATTTTCATCGATGAAAATTTTTCCAAAATAAAATATCTTTTTTTTTCTTTTTCTTCTTCCTCTTCTTCTGCTGGTGTCTTAAGTGGTGAAAAGCAGGACCCGCAACATTTTGCCACCTTTGACAGTGGTAAACGGTTGGTGGGCATAGAAACCTTCAATGCATATGCAGCTTTTGGCTGGAGCATTTGTTGACATCTATAAAGTAAACAACAGAACATTTCACCTATAAATACACAAAGCAACATAACTAAACCATTAAAACATAACAGTGCACATAACAACAAAGCACTGAAAAACTGTTAGAGCAGAATGCAATGAAGGCTGATTTAGAATGTTGGGTTCGCTGTTAGACACAGAAGAGTAAAGAAGAGTAGTACTAAATCTGCATGTGGAGTAGTCATTTGTGGGTACCCAGGCTGGGGAAGATGCTACATGCATTATCCCTCCTCTCTCTTTCTTTGTTTACAATTCTCTGTCTATACAGTCATAGCTAAGTCTGCTGAGTAAAAGGAATGGAGAGTGCATAAGACAGGAGGATGGAGCTGTACAGAAAAGTGTAGCAAGAGAGTGAAGTAGGGGGGCAGTGAGGGAAGCACGGCGATGAGACAGAGGGATAAATGAGGCGGGTTGAGAGACATGCTGGAGAAAGATGGATCAGGTAGCCCAATAACTATTAAGAGATGGAATGAGGATGAGGTAGCAAAAGAGAGGCAGAGGGATAAGTAAGATGTTAGAGTGCGGTAAAAAAGAGCTAGAAGGATAATGTGTTTGGCAGAGGTTTTTTTTGTTGAAGTTTTTATATAGGGCAAACTCGACCCGAAGGTATTGGGGCGCTTTACACGAGCACCAGTTAGATCACACAAGGGCGCATTCATTTTTTGGTAGGCACAGGGAGATTAAGTGATTTGCCCAGAATCACAGGCTGTTGAGCCGAGGCTCGAACCTGGTTCCCAGTTCCAAAGTCGTCAGCTCTGGGAGTTACGCCACATCTTCACCCCTTTATGCCACATCCTCACCCCTATACGCCATATCCTCACCCCAGAGTTTGACGACTGCTTGTTGATTGTTGAGGGCCTGCAGACATATCCCAAAAGCAGATTAAGTAGCACACCCCAAAGAACAAAATAGATTTTCCGCGAGATCTGGAGGTCTGTATGAAGGGTGTTCATGAGAGAAGACCCGATGGCCCAGAGCTCACTAGTAAGCAATCCCTGCTTTTGGGGGCAAAGGGTTACCTAAAAAGAACTAGCGCTCACATGAAGGGTGTACTGGAAGAGCTTAAGGGTCCAACAGTACAGAAAGAGGGCGTGTCAAAGTTGAAAGGAACCCTGGACAATGTTAATACCAATATCACACACCATAGGCACTTTGAGCACCATAGGCACTTTGAGCACCATGTTGTTTTAATGCTCATATCCTGGTCAGAAATTAAGGTAAGGACTGTGGAATATGCAACAAAAGTCTCTCTCCTCAGAAAGCGCCCCTCCTCAGGATTCTTTGCAGCCGCTGCAGGTAAGAGTGGTGGGGTTGGCTCAGGGTGGACTTCAAGAGATGACCACAAGGGAAAAAAAAAGAATACATTTTCCCTCCTTGTCATCTCTTGTAATCCCCCCAAGATGACCCACTGCCCCACCGCTCTTACCTGCAGGGGCCGCGGCTGATTCTGTGTGTATCTCTGCTCCTGATAACTTGGACTTGAAAGAACTCATAAGGGACTGATTCTGACTGAGGTGCTAGCTCTGAGTCCTCTGCCATTTTAGAGTGGCTAGACCACCCACTGGAGGTCCTTTAGGTCCAGCTCCTGATGGTGTGTGTCCCCTCTCCTACTGATGATATGTACATTACACAACTCATTAGTGTTCTGCAGTATTACAGTGGTTTAACTGCCCTTTGGTGGTCCTTTGGGTACACCTCATGAGTTGGAAGTTTTGTGGTAGAGCTCTTCACACCTCTACACAGGGGAAGGGCCCCAACAAGAAATCTGGATCTTTGGTTCGTGAGGGCCTGAGTCCACTTGTTTCCTGAACAGAGTAAACTGACACTCCAGGGAAAAGAAGAGTGTCAGGGAAAGATTTCTTTTCATGCAGAACAGCAACCAATTTTGCTGTGCTGTGTTGTGCAAGGGGGGAAAACAGTGAAAAGTCAGATCAACCATGGTGTATAGGTGAGTGTGTGCTGTCTAGCAAAGAATTCGACTTGGAGCATAAAATGCTAGAGTACATTTCTATGCCTAGGCAAACTCATAAGGATCACACACATGCACTTTGACACACCTGTCATGTTGGTTTCTTTTTTAGGAGAAATTGACACATTTCCTTTTGTTAACACATTCGTTGATAGGCCTTTCCACCCGCCACCCCCCCAGGCTAATCATTTTTGGGTCTATTTGGCGTAGTTCGCGCTCAGGCCCCTGTAACATTTTGTCTACATAAGGTCTCCACGCCAAATTTGTGTCCTTTTCTTCCAACATGATGGCAATTTTAAAGGTACCCATGGTTTGTTGATTCCCTTGGAGGAGTCCCAGAAATTAGCCAAACTACAGCTAAATTTTGTTTTGTTTTTGGGAAAATAGTTCTGCAAATCAAAGCATCTGTTTTTTCTCAGCAAAGGGTATCAACAAAGGGTTTATGGTGCTGAAATCACCATCTTCCTAGCTTTCAGGGACTGACATACTTTTGTCAGAGAACCAACACTCTTTACCTAGTTTTGGCATTTTACAGGGACATAGCCTATTTTTGCTATTTTTCGTGCTTTCAACCTCCTTCCAGTTACTCGTAGAAATGGGTATAAAAGAAATAATGGATCATGGAATGCTATACATTTCCGAAAAGTAGACAACATTTTGAATTCAGGAAGGGGTCATTTGTGTAGATCCTTCAAGGTGTTTTTTTATAGAACAGTTGAAAATAAGAAAAATTGAAAATGAGTTGAAAGAAAAATAGCCATTTGTGCCAACGTTTGCACCTGTAACTTCTTCTCAAAATAGTTGCAAAAAAAGGGGGTACCCCTGAAAAATTAGTATTTTTCCTAGATCAGGGAAAGGATAACATGTGTGAGAAGATTTTTACAGGAAATTCAGTACTTAGTGGACCTTATCAATTTGAACATGAATATATAACATTACCCAGATGTTAATCAATATAAAAAAATGTGTTTAATGTTCAACAATATTAAACATTTTGTTCTTTTATCATTTTTTGTTAAAAATCAGCACCAATACATATTCAAAAGGTTGCTTATTCAATGCAGTGCATATCACTCAATTGCTATATTTCAGTAGTAATTCTCACTAAATCCTATACAAACTTGCTCCCACATTCATCCACTATCTACCTTGTCATGGATTGGATACAAATTTATACAACATTTCAAAGCATATGTTATATTTTAAGACAAAACTCAGTTTGTCCAATATTTTCATTGCAAATAACATTTAATCAGTGCTAAACATGATTAAGATTTTATCCATATGAGGTGTGTTGCAATTCATTAAAGATTTAGTTTCACCAAATTGGATATGGCATCTATATAAGTTATAGAGAACATTCATCATGGTCATGGCTAAAAAATGGATCATATCCTTGTCCTACGCGTGTTTCGGCTTTAAGCCTTCATCAGGAAGCCATGTTTGGTACGAGTCCTTATAAGTGGAAGTTGAGCATATAGGGGCAGATTTACAAGCCCCTTGCGCCACTTTTGCGTCACTTTTTCCAAGTTAAAAGTGATGCAAAAGTGGCGTAAGGGGCTTGGAAATATGCCCCATAGTCTTTAGGGAAAATAGCTGAATATTTTATATTCTTGATGTATCTACAAACCGGTATTAGTGGTATGCAGAAACTGTGATCAAAAGAGAAGGTGTGGAATTTTATGCCACCAACAGTACCGAACACGATGAAGTTGTTTGTCTGAGCCTGAGAGTGGATGAATGTGGGAGAAAGTTTGCATAGGATTTAGTAAGAATTACTACTGAAATATACCAATTGAGTGATGTGCACTGTATTGAATAAGCCACATTTTGAATATGTATTGGTGCTGATGTTTAACAAAAAATTATAAAAGAACAAGCTATTTAATATTGTTGAACAATAAACATATATTTGATATTGGTTGACATCTGGGTAATGTTATATTCATGGTGAAATTGATAAGGTACACTAAGTACTGAATTTCCTAAAAAGATCTTCTCACACATGATTTACTTCTTCTAAAAATGGCAAATTTTTTTAAGCAATATACTGTTACATCCTCTGGACCCTTCTGGTTGTGGGGATATGTATGACTTGTGGGTTCACCAAGAACCCAATGAACCCAGAGCCAATAACTGAGCAGCGTCTTGCAATGTTTTTTTATTGTGTACCGGGTACATAGCAATTCATTTGAGAAAATATAAACAGGGAAAAATCAGTATGAAAGACACCTATGTATTTCTGAAATAAAAACAAAATATACAATTTAGAAACAGTAGCTATTTGCATATCTCCAAAATTGTGGGTGCCCATACTAGCATGTGAATTATAGGACATTTTTCAAAGTGACTTTTTTTTTACACATTGTCAATAGGTAATAACAGTTGCCCTACAATTCTGTGTTCCCCTAAGTGTCCCAATAGAAATGGTACTTCACCTATGTAGGTAGGCCTAGTGCTCGCGACAGGAAAGTGACCAAAACGCAACGTGGCCATCCCACATTTTTACTGTGAAAATAGACCCTTTTTTTGCAAAGTGCCTAGCTGTGGATTTTGAATCCTAGCTCTGCTGGCACCTAGGGAAATCTAGCAAACCTATAAATCTTTCGAAAACTAGACACCCTGGGAAATCCAGGATGGGGTGACTGGTCTGGCTCTTACCAGGTTCTGTTACCCAGTATCCCTTGCAAACCTCAAACTTTAATAAAAAAACACATTTTCCTCATATTTCTGTGGTGGAAAGTTCTGGAATCTGCGTGGGTCCACAAAATTCCACCCACCCGCATCCCTTAAAGTCTTTCGATAAAAATGGTACTTCACTTGTGTGGGTAGGCCTAGTGCCCGTGACAGGAAACGGCACAAAACACAACGTAGACACACCACATTTGTACTGTGAAAACTGACCCTTTTTTGCAAAGTGCCTAGCTGTAGATTTTGAACTCTAGCTCTGCCGGTAGGCGGGGAAAGCTAGCAAACCCATATATTTTTTAAAACTAGACACCCAGGGCAATCCAGGATGGGGTGACTTGTCTGACTCTCACCAGGTTATCTTACCCAGAATCCCTTGCAAACCTCAAACTTTGTGAAAAAAACACATTTTCTCACATTTCTGTGGTGGAAAGTTCTGGAATATCCGTGGATCCACAAACTTCCACCCACCCAGCATTCTAACATTTTAATAAAAACGGTATCTCACTTGTTTGGGTAGACCTACTACCTGCGACAGGAAACGGCCCAAAACGCAACATGGACGCACCACATTTGGAATTAGCGTGGATACACAAAATTCCACCCACCCAGCATTCCCCGAAGTCTTTCGATAAAAATTATACCTCACTTGTGTGGGTAGGTCTAGTGCCAGTGACAGGAAAAGGCCCAAAACGCAATGTAGTCACAGCACATTTTTACAGTGTAAACTGACCCCTTTTTGCAAAGTGCCTAGCTGTAGAGTTTGAAACCTAGCTCTGCCAGCACCTAGGGAAACCTAGCAAACATAAATTTTTGAAAACTATACACCCAGGGGAATCCAGTATGGGGTGACTTGTGTGGCTCTCACCATGTTCTGTTACCCAGAATTCCTTGTAAATCTCAAACTTTGTAAAGGACATAAACACATTTTCCTCACATTTCTGTGATGGAAAGTTCTGTAATCTCCGTGGATCCACAAAATTCCATCCACCCCGCAATCCCCAAAGTCTTTCAATAAAAATAATACCTCACTTGCGTGGGTAGGCCTGCTACTCGCGACAGGAAATGGCCCAAAACACAATTTTTACAGTGTAAACTGACCCTTTTTTTGGAAAGTGCCTAGCTGTAGATTTCGAACCCTAACTCTGCCGGTACCCAGGGAAATCTAGCAAACAAATATATTTTTGAAAACTAGATACCCAGGGGAATCCAGGACAGGGGGACTTGTGTGGCTCTCACCAGGTTCTGTTACCCAGAATCCCTTGCATACCTCAAACATTGTAAAGAAAAAAAAAATTCCCCACATTTCTGTGCTGGAAAGCTCTTGAATCTGCTTGTGTTCACAAACTTCCACCTGCCCCGCATTCTCCACAGTCTCCCAAATGGTACCTCATTCGTGTAGGAGGGCCAAGCACCAACAACAGGCAAGGGCCCAAAACGTATTGTGGAGACATCAAAATTACCTATCACAAAACGATCTGGTTTTGTAAGGGAGGGCACTAGGCCAACCCACACAAGTGAGGTACCATTTTTATCAGAAGATTTTGGGGACTGCGGGGCAGGTGGAGTTTTGTGGATCTACAAAGATTCTAGAACTTTCCATCACAGAAATGTGAGGAAAATTATTATTTTTTTAATAAAGTTTGAGGTTTGCAAGGGATTATGGGTAACAGAACCTAGTGAGAGCCACACAAGTCACCACATTCTGGATTCCCCTGGGTGTGTAGTTTTAAAAAATGTATAGGTTTTCTAGGTTTCCTTGGGTGCCAGCTGCACTAGGACCCAAAATCCGCAGGTAAGAACATTCCAAAAAAAGTCAGTGCCTAGTGGGCTTTCTGCCGCCCTGGGGAGGGGGAATCTGGGGCTATTGCCCCAATATACCCCCAAGCGGGGGGGGGGGCAGAAAGACTGTGACTATTTTTTTGGGGGGTGGGGACATTAGGATGGCCATTCTGGGTAGCCCTCACCTCTATGTATAAAACCCAGAATAATCGCTGGTGCCTAGTGGGCTCTCTGCCCCCCCCCCCCAGGGGGCAGATCAGGGGCTACTGCCCCATCTGCCTACTAGAAAGACTGTGGCATCTTTTTAGGGAGGGAGGCATTGGCACACCCACTCTGGGCAGCCCCCAACCCTGAATTTTTAAAAAATAGACCCCTGGTTTCTAGTGGGCTTTCTGCCCCCCCCCCACCCCCGGGAGGCAATTGCCCCATCTGCCTCCCGGGACAGAAAGACTGTAGCAGTTTTATGGAGTGGGGGCATTGGCTTGCCCATTGTGGTTAGCCTCCACCCCTACATATATATAAAAAAATCCCTAGTCCCTAGTGAGCTTTCTGCCCCCCAAGGGGGCAGGTCAGGGGCTACTGCCCCATCTGCTTCATGGGGGCAGAAAGACTGTGGCATTTTGTTCAGGGGGGTGGGGGCATTGGCATGCCCATTCTGGGCAGCCCCCACCCCGGACTTTGGAGAAAATAAATCACTGGTGCCTAGTGGGCTTTCTGCCCGTGGGGGGGCATATAAGGGTCTATTGCCACATTAGCCTTCCACGGGGGCAGAAAGTATGTACCATTTGTTTTGGGTGGGGGCATTGGCATGCCCATTTTGATCAGCCCACACCCCTATGTATGTATCTGGGGGGCAAAATGTCTTTTGCCTTTTTAGGGGGATAGGGTGGAGGCATTGGGATGCCCATTCTGGGCAGGCCCCACCTCTAGCCTGTTAAAAAAGAATCCCTGGTGTCTAGGGTGCTTTGTGCCCTCCCCGGGGTGGAATATTGGGGGCTAATGCCCCATCTGCTTCCCAGGGGGAGCAAAGGCCCTTGCACAAGGGGCTGCTCCCCCCTCCCTTGTACCAGTGGGTGAATCCATGCTTGGGGATCACCCTCCTGGGGTGATCCCCAAGCAGGGATCCACTAGGGAAGGGTACTATTGGCAAGGGGAGATTCTCCCCTTTCCAACGATACCTCTCTAAGTGTTTCGGTGCTCGGGGGCTGAGCTAGCCCCACAACCAATGAATGTGTGAAACTGAAACTAAGTTTCAGTTTCGTTTTGATTGTCATGATGACAGTGTGCCATGCGCGCGATCGTCATTACAAGGAAAACAGGCCTTGGGAGGTTGGGGAAGCTTTTCCTCACCACCCAAGGCAAAAAAAATGGGAATGTCTGCAGCAGAGGGATTTTCTGCACCTGTACTCATGACAAAGGGGTTCCGTCATGAGCACAGGAGCACTGGTGCTCAAGACGGAACCATTTCGTCATGAGCACCCAAAGGGTTAATGCCTGCTTCATGTAGATGTAGTTTTCAAATGCAAAGCCTGGTCTTGCTATCTTAGGAGACCTTAGGACATTGGGCTTTGCATTAAAGCTTTGGGTATTTGTGCTGACCCACCCAAGTAACACACCAGTGACACCCCATAGACACAAAGTGACACAAAGGAGAGCAAAGCACTTCTTGTGCTAAGAAAGGGCACATTTCCAGTGCAAAATAACATTTGTGTTGGGCAGTGAGTAAACACCAGTGCATGGCTATGCGGAACTTTACAATAGAGCAGAGCTAAATTAAATCTGAATCTCGGTGGCTTCAGAAACAATTGACTAACAAGGGACTGGCGCCTTCACTCCTGTTTCCAGCATGGTGAGTGTATGCCAAGGTTGCAAGAACTATGGGCTTCATTTAGAGTTTAGCAGACAGGGTACTTTGCCATATTCTCCCCCCAAATTGAGCGGCATATTTCCAATGTTCTTTTTGACGATGCAGTGTTTTTTGGGTGTTTTAGCGCCATATTTTCAAAGTGACGTTAGAGCCCCTCATCGTCACTTTTTCACTGCTAATGCCTATTTCTTTTAACGCCAGACCTGCTAGATGCATTTTCTGGGAATGATATGTAAGGTAGGCATTCTCTCGCAAAATCCATCACAAAACTGACCATGCCACACGCACAAGGATTTTTGGAAACAACGGCACTTTCGAAAAAGATGCTCAGAGTCCCATTAGCGGCAGTTTTTTACAGCGAGGGAAAAACTTGTCTAAAAAATTATGTTAATACATTGGTAAAAAGAGAAAACAGACCCAAATCAATTAGGCAAACTCAACGATGCCATGGCTCTACTGCTATTGCAGATAGGAGCATCAAGGAGACCACTACAGAGGCAGCGCAGGAGAAGGGAGCGTACTTTCCGCCGGAGGATAACCCTCATTGACCTCAGGGAGGGAGAGGTAATTTCCCATTACAGGCTCAGGAGAGAGTCCATTGTCTGCCTCCTGCACCAGATTGTGCAAAGGCAGCGGCCAACATCCCTCCGCAGGACAAACTACTATGGAAATGTTCAATCCTCCACAGCCAGAGTGGCAGGAGTATCCCAGGCATCCTTCTCCAGGTTCCTCCCCACCATCCTGGACGACATCATAAGCCTCATGCCCAAGCAGCTTTCAGTGTTGCCAGATTTTTAGACCCGTCCCAAGCCCAATGCAGCTCAAATACAAGCCCAAAATAAGCCCAATCAGACCAGTTCCAGCCCAAAAACCAGCCCAAATTAGCAAGTGTCCAATTAAGCGCAAATCGACATCAGAACCAATTTTAACGACAAATATACATTCTATTCAATATACAGATGGTGGGAGGGTGTTAACTGGGCACCTGCCTTAATGCTACTCATTTTTAAGACCAGTTCTCCCTGTGACTTTGTCATGTGAAACAGGCACTGCTCAGAAAACAAAGGCAACAATTAAAAATGTCCAGCGAACTGGTGATTAATGATCCTGCTGGAGAGCAGCCCTTTGCCTGTTTGTAGTTTTGAAATGCAGATAGGCTTTATTTTATTTGGATAGCTCAGTGGGTTACTGCCTTTGTCACAGAGATTCTTGTGTTACTTGCAGTTCAGAAATTACATTCCTAACATAGGACAGTGACTTATGAACTGTCATCAAAGAGCTGCATACAAACATGGATGGTATAGTTAGAACTTTTTTTTGTGTTACTATATAGTTAGAAATTCCCCAGTCTTTCATTATTTTAATGTTGCTCAAATGAGTTTGGGCCGATATACATTTTTATTAGTAAAGCCAACCCCCAACCACTGGGTATGCTTTAATCCCGAGTTTGTGCTTTCCCAGCCCAAACCCTCTTAAAATATACTGCCCAACAGCATGGATGACATTTAATTCCTACACCTTGTAATCCTCATTGACTTACGTGACATTCCCTATAGACTGAATGCCATACTTGTATGATTCATTGTCTCTGTATATTGTGTGTGTGATGTAAAGTACTGTGAGTGACACCCTAAACTGATATGAATAGCGCTATACAACAAATGAAATGCATATGATAGGGGGCTACAGAGACATGAAGGCACTGTTGGAGGTTGGTAGCAATGGTATCTGCTGAAAAAGAGGTCATTGATGAGGCGCCAAAAAAGACTTTCGCACTAGCGCTAAACACGATTGTGTCATGATGTCTCACTGTCACTTACCTGGTCGCTGGTAAGTCAGGTGGTCACCGGTGGTGGGTGGCTGGCAGACTGGACTGGAAACTAATGCTGCCTGGCAGGCTGGCAGCAGGCACGGTGGCAGTGGCTGGGCCTGGGCCCGTGGCTGGGCATGGGCGCTGGCGGGCCAGGGGGCTGGAGTGACTGCTGGGGCTGGAGTGACTGGGGCTGGAGTGACTGGGGGCTGGGCTGGAGTGACTGGGGCTGGAGCTGGAGCGAGGTGGGCCTGGGACCGGGCGGCTGGGCATGGGCCTGGGCCTGCTGATGAGTTCACTAGTCGGAGCCGGAGGAGTCTTGGTCTCTCGGACTCGTCGTTGTCTCTCCAGTCCTACTCCTCCTCAGTCACACACAGTAGACGTGACGTCACGTCTTCACTGCCTGCGCACTGCGCTGTGTGACTGCTGCCAGTGCTGCACGCTGCACTCCGCACTCGTCGTCGTCATCATCAACAGCATCAGCAAGCATGAAGCAAACAGACACTGTCACTCTCATAGATCGCCGCCGAAAAGACCGTGCTCCTCCGCCTCCGGTCAGCCCCCGCATTATATGGGAACTGTGGGGGCTGACCTAAAATTAATTCCCAGGGCCGTCATTGGTAGCGTTTTCGCGCGCTACAACATGACGGCCCTGGAGACCCCCCACATTGGCTAATTATTTGCCACGGCCCACGAGGGGTACGGTAAAGTTAGGTGGTGCCTGCAGCCTGCGTGGTCTGGATGAGGCCAGGGGCTCTTCTCAGTGTGACGTCATGTAGTGTGTGTGCACTGTGCTGCTGTGCAGACTTGGCAGGCAGCAGGTGCCGCGCCCGGCCCCGGGACCGGCAGGCAGCAAGTGCAACAATGTAACAACTAGTCAAGTCAACTTAGCCAATGGCAATGGCAACTGCAACATTGACCAATGACTTGTTGCGTTGTCGACCGTTGCCTGGCTTGGTTCGTTGTGCAGCTTGACTTGAGTTGCTACCTGCTGTGGCTGGCTGCTGGCTGGCCTGAAGAAGACGTCACGTGCTGCCTCTCTCTGGGTAGGGGGGTGGGTGGTGGGGGGCTGGGCGGCCGCGGGATTCGGGAATGATGATTGCTAAATGCTAATGCGGACTGTTGCTGGCCTGGGGCTGGGCCGCTGGGCGGGGCCCGGGAGGATTAAACAACTTTGATTAGGCAGAGGCAGGCGCAGGAGCAATCTCATGCATGTTATGGCGATGGTGGGCGTGGGCGCCCGCCCCAGGACAGTATTTCCCGCACAACTACATAAATCCAGCCCAAAAAGTAGCCCCCCGCCAGGCATGGGTTTTTCCCGCACAACTGGGGAAAAAGTCACCCAATTGTGCGGGAAATAGCCCAATCTGGTAACCTTGGTAGCTTTACTTCCCCAACACAGTGCAGCAACAAGCAAGGTTTTTACGTCATTGACGAATTCCCATGTGCTGGGTGCAATGAGAGAGGTGATGATTTTGGGGTCCCCCCTAACCTAGGGGGAGTACCAAGCAGAGGCCTTGAACACTAAGAGCATATCATGCTGGTGAACGATTCAGTGGTGGTCCCTTCCTCCTAGGACCACCCCAAGCACAGTTATGAGCAAAAATACAATCCCAACCAAAGGCCCTGCAAAGCATTATGGGATGAGATTAGCAGTGGGCAGTGAATATTATAGTGTCCAATATCAAAATAATTCTACAAAGAGCTGCAGTTCAACTAGTCATTACTAGATGTCCCTCACCCGTCAAATGCAAAAGCATTTAAATGATTATTACATCAATCTGCAGTTCCGTTACTAGATGTCCCTCACGAGTCAAATGCAAAAGCATTGAAACCCTTTCATGAAGCTTTTGCATTTGACTCACTGGTGCCATTTTGGCATGAGAGCAGTTGATGCCTCTGCCTCATGACACCAGCGATGTCAGCCAGGGACTGCTGGAGGACATGGAAGGGACAGTAGGTGCCTCTAATGGCTGCACTGTTGTCCCTATTGGGGGGCTGGCCACCACAGTCTCCATCCACGCTTACGCCTACTTTGCCAACCCCAGCTAGACTCCTACAAAAGTGCATTGGAAGGTAATCTGTGGGTATTCAGAGTCAAGGGGTGTGGGTGTGGTGGCAGGTGGTGCCTGTTGGTAGTTAGGCGGTTGTTAGGCGGGGTGTGTGGAGAAGCCACAATGCAGCTTACCTTCCCCATGTCTGGCAATGGTGTCCCAGTGGAGTCCAGCAGTTCTTGGAGGGTGTCCTGGTCGATGGTTGGCAGGTTGCCATCATCCCCATCATCACTGATGTCGGGGACAGGGTGCTGACCAGGAGGTGAGGGTTCATCCTCTGCACTGAGATGGGGAAATGCTAGTGGTGATGTCTTCTACATGTTGACATGGTTTAAAGCAGTTTACAAACGAAGTGCAATACATTACACTTTCAGTTCCTTATTGATGCATAGGACAGCTGTTACGCTAGGGTATGGATTGCAAATAGCACTGTATTTCCCATTCTGATGACTGGATATCAGCATTGTTGTTTCTACCACTGTGTGCCTCCTCTGAGTGGATGGGCCCTGTCCTAGTATTCAGATTCCAATCACTAACGTTCATGCCGTTTCATCATGACCAGAGTTGGTTATCGGCAGGGTGTCACACATTGTTTTCATCAGACCCATGCACTTGTGTACACACCTTCTCTGGCTGTTACAAATTTGGTCCTGGCAGCCAACTTGCTCCCACACAGTGATGGCACCGTGATAATACATTGACTCTCATGTGCGTATGACACCTATGTAATGTGTGATCATCTCCAATGGAATGGCACGGCTGGTATAGATTGAGATGTGTCAGGCAGTACCCCAGATGGTAGAAGTGCTGGGAATGGTGACATGTTTTTAGGAAATGGCACAACACTGCGGTGCAAACAGTTTAGCTGCGCCCGCGGTCATTCCACAAACACAGGAAAGCACCATATTCACATGAAAATGTTACACCACATGAATTTTCCTTGCGCTGGCATGGATAAAACAGACAAGGGCCAACACAGACACCCCTGCAGCATGGTGCAAGGGAGCCTGCATTGACACACTACTGTTTTTTATCCAGAGTCACAGGGGTGAGCACAGGGTGGCTCATATTCTAGTAAACACAGTCCATCCATGCATTTGGGAAATGATGCAGCTTGGCATTGCAGATTTGTTTGCATCGATGTCCTGCGCTTTTTTACTTGAAATATGGCCCATGGTCCACTGGTGTACATAACTTACATTCACCCCCACACCCAGTCATATATATGTAGATGAGAGAAGGTCAGGTGGTCCCTACCATGGCAGCTGACACCTGTGTGGTCTGAGCCTGCATGCCAAGACAGCTGCGTACCAGGTAGTTTAATCTAGGTAAGTATGGATGTGACTCTTGAAATGTCCCTATATGTAGGTACTACCCATGGCCCACTTAGCCCCCACTCATCAGGTGTGTTGTTTCTCCTGTGAGATACCAATTGTATGCTAGGCAATTTGAGGCTAGGTTAATGTGCATGGGCCCAGGTGAGATGGAGGGGCATCTTTCATAGACATGTGGTGCAGCACAGCACAAGAAACCATCTTGCTGTCCCAAGCTGTGTGAAATGGAAAGTGCAAGCTTGCGCAGTGTTTACAACAAGACAACCCATCCCTGTGCTTTCATTTATGCTGGTGCACATTCAGCGGGCTAACACCTACGCAGGGTCCCTTGAACCATGGTGCAAGGGTGCCTCCTTTGGTGAATGTCTGCTGTTTGTGCACCAGCAGAGGCAGTTAAGGAATGTGCCATATCTTGTAGAAAGGGTACATTGCTACCCCCATCGTTTTGATATAGGATAGCACAGCTAGAAGGCTTGCGATGCTGCCCTACCCCAACATATGGTCAAAAGGCCCATGAGCCTCCCATTGACGTCATTACTAACCATAGATGAGCCAGTTGCCTACCGTTTGGCCTGCAGACAGAACCACAGAGCTGCCTGGACTGCAGGACATTGGCCCTTGTTGGGACTTAGCCTGTTGCCGATGTAGTTCATCATAGCCAGCACTGTCCTGTCCCGCAATTCCAACCACCAACTCCTCAGAGATGACTGTGGGCACCTGCTCCTCCAAGGGATCTAGCTCCTCCTGGGGCGCTGGACTAACACCCACGGTCTGCAATGCTGCCTGTAGATTTGTTGTCAGATTTGTGCATAGCATAGTGCCAGTGCTTCCTACAATCCATCACTGTCCTCTTGACTTCAGCAATGCTGTTCACGTTGTCCACTGTGGACTGCCATATGGTGTTTCTCCTTCCCAATGACGCTTTGGCTCTGCCTCCTCCACGATCAAGATCTCATTCTACTCCAGATCGAACTTCCTCTTCCTCTTCCACTGGGACTCTGGCTGCTAGTGGGGTTGGTGGGGCACAAAAGTGACACTAGGTTGGATAGCTTCTGTTTTTATGGCTACTAATATCCCGAACGTCACTTTTTCTATGTTAGTGAGCAATATTTTTTAGCGACTTGGGGGCAGATTTATAATAACTGGCGCATCCCTGCATATCAGCAGGGATGCGCCAGTTATTTTGCGCCCCAGCTCCGCCATCATGAATGCGCCGCATTTATAATGCGGCGCACCATGGGGCAACAACGGCACAGATGCGTCACGCATCTGTGCCGTAAAAGTGGCGCATTGCAGGAGTTGCGTCGCAAGCGCGACGCAGCTCCAGCAATTCTCTGGGGGGCCCTATCTTGTTAATTCTGAGTCAATCCTTACGCCTGCTTCAGGCAGGCGCAGGGTTTTGATGCAGCATGGGCCTAAAAGTGACTGAGTGAAATCTTGTAGATTTCACTCAGCCACTTTTAGGAGGCGTTCCTGTGCCGGAACGCCCCCCCCTGCGCAGGAACGCCTACATGTGGTGCAGGGCTTTACAACGTGACGCATCTCCCAGATGCGTCACGTTGTAAGTACCCCGCACCATGGGGTAGGATTTGCGCGCCGCCGCTGCGTCACAAAAATGATGCAACGGCGGCGTAAATGAGGCGCAAGGGGCTTGTAAATCTGCCCCTTGGTGCAGCCACAATCTTTCAGGTGCTCACCTAAAGCATGAGTGTGATTTTAGGAATAAATAAACAATCTCCCAAAACACTCTGGGAGTTTTCTCTGCGGCTGTGGGGGTCATTATTATGGAGAGAAAAAAAGGGCGAACCTCCGTCTGCTAGTAATAGGGTTGATGGCTGGCTGATGTCTGTACTCTGATGGCTTATACTCAGAGTAAGTTTTCTAACTGTAGAGCAGGCGTGGGTAGCGCCATCAGAAAATTGACAGTTCTCTCAACTCAGATTAGAGTGAAGGGACTTAGGGTTTGGCACTCATGGACCCTGGCCATGTTTGTGATGGAGTACCCTGTACTCTAAATCAGGCCTTTTATTACCACTTTTTAAAGGGCAAGATTTAGCTAGCTTTTTTGAACTCACAAATGGCCCGAATCACAGATGCAGGCTGTTTGCGACTGCAAAAAAGCGTTTTCCCATGTGCCAAACCCTTTTTTACGATTCGGTAACCTATTTCCAAATAGCGAAATAGGGTTTGCGATTCGCTATTAGGAAGGGGTATGTTTAGGGCGTCCCTTCCTAACAGAGACTTGCAGTAATATATGTGAATGTTTTGTGACCGAAATGGCATTGCAAAAATTTGCATTTTACTGCCTACTTCAAGTAGGTGGTAACCCATTCGTAAATGGGGGAGGGTCTCCAAGGAACCCCTTCCCCTTTGTGAATGGTTGGAAAAATATTTTTTAAGAACAGGTAGTGCTCTCACGGACCACTGCCAATACTTAAAAAATGAAAAGAAAACTTTTAATTTTTGGTTTTGAAACGTGTCCCATTGCCTTTTAAAGAAAACGGGCTGCTTTTAAAAAAAAAAATTGCTTTATTTAGATGCATTCACAGACATGGTGGTCTGCTGGCCACCATCTCTGTGATTCAACTATTCTCAAAGGGTCGCAAATTTCGACCTACCTCAAGATTATTAGTGAGGTAGGTCAATTTGTGACTCACTGGGAATAACAAACAGTGTATAACACACTGGGCCTATATTTACAAGGAGCTATCACCGTATTAACGGCACTTCATGGCAGCCAAAGTTGTGATAAATTTACCACCACTTTCACAAGTTGGTGCTAGCAGCCCACAGCACCAGTTTCCCTGCGGTGGCAGCCGCAACCACACCACTCCTCAACATTCTCAACGACCAGACAGATCGGCGATAGAAACACAAAACAGGTGTTAAGGCGCGTTAGCGCCAAGAAATCTACACCTGCTCTGACCTGGTGTTAAGTCGGACGGCAGCCAGCACCACAAAAGGGAGACCAGCCCCAGGGCCACATCCGAAGGGCAACAGATGCCATGTAGCCACACATCATGCGGCCCGGACATAAAAGAGGGCCACAACACCCACCCACACCACCCCCGGACCACCCCTCCCGCCAAAGACATGCCACATCGGCTACACAAAAACATGAACAAAATATTCTGTATGACGTCGCGCAATCACAACAGTTGAAATGCATGTGTCGTCACAGTAATGAGCATCACACATTCACTTTCGAAGCAACAAATAAAACTTCATTAAAATTAACACCCAAATCAAATGAAGACACAGTCCGTAGGTCACAGCCTGCACGACAAAAAACATGATGAGAAGGTGTGTCCTGCGCACATCAATGGTCAGAGAGAGAGCGAAGGGGAGAGAGAGGAAGAGAGGGAGAGAGAGAGAAGAAGAGAGAGAGAGAGTAGAAGAAGAGAGGAGGAGAGAAGAAGAGAGGGGGAGAGAGAGAGAGAAGAAGAGAGGGGAAAAGAGAGAGAGAGAGAAGAAGAGAGGGAGCCGCCCCTGCGCACCCAGGCCACACTGCTCACCTGCTGCCACCGGTGTGTTTCCAACTGCTTTTTGGCATGTAGTGCAGTCCATTAGGTCACACATCTGAGTCAGAGCCATCATCTGAAACAGAGTCCAAATACATGACTGGCACAGTACACACACCCGCCCATGCACATCCAGGTAGAGGCATCACAAAGGCACCCGCCACCCATGGAGCATGCCTGCCCATGCACACCCAGGCCTCACTGCTCACCTTCCGCCACCGGCGTGTAGATCATCACAAAGGCACCCGCCGCCCATGTAGCATTCCTGCCCATGCACACCCAGGCCTCACTGCTCACCTTCCGCCACCGGCATGTAGACTGGATGTCCACCACGTGCCGCTGCAAGCCACAAGCCCGGGTCCCGCGGACATGGCACCCTCCACACCATGCAGCCATGCTCCGCAGGCCACCAGGTCTCATATGTGTTGCTGGGTCTTGAATACATATTACGTACATCAGTTGTGTGTCTTTTGCACACCCTATCAGCCCAATGGGTGCCACTAAGTCTGTGACCCATAAGCAAGACCACGTGGCGGTAGGCCCGCGCTGCCCGCTGGCTTTGGCCTACACTGCGGTCCAGCAGGGCACACGAAACCTGAGTTGCCCAGACCGGCAGGACGGGGCATCATCGCAGGGTGCCCACCCGCCCAGCAGTTTAAGGTGCCACTAACTCAGTGCACCCAAAGTCACGGTCCCGTGGTGGGGTGCCTATGCCTGCCGCAATGCGCCGGGTGCGACTAACCCTGTGCTACCCCAGTCAGCGCCATGTGGTGGTTGGCCCGTACCGTACGCAGGCCTGGGTTGCCACTAACCCTGTGCAACCCCCAGCGCCACGTGGTGGTTGGCCCGTGCCGTACGCAGGCCTGGGTTGCCACTAACCCTGCGCGCAACAAAACTCATGTGCCCTTCATGATTGGGAACCGTGGCATCCGTCATCCAGTCACCACGGGCAGAGGATAATGTGATTTCATCGTCCCCTTATGTTGGCGGAGTCACATGGCCGGTGACGCCTGTGCCCGATGAGTGTGATGTGCGTGCAAACCTGCCCTCAGGGTGTGGCTGTGACATGCTGACAACTAGACCAGTGACCTGCACACCACAAGCGAGTTCGCCTGTGACGGGGAGCAATGAGGGCCCCCCCTTGGAGTGTAAGCGGAGTGGTCTGGCCCTGCCGTATGCCAGACCAGCACAGGGCTTGCCGCAACGACACGTGGGCTCTGGGCGTTGTTCAGTCCATGTCCGGACAAGGAAGTGAGTGATGCATGTGTCTTAGTTGTACTGTGCACGGGAGCCGGTACACAAAATGCAATGTAGCACCCTCTGACTGGCATCCCGCAGGATGACGCAAGGGAAATCACTGTCCCTACATTCATCCACACATGCATACATGACTGATGATGGACATGACACAGAAGTGCGTCAATGGATGTTTATTGCACATCCAGTGCAGTTATGCAGCTGGAGCGGTTCAGGGCAATGTCCAGCACACTACACACTATGGGCCCGTGGAGGGCCAGTAAGAGTCCATCCGGGGATGACAAGTCCTGCTGAAGGGAAGGGTACAGTCCGCAGCCGTGTCGCCGTGTCATTGGACACCAATCCGGAAGTGGCAGTCCATGTCGCTGTCCAAGGTGAGTGCAGCGGAGTGTATCGTCGTGGGTCAGTGCAAGGTCATGAGGCAATGTGCGGGACCAAGCAGACACAGGCTAGGTGGCGGTAATGAATGCTAGTGCCTGGTCCTTCTGACCACAGTCCCATCCACGTCCTAGTACCCGGGTTTGTGCCCTGCCCCACCTGTGGGTGTTACAGAACCGGCTGCCTCATTGTGTGCCACTGACACATCAGGGGCCTGAGTGGATGCGCCTGCCGCACTGTGTGCCACTGACACATCAGGGGCCTGAGTGGATACGCCTGCCGCACTGTGAGGCACTGACACACCAGGGGACGGGGATGTGGATGGTGTGGGGGCAGCAGCATTCATCGGCGCCACGCCTTGTGGCGGCAATGCCATGGTGGAGGTCTGTAGGGCATGATAGATCCAAGCTACATTTCGATGATGTGCAGCGGTGGCTGCCATCCTTTCCGCCTCCATCCGCACCATGTCCTCCATGAGCCTCCGTATGTGTGCCAGCTCACGGCTGGTATCGCTGGAGCCACTCTGGACAGCTGTTCTACTCTCCGTGTCATGACTCCAGCGATGTCAGTCAGGGCTTGTTGGAGACCATGGGGGGGATATAGACACCCAAGGATGGCATGCAGTTTGGCAGCCATGATGTCGAAGCCCACCCGCACCTGCTCAGCCGTCTCCATCTGACCCTCCAGCACACGGCGTTGGAAGGCCATGTGTTGTTCCTGGAGGTCTTGGGAGGGTACTGAGGCTGTGGGTGCCTCTTGCTGGGTGGTTTGAGTGGTGGGTGGGGTCTCATCGATGTAGCTGGGCTGCCCTGAGTCTGGAGGTGAGTGGCGGATCAGATGAATTATGTCTTGGATGGTTTGGGTGTCGATGCTGGTGTTGTCTTCCTTGTCATCCCTGAAGAGTGGCTGGGACTGCCCTGCAGGAGGTGTTGACGGTGCCCCTGTGATGTGAAGGGGAGATGGTGTATTACAATATGTCCACATGTGTGTAGACGCATGGTACAGGTTGACATTCAGACAGCATGGCATTGTACATTGTGACAGTCTGTAGATCTGGGCCATGACCCAGAGTCATTGTGGGTGTGCACTGTGCTCCGCTTGATTGTGCATGTGTGCCATCGTGGCCATCTCCATCTGTCCACCCAGTACCTGGTGGTCACTCACCCTGTTGCCATTGTGTTGTGTCCTGTCGAGCAGTGTCCGGTTCCCCGACTCCAGCCGCAGTCTCCATGCTGATGACTGTCAACACCAGCTCCTCCATGTCATCCAGCTCAAGCTGTGGCGCTGGGCCCCCAACTCCAGTCTGCATTGCTGCCTTCTGGTTGGCGGAGAGCTTCTCCTTGGACTTCCGCTTGATATCATTCCATTGCTTCTTGACCTCATCCATTGTGCTCTTCGACAACATTCACCTTGTCGATGATGTCCCGCCATATTGCAGTTTTGGTGCCCAGTGACACGTTGGAGGTGACGAAGAGTTGTTGATGGTGTTCCATCACCTCCGTGACTCTGATCCTGTTCGCCTGCGGATTGAACTTCGTCTTCCTCGTCGTCTTGTCCTTGCCCATCCCTGTCCCCGTGGTCCCAGGCCAGTCGTCCGGGGTGCTCGTGGGGTTGCGCTCGTCCTCTGTGTATGCTCCGGCTGCCTCCATGGTGCTTGTGTGTAGGTCAGTTTGTGTGTGGGTGTTTTTCTGCTTTTATGGAGATTTTTCCCACCTGCCAGGTGTGTGTTGCAGGCCTTGCACTGCTTATCGCTGATTTCCTCATCGCGCTTTGGCCCATCACAGGTTTTTTGGTGTTGTGGTTTGTGTTTTTATCTCCATCAAGGTGGTTTTATCGCAGTCATTGTCCGCGGTTTTGACAGACTATCGCATGCTACCGCCATGTTGTGAATCCCACGTTGTCATGGGGTTATGTTCCCGCAATGGGCTGAGATATTAAAAGTTGCGTTACGCTACTCATGCGGTAGTTATCACACGTTCTTGTGAATAAACCCCACTGTGGTACATAGCTGTTTGTGATTACCTAATAGTGAATCGCAAAAATTCGCTATTAGGTAATCGCAAACGGAAATCTATGTACACCTGGCCCTTAATCCTTACAGGAAATTATTATCTTCCTTCTCAAAAACTTCCCTTTTTTCACACCCAGTTGATCTATTTGTATTTTCATCTAGAGTTTCTAGTTCCTTTCAGTCACCTATAATTTGCTTCCTTAATGAATCTCTATCTAATGGATCATTGCATTCTTCTTTTATAGCTAATGTTGCCTCAATCACCACTTCTAAATCAGAATTCAATTCAGCACTCTCCTGCACAACATCCACTTCCATTTCCATATGAAGTCAGAAACACAATCAGCCAACACATTCTTTTCTCTCCTTGGATAGTCAACGGTGTAATTAACCTTATAGTTGCTGTAGCTTAAACTGAGCGCCCGAAATTCTCAAAATCTGCCTAAAATCACACCTATTCCTCATATTTATCTAGTATGATGCCGAGATTACAGGCACAGTCCGTTGGATTTGGGGGGGACCCTAGCACCGAGGGCCACTAGATATCGTTTCATGTGGAGGGGGTGGATCCCAGGATGAGGACTTCTGTCTTGTCAGAGTTGAAATTAAGACAGCTGCTCTTCATCCAGGTGGCAACAGCTTTCATCCCTTCTAGGAAGTTGTGCCTGATGACGTTGGGTTCATTGGTGAGGAAGAGGTTCAGCTGTGTGTTGTCGGCGTGGGAGGCGATGTAGAGTCTGTGGTTCATGATGATGGTTGTGAGGGGGGCCATGTAGATGTTGAAGAGGGTGGGGCTGACAGAAGAGCCCTGGGGCCCTCTGCAGTTGTACTCTGTCGCCCTAGAGCGATATGGTGGAAGTCTGACCCACAGCTGCGGCCCTAGCTGGTAAGAGCGGTGGGGCCCAGTGGGGGGGATTACGCCAGACGATGACAAGGGGAAATTAATTATTTATTTAATTTTCCCTTATCGTCCATTGAAATCCCCCCCACCCGGCCCCACCGCCTACTGCTCTTACCTGCACAGGCCACGGCTGCTGACCCGTTGTGTTCCACCTGTGAAGAAGGATCGGATCCAGTTGAGGCAATTGTCGCGGATGCCGGTGCCATGGTGCCATGGTGTCTAGTGGCTAGGGAGCGGTGGGAGACATTGTTGAATGCTGCCAAAATGTCCAGGAGGATGAGGGCCACGGTTTCGCCCTGGTCGAGGAGTGAGCGGATGTCATCGGGGCTGTGATTGCTTCGGAAACTGGATTGGGAGATGTTCAGGATGTTGTTTGTTTCAGTGAAGTCAGCTAGTTGGCTGTTTATGGCTTTTTCAATGACTTTGGCTGGCAAAGGGAGCAGGGAGATGGGCCCGAAGTTCTTAAGGTCTGTCGGGTCCACAGAGGGACCATCTTACAAGACATCCTGAAAAAGCATATGACTTGGGGTGGATCGATGAACAGACCAAACAGTTTCTCACTACACTAGATCCTCGCAGACCCCATCTCTACATGTTACCCAAAATACATAAAAATCTGCAGCAACCACCTTTTAGACCTATTGTTTCAGGATGCGGGTCCATTTTTGACACCGTTGGCAAATATCTGGACCATTACCTGCAGAAGTTTGTGCAGAACTGGTGGTCATATACCAGGGATACTACAGACTTCCTCAAAAAACTTGAGCTAATTCAACCCAACATCCAATCAACCTGGCTACTGTGCACCATCGATGTGGTGGCACTCTACACTTCTATTCCTCACTCCACAGGTATGGAGGCAGTTGAATGGGCCCTTCTCCAACGCAAAGACATTGACACAGAAAAAGTTTTCATTTTACAGCTACTACATTTCTGCCTTCACCATAGCTACTTCAAATGGAATGAAAGATTTTACGCCCAACTCTCGGGAACCTCTATGGGTTTTCCGGGGGCCCCATCGTACGCTAACATCTTCATGGCGATGTTCGAACAGGAATATATCATGGACATTCCCCAGTGGTGGTCAAACATCTACACATACTGTCGGTACATCGACGACATCTTTTTGGTTTGGACTAACTCACAACAACTCCTCGAACAAATGATAACCACTCTCAACTCACACAACCCCAGGATTCAATTCACTCACAAAATTGACACACAGTCCATCCAATATCTCGACGTCACTATCAACAAAAATTCAGATGGACATGGACTGACCACAACAGTCTATACTAAACCCACAGATCGCAACAATGCACTACAATTTTCCAGCTTCCACCCCAGTAACCTCATCAACAATCTACCTTACTCCCAGTTCATTAGGATCAAACGCATCTGCTCAGAAACAACTGACAGTACAGCAAAAATCAGTGAATACAAGGAAAAATACCAGGAACGGGGGTACCCTCTCACAATCATTGATTCATGTGCACAAAGAGCGATGGCAAAATCCCGTGGAGAACTACTCACACCCGTCAGGAAAACAAACAAATCGAACATAGTGTTCTTATCCAAATACTCGACCAGTTCCACTGCAATCAAAAGAATCATTAACAAACGTTGGGAACTACTAGCCAATGAAACTGATTTTAACAACATCTTTCGGGAATTGCCTCTGCATGCCTACACCAGGGGTCAAAATCTTCGAGAACTAATATCCTCCACGAAGAAACCCCACATCACCAACATCAAAAAAGGAACTATGAAATGTCAAAACTGCTCGCATTGCAACAACATCATCCCAGGAAATATCTTAAAACACCCCACCACGGGCAAGGATGTCCTGCTCAGACATACCAGTGACTGCAACACCACGAATGTAATATACGGGATCAAATGCCCGTGTGGCAAACTGTATATTGGCAAAACCGAACGGAAAATGAAAATACGACTCACAGAACATAAAAGTCGTATCAGAACTCAGAACAAAAATTCACCTCTGGCGACCCATTGGCACGAAGCATGCCATTCAATATCACAACTTAGATTCCAAATAATTGAACACGTTGAGCAACAACAAGGAGTCAATACCCACCTTAGACTCCTACAAAGGGAGGTCTTTTGGATCAAACTTCTGGACACCATGGCACCGATTGGTCTCAATGATAGGTTAGACATGTCATGTTTTATTTAATTATGAGCTGATCGACTTCACAGATAAGCCCTAGGTGGCTTCTCATAACTCAGGCAAGTGATATGCACTTTAGCACCACTAGAGCACTAAACAGTGTTACATATACATTACCCACCAGCACACTATTGTTCAAGCCACAGGTCACCCCTTCGTTTTCTTTGGTGGCCAGACCATCCTTATGTTCTTACATGACTTATCTGATCCCCACACATTTTTCCACTCAGCACCTACATTCCCCACATGTTCCTCTCGTCTAATACGAGGCTTATTCTCACCCTTCACATAGGCTGTATTCCAGGCCCTTCTTATGGTGAATCTTCTTTCTCTGAGCCGAGAGTTCTCAATTTGTTTTAAACCTCCCAGGCAGGAATCTCAGCACTCGATCTTCCCCGATAGCGTTTTGCCTCTCGTAAACGATTGTTATCCCTTCAATATTTTTCTCTACTTATATTTTTTCTCCACTTTTATATTTCCTTTTTTTTTTTACGATAGCATGTAATGAACTTTGTGTTATTTCATATTCATCTGGAAGTCTATTGACTCCGTTTCAAGATGGCGCTTCCGTGCGTTTGTCTATTTTGAAACACCAAGCTGGTTGCATTCGTTCCCAGTAGTCCGCTGTTTATGTCGAGCACTTCCGGTTTGTTTCCGGTTTTCACTTTTGAAAAAGCACCCTCGACTTGACTTTTTCACCCGCTTATCTTTTGAGGAGCTTCGTCGGTTACTCTCTCTTCTAGCTACCTTTCAGGTAAGGTTCCTGTTACAAGTTTTTTTGTTGGCCGATGTATCCGTTAACTCCGGTCACGCTTTGTTTTAAAACCTTGTTCTGTTTACTCTCTCCGTAGCTTTTTAAGCATCTCCTTAGAGGTAAGATTTCTACCCTTTGGAAACGCATTATATTCTTGCAAACTGCATCAGTCGCAAGTCCCGGTAGCCTCATTTATTCCACACGGTACGTTTGTTTATATTTTCTGTTTACTCTCTCTTCAGCTTCTAAAAGCATCTCTTCAGAGGTAAGATTTCTATCTCCTCGGAAAAATATTATACTTTTTTATACTTATTTTGTCTCAGGTTTCGCTAGCCCCACTTACCCTACATAGTCCGCTTTTTTACATTTTCAGAATCACGAGTTTCCAATCAAACAGGTAAGCGTGAATCTGGCAGTTATCAACCGCCATCACTCACGTATATCCCACAGCTCTAGTTGTTGCTGACACGGTCACATCATTGTCTCTTTCAGAGCATACTAAATCGTACACACTATCAGGTAACTCTTTGAGTGACGTTTGTTCATTATCAGATTTCTAGAGATTGAGCCCTAAACACATTGTACTCATAAGCAAATGGATTACCTTATATCTTTCAGATTGGCCCCTGACGAAGGAACCGGCTGGTTCCGAAATGCATTGGGCATTTATATTTCTGTTGTGATGTAATTTTGTTGCATTATCAGATGTTTTTAACATGTAATTGTCTTAATGTTACACATGATTTTTGTATGACACCGCGTTCTTTATGAAAACATGACATGAATTATCTTTTGGTACAAACCGCAATATCTTTATTTGTTGTTTCGCACCCAAATAACGCGAAAAGTTTTAGATAATGTGTTGTTTCTTTGTTGAAAATTAAAGCACAATATGATTTCAAAGATTGTATAGTGTCAGACTAGACACTTTGTGAACAGTGCACAGTTATACACAGGCTCTCACCCTGTCAATATCTGGTCTTTAGCACAGTAGGAGAGGACAAACTCCTACATAACTGTAGCACCGCTGTTTTACTAACGTCAGAACTTTTGACAAAATTGGTTCATCACCGGAGTGCTCTCCCTACATAACCGCTGTTTCACCTGTTCTGTGATACAGCCATGCCATATACTCTTAAGTGTATTATAACCTTGCGGTAAATGCTAACTTTGGAATGGCTGCATCAAAACATGTTGTGTTTGGTGTCAAACGCTTTGGAATACTACCCCCACCAATTCTGTCAGCGGGGGTAGCATTCCTCCCTTCTAGAGGGAGAGACATGTTCACACTGGCTAAACCTGGTAGGACTTTCCTGAGCCCTGGCATCACAAAATGGATGCCTCTGCCACATACACGGGTCTGGCCTCCTGCTGCTGACCGAAACTCTGGCAGGGGAGGCCTGGATAATAGTTTTCCTCTCGAAGGGAGGTGTAACCACCTCCCCAGACAGGCATATGTGTATTGGGGCTGGGCGGGAGCACTCTCTGGTGCTTAGACTGCACTGGGGGCACGTTTGGTGTCCCTCTGCATAGTCCTGTTCAAACCGGTTGCAGGGGCTACCTGCCCCTGCTCTGGTGCAAAACTGGACAAAGGAACCACCCCTCTTTACAAGCCCACCCTTAGTGGGGCCTTAGAGTTAGTCCATCCCCTAAACGTTCTATAAGTATAGGAATCCAGTCCCTAGGACTTTAGATTACCCTGGACAAATCTCTGCAACATATATCCTGGACCTTCGACGTTCTACTTTAACTAGAAGACTGAAGAAATCTCCCTTGGGTTCAAGGAGTGACTCCCCTGCTTGGCAGGCACCAAAGAAGCAACTGACCGGTTTGCATCGCTGCAGCTCTCGCCGGATGCCGAAGTCTTTGCATCACCAGAGGTAGATTTCAAGACTTCCCGAGGCAACCCTGAGTCTACAGCAAAGATGAGGCCTGTGGCTATCGTGGGTGATGTGGAACTGTGACCCCTGGACACCGTGATCTTTTGCAGCAACAGCATCTTCCTGGTCCTTCTCAAAGTTTTACTTTGGGCTCCGAGTAGCCCCAGCCTTGAGCACCTCTTACACCGAAGATTGCTGGTCTCCACTCCACGAGTGACCCGTGGGCCAATTTCAAGTGCGACCACTCGAGGCTCCTTTGCGATCACTAGCCCGTTGGCGAGCAGGTCCCCACGAAGTCAACTCCCTTTCTGCTTGGGCTTTCCTGGTTGCTCCAGACATGCCCTGACTTACCCTCTCTGAGTGAGTCTCACAGACCTTGCTAGTCTGTACCGCAGTCCTTTCTCTAAATTCCAGTGACTTGCCGTTGCCAGGGCTTGTTGGGTCTATTCTGGTCGCTGAAACCGCAGCACACGACAGACTTCATGGGACAGATCGAATCCGGCTCATGGACTTAGTCAACGCCCCCTGGACCTCGTGGCTGAAGAGTCAAGACACCCATCAACTCACCTGAAGCACCCGACATCTGTGGGCATTGGTCCATCCTGCCCTTGGTAACTGGCTAGTGACCCAGACTCTGTCCCCTCTGCTTTCAGGTTCCTTCCATCCCACATCCAGGCTTGGATCTCTTCGAACACTTCTCCTCTTCACGGCAGCAGCAGTTCTTTGCAGGCTTCCTTTGGAATCGACGACGCGACCCGACACCAAAAGACACCTATGCACCCGGCTTCCCTGGGTGAGATAACTCGAGTACTCCGGTGCTCCCATGGGTGCTGGCCATAGAACTTCTTAAGTCCAAAAGAGTTTGGTTCTGACTCAATTAGAAGTGTCCCTAATCTTTAAATTTCTAATCGCGACATTGCCCATAGAAGATAACGGGAACCCGCGGTTGTGTTCTCACACTGCATACAGTCCACGTGGGTCCCCTGTGTGGTTGGGTGGTTCCTTGGGGTCCCAGCGATTCTACAGGCTCTATGCCTTGTGTCTAGTTCAGTCGTGGTTCTTATACCACTTTTTTGGTATATGGTTTGGTACGCCCCTAGGGCCCAAACGTGTAATTGTGCTATTACTGATGATTGCCATCTTGTAACTTAAGTACTTCAAACTCCAGTCTCATAAAGAGACTAGAGGGGTGTGTGTTAACCTTAATACATATATTTTAAATATATACCTGGTGTGGTTGTCTTTTCATTTGATCATTCAAGAGATTATAGACTGGTAAAACAAGCTGCTTTACATTCCTTCAAGACTTAGCCTGAAGGCTGCTCTCCATAGCTACCACTAGGATAGCTTTCAATAAAGGTTGTCTTTAACCTATTACCTTAAGGGGTTGTTTGGACTGATACAAGGTGCCCACTAGAACTAGTGGGCTGCAAATATCAGGCCACCATCTCACATTGGTGTGCAGCGTGTGGGATTCCAGCTTGCTATTGTTTTACCAGATATTCTCAATTGAATTGATCAACTGAAAACGACTAAAGGTACCTGAGGTACATATAATATCAAGTTTAGCTACAGTAAGTTCTACTGAACTTAGAGTTGTGTGTTAAGGGATAGCACACCCTTTCTACAACTCAAGAGAGTTTAGTAGGCCACACTAGTGAAGGTAGTGCAATACAACACACCACATTAATAATATCTAACCAGCCAGGAACCAGTGGGTCCCTGCCAGGAGCCAGTGAGCTCCTTCCCTATAAATATGAGGATCTCTCCTTTGCTCAGCTTAGGGCCTTATGTTCCATTGAGAAGCTGAAGACAGGCAAAAGTCCATCCACTCAGCATCTCATAAAAATACTGGAGATAGAGGAGTCCTAACTTTACTACTACTAAAATGAGAAAAATCCTAATTTTAAGACTTTCGGTATTCACAGAAGGCATTTAGGAGTCCTAAAGTTAGGACTCCTAACTTCTGTGAATAGCGAAATGAGTAAGTGCCTTCTGTGAATACCAAAATGAGTAAGTCCCTTCTGTGAATACCAAAATTGTAGTAAGTTTAGGATTTTGTCTTAAGTTAGTTCTGTGAATCGTGCCCAGAGTATTTTCCAAAATGCATTAAATAAACCTGTAAAACACCCACCCAAACCCAAAACCCATGCCAAACACCCTCCTCACCCCATAGAAAAATGTTGTAAAACAAATAATAAAATACATTTTCATTTTATTTCAGAAAAATAAACTCAATATGAAAATTCCACACATAAAGAATCAAAATCATCATTTTAAAATATTAACATATATAGCAATATGTTTAATAATTCTAATGTACATTTATTATAGAATTTTCAACATCAAAATGACTAAAGGAGCACAATTTATATTATCCTAGAAAGGAAAAATGTCATTATGTTACATAGGGTATGTCTACACGTAGGAAAAACAAACTAGCCTAAAAGTCAATTGGAAATGTTCTAAATATTATTCCAATAAATGTTACGGCCGTGCTACTACAAGAGAAACCACTGTAATGTACACCAGGGAACATAACCATCCCCAAAACATTACAGAAATTGAAGTTAGAGGTGCACTTGAAAACATCAAAGAAGCTAGCACAAGCTCACAAAGACCCACCAGTGCAATTCTAAAAGAACAGCTGCCTAGAATTCCCAAAGAAGCTACTGGACAAATGCCATCCATAGCTTCATTAAAAAGAACAATAGCACGCACAAAACGGGCTACAACAACTCCCACACCAACTCCTAAAACTTTTGATGAAGTAATAATTACCCCAGAACAAGCTATTACTTTCAATAAGGATCCATTTATTATCTATGATAATAAATGCAATGAAAAGAGAATAATAATGTTTGGTACCGCAAACAATTTAGTAAAACTTCAACAAGCTGAGATATGGATGATGGATGGAAGTATCACAACATGTTCCTAACCATTCTTCCAACTTTATACTATCCATGGCCTACATCAAAATTGTAACATTCCCTTTATTACGCCTTGCTACCTAACAAACACAATGCAACCTACGTAGAAATGCTAAATAAAATAAAACAAGAGACAAATAATTATTTTCCTCAGAAAATAATTATAGATTTGAGCAATCTATGATAAACGCTACGTACCCCAGGCCCGTACACCAGCCCGTGCCTCTAGGCACCGTACCCCAACACCGTACACCAGCCCCGTCCCTGTACGCACTGTACCCCAGGCCCGTACACCAGCCCCGTGCCTCTAGGCACCGTATCCCAACACCGTACCCCAGCCCCGTCCCTGTACGCAATGTACCCCAACACCGTACCCCAGCCCCGTGCCTGTACGCACCGTACCCCAACACCGTACCCCTGCCCCGTGCCTGTACGCACCGTACCCCAGGCCCGTACACCAGCCCCGTGCCTCTAGGCACCGTACCCCAACACCGTACACCAGCCCCGTCCCTGTACGCACCGTACCCCAGGCCCGTACACCAGCCCCATGCCTCTAGGCACCGTACCCCAACACCGTACCCTAGCCCCGTGCCTGTACGCACCATACCCCAACACCCTACCCCAGCCCGTGCCTGTACGCACCGTACCCCAACACCCTACCCCAGCCCCGTGCCTGTACGCACCGTACACCAACACCATACACCAGCCACGTTCCTGTACGCACCATACCCCAACACCGTACCACAGCACCTTCAACCAGCATCGCGCATGTACGCACCTTACCTACGCGAAAAAGATTCGTACCCAACCCAGACACTGTAAAACAGCACAAGGAGGCTGAATTCGACTCGCACAACAACAAAAAACAGGTCTACATGACAAAATACAGCTCAAGGACTGACCTTGCACATCCAAACAGGCAAACAGAGGACCAACCCCACAACCACCTCTCATAACACACCCACCAACAATTCAAACCCAGCCACACCCAAAAATGGACCAATAAAAAGGGCCCACACACACAAACCATGAGCCTTTGCAACAGACCCACTGCTGCCAGACCCCACAGACAAACAACTGCACATTACCAACACCTCAACTTACACACCTTCACACAACCTCCTTCACAAACACCCCCTCTCCACATTCACCCCCACATCATCACATTCACACCCACAACCATCCACACCTACACCCCACACCATGCCCACAGACAAGAATCCAAAGTTCACAAGGGAGGAGCTGGACATCCTTGTCAACGAAATCATCAGAGTTGAGCCACAGCTCTTCGGAACATTGGTCAGACAGACCAGCGTAGCTGCAAAATCTGCCATGTGGCAGAGGATCGTCGATCGGGTGAATGCTGTTGCGCCCATCAGAAGGACCAGGCATGAATGCCAAGCCAGGTGGTACGATCTGCGGAGGACAGTCAAGCGCAAAATGAGTGACGAACATGCCCAGAGTAACATCACTGGAGGTGGGCTGCCCCGCAGACCGGTACACTACCATCCCTGGGAGGAGAAGGTGATGGGCACGCTGCCGCCGGTGGGAGTACACGGAGTCGAAGGAGTCGCAGAGCATGGTGAGTACACAAACCACTGAGCTAACATGGGGGGAACGGCATCCACACCCCAACTACAACAAATGCACGCAACTACCCCCAAGCCCTCACCGGGCACAACCACTCTCAAAAACCACGCAACTGCCACTAATGTCTACATGCCCCATTCACAAAGCAAGGCCATGCCGTGTCCCAGGCTACACAAACCACAAAAGAAAGACTGGTTGTCTGCAATGCTTGGCGGGTGGTGCTCACAAAACACATAGTGCAACTCAGAAGCAGATACCAATGCCCTCAGCCCATATGGCCTAGGTACATACCCATGCACCATGCTCAATGCACTGGGACTGGCCAAGTACTGAAAAGGTAGCTGACACTTGGCCCTGCTGTAGCCAGCACAAGGCCCTCCTGTGACCACTGTACACCCAAACACCAACTCCACAAGCTCAGATACCTAGCACAGGAACTCACACTCACTGTCATGCCAGCATGCACCATGAGGGGACAGACATCACCTGGGAGACCCAATGCCAACTCACACTACACCCAACAGCAGGCCCGGTCACACCCCCGCCCCTTACACAAGCACACACCCCGGGGCAGCCACCGTATTTACCCACTCTCACAATGGACATGTGACACAACAAGAACAATCCATAGCCAAATAAGCATCCTATGTAAAATTCCACAGGTCAAAGACTCGGGAGAAAATATCAATCTGTCCCCCGCAACATACCCATCCCCAAGTGTCCATTGAGAGGAATGCCAGGCACATCCAACTACCTTGAGGAACTGTGCCAACTTGAATATGTATGAAACATGGATGACGCATGAAACAGCATTTACATTGTCTCTCTCTCACACACAGGGCAACGTCATGGATCTCCCTCCAACACTCGGGGGGAAGAATCACAGTCCCAGGCTCGGCGTGAAGATGATCCCACCGGCAGTGACGACTCTCACCACTCCGTGGATGACCCCAGCCAACCTGGCCCCTCTGGTGCCCGAGCCCCTGCAGCACCTGCATCAGGTACATCTGGCCCAACCACCACCCCCATTCCTGCCACATCCCTGGAAACACCCAGGAGCCCTGCTCGCACTGAACAACACAGCCAGTCTGACCAGGAGGGACAAGGTTCTCCGGGCACCCAGGAGGAGGCAGACAACCCTGCAAATGCCATCCCTCAGGGGTCCCGTAGACCTGATGCGCCCACAACGGCAGGCCTGGCTCGTGTGGGCAGGGGTGGTGGGAGTGGAGGCAGGCGGAGGCGAGAATCTGACCAGCGAGCTGAGGGAACCGGTATGTCACACATACGCCACATCCTGGACACATACCGGCGTGACACCAGGGGCATCAGCCAGGTAGTGGACAGCCTCACAGACATCAAGGGGACCCTCAATGAGATGAAGAACCTGCAGGCCGAGCAACATGCCAGTCAACAGCAACACCAAGGACGGATGGAGGCAAGACTGGCTGAGCTCATGGCGGTGCACATGGACATGAGCCGTTCACTCCATCGGATCGCCGACAACATGGGCAACCCTCCCTGTGCCACCAGGCGAAGAACAACACCAGCCACAGGGAGGGACGAGGAGGAGGAGGACTCCGACGGAGCATCACAAGCATCGTCAAGGCCTGCATCTGAGGGTCCCGTGAGGAAGGTGGGTCGTCCACGGAAAAGACCGTGAGAGGCAGCCTACCATCCACATCTCCCAGGTCACCTGGCCTGGCACCTGGACCTCTGGTGCAACAGCAGCACCTCATCCAATGACATTCTCTGCCACATGGACTTGCTGGTCACAGTCTGACCAATGATGACCAACACTGTGGTCTGGACTCTGATGATTTCCAATGACAAGGATCCCATCTCCCCCTGTGAACTTTGGATTCAATGGACACTGTATAGCACCTACTTGTCCCCACTAAACACGCCCCCCACTGACAATAAATCTTAAACTCTCTACCTATATGTTGCAGTTATTTAGCATGTGTCCACAACCTACTTGTGGGGAAATGTCAAACTATGCCTGAGTGTTTAACTAACTCCAGCCATCCATACCCTGGGAGCTGAGTCTGGTACAGGACACACCTGGGTCACAATGTATCATCCGAAACAGACATGGAGCACAATACTCACCCGTGATGGCCCCATGCTGCTGATGGGGGGATTCAAATGCTGTGAGGACAGACCAATTGGTAAGAGGAACAATTAATGTGTAGAGGACATGGCTCATGTGGATGTTGCCTGGGAGGGAGTAGCAGGTATGTCTTGGCAGGTGTGCAAAACATGTCCTGCATGCTGTAGTATGGTGGATGTGAAGAATGGTGGCCAGGGCAAGGTTGGATGCAGGGAGATGGCCCAACGGGGTCTCAGCTGACAGACGTGCAAGGTTGGTTTGGGGTCTGGGGTTGGGGCCTGCCTCATGAGTGTTTGCGGGGAGTGTGAATGTCATCCGCCAGCACACAGTGATCCATTGCAGCTACCTCTGGTGGACGGTTATGTGGCTGGGGCGCAGGATGTTGAAGCTGAGGTGTGCAGATGTCCCCTGGATGTGGACAAGTTTCCCGTGAGTGTGGATGTACTTGCTCCGTATAGGGCAGGGCAGTATTTGACACAGATGTTGTTGTGGACCTGGGGGATGGCCTGTCTGTCCGCGGAGTGGATCAATCTGTGGATCATGTGCATAATGCAGAGTGAGTTTCAGCCTGAGGTACAGATGCTTGAGATTTGCATGGCAAATGTGAGCCAGCAATACATGATGCCCACCATCTTGTGTGCGTGGCCACTGTGTGCTTGTGCAGGTGTCTTGCGGGTGGGACACAACCAGTTGCCCAGCTGGAAGGGGACAATCCTCAGATTATTACCTCATTCCTGTACCAGTCCAGCCTCAGGTGGCTGCTGTACAGCCATTCATCAATGGATGACATGCATACTTGAATATTGGAACTGGCAATGTTTGCGTCTTTGGTGAGGGTGAGTAGCACTTGTCTGTCAATGGCACACGAGCTGATGAGTAGTTGCTGTGCACATGTCATGGGGCATAGGGTAGTCCTGGACACATAGACGATTGACACGCTCAGAGATAATACCTGGCCCATGTGCCGTATGATGACACCATACTACATGCTGAAGGCTTGACTCCCCTACCATGTACTTGCTGTGGTAGAGCGCCGGTGGGGAGTAGGAGGGACATGACCTTGTTGGTGTGACAGGGTTTGGAATGCGTGGTAGTGCTGTGTAGGCAGCTGGAGTGGCACACTCATCATGCAAAGCTGCTGTGTGTGTGCTTAGGGTATGCCTGAGAGCAGGCGGCAGATTTGCGGATGGACATTGCTTGGAGTGTGGCTGCAACATCAGACTGTAGTGTGATGTGGGTCATGCAAGGACATGAGGGTCGCGCAATGTGCACGTTGCATGCGCTGATGGTCCATCCTTTGGCACCGTGTGACCACAACAGTGGCACAGACAAGATGATGACAGGCTAAATGAATGGGTGGAGGGAGGAAGGGAGGATCATCTTGGATGCGTGTGTGTTGCCGAATCAGGATACTTTCTGTGCCCTTGCTGCTGGGGCTGCATCAGCATGCGGCATGTCCTTCAGAAAATGCCACAAGTTGCACCAAAACACAAAGATGTCAGAAAGGACAACTGCAACAGGCGTATGTACATGATGGAGTGTCCGCTTTTCCATGGCACACACAGACACAATGGATGCACAATAACCTAAGATGACTGACACAGGACCATGAAACCGAAGGGCGAGATGTGCACAGGAGAGGCAGGCATTGATTGCCCCTTGTGGGGACCAACAAGCCCAAATACATACACAAACATGGACTTCATGCACAATAGACAATTGAATCCATGAGTAACTGCATGCATGTTGCTAAACTTCACATAGACTCATATTCCCAATCTCTGACAACTATGCCAGAGATGCCGCATGCCAAGTGGCAAGGGACCTGCATTGAGTGAGACGAGGCACCTTGGAGGGTGAGTAACACCTTTATTACTCAGGCTGACACCACGGAACATGCATCAATCTTAACAGACTCACAGATCTTTTGCCTGAACATGTGAGAGCTAAACTGGGCACCCCCTTCACAACACAGAGGCTGTAAATCCATTGAACTGGCACACAAGTGAAGTGTGTGAGCCAAACACCCCCTGCTGCACACCGAGAGGCTGCAATTCCCCATTGAGCCTGTCATGGGGATGTCCCACACTATGTCCACCTGTAGCATCCTGTATGTTGCCAGGGTAGTATTACACACATTGATGCCATCATCAGAATCCACAGTCCCATTACAGATGACTGTCACGAAGTGTGACTATCAAGTCATGTGAGTCATGCTACATATCATGTGCCCCATGGTGAGTCGACATGTATGCATAGTGACACTACATGCACAGGAGCAGGGCACACACATCACAAACACCTACCACGCCCAAAAGGCCTTGCGGTAATCCTTACACAAAATGACTACTCACCATGTCCGTGCTTGGAACGCTGATTCAGCACACGTTGCAATACCCATGAGCAATCGCCGAAGGCCACGAGCAGACAGCATGCGCAAGTACTTGGGGATGACAGACACACAACAAGTCAGCCAAAACATTCTCATCTGCATGCATGGTCATTTACCCTACAGGAATAAGTGTGTCACCATGCTATTTTAAAATTGAGTGTCTCAGCTACAATGCATTGAATTACATCATCACGCGAGGGACACATCTGAACACACCTCTAAGGCACTTAGCATACAGTCAGCTGGACACACACATAGCAACACATGCCACACAAGGCTCCAAGCGTGCACACTCAGACACAGGGACTCACCATTATGAGAAGAAGTTGCGGATGAGCTGACTCCGGATGTCCTCCTCCTCCTCCTCGTCACTTGCCTCGTGACCAAGCCCTTCATCCTCCACGGGTGGATGTTCCAGCTCATCCGGATCCAGGATGAGTGGCACAGCTTTCTCCACTGCCATGTTGTGCAGCATGCAGCACACAAGGAAGATTTTGCAGACCTTCACCGGTGCATATGGGAGAGACCCGCCAGTCTTGTGAAGGCAGCGAAATCAGCTCTTCAGGAGTCCAAACGTTCTCACAATCACTCGCCTGGTCTGCCCGTGGGCGTTGTTATAACGGTGATCTGCAGCTGTTCTGGGGTTGCGGAGAGGCGTCATCAGCCATGGCATGTGAGTCCCCTACATGGAAACACCATGTGAAGAAGTGGGTCAGGAGATGACGTAAGATACAAAGATAGCACTAAACACAGGACAAACAGAGGATACCCACCAACAAGACATGCTCGTTCATTGTGCAGCCGCTGCATCATTTCTGGCACCCTGCTACACCTCATGATGTAGGCATCGTGTGCTGACCTTGGAAAACGTGCACAGACATGGGAAATAAGCGTGTTAGCAAGACACACCACAAGGGCATTAATGGAGTGATAATGTTTCCGGTTGCGAAAGGCTACCTCCTGTGCCTGTGGTGGTACCAAAGCCACATGTGTCCCATCAATGGCCCCAATGACATGGGGCATCCCTCCCAGGGCATAGAACTCACCCTTGACACCTGTCAACTGCTCACGAGTCGGGAAATGGATGAATTCATCCATGTGCTGCAACATGGCTTCTAAAACATCATGCAGGACACGGCTGAACATGGTTTGTGACATGCCACCAACATCAGCTATGGTGAATTGAAACGTACACATGGCAAAAAAATGTAGGGCTGCCATCACCTTCATCTTGGGGGTCAGCGCAGTAGGATACCTGTGTCACGGTTGGAGGTGTGGTTCCAGCCTCGCGGTTAAGTTCTGAATCAACTGTTGCGAGAAGCGGTAGCGTCTGATGCAGTCACGTTCCCTCATGGCAACCAAGTCTGGCATTGGTCTGGGTAGAGGCGGTGCCCTGCATTAAATCAGAAGAAATGACGAAGGGTGAGTACATGATGACATCTAGGTCAATGAACTGAGCACATGCTGTGCTGCTACTACACATCAGCTAAATTCAGAGTATGGTCTGTGCAATACATCCTGGACACATATGCTATCCAGGTGATACTCCTACGAAGACACAGCTACACCCGTTGATTGTCAAATTCTACATTACATGCCCTGGGACTAGCTATGTGCCAGTGTAAGTGAACAGCCAGACACATCACAGGAGTAACATACATCCACATATCTGCATTCCAAGGATGACATCTCATACAGACAGCTGGCGGCCAGCTAAACGCACAGGTCACATGTCATCATTAATGTACCGATCACACACATTGCAATGAAAGGGTACACGTGAGTAATGGAAACACAGACAGGGAGACATCGCAGATATGTCCTCATGTAAAACAACTATCATGTTCCGAGCATCCAGACACATGTTACATGTGAAGCCACATGTGGCATGTTGTGCGTATATGTGCGACATGCACATATACACACAGACACATGTTGGATGCAGAAACAGCAGATCCAGTTGGCGGACCAGCAACAGCAAGCTCATGGGAACACATGACACACATGACATAGTCACATCGGGGCACGCTGGTAGTTAGATGTCAGGTGGTAGTGTCACTGTCCCTGGCATCATAGGACACTTGCGGGTGTTGTTGACTGTGCCATATCAGTGATGCAGTGCTTGACATGTTTGGTCTACATGCACACATGTGCAAAGTGGGAAGGAGAGGTTTTTACATAGTGCACCATCACACATGACATGGGGACACAGGTCCTCACACATCTATTGTGATAACACATGGTGAGACATGTGCCATATCAATGCCTGACACACATTGTCCCTGCACATGAAGGACTGCACTGACAATCACTTGATGTACAGCCTTGTGCGAGTCTGAGACCTCCATTGCTTTTGTGAGCGCCTACTATCCCCATTGTAAGCTGTGAAACGCACCGGACACACGCTCTGAGGGTGTGTGTGCGGTCGTGTCACTATATTGGGGATAGTTGTAGGAATAGGCGTGTGTGTACGGACCGTACACACGCGTACACAATGATCGTACACGTACGTGTACTACGGTAGTACAGGTACGTGTACGATCAGTGTGTACGCGTGTGTGTACGGACCGTACACACTGATCGTACACTTACCTGTACTACCGTAGTACAGGTACGTGTACAATCAGTGTGTACGCGTGTGTGTACGGTCCGTACACACTGATCGTACACGTACCTGTACTACCGTAGTACAGGTACGTGTACGATCAGTGTGTACGCGTGTGTGTACAGACCATACACACTGATCGTACACTTACATGTACTACCGTAGTACAGGTACGTGTACGATCAGTGTGTACGCGTGTGTGTACGGTCCGTACACACTGATCGTACATGTACCTGTACTACCGTAGTACAGGTACGTTTACGATCAGTGTGTACGTGTGTGTGTACGGACCGTACACACTGATCGTACACTTACCTGTACTACCGTAGTACAGGTACGTGTACGATCAGTGAGTACGCGTGTGTGTACGGACCGTACACACTGATCGTACACGTACCTGTACTACCGTAGTACAGGTACGTGTACGATCAGTGTGCACGAGTGTGTGTACGGACCGTACACACTGATCGTACACGTACCTGTACTACCGCAGTACACGTACGTGTACAATCAGTGTGTACGCGTGTGTGTACGGTCCGTACACACTGATCGTACACACACGCGTACACACTGATCGTACACTTACCTGTACTACTGTAGTACACATACGTGTACGATCAGTGCGTACACGTACGCGTAAAACGCACTGTGCAACTGGTGCCGTAGGGGTACATGTAAAACGCACCATACCTGTGTGTTTAACCTAAAATTACATAGGGGACACAGGGGGAACAAGTATTCGGGCCTAAAAGCATGCTGGTTGTCATGGATACCGAGGTCCCAGTTCAAATTTTTCCATCAGGTGGCCTGCAAGAGTTGGTTGGCCACTATATACAATGTTGCAAAGTGGTTGTTGACTTGACATGATGCTCAGATTTTCAAACCATCAAAACTCCCTCACTGGTGTATGTTTAAAGTGATTGGTGGAAACGTAGGATGCAAATGTGCCTGACCAATCACTTGTTACTCCTGTTAATGAAACTGCCCAGCAAGGCAGATACAAGTCAGTCAGGACCCATGAAAGGGCACTTGCCTGCACAACCTTTCATTCCACACCACTGCTGCTGTTTGTGCTTACCCTGGAACCATGTCAAGGTCTGTGGAGAGGGCCCAGCCCTTCACCCATGATGAGAATGAGGCGCTGCTGGACGTCACCCTCCCACAGTACCCCAGCCTGTATGGGAGACCAGGGGAGCAGGTGAGTGCAGACTCCACTACCTTTGACTGTGGCACTTGATTGGGACTGTCACTCCTGGCATTGTGTCCCGGTGTGACAGACATGCAATGTTGTTTAGAGGTGGTCCCCGGGGTGTGATTGGCTTATGTCTCTCATGCATAGCATGATGTAGCTCATGTGTGCACTCATCACTTGCATTGTGCATACTCTGACATTCACTGCATAGTGCATTGCACATTCTGCAACTTTCATCCTTTTTGCAAGTTATTTTCTATGTGCCTGAGTTGATTCAGTGGTCCCCCCGTTGTGTTAGTGACTGTACCCACAGATGTGTGTGAGTTGAGTGGAGCTGTGTTGACATTGTCCAAATGATGTGTACGCCCCCTGGACATTGATGTGTGTGAATGTTCCTTGTCATGTGTGTGAGTGTGTATGTGGAGTGTTGCACCACAGCTGCATGGAGGAGGCAACAGCTCTAACCATCTGATGTGAGAAGTAAGCGGTGCTGTGCGTCTGACCTGCTGAGCTAGCCCCACACCTGTGACACCCCACAGGCAATTGGCAGATGTGCAGAGTGAGGTTTGTAGTCGCTGTTGCCTATGGCAGGTGATTGTTCTGTGCCTGTGTGTGTCTGTGTACTCTGCTGAGGTTGCGTCAGTGGCCAGGGGCATGTGACTGCTTTGAGGGGCTGTCCATCAGCCTGGTGTTGCTTGGGATGCACAGTGTGTGCCATGATCAGGGAGTGTGTCGCACCCCTCATGCCACCTGTGTACTTTAAATGCCATGTAGTGCATTGGGGCTTCCACAGAGGCTAATCTCCCTATTACAAAGGTGCTCTTGGTTGGCACAATCCTATGCCCTGTTCAACATAGCAAAGATGTTCAAATGTGTGTCTCTGTGACATGTAGCAGGTGTAGTGATGTTGTCTCACTTTGTCATCCTCACAGGTAACCGCCTACGAGAAGGGGGAGATATGGAAGCGGGCCGTCAGGACCGTGAGATCGGTGGAGGGTCGCAGTCGGCGCCTGGCACAAGTGCGGAAACGCTGGCAGGATATCCGGTGCTGGACTAGGAGGATCGCCCGGGTCCTGCTGGAGGACTCACCTCCACGCAAGCACGGTGGGGGCCGACGCCTGACCCACCAGATGAAGCGTGTCCTGGCGGTGGTCTTCCCTGACATGGATAGGCGGTTACAGGAGAAACAGCAGCAAGGAGGGGGTAGGTACATGTGTGTTTGTTGTGTGTCCCAAGATCTTGGTAGTGCTCAGTTGAATGGATACACTGGCAGGGTTCATATGTGCAGGGCATATCCTGTTGCACAAAGTCAACCAGGGCTGTTCTTCCTCCCTTCCCCTCCTTGACATGTTTTCCCTGGTCAGTGTGCTATCACTATTGCACAAGGTCATCTATTCTGCCAGGTAATCCAAGTGCACACAGCTTTCTGCATCATGTGTGGGGGTGGCCTGTGACATGTGTTGTTACCTTGCCTGTGCCCTGTCCTGTTCAGTCAGTTGGGGGTCCATGTATATTTGCACTGATGCTGAGTCTCAACCTAGGATTGTGAGATTTCAAATGCACAGACTTGCAGCATGCATGAACGATGTTGTGGCCTCAGACATGATGTGCATGGTTGGGAGATATGTATAGTGCCGGGAGGGTTGCTCATGTTACAGTGAGATCATTCCCGGGCCATGGAGCAGTGTGCCCAGTAAGAGTCCCCTGAGACACCATTGCCTCATGATCATGTGCGTCATCCAACACTGTGCCCATTTTCTGTGTGTTCAGCATAGTTTTGCCTCTGTCGCATTGTTCAATGGCATCATTAGTATTCATGTAATATGGACTACATGTGTCCACTGTGCAGGCTGAGCCCATTTTGATTGTGCATCCTCACACTGGCCAGTGCCTGTGTGTATATTCACAATGATCTGTTGATGGTTGTTTCTCACAAATATGTGTTGCCAGCATCACGAGGTGTGGCGGAGTACTTGTGGGGATTATTGCTGCACATTTGTGTTAACCCTGATTAAGAGTTGTCACTTCTTGATCTGTCTCAATCACATTGTCTCAGGTTTGTGGGGGTTGTTCAGCCAATGACTACATGTCCAGACCTTATGTCTCCTTGCCAGCTCTGACCTGTGTGTGATAATTGACAGGACAGCCACTCAACGTGCAGGGACACAGTCATGTTGTGCAGGGTTCAATGGTTGTGCCTTGCAGCATGTTTCAAGAGTTAAAATACATGGTTCGTGCTCATCCATATTTGGCACATGTGTGGGATCGAGATGCTACGTAGTGTTTTCTGTGTGTGCTGACATCTGTGTGGACATTCTTTGTTCACATGAGGGTGTCTCCTCAGTGCAGGTGCTCCTTATTCAGAAACAAATGCAGGCCCATTCTCTCATGCATTGTCCTTTATTAGGACATGTGTGGCACTCCACATGACAGGCAGTGGGTCAGATGTGTTTCTAAATGTGTCATCATGTTACGGATGTCCATGTGACAGGTGGCATGATTCAAGTTGTTACTCAAGAAGTGTGGCACCTTGCCACTCACTACACCTGTCAACATGTCCCAATTGTAGCAAGCCTTTACTTTCCAGTTTTGTTGTGCAGGACAATGATGTGCCTGCATGACAGATGTCTCCCTGGGAAGTGCACAAGACCCCACCACGACACTTGCCGGGGACACGCTGCCACTTGTAACTGAAAGGCACATTTTGATAAACACTTGTTTAGCGATTATGCATAGACATGTTGCCACAGTGTGGTTGCATTTGGGTAACTCCTTGGTTGTTGCTGATTACTACTTACGAGTTTCCAGTCATCCAGACCACCGTTGTGCCATGTATATGTACTTACTGATACACCATTTCTACTTGACAGTGGCTTATGTGATTTAGGCTGCCAGCTCATACAACGACTGTGGAAATGGGGTTTAGTGTGCACCTCCTTGTGTGACTTCTGTTATACAGGCACATGTGTGTTCTGGTCAGAAAGTGTCACATTCACACTTTCTAAACATATAGATTGTGACAATTATTGTGATTCACACTGGATCCCAATGTATTATTTTTGTTGTTTCTAATGTACTCACAGCTCTCTGAGGGTGGGGACACCTTCAGCATTGGTGTCTGTTATTTCCCCTTTTGTGCACCAATCCTGTTTCGTTCACAGTGAACAAGAGGTGGCATGCCTTCATAGTCTTGATGTGCTCAACAGTTCCCAGACATTGGCATCTCAGTATAATTCGATATCAAGTTATTTGCTGTTGTGTCCTAATTGTCATTGTTACCGAGTGGCATGGTGGGTTAACCAACTGGGGAGTGCAGGGCTTACATATGTGCAGAGTATTTTCAATGTTACTCATGATGCATTTCCTGATGTGCACTGTGACCTATTTATTTTGTACTCATGTGTCAGATGTATACAAGTGACTGATTAAATTATGTTTCTTCACCTTGCCCACAGCATCATCGGAGGACAACGAGGGAGACACATGCACGGAGCCGGAGGAGGGTTCCAGCACCGGTGCCACCACTTCTGGGGAATCTGCGGAAGCAAGTGGCACAGAGGGCGAGGGGAGTCAGGCGGAGGACCTGTCCACTACCAACGACGAATACGACGCTGACGGGTCCGAGGCTGAACTCCCTGAGGGGGCGGAGGCTGCTACAACAGCTGGCAGCAGCACAACATCTGTCACCACCCCCTCCATTCCCATTCCCGCCCTCCCAGTTGCTGGGGTCCCTTCTGGCCGTGCAGGCAGACGCCATGTCTCCTTCGTTCCAGGCACCGCTCCCCCTGCCCTTGTCCCCCCTGCTGCCCTCACTGCAGAGTCTGTGGACCTTCAGCGTCAGTTACAGGTTGGCAGACCTCGATGCTGACTGTCCTCCATGGCCACACCAGACTGCTGACTCAGATGGTGTCGTACATGGAGGGCATGTCATCAGTGATGTCTGACCAACGGATGTTGCTGAGGTCCATGGACTCTTCACTGACGGCAGCAGTGAGTCTCATGCAGCGCTTCGTCACCCCCCTACCCCTGCACCATCCACCCTTCCCACGCCTGTCCCAATCACACACAGACATTCCAAGGCAAGCACCCCACCAGACACAGGCAGCACACCAACACACAAGGGCAAACGCACCCCCCCTCGCACGCACACTCAGGGGGAGAAAGGCACACCCACTGGGTCTGGGACACACAAGCATACACGCAGCCACAGTCCGAGTCCGCATGCCTCACCACCCAGTCCCTCCCATTGCACTCCCCTCGGCTCCCCTGCCCCACATGCTGAGAAGAAGAGCTACTTGGCTTTGCTGGGCCTCAGCACCTCTGGATCAACATCCCGCAAACGGGCAAGGCACTCCCCGGGTAGGGGAGTTGAGTCCCCCCCCTGTCCACCAACTCCCCCAGTGGCGCTGCACCCCATCCCTCTGACCCCCCCCTCCTTGGTGCCTGCAGGGGAGACACTGGGCGACCTGGCAGTGGTGTGCAGCGCCATGCCAGAATCCACCTTTGCCGCTGCCCCACACCCTGTGGTGGAGTCGTCCGTCCCTGCACCCACCACACCTACCCTTCCCCCTCCTGTCCCTGCGGTGCCTGGTCCTTCCCCACATGATGCCCCCCCACCAGTGGAGACACCTGAGATTTCTGATGTGCAGGCAAGCTAGGGGAGACATGTGCCCCAGTGTCCCCCCAAAGGACGTCTCGTATGGACTGGCCATGTGCCTTTTTACATAGTGTCATTTTCTATTTTGTGTTATTCATGCTGAATAAAGCATTTTCTTTTCACTTTCAACAAGATTGCATTTGAGGTATTGATGTGGGTGTTGATGCTCCAGGAGTTGGGGTTGTGTTAATGTCTGCAGCTCATGGGGTGGACCATGGTGTCTGACTGCCATCACAAGGTCTCCTCTAAGAATCTTTGGTCGTATGTGCTAATTGTGTTTTGAGACATTCTCCCAAGGAGTGTTCCTTCCTCTGTGCCACCTGACATCTTCCATGCACGGAGTTGCCCAATTGTTGTGCTGACCTGTGTCTACATTTCCTCTGTTGGTGACGGATCCCTTCAACTATGGCCATGCCTGCTCATCAATGCCTCCGGCTGCATCGTCTGTGCCATCCTTGCTAGTCACTGTGCCTGTGTATTGGGTATGTTGCCATGCCTTGATGGAGAAATTGTCGCTTTTCCGCACACTGCCTAACACACATATGTTACTTGTTCTGCAGGGTATTTGTGCACCTGACTCACATTTATGGTCATTGTATCTGTGGGAACTCCACCCTCTTCCAGCCATGAGAGACAACATCTTGGTGGCTGTCCCAGCACCTGTACATCCCTATCAGTCCGGGGATGTGCGTGACAGTGTGTGTTCCCTTAGGCTTTCATTTTTTTCTTGGGCATAGACATGACTATACAGTCTTGTGGCATGGTCTCTGTGTGTGTATTGTGCTGCATTAGCCAGGGGTGGGTATGCAGGTGTCATTTGTCCGCACACCCACATGTGGTGTGTCATGCATTGGGGGAAAAACATCCATCCTCATGGGAGTGGGACACTGCTGCCTGTGATGTGTTGTTAGGGCACTATCAACATAGTCCATTTTGAGGGATGCGTACATACACCCATGGAGTTGTGGCCATCTGATTAGGATGCACACACCCCTCACATGTCTGTGTCCACTGCTGGGAGTCCTGGGCACACACCCATCACGTGTCTCTGTCCACTGCTGGGAGTCCTCTGCACCCACCACTCTTATGTCTGGCCACTGCTGGGAGTCCTGGGCACCCACCCCCATATCTCTGTCCACTGCTGGGAGTCCTCTGCACCCAACACTCATATGTCTGTCCACTGTTGGGAGTCCTCTGCACCCACCACTCATATGTCTGTCCACTGCTGGGAGTCCTCTGCACCCACCACTCATATGTCTGGCCACTGCTGGGAGTCCTGGGCACCCACCCCATATCTCTGTCCACTGCTGGGAGTCCTCTGCACCCACCACTCATATGTCTGTCCACTGCTGGGAGTCCTCTGCACCCACCACTCATATGTCTGGACACTGCTGGGAGTCCTCTGCACCCACCACTCATATCTCTGTCCACTGCTGGGAGTCCTCTGCACCCACCACTCATATGTCTGGACACTGCTGGGAATCCTCTGCACCCACCACTCATATGTCTGGCTACTGCTGGGAGTCCTGGGCACCCACCCTCATATCTCTGTCCACTGCTGGGAGTCCTCTGCACCCACCACTCATATGTCTGGCCACTGCTGGGAGTCCTGGGCACCCACCCCCACATCTCTGTCCACTGCTGGGAGTCCTCTGCACCCACCACTCATATGTCAGGCCACTGCTGGGAGTCCTCTGCCCCCACCACTCATATGTCTGGCCACTGCTGGGAGTCCTGGGCACCCACCCCCATATCTCTGGCCACTGCTGGGAGTCCTCTGCACCCACCACTCATATGTCTGGCCACTGCTGGGAGTCCTGGGCACCCACCCCCATATCTCTGTCCACTGCTGGGAGTCCTCTGCACCCACCACTCATATGTCAGGCCACTGCTGGGAGTCCTCTGCACCCACCACTCATATGTCTGGCCACTGCTGGGAGTCCTGGGCACCCACCTCCATATCTCTGTCCACTGCTGGGAGTCCTCTGCACCCACCACTCATATGTATGGACACTGCTGGGAGTCCTCTGCACCCACCACTCATATGTCTGGCCACTGCTGGGAGTCCTGGGCACCCACCCCCATATCTCTGTCCACTGTTGGGAGTCCTCTGCACCCACCACTCATATGTCTGGCCACTGCTGGGAGTCCTGGGCACCCACCCCCATATCTCTGTCCCCTGCTGATCGGAATTGGCACCACTACAATGGAGGTACGCGCCGTACCCACGCTCTGAGGGCGTGGGTACGGGCCATACCACCATTGTAGTGGTGACGTAGGGGAACGTGTGGTACAGCCCGTACCCACGCTCTAAGGGCGTGGGTACGGGCCATACCAACATTATAGTGGTGACGTAGGGGAACGCGTGGAACGGCCCGTATCCACGCTCTGAGGGCGTGGATACGGGCCGTACCAACATTGTAGTGGTGATGTAGAGGAACGCGTGGTACGGCCTGTACCCACGCTCTGAGGGCGTCGGTACGGGCCATACCACCATTGTAGTGGTGATGTAGGGGAATGCGTGGTATGGCCCGTACCCACGCTCTGAGAGCGTGGGTGCGGGCCGTACCACCATTGTAGTGGTGACGGGTACGCATGCGCGGGTATTAGTGGACACGCCCCCCGAAGTGACCAGACCCTGGAGGTCAGGTATGTACAGTATATGGTATCTTTGCATTTATGTAGAGGTTATGTTTTCTGCCCCTCGCACACCCTATGCCCCGGGTGTTGTTCTGACCTTCTGCGGCGTGCACGGCGGTTTTGGTGCACCAGGTAGTAGGCTATGAGGGCCGGGATGAGATGTAGGATGGGGTCCATGGCTGTCCGCCGCGTTCTGCTGCTCCTTGTTCGTTTCGTCCTCAGTTTCCCGGGAGTTTTTGGCTGCCATAAAAATATATCCGTGCGGAGTGACGTCGGCACGAATCGTACTTGCTGGTCCGTAGAACGCTGCCTGACTCCATCTGGAGATCACGTACAAGATGTCCCGGATCGGAATTGTGGGTATTTTTTCCACGCTCGTAAATGTTTACCAATCGTATGGTAATAGGATATCGGGACGAATCGTACTTGCTGGTTTGTAATGTGGATTTCCCGGGTACGAGTCGTATGGAGAAAACGCTCCGAACGACGATTCGTACCCGGGTTTTCCATGATCGGAATCAACACCTTTTTGGCCTAGTTAAAGAGCTTGCCGGCTCTGAGACCCTAGCAAAACCTCTGCCTTTAACTAAACGTCAATGTGACGATCTTGCCCAATTTTTCACGCAAAAAATAGAGAAAATTTATTCTGAAATTGCTAACTCACATATAAGCAAATCCCCACAGTCTCAATCCATCATCTTACCCCAGACCTTACCCTTACCACACCTCACTGTTCCTCCCCAAACGGTTCCACTGCTAGTTTCTTGGCCCCCTCTTGACCTAGACTCCTTGATAACCATCCTTGGAAAGGTCAAATCCGGTTCCCCGAAGGATCCCCTGCCAATCTCCACACTAAAACAGCTGGACCTCTCTCATCTGTCCGTCATCCTGAATGCTCTAAATTCTTCCCTGCTCGAATCCACAGTCCCTGGGCATTGGAAACATGCCATGGTAACCCCTCTCCTGAAAAATCCCTCTGCCGACCCTAGTGTCCTCTCTAATTATAGGGCCATCTCACTCCTGCCTGCCTTCTCCAAAATTCTTGAGAGACACATTCACTCCCATCTCTGACAGTTTGTCGAAACTCACAAAATCCTCCACCCCTCTCAATGCGGCTTTCGATCCGGATTCTCCATGGAAACCACACTGTTGGGGGTCACGGAGAAGTTGCTACATCATCTCGACACTGGGGACACAGTCGCACTGATACCGTTATACCTTAGTGCGGCATTCGACACTTTCTCCCATTCAATCCTAATCAACACACTGAAGTCTTTGGGCATCGGTGACTCAGCCTTGGACTGGATTACTTCTTTTTTAACCGAACGCACTTTCAAGATCTTCTCTGTCACAGACACTTCCAACATTTACCCATCACCATATGGTGTGCCCCAGGGCTCCATCCTTAGGCCTCTTCTTTTCAATTTATATGTCAGGCCTCTAGCAGACATAGCAGAACAAGCAGGCCTAACTCTTTTTACGTATGCAGATGATTCCCAGATCATCTTTTTCCTCTCCAGTACTGACCCCGGCTAGACATCTCTTCCTCAGACAGGCCTAGGGAAAATTGATACATGGATGAGCCGCAATCACCTGAAATTAAATGGTGATAAGACAGAAGTTCTCATCCTAGGCAAAAATAAAGATCTGTGGGGCCCACTACATTGGCCTGCTGAGATGGGCGCCCTCCCCAAACCCTCCAGTCATGTCTGTAATTTGGGTATAACTATCGATGACTCTCTATCCATTCACCATAAGGCAGTAAAGGTCACAGCTATCTGCTTTACCATCTTGAAATGGCTCCGGAAGATCATCTGGATCCTCCCAGATGACACCCAGAAAACAGTGGTCCATGCCCTCATCACCTCTCAGCTGGACTACGGAAACATCCTTTACCTTGGCTCAGACAAAGCAGTGACTCGATGACTGCAGTTAGTACAGAACACTGCAGCAAGATTATTTTGCAAGGTTCCCATAGCCACCCCGATATCCGGCTACCTTCGTAACCTAAATTGGCTCAGGGTGGAGACCCGCATTAAGTTTAAAACCCTGAGCTATATGTTCAAGATCAAAATGGGAACGGCACCACAGTATCTTAACTCTCTTGTCCGTCCCTATGCCCCCACTCGCCATCTACGATCTACCACTCTCGGATATTTCACAGTACCTAGGTTCAAACTATCCAGGATGAGTGGAAGATCTTTCACTTACCTAGGTCCATTACTGTGGAACACCCTTCCTCTCGCCATACGCAAAGAGACTGTTTACATACGCTTCCGCAGATCACTCAAGACCTGGTTATTTAACCAGTAACTCTTCCTATTACTGCCTTCTATTAGCTACACCTAGTCCGCTTGGTGCCGGGAAACCCTTTTTGGGTAGCTGTTGCGCCCTATAAATTAAAATAATAAATAAATAATAAATAAATAAATTAGACGGATGCAACGCACATATCCTGGCCATGGACACCTACACACACCTGCCACACTATAGCATTGGCCACACAGTGTCCCATGGCATGTGAGGCTGCATTCCCTGGGTGTTTGAGGCGGCCACAGCTGTTTTTTTGTCTGGCCCTTTGTGCAGCCACTCCCAGGCTGTTATCTTGTACATGGGGGCAGAGTCCTTTGTTTGTTGTGCACATTAGCACTGTGATGTGCAATTGGACAGTAATGGGCATGAGTGAAGGACACAGTGTCAGGTTGGATATGTTTAAGACATGTCACATACACCCTGAGTCCTGGGGGTGATGGCATGTACATCACAGTGAGACCTGTAGCCCTAATGCTGATGTGCACCCACAGTCTGTGTGCATGTTGTGTCTCAGATGTGTCTGATCACATGTTACCAATGGGTGACAGTCTCCACATACATGTGGTATATGCATCAAACTTGATGGGGTGTGTGTCTAAGAGACGTACATGTAGGGCCGGCAGGAACAACAGTGGCCACTACCTGTGGGACTTACGCTTGCCTTGTGGTGTGTACGTGCTACGCCATGTCCATGCTGTGTTGATGTGGCAATACAGGGACCCTGGGTTTCTGCATGGCAAAGATCTGTGATGCCTGGGAGACATCAGGCCTCATTTGTCATTGGGGTGGGTTTTTTGAACATTGCAGCAGCACATAGGTTGGGTGACACAGCCAGATGATTAGCCCATTGCACTACATGGCACTCATGTGGACATGTGGAATTGAAATGTGAGGTGGTGGTCTTGTAGGTGACATATGTGTCCATGCCCAACAGCACACACCTCAGTACATTGTGTAATGTCATAATCTATCATGTGCTATTGAGCCTTGTCATGGCCACATGGGTGGATGAACCGACAATCTTCCTTTGTTCATCTCTGTTCTGCAGGGCACCAGCTGTCCATCGACCGTTCCCAGACCTTGCAACCATGCAGGAACGCGACTGCATCCGACGGTACCGCTTCACCAGGCCACTGATTGAGGAGTTGGCGCAGCAGTTGGCACCACATCTGCAACCTGGCCGGACAAACCCTACAGCATTGACCCCAGACGGGAAGGTAATGGCAGCCCTGCACTTCTTTGCTACCGGTACCTTCCAGTACACTGTGGCTACTGCTGGTGGTATGTCGCAAACGATGTTTAGTCGGGTTTAGTCGGGTGCTACGCGATGTCTTGGAGGGGATGTTGCAATTCCTCGACCTGTATATCAAGTTCCTTAGCCAAGATGAACTCCATGAAATTAAGGATGCCTTTTATACACTGGGGAGAATGCCAAACGTCATTGGATCCATTGACGGGACACATGTTGCCCTGATACCACCACAGGCACATGAGCAGGCATACCGGAACAGGAAGCACTACCATTCGATCAATGCTCTGGTGGTCTGTCTTGCTGACATGTTGATCACACATGTGTGCACGGTTCCCTGGTTCGGCGCACGATGCCTACATTATGAGGAGTAGTCACATTGCAACGCTGATGTCACAGATGCCAGCTCAGCGTGCCTGGCTTGTCGGTGTGTACTGACTGTTTCTCATTGTGTGTGTTTGTCAGTGTTGTATTCCGCACTCCTACAAGACTCAGCTACTTGTTCATTTTTGTGTGTGTAGGTGACTCTGGATACCCCAACAGTCGTCTGCTACATTGGCCAAAAAAGGAACCCTCCACGGTTGCGCACAAAGAACATTGTCCAGAACAGGTTTGTAGGCCCTGGGGGCCCTGGGGGATGTGCTGGGATATCTGCCTCTCACATGTCCTTCTTCGGACGACCCCTCTTCTTCCGGGGTGGGGATCCTCATGTGTAGGTCTCTGCGGTGCAGGGGACTCTCCGCCAGAGTCCTCCTCCCTCCCTGTGGTGCTGGCAGATGGTGTTGCAACAGATGTTGTGGGCACACAGGGGGGTGGGGACAGGTTGGTGTTGATCTGGCGGAGGCATTGGAGTATGTCCCGATGCACCGCAGTAAGGGCATCCCACTTTGCCACCATGCGGGCATGGTAGGCGACCTGCTCCTGTTGCATGTCCTTGAGGATCCCCACTACCTGGCCAAATCCTCCGGTGCTATCCTGGTATGCATCTAAGATGCGTGCCAGTTGGAGGTCATCATGCAGTCCAGACCCCTCTGCAAGGCATGCCCTGTGCCTCCCACCCCTCCCAGCACCCCTCTCCACATGGGCAGGACCAGCGGCGGTACCCACAGATGACACTGGGACCCCTTGGGTGGTGTTGCTGGTGGTGTTGGCTGTAGCTTCCGGGGGGTCCTGTGTCCCTGTGCTGTGGGTGTTGATTGTCCTTGGTCTGTCCGTGTTGGCGGGGGTGCCCTGTCGGTGTCCAGATGCTGGAGGCGTGGGTACAGGGGGGGGCAGATGTTGCTGCTGCTGGTGCTGCATGATGGCTCACACCGGAGGGGCCAGGTTGGTCGTCGTCATCCGAAGAGGACAGTGAGAGAGTCAGACCAGAGAGCTCAGTGTCCACCAGAGTCTGGGACTGGGTATCCTCGTCATTTGGCGCTGGGTGCCCAGCACGACCTGTGTTTGAAAGAGACACACAATGTGATTTATGTTTCTACATGCATCGTTGGTTCACAAACATGACATTTTCTACTTTTCAAACAGATGCCTGCCTGTACACTGCTTTTTCCCAGCTTGTCACGGACAGAGTTTGATCTTGTTGTTGCCCATTTCCCAGCATGGCCTTGTGCTCCCCACAACAGAGCCCAGTGTCAGACATCTTGTCAGTCCCTTCCCACTCCCTGTGAGGCGAGTATGGTTCTGGTTGATCTTGCAGGGCCATGTGGGTGGGTGTAGGTTGTCTGTGACTGCGAGACCCATCATACTCTTGGCTACACCCCCCTTCCCAGCATGCCCATGCTTCCTCCCTCTTGACTCTGCTTCCCTGTGAGGGGGTGTGACAGCAATGGCAAGATGGCCGACTGTGAAGTCCTGATGTTTGTTGTTGGCCATTTCCCAGCATGGCCTTGAGCTCCCCGCAACAGAGCCCAGTGTCAGACATCTTGTCAGTCCCTTCCCACTCCCTGTGAGGCGAGTATGGTTCAGGTTGATCTTGCAGGGCCATGTGGGTGGGTGTAGGTTGTCTGTGACTGCGAGTCCCATCATACTCTTGGCTACACCCCCCTTCCCAGCATGCCCATGATTCCTCACTCTTGACTCTGCTTCCCTGCGAGGGGGTGTGACATTAATGGCAAGATGGCCGACTGTGAAATCCTGGTGTTTGTTTGGCTACAAGTCCCAAGTGAGCCCCTGTGCTTCACACATCAGCACGCAGTACGTGGTATCTTTTGGTGATATTTCAATGAGGTGTATGTCAATGCATTGTACCCGGTGAGTAGTGTGTAGTTTGTGTTGGGGGGGTCTACCCATGCTGATTAGTAGGGTCAGGGCTGTTAGTCCTCCTTCCCATCATGAAACGTGCGTCCATTGTAGGGCGTGCAAGTTGTCTTTCAGGATGTCAGTCAGTGAAGTCCTGCTTCTGATTTGCATACAAGGCCTAGCAGGGCCTTGTGCTCCCCACAGCAGGAGCCAGTGTCAGCCTTCTTGTCAGTCATTTTCCACTCCCTGTGATGTTGGCATGTTTCAGAGGGGTCTTGATGGGCCAATCAGGAGGGGGAGCATTATCTGTGACTACAGGCCCCATCATGCTTTTGTCTACACTCACTTCACCTGCATCCCCACTATTCCTTCCTGCCAGTCAGCTGCACTGTGAGGTGGTGTGTTTGTGGTGGCAAACTTTCTGGCTGGGTGTATTTGGCTTTGTGCCACTGGCTTGCTCTATTTGTTTGTAGGTTGGTGCATGTAATGACACAGTCCCCAGTCACTATGAGATGGCAGGTATTGTGTTTGTGTGACTGGCATACACATCTTGGGTTGATTATCTATTGGTTATTGTAGCTTTGCTTGGGGTGCATGGTTTCACTGTCCCCTTGCCACACAATCTTGGGTATGTTGTTTGTGTACTCACCAGTCTCTGGGATGTCTGTTAGGCCATGGACGCTCTCTGGTGGTAGGATGTCCCGCACCTTCTCCTCCCAGGTCCTAAAGCAGACTGGTTTGGCAGGAAGGCCACCGCCGGTGCGCTGACTCAAGGCGTGATCTTTCTCGATGAGTTTCTTGACCCTCTTGCGCACGTCATACCACCGGTTCTGGATATCGTCCTTTGTGCACAAAGTTGGAGCTTGTGCGTTCACCTTGTCCACAATCCTCGCCCACATCTTGGTTTTCTGTGAGATGGGGGTCCTTTGAACCAATGTACCAAACAAATGTGGCTCTACTCTGATGATCTCGTCTACCAGCACTTCTAACTCACTCTCTGTGAACTTTGGATTCTTCTTTGGAGACATGGTGATGAGTGGTGGCGGATGTGTGTGTGAGGGTGCAAGTGATGTTGGGTTGGTGTTGGTTTTGCTGTGTGTATGTGTGTGTGCCTTTGTATAAGGTGCTGATGGTGGGTGAGTTGGGTGAAGGGTGAGTGTGAGTGTGCCTGTGGTTGCTGTGTACTGGTGTTTGCTGCTGGCTGTGTCTCCTGTTTGCAAGGGATGATGGTAGTGATTGTGGTCCTTTATATCGTTGGAGTTGTGGGTGTCTCTTTGTCCAATTATTTTTTTAGGGTATTTATTGGCTTAGTCATTGCTTGTTTGGTCCTTTTTTTGTGTTTTTTCCTTTGTGTTTTGTAGGCATGAAGGAGACGTTCATGTGACGGAAACGGACGCTGCTGTTGTCTCGTGCGGGCTTCTCCGCCTCGTTCACGCTGCCTATCTTTTGTGTTTGATACGCGTCGTTCGCGGCGGTCTCTATAGCTTGTGTGCCGGGTTGTCTGTGCATGTGCAAAGTTTCCCCCCCCCCAAAAAATGCTAAAATTCAACAGTGCCAAAAAATAAATACTCCATTGAGAAAACCACAATCGGGAAACCATAAAAAACCCGAAAATGTCTTTAAAATAAGAAACGCTCCATGAAACCCGAAAAATTTAAGAAATGTTAAAAAAATATTAGTTAGTAAAACGAATATGCACTTCCTTAAAAAAAAAACTTCTTCCTTTAATTGTAACCTAGAAAATAAAAACACAAACATTCCCACCCACACAAAAGAATATATAAAACACTTAATAACATTACTACTAACTTTGTAGTTTAAAAAAACAACATATTAACCACTCTGGGGTCTATTACGAAGTCTGCCCGCCACCGCAACAGCTGAAGAGACCGCCCGCCATATGTGCGGCGGTCCTGCTGTGGAAATTAGGATGTCACGGTAGCGGTGGCATTCCGCATATATTGCATTGTTGCGGGCGGTGCTGTAAGCAGCACCTGCCACAAAAAAAAATATGCATGTCGCGCATTTGCCTGTACAACGTGGTAGGCACCATAGGTACCCCCATCTGCCCCCCACCCCCCAACACCCTGGCCCCCAACAGCAGAAATTGCCTGCCCTTCCATGGCGGCAACGCCACCTTCGAAAGGCAGATCTCCGCCTATATTGTAATATGGATGGTGTTGTCTTGCAGACACCGCCACCATATCCAGCCAAATTTGAGGACAAAGTTGTTTAAGGTCCCAAAGATGTAAAGTATTGGACAATTTCGTAAAGCACTGTAAAAAACCAATCAGTGGAGATTTAAGTTACACAAACGTTACATTATTTGTTTTATGTCTATGTCTTTGTCAAAAAGTGTAAATATGATGTACAGGATAAATGTGTGAATATTGTAAGATACAAAGAAGTTCATTGATGAAGAGTTTACTCTGTTCAAAGCAAATGTAAAAAAGAAAAATAAGATTGCTACTCTCAGTCAATAAAAAGGACTGATAGACCAAATAACGTGTTGATTTATGGGCTCAGAGGCAAACATATATTTATATAAGTACCATATCCAGCCCCGGTGGACGGTCTTTCCGTCCGACTGGGTCCCCCCGCCATCGCAATATGACGGGGAGATAATGGGAGGCGGCAGCAGGAAATGGCGGGTGGATCCGCCCGCTATTATAATTGACCCCTCTATTTAAAACTTTCTAACCAGGCTTCAATGACGTAAAAATAAATAAACAAACAATACGTAACTATCGCATAAAAAACTTCATAACAGCACTAACAAATGTCTAAATTTACTATTCCCACATCAGTCAGGATTAAATTGGGGTAGGTGCTAAACACTAAATTTAATTAATTTACTATTCCCACTCCAGTCAGAATTAAATTTGGGTAGGTGCTGGACACTAAACTTAATTAATTTACTATTCCCACTCCAGTCAGGATTAAATTGGGTTAGGTGCTCGACACTAAACCTAACTAATTTACTATTCCCAGTCCAGTCTGGATTAAATTGGGGTAGGTGCTGGACACTAAATTTAATTAATTTACTATTCCCACTCCAGTCAGGATTAAATTGGCTTAGGTGCTGGACACTAAACCTAATTAATTTACTATTCCCACTCCAGTCAGGATTAAATTGGGTTAGGTGCTGGACACTAAACCTAATTAATTTACTATTCCCACTCCAGTCTGGATTAAATTGGGGCAGGTGCTGTACACTAAACTTAATTATTTACTATTCCCACTCCAGTCAGAATTAAATTGGGGTAGGTGCTTGACACTAAACTAAATTAATTTACTATTCCCACTCCAATCAGGATTAAATTGGGGTAGGTGGTGGACACTAAACCTAATTAATTTACTATTCCCACTCCAATCAAAAATAAACTGGGGTAGGTGCTGGACACTAAACTTAATTTATTTACTTTTCCAATTCATCCAGTATTAAATTATGCAAATCTGGAAACAAAAATTAATTATCTAACTATAAACACAACAACAAATATTAAAGTAATATAAATACTAAAATGGTAAATTAAATATGGGAATAACAAGACCACAAAAACTATTAAATTATTACTTACTCTACAAAATTATATCATTTTTAAAATTTAAAAACTAAACTTATTTTTAATATTTAAATTGTATACCAAATGTATATATATTAAACAAAATATATATATTACATATAATTTTTTAAACACTAACCACTTTAAACCACTATAAATACATCCCACTCCTAAAATTAAATTTCTAAATTCCGAAATTTAATTTTTAAATAATAATGACTTTTTTTTAATTATTAAAATTATTCTTAACAATATTTACAAAATATGCCACATCCTTAACACCTATAAATACAACATCCCACTCATAAATGTATATTTAAATTAAAAAATTTGAATTCGAGAATAAATTAATACATTTTTAAATTGTAAAAAGTATTTTTAAATTATTTTTAAAACACTCCTAAATATTATCCCCTATAAAACCAACATACAACTCCTACATTTATATTCGGGCAATAAGCACGTCCAAGTCCCAAATTTGGGGTAAAAGGCCGCTTTATTGGACAGGTAGGCAATTGAATACATTTTTATATACAAATCATACTTCAAAACATATTCCACTCTATCACCCTCCGCCCCTAAGCAATATCCCCATCTAAACTATTACCCAACCTTATTCGGCCTAATCCTCCTCCCCAAACCCCTATCTCCATCTCCTGCCTATCTCTTCCCTCCAACTACGCTCCCTTGCTTCCCTCTGTCCGAAGCTATTCCTAATGCCCCCAACCCTTCCTGCCTGTCTTGATATCCTCCAACTCTGCCACCTGTCCAAGCGACAACCGCCAAAATTAAAAAATTACATGAAAAGCTTTACATGAAAAGAAAAAACAATAAAATACGTAATGCAAGGGTGGGAGGGCGGGCTAAATTTCTTTTCCCTACCTCACCGCGGTCAGGAGCGAATGCGCCACACGGAATTTTGCGCTCCTGGGGCTCGCGCTGCTGACCGCCAGCCAATCAATGCAGCCTCCTGTCCTTAGGGCCGTACTATGTGCCCGAAGATGCCCGGGGGTGGACACTCTGCGAGTGCCACCCCCAGTAGCCCTCATCGGGCAATAAGCACGTCCAAGTCCCAAATTTGGGGTAAAAGGCCGCTTTATTGGACAGGTAGGCAATTGAATACATTTTTATATACAGATCATACTTCAAAACATATTCCACCCTATCACCCCCTGCCCCTAAGCAAAATCCCCATCGCAACTATTACCCAACCTTATTCGGCCTAATCCTCCTCCCCAAACCCCTATCTCCATCTCCTGCCTACCTCTTGCCTCCAACTACGCTCCCTTGCTTCCCTCTGTCTGGTTTGTTTCTTAAAGACAGCTCACTCATTAAAGGCAGGAACTGACCCCACTTCATGCCACTTTTTCTCCACCAGCACACCGACACCTCTTCAGAACTAAAACCTAAATTCTTCCCAAAATGCCTTTTTTCCGCTTGTTCTGCTGCCCATTTGACAAATGAGTGTCCAATTATCCAAACTTGATGCTGTGACATTGACAAACCTGCTACCAGACCTGAAAAGAAAAGATAATTAATATTTCTTCTTTTAACTTTCAAAATCTAACTCTCTAATGTAATGTAAACAACAATCTGAGGACCAGCGCCCCAGTTTTTTAACATCACTAATAGAAAAAACCCCATCTGGCAGCTTCTGAATCTGCCCCAATGCGGAATGAGTGTGTCCCAACATTTACCGGATTCTTCCCAATTTTCTTTAATGATTTCCTCAAAAATGACAGCAACTGTCAAGCTTTTAGCTGAGATCAATCTAGGTGCCGGAAAATAAACTTTGAAGTTGCACCTCCTATTTTTAGAAAATCTAACCGTGCTTGTTTAGGACATAACGGGCCGCCTATGGTTTGCCAAATAGCTCTTTGACCTTTCCCTGTTTGGTCTGTTTTTGAGTGTTCAAGAAAAATGTCTATATTTGAATGAACCAGAGATATGTGTTTGTTGTTAGATCATCATTAATGGCAGTACCTAACAACTCAGATATCCTGAAGGCACCAAAAAGAGCCAAATCATGGAAAATTTGAACAGGTGAAATTCAAACGTAGAGGAACAAATCTCATGTAAACTGAGTGTTATCTTATATAACAATTTTAAATATATTGGTTCTCGTTTGTATAGCCCTCCCTTTCTGATTTTTTCCCAGCCTTGCAGAATTCTCCTACCCATTTCCCCAGCCAATGGCTCGTATCCCCAAAAGAACTTCCCGCAAAATGATATTCAGCTAGCTTCCCAGCTATTGTAGTAGAAGAAATGCTAATGTGTATATTAAGCATAATGTACTCGATAATGTCCTCTCTGCGTTGCTGTAACCCTTCGCTATCATGAACTCTGTAAATAGCACCTGAATGTAAGAACTCCAGCCAAGCTCTTCTATATGCCAGTTTGGTACTCTTTGCTAATGATTTTTCGATGAGTTGATGAGCATTCATATCGCTAAACCCCATATCTCGCTGGGTACCAAACCACGGGATCTCTCCCACTGAAAACGAGATAGGGCATCTGCCATGGTATTTTCAAACTCCTGTAATATGTTTAACCTTGAATATTATGTTAAACTTTAAACAGCCAAGCATAAATGTTTGCAATAACTTCAACATCTGTTTGTCCTTGTCCTTCTGACCGTTTAACAAGTCAACTACAGTCTTGTTATCTACGTTAAACAGCACTGTTTTATTAGCCAGTTTTATTCCCCACACTGTTAGAGCCACTATCAATGGAAAAAATTCTGAAAAACTATACTCTTCTTCTCAGTAACCCACCTGGCTGGCCATCTTTCTGGCCACCATTTTCCCTCCCAAAAGAGGCCGAAACCATTGGCCCCTGAAGCGACCGAGAATAATTGTATCTGCCAAATGAAATCTTCTCCCCGTGACCAGAGCGTGATACTGTTAAATTCTGTTAAAAAACTTAGACCATACTTCAAAATCTGCTCGCATATGTGCGGTTATCCGGATTCTATGGTGTGTTAGGTTGATACCAGACATGGAAACACCCAGACGATAGCAGAACATTCTGCCTGCTCATATGACCTTGCAGGCGAAATTAAGATGACCCAACAAACATTGCACTTCAATTAATGTCAATTTTTCCTGCCTTGCGTGCATATTCCAATAATCTAGTTATTTTCTTTTCGGGGAGTCTAGCCTGCATTCTATTTGTAACTATTTCATGCCAAGATATGTGAGACAACAGCTGGGGCCTTCTGTTTTATCCTCCGCTAAAGGCACTACCATGTCTTGTGCAAACTTTTGAAATCCTGTAACACCTTTCCACACTGTTGTGAACCAGCACTTCCCACAAATACAAATTTATCAAGGTAGTGTGTCACTCCGGTATGCCTTGTACGAAAAGAAAAATATCACTGCAGGAAGGAGCTGAAAGTCTCCAACAGTCTGCACGATATTGCACAACTCATGGGAAGGGTCTTATCTACAAAATATTTTCGTTCAAAAAAGATTCCAAGCAATAAAAATTCAAAGGGATGTACTGGCAGTAACCTGAAAACTGACCTAATATCACATTTAACCAATTTAGTGTTCTCCCCTGAGTTTCTTATCATTGCCAATGCTGAATCTACCGAGGCTAATTGGACCATGGAATCTTCCCTTTCAATGAAATCATTAACTGAGGAACCTTGGGTCCATTATAGGTATTGGACCATCCTGAATTCCCCTTCCGTTTTCTTAGGAACCACACCTAAAGGTGAAACAAAGAGATTGTCTATTGGCCATGAATCGAAAGGCCCTGCCATCCTCCCTTCTTTAACTTCCATCAACAGTTTCTTCCTAACGATGTGTGGGAATCCGTTTGCGGATTTTAGAGTCTGTGCGAATCTGCGACATCTGGGCCCTTGATATCCTAATTCAAACCCTTCCCTGAAACCCCATTCTAACATTAATGCTTCTTGTGTATCAGGGTAGAATCTCAGCCACTTACATAAATTGTCCACCTTGATTGGAGTAGAAGTCCTTGTTCCCAGACTGAAAACCAAAACCTCTTCCTCTGCTTGGAAAACCACTTCCCCAATTTGATTGCTCTCCGAAACATTGCATAACTGTGTGTTTTTCCCCACACTTCGAGCACTCATGCTGTAATTTAACAAGGGTTTTTTGTATAGTATCCCTTATTGAAATTCCAGCCTGCACCAGAGTCAGGCATTTATGGCTGTTCTAAGTACCCACTCCTCCCAGGATGGGTCTGTTCTGAAAGGGCCGGTAAGAAACCGCTAAGCCACTAGCAGTGGGCATGGATGGTGGAGGCCGTTGAGGGTACATCCATTGGACCCAAAGCTCATTATCTACTGCCCCCCAAGGGTTTTCGGTATTAAAACTAGTTTAGCACTAAAAAGCCTCATCGTAGTGTAACCAGTCATAGCCCCCAAATTCTGTTGCTGCCTTCCGAATCATGTCTAAATACTTAAAAATTGTCACTGACCTATCAGGAAAGTTTTCGCAGAATACACTGGCGAAAATAAAAAAGGCAGATGACTATGTATCTATATATGTTGGCACCCTAGGACACTTTGCTAGCTCCCACACTTCTTCTTTTGATTGCATTTCCCTATGGAGTAATTTAAATACATCAATAAACTCCCCTTTCCATATATTTACATTGTAGACTTATTTAAATCTGCACCCAATGGCATAGAAAATCCCATATAAGGTAAACGCCTAAAATTTAATGTACTCTGTACCTCAGCCTCTGCTTTATTAATGGTATCTGAACTTACCGGAATTTTAACCTTGTTGACTGCCGTCTCAACTCCTTTAGCACCCTGACTGTCTTTATCTTGCACTGTGATCTCATTACGTACGCAATCTGTGACCACACCTTTATCCACCCGCAAACGTTAGCTCATAACATGTGTGTGTACCTCACCTATTTTTATAGAAGTGAGGTCTTCGGTCGACGTTCTGATCTTCGTCCTTTTGATCTGATGCCTTGAGCTGAGTCTGCCCTGGGTGCCTTCACTTACTCTGTCCTGTGAAAAGTAAATTCTAGGGACGTCTTTAGTACAGCCCCCCCCTTTCCCCTGTACATTTTTTAAAACCTTTTGATATTCCTCCATCCTCCACAATTTTACCTTCTTCAAAGGATTCTTTCTCGTCATCTAAAAACTGTGAACTTACCACTCCGCTATTTCCTACACTACCACCCCTTCTGCTACCGCTTGGCAGTTACCCGACCCTATACCCCCCTCATATTCTTTCCAGTTAGTAGTTTTTTTGTAATGCGAAACTCTCTCTGCGTCCAATGGTGTGGGGAAATTCGTTGGAAAATCCCCCTCCTTACTGTTTCCTACGTTGCAGGACGCTAGATGCCTGACCAGAAAATATGTACTGCCCCTTCTTGGGCCTGGCAGTATCTCGCCCACGTTGGGCTGCAAGACACTTGAACCTGCAGCTGGGAGATACCTATTCTTTTTCAGATTTAATAACCTGTTGTCATTGTTTATTAACGTATTGGTATCCACACCCATTGTCCATCCTGCTCCGTTCCATGTGAACTGTCAACCTGACTAAACTCGTCTTTAATGGCGTTGTCAAACAAAGGGGGGGGGGGGGGTGTCTTGACATCCATCTGTAGACATATCAAAATTATCCCACTCGTGTCCAGAGGCAATGTATGGAAAACATCCAGTTTCCTTGATGTTTTCTTTGATAAGAAAATAATGTCCCCCTTTTCATTAGCAACTATAGGAGAAAAACCTCTGACAGTTGGCCATTCACCTGACAACTCATTATTTTTAAGCAGGCGTTTGCCAAATACGAAAATGTCTCTTTTCCCCTCTAAAACCTGGGGCCCGATTCACAGAACTAACTTAAGACAAAATCCTAAACTTACTACCATTTTGGTATTCACAGAAGGCACTTACACATTTTGGTATTCACAGAAGGCACTTACTCATTTCGGTATTCACAGAAGATAGGAGTCCTAACTTTAGGACTCCTAAATGCCTTCTGTGAATACCGAAAGTCTTAAAATTAGGATTTTTCTCAGTTTAGTAGTAGCATAGTTAGGACTCCTAACTTTAGGACTCATAAATGCCTTCTGTGAATACCGAAAGTCTTAAAATTAGGATTTTTCTCAATTTAGTAGTAGTAAAGTTAGGACTCCTAACTTTAGGACACCTAAATGCCATCTGTGAATACCGAAAGCCTTAAAATTTGGATTTTTCTCAGTTTAGTAGTAGTATAGTTAGGACTCCTAACTTTAGGACTCCTAAATGCCTTCTGTGAATACCGAAAGTCTTAAAATTAGGATTTTTCTCAATTTAGTAGTAGTAAAGTTAGGACTCCTAACTTTAGGACACCTAAATGCCTTCTGTGAATACCGAAAGCCTTAAAATTTGGATTTTTCTCAGTTTAGTAGTAGTATAGTTAGGACTCCTAACTTTAGGACTCCTAAACTGAGAAAAATCCTAATTTTAAGACTTTCGGTATTCACAGAAGGCATTTAGGAGTCCTAAAGTTAGGACTCCTAACTTCTGTGAATACCGAAGTGAGTAAGTGTCTTCTGTGAATACCAAAATGAGTAAGTGCCTTCTGTGAATACGAAAAGGGTAGTAAGTTTAGGATTTTGTCTTAAGTTAGTTCTGTGAATCGGGCCCCTGGTGTTTAATATCAGCAATGTTTCCCATTTGCCCTGTTTGGCCACTAGGTGGAGTATTTTCATTAATTACCACAGCTATGAGTCTTTGTCCCCCCAGCACGACTCGTTTTTTGTTCGTTTTCTTAGAAAAGGAAAGGGCAAAGCACTGTGCGTGTGCCGCGTGTGCCGGCCTGCCCCTCCCATTTTCCAATGTGTTGAGAACTTTGAAAAAAGCCTGCCTGCTCACACCAGGTGAGGTGTCTCTCACCGAGAGGTTGTTGCCTATTAAGTGAGCCCTCACTAGAAATGCACGCATATATGGCCGCTGAAACTCTGCCTGCAGCTTGCCGCCCCCGCTGTTCCATTCCCACCCACACCTGCGACAGCACTCCGGACATAAGCAGCTGCCTCCGTAACAGACAAAAAATTCCGAATTTTATATTTAATAAGTGCTGACAAGCAGGGAGCTAAATTTCTTTTCCCTACCTCACCGCGGTCAGGAGCGAATGCGCCACACGGAATTTCGCGCTCCTGGGGCTCTCGCTGCTGACCGCCAGCCAATCAGTGCAGCCTCCTGTCCTTAGGGCCCTACTATGTGCCCGAAGCTGCCCGGGGGTGGACACTCTGCGAGTGCCACCCCCAGGAGCCCTCATTCTACATTATATAATTTAATTTCAAAATACCTTTTTAAATCTAAAATAATTAAAATATTCTCAACAATATTTTTAAAACACTTCCCACCCTTATTCCCTATAAACCCAACATCACACTCTTAAAATTATATTCATAAATTCTAATTACTAATTTTCAAATTTAAATTTAAATTTCTAAATTTTAAATAATTTAATTATTTTTTAAATATTTTTAAAACACTTCCCATCCTTAGACCCTAAAAACGCAACATTCTACTTCTCAAAATATATATATAAAATTAAAATTTCTTTTCAAATTAGAATTTCAACATTTTTTAATATTCAAATATTCTAAACAATATTATTAAAACACTCCCCACCCTTATCCCCTATAAACCCAACATCCCGCTCATATATTTCTAAATGTAAATTTTAAAATCTTTAACTCGGGGGCCATTACGTTGGCGGGCGGACTTGGTCCGCCTACCACCGTAATGGTAAACAGGACCGACTGCAAGAGGTGCGGCGGTCCCGCTATGCCAATTAGGATGACACCACCACCCTGGCGGTCACATCCAGCACATTTTACATTGCGGCAGGCGGTGCTGTCAGCAGTACCCGCCGCAATGCAAAAAATGCATATTGTGCATTGGCATGGACAACGTGACAGGCACCGGGGGGTGCCTGCCATCTTGTGCATGCCAATGAAGGTGCAGGCATCCACCCCCGAAGGCATTCTGGGCATGCCTTTCCATGGCGGATTCTCCGCCATGGAAAGGCATGTCACCGCAGGCATGCTAATATGGCTGGCGGTGCTTGCAAGGCACCGCCACCATGTTATGGGTCTTTCCCACCCGGCAGGCAATCGCAATGATTGCATACCGGCGGAAAAGCAGCGGATGGTCTTTCTGTCCGCCGCGGTACCCCCCGCCATGTTAATGTGGCAGGGGGGTAAATGGCCGTTGAGTGGTGAGTTTTGGCGAGTGGATCGGGGGGCGCTGGGGGTACGGCGCGTACATACGGGGGCTGGGGGTAAGGCGCGTACATACGGGGGGCTGGGGGTACGGCGCGTACATACGGGGGGCTGGGGGTAAGGCGCGTACATACAGGGGGCTGGGGGTACGGCGCGGACGTGTAGGGATGGGGGTACGGCACGTACCGGGCCCCCTTTTCCTCACGCATCGCGACGTACTTAGCTTTTCCGTAACTTTTTGGGTCCCGTAAAAATATTGCCGTCCGGAGTGCTGTCGGTACGATTCGTACTTGCTGGTACGTAAAAAGCAGCTGTCCCGGATCAGATTTGTATGTATTTTTTTGTCGCACGGTGTTTTTTACGATTCGTACGGAAATGGTATTTCTGTACGAATCGTACTTGCGGGTTTGTAAGGTGTTTTTTCCGGGTATGAGCCGGACGGAGAAAACGCTCCGTCCGACCGTTCGTACCCGGGTTTTAACGGATCGGAATCGACACCTAAATGTACAAATTTTTAATTTTTATAAAGATTATCAACAATATTTTTACAGCACCCCACCCTTATCCCCTATAAACCGAACATCCCACTCCTAAAATTATGTTTCAAAATTCAAATTTTTTAGTTGTAAATATAATATATACATTTTTAAATTTTAAAATATTTGACTAAACATTTTTTAAATACTACCAACCCTAATACCCTATAAAAACAACAACTCACTGCTAAAATATATTACACATATCATTTTTTCTAACACATAAAAATAAAACATATATCATACTTTAACGATATTTTAACATGACAACATTTTGCCATTAGATATTATAAACTTCGATATTTTTGTAGACACTTAAAAAACGATATTTTTTACACGGATATACAAAACATTGAGATCTATTCCCATCGATATATAAAACTCGATATTTCTGTATATAGATATATAAAAATCGATATTTAAACTACTTACCCTCTAAAATCTTCTCCCATAACGCTTTGTAGGCCTTTGGTTGAAATTGTATTTTTGCCCATAACTGTGCTTAGGGTGGTCCTAGGAGGATGGGAGAACCACCGAATCTTTCAGCATGACGTGCTCTTTGTGTACTTAGACCCAAAAGTGCCTTTGATGTGTGGGTGACTTCAAAGCAGCTTGTTGAAGTAAACACAGATCCCTTTCAGCCCAGTCCTGTCTGCAAGGCTATCTGTGTGGGGTTATTAGTTATTTGTGTGGGGTAGGATAGTACCTATTGAAGTATAAGTGTTAGCCCCTCGCTTCCATCCTTCCGAGGCAAGGCCATCAGAATTCAGATGTATGTAGATTGGTGCTCAGATACACCTATTTGTCCTGTATTGTGCCTGTCTAGCGGGAATGCACCAGGTGTGGCTGTCACCCATCCCAGACATGTATTGGAGACAGACTGTCAGAACAGTAAGTGCTGAGAAATGTCAACTTTCTAAAAGTGGCATTTCTAAACTAGACATGTCAGTTCCAACTTTACCAGTAAAGATGGGTTGTCATTACCAATCCAAAGATATGAAACATGTACAAGCTACTCCTTTCTGATCAGGAATTGCAGCTTAAAAATATATTAAGGAATTCCCAATGCTAGCCCTTGATGTTGATGCTGATGACAGGTGTTACTTGCTGTTCATTTAGTTGTAGATCCTTAGTGGAGGAGCCACCCCTGGCCGTTATGTTCCTCTTAGAAGCATAAAAATGTGTCCTGGGCTTGTATGATGTATACCTTGCAGGTTATTGGTTTGGTAGCGGGGTCAAGAGTCTAACTACGCATTACATTAAAAACACAAGAATTATCTACTGCACTCACAACCCTTTGATAAAACAACTTTACGTTTACGTGCCTGAAAAGCATATAACCAATTCACAAAAGCGAACTTTGAAAAATAACAGGCAATAAGAGAGGTGATGATTTTGGGGTCACCCCTAACCTAGGGGGGACCAAGCAGATGCCTTGAACACAAAGAGCATACCATGCTGAACGATTCGGTGGTGGTCCCATCCTCCTAGGACCACCCCAAGCAAAGCTATGGGCAAAAATACAATGCCAACCAAAGGCCCAGCAAAGCATTATGGAACGAGATTCTAGAGTACAGTGAATATTATAGTATTAGCTCTCAACTGAGCTGAAGAACCACTTCCACTTGAGGGATGTTTTGATATTGGAAACTATAATATTCACTGCACTCTAGAATCTCGTCCCATAATGCTTTGCACCACTACAATAGTGATATGGACCGTACACACCCTATGAATGCGGGGGTGTGGTGCGTATTACACGTACCCCTACGGCACCAGTACATTTGGGATACAAGGCGTACACACGCCACGAATGTTGGGTTATGGCGTGGCCCTTATGTTACCTTCATATTGGGGTGTGTGTAGGTCCAGGCCAGCAGTGTAATGCACCAAGGGGGTGGGTGGGTGGGTGCATAGGATTCCCAGCAGTGCCCAGCCATATGGGGGTGGCAGCAGATCAATACCAGCAGTGGCCAGACATGTAGGGGTGTGTGCCGAGGACTCCCAGCAGTGGACAGAGACATGGGGGTGGGTGCAGAGGACTCCCAGCAGTGGACAGAGACATGGGGGTGGGTGCATATGACTACCAACAGTGGCCTGTAATATGGGGGTGGGTGCAGAGGACTCCCAGCAGTGGACAGAGACATGGGGGTGGGTGCAGAGGACTCCCAGCAGTGGACAGAGACATGGGGGTGGGTGCAGAGGACGCCCAGCAGTGGACAGAGACATGGGGTGGGTGCAGAGGACTACCAGCACTGGACAGACATATGGGGGTGGGTGCAGAGGACTCCCAGCAGTGGACAGAGATATGGGGGTGGGTGCAGAAGACTACCAGCAGTGGACAGAGACATGGGGGTGGGTGCAGAGGACTCCCAGCAGTGGACACAGACATGGGGGTGAGTGCAGAGGACTACCAGCAGTGGACAGAGACATGGGGATGAGTGCATATGACTACCAGCAGTGACCTGTAATATGAGGGGTGGGTGCAGAGGACTCCCAGCAGTGGACAGATACATGGGGGTGGGTGCAGAGGACTACCAGGAGTGGACAGAGACATGGGGGTGGCTGTAGAGGACTACCAGCAGTGGACAGAGACATGGGGGTGGGTGCAGAGGACTCCCAGCAGTGGACAGAGACATGGGGGTGGGTGCAGAGGACTACCAGTAGTGGACAGAGACATGGGGGGGTGCAGAGGACTACCAGCAGTGGGCTGCAATATGAGGGGTGGGTGCATATGACTACCAGCAGTGGCCTGCAATAAGAGGGGTGGGTGCAGAGGACTCCCAGCAGTGGACAGAGACATGGGGGCGGGTGCATATGACTACCAGCAGTGGCCTGTAATATGAGGGGTGGGTGCAGAGGACTCCCAGCAGTGGACAGAGACATGGGGATGGGTGCAGAGGACTCCCAGCAGTGGACAGAGACATGGGGGTGGGTGCAGAGGACTACCAGCAGTGGCCTGTAATATGAGGGGTGGGTGCAGAGGACTCCCAGCAGTGGCCTGTAATATGAGGGGTGGGTGCAGGGGACTCCCAGCAGTGGACAGATACATGGGGGTGGGTGCAGAGGACTACCAGGAGTGGACAGAGACATGGGGGTGGCTGCAGAGGACTACCAGCAGTGGACAGAGATATGGGGGTGGGTGCAGAAGACTACCAGCAGTGGACAGAGACATGGGGGTGGGTGCAGAGGACTACCAGCAGTGGACAGAGACATGGGGGTGGGTGCATATGACTACCAGCAGTGGCCTGTAATATGAGGGGTGGGTGCAGAGGACTCCCAGCAGTGGACAGATACATGGGGGTGGGTGCAGAGGACTACCAGGAGTGGACAGAGACATGGGGGTAGCTGCAGAGGACTACCAGCAGTGGACAGAGACATGGGGGTGGGTGCAGAGGACTCCCAGCAGTGGACACAGACATGGGGGTGGGTGCAGAGGACTACCAGCAGTGGACAGAGACATGGGGTGGGTGCATATGACTACCAGCAGTGACCTGTAATATGAGGGGTGGGTGCAGAGGACTCCCAGCAGTGGACAGATACATGGGGGTGTGTGCAGAGGACTACCAGGAGTGGACAGAGACATGGGGGGGTGGCTGCAGAGGACTACCAGCAGTGGACAGAGACATGGGGGTGGGTGCAGAGGACTCCCAGCAGTGGACAGAGACATGGGGGTAGGTGCAGAGGACTACCAGTAGTGGACAGAGACATGGGGGTGGGTGCAGAGGACAACCAGCAGTGGGCTGCAATATGAGGGGTGGGTGCATATGACTACCAGCAGTGGCCTGCAATATGAGGGGTGAGTGCAGAGGACTCCCAGCAGTGGACAGAGACATGGGGGCGGGTGCATATGACTACCAGCAGTGGCCTGTAATATGAGGGGTGGGTGCAGAGGACTCCCAGTAGTGGACAGAGACATGGGGGTGGGTGCAGAGGACTCCCAGCAGTGGCCTGTAATATGAGGGGTGGGTGCAGAGGACTCCCAGCAGTGGCCTGTAATATGAGAGGTGGGTGCAGAGGACTCCCAGCAGTGGACAGATACATGGGGTGGGTGCAGAGGACTACCAGCAGTGGACAGAGATATGGGGGTGGGTGCAGAAGACTACCAGCAGTGGACAGAGACATGGGGGTGGGAGCAGAGGACTACCAGCAGTGGACAGAGACATGGGGGTGGGTGCATATGACTACCAGCAGTGACCTGTAATATGAGGGGTGGGTGCAGAGGACTCCCAGCAGTGGACAGAGACATGGGGGTGGCTGCAGAGGACTACCAGCAGTGGACAGAGATATGGGGGTGGGTGCAGAAGACTACCAGCAGTGGACAGAGACATGGGGGTGGGAGCAGAGGACTACCAGCAGTGGACCGAGACATGGGGGTGGGTGCATATGACTACCAGCAGTGACCTGTAATATGAGGGGTGGGTGCAGAGGACTCCCAGCAGTGGACAGATACATGGGGGTGGGTGCAGAGGACTACCAGGAGTGGACAGAGACATGGGGGTAGCTGCAGAGGACTACCAGCAGTGGACAGAGACATGGGGGTGGGTGCAGAGGACTCCCAGCAGTGGACAGAGACATGGGGGTGGGTGCAGAGGACTACCAGCAGTGGACAGAGACATGGGAGTGGGTGCAGAGGACTACCAGCAGTGGGCTGCAATATGAGGAGTGGGTGCATATGACTACCAGCAGTGGCCTGCAATATGAGGGGTGGGTGCAGAGGACTCCCAGCAGTGGACAGAGACATGGGGGCGGGTGCATATGACTACCAGCAGTGGCCTGTAATATGAGGGGTGGGTGCAGAGGACTCCCAGTAGTGGACAGAGACATGGGGTGGGTGCAGAGGACTCCCAGCAGTGGACAGAGACATGGGGGTGGGTGCAGAGGACTACCAGCAGTTGCCTGTAATATGAGGGGTGGGTGCAGAGGACTCCCAGCAGTGAACAGATCATGGGGGTGGGTGCAGAGGACTACCAGCATAAATTGCAGTAAAGGTTCAAAGAAAAAAGAAAAGGAAAAACCTGATTAAAAGGGGAAAAAGTTGAAAGCAAAAATTAATCGCAAGGCTCAGAGAGCTTATAGTCGAGAAAAAACCAAAAGTCATGTGCAACAGGAAGTTGGACGAGATCCAAATTAATTCATCAATGTGTAAGCACAATAAGTTGCAACAGCCTTCAAAAGGAAGTCGTTGGACTGGCCAGCAAAAGTGTCCGCCATCCAGTCCAGTAATGAAAATGAACATATATGTTCGTCGACAACTGGGGCCTCAAGCACAACCAATGGACAACTGGCGTGATCTTTAAGATAACTTTGTGCCAGGAAGTCATATGCAGCCGTACCGATGTCCCAATTCCCTAGGACTCCATGTGCCGCTCCACAGGCCATAATCCTGACGCCAGAACAGTCCAACTCATGAGCCACTAAGGGACTCATTAGTCGATCAAAATCCGGGGCAGGAGACACCGAGTTTGACAGGCACAAATCCAGAGCCCATTCGAATGGACAATCTAGGCAATGAAAAACAGGTTGGACGCATGTAAAGTAGGAAAACCGGAAGGACAATCCATAGGCAATGCTTAAGGGCGCCAGTGGTAATGTTCCATAATATTCAAGCATCCGGTTACGAAGATGGAGCAGCCGTGACAAGCTGTTGTGTGACACAAATTGTGCAGCCATTGCAGCAGACCAACAACAGCACGCCAGCTACGAGGGCGAGAATCAACGGGTGACCGCCAAAGATGCTGGAAAAAATAGAATGAAAAAATGCCGTTATCGCATCAAAAATAGTTTGGAAGGAGGTCACGAGGCCGGAGCCCACAATTTTGAAAAAATGTGCCAAGCCAGTTGTTGACGAGGCATTAAAGATAGTTTGAATCAGGGCACCAAAATGAAGTGGGAGATCAGTATTCAAAAGCGCTTGCACCTCGGTGCGTGTATTTGCTACGTGAAGGGCAAATGTTTCCCGGGAAGAAGTCAGCGCGACTTCTTTTTGAGACAATAGAGCCCTTATTCTGCTCATCTTGTTGAACTCCGCTTTCAAGGTTGGAATGAAAGGCCAGATGGATACATCCAGCCGCCCATGCGGGGGTGGGAAAAGGACATTTTTACAGCAGACTACCCTCTGTGATACAGCCAATATGTAGGGAATTCCCACTAGCATCCAGCAGCAAGCTTCATTATTTAAAAGCAAATAACTACCGTTAGCCAGCAGCGTGAAAGACGGTGTATTAACTGGTACTGGAATCCCTTTCAGGACGCAAGCTAAATTAGGAGCGTGTACATTGCATGCGCCATGCAATTGAATGTGCCTACAGACTACAGAGTGATCAGGTGTGGAAGTGCATTCCTCACCTTTCAAATAGACCTCTTTACCATCTCTCATGCACCTGTATGTAAATGGGAGTGACCAAACTTCATGCAGGAAGGCAGTACCAAGTTGTTCATATCTACCTAGGGCATAATGTTTCATGCATGAAGCGAATTTAAACAAAGGAAACGGCAATGTGATTAACCCGTGGATAAGCCACACAGCAGAGTTCAATTCGGCCACTGAGAAAGGCAAAGGTTCTAACTTTTCAATATGCAGTAATGTCGCATCTTTCATGGACATGAATTGTTGTTTTGCCGTGAGATTAAAGGGAAGGAATAAAGACGATGTATTCATGTAGTCCCATGGGACATTCCCAGCCTTTAAAGTTTGCAAAGTCCATGCAAACTGCATTATAGAACGTAATTGATTTTGAGCATGATACAAAACAGACAAATCATTCTGCACAATATCAAGAACAGATGAAACAATATTATCTAATGTGTAAATTCGGGAAGAAAGGGTGTTAATGCTATTGTCTATTACAGCTAGTACTTTTTCCATGTTGGCTTGATCAATAGCCCTCAATCTGGAAGCAGCTTCAATTTGTGATAATTTCCAAACCCATCTTTTGGACCTGCCACCTACAGGGCCTTTAACAAAATCATTCAAATCTATTTTGTCATGTAATTTGGACAAATGAAATTTAACAGCTGCCAATATGGAATGGTGCAGCCAAGATTGGCATAACTTACCTACTGAGTAGGTAGTTACCGAATGAGAAGATTCAAAATGAGGGTCCGCGCGAATCTGTGTGTACCCTGGTGTCAAACCCAGAAAACGATGTTGACAGGAATCAGAACTCGTCTGCCAAGTCAACCATCCCTCAGAATGCAATTTGGAAATGATGAAGGATGTATTAGTAATGTGTGACTGCAACGCAGCAAGAGACAGATCTGTATGATAATACCAATTCGGGTAAGCACCCAGATCCGGAGTAGAGGGAGAATTTAGTTTCTTCGTAGTAGCCAATCCAAAGCAGGTGGTCTGGAAGATTGTTGAATTTAAGAACAACATGTGGTTCGGGAAGGATAAGGCAGGCACGATGCAAAGCTTCTGTTCCCTGTACCTGCCATGGTTTGGAACCCCAAACCGATTTAAGATCAATAGTAGCCTTCCACAGATCATAACCTTTGATTGACAAACCATCAATCAATCAATCAATCAATCATAGGCATTTGTATAGCGCACTGCTCACCCGGAGGGTCTCAAGGCACCGGGGGGGGGGGACGCTACTGCTCGAACAGCCAGGTCTTGAGTTGCTTCCTGAAGGCGAGATGGTCTTGCGTTGTCCGTAGGTGGATGGGGAGGGAGTTCCATGTCTTGGATGCCAGGTAGGAGAAGGATCTTCCTCCGGCGGTGGCTCTACGGATGCGGGGGACGGTGGCGAGAGCGAGGCTGGCGGAGTGGAGCTGGCGGGTGGGCTTGTGGAAGGTCAGGCGGCTGTTGAGGAACTTGGGGCCCAGGTCGTGGAGGGCCTTGTGTGCATGGGTGAGGAGTTGGAACGTGAATCTTTTGTTGACGGGGAGCCAGTGCAGGTCTCTCAGGTGTCCGGAGATGTGGCTGTGTCGGGGGATGTCCAGGATGAGTCGTGCTGAGGCGTTCTGGATCCGTTGGAGTTTCTTCTGGAGTTTGGCGGCGGTGCCGGCATAGAGGGCGTTCCCGTAGTCCAGCCGACTGGTGACGAGGGCCTGGGTGACCGTCTTTCTGGTCTCGGTGGGGATCCACCGGAAGATCTTTCGAAGCATGCGCAGGGTGTTGAAGCATGAAGACGAGACGGCGTTGACTTGTCTGGTCAGCGAGAGGGAGGAGTCCAGGATGAAGCCTAGGTTGCGTGCGTGGTCCGTTGGTTTGGGGGTGGCTCCCAGGGCGGGGGGCCGCCAGGAGTCGTCCCAGGCGGAGGGTGATGATCCCAGGATTAGGACCTCCGTCTTGTCTGAGTTCAGTTTCAGGCGGCTGTTCTTCATCCATTCGGCGACGTCTTTCATCCCTTCGTGTAGGCTGGCTCTGGCGGCGTCCGGGTCGCTGGTGAGAGAGAGGATCAGCTGGGTGTCGTCGGCGAAGGTGATGATCTTGAGGTTGTGTTGACGTGCGATGGTTGCGAGGGGGCTCAAGTAGACGTTGAAGAGGGTGGGGCTGAGCGATGACCCTTGTGGAACGCCGCAGATGACTTTGGTTGCCGCTGACCGGAACGGGGGGAGGCGGACTCTCTGGGTTCTTCCGGCGAGGAATGAGGTGATCCACTCCAGGGCCTTCTCCTGGATGCCGGTGTTGTTCAGGCGCTGTACCAGGGTGCGGTGGCAGACAGTGTCGAACGCTGCGGAGAGGTCCAGGAGGATGAGGGCCGCAGTTTCCCCGTTGTCCATTAGGGATCTGATGTCGTCTGTGGCTGCGATGAGGGCGATCTCTGTGCTGTGGTTGGCTCGGAAGCCGGATTGCGAGTGGTCGAGGGATCCGTTGGTCTCGAGGAAGGCGGCTAGCTGTCTGTTGACGGTCTTCTCGATGACTTTGGCAGGAAACGGGAGGAGCGAGATGGGGCGGTAGTTCTTGAGGTCGGAGGGGTCTGCAGTTGGTTTCTTCAGCAGGGCACTGATCTCGGCGTGTTTCCAGCACTCCGGGAAGGTGGCAGTGTTGAAGGAGGTGTTGATGATGTTGCGGAGGTGGGGTGCGATGATGTGGTCGGCCGTGTTGAAGATGTGGTGTGGGCAGGGGTCCGTAGGAGATCCATAAAGGATTTGGAATATAACAATTTAGTGTGTGTCAGCCTAATTTTCGAGGCAGACTCAGCCGCCACTTTAAAATAAAATGAGGCCGGATTTGAAACACTGAAATCAGAAAAATATGTGAATTTGTTCACCAATGTGGGAGAGCTACCCAACATTGGCGTTGGACAATGTTCCCATTGGGTGAAATTTACAAAATTTTGGAACGTATTAGCTTTGTGTAGGAAATGATTGCCTGAATGTTGATAGCAAAACTGCGCACCATAATTAGCAGTATCTAAATACAAATCTTCAGCATCAAATGCGGCATAATATTTCAAATCAGAAAACAGTGCCTCTATGGCCTGAATGTCCCAATCATCAGAACGAATGTTTTGTTTAACTACATCACCCATAGAAACACGAAATACATTTGGTACATTGATAACCTCAGTTGGACCGTGATTCTGAAATTTAACAGCATCCCACGCAATCCCATCCAACACAGGCCAGGCAGTAATATTCAAAAAAGTCTGGTCCCTTTTCATGATGTGCGATGAGGAGTGGGGGGCCAAAGTTCCATCAATTAGTCTATTGTAGATCTTTCTTTAAGGTAATGTCCATTTATAAGACGAAAAAACACCACCACAAATCCAATGGACATGAATAGAAAAAAACATATGAGCAGTAGCCAAATGTAAGTCCAAGCGGGAATTCAAAAATGTTGTTTAAACCAAACAGCAAAAATAGAAATTTTGGATGGGGCATCGGAAGTCATTGAGTCAGTGTCAAAAGAAGAACGGGACTGGGTAATTGCTGTCGACTGTAAAACAGGCAAAGTTACATCTGCAGGATAAGCATACTCAGTATCTTCAGGTGGCCCACCAGCCGGTGGTAGTGACAAAGGATCAGTAACTGTATGCATCTCGATAGCAACATCAGACCTGGTGGAAGATGTCGGTGGCAAAACTGAATTTCTCAGCATCGCTGGGCAAGAAACCGCTGGCGTCATACTAAGAAGAATCGCCCACTCGTTGTAGTTTGACATTGTCAATGGAGATGTACCTGTTATCCTTGCGACCAGGAAGTGGAGGTAAAATGACTGTTCTTGTACCCTGCACGCCAAGCACTGGAACCGGGGCTCAATAAGAGGGGCTGAACTACTTCTTGTTCTCCACCTTCTCACGGACCAGGTCACCAACTCGAGGTAGCCAGCCAACTACCGGGATCTGAAGCGCAGCAGCAGATGTGGAGGGTACATGTTCCTTCGCTAGAGTGTCTCTGGCTTCTTGTAGAGTCTGCAATACAGCACAGTGATCATCTACGTCAAAGGGTGCGGCAGACGCCGCCATGTCTAGACCGTCAAGGTCCGGGACAAACATTTTTATGCCAAAGAGCATCATGTATGGGGTCCGCCCACCCAGAGACCTTCTAGGGAGATTATTAAGTGCACGTTGGACGTTATACAAATGGGCTAACCAGTTTTGGCCAGGGCCTAAAACCCTAGCTGTCAAAGATTGCTTTAAGTCATGGTTCATTCGCTCCACCACACTATTACCCTCAGGTCGGTATGGAGACGAAAATTTGACTTGGACCCCCAAATTTTTCATGGCTTCTTTGTACGCCTTAGAGGCGAACGCAGGGCCCTGATCAGAATGAAAGGTACCACATGCAAAACTTCCCACAAAGACACGCAAATCCCTGATGACAGTACGGGCATCAGCACTCCTTTGTGGCCACACCCACAGAAAACGTGTGCATGAATCCACTGCAACTAAGATATACTTGTACGCAGTATCACAGGAGAATGGACCGCAGTGATCCAAATAAACACACCCAAGTGGTTTCTTGGATATGTACAACTGAGTTTGTGGTGGACGCGCAGCAGTTGAAGGTTTAATCTGCTGGCAAATGTCACAATCAAAAACATAAGTGCACGCTTGTTTATACAAACCGCACCTAAAGTAACGTTGTTGTAACAGATTCACAGTAGCTGCAACGCCGGTGTGGGCAGACGCCATACCCTCATGAGCTGCTGTTATCAAAGATGGTCTGCAGTCCGCGTTGGGAATCAACCTGTCACCAACGTCGTTAATTCTCACTAATGGGACGTTATCAGGACTTAAGTGATAATGGTAACAAGAAGGAAACCTCTCGGGTAATTACCTCCCTTTGTAGCAGCAATAGCTGCCAAGATGTCATCATCGATCTTACTTTTGGATCTTGTAACTGCTGCTACTGATATGTCGCCACTGCTGTTTTCGCTGCTTCGTCAGCTAAGCTGTTGCCTACAGCGTGGACACCAACTCGTTGATGCCCAAAAGTGTGAATTACATTCACGAGAGGCAGACGTTCCTTAAGTTCTGCCACTCAAACCCAAAGCATTTTATGCTTAATTGTGCTACCTTTAGAATCACGATATTCATTTTGAGACCAAAAGAATAGATTGTCGTTGAAGGACTGAACACAGTAAAACGAGTCACTCACTATAAGAGTAGTGACTCGAGGATCAGCAAACTCTAGTGCAAGCACCAGAGCACGGAGCTCTGCCAACTGTGCGGTACAATCACCCAATGACTGCGTATGCACGACATCAGTTTGGAATTCACCATTCACGAAAGTACCCGCTACAATTGCGCAGGCCGCTGAATAGGCATGCTTCGATTCAGTCGCCGGTTGAACCGAACCGTCAGTGTAAATGACACAATGGTAATCTTCGAGCGGGCGCAAAGACAGAGGAGCCGGATGAACGAATTCATACTGCAAATACTCCTGAGTCTGTAATGAGGCATCAAAGATATAGGTGACATTGGGCGATGTCAAGGAAGTGGCCCATTGTATCCAACGTGGATGCAAAGCTTTAGAATTTGGTACACTTGCTTTCGTCACTGCCTCTAGGGCAGGATATGGTGTGACCACCAACATGCGTTTACCTTGCAACAGCGCTCGTTCTTTCAGAATTGCCATCTGTACTGCCGTCAAAACTTTCTCGACAGAGGAAAAACGCAGTTCAGCTTAAGTGTATAAGTGTGATTTGTATGCAATGGGGACGGTGTTGCCCTCATTGAACGTTAAGTACGTGCAGCCCACTGCGCCTGGCACAATTCATATTACCAGGTTTGTGCGGTTATCACGCGTCAGTAAATATTTTTAAGCAAGAAGATCAGCCTGCAAAGATTGCAAAATAGCTGAATGCTCTGGCATCCAGCTTGATTTGGAAAAAGTAGGTTGTACCAAGGCATAAAGCGACTTGATACGCTGGGCATAATCAGGTATGTACGTACGACCGAAATTCAGAAAGCCCAGCAAAGATTGTAACTTTTTCAGCGTTTTCCAGAAAGTGAGGAGCCAATCCTCGACCTTCATTGTTGAGCTCGTAGCCCAAGAACTACTCTGCAATGTGAGACTTCGCAAAGTTGAATTTGTAACCGAAGTCTGCAAACATAGTAATAATGCGATCAACGCGACTCAGATGCGGCCACAACTCGTCGTCCATGAGATAGATATTATCGACACACGAGTACGCATCAGGGTCTATGCTCTCCAATAGAGAGACAACACGAGCGGCAAAGACGCCAGGGCTGTTCTTATAGCCCTTTGGCAATCTACTGTACTGTTTTTGTTTGCCGCCAGAAGTAAACGCTGTCCATTCACTACTAATAGAGGACAGGTTATGGCTGAAAAAGCCATTGGAAATGTCAAGTGTGGTTTTAAACCGTGTTCTCACGAGACTATCGACGAGAGCCGAACTGTGGGCATTCTGTACCGCGCATGTCCGGCAATGAGAGTTTAAATGCCGGTAATCCAAAACTAGGCGGTATGACCCATCAGGCTTCGTCACAGTGAATAAGGGATTATTCATTGGTGACACAAAATTCTCAATAACACCCTGATATTCCAATTGATCAAGGATTTCCGCGATGTGAGCTCGAGCTTCGCGACGCATGGGATATTGGGGTTGCGGCTGGGGCATAGACCTGAAGGGAATCTCATGGCTTGGTGATAATTTATCCCACCCAACCTGAGTACGGTACAACGCCGGAGCCAGCACCTGTGCCCATTCCTCAGCAAACTTATTAGCCTGTTCCTTCGGCACTGTGTGCGCAAAGGAAGGGAGGATTACTTCCTCCCCTCTAGGAGCATCTAAATTGGAAGCCGGGGGCCAGTCTGCCTCCGCCCAAAGAATGTCATAGGAGGAGGTCAGATGATCCTGCAGATATGGACGCAGTGCTTGTCGCACTACTGTACCTTCCGCCGTGCTGTCGAGCAGCGTCAGTGCCCATGTCAGGTTCCGAAGCTGCGTCCCCACTATCTGTGGCATACCTCGCTGTTAGCGCAACAACCTTCTTCTTTTGAAACGGGGATCGTTGACGTGCAAACTCGTCCTGCTTGCCTTTACCGTCAGTCTGACAGGGTTGCTCACGTCCTTGTTGGGCACCCCGACCTTTCCCACGGTCTCCGCCACCGGACTGTGAAGCCGATGTTTCCTGTGAAGAACGAGGAGAACGTTGTTCAGAAACCTGAAATGCATTAGGTGACTTAATACTAGAGCGATCGCGCAGATCATATGTGCGTTCACCAGTGGACTGTACGGGTGAGGCAGGACGAGACCCCTGTTTCTGTTGCTGCTTTCCCTGTTTCTTTTGTCGCCAATTTTGTTTCGGAAAATTTGGGCGTTCGTCTTTTCCAGACAAACTCACCTTCGTTTGCTGTATTAAATCATGAATTATCACAGTCGGTTTAACACCCAAGGCACTGCGGCCAATAGCTCTATAGGCCGCCGCAATAATCTTAGGAAACTCCCTAGGCTTGTCGAGTTCATCCAGGAGGTCTAACTTGTTAGCCACTTGGAACTGTACAGCATCTCCTTTGAGGTTACCCATCACCATGGAAGCAACCACATCGAACACCCCGACAAGCCACATTCCCAATTCCACAGCTGCCTCCGCTCCGTGATTGTCTTGAGCACGTTTAATGACGGAGGGAAGCACAGACATAGACGGAGTGCCGAAGCACTTCGAGTATGTAGCGGCGAAGTCTTTGCCCCAGTTGTCACAATCGGCCATTTCTGGGACTAAGTCCTTCGGCAAACTAATGGTGAGTATCCTGTGTTTCTCCACAGGAGTAGTATGCGGAAAGACCGCTTCTAGTTGGTCAAATTTCTCAGCAAGCCAATAAGGTAATTCATCCTTATTTTGGGGGCGCTTGCCCATTACCGAATTAACCATAACAGGACTGATAACCACTGCGTGGTGTTCAGTTGGTTGCCCTGTAACGGCAGGTGCCCCCACCTGCACGTTGCGTGAGACATACTGCACTAAAGCCCTATGTACTGCAATAAGGGCTGTGTGAAGAGTACGCAACTCACCCACCGGCACCGGCAGGTGGCGGGGATGAGGCGTAAATCCGGCTAGCACCGGCCATGTGGCCCTGGCAATCGACAAAGGGCCCATTCTAGCCGGTGCAACCGCATGGGGAAGGGCGCCATTAAACCAAATGCTATGCTGCCAGGCTGAAATTGGAATTTCGAGTGTCCTATATGGCGTATACTGTGCTGGGACCTGCGTGGCAGTATACGAGTGAAATGTATTATCATCTGCATTCACCGCCGGTATAGTCACCCAAGAGTAAAACAACTCGTATGGATGCGCTGAATCGGCACTGACCACAAAAATAACAGCCATCCCTGCGTCCGGAACCCCATACTGCGTCAAATGTTGGCGTAGAGGCACACGGCTATGCGGTGCAATCTCGACCGCCATAAGGACACAATAAAGAACAACTACGGATTTCACAGGAGCACAAGGGTTCAGATTTTATAAAAAACCTTTTTAATGAACAAGCTTGTAGGAACCTATTAGGCTACCAATAGGTAGGCTAAATCCGTCACTCCCGTTATCCGGAAACAAGAGTGAGGGTGCCGTGGACTAATATAAGCACTACTAAGGCGTTTCAAATCATAAGACCAAACGTTAGGAGCGCCATGTTGCAGGGATTCTGCTCATGCACAGAACTATGCGCAGGAAACCAGGACCTCAGTGAATTGTGGTGTACCAGAAACTCACCTCAGAACCCAGAACCCCAATCCGGCTAGCATCAGTGTCCCATTCGTTATCCGTATTTATACGACGGTCCCATTGTATAGACAACCCAGAACAAGCGACTTAGTATACTCTCAGGAATGGTGGGAATCAGAAATACCTGTTCGTTATTATTCTCATATTAGTCCACAACAAGAGTAATCAGAGACACAGTAAAGTTTAAAAGCTTTATTTTATAAACTACGTGTCCTAAGATGCAGTACTTTGGCTAACATAAGCAGACAAATGATTAAAACCAAAACCATCAGCATTGTTACAATACCATAGAAAATGAAAGGAAAAATCATTGTATAAATGACAGTGGAATACAGCCACCTTCCTTTCGCTAGTAAACTAGTATTATTATAATAATAGGTCTCTAGGCTTGAATGGGGAACCCCAAACCGTAAAGATCAGCTTAGTGTAATCACATCACAGGATCAGGTGTTCTCTGCTCCTGGGAAAGCTCTTCTTCCGAATGTGTGTAAAGCATGCAGACTGCAATATTAAAGGCACTCAACCTTCAGGTATTTGCAACTGTGTGCGTGTTATGGCTAAATAGTGGGCCGATCAACCTGAACTCAAAAACATGCATTGTCTGTCAACCCAGACTATTTCTTTACACAATGTTCAGACCAAGGTCGCAGCGCACGTCTAGGGAGGTGAACAGCAGACGGTTCTTATGTGAAGAAAAGTCGAGCAAGCAGTTTTCAAAGTATAACATGTATCGACAGTGTCGTGTGCAAAAGAGGCAAGATGGCATTCTAGCATCTAACGCAGTTATGCTAACTTAGCAATGTATGTAGGTAAAGGGCAGCCCTCACTACACTGCAATATGAGGGGTGGGTGCATATGACTACCAGCAGTGGCCTGCAATATGAGGGGTGGGTGCAGAGGACTCCCAGCAGTGGACAGAGACATGGGGGTGGCTGCAGAGGACTACCAGCAGTGGACAGACATATGGGGGTGGGTGCAGAGGACTACCAGCAGTGGACAGAGACATGGGGGTGGGTGCAGAGGACTCCCAGCAGTTGACAGAGACATGGGGGTGGGTGCAGAGGACTCCCAGCAGTGGATAGAGACAAGGGGGTGGGGTGCAGAGGACTCCCAGCAGTGGACAGAGACATGGGGGGGTGCAGAGGACTACTAGCACTGGACAGACATATGGGGTGGGTGCAGAGTACTCCCAGCAGTGGACAGAGACATGGGGGTGGGTGCAGAGGACTCCCAGCAGTGGACAGAGACATGGGGGGGTGTACAACATTATCATATGACCACACCTACATGGTGGTATGTACACATCACTAACTTTGGACTATGATGATAGTGCTATAACAACACATCACTGACAGCAGTGTCCCACTCCCAGGAGGATGGATGTCTTTCACCCACTGCATTACACACCACATGTGGGTGTGAGGACAAATAACACATGCATACCCACCCATGGCGGATGCAGCACAATACACATCCTGATATCATGCCACAAGACTGTATAGTCATGTAACTGCCTACAAAACTAAGAGAGCCACAGGGAACACACACTGTCACACACATCAGGTGCCCAAATACCCTGCACAACAAGTACCATTTGTGTGCTAGGCCGGGATTACACACATGCATAGTGCTGAAAAGGGAGAATTTGTCCCTGAAGGCACTTCAACATACTCAAAACACAAGTACAGTGACTAGCAAGGATGGCACAGACGATTCAGCAGAGACATCGGTGAGCAGGCATGGCCATTGTGGAAGGGATCCGTCACCAACAAAGGAAATGTTGACACAGGTCAGCACAACAATTGTGCAACTGTTTGCAGGGAAGATGTCAGGTTCCACAGAGGAAGGAACACTCCTTGGGATAATGTCTCAAAACAAAATGAACACACACTACCAATGATTCTTTGCAGAGACATTGTGATGGCACGCAGATACCATGGTCCACCTCATGACCATCAGACAAAAACATTTCTCTGAACCCTAACACATTACCAGAACACTAGCTCCAGGAGCCTCATCACCAACATCAAGTACCTAAAATGCAATAGTGTTGAAAGGAAAACAAAAGGCTTTATTCAGCACAAAAAATATAAAGGAAACAGACTATTTACAAAGGCTGATGGCCAGTCCATAGCTTAAGTCCAATGGGGAACGTAGGGGACCGCGTCTCCCCCTAGCATGCCTGCACAAAATAACCTCAAGGTTCGTCGACCGGGGGGGGCATCTACTGGGCCAGTACCAGGCACCGCAGGGACAGGAGGGGTAAGGGTAGGTGTGGTGGGTGCAGGGGTGGACGTCTCCACCACAGGGGGTGGGTCAGCGCTGAAGTAGGAGGTGAGCTCGGCGCTGCACACCGCAGCAAGTGCGTCCAGCCCAACCCCTGCACCTGAGGATTGCCCAGGGTCAAGGGAGGGTGTGGTGGGCAAGGGATGGGGTGCAGCGCTCCTGGGGGAGGGGGTTGAGGTGGTGGGGGACTCAACTCCTGTGCCCGGGGACTTCCTCGCCCGCTTGTGGGGTGGTGGCGCAGCGGGGGCGAGGTCCAGCTCAGCCAGAAAGAGCTGCTGGGGTGACCGTTTGGCAGGGGAGCCAGGGGAGTGGTTTTGGAGGGACAGGGTTGTGAGGACTGCGGACTGCGACTGTGGCTGCGTGTATGTCGTCTGTCCCCAGACCCTGTGGGTGTGCCTACATCCCTCTGAGTGTGCGTGCCAGGAGGTGTGCGCATGCCCTTACTTGGTTGTGTGCTGCCTGTGTCTGGTGGGGTGCGTGCTTTGGACTGTCTGGGTGTGCGTGGGCAGCAGGGGTGACAGGGGCAGGGGGTGCGGTGCCTGGCCCAAAGGAGACATGGTGGGTCTCTGCACGGACAGAATGGACAGGAGCAACTTGGAGGGTGGAGATGGTAACGGAGGAGGCGGGGACAGATGTGGGGATGCTGTCAGGTGTTGTAGCAGCCTTTGCCTCCTCAATGAGGTCAGCGTCAGACCCGTCGGCATCGTAGTTGGTCTCGCCTCCAGACAGGTCCTCCAACTGACTCCCCTCGCCCTCCGTGCCACTGGCTCCCGCGGATTCGCCAGCACTGGTGGCACTGTCGCTGGGTCCCTCCTCCAGGTCCGTGCAGGTGTCTCCCTCGGTTTCCGATGATGATGCTGTGGACAAGTAGAAGAAACAAAAATGCATCAGTCACCTGTATACATTTGACACATGAGTACAAAAACAATAGGTCACAGTGCATATCAGGCAATGCATCCTGAGTAACAGCTAGATTACTCCGCACATATGTAAGCCCTGTACTCCCCAGTTTGTAGACCCACTATGCCACTTGGACACAAGGAAAAAAAGGACACACCAGGACACAACTTGAATGAGAAATACACTGAGAAGCTAGTGTCTGTGAACAGGTGAGCACAGCAATACAATGAAGTCATGCCACCTCTTGTTTACCCTGGAAGAAACAGTAGTGGTGCACCCAAGGGAAACCAACACACCTCACTACTCAAGGTGTTACCACACTCAGAGACCTGTAAGTACTTTGGAACACAAAACGAACAAATGTTGATACCTTGGGACTCACAAGACTTTACACAGTCGACATGTATTGAATGTGGGAATTTGCCATTTCGTGAACAGAACACTCATGTGCCTGCATGAAAGATGTCTCCCAAGGAGGTGCACACAATACTACATTTACACTGTCATTGAAGAAGCTGGCACCTTTTTCAAAGAAGCCACTGTTTGAAATAAATGGTGTAGCAGAAAGTACATATACATGGGCCCACGGAGGTCTTGATGTCTTGACACTCGTAAGTTTGTATGACCAACAACCAAGGACTTTCCCAAAGACCACTGTGGGATCATGTATATGTATAATCTGCAACACCATTTAATTCTAACAGTGGCTTCTTTGAAAATGTGTCAGCGTGTTCCCTGAAAGTGTAAAAGTCGTTTGGTGTGCACTTCCTTGGGAGACATCTTTCATGCAGGCACATTATTGTTCTTAACAAAAATCATCAAATTAACACATTTAAAACATGAAGACCTGTTGACAAGTGTTGTGAGTGCCAAGGTACAATCATTTTTGACTAACAACTAGAATTATGGCAGTTGTCACATGGCCATCCGTTACCTGATGACACAGTTGGCTACACATATGACCCACTGCCTGTCATGTGGAGTGGCACACATATCCAAACCCAGGACAATGCATAAGCTAATGGGCCTGCAATTGTGTTGTAAAAAGGCATAGCTGTACTGAGGAGACACCCTCATGGCAAGCCAGAATGTCCACACAGATGTCAGCACACAAAGACCAAACTGTGTTGCATCAGAACCACACACAGGTGCCAAAAATGTATGAGCAGTAATCATGTTTTTAAACAAATGACACAGGCTGCAAACCACGAACATTAAGCACTGGCCAACATCACTGGGGCACTGCATGGTGATTCTTTGTCCAGCCAATTCTCACACACAGGTCAGACCTGGCAAGGAGAAATCAGGGTTGCCCATGTAGGCCTCTCCCGCACAAACCCCCATACCTGAGACAATGTGATTGATACAGATCAAGAAGTGACACCTCTTAATCAGCGTTAACAAAACTGTGCAGCAACAATTCCTAAATTTACACAACATCACCTCGTGGGGCTGGCAACACATATTTGTGACAAACAACCATCAACAGATTGTTGTGAATAGCCACACAGGCACTGCCCAGTGTGAGTATGCACAAGCCAAATGGTGTCTCCCTGTCCAGTGGACACATGTAGCACACATTGGAAAAATACAAACGAGGCCAGGGAACAATGCCACAGAGGCAGACCTATGCTGAACCCACAGAGAATGGGCACAGTGTTGGATGACACACATGATTAGGAGGCCAGGGTGTCTTAGGGGACTGTAGTGGGCACACTGCTCCGTGGTCCTGGAATGAGCTGACTGTACCATGAGCAACCGTCATGGCACTATGCATATCTCCCACTCATGCACATCATGTCTGAGGCCACAACATTGGTCATGCATGCTGCAAGGGTGTTGATTAGAAAACTCACACTCCTATGTTGAGACTCATCATCAGTGCCAACAAATATGCACCCCCAACAAAGTGAACAGGTCACCGCACAGGCAAGGTACCAACACATGTCACAGACCACCCTCCCACATGATGTGGAAAGCAATGTGCACTTTGATTTACTGTCATCCTAGATGACCATGTGCAAATGTGATTACACACAGACCATGGGACACATGTCAAGGAGGGGAAGGGATGAATAAGAGTACCAGGTGACATTGGGGAAAAGAAAATGCACTGCACATATAAACTCTGGGAGTGTATCCAGGCTCCTGAGCAGTTCCAAAAGCTGGTGACACACAACACAACAAACAGCCATGTACCTACCCCCTCCTTGCTGCAGTCTGGCCTGTAACTGCCTATCGAGGTCAGGGAAGACCACCGCCAGGATACGGATCATGTGGGGGGTCAGGCGTCGGCGTCCGCCATGGGGGCGAGGCTCGTCGATCCCCAGCTGGACCCGGGCGATCCACCGGGTCCAGCACCGGATGTCCTGCCACCGTTTTCGGACTTGGGCTAGGCGCCGACTTCGATCCCCTGCCGATCTCACGGCCCTGATGATCTCCCCCCAGATCAACCCCTTATCGTACGCAGTTACCTGTGAGGATGACAAAGTGAGACTACATCACTACACCTGCTCCATGTCCCAGAGACACACATTTGAACATCTTTGATATCTTGAACAGGGCATAGGATGCTGACAGAAATTGCATCATTCTCAAAGAGACATTGGCCTGTGTGGAAGCACCAATGCACTACATGGCATTGAAAGTAAACAGGTGGCAGAAGGGGTGTGACACACTCCCTGATCATGGCACACACTGTGCAGCACATGCAACAGCAGGCTGATGGACAGCACATCCAAGCAGTCACATGTCCCACTCCACTGACGCACCCTCAGAAGAGTATACAGACACACCCAGGTACAGATCAATCACCTGTCATTGACAACAGCGGATACAACCCTCACTCTGCACATGTGCCACTTGCCTGTGGGGTGTCACAGGTGTCATGCTAGCTCTGCAAGTCAGACACACAGCACAACTTACTTCTCACATCAGATGGGTAGAGCTGTTGCCTCCTCCATGCAGCTGTGGTGCAACACTTCACATAGACACTCACCCACATGACAAGGAACATTCACACACATTAATGTTCATGAGGTCGTACACATCATTTGGACACTCTCACCACAGGTCCACTCAACTCATAAACATCTGTGGGTACAGTCACCTGTCACACCGGGGGGACCACCGAATCACCTCAGGACAATAGGAAAAAAAGCCACCAAGGATTTGCCAGGCTGAATGTGTCATGCACTATGCAGTGAATGTCACAGTAAGCACAATGCAAGTGAGGAGTGCACACAGGAACTACATCATGCTCTGCATGAGAGACATAAGCATGCCCCCCCCCCCCGGGACCCACTCTAAACAACATTGCATGTCTGTCACACCTGGACACAATGCCAGAATAGACAGTCACACAACTGGTGCACAGTCAAAGGTAGTGGAGTCAGCACTCACCTGCTCCCCTGGTCTCCCATACAGCTTGGGGTACTGTGGGAGGAAGACGTCCAGCAAGGCCTCATTCTCCTCGAGGGTGAATGGCTGGGCCCTCTCCACAGTCCACGACATGGTGCCAGAGGAAGCAGAGACAGCAGCAGTGTGGTCGACAGGAAAGTTGTGCAGGCAAGTGCCCTCTCATGGGTTCTGGCTGCCTTATATCTGTCTTGCTGAGGGGCATTCATTTAGAGGAGTACATAGTGATTGGTCAGACTCATTTGCATTGTACGTTTACTCCAATCCCTTTAAACATACACCAATGACACGTATTTGCATCGTTCAAATTTTGAGCATCATTGCAATTCAACCACCACTTTGCAACATTGTATTTTTTGGCCAACTGACTCTTCCAGGCCACCTGATGGACACATTGCAACTGAAATCTCTGTATCCATGACAACCAGCATGCATTTTGGGCCTAATACTTGTCCCCTATGTAATTTTGAAATCCACACACATGAACAGTGCGTTTCACACTTACACGTATGGCACCTCTACAATAGGGATACTGACCGTACCCACGCTCTGAGTGCGTGTGTACGGTGCGTATCACGCGTACCCCTACGGCACCACTACAATAGTGATACGAACCATACCCACGCTCTCAGAGCGTGTGCACGGTCCGTATCACGCGTATCCCTACGGCACCACTACAATAGTGATACGGACCGTACCCTCGCTCTCAGAGCGTGTGTACGGTGCGTATCACGCGTACCCCTATGGCACCACTGCAATAGTGATACGGACCGTACCCACTCTCTGAGTGCGTGGGTACAGTGCGTGTCACATGTACCCCTACGGCACCATCTGCGTCGTCTCAATGTCTGTGTTTTTTGGTTGTCACGTGTACCCCTTCATCCCAATGTGTTAGATATGTACATTTGACATTCCATGTGACCTGTGCGTGTACCTTGCATTCAGCTGTCTGTATGAGATGACATCCTTCCGATGCAGCTATGTGGATGTGTGTTACTCCGGTGATATCTCTGGCTGTTCACTCAGACTGGCCCTCAGCTCATTTCAGGGCATGTCAGCATGTCATGTAGACTTGACAATCAATAGGTGTATCTGGCTTTTCGTAGGAGTGCCAGCAAGCTGGCATACGTGTCCTGGATGTTTTGCACAGACCAGACTCCGTAGTTACCTGATGTTTAGTAGCAGTTTAGCATGTGCTATGTTCATTGACATTGATGTTGCCAGACTCTCAATCTTCGTTGTTCAATACAATTTTCTGCAGGGCACCGCCTGTCCCTTGACCAATGCCAGACTTGGCTACCATGAGGGAACGTGCCTGCATCCGGCGGTACAGATTCACTCGACAGTTGATTGAGGACTTTACGGACAAGGTGGCACCACACCTCCAACCGCGACACAGGTATCCTATTGCGCTGACCCCCAAGATGAAGGTGATGGCATCCCTACATTTTTTTGCCACAGGTACGTTTCAATTGACCATAGCTGATGTTGGTGGGATGTCACAGACAATGTTCAGCCGTGTCCTGCGTGATGTTTTGGCAGCCATGTTGGAGCACTTTGATGAATTCATCAAATTTCCGACTCCTGGGGAGTTGACAGATGTCAAGGGTGATTTCTATGCCCTGGGAGGGATGCCCCATGTCATTGGGTCCATTGATGAGACACATGTGGCTTTGGTACCACCACAGGCACAGGAGGTAGCCTATCGCAACCGTAAACATTACCACTCAATAAATGCCCTTGTGGTGTGTCTTGCAAACATGCTGATTTCCCATGTCTGTGCACGTTTTCCAGGATCAGCACACGATGCCTACATCATGAGGCGTAGCAGGGTGCCACAAATAATGCTGCGGCTGCACAACGAACGAGCCTGTCTTGTTGGTGGGTATACTCTGTTTGTCCTGTGTGTTGCGGTATCTTTGGCTCTTACGGCATCTCCTGACCCACTTATTTACATGATGTTTCCATGTAGGGGACTCTGGATATCCCAACATGCCATGGCTGATGACACCTCTCCGCAACCCAAGATCAGCTACAGATCACCGTTACAACAATGCACACGGGCAGACCAGGCGAGTTATTGAGAGGACGTTTGGCCTCCTGAAGAGCCGATTCCGGTGCCTGCACAAGACAGGCGGGTCCCTCCCATATGCACCGGAGAAGGTCTGCAAAATCTTCCTCGTGTGCTGCATGCTGCACAACATGGCAGTGGAGAAGGCAGTGCCACTCATCCTGGACCTGGATGAGCAGGAACATCCACCTGTGGAGGATGAAGGGCTTGGGCACGAGGCAAGTGAGGAGGAGGAGAAGGAAGAGGATATCCGGAGTTAGCTCATACGCAACCTCTTCTCATAATGGTGAGTCACTGGGTCTGAGTGTGCACGCTTGTAGCCTTGAGTGGCATGTGTTGCAATGTGTGTTTCCAGCTGACTGAATGCAAAGTGACTTTGATGTGTGTTCTGATGTGTCACTCGAGTGATGATGTCATGCCACACAGTTTTGCGGAGAGACTTTCTTTGCAGTTTGTATGTGTACAACATTTTATATGTTTCGTAAGTGACCACGTGTGCGGGAAAAATTCTTTTAGGTGACTTCTTGTCTGTCTGTCATTCCCAGGTTCTTGCCCCTGTTGTCTGTTCGTGTCATGGTTGTCCCTCTGCTATTCCTCATGAACGTGTGCTGAATCAGCGTTCCATGCATGGACATGTGGAAATTTCAGTTTTGGTAAGGATCGCAGCAAGGCTTTTTGGTGGTGGTACGGGTTGGGAATGTGTGGGGACTGCTTCTGTGCATGTTGTGCTACCATGCATACATGTCTTCTCACCATGGAGCACATAACATGGAGCATCACTCCCATGACATGATAGTCACCCTTCGTGACAGTCATCTGTATTGGATTGTGGAGTCTGATGAAGGCATCAATGTGTGTAAACCTTGCCTCTGAAACATACTGAATGCTACGGGTGGACATAGTGTGGGACATCACCACAACAGGCTCTATGGTGAATTGCAGCCTCTCCGTGTGCAGCAGGATGTGTTTGGCTCATCCCCTTAACTTGTGTGCCAGTCCATTGGGATTTACAACATCCGTGTTGGGAAGAAGGGGTCCAGCGTATGTCCCACATGTTCTGTCAACTGACCTGTGAGTCTGTTCATATGGATGCATTTCCCTTTGTGGCAGTTAGTAAAATAAAGGTGTTCATCACCCTCCAAAGTGCCTCATCTCTGTCACTGCCGGTCTCTTGCCACTTTGCATGCCTCATCTATGGCATAGTTGTCAAAGATTGTGCATATGAGTGTATGTGTACTTCGGCAACATGCATGCATTTCTTCATGGCTAATAATCTGTATTGTGCATGAAGTACCTGGTTGTGTATGTATTTGTGCAGGTTGCTCCCCACAACGGGCCATCAACACCTGCTGACGGTGTGTCTCCTGTGCGCAGATCGGCATTTTGTTTCCTGATCCTGTGGCCGTCATTTTTGGTGATTGTTCATCCTTTTTCTCGGAGTGACCCATGAGTAACCTGACACTCCTTCCTTTACATACACCTGTTGCAGTGGTCCTTTCTGACCTCATTGTTTTTGTGTGCTACTTTCTGCCTAGTTTCTCAACCCTTCCACCTGCTGCTGCCTCCCCTGTGGCAACGGCCCACCAACTGCCCTGATTCTGCAACCCACACGCCTCCAAGATGCTCTTCACTTCCTCCCTCCACCCATTCATTATGCAGGCAGCAGCTTGTCTGTGCCACTGTTGCGCCAACGCCATGCCAAAGGCAGGACCGTCAGCGCCTGCAACGTGAACAGTGCACGACCCTCATGTCCTTGCATTACCCACGTCACACAACAGGCTCCTGTTGCAGTCACCCTCCAAGCAATGTCCACCAGACAATCAACTGCCTGCTATCAGGCAACCCCTAAAACGCACACACGACACCTTCGCATGCTGAGTGTGCAACTCCAACTGCCTACACAGCGCTGCCCTGCCTACCAGACCCGGTCCGAACAACCAGGTCATGTGCCTCCTACTCCACACCGGCTCTGTCCAACAGCACGCCATTGGACTCTGTTACCTCCTCAACACAACAGGCCCACACATCACCTTCATGACAGTAACCTGGATAAAAGCATCCTCAGCACACAACTTCTTCATTGACATCTCAGACGGATACAAGAGCACCCGCAGGGACGGCACCAACAATCCCGGAGGATGAATTGCTATCTATTCACAAGTACACCCTCAGGGTCACAAATCCGGTTTTGCACCAACCCCCTGGCAACCCTCAGAGTAACACTCATCTACAGATCTCCAGGCCTACATCCACAATTCCGCAAAGCCATCAACACGTACATCTGCACGCACGCCCTCACCTCCACAGGCTACATGTGGCTGTGGGCCAGTAACTTCTGGCTGGAGGATAACCACACCACCATCCATCATTGGTCCATCAACATTTACATCCACATCTCCGACAAGCAACACACTGCCCCACACCCCGCTACCGATTCCCCAAAGATGCTTGATGCAAGTCAACACAAACATGCTGTGTGGGACACTCGAACCAACACCACCGCCACACCTTGCAACCTCACACACTGGATCAGCAACTGATCCAACAATCTAGCCACATTGACGGACTTTCCTGTGAAGCACAACAACAGTTAAGCCACCTGGGACAAGGCAGACCTACTGGACTCCTACAGGTCTAGCCGGACTCTTGTGCAAAGCTTGCAACACAAAGAACCATCAGTTACCTTACAGCCCTGGAAAACGCCACACACAGCCATCACCATATCATCATCAAGGACAAGTGGAGATCCTTCAGATAGGGCCGAGGCACAAAATCAAGGAGCTCATCAGCATTGTGAGTGAACTGACAGCAGCTCTCCATCCAAAAGACACCCCACCCTTGCAAGGCAGAGCAAATCCCTTCCACCTTTCTACCACTGCAAGCTCATGGACATACACGCCAGCCTTGGCACACAGAGGCAGACAGCCCTATTATCCGCGGGACCAACCACCCTCAGGTTCTGCACTCCCGTCAGCAGCAAATACACTACCTGGCTCATGTCCAACATCCACTGGGGATCTCCATCAGGCCCCTTCCCACACAACATCTCAACCACATCATTCCCCATCCTTGAAGCCCACGTCCAGCACGTCATGAATGTATCCTTTGAGTTTGCCACATTCCATGGGAGATGGAGGCATACAGAGATCCAGGCCCTTCTTAGACAAAGGACGGCAGTACCGCAGGCTCTCCTGGAACATCACCCTGCTTCCCTACCCAGCAAATGTCAAGAAGACAGTCAACGAGCAACTGACAAACTTCCTCCACGCAAACACCTCCAGGAAACCGGCACAAGACCATCTTCCACAGTAAGCACACCATTGCAACCGTCATCATTGCCACCACCAACGACAACTTTGACCATCTCAACAATGGTGAGACCACCCCCCTTGATCTCTCAACAGCATTCTACACCATGTGCTACCACACTGTCAGCTCACACATCTCCAACACTGGTATCCAGAGGAGGGCCCAGGATTAAATCACCAAGTAGCTCACCAGCAAGTCCCAGGGAGTCGGCCTCCAGCCTTCAGCATGTGGTACACTGGGGTCATCTGGCACATGCCCCAGGGCTCATCTCTCAGCGTGACAATCTTCAATGTGTCCATGACCCCCCTCTCCACCATCACATGCGCACACAACCTCATCATCTTCTCATATGCCATTGACAGCCAGCTGCTCCTCACCCTCACCAAAGACCCAGCCATTGCCAGATCCAACCTTCAAGAAGGCATGAGGTCCGTTGACGAATGGCTGAACATCAGCCACCTGAGGCTGGATTTGGACAGGACTAAGGTAATCATCTGAGGACTGTCCCCTTACGGCTGGGTCAACTCCTTGTGTCCCACCGGCCTGAGCACCGCACCAGCACACAGTGGCCACGCACGCAAGCTGGTGTTCATCATAGACTCATAGCTCACAATTGCCATGCAACTCAACAGCATCTGTACCTCATGCTGCAACACCCTCTGCATGCTGCAAATGATCCACAGATAGATCCACTCCAAGGCAAGACAGCCCGTCCCCAGGTCCACGACACCAGCCGGGTCAACTACAGCACCGCCGTCTACGGAGGTACAACAGCCAAACTACAGGAGAACTTGTCCAAATCCAGGGTGCATCCGCACACCTCATCTTCAACATCCCCGCCACAGCCACATCACCGTCCACCTGAGATAGCTACAATGGCTCACTGTCTGCTGCAGGATGACCTTCAGACTTCTCACCCACACTCAGGAGGCAGTCCACAACCCCAGATCCCAAACCGACCTTGGACGTCTGTCATCCAAGACCCCATTGGCCCAACTCCTTGCAGCCAACCTTGCCCTGGCCATCATTTATCACATCCACAGAACTATTGCATGCAGGAGATAGTTGTCCCACCTCGCCAAACAGACCTGGGACTCCCTCCCCGGGCACCTCCACATGACCCATGACCTCTACGCCTTCATGATACTCTTCCAAATAGGTCTGTCCGAGCAGTATTGCAAGCCCCCCCCTCAGCAGCTTGAGGCCATCACGGGTGAGTATAGGGCTCCAGGTCTGTATTTGATGATACATTGTGACCCATGTGTGCCCTCGACCGGGCTAAGATCCCAGTGTATGGATGGCTGGAGTTAGTTCCACACTCAGGCATACTTTGACATATCCCCACACGTAGGTTGTGGACTCGTGCTAAATGACTGCAACATCAAATTCAAATAGTCTTTTTTTTATTATAGGTCTGGGGAGTGATTTGTGCAAAGAAAAAGGGGCAATACAGGGACCATAGAATCCAAAGTTCACAGGGGGAGATGGGATCCTTGGCATTGATGTCAGCTGAGTCCATACCACAGTGTTTGGCATCATTGGTCAGACTGTGACCAGCAAGTCCATGTGGCAGATAATGTCAGTCAATGAGGTGATGCTGTCACACATGAAGGCCAGGTGGCAGGCCAGGTGAGATGGGAGATGTGGATGGCCCGCTGCCTCTCACGGTCTTTTCCGTGGACGACCCGCCTTCCTCGGGGGACCCTCAGATGCAGGCCTTTACGATGCTTGGGAGGCTCCGTCTGACAAATCCTTCTCCTCCTCCCTCCCTGTGGCTGGTGGTGGTCTTCGCCTGGTGGCACAGGGAGGGTTGCCCATGTTGTCGGCGATCCGACGGAGTGAATGGCTTATGTCCCTTTGCACCGCCAGGAGCTCAACCAGTGTTGCCTCCATTCGTCCTTGGTGTTCATGTTGACTGGCGTGTTGCTCGGCCTGCTGGTTCTTCATCTCTGTTATGGTCCCCTTTATCTCTGTGAGGGTCCCCACTACCTGGCTGACGTCCCTGGTGTCACGCCGGTATGCGTCCATGATGTTCTGTATGTGTGACATACCGGTCCCTTCAGCTGGGTGGTCAAGTTCTCGCCTCCGCCTGCCTCCACTCCCACCACCCCTGCCCACACGAGCCTGGCCTGCCGTTGTGGGCACATTGGGTCTACGGGACCCCTGAGGGATGGCAGTTGCAGGGTTGTCTGCCTCCTCCTGGGTGCCCGGTGCACCTTGTCCCTCATCGTCAGACTGGCTCAGTTGTTCACTGCGGGCAGGGCTCCTCGGTGTCTCCTGGGATGTGGCAGGAATGGGGGTGGTGGTTGGCACAGATGTTCCTGAACCAGGTGCTGCAGGGGCATGGACACCAGAGGCTCCAGGTGGGTTGGGGTCATCCGCGGAGAGGCGTCGCTGCCGGTGGGATCAGGTTCCTCCCGAGCCTGGGACTGTGATTCTTCCCCCCCATTGTTGGGGGGAGATTGCCCATGTTACCCTGTGTGTGAGAGATAGACAATGTTAATGCTGTTTCATGCAACATCCATGTTTCATACATATTCAAGTTGGCACAGTTCCTCTAGGTAGTTGTATGTGCCTAGCATTCTCCTCAATGTTCACTTGTGGATGGGTATGTTGCGGGGGACAGATTGATATGTTATCCTGAGTTTTTGACATGTAGATTTTTGGCTTGGATGCTTCTTCGGCTATGGATTGATCTTGTTGTGTGACATGTCCATTGTGACAGTGGGTAAATCCATTGCCTGCCCCGGGGGTGTGTGCTTGTGTGAGGGGTGTGTGTGACAGGGCCTGCTTGTGGGTGTAGTGTGATTTGGCACTGGGACTCCCAGGTGATGTCCCTGTCCCCCCATGGAGCATGCTGCCATGACAGTGAGTGTAAGTTCCTGTCCTAGATATCTGAGCTTGTTGTCTTGGTGTTTGAGTTTGCACTGGTCACAGGAGGGCCTTGTGCTGCCTACAGCAGGGCCAAGTGTCAGCTATCTTGTCAGTACTTTGCCAGTCGCTGTGCATTGAGCATGGTGCATGGGTATGTACCTGGGCCATATGGGATGAGGGCAATAGTGTCTGATTAGGAGTTCAACCTTGCGTTTTGTGACACCCACCCTCCCAGCATACCGAACATCCATTCTTGGGTTAGTGCTTTGTGTAGCATGGATCATGGCATGGCCTTGCTTTCTGAATGGGGCATGTTAGTGGCATTAGCGTTGTTTTTGAGTGTGGCCGGTGAGGGCTTGGGGGTAGTTGCGTGCATTTTGTGTAGTTGGGGTGTGGATGCCATTACCCCCATGTTACATCAGTTGTTTGTGTACTCACCAGGCTCTGGAAGTCCTTGAAGTCCATGTACTCCCACCGGCAGAAGCAGGGCCATCACCTTCTCCTCCCAGGGATGGAAATGTACTGGTCTGCGGGGCGCACCACCTCCAGTGATGTTGCTCTGGCCGTAGTCGTCGTTCATTTTTCGCTTGACTGCCCTCCGCGGATCGTACCACCTGGCTTGGCATTCAGTCCTGGTCCTTCTGATGGGTGCAACAGCATTCACCCTATCGACGATCCTCTGCCACAGGTGTGATTTTTCGGCTATGCTGGTCTGTCTGACCAATGTTCCAAAGAGCTGTGGCTCGACTCTGATGACTTCATTGACAAGGATCTCCAGCTCCTCCCTTGTGAACTTTGGATTCTTGTCTGTGGGCATGGTGTGGGGTGAGGGTGTGGATGATTGTGGGTGTGTGGGTCTGAATGTGAAGGTGTGGGTCTGAATGTGAAGAGGGGGTATGTGTGAAGTAGGTTGTGTGAAGGTGTATATGTTGAGGTGGATGGGTGCAGTTGGTGTGTGCTCTGTAGCTGCATTGAGTCTGTTGCAAAGGCTCATGGTTTGTGTGTGTGGGCCCTTTTTATTGGTCCATTTGTGGGTGGGCCTGAGTTTGAAATTTTGGTGGGTGTGTTATAAGGGGTGGTTGTGAGTTTGCCCCTCTGTTTGCCTGTTTGGATGTGGCCAGGTCAGTGATTTCCATGTTTTGTGCACTGTAGACGTGTTTTGTGGTGTTGTGCGAGTCTAATTGACCCTCCTTGTGCTGTTTTACAGTGTCCTGGTTCAGTACGAGTTGTTTCAACATCGTGTATGTACGGTGCGTACATACGCGATGCTGTTGTACCGTTCGCGCACACGCGATGTTGTTGTAAGGACCGTAAATACGCGATGTTGTACGGTGCGTATGGTGCACACATACGCGATGTTGTCGTACGGTGCGTACATACGCGATGCTGGGGTACGGTGCTGGGGTACGGTGCGTACAGGTATGGTGCTGGGGTACAGTGCTGGGGTACGGTGCTGGGGTATGGTGCGTACAGGTACGGTGCTGGGGTACGGTGCTGGGGTACGGTGCGTACATATGCATTGGGGGTGGGGGGGCATGTACGACTCGTACCCCGCACAGCTTTCCCCAGGATATGAGTCGTACGGGACGTTTTACGTACGGTTCGAGAATCGGAAAGCCGGTCCGGATCGTACTTGAACGGTCGGACTGTATTTTCATGAAACGTACATAAAAGTGTCCGGGTACGTGTCGTACAAGTTTTCCCGTTACGATTCGTATGGATCTGGCTGATCCTTATGTACTTTTTCCTGTACGAATCGTACTTCATGGGTCGGACGGGACTTATACAATTCGTACGGGAAAAAGTCCGGATACGAGTCGTACGAGAAAAAAATGTAACGGATCGGAATCGGCCCCATAATGTTTCTAGTATTGCAATTCATGATGATGCCGTACTCCTGATGTATATAAACTCAGAGGATTGTAAACTAACAATTGATAACATAGACGGAATAATGAGGGAACATAGAGGGGATGATCTTAGAAGCCTAGCTTGTAAATGGAGCTATAAGAATGGATCACCAGTGCAGATATCTTATCTTAAAGAAGCTTTTGACATAATGTACTCCTCGGTTACCGCGGTCAATTTAAAGTTGCAACAATTCAGAACAGTTTGTGTCTGCATTATACACCAGAAAAGATAGGCGGGGACATTAGCTATAACAGTAGCTGTCTTAGGCATGGGTTGTATGGGGCAGACATCGTGCACATTTTTGCTATTTGTATACATTTAGAGCCTTTCTAGCGCGATATAGCTCAGTATATGTCCCAGTGTTTAAAATGTGCTTTGCAAAAATGTGCTTTGCAACCAGCTGTCAAAAATAGATTTTAAGCAGGACGCTGGCAAGAATATATTGAGGGTTGTAGCTCTCGCTATTGTTGTAGCTCGTCTGTGTATCAACAGGGATTGGATAGCATCGAAATCCCCCAGTGTGTCAGGGGGCCGATTCACAAAAGATTTGAGACAAAATCCTAACTTTACGACTTTTATTGTTCACAAAGGACATTTAGGAGTAGTAAAGTTAGGATTTTGTCTCAGATTACTTTTGTGAATTGGGCCTGTGTGTTTCAGTAGTGGGCATTACTGGGTCAGATTTATGAGGTTGAGTTAGCAATTATGTGACTTCGGGAGGAAATGGGGTCAGACTTATAAATCAGATTTGGACACCCATGTTTTGATTTATGAGGGCAAAAAAGGAAATTTCGAGATATGACTTAAAAAATGTGAAAAATTAATAATGACCCTCTCTTTAAGTGTATATTGCTGACTTTAACTTGTATGCTCCATATGTACATCCTATGTAGTTATTTTAATTATTTTGTTATTCTTTTGCGTTTTTTTCTTGTGTATGTGGTCATGTTCATTTCAAAATTAAAAATTAATAAAAAATACACAAGATCAAATATATATATATTTTTTAGGTATGGGCTATTAAGGTACCTAGGGGAATATCAGCAAGGGCCGGCGATAATTATCGCTCAGCGCTCTTAGCGTGAGGATAATTATCGCCGGCTAGCATGGATTTTTATCGCTGAGATAGCGTGCTATTAGCAACGCTTATCTCAAAAGCGATAAAAATCCTAGCGGTAACTGCCTAACGTGAGATTATCGCTGGAAACCCAGCGATAATCTCACAAAATGTGGCGTTAGTTTATTGATAGGGGCTCACAAACTTAGCCATGATATCCACCTTCCATAGGATATCATGGCTAAGTCAGCCCTGAAGCAGGCGTAAGGAAAGTAGCGATAACAGGGGTTATCGCTACTTTTCCTGCCGCTATGCTTCATAGCGTGGGGCTTGATGATAGGAGAAATGTCACTTAGCGACATTTCTCCTGTCAGGTCAGGAACGCCCACTTTGCATCTCACTAGAGATGCCAAGCTGGGCGTTAAGAATAGGTGCGCTAATGGAAGGTTTCACGCGTTAGCGTGACCTTGCTAATTAGACGATAAACTAATCGCCGCTTTTTGGCTGAAAACCACCGCAAAAGCGGCGATAATTTTCTCTCGCCGCCTTGTAAATATGCCCCATATTTACTTGCATTTCACGCAACACAGGGCAGCAAGCAAAGTTGCTGTGCTGCTTTGCATGAGAGGGAGACAGCAGTAATGAGACATTGATAGCGCATTTCTGCTGTCTTCTAGCGCTTGTGCACTGTGTGCAGCCTAGCGCTAAAGCAGGCACCCTGGCACTGCAGTGCCAGGGTGTCTGTGTTAATGGTAGGATTGTTTTTGTGCAAGAAGAGATACCCTCTGGCACAAAAACTATCCTTAGAAGCAGTTTCCTCATTCTATTTGCGCTCCACAATGCAGCATACATCGAAAAAGGAAGTAACAAGTAAAGCTATTTCTCCTTGCTACACGTAGCATTTTTGTGCAATCCCAAGTTTACTCACCTTAGTAAATCTTAGATTGTATCAAAATGAAGGGTTGGTGCATGACAACACCCATGCTCCACTCATTGAACGCCTCCCAGATGCAAAGTAACACAACACGCTGCCTTTGTTACTTTGTATGTACTAAACCATGCAAAACAACACAAAGTGGTGTTGTGTGGTATAGTAATTGGCAAAAATATTTTTGCGTCGGGCTGCACCATAAAAGTATTGTAATCCCAATGCAAAATCTTAGCAAATTTGCCCCCAAGTGATTTGCCCAGAATCACAGAATGTTTAGCTGACAACGTGACTCGAACCTGGTTCACTAGTCTCAAAGTCAGCAGCTGTAGCTTTAATAGCACATCTTCCCATTTTTGTGGAGGAAAAAGTAGAAAATTAGAAAAGGATCTAGGGGCAGATTTACTAACACTGTCCACCGTGGATGTGCCACTTTTATGCACGGCCACCACGCAAAATGGTATTTCAGATTTACACCACCTTACAAATATGAGGTGCGTGGCTTTGCGTGGGATTTTCCCCAAAAAGTAATGCAAGGCAGCACATACCACTGTCTTGCGTTACTTTGCATTATGGAGGCGTTCCATGGGTGGTGCATGGGCTTTCCAATGCATCCTCCCATGGATTTCGGCGCATCCCAGATTTACAAAGACTTGCAAACCTGGGAATGAGTCAAAATTCTGCTCCTTCCTGAACCAGAGGCAACGGAGAGAAATAACTGTATGTCTCCTTGTTCCTTTCTCTATCTATGCGTGCTGCATTCTGCAGCATGCACAGAAAGAGGAAACTGCCTTTAAGCATTGTTTTGTGCTGGAAAGAATACCTGCCTTTACACCTCTGGCAAGCTCTAAAGAATTTTCTTTCACAATACATATGTACAATCCCTTTGTTGATCCTTAGCACATCAAATTATTTTTTTAAATTTATTGTGCTTCCGTCCGAGGAGGCAGGGCCACCATTAGCTCTGGTGGCCCCCGGTGCAACAATTTTTAGGGTTTCCCCCTCATGACTTCCTCCTCGGATTCCCTCACTACCAGCTGGCAAAAGTGCATTCATCTCTCCATAGCTCCTATCTCACATGCATTTAATTTGTTTTAAAGCGCTGGTAAAGAATGGCTTTACTAATCCACTCAGCTATCCACATAGAATACAGATCTGTTCTATGCAGCAGGCATATTACCCCTCTGCGCTACTTCATGGTGAGTCAAAACTGCCACTAGACAAAACTCCAATCTCTGTCTCTAACAGGAACATTATTTTCAAGGGTTATCTTGACTTTTTATTGCTGCCAGAAAGCTGGACACACAAGGAACTCTGCAGCAGGTGCTTTTACACAGTAAGGGGCCCATTAGGATGGCGGGCGGATCGCCCCCCCCCCCCCCCCGGGCTGGCGGTAGCCACCACTGACCCGACGGGGGCGATCCACCCGCCATCGTTCCAAGAATGACCCCCGCCACATTAGGATGGCTGGGGGTCCGCGGCGGACGGGAAGACCGTCTGCCGCTATTTACGCCGGTTGACTCGTTGACCGGGCGGAAAGGTGCCTGCATATGGTGACAGTGTCTGCCAGACACCGCTATCCATATTAGGATGCATGCCTTTCCATGGCGGTGTCTCCGCCATGGAAAGGCATTCGGTCCTTGCCTTTGGGGGCCCGTCGCGGGCCCCCAGAGGGTTGGGGGTATGGTGGGTGGACATGGGGTACCCCCTACATTGGCATGGATAAGGTGGCAGGCACCGTGCGGTGCCTGTCACCTTGTGCATGCCAATGCACAACGTGCATCCACAGCATTGTGGCTGGCAGTGCTGATGAGTACCGCCCACCAAAATGCTGTGGATGGGGAATGCCACCGCCACGGTGGTGGTAGCATCCTAATTTGCATGTCGGGACCACCGCAACTTCGATGGACGGTCCTGCATACCGTTATGGTGGCGGATGGACTTTGTCTTCCCGCCATCGTAATGTGCCCCTAAGTTATTGCTAAACACAGTACCTGCCTCATCAGGTCAGTCCCCCAAACATCACCAGGTCAGCGCACAGTGCGGCTGCACCGGTCGCACCGCCTTAAAGCCAGAATCACAAAATAAAAAAGTGTGTGGAATCTGGAAAGGGAAACGTTACATTGAAACCTTAAATCAAAACAAATTTGTTCTAGGGGCTTATGCCACCCTCCTGGTACTTTTGGATTGGTACAAATAAAGGTTTGTTTTTGAACCAGGGCAGCCAATATTTTGTCTGTTGTACCTTGAGGCTAAAGACACAGGTAGAAGGGGTGCTGTAATCATACTGGAGTTTAGAAGGTGAATGAGCAATAAAGATGCCTTCAAATTTAGCTTTTATCTGGTAACATTTCCTGTGCTTCAAAGACAGAGGTCAAATAACAGGCAATAGCTTTTGGCAAATGGCTTTATACTCTTTTAATATGGACTTGGTGTTAACTTTCTCTAAATGTAAAGTGAACTATGGGGCAATCTTGCAGGGGGCAGTAAGCATACATGGCAACTTTTTAAAGGAGGAAAGTAGGAGATTTAAAAAATAAATATCCAAAGAATGTGTTTTCTCCATTGACGTCCATTGAGGCAGAGGCAATCTCAGACGGGACACATCTTAACTAAAGTCATTTTTGGCCTAGAAACTTGGCAGTCTCGCGCCGGCATCGGGTCTTTTGGCAGATATGAGTAGACGGCTTCTTGAGTAGGACTTTCCCTCAGAATGTTTCTAATCTTCTGGAAATATGGCTATAGTTATCGAGGTGTTGAGCACCTTCCTGCACAAAAACAATCCTCAAAGGCATATTCCTCTTTCCAGGTGTGCTGCAGAATGGGGTCCACTTAGAAAGAGGAAACAACAAGGAGAAGTAAAGATAGTTCTCCTTCTTGTGCCTCTGGTGGGGGGGCCTACAATTCTGACACATTCCCAGGTCTACCACTGTAGGTAAATCTAGAAATGTGTAAGAATGCAACGGTGGGTGAGTGTGAACACCCACGCTCCACCCATGGAACGCCTTCCTGGCGCAGAGTCACGGAAGGCAGCGATTAGTGCTGCCTTGCGTTACTTTAGATTTATGAACCCACGCTAGGTGCCCTTGAGTGGCTTGTCAGCAAGTGTCTCCTTGAAAGGGTTTGACCTGAGAGGGCCGAGCTGTTGGCAAGTGAATGCAGGGCCAGACTGGCCGTAGCGGGTACTGGGCATTTCCATGGTGGCCCGCCAGGGTGCGGGTCGGTTTTGGACCCCTGGGGACCGTTTTTGTTAGGGGGGGGGGCGGTTTTGCAGCATAGATGGAATATCGCCCCCCTGTAACTATTTTCCACGTGCATCCCTCCTCCTCCTACACGCGGCTGGCCCGACTCAGTTGCCAGGGCTAGTTTGCGTTCCTAGTCCGGCCCTGAATGAATGGCTTAATACTGGAAGCTGAAACAATATCTGAGGAACTTGTACATGCATTTAAGGAACAAGGCCAACAAGTCAATGATGTTCATGCAAATATTGTGGGATTTTATAAAACACAAACCTAAACTCTTTTCCTACAGATGGGTAGAGAAAAAGGGAAATGAAACCAACAAGGAGTTTGATGTGTTGCAAACTAGAATGTCAATGCTGGGGACATTGCAAAATGAAGGTATGGATGTGTCTAACGATTTTTGAGTCTTAAAAAATGATTACCAAATTGATTGGAAACAATAGGGAAAGAACAAACATTTAATATTACGTGTTTGGCATTCTGAGCAAAATGAAAAATGCACAAGGGTTTTCTTTAAAAAACTTTTCATAAAGGGAGAACATGACAACATTGTTAGATGCTGATGGACATCTGGGGGCAAATTTACTGCTATTTGGCGCATCGCAGCAAGATAACTTGCTGCACTGCGTCAAATGGAGAGGGCAGGAATGCGCCAAACCAACTATGGCGTGGCACATTCATTTCTTTTTTTAAACTTGTTTTTATTGCAATTTTTCAAAAGAATATGCAACAATTCACTGCACATACAATGCAAAGCATATGGACTAATGGTTGACAGGTAAACGTCATATATAAAGGCAGTAATTTTGTAATCATCAACATCAAAACAACAATACAGGCTCACGCAGTAATGATATTTTCGATACATCTGATCCGTAAGACCAGCCAGCCAACCCCACAAGTAATTTACCAGGATTGAAATTTCCGTCAGTGAGTTCAGGATGAAGTGTCGAATAAGAACGTCGTGGTTGCCAAATATTTTTAGGGTGGGAAGTGAGAGGTAACAGAGACGCATACACATCACTAGTGGTGTCACAATATATTAAATCCCTCAGCCAGGAATTCACCAACGGTGGTGCGACTCCACGACATGGCGCGTTCCTGCTCTCTTTCTGGTCGGGCGCACTATGTGCAGCACAGCACCAACGCAGGCAGCCTTGCACCATGGTGAAAGGGTGCCTGCATTACAGCCAGGAGACCTCCCTGCACAAACACAATCCTTAGAGGCATTTTCCTCTTTCAAAGTGAACTGCAGAATGAAGCATACTTAACAAGAGGAAACAACGAGAAGAAATAAAGATATTTTTCCTTGTTATGCCTCGCCTGGAAAGGTGCACCATTTTGATATATTTCCAGGTTTACTTGCTTTAGTAAATCTGGGAATCTGTCAAAAACATGGATTATAAAAACGTGCATCAGTGCGTAACAGCACCGTGACATCTGATGACGCACCGAGGTACTGCTGAAAACTTTCCAGATCCAGTCTGACACGTGGGGAATATTCAAAACGTGAGGAATCTGTGGCTCTAAGTCTGTATCCAGTTCATTATTCTTTATTTCGGTTGGTGTACCATAAAAGAACATACACAGATATATACAAACTGTACAAAACAGATAAAAGGCTAAAAGTCATGATAAAAACAGTTATAAGTTAAAAAAAACATTTGGGTTAAAACTGTGAGAAAGTCAGTTACTGAGGGGTCAACGTTTTTACTTTAAGAAATTTCATCCGTGCCCACCACATTGAACTTTAAAAAACGGGATACAGCATAAGCAATTTGGAGATTGGTGTTGTATTTTAGGAGCTTGAATGCTTCTTTGCAATGTTCTGTACCAAGATTCCTACACAATTGGATCAACCATCTGTGTCTGATTTTATGATATCCTGGGCAAAAGAAGAATACATGAGTTCAGCCTCCTCTCCCGAACTGCAAGCTGGACACTCCAGAGTGGCACTACTGGACCATTTGTTAGTAAATGTGCGCAGGGGAAAAGAGCCATGCCGAATTTGCACGTATAGTTTCCTGGCTAGTGCCGGTTGTATTTCATCTAGGCATGGCTCTTTATGGTACATGTCTTTTACTGCCAGGAAATTTACAGTAAGGGATCCAGTAGTGGAGTTTTCATGGAGCTTGGCAAGTTTACCCCCCAATAGCTTCTAACTAGCTGTGTGTGCGTAATTGCCGCACAGGCGGACTCCGGGTTGTACCATAGGTTGTCTCTGCCAATGGTACCGAGTGCTTCCCTGATGTGTGCAAACCAAGCCAGCTTACCTATGCCAGGGTGTCTAATAGGTTCTAGGAGCTCAAACCTGTACTCGGCCAGTTCGGGTGTCACCCACAGGTGTCGCCAGAATAATAGGGGTCTGCACCCAATTTTCTCTGCGATTGGTCTCACCCCTAGATCCAGACGCAGTGGTACAAGTGAGGAGCTCATCGGTACACTGAATAACTGCCTGAGAAAACTGTTCTCTGTTTAATAATAGACCTGGAGTGACAGTACCCCCAGAGTTCGGCCCCGTACAAGGCAGCGCTCCTGAGTTGGGTTTTATAGATCTCTATAACTGGACTTACAGGCTTGTGAATAGAGTTTCTATAAAACTTGGCCAGGCCACCAGTGGTCTGGGCCAGGTTAAGGCTGGACATGTCCGTTTGTGGGCCCCAGGCCATATTTTCAGTTAGAGTGAGGCCCAAGTAGTCAAAGACAGATACCCGCTCCAATGGGGTACCATTCATATGCGGGTTGGGGCGGGTTGATCTACCGGGGTTGAAGACCATATATTTTGTCTATTCTATGTTGATCTCGAGCCCCCTGTGCCTACAGAACTCACATAACCCATCTAGTATTCTCTGGATGCCCATGGGGGACTTAGAGAAGAGTAAGGTGTCGTTGGCAAACATCATTACCGTAATTGGCTTGTGTGCTAACTTGAGGGCATCTATGTCCTTCAGTACGCTCAACGCACCTACCAGTCCTTTGATGTAGATACAGAACAAGGTAGGGGCATGCACACAACCCTTTCTAACTACCCTGTTAATGGGAATTGGCAATGTGTGTTCCCCCTTCTTCCCATTCCTGATTTGGGCATAGTTATCAGTATGTAGCCTTCTCAGTATTTTCAAAAGATAATGGGGTATTCCTAGTTCATTCAGCACAACCCAGAGAGCATCTCTGGGGACCATGTCAAAGGCACGTTTAAGGTCCACAAAGACCAGATACAAGCTACCGCCTTCCAGATCCACTGATTTCCAATAGAGGAGTAGGAGCCTAAAAATCTGGTCTACAGTTGATGTTTTTTCTCTAAAACCAGCTTGCAGGGGACTCATGATCTTGTGTTCCTACAGCAAGGATTGCTGCTGATCTAGTAGGATCCTAGCAAAGACTTTTTGTGATACATTGATCAAACTGATCTGTATATAGTTAGTGGGTAATAGAGGAGATCCCTTTTTGTGTACAGGGAGGATCTCTGCTCCTGCCCAGGTAGCAGAAAGTGGCATCCCTAGCAAGATGGCATTATAGACCACCCGTAGATAGGGACCCCAGATGTTGGGTTTGTCCCGAAAAAGATCCCCTGGTATCTTGTCCAGATCAGCTGCTTTACCAGGAGCTATTCTATTAAGGGCTTTGGTAACCTCTGCCATATCTCTGTGCCAACTGGATTGGAATTCAAGGGTGGCAGGGTAGCTAAAGTCTGGCGACCGATCTCAACCTCATGTGAGGTGTAGGGAACCAGAATATGCTCTCTCCACTGGTCAGCCGCTATGTTTGTCTATGTTGCTACTACCTGTACATGCAATGTTCCAAAATGTTTTCAAGTCTTTTGCCACAATTTAGCCCATTCGCTGTGTGCATCGGCCAACGGCCGTCGCCAGCACTACCTCCATGGTGTTGCGCACGTCCGTTTGCCGACGCGGCCCCGCCCACGCACGGAAACGCCCACACCGCGGCTAAATGGTTAGGACTTTCCCATTGATCCATTTCCCATGCCGCTTTAGCAACTTCAATGATGGTTTTAAAGGAGGTCCTTGCTTTTTTTTACTTTGAAGTTACACTTGGATTTTATAGCCTTGACCAAGGCTTTCTTTGCCACCTGGCAGTTACCATTAAACCATGTCTGTTTTAGTTTCATCCAACACCCCGGGCACAAACATAAGTCTGTATCAAAATGTTTATTTTTGCCTCAATGATAGGCAACTGAAGTACTAGGGTCTCATTTCCATGTTTTGAAATTGCGCAGCACAGCAAGTCATTTCGCTGCACTGCCCTGCACCATATTTATGACATACGATGCATTCCTGTCCTTTCCCACTGTGCTGGTGCCATTTTGGCTGTCTTGCGCCAACGCAGGCACACTTTCAGCATGGTGCAAAGGTGTCTGAATTGTTGGCACAAAAACAATCCATGGAGGCATTTTCCTCTTTCTATGTGTGCTGCAAAATGCAGCACATATAGAAAGAGGAAAAAACAAGGCAAAATAAAGGTTTTTTTCCTCGTTACGCCTCCGCGGGGAGGTGTACAGTTGTGACGCATTTCAAGGTTTACAGATCTTTGTAAATCTGTGAATGTGTCAAAACCCTTTGGTGTTGCATAGGAAAACCCACCACAACCGCCATGAAACGTACCCCTTACGCAGTGTAAGACAACGCAGTGACTTGAGCAGCGTTGCCTTACACCATATCTACGGGCCACGAAATCCACGCAAAGTGGCTTTATGTGGCCTCCTAGATATGAGTCTGCATTCTGTGCTGCTGGAGCGTCACAAAAAGTGGTGCACCGGTGGTGCAAGGGGCTTGTAAATAAGCCCCTTAGGGGACATGTACAAGGAAGTGGAGGAGCGTATTGTTAGCCTTCCTGGCTTGACGCCTCTCTCCGCCACTTCTGAAACACAAGGCTGCATCATATTTACAAAAATGTGGTGCAGCCTTGAGATGGAGCTAAATTTACCAACTTAGCGCCAACGCAGGCACCCTTGCACCAGAGTGCAAGGGTGTCTGTGTGCAGGGGAGGATTGTTTATGTTTTTACTTGGTCTTAATTTTGGTGCTGCCTCCTATGTACACCACCTTTGTACATGGGGGGCAGCGTCAAAATCAATGGATGTTGAGGTGGAATGCCCACAACACTCACTGCCCACCTCTTTCACGCTAAGCATAGGGTGAAAGGGGGCCTTATGTACAAGGTAGCGTTAAGCCACTGTTAGAAATGGGATCTCTGGTTGGCTAAGGCTTGCGCCAAAGCTAGGCAGACACCACCACTCTAGTCAGGACAATGGAGATACACGCCAAAGATAAGCCCTGCTCACCCCCTTGGTAGCTTGGCACGAGCAGTCAGGCTTATCCCGGTGGCAATGTGTAAAGCATTTGCGCACTCACACAGCAACAACATCCCAGGCACCTCACAAAAGTAACTCCATACAAAGTTATATCAAAAATAGCCTTTGTATTCTCATAACACATTAGAATTGTAAACAGATATTATACGTGGTGCCTCCTGGCACTGGGTTATATTTACAAGGGATTATTTACACCTGACAGGGCCAACTGGACCACTGTCAGAACCATCACAAAGTGAACTTAGTAAATGTAGAACTTATCATACACATAGAACACAACCAGTAACCACTGGTAATCACTGTACTTAGCATCAACCTGTAACATAAACTACATTATGCACAGTATCACATCAGTCGCGAATCACATTCTGCGCAAACCTCACCAGCATAAACACATTATGCAATCATCTCAGAAGTCTAAACGCATTAGACAATAACCTCCTAAGTATAACTCACATTAGGAAATAATAATCTCACTAGCACAAACCATAATAGGCAAAACAACCTCATAAGCAAAGAACAAATTTAGAGGTATAGAACAGGGTGCGTAAATCATACTACAGGAATCACATTTCCTAGCACCACATAACTTACATTTACCACATAGTATCCTTAAAAGACTATAGTAGAGGCAGCAATCACATTAGGGCCTGGCACCCTATTTACCTCCCAGTCCCCCTGGCCAACTGGCCGTCTCAATATGGGGGCTCACATGCCCTGTGTCCAGAATGTCAGGGCTGCTGCCTAGCAGCTGAATCCAATTGCGCCACTGCGCAAGCCTGAACGGTGCAGCTGGCACTAAGTGCTGCGCAGCTGTGAAAGTACTGGGGCAGAGGAGTGTATCTCACTCCTACCTCAATTAGAACTTCCCCCCAAGGAATAAATGGCCTAAACGTTGCAGCTGCCCACTAATTGCTGAGGCTTCAGAAGGCTATATCAATTAAAAGCCAAATGAAAGAGTTTGAACCAAGTGGTAGTTGGTTAGAGCAGCTGGTCAGTACTTAAATTCACCTGGAAAGTATAATTTTCCTTCGAGGGGCTGCAGGGCAGTGAATGGGAGCCTGAAGCTGAACAGACAGAGACGTCTTGCTGCTGCTGGGGCTGGCTGTTGAAAGCATTCAACATTTCATTTGGCTTTTAATTGATATAGCCTTCTGAAGCCCCTGCCTCCCAATTTTGGAGCATCTAGGAATTACACCAATACTCTACAAGTAGTTTAACTTTCAAACCAACTTGCTCACCATTGTCCTGAAGATGAACCCCAATAATTGGGTTCGAAACGCCGTCGACCACCCCACAACATGAATTCCTTATAACTTGTAAAAAATCAATTATGGAATTCAACTATATTGTTGTCAATGCGATGTCTTTTTAGCCACTATCACTATTTCACTCCGCTCTTTTTTATGTGAGCACTCAAAAATTGAATTTGTTTAAATAAATACCTGTGATCTTTTTGACCTACATGACCCTTTACGTACTTTGTCTTTTGCTTCCTACGGAATTGACTTCACTTCTTAAAAAACAAGTGCCCCTTCTTGGGTCACCTTTCTTTAGGACCTTTTAGGCCATACCTGAACCATTGTCCTTAATTATTTACTATCACCCCAGGTTCGCATATTGGGGTACCCTTGTCTCCTAAAACCTCACTAATTGCTGGGCAGTTGTTAATAACAAATTAGGGCCTGGGCTCTCAATGTGCCCTTGGAATAAATGCAAAAGTGTTGCAGCTGCCCGCGCTAGTGCGGTGCAGCTGAGGACCAAGAAAAAGTGGCCCTGGTACGTCTGTGCCTACGGGGCCTCACTGGGGCTTCTCTGAAATCATGCCCCCAAAGAATTGCGCGCTGGCTCCTAAAACAAAGGATGCCCCATGTTGGAGCAGCCCTTTGTCAAGCGGGGCTGCTTGGTAAAGAGGCACCAGCGTGGTGCCTCGACTTTGCTCCCCCCAGCCAGCTCCACTCACCGGCTTTCCTGGCGGGGACTCCTCTTTGCGCAGGCAGCACTTCTCTTGCGGGGCTTCCCTGGACTCCTGGGAGCCCCGCGCTGCCGTTGGCGGCCTCGGCCGCATTTTCTCTGCACCCGGGCAGCGGCCGGGGCTCTCTCACTCCTGAGAGCCTCACTGGCGTCGGCTGCACCTCTCCTTCACCCGGGCCCCCTCCTGGGACCCGGGACTCCTCATGGACACTCGGGGAGGCGGGGTGGGCTCCCATCCTCTCCGCGCACCGAAGTCTTCACTCGCGTGGCTTCCCTTCCGTCTCGGAAGCCCCGCCCACCATCACACCACCTCGCCTGCCTTCCGGGTCACGCTGGGCAGCGGCCCGGATGAGAACTCTTTAGCGGCTCAGGGCCGCGGAGGAGATACGAGGGGTTGGCTCCCTCCAAAGTTTAAATCTAGAGCGGGGTGAGCACCCGCCATTTAAATAAATATTTAAGCGGGGTGGACTCCCGCGAAGCTCTCAAAGAACGCGGGGTGGGCGCCCGCCATTTTCAGCATCGATGGGAGAATCCCTACGCTGGGGGATTTCCTCTCTCTCCCTGCTGCTGCCAGCGCGGCAAGTCGGAAACAGAAGCTGTCCTCAGGATAACCAGAGCGCCTTTTAGAAATAAAAATAAAACACTCACAAGGCGCTAGATGCTGAAAAGGTACTGGAATCAAAAGTAAAGCAGAAGGGTCCTAAAAAGGTCCAGGGGCAAGGCAAGGCCCAGGGAGGCAAGCCCTCATGGCAGGCCCCCCCGGGCCCCAGCAGCAGCACACCAAGACTGAACACTTTCATGGGGTCACAACCCCTATATTTATACTACTAAATCCCTTTGTGTCACAGCACAGAGCGTGGGGGATACCAGTTAGAACTGGTTATGGGTAGCTTTGGAGCACTTTGTTTTGCTCAGCTCCTCTCTCCTTTATCAGGTGGGGGCTCAGTGATTAGACGCACCACAGGGGGCGGAGCCAGCATTGTGGAGGGAAGGCACTGCCCTATTCAGGTCCCAGGTGCAACTCCTCCCTCCTATCTGCATGGAGATCAATCTATTCACCATTGGGCAGACTCACCCTGGCTCCTGGAATTCCCCAGCCCTCTCAGCTCCTGTCAATCACAAGCCAGACAAGGAATTCACATCAGGCAGGCAGACACACAGTACACAGAAATGCCAACTTCTAAAAGTGGCATTTCTCCACCAGTCACCATAAATCTGCGCACACCATTGCGCAGCATTTATCCACATGAGTTCATACATACTAAACTCGCCCCTGCGCTCCTCTCATGCCAGGAATTACAATGGACACACATATACCCCATGCTTTCCTATGGGAGGGAAGGCCAATCTCACCACACGCACTCAGAGCACGTAGGCACTTTACACTGGGCCGCAGTGCCAAAGTGCCCAGAGGCCTAAAATCACTACCATCATGTCAGAGCTTAAGGCAAAAAGTTCAGGGGTGAACCTGCCAAGAAGGGCCAAGTCCAACAGCCACGTTAAGTGGCTTAACGCTGCCTTGTGCATAAGGCACAGCCCCTATTGCCACCACAACGTCTCTATAGATGACGTTGTGGTGGCGATAGGGGATTGTACATATGCGCCTTAGTGTCTCATCCGCACCCATGTGACCAGTCAAGCTATGTGTCAGGAGATGTATCTACAACCTTGGCATTGTTGAGGTCTTGAGATAGTGCCTCATCAGTGTACCGAGGGGAGGCAAATCCATCATCATCAGAGCTCTGAGGGCCCGTATGTGCCTCCTGTTCTGGGTCAGAGCCTCTGTCTGTACTTGTGTCGAGACAGCGATCTGGGAATGGACTCAGGTTGTATGACGACGTTTTGTGCTTTAGTAATTTGGTGGCTTGACACAAGTCTAGAGGGGGCCTACATTAGCTAAATGTCTGAGACTGGGGTGGGCGCCTGGGCCTGGATTTACAAAACCTCCTGCAATGCTGTGTTGTGTCAGAAAAAGTTGTGCTGCGCTCCATAACTTTTTGCCGCATGAATGTGGCAGATTTTCCAAGAGCTGCACTATGACGTCAAGCTATGCATTGTAGCAGAGCGAGCCATAACACAACTTTCCCTGCATTCAGCAGATCAGACTTGCCACTTAAGGGGCATTTACATTGCTTTTCACTTTAAAAAACTATGCAAACCTCACACAACATTTCCCCTCACTCCCCGTGGCGAAGCAGGAGGGTGCTACCACCCAGGAGGGTATTTTGAAAGAAGGGGGCCCTGTCCAGGAAGGTAGCAGAGAGAGGAAGTGAATTTCACTGAAGAGGAAAATGAGATTTTGTTTTCAGAAGTGACAAAGCAAGAGGAGAATCAGTTTGCCACCACCGAATGATCATTACCCAAGACGGACACTTTATGTAGAGCTATAGTTGACAAAATGAGTACATTCACACCAACACAGAGGACTGCTGTAGAATCCAAGAAGCGGTGGCGTGAATACAAGCACAGGAAGTAGGAACAAATACCATTACATGTGCAGGCGGGAGGAGGACCAAGCACCCAGGAGGGTGTGACTCCAGTGGAGGAGCAGGTGGGAGCACTCCTTGCACCAGGGATGGTTGATGCAATCAGGGCACAGACACTGCCAGTCTGGAGACTCTACCTGTGAGTCAGGGTAAGTGTGAATGAAAGAATATGTTACTTATTTTTTTTACTAAAATACAGATATGTCTGCCTAGTACCTGTTAGCATAATGAAGATGTTTTGTAAAGTAATTTGCTCAAGTACCTGAAACATGTTTTGGTTGTAAGTTTCTAAGTAAGCTATTTAAATCAAAAACGTGAACACCAACATGTATGTTTTTTGATTATGCCTATGGTTGCATGAGTGGCCATCTACACCACTCTTGTATCCTGTCTTTTTTAAACGTTTAGCTCATCATATGATTGATACCTTCTCCATGGTAGGCCCTGAGCACTTCCAATGATGGCTAGATAGCTTCAACTTTGCTTTTTTGTCTCTCTTTATTTTTTTAGGTATTGTAGACCCCACAGTCCGGAAATATGTCTCTAAAGGATGGCCGAGTCTGCACTGAACGACGACTTTCTTCACCTCCATTGTTGGTCCCTGAGACACCCAAGACAAGCAATGCTCTTACAAATGACTCTGTTCATTCCATGTTTGACAAGCTATTGTTAAGAAAGTCAGATTCTGTTCTTTCACTAATGCTGGCACGAAAATATTGACTTGAAGAACATTACACAAACTGTATAGACTGCACACCTACTTATTTTATCAACTGCGTTACCACTGGTCTTATTGCCAATAGTTAAATATGGGAGAGATTTTCTCTAGAGCTACCAGAAATACATACTAAATGTGTTCCTTGGACTGCATTGGCTTACCATCTCTTGGTCAATCAATCAATCATTCACTCCCTTGTAGAGTGTGATTACTCACCCGTAAAGGTCTCAAGGCGTTCGGGAGGGGTTGGGGAAGAGAACTGCAGGATTGTTGAGGCGCTGTATTTCAGCTGAAGAGCCAGGTTTTGAGGTCCTTCCTAAATTGAGACAGTAACGGTGATTACCTGAGGTGGAGAGGCTGGGTGTTCCAAGTCTTTGCTGCGAGGTAGGTGAAGGATCTTCATCTGGCTGTGGTCTTGTGGATATGTGGGACAGTAGCCAGGGCCAGTTGGGCGAAGCGGGGGTCTCTGGTAAGTACGTGAAATGTAAGGCAGAAGTTGAGGTACGCAGGTCCTGCATCATGTAGGGCTTTGTAGGCATGTGTTAGGAGCTTGAAGTTGGTTCTTTTATTGACACGGATCCATTGAAGATCTCTTGGGTGGCTGGTGATGTCGCTGTGGCGGGGGGATGTTGAGGATGAGTCTAGCTGCGGCGTTCTGGATGTTCTGCAGTTTCTTGAGGAGTTTCTGGGTGATGCCGGCATAGAGTGCATTGCCGTAGTTCATTCTGCTGCTTACGAGTGCGTGGGTGACTGTCTTTCTGGATTCAGTGGGGATCCATTGGAAGATCTTTTGGAACAGGCACAGCTTGTGGAAGCAGGATGATGAGACGAGACGGCATTGATCTGGCGACTCATGGTGAGCGAGGAGTCCAGGATGATGCTGAGGTTTCGTTCGTGGTCTGTGGGTGTGGGGGGGGGGTTCCAAGTGCTGCGGGCCACCAGGAGTCATCCCAGGTGGAGAGGGTGGAGTTCATGATGAGGACTTCAGTCTTCTCTGAGTTGAGCTTGTGGCAGCTGTTCTACATCCAGGCGGTGACAGCCTTCATCCCGTTGTGAAAGTTGTTCTTGGTGACTGTTGGTTCGTTGGTGAGGCAGAGAATCAGCAGGGTGTCGTCAGCATAGGAGACAAGGTTGAGTCCGTGGTTCCTGATGATGGCTGCGAGCAGGGCCTTGTAGATGTTGAAAAGAATGGGGCTCAGGGAGGAGCGCTGAGGCACTCCACAGCTGATCTCTGCAGTTTCCGAGAGAAACGGTGGTAGTCTGGCTCTCTGTGTTCGGCCAATGAGGAAGAAGCGGATTCATTCCAGGGCTTTGTCGCGGATGCCGACATAATGAAGTCTTCTGTATATAGCGGGAGGAGACGGTATCGAAGGCGTCCCAAGTGGTCCAGGAGGATGAGGGCTGCAGTTTCGCCTCAGTCTAGATGGGTGCGGAGTGACGTTGTCTGTGTGCAGAGTCCAGGGGTAGAAGCAGGGTGGTTAGAAGTCTTTTATGTTTCTGAGACTTCAGATCAGGAGGCCAGCCAAGCCCCTGGAGTCACTCTTGAGTTAACGTGATGCAGGCCCAGTCCTTCTCACCCAGGCAAGAGGGCAGCAGGCAGCAGGGAAGCACAGCAAGGCATTAGTTCAGCAAACAGTAGTCCAGCAGAGTGGCAGTCCTTCAGCAGCACAGCAGTCCTTCAGCAGCACAGCAGTTCATCTTTTGAGGAGAGTCTTCACAGGTCCAGACGAGTACTGAAGTTGTGGTGTCAGAGGTTCAGTACTTATGATCAGTTTGACATTTGAAGTGGGGGAGACTTTAAAGACAGGCCTTTGGAGTGCACAGAGGTCCTGCCCTTCATGCCCTAGCTCAAGACTCACTACAGGGGGTAATGCACCCCTTTGTGTGGGGACGGGACACAGCTTATTCAGTTGTAAGTGAGGATGTGCCCAGCTCCTCTCTCCCTTTCTGCCATGGATAACCCATTGAGAGACACCTAAGCTCCCACTGTGTGTGACTATCTAGGAGGAATATGCAAAGACTGTCTGTTACCCCACCCTAGACACGTGAACAGAGACAGGCAGCAGGCACCAAGAGCCACATGCATCAAAGTATGGAATTGCAATTCCTAAATACAGATTTTTAGGGAATCGCTATTTAGGAATCCCAATTCCTTATGCAAGTAGGAATTGCAAAAAAAATTGTGATTCACACAAATTCCTTAATAGCGACTCACAAATTGCAACTCGCTATTAAGGAATGCCTTCCCATTCATTCCTATGGGCCCGTAGGAATGAATGGGAAGGCATTCGCAATTTGCGAGTTCCCAATAGGTACTCGCAAGTTGCGAATGCAATAAGAAGGATGCTAGGGGGCCTAACGGCCACCCTGCTGCGCCCCCCCAAAAATGTTATGTGTTTACATGTGGCGCACACATATGTCTTAAGAGCATATGCGTGCACCACATTGCACTTTGAAAAATGCACTTTTGTGCATTTGTCAAAGTTTTTGCAAAATACCATTAAAATGCAGTTGATGGTAATTGGCGTTTCTTAAATGCAAAGTTGCATTTAGGAAAGGCTTGATGAGTCCCAAATGGAGAATCACAATTTGCTATTCCCTAAAAGCATTTGGATTTAGGTAATCGCAAAATTTGTGTTCACCTATGTTGCAAATGGGTTTTGGGTTGATGCATGCCAATTGGCTAAATACCGGTCGCAAAGGGGCTGATTCTGCGAAACGGCCCATTTGCGGCCGGTATTTACCTTGATGCATGTGCCCCTAAATGTCTAAAGTAACAAAAATTACAGCTTTCTAATAGTGACATTTACGGAATTCAAGTTTAAAATCCAACTTCACCATAGGATGTTGTAGTGTAGTTCCTATTTCCCTTATAGGCTCTGCGCATTGGAATAATATACACTATAGTTCTGTGCATAGGACTGAGGTCAGTATGCTCCTATCGAGTATATTAAACTTAATTACTTGTGTGCTAGCTAAATCAGAGGTCACTAGAAACTTCTTGAATGAACAAGAAGGGTTTAGTTTCTGACAACCGCATAAACATGACAACTTTGTTTCCCTTAGAATCGGAACGTGTCTCAGAATCGTGGAAACAATAGATAACAGTTTCACTCAGTCAATCGTGCATGATTGGGGGCATATCAACAAGGGCTTTATCTCTGCTTTTTTGGCTTTAAAAACCAAAAAAGCAGAGATAAAACTATCACCCTATCAACAACAGGGTGCTAACATGCAAATTTGCATGTTAGCACCCTTTTACTCTACGCTTCCCCTTGCATCTCTAATGAGATGCAAAGGGGGCGTTCCAGACTAAAATAATAGGAGAAATGTCGCTAAGCGACATTTCTCCTATCAAGAATATCACTAACCCTGTTAGAGACAAAAAAAGCAGCGCTAACCGCGGTTCACGCTGCTTTTTTACGTCTGGTATTTTTCTGACTTAGCCATGATATCCTATGGAAGGAGGATATCATGGCTAAGTTTGTCTGTCCCAATCAACAAGTTAACGTGAGATTATCGCTGGGTTTCCAGCGATAATCTCACGTTAGCCACTTAGCGTGAGGATTTTTATCGCTATTGAGATAAGCGTTGCTAATAGCACGCTATCTCAGAGATAAAAATCAATGCTAGCCGGCGATAATTATCCTAGCGCTAAGTGCGCTTAGCGATAATTACCGCCGGTTGTTGTTGATATGCCCCTTAGTTTCTTCAGAGTTACACAGAAAGGATTTATTGAACAGTCTTGTTTCTCGTGTAAGAGATATGAGGTGTCACGATCGTTAGACAGTAAGCGAGATATAATATGCACAGCGTCAGCAGTAAGAAGAAATAAAACTGCAATGGCATTGTCTTTTAGCTATGACCTATATTCATATACATATACATAAATAACACAGGCCAAAAGTGGATACTCATCATACTCATCTGGTGCTTCTAAATAATTCTACCCCAGTGTACCTAACCTAAGTGTAGTACTAAGTAGGATGTAGGTGCTGGTTTAAGCTATAGTTGGTATATTATATGAGATGCCAAGAATTTCCATAGGTTCTAACCAGCTCCATACCTTAGAATGAAAGAGGTGGGAATCTCTTTCCGGATCTCGAACTCTAATACCCCGCAAGGGAAGTCAGAACACTGGAATCTGGAATCTATGCGTGCAGGGAGGACAGCGTCTGTTTAGTGCGTCAGGCGGGGACTCAAACTCCTTCTGGACTTGCCGTGGCGAGCCGTATAGCTGAGCTGTGCCGTGCCGTGGTTTGCCAGGGCAAGTGAAGGTATATTTATACCTGTAAGGTGTCTAGGAATGCTAGCATTAACGTAAAGTCGGGCAGAGGAAGACTTCATGAATGAACCCCTAAGGAATAGTAGTTCATGCATAATAGATGAGTTCTTGGAGAAATCAATAATCCAAGCAGGGAAAATCCCAATGGCTTAAGGGTATGGTTTCTAGGAACTCGTTGTGACGTGGGATGGACGGATGTAGGTGACCATGCCTGTATTTGGATTGCATGGCCAATGCCTAAATAAGGATATTATGTCTAAATAAGGGCAAGCCGAATTGTGCCTATATAAGGACATGATTCAGTAAACCTATGTACGGGCATTCTACAGAGAGCTGCAGTTCAACTAGTTGTTACTAGATATCCCTCAGGAGTCAAATGCAAAAGCATTGAAATTATTATTACATCAAGCTGCAGTTCCACTAGTCGTTACTAGATGTCCTTCACAAGTAAAATGCAAAAGCTTCATGAAAGGGTTTCAATGCTTTTGCATTTGACTCGTGAGGGACATCTATTAATGACTAGTGGAACTGCAGCTTGATATAATTATAATTTCAATGCTTTTGCATTTGACTTGTGAGGGACATCTAGTAAAGACTAGTTGAACTGCAGCTCTTTGTAGAATTATTTTATTAGATACTATAATATTCACTGCCCAATGCTAATCTCGTCCCATAATGCTTTGCAGGGCCTTTGGTTGGGATTGTATTTTTGCCCATAACTGTGCTTGGGATGGTCCAAGGAGGAAGGGACCACCACTGAATCGTTCACCAGCATGACATGCTCTTTGTGTTGAAGGCATCTGCTTGGTCCTCCCCCTAGGTTAGGGGGGATCCCAAAATCATCACCTCCCTCATTGCCTAATATTTACATTCACAGTTCACTTTTGTGAATTGGTTATATCCTTTTTAGCATGTAAATTACTTTATCCAAGCCTTTGTGGGTATTGTTGATATTGATGCTAGCTAGTAGTAGGGTAAACATAGTAGTGTAAACTATACACGCTCAGTGAGTGCTATGCCCAAGAGGGCCACAACATCCATGACCCTCCTCGACTACAGACTGTAAAAAATAATCTGCTTGATGTATTCACTCTCGAAGCAACAATTGAAACTTTATTAAAAATGAACACTGAAATGAAATGAAGACACATGGCCGCTCCCTCAGGACAATCCATAGGTCACAGCCTGCAAGACAAAAAGACATGATGAGAAGGTGTGTCCTGCGCACATCAAAGGACAGAGAGAGAGCGAAGGAGACAGAGAGAGGAACAGAGGGAGAGAGAGAGAAGATGAGGGAGAGAGAGAGAGAGAGAAGAAGAAGAGAGCGAGAGAGAGAGAAGAGAGGGAGAGCAAGAAGGAGAGAGAGAGAGAGAGAGAGAGAGAGAGAGAGAGAGAGAGAGAGAAGAAGAGAGGGAGAGAGAGAGCGAGTGCGGACCCTGCGCACCCAGGCCACACTGCTCACTTGCTGCCACCGGAGTGTCTCCAACCACTTGCCGGTATGTATAGCAGTACACCAGGTCACACATCTGAGTCAGAGCCATCAGCTGAAACAGAGTCCAGATACATGACTGGTACAGTACACACACTTGCACAAGGCAACACCGCCTGCCTGCCCATGCACACCCAGGCAGAGGAACCCCACCCCCTCCCGCCGCCCATAGGAGCATGCCCACCCATGCACACCCAGGCCTCACTGCTCACCTTCCGCCACCGGCGTGTAGACAGGAGGTCCCACCACGTGCCACTACAAGCCACAAGAACGGGGCCCGCAGACATGGCACCCTCCACACCAAGCAGCCACGCTCCGCAGGCCACCAGGTCTCACGTTTGGTGCTGGGTCTTGATTACTCCATGGCATAGGACATACCAGTGCACCCGGCACCAACGCAGGCGCCACACCCGCTCAGCCCAGTGTGTGCCACTAACTCTGGGATCCCAGAAGTGACAGCACGTGGTGGTAGGCCCGTGCTGCCCTCTGGCTCTGGCCTACACTGCAGTCCAGCAGGGCACACAAAACCTGAGCTGTCTGGACTTGCCGCTAACCCTGTGCCCAACAACTCATGGGCCCTTCATGATTGGAAACCGTGAAGCGTCCATCATACAGGCACCACCGGAAAAGGGGGATGTGACGCTGTCGACCCCTTATGTTAGCAGAGTCACATGGCCTGTGATGCCTGTGCCTGATGGGTGTGGTGTGTGTGCAAACCTCAGGGAGTGGCCGTGACATGCTGACAACTAAACCAGTGAACTGCACACCACCAGCGATTACGCCTGTGACCGGTAGAAATGAGGGCCCCCCCTCAGAACACAAGCGGAGTGGTCTGGCATGTCGTACACCAGAGCAACGCAGAACTTGCCACATTGAATCAGGAGCTCTTGGCATGGTTCAGGCCATGTCCGGACAAGGAAGGGATTGATGCATGTGTCCCTGTTGTAGTGTTCACGGCACCCGGAACACAATAGGCAATGTGACACATTGTGACTGGCATCCCACTAGATGAGCATCAGTGACGCAAAGGACATCACTGTTCCTACATTCATCCACACATTCACACATGAATGATGAAAGACATGACACAGCAGTGCGTCACTGGATGTTTATTGCACATCCAGTGCAGTTATGCAGCTGGAGCAGTACAGGGCAATGCCAAGCACACTACACAATATGGGCCCATGGATGGCCAGACAGAGTCCATCCGGGGATGAGAAGTATTGCGGGAGAGGAAGGGTACAGTCCGCAGTCTGGTCGCTGTGTCATTGGTTGTCAAACAGGATGTGGCAGTCCATGTCGCTATCCAAGGTGAGTGCATAGAAGTGTATCAGGGGTCAGTGGAAGGTCATGAGGCCATCTGTGGGACCAAGCAGTAACAGGCCAGGTTGTGAAAATGAATGCTAGCGCATAATCCTTCTGACCACAGTCCCATCCACGTCCTCGTCCTCAGATGTGTGCTCTGCCCCACCTGTGGCTGTTGCAGTACCGGCTGCGGCACTGTGTGCAACTGACACATCAGGTGCCGGAGTGGATACACCTCCTGCACTGTGAGGCACTGACACACCACGGGGCGGAGATGTGGATGGTGTGGGGGCAGCAGCATTCATCGGCGCCACGCCTTGTGGCAAACTTCGCATGATGAAGTACTGCAGGGCATGGTAGATCCCTTGAGCCGGGTCTGGTGGCTCAGTGGACTAATGCGTCTTTTTCGGGGCCTGTGTTCGACCTCATGGTCACAGGTTCGAATCCCGGTGGGTTCACTCAGCCTTTCAGCCATTAGAGGTCGATAAAATGAGTGCCGTTGAGTTGGGTAACAATGAACATCTGTTATTCAGCGCCAAGAGACCTCTGGTTGAACGTGCGCTTTACAAATACACATGTTATGTTATGTTATCCCTGCTACATTTCGATGGTGTGCAGCATTGGCTGCCATCCTTTCCCCCTCCATCCGCACAATGTCCTCCATGAGCCTCCGCATGTGTGCTAGCTCACGGCTGGCATCGCTGGAGCCACTCTGAGTGAACAGGTGTTCTTCTCTCCACATCATGACGTTGGAGACCATGGGGTGGGCCTAGACACCCAGGGATGGCGTCCAGATTGTTAGCCATGAGGTCGAACCCCACCCGCACCTGCTCAGCCGTGTCCCTCTGGCCTTCCAGCACATGGCGTTGGAAGGCCATGTGTTGTTCCTGAGGGTCTTGGGAGAGTGCCGGGGCTGTGGGTGCCTCCTGCTGGGTGGTTTGGGTGGTGGGTGGGGTCACATCGATGTAGCTGGGCTGCCCTGCTCCTGGAGGTGAGGGCGGATAAGGTCAATGATGTCTTGGATGGTCTGGGTGTCGATGCTGGTGTTATGCTCTTCATCATCAGTGAAGAGTGGCTGGGAATGCTCTGCAGAAGGTGTTGATGATGCCCCTTCGATGTGAAGGGGAGATTGTATATTACAATGTGTCCACATGTATGCAGTGGCATGGTACATGTTGACATTCAGACAGCATGGCATTGCACATTGTGACAGTCTGTAGATCTGGATGAGGACCCAAAGTCATTGTGGGTGTGCACTGTGCTCTGCTTGACTGTGCATATGTGCTTTCGTGCCCATCTCCACCCGTCCCCCCAGTACCTGGTGGTCACTCACCCTGTTGTGGTTGTGATGTGTCCTGTCGAGCAGTGTCCGGTCCCCTGACTCTGGCCACAGTCTCCACACTGATGAGTGTCGACACCAGCTACTCCATGTTATCCAGCTCCAGCTGTGGTGCTGGGCCCCCACCTCCAGCCTGCGTTGCTGCCTTCTGGTTGGCGGAGAGTTTCTCCTTGGTCTTCTGCTTGATGTCATTCCATCGCCTCTTGACCTCGTCCATTGTCCTCATATGCTCTCCGACGGCATTCACCTTGTCCACGATGTCCCTCCATATTCCAGTTTTGGTGCCCAATGACACGTTGGAGGTGACGAAGAGTTGTTGATGGTGTTCCATCACCTCTGTGACTATGATCCTATTTGCCTGTGGACTGAACTTCGTCTTCCTCTTCTTCTTGTCCTTTCCCTTCCCTGTCCCCGAAGTCCTGGGCTAGTCATCTAGGGTGCTTGTGGGGTTGCGCTCGTCCTCTGAGCCTGCTCCTGCTGCCTCCATGGTGCTTGGGTGTTGGTCAGTTTGTGTTTGTGTGTTTTTTCTACTTTTATTGAGATTTTTCCCACCTGCCAGGTGTGTGTTGCAGGCCAGGCGCTGCTTATCGCTGATTTCCTCATCGCGCTTTGGCCCATCGCGTGTTTTTTGGTGTTGTGGTTTGTGTTTTTATTTCCATCGAGGTGGTTGTATCGCGGACATTGTCTGCGGTTTCGGCTGACTATCGCATGCTACCGCCTTGTTGTGAATTCCAATTTGTCACGGGGTTATTTTCCCATGATGGGCTGCGATGCTGAAAGTTGCGTAATGCTACTCATGCGGTAGTTATCACACGTTCTTGTGAATATACCCCCAAATATCTTGGGAGAATATTATGTTCCAGCACACTCTGTCCCAAATCCTCTTACTCTTCTTACATCAAACTTACATTCCAAAATTAGTTCCTGACCACACTCCTCAGAAAATCGTTACTGACTACTCATGCTGGTTTTCGATAAACCCATTATCACCCCCACACTCGTCCTTAACACATCCTCCCCTACCTTATGGATCCCTTTCAGCACCAGGCTGGGTTTGTTCTGGGGCTACCTTAAGAAGCCTTAGGTTCTTCTCCTAGCTCTGGTAGGTGTAGGGGAGGGAGGTGGCAGAAGGATAAGGGTCGGGTGAGGTCAGGGCACCGTGGGAGTCAGCAGCTAGTCTACTGGCGGAGGACAGGCATGGCTCCTGAGCACGGAGCTGCTGCTGTTTGGTAATGGCATGGCGGGACTGCTGCATGCGCTCCACCGCCTCGCAGCCCTAAGGCTCCGCCTCTGACAAGTCAGTGCTAGTAGACCCTGCGCATCTTTCTCCTTCACCACTCCTGCCTCTTTCTTAGTGGTGTGAAAGGCCTCTCTTGATTTGCTGTTCCGTTTCCTCCCTATACTACCTCACGGACCTAGCCTCTGCTGTGACCTCACCTGAAAGGCATGCTCTCAACCCCTGCAAGCTGCCTGGTATGCCTTGCTAGACTGTGGTGATTCCGCTTGCGGCGTGGAGCTGGAGCAGCCCTGTTGTGAAAACGTTGACATGGCAGCTGACTATTTTAGGCTTTAACTGAAGTGCTGAATGTTGTTTTGGCAGGAATAAAAAGTCTGATAACACAGGAGCAGACCACTACGCACTTAGAAATAGTGGTGGGTAAAATCTGCTACCTGGTGTAGGCAGAGTTTTTGCGAAACTCCGCCCTCCAAATGGAATGAAGAGTGCCAAAAACTCTGTGAACTCCGCCGGCAGATCGGAGTTTGCCGCCCACACTTAGTTTATGCATGACTGATAAGCCGCATCGTCAGAAGCCCGGAGCGCTCCATTGTTTTCAATGGAACGCCCAACATTCCAATGTTCTAATATGAATTTAGCCCTTCAATATGGTGCATAAGTTGCAGATTTTTGTGCTTTTTTGCATTTTTGTGCCTTGAGGCACTCTACCCTAGTGTACATATGCAAGTTTGACTTGGGGAAAATTGAAGCAATGCAAACTTAGGGCTCTATTACGAGTGGGGCGGTCCATGGTCTTCCAGACTCATGGAGGCGCTGCATTGGTGGTCTTCTCACCACCCTACTGCAATTAAGGTGGTCAGACCGCCATTGCCCCGCTGCAGCCACCAGGGAATCGCCATTCCTTGGTGATGTTGTGGCAGTCAGGAGGTCCCAATATGCTTGCTGGGACGGCTGTGGTCCTGCCAAGCATATTACGAGTTTCCTCTCCGCCATGGTTTTCATGGCGGCTCCTTCTCCATGAAAACCGTGGCTGAGAGGAAACAAGAGTCTCTGTGCCCTCGGGTGCATGCAGGGAGCGCAACATGGAGCCATTGAGCTTTTCCATTATTAAGTCATTGACAACCCAGCAATCACAGTTGTCAGGAAAAAAGCATTCGTACTCCTACCTGGGAGTTTATGTGCCCAGCAGTCACCCAAAAGAAGACTAAGGGCCAGATGTATCAAAGGATTGTGTTGCTCTTGCATCGTGCAGGATGTCACAAAGGCCATGCAATCCTTTAGGTCCGTTTTACCAAACCCCGCAAGGCCACCTTGCATAGCCCTGTGTTGCTTGGTGAATCTAGAGTAATGCAGGGCAGCAGAAGTAACCACCTTGCATTACTCTGCAAGAGAAGACATTACATGAGTGGAACATCAGTGTCCCCATGCGTCCACCCATGTATTATGGCACATTCCCAGATGTAAACCTGGGAAAGTGTTATCATGCTACGGCTTCCCGATAGAGGCCCAACGAGGAGAAATACATTTATTTCTCTTTGTTTACTCGTGCTAAGTGTGCTGCTTCCTGCAGCACACTTAGAAAGAAGAACATTACTCCAAGGCAGCCTTTACACAGGCACCCTTGCCCATTGGCGCAAGGGTGCCTGCGTTGGCCCTAGGCAGCCACCAATGCACCAGTGCAAGGAGAGAGTAGGAATGAGGCGTGGCAAATATGGTGCATTCCTGCTCTCTCCATTTGACGCAGCGCAGCAAGTTGTGTTGCTGCGTTGCGTCAAACTTTGATGAATCATGGACAAAGTTTTGATCTATTTCCACGGGTGTCCCAAGTATTAATGACTAAAAAGCTGAGATATGAAACTAGTACATTCTATTGCCAGTGCATCCATACACAATGTGAATGTGCAAATCTTGGACATCTTCAACTATTCAACATGTATGTTTTACTCAATCTTCCGAGGGTAGATCATGAGTAGATTCTGGCAACACACTTTTTTCAACAATCAATTTGTCAGACTGACTACCCAGCAATTGCCATCTGGGAAACTTTTTCATAAAATTGAGAAATAATCTGCTTTTGATGTTCTGTGGTGGTTTTGCTGATTCAAAGTAATGTATTGTATTGTAATTGCATTTATATAATGCCTACTACCCCTTATGGAGAAGTGTGGCTCAATGGTTAGAGCGGCAAACCCTGATGCAGAGGTCTGACCAGGGTTCAATTCCCCGCCTCGGTGGGTCTTGGGCTCAAAATTCCACGAACCTGACAATTCTTGCCTCGGTGCCTATTCCAATCATGGAGTGCAACTCTGGGCAATAGCTTGCTTAATCTCCACATTGGCCCCCACAACGCTAAGTATACCTGGCCTCCACCTTGGGGGTCCCCAGGAGTGGACACCTCACAGGGAAAGCCAGGGTGGGTTCCACAGCGGTATTCGTACAAGCGCCTTGAGACCCTTGCGGGTGAGTAGTGTGCTATACAAGTATCAACACTTTTCGGCGAGTAGCATGCTACTTTGGAACCCATTAAGAATTAGTATAGAGAAATATGAAATTAATTTGAGTGGTGTTATTTGGGTTGAGAAGGATAAGGAGGGATAGAAGAGGGAAAAGGTTTGCATTATATAGCGCTTGGTATATTGCTTGCTTGTAGCTCTGTTATTTTTTAAATCTCTCTGTATAAAATTGGAATTGTACAATATTACTCGTTAAGCAGATTTACTGATAGTTCATGCAAGTCAAGACCGCAAGGCAACTTGCTGTGCTGCTTTGTGTGAAAGGGGGAGAGCAGAAATGTGCCACATCTCCTGAGATATGGTGCACTTTTGCTCTCTCCTTGCGCTGGTGCACTGCCAACGAAGGCACACTTGTGCCATGCTGCAAGGGTGCGTGTGTTACAGGCAGGATTGTTTAACCCAGGCAAGAAAGGATACCTTCCTGCACAAAAGCCATCCTAAAAGGTGATTTCTTCCTTCTATGTGTGATGCAGATTACATCACGCTCTGTCAGTTAGGACATTATTCAGGTTTAAAAGTCTTTGTAAATCTGGGTTTGCATCAAAATACATTTGTGCATGCACAGGAACGCCCATGCAAATCTACTGCGCATGGCTGAGTAAATGCCAATGTGGATTTTGAAGCAGGGTTACGCTGCAAAGCGATGCAGAATCCTAGTAAATCGGGGCCAGGCTGTCATGAGTTTGTGTTGCCCAGTAATATTTTTCTATGCAAGGACGGGTCTGCCCTGCTTTTTCATTTTTTGACTTAGTTTTCTTCCTTGAAATCTTCATTTGCCAGGATTAAAATTTTCACATAGTTTAAAGGAAGAGGCAGCTGCGGACAGCGAGATAGAAGTTGTTCAACCTCCACCCATCTGGGTGTTAAATGTAACCGAAACAAGTCCCGTAGCTTACTGTGATATATACACCCAGCTAACAGTGCCCTAATATTAAGATACTTATTATTCCGTGCAGTTTTACATAGCATTTCCCATACTCTCCTATGTGTCACAGCTCTTTCCACAAGATATTTACTTTACAAGCGTTTATGCATACACACAACTCAGTAACCCTGGAAGCTAAAATAGAAATGGGGCACAGAGACAGGGGAGCATTAAATGTGCCAGATATTTCTTAATTATGGGTTATACTTGGACATATCACTGGGATATTAGATTTGTCAGATTCTTGAAATCTACAAATGATGAATCCGTGTGTATTGAGGAAGGAATTATGGGGGTCATTAGGATGGCGGATGGACTTTAGTCCGCCCGCCAGCCATCCAATCGTATTTAGTACCGCCTGCCTACAGGGCGTCCAACCCACAGGGCAAATTAGGATGCAACCACCACTGTGGCAGCCGCATTGCCCATGTTTTGCATTGTGGCTGGTGCTACGCTCTACAGCACCCGCCGCAAGCCAAAACAGACACCTCACACATATCCCTGCACTACGTAGCAGGCCCTATGCGGTGCCTACCACATGGTGTAGGGATATCTAGGGGGCATCTATGGTGCCTATGTCCCTGGCCCAGGGTTGACCGCCACAGAATGACCGGTCGAGAGGTATATTGTAATCCCTATGGCGGTGCCTGACAGGCACTGCCGCAATTCTGGGACTCCTTGGATGTCCAATAGGCAGTCGAATTCAGACCACCTGTCGGGACTGTGGCAGTCTGTGTTTCTGACCACCACCCGTCAAAATGTCATCATTATATGGCAGACGGATATCCCTGATAAGATGGCTGAAAGACCGCCACCAACAGCCTGGTGGTGCCGGTCCTTCGGCCGTCGTAATGAGGCCCTGATTTCTGGATTTATGGAACGCTACCTAAAAAAGAAAGAAAAATAGTTCTCTGATTCTTGAATCTTGGAAGTTCCAGGGGCATGAATCTTCTGTAGCGATTGGCTGCCCACTGAGGGGATTGCGTCAGGTTTCTTGGAAGCCATGACTCACGGCTTGGTGCATTGTGCTTGCAATTTTGAAAAAAAAAGTCCCATCTTCTGTGGAAAGGCAGTGACCGGTAATCATGGAAGGTGTGATGTGCCCAAACCATTTTACTTCCTTGATGAGTCTTGCCCAATTTAGGGCTGCCATCAAAGCGGCAAGGTGTGGTTTAGGTTTTACCATATTCAGGGCATTTCCCTAGTCCTGCTTGGACCACTGTTTTGAAGTATACAGCGGGTAGCAGGATGTTCAGCTGGTATCATGCGGTCTTTGTAATTATATTTATGAAAGGTAAAAAGTTTCATGTTTTGTCACAGGTGAACTCAAGAGATCTGATCCATCTGATGATTTTAAGTTTGCAATTGAATCTGATAAGTGAATCAAGCCTACATTGGACATGGATTGAGGTCTGTGGAGGCGAAATGTGGGTAAAAATTCACCTGACTCCCACTATACGTACATTGAATAGAATTCAGTGGCGACTCCTCCGCTAAGGTGGAAGAGCATCGTCCCACTGCTTTTAAGTGGTGTAAATAAAGGAAACATACAATGTTGATAACAAAGTTATTATCATTTTATGTTTCTGTGCTGCTTTGTGGGCGGGCAGTCAGGCGGCGCTGCTCTGCTCTTAGGGCAGGGGAGGAGTGGTTTGCCCACTCCGAGGGGCAGATTTACAAGCCCCTTGCAACACCTTTGTGACGCAGCGGTGGTGTAAAAAATGTGGCCAATTTACAATGTTACGCATCTAGGGAGATGCATCACGTTGTAAAGCCCTGTGTCACATTGTGCCTGCGTCTGGTATAATGCATGCAGGGTGGGCGTTCCCACGCAGGAAAGCCTCGTAAAAGGGATGCAGTGAAATCTACAAGATTTCACTGCATCACGTCTAGGACGCCACTGCGTCGAAACCTTAGGCCTGCTGGATGCAGGCGTAAGGAGTGATGCAGTGTAGTGAGAATAGGCCTCAAAATGCATTACTGCAGTTGTGTCGTGCTTGCAACACGACTCCAGCAATGCGTGACTTTGGGCCAACAGATGTGTCAGAATTTCTGACGCATCTGTCAACCCTTGCGCCATGGTGCGCCTTATTGTAAATAAGGCGCATCCATGTTGGCGCAAGGGTATCGCAGGCTGGCACAGGGAAACTGACGCATCTCTACAGATGCGTACGTTTTTTGTAAATCTGCCCCCAAGTGCGCAATGACTGTTTGGCCAGTCCTCTGGTGTCCGCAAAAACAATCGTGCTCACTTCACATTTTCTCAATGTAGGCTGCATTACGGCCTGCATGGAGAAATTGTCCGGGCCCCCATTCCCTGACTGAGTGCAGATCGATGACGCTCAGACCAATCGCAACGCTGCATTGCAGCGTTGTGATTGGTCGGTGGAGTCTGGGTGCTTCCTGGTTCCTGTTCGGGACCAGCTGAGTGGTGACGCAGAGGGGAGAAACAGTGGCGACGCCCATGCCCCCACCATGCCACCCCAGATTGGTGCCGGCGGCCACTGATAGAATTTAGAGCTATTTTTAGGTCGAGCCTATAGCGGCAGCGTGCATGCGCTGCTCACTTTGCGAGTCATGCAGTATTCAGTATGGCGTGGAAGGTTCATGGAAGCTCCGCCTACTCTCCGCCCATCTTTTTCATTGGTCTGGGTCCTAAATGTTGGCTTCTAATTGTTTTTAGGCCTGTTAGTCTATCAGACTATCAGAATAAGCTTTATTCGGAAAGTTAATTTCTATCCATAAAAGCATTTACAATTTAACAGATCGTCTTAAACATTTAAAAACAAATAGTTTATAAAAATATTATTAAACACCATCTGTCCGCGAAAACTCATTCCATGGTTCTAATTAAAATGCAGAATATAGCAGCAAGTAAACTCAAAGAGGACAACATTTCATTTTGATAGATAGACAGTTAAAAATGATGAGTAAGCAATGACAATGACAAAAAATACAAAACGTTAATCCCATATTTTAGCATTCATTTACATAGGGCAGTGAGATTAGATTACAACTTTAGAGCAAAAAGAAGAAACGAGCACCCCCGACTGCATTGTTATGATGCTTTGGGGGGTAAATCCAAAACGACGTTTGGTTTCGTTAGTCTAACGTTATGCTTTTTGTTCTTATCACAATGGACCTGAATCAATATTATTTCGACATTTGATCAAACTTTTTAAAAAAGCAGTAATGTTGTAATTTACACAGTCATTATCAAGACATTGTAGGGCCAGAAATGCTGGACGACATTGGCGGATACCCCAAATTTTGAGTATTGGTTTTATCCATTTCCTTCTCAAATCTTCATAAAATTTACAAAATAAAATTGCATGGATAGTTGATTGCGTGGAGACAGAATCACACGGGCAATGTGGTAAGTCATTTGACCAATTATTAACAGTTGGAAATGTCACCAGCCTATGAAAAATGTTCAATTGAAAGCGAGTGAGAACAAATCGATCGTATCTTTTGTCAGATTTGTATAGGTACGATTGCATGCCAAATGAGGTTGATATCATAAGATTTTGGCAAACAGACGGTTTTGTGGCTTCACTCACAAATCTCAGGCTCTCCATGTGATACATACAGCGTTTCTTAAAATCTTTCCTAGCAATAGCTAACATGGAAGGAGGATTATTAAAATATTCAGGGTTGCCAATGTCTGTCATGAAATCCTTCACATATTTGATCCATTTTATGTCGAGACAATGGTCCAATTTAAGGGCGTCTTGAAGGACTGCCTGATTAAGGCAGTTTGACTCAGACTTCCAAATACGATGCCAGAGAATTGGGGGTTGGATTTTTATAATATCCGTAATATATGAAACTCCCAACTCAGCATGGCAGACGTAGGTGGACGTAGAAGCCGGGACCGCCAATAAATATCTAAGGAAAGCGTTTTCCACTTTTTGCAGTTCGGAAACATTCCGATGGCCCCATATCCCTGCCCCATATGTTCCTACACTTGTACATTTTGCCTTATATATTTTTATCAATTCCAGGGGCGGTCTTCTTCCTAATTTTTGGGCAAAATTGACAAGGGCGGTTGTAGCTCTAACGAAAAGAAGTTTTCTTGTTGTGATTGCTTGGCCCCATAAGCCCTTGTCATCTATGAGGATACCCAGATATGAGTAAGTGGATGTAGTAGCCAATTTGCTTCCATTTAAATAAATATCTTTACTCTTTTTGCTACCTTTCCCACATTTCATCACAAAGGTTTTTGAGGCGTTGATATTTAAGTCAATGTCTTGCATATATTTGTTGTACGAGTCCAAAGCCTGTTGAAGGGCTAAGGGGGTCCTGGCTAAAATAACAGCGTCATCCGCATATAGCAGTGCTGGTATGCGTCTTGGGGCCTGATCTTGTTGGACCTGGGGAACGTCCTGACTTCCTTCTAATAAGGCCTTCTCAAGGCCATTAGTGTATAGTGTAAAGAGAAATGGAGCCAAGACGCACCCCTGTCTTACGCCTCTAAGGACTTTAAATGAAGAGGTGCATTCACCAGCTCTGCCAAATCGGACTCGTGCTGTGGCGTTACTATATAGGGCCTTCAGAAAATCTATTAATGAGTCTTCTACTTGCATTTCTTTTAGGGTATGCCATAGTTTCCCATGAGAAACGCAGTCGAAGGCCGAAGAGAGATCGACAAACGCTAAATAAATTTTCCCTCTTTTCGCTCTCGTATATTTGCCCATCAAAATCGCCAGGTTAAGCCCCTGATCTATTGTCCCTAGACCTTCCCTAAATCCGAACTGTAGGTCGGACAATATGTTCTTTTTTGTGGCCCAAGATTGTAACCTTGTGAGAAGAATCCTTCCTGCTACTTTACCCAGTGAATCTAGGAGTGAAATTGGTCTGTAGCAGGAAGGATCCTGTCTGTTGCCCTTTTTGAAAATAGGGACCATGATGGATTCTGTCCAGCTATTAATGAGGCCTTGTGAAGAGGTTGCGTTAAGGACGCGAGTCAGAATTGGGGCCCATAGATCTGTATTATATTTATATATGTCTACGGGGACCCCATCAGGTCCTGGGGCCTTAGAACCTTTACCTTCTTTTAATGCATTTAAAACTTCATCGAGTAAGAAGGATATCTCTATGGGGAAGGAGATGTTATGTGCAGATACTGGTGGTGGTGGCAGGGCTGTCGTATCTATCGGCACTTGGAGGCCGAAATTTTTTGTATAATAACTCACCCATTGCGCCTCATCTATCGCTATCTCTATAGAGGGAGAGTCATCGGAAAGAAGGAGTGGGGACCTAATTACTCTCCAGAATGCCTTACTATCATTCTGGTTACTAGCCCTGTGTAAATCTTCCCACAAGGCAGTTTTTATTAACTTTTTCCTGGTCGCAAGAGCTTGGTTGTATAGTTTCCTTGCCTGTTGCACTCCTAAACCAACTCCGTCCCTATTATGTATTGCTTTTTTTAATATACGGTGAGCATTCGTACAGTTGCTATCAAACCATCTTGGTTTTTGAGAGTCCCCATTTTTCCTCTCAACGGACAAGGAACTTTTTATTATTGCTGTAATATGATTAAAACTTTCAAGAATGAGTGAGGGCGAGGAATTCTCATTCAGAGAGGAGAGGATATGCGGTAGGGCTTTAGCCACCACAGAATGTGTAATGGTGTCTGGATCGACTAATTCCCATTTCAATGAATACCCATTCATCCTATCCATAGTAAGATTTGGATGGGTATAATGTAATTTATTCTTTTTATGCTTTTTATGGGGAGTGGAATTCTTCTTCTTGATTGTTAAAGTTTGTGGAAAGTGATCGCTTATGACTATCTTGTGGGTAGTGAAGTGCTTTACCCTGTTCCCGAAGTTATTTGATGCCAAGATGTAATCTATCACCGAACCGGTCCCATTCCCATTATAGGTCGGTGAGAAGGCAGTTTGTGGATTTACTAATTCATTTGCGAAACTCAAATTCAACATGAGTATAGTCTCGTTCAGAGCACTCCCAAGAGTATTATGTGGGAAGTGAGTTAAGTTGGAGTTTTCCTCGTCGTTCAAGCCGCAAATATAGTTATTATTATTAGAGCACAGATTAATATTGAAATCCCCTCCCCAGATGATTTGAGTATTACCTGGATTGGTCATCTGGATCTTGTATACCATTTGTCTGAGTTGATCGATGACTTCAGGTTCGTTCTCTTTAGGGATATTGTTATAAAAATTCACGATTGTTAGAGTGTCGTTCCTATCCATAGTAAGGGTGAGGATTTGATAATAGGGGTTTGGTGGCTCAAATAAAAAATATTCCACTATTATTAGATTGGAAACATATATACATAAGCCTCCCTTGGCCCTTCCATGGGTTGAAGGAGAGGCTGGTGTAAGCCATTAATATTGATGTTTTTTTGCGGCCCAGTCTCTTGGAGACAAAGTATGTCTGTGTTCTTAACAAAATCAAGAAATATATCATTATGCAATTTAGAGTGTAGGCCCCATATATTCCAATATGTAATATTTATGTCTCCTTCCCCTTTACGAGATAAGGGATTGTTATCCTCCCTAATATAGCGAAAGGCAGGGCCAATCAACTGCTTTGCTCCTTTCTGTGTTTGGCCCTGGGCACAATTAGCTTCATCTGCTAGTTCGATCTCAGACTCAAGTAAGCCCCAATGGGGAGGAATAGGTAAGCTGGTGTCAGAATTCCCAGCCTGACTCGTTATTTTTATTATTGTTGTTGGGAGTAGTCAATCTGGGTCCTCTAATGAGGTAAGTGCGCTGAAGCGGTTGTGTGTGGGAATATTAAAAGTTTGGTTGGGGATGGGCTGGTGGTAGGTTGGTTTCATTAGTTCAGAAGGAGGGCGATAAAAGAAGCCCAAGGGAAGTATCTTGATTCCTGGATCAAGAATATTTTTGGGCGCTAACCCCAAAATTATTTTAACTAACCAGGGAGAGCGAAAGGTCAATACCAGACAGTCACCAGTAAATGCTTTCCTAGACTTTCCCATCCATCTTATTCTGCGAATCATCTTAAATTCTTCGAATAATATGCGAGTGTCGCCCATTCTATCCCCCAGCCAGTGTAGTGCTTTGTTCTTTAATGATTCACAGGTCTCTTGGTCATTAGATCGTAGGTGGGGGACGTCACCCAGGATCACTGTGTAAGGCGTACAGGCTGGAGGAAGATCCAGATGTATAGAGGATGGTGTATTTAAAGATATTGATTTAATAGCCGGTGTGGTCTGTTTATTGATGGTAGAATGGGACTCAGGGACTAGGTTTTGTTGTGTGTCTTTAATCCTACCTTGATTACTGCTTACGGTAGTGGAGGTTTCATCTATGGGATCAGTATGCAGTTGAAATTGTCGTATTTTCCTATTTTTATTCAGGCCGTCTCTAATGGTCTTAGGGCTGGGAGATATGGTACTCTTATCTTCATTACAGGAAAGGAGTTTTGCCACATGTGTCTCAATCCTGTCTAATCTAGATCCGATAGCCTCAACAGCTCCTCTCACAAAAGAATCTAAGCTGTTTAGAGATGAGAGGATGCTAGTCATATCATGCCCCTTAATATGTTCGTTGATAGTATTCACTACTGTTGGAAGTATCGGAGGAGTTTGCAAAGAACTAATAACTAGATCTTGATGTTTTTTCTTTGTTTTAGTCTCTTTTCCTTTATGTATCCTTGATTTGCCAATTTCCCTAATGCCCGGTCCGCACTTCCCTGGCTGTTCCTCGGCCTTATTTAGGCCCTTTGTCCCCTTTTCTGGTTGTAGGGTGGTTATGTCGCTATGATTGTGGACTATAATGTCTCTAGTGTTATGTTGAATGCAGCCATTATTTGCTGTTCCGGACTCAGCCGTCGCAGGAGGGATGGGAGTTAGAATGGGAGTAGATAGACCGACCTCCTCTCTATCTTCTCCGATTGTCAGTGAGCCTGCTGCTAGGGTTTGTTCGACTGTGGTAATTTGTTTTTCAATTGTCCCCATAGCCCCTGTCAGATATGTTAATAGTGATTGTTTTTTAGGTTTCTTAATATCCATGCCCTCCGATGGCTCACAGCTCTGTGCTTTCCTTTTGCCCATACTTCTAGGGTACCCTATTTTTTGTTTTAAAAACGTATCTGCCGGCAGACAGTACAATAGTTACTTCATTAAAATCAGTCCAGACAGTAAAATAAGAGTCAATCAGTATATGCTGTGTCCAGAGTTATCAATACGTAGTAGGTAATACCTGTGGGTTTGCTCTGATCCAGTCGCTGCGGACACAGTGGTCAAAATGTTAAATTGAGTCACGATGAAGGGCCCGGTCCGGTCTCACACGGGCACAGACGGGCAAGGACGGGCCCGCCCTTGGCCCGGGCTTCGGCCGGGCGCGTCCCGCGCGCGTCCCGCGCCGCGTTGTGGCTGGTTGATTTTTATGTACACTGGGCGCAGGCGGATGAGGTCACAGACGAGCGCCCAGCGCTGAGGCTGCTGGGTAAGGTAGTTCTCAAGTCGTTTCCCTCCTGGCGTTTTGGTGGCAAGCTCGTGTGCACCCCCACAGTAGCCGCTCCCCTCTTGGCCGCGTTTGGGAAGGTGGGAAGGTGGCAAAGGTTCAGCCAAGGTTCTCTGGTCCTCTAGTTGTGCGTCCCGCGCCGCGTTGTGGCTGGTTGATTTTTATGTACACTGGGCGCAGGCGGATGAGGTCACAGACGAGCGCCCAGCGCTGAGGCTGCTGGGTAAGGTAGTTCTCAAGCCGTTTCCCTCACGGCGTTTTGGTGGCAAGCTCGTGTGCACCCCCACAGAAGTCGCTCCCCTCTTGGCCGCGTTTGGGAAGGTGGGAAGGTGGCAAAGGTTTAGCCAAGGTTCTCTGGTCCTCTAATTGCGCGTCCCGCGCCGCGTTGTGGCTGGTTGATTTTTATGTACACTGGGCGCAGGCGGATGAGGTCACAGACGAGCGCCCAGCGCTGAGGCTGCTGGGTAAGGTAGTTCTCAAGCCGTTTCCCTCACGGCGTTTTGGTGGCAAGCTCGTGTGCACCCCCACAGAAGCCGCTCCCCTCTTGGCCGCGTTTGGGAAGGTGGGAAGGTGGCAAAGGTTCAGCCAAGGTTCTCTGGTCATCTAGTTGCGCGTCCCGCGCCGCGTTGTGGCTGGTTGATTTTTATGTACACTGGGCGCAGGTGGATGAGGTCACAGACGAGCGCCCAGCGCTGAGGCTGCTGGGTAAGGTAGTTCTCAAGCCGTTTCCCTCACGGCGTTTTGGTGGCAAGCTCGTGTGCACCCCCACAGAAGCCGCTCCCCTCTTGGCCGCGTTTGGGAAGGTGGGAAGGTGGCAAAGGTTCAGCCAAGGTTCTCTGGTCCTCTAGTTGCGCGTCCCCTGTTAGTCCCTCCTCATGACAGCCATGTCGTCATTAGTATCCTATTGCTCACACAGGCTGTCAAAAGGATGTGTTAAGTAAAAAAGGCGACTACTACGCTATCCTATATTACTTCTGAATATATGTAACTCACACTAAATATAGGGTAATGAACTAGCTACAAATTAATTAAGGCAGAAGAGAAAGGAAAAAACAGTGTGTAAAGGTGGGCTTGACCATTTAATGGACGTAAACCCTCACTCACCCAAGGGTGACATGCTTCATCATTGGGTTCCTCCAACACACTGGGACCGCAAGGTACCCAGTCTGGGCTACAACTTCCCCTCAGGGAAGGAGCGGGAGTGTTCTTGCAAAGCACGTAAGTGTGTCTACACCTCTATGGTGTAAATGAGGGGCAGAGCGCAAAAGAAAGTATAGTGTGTGAGTTAAAACTATCTCAGTAGGAACTAATAAGCTTTATTCTAACGTCCCACTGGATAGAGTTAAAAAGTAACAAGATACAAGGTTATGGATGTCTACCCTGTATGGCGGTCAACATGTTTCTGCACTAGATGACAATACATTGTTCGGGGCATTCATCAGGACCATAGTATCTAGTCACCCTGCATAATTGTGTAAAACATCAAAAATAAATCATAAATAGGACCAACCATACTCAATTTGTCATAATCAAAATTCAGAAGATCTGGCGATCCTGTTGTGAAAAAGAAAGAAAAAAGAACCATACAATTTGTTATCTAAGTGTGCCACCACCGTATTGTACACACACGTGCGCAAAAAACTTTTGAGTGATCTTACCTATAATCACTGTGTATAAACCGACTCTACCAACTCTAGAGTCTTATCAGGGACAGGGACACAACAGCGGAAATAAAGAATTATACTGACAGAAACAGTATACCAAGCCATATGCAGACACACATAGAGTACATATCAAGCAATCGGCACCCCGATCTAGTGTGTCCAATGTGTAAAACTAGAGCGAGATAATATGTTACTCTCCAATCTACCAAGTAGGCAGTGTGATGTTCAAAAGAACTAGATTGATATTGTGCCAGTATTTCAGAGGACTATATCTTTAGGAACAATTCCAATCATACACTGAGTGTTAAAAATAACGCAAAACTCTCATCAACTGACTACGCGAAAGCTCAAAACAAGAATAATAGAACATTCAATAGAGTTCAATTAAGTGTAAAAAGTCCAATACTAGACTGACACGCCATTTCCTAGTTACTGGCCATACAGAGGAGGACATCCTAACTAACATAGAGACATGGGTCCTCCTAATGCCCTAGTTAGTAAAGTTAGGACTCCTAAATTTAGGACTCCTAAATGCCTTCTGTGAATACCGAAAGTCTTAAAGTAAGGATTTTTCTCAGTTTAGGAGTAGTAAAGTTAGAGTCCTAAATTTAGGAGTCCTAACTTTACGACTCCTAAACTGAGAAAAATCCTAACTTTAAGACTTTCGGTATTCACAGAAGGCATTTAGGAGTCCTAAAGTTAGGACTCCTAACTTCTGTGAATACAGAAATGAGTAAGTGCCTCCTGTGAATACCAAAATGAGTAAGTGCCTTCTGTGAATACCAAAATGGTAGTAAGTTTAGGATTTTGTCTTAAGTTAGTTCTGTGAATCGGGCCCTTTGCCCATAACTTTGCTTGGGGAGGTACTAGGAGGATGGGACCACCACTGTATCGGTCAGCATTATATGCTCTGTGTGTGTGTTCAAGGCATCTGCTTGCCCTTCCCCTGGGTTAGAGGTGACCCCAAAATCATCACCTCTCTCATTGGCAGGTATTGTTCAATTTTCAATTTTGTTGTTTGGTTATATATGTTTTTTTTTTTGCATATACAGATAATGTTCTTTTATCAAAGGGTTGTGGGTGCAGTATCTAACTCTGCTGTGTGGTGGAGTCTGAATTCCATTAAGTCACACAAAGAGATAAAGAACCTTAGGAAGGAGAGACATTTTAATAGTATTAATATGTCCCAACCATGCAAGGGGAAAGTCCCTCCGTCTGTGCAGTTCGTCTCGGATTTCTTTCCTATATCTAGGCCAGTCGGACGCAGTCCATGTTGAGAGTGTTGGAGTCAGATCAAGGCCCAAGTACCGAATTGAGACCTCCGTCCACTGTACCAGGATCAGATCTCGCAATTCCTGGACTTCCGAGGCCAGGAGAGTAAGATTAAGGGCATGTGATTTATCCAGATTAATCCGTACCCCGAACTGGCCTCAAAGGTATGTAAGAGAGTGTGAGAAGGTGGCCTGATAAATGCTGTCCACTAGTTCTAGTGGGCACCTTGTATCAGTCCAAACAACCCCTTATGGTGAATGGTTAAAGACAACCTTATGTGAAAGCTATCCTAGTGGTAGCTATGGATAGCCGCCTTCAGGCTAAGTCTTGAAGGAATGTAAAGCAGCTTGTTTTACCAGTCTATAATCTCTTGAATGATCAAATGAAAAGACAACCACACCAGGTATATATTCAAAATATATGTATTTAAGATAAATCACACCCCTCTAGTCTCTTTATGAGACTGGAGTTCGAAGTACTTCAGTTACAAGTGTTTAGGCATCAGTAAAAGCACAAATACACGTTTGGGCCCTAGGGGCGTACCAAACCACATACTAAAATAGTGGTATAAGAACAACGACTGAAATAGGTAGTATGCCTATTGCCTCTAGAATCGCTGGGACCCCAAGGAACCACCCAAGGTAGTGACACAGGGGACCAACGGGAGCCGTATGCAGTGTGGAAACACAACTGCGGGTTCCTATTACTTTCTATGGGGAATGTCGCGTTGGAATTTTAAAGATTAGGGACACTTCAAATCGAACTAGGACCAAACCCTCTTGGACTTAGGAAGATCTAGGGCAAGCACCCTCGAGAGTACCGGAGTACTTGAGTTACCTCACCCAGGGAAACCGGATGCATAGGTGTCTTTTGGTGTCGCATCGTCGATTTCTATGGAAGCCTGCAAAGAACTGCTGCTGCCGTGAAGAGGAGAAGTGTCCGGAGAGATCCAAGCCTGGATCTAGGATGTAAGGAACCTGAAAGCAGAGGGGACAGAGTCTGGGTCACTTGCCAGTGACCTAGGGCAGGATGGACTAATGCCCACAGATGTTGGGTGCTTCAGGTGAGTTGACATGTGTCTTGACTCTTCAGCCACGAGGTCCAGGAGGTGTCGACTAAGTCCATGAGCCAGATTCGAGCTGTCCCACAAAGTTTGTCGAGTGCTGCGGTGTAGGCGACCAGAAAGGACCCAACAAGCCTTGGCAACAGCAAGTCTTGAGAAATCAGAGAAAGGACTGTGGTGCAGACCAGCAAGGTCTGATGGACTCACCCAGTGAGGGTAAGTAAGAGCAAGTCTGGAGCAACGAGAAAAGCCCCAAAAGAAGTAGAGTTGCCTTCATGGGGACCGGCTATCCAATGGGCCACTGATCACAAAAGAGCCTCAAGCAGTCGCACTGGAAGCTGGCCCACGGGTCACTCGTGGAGTGGAGGTCAACAATCTTCAGTGCAGAAGGTGCTCAAGGCTGGGGCTACTCGAAGCCCAAAGCACAACTTCAAGGATGACCAGGAAGGTGTTGTTGCTGCAAAAGTTCATGGTGTCCAGGGGTCATGGTTCCACATTACCCACGATAGCCATGGGCCTCAACTTTGCTGTGGACTCAGGGTAGTCTCAGGGAAGTCTGGAAATCTACCTCTGGGGATGCAGAGACTTCGGTGTCCGGCAGGAGCTTCAGTAATGCAGACCAGTCAGTTGCTTCTTTGGTGCCTGCCAAGCAGGGGAGTCACTCCTTGACCCCAAGGGAGATTTCTTCCATCTTCTAGTCGTGATAGAAAGACAAAGGTCCAGAAAATATGTTTCAGAGGTTCGTCTAGGGTAATCTAAAGTCCTAGGGACTGGGTTCCAATACTTATAGTTTAGGGGATGGACTAACTCTAAGGCTCCACCTATGGGTGGCTTGGGGTGGGGGTGGTTACACCCCTTCCCCTTTGTCCAGTTTCATGCCAGAGCAGGGTCTGAGTGCCCCTGCAACCAGTTTGAACCGGGCTATGCACAGGGACACCTTGTGTGCCCCAGGCAGTGTCTCAAAAGCATTCTCTGAATGCACCCACCCTGCCCCAATACACATCTGCCTGTCTGGGGAGGTGGTTACACCTCCCTGTGACAGGAAACCTATTGTCCAGGCCTCCCCTGCCGGAGTTTCCCCCAGCAGCAGGAGGCCAGACCCGTGTCTGTGGCAGTGGCATCCATTTTGTGATGCCAGGGATTTGCAAGGATTTAACCGGGTTAAGCCAGTGTGAACATGTCTCTCCCTCTAGAAGGGTGGAATGCTACCCCCGCCACCAGAACTGGCGGGGGGGTAGTATTCCAAAGCGTTTGACACCAAACACGACATGTTTTGATGCAGCCATCCCAAAGTTAGCATTTACCGTGAGGTTATAATGCACTTAAGAGTATATGGTATGGTTGTATCACAGAACAGGCATAAGGAAGAATTTCCGAATGCTGCAGAGGGGCTCAACTCATGCTTGGGCACCCTCTCACATAAAACCAAGCACTCTGCCTTTAGGATTGTCAAGGCCTGCCATAGGAGTGGCTTATAGGTTTATATGTGTCTGTATAAGGTAGTGATATAGGTAGCCTATACCACAGTAAGGGGTGCAAGCACACCCTTACCCAGGTTGCAGTAGCAGACCTGTGGTTTCATTTTGGAGTGCTTCCCAGGGTGTCATAATACATGCTGCAGCCCCTGGTAGGCCTCTGAGTTACCTATGCCCTAGGTACATAGTATACCATATACTAGGGGTTTATAAGGCACTCCAGAATCCAATTAGATATTTACCTAATGTACATGGAAACCATTTTAGAGAGGAAGCAGCTAGGCTGTGGGCCTGATTAGCAGGGCCACAGCCAGACGAAGGTCGAAAAACAGTGAAACACCAGCAACAAGTGGGGGTACCCATGTGAAGCAGATCCTACTCTCCTACAGAGAGAAGCCACCGCCGGGAGGGACGTAGACGGGGATGATAATGAAAGGAGGTCATCAGCAAAGAGAGAGGCTGTGTGCTCTTGTACCCCCATGGGTATACCCCATATATTCACATCCTGACGAATGGCAATAGCTAGGGGCTCCACAACCAGAGCAAAGAGCAGGGGGGGAAGCAGGCACCCCTGTCTGGTGCCCAGGTGTATTGGAATGGGGGCTGTGAGGCGACCGTTAAAGCGAATGCGAGTAGAGGGTTTTGCAAAGGGCGCAATCAATTTGGAGATCATTCCCGGTCCCAGCCCCACCCTCCGCAGTACCTCTGTAAGGAATCCCCAGTCCACTTGGTCGAAAGCTGTCTCCGCATCAAGAGATACCAGGAAGCAGGGATATCCCTAAAGCGGGCCTTCTCAATAAGAGGGGCTGTCTGACGGATATTGTCCACCCCTTGGCGATGGCGTATAGAGCCCACTTGATCGGGATCAATGAAACCCGGAAGAGGAGGTTCCAGTCGATTCGCTAGAATTTTTGTATAGATCTTAGAGCCAGTATTTAACAGAGAAATAGGGTGATATGATGCAGGTAGTACCACCTCTGCTTCATTCATGGTAGGGGTGAGACACGAGACGTCTGTGAAGCTATTAAATAGATGAAGCAAGTGGTGGAGAAGTTGTGGGTTAAAGACCTGGTAGAAGGTGTCTGGCAGTCCATCAGGCCTTGGGGTCTTATCAAGTGGGAGTTGCTTCAAAGCTTTAGCAATTTCATCGTGGGTAATGGGGTTTTCCAGTAGTTTCATAAAATGGGGATCAATCGGGACAAGAATTAAGCAAGGCATTTATCGCTTCAGGAGAACAGGGGGAATCTACGTAGAGATCCCCATAGAACCTCTCCAGTTCTAGGCCCTTGTCCGCCTCCGAAAGTGCCCATGAGCCGTCGGGCGTCTGAGCTTGGCAATGTGAGCCCTCACATTACAAACTAGAAGGTGCCGTGCCAGGGACGCCCCAACCTTGTCCCCCCCGGTGTAGAACTTCTGTTTGAGATTGAGTAAAAGTCGCTCAGCCTTATTGGTACAGTGCACATGCAGTTGGCCGTGCAGTTCAGCTAGGCGCCGCTTATTGCGGAGGGACGGTTTATGATGGTCCTTGCATTACAAATTTTTGATGTCGCCAGAAAGTATGTTCTAATCTCAACCAGCCTAGCCTCTCGGGTCCTGGCAATTGAAATGGACGTGATGATCCCCCGAACAGTTGCCTTAAAAGCATCCCACCGGGTGCCCTCAGCGGTGTCGGTAATGGAGTTGGCAAGAAAGAAGGCTTCAATCTCTTTTTGAATGTCTGACAATTCTACAGGATCTCGCAGGAACTGAGGCGGCAGCCTCCAGCGGGGCAGAGACTTGTTCCAGGGGTGAGAGAAAGTAATAGTCTATGCAAGAGTAGGACCGGTGTGCATGGGAGAAAAAGAAGTAATCCTTAGTGTCCGGCTGGAGATGTCTCCAGGCATCAACTAAACCTAGATCTGTGATGGCAGTTCGCAGTGTCGCCAAAATCGCCCCAGAGCTTTGGTGTGAATGTGCAGTATGGTCCCACTCTGGGTCCCAGACCAAATTAACCCCTTGTGTGCCACGCCCTTTCCCCGCCCTGTGCCGGGCGTTGCATTAGCGGGCGGGGTTCATGACGAACTGGACTCGTCATGGGCACAGCGCAACCGCGGCCCATGACGAGTCCAGCTCGTCATGGGCACAGAAGGGGTTAAAGTCCCCCTCAAGAATAATCGGGTTTGTGACTGGCTGTAGGAAAAGAGTCCTGGTTTTGGTTAGGGGCATATATATTTACAAACGTTAAAGACCAAACCCCTCTACGCCATGTTTACTTTAATCAATCTCCCACCCACATGTGGTGGCCTTGAGCTTCTTCGCATGACAGCATGGTTTGAAGAGAATCGCTACTCCCCCCGTTTTAGAGGAGGAACAGGCCCAATATTGAATGGGATATTTGGGATGGGACATAAGGCGGGTATCACCAGAGAGCAAGTGGGACTCCTGAAGGAAGATGACATCAGGATCCTGGTGGAGGAGATATCGCCAAACCTGATGTCGCTTATTAGGGGACTTCAGCCCCTTTACATTCAGAGAGAGGAGCTTAATAGGGTTAGACATGGTAAGACATAAAGGGGCATTTTATCAAAAACGGCGTTACAATAATCGCCGCTTTAGCGGCAGGAAACTGCTAAATGGCGATAATGGGCTTGATAATATGCCCTTGAGAATTCCAATAGAAGACCATGTTCACACCAGAACATGGGCTTCTATTGGAATTCTCAAGTTCATATTATCAAGCCTGTTATCGACGCTTTAGCGACAGTTTCCTGCCACTAAAGCGGCGATAATTTTAACGCCGTTCTTGATAATATGCCCCAAAGAGAGATACGACCCCCATAGGCCTCATAACAGTTTCATAAGCCCAACAACATCCTCCTCCAACCCCAAGGCCCATCCATCAAAATTATAGAGCCAGTGCAGTGCATCACCATAACAGCACCTGTCCAGGCAGTATCCTGCACAACACCCACAGCACATCCCTAAGCAAAAGGCCAAACATTGATAGAAAGAAAAGAAGAAAGAAAACAAAAGAGACAACATCTATTGGCCAACTGGGCCAAACCTTTACAGGGTCTATCGAGAACAGCCCAATGTCATATGAACAGGCCATTCTGGAAAAGTCACTCTCCTACCAGTCTCTTAAGAAGGGGGGTGGCAGTCATACAAACATTTGTGGGTCACCGCTACCACAGTCCCATAGTGAGGTTAAAAAAAAAGCGGTAGCTGCTCCAGCCATCGGGCCATTCTCAAGGTAGTCAGCCGCACTTGCGGCGTCAATGTTCTCCAAGGGTCCAATCTCACCAAAAACAGAGGGCCAAGCAAACAGTTCAAACCCCATATAGGGCTTCTAATTTCAACCAGCCCCTAGCAGGGTCAGGGGCTGCCCTCTCAAGTCATAGGTAAATGGAATCAGCACCAAAACACAGATGACCCTAACGTGGGGCCAGGTTGCAGCACAGCATGGGGAGGCCCAGCCCAGACCCAGTTGGGGAAGGGGAACTACTCAGGGATCGGATATGACTGATGATATCTTGTTTGGCCTGATAAGAATCAAGTTCCTGCATGTGACGCTTGGACTTAGGAGGCATTACCGTGGACCATATCGGGCGGAGAGGCCCCTCCCGACGCTCTCGAGATGCACTCAGGTCCTCCCCATCACTCTCCAGAGGGAGATGGTGCAGCTGCTTCGCCTCACTTAAGGAACAGAGAACTCCCCTCTTACCTTCCCAGGAAAACATCAGGACAAAGGAATGACCTCATTGGTATTTGATGTTCAGTTCCTTCCGTTTGTCTGTGACGGGCTTAAAGTCTTTTCTCCGTCTGAGTGTAGCTGGCGCCAGGTCCTGGAAGATCTGGATAGAGAGTCCATTGTAAAACACCGCTTGGATCCCCTATACCTTTTTAGAATAGCCTCCTTGTCAGCGTAATAATGAACTCTGGTAAGAATGTCTGGGATGAATTCAGGACAATTGCGTGGGCCAGAGACCCTATGGGCCCTATCCAGCATAGGTGGTGAGCATTCCTCGTTCTCCTGATGGCCTGAAGAAGCTCTGCCGTGTAAGCTAAAATGTCCTTGCCTTCCGCCCCCAGTGGAACACCCCTGATGCGCAAGTTGTTCCGCCGACTGCGATTTTCAAGGTCCTTTTGTTTTAGATGTAGGGGGATATTTTGCTCCTCGAGATCCGCCATCCTCTTCCACAGGTTTTCATGACCAATCGCTCGAGTGTCCATAGTGCGTTCAAGGTCATCAACTCTTCCGCCAATCTTGGTGACGTCTCACTAGATGGCATGCAGGTCTGTCTTAAGTTCTTGATGAAGGGAGCTGATTTCATTTTTGATTTCCGGCAAAAAGGACTCCATGAATGCCTGAGTGACCGGCATCTCCGAGTTGGATTTCCCTGCTGCCAGCTTTGAGGGATTGGAATCTTCTGGGGGCTGAGCGGGGGTTTAGACCAGAGGTAGGTAACAAGGTTATCACGAATCGCGTTAGACTCAGCGTCCTTCTGTGCTTCATTTTTTGAAGGCATGGTAGAGAGTCTTATGGGGATCATAGATGCGGCAATCGAGAGGGGCCAAGCCGTAAGGTCAAGGCAGAAGAGCAGTGGAAGATGGCTATATGATGGATGCTTCGGGAAGTATGTATTCCACCACCAGAATAGCAAAGTTAGGTCCAAAGCACAAAAGGCAAGATCCCCGTTCAAGGCAAAGAGAGTGAATCACCCCTGGTGACACGGGTCACTCCTCCCCGACAGCGTACAACACAGGGGCTGAAGCTGGAAGGAGAACACACAGTCAGCAGGAATAGGCCACCACCTCGTCCACAGGCCAACAGGGACAGAGTGGCACCAAGGTTCCCGTGCCACGCGGTGATGGAGGTGGGTACAGGTCCCTTCCTGTTCACACTCCGCGGCCAGAGAAAATAGACACCACTCACCTCCTCCAGTCTGGCAAGGGACAGGCCACAAATTAGTTGGTGCAAGATGGTCTCTCCATGCACTAGTCAGGAGCAATCCGTCATCTCCAGTCGTAATCAATGAGCCGGGGCCCCCACTTATGCCAGTGTAGGTGAATAGGAGTAAATCCAGGGGTGCCCCCGATGTCCAACAGGGCCAGAGTCTCTCCACTGCCCCAGTATGAGTTCCCACACAGCCACGCCCACGACAGCCTCCGGCCTCCGCTGCCTCAGCCCCACAGTCCAGCGCGCCCCAGCCAGATCTCAGGATGTTGTCCAACCTGCACCAGGGATAGCAGCAGCAGCAAGGAGGTTCCTCTGGCAGGCACACTCTGCGCCGACGGTGTTTCGGGCTCAAAATAGTGTGTACCTAGCTTCCAAGATGGCGGCTACAAAGTCAGTAGAGGGGCCAACTAGCCCCTCGGAGCACCGGCCTCTGTGGATTTAGCTTCCAACGCCCAGGGGGCCCACGCCACAACGGAGCTCTCCAGCCAAGCTCCCAAGCCTCCGGGCACCCTGCCAGTGTGACCAGTTGACCGCCCAGGATCCAGCCGCCGATCAAAGCACTGTTCTAGGACTCCGAGGTGAGCGCGGGGCAGACCTCGCCACTCCAGCAGCCAAGGCATCCCCAATGGCAGGCACTATCTCGGGGTCTCCAGGGAGACCACTCGTCACCGGCATGGTGGTGTAAAGGCACAGCCCAGTTGTGGGCCTTAGGCCTGATCCTCCTCTGCAAGATGGCGGCCGGACAGGGCGCGGCCACGGCCACATGCCAAACTTCACTTTCAGGCATTGCCGAGTTTCCCCTTACCGCACAGGGGGGATCCACAGCATCACGGCACCGGAAATAACCCCTCCCCACCAGACAGCAGGCCCAGCGGTGCGCATCAGCGGCGGCAGCGGGACTCTATGGGGCATATTTACAAGCAGGCGATAAAAATTTATCACCGCTTTTGCGATGCAATTTTATCGCCTAATTAGCAAGGCCACACTAACGTGTGAAACCTTGCTTTAGCGTCAGGATTCCTAACGCCCAGCTTTGCATCTCTAATGACCTAACATGACAGGAGAAATGTCGCTAAGCGACATTTCTCCTATCATCAAGCCCCACGCTATGAAGCATAGCGTCAGGAAAATAACACGGGTTATCGCTACTTTCCTTACGCCTGCTTCAGGACTGACTTAGCCATGATATCCTATGGAGGGTGGATATCATTTTGTAAGAGTGCAGTACAAGAAGTGGTCACTAGGGGGCCATAATAACCCTAGCCAGGAACCACGCTTTATATACACCATGGGTGCAGTACCAGAGGCTGACACTAGGAGCCAGTGGAGAGAGTACTCTGGTCACTATGAACCAGAAATATCTGTTTCTAATGGTTTATAATTGCAGGTGACGCTACTTCTTAGGTCGAGCCTAACGTTGCAGCACATGCGCTGTCGCTTTGTGAGGCATGCAGTATTCAGTATAGTGTGGAAGCTTCGTGGAAGCTCCGTCCACTCTCCGCCCATCTTTTTCATTGGCTTAGGGCCTAAAAGCAGCTGTCGCCTAGTAGACCCACCTGCGTGAAGGCGTAGTCCCAATCCACAGGAACGACGAGAATACCCCCCACACTCTTGCGGCCAGTCCACGGAAGCGTGAACCTGTTTGCACTCTAGCAGCAGACTGACCCTGAGAGATGTGGGGACAAGGTTTGGAAGAGCTCACTTGAATCCCCCAGCGGGCGTTTCCTAATAAGCACAGCAGAAACAACCTGCAGCAAAGACAATAAAGACAATAAGAGTAATTACTCTCTGTTCTCTCATAGAGTTGTAAACTACCAAACTGTCTAGGTTCAGGTGAACTAAGCTCTACCCCGTTTCCCTCTTACCCGCTGGACATCTCGTTAAGCTGCAAACAGCGACTCAGCAGGGACTTGGAGGAAGCAGCAAGGCAGGAGAGGAAAATCCGCCAGACAACAAACAGGAGATCGGAGCCACTGTTGGAAACTAATAGGAGGAATACTACACGTGGTAAAATCAGACTGGGAGGCTCAAATAAGACTCTACAAAAGAGTTGAACCTTGGGGGTATGTGTGATAATGCTCAAGAAGAGAATAAATGAAAGAAGAGGAGGATTTCTTTAGGCTTCAGAAACCCTGTAAGTCATTCTCGAAAGAAACAAAATGTGACCAACAGGCCTATGTACAAGCACAACACAAGTGCCAAGAAATTACTTGAGGATCCTCAAAGGAATTTCCTAAACGCGCACCAAGCGCATGTAAAAATAAATACAATCCCCTTCAGCAGATTACAAGGCGCGGTGAGCTCGAATACAGGAAACAATGTATCCGACTGTCTCTGCTAGCGCCTAAGGCTCTGGGAATGTAACCGCTCTACCCGAGCGTAAAGGAATGAGGAATGCAACAATGTTGCAAGGTCACCGCGGACACGTTGCTCAGTACAACACACGTGCCGACTGTGAGAAGTTGGCCTGATATGTAGTGCTCACTATTCTAGTGATCACTGTGTATCATTCCAAACGACCCTTATTGATGATTGGTTGTAAGTCAACCGTATAGACCAGCTATCCTAGTAGCGTGGATACGAGCAGTCTTTAGGCTAAACTCTAGAGGGCGTGTTAAGCCAGCTGTTTACCATCACATATACCCCTTGAACGCCAAGTGAAAGGACACCACACAAGTTGTTATGAAAATAAAGGATATTTATTTATAACAAGACTACCCTGGCTCTTTATGAGTCAGGGAGCTAAGCACACTACAAAACTCTTATGAAAATACTTCAGTTGCACAATTTACACAAATGCCCGAGGGCACGAGAAACCATCTACACTAACAGTGAAATGCGAATGGTTAGAGTCTGGAGTTACTGATTCCGGAGTGATCCGATCAGTGGGACTAAACGAAAAAGGAACTGGACACTTGTAGAGCGAACCTGCGATGGAGCACCGAAATGCTCGAGTTACCTAGCCCAGAGGCTGCGGCTGCGTGAGGTTCGGCAAGATGTCGGGAGTCCTCGTTGTAGTCTCAGGAGCCTGAAAGAAGAAGTTGCTGGCAGGCGACCAGTGTCGATGTTCAGCGAGATCCAAGCCTGGATCGGTGATGAAGGAAACCTGAAAGCAGAGGGGACTCAGTTCTCAACCGCTAGCCAGCGATCGTGTGGGTACCGGGAGGGTACCGGCTGAAGTCACCTCGACCAGGTGAGTGGATGACGTCGGACTCGGCTGTTCCTCGGACCAGGAGGCGCGGCGGCGACCAGGATGGAGGGCGACCTGTCCCACGAAGGTGTCTGCTGTCGATGATGCTGGGCCCAGGAGTGGGGCAGCAGGTCTTGGCAGTGGCAAACCCACGCGGTGGAGTCAAGATGGCGTCTGGAGTGGACCAGGAGGGTCCGAGGTACTCCTCTGTTGAAGGGGAGCAAGAGCCAGTCTGGAGCAACCAGACCAGTGATGAAAACAAACTATCGTGGTGCGTCGTGAAGAGGGCCACAAGCCGGTCGGCGAGTGGTCGGACAACGCGGTGAACAGCAAGGAGCGGAAGGGCCCCCACGCAGATCTCGTGGATGCTGGGGAGGCAGACTTCGGTGCTGGAGCTGCTCAGGGTTAGGGCTTCTCAAACCCTAGGTGCACTCACTCGAGGGTCCCTCGGTGGGCCCGCTAGATAAGCGTCGTGCAGGTTCTGAAGATGGCCGGTCCCGCAGGTCTCGTCACACCTACGAATCACAGCTGGGCTGATGATGTAGGTAGAGGTCAGAGATGGCAGGGAACCCGGGTCTCGTCGAGCTGGGCAGTCTTGATCCGTGGGAGAGACGTACAGCAAACCGCAAGCGCTTAGGTGGTGCCTCCTGGTGCAGGATGGCTACTCCTTAGCCACAAGGGAGAGTCTTCAGAAATAGTCAAGAGTTCCTTTCGTGGAAAGTAGTTCAAGATTCAGAATTATCCAATTTGGGAAGGGGACTCGCTCCTACCTTTATTCTAAGAAAAAGGGGCTGGCCCGTGACTAGGTCCTACATATGGGTGGGGCCAAGAGGGGGGTGGTTACACCCCTATCCTTTGTCCGGCTTCGCCCCAGCCCAGGGGCAGGGTTGCCCCCGAAACTGGTTTGAGCCGGGCTATGCACAGTGAGCACCGGGGTGCCACTTGCGATCACCTTCCTTTCAGCCCTGCCTACCTGGGATACACAAACCCTGTCTGGGATGGTGCTAACACCGCCCTCGACAGGAAACCCTTTGTCCAAGCTCCCCTCGCTGGAAGGTCTCCCAGCTGCAGGAGGTCAGACTTGTGTCTGGTGGCAGCATCCATTTGGTGATGCTGAGGCTTGAGTCAACTTTTAACCGGGGTTCAAGGTTACTTCCATGTCGTGCCCCTCTAAAAGGGGGGAATGCTAACCCCGTCGCCAGAATTGGCGAGGGGTTCGTATTCCAATTCGTATGACACCTTACTCGACATGTGTGGGTGATGCGATGCCAAAGTTAGCAAATAACCGCAAGGATTATAATGCATTTTAAAGTAGTTGGCCCGCGTCACCATGGAACGGCTATTAGGACTTGGTTCCGCAAGCCGTCGACGGGCTCAGCTCGCGCCAGAGCACCGTCCCACATGATTCCCCGCACTCTGCCTTCAGGATTGATAAGGCCTGCCATAGGAGTGACTGATAGGAATCCATGTGTCCATTCTAGGGTTAGGTATAGGAATACTACACCTACAGCAACGGGTGATTACACCACGTTGCCCCAGCTGTCGTGCAGCCAGTTGTGTCAGATTTGGGCGGCCATCCAGGGGTGGCATAATACATGCTGCAGCCCCTGGTAGGCCCTGGGTACACCGATGCCCTGGATACCTGTGGTATGCTGATACAGGGACTGACACGGCGGCCCAGTTCCAATTAGCGGATGCACCTAATGTACATGTGAGTTCATTTCGAGAGAGAACAGCTAGGCTGTGGGTCTGATTGGCAGGCCCACAGCCAGGGAAAGTCGTAAACCAATGAAGCAAAAGCAAAAAATCTGGGTGATCATAGGATTGCAGACCCTACTCTCCTACATGACCCCCCCCCCCCAAACTTTGGGACAATAAGCTAACCTTGACCAGGTGAGTCTTCTTGCTCTAAGTGGAAATACCTGGAGAGCCCATCTGCATTGCCATGATCAGTGCCAGGTCTATGCTCCACTGTGAAGTCCATCCCCTGTAGGGAAATGGACCACCTAAGTAGTTTGGGGTTTTCACCCTTCATTTGATTTAGCCACAAGAGGGGCTTATGGTCGGTCTGAATCTTGAAGTGAGTGCCAAACAAGTATGGCCTCAACTTCTTCAGGGCCCAAACCACAGCAAAGGCCTCCCTCTCAATAGCTGACCAATTCTTCTCTCTGGGGGTCAGCCTCCTGCTAATAAAAGCTATGGGCTGGTCATGACCATCAAAATTCAGTTGAGATAGAACAGCTCCCACACCCAACTCCGAAGCGTCTGTTTGGACAATGAATGGTTTGGAGTAGTCTGGACTCTTTAGGATAGGTGCTGTGCACATGGCCTGCTTTAGGTCATCGAATGCCTTCTGACAGCTTGCTGTCCACTGAACTTTTTTTGGCATCTTTTTACTTGTCAGGTCGTTTAGCGGGGTCACAATGGATCCATAATTTCTGACAAATTTCCGGTAATAACCAGTCAGGCCCAAGAAAGCTCGAACCTGAGTCTGGGTGGTTGGAGGAGCCCAGTCCTGGATGGTCTGTATTTTGCTCTCCAATGGCTGAACCTGGCCTCCACCTACAAGGTGGCCCAGGTATACAACCTGTGTCTGCCCTATCTGGCACTTAGTGGCCTTGATAGTGAGGCCTGCCTTTTGCAGGGCCTCTAACACTTTCCTCAGGTGGACCAGGTGATCCTCCCAGGTGGAGCTAAAGACAGTGATATCGTCCAGATACGCCGCACAGAAGTCGTCCAACCCAGTGAGAACTCGATTCACCAGCCTTTGGAAGGTGGCAGGTGCATTTTTCAAACCAAAGGGCATTACCACGAACTGATAATGCCCACCCGGGGTAGAAAATGCTGTTTTGGGCTTGGCCTCCTCAGATAACCTGATTTGCCAATACCCAGCTGTCAGGTCAAACGTACTTAAGTAGTTGGCCGAAGCCAACCGGTCTATAAGTTCGTCTGCTCTTGGTATTGGGTGGGCGTCAGTCTTAGTGACTGCATTGAGGCCTCTGTAGTCCACGCAAAACCTCATCTCTTTCTTACCGCCCTGGGTGTGAGGTTTCGGCACGAGAACTACGGGACTAGCCCAGGGGCTGTCCGAGGGCTCAATGACTCCCAGCTCCAACATTTTCTGCACCTCTGTCTTGATGCAGTCTCTGACATGATCAGGCTGTCGATAGATTTTACTCTTTACGGGCAGACTGTCCCCAGTGTCGACCTCATGGGTACACCAATTGGTCTGACTGAGTGTCAGAGAGAACATATGTCGAAAAGATTGAAGAACCTGTTTACAATCCTTTTGTTGATGTCCAGAGAGGCTGCCACAAAAGACAACACCATCTACTGACCCATCGTCAGGGTTCTGAGAGAGCAGGTCCGGGAGAGGGTCACTCTCCTCCTCCTGTCCCTCATCTGTGGCCATGAGCAAGCCCATGCCCTCCCTGTCGACATATGCCTTGAGCCTGTTTACATGGAGCACCCTGTGGGGGCTCCGGGGAGTTCCCAGGTCTACCAGGTAGGTGACCTCTCCCTTTTGCTCAATGATCGTGTGGGGCCCAGACCATTTGTCTTTGAGTGCTGCTGGGGCCACTGGCTCCAGCACCCACACCTTCTGTCCAGGCTGGTACACAGTCAGGACAGCCTTTTGGTCGTGCCAAGCTTTTTGTAATTCTTGGCTCGCATCAAGGTTTTTAGATGCCTTTTCCATGTACTCCGCCATCCGCGAGCGGAGACCGAGCACATAGTCCACAATGTTTGATGCCGGCTTTCTGAGAGGTCTCTCCCATCCTTCCTTTACCAAACAAAGGGGTCCCCTTACAGGATGTCCGAACAGAAGCTCAAAAGGGCTGTAGCCAACCCCCTTCTGCGGGACCTCTCTGTAGGCGAACAAGAGGCAGGGTATCAGGACATCCCATCTCCGCCGAAGCTTTTCAGGTAGTCCATGAATCATCCCTTTTAGGGTCCTGTTGAATCTCTCAACAAGCCCATTGCATTGTGGGTGATAGGGTGTGGTGAATTTGTAGTTGACACCACACTCCTTCCACATAGCAGTCAGATATCCCGACATGAAGTTTGCACCTCTGTCTGAGACAACCTCCTTAGGGAAGCCCACTCTGGAGAACACTCCAACTAGGGCTCGTCCACCACCACAAGTATAAACTTGTGCCCTGATGCTGTCTGGGGTTCCATTGGTCCGACAATGTCGATCCCCACTCGTTCAAAGGGTACCCCCACCACCGGTAGTGGTATGAGGGGGGCCTTTGTCGTGCCACCTGACTTACCACTGGCTTGGCAAGTGACACAGGAGCGGCAAAACTCCTTCGTATCTTCGGACATGTGGGGCCAGTGAAAGTGTGGAACAATTCTGTCCCAAGTCTTATTCTGGCCTAAGTGACCTGCAAGGGGAATCTCGTGGGCCAAGATAAGAAGGAAACCTCTCAGAGACAAGGGGATGACCAGCCTCCTGGTCGCGCCAGGTTTGGGGTCTCTTGCCTCGGAGTACAGGAGTCCATCGTCCCAGTACACTTTGTGGGTACCTGTGGCGTTCCCTGCAGCCTCAGCAGCAGCCTGCTGTCTGAGGGGTTCAAGTGAGGGGCAGTCTAACTGTGCCTTCCCCAGGTCTTCCCTGGAGGGTCCCCCTGAGCCCAGAAACTCAACCTGACCAGGTTCAAGCTATTTCGGCTCAGTTTCCCTCAGTTCTTTAAGGTCAGCCTCCTCAGAGACTTGATCCACGACCTGGGGCAAGGGGGAAGGCGAAGCCTTACCCTTACTGCTCCTTTTCTTGGAAGGTGTCTGGTCCGTTCTTCCAGGATCCAGCACCTGTTCAGTGGGGCATCTTTTGGCCTGTGACCTGGTCACAGCAAGGACATGTGCTGGCAAGCCTAACATTTCCATGTGAGTCCTCTGCTCCACTTCTGACCATTGTGACGTTTCCAAATCATTGCCCAACAGACATTCTACGGGGAGGTCTGAACTAACCACAACCTTTTTCGGGCCACTTACCCCTCCCCAGGAGAAATCAACAACTGCCATACTGTGATTGGTAGTGACATTGCTGGCATTGGTCACTAGGTAATCGGTACCTAGCATGATCTGTCCAGTGTCCACAAAGTTAGGCGTCACCATGGTGACACTGGCACAAGTGTCCCTGTAGGCCTGAGCCACTTTTCCATTGATCAAAGGTGTCTGTCTGTATTTGCCCAAAGTATTGGGACTGGCATCAGGGGACATATCCATATCCCCTGTACAGACAAGGACGGCCTGAGTGAGCGTGCTGACTAAGTCGTCACTCCCCTCGGTTCCCAAGGTTAACCCAACTAATGCCTTGGGAGGCGCACTACCACTGCTGACTGTACTAGGGGGTGCAGGTGCCTTAGGGGCTGCAGTGGCAGGAGTTTGCCCTCCTTTCTTGGTGCACTCACTAAACCAGTGAGTCTTACTTTTACAGTATTGGCACCACCTTTTTGACTGGCCTTCTTGAGTCTTCTTCTTCTGTGAAGCCTGACCCCCACCCTCTTTGGTTTGTTGGGGACCTGTCGAAGACTTCTGGTCATTTTGTTCGTTCTTGTTACTACCCTTTTGGTCTGCTTTCTTCTGACCACCCTGGTTCTGAGTCTGGTTCTGCTTGACCCTTGTTCTGACCCATCTGTCTGCCTTCTTTCCCAATTCTTGGGGAGAGGTCAGATCCGAGTCGACAAGGTGCTGATGCAACAATTGGTTCTGACAGTTGTTTAAAATCTGTTCTCTCATGACAAGATTGTACAATCCTGTGTAATCAGTAACCTTGCTACCCAGCAACCAGCCCTCCAAAGCCTTAGTGGCACAATCGACAAAGTCAGTCCAATCCTGAGACTGAATTTTCTGGGTGTCCCTGAACAGCACCCGGTACTGCTCGGTGGTTAAGCCGAACCCATCAATCAGTGTATTCTTCAGGACTTGGAAGTTGTTTGCATCCTCAGCTCTAGTAGTGAGGAGCTTGTCTCGTCCTTTACCTTCAAAGGAGAGCCACAGTATAGCTGCCCACTGACTTGGGGGGACGCACTGGACAGTGCAGGCCCTTTCCAAAGCAGTTATCCACTTGTGGATGTCGTCCCCTTGTTTAAAGGGGGGCACTATTTTACTCAGGTGTCTAGTATCTATACCCCTGTCTTTCTCTCTAATGAGAATGCTGCCACCAGTGGGATCTAACCCACTTAATGTCTGCTCTCGGGCTAAGGCAAGTCTTTCTTTGGCGAGGGCAAGTTCTTCCCGCTCGATCCTCAGATTGACTTCCCTCATCTTCGCTTCATGCTCCCTTCTCTGAGGGGACGTCATTCCTCTCTGAGAAGATGCCTGAGAGACATGTGTACGAACAGATCTGTTAGAGCCTCTGGAGAGAGACCTAGCTCGTCCGTTCCCAATGTTAGGCCTGCTTGAGCGTGGGCCCGGGGCTCCCCCGGTTCCATTCTCATGCCTGCTTAAGTTGGTCCTCGTAAGCCTGCCGACTACCACTGGACCTTTGTTTGCCTCGTCTCCTGATAACTCCTTCTCGTCTTCCTCCTCTGTATGGAGGTCGAGGTCTGGGTCACCAAGGGTTCCCTCTAAGGGAGGCATGTTCCCATCAGCATTGGGGGGACCTGTGTTAGAGGACCTCCTAGCATCGTACGTCTCTAAGAGACCTATCAGAAATGCGATGGTAGGGTTAGAACCCTGGTTTAGCTTCCTGGAGGCACACAGTTGTCTCATCTCCTTGAAGCTAAGAGCTGCATATCGTGACACGACCTGTGGAGGGTCACTGACCACTAAGGGAGTCTCCGCAGACTCTCCGTGGACCGACATGCTTCTAGTGAGGTGTAAGTGATGCACCTACCTACACTATGTGTTTACCTACTGATCCCTTGCTAAGAGTTGTAGTCAGGGTGTGCTAAGCCCTGTTACACTACAACATCTGGTTCAGTAGAACTCAGAGTATTCTAAGTTAAGTTATATGTACCTGGGTACTTATGTGATCTTTCACTTTGATATTCTTAGGATACGTGTGTGGTAAAACAACAGCAAGCTCAAATCCCAACCGCTGCTCACCAATGTGAGAAGTTGGCCTGATATGTAGTGCTCACTATTCTAGTGATCACTGTGTATCATTCCAAACGACCCTTATTGATGATTGGTTGTAAGTCAACCGTATAGACCAGCTATCCTAGTAGCGTGGATACGAGCAGTCTTTAGGCTAAACTCTAGAGGGCGTGTTAAGCCAGCTGTTTACCATCACATATACCCCTTGAACGCCAAGTGAAAGGACACCACACAAGTTGTTATGAAAATAAAGGATATTTATTTATAACAAGACTACCCTGGCTCTTTATGAGTCAGGGAGCTAAGCACACTACAAAACTCTTATGAAAATACTTCAGTTGCACAATTTACACAAATGCCCGAGGGCACGAGAAACCATCTACACTAACAGTGAAATGCGAATGGTTAGAGTCTGGAGTTACTGATTCCGGAGTGATCCGATCAGTGGGACTAAACGAAAAAGGAACTGGACACTTGTAGAGCGAACCTGCGATGGAGCACCGAAATGCTCGAGTTACCTAGCCCAGAGGCTGCGGCTGCGTGAGGTTCGGCAAGATGTCGGGAGTCCTCGTTGTAGTCTCAGGAGCCTGAAAGAAGAAGTTGCTGGCAGGCGACCAGTGTCGATGTTCAGCGAGATCCAAGCCTGGATCGGTGATGAAGGAAACCTGAAAGCAGAGGGGACTCAGTTCTCAACCGCTAGCCAGCGATCGTGTGGGTACCGGGAGGGTACCGGCTGAAGTCACCTCGACCAGGTGAGTGGATGACGTCGGACTCGGCTGTTCCTCGGACCAGGAGGCGCAGCGGCGACCAGGATGGAGGGCGAGCTGTCCCACGAAGGTGTCTGCTGTCGATGATGCTGGGCCCAGGAGTGGGGCAGCAGGTCTTGGCAGTGGCAAACCCACGCGGTGGAGTCAAGATGGCGTCTGGAGTGGACCAGGAGGGTCCGAGGTACTCCTCTGTTGAAGGGGAGCAAGAGCAGGTCTCGGTAGAGGTCAGAGATGGCAGGGAACCCGGGTCTCGTCGAGCTGGGCAGTCTTGATCCGTGGGAGAGACGTACAGCAAACCGCAAGCGCTTAGGTGGTGCCTGCTGGTGCAGGGTGGCTACTCCTTAGCCACAAGGGAGAGTCTTCAGAAATAGTCAAGAGTTCCTTTCGTGGAAAGTAGTTCAAGATTCAGAATTATCCAATTTGGGAAGGGGACTCGCTCCTACCTTTATTCTAAGAAAAAGGGGCTGGCCCGTGACAAGGTCCTACCTATGGGTGGGGCCAGGAGGGGGGTGGTTACACCCCTATCCTTTGTCCGGCTTCGCCCCAGCCCAGGGGCAGGGTTGCCCCCGAAACTGGTTTGAGCCGGGCTATGCACAGTGAGCACCGGGGTGCCACCTTCCTTTCAGCCCTGCCTACCTGGGATACACAAACCCTGTCTGGGATGGTGCTAACACCGCCCTCGACAGGAAACCCTTTGTCCAAGCTCCCCTCGCTGGAAGGTCTCCCAGCAGCAGGAGGTCAGACTTGTGTCTGGTGGCAGCATCCATTTGGTGATGCTGAGGCTTGAGTCAACTTTTAACCGGGGTTCAAGGTTACTTCCATGTCGTGCCCCTCTAAAAGGGGGGAATGCTACCCCCGTCGCCAGAATTGGCGAGGGGTTCGTATTCCAATTCGTATGACACCTTACTCGACATGTGTGGGTGATGCGATGCCAAAGTTGGCAAATAACCGCAAGGATTATAATGCATTTTAAAGTAGTTGGCCCGCGTCACCATGGAACGGCTATTAGGACTTGGTTCCGCAAGCCGTCGACGGGCTCAGCTCGCGCCAGAGCACCGTCCCACATGATTCCCCGCACTCTGCCTTCAGGATTGATAAGGCCTGCCATAGGAGTGACTGATAGGAATCCATGTGTCCATTCTAGGGTTAGGTATAGGAATACTACACCTACAGCAACGGGTGATTACACCACGTTGCCCCAGCTGTCGTGCAGCCAGTTGTGTCAGATTTGGGCGGCCTTCCAGGGGTGGCATAATACATGCTGCAGCCCCTGGTAGGCCCTGGGTACACCGATGCCCTGGATACCTGTGGTATGCTGATACAGGGACTGACACGGCGGCCCAGTTCCAATTAGCGGATGCACCTAATGTACATGTGTGTTAATTTCGAGAGAGAACAGCTAGGCTGTGGGTCTGATTGGCAGGCCCACAGCCAGGGAAAGTCGTAAACCAATGAAGCAAAAGCAAAAAATCTGGGTGATCATAGGATTGCAGACCCTACTCTCCTACACCGACATTCAAATTGATACGGGGAACTCGGAATGCAACTATGTTACGATTTCACCGCGGTCGCGTTGCTCAATACAACACACGCGACTGCATCCAAATGGAGACGGGGAACTCGGAGAATCAGGGATTAGATACACATATCAGGTTTCAGAGAGGGGCATGGACAAAGGAAAGGTTGCAGGAGAACAGCAAAGCGGGCTCCCTAGGACAACAGGAACACAGCGAGGAGGGGCGTGGACTGAGGACTCTATGAATCTGAAAGCCAAGCACCGGTTTGCTGCTGAGGAGAGCTATTTAAGGGAGAAACTCAGTGGAAACTCCCCCCACCACTTGCACTAAGGGAGCGTCTAAAAAGTACAGGTTGTTATTAGCTTGCACTAAGGGAGCTTCTAAAAATTACAGGTTGCTATTCGCTTCTTTCCCTGAATCCCCACAAGGACACAAGAGGCTTGTCGTGTAACAGCAGCCTTCAGGTTGGTTTTAGGTTTGTTCGTCCCTCCTCATGACAGCCATGTTCTCATTTGTATCCTTCCATGGTGACTGGCCCCTTTACTCCAAATGCTGTTTTCTTCTCTGTCTCCCCCCTCCATGACTTCTCGCCCTCTCCCCCCCCCCTTTTTTGCGTGTTTAGGTGCCTGCCGCTTTGTTGTGCACATCCTACACAACTTGCCACACACTTTAAAGCCAATCCGCTTTATCTACTTATTTACATGCCATGCAAACACGATAAAGACGCACTTTAAAGCACACAATTATGGCACAACTCAGGCAGTCACCACCAAATTTACATTAATGTCAGCAATGACTTTTAAAATGTGGCAGAAAGCCTTTAATATCTACTTTTTTGCTTTTCGAACATTGACAGCTTTGCACACTTTAACTTTAAACATATAAAGTTAAAGTGCGGCATACCGCAAAACTACAAAAGCCTAAGGGGCATATTATCAAGACAGGCGATAAAATTATTGCCGCTTTAGCGGCAGAAAAAACGGCGATAATGGGCTTGATAATATGCTCTTTAGAATTCCAATTGAAGCTCAGGTTAGATGTCCTTTACATCTAACATGGGCTTCAATTGGAGGCGATACTGTTCTTGGTAGTATGCCCCCAGGTCTTAAGAAAAAGATGCAGTAACACAGGCTGTTGCTAGGGACACCTTGTAACAACCTGTGGTACTGCACCCTTTCTTTAAGTAATATTTAAATTCCATTACCAAGTGTTTTTTGGAATGACTTAGAGCATTTGCGATAATTTTTTTATGCTTTTGTAGTCTTTACAGTAAGATTTATTTTTCCAAATTCTGCTTAATGAAGAAAGAAATGCTTGCACTTCTTCCTAATGCCACTCGCTGGTGGAAAATAAATATCAGTTCTTAGGGAAAGGCTGCAGTGCCACAGGTTGTCACTAGGTGTCCCAATTAAAGATAGAATGCGCAGACAAGATTATTATTATGTATAAAAATTACAGTTTAATAATTCTTTAAGATAGGAACCAAGCAATACAAATCACATAATTTAATACATTTGCAACACTGGGACCTATGTTGCACAAAATGTACATGATTTATGATTACTAGTTGATCATGAATTATCCGCTGATATATTTATTTGAAGGCCATAGATAATCAAAATCCTCTTGCAAAAAACTGTTTTTTTATGCGCAGTTTGCACCCACTAGCTCATAGTGGGGGCATATCAACAAGGGCTTTATCTCTGTTTTTTTGGCTTTAAAAGCCAAAAAAGGAGAGATAAAACTAGCGCCCTATCAACAACAGGGTGCTAACACGCAAATTTGCATGTTAGCACCCTTTTACTCTACGCTTCCCCTTGCATCTCTAATGAGATGCAAAGGGGGCGTTCCAGAGTAAAATAAGAGGAGAAATGTCGCTAAGCGACATTTCTCCTATTATCAAGAATGTCGCTAACCCTGTTAGAGACAAAAAAAGCAGCGCTAACCGCGGTTAACGCTGCTTTTTTACGTCTGGTATTTTTCTGACTTATCCATGATATCCTATGGAAGGGGGATATCATGGCTAAGTTTGCCTGTCCCTATCAACAAGGTAACGTGTGATTATCGCTGGGTTTCCAGCGATAATCTCACGTTAGCCTGTTAGCGTGTAGATTTTTATCGCTATTGAGATAAGCGTTGCTAATAGCACGCTATCTCAGCGATAAAAATTCATGCTAGCCGGCGATAATTATCCTCACGCTAAGAGCGCTGATCGATAATTATCGCCGGTTGTTGTTGATATGCCCCGTGATCTGTAGGTAAATTACACTAAACACACTATAAATGATGCAAACCGTGGGGAGAGAAAACACGACTCTACTACTGTGAAAGAGTCACAGGGGCATATTATCAAGAACGGCGTTAAAATTATCGCTGCTTTAGCGGCAGGATACTGCTACTAAAACTGCGATAATGGGCTCGATAATATTCCCTTCAGAATTCCCATAGAAGCCCATGTTCTGGTGTTAACATGGGCTTCTATTGGAATTCTCAAGGGCATATTATCAAGCCCATTATCGCCGCTTTAGCGGCAGTTTTGTGCCGCTAAAACGGCGATAATTTTAACGCTGTTCTTGATAATATGCCTCTTGTTGTTTATGGTAAAGGGTAATAGGACTGGAAAACCACGATTTGCCTCCCAGTTTGGGGTTAGGAATTATTGATATTTCGAAACTTGAACGTCTAGTGATTAAAAGGTGCTTGTGACAGTAGGTCAGGTGCTCCACTTCCACTGGAGAACCGATCTTATTACTGAGGGCAGCTGACTGGTGTGAAATGTGTGTCCGCTGGTAAAGAGTGGAGACACACGGATCACACAAGACTAGATTTGTCTCGAGCACAAGCCAGCTGGGCTTTGGGCCTCCATTCAGTAGGACAGGAGACCCACAAGTTAGACTTGGAACTCTTCTTGCCGCTACCGGGGTCAATGAGGGGATAAGGGGCCTGCTCACACGCTACCAGGACTGCTGCCAGTGGCGGCTGAGAAAACGACGTGTTGGGACCTCATTAAGGTGAAGAAAGCAAGCACAGATTGACACAGGAAGGGAGGTGATCGCCAGGCATAATCACCGCTCGACTCCTCTGAACATGCTGATTGATCTTGGACGGCCCGACACTTGTCGAGGGTGAGGACTACAGAGGAGTTTCTTGGCACTTGTGCACATATCTACTCTCTTTTGGTTTGCTCAGCACCTCAACACTGACAAAGTCTTGGGCAGCAGTGCGTAAGGCTCAATCCAAATTCAGAGTCAATGGGCAGCATTCTGAGCTGTGTTTAAGAACCATTGCAGCAAGGTGCAGCTGCCTGAGTGCCCCTGCGATAATTAAGTACTGCTGATATGATGCGCATGTTTATCAGGGCGTGCCTGCCATGACTTTCTCTCTGTTTGAAGGAAAATCAATAAAAACATTTTTTAAAGCATTTTCAGTGCAATAGGTCTTGCATTAGTGAAACTTTGAGCTATTGGCGTTGCAAATGATGCTTCATTGTTTTATTAAAAAAATATCCCAGCAGTAGCATAAGTAATAAATAAAAAATTCCACTATGCATGGAAAGGGTGCTGTACCACAGGCTGTTACTAGGTGTCCCTGTGGAGTTGTAAAGGGACTTGTATTAGCCTGATAAGATACTGCACCCTTAATGCAATTATAAATAGCCAAATTTCAGCTGAGCATACATTTCCATTTGTTTTTTATTGGAAGTGAGATTTTTGCTAACTTGCGTTTTAAAAAGGCACCATTTAAATTAACAGTGGTGCATTTTTGAAACTCAAGCTAACATATATATAACTTCCATGCTGAGCTGCAATCTTTCTCTTTATAATTGCATTAAGGGTGCAGTATCTTATGTGGCTAATAGAGGTCCCTTTACAACTCCACAGGGACACCTAGTAACAGCCTGTGGTACTGCACCTTTTCCTTGCTTCGTGGAATATCTTTTAGTACTTATGCTACTGTTGTGATATTTTTTAACCCATAAAAAAATAACTTACATTAGCAGTTGCAACACCAATAGCTTAAAGTTTATTAATGCGAGGCCTATTGCATTGCGCATGCTTGTTTGCTCTGTATGTGCCTGCCCGCTAACAGCAAGAAGCCTGGCACCTCCAGCTGTTTGAACGAGGCTCTTGGACAGTCCTTACCCAAAGCCCCTGTAACTAAGGGGCCTACTAGGATGGCGGGTAGACTTTTGTCCGCCCGCCACCCTAGCGGTGCTGGGGCCGGCCGCCAGTGGTGCGGCGGTCCCACACCGGCAATTAGGATGCCAACCCCACCGTGGCGGTGACATCCTCTATTCCCAGCATTGTGACAGGCGGTGCTCCCGCCATTATAATAAACCCCTTTGAGTGAGAAAAGTCACGTGTCTAAATCTTTAACTTTCCAACATTTACTCTTACTGTGTTGTGAGATAACAACATGTACATCTCACTAACATTGTAATCAGCCGAATTTTAGGAACAAATTGTTATCTAGTCTGTAGTATTTTACTTTTAAATCCTCCCGTGCAATTTTATAACAGATTGCCACCCAATACATATTATTAAACCTATTAATGGATCTTATTACGATCCTCCAAAAATTAGTTTTTTCCCAGTCGAATATCACCGCCACACACAGTGCAAATGATCCACGACTTTGTTCAATGATGATAACTTTCCATTCAAAAGCTTTTCCAGCCCCTCGTATTATAATTTACATGAAAATAAGGGGGACTAAATAGATGTATTGACATTTAATAAATGTAATGCTATCTTACCACACCATGTACACACCTAGACATATTTCTGATTGTCAATGCTTAAAGAGGCTGGTGCTACTCATTGCAATGAAACGGAAGTGATTGTGGCTCTGCAGTGGCTTCTGGGTATGGAAATTACCAAAACAAACCAGCTGGTTGTTGTCAGGCAGCCTGCCCCCTAGTAACAGTAGGTGGTACTGCGCCTGCTGATTGGTGGACGCGTTTTAATTCCCCCCTCCCCCCACGTATTTTCTCTCTCTCTCTCTCTCTCTCTCACACACACACACACACCTCCGTCCCACCCACCCCCCTACCTCCGCATTTGCAATGCGAACTGTCTGTTGGTGTTCTAAATGATGTTATTTTCATGTAGGGTGACCAGATTCTCAAAACAAAAAACGGGGACAGGTCATAGACATAGAAGTAGGACTACGGTTTGCAGTAACCAGCGACATAAAAGTGGGACTATTTGACAGCTGTCATAGACATAGAAAAAGGACTACCATTACAGCTCCCTCCACAGACCGAGATGAAGCATTACAGACAACAAATCCGCGGTCTTTTATTGGCAACCCTCTCCTTCACACAGCAGCATTAGTACTTTTTTATTACATTTACACTTTTAAGGACTATAGCATATATTTGCCAGAATTCAATAAAACATCACAGGCTAGCAAAGCCAGATTTACTAGCTTTATCAATGCTCGTTTCTATAGCTGCGCGTCAGCACCACATAAAGTACAACTCACCAATGTTGCTTAGTTGCTCATGACAGAAAAGCATGGGAGGTAAACTGCGGAATGCTAAATTGCCAAATGGCAGCCATGGACCAATGTACAAAAAAAAACTTCTCTCCAGGTGTTACTGCCTTAGGGTCTTAAGGGTGGCAAAGGCTGGCCGACTACACAGTCGTCCCACATTTGCGTAGTCACTGCTGGGATGTCATGTTACCTTACTGGGGTATGTATAGTGCACTCTAGCCATTGGTATCATCTCATAGCGCAATAGTGTGAAGACCTGAGCAAAAAGCTCGAGCAGCGATGCTTGCCTCTCCCACAGGCGTTAACCCTGCTCCTTTAAGTCCTTTCCAGCTAAACAGTTTGCCGTGATCTGAAAGGTCAGTCAAAAGGTCAAGTCATAGCTTTGATATGGAGAACACAAAGCATGCATCAATTGGTTATGAATAAAACATGCAATGAGCAATGCATTAATCCTTGCACGGTATGCATAAGGGCTACTGAAAAGTTTGTATGGCTATGAATGCAAGCTACAGGACGAAGAAATATTGTTTTATCCAAAGTAGAAACTTTGGCTGGCACGATGACGTAGGTGGCGCTGCGTGTAAAATGTCTCTCTTCAAAGGATTTCCCTTCTCGCTACAGCGCTCACCTCAGTGATGACACATGCTGTAAACAGTGCAAAGAGAGTATGCGCGCGCATGCTCAACCGGAACAATGAAAAACAGGGACATTTCTGTGTTTAACGGGGACACTGTTTGAAAACAGGGACATTTGAGTCACTTGGAGAAAAGTGTCGGGACACGGGGACACTTCCCCAAAAACGGGGACCGTCCTGGGAAAACGGGGACGTCTGGTCACCCTATTTTCATGTCTATTTAAAATGTTATTTTCCATGTTAGGTAACAAAATAATATAATTAGAAGTGCAAACATATAATGAGCTTATCATCTAATGACTATTTTTTTGCCTTCGGTAATTTTTCATTGCAAAAAGTAAGTGAAGTAAAATGCTGCGACTGGAATGATACAAAACACGAGAATAATATTTGAACTTGTAAAAAGGATGAATAATAGAAAAGTGAGAAGGTTGCGGACTGAGGGGAACAAACTTCATAGCGGTCAGCAGTTTTGGAATGTCACAATCGAGAGAGTGACGTACACACATATCAGCGATACAATCCAGCGTTAGCCGGCGATAATTATCCCCACACTAAGCGCACTGAGCGATAATTATCGCCGGCCCTTGCTGATATGCCCCCATAGGGCATTAGCTTTATCTCCGCTTTATTGGCTTTTAAAGCCAAAAAAGCGGAGATAAAGCCCTTGTTAATATGTCCCCAAATCTCCCCGTGCCTAACAAAAATAAATGTGTCCATCTGTGATGAGATTGATGCTCATGTAAAGTGCTCTGAAATCTTCGGGTCTCGTTGGCGCTATGTAAAACTCTTTCAAAAAAATTAAACAAATTAGAGCAGCTGCACATCTCCCCGAGTAGCTGCAGTGCACATCGCCCTGCAAGTCCCGCCATTTTTTACCCGCCGTTTCCCCCGCCCACATTTCTTTTGCACCCGACTTGTATATGTGTGCAGAAGATGCCTATACCAATGAAAGGCACAGACAGCCAGGTGCACAAATTATGAATGGAGACCCCTTGATTACACCACGGAATATAAGTGATTGGCACTTGCTTTCTTCTCTATCCCAAGTCTCTTCTTCACTGTCCTCTTCTTTGTCCAGGGTCACACATTCAGGCCAAATAAGCAAGCTCCCTCCCTCCTGCAGACTCGAAAGGGCACCCGACAAAGACAGGGCTTTGGAATATGCAAATATGCTAGTCTTTGCAGCCCCCTATCTTGTCGCGTTTTGGACAATTGCACAGTCGAGCTGCTCTTTTATGAATGATACAGTGCAGGGAATATGGCTATCAGTGTCTCACTGACTTTGTCAATGTGTTTTAACATGGTGTATAGCTGTGCAGCTGCTGGGAAGCATTACTGAAATGAAACAAAGATAAGCTCTGATGCACAGACCCAGCCATTCAAATATACGGCACAGCAGCAGTGCAGCTGGGCCACATGGCTAAATAAAACATTGACAAAGCCAATAGCTGTAACCAGAACTTCTTAAAACTTTATTTGATTCATCCAAAACTCCACTTCCTAAACCTTTATTTGATTCATACAAACCTACACATTTCTGTCCTCTCTTTTTCACTACCCAGATTTCAGACATTTAGGGGCATATACCTACAAGGCGGCGATAGAAAATTATTGCCGCTTTTGCGGCCGTTTTCGGCCGAAAAGCGGCGATAATTTTATTGCCTAATTAGCAAGGTCACGCTAACGGTGAAACCTTGCTTTAGCTCACAAAATCTTAATGCCCAGCTTTGCATCTCTAATGAGTTCCTGACCTAACATGACAGGAGACATTTCTCCTATCATCAAGCCCCACACTATGAAGCACAGAGGCAAGAAAAGTAGCGATAACCCCTGTTATCGCTACTTTCCTTACGCCTGCTTCAGGACTGATTTAGCCATGATATCCTATGGAAGGTGGATATCATGGCTAAGTTTGTGGGGCCCTATCAACAAGCTAACGCCACATTTCGTGAGATTATCGCTGGGTTTCCAGCGATAATCTCACGTTAGGCAGTTATCGCTAGGATTTTTTATCACTTTTGAGATAGCACGCTATCTCAGCGATAAAAATCCATGTTAGCCGGCGATAGTTATCCTAGCGCTAAGTGTGCTTAGCCATAATTATCGCCGGTTGTTGCCGATATGCCCCTTATTTTCTCTTTGATTTTTTACATGCTTACTGACCCTCTCTTTCTTTTTTTCAAATATCCTTACTTATCTTCTTGCTTCCCTCCTTTCTCTTGTGCTTTCCCTTATTGATTTTTTTTCTCTGCCTCTCTTTCCTGCACAGATACTAGATGTGGTAGAACAGACAAGCTGTGCCTCGCATGGGGTCGGGTGAGGTGAGCGGTGCCCAGGCAGCTGTCTTCGGTATATTAGGACACAGCACTGCTTTGCCTCATTTTGTAACTTGTTAAAAAAAAACTTTGCACAACGCTTACACGCCTTTCACCTATTCTCAGACACCACTCACCCTGGACACTCACCCACCATTTACTCTGCACAGTCACCCTGGCAGTCAGATACTGTTCATCCACCACTCATGCAGCACTGAATGCACTCACACACCATTGACATTCCCCTCACCCTCCACCCACACCTCTCAGCCTGAACTCAAACCGCTCATCCTGCACTTATACTATTGACATCACGCTCACCTGATACTCGCACACTTGTACAGGGTAACATCTCTGCCCCTGTACACGAGTGACGAGGAGGTCGGAGCAGAGGTTGACCACCCGTTTCTGGGCTGCCATTTATTTAATTTTATTCCAAGCCTCAAGGCTAGCCGCCGACCGACGTAGCCCCCCCTGTCTGCCACCAACACAGCAGGTGAGTTTACCGGCAGACCGGCACCAATCAATTCACTTACAATTTCTAATCTCTTATAATTTGAAGCTTCTATTATAATCTATTCATGGACACCAATTACCTTCATTTCTAATTGCAGAAAATGACGGGAAATGGGTAGTTTGAGGACTTTCGGAGCAGCATGGGTGTTCCCTACAACCAACTCTTCCTTCTAAAAATGGAAGATAGCTGACCGTACCTCGTGGTCAAGCGGACGCTGCGGACCGGTTATGCTTATTGCTTATGCTGCCAGTGCTGTGTGTTGCTGGGAGTGTCGACTTTTCACTTTTGTGACTTCTTGAGCAGGGCGCAGCGCGCAGGGCGAAGGGCGGAGGCAGTGCGTAGCGAGGTGGCCTTCCTGCCTCTCTGATCACTGCCTCTCTGATTACGTCATCTTCGAGAGTTGTGGGCCCATCTTTTGAGCTGTCAGGACTCGGGAGGCCTGCATTGCGAAGAGACGACTTTCAGGCACAGCAGCTCTGTACATGCTGGCTGGACCTGCCCAGAGGCCCCGGATGCAGGACTGTGGCTCGGACCCGAGGCGCTTTAACACCAGGGTCTCTGTCGCATTGTTAAAACTCTCAGTTTAAAGCTCACTCCAGATACTAGGCGCTACACACTTGACAAGCGTCACTCAAAATGATGGAAATTACAGAAATGTCCTGACCCAATTTGCATTTTTCAACCCAGGTCTGTGATATGGTGATGTTGCTGCAGCCGCTTTAATTAATTTTCCGTCTCCAAAAAAGTGACCTTTAACCCAGGAAGTGCCTTCTCTTGGAGGAGGCAGATCTCCGCTCGTGTCTGTACCTCTAAGGGTGTTATACTGTGTGTATCTCTTCTTGTAAATAACTTCAGGCCTCAGTCTCGCCTGCTAGCGCGGTAGTTCTTCTCTGAGTCCGACTCTTACTGAAAACAGTGGCTGCCGGCGTGCAGGCAGCCACTGTTCTCACTCTCTTTCCTCTCCTTTATTTTATTTGCTCCCCTGTGAAATGGATCCAAAAAAGAAAATCACTTTTGCTGGAAATCAATGTTGTATATTTTCTGACATTTAATTCCAAAGTGCAGCATCGGGAATAAAAGTTTAAAATTATGAAAAATAAATAACTAAATAAAGTAAGACAGAGTGGTAGCAAACTGCCCAGATTAATTGTATTCACACCCAAACACATTAGCGCCACTTTTACAGAGATTGCCAGTGAAGCGCTATTTTTGTTGTCTTGGCTTTGTTTTCCCTGCGCTTGGAACTAGTGCACCAATCCTGGAGGTACTGCAATGTGAGTATTGAAAAACAAAATTTGTACTGCTGCTCTGCATCTAGGGATGTTGTCTTCTTTTTTACCATACTGCTTACGTTTTGTGCGGATATAAGCAATGGCCATTGAAATGGGTCCATTCAGGGCCCTGTAGTCATGTCCTTAACTTTTCAGACAAAAGCACTCACTGATTTCTGAACAGTGAGTGTAAAAGCGTTAAGGTAACCATGTTGTTCCTGCTTATATTTCACATGGCTTGTAAAATGTTGCATTCCCTATGATTTTTTGCTTTTTCCAGGATGCTGTCACTTTTTTTTTGTAAATGTAGGCCACATATTGCTCTTGCCCAGTGTGTAATTTAAATTGAGCCGCATCCAGGTGTTTATAGCTGGCAACAATTGGGTTGTAGTTGAAGGCAGTCTGAGTTTTTCTCAGTGGGACAGTATGGTGTTCAGTGGGGGAGAGGATGTGGCACTATGGCCAGAGCTGCTGAATTTGGAACTGGGGAACCAGGTTCAGCCTTAATAACCAGTCCGCCAGACCACTCTCCTGAGAGAGCACTATCTCATGCTAGTCCTTAGAAGGCTTCGCAAGACAGGCCCCGGTGTCGTAGGACCAGCATCTGGACCCTAGCATGACAAGTGTAGGTTAATATTCAAAGCTTGTCCACCACTATTCATACTGAAGTTCACCTCCAGTCTTGAGGGCAGGCCTATGAAGCAGCACACCCTAGAACAACAGTGACCCTGTCACTGAGATCACAGGACCCTTGAGAACAGCCAGCTCTAGGGCGGTGCAACTGGTGTGACTGCACCAGGTGCTGACTTTAGATGGAGGCATCATTTTTGCAAGTATATTATGGTTTTAAAAGCGCTTGCTGCCTCCTTCCTGGCCTCCAGCAATTTTCGGTAACAATGAAAATGTCATGATGACTCTGGTGATTAATGTTCTTCGTAGAGAGAGATCGGAATTTTGTCTAATGGAAGATTTGACTCATGGAAAGGTAGCTCAGAGGGTTAATGTACCTGCTGCAAAGAACATGTACCATGCAGATCACAAAGTGCACATAATGTAAATAGGCCAGTGGGCTACTGCTTTTGTCAGAGAGATCCTTTTGATACTTGCAGTTTATAAGTTAAAATCCTAACATAGAACAGTGAGCTATTAACTGTCATCTACTCCGCAGCAACACAAGTCACATTTTTTAATAACTTTTGATACGTTTGAGCTACAAACAATTTATTAGTTTAAATGGTCAGATCATGCTGCAGATCTTGCATTATGAGGCAAATATGGCAGAGCCATTATTATTTAGAAAACATTTGCAAACTAGGATTTTTAGCCATTCATGTTTGAAGTGCTGATGACAGAAACTCCATGGCTCGGAGACAAATGGCTTGTGCTTTTTATCGTATTTGGGGACATTCTGTGATTAGAAGTATATCCCACTTTGTGAATCCATTTTACCGTCAATAACTCATTATAACCTTAAATAATCATGTGTATCCACTGGTTGATAAAACTGGGCAGTGGAACCAAACAAATACAAAAAATAGGGATGTTTGCGCATTCTGGCCACACCTCTGGCTCCACCCACTGATCCAATCCTTGGGGTATTCCCGCCCTCTGATTCTCTGCCCACAGTTCCCCTACTTTTTTCCCCCAACTTCGACCACTGATATATTGTGGTGCCGGATTGTGGGAACACCATACCAGTACAAAGTACCATACCTATGATATTATAAATTCGAATAAACTGTTGACTAGCAGGTAGCCGACTGTACAACCTGATTAATGAGTCATTATCAACCTGTTGTTACAGCACAGGGGTCTCTGTCTGCAGAGGCACGGCTGGGCGCTCACTGTCTACACAGATTTGGGTGGTAGAAGAATAAATTGGTTATATTTAAATTCATGTTTCATGCTCGACATTTCATTTTTTAGTGTTTCTGCGATTTATGACTGGATATCCTGGTGCTCTATAAGGTAATCATTTACTATGCTTTCAAAGTTAATACAAACTAATATGTAATGAACAATGTGTTGAAAAATGCTTTGTTTTGGCCTTTCTGTCTCCCAAATTTTCTTGGGGGGGGGAGTTCAACCCCCCAAACTCCCCCTAGTATTGGTTGCTCACTGCGCTTGCTCGCTACACACCATGTGGGGGCTGGTCTCACTTTTACTTTGTTCCCTCTGATTCACTACGTGTCTATTTTTGGTGCTCTCTGAAAGAATGTCTATGGGTACATATAACTGGGTGGGTAACCTGATGTTCTTTAAGGTCATCATCTACTATTTACTGTGCTTTGAAAGTTGATACAATTTGAATACGTAATGAAAATTGTGCTGTAAAATTCACTATCATGTGACCTGGCAGCCATCTGTAATTTGAAATGTGAAGATGACACAAGGGGTGAATCTGTGGCGCTATCCTTTTTCAGACCATTTACTTCTGTCACTCCCATCAGAGTACAGGAAGGGGGGTGGGGGGCTATCTTTGGCTGCCCTTTATTGGGCATTTATGTGCTATTGAACTGAGACCTTTATTTGGAATAGCTTGTAGGAGCACCTCCCCCAGATGTCCAAGCCTGGGTGGGAGCCTCAACTACGGTGTCATTGTCACACGTCTCCACCATGGTGGAAAGCTGCCTGGCAGAAACGCATCCACCAGTTGAGTTAAATCTGGTTAAAGCGCCAGGCACGCCCTGAAATGAGGGGGAAGCCGGACTCGGAGTGGAGGAGGTCCATGCGGTAGGTCGTGAGGGGATGACACCATGAGTTACCCGCACCGGGTGACACCAACCCTAGTGACACCACTGTGCTTGCCATGTTCCACACAATCTGGTTTTGCTTTGTTCAGGTTGGTCTCTTGCTCACTTTGCCCCTGGATTCAAGCTAGCCTGGCTGATGATGGTTGATTAGCCAAAAACCGGACCCACTCCCTCCACCATCCCCTTTGGTTTTGCTTTGTTCGCCCTAAATTAGCAAGGTATGCCCAGACGTGGGTCCCTTGCTCACTTTTCCAGTGGATTCAAGCTAGCTTGGCTGAGGACGGCTGATTAGCCCGAAACCGGACCCAGGATGCTTGTTTCCAGTCCAGGGAAGAAAAGGCTTGGCAGTTCGGGCTGGACTGTTCCCATGAGTCACAGCGTCAGACTGATTTGCATATGGCCATGTCTGAACCGGGGTGGTGGAGTGAGCTAAAGAATGATGATGGATTAAATCCAGATCAGTTGACGGGGGTGAGTGCTTGCAATGTTCAACACTCTGTCCACCATCCCCTTTGGTTTTGCTTTGTTCGCCCTAAGTTGGCAGGGTATGCCCAGACGTGGGTCCCCTGCTCCCCTTTGCTAGTGGATTCAAGCTAGCTTGGCTGAGGACGGCTGATTAGCCCGAAACCGGACCCAGGATGCTTGTTTCCAGTCCAGGGAAGAAAAGGCTTGGCAGTTCGGGCTGGACTGTTCCCATGAGTCACAGCGTCAGACTGATTTGCATATGGCCATGTCTGAACTGGTGTGGCGGAGTGAGCTATAGAATGATGATGGATTAAACCCAGATCAGATGACTGGGGGTGAGTGCTTGCAATGTTCAAAGCTCCGTCCACCATCGCCTTTGGTTTTGCTTTGTAAAGTTGTAACAGATTTATTCAGGAGGGAGGGAGAGAGAGAGAGAGAGAGAGAGAGAGAGAGAGCTCTGTGAGTGTGACAGAAAGAATAAGAGAGAGAGAGAGAGAGAGAGAGAGAGAGAGAGAGAGAGAGAGAGAGAGAGAGAGAGAGAGAGAGAGAGAGAGAGAGAGAGAGAGAGAGAGAGAGAGAGAGAGATAGAGCGAGCGAGCGAGTGAGGGAGCGAGGAGGGGGGAAATTAAATGTGTCCAGTGTTACAGTTAGCGCTCTAGCGTTTCCGCTAGAGCGCTGTCGAACGCACGCAGGTTGCGCTCACGTCAAGGACGCGAGCGCGTACATATAAATAATAAACGGCAGACGAACGGCAGTTCGCGCCCAACCAGTAAACTGTGTGTGTGGTCCCTCATTGTGCTGCCGGCGAGCGAGGCCTCCCCTGGGCTCCCCAGGCTACACGAGTGCTAATCCAGGGCACTACCCCTCCCAGACAGAGGGCAGGGGTTAAACACCACACTGGCGACGAGGGGTGACCTCTCTGAACCCCCTGAAATTCCTGCTGCTAGGCATAACAGCAGCGGAGGTCTCGCCTAACGGCGCAGAGCGCTACACCTGCCCACATGCAGCGACCGACCCACCAAGTGAGTAGACGGCGATTTCTAGTCCATACCAGGGATTTTGACACCACGATGGGTGATGATGAGACGACCGGCCCTGCAGGGACACTGCCCCATTACCCCGCGTCCGGAGTACTACCTCCTTTCAGCGAAGTCGCAGACCCCACGACCGCCGCGCCGAGGTGGCAGACATAGCTGGGGAGGCTGGAAAACTACTTCGTTGGGTCCAGGGAGACTGATGGAGCGGTGAAACGCTCTCTACTACTTCACTACGCAGGGGAAGAGATCTACCTCCTGTTCAAGCACCTGCCTGACACAGGTCCCCCGACGGACAATGCAGCAGCGGTTGCGGCCTTGAACGCGCACTTTAACCCCCAGGTCAACCCTGATTACGAACACTTCAAGCTTCGCCAAGCAAAACAGCGCGAGGGAGAGTCAGTTGACGCGTTCCATGCAAGGCTGAGAGTCCTTGCAGACACGCACCTAGTCGGCGACCGGGCCAAAGAAGAAATCAGAGCACAGTTGATCTTGGGGATCAGGAGCAAGACTCTACGAGGCATGATACTTCGCAAGCCAAACATCACGATGAACGACATCCTCGTCCTGGCCCGGACTCACGACCTGTCGGCGGCACGTGCGGAGGAGATGGATCTAGCCCTTGTGAAAGGAGCAGCCAGCATGGTGGAGGTCAAAGTGGAGAAAGCAGACGCAGTCCGGAGGAAAGAACGACCACCCAAGCCCCACGACCGGCGGGGCCCCGATCCAGCCAGGTCATGCGGATACTGCGGATATGACGAACACCCCCTCAAGGCGTGCCCAGCCCGTGGGAAAACATGCACCAACTGTGGCATCGACAACCACTTCGCGTCCATCTGCCGCAGGAAGATGCAACGGAGCAGCCACAAGCGGGACAAGCCGATGAGGAAGCTAGTACGACAACTATCACACACATCCTTGTCGTCGCAGCCACGGCCCACGAGGGCACCAGTCAGGGAGTACCCTGAATCGGACACTGAGTCCGACGATGAGGGAGAAATGTACCTCGTATCGTTTACCAGAGCCCTCAAAAGCACCCGGCGACCTCAGCAACGCTGCGACATATTGATTGCCGGATCGAAAGTGAACGCTGTGATAGACACTGGCGCGTCAGTAACAGTCATGGGGGTGCAACAATACAATCGCCTCAAACCACGGCCGGAGCTCCGCCCGTCAAAGGCCAAGATCTTCGCTTATGGAAGCGACACGCCGCTTCCGCTGAAGGGCAAGATGAGGGTCGCAGTGCAGTCAGAGAAGGCAGAAATTATCATCGACATTCATGTCATCAACCAGGAAGTAGACACACGACTCAGTGGCTATGCGGCCGAAGACCTAGGACTGATCTCATTCCTCAGAGTGGTCCAGGACCGACAAGTCGACGACTTGCTAGAAGCATTTCAAGGCCTATTCTCGGGCCTAGAAAAAATCAAGAGGCCACCAGTACGACTTCACATAGACACTACAGTGCAACCAACAGCCCTCCGGCACAGGCGCATCCCGTATCACCTGCGCCCGTTGGTAGAAGAGGAACTCCGACGCCTGGAGGAACAAGGCGTTATAGAAAAGGTCACGGGACCCACACCTTGGGTGTCACCAATGGTAATAGCCGAGAAACCACGACAACCTGGGAAGATCCGGCTATGCATCGACATGCGCCTCCCAAATAAGGCCATCGCAAGGGAGAGGCACATCACGCCGACCATGGATGACATTGTCTCCGACCTGAACGGTGCCCGATGGTTCTCGAAATTGGACTTAAATGCGGGGTACCACCAACTCACCCTAGCTAAAGAAAGCCGGTACATTACCACCTTCAGTACGCACTTAGGACTACGGCGATACAAGCGCCTTAATTTCGGGATCTCATCGGCGGACGAAATATTTCAGAACACAATTAGAGACATCCTGGTCGGACTACCTGGCGTCCTGAACGTGAGTGATGACATCCTCATCTACTCCAAGACAGTCGAGGAGCACTACCGACACGTCCGGGCCACCCTCACGCGCCTCCAAGAACACGGCATCACCCTACACAGGGAGAAGTGCCAGCTGTTCCAGCAGAAGATCGAGTTCTTCGGTTACGTTTTCACAAAGGAGGGCATCCAAGTAGACCCTCGAAAGTCGCTAGCCATCAAAACTGCCGCGGCCCCAGCGTCAGTGGCAGAGGTACGCAGTTTCCTAGGGATGGCCACATACTGCGGAAGGTTCGTCCCGAATTTGGCCACCCTAGCCGAGCCCCTGAGACGCCTCACCAAGACCGACGTGGCGTGGCAGTGGACAGACGCCGAAGAGCGTGCCTTCGAGGCGATCAAAGAGGCGCTTCTAGACCAAACAACACTAGTCTACTTCGACACGACCAAGAAAACCGAAATCCTGGTGGATGCCAGCCCTGTAGGGCTGGGGGCAGTTCTAACACAAGAACAGGAACCCGGACAGTGGGCAACGCTAGCGTACGCGAGCAAGGCCCTCACTGACACGGAGAAGCGACACCCCCAGATCGAGCGGGAAGCTCTGGCGATCCGGTGGGGCTGCCGCCACTTCCATCTGTACGTGTGCGGGCACCCATTCACAGTGGTGACGGACCATCAGCCGCTGGTGCCGTTGTTCCGAGGAACAGCTCCACACCCGCCCCCACGCATAGAGCGGTGGGCCATCGGTCTGCAACAATATCAAATGAATGTAGTCTACCGGCCAGGGGCCAAAAACCCGGCAGACTTCCTGTCCCGTCACCCAGAACACGACGGTGCACCCGAGCACAGGAACACGGAGGATGACACCGAGGAACACCTCGACATGGTGGCGGCCTTGACATGCCCCAGGGCCATTACGCTTGGAGAACTCCGAGAAGTAGCCGACCAAGACCCCGTGATAGTCAAGGTCAAGAATACCATCCTCGAGGGAAACTGGCAATCGTTTCTACAAACGGCGAACTCGTGGGCCAGTGGAGACCGAGAGGATCTTCAACACATGTGGAGGGTACGACACGAGCTGAGTGTGACCAGAGGGGGACTCCTTCTAAGAGGGTCCCGGATCGTCATTCCAGGAGCACTCCGGACAAGAGCGACCCAGTTAGCACACAAGGGGCACCAAGGTACAGAGAAAATGAAAGCCCGGATGAGGGAGAAGGTCTGGTTCCCGGGGATGGACGACTACGTCACCGACACCGTCCGCAGCTGCCAGTCATGCCAGCTAACAGGAGAAGCCCAACCACCGGCGCCCATCATGACTGAAGAGCACATGCACGCCCCCTGGGAGAAGATCAGCGTGGACTTTGGGAGCCTACCCGATGGGCGAGTCACCCTCGTCATCATGGACAGCTATTCGAAGTACCCTATTGCAGAAGCCCTACCGTCCACCGCGTTTGTCCATGTGAAACCTGCCCTGGAGAAGGTATTCGGGATGTTCGGGTACCCCGAGGAACTGCGGAGTGACAATGGACCCCCATTCCAAGGGCACGAGTTCGAAGCACTCTTGAGGACACACGGCGTCAGACACAGGCGCATCACCCCGCAATGGCCCCAAGCCAACGGGGAAGTGGAGCGCTTTATGCGCACCATCAATAAGGTACTACGCATCGCGGTGTCCGAACAACTAGACCCTGAGCAAGAACTACAGCGATTCCTAGGGGAATACCGCAGCACTCCCCACTGCTCCACCCGACAAGCCCCCTGGGCGCTGATGTTCCAAGGGGCTTGCAGGGATGGGTTACCAGTAGCCCCAGACTGGGTGGCACCACCTTTCAGTGAAGAAGAAGCGTTCCGAAGGCGCCAAAGGAGGAACGACAGAGTCAGTGAGGCTCGGAGGGCCGTAACCCGAGAAGTTCAAGCAGGTGACACAGTGGTCCTCAAAGAGCGCCGGCCAGGAGGAAAATTTAAAACTCGATATGAAAAGGGATACTGGAGAGTGATCGACCGCCGAGGGACCATGGTGACAGCGCGTCGAGGGAGAGACCTGGTCACCCGGAACATATCATGGTTCAAGGTGGTGAGGAGGCCCGCAGATAACCCCGAGCCAGCAGATCTCGACGTGGACCACGACGGGGGCGACGACTCAGGGGACACACCCTGCTCCGACCCACGGAGCCACAGAGACTCTGAGCCAGGTGGCGCCGATGGCACTGGAGGTGGGCCAGGGCAAGAAGTACCACCGGAAACCTCGGCCCCAGGCGCCCGGAGGGCCACCAGGTATGAGCTGAGAGAGAACCCCAGGCCCAGCAGTCGGCTGAGAGACTTTGCGTGCCAAGTAAGTGACGCAGCGAAATAAATAAAAGAACTGTTGTCAAGGACTGAGTTGAGAAGGGATGTTACAGTTAGTGCTCTAGCGTTTCCGCTAGAGTGCTGTCGAACGCGCGCAGGTTGCGCTCACGTCAAGGACGTGAGCGCGTACATATAAATAATAAACGGGCGGACGAACGGCAGTTCGCGCCCAACCAGTAAACTGTGTGTGTGGTCCCTCATTGTGCTGCCGGCGAGCGAGGCCTCCCCTGGGCTCCCCAGGCTACGCGAGTGCTAATCCAGGGCACTACCCCTCCCAGACAGAGGGCAGGGGTTAACACCACATCCAGCAAGCAGTAGGTGCAGTACCATCTGCCGTCACTGGAGGGAAGGCTGCCTGAAACCAAACGGCTTTTTAAATTTGCATACCCAGAAGCCACTGCAAAGCCACACTCACTTCCGTTTAAATTGTCATGGGCAAATCAGTCTTTTTTGCTTTGAAAATTTGAAATATTTTATGTATGTGCCTGTTTTACCAAGGCAGCGTTCAATATTACACCCATAGTATAATTACCTTAGTCACCATAAGTTTTTGTAGGTTATATTTCTAATATCAGTGTCACGAATCACGTAGTGAGGTAGCAAGTTTTACAGAATAACTGCTGTTGAAGATCATGCGCACTTCGTGTGGTCATGAAAATCAACACTTAATAATTTAATTTTTGAAGGATCTTTGTTCCAATGGGATCCAAATAAAGGTTACATGTTAGAAATGAAGCGCTTCCTACGTTGGAGATGCTCCGACGTGTTTGGCGTGACTTCATGGTATCCTGAGGGAATCAGTTCCAGCGTTACTCCAGGCGCTGTGGGTAAGGCCCTACCGCCTGGTTCAAGGAGTCGAAGGTGTCGCGGCGCCATGGGTTAGGATTTAGGAGCGCCTCGTGAGGAAGCGGTCGGTGCGAGGCTCCTTCTAGCCGCTAGAGGTCAGGCTTCTCCAGAATGAACACGCAGCGTCACCGGCAATTTTAAATGATTGCGCACAGATATTGTTGCGCACAGATATTGTAGTCGGTGCTTTAAATGGGAAGAAATAAGTGCAGGTACTCTACAAAATAGAGGTGTGGCAAATGGGCGGGCGGGGATAAGGGCAACATATGATCATAATGACTTTTGTACGAGTTGCAGCACATTTTAAAGCACACAAGAAATGCGTTTATGTCAATAAAACAGATTAACTCATTACACATAATAAAGCCATGATAGCACTTTCACCGGAATCGTTGCTGTGCACTTGATTGACAGTGCAGGGTCTGTCTAGAGATCCTGTCCAGTTAATCACAGCGTCACAAAAGCCATCTCAAACCAGGGCACAAGTCCTAAAGAACAGACAGGAAATGAGGTCACGAAAGGTGGCTTACACCATAAAGACTCATTGCCTCCCCTCGCGCACCCCTTAGATATGATTGCATCAGAGAAGCCCGCGTGTGAGCAGCGTTCTGAATGAGCTCCGATCTCGCCCTAGTGAGGCCAAAGAATGAATGTGGCTCCATTTGCTCCAGTTATTGAGCTCCCGGTAAAATAAGTGGGGGAACGCCATCCACCCGCGTGGTACCCTGACTCGAGCCCTGTCTCAAACCCCTGCAGTTTGGGGACATTCAAATGGGCGCTGCAACGCTGCCAAAGGCTCATTACAACCTCCTCGGAAGCAGAGCGGCATCTGCCCTGCACTGGAGGAAAACATAACCTGCGCCGGCCGTGCCGTGGATCAGAGTACCGGTACTGTCTCTGTCTACAGAGAAGTGCCGGTACTGATGGGGAAAAAAATCGGAAGTGCCGGTACGGTACTATGGGGCATATTATCAAGGACGGCGTTAAAAATTATCGCCGGTTTAGCGGCAGAAAACCGCCGCTAAACCGGCGATAATGGGCTTGTTAATATGCTCTATGGAATTCGCATAGGAGTCCATGTTCTGGTTTGAACATGGGCTTCTATGGGAATTCCAAACGAAAGTGCACGAGGAGTGAATCCTTCTGCTGGTGCGAGCACTGTTACAGGAGCAAATGAACTGCTATCAACCAGTTTTCACGAGTAATCCTTTATCAATCACTTATGAGACAAGTATTCAACATCTTCAATATTTATTCTCAAATGTAGTGCATTAATTTTATGCAGAAATAATTCTTCGAATTCAAGTGATGCTAGAAGCCATTCTTTAGTCATCCAAATACGACATCAATCAATCCAAACCCAATGCATTTCGGGTCCCATCAATACCCTTCGTCAGGGGTCATGTATCAATGCTGTAATTCAAAAACAAAAAAGGCAATTTGTCTATCAGTCCTCGATAACTGCTATCATACTAAACTTGTGGTATAACGGAACTATATGGAATAAGGCGAGCTCTTAGTTGATAAATACGAAGAACAAAGATCGTGCAACTCAATCTCACCGAAAACCTCGTGAACGCGTGAAAACTCCCAGTAAAAAGGAAAAAGGAAAAGGTGCGAACGTCACTTGCATTAGGTGCTAATGACAATGATGCAAGGCATATAACAGAAAACATGGATAGCAGTGCCAATGAAAATAGCCAAAACTATACGAGTCTGTAACGATAGTGCAAGAGTACGTGTCTGGATGCAAAAAGTGCTCGCAGTAAACCATAGCGTGATAAAAAAATTACCCAAACTTCCACGAAAAGTATTGAAGAGTGAAGATGACGGATAGTTCAAACTCACCGAATTCAGTAGTTGTACGTGGCTTACTCAGCCAAGGGTGCGTGAGTGACGTAAGCGACGTGTTTATTTAAACTAACTGGGAAAATAGAAAAAGGATCATGGTACCTGATCCTAGAAATCGAAGACGGTGCACTCAAAGGTGAAAGTAAACAATAGAAATAGAAAAAATAACTCTATTTCGAATGGTGATCTATTTCGAGAACCAGAATAGCAGAAAGCTGCAATACAAAGAAACAGATACAAGAGGACATAAAAATTAAAAAGCAAACATACAGCAGCCTGTTAAATATGTACTCTAATGCAATGTAAATACATACACTCTAATGCAGTGTGCAAAAACAAATACATGAAAAAATCAATGATAAAAATAAAAAAAAATAAAACTGCAATCATGATAGAAACCAATCGCTCTCAAACCATGAAAATCAATAAGCTTTACAAAAAACAGCTATATTCAATTCGATCGTTCATCCCCAGTCGTTGTAGCGATTGTAATTTTTTGGTCCAGACAAAAATTCAGAGCGCGCTAATGATTTAAAGGGATCTGTGTCTTTTGTGGGGTTTTGTGCTTCCAAAATTGTGAAACGTAGTTGCGCTATGTTATGTCTAGCTTCCTTCCCGTGTAGCGCTACTGTTGACTTTTCATTATTGGTATGGATATTGCTTTTGTGTTCTCCTATACGGATTTTCACTTTTCTTTCTGTCCTACCCACATAGATTTTGTCGCAGGGACATTTCAAAGCATAAATCACATTCAAAGTGTCACAATTGTTGCATGAACGCGCGGACAGCCGCTTGTACTTGTGCTCTGCTTTGCATTACCACTTTAAAAACTGTATTTGAAAACTGTAACCTTTTTAATACGAGGTAGAAACTCACTGAGAAGTTGTCTCCTTTGATTTCTCTCGGCGCTCACCTCCTCGCTCTCACCGTCTCTTATTCTCACTCCCCTCCCCAGGCCCCAGCCTATCGGCCGCAAGGAGGAGGAGCTTAAGGGCGGGGCTCAGCATAAAATACTGGTGGGAGCGCGGGAAAGGGAATTGTTGCCTGAACGCGCGGACAGCCGCTTGTACTTGTGCTATGCTTTGCATTACCACTTTAAAAACTGTATTTTAAAACTGTAACCTTTTTAATACGAGGTAGAAACTCACTGAGAAGTTGTCTCCTTTGATTTCTCTCGGCGCTCGCCTCCTCGCTCTCGCCGTTTCTTATTCTCACTCCCCTCCCCAGGCCCCAGCCTATCGGCCGCAAGGAGGAGGAGCTTAAGGGCGGGGCTTAGCATAACATGCCTGCAGCAACGCGTACTCGCAGCGGACGCGCGCAGCGGGCGCGCCAAAGGCGCGCCTAAGGCAAGCCTGTCTGCGCCCGTCTGCGCCCGTCTGCGCCTGCCCGGGCCCAAGGGCCACAGATTCTGGTCAAATAACCACGTACACCTCTAACTTTCTGCGCTCGCTAGTCACTTGCAGCTCTTCCCTCACTTATTCTTGTGAAAACAACTTGAAGGAGCTCAACCTATTTGTTCAAACCCCCCACCATGCCCCCCCCATCCACAGCCCCTCAACTGCCACCACCCATCTTCACAAAATCAGCAGGCAGACCGCCCTGAACATACTTTACTTAAACACTCGCTCATTGGTTAAACACCAATTGGACATTTTCTTGCTACTTAGTCTCAAAAAACCAGACTTCTGATTACGGAAACATGGCTTACCCAGGATTCTGCTCCCGACATCTTAGCAGCCCTCCCCTCGCAATACTACATACTTACAGCCAACCGTCCCTCGGGGAAAAGTGGTGGCGTAGTCGCCGCCATCATCCATAAAGATCACGTTTTTACCACCGTCACCCCCCTGACCCTCCCAGGAGTGGAGAATTTAGTGATTCAGCTTGAGGCCACTACTGGTTCAATTGTCTTGGTCCTACTGTATCGTCCTCCATCTGCCATGCCCACCTTCCCTTCAGCCCTCAGCGAACAAATGACCAATCTTCTCACCAATCACGGAAGTATTTTACTCATTGGCGACATGAACTATTGGTTCAATGACGCCCGGGTGGTCCCCACGCCGCGGAACTGTCAGAACTGTTTGTCAGCCTGAATCTCATCCAACATGTTTCCACACCCACCCACGTCAAAGGACACATCCTCGACCAAATTTGGCCCTCAAACCTCACTCTCTCTGCCCTCACGGTTGCACCCTGCATCTGGTCTGATCATAACCTTATTAACTTCACTATCACCACTATTCCCAACCAGCACTTGCCCCCCACTGCCGGTGGTATATCCAGGAGATGGAGCTCCTTTGACAAATCCGGCTTCATTAACTTCTTAGCTAGGTCTATGCCCCCTCTCAACCCTGATGTTGAGGTCATGGACTCCGCTATAACTGATTGGCTACTTAAGGCCTGTGATCTCCATGCTCCTCTTACCAAATTCACCCGTTCCCGCCATTCTGATGCTCATAAGTGTTTTTCTGCTGAGCTCAAAAAACAGAAACTTGAGCTACGGCAAAAAGAAAGGAAATGGAGACTACACTACGGCTTGGAGGACAAACTCCTTTTCTCCTCAGCCCTTACGGATTATAAAAATGCCATTCGGGAAGCTAAAGCCACATACTTTTCCGCCAAAATCCTGAATGCTCAAAACAAATCTAAAGAGATTTTCTCTATAATTAACGATTTATGCAATTCTGATCGTATTCTCCCCGCTCAGTCACCTACTCAGGAGCTTTGCAACTCGCTGAACTCCTACTTCCTGGATAAAATCTCCATCATAAAAGCCAGTATCCCGCCCAACGTTGCCCAGACATTGTGGATTCTAGCACTACCTGCCCTTTTACTCTCGATCGTCTCCCCGCTTTATGCCCCCTGACCCTATCGGCACTGCTGTCTCGAGTCAAATCCGGCTCCCCCAATGATCACTGCCCCCGTCATATTTTAAAGGAGGTTCTATCTCACTTCCCTCACGGTGTGCTTTCTTTCCTTAACGAATCCCTATCTCAAGGTAAGGTCCCCTCTGCTTTTAAGAAGGCTATAGTGGTGCCACTATTAAAATAACCTGGAGCTGACCCCCTCAACCACTCTAATTATCGCCCCACATCTCTGCTTCCTTACCTAGCAAAGATCCTTGAGGCTCATATCACCAAGTCTCTATCCAATTTTATTGAGCTATCCGACCACCTGGAACCCAACCAAGCCGGTTTCCGCCCTGCACACTCTACCGAATCGGTTATCCTTGCCGTGTTAGACACCTTACGATCCAATGCAGACAATGGCATCCATCAGGCCCTCGTCCTCCTTGATCTGTCCGCTGCGTTTGACACGGTGGACCATCACATCCTCCTGTCCCGTGTCAAACAGGCGGGCATACAAGGCTCCGCATTTAACTGGATCAAGTCATTCCTTGAGGACAGAACGCAGGTTGCCCGCCTCGGCCCTTTCCCCGCACCTATGATGGACTCTCCATGCTGGGTTCCTCAGGGATCTTCCCTCTCCCCCCTCTTATTTAATCTTTACCTCAGACCCCTCATCAGTTCCCTAAAACATATGAAGGTCACCACATTTAACTATGCAGACGACCTCCAGCTCGTCTTCACGCTCAATGGACCTAACTCTGTCTCCGATTTTCAGGCCACCATGCTCCACATTCAGCGCTGGATGAACTTTAACCACCTTAAACTTAATCCCGGCAAAACCGAACTAATCTTGCCGGGAAACAGCGCAACCACATGGGGCCCTCATTTCTGGCCTCCCGATCTCGGACCACCCCCCACTCCCTCCCCCTCAGTGAAAAGCCTAGGAGTGACACTTAATTCCGATCTCTCGCTTAGAGGTCAGGTAGGGTCAGTGGTTTCCTCATGCGTTTTCCAACTCAGGGAAATCAGGAAAATAGCTTACCTTCTCACCCCCTCGGCCCTCACTCAGGCAGTCATAGCTCTAGTTTTATCGCGCCTTGACTTTTCCAACTCGATCTACCTTGGCTTGCCCATTTATCTGCTCAAACGTCTTCAAATGGTACAAAACCAGGCAGCCAGGCTTATTTTTAATCAACCTAAATGGCACTCCGCCAGGCCCCTGTTGGCTAAATTGCACTGGCTCCCAGTCGCCCAACGTGCTGCCTTCAAGACCGGGTGTCTCCTCTTCAAGGCCTTGTACTGTAGGAGCCCCAAATTCCTCAGCACCGCATCATGAAATACACCCCTAGTCGCACCCTTCGGTCCGGCAACCTGCGGTTGCTCGCCATCCCGACTATTAAACTTAAACGTCAAGGAGGGCTCAAATTCTCCTACCTTGCTCCCTGTTTTTGGAACTCACTGCCCTTAGACATCAGAACACAGGACAACCTCATGGGCTTTAGGAAAGTCCTCAAAACACAGCTGTTTGCACTATCTTACAACTAGCCTTCCTGCCGTGTCACCTGCCCTCAACTCAGCGCCATGAAACCTTCTGGTGTAGGCGCGCTTTACAAATTCTTCATAACATAACATAACATAACATAACAGGTGCTGGAGTGTCGCAATTTGATTTTGTATCCTTTTCTGGGATGGGTAAAGTGATCTCCTATCATCACATTGTTGCAATGTACGCAATTCATACATTTTTGCATGCCTTTAAAAATTCTTTTAGGACCAGTGGATCCTTTTGACAACAGTTCTTTAAGATTCTTTGAACGTTGCATAGCAAAAATTGGACGTTGCGTGAATATATGAAGTTGAGATCTGGTTCAGTTTGTATGATATCCCAATGTTTCATTATGATGGATTTAATCGTAGAAGCTTGTGTGGAGTGTTTCAGTACGCACACTTCTCGATTGGTTTGTGATTTCTCTGTGCGTTTTAAAAGACTAGTGCGGTCCATGCCTGCAAGTCTTTGTTTCGTCTTTTCAAGGATATGCTCTGGATAACCTCTCTTACGGAATCTATCTGTGAATCTGTGAATGATATCCGCTGTATCTTGTGGGTCAGAAGTGATTCTTTTAGTCGAATGAATTGAGAGTAAGGTAAATGTTTTTTTAGTGTAGGTTGATGAAAGCTGTCAAAGTGAAGACAATTCTTTCTGTCAGTTGCCTTAATGAACACATTGGTTTTAATGGTGCCTTGGTCAATTTGAATGAGTACATCTAAAAAATTGATGCTAAATTTGTTGATTTGATGAGTGAATTTAATACGGTTGTGTACGTGATTGAGATCCAAAATGTTCCTTTCTAAAACACTGGGGTCACCTCCTCTCCAAATGATCAGAATATCATCGATGTACTGTTTAAACAAAATCAAATGCTGAATCCATGCTTTATTGTTCAAAATATGATCATGTTCAAGTTTGGGCATGAAATATTGGCATATGAACGTCCCCCAGTAAAACCCATAGAAGTTCCATTGTTTTGGGCGTAGAAGACCCCCTGCCATTCAAAATAACTGTGGAATAATGCAAAATGTAACAATTCCAAAAGAAACACCTTTTCAGCTTTGATGTTGTTATGATTCAATAGAGCCCATTCAATAGCATCTAATCCATCGGCATGTGGAATAGGCCTGGGCTAAAATTCAGTTCAGCTCGTGGAAAGTGCGATAATTTGACATTTTCGCGTTCCGCGGAGAGCGCGAAAATGTCCAAATTTCCGCATTCCGCATTTTACTGGAATTTTTTTTATTGCTCGCTCTGTAAAATAATACATTCTCGCGCGCGATCGCCTAACCTGAATCCCCGCGTTCGCCGACAAGTTTTCCCGATCCGGTCGCGTTCTCCACGAGATGTTGGATTGTTGGTAGCCATTTGCGCTGTCTTGCGACAGTTCGCGCCCGCAGTAATGTCATTGGTCGCGTTATCACGTCTTTCTTCTCACGATCATGCACCGCGAGACAAGTGAAAACAAGATGGCTGCGCCCGCGAGCAACCGCATGGGTAAGTTGGCGAGACACGACCACGCAGAAAATACAGCGAACAGGCGGGGAAAATACTTCCGCATCTTCGCGATATTTCCGCGATGTTTGCGGAGATTTTTTACATTTTCGCGATAATTTGCGAAAGTGACTTTCGCAAATTCCGGCCACCCCTAATGTGGAATAGAGGTATAAAGAGCAGTAACATCCACAGTGCATAAATACCGCTCATTGATGTGATTGAGGTCGAGACCCTGTAAAAGATTTAGAAGGGTAGTGGTGTCTTTTATGTAAGATTCTTGTTGTTGTACAATCGGTTGTAAAAAGTAATCAAGATATTTGCCAATGGGTTCAGACAGTGAGCCGCATGCTGAGACTATGGGACGAAAAGGTGGTTTTTCCAAATTTTTATGAATTTTTGGTAACATGTATAATTTAGGCCGTCTTGGATATGTAGTATATAAAAACTTCTTGGTTTTCTGATTGATCCAGCCCATCTCTTCTGCCCGTGTGAGAATCTGATTAAGAAGACTCTGATAACTAACGGTGGGATCTTGGTCTAATTTGGTATACGTGTCACTATCGGTGATGTGTTGCATCACACTTTGATCATAAAATTCCTAGTCTAAAACAACTAAAGCTCCCCCTTTGTCAGCTTTAGAAAAAGTCAATAGCTGATTATTGGCCAGTTGTCTGAGAGTACTCCAATCGTTAGCACTGAAGTTTTGTTTAGTCCTCTTTCGGAAATTGATTTTAATCATATTTGCTTTAACCAATCTTTCAAAACTGTCGATAGGCTTATGGGATATTGGTGAGCAAAAATAACTTTTGGGTTTAAACTCTTTTAGTTGACTTTCCTCCATAGATGGCATAGGAGATTCAATGGTACTGAAAAAATACTTTAATCTTAAGATTCTGACGAACTTAAAGAAAGCGATTTCAGTCTCTGCGATGTTGCTGTGATAAGTCGGTACATACGATGTACCTTTATTCAATACTGCAATTTGAGCTTTAGATAGATCAACCTTAGAAATGTTAACAACTAAGTTGCTCTCGTCTTGCTGCGGAGAGATCTCTTGTCTAGTTCGCTCTCTTGTTCTTTTCCTTTTGCCCCTCCTTGTTTGAATAGATTTTTCTGGTTGATGATTTGCCGCAGGACTGGTGGCCAAAAAAGACGACTTCTTAGTATGTGTGCTTCCTGACGTGCTTGCTTGAGTATCTGCGATTATTTCGGATCTATTGACTGGAGGTCGATTTTGAGCCAGTTCTGTGTCTAATACGACACTTTCTTTGGAGGAACCTGCTTTGTGTGGTCTTTTCCATCTCCATAGATTATAAACCTCTGCCCACGTATAAACCTCATCGAGTTTATAATCAATCGTGTCGCAACAAAACTTCTTAATTTTTCTCTCATGTATTTCCTTAGCATAATTGTCAAGCTTTTCGTTGAGATCTTGTAAAAGTTGATTCCAATTTTCAGTGTCTTTTTTTGATAGTTCTTCTTTTATGGTAGTTATTTCAACTTCAAGGGCTTTTAAGATGTTAGAAAGTTCTTCAACTATTAAAAGAATAAGGTCTAATGAACATTTGTTCAAAATCTGGTACCATCTTTCCATGAATTCTTTATTCGTTTTGCAAAGCATGAGTTTCAAGGCAATCCGTAAACCTCTGGGGATTCTTTTAGCTTTATGATACTGGATGAGAGTGGTAGCGTGTAGTCTCTGGTTAATCTCTTTCCGACCGAGATATTCAAGTTGTTTTATGAGTTGCGTAGTGGTAGATATATGAGGACCGAAGAGTCTTGCCTCTTGTACTAGATCGTAAATTTCAGAGGCTGCTTCAGAAGAAAATGCTAACGTATCAGCTTTATTGGACGTAAGGGAAGCGATTTCTTCAAACGACATGTTGATCAGTGGTGCTACGTTGGTGCCTGTGGACTAAAACTGTAGAAATACTGATTAGATGCCAACGTGCACACGTTATTTGTAATGTTTTCAATCTTATAATACGTTAATAATGGTGTGCTTCAAACACCATGGCGCCTGTCCAAGGCGTCGTTAGGGTGACATCCAAACAAAAGTGCAAGAGGAGGGAATCCTTCTGCTGGTGAGAGCACTGTTAAAAAAGCAAATGAACTGCTATCAACCAGTTTTCACGAGTAATCCTTTATCAATCACTTATGAGACAAGTATTCAATATCTTCAATATTTATTCTCAAATGTAGTGCATTAATTTTATGCAGAAATAATACTTCGAATTCAAGTGATGCTAGAAGCCATTCTTTAGTCATCCAAATACGACATCAATCAATCCAAACCCAATGCATTTCGGGTCCCATCGAGACCCTTCGTCAGGGGTCATGTATCAATGCACTTTCGTTTGGATGTCACACTAACGACGCCTTGGACAGGCGCCATGGTGTTTGAAGCACACCATTATTAACGTCTTATAAGATTGAAAACACTACAAATAACGTGTGCACGTTGGCATCTAATCAGTACTTCTATGGAAATTCTACCGGGCATATTATCAAGCCCATTATCGTCGGTTTAGCGGCAGTTTTCTCCCGCTAAACCGGTGATAACGTTAACGCCGTCCTTGATAATATGCCTCTTAGTACCTGTAAGTTCCGGTCCATTTAAAGCACTGGTTGGGTGACCAGAGCTCTCTCTACAGTACTCCACTGGCTCCTAGTCAGAGCCTCTGGCACTGCAGTGTAGTGTCTGGTAGACTTTATTTGGGGACCCCCCCATCTTGGGGTGAGAGGTGGGGGGTCCCCAGAGCCGGAGGTACATGTTTAGGGGGGCCTGGCCCCATAGAATAACTACAGAAGGGTTTCAGTTTTCCATGTTTGACATTGGTTTTGTTCCCCATAGTATCTTTGTTAATTAAAGGCACAATATGGTGAGATTTAAAAGAATGCAGTATATTTTGCAGTTTTTCTAAAGTGTTACTATTTTCTACATTTACCACGAATATTGATAATGAATAGGAAATGGTACCTTTTAAAGTACAGTGACAAGGAAGACTAGGAAATGTTCATGAAATCTGTGTTAAATAGTATTTTCCACGGACTTATATCCAGTATAATTGCAGGAAACTAAATAGTGCATAAATGCAATCATGCTTGGGCCTGTGTACCCTCCCTCAAGACACCTTGGAGGAAAAGTATGGCAAATCAAGCATTTCTAAGTACATTTTCTAAAAACCATTAACAATCATTGAGTGGGTTTTTAAGGCCGTTCTAAACCATCTTCACCAAGAGAGACCTCAATGGAACAGCCAGTACGAGAGATAGACAAGGTCAGCATAGGATGTTGGGGGAGCATGGGCATAGCTGAGGAAGTGCGTGTGATGAAAAGCCCCTCTAATACTTGAACAGCAGGAACTTGCCAGGCAGCTGCCCAGTCATCATCTCAGAGCCTTGTGCCCAGTACTTAATTTGTGCAGTTGGTTTCAGGTCGCAGGCACCGGCACTTATCTTTCACCATCATTTTCTGATCCAGACCAAAAGCAAGACTGGCAGAAAAGAAAGAAAGAAGAAGGAATAGGAATATTGGAAAATGATGACAAAGACAGAACACAGGGACAAAAAAGATCTTGCAAGAGTAAGAAAAAGAGGCAGGAAGTGTAGGATGGTGGAAGAGAGAGGCATGCGGTGGAATCAAGACTTGACAGGCTTAGTATCCAATAACCTCCACATGCAGCAGGCCTGGCCTGATTGAAGCCCCACTGGACTATGACAGTAGAAAGCATGTCTCTTCACTATTTCTAGAAACCTAAGTACTCAATTTACCAGACAGAGAATGGGGTTATTTTAGGCAGCACTGGGGGTCATCTCTGACAGGCTGTCATATTATCTCAAAAAAGGTTAGGAGGTATTGCTGATGATCAACGCTTGCCAACATTATGCCTTCCTGGTGCTGTTAAAGAATGCTGTATACATGTGATCACAGACTTGATTGAATGTCTATAGCGCGAGTGTTTGTGGTCTTTGGCATGTCTCCATATATTTGTATCCATGCATTAGTGCATCTCTGTCAGTGAACTTGCGTACGTTTTAGTACCTGTGTCAGTGCCTCTGTGTCCGTGTAGCTCTATTTCCCAACTGTGAGTGCTTGTGTCAACATTTGGGGTCAGATTTACAAGAATGTGACGCATCTGTACAGATGCGTCACTTTCCCTGCGCCCCCCTTAGAAACCCTTGCGCCACCATAGATGCGCCGTATTGACAATACGGCGCACTATGGTGCAAGGATTGAAAGATGCGTCAGAAATTCTGACATATCTGTTGGCGGAAAAGTCACGCATTGCTGGAGTCGTGTTGCAAGCACGACGCAACTCCAGCAATTCGTGTTGAGGCCTATTTCCACTACACTGCGTCACTACTTACGCCTGCTTGAAGCAGGCGTAAGGTTTTGACGCAGTGGCGTCCTAAAAGTGGCGCAATTAAATCTTGTAGATTTTACTGAATCAGTTTTACGAGGCCTTTCTGCGTGGTAACGCCCACCCTGCATACATTATACCTGAGGCAGGTATAATGTGACGCAGGGCTTTACAACGTGATGCATCTCCCTAGATGCGTCACGTTGTAAATAGACCGCATTGTTTGCGCCGCTGTTGCGTCAAAAAAGTGACAATTGCAGCGCTAAAGTCACGCAAGGGGCTTGTAAATCTACCCCTTGGATTTTAGTGTAAGTCTGTCATTCATTATCTCCATATCGGTGTCCAAATGTCAAAATTCCCAGTCCAGTGGTGGTTCCCCCATGTTTCCCTTTGATTGCCTTTGATCCCTGCATCAGTTTTCCAGCGGTAATATGCCCATCATTTTCCAAGTGTCACATTTCCAGTGTCAGTGCCGCACAATATCTGTGGCTGTGTCTCAGTGGCAGTGATGGACTGCTCTATTGCTGTGAAAGTGTTCCATTGTCAGCATTATCCCTTTGTTTCTATGTCAATACATTCCTCGCAGTGTGCTTGTGTTGGTGTTCCAGTGTCGAGCTACATGCAAGTTTCCCTGTGTTAGTGCTTGAGTGCCAAAGACCAAGTGTCACTACGTCCATGCTTGTTTCTCATGTCCTCTTTGCATGTAGCATCTATGACTCAGTATCCCAATGCTGGCACCCTTGTGTACTTACCTCAGCATTAGAGTTTGTGGATTTATTAGTGTTCCTGGGTTAGTGGTCCCATGTCACTGTTACTGCATACGTGTCCCTTTATTTCTCTCCCATCATAAGTGTTCCAGTGTCAATGTCAATGTACCTATTTCCCCATCTACCCATGTCCCAGTGGCAGTGCCCTCACACCAGTGTCCCAGCGTCATTGTCTCCCGGTCAGTGTTTCTGTGTCATTGTCCATGTGCCCATGTCAGTATCTTAATTCCAATGTAACTTGTTAGTTTCAGTGCCTTGGTGTCAGTGTTCACTTTTCCTAGTGTCTGTCTCTGTACCCAAACAGTGTCTCTGGGCAGTAACCCCTTAGCAGTGTTGCATTGCCCAATGTCCAGGTCATTGTCACAGTGTAAATTTCAGGGTCTATGACCCTATGTATGTGTCCCCATCATAGTTCCCTCTAACCTACGCGCTCAAGCGGGCGCGCCCAATGTTTTTTCCTCCGCGCATTGAGCGTGATGCAGCGCGCACCTTCCCGAACTCTGGCTGCCATGAAATGCTTCGGTGAAGAGTCTGAAGTGACTCCTCCTTTCTATTTGCTGAGCAGTGAGGAAGGCGCGCGTTGTCAATCCGATAGGATGTGTTCTGCTGATACGCCAGGTTTTAGAGCCCGGGGACTAAGGTGATGTATATCCATTCCACCGCTAGCCAGCAGTTCTTCTGTGCATGGGGACCGGGCCTGGAGGTGTCTGCTATCCAGTCACTGTGCATAAAAGAAGTGTCTTAGAGCGGCTTGTGTTTGTAGGAAGCTATCAGTGATGATGCTGCCGCACAGATCATGAGCTGTGAAATGCCGCGTTCGGGACGGTGCTTCTTTTTATTTCGAGAGACCATTGAGAGGAATGTGAACACCTGCAGTGGAGCTCGGCCCTAACTCAGCAGTTGAGGGCGAGCGGATCCAAGGCCTGGATAGCAGACGGGCAAGTTTAGTATTCATTGCTTAATGAGTCTGTCTTTTTTGCAGTTTTATATATAGAGAACCCAACCAAAGGTAACGGTGTGCTTTACACGAGGATCAGTTACAATACAAAAGGTCATTTATTGTAGGCACGGAGAGATTATGGGGCATATTAACAAGGAACAGGGAAAATTAACGCTAAGGGCGCTTAGCGTTAATTTTTTTAACGCCCGCTATCGCTGGATAATATCGCCTAGTTATCGCGTTATTAAGAACGCTAACCACCTAGGCGATAAAAAATCCAGCGATAGCGGCATAATGGGAGGTTATCGCTGGTAATGCAGCGATAAAACTACAAGGACAGGGATATCCTTGTTGATAGCCCATGGTGGGTTTAGCCATGTAATCCACCTCCCATTGGATTACATGGTTTAGTCTGAAAATTAGCAGACGTAAAAAAGCAGCGTTAACCGTGGTTAGCGCTGCTTTTTTTGTCTCCAACAGAGTTAGCGTGAAGCTTGATAATAGGAGAAATGTCGCTTAGTGACATTTCTTCTATTATTTTGCCCTGGAACGCCCACTTTGCATCTCATTAGAGATGCAAAGAGAAGCGTAGTGAAAAAGGGTGCTAACATGCGATTTTGCATGTTAGCACCCTGTTGATAGGGCAATATTTTTATCTCCACTTCTTTGGCTTTTTTTTTTTTTTTTAACATTATTTACTAAATTTATCATAACAATACAAGACACGTCGTGGCATCAGAATAAACATGCTTAAATGCATACATATACAGTTTGAGTGGAGAAATGACGTTGCCAAAACGAAAGAACAAAAAAAAGGAACCAAAACCGTAAATAAATAAATACGTAAAGAAAAGAAATAAAAGAAGAAAAAGGAAAAAACAATATTAGGACTCATTAATAACAGTTAGAAATTTCTAATTTCTTGAACCATTCCTCAAAAGGGGCCCATATCCTAGAGACAAACTCCCTCCTTCTTCTGCCCCTTAATAGATACTCTGAGGATTCCAAGTTATACAAAGCTAACATCCTAGCTCTCCAGTTCAAAAATGTAGGAGCTTCCACACTTAACCACTGGGATGTAATGCATAACCGAATCATTGCCATCGCTATAAATAGGAAGGCAACCATATGTCTGGGTCTTCCAATAGTATCAACAGACTCACATCCCATTATAACCAGCTCTGAGGAAATCACAACCGGCATATCCAACACCTTATTTATAAAAACTTCAATGTCAGAGAGAAAATCCCTCAGATTTGGACATGAATGGAACATGTGGATTGAGTCGGCCGCTTGGAGACAGCACCTGGAGCAACAATCTCCCTTCTGCCCCCCCCCCCATTGTGCAATTTTCGCCGGCGTATAGTATAAATCAAACATTGCCATGTAGCTTTGATTTCGTAAACTGCCTGAAACGAGAATATAATTAGCTAATTCTAACGCGGGCCTTAGATCCACACCTAACTTACACAATTTCCCCGTCCACTTGACATTTTGTAAATCCAGATCATCCGGAAGGGATGAAAGAAGATATTGATAAAAAGTACCTATTTTAGCCCTCCTTTGAGTCAATTCAATTAAGACTACCTTATCAAATATTGCGGGGGTATTGTGGTAATATTTACCAACAAAACTCCTGATTTGGAGATATTTAAACAATCTTACGTCTGTATATGAGATTTTTCCTTTAAAAAAGAAAAAGGAGATATGTGCCCACCTGAGCAAAGGTCACCTATAACTTTCGCACCCAAACTCTGCCATTTGAAAGTAACTTGATCCTGAAAGATAGGAGGTAGAACACCCACAGCATTGAAGGGTGTATAGATATTAACTTTTGGGATAATATTTTTCCGGCGGATTTTCTGCCAAACCGTAAATATAGTCCCAATGAATTTGAACCTAACTTTTTTAAAGTAACTTGGTTCCAGTACCCGCATTAATATGCCCTTAGCCGCCTTCCCCAAGGATATCTCATAAATAGATGGCCTGTTACAGAGCGGGACATCTGCCCTGTCACCCAGCAGCAACGGCCCAAAGGGTTGCAACATGGCTGACCAATAATAGAGTAAGAGATTGGGGACCGCCCAGCCCCCAGGATCCCATGGAAGAAAAATCCACTTGGCGGCTCTACGTGATCGACGATATCCCCAGAGAAACCTTAGACAAATCCTCTCGGCCTTGGCCAATGTTACTTGCGAAAGCTCCAGAGGGATTGTCCTAAACAGGTACATAAACTTCGGAAGGACCAACATTTTTAATACATTGGAACGGCCATAAAGTGATAGATGCAAATGATCCAATCTCTGCAATTTAATGTTAACTGAGTCAACCACTGGGGGAAGATTTAAGTCAGGAATTTTACTTACTTCTGCCGTAATTTTGATCCCCAAGTACACTGCTTCTGTGACTACAGGAACTCTAGAAGGGGGCGTGGCCGCTGACTGGATGATCTGTGTTTTAGTGATGTTTAGCTGATATCCGGATAATAAACCGTATTGTAGAACTAATGTCTCTAATGCTGCAAAAGCGGGTCCGATATCGCTAGTTAAGACCAGGATATCGTCAGCATAGGCCAACGTCTTGTATTCCACTCCCCTAATACTAACCGGCAATATATCTGTGCTCTCCTCAATTTTACTGAGGAAGGGTTCAATATAGAGAGCAAAGAGCAGGGGAGAGCAGGGGCATCCTTTTCTGGTCCCCCTGCTGATGTTAAAGCACCCTGACTCCTGCCCTGAAATCCGGATTGTTGCCACTGGAGAGATATATAATGACTGAACGGCCTGGATAAACTGTAGATTAAAACCCTTCCAGCGGAGAACTGCCTATAAAAACTCCCAGGAGACCCTGTCGAACGCCTTCTCGGCGTCCAACAGGATCACACCGAGGGGAGACCCCGTAGTCTGAGCCCAGTCCAGTAGGGCGATGACCCGACGAACGTGGTCAGCAGTGTCCCTACCTGGGATAAACCCATGTTGGCGCAAAGAGACCAGCGGAACAATTACCTGCGCAAGTCTAGAAGATAATATTTTTGAGTATATTTTACTATCAGTGTTTAGAAGTGAGATTGGTCGATAAGATGCGGGGTTTAACTCAGATTTGTCTTTTTTTTAAAATAATATAATCGTAGTTTAACGCCAAGAATCCGGAATGGCGCCACCCTGTGCTGCCCTGAAAAGTAACAGCATATCCTGACAGATTACTGATAAAAACTCTTTATAGAATTCCAGAGGGATGGCGTCTGGACCAGCGGCCTTCCTATTGGCCAAAGATTTAATTGCCCGCTCCATCTCTTCCAAAGTAATTTGAACAGAGAGTACCTCATTCTGCACTGATGTAATTTGCAATATATTAATTTTCTGAAGAAAACCATCAACCAAGCTTTTGCTCTGGAATCTAACCCTCTCCTCCTCATACAATAAAGAAAAAAAATTCTTAAAGACATTAATAACCCCGTCAGGCGTATCTTGAATGGAGCTGAGCTGATCCTGAACTCTATCGATCCGATTTGCCATGGTTTTCTGTTGCAATCTTTTGGCAAGGACTTTACCCACGTTTTCGCCGAACTCATTCATCATAGTGCGGTAGTGCACATACTTTGCGGCTAAATCTTGACCAAAATATTCTAGCAGCTTAGATTTGGCTATCGCCACCGCCTGCTGACTCTGGTCAACATTGTGGCCATACTGAATATTACATGTTAATTCTAATTCGGCCACCCGGAGCTTGTCAAAGCGACACTTAATCTGTGCCTGGATAGTCTTCCATCGATGGGCTGAGAAACGTTTGGTCTCACCACGGAGTGCTGCCTTAAATGTATCCCAAACAATGCAATCAGATGCCATTGCATGTTTAAGAATTCAGTTATCCACTTTTCCATGTGTCCTTGATATAATTGATCTTAAAGTAACTTTCTTTCAAAAGGTCCATGATCTGGGAACTTTACCCAGCCTCTGTAAGGGGGCTTCCACTATCAATGAATTATGGTCAGATAGCGTTCTTGGAGATACTACAATAGAGGCTGCCCCTGCCGTCTGCTCAGAGATAAAAAAATAGTCCAAACGGACCATTTTGTTGTGGGGGGCAGAATAAAATGTATAGCCATTATTTTCTTTGTTGTATCGATACCAGAGATCGATCAGCCCATGTTCTAACACTAGCGTCTGGAGAGCCTTAAACACACGAGGTTTCCTGCCGGAGTAATTTTTGATCACTTGTCAAATTGAAATTACTTGTCAGATTAATGTTCAAGTCCCCACATAAAAACATAGGATGTGGCCATGTTGCTAGTTCTAAATTTAGACATTTTATAATTTCTGGGTCATCTAAATTTGACCCATATATAGTACAGACAGATAGGGGCCTATCATTAATTACAATTTCCGCTATAGCCCACCTGCCTGCGGTATCCTCTCTAGCTCTCTTACAAGATCCTACCCCTCGTTTCAACATTATAGCAACACCTCTAATCATTGATGTCTGCCGAGAGCAGGCAATAAGATCATAACCAGGAATTTTCAAACACTCTTGTTTTCCCCACGGTATATGTATGTGTCTCCTGAAGACACAAGACCTCAACATGCATAGTTTGAACAATTTTAGAGAGCAAGGCCCGTTTGTTCCCATCATTCAAACCACAGATGTTCCATGAGCTTAAACGTAATCTATCCTGCGGCATTCAAAAGTAACATACCTCCTAATCTCCACTCAAATAAATTCTTTTTGATGATAAAGTCTGATAAAGAACCACAGCTGTTGCCACTGATATCATGGCCAAAAGTTAGACAAAAGATCTTACTCACCCCCCAAGAGCCCCCACCCACCAACCCAGTGCTACTACTACCCCACCCCACCCCCACTCCCCCAACCACCCCCAACCCATCACCCCCCTTATGAGACATCCGGACGAAAGTCCTAGTGATGGAATAGATTGGTACTCCCACTCTCCCCTAGATCCTACCTCCCATATGACCGAAAATCGAGGATCTGAGCCGGACATAGCCAAGACAAAACCATATAGACAGCAAAGGAGATTAACTCAGCTCAGTCCCTCTCAGAACATGTCCCCTCCCTCAGAATGATAATCCAAAAAACCCAAATATTGTTAACTAAATTGCGTTCAGAAACTCCTTTGCCTGGATTTTTGATACAAAAAACCTAGTCTGGGGAGGAGCCTAGCGCTTGACCAAGATGGCCGCGTGAGCTTTGAGCTCCCGAGACCCTCGTGCCCTCCGTCGACTATCCTGTCTCTAATCCTGTTTGCATGCATGGCATCGTGCAGATGACTTGTCAGGGAGGCGATTGATGCTACCCGAGGTCGGATCGCCCACCGGGAACCGGAGTTATGCATGGCGGAAGATTGAGGCCTATCTCCGAGGGATGCCAGGGGCTAGAGTTGGCAGGATGCCCGACCTCTAATTGAACAACAGCGACCAGGCGAGGTGTGAACTACCGGACGGAGGTCCCCATCCTTTCACTTTCACTTTCTCGCCCTTTGTTTGCCCTGCCCAGGGAGTGCTCTCGGCTGCTTTATTATCATTTGGACGCTCTGCACGCTACTCTGGCGGCCCATCGCAGGACTGAGCACTCCTGATTCCTTTCGCAGAGAGAGGGCCGTCCGGTTTGAACCGACCTGCTTGAGCCAACCATGTCGGGCAAAGCCGAGGTGGATCGGCTGAAGCCTAAGGCCACCAGGCGGGGAGCCTATACTCAAGCCAATAATATGGACCGCTATGCCCAGCAGAAGGGGTCACCGGGTGGACCGAGCCAGTTGCCGGATACACAGAAGACTGCCTCACCCTTGGCCCCGGAGCTCTCGCTGCAGGATGTTATGGGCGCGCTCGAAGGGCTGCAGACTTCGATTGGGAGACAGTTTGATGCCCTGGCGCACAAAGTGGATACCATCTTGGTGGACGTTAATCTGATGCGCGCGGATTTGGGCAAAACAAATGAACGAGTTAAAACCCTGGACCTCAAGACCACGGGCCTCGCTGACGATGTCTCGGAACTACAGACCGAGGTCCGTAAGTTGCGGACCGAGAGTGATCTCGCCGCCCGTCGGCTGGAGGACTTTGAGAGCCGGGCCAGGCGCAACAACGTGCGCGTTATCGGGGTCCCGGAGTCCTCGGACGAGACTTCTGTAGACCTGCTCGTGGAGGACTTGGTGCTTAACCATCTGCAGCCTAAGGGTCTTGGGAAGTTCTTCGCAGTTGAGAGGGCCCATAGAGTGCCGGGTGGTAGGCCCAAGGTGGAAGCCCCACCGAGGCCGATTGTCGCCCGGCTCTTTCATTTTCGAGATCGGGACGCTATCCTGCAAGCATCGAGGGTGAAGGGCCCGGTCCCCTTCCAGAACGCGTCGGTGAATTTCTATCCTGACTTCACCCAGCAGGTGCAGAAGCAGAGGCAGGGCTTCCTGGGGGTGAAGAGGCGGCTTCGGGAGAGGGAACTGAAATATGCCATGCTCTTCCCTGCCAGACTACGTGTGGTGTACGAAGACCGAACATTCTTCTTTGAGTCGCCTGTCATGGCCGATGAATGGCTGGACGCTCTGCCCCGACGACGGACGGGAGAGGACACTGCCGCAGACGGGGACGGTGGCCGGGATGAACAAGGTTGATGTCTTCGGAACCGGACTGCCTCGATTTGACTCTAGCTAATGACTTGAACAGAATGCAGTAAATACGGAGGGTTGTGGGAGGACGAGGGGAGCTCTTTCCTCCCTTAGGGTACTTTTTGTAGATTTTGGGTTTGGTAGGGCGACAGGCACACTGCAAGTTGGGGGGGCTTTGTAAGCTGCAGCAGGGGTGCAGGGTGGGGGGGATAGTTGGGATTTTGGGTTTGCTGTTGGGGGGTTCGTTTCTGCAAGGCGTATTGATTATTTTCAGGACTGTTCCATGGTGGCTCTTCGAGTGTGGGGTGGGCCTCCTTACGTTTGGGGATGGGGGTAGGGGTTTAAGTGTTATTAGCTGGAATGTTAATGGTTTGGGGGATCGCATTAAGCGCGGGATTGTTTTGCAATTCTTGAAACGGTCATTGCCGGATGTCGCCCTACTGCAGGAGACGCACCTTATAGGTAACACGTGCTATGCTCTTAATAGGAAGGGTTATAAATTCATAGCTCATTCAGGATACTCCTCTGGGTCCAGGGGTGTGGGCATCCTAGTCAGAGCCTTGCTACCATTGGAGGTGGACTCCACCATTGTTGACGATAGGGGGAGGTTTGTGGCGGTGGCGGGCGGTGGGAAGGAAGAACTTTGGTTTTAGTTTTGGTTTATGTCCCGCCGGCCCTGCAGGCCTCCACGTTTACAGATTTGGGTAGGGCCTTGCTGGATCTCCCGGGGGGTATGCTTGTGGTGGGGGGTGATTTCAATGCTGTCGGCTCTGGGCTGCTGGATAGATACCCGCCCAGAGACACAGGGGGGGCTCAGAAGTGGCTTCCGGACTTTCTAGACACATTCGGCCTGATAGACTGCTGGAGGCTCCGGCACCCCACACAGAGCCAATACACCTTCCACTCCGGGGCGCATGGTAGCCTCTCTAGGATTGATTACCTGCTCACTCTGGCTGCGCACGCCTCATTGGTGTCCGAGGCCAGGCACATGGCGCGTGGTATATCGGACCATTCGCCAGTGTGGGTCAGGCTGGATGTCGGCCGTGAGGGAGGGGGAAGGGTGGCTCCTATTAACCCTTGGTACTTTCGAGACCCCAAGATGCGCAGTGCACTGGTGAAGACAGTTGATAATTTTTTCAAGGACAATCAGGGATCCGTGGACTCGGCAGTGTCGTTGTGGGAAGCATTTAAGACCGTGCTGCGAGGGGAGGCCCTCTCCCTTGTAGTGGCGGCCAAGCGGCGGAGAGATGGCGAGGTTATGCAGGTTGAGGAGGAGATCGTGGCTTTGGAGGGAGCGCTAGAGGAGGAGGTTACAGAGGCCTCACTGCATGAGCTGAGCTTGAAGCAAGCCGAGTATAAGGCCCTGGTGACGAATGCCGCTAAGACCCTCAGTAGGGAACAGCAGGGCCGCCTGTATGATGTTGGTGACAAGGCCGGGAAACTCCTAGCTTGGCTGGACAAGAAAGAACGGGTTAATAGAGTAGTGCCGGAGTTGACGGGAGAGGGGGGAGAGGTGATTGTGGAACCTGAGAGGATTGTACAGTGTTTCTCGGACTATTTCCGTATGGTTTATGCCTCAGTGTCGGATAGGCCGCCCGAGGACTCGCGTGACCTCTTGCGTGATATCGCTTAGCCCTGTCTCTCTGACGTAGATAGGGATGATCTTGATGGAGACATAACGGTCGATGAGGTGGCGGGAGCTATCCGCGCGCTGAACTCGGGCAAGGCCTCGGGCCCGAATGGCTTGCCGATTGACCTGTACAAGCTGTTTCCGGATAGGGTTGCCCCTCACCTGCGCGCCATGTTCGTGGAGGCGCGGGGGGGGTGGGACCCTCCCGTTGGATCAGCGACTGGCGACAATTGTTGTTATACACAAAGATGGTAAACCCCGAGATAAGTGTGCCTCATATAGGCCTATCTCACTCCTTAACGCCGAGCCGAAGATTCTGGCTAAAATTCTGGCGGCCCGATTGATCAGGGTACTTGGAGACTTGATCCACCCGGATCAATCCGGTTTTATTCCGCATCGTAACACTGCGTTAAACCTTCGGCGCCTTCATGGTGTAATCGCCAGGGCGGGCACGCTGCGTGAACCAGCTATTGTGGCGTCTCTCGATGCCACGATGGCCTTTGATACGGTGGAATGGGCATATTTGTGGGCTGTGCTGGCCAAGTTCGGCTTTGGCCATGGTTTTGTGAGCTGGGTGAGGTTGCTGTATGAGGGACCCCTTGCGAGTGTGGTGGTAAATGGCCGGGCATCGACTCCGTTTCAGCTTGGGAGGGGCACTCGGCAAGGTTGCCCCCTGTCACCATTGTTGTTCGCCCTCGCCCTTGAGCCGCTGGCAGCGTGGATACGCTGGCACCCGGATATACGGGGACTTAGATGGTCGCCCGAACACGAGGACCGCATTTCGCTATATGCTGATGACATCCTGTTGTATCTTGCCTCGCCCAAGAAGTCACTTATAGTGGTCTGTGACGTTCTTACGTCTTTCGGTAGGAATTCGGGTCTCGTCATCAACTGGAGTAAATCGTATTTATATGTTCTGAGTGGCGAGGTTCCACCGATCCCGCGAACTTGTTCGATCCAGATCGCTCAGCAGGGCTTCGTGTATCTGGGGATCTTTATCTCCACGGACTCCGCTTTGCGGTATGAGAGGAACCTGCTCCCCCCCCTGGCGCGCCTGCGGCGGGATGTAGAGGGCTGGCGGAGGCTCTCCCTCGTTGGGCGCGCTGCCTTGTTCAAAATGATGTCTCTTCCCCGGTTCCTCTACGCATTGCAGAATACTCTAGATTGGGTACCGGCCAACTACTTTCGGGAGGTCGAAAGCCTCCAACGAACGTTGTTGTGGGATGGGCGGCCGCGAATAGCAATTGCTAAGTTGACGCTTCCATGGTATGATGGGGGTATTGCGCTTCCGGACATCCGACGCTACTATTGGGCCACCCAGCTGAGCGCGATTAATCATGGTCTCTATGGCCCTGCCCTCAGCCCTGGTTATGCCATGGACAGGTGGTTGCTGCGTGGTGGTAACTATCACAGGGCGTTGTACTCACGGTCCCTGGACTCGTCCCTCACGGGGCCCACTGGGGTGGCGGTGCGTGTGTGGAAGATGGCAACTGACTCGCTGGGCTGGAAGGATAGGCTCACCCTCGCTACCCCGCTGTTTGAATCTGAAAGATTGGGTAGGCTTTGGCATACAAAAGGTTTTGATAAATGGGACTTGATCGGCATCTCCAGGGTCGGAGATGTGCTGATTAAGGGGAGGGTGAAGTCCTTTGAAGAGTTGCAGAAGGAGTATGAGCTGGGGACATCCGAGTTTTTCCGCTATGTTCAGGTGCGGCATGCCCTCCGGTCAGTCTTAGTGGAGGGTGAGAAGGTGCCTGAGTCCTCTCCTTTGGAGGACCGGATCCTTGATGGCCATATGCCTGAGAGCACGATCTCGCTCATCTACAAGAAATTGATAAATGTCTGGGCGGATATGCTTCTGGGGCTGCGGGACCAGTGGACTAGGGATGGACTCGAATTGGACGATGAGGATTGGCAGTCTGCTGTTTCCTCTCCCAAGGAGGTTGCGATCCCGTCGCGTCTGAGGCTGGTGCAGCTCAAAATACTGCATCGAGTGTATGTGACGGGGCCAAGGCTGGTTCATATGGGATTCTCTGAGGAAGGCCTATGTAGGAGGGGATGTGGTATGGTGGGTACTTTCCTGCATATCATTTGGGAATGTGGTGTCATCACGGAATTCTGGAGGAGAGTCCATGCAGTGATGGGGGAGGTGACGGGCATTGCTATGCAGCCGGAAGCGCGGTGTTGTCTCCTGAATGTCTGGGGGCCCACTGATCACGATGAGGCACAGACCCAATGGGTGACTCTGGGTAACATGGTCGCTAAGAGAGACATCGCGCGATTGTGGGGCTCCGTGGGGCCCCCCACATTGACCGCGTGGAAGGAAAATATGGACTGGAGTATGCTCAGGGAAAAGACAGTATATTGCGCTAGAGGCCGCCCTCGGAAGTGGCACGCCATCTGGGGGCGGTGGAATCAATACAGGGGGGGAATATGTCTTGCCCCTGATTTGGATCCCCCCGAGGAACAGCTTTCTTCTTGACATTCTTTCCAGCTCAGTATATAAGATGTGATGGTTACTTGACTTCCTGGGCCTCTGCCGTCCCCCTTCTTCCTCTTATCACAGTACTGTGACTGTTAGATGATTGGGGTCCGGCCTCCCCTGGGGGGCTATCACCATGGGCATTCAGTGTTCTTGCCTTGCTGGGGTTTGTTGTGTGTTTGTGTTTATTTAAAAATGGAATCTTTTCACTGCTCCTTTAATGCAATGTGGACGCTTCTCTGTCCTTCTCTACCGAAGCTGCCGAACCTCCGGGTTGTCGGCTGAATAGCTGTGTCCAGACTCTTGAAGAAATGAAGGTTTTTAAAAAAAAAACAAAAAAAAAACCTAGTCTGGCCCTGATAAATTACTTTCAATTTAGATGGATAGAGCAGGAAGGATTGAGCTCCCCTTGCCTGAAATGGAGCTATTAGCTGGCAGAGCTGCAACCTCCGCTCAACAGTTGCTGGACAAAAATCTGGTCTAACAAAAAAAGAGCAATCCTTCCCCACCCTCCTAGGTAGGCGGGGGGGGGGCAATAAACGCGAGCTATAAACTTCATCTAAAATGCCTAAGGATGTGAGTTTAAAGGTGAAAGAGGCAGCGCCTACTGCTAAGCCAGTGGCTTCCATTTTTGCTGAGGGCAGTAACGTTGTGACTCCCCCGTGTGAAGACTAGCTCTGGATGTCAGGAGCATATCCAGGAACATATCCAACCTAACATTTTGAATCTCAATGGTCCTGATAATAGTGCTTTGTGTGATGGGGGTGGGGGGGGGGGGTGAAAAACCTCTGGAAGCTGTTAATGGAGGTAACAATTATCCCCAACCAGGCATTCTTCCCCCTGTGAGGAGCATTATGGGAACTGTAGTCTTACAAAGACCCGAGTCATTTACTCAGCGCCCTGAAGGTCAAAACCTAGATATTCAAGGGGTGTGCTTAAACCCCCTTTTTGGTTCCAATGGTGACATAAAGGAGTCTGAGGGGGGAGATAAAAAAATGTCAATGTCAGACCATACTGGATCCTCGGAAGACGATGGCCCTGATAAAGAATGGACAGATGATGATAGCGATCCTGCAGATTAGCACTCAATGGAAGTATCAAAAAATTCGATCTCGTTGCATGATTCCCACACGATTCGTAAAGCTATGAAAGGTGATCTGGTTTCGAGTAAGGATCCAGGGTCTCTTGGTTCTATGATCTGGGACTATTCCTTTTCAGCACAGCCTGGCTTAGTTGGCAATGGTAGTTCTGTTTCTGGAGCTGGCGCAGCCCCCCATCTACAGGTGCCGCCTGGGTAAATAACTTTGCCAGTCATTTATCAAACTATCATGGCACACCGTGAGGAAACCCGACTCGAGAGTGCCCGTACACAGGGGGCTGCAAAATTCAATACGAAGAGTAGCAAAAACATGCTCAGATATTGCTGTGAGGATTGTAGAGGCTGAGGAGCGGATCTCGAGTCTTGAGGATGCGATGGCTACTCAGAAGGAACTTGCGGAAACAGTTAAAGTACAACGGGAGGATATGCTTTGGAAACTAACTGACATAGAAAATAGGGCCAGGAGAAATAACTTAAGGATTTTGGGAATCCCGGAAGGCAGGGAAGGCTCGGACATTAGACAGTTTGTTGTGGACCTATTCTCCGAACCCTTCCCGGAGGTTACACAGTGGAATTGGCAACTTGAAATCCAACGCGCGCATCGCTTCCACTTTAAACAGAAGCAGAAGCAGAATCCTGGCCCGGCTGGCGATAGGCCGCGTGCAATCTTAATCTGTCTAAATAATTTTCTAGCCAGAGAGAAGGTTTACGATTTAGCTAGACTGGACTTCTTTGGCTTTTAAAGCCAAAAGAGCGGAGATAAAGCCCTTGTTAATATCCCCCTATGTTTTCTGCCCAGAATCACAAGATGTTGAACAAACGCTGAGACTCGAGCCTAGTTCCCCAGTTCCAAAGTCCATCTTTTTCGCCATTCTGCAATACCCCTTCCCATGTCCCCCATCACCTCTCCTAATAAATCAAAAAGGTGAGTTAAGAGTACTGCAGGGATGGGATTTGTAAACAATTCTTCACAGGCTCAAAGGGCTTCCACCCACCCTCTGGCTGAGACAGCTTCCCGGGCACACACACAGCCGCACCCGTGTACTTCAGAGGTCTTTTTAAAAGACCATTCACTTGTTAACGAGGCTCTGTTGTTTTTCACCCCTTCTTGAGCCCCTGCATCTCCACTCTATCACTGGAAGAATTAGCTCCCCCCCCCTGAAATTTTTAGTTGCCCCTCCCCTGAAATGTGGCTCTAATTGCGCCTCTGATTTTTCAGAAAAAAGAAAGAGCAGCTGTTCACCTAAAGGCTGCTCAATGTGCAGGAGCAGGGCTGGCAATGCTGTGCCTGCCATGGGTCAGTCTTTCTGTGTAGACTGTCTTGCTTTATTTAATTTTGCTCTGCTTGAACATGAGAAGGAGGAAGATTCAAACATCTGATTTTTCCCACGTCTGAAAGCTAGATGGGGCACAGATTTCTGAACTTTGCCATGCCCTCCAAGAAATTATAATTCAGCCATGATCCAGGGCAAGTTTTCTCTCTCTTTCAGATTTGAATTGTTTATTCCAAGATACGAAAAAGAGGCACAAGCAATAGTGTCTGTGTGGCAGTCAACAAGCAGGAATAAAAGGTGGAACTGAAGAAAATAAACTATGGAGTGTGATGGAAATAGATAATGAACAGAAGAGAAAACAAGGAGATATGAATGTAACAAAGAGGGAAAGTGTTTGAGAAGAGTGAGAACGAAGGAGAGCAAAGAAGAGAAATACGCATGATGGAGTGACCATGGATGTGTTCGTGTGGCTAGTATCTCATGTTCAGGCATTTTACACCCCAGTAATGTGCAGGCCTTTCATGGCACATTTTATGTGGCCTAGTGACAGGTGAACAGTGTGTTATGTTCATAGTGTTCAGGTATTCTGTGTTACAGTGACCATTAGACAAGCAAAGGCACTGTAGCGCTTCCTCTCTGTTAAAAGTGCAAGCACAGAACATCTTTCTATATGCTCATATACATTTTGCTATATTCCTAACACCAAGAAATGGATGACCCACCATTCTATCTTGTACTGTTGATTGCCTTCTTTTGTGTCACAGGTATTTGAGATACATTTTTTAAACTAAATCCTGTCCCTGGTTCCAAGATGCTTATTTTATGGGCTGGCATATAAATTTAGATGGTCGATATTTTTGCTGTGGCACTTTTTCACATGGGCATATTTCCTCTTGTTGCACTTTTTTTGTGTGGTCTAGAAGTGATGTGTTGTTTTCTTAAATTTGAAAAAACGAAGAATACTCCAGACTTTCATATGATTGTTTTCGTTCCAGTATAGTGTCTATGACTGAAGTACTAGTCCCTTTCATGAGCTATCAGTTTCGACAGTATCTAGACCTAAAACATTTAAGTCAATTTCATTGGGAAAATGTGCTATAAAATGCACACTTTAGAAAAGTGAAAACTAGGGTGAATGGCAAAAGGAGGTTTGGAAAAGGCGGGTTCCCTTCCTCTATACCTACTTTTAAGCAGTACCTGGTTCACCTGCATATTTGCACATCATATGACTCTGTTGCGCTCACAGCCAAGAAAAGTGTGCACGCAAACATCCTGCTGCCGCACAAGAGGAAGAATAATTAGAGGGAACATTGGTCCCCATGCTAGTGCCTTTGTGTTTGTATCCCAGTGTCAGTGACCCAACTCAGCAACCACACGTCAGTACCTGAATGTTGCATCCCCCCAGTAAGGGCCCTTGTGTTACTGTCCTTTTATCAACTGGTGTTGTGTTCAAGCATGAATACCTAAGTGTTTATACTCTAAAGCTCCCCATACCATGGCATTGGACCAGAATCAATGTTTGTGCCAGTTTATTTGTCCCCAAGTCAATCTCTCCATGTTGGTGTTCCATTATCTGTGTCCAAGTGGTACTGTCCCAGTGGAAATGCCCTTGTGTCAGCATCACTATAGTGCCGGTGTGTTACTGTCCTAATATGTCCCAGTGTTAATATTTGTGACTCATTTCAATGAACGACTTTCAGTGCCACATTACCAACATCCCCATGCCATTATTGGTGCCACTGATCAGTGTTCTAGTGTCTGTGTCCCAATGACTGGGTCTCCGTGTCAGTTTCCTTGCATCAGTAACCTCTGTCAGCATTCACAGGTTTACTAAAGATCAGTAGCGGCTCCTCGAGGGAGTGGTGCGGGGCGGGGGAGGGTGGGAGGTAGTAAACTACTCATACGGCTGCACGGAGATAAGTAACTAAATAAATAAAATGAATTACATTGTGCACGCTGCATGGCCGATGGCGTTGCAGCGCGCGCAATGTAATTCGTTTTATTTATTTATTTAGTTACTTATCTCCGCGCGGCCGTATGCCATAGTTTACTACCCCACACCCTGCCCCTCCCCACCGCCCGCACCACTCCCTCGAGGAGCCGCTACTGCTAATGGTGCGCTCCTCAGTCAGTGTCCCTTTGTCAGTATATTATGTCACAGTCTCATATTATGTCCCACTGTTTAGTGTCAATATCCTTGTGCCCTGGCATCCTGTGTCAGTGTTCCAGAATTAGTGTTTGTGTCCCATATACGCGTTCCAATGTTACTGTTCCCATGTAAGTATTGATGGTCCTGTTTCCGTACCCCTGTTCCGGATCTCTGACATATTATCGACAGACACATTATCAAACTACACAAATATCGCATCAAATATATCGACATCAAAAATATCGACATTGTATACTTATTTAAAAAACTACACTAATATCGACACTACAATATCGTAATACAATTATATCGATCACACAAATATCGCGCACATTAATATCGCAATACTAAATATCGACATGAGTTAATAAATATGACACATGTCACAAATATCGATAACCAAAATATAGACATCAATAATATCGTTTTTTTTAAATATATCGACAATTCTAATACTAATAAAACCAATACTTTCAACAACATAAAGACAATATTTTCCCAAAACATACATTTTCAAATTAGATTCTACTTAAACATAAACATAACATTTATAGCGATCTCAATATTTAACAACATAATAAAAAAACACTGAAATAATTATCACATTGGCATTTCGAACACATTTAAATAAAATTACTACACATTATAAACAATCTTTTTATATATAAGGATTTAAAACTCTCCTCCTTTAAAACTAAATATACTCTTACTTAGCATTTTCCATAAAAGGAAACCAATTAACTAAAAAAAATTCAAACCATCCAATAGAAAGGCCACATACAGAAAACAACCAATAACATTCAAGAAACAATTTGAAACCACTATATAAACCAATTAAAACAAGTCTTCTACTGTGCCTTAAACCAAAGCATTGAACGAAGAAGAAACTCTACTAAACAGAAGAAACCTACATCCTACTACTATTCTAAAAACGTAAGTAAATATTCTTTTCTAACTAAACTGCCAAATTAAACTAAAACACTAATTTATCTTTACTCAAATAAATAACTAACTTATATATTCCATCTCTTTATGTTTCTACTACAGATATTACTCCAAACAGCTAAAGAAAATATTGAAGATTGCCAGAAAAGACTCACTAAAAAGTAAGTATACTATCAAAATACTTTATAAAATATTAATTAAATCCTACTCAAACCCCAAAACATCCTAAACCCCTAAACAAATCCATGTTCTCATTTTTAAATTTTTAAAAACCTGTATAAATTAACACCTAAAGTCTATACCACTGGGCATGAGGGTAGGCTCTGTTTGCTTAGGGAGAGGTTAGGCTACTGCATCTTATTTATTAGGCAGGAGGGGCACATAGTAAGAGGGGTAGGGGACGGGGGTACATTGACATGTGGTGGGGGAGGGGGGGGGTAGAGAACTGGGTGGGAAGGTTGTTCATTCTCCTGAATAATTGGTCTTGATGATAAATGTGTGGTACTTCCGGGACAGGTGAAGGTGGGGGAATGTTTTTTGAGTTGTTAATTTGTAAAACAATAAAATACGTTTCTACAATAAAAATATAGTCTATACCAAACAGCAATACCACCCCACTTAAAAAACTAAACCGACCACAACAATAAATGTTCTTTAACTTTCAGAGACTACATCAACTAAACAACATTTTGTCTACAAACAACATCTTCATTCAAATACAACCAAAAACACTTGGTAAGTATATATAAAAAAAATGCTTTTTTGCTATTTTCATTTAAATATATAAAGTACTATTGCACATATTTTAATATACATTTTTTCCAGATTTGTAACACATCACGATGACAGAAGAAGCCCAATTTATAACTTCGCAGAAAGGAAAATTCCTATTGTGTTACATGGGTTACACATACACCCAAGAAAAGCAGACGGACCAAAAAGTGAACTGGAAGTGTTCTAAATATTATTCTAACAAATGCTACGGACGAGCAACAACAAGAAAAACAACTGTACTATATACAAGAGAGCATAACCATCCACCCAATCTCTCTGAAATAGAAGTTAGATCAACTCTTGAAAATATCAAAGAATTAAGCACAGGTTCACAAACTGCTACAAGTGTAATCCTAAAAGAACTATTACCTAGAGTGCCCAAAGAAGCAAGAGGCCAATTACCATCAATTGCTTCTATAAAAAGAACTATTGCTAGGACCAAAAAAGCAACCACGACAACTATACCATCCCCTAAAACTTTTCAAGAGATCATCATTCCACCAGAATTAAGTATCACCCACAATAATGAACCTTTTATTTTTTTTGATAACAAAAGCCCAGAAAAAAGAATCATAATGTTTGCTACTGCAAACAATATAACTAAACTGCAACAATGCCAAACATGGATGATGGATGGCACCTTTACAATATGCCCAAAACCATTCTACCAGCTTTACACAATACACGGTCAATATCACAACACTTCCATACCTTTAATTTATGCACTATTACCTAACAAACAAAACACAACATATAATGAAATGCTAGGAAAACTAAAACAAGAATCAAATGATTTTTACCCTCAAAGAATTATCATAGACTTTGAGCAAGCCATGATAAATTCAATTCTAAAACTGTACCCCCATACAGCTATCCAAGGATGTTACTTCCATCTAAACCAATGTATATGGAGACATTTACAAAAATCTTCACTAAGTGTAGAATATGCCACTAACATAAGTTTTGCACATCAAATAAAACTTTTAACAGCCCTAGCTTATGTACCAACCACAGATGTTGCAGAACATTACAATCTTTTATTAGAAAGTCCATTCTAAAAACAAAATGAAGTAAAGTTATCTCCCCTCTTAGATTATTTTGAGGATACCTGGGTGGGGAGACTACACAGATCAGGCCATAGACGTCAGCCCAAGTTCCAAATACCTTGGTGGAATGTATATGTAAGTACACTCAACCAACAAGCCAAAACTAACAACGCCGTCGAGGGCTGGCATAATGCATTCCTAACTTCTACTGGGAGAACAACTCCAACACTACAAAAACTACTAATTGCCATACAAAAGGAACAAAGTTTCCAAGAATTAAGAATGCAACAATCTGTCCTACAATTAAAACCAAAACAGTCTAGACAAACTACTCAAATGTATAATTACCTACAACAACAGGTACAGCTATACCCATCCACAAGAGGACTTGAGTACTTAAATATAATAGCTCAAACTCTCTTCTAAACCCTTTCCTAAATATTAACCCACAATTCTACTAAAACAACTATCACAACATAAATAAACCACTTTATTATATCACATATTTAATTATGTGGTCTAAAATATATACATCAACTATATGGACATATATTTAGACAACATAATTAAACAAACCAAGTACACAACAACAATATTAAATATATAAGGTTTGGCCACCAACAATAAAAATATTTAAATGAACTTACCTGTGTAGTTGCTCCAATGGGATAATAACATTCCTTCCAAATAAATCCAGGGAGTTCAAAATCCATAGGTATTCAAAAAAAAATCCCAATAAAATGTAAAAATACAACTGTTTATCGAAAACAACGTCTACGCAAAAAAAACGACTATCCATTAACCATAAAAATCCCGAAAAATATTAAAAAGGTAAATAACCGCTCCTGGAAACCCGAACAATAAAGGAAGTGTAAAATAAACATTAGTAAACACAACTAATACACACTTCCTTTAAAAAAAATAAGGTGTTTGAAACCGACGAAAATATCTTCTCCGTAAAACCTACAAAAGAGAAACAAACATTCCCACCCACCCACCAACACACAAAACGCACCTAAAAACATCTCTACAAACGTTATTCAAACACTATAAAACTTTAACACACCGAAATAACAAAACACTAACAAAGCCACAAACACGGAACACAACGTAAATTATAAAACCGTATACAAACTATTACTAACACCCTAACTTCTAAAACATCAATCAATACACACTTATTACAACATTACTACTTCCACAAAACACTTAAAACTATTTAATAATAAAGAAAATAACTCTTACCTTCTCAAACGCGAAACAGCTCCGGACCGCGACCTGGATTCAACCAAAATAACCCAAAACAACAGCGAGCGGTTACAAAATAAAAGACCCAAAAAACATAACAACTAAAAAAATACCAATAAATGGCCTAACTATTTATTAAACATTACACATTACTTTAAAAATTAGTAAAACATTAGAATAAAATACTCAAAAAGAATACCTAATTTTTGTCTCTATGTGAAAATTATTTAACGTATAAAAATAAATATAATAAATAAAATATTTTTATTATTATATCAATAAAACAGTATATATTAACAAAATAAATAGATGAACATGATATAATTAATATATTGTATCTACAACATACCAATTTTTTTAAAAAAAATACATATTATAAAATGTAAACAATTTCAATATTCAATATATAATATAAATATTAATAATTAAAATATATTAGTCATATATTTCAAAACATACAATTTCCTATAAATTCAAATAAATTCTAAAAAATTTCAGAGTACACAATATACATTTATAAATATTATACAGCTATAAAAATCTGATTTTTAAATTGTTATTTATTTTGTGTGTTCATATATTCATGTCCAAAATATACATTAAACAAATATATATCCATTATAAAAAAATTATAACTATAATACAAATGTTAAATATTAATTATTTTATTACATGTTTATTTCAATTATTTAATTATTAGAATATGCGTAATAATAAACAAAATTTTCTCTCTAATGAATATACATTCCAACAACTATAAAATAAATATTATTTTCCTTTCTACTATTTAATAAAAAAAAATTGGAATTTGCATTCTGATATAACTTCTATCTTTTATCCAACCAAAACTAAAATCTACAGATTTTTTGTAAATTAAATCCAATTAATTTAACTATTCCTATTCAACCCCCACCCGTGCATGTACGCCCCGAACCCCCACCCGTGTATGTACGCACCGAAACCCCACCCCAGCAGTGTATGTACGCACCGAACCCCCACCCGTGTATGTACGCACCCAACCACCACCCGTGTATGTACGCACCGAACCCCCACCCCAGCAGTGTATGTACGCACCGAACCCCCCCAGCCGTGTATGTACGCCCCGAACCCCCACCCGTGTATGTACGCACCGAATCCCCACCCGTGTATGTACGCACCGAACCCCCACCCCAGCAGTGTATGTACGCACCGAACCCCCCCACCCGTGTATGTACGCACCGAATCCCCACCCCAGCAGTGTATGTACGCCCCGACCCCCCACCCGTGCATGTACGCACCGAACCCCCCCCAGCCGTGTATGTACGCCCCGAACCCCCACCCGTGTATGTACGCACCGAATCCCCACCCGTGTATGTACGCACCGAACCCCCACCCCAGCAGTGTATGTACGCACCGAACCCCCCCCCCACCCGTGTATGTACGCACCGAATCCCCACCCCAGCAGTGTATGTACGCCCCAACCCCCCACCCGTGCATGTACGCACCGAATCCCCACCCGTGTATGTACGCACCGAACCCCCACCCCAGCAGTGTATGTACGCACCGAACCCCCCCCCAGCCGTGTATGTATGCACCAAACCACCACCCGTGTATGGACGCCCCAAACCCCCCCAGCCGTGTATGTACGCCCCGAACCCCCACCCGTGTATGTACGCACCGAATCCCCACCCCAGCAGTGTATGTACGCCCCAACCCCCCACCCGTGCATGTACGCACCGAATCCCCACCCGTGTATGTACGCACCGAACCCCCACCCCAGCAGTGTATGTACGCACCGAACCCCCCCAGCCGTGTATGTACGCCCCGACCCCCCACCCGTGCATGTACGCCCCGAACCCCCACCCGTGCATGTACGCCCCGAACCCCCACCCGTGTATGTACGCACCGAACCCCCACCCCAGCCGTGTATGTACGCCCCGACCCCCCACCCGTGCATGTACGCACCGAATCCCCACCCGTGTATGTACGCACCGAACCCCCACCCCAGCAGTGTATGTACGCACCGAACCCCCCCCAGCCGTGTATGTACGCACCAAACCACCACCCGTGTATGGACGCCCCGAACCCCCCCAGCCGTGTATGTACGCCCCGAACCCCCACCCGTGTATGTACGCACCGAATCCCCACCCCAGCAGTGTATGTATGTATGGTCTATCTTGCCTTGAGGTGGATGGAACTGTGCATCTTGTGCATAATACAGTTTCCACTCCCTGACAAACCGCTAGCATCTTGTCACTCTACACATAGACACATATGCACCACCTCTGAAAACTATGCCAGACATGGGGCACGCACAGTGGCAACAGGCCACTATTTACAGGGAAGAGGCACCTTGGAGACAGAGGGACAAATTTATTAGTCATGTGTGTTGGAATGACAATGATACTCTGTCAACACATACACAGGTCATGTGGATGAACATGTGGGAGCAACACTGGCACCCCCCATTGCAACACAGATGCTGGTATTCCATTGAACTGGCACACAAGTGACGGATAACAGCTAAACACCCCCTGCTGCCACGGAGAGGCTGCCATACACCATTGAGGCCCTGATGGGGCAATCACACACCATGTGAACCCGGTGCAACCTGTATGTTTCTGAGGCCAGTGTTACACACATTGATGGCCTCATCACAATCCCCAATCCCCTGACACATGACAGTCACCAAGTCTGACCATGGCTCCAGGTGAAGCCTGCCCCATGTCATGTTCCCCATGTAGGATCCACATGTATGCAAATTGACCACACATGAACCGGAGAAGTGCACACAGACTACAAACAATTTACACACCCAAAACGCCGTGAGGCATCCCTTACCCTAAGGAGATTTCCAAACTTGCCCGTGCATGTGACGCAGAATCAGCACATGTTGCTGTGTTCATGAGGAGTAGCAGGAGCACAACAATGCCACCAGCAGACAGCATGCCCATGGACCTGTGGAAGAGAGACACACAAGGAGTCAACCCAAAGGAGCACATCCGCAAGCATGTACTCAACACGTATCATGTTGTCAACATGAGAGGTGACAATGATGACTCTCTGACAACATCCTTCCATTGCGCCATCACTCGAGTGACACTTCAATACACACCACTGACTCACTTGGCAGACATGCAGATGGACACACACATTGCAACACATGCCACACACGGCCCAATGCGTACACACTCAGACACTGGAACTCACCACTAAGCAAAGAAGTTGCGTATGAGCCGACTCCGCATGTCCTCCACAGCCTCCTCCTCCTCCACATCACTTGCCCCGTCACCAAGGCCTTCATCCTCCACGGGTGGATGGTCCTGGTCATCTTGATCCAGTATGAGTGGAACAGCTTCCTCCACTGCCATGTTGTGCAGCATGCAGCAGACGATGATGATCTTGCACACCTTCACCGGGGCATATGGGAGTGCTCCGCCGGTCTTGTGGAGGCACCGGAATCGGCTCTTCAGAAGTCCAAACGTCCTCTCAATGACTCTCCTGGTCCGCCCATGGGCGTTGTTGTAGCGGTGCTCGGCAGCCGTGCTGGGGTTGCGGACAGGCGTCATCAGCCATGGCATGTTGGGATAGCCAGCATCCCCTAAAAGGAAACATCATGGACAGAAGTGTGTCAGCACAGGCAGTGAGATTGGAAGATGACGCCAAACACTGAACTGCCAGAGTCTACCCACCAACAATACATGCTCGCTCGTTCCGCAGCTGCAGCATCATTTCAGGCAGCCTGCTACGCCTCATGATGAAGGCATCGTGTGCTGATCCTGGAAAGCGAACACAGACATGTGAAATCACCATGTTGGACAGACACACCACAAGGGCATTAATGGAGTGATAATGTTTGTGATTCCTATACACCACCTCCTGTGCCTGTGGTGGTACCAACGCAACATGTGTCCCATCTATGGACCCAATGACATGGGGCATCCCTCCCAGGGCATAGAACTCACGCTTGACATCTGTCAACTGCTCACGAATTGGGAATTTAATGTACTCATCCAGGTGAACCAACATGGCCTCTAAGAAATCATGCAGAACACGGCTGAACATCGTCTGGGACATGCCCCCGACGTCAGCAATGGTATGTTGGAACGTACCCGTGGCAAGGAAATGTAGGGCTGCCATCACCTTCAACTTGGGTGTCAGTGCACTGGGATACCTGTGGCGCGGGAGGAGTTGTGCTTCCAGCCGGCCAGTCAACTCATCAATCAACCGTTGGCTGAATCTGTAGCGGCGTATACAGTCCCGTTCATGCAGGGCAGCCATGTCTGGCATACGTCGAGGGAGAGGCGGAGCCCTGCAGTGAAATGGAAGGAACACCGAAGAGTGAGCACTGTACAACGACATTGTCAATGCACTGAGCACATGTTACACAGCCAATACACAAAGGGTACATTCTGAGTCAGGTCTGTGCCACATTTCCTGGACACGTACGCCAGTCAGGTGACACTCCTACCAAGGGACAGCCACTAACGGAGTGGGGCAAGCTCACGATGACATGGCATGAGACTAGCTGTGGGCCAGTGTAAGTGAACATGCACACGCATCACCGGATTCACAGACATCCACACATGTGCAGAAGTAGTATGCGTATGGTACAGACAGGTTGGTGGATGCGATATGCACTGGTCACATGTCATAGGAAAAGGACAGGCCACACACATTGCCTTGGAGGAGTACATGTCGAGACAGAACATACATAGAGTGCATGTGGATATGTACTTGTTTTGATACTCCGTGTAGTTGCATACATACACACCTCATGGCAGATCACATATGTGGGCTGGTGTGCGGAACAGTGTGCCATGGCCATCTACACACAGACACATGTTGGCAGCAGCAACTGCTGATGCATTGGACCACACACCTACAGCAAAATCATGGAAACACATGCCACACACATGACATGGTTGCAGCGTGCAACGCAGCCATACACATGTCATGTGTAATATTGCGTGTACCTGGCATCAGGGGACAGGTGCGGGTGTCCGTGACAGGGACATGCAAGTGACTCATGGCTCCACTAGTGTGTACGACATGCACACATGTCAAAGGAGTGCAGGGGACGTGTGGTACAATGCGCACCATCACACACGACATGTGTACACAGCTAATCGTACATATGCTTTGCCCACACCTCAGGGGTAAAGTGCCACATCACATCCTGACACACCTGTGTCACACACATGTGGTATTGCACAGACTATGCATTGGTGTCCACCCTTGGCAAAATCTGATCGCTCCATTCCTGTCTGTGTGCCGCCTGTCACCACTGACAGGTGTGAAACGCACCGTACATACGCTCTGAGTGCGTGTATAGGGTCCCTGGGCCAATATGTGCGCTGGCGTATGCGTACGCCACAGTAGTACGGACTGTACACGCGCTTGTACGGTCCGGATCACAATATGGGCGCTGGCGTATGCGTACGCCACAGTAGTACGGACTGTACACGCGCTTGTACGGTCCAGATCACAATATGGGCGCTGGCGTATGCGTACGCCACAGTAGTACGGACTGTACACGCGCTTGTACGGTCCGGATCACAATATGGGCGCTGGCGTATGCGTACGCCACAGTAGTACGGACCGTACAAGCGCTTGTATGGTCCGTACTACTGTGGCGTACGCATACGCCAGCGCCCATGTTGTGATCCGGACCATACAAGCGCGTGTACAGTCCGTACTACTGTGGCGTACGCATACGCCAGCGCCCATGTTGTGATCCGGACCGTACAAGCGCGTGTATGGTCCGTATCACTGTGGCGTACGCATACGCCAGCGCCCATATTGTGATCCGGACCGTACAAGCGCGTGTACGGTCCGTATCACTGCTTGTGGGGTGCCCTAGGGCGTGGAACGCACCGTGCCTGTGTGTAAATGTATGAAATCACATAGGGGACACATGAGGGACAAGTATAAGGGCCTAAATGCATGATGGTTGCCATGGAGACTGAGTTAGAATTTTGAATTTGAGCACCAGGTGCCCAGCAGAAGTCAGTTTGAAAGAATCTACATTGTTGCAAAGTGGATGTTGACTTGACATCATCATCAAAACTGAAACCATGCAAAGCCACACACTGGGGTAGGTTTGAAGGGATTGGATGAAACGTAGGATGCAAATGTGACTGACCAATCAATCTGTACTCCTGTACATGAACAGGCCAGCCAGGCATATATAAGGCAGCCAGGTCCCATGAGAGAGCACTTGCCTGCACATCCATTCATCCATGACCACTGCTGCTGACAGTGATTCCTCTGGCACCATGTCCAGGACTGTGGAGAGGTCACAGCCATTCACCCAGGAGGAGAACCTTGCCCTGATAGATGTGATCCTCCCACAGTTCCAGAGCCTGTATGGTCGACCAGGGGTACAGGTGAGTGCAGACTCCACTAGCTTAGACTGTGCCCCTTTTGTATGACAGTGACTTCTGGCATTGTGTCCATGTGTGACAGACATGCACTGTTGTTTAGAGTGGGTCCCAGGGTGTGGAAGGCCTCATGTCACCCATGCAGAGCATGCTGTGTTTCCTGTGTGCACTCCTCACTTGCATAGTGCCTACTGTGACAATGAATGCATGGTGCATGCCACATTCTGCCTGCATACTCCTCCTGGGGATGTTGTTTCCACAGTCCTGATGTGATCCTGTGTTCCCCCCAGTGTGACAGGTGACAGTACCCATGGATGTGTGTTTGTTCAGTGTACCTGTGCTGTGAGTGTCCAAAGGCCGTGTTCGTCCCCTGCACATTGGTGTGTGTGTAAGTCCCGTGTCATGTGGGTGAGTGCATATGGGGAGTGTTGCACACAAGCAGCATGAGGGATGGATATAGCCTGGCCATCCGATGTGAGCAGGGAGCAGTGCTGTGTGCATGCCGTGCTGAGCCAGCCCCACACCTGCGACACCCCCCGTCTACTGGCACATGGGCAGAGTGAGGTGTGTACCCACAGTTGGCAATGCCATGTGATTGTCCTGTACCTGTGTGTGTCTGTGTACTCTGCTGAGGTAGCATCAGTGTGCTGGGGCAGGTGACTGCTGTGAGGTGCTGTACATAATCCTGGTGTAGCCTGTGAGGCACAGTGTGATCCCTGGTCAGTGAGTGTGTGGTACCCCTCATGCCACCCGTGTACTTTCAATGGCACGTAGTGCATTTGGCCTTCCACAGTGGATAATGTCCCTATGACAAAGGTGCAATCAGTTGCATGCATACCATGGCCTGTTCATAAAGAGGATTGTTCTATATGTGTGTCTCTGTGTCTTTGCTCATGTGGATTAATGTATTCTCACTTTTGCATCCTCACAGGTAGGCGCCATTGCCAAGGGGGTGATCTGGAGGGAAGCCGTCAGTGCTGTGAGGGGTACAGAGGGTCGGAGGCGGAGCCTGTCTCAGGTGAGGAAACGCTGGCAGGACATCCGGTGCTGGACGAGGAGGATTGCACGGCTCCTGCTGGGGGACTCACCTGAGAGCCGTAAGAACCGTGGGCGCCGTCGTCTGACCCACATCCAGAAGCGTGTGCTGGCGGTGGTCTTCCCCGATATGGACAGGCGCCTACAGGAGAAGCAGCAGCAGGAAGGGGGTAGGTACATGTGTGTCAGTTGTGTGTCCCCAGCCAATGTAAGTGCGCAGTTGCATGGATACACTGCCAGGGTTTGATTGCGCAGTGCGTCAACTTCTCCCCAAAGTAGCCCGGTGCTGTTCTCACTCCCTCCCTTCCCCTCCTTGCCATGTGTTCCCTGGTCTGTGTGTAGCCACTCTTGCACAAGGTTATTTAGGCAGGCAGTTTATGCTGGTGCCCAATGCTAGCAGCATCATGTGTGGGGGTGATGTGTCACAGGTCTGGGGACCTTGCGTGTGCCATGGCCAATTTCAGTCATTGTGGGGTCCATGTCACTTGGCAATGATTGTGAATCACGACATAGGGGTGTGTCTCCAAAGTGTAGAGCCTTCCAGCATGCATGTCCAATTGTGTGCCCTCTGACATGATGTGCCTGAGTGGGAGGCCTGCTAAGTGCAGGGACGGTTGCTTATTTTGCAGTCATGTCCATCCTGGACCATGGAGGAGTTTGGGCACTACTGTGCCCTGGGGCACCTCTTCCTAGGTATCATGTGCGTCATCCAACAATACGGACATTCACTGTGTCTTCGCCAGGGGTTGGGTAGGGTGGCATTGTACCCTGGGCTCAACTGTTATGACCTACAGGTTGCTACATGTGTCCACTGTACAGGGGGACCCATTTTGCTTGTGCATACTCACAGTGGGCATTACCTGTGTGTGTTGTAAAGACAATCTGATGATGTTTGCTTGTCAATGATGTGTGGACAGGCGCACCAGGGGCAGTGTGTGTACAGTCATGAATTAGTGGAGGCCATGTGTTTTCATCCCAGAGTAAGAGGTGTACATACTTTCTCCGTCTCCATGAGATTGTCTCAGGTGTGGGTGGTTTGTGCGTACAAGGCCTACATGTCAAGAGCTCCATCCTCCTTGCTGGGTTTGGCCTGTGTGTGATGTTTGACTGGACATACGCTCAAGGTGCAGTGACCCAGTCATGTTTGGCATGGTTTCATGTATTGCCTTTGCAGCATGTGCCAAGAGTAAATGGATATGATTCCTGCTCATCCCTTTTTGACGACGCAGTGTGGTGCAGATGCTGTGCACATTTGTCCCCAGAGGCTGGCTCCTCTGTAAAATTTGAAGTGAAGTGATTTGCTGTTGTGTCATGCTCTCCATTGTTTCTCAGTGGCATGGTGGGTCGACAAACTGTGTGTTCCATGGCCTACATGTGTACATTGTTTTGTAGGTGTAACTCCTGTTGCTTTTCAGGCTATGCAATGTGACCTATGTATATTTGACTCATGTGACATATGTGTACAGGTGTCTGATTATCTCCTGTCTCTTCACCTTGCCCACAGCATCGCCGGGGGACACGGAAGGAGACACTAGCACGGACCGGGAGGAGGGATTGAGCACCAGTGCCAGCAGTGCTGTCCTGTCTGGCACATGGAGTGGCACGGAGGCCGAGGGGAGTGAGGCAGAGGACCTGTTGACTGCCAACACAGACTATGACGCAGACGGGTCCGAGGCTGAGCTCCCAGAGGTGGCGGAGTCTGCCCACCCAGCTGAAGGCAGCCCTCCACATCCCCCCGCCACCTCAGTTTCCATCACCGGCCTCCCACCTGCTCGTGGCCCTTCCCTCCGTGCTCGGTCCCCACATGTCTCCTTCCTGCCAGGCACCGCACCCCCTGCCCCTGTCACCACTGCTGCGGTGAGTGCGGAGTCTGTGGACATCCTGAGGCAGTTGCAGGTTGGTCAGACTGCGATGCTACATGTCCTCCATGCCCACACCCAGGTGCTGACCCAGATGGAGGCATACATGGAGGGCATGTCGGCTGCGCAGTCTGACCAACGGCAGTTGCTGAGGTCCATAGACTCCACACTGACTGCAGGACTGGATCTCCTGCAGCGCTGCCTACCCCCTCCTACCCCTGCCCCATCCACAATTCCCACTCCCGTGCCTGTCCCACGCACATCCAGACGTCAGCGTGCACGCACCCCAACAGACACAGGCTCCACACCACCAGGGAAGTCGAAGCGCACACCTCCTGTCACGCACACACAGGGTGAGGTAGGCACACCCACTGGGTCGGGGGGGAAACGTACAACACGCAGCCACAGTGGGAGTCCGCAGTCCACACAACCCACTCCCTCCAAATCCACTCCCCTTAGCTCTCCTGGCCAACAGCCGGTGACAGCATCATCCACTGCAAGTGTGCCCCCCAGCCCCAGGATGACACCACCCCGCAAGCGGTGGAGGCGGGACCCGGCCAGGGGAGTTGAGTCCCCCACCCTGTCCACACCCTCCCCCAGTGGCGCTGCGACCCATCCCTCTGCCCCCCCCCCTCCTTGGGGCCTGTGGTTGGATTGGGTGCGGGGGAGTCGCTGGGGGAACTTGCCGACGTGTGCAGCGCCATTCTGTCCTCCACCTTTGGCGCTGGCACCCCCCCTGTGGCAGAATCATCCCTCCCTGCACCCACAACACCTACCCTTGCCCCTCCTGTCCCTGCGGTGCCTGTTTCCACCCTCCCCACTGATGCGCCCTCTTCTGTGGATGACATGGACATGTGAACTGTGCAGGCAAGCTAGGGGACACACGTCCCGATGTGTACCCCCCCCGGACTTTGCTGCTGGCCTGGCCCATGGCCCTTGTACATAGTGGACATTTTCTCAGAGATATTTTCCTGCTGAATAAAGCCTTTTCTTTTGGTTTTGCACACTGATGCTTTCCTGGACTTGCTGTTGGTGCTGGTGCTCCCTGAGTTGGGGTGGTGATAATGTGTTAGGGGTCTGTGAAATGTTGGAGTGTGCTGCTCATGGGGTGTACCCTGCCATCTGCGTGCCATCACAAAGGTCTCTGCCAATGGTATTTGGTCATGTTTGCTCTCACTGTATGGTGACATTGTCCCAAGGTGTGTTCCATCCTCTGTGGAGCAGGCCATTTTCCCTGCAGGGTGTCTCCCAAATGCTGTGCTGTGCTGTGTCTACATTTCCTGGATGTGTGAGGGTTGCCTTTCAATATAGCCATGCTGGCTCAGCGAAGGCTCCACCTGCATCTGGGGTATCACCCTTGTTGGTCACTGGACTTGTTGATGGGGTATATTGTCCTATGTCTGGGCACTGCTGGGAGGACTCTGCACACACCCCTCCTGTCTCTGGGCACTGCTGGGAGGACTCTGCACCCACCCCTCCTGTCTCTGGGCACTGCTGGGAGGACTCTGCACCCACCCCTCCTGTGTCTGGGCACTGCTGGGAGGACTCTGCACCCACCCCTCCTGTCTCTGGGCACTGCTGGGAGGACTCTGCACACACCCCTCCTGTCTCTGGGCACTGCTGGGGGTGTTAGGCACACACCATTCTTATTGCAGGTTAGGTGCGTCCATACACGGGTGGGGGTTCGGTGCGTACATACACGGGTGGTGGTTGGGTGCAAACATACATGGGTGGGGGTTCGGGGCGTACATACACGGGTGGTGGTTGGGTGCGTACATACACGGGTGGGGGTTCGGTGCATACATACACGGGTGGGGGTTCGGGTCGTACATACACTGCTGGGGTGGTGGTTCGGTGCGTACATACATGGGTGGGGGTACGGGCCGTACTTCCACGGGTGGGGGTTCGGGGCGTACATACACTGCTGGGGTGGGGGTTCGGGGCGTACATACACGGGTGGGGGTTTGGTGCGTACATACACGTGTGGTGGTTCGGTACGTACATACACGGGTGGTGGTTGGGTGCGAACATACACGGGTGGGGGTTCGGGGCGTACATACACGGGTGGTGGTTGGGTGCGTACATACATGGGTGGGGGTTCGGTGCGTCCATACACGGGTGGGGGTTCGGGGCGTCCATACACGGGTGGGGGTTCGGGGCGTACATACACGGGTGGGGGTTCGGGGCGTACATACACTGCTGGGGTGGGGGTTCGGGGCGTACATACACTGCTGGGGTGGGGGTTGGGTGCGTACATACACGGGTGGGGGTTCGGTGCGTACATACACGGGTGGGGGTTCGGGGCGTACATACACTGCTGGGGTGGGGGTTCGGGGCGTACATACACTGCTGGGGTGGGGGTTGGGTGCGTACATACACGGGTGGGGGTTCGGGTCGTACATACACTGCTGGGGTGGTGGTTCGGTGCGTACATACACGGGTGGGGGTACGGGCCGTACTTCCACGGGTGGGGGTTCGGGGCGTACATACACTGCTGGGGTGGGGGTTCGGGGCGTAGATACAGGGGTGGGGGTTTGGTGCGTACATACACGGGTGGTGGTTCGGTACGTACATACACGGGTGGTGGTTGGGTGCGAACATACACGGGTGGGGGTTCGGGGCGTACATACACGGGTGGTGGTTGGGTGTGTACATACACGGGTGGTGGTTCGGTACGTACATACACGGGTGGTGGTTGGGTGCGAACATACACGGGTGGGGGTTCGGGGCGTACTTCCACGGGTGGGGGTTCGGGGCGTACATACACTGCTGGGGTGGGGGTTCGGGGCGTACATACACGGGTGGGGGTTTGGTGCGTACATACACGGGTGGTGGTTCGGTACGTACATACACGGGTGGTGGTTGGGTGCGAACATACACGGGTGGGGGTTCGGGGCGTACATACACGGGTGGTGGTTGGGTGCGTACATACATGGGTGGGGGTTCGGTGCGTCCATACACGGGTGGGGGTTCGGGGCGTCCATACACGGGTGGGGGTTCGGGGCGTACATACACGGGTGGGGGTTCGGGGCGTACATACACTGCTGGGGTGGGGGTTCGGGGCGTACATACACTGCTGGGGTGGGGGTTGGGTGCGTACATACACGGGTGGGGGTTCGGTGCGTACATACACGGGTGGGGGTTCGGGGCGTACATACACTGCTGGGGTGGGGGTTCGGGGCGTACATACACTGCTGGGGTGGGGGTTGGGTGCGTACATACACGGGTGGGGGTTCGGGTCGTACATACACTGCTGGGGTGGTGGTTCGGTGCGTACATACACGGGTGGGGGTACGGGCCGTACTTCCACGGGTGGGGGTTCGGGGCGTACATACACTGCTGGGGTGGGGGTTCGGGGCGTAGATACAGGGGTGGGGGTTTGGTGCGTACATACACGGGTGGTGGTTCGGTACGTACATACACGGGTGGTGGTTGGGTGCGAACATACACGGGTGGGGGTTCGGGGCGTACATACACGGGTGGTGGTTGGGTGTGTACATACACGGGTGGGGGTTCGGTGCGTCCATACACGGGTGGGGGTTCGGGGCGTCCATACACGGGTGGGGGTTCAGGGCGTACATACACTGCTGGGGTGGGGGTTGGGTGCGTACATACACGGGTGGGGGTTCGGTGCGTACATACACGGGTGGGGGTTCGGGGCGTACATACACTGCTGGGGTGGTGGTTCAGTGCGTACATACACGGGTGGGGGTACGGGCCGTACTTCCACGGGTGGGGGTGCGGTCCGTACATACCCCTACCCATGCTCTGCGTGCCTGGGTACGGCCCGTACCCATGCCTTTGGTGGGTGGGTACGGTGCGTCCCCACATTGTTGCGGTGCCGTGGGGTCCGCACCGTACACAGGCCTTGGGGGCGTGGCTACGGGTCGTACCACGCGTACCCCTACATGAGCCCAGCAATGCTGTTACGAGCCGTACCAAGGCCTTTCTGACGTGGGTACGGGCCGTACCGCCATTGTTGGAGTGACGTAGGGGGACGCGTTGTACGTTCCGTACCCACGCTCTTTCGGCCTGGGTAGGGTACGTACCGGTTCGCGTGACCATCCACTTCCGTTGTGGCGGACGCTTGCGTTGCTGGCCTCGCCCCCACCCCCTGGAAGTGACCAGGCCCTGATGGTCAGGTATGTCCAGGCCATGTGTGATTTGGTACCATGTGTTGGTGTTGTGTGTCCTGCCCCTGCCCCCCCCCCCTTTGCCCCTGGTTGTTGTGCTGACCTTCTGCGGCGTCTGCGTCGGTTCCTGTATGCCAGGTGGACTGCTAGGAGGGCAGGGATGGCACGTAGGTTCGGGTCCATGTCTGTTCGTCGCGTCCAGCTGCTCCTTGCGTGTGTCGTCCTGATTTCCCGGCAGTTTTTGGCAGCCGGTAAATATTTTCCGTGCGGGATGACGTCGGTTCGATTCGTACTTCCTGGTTCGTGAAACGTAGGCTGGATGCGTACCGACGTCAGGTCGGCGCCTTTCAGGATCGGAATTGCGTTTGGATTCTGTTCGGTCGCTATTTTGTTCGATTCGTACGGAAATGGTGTTTCCGTGCGAATCGTACTTGCATTTTCGGATGGATTTCGCACCGGGTACGAGTCGGACGGAGAAAAGGCTCCGTCCGACGGTTCGTACCAGGTTTTTACCGGATCGGAATTGGCACCTCTATATTTAATTAAGAAAACTGCTGGACACTGAACTTAATTAATTTACTATTCTCACTCCAACCTATATTAAATTAAGGTAGGTGCTGGACACTGAACTAAATTAATTTACTATTCCCACTCCAGTCTATATTAAATTAAAATAAGTGCTGGACACTGAACTTAATTAATTTACTATTCTCACTCCAACCTATATTTAATTAGAGTATGTGCTGGACACTGAACTTAATTAATTTACTATTCTCACTCCAACCTATATTTAATTAGAGTATGTGCTGGACACTGAACTGAATGAATTTACTATTCCCACTCCAATCTATATTTAATTAAGATAAGTGCTGGACACTGAACTTAATTAATTTACTATTCTCACTCCAAACTATATTAAATTACAGTAGGTGCTGGACAATGAACTTAATTAATTTACTATTCCCACTCCACTCTATATTTAATTAAGATAAGTGCTGGACACTGAACTTAATTAATTTACTATTCTCACTCCAACCTATATTAAATTAGGGTAGGTGCTGGACACTGAACTAAATTAATTTACTATTCCCACTCCAGTCTATATTAAATTAAAATAAGTGCTGGACACTGAACTTAATTAATTTACTATTCTCACTCCAACCTATATTTAATTAGAGTATGTGCTGGACACTGAACTTAATTAATTTACTATTCTCACTCCAACCTATATTAAATTAGGGTAGGTGCTGGACACTGAATTAAATTAATTTACTATTCCCACTCCAGTCTATATTAAATTAAAATAAGTGCTGGACACTGAACTTAATTAATTTACTAGTCTGACTCCAAACTATATTAAATTACAGTATGTGCTGGACACTGAACTGAATTAATTTACTATTCCCACTCCAATCTATATTTAATTAAGATAAGTGCTGGACACTGAACTTAATTAATTTACTATTCTCACTCCAAACTATATTAAATTACAGTAGGTGCTGGACAATGAACTTAATTAATTTACTATTCCCACTCCACTCTATATTTAATTAAGATAAGTGCTGGACACTGAACTTAATTAATTTACTATTCTCACTCCAACCTATATTAAATTAGGGTAGATGCTGGACACTGAACTAAATTAATTTACTATTCCCACTCCAGTCTATATAAAATTTAAATAAGTGCTGGACACTGAACTTAATTAATTTCCTATTCTCACTCCAACCTATATTTAATTATAGTATGTGCTGGACACTGAACTGAATTAATTTACTATTCCCACTCCAATCTATATTTAATTAAGATAAGTGCTGGACACTGAACTAAATTAATTTACTATTCTCACTCCAAACGGGTGGGGGTTCGGGGCGTACATACACTGCTGGGGTGGGGGTTGGGTGCGTACATACACGGGTGGGGGTTCGGTGCGTACATACACGGGTGGGGGTTCGGGGCGTACATACACTGCTGGGGTGGTGGTTCAGTGCGTACATACACGGGTGGGGGTACGGGCCGTACTTCCATGGGTGGGGGTGCGGTCCGTACATACCCCTACCCACGCTCTGCGTGCCTGGGTACGGCCCATACCCATGCCTTTGGTGGGTGGGTACGGTGCGTCCCCACATTGTTGCGGTGCCGTGGGGTCCGCACCGTACACAGGCCTTGGGGGCGTGGCTACGGGTCGTACCACGCGTACCCCTACATGAGCCCAGCAATGCTGTTACGAGCCGTACCAAGGCCTTTCTGACGTGGGTACGGGCCGTACCGCCATTGTTGGAGTGACGTAGGGGGACGCGTGGTACGTTCCGTACCCACGCTCTTTCGGCCTGGGTAGGGTACGTACCGGTTCGCGTGACCATCCACTTCCGTTGTGGCTGACGCTTGCGTTGCTGGCCTCGCCCCCACCCCCTGGAAGTGACCAGGCCCTGATGGTCAGGTATGTCCAGGCCATGTGTGATTTGGTACCATGTGTTGGTGTTGTGTGTCCTGCCCCTGCCCCCCCCCCTTTGCCCCTGGTTGTTGTGCTGACCTTCTGCGGCGTCTGCGTCGGTTCCTGTATGCCAGGTGGACTGCTAGGAGGGCAGGGATGGCACGTAGGTTCGGGTCCATGTCTGTTCGTCGCGTCCAGCTGCTCCTTGCGTGTGTCGTCCTGATTTCCCGGCAGTTTTTGGCAGCCGGTAAATATTTTCCGTGCGGGATGACGTCGGTTCGATTCGTACTTCCTGGTTCGTGAAACGTAGGCTGGATGCGTACCGACGTCAGGTCGGCGCCTTTCAGGATCGGAATTGTGTTTGGATTCTGTTCGGTCTGTATTTTGTTCGATTCGTACGGAAATGGTGTTTCCGTGCGAATCGTACTTGCATTTTCGGATGGATTTCGCACCGGGTACGAGTCGGACGGAGAAAAGGCTCCGTCCGACGGTTCGTACCAGGTTTTTACCGGATCGGAATTGGCACCTCTATATTTAATTAAGAAAACTGCTGGACACTGAACTTAATTAATTTACTATTCTCACTCCAACCTATATTAAATTAAGGTAGGTGCTGGACACTGAACTAAATTAATTTACTATTCCCACTCCAGTCTATATTAAATTAAAATAAGTGCTGGACACTGAACTTAATTAATTTACTATTCTCACTCCAACCTATATTTAATTAGAGTATGTGCTGGACACTGAACTTAATTAATTTACTATTCTCACTCCAACCTATATTTAATTAGAGTATGTGCTGGACACTGAACTGAATGAATTTACTATTCCCACTCCAATCTATATTTAATTAAGATAAGTGCTTGTTAGAAAAGGTAGACGGACCGGGAGGGTCGGCCGGGGTCAGGAGGAGAGGTCTCCGGGGAGAGCCGTCTCCAGCGATCGTACAGACAAGTAACTTCCCCCCCACAGACAGATATCACACACGGATAAGGTTCAGTGTTCTTTATAAGCACTTATTTAAGGTACGGTTGAATGGTACAAGGAGGTCTGGACTCAGGGGTCCCCTCGATTAGAGTCTCGCAAGGTAGGGAAGGGGGTAGCGGGACAGTCTATTTACCAATCAGGTAGTTCGGATGAGATGATGAGCTCACAATCCTCGAGCTTGGTGGTTAGGTGGTACGGGCTGCGGCAGCGCCAGCAGGTCCCGGTGTGGATGGTCGATACAACGGGCCGCGGCAGCGCCAGCAGGTCCCCGGAAGATATACGGTCCGCGGCAGCGCCAGCAGGTCCCGGTGAGGATGGTCGTTACAACGGGCCGCGGCAGCGCCAGCAGGTCCCAGGAAGATGAATGTTGCAGAAGGCCGCGGCAGCGCCAGCAGGCAGGACGATGGTTCACAAGAGCGGGCTACGGCAGCGCCAGTAGACCGTCAAGGTTGAGTTCACTCGGTGTCTCTCGACTCCAGGATACAACTGCCTTCCTGCTCCGGAGCTGCCTCAGTTATAGGGCTGGTGCCCTTTGATGTCCGGACCCTCGCACTTGGAGGTCGGAGGGTCCGGGATGAAGGTGTCCAGACACCCAGCAGGGGGTGGAGCCAGTGCCTGGGGGAGCTGGGGGCGATCGGCACCTGGCGGGGGAGAGCCCTTGACACTTCGTTCTCCCATTGACCTGCCAAGTGGTCCGCTCACCTCCTGGGTGGATGGTGGTGCCGGGATGTCAGGGCCGGCCAGGCCCGGGGTTAGGGTCGAGGGGAGGCCATGCGGCCGCGTGGTGCAGGGCCCAAGATGGCGGCTTGACCCGGCCGGGAAAGCCGGTGGGGTCTGGGCCTCGTGACGAGTAGGGGTCCGAGGGCAGAGGGTCCGTCGGGAGACGGAGTACAGGTGCTTGTCGCGGGGATATGCCAGGTGGGCCGGAGTCCGGGCCCTGTCGAGCGGGGAGGGAGCAAGCCGTCTGTGAGGCCTGTCCAACATGCGTCCCCCCCAGCTGAAGGCGGGGAGAGTCACCCATCTCCTTGGGGACTCTCTTCGTCGAGGCGGAAAAAGCGGGACAGGCCATCCGCGTTGGCGTGGTCTTGGCCTGGTCGGTGCTCCACGGTGAAGTCCATTCCCTGCAGGGAAATGGACCAGCGCAAGAGTTTTGGGTTCTCCCCCCGCATCTGCATCAGCCATTGCAGGGGTCGATGGTCGGTTTGTACCCGGAAGTGGGTACCGAAGAGATAGGGTCGGAGCTTTTTGAGGGCCCACACTACTGCAAATGCCTCCCTCTCGATGGTGCTCCAACGCTGTTCTCGGGCCAGGAGACGTCGACTGATGAAGGCCACCGGCTGGTCATGACCTTCGGGGTTCAACTGAGAGAGGACGGCTCCGATGCCGTGGTCGGAGGCGTCGGTCTGCACCACAAATTCCCGACTGTAATCGGGGGCCTGGAGCACCGGGGCGGTGCACAGGGCGGCCTTCAGCTCCTCGAAGGCCGCCTGACAATCAGGAGTCCAGTTGACCCGCTTCGGTTGGTTCTTGGATGTGAGGCCCGTGAGGGGCCCCACGATGCTGCCGTAGTCCTTCACGAACCGCCGGTAGTAGCCGGTGAGCCCCAAGAAGGCTCGGACCTCGGTCTGGGTGACGGGGGGCTGCCAGGACTGGATGGCAGCAATCTTAAGTTGTAGTGGGGCCACCAGCCCGCTCCCCACTTGGTGCCCAAGGTAGGTCACAGACCCTTGGCCAATCTGGCACTTGCCGGCCTTAATGGTGAGGCCGGCCCGCTGGAGGGCTTGTAGGACCTCTTGGAGGTGACGGAGGTGGTCGGACCAGTGGCGGCTGTATACAGCGATATCGTCCAGGTAGGCAGCGCTGAATTCTTCAAGCCCCGCCAAGACCTGGTTCACAAGGCGTTGGAACGTGGCGGGGGCATTCTTCATGCCAAAGGGCATGACCTTAAATTGATAGTGGCCATCGGGGGTAGAGAAGGCTGACCGTTCCTGAGCCCTGGGTGTGAGGCCGATCTGCCAGTAGCCCGCCGTTAGGTCGAAGATACTAAGGTAGCGGGCGGCCCCCAGCCGGTCGATCAGCTCGTCTGCTCGGGGGATGGGATGAGCGTCGGTCCGGGTGACAGCGTTCAAGCCCCGGTAGTCGACGCAGAATCTCAGTTCAGGGGCGGAGCCGGGGGCAGCGGCCTTGGGAACTAATACGACCGGACTGGCCCAGGGACTGTCCGAGGGCTCGATGACCCCGATCGTGAGCATCTTGGCCACTTCCTCCTGTATGCAGGCCCGTACCCGATCTGGTACGCGGTAGGCCCGGTGCCGGACAGGGGGACTGTCCCCGGTGTCTACGTCGTGCAAACACCAGGGGGTGACCCCGGGGGTGAGGGAGAACAGGGCAGCGAACTGCAGCAGGAGGTCCCGGCAGTCCTGGCGTTGCTCCGAAGTGAGGGCGTTAGAGAGCCGGACCCCGTCCACGGAGCCGTCCTTCTCCTGAGTCTTCAGGAGATCCGGGAGGGGCTCGGAGTCTTCTTCTGTGCCACTGTCTGTAGCCATCAAGAGGCTTAGTTCGGAGCGCACAAAGTGGGGTTTGAGCCGGTTGGTGTGGAGGACCCGAAGGGGGTTCCGGGAGGACCCCATGTCGATGAGGTAAGTGACGGGGCTTTTGCGCTCGACCACTTTGAAGGGCCCCGTCCACTTATCTTGCAGGGCACATGGTTCGGTGGGGGACATCACCCATACTTGCTGCCCAGGCTCGAATTCAACGGAGGAGGCATTGTGATCATACCACCTCTTCATGTCCTCCTGGCTGGCCTCGAGGTTCGCCTTGGCCATCTCCCTGAAGCGCCGGGTCTGGTTTCGTAAGGCCAGGATGTATTTGAAGACGTCTGGAGGGGTCGTTAGGGGGGCCATCTCCCAACCTTCCTTGACTAGGCTGAGGGGCCCTCGCACAGGGTGCCCGTAGAGGAGCTCGAAGGGGCTAAAACCGAGGGACTTCTGGGGAACTTCCCGGTAGGCGAAGAGGAGGCACGGGAGCAGTACATCCCACTGGCGACGGAGAGGTTCTTCCAATCCCCCAATCATCCCTTTGAGAGTGCGGTTAAAACGCTCCACTAGTCCGTTCCCTTGGGGGTGATAGGGGGTCGTGAATCTGTAGGTGACCCCGCATTGTTGCCAGAGGGACTTCATGTATTTGGATATGAAATTTGTACCTCGGTCGCTGACGACTTCTCGGGGGAAGCCTACCCGGGAGAAGATCCCCATCAGGGCCCGGCCAACCACCGGAGCGGTCACTGTCCGTAGGGGCACCGCCTCGGGGTAGCGGGTGGCATGGTCCACTAGTACCAAGATGAACCTGTGTCCTTGTGCCGTGCGGGGGTCCAGAGGTCCTACAATGTCTATCCCCACCCTCTCGAACGGGGTGGTGACCACAGGGAAGGGTTGTAGAGGGGCCTTCAGCTTCCGGCCACTCTTCCCGCTGGCTTGGCATGTGGGGCAAGATCGGCAGTGGTTCAGGACGTCATTCCTCATTTTCGGCCAGAAAAAGTGGGTCACCAGGCGACTGTACGTTTTGTCCTGGCCCAGGTGTCCAGCCAGGGGGACATCGTGGGCCAGGTTGAGCAGAAAGTCTCGGAAGCGGAGCGGTACCACCAGAACTCGACCGGCCCCCAGCTCGGCGATTCTTCGCTCGCTGTAGAGCAGGTCGTTATCCCAGTAGACCCAGTGGGTTCCGGTGGTGTCCCCGGCGTTTTGGGTGCTGGCTTGTTGGCGGAGTCCCTCGAGGGAGGGACAGGTCTTTTGTTCCTGGCGGAACTGTTCTTGGGTGGGCCCCCCTTCTTGCCGTCACTGAGCCAGATCCGGAAGGTCCTGGTGTTGCGCGTCTTCTTCGGTAGTCGGGTCCGGGAGGTCGGACTCGCCGTTGTCCTCTACGGGGGCAACCGGGGGCGGAGGTGCTGGCCATTCGGTTTCTTCTGATCGGGGGGCGGCACGGGCGGCCATGGATCGGGTGGTTATGCAGGCCCAGTCCGGGAGGCCCAGCATCCCCAAGTGCTCTCTTCTCTCGACGGTGGCCCACGGGGAACTCTCGAGGTCATTCCCCAGGAGGCAGTCCACGGGGGCATCGTCCCGGACCGTCACCTTCAGTAGGCCGGAGACCCCTCCCCATTCAAACGGGACGCAGGCCATCTTACACATGCTCTCAGAGTTATCTGCCGAGCGGACGGGGCAGAGAATGTTCGGCAGGATCTGCTCGGGCTTCACCAGGTGACAGCGGACGGCCGTCACGCTGGCGCCGGTGTCACGCAAGGCCTCGGCTCTCTGTCCATTAATGGTCACCCACTGACCGTATTTTCTGGTGTTGGCGGGTAGGGGAGCCCGCGGAACCATGTCTCTTCCCCCTAAGCATGCCAGGACCATGGCGGCCGGTTCCCACCCTTGCTGGGCCGGCTCATACTCTTCGGGTCCCTCCGATGATTGCTCTTCCCCCAGGGCAGCGGCAGCTACCTGGCGGGGCTTGGGTGTTTGGTTTAGCGGGCAGTTCGGATCATTGGCGTAGTGGCCTAGTCGCTGGCACCGGTGGCACGTGACGTTGGCTCGGTACCCAGGCCGCAACGGGGGGCTGCCCCGGCCGGCCGGAGGCGGGGTGCTGGCCACGGGTGTTGCTGGTAAGGCGTCTCTCCCTCGCCCCTGGCCCCCTCCTCCTCCCCGAGGACGGTGCTGGCCTTGGTTGCTTCTGTTCTGGTCATGTGGCCCTTTCCGGCCCACTCGGGTGCTTTCCCACCGGTCAGCTTCGGCGGCGAGCTGCCGGGGGTCAGTCAGCTTACTGTCGAGTAGGTGCTGCCTAAGCTCGACGAAACAGTTGTTTGACAGGTGCTCCCATACCATAAGGTTGAAGAGTTGTTCGTAGGTGGTGACCTGACTTCCCTTGATCCAACCCTCGAAGGCCCGGCTGAAATAGTTCACATATTCTACCCAAGTTGTACCTGGGATCCGGGTGCAATCTCTGAACCTCTGGCGGTACATCTTGGGTGTGAGGCCGTAGCGGGTGAGGAGGGCAGCCTTCATGTGGTCGTAGGACGACATTTGGTGATCGGGGAGCTGCAGCAGGGCATCGCGACCCTCGTTGATAAATCTCCCCCAAAGTCCGGCTCCCCAATCACTCCGGTCGATCCGGTGGGAGGTCATTGCGATCTCATAGGCTTTAAACCACTGTTGTATGTCGTCTTCTCGGACATACTCGCGGACCACATCCTTGGGGATGTGAACTTTTTTCTCAATTGGCCCCGGGGTGTGTGGTCGCTCAGGCACCCCCAGTTCCTTGTTCTGTTTGCGCAGTTCTATTTCCGCCAGTCGGCGCTCGTGCTCGAGCGTTATTTTTTTCTCTTCCAGCTCTCTCTGTCTCTGCTTTTCTTCTCGTTCCTCTCGAAGCCGCATATGCTCGAGGTTGAGTTTCTGTTCAGCTAACTTGAGTTCCCCATCCATCTTGAGTCGTGCCATCTCTAATTCGTGTAATCTGACTCTGTCTCTTTCTCGTATCTCCTCCTGCGAGAGGCCCGTTCCCCGCTCCTCGGGAGCCGTGGCGTTCCCCTCTGGTGTGATGCTGTTTTGGTCTGGTGTGACGCTGCTTTGGTCGGAGGGTCCTGCGACCCCCGTTTCTGTCCATGACTCAAGAGCGCGCTTTAGATCATCCTTGGTACTCAGGCCGGTGGTAGCAATGCCAAGTTCTATGCAAAATTGTCTCAGTTCGCGGTGGTTGTATTCTTCTAATTTCTCCATTTGGAACTTCTCGGTGGAGCTGCTATCTTTGGTCGACATCGTGCTTTGTCGTGGGGTGAGCTACTCTCTGTACGATTACGCGTTGATTCGGATCGCGCCGCTGGCCACCAATGTTAGAAAAGGTAGACGGACCGGGAGGGTCGGCCGGGGTCAGGAGGAGAGGTCTCCGGGGAGAGCCGTCTCCAGCGATCGTACAGACAAGTAACTTCCCCCCCACAGACAGATATCACACACGGATAAGGTTCAGTGTTCTTTATAAGCACTTATTTAAGGTACGGTTGAATGGTACAAGGAGGTCTGGACTCAGGGGTCCCCTCGATTAGAGTCTCGCAAGGTAGGGAAGGGGGTAGCGGGACAGTCTATTTACCAATCAGGTAGTTCGGATGAGATGATGAGCTCACAATCCTCGAGCTTGGTGGTTAGGTGGTACGGGCTGCGGCAGCGCCAGCAGGTCCCGATGTGGATGGTCGATACAACGGGCCGCGGCAGCGCCAGCAGGTCCCCGGAAGATATACGGTCCGCGGCAGCGCCAGCAGGTCCCGGTGAGGATGGTCGTTACAACGGGCCGCGGCAGCGCCAGCAGGTCCCAGGGAGATGAATGTTGCAGAAGGCCGCGGCAGCGCCAGCAGGTCCCGGTGAGGATGGTCGTTACAACGGGCCGCGGCAGCGCCAGCAGGTCCCAGGAAGATGAATGTTGCAGAAGGCCGCGGCAGCGCCAGCAGGCAGGACGATGGTTCACAAGAGCGGGCTACGGCAGCGCCAGTAGACCGTCAAGGTTGAGTTCACTCGGTGTCTCTCGACTCCAGGATACAACTGCCTTCCTGCTCCGGAGCTGCCTCAGTTATAGGGCTGGTGCCCTTTGATGTCCGGACCCTCGCACTTGGAGGTCGGAGGGTCCGGGATGAAGGTGTCCAGACACCCAGCAGGGGGTGGAGCCAGTGCCTGGGGGAGCTGGGGGCGATCGGCACCTGGCGGGGGAGAGCCCTTGACACTTCGTTCTCCCATTGACCTGCCAAGTGGTCCGCTCACCTCCTGGGTGGATGGTGGTGCCGGGATGTCGGGGCCGGCCAGGCCCGGGGTTAGGGTCGAGGGGAGGCCATGCGGCCGCGTGGTGCAGGGCCCAAGATGGCGGCTTGACCCGGCCGGGAAAGCCGGTGGGGCTGGGCCCCGTGACGAGTAGGGGTCCGAGGGCAGAGGGTCCGTCGGGAGACGGAGTACAGGTGCTTGTCGCGGGGATATGCCAGGTGGGCCGGAGTCCGGGCCCTGTCGAGCGGGGAGGGAGCAAGCCGTCTGTGAGGCCTGTCCAACATTGCTGGACACTGAACTTAATTAATTTACTATTCTCACTCCAAACTATATTAAATTACAGTAGGTGCTGGACAATGAACTTAATTAATTTACTATTCCCACTCCACTCTATATTTAATTAAGATAAGTGCTGGACACTGAACTTAATTAATTTACTATTCTCACTCCAACCTATATTAAATTAGGGTAGGTGCTGGACACTGAACTAAATTAATTTACTATTCCCACTCCAGTCTATATTAAATTAAAATAAGTGCTGGACACTGAACTTAATTAATTTACTATTCTCACTCCAACCTATATTTAATTAGAGTATGTGCTGGACACTGAACTTAATTAATTTACTATTCTCACTCCAACCTATATTAAATTAGGGTAGGTGCTGGACACTGAATTAAATTAATTTACTATTCCCACTCCAGTCTATATTAAATTAAAATAAGTGCTGGACACTGAACTTAATTAATTTACTATTCTGACTCCAAACTATATTAAATTACAGTATGTGCTGGACACTGAACTGAATTAATTTACTATTCCCACTCCAATCTATATTTAATTAAGATAAGTGCTGGACACTGAACTTAATTAATTTACTATTCTCACTCCAAACTATATTAAATTACAGTAGGTGCTGGACAATGAACTTAATTAATTTACTATTCCCACTCCACTCTATATTTAATTAAGATACGTGCTGGACACTGAACTTAATTAATTTACTATTCTCACTCCAACCTATATTAAATTAGGGTAGATGCTGGACACTGAACTAAATTAATTTACTATTCCCACTCCAGTCTATATAACATTTAAATAAGTGCTGGACACTGAACTTAATTAATTTCCTATTCTCACTCCAACCTATATTTAATTATAGTATGTGCTGGACACTGAACTGAATTAATTTACTATTCCCACTCCAATCTATATTTAATTAAGATAAGTGCTGGACACTGAACTAAATTAATTTACTATTCTCACTCCAAACTATATTAAATTACAGTAAGTGCTGGACAATGAACTTAATTAATTTACTATTCCTACTCCAGTCTATATTTCATTAAGATAAGTGCTGGACAGTGAACTTAATTAATTTAATATTCTGACTGAAATCTATATTTAATTATGGGATTTGTTAAATTCTAAAATATATTTAAATTTTCTAAATATTTTTTTTTTAATTAAAAAATATATAAACATTTTAAATTAACTTCCCACCCTTATCCCCTATAACCCAACATTCGGCTCCTAAAATGATTTGTAACATTCTAAATTAAAGTTACAATTTCTAAATTATTTTTTTTAAAAATTAACAAATATATAAACATTTTTAAAACACTTCCCACCCTTATCCCCTATTAACCAACATCCCACTCCTAAAATTATTAGTAAAATTCTTAATTTATTTTACAATTTCTAAATTTTTTTTTTTTTAAATTAACAAATATATAAACATTTTTAAAACACTTCCCACCCTTATCCCCTATCAACCAACATCCCGCTCCGAAATATATTTGTAAAATTCGAAATTTTATTTACAATTTATAAATATTTTTAATAAAAAATTAACAAATATATAAACATTTTTAAAAAACTTCCCACCCTTATCCCCTATAAACCAACATCCCGCTCCTAAAATTTTTTCTAAAATTCTAAATTTAATTTACAATTTCTAAATAAATGTTAAAAAATTTTAAACAATATATAAACATTTTTAAAACACTTCCCACCCTTATCCCCTATAAACCAACATCCCGCTCCTAAAATTTTATTTAAAATTCTACATTTAATTTACAATTTCTAAATTTTTTTTTTTTTAAATTAAACAATATATAAACATTTTTAAAACACTTCCCACCCTTATCCCCTATAAACCAACATCCTGCTCCTAAAATTATTTCTAAAATTCTAAATGTAATTTACAATTTCTAAATAAATTTTTAAAAAATTCTAACAATATATAAACATTTTTAATACACTTCCCACCCTTATCCCCAATAAACCAACATCCCGCTCCTAATTTTTTTTTAAAAATTCTAAATTTAATTTACAATTTCTAAAAATTTATTTTTAAAAATTTACAAATATATAAACATTTTTAAAACACTTCCCACCCTTATCCCCTATAAACCAACATCCCACTCCTAAAATTATTTTTAAAATTCTACATTTAATTTACAATTTCTAATTTTTTTTTTTTTTTAAATTAAACAATATATAAACATTTTTAATACACTTACCACCCTTATCCCCTATAAACCAACATCCCGCTCCTAAAATTAAATATACATTTCACATTTTAAATAAAATTTACTAATTAAATTTTACAATATATTAAAAAAATAAATTAACTGTTTTTAAAACACTCCCCACCCTTATCCCCTATAACCCAACATCCCGCCCCTAAAACAATATAAATATTTCTCATATTATATACATTTTAACTATTTATACAAACAACTTCAAAATATTTACTAAACACACAATGACGATATTTTCACATGTCGATATTATTACTAACGATATTACTTACATCGACATATAAGTAAAAAAAAAAACGATATTTTTCACATCGATATTAGCTATTTCGATATTTTGTACATTCGATATTTTTGACTCGATATTTATGTCCCTCGATATTAAAAAGTCGATATATAGACTGCTCACCCCCTGTTCCAGTGCCCTAGCGTCAGTGTTGATTTGCCTGTCTCATTATCTTACTAACAATTCCCATTTGCTGGTGCCCCTGTGCTAGTGTCCCTCTCTTGTTCAAGTGCAAGTGAGTATTTGTCACAGTGGTCAAATCAATGCCCCCATGTCATCATTGGTTACCTTTGGCAGAGTTCTAGAGACAGTGTTGGGGGTCCATTGTAAGTGCCCCTAAGTCATTCTTGGTGCCCCTGTGTCAGTTTCCTAGGTTCGGTGTAAGCCCCATTGGGTCACTGTGCTAGCCTTAGTGCCTCACATAATGGCATTGTTTGCTTATAAACTACTTATCCCATCCTATGTTGACTTCAAAGCACCAAGGGGAGAGAAGAGTCACAACAAGCTTGGGATACAGATGCACGAGTGATTTGGCGATATAAAAAGTGGATATGGGATGATAAAGTGTATTGGGAAGGGTATATTGAAAAAAACATGATGTTAATAAGCATTTTATGAAGATGACCGTTTAAAAAAAAAGGAAAATTGAAAAGGAAAACAAGCATTTCATCAATAAGCGTCTTAAAGTGATAGATGAAGCAATATGATTATCTCCACATCAGGCTAATTTTTCTAAATACATATGAGGTAACAGTTTCACTGATCATCTGAAAATTAAAGAAACAGTTTGAGATTTGTTTCACAATGCAGTGGAGCAGTGCTTAATTTGTAATAAGAAAATAAGTACAAGGGCCCTTATTATTTTCGTAAGACGTTACTCACTTTCTTCTTAAGCGTATCCCACTTCTGCCAATTTTGCCGCCCAATTCCAATACTGCGTGGACAACGCTCAAAAATAAGACTGTAGCAAGAGCACGTGCATTCTTCAAGTGGGTCAAATAGTGCATTTTGCAGTCCTAGACGAGTGTTCAATTACATTTGCTAGAAAGCCAATTCATCTGAAATGGCATTCATACAAGAATCCCGTGCTTTGATGGACAGTTTTTGTTGGTCGGGGAGAGCAACTGTTTTTACACCGCGGCTGATTCAACCATTGCGTGTGTTTTTATCGAGGGCGGACTGGACTTATCAGTATTAAAAAAGCCTTAGCCACCCTTTGACGTAAGACCGCTCCCCTCCCAGAGCTACAGTAACAATACAGCAAAATGTTCTCTTTTTTCATGTTTGAAAACTTTACTAAAAAGTTATTTAAAAAAGTAAAGCCTTAGCCACTGTGTGTGGTGCAAGACATGCACAAAAGTGATATTCTCAATGACCTGTTGGGGCCGCGGGTCAAGATTGGTACACACCAACTTACTAATTACTCCTTTCTGACAGTACAGGTTCACTGAAAATTGAGGTATGGTATGTAAACAATAACAATGCCCAGTTTTCATTGAAGCAATAATAACTTATTCTACATAGAAGAACTTTCTAGACCTGCATCAGTTATGGGGAGAGACAAAGTGCAGCTGAAAATATAACTGTGCATGCTGTGTGTGTGTGCCTGTAGCGTGTTTTCCGTATGTATTGATTGTTGTTTTGTGACATGTGTATGCTATATGCTTAGTAGGCAAGGCTTATATGTGCTGTAATCAGGATGACTCATTTTTGTGTCTATGGCCTGTCTTTTTGCTTAATATGTAGTGTGCTTAGTGTTGTGCTATATGTTGAAGTCTGTGTGTGCTGCATGTATGACTGCGTATGTAAAAGCTGGTTGATGGGATGTGTTGTAAACCCTTCAACAGTAGCTGCTCCAGCAGGCATAATAGTGTGTTTCTTATAAGTTCTGTCTCTCATGAGGTTGATCGGCTGGATGTGAAGCTTGCAGTGCTTACTGTTTGTATTGGATGTGAAGCTTGCAGTGCTTACTGTTTGTATTGCCCATAGAGCCATGAATGGCAAAGGACTGGCCTTAATGATAAAGCTTGTCACCCTATATGTCCCGAGTAGATCACTAAGATCCTCTGAAGAACTACTCATGAAAAGTACGAGAATAAAGAGATCCAGGTGGGAAGGTAGATCCTTCTCACATCTGGCTCCTAGGCTTTGGATCCCCTGCCTAAATAAATGCGTCAGCTCACCGATGAACTGGCTTTCAGGAAAAAAGTAAAACTTGGCTCTTCCCATAACAACTTATGTACCCTGACTGCATCTTCTCCTCAGCGCTGGGAAGCCTCCGGGCAGCCATGCGCTCTATAAATCCTTAAACAAAACAGAAATATCAAATAAAAGCCAGCTTCCAAATATTTTCTTCCCAAGTCACTCTCATCTTAGCCTACTACCAGTATTATGCAATATGCAATGTACAATTGTGCAATGTACTGAACCTTACTGATGATCAAATAGGTTTGCACATAAGTATCAATACATTGCAGACTAAAATGTTTTCTGAATCTGCAGAATTCCACATTCATGCACTGTTGGTTTAACCTACAGCTGTTCTTTGTTTGTTGTAGTAGCTTTTCTATTCCTTTGCATTCTGGTATTTGTAGTCCCGAATATGTATTATCATCAATCTACTAGGAACAGGATTCAATGTAAAGAACAAATTGATAGGTTACTTGTGTTTCATAGGTTGGTTTGAGTGCTCCGATTTGTTTTTAACACAGGCTTTAAATCCAAATGTAAATGCAACCTTGCAAATACCGATACAGATAGGAAGCTGTTACCATATTAATGATTGTCCTGGACAACCCTTCCTGCTTCAAGAGTTGTCAGGCTAAAAGGGGAGAGGTGCTTGGGTGGTACCACTCTCACTTCTCTCATTCATGAAATAAAATGCGTACATGTCACTCACAATTAGCTGCGGTGTAGTGGTGGTTAGACACTGGGAGATTCCGGGCATCAACGGACAAAGGTACAGAATTTGACAGTGCCATTAGTTCTGCTTAGCGCTGGTACGAGGCCATTATTTGTATTTCCTGCAGTTGCCATTGCTGTCCCTCCCCTTTTCAATGCAAGCGGTGGCCTTGCATGTCTCTATCCACTAGTTGGGGGACCGGACACTGCTCAACATGACCTAACACAACAACAACAGGGTGAGTAACGACCAGGGACTGGGGAGACGGGGGGAGATGGGTACAATGGCACACAAGCACAATTAATTATAGCACAGTGCACACCCACAATGACTCTGGATCATGCCCATGATCTCCTTGGCACACTGCAGCACATCTAGAAACAGAAAGTAGGCCCCCGTCGACCATGTGCCCAGAGGGGGCCCTTCCCACACAGCGCCAATCTCACACCCAACCCATGCGGGCGCATGAATGATGAATACCATGGCTGCAGTCAATATATCATGACATGTTTCACGCCACGACGCTGAGGTGGCTGAGTATGTACCACATCTGTAAAGGAGCAGGTCACACTCTGACACATCCACATGCACAAACAACCCCTGATGTCAACAACACATCTGCAGACAAAGCATGCTTCAGAGTCACAACTCCCACCTAGAGCCCAATTTACCCAATTAAGCAACATCTCAGCACTGTATAAGCACAGAAGTCAAACCCACACCGCCTGAAAGGGATAAGGGCCAGCAAAATCAGAGCTTCAGGGGCGACTCTCCCAAAATGCAGCACACACACATAAAATTCAGAGCACATCAACATTGACAACAATGTGCTACAAACTGAAAAACGTTCACAACAGAGCAGAGGACACAACTGCTGCCGCTTGTGTGTAGAAACTGGCCAATCACATTTGGCATAGCAGGTAAATGTGAGTTGATAATGTACAAGTACAAACACACATCCATGATGTTGTCGAAATGTCCACTGTCCTGCATCAAATAGGCAGCTCCCCACAAACAGTAACAATGTACAGTGTCATGCAGTCTGAATGTAAACTTGCACAATGCGTCAACATATATGTGAACACAATGTTAAACTGCATCTCCCCTTTACATTGTAGAGGGAAATGTAACACCTCCTGCAGAGCAGACGAACATCTCTACACTGATGATGAAGAGGACCTCCACATCATCGACCCGGCGCCCTCCAACAGCTCATGGACAGCCTCAGCACCCAACCTCCAGGAGCAGGGCAGCCCAGCTGCATCGATGAGATCCCACCCCCTGCACAGACCACACAGCAGGAAGCACCCACCACCACGCTTGTCTCCCCGAACCCCCACAAACAACACATGGCCATCCAACATCATGTGTTAGCGGTCCAGAAGGAGATGGCTGATCAGGTACTGGTGTGGTTTGACCTCATGGCAGCCAAACTAGATGTCATACGTGGGTGTCTAAGTCCAGTCAGGGACCACACACAGTCCCTAACGGACACCCACAGTCCGCTCCATGCTCTCCAATGATCGATGACTGACATCGCTGGAGTCCTGACTCTGAGACAAGAACAACTGTCTAGTCAGAGTCCAATGAGTGGATGCAGGCAGAAAGAATGGCTGCCACGGCTGCACACCAGCGCGATGTAGCTGGGATCTACCATGCACTGCAGATCCTCATCATGGCATTGCTGCCACAAGGCGTGACGCAGATGAATGCTGCTGCTACTACTCCATCCGCATCTCCGCCCCCTGATGTGTCAGTGCCTCTCAGTGAGACAGACAATCCACCTCCGGCAACTGATGTGTCACTGCCACACATTGCTGCAGACAAAACACCACAACCCACATGTGAGGCACATGAAACGAGGACGAAATGCAGAGGATTCTGCCTTAGTGGTAAGAACGAAGCGGTCGCATTCCTCTCCGCCATATGGCCTGTTTCTGTTTGGTTCTGCCCTCTGCATCATCACCTTCCACGTTCTCCCGATACACTCTGCGACACTCACCTTGCACCTCGACATGGACTGCCATATTCTGTTTGGTTACCAAGGACACAGTAATCAGACTGCGGACTAAACTCTTCCTCTTTCGATGAACTTCTCAATCCCTAAAGGACTCTGGCTGGCCCTCCACGGCATTAATGTATTTATTTATTTTTTCAGTGTTTTGTATAGTGCGAACTTGACCCCGTAGGGTATCAGAGTGCTTCACAGTTCAGGACATGGTAACTTTTCCAGTACAAAGTTCTATAAAGCATTTAATATATTCCAGTCCAGTTCAAAGTTGACACATCAATTTCTTTTGATAACTGTTATAGTACGTTTGCAGGCTGTAAGACTAGAGGTGCCATGTCCTCAAGCGAAGCAAGACCCTGTAATGGACAAACGACATTAGCTCTTAAAATAACAAATTAAAAAAAACTCTTGTGTCCTTGAGTGAGAGTATTTGGGTGAGCCATGTGTGGATGCTCTGTAATGTTTACGGTAGGAATTTACTCATTAAGAAGATCTTGGTTTCTTTCTTGAATCTTGCGTGGTTGGGTAGCCTTCTGATTGAATTGAATTGAGTTAAATTTATAAAGCGCAGCATATACCCGAAAGCGTCTTGGAGGTAGCGAGTTTCATATTCTCGATGCGGCACCTCAGAACGCTCTGTTGTAAGTTTTTTGTTGTTGCAGAAAATCGGTGGTTTCAGCACTAGGTCTCTTGCTCTCCTTGATTGTCTGTTTCCCCCAGAAATTACCAATTTCTGCGCTAGGTATCTTGGTGACTTGAAGTGTAGAGCTTTGTGTGTTAGGCACGCCAGTTTGAGCTGAATTCTGGCCTCAAAAGGTAGCCAGTTCAGGGCTTTCAGGTGAGGAGAGATGTGGTTGAATTTTTTAGACCCTGTTATTAGCCTTGTTGCTGCGTTGAGGCAAGCTTTTAGAGGTGCTGTCGCAATTTTGGGGAGCCCAGAAAGTGTTGTGCATCTGTATTTGATCCTCGAGATTACTAATGATTTACCTGCCATTTTTAGGTCTGCCGTTTCAATGAAAGGTTTCAATTTCTTAATGTAGCTCAGGTGAAATCTTGCACTTTTAGCCAGCGTGTTCTTGTGTGACTGCATGTTTAGGCTTTGGTCAAGCGTTATTCCTAGAGATTTGGTTTAATCTACAGTGATCTGGGTGCAATTGAGTGCAGTGATCAAATTGGTCCATTCTTTTATGATGGGCGAGCTTTTGGTGGGGGAAATTAGGAGGAATTCTGTTTATTTTAGCGTTTAGTTTAAGCTGATTGCTTGTCGCCCATAGAGCCTTGTTCATTGTTCTGATCTTCTCTAAGGAGGAGATCTTAATGTAAATCTGAGTGTCATCGGCGTACATGTGGAAAAGGATGTTGACACACTGGAGTATGTCCATTAGTGGTTCCACATATTAGATGAATAGTGACGGGGAGAGGGTTGGTCCTTGTGCAACCCCTATCTGGATGGGGGATGATGTTGACAGGTTCTTATTCACCAGAAATCTTTGAGATCTGTTCTTCAAGTATGACTTGAACCATTCAAGAACGTTCCCGAAAATACCCATACTGTTCTCCAGACGTTCTAGCAAAATTGTTTGGTCTAGAGCAACTAATGCGTGGTCTACTATGTGCAGAATTGCCGTTTCCGCGCTATGGTTTGATCTAAATCCTGATTGGCAATTGTCTAGTCGTTGGAATTTAGATATGTGCTGACTTAGTTTTTGCTGAACACATTTTTCAATCACTTTAGCTAATAGGGGAATGCTGGATACTGGCTGAAAGTTGCTAGCTTTAGCAGGATTCTCTGTCAGTTTTTTAGGTCTCGCCGAGCGATGCAGCGCCATGCGCTGCCTGCGTAAGCAAGATCTATTGTTGCCAACTTGCTTAGCAATCAGGGACAGGATGGGTGCACACGCTTTAGAAGACATGAGCTGTGAACGCGTACAGCGCAGTTAGCTGAAGTTGCAGGGCAGAAAGACATGAGCTGTGAACACGTACGGCGGCGTTAGCTGAAGTTGCAGGACAGGCCATGTGCACGCGTATTATTTATGCCGCGTTAACATGCCTCCTGCTTGGCGCGTATACGCCTCTTGCTTTGTTGCTGTAATTTGTGCACACGTTTAAAAGATAGGCAGGACAGGAGATGTGCACGCGTATTAGTGGCACCGTGTGAATACGCTTTTTGTTGTTTTGTTGCTCAGTGCCTCACATAACATTTATATGTGCACGCGTTAGCTTTTTTGTGGTTTCGCATGTCTTTTGCATTTGGTTAACACGCGTCATGCACAGGGGCGGTGGGTGAGATTTTAAAGTGGTGGGGCGCAAACGAATTAGCATACAGCACCGTAGCGAGCGAGCGCAGCGAGCGAGCCTGAACCCCAAAAGGGGTTGAAAAAAAAGAATCGTGCATTTTAAAGCAAATTTGAGAAAGCAGCAAGGTTAATAAAGCAATTGTGAAAGTGCAGTTATTACATTAATAGATGGCATAACATAGGTAGCTGCTTATTCAGTATTACCACAGAGCTTCATACATTCTGTCCTATTATGCTCAGGTGCTGAATTCAGACTATAAGACTCATGGAAATCTCAGCTCTAAGAGTAGAAGAAGTTGCACAGCAGTGTAATGGTTGCCAGGCTCGTTCCGCAGGAGCGTCAGGAACTTGAAGAAAAGTCCACAGTCTTCCCCTACGGCCTTCCGACTCTATTAGACTCTAGAGTAACGAATGGCACGCAAGGGGAAAACAGGGAAACAAAACAAGGAAAGGCGGGGGAAGAAAAACAGTCTTACAACATACTGAATATTAGACTCTAGAGTAACGAATGGCAAGCAAGGGGAAAACAGGGAAACAAAACAAGGAAAGGCGGGGGAAGAAAAACAGTCTTACAATATACTGAATATAAAAGAGGCAGCGCAATGCGCTGTTACCGTGATTCTGGTTGAGCTGAGCTTTGTACACACACTTCACATAGGTCCTCGCAAGTACTTGTATTCAACAAACAAGTAGCAGCATTCACTTTTTGTAAATGAAATCTGTACGTCTATCTTTCAGTGTAGCAAACTTGTCAATTACTTTCATGTTGAAGTCCGGTATCTTTTGGACTAGCTTGGTCTCTACAGATAGCATCGCCAAAGCATTTAGTCTTTCCTCTAGCATGGTGTTCCTGAGGAATGTCTTTATGCGCTTTAAGGCTGAAAAACATCGTTCAGCTTCTACTGTTGTCATAGGAGTCGTAATCACAATTTTTAGTAAAGTCACTGTCTCTGTAAGTGAGTTTTCCATATGCAGTTTATGAATTAAACTCAGCAAAGTCAAGGCGCTTGTGGCCTTCCGGTACACAGGCATTCCGTAGAGTACAGTTAACTCAGTTCTCAGCTGCTCTTTTTTGAGCATAGGATATGCTTCCACAGCCTGATTCAGAGCACGCTCAGGGAAGGATTCATCATATTGTGCAAACTCTTTACTTTGCAATAAAGTCGCACTCACCAAATGTTTTGTGAACGAAAAACGTTCTTTCGCTTGCACAATTACAATGTCACATATCTCCTTTCCAATTCGAACCAGAGAGGTGATGTTTTGTCTGCGGTTTGCAAAAATAGAATGCTCCGGCAGTTTGCTCTCTAAATCTTCAACCCCATCTCTCACTTTCATAATCTGTTGTACAAATGCAGATGTATTGGCTTTCACAGAGACAGTATCTAGGTCTTTTCTTTGCAACTGATCATATAACACATCAACAGGAATCATTATGTCATGAAATAAAAACAGTAAGAACTGAAACTCTTTGTCTTGTAGTGTTCTAATAAAGCCATGGGCTTCACTCTGACTTGTGTGATCAAAGTCTGCTCTGGATGCTATGGCGACAAAACATTTCTCAAGGCCCTCCCTCTGTTCAAAGATTAAGTTGACTGTACGAATGTGAAAGTTCCAACGAGTTGAGGATCCCCTTGGTACGCTTTTGTCCACAATCTCATGAAGGGCTTCTGTTCTTTTGGGGGAACGTGTGAAGAATGCTGCTATGCCTCCGATATCCTGAAAGAAAACTCGTGTCTCTCTGATCTTTGATACCGCCTGTTGCATAATAAGATTGAGTTGGTGGGCGTAACAGTGCACAAAATGAGCATTAGGGTACACATCTCGAATTCTCTTCTGAACTCCACTAAGGCTTCCACTCATTACGGACGCACCATCATAGCTTTGTGCGATAAGTTTTTGTTTTTGAGGCAGGTCCGGGAAAATTAAGTCCAGTTGACACAGTATTGCTTCAGTGATGGTTGCTGCACTAGAGTCACTTAAATGCGTGAAGCCATAAAATCTTTCCACAACGTTTCTGTCACTGTCAAGGTACCGAAACACTAACACGGACTGTGTTTGAGTGGACACATCAGTGGTGTCATCAGCCTGAATAGCCACAAAGTCTGTGTTTCGCAACTCTTGCACAATATGGCTTCTTATAATTTCGAGCATACAGTCAAGGAGTTCATTTTGTATTGTATTAGAGGTGCCCTTAAAGACTGTAGCATGTGCTAAATGTCTTTCCAAATCCTGGTCTATGGTTGACATTAAATCCACTAGGCCTCGGAAGATCCCGGGTTTTGAGGAAGTTTCTGATTCGTCATGGCCTCGCAATGCCAGTTCGAAAGCACCACAGAAACGAATGCAATCAATGATCTTGGATAGATTTTGTCTGTTCTTATCAACAGCTTCATTGTGTTTTTGAATGGATTTGCGATACGCATCATTTATCTGCTGCTCAATTGGTGCGTCTTCCCCCAACATTCCCAGTCTTGTCAGGTTTTCCAGATGATTTCTTGTGAGCGCATGCTTCTTTATTTTTTCAGCGATGTGCTTCAGGTCGACCATTCCTTGCCGTGTCCAAGAAAAGTCACCGCCAAACAGCAAGCAGGGGAAGCAGAACAGAGAATTTCTTATAGGGCAGCCTGTAAGCCAATCAGCTTTTGTGTACCAGGCATTTGAGAATGTACGTTTTGACATTTTTCCTCTGTCCTAGTTTGTTTGCTGTAGGTTTATTTCAGGCTGATGAGGTCCCAATTGTTTTAACTGTAGTTTTTGTTCAAGTGGCCGTGACTGGAATGACTTTGTAATCAGCTCTTGTACTGCATTCATGTCGATGGTGTGTTGCTGGCCTTACCAATATATATATATATATATATATATATATATATATATATATATATATATATATATATATATATATATATATATATATATATATATATATATAAAGAAATCTGTCAATAATCAAAGTACAACGTATAAGGTGCAGTGCAATAATATGAAATTTCAGTATAAATACATTATACATATATCTTGTGCATTATCCTAATACATCTCAAATGACTGCTAAAAATAGAGCCGTACTGCCTCCTGCCTCTCTGTGCCATAGTGGTTGCTGGAGGCACTGAAAGACACTGCTTGAGGGCCTTGAGAGTGACCACATACATAGCTCTAACTACGATGTAAAAAAATATATAGCATCAGTTTCCTTACCTTTAACACTGGTGTTTGCTGGGTTGTAGCCGGGGTCGGGTGAGAGAGCGGCAAAGGAGGTTGGGGTCCTCTTGTTGTTTGCTGGAAAATTGCCCCAAAATGCGGTAATGTTTCAGGTGGTTGTCAGGTGCTGAAAATGAAAAGTTAACAATTTATTTTTGAAACAGTAGGGTAATGAAACAAAGACTGTGGGGAAAAAACATAACGCTCCAATTTTTCAGTTTGGTCAGTAAGATTGGGGGGCGGGGGAGTGTGGGTGTGAGCTTCAGATTTTCCTACAATCAGGCTGGCGTTTAAATACATAGTAGGACAAGCAGGAATCCCAGGATGCACGAGAGGCGCCTAAGGGGCAGTGTAAAGGGAGAGGAATGTGGATTGGTGGGAGTGCTAATAGAAGAAACATAATATTTTGTAAAATAGCCAATACTCTGAGAACTTTCAAAACAGAGTGGGACAGGGAGTGCGTGCGTTGTTGTCTGTGTGTCTTTACCAGGAAATACATGTATTAGGGGGGTGTAGCACCCCAAACACCCCCTAAAGCTAGCCCCCTGAGTATCTTCTGAGCACCCTTTAGTTTATGCCTTATTCTCTTGGTCATATAACTATTTTCATGTAAAATGCAATAAACCACCAGCCAAATGCACAACTGTCTAAGCTGCTGCCAAAGATGTGTGCACAGCCAGTCTTCAACAGTCCCTCTATTTTTCAACTCCCTTACACCTCATCCACCCTTATCTTGCAACATAACTTTTGCCTACTTTCAACCACATTGAGGTCTTTACCCCTGTTCTCTGCATCACTGAACTCAGGTGAGTTGCCAGAAACCCACAGCCCCATGGATCTCAAACAATGCAGTAGGAAGGATTTCTTTGTTCGCTGCAGAAATGTAAGCAATGTACAGCAATTACATGTAGATTGCTCAAAGAAAAAAGTCGCTCCTAAAACTTGGTCCATGCTCTGTGGTGGGCTACACACAAGAAGAGGCATGACACATGAATGCCATGGACAAACAGACAACGGATATCAGAGCAAGGAGGGAGCGAGCGAGCAAATGTGCCACAGATCGTAAACAGCATGTCTCTTCGAGACAGCATGCGCTGTCTAGCCGAGACCTACAAATGACGTACTAGCTGGCACAGAGCGACACCGACCGACCTAGGCCATTGGAGAATACTTGCTACAGTGACCCTACATTCTCTGCTACCGACCTACAGCTGCTTTACACAGACTGACTACTAGATACTCTAACACCCGACCTGGCAAAGCCAATAGTGCGCTAGTGAATCATTTGCGATCAGCGATCCTGTTTTGCAAAAGTCAAAAATGCAGATTAAAAGTCAAAGCTTTTTCCGTGGTGCTCGTTAAGAAGGGAATTTCATCGGGGATAGTGACCCAGTGCATCTCTGTCGGTTCTGGCAGTGCTGGTTTTATGTCCAGTGGGCTTCTGTTACTAATCTGACTTTTCAGGCAATCGTCTAAAGGAACCTGTTCAAACGTTTGTTTATTATTTGTGAACGTTTCTAAATTCAGGGCATGAAGTCTACCAGTGCAATCTGAGTTTCCCACATGGTCAGCCAGTTCACATCAAACCTGTGTAATTGCCATGTTCTACCGCTAGCCTGTTTGAGGCTGCCATCTTAAGTGTCTGTTCTGTTACTTTTGAGATTGTTGCTTTATGTGCGTAAGTTACTAGTTTTATGCTGTTGACGTTTCTTGAGGAACGTTACTGAAATTAGCAAACAACACCACACTACCGCACTTGAGTCCACCTCCTCATACCCTCCTCACCTCACTCTGTAGCTGCCGCACCTTTTCCCGTAACAAAATTCCCTTGCTTTCACAAACATCTCGCCCAAAACTGCTAAACTATGGCCACCGCGCATTAAATACCTAATACGCACTACCACATAACCCGCCAGCTGCTACTCGCCTTTCCCCAACATTTTCTACTCTTTACTCACCGCACTTCAGTCCACCTACTCATACCCTCCTCACCTCACTCTGTAGCCGCTGCACGTCTTCTCCTAACAAAATTCCCCTGCTTTCACAAACGTCTCACACAAAACTTCGGGACTACATGCACCACGCACAAAATATGTAATATACACTAACACATAACCCCCCAGCTACCCCTCACCTTTCCCCAACGTTTTCTCTTGTTTACCTACCGCACTTCAGTCCACCTCCTCATACCCTCCTCACCTCACTCTGTAGCTGCCGCACCTTTTCCTGTAACAAAATTCCCTTGCTTTCTCAAACGTCTCGCCCAAAACTGCTAAACTATGTCCACCGCGCATTAAGTACCTAATTCGCACAATCACATTCCCCACCAGCTGCCCCGCACCTTCCCCCAACCTTCTATTCCTTTACCCACCGCACTTCAGTCCACCTCCTCATACCCTCCTCACCTCACTCTGTAGCCGCCGCACCTCCTCTCTCGACAAAATGTCTTTCCTTTCACACACGTCTCGCCTAAAACTGCTGGACTGCGTGCACTGCGCACAAAATATCTAATACGCACTAACGCGCCATTATGCACGTGCACAACGTCGTCAGCAACTCTTCCGCACAGGAAATATGCGCGTGAACGTCTACCACGTGATAGCCATCTGTTTCTATTTCCGGAGCACGCACACACTATCGTTAATCCCACTTTATCATGATAAAACAATACGTGCATATTGCAATACTCGTATTACAGCTAAAATAAAGTACAAATATAAAACTTTCGCTTGCCAAAAGCTATACCGTAATTATTGTTTAGCGTTTACAGTATTATCCTCTTCATGCTAAACCTATACGCTGCTCCACTCTTTGCAACACAAGTATAATGTTGTTAAATACTAAACACAGCATAATGCACACAAATCGCATCATTGAAGCAACAAAAATACATACTACTATAAATTATAAAGCACCTTTAATGTACCACAAACATTTGCAAACAGTCTCTGCGTGTTTCCTATGTATAAAGCATGTCACTCTATTGTCTTTTTCTAAAATGACAACATACTTTTATCTTTTGTATAAATGCCAATTCAAATATTAAAAATGCGTTTACAACAAATTTTCACTTTCTATTGCAATATTATTGCCTACGCCAATACTCAAACTTATACTACTACGAAACCTATTGCATTGCAAATGCTTGTTTTATGATGGGAATGACTTGTCTCATTTTTAGACAGTTTGGGAGGGATCCTTGAGGCAGGGAAGCATTGACTATCGATGTTCAGCTGGGGATGATCTCCTGGCATAAATTTTGCAGGGAGTGGGTCGTTGAAGTGATTGTTAGGCTTAATGGCCGATAAGGTTTTCAGTATGTCGTTTTGGTCATATAACTCAAAAGTGGACCAATGAGCTTCGTTTTTTGGTAATGAATCATTGGGCATTGATGGAATATTTGGTTGAGAGGCCTCCCATGTAGAAGCTGCTGACTTAAGCTAGCATTCCAGAGACGTGGCCTTGGATGTAAAGAAATATGAAGTGGGGTTTGCGTGGCCCTGTACTGCTCCAGCTTCAACACTCCACCGAATGTGAATAAAACATTCTAATTCTCACAGATTTGTCATGTCTATGATCATTCAAGTGTGAAAGTAAGGATGAATGTAGGGTCAGTGATTCCCCCTTACGTCCATGTTGCTCATGTTGTGTGACTTGAGTCACAGGGTTCAACATTGCCGATTGAGGTCCGGGTGGCGCCGACACTCCAACAAAGACACACGCATTAGTCACTTCCTTGTCCATCCCAGAACTGAATCACGCCCAGAGCCCCGGGCTCATTGTTCACACCACTATGCTGGATTGGCACACGCCGGCCCAGCCCACTCCGCTTACGCTTACAGGGGGGACAACGCTACATGTCCAAGATCTTCCCTGTAGTGATCTGCTGATCACTGGTCTAATTATCAGCAACTACCTGAGGGCTGATTTACACCCACACCACACCCATCCAGCACAGGCGTCACAGGACATCTGACCCTGCCAATAAAAGGAGCAAACCACATGACATTCCCCACTGACAGAGGTGACATAATGGCGTCCGCACCACGATGCTCAATCATAAAGGGACTGTGACTTGCATTGCACAGAGTTGGTTGCGCCCGTTGCACTGTGGCAGGCAGAGGCCTACTGCCACGGGACGATGAATTGTGTTGCACAGAGTTGGTGGCACCTGAACAGCTGAGCGGGTGTGCAGCCTGCGATGATGCGTAGGCCTCGATACGCCGTCATGCATATCAAGATTCAATTTGAATTGTGAGCCCTGCTGGACCGCAGTGTACGCCGAAGGCAGCAGTCAGCACACACATAACCCTGCGGTGTGGTGCGGCAGGGTGCGCTGGGGGCCTGTGGCATGGAATCTGTCGATCGGCTGAGGAGGTTGCATCGGCAAGTGGTGGGCCCTCTTGGAGACACCCCGGTGGCGGAAGGTGTGCATTGATGCTTGGGTGCGCAGGGGCGGCCAGTCATCGCTGGCGGTGGACGACTATGGGAATCAGGGCTGGGGTGCTTGCAGAAGATGTAGGAATCATGCACACTGCCTGTGACGTTTGCTACGACATTGGTGAACAGGCCCTGGTGGTCCTCTTTTTCCTGCACATTGATGGAATGTGTGTGGTTTCTGGTGCTGTGATTGTGTGCAGTGTCAGCAGGGGGCACAAGTAGTACATGTGTGCAGTCAATTGCCCCAACACGTGCGAGAAGCCAGCTATGGCGTGGTTCCCTTGCTTGGCCTCCAGCTGTTCCTGCACAGTGTGGGGGAAGTGAAGGTGCTGATACAAAGCGTGATGCTTACAGGTATGATAAATCCTGCCTAATAAGACCGTAACAGAAGTTTATGTGGATGTGGATTAAGGCTGAAAATCCTTCCGTAATTCTGTTACAGGAGACTCATATTCCCTCTTTTAAAATAGATGAGTTCTCAATGTTCAAATCATGGGCTTCGTTTCGGTGTTTCGCATCATGTGATGAATCCAAGCGAGGGGTGGCGATATTTTTAAATAGGAATATACATGCTTAAATCATTCAATCAGAAGAGGGAGGCTCAGGACGTTGGTGCTGGGTCTCATGTAGAGTCAAAAGTAGACAGAGACCCTTTATTTTTGTAAGCTGTTATGGACCACTAAATGATGATTCCAATATGTATGAAGATATGTTCCAATCCTTATTAATGGTGTCAGGGGACATTGTGATCGGTGTCGATTTCAACGTTTTGATGAATCCCAAATTGGACTCAACGTCTCAATCAACAGAAAACAACTCAAACCTAAAGTTTCCCAAACTATTTTAAATTATAAAAGATTATTGGATCTCTCTGATCATTGGCGCCTAGATAAACCCTCTAAAAGAGAATATACTTGCTGGTCGGGCAGATTTAAGTCTTCATCTCGCATTGATTTTTTTCTAGCCTCACGTAAACTTAGGCCAGGCTATTATAATACTGTGCACAATGTATTCTCCGACCACGCTATGCACATCAGGGAATTCATTCTCGGGGATACTAGAAGGTCTCCTAAAAGATGGGTTCTTAATAAATTGTATCTCAACGATGAAAAATGGGTCTCCGAATTAAAAGTCGAGATTAGAGAATTCATAATTCGTAATACTGGTACCGCTCCTCTTAGTATTATTTGGGATGCCTTAAAGGCTTTTATTCGGGGAATCATTATTGGGAAAGATGCCGCCACATCGACCGCGGTTAGGGCTATTAAAAACTCATTGGAACATCGTATACAGGTTCTCAGTGTTCTAAGACAACAAAATCCTTCTAGCAATATTAAAGATCAATTAAATGAAGCCAAACGTGCATTCCGCACATATTTATATGAGCAAGGAGAGGCGTTCTTTCGTGGTCAATACCAGAAAGTCTATGAAGAAAGTAATTTTACGGGAAGATTCTTAGCCTGGCAGGCTAAAGAACAAGTAGCTTCCAACTTAATTCGGGGTTTAAATTGTCCTGTTACTCATCAATACACAACTGACTCGGATGGGATAGGTAAGATAATGCATTGTCATTATCAAAAAATATATAGCCACCAGCATAAAATAAACCAGCAAAAATTAAATGTTTTCTTTTAGGAAAGCTGTGATTCCTTCCCTCTCCCAATCCGAGCAATCAAACATGGCAAGAGGATTCTCCTTGGAAGAGGTAGAGTCGGTAGTGAAAGAACTTTCATCGGGGAAAGCCTCTGGCCCAGATGGGTTACCCGCGGAATTTTTTAAAGTTTTTTTTCCTGCCTTATCCAATATTTTTATACAACTGCTTAATTCCATGTTGGCAGGAGGTCCTATTCCAGACTCGTTCAGCGAGGGCACAGTGGTCAGCTTTTTGAAGAGGGGGAAAGATGCTAGAGATCCTAATTCATACCGTCCAATTACTCTTTTAAATTCGGATTATAAGATCGTTACTGAACTACTGGCAATTCGTTTTAATTATATTTCCACGGATTTGATTCACGAAGACCAAAATGGCTTTATTGCCGGTAGATAATTGATGACCAATACCCATTATTTGTCGGAAGCCCTGGACTATTTTGAGACACGGAGGATTCCAGCATTAATTCTGTTATTTGACGCGGAAAAAGCTTTTGATTTGGTGGTTTGGGAGACACTTTTATTTTGCAACACTTTCTTATTCCGCCAAATATTATTAATTTCATTCGGAATCTCTACACGGGTGCAAAAGCAAATATTATTATTAACTCACAAACGGTAGGATCAGTCTCAGTTAATCGGGGAACACGTCAGGGCTGTCCCTTATCACCGATTCTTTTTGCTTTTTTTATCGAACCCCTTGCAATTGCAATTCGGAAGTGTGCAGAGATCTCGCCTCCGATTCCATTAATGTCAAAGATAAAACTTTACGCTGACGATATTATGCTACTTATTAAATCCGATTTGCAGTCTCAAGTTCGAGCATTTCAGCTTTCTGAGGAATTTGAGACTTTTGGGGGCTATCGGATTAACAAAAAGAAGACAGAAATATTGGTCTGCGGCAATCATAATCCTGAATTATATCCGGATTTAAGGGGCTGTATCAATAATAAACCTAAAAGATATCTTGGTTTTTTTTTTACATCTTCAGTTAAAGATGTCTATAGTCTGAATTTTGATCCCCTTCTTCAAAGAGTTCGTTCAATGCTAACTCGCTGGAATAAACTACCCTTATCAATCTTGGGCAGAGTTGCTTTGATAAAAATGTCAATTTTACCGCTGTTTAATTTTTTGTTCTCAACAATTCCTTGCTTTCTCTCAGGCACATTTTTTACTAAAATTGAATCTATATTTACGCGCTTTTTGTGGGCACATAAAACGCCTCGTATTACGTTGAGTACTCTCTATGAGGATTTGGATAATGGAGGCCTCGCACTTCGAAATATCAGAGAATACTACAGTGCTTACTTTGCTCAGTATTTGACCCGATTTAAAGTCCCAATTCCAAATCCAAACGTATACATTAGTTTTTTTTTTAATTTAATTTTTTCGGAAAGTCAAATACCTTCCCCTCTTCAAGTTCCTAAATCTCCCAAACTGGTTAGGTATAAAATAATTGCATGGTTTTTTAGGAAGCGTACGCCCATGCTTAGAAGATATTCTCTTTCTCTTTTTAATTCTTCCTCTTTGATGACCAATTTACTTTCATTTAGCGGGCGGGGGGCTGGCTTTGATTTAATGGGCTATTGGACTAAAGCTGGATTTAGCAAAGTGTGCGATTTTTAAAAACACACAAGGTGGATAACTCCGCTGGAGATGCGATTATCAATTTCAGGAAATTTTTTGTTAGCCGGGTCTTATAATAAAATGTATCAATTCCTGCAGCAGTATTCTCCCACATCGCTTACTCAGATTTCTTCATTAAACAATGATCTTTTTTTTAATAATACTTTGATAAGCAAACCCGGAGAGTGGAAACGTTGTTTAGCTCAGTCCAGACAAGGCGATCTGGGCTCTAAAGCTGTCAAAAAATGGCGGGAATAAGAAAATCATGTTTTATCATTGAATACGTGGCGGACTATTAATAAGTTTAATTTCTCCACATTAAGGGGAGCTAACTGGCGCAGAATGGAAAATGGCTTTTGTATCGCACCCCGGCGGCAATTGCCAAAATGTACAGTAACCATATACCAAATTGTTTCCTTTGCTTGAACTTCGCCCCAGCTAATTGGACACACGTAATAATTGATTGTAGTATGGTGAAAGCATTCTCGGAAGACATTTTTGCTTTCTTACATTCTAATTATCATATCCGGATATTTTTAAATGTTAAACTGATGCTTTATGGTTTCGATCCGTACCTCAATTTATCTGAATCATTCGCTAAATTGGTTTATATTTGCATGGCAGTTGCCAGATCGTTGTTACTTCAAAACTGGCGCACAAATCGGATTCCATCCATGCATGAATGGCTACTCAAAATGAGAAGAGTAAAGATAAGTGAGCGAAGTTATGCTTTGAGGATTGGGGGGGGAAGAAAATGTGAAAAAATTTGGGGGACATTTTTTGAATAAATCGTAATTTTCTTGTCTTTTGATTTTGAAAAACTGTAAACCAACTTTATGCCAATACCAGTCGTTGAAAGCAGGGTATGCTTTATGAGATATTTCTGGGTTTTGTTATTCTATATTTCGTATTTTGCATTTTAAATATGTATGACACCAATCAATTTCAACTTCCTTTTCTTTCCTATGAAGGTTTCGACCACACGAACGTCTGTTGCAGTCTTTTTATGCAGGATTAATCATACCTCCAAGCATTCCAGTTTGTCCAAGTGCAATACACTGTACCAGATTACGTTTGTGACTATACGGATGCTTGACCATTGTCACCATTTATCCAACAGGTTTCTGAATACTGACTTTCCGAATATGGATTTGTATTGGGGAGTTCACGGAGCATATGCAGTTAAATGGATCTACACGTTGCCCTTACCAAATTCCCCGTTGGGAATGGAACGCGTTGGCTGTTGTTTTCCTCTTGTTAATTTATGTTTTTGTAATAAAGTACTGTTTTTACACTACTGTACTTCATGACCTGGCGCACCCCCATTTCAGAAACTACAATCTTGGATCTGGAGAACAGAGGTGCCAAGCAACGGCTAGGGTTGGGGTTGGTTGCGCAGGTATACTGCGAATTGGGACTAGCGTGTGGTGCGAATACAGGGGCCCACCATTGCTTTTGTCGACATGCATCCAAGACTTAAGTGAGGAAGTTTGATAGGGCTGGCTATAAGATTCCTCCGACTCTGGCAGTTGTTGGTTGGAAGGTACCAGAGGCCAACAGGTGCAGCACAGCCAGCAGCTTTGTCTGCGGAGGGATGTTTGTTGTCCGCTGTATTGGTACTGTCAGCCTGTGGGCAATGTGGGTCAAGATGCGGAGGATGGTTGTCTTTTCGAGCCTGTAGTTGGCAATGGCATCCTCTGGCGTTGATTCTCTGAGGCTGGTGCGTTTTAGGAACGTCCGCTGTCTCGTTGTGCGCTGCCTAGGTGGTAGTCCGGGAGGAGTCTGGGGGTGGTGGCAGTGGGTGTTGTGGCCCTCTTGGGTCTCCGAGCCGCATGATCAGTAGCTCCATGACATGTGTTGGTCTTCAGATGTGGCTCTGGGATGGGCTCCCTTTCATTCTGCAGGTTGTCGTCCTGCTTAACACCAGTAAAAGGCAGGTGTTAAATCCCTGCTGCTAACACGCCTTATTGCCTGTTTTTGGATCGCATCGCAGATTTGGCTGGTCGTTGAGAATATTGCTAAGTGGTATTTTTGTGTGTTTTTGCATGGGAACGCCTACTCTGCATCTCATTAGCGTTAGTTGTCGCTCTCATCCGTGGCAATGTTTTTTGCGGCAACTATCGCTGGTAAACTGGCATTTCGCACCTTCTCGAGAATAGGGCGATAAATCTATCGCCACTTTTGCGGCACTAAAGTGCCGCTAAATCGGCGATAAATCCTTGAGAAAATGCCCCAATGCTGTGCCGACAAAAAATTCCTACGAGTAAAACCATTTATTAATGTACTTTCTCAAAGACACATCCCAAATCAAAAAATAAGTGGTATATAATATAAATATAGTACACAATATCCAGTTATAGAAAGAAAATACAGAAGTCTTACAGGCTTACTAAAAAAAAATGGACGTTACGAATTAAGATATATGGAATTTAAAAAACCTTATAAATTCACTGAAAAAACCAAAGGTTACAGGGACGTTATATTTAGGAAATAGAATTTTAAAAAACCTTATAAATTCACTGAAAAAACCAAAGGTTACAGGGACTTTATAGTTAAGCTGACATTTCACTTATACAAAACCAGATAAATTGAGCAGTCCTAGTTAGATGAGCTAACTATAACTCACGCTCCCGCAATGCACTGCTTATGACCTCACATATTACATCACTCATGAATTGGTCAGTGAAATCACTAACAGAAACTATTCCTAAGTTGTGCATCTATCATTGCTGCCAACCATGTGCAAGAGTTGACATGCCCCTCTCCCACTAAAGATCACATCTAACCCCTAATAAGTTACTCAATATGGAAACAGGAGTCACTGCATAGAACGGCTTCCTGAACGGCACAAGACTAATCCCAATAACCAACAAGTTAATTGTTGGTTCAGGAGTAGCATGTTGCCTGGTATAAAGAATTATAATGCCTTGTCAAGGGTAGTAAGTGCTATATAATGCGCCTACAATACAATATATGACACTTCTGGCCTCCCTATGCTAACACATAACACTAAACAGTTGGGCAGTTGATTGTAGTACACACAGGCCGCATAACAATTCCCTAAAACTGAACAGGAATGAGATAACTGGAGCGATCTTCCACTTGCCGCTGGTCAACAGAGGTCTTTGATGTAGTCCACCACTGCAGGCACCAAAAATGACATTCTATGATCGCTTTTGACAGCTCACAATGGCAATAGATGCTGGATGATATTACCAAAGTCCATCCCAATAAATTGGTAACTGGGATGCTGGATTTTTAGGAATGTGCAGGAAGAATGGCGCTCAGGGAATTATACATTTTAGGGTTGGTGTGCAGTTAATGTGAAATGGTGCTACCAGGTCGGGGAACTACCCATTAACCCCTGTTGTTTTATGAGTCGGGAACCCACAATAGTTAAATTTGCACAGTCCTGGGCACATGTGGTGGGGATACAAAAAAGGAAGTAGCGGTAGTCTCTATTGGTGAGATATTCTGAGGTCGACACCAGCGTGTTTCTTAAGCAGATTTAATGAGAAAATAAAGTCATGTAGAATCACACAATCAGCCGACACATGTTTTGTCACAACGCATAGGCGTGTGACTCTTCAGGGATGGGGGAGATATAAAACATGGGGTCAGGGGAAATGAAAAGCTGCCAGTGGAAACAGGACAATAATAGAGCTAATCAACCCCCAAGGGACAAGGGGAGGGGATCACCGTAGGTGACATTGGATGGGGTATACCAGTGAGGCATGTAAATATAATGAATGTGACATGATAGTGACATGGAGCAATGTGCGAGTGTCCGTGATGTGGTGTGTCTAAGTACAACATGAGGCGCGAGAGTGAAACGGCGAGGTGTGGAAGAAAATAAAGAAAGAGGGTCGAGGTGGGTGACAGGAGAAGGACGGGGGGGAGGTGGACATCCGGCTCCATGATGGGATACTGACGTTAGATGTGGGAAGACTGAGGCTATGAGCATCAGTGAAGATCGAAAGTGAGGACTCATACAGAACAGGAGAACGCGAACTGCAAATGGGAAGAACACAGGGAGTGCGTAATCCTGGGAGGGGTCATAGGATTACCTGCTGCGTTGATCGAAGATCAGGAATGTGGCCCCTAAAGGGTGGGGTTTTGAAAAGCCACCTGGAGGATGGAAGAGGCTGCGAGATGCGAAGGACAACAAACAAGTAAAAGGAAGGAGGACATGGTGGTGGCGGACCCTTACCTCACGACTGGTGAAGGGTCTGTCTGGCCTGGGGTGGAGTGGTGAGCGAAGAAGGGCGGTGCGCCTGTCTAGGCTCATGGGGTGCATGGAAGGGGAACTTGCTGTGGGTTCGCAGGAACATAGCAGGTGTGTTTTAAAAGCGAGTCTCCTCGGTACTGGAAGGTAGAGGTACTGTGGTTAGAAAGGCCACGAGGCTATTGGCACTACATGAAAAACGAAGTGGTTCGTTACCTACTAGAAGGAGGACCGGGTAGACAAAGTACTCAATTGGCATGGTCGTGCTAGAAATGGCCGGAATCTGGGAAGAAGGAAGGGCAGGTGATAAGCGCTGTGGTTAGCGAAAGTGGGGCTGAATGAGACATCCATGTGTGGAGATCTTACCCTGGTTAGGTCCGACGTTAAGAACAAACAGTATGATGATCGGGCATCAATGAACGAGTAAAGCGGGTGCGCCAATCTAAAGGAAGGATCCCACCACTGTGGTGCTCTGTCCCTGGTGCGCTCCCACCACTGTGGCGCTCTGTCCCTGGTGCGCTCCCACCACGGTGGTGCTCTGTCTCTGGAGTGCCCTCACCAATGTGACGCCTTGTTCTGGCGTGCTCCCACCACTGTGGCGCTGTGTCCCTGGCCCGCTCACACCACTGTGGCGCTCTATCCCTGGTGTGCTCCCGCCACTGTGACGCTCTGTCCCTGGTGCGCTCCCACCACGGTGGCGCTCTGTCCCTGGAGCGCTCTCACCACTGTGACGCCTTGTTCTGGCATGCTCCCACCACTGTGGCGCTCTGTCTCTGGCGCGCTCCCACCACTGTGGCGCTCGGTCTCTGGCGTGCTCCCACCACTGTGGCGCTCTGTCTCTGGCGCCCTCTCACCACGGTGGCGCTTGCTGTCTCATGCGCTCCCCCCACTATATTGCTTGTTCTCTTGCCCCTTCAACTTCAATATTCGTTTTCTCACCCTGGCTGCTTTGTTCCTTTTCCCCACCTACTTTACTGTGGTCCTTATTGCGACCCTGACTGATTTATAGCACTCGTGCACCTACACCTTTTAATGCGCTCTTGTGCCCACTTTAACTCCCTCTGACCCCTGCTTTTATGTCTCTATCTCACTCCCTTGTTAACTCACTTCAGCGGCACCCAACTTTTTACCTGATGCACTCCCTCTTTGTCTCTTGCTGGCTGTATTCCTACTTCACTTCTCTTTTGATGGCTTTGCTTCCACTTTTTTCCATCTTTCTCACACTTTTTAGATAGAGCATCCGAGACCTCTTGTATATACTTATTATATACTTATATGTGTATGTACTTTGTGGGCTCTGGAGATCAGCCCTATGACATGTCTGCTTCCGTTTAGGGACATTTTTTTCTGTTCAACTACCTCTATTTAACAATCTTGAGAGAAAATGACCCATAGTGGTCAGTAAAATACCAGAATTGCTTTCTGCTTAGGGACTTTTTATTTTTCTGGCAACTGCCTCTATTTAACTTTCTTGATAGAAAACGACCAGCAGAGGTCTGTAAAATACCAGAATCACTTTAGCATTCTCTAGAATCCAGTCCATAGAAATTGTCTTCCACAAGCACCCGTAGACAATAATATTTTTTTCAAATCTTATATTTTCAGTGATATGACCACTGAAGAGCCTGATTTTATATTAAAAACAAAGCTTTGGACTATACCATTTCCCGCTGAAAGACAATGGGGCATATCAACAACAACCGGTTATAATTATCGCTAAGCGCACTTAGCGCTAGGATAATTATCGCCGGCTAGCGTGGATTTTTATCGCTGAGATAGCGTGCTATTAGCAACGCTTATCTCAAAAGTGATAAAAATCCTAGCGCTAACTGCCTAACGTGAGATTATCGCTGGAAACCCAGCGATAATCTCACGAAATGTGACATTAGCTTGTTGATAGGGACTCACAAACTTAGCCATGATATCCTCCTTCCATAGGATATAATGGCTAAGTCAGTCCTGAAGCAGGCGTAAGGAAAGTAGCGATAACAGGGGTTATCGCTACTTTTCTTGCCGCTATGCTTCATAGCGTGGGGCTGGTGAACAACCTTTACAACGCAACTGTTACAACGCACTACACTTACAACGAAATTTTTACAACGCAACATCCACTACAACGCATTCCATTACATAGCATGACACTACAACGCATGTTTAAAAACTACCTTTACAACGCATTCCATTACATCACATACTACCTTTACAACGCATACCATTACAACACAATCCAACACTTACCCTACTGTTGCACCCCCTGGAGTTAGAATAGTAATTTTTACCCCTATACTATGCGTTGTAATGGTATGCGTTGTAAAGGTAGTATGCGATGTAATGGAATGCGTTGTAAAGGTAGTTGTAGTGTCATGCTATGTAATGGAATGCGTTGTAGTGGATGTTGCGTTGTAAAAAATGCGTTGTAAGTGCATGCGTTGTAAAAGTGTGCGTTGTAATGACATACATCCCGTGGGGCTTGATGATAGGAGAAATGTCGCTAAATTTCTCCTGTCAAATCAGGTCAGGAATCTCATTAGAGATGCAAAGCTGGGCGTTAAGATTTCGAACGCTAAATCCAGGTTTCACACGTTAGCGTGACCTTGCTAATTAGGCGATAAAATTATCTTTCGGCCGCAAATGAGGCGATAATTTTCTATCGACTCGTTGTTGATGTGCCCCAATATTTCTCTCCATGTGTTCCCATACCTGGCGTGTTACGCAGTTTGGTGCTTACTTTCCCTCCGTGTTAAAGAACAGTAGATGTTTCATCACCTAGGCTAATGTGCTGCGTAGGTAAATACATAGAAGGTCCCAAAGGCGAGACCGATGGCATTGCAAATGCTTGTCTATGTTGCCGTGGCCTGGTTTTATCTGTTATATTTGTTTTGTGAACAAAGTATTGGTAGGAAGCTGATGCTGAACCCCAAGGCTGCCGCAGCACGACGGCCAGGTGAGGAAGGTGACAAAGCATCATAGAATCAAGGCCCTTATTTATGGTATTTTGGCGTAGGGCATCGCCGGAGGGGAGCTTGCTGCGCTGCCCGACGCTAAAGTGAAAGGGCAGGAATACATAGAATTTAGGCAATACGGTACATTCCTGTCCTGTCATAAAATGCTATAGTTTGAACCGCCTATTGAATATGAAGCATTGCTTCATCCAATTTTAAACATGCAATTTCCCTTTTTGCGGCTTTGGAACGCTGACATTTGTACTGACCCTTCTCTACGTGTGAGAAATTCGGGAGAGAATGTAGCCTAGAGTGGCCGACGTCGAAGTTGGGAAACCAGGTTCAAGTTTCGGCAATGACGCTCAACATCCTGTGATTGTGGGCAAAGAAATCACTTGGGGGAATATTAACAAGGGCTTTATCTGCGCTTTTTTGGCACTAAAAGCCAAAAAAGCGGAAATAAAGCTGTCACCCTATTAACAATAGAGTGCTAATGGGATGCAAAGTGGGCCTTCCACAGCTAAATAACGTGAGAAATGTCGCTAACCGACATTTCTCCAATTAACAAACTGCACGCTAAAAGGCATAGCGATAAGAAAAGTAGCGCCAACCATGGTTAGCGCTACTTTCCTTATGCCTGCTTTCACTCTTACTTAGCGTTACCAAAGGGGATGATAGACGGAGCGTTTGAGCGAATCAAACACTCACCCCCAGTCAACAGATCTGGGTTTAATCGATCATCATTCTTTAGTTCACTCCACCACCCCAGTTCAGACATGGCCATATGCAAATCAGTTTGACACTGTGTCTCATGGAAACAGTCCAGCCCAAACTGCCAAGCCATGTCTTCCCTGTACCGGAAACAAGCATCTTGAGACCGGTTTCATAACCCTCAACAGCCAGGCTATCTTAAATCCAGAGGCAAAGTGAGCAAGGGACCCACGTCTGGGCATACCCTCTCAACTTAGGGCAAACAAAGCGATACCAAAGGGGATGATGGACGGAGCGTTTGAGCAAATCAAACACTCACCCCCAATCAACTGATCTGGGTTTAATCCATCATCATTCTTTAGCTCACTCCACCACCCCAGTTCAGACATACCCACGTCTGATCTTACCCTGGCAACTTAGGGCGAACAAAGCGATACCAAAGGGAAAGATGGACGGAGCGTTTGAGGGAGGACCTGGCTTGGCAGTTCGGGCTGGACTGTTCCCATGAGGCACAGGGTCAAGACTGATTTGCATATGGCTGGGTTCAAACTGGAATGGCATGGTGAGCAAAAAAACGATGGATTTAGGCCCAGATCTCTGTACTGGGGTGAATGTCTGACATTGTTCTGCATTCTATCCATCAACTGTTGTTTTTGCATTTGTCACCCCGAGTGTGACGGGTATGCTGAGACGTGAGTCCCGTGCTCTCCATACCCCTGGAATCAAGCGATCTTGGCTGAAAAGAGGTGATACTCTGAAACCAGTTCAAGGGGTCTCCAGCTGACAGGCATCTCCTTCAGGCAGTCCACAGCAGGCAGGCAGCTCCAGCAGTCAAAGCATCCCCAGCAGTCAAAGCATCCCCAGTAAGGCAGGCAGCTCCTGCAGGTCAGGCAGATTTCAGCAGGCAGGCAGCTCCAGGCAGCGGATGGCTTCAGCAGGCAGTGGTCCCCAGCAGGCAGTGGTCCTCAGCAGGCAGGAAGGCAGGTCCAGAAGGCAGGTATCCTCAGCAGGCAAAACTCCAGCAGTAGCACTTAAAAGTGCATTTGTGTGCTTAAAAGCACCAAATAGCTCTCTCTTGCAGAACTAGAGGTACTGCAGGCAGGTGATACCCGGGGATGGGACGTCATGAGCCCTCTGGAAGAAGTCAAGAAACAGCTGAGCGAGCACTTTCATGACGAATCCAGGAGGATCATTTTCCGTTCCAAGGTGGAGAACTTGGAGAAGGGGGAGAAATGCAACTCCTTCTTCTTTAAGAAAATCCACACTGCGCACACCCCTCCGGTTCAACTGCGCAATAAGGAGGGAATCCTCTGTGACACAAGGGAGGACATCAGGATGGTAGTGACAGACTTCTATGGGGACCTCTACTCAGAGAAGAGGTCAGAGGGAGATCAAGCAGAAAAGTTTCTGTCTGGTATCCCAAGAACTGTTTCCCCAACTGTGATAGAAGCCCTTAATGCCCCCCTGACTGTGGACGAGCTGCACCTGGCAGTTAAATCCTTCAAGTCAGGAAAGACACCAGGTAGTGACGGTCTCCCAGTTGTGTTCTATGCCTCACTGTGGGACCTAGTGGGACCAGATCTCCTGCAGGTGTATAAGGAGATGGAGAGGGAGGGAATCATGCCCCACACTCTGAGGCAGGGAATGATTGCTCTCTTGTATAAACATAAGGGGAAGAGATGTGACCTAAAGAACTGGCGCCCCATCTCTCTCCTGAATGTTGACTACAAGATCCTTGCAGAGACACTAGTTAACAGACTGAAGGGCGCCATGGGAGAGTTAGTTCACCCAGACCAAACCTGCGGGGTCCCGGGGCGCAGGGGCGCAGATAGCCTGGCACTGATAAGGGACACGATCCAGTACATCACGGACCGCAAGATCCGGGCTGCCCTGGTCTGTCTAGATCAGGAGAAGGCATTTGATCGCGTCTCCCATGAGTTCATGGAGAGGGTACTGCACGGCTTTGGGCTGGGGGAGCGCTTCTGCGGCTACGTTAAAGTAATGTATAAAGACATCTTCAGTTCAGTCATTGTAAATGGTTGTAAAACAGACCCCTTTCCGATCAGGTCTGGGGTAAGACAAGGCTGCCCGCTCTCGCCACCTCTGTTTGTTTTGGTTATAGAGCTACTCGCTGAGTACATCAGGAAGAACCCAAACATCAGAGGGATCCAGACACCCGGCGACGCAAAGAAGGAAGTCAAGTGTTCACTGTACATGGACCGTGTCACCCTCTTCTGCGCGGATGCGGAATCAGTCCAATCTCTGCTGGAGGCGTGCACAGACTTCGGCAAGGCATCAGGGGTGAAAATCAACGTGGACAAGTCTCAGGCCAAATTCTTCGGGCGATGGGACCTCTTCAACGAGCCTCTCCCCTTCCCCACCGAGGCAGGACTGATGAAGATCCTCGGCATCTGGTTTGGAGGACCAGGGGCAGCAGCGAAGAGCTGGAATGAACGCTTGGCCAAGGAGAAGCAAAAACTGGGCCTCTGGAGCCTGAGAAACCTGAGCATTGAAGGGAAGGCTCTGGTGCTCAGGAACGACGCACTGCCCGTGCTGCAGTATGTGACACAGGCCTGGCCACTTCTGGCCAACGTAGCACGGGCCATCAACAGCATGGTGTTCCACTTTGTCTGGCACTCCAAGATGGACAGGGTGAAACGGTCAGTCATGCACAAGGAGAACGGCAAAGGGGGGAAGGCAGTCCCCGACATCTCAACGATCCTCAGGGCCTTCTTTGTGTGTGGCTGCGTCCAAATAACCCTGTTAAATGTGAACAAGGACCACTCTGCATACAAGGTGTTCCGCTTTTTCCTCCTCCCGGTGTGGAGACGGCTGGGATGGGATAAGTGGGAGAATGCTATGACTTTCAACTGGGACCTCCCATGGTACTACAGGGAGGTAGAAAAGTTTGTGGGGGAATTTGGGCTGAACTTGTCACTCCTTGCCTTTGGAAGCCCAAGACAATCTGCAAACTGATCAGGACCAGGGACACCACTAAACCAGTGAGCGACCTGCCACCAGCAATGGCAACGCACGTGTGGGAGAATGTATCCTCCCCAATTCTGAAAAACAGACACAAGGACATAGCATGGATGACTGTGAAGGTGGGCCTGCCAGTGAGGTCCTTCATGCACAGCAGAGGCCTGTGCCCACACAGGAACTGCCCAAGGGGATGCCCCGCAGAGGAATCTGCACACCATCTCTTCTGGACCTGGCCCTTTGCCCAAAACTAAGGGCTGCCTTACAACAAGAACTGGTAGCCCTCATCCCCTACGAGAACATTACGGACCAGTCCATGCTGTACGGGCTATTTCCAGGGACACACACAGAGGAAGCTATCCAGGGGTGCTGGAGACTCCTCTGCTGTATTAAGGACATTCTCCTGTTTGCCAGAACCCGCCTGGTGACCAATGGAGAGGTGGTAAACAGAGAAGGGTGCTGCAGGATGGTGCTCAGCCTGCTTAGAGACTATGCAGCCATGGAAAAGAGGGAAAGTGAGGAAGAGGAAGAGCTGTGACAAAACCCTCCTTCCCCACTGTACTCTTTAAAGTGGCGTCCCCATTAAAACCGTAAACGCTATCTGCAAATATTTCTGAATCCCAAACTGATGGAATGTAAATGTTTCAATGCATTGATTGAAAAGTTAAAGTGGACTGCCTTCCCTAAGGGGTGAGGTACCACTTCCTTAAAAACTATGTATCGCAACTTTTAAGCACTGAACAAAAGTTTTTGCCCCCCCCCCCCAAAAAAAAACAGTTCTAGGATTCTTAGGTCCAGTTCAGGGAGGGCCTGGCTTGGCAGTTTGGTATTGGCTGTTCCCATGAGGCACAGGGTCAAGACTAATTTGCATATGGCTTGTTTCAAACTGGAATGGCACGGTAAGCAAAAAGTGGATGGATTTACGGCCAAATCTCTGTATTGGGCATTGTTCTGCATTCTGTGTATCAACTGTTGTATCCAATGGAAAGTGGATATAATGGCTAAGTATGCTCTGCCCTATAATCAAGTTTTCGCCAAACATTGTGCGATTATTGCTAATCGCATTTTTGGCAGCTTGCGCTTGGAATTGTATCGCTTTTGAGATAAGCGTTGCTGATAGCAGGCTATCTCAGTGATACAATCCAGCGTTAGCCGGCGATAACTATCCCCACGCTAAGAGTACTGAGCGATAATTATCGCCGGCCTTTGCTGATATGCCCCCATAGGGCTAAGCGACATTTCTCCTATCATCAAGCCCCACGCTATGAAGCATAGCGGCAAGAAAAGTAGCGATAACCCCTGTTATCGCTACTTTCCTTACGCCTGCTTCAGGACTGATTTAGCCATGATATCCTATGGAAGGTGGATATCATGGCTAAGTTTGTGAGGCCCTATCAACAAGCTAACACCACATTTCGTGAGATTATTGCTGGGTTTCCAGCGATAATCTCACGTTAGGCAGTTAGCGCTAGGATTTGTATCGCTTTTGAGATAAGCGTTGCTAATAGCACGCTATCTCAGCGATAAAAATCCAAGTTATCCGGCGATAGTTATCCTAGCATTTAGTGCACTTAGCGATAATTATCTACAAGATTTCACTGAGTCACTTTTCCAACGCTGATGCGTCAAAACCCTGCGCCTGCTTGAAGCAGGCGTAAGGCTTGGCGCACCACGTTGTAGATAGGGCAAGTTGGAGGAGTGCTGGAGTTGTGTGCTGCACGCAACACTACTTCAGCACTGCGCCAACTTTACGCCCCAGATGCGACACGCATCTGTTTATTCCTGCGCCATGATGCGCCGCATTGTAAATGCAGCGCATCATGGGTGGCGCAAGGGAAAATTTGCGTGCCGCATGTTGCCTGGCGCATCCCTGCTGATTTGCAGAGATGCGCCAGGCAACATCAATCTGCCCCAATGTATTTACCAATGCTTGCTTTATCGGACTTTCCTAACGCTGCAATATCCCTCTGGATTATGTGTTGCCTTGTAAAGATGACGGCTGATTAGCCAGAAAAAGGTCCCAGGATGCTTGTTTCCGGTCCTGGGAAGACAAGGCTTGGCAGTTCGGGCTGGACTGTTCCCATGAGTCACAGCGTCAGACTGATTTGCATATGGCCATGTCTGAACCGGGGTTGTGGAGTGAGCTAAAGAATGATGATGGATTAAATCCAGATCAGTTGACGGGGGTGAGTGCTTGCAATGTTCAACACTCTGTCCACCATCCCCTTTGGTTTTGCTTTGTTCGCCCTAAGTTGGCAGGGTATGCCCAGACGTGGGTCCCCTGCTCCCCTTTGCCAGTGGATTCTAGATAGCCTGGCTGAGGATGGCTGATTATCCTGAAACTGGTTCCTGAATGCTTGTTTCTGGTTCAGGGAAAACAAAGCTTAGAAGCTTCTGCTGGACTGTGCCCATAAGCTACAGGGTCAGACTGATTTGCATATGGCTATGTCTGGACTGGGGTGGCGGGAGTGAGCTAAAGAATGATGATGGGTTAAACCCAGATCAGTTGACTGGGGGTGTGTGGGTGCCATGTTCAACACAATATGGTTTTGCTTTGGTCAGGTCGGTCTCTTGCTCACTTTGCCCCGAGAGAGAGAGAGAGAGAGTTCGCTAGCTCTGTGTGTGTGACAGAAGGAATGAGAGAGAGAAGGGGGAAATTAAATGTGTCCAGCAAGCAGTAGGTGCAGTACCATCTGCAGTCACTGGAGGGAAGGCTGCCTGAAACCAACCAGCTTTTTTAATTTGCATACCCAGAAGCCACTACAAAGCCACACTCACTTCCGTTTAAATTGTCATGGGCAAATCAGTCTTTTGTGCTTTGAAAATGAGAAATATTTAATGTATGTGCCTGTTTTACCAAAGCAGCGTTCAATATTACACCCGCAGTTTAATTACCTTGGTCACCATATGTTATTGTGGGTAGTATTTCTCATATCACTGTCACGAACAGCTTGTCTAAGTAGCAAGAGCAAGACATTTAAGCAAGACAAGAGCTGTTGAAAATCATTCGCACTTCGTGTGGTGATGAAAATCAACTCCTCGTTAAATTTTTGAAGGATCTTTGTTCTAATGGGATCCAAATGATGGTTACATATTAGAAGTGATGTGTTTCCTACTTATGAGATGCTCCAACGTGGATGGCGTATCATCATGGTACCTGAGTGCAGCGTGACTGTACCGTGCGGAGCTGCGGGAACGCTGCTCGAGGCGCTGTGGATTAGGACTGATGTCTCGAGGCGCTTCGGGTAAGCCTCTACGAGCACCTGGTTCAAGGAGTCGAAGGTGTCGAGGCGCTATGGGTAAGGCCCTACGAGCGCCTCGTGAGGAAGCGGTCGGGGCGAAGCTCCTTCTAGCCGCTAGAGGTCAGGCTCCTCCAGAGTGAACAAGTAGCGTCACCGGCAATTTTAAATCATTGCGCACAGATATTGTAGTCAGTGCTTTAAATGGGAAGAAATAAGTGCAGGTACTCGGCAAAATAGAGGTGTGGCAAGTGGGCGGGCGGGGCTAAGGGCAACATATGATCAAACATGATGACTTTTGTACTGGTTGCAGCACATATTAAAGCACACAAGAAATGCGTTTATGTCAATTAAACAGATTAACTCATTACACATAATAAAGCCATGATAGCACTTTCACCGGAATCGTTGCTGTGCACTTGATTGACAGTGCAGGGTCTGTCTAGAGATCCTGTCCAGTTAATCACAGCGTCACACAAGCCATCTCAAACTAGCGCACAAGTCCTAAAGAACAGACAGGAAGTGACGTCACTAAAGGTGGCTTGCACCATCAGACTAATTGCCTCCCCTCGCGCACCCCTTGATGCGATTGCATCAGAGAAGCCAGCGCGTGAGCAGCGTTGTGAATGAGCTCAGATCTCGCCCCAGAGAGGCCAAAGAGTGAATGTGTGGCTACATTTGCTCCAGTTATCGAGCTCCCGGTAAAATAAGTGGGGGACGCCGTCCTCCCGCGTGGTATCCCGACTCGAGCCCTGTCTCAAACCCATGCAGTTTGGGGACATTCAAATGGGCGCTGCAACTCTGCCAAAGGCTACTTCACGTCTCTGCCCTGCACTGGAGGAAAACATAACCTGCGCCTGCCCTGCCGTGGATCTGGGTACCGGTACTGTCTCTGTCTACAGAGAAGTGCCGGTACTGATGGGGAAAAAAATCGGAAGTGCCGGTACGGGACTCAGTACCGGTAAGTTCCGGGCCATTTAAAGCACTGGTTGTGGTGACCAGAGCTCTCTCTACAGCACTCCACTGGCTCCTAGTCAGAGCCTCTGGCACTGCAGTGTAGTGTCTGGTAGACTTTATTTGGGGACCCCCCCTCTTGGGGTGTGAGGTGGGGAGTCCCCAGGCCCAGAGCCGGAGGTACATGTTTAGGGGGGCCTGGCCCCATAGAATAACTACAGAAGGGTTTCAGTTTTCCATGTTTGACATTGGTTTTGTTCCCCACAGTATCTTTGTTAATTAAAGGCACAATATGGTGAGATTTAAAAGAATGCAGTATATTTTGCAGTTTTTCTAAAGTGTTACTATTTTCTACATTTAACACGAATATTGATAATGAATAGGAAATGGTACCTTTTAAAGTACAGTGACAAGGAAGACTAGGAAATGTTCATGAAATTTGTGTTAAATAGAATTTTCCACGGACTTATATCCAGTATAATTGCAGGAAACTAAATAGTGCATAAATGCAATCATGATGGGCCTGTGTACCCTCCCTTAAGACTCCTTGGGGGAAAAGTGTTGCAAATCAAGCATGTCTAAGTACATTTTCTAAAAACCATTAACAATCATTGAGTGGGTTTTTAAGGCCGTTCTAAACCATCTTCACCAAGAGAGACCTCAATGGAACAGCCAGTAGGAGAGATAGACAAGGTCAGCATAGGATGTTGGGGGAGCATGGGCATAGCTGAGGAAGTGCGTGTGATAAAAAGCCCCTCTACTACTTGAACAGCAGGAACTTGCCAGGCAGCTGCCCAGTCATCGTTTCAGAGCCGTGTGCCCAGGACTTAATTTGTGCAGTTAGTTTCAGGTTGCAGGCACCGGCACTTATCTTTTGGGACACAAACTTATTTTTCACCATCATTTTCTGATCCAGACCAAAAGCAAGACTGGCTGAAAAGAAAGAAAGAAGAAGTAATAGAAATATTGGAAAATTATGACAAAGACAGAACACAGGACAAAAAGATCTTGCAAGAGTAAGAAAAAGAGGCAGGAAGTGTAGGGTGGTGGAAGAGAGAGGCATGCGGTGGAATCAAGACTTGACAGGCTTAGTATCCAATAACCTCCACATGCAGCAGGTCTGGCCTGATTGAAGCCCCACTGGACTATGACAGTAGAAAGCATGTCTCTTCACTATTTCTACAAACCTAAGTACTCAATTTACCAGACAGAGAATGGGGTTATTTTAGGCAGCACTGGGGGTCATCTCTGACAGGCTGTCATATTATCTCAAAAAAGGTTAGGACGTATTGCTGATGATCAACACTTGCCAACTTTATGCCTTCTTGGTGCTGTTAAAGAATGCTGTATACATGTGATCACAGACTTGATTAAATGTCTATAGTCTGAGTGTTTGTGGTCTCTGGCATGTCTCCATATATTTGTATCCATGCATTAGTGCATCTCTGTCAGTGAACTTGTGTACGTTTTAGTACCTGTGTCAGTGCCTCTGTGTCCGTGTAGCTCTATTTCCCAACTGTGAGTGCTTGTGTCAATATTTGGGGGCAGATTTACAAGAATGTGGTGCGTCACTTTCCCTGCGCCACCCTTAGAAACCCTTGCGCCACCATAGATGCGCCGTATTGACAATACGGCGCACTATGGTGCAAGGATTGAAAGATGCGTCAGAAATTCTGACGTATCTGTTGGCGTAAAAGTCACGCATTGCTGGAGTCGTGTCGCAAGCACGACGCAACTCCAGCAATGCGTGTTGAGGCCTATTTCCACCACACTGCGTCACTACTTACGCCTGCTTGAAGCAGGCGTAAGGTTTTGACGCAGTGGCGTCCTAAAATTGGCGCAGTGAAATCTTGTAGATTTTACTGAGTCACTTTTACGAGGCCTTTCTGCGTGGTAACGCCCACCCTGCATACATTATACATGACGCAGGTATAATGTGACGCAGGGCTTTAGAACATGATGCAGCTCCCTAGATGCGTCACGTTGTAAATAGGCCGCATTGTTTGCGCCGCTGTTGCGTCAAAAAAGTGACAACTGCAGCGCAAAAGTCACGCAAGGGGCTTGTAAATCTGCCCCTTGGATTTTAGTGTAAGTTTGTCTTTCATTATCTCCGTATCGGTGTCCAAATGTCAAAATTCCCAGTCCAGTGGTGGTTCCCCCATGTGTCCCTTTGATTGCCTTTGATCCCTGCATCAGTTTTCCAGCGGTAATATCCCCATCATTTTCCAAGTGTCACATTTCCAGTGTCAGTGCCGCACAATATCTGCGGCTGTGTCTCAGTGGCAGTGATGGACTGCTCTATTGCTGTGAAAGTGTTCCATTGTCAGCATTATCCCTTTGTTTCTATGTCAATACATTCCTCGCAGTGTGCTTGTGTTGGTGTTCCAGTGTCGAGGTCCATGCGAGTTTCCCTGTGTTAGTGCTTGAGTGCCAATGACCAAGTGTCACTACGTCCATGCTTGTTTCTCATGCCCTCTTTGCATGTAGCATCTATGACCCAGTATCCCAATGCTGGCACCCTTGTGTACTTACCTCAGCATTAGAGTTTGTGGATTTATTAGTGTTCCTGGGTAAGTGGTCCCATGTCACTGTTACTGCATACGTGTCCCTTTATTTCTCTCCCATCATGAGTGTGCCAGTATCAATGTCAATGTACCTATTTCCCCATCTACCCATGTCCCAGTGGCAGTGCCCTCACACCAGTGTCCCAGCGTCATTGTCTCCCGGTCAGTGTTTCTGTGTCATTGTCCATGTGCCCATGTCAGTATCTTAATTCCAATGTAACTTGTTAGTTTCAGTGCCTTGGTGTCAGTGTTCCCTTTTCCTAGTGTCTGTCTCTGTACGCAAACAGTGTTTCTGGGCAGTAACCCCTTAGCAGTGTTGCATTGCCCAATGTCCAGGTCATTGTCACAGTGTACATTTCAGTGTCTATGACCCAATGTATGTGTCCCAATCATAGTTCCCTCTAACCTACGCGCTCAAGCGGTCGCGCCCAATGTTTTTTCCTCCGCGCATTGAGTGTGATGCAGCGCGCACCTTCCCGAACTCTGGCTGCCATGAAATGCTTTGGTGAAGAGTCTGACGTGACTCCTCCTTTCTATTTGCTGAGCAGTGAGGAAGGCGCGCGTTGTCAATCCGATATGATGTGTTCTGCTGATACGCCAGGTTTTAGAGCCCGGGGACTAAGGTGATGTATATCCATTCCACCGCTAGCCAGCAGTTCATCTGTGCATGGGGACCGGGCCTGGAGGTGTCTGCTATCCAGTCACTGTGCATAAAAGAAGTGTCTTAGAGCGGCTTGTGTTTGTAGGAAGCTATCAGTGATGATGCTGCCGCACAGATAATGAGCTGTGAAATGCCGCGTTCGGGACGGTGCTTCTTTTTATTTCGAGAGACCATTGAGAGGAATGTGAACACCTGCAGTGGAGCTCGGCCCTAACTCAGCAGTTGAGGGCAAGTGGATCCAATGCCTGGATAGCAGACGGGCAAGTTTAGTATTCATTGCTTAATGAGTCTGTCTCCTTTTTTTGCAGTTTTATATATAGAGAACCCAACCAAAGGTATCGGTGTGCTTTACACGAGGATCAGTTACAATACAAAATGTCATTTATTGTGGGCACGGAGAGATTATGGGGCATATTAACAAGGAACAGGGAAAATTAACGCTAAGCGCGCTTAGCGTTAATTTTTTTAACGCCCGCTATCGCTGGATAATATCGCCTGGGTATCGCGTTATTAACAACGCTAACTGCCTAGGCGATAAAAAATCCAGCGATAGCGGCATAATGGGAGGTTATCGCTGGTAATGCAGCGATAAAACTACAAGGACAGGGATATCCTTGTTGATAGCCCATGGTGGGTTTATCCATGTAATCCACCTCCCATTGGATTACATGGTTTAGTCTGAAAATTAGCAGACGTAAAAAAGCAGCGTTAACCGTGGTTAGCGCTGCTTTTTTTTGTCTCTAACTGGGTTAGCGTGAAGCTTGATAATAGGAGAAATGTCGCTTAGCGACATTTCTCCTATTATTTTGCTCTGGAACGCCCACTCTGCATCTCATTAGAGATGCAAAGGGAAGCGTAGTGAAAAAGGTTGCTAACATGTGATTTTGCATGTTCGCACCCTGTTGTTGATAGGGCGATATTTTTTATCTCCGCTTCTTTGACTTTTAAAACCTAAAAACAGAGATAAAGCCGCTTTAGCGTCCGTTTTCGGAGGAAAAGCGGCGATAATGTTATCGCTTAATCAGCAAGGTCACGCTAACATGTGATTCCTTGCGTTAGCTCCCTTTCCCATTATGCCCACCTCTGCATCTCTAATGAGATGCAAAGTGGGCGTTCCGTCCCAAAATAACTGGAGAAATGTCGCTAACCGACATTTCTCCAATTATCAAGGGAATCGCTAACAGGCATAGCGATAAGAAAAGTAGCGCTAACCACAGTTAACGCTGCTTTCCTTACGCCTGCTTTCACCCTGACTTAGCCATTATATCCAATGTAAGGTGGATATAATGGCTAAGTATGCCCTGTCTTATCAGCAAGCTAACGCCAAAATGTGTGAGATTATCGCTGGATTTCCAGCGATAATCTCACTTTTGGCTGTCAGCACGAGGAATTTTATCGCTTTTGAGATAAGTGTTGCTGATAGCACGCTATCTCAGCGATAAAATTCCACGATAGCCGGCGATAATGATCCTAGCACTAAGTGCGCTTAGCGATAATTATCGCCGGCCCTTGCTGATATGCCCACAAGTTTTCTGCCCAGAATCACAAGATGTTGAACAAATGCTGAGACTCCGAATTACATTGAGCGCGCTGCATCGCCGATGGCGTTGCAGCGCGCGCAATGTAATTTGTTTTATTTATTTATTTAGTTACTTATCTCCGCGCGGCCGTATGCCGTAGTTTACTACCCCACACCCTGCCCCTCCTCACCGCCCGCACCACTCCCTCGAGGAGCCGCTACTGCTAATGATGCGCTCCCCGGTCAGTGTCCCTTTGTTAGTCTATCATGTCACAGTCTCATATTATGTCCCACTGTTTAGTGTCAATATCCTTGTGCCCTGGCATCCCTGTGTCAGTGTTCCAGAATCAGTGTTTGTGTCCCATGTCCGCGTCCCGATGTTACTGTTCCCATGTAAGTATTGATGGTCCTGTTTCCGTACCCCTGTTCCAGTGCCCTAGCGTCAGTGTTGATTTGCCTGTCTCATTATCTTACTAACAATTCCCATTTGCTATTGTCCTTGTGCCAGTGGCCCTCTCTTGTTTAAGTGCAAGTGCCTATTTGTCACGGTGGTCACATCAATGCCCCCATGTCATCATTGGTTTCCTTTGGCAGTGCGCTAGGGACAGTGTTGGTGGCCCATTGTAAATGCCCCTGAGTCATTCTTGGTGCCCCGTGTCAGTTTCCTGGTTTCGGTGTCGGCCCCATTGGGTCACTGTGCTAGCCTTAGTGCCTCACATAATGCATTGTTTGCTTATAAACTACTTATCCCATCCTAGGTTGACTTCAAAGCACCAAGGGGAGAGAAGAGTCACAACAAGCTTGGGATACAGATGCACGAGTGATTTGGCGATATAAAAAGTGGTTATGGGATGATAAAGGGTATTGGAAAGGATATATTGAAAAAAACAAGATGCTAATAAGCATTTTATGAAGATGACCCTTTTAAAAACAAGGAAAACTGAAAAGGTAAACAAGCATTTCATTGATAAGCGTCTTAAAGTGATAGATGAAGCAATATGATTATCTCCACATCAGGCTAATTTTTCTAAATGCATATGGGGTAGCAGTTTCAATGATCATTTGAAAATTAAAGAAACAGTTTGAGATTTGTTTCACAATGCATTGGAGCAGTGCTTAATTTGTAATAAATAAATAAGTACAAGGGCCCTTTTTATTTTCGTAAGACGTTACTCACTTTCTTCTTGAGCGTATCCCACTTCTACCAATGTTGCCGCCCAATTCCAATACTGCGTGGACAACGCTCAAAAATAGGACTGTAGCAAGAGCGCCTGCATTCTTCAAGTGGGTCAAATAGTGCATTTTGCAGTCCTAGACCAGTGTTCAATTACATTTGCTAGAAAGTCAATTCATCTGAAATGGCACTCATACAAGAATCCCGTGCTTTGATGGCCAGTTATTGTTGGGCCGGGAGAGCAACTGTTTTTACACCACTGCTGATTCAACCATGGCGTGTATTTTTATCGAGGGCGGACTGGACTTATCAGTATTAAAAATACCTCAGCCACCCTTTGACGTAAGACCGCTCCCCTCCCAGAGCTACAGTAACAATACAGCAAAATGTTCTCTTTTTTCATGTTTGAAAACTTTAATAAAAAGTTACTTAAAAAAGTAAAGCCTTAGCCACTGTGTGTGGTGCAAGACATGCACAAAAGTGATTATTCTCAATGACCTGTTGGGGCCGCGGGTCAAGATTGGTACACACCTACTTACTAATTACTCCTTTCTGACAGTACAGGTTCACTGAAAATTGAGGTATGGTATATAAACAATAACAATGCCCAGTTTTCATTGAAGCAATAATAACTTATTCTACATAGAAGAACTTTCTAGACCTGCATCAGTTATGGGGAGAGACAAAGTGCAGCTGAAAATATAACTGTGCATGCTGTGTGTGTGTGCCTGTAGCGTGTTTTCCGTATGTATTGATTGTTGTTTTGTGACATGTGTATGCTATATGCTTAGTAGGCAAGGCTTATATGTGCTGTAATCAGGATGACTCATTTTTGTTTCTATGGCCTATCTTTTTGCTTAATATGTAGTGTGCTTAGTGTTGTGCTATATGTTGAAGTCTGCGTGTGCTGCATGTATGACTGTGTATGTAAAAGTTGGTTGATGGGATTTGTTGTAAACCCTTCAACAGTAGCTGGTCCAGCAGGTATATTAGTGTGTTTCTTATAAGTTCAGTCTCTCATGAGGTTGATCAGCTGGATGTGAAGCTTGCAGTGCTTACTGTTTGTATTGGATGTGAAGCTTGCAGTGCTTGCTGTTTGTATTGGATTGGATGTGAAGCTTGCAGTGCTTGCTGTTTGTATTGCCCATAGAGCCATGAATGGCAAAGGACCGGCCTTATTGATAAAGCTTGTCACCCTATATGTCCCGAGTAGATCACTAAGATCCTCTGAAGAACTACTCATGAAAAGTATGAGAATAAAGAGATCCAGGTGGGGAGGTAGATACTTCTCACATCTGGCTCCTAGGCTTTGGATCTCCCTGCCTAAATAAATGCGTCAGCTCACTGATGAACTGGCTTTCAGGAAAAAAAGTAAAACTTGGCTCTTCCCATAACAACTTATGTACCCTGACTGCATCTTCTCCTCAGCGCTGGGAAGCCTCCGGGCAGCCATGCGCTCGATAAATCCTTAAACAAAACAGAAACATCAAATAAAAGCCAGCTTCCAAATATTTTCTTCCCAAGTCACTCTCATCTTAGCCTACTGCCAGTATTATGCAATATGCAATGTACAATTGCACAATGTACTGCACCTTACAGATGATCAAATAGGTTTGAAAATAAGTACCAATACATTGTAGACTAAAATGTTTTCTGAATCTGCAGAATTCCATATTCATGCACTGTTGGTTTAACCTACAGCTGTTCTTTGTTTGTTGTAGTAGCTTTTCTATTTCTGTTTTCCTTTGCATTCTGGTATTTGTAGTCCCGAATATGTAATAATCATCAATCTACTAGGAACAGGATTCAATGTAAAGAACAAATTGATAGGTTACTTGTGTTTCATAGGTTGGTTTGAGTGCTCCGATTTGTTTTTAACACAGGCTTTAAATCCAAATGTAAATGCAACCTTGCAAATACCGATGCAGATAGGACGCTGTTACCATATTAATGATTGTCCTGGACAACCCTTCCTGCTTCTAAAGTTGTCAGGCTAAAAGAGGAGAGGTGCTTGGGTGGTACTGGCACCACTCTCACTTCTCTCATTCATGAAATAAAATGCGTACATGTCACTCACAATTAGCTGCGGTGTAGTGGTGGTTAGACACTGGGAGATTCTGGGCATCAACGGACAAAGGTACAGAATTTGACAGTGCCATTAGTTCTGCTTAGCGCTGGTACGAGGCCATTATTTGTATTTCCTGCAGTTGACATTGCTGTACCTCCCCCTTTCAATGCAAGCGGTGGCCTTGCATGTCTCTATCCACTAGTTGGGGGACCGGACACTGCTCAACATGACCTAACACAACAACAACAGGGTGAGTAACGACCAGGGACTGGGGAGACGGGGGGAGATGGGCACAATGGCACACATGCACAATTCAGTATAGCACAGTGCACACCCTCAATGACTCTGGATAATGTCCCTGATTCCCTTGGCACACTGCAGCACATCTAGAAACAGAAAGTAGGCCCCCGTCGACTATATGCCCAGAGGGGGGCCCTTCCCACACATCGCCAATCTCACAACCAACCCATGCACATGTGCCAAACCTAGCAAAGCGGCGTGTCTGTGAGCCACACTGACAATGCAAGTGACACTGAATGATGAATAGAATGGTTGCAGTCAATATATCATGACATGTTGCACGCCACAACACTGAGGTGGCTGAGTGCAGACCACATCTGTAAAGGAGCAGGTCACACTCTGACACATCCACATGCACAAACAACCCCTGACGTCAACAACACATATGCAGACAAACCATGCCCAAGAGTCCCAACTCCCCCCAAGAGCCCAATTTACCCAATTGTGCAACATCTCAGCACTGTATAAGCACAGAAGTCAAAGCCACACTGCCTGAAAGGGATAAGGGCCAGCAAAATCAGAGCTTCAGGGGCGACTCTCCCAAAATGCAGCACACACACATAACATGCAGAGCACATCAACATTGACAACAATGTGCTACAAACTGAAAAACGTTCACAACAGAACAGAGGACACAACTGCTGCCGCTTGTGTGTAGAAACTGGCCAATCACATTTGGCTTAGCAGGTAAATGTGAGATGATAATGTACAAGTACAATCACACATCCGTGATGTTGTCTAAATGTCCACTGTCCCGCATCAAATAGGCAGCTCTCCCAAACAGTCACAATGTACATTGTCATACAGTCTGTATGTAAACTTGCACAATGCGTCAACATACATGTGAACACAATGTTAAACTGCATCTCCTCTTCCCATTGTAGAGGGAAATGTAACACCTCCTGCAGAGCAGACGAACATCTCTACACTGATGACGAAGAGGACCTCCACACCATCGACCCGGCACCCTCCAACAGCTCATGGACAGCCTCGGCACCCAACCTCCAGGAGCAGGGCAGCCCAGCTGCATCGAGGACATCCCACCCCCTGCACAGACCACACAGCAGGAAGCACCCACCACCACGCCTGTCTCACAGAACCCCTACGAACAACATATGGCCGTCCAACACCGTGTGTTAAAGGTCCAAAAGGAGATGGCTGATCAGGTACGGGTGTTGTTTGACCTCATGGCAGCCAAACTAGATGCCATACGTGGGTGTCTAAGTCCAGTCAGGGACCACACACAGTCCCTAACGGATACCCACAGTCCGCTCCATGCTCTCCAATGATCGATGACTGGCATCGCTGGAGTCCTGACTCTGAGACAAGAACAACTGTCTAGTCGGAGTGGCTCCAGCGATGTCAGCCGGGAGTTGGGAGACATGTGGAGGAAAGAATGGCTGCCACGGCTGCACACCAGCGAGATGTAGCTGGGATCTTCCATGCACTGCAGATCCTCATCATGGCCTTGCTGCCATAAGGCGTGACGCAGATGAATGCTGCTGCTACTACTCCATCCGCCTCCGCCCCCTGATGTGTCAGTGTCTCACAGTGAGGCAGACAATCCACCTCCGGCCCCTGATGTGTCAGTGACACACAGTGCTGCAGACAATCCACCTCCGGCAACTGATGTGTCACTGCCACACAGTGCTGCAGACAAAACACCACAACCCACATGTGAGGCACATGAAACATCAGAGGACGAAATGCGGAGGATTCTGCCTTAGTGGTAAGAAGGAAGCGGTAGCATTCTTCTCCGCCATATGGCCTGTTTCTGCTTGGTTCTGCCCTCTGCATCATCACCTTCCACGTGCTCCCGATACACTCTGCGACACTCACCTTGCACCTCGACATGGACTGCCATATTCTGTTTGGTTACCAAGGACACAGTAATCAGACTGCGAACTGAACTCTTCCGATGAGCTTCTCAATTCCTAAAGGACTCTCCCTGGCCCTCCACGGGCATTAATGTATTTATTTATTTTTTCAGTGTTTTGTATAGTGCGAACTTGACCCCGTAGGGTATCAGAGCGCTTCACAGTTCAGGATATGGTAACTTTTCCGGTACAAAGTTCTATATAGCATTTAACATATTCCAGTCCAGTTCAAAGTTGACACATCAATTTCTTTTGATAACTGTTATAGTACGTTTGCAGGCTGTAAGACTAGAGGTGCCATGTCCTCAAGCGAAGCAAGACCCTGTAATGGACAAACGACATTAGCTCTTAAAATAACAAATTAAAAAACTCTTGTGTCCTTGAGTGAGAGTATTTGGGTGAGCCATGTGTGGATGCTCTGTAATGTTTACGGTAGGAATTTACTCATTGAGAAGATCTTGGTTTCTTTCTTGAATCTTGCGTGGTTGGGTAGCCTTCTGATTGAATTGAATTGAGTTAAATTTATAAAGCGCAGCATATACCCGAAGGCGTCTTGGAGGTAGCGAGTTTCATATTCTCGATGCGGCATCTGAGAACGCTCTATTGTAAGTTTTTTTTGTTGCACAAAATCGGTGGTTTCAGCACTAGGTCTCTTGCTCTCCTTGATTGTCTGTTTCCCCCAGAAATCACCAATTTCTGCGCTAGGTATCTTGGTGACTTGAAGTGTAGAACTTTGTGTGTTATGCACGCCAGTTTGAGCTGAATTCTGGCTTCAAAAGGTAGCCAGTTCAGGGCTTTCAGGTGAGGAGAGATGTGGTCGAATTTTTTAGACCCTGTTATGAGCCTTGTTGCTGCGGTGAGGCAAGCTTTTAGAGGTGCTGTTGCAATTTTGGGGAGCCCAGAAAGTGTTGTGCATCTGTATTCGATCCTCGAGATTACTAATGCTTTAACTGCCATTTTTAGGTCTGCCGTTTCAATGAAAGGTTTCAATTTCTTAATGTAGCACAGGTGAAATCTTGCACTTTTAGCCAGCGTGTTAATGTGTGACTGCATGTTTAGGCTTTGGTCAAGCGTTATTCCTAGAGATTTGGTTTAATCTACAGTGATCTGGGTGCAATTGAGTGCAGTGATCAAATTGGTCCATTCTTTTATAATGGGCGAGCTTTTGGTGGGGGAATTTAGGAGGAATTCTGTTTATTTTAGCGTTTAGTTTAAGCTGATTGCTTGTCGCCCATAGAGCCTTGTTCATTGTTCTGATCTTCTCTAAGGAGGAGAGCTTAATGTAAATCTGAGTGTCATCGGTGTACATGTGGAAAAGGATGTTGGCACAGTGGAGTATGTCTGTTAGTGGTTCCACATATAAGATGAATAGTGACGGGGAGAGGGTTGGTCCTTGTGCAACCCCTATCTGGATGGGGGATGATGTTGACAGGTTCTTATTCACCAGAAATCTTTGAGATCTGTTCTTCAAGTATGACTTGAACCATTCAAGAACGTTCCCGAAAAAACCCATCCTGTTCTCCAGACGTTCTAGCAAAATTGTTTGGTCTAGGGCAAGTAATGCGTTGTCTACTATGTGCAGAATTGCCGTTTCCGCACAATGGTTTGATCTAAATCCTGATTGGCAATTGTCTAGTCGTTGGAATTTAGATATGTGCTGACTTAGTTTTTGCTGAACACATTTTTCAATCACTTTAGCTAAGAGGGGAATGCTGGATACTGGCCGAAAGTTGCTAGCTTCAGCGGGATTCTCTGTCAGTTTTTTAGCTCTCGCCGAGTGATGCAGCGCCATGCGCTGCTTGCGTAAGCGAGATCTATTGTTGCCAACTTGCTTAGCGATCCGGGATAGGATGGGTGCTCACGCTTTAGAAGACATGAGCTGTGAACGCGTACGGAGGCGTTAGCTGAAGTTGCAGGACAGGCCATGTGCACGCGTATTATTGATGCCGCGTTAACATGCCTCCTGCTTGGCGCGTATACGCCTCTTGCTTTGTTGCTGTAATTTGTGCACACGTTTAAAAGACAGACAGGACAGGAGATGTGCTCACGTATTAGTGGCGCCGTGTGAATACGCTTTTTGTTGTTTTGTTGCTCAATGCCTCACATAACATTTATATCTGCACCCGTTAGCTTTTTTGTGGTTTCGCATGTCTTTTGCATTTGGTTAACACGCGTCATGCATTGTGCTTAAATAGCAAACATTTCAAATATTGTTTTTTGGCTTCATTAATGTGGTCTTTGCTGCTGCCTTTTTGCTATAGTTTAAATATTAGCACTTGTGTGTGCGTACCGGCTGTGGCGCATGCATTAAAAGAATATTGGGAGATGTGCACGCCTATTAGTGGCGTCGTGTGAAAATGCTTTTTTGGCTTACTTGCTCAATGCAGCATAGAAGATTTATATATGCACGCGCGTATTAGTGGCATCGTGTGAATATGCTTTTCGCTACCTTGCTCAGTGCAGCATAAAACATTCAAATTTGTATTCGTATTAGTGTTGTCTTCTGCCGTCTTCTAAATACGCTTTTTGCTTCCTTGATCAGCTAATTACTTATATATGCTTATCTATACTTGCTTTTATCACTGTAGCATCACGCCGTAGCAGCAGTTTAACAACATTCTATGCTGTGTACAGCTTATACACACACTGCTCTTTTATACAATGGATTTTCATATAACTCTAAAAAACTTTATTTACTGAAGATAGTTTGGGGAAACTTACTATTTACTATACTTTCACAAACATCTTACTGCTGCACTACCTTCCGCAACGCACAAAATATCTTAATATGCACTACCACGCCATAACGCACATGCACAGCGTCATCAGCAACAGTCCAATAACAGGAAATATGTACGCAAACGTCTACCACATAATAGCCGTCTATTTCTATTTGCGGACCACGCGCATACTATCGTGAATCCTTCTATATCACACACACACAATACATACATATTTCTATAATACAGTACATATAAAAATTTAAGTTGCGCGCAATACATTCCATGTATCACCAAAATATGCATCCTAAATCATTTCATTTTATATTGCGTTAACTTATACTAAGGCTTATTAAAAAGTTTTTACTACCACCCATTCACCCACCTTGTCATTCTCCCACACACGTCATTACCTCACAACACTTTGCATTCCCAACAGCTCGTAATACAACTCACAAGCACGTTTAAAACTGCAACACACATCCGTTTTTTACGTTTAGTCCTTCAAACCAAAACTTTACACTTACCCGCACTACATAAAATACCTTTTTTGTATACAATGTTTAACATACTTTCTTTACTTATTATCCAGCAGTACTTGTGTAACATAACACATGCCTTTTGTTTCCCTTTCTATTTCTTACTGTATGCACAATACTCCTTTTGTGCACACAATACTTTTCAATAAAGTTTTGAGCGTATTACAATTAGCAAGTAAAAAATACAGCGATCATATATGTGCTGCTTTACACGGTTTCTTACAATAAAGCGTATATTTTTTGTTTTGCTTCCTATTTGTTACTCTATGCACAATACTCCTTTTGAGCACACAATACTTTTCAATAAAGGTTTGCACGTGTATGTGCTGCTTTACAAGTTTTCATTAAAAGCAAGGTAATTTCCAGGTCAAACGTTCACTTCGCGAACGCCCTTAGCCGCAATTTGCTAATCCCCCCTCCCTATATACTTACTACTAATACTATCCATGTAATTGCGTAGCAACACTTACAGCAACATTTTAAACAAATACTGCATTTCTAAATAGCATGCGCTAGCAACAACAAGATGCATTTTATTCACAGTGTATTTCCTTCATACAAACAATATACACCTATTATTTGCGACCTCTTTTCTATTTCTTACTTGTTTCTTTTTCTGTACAAGCCGCGCCTAACATCACTTAACACAACAATGCAATACATCTTATTTATGTTACTTTTTTTACAATACGAATATTAGCCATTTTAAACTAACATATCCTTACCTCACTTGCCTTTTCTCCCTCCACATTACTTAATTCCTAACCATTATTTACTACTCTCCTCCTTCCTGCTCAATTAACTTTTCTCTGCCTATTCCACTTAGTAGCAGCACTTCAAACATTTCTTAGCATATAGTGCATTTACAAATACAATATGCTACGTTCAATAAAATGCAATTTATTTACAATATGTTTCCTCCGTATAAAGCAACCTTAACTTATTATTTATTGCCTGCACCCCCCCAAATTAACCACTTTCACTCTACACGTTGCCGCCCAACAACACACTCTAAAGTTACTACTCATACATAACATAATTACATATGTGCATACCCCTTAAATCTTTAATTATAACAAACTACATAACGTCACGCGCTATATTATTTAACAACCCTTTCCTAACTAAAAAACAAATACTGAATAAATATTGTTCGGGGAAACTTACAGTTTATTCTGCAATCTCCGCACTACCGGTCCCCAATACATACCCCACCAGCTGCCCCGTGCTTTTCCCCAATCTTCTCTCTCATTTACCCACCGCACTTTGGTCCACCTCCTCATACCCTCCTCACCTCACTCTGTAGCCGCCGCAGCTCTTTTCATAACAAAATTCTCTTGCTTTCACAAACGTCTCATGTAAAACTGCTAGACTATATCCACCGCACACACAATATCTAATATGCACTAACACATAACCTGGCAGCTGCCCGTGCCTTTCCCCAACGTTTTCTCTTGTTTACCTACCACACTTCAGTCCACCTCCTCATACCCTTCTCACCTCACTCTGTAGCCGCCGCACCTTTTCCTGTAACAAAATTCCCTTGCTTTCACAAACGTCTCACCCAAAACTTCGGGACTACATACACCACGCACAAAGTATGTAATATACACTAACACATAACCCCCCAGCTACCCCTCACCTTTCCCCAACGTTTTCTCTTGTTTACCTACCGCACTTCAGTCCACCTCCTCATACCCTCCTCACCTCACTCTGTAGCCGCCGCACCTTTTCCCGTATCAAAATTCCCTTGCTTTCACAAACGTCTCGCCCAAAACTGCTTAACTAGGTCCACCGCGCATTAAATACCTAATACGCACTACCACATAACCCGCCAGCTGCTACTCGCCTTTCCCCAACATTTTCTCTTCTTTACTCATCGCACTTCAGTCCCCCTACTCATACCCTCCTCACCTCACTCTGTAGCCGCCGCACGTTTTCTCCTAACAAAATTCCCCTGCTTTTACAAACGTCTCGCCCAAAACTTCGGGACTACATACACCGTGCACAAAATATATAATATACACTAAAACATAACCCCCCAGCTACCCCTCACCTTTCCCAACCTTCTCTCTCCTTTACCTACCGCACTTCACTCCACTTCCTCATACCCTCCTCACCTCACACTGTAGCTGGCGCACCTTTTCTTGTGACAAAATTGCCCTGCTTTTACAAATGTCTTGCCTAAAACTGCTACACTACATCCACCACGCACTAAATACCTAATCTACACTAACACATACCCCGCCAGAAGCCCCGCACCTTCCCCCAACCTTCTATTTCTTTTCCTACCGCACTTCAGTCCACCTCCTCATACCCTCCTCACATCACTCTGTAGCCGCCGCACCTCCTCTCTCGACAAAATGTCTTTCCTTTCACACACATCTTGCCTAAAACTGCTGGACTGCGTGCACTGCGCACAAAATATCTAATACTCACTAAAGCGCCATTATGCACGCGCACAACGTCGTCAGCAACTCTTCCGCAACAGGAAATATGCGCGTGAACGTCTACCACGTGATAGTCATCTGTTTCTATTTCTGGAGCACGCACACACTATCGTTAATCCCACTACATCATGCTAAAAATATACACGCATATTGCAATACTCGTATTACAGCTAAAATAATGTACAAATATAAAACTTTCGCTTGCTATACCGTAATTATTGCTTAGCGTTTACAGTATTATACTCTTCATGCTACACCTATACGCTGCTCCACTCCTTGCAACACAAGTATAATGTTGTTAAATACTAAACACAGCATAATGCACACAAATCGCATCATTGAAGCAACAAAAATACATATCTTCAACTACTATAAATTATAAAGCACCTTTAATGTACCACAAACATTTGCAAACAGTCTCCACATGTTTCCTATGTATACAAAATGTCACTCTATTGTCTTTTTCTAAAATGACAACATACTTTTATCTTTTGTATAAATGCCAATTCAAATATTAAAAATGCGTTTACAACAAATTTTCACTTTCTATTGCAATATTATTGCCTACGCCAATACTCAAACTTATACTACTGCGAATCCTATTGCATTGCAAATGCTTATTTTATGATGGGAATGACTTGTCCCATTTTTAGACAGTTTGGGAGGGATCCTTGAGGCAGGGAAGCATTGACTATCGATGTTCAGCTGGGGATGATCTCCTGGCATAAATTTCGCAGGGAGTGGGTCGTTGAAGTGATTGTTAGGCTTAATGGCCGATAAGGTTTTCAGTATGTCGTTTTGGTCATATAGCTCAAAAGTGGACCAATGAGCTTCGTTTTTTGGTAATGAATCATTGGGCATTGATGGAATATTTGGTTGAGAGGCCTCCCATGTAGAAGCTGCTGACTTAAGCTCGCATTCCAGGGACGTGGCCTTGGATGTAAAGAAATGTGAAGTGGGGTTTGCGTGGCCCTGTACTGCTCCAGCTTCAACACTCCACCGAATGTGAATAAAAAATTCTAATTCACACAGATTTGTCATGTCTATGATCATTCAAGTGTTAAAGTATGGATGAATGTAGGGTCAGTGATTCCCCCTTACGTCCATGTTGCTCATGTTGTGTGACTTGAGTCACAGGGTTCAACATTGCCGATTGAGGTCCGGGTGGCGCGGACACTCCAACAAAGACACACGCATTAGTCACTTCCTTGTCCATCCCAGAACTGAATCACGCCCAGAGCCCCGGGCTCATTGTTCACACCACTATGCTGGATTGGCACACACCGGCCCAGCCCACTCCGCTTCCGCTTACAGGGGGTGGACAACGCTACATGTCTCAGGTCTTCCCTGTAGTGATCTGCTGATCACTGGTCTAGTTGTCAGCATGCCACAGCAAATAACTGAGGGCTGATTTACACCCACACCACACCCATCCAGCACAGGCGTCACAGGACATCTGACCCTGCCACTAAAAGGGGCAAACCACATGACATTCCCCAATGCCAGAGGTGACATGATGGCGTCCGCACCACGATGCTCAATTATAAAGGGACTGGGACTTGCATTGCACAGAGTTGGTTGCGCCCGTTACACTGAGGCAGGCAGAGGCCTACCGCCACGGGACGATGACTTGTGTTGCACAGAGTTGGTGGCACCTGAACAGCTGATGCGTATGCCTCGATACGCCGTCATGCATATCAAGATTCAATTTGAATTGTGAGCCCTGCTGGACCGCAGTGTACGCCGAAGGCAGCAGTCAGCACACACATAACCCTGCGGTGCGGTGGGCAGGGTGCACTGGGGGCCTGTGGCATGGAATCTGTTGATTGGCTGAGGATGTTGCACCGGCAAGTGGTGGGCCCTCTTGGAGACACCCCGGTGGCGGAATGGGTGCATTGATGCCTGGGTGCGCAGGGGCGGCCAGTCATCGCTGGGCGGTGGACGGGTATGGGAACCAGGGCTGGGGTGCTTGCAGAAGATGTAGGAATCATGCACACTGCCTGTGAAGTTTGCTACGACATTGGTGAACAGGCCCTGGTGGTCCTCTTTTGCCTGCACATTGATGGAATGCGTGTGGTTTCTGTTGCTGTGATTGTGTGCAGTGTCAGCAGGGGGCACAAGTAGTACATGTGTGCAGTCAATTGCCCCAACACGTGCAAGAAGCCAGCTATGGCGTGGTTCCCTTGCTTGGCCTCCAGCTGTTCCTGCACAGTGTGGGGTAAGTGAAGGTGCTGATACAAAGCGTGATGCTTACAGGTATGATAAATCCTGCCTAATAAGACCGTAACAGAAGTTTGAGTGGTCGTAACCTTCCTTTTCTTTCCTATGAAGGTAACGACCACACGAACATCTGTTGTGGTCTTTTTATGCAGGATTAATCATACCTCCAAGCATTCCAGTTTGTCCAAGTGCAATACACTGTACCAGATTACGTTTGTGACTATACGGACGCTTGACCATTGTTCAACATTTATCCAACAGGTTTCTGAATACTGACTTTCCGAATATGGATTTGTATTGGGGAGTTTACGGAGCATATGCAGTTAAATGGATCTACATGTTGCCCTGATGAAGTTCCCCGTTGGGAATGGAACGCGTTGGCTGTTGTTTTCCTCTTGTTAATTTATGTTTTTGTAATAAAGTACTGTTTTTACACTACTGTACTTCATGACCTGGCGCACCCCCATTTCAGAAACTACAATCTTGGATCTGGAGAACAGGGGTGCCAAGCAACGGCTAGGGTTGGGGTTGGTTGCGCAGGTACACTGCGAATTGGGACTAGCGTGTGGTTCGAATACAGGGGCCCACCGTTGCTTTTGTCGACATGCATCCAAGACATAAGTGAGGAAGTTTGATAGGGCTGGCTGTGAGACTCCTCCGACTCTGGCAGTTGTTGGTTGGAAGGTACCAGAGGCCAACAGGTGCAGCACAGCCAGCAGCTTTGTCTGCAGAGGGATGTTTGTTGTCCGCTGTATTGGTACTGTCAGCCTGTGGGCAATATGGGTCAAGATGCGGAGGATGGTTGTCTTTTCGAGCCTGTAGTTGGCAATGGCATCCTCTGGCGTTGATTCTCTGAGGCTGGTGCGTTTTAGGAACATCCACTGTCTTGTTCTGCGCTGCCTTGGTGGTAGTCCGGGGGGGGAGTCTGGGGGTGGTGGCAGTGGATGTTGTGGCCCTCTTGGGTCTCCGAGCTGCATGATCAGTAGCTCCATGACATGTGTTGGTCTTCAGATGTGGCTCTGGGATGGGCTCGCTTTCATTCTGCAGGTTGTCGTCCTGCTTAACAGCAGTAAAAGGCAGGTGTTAAATCCCTGCTGCTAACATGCCTTATTGCCTGTTTTTGGATCGCATCGCAGATTTGGCTGGTCGTTGAGAATATTGCGAAGTGGTGTTTTTGTGTGTTTTTGCACGGGAACGCCTACTCTGCATCTCATTAGCGTTAGTTGTCGTTCTCATCCGTGGCAATGTTTTTTGCGGCAACTATCGCTGGTAAACTGGCTATATCGGCATTTCGCACCTTCTCGAGAATAGGGCGATAAATCTATCGCCACTTTTGCGGCACTAAAGTGCCGATAAATCGGCGATAAGTCCTTGAGAAAATGCCCCAATGTTGTGCTGACAAAAAATTCCTAAAAGTAAAACCATTTATTAATGTACTTTCTCAAAGACACATCCCAAATCAAAATATAAGTGGTATATAATATAAATATAGTACACAATATCCAGTTATTGTAAGAAAATACAGAAGTCTTAGAGGCACACTCAAAAAAAATGGACGTTACGAATTAAGATATATGGAATTTAAAAAACCTTATAAATTCACTGAAAAAAACAAAGGTTACAGGGACGTTATAGTTAGGAAATAGAATTTAAAAAAACCTTAGAAATTCACTGAAAAAAACAAAGGTTACAGGGACTTTATAGTTAGGCTGACATTTCTGTAGTATCCACTGTGGTAATGTCATGACATACTGAAGGTTCTGTCACCTCCTTGGTGATGGAATGTTCATGCTTGAAGTCTAGAGTGTTATTTATATTCATTCCCTGGAAGCTGTCGTTGATGAGCAGTAATAAACACGACTTCTCTACCTTCAAGCTGTGTTGGTGGTCACTTCAATTGGCGACGCAATTGGATTTTACTGCTCATCTCTACACCCACGTGTGCGGAATCTCTCCATTTGAGATTTGTCTTTTTAAATTATTTTTTTTTGGTAAAGAATTGTCTTTGGCTCAAACAATATCAGAATCTCATTGAAGTGCACTGACTTTTCCGTTGCCGATGTGACACTCTGTCTCGGCTATCACTGACATCATCTAAAGTCTGTCAATTTCATTTATTTCACTGCGGAACGAGAGGATTCACTTAACTGCGTCAACCGGCACTTTCATCTAATCACAACATTCTCAGGAGCTTCATCCTACCTTCGGCATCGGGTTAGTCTCTGTACTGCATCTTGCTGTTTGCCTGATCAGTGAATCGCTTCAGGAAGTGCACGAGATCCGAGGAAGCCGTTGGTCTTCACTCCTCTATGCCGGCTGGTCAAATGATGACGTGGGGTGCGTATTGGTGATGACGCTGTCACGTTCATCAAGAATTCTTCCTGCTTCTACATTCCAGTTGTGAGGCTCTTGTTTGCCTCACGTGGTAACATCCTCCAGTAGTGAAGTCAGGGCGCGAAGAATAATTATCCTGCTCTGAATGCTGTGTTACCCAGCAAGATGTTCGCAACGGAAGGGGACGAATAGATATTTTGTATGGATCAAGGTACTGTTGCATCGCTCTGCACGTCGTTTTTCATTTAAATCTATTCATCGGAGCAACGCTTGTCTATGTTCTAGCAAATACATTAATAACGTTCTAGCGCCATCTTGTGGATCTTTATATAAAGATTTAGGACTCATTTAGTGTACTGGCTAAATGGTGACTTTTAATACTACTTCTTTTTCATTGCCTGTGCAATTTCACCAATTATTTTAATTTTAGAGTAAATCTGACAACGTTTGAGATCAATATTTAAAAAAAAAAAAATTGTTTTAGGTATCAAAAAATAAAATTAAAATAAATAAGAGAATATTAGTTGGGAAAGGGAGAATACTTGTTGTTTTACCTTAAAATCTTGTAGCTTGTTTTTAATTGCATTTTTATTATGCAGAATGTACAAGCACCTTCTCCTTTCCTACAGCTTCCAGGAGACCCACCAGTAGAGTGGAAAGTGTGGTACAGGGCATTTACGAAATATTTAGGAGCCATTGGTGGCCTTAGGTTTAGTGCTGAACGCAAGAGATTTGTCCTTGAACACAACCTTGGTTTTGAGGGTCAGGCTGTGTTAGAACATTTACCTTTACCTGTAGTAGCAGAGGGTAATGAACCGTTAAATGATTTTGATCAAGCAATACAAATGTTAGAAAAACAATTCGATGTTGAGAAGAGTTTGGTAGTAGCTAGGCACAAGTTTTTTACGAGGGAACAACAAGCTTCTGAAAGCATTGTGTCGTATGTTGCTTCATTACGTATTTTGGCTTCTGAATGTGAGTTTGAAAATTTTACGTCTCAACTCATCAAGGACCAAATTGTTGTACGATGTAGAGATAAAAAAGTTCAACAGAAGTTATTAACTTTAAAAAATCCATCTCTTGAAGAAACGGTCTCTATAGTCAAGAGCATTGAGTTATCCCAGATGTCTTCCAATGAGCTTAGATCAGACAAATCTATGATTGGTGTTGTAAATGAAGGGAAAAATGGGGCGGAGAACAATAGTGGGTCTGAGAAAAACAGTAATGAGATTAATGGGAAATTGCCTGCAGTTAGACATGACAAGAAACAATTCTATGTTCAAAAGAAAAATGTGTGTTCCAAATGTGGTTTTCCTTCGCATTTCCCTAACTCACGTATTTGTCCTGCTAGGAATGCTTCTTGTAGAAATTGCGGTAAGCATGGTCATTTTGCTAAAGTGTGTACTTCTAGGAGGAATATTAATGTTGTGTGGGAGGAGAATGACAAAGTGGAGTGTGACACGGGAGTTGTAAGTTCCATGAGTGATTTAATGTTAGTGGTTAAAGATGATTGTGAGGAGTGTGCAGATCCCATTGTTGACATTATAGTTGATGCAAAAACTTTGATATTGCTTGCTGATTCAGGAGCACGTATGACGATGATTACTGAAGAGTTGTTTGGATCTGTGTGGGGTGATAAGCATCTTGAACCTCCTGATAGAAGCCCCGTATCTTATGAAGGAAGGAAGATTCAACTAAAGGGTTTTTTTGAAAGTACATTAGTTTTCAAAGAGAGATCTATAACTGGGAAGATCTATGTGGCTATTAAAGGGTTAAACATCTTAGGGTGTTATCACCAAGGTTTATTCGGGATGACCCTTAGACCTGGCACAAAGGAACCAGTGTCCATTGTCAATGAATTTACATGCGATGATGAACCTTCCAATTGGGGAAGAAAATTTCACAATGTTTTTTGTGACACACTAGGTTTAATCTATGGTTTTAAACATCTTATCAAAGTAAAAGATGGAGCTATTCCAATTAAACATAAATTGCGAAATGTACCCTTGAGTGTTAGGGATGATTTAACGAAAGAGTTGGAGAAGATGTGTGAATCAGGCGTGATTGAGCCCATCGAGTCCTCTCTTTGGTTAAGTCCCTTGTTGGTCACAAGAAAAAAAAATGGGAATCTCAGAGTCTGCATTGATCTGCGCTAATATATGGGTGAACTCACACCCGCTACCCCGCATTGATGATATAGTCGCTAAGTTTCAAGGTTTCAAATGGATTTCGAAGATAGACTTATCTTCGGCTTATCATCAAGTTGAACTGGATGTATCATCTAAACACTTGACTGCTTTTGTTTCTCCATCTGGGACTTTCCAGTTCATAAGGATGCCGTTTCGGCTAGCCTCGGTGGCTTCCGTGTTCCAGCGAGTCATGGAAAAAGTCCTGATGGGAGTTAATAACACTGTTGTCTTTCAAGATGACATCCTAGTGGCAGGAGTTTGCAGATCTTCGCATGACAAAAGCTTGAATGAAGTCTTAAATAGATTACAAGAGAAGGGTATTGTGGGTAATTTGAGCAAATGTGTTTTTGGTGCGGAGTCCATTGATTATCTAGGACACCGCATATCTGGAAAGGGGATTCTTCCTAGAGTAGGTCTGATAGAGGCTATTGTCAAGGTTCCTTCTCCCAAGACCAAAGAGCAAGTTTCATCTTTCTTAGGAATGTGTGAGTTTTATTCACGCATGATGAACACCATCCACTCCGGATCTCCGACCGACCCGTGCCCCCATCTTGTCTTCAACAAGGCAGCCATTACCATCGCACCCCACCTCCGAGACATCATCAACACCTCCTTCAACACAGCAACCTTCCCGGAGAGCTGGAAGCACGCCGAACTCAGCGCTCTGCTGAAGAAACCAACAGCGGACCCGACCGACCTCAAGAACTTCCGCCCCATCTCGCTCCTTCCTTTCCCCGCCAAAGTCATCGAGAAGGTCGTCAACAAGCAACTGGCAGCCTTCCTCGAGGCGAACGGATCCCTCGACCCATCACAGTCCGGATTCAGAGCCAACCACAGCACCGAGACCGCCCTCATCGCAGCCACCGACGACATCCGAGCCCTGCTCGACAACGGCGAAACAGCGGCACTCATCCTCCTAGACCTCTCCGCAGCATTTGACACTGTCTGCCACCGCACACTAGTCCAACGCCTCAACGACACCGGCATCCAAGGGAAGGCTCTGGAATGGATCATCTCATACCTCTCTGGCAGAACACAGAGAGTACGCCTCCCTCCGTTCCGCTCCGAGGCCACCAAAGTCATCTGCGGCGTCCCGCAAGGATCGTCGCTCAGCCCCACTCTCTTCAACATCTACATGAAACCCCTCGCTGCCATCGCACGCCAACACAACCTCAACATCATCTCCTACGCCGATGACACCCAGCTGATTCTCTCCCTCTCCAAAGACCCCGACACCGCCAAAGCCAGCCTGCACGAAGGGATGACAGACGTCGCTGAATGGATGAACATCAGCCGCCTGAAACTGAACACGGACAAGACAGAAGTCCTCATCCTGGGACCATCACCCTCCGCATGGGACGACTCCTGGTGGCCCCCGGCACTAGGCACCGCACCTGAACCGACGGACCACGCACGCAACTTGGGCGTCATACTGGACTCCTCCCTATCGATGACCAGACAAGTCAACGCCGTCTCCTCAGCTTGCTTCCACAACCTCCGCATGCTCCGAAAGATCTTCCGATGGATCCCGACCGAGACCAGGAAGACGGTCACCCAGGCGCTCATCACCAGCAGACTAGACTACGGAAACACACTCTACGCCGGTACTACAGCCAAGCTTCAGAAAAGACTTCAGCGTATCCAGAACGCCTCCGCCCGACTCATCCTGGACGTCCCCCGACGCAGCCACATCTCGTGCCACCTGAGAGACCTGCACTGGCTCCCTGTCAACAAGAGGATCACGTTCAGACTCCTCACCCACGCACACAAGTCCCTCCACGACCTAGGCCCAGGGTACCTCAACAGCCGCCTCACCTTCTACACGCCCACCCGCCAGCTACGTTCCGCTAACCTCGCCTTCGCCGTCGTCCCTCGCATCCAGAGAGCCACCGCTGGAGGAAGGTCATTCTCCTACCTGGCAGCTAAGACTTGGAACTCCCTACCCGTCCACCTGCGGATGACACAGGACCACCTGGCCTTCAGGAAACAGCTCAAGACCTGGCTGTTCGAGCAGTAGCAGACCCCCTTCCCCAAGCGCCTTGAGACCCTTACGGGTGAGTAGTGCGTGATATAAGTTCCATGATTGATTGATTGATTCAAAGTTCATTTCCAATTTTTCAGCCAAAACTGCTCATTTACGTGAACTTTTGAAGAGAGGAACTGTTTTTCTTTGGGATCAAAGGTGTCAGACTGATTTTGATAATATTAAGAGTGAACGTGGTTCCTGAAAAATTTTGACTCCCTTTGATCCTTCTTTAGAATCTATCGTATCTGTGGATGCAAGTCTTGATGGCCTTGGTGGCATGTTAACTCAAATGGAAGGTGGTGCTGAGCATCCTGTTGGTTTCATCTCTTCATCATTACGTTCCAGTGAAAAAAATTATTCTGTCATTGAGAGAGAACTTCTGACTTGTTGTTGGGCAATTGAGAGGTTTAAAAGTTTTCTCTGGGGTAGATCTTTTAAGCTATGGACTGATCACAAACCTCTTATTCCTATTCTCAACGGTGTTGTAGTGAAAGATCACCAGGATCGCTAGATTGAGTTCCAAACTTTTTCAATACAATTTTGTGGTTGAACATATTCCTGGAGGAAAAAACATAAGACCTGACCTACTTTCTAGACTGCCTTTGCCGGAGGTGAGGAGTGAATGTACTGGAGATGAAGATGAGGAATGTTTAATTGCGAGTACTGATGTTTGTAAAGAGGGGTGTTTCAAGGAGGAAGAGTGGTTTGATGCAATGCATTCTGATTCTTTTCTCAATGAGGTGAGAAAATGTATCATTAAAGGTTGGCCAAAGGAAAAATATCTGGATAGTGAACTGCATAGCAAAAACAGAGAACTGTGAGTCTAAAAAAGTCAAGTGACCTTGAGGGTGTTTACACTACAAATACTCCAACAGGTTTGAATGTTGACACAAAAATTATCACACTGGATATGTATATGCGTTAAAGATCTATGTGTGCATATAAGATTCCCATCACCCACTGGAAGTGGCTCGCTTCATCATTTGGGAATCCAGGGACTATCAGAGAACCATCCACTACCAGGTGAACGTAGATGTAGGTTCATAGTATGTCCCGGATGCAACTATGAATATGTTGCTTGAATGGGAGGAACCAAAACAAGATGATGCGGGGTGATGTGTGCAGTGCAATTAATGAAAAAAGTGTGATCAATTAAAATTGGTTAACAAGGCACAAAGAAATTTTATTTAGGTGCTAACTTGATACCAAATTAAAACAGTGCTATAACAGTTTAAACAAATAACTGTGATGAAAACTGGTCTACATGTTTCAGCTTATGGGTAGATTATACCCCAGCTTTCGTCAGGACCATAAAAAGCTACTGCAATTTTATAAGTAAATCATACAACCTGAACCTGTGATAGGTATAGGAGAAATTACCCGAAAATTTCTGGGTATAAGCCTTGCCTCGCAACTGCTCAGGCTAAGGAGGCACCGGTCTATCCGTCGGTACCTCGAACGGCTGCCGAGCCAGAAGGGGACTGCAACCTTTTTCCAAAGTGGCTGATGAATTGTCTCTAGAAGGTGGTGAGATGATTTTACGTGGTGATAGATTTGTTCCTCCTGCAAGTTTGAGAGATCATATAATTATGGCCGGACATGAAGGTCATCTGGGGAAAACATGCACCAAACGTAGAATTCGTTCAATTTATTGGTGGCCTTCAATGGATCGCCATATAGAGGATATGGTTGAGAAGTGTTTTACTTGTTGTGCCAGTGACAAAGTAATCAAGACTGTCATTCCTCCCAAAGTGAAAGTTGACTTACCTTCTGGGCCTTGGATGAAACTGGCGTTGGATTTTAATGGGCCGTTTAATGCTTTGCCCAATAAATACAAGTTTGCCTTGGTCATTGCCGATTACTACAGCAAATGGTGGGAGGTTTGTTTTATGACTAATCCCAATACGAATGATGTCATTAAGTTTTTAGAGAGTCTTTTTGCAAGAGAAGGTTTTCCAAAGGAGTTAGTGTCAGACAATGGAGTACAGTTCGTCTCCAAAGATATGTCCAGTTTTTTAAATCAATCTGGTATTATCCATCGGCGAGTGGCTCTTTACCACCCACAAAGGAATGGTTTCATTGAGCGCATGAATCGCATATTGGTGGATTGTGTGCAATGGGCGATCTCTGGAAATATTGATATTAAAGGAGCTGTACAGAGTATGCTGTGGGCTCATCGGACCACACCGGGCACTGAGTTTGGGAAAAGTCCTTTTGAGCTATTGAGAGGGAGAGTTGCTACGTTCTGCATGTGTCCAGCTTGGATGAGGCAGTGGGGACTATTGTCCAGGTCATTTTCGTCATCTTCTGAGGAGAGAGTTGAGGGAGAGATGCATTCTCCTGCACACAAGAAAGCTAATGCTAAGGAAAACACTTCATACCATTCAGGACAAAGTTCTTACAAAGAAGGATGGACCCACAAAATCAATGTGGGAGATTGGGTTAAGATAAAGAATCCTCATAATGTACTCAAAATTTAGTCAACCGATGTGTGTTGATTCAGTTTCACGTTATGCTGTGAGAGTCAATGGGAAAAATTGGTGGAATGTATCCAGGATTTATAGAATGCCTGATAAAGTTGTACATCAAATGGGTTTGAAAATTAATCCTGCTTTTTCTTCTAATAAATCATCTCTTGATGGTGTGGAGATTGACTTGAGTGGGAAAAGTTCAACTAGCGATGGTATACCTCCAGATATGTCTACTCCTTTTGTGAGGAAGAGTAGTCGCGGGAGATTTGTTCCCAAACGTATGGATTTATGAAGTGTATTAGTTGTTATAAGCTAAATTAAGTTTTGTTATCAGTACTTATCTGTTCTTTTCTTTTTATTTATTTTCCTTTTCTGCTTATTATTGTATTTAATTTTGTTTATATTGTTTCTCTCTTTCTCCTTTGATTATTCAATCTTAATGTTTCTGTGAGAAAGGGAGATATTGTAGTATCCACTGTGGTAATGTCATGACATACTGAAGGTTTTGTCACCTCCTTGGTGATGGAATGTTCATGCTTGAAGTCTAGAGTGTTATTTATAATCATTCCCTGGAAGCTGTAGTTGATGAGCAGTAATAAACACGACTTCTCTACCTTCAAGCTGTGTTGGTGGTCACTTCAATTTCACTTATACAAAACCAGATAAATTGAGCAGTTCTAGTTAGCTGAGCTAACTATAACTCGCGCTCCCGCAATGCACTGCTTATGACCTCACATAGATATTACATCACTCATAAATTGGTCAGTGAAATCACTAACAGAAACTAATCCTCAGTTGTGCATCTATTATTGCTGCCAACCATGTGCAAGAGTTGACATGCCCCTCTCCCACTAAAGATCACATCTAACCCCTAATAAGTTACTCAATATGGAAACAGGAGTCACTGCATAGAACGGCTTCCTGAAAGGCACAAGACTAATCCCAATAACCAACAAGTTAATCGTTGGTTCAGGAATAGCGTGTTGCCTGGCATAAAGAATTATAATGCCTTGTCAAGGGTAGTAAGTGCTATATAATGCACCTACAATACAATATATGACAGTCCTGGCCTCCCTATGCGAACACATAACACTAAACAGTTGGGTAGTCGAATGTAGCACATACAGACCGCATAAGAATTCCCTAAAACTGAACAGTAACGAGATAACTGGAGTGATCTTCCACTTGCCGCTGGTCAACAGAGGTCTTTGATTTAGTCCACCACTGCAGGCACCAAAAATGACATTCTATGATCGCTTTTGACAGCTCACAATGGCAATCAGATGCGGGATGATATTACCAAGGTCCATCCCATTAAATTGGTAACTGGGATGCTGGATTTTTAGGAATGTGCAGGAAGAATGGCGCTCAGGCAATTATACGTTTTAGAGTTGGTGTGCAGTTAATGTGAAACGGTGCAACCAGGTCGGGGGAACTACCCATTAACCCCTGTTGTTATGTGAGTCGGGAACCCACAATAGTTAAATTTGCACAGTCCTGGGCACACGTGGTGGGGATGCAAAAAAGGAAGTAGCGGTAGTCTCTATTGGTGAGATATTCTGAGGTCGACACCAGCGTGTTTCTTAAGCAGATTTAATGAGAAAATAAAGTCATGTAGAATCAAACGATCAGCCGACACGTGTGTTGTCACAACACATAGGCTTGTGACTCTTCAGGGCTGGGGGGGATACAAAACATGGGGTCAGGGGAAATGAAAAGCTGCCAGTGGAAACAGGACAATAATAGAGCTAATCAACCCCTAAGGGACAAGGGGAGGGGATCACCGTAGATGACGTTGGATGGGGTATACCAGTGAGGCATGTAAATATAATGAATGTAACATGATAGTGACATGGAGCAATGTGCGAGTGTCCGTGATGTGGTGTGTCTAAGTACAACATGAGGAGCGAGGGTGAAACGGCGAGGTGTGTAAGAAAATAAAGAAAGAGGGTTGAGGTGGGTGACAGGAGAAGGACGGGAGGGAGGTGGACATCCGGCTCACAGCCAGATGGGATGCTGACGTTGGATGTGGGAAGACTGAGGCTATGAGCATCAGTGAAGATCGAAAGTGAGGACTCATACAGAACAGGAGAACGCGAACCGCAAATGGGAGTGCGTAATCCTGGGAGGGGTCATAGGATTACCTGCTGCGTTGATCGAAGATCAGGAATGTGGCCCCTAAAGGGCGTGGTTTTGAAAGGCCACCTGGAGGATGGAAGAGGCTGCGAGACGCGAAGGACAACAAACAAGTAAAAGGAAGGAGGACATGGTGGTGGCGGACCCTTACCTCACGACTGGTGAAGGGTCTGTCCGGCCTGGGGTGGAGTGGTGAGCGAAGAAGGGCGGTGCGCCTGTCTTGGCTCGTGGGGTGCATGGAAGGGGAACTTGTTCTGGGTTCGCAGGAACATAGCAGGTGTGCTTTAAAAGCGAGTCTCCTCGGTACTGGTGATGGAGCTTAGATTTCACCTATAAAATGTATGCATTATTATATGAAAAAAGCTGCAGACATGAGTTTTAAAATGGCACGCAGATTGTGGCGCAAGCAAGATGAAAACATAGGGCCTGATCAGAATGCTTCAGTTTGGAGGTGCATTTATGTGACAACATGCTTAATTAGTTGAACAGCCATGCTTATATGTGATTAATCCATATGTAATCTCACTAAAGAATGCACATTAATTTAGAAAATGTATTTGTACTTTAAAATGGCATCATGTATTTTTGCAAGCGTAGAAATGTGCTGAATTGTGTTTCTCAGTGTAGAAAACCACGTGATTTTAGTTTGCTTTAGTGGACTAAACTGAAGTTTGCCCTTGAAACATTAGTTTGGTATGTACTCCTTTTTCCCTAGCAACTTTCAAAGAAAGGGCTCTGATAAAAGAATCCTGCCTACAGCTTCCTTCGACCTTCAAAATGCTGCATATTTTTGTAGCCTGTTTAAACGTGGAGAGAAGAACACACTTTTTTTTCATAAATCACAAGACTGAAATTTGAACAGGAACAAGCCTGATTAATGACGTATCCAGTCAGCCCATGGGGAGATGATGTGTCTTGAAGTTCTGATTGGACCAGCTATGAGGACTGAGCACGTGAACTTTTACTTGAAATATAGCTTACAAGTGGGAGGAGTGCCTTTTTGACTTACATTTTGGCTCTCTCTTCTTTTTTTCATTTTTCTGAGGGCCAGGCCCAGTTTCTGTGCTGGACACAGAGACAGGGAGGGGCTGCATTCTGTGGGGGTCATGGTGCAGCTTGAGACAGAGACACAGACCAGCACAGCGAAGCAGAGGCAGAGAGAAAGAGCTGAAAGGATCAGAACAGATTTAGATTTTAGGTGCTAAACTGCATTTATTTCTCTTTATGGGATATTTTTGCCATTATTAATTATTGATTAATCTTGTAACACTTACTCTTTTTCTTATAAACTCTTTAAGTGTTTTGACTGATAATTTGCACCACATTTCCCTTCCTATATGTGATGCTTATATGCAGACTGTAATATGTTCTGTATTAATGCTATTTTTCCTTTTTTTTTTTAATTCTGTAACCTGATTGATATTTGACTAATGAATAAAGAGTCAGAGAACCTTAACTTTTGACTTAAAATAAAACCCTTTAAAATAACTCACCACTCTCATTATTGCCTCTAATATTGTTTGCATTTAATTTTCATATATATGTAAAGTCTCCTGTTTGGTGAAACACGGTCATCAAAAGATCCATCATTTTTCACCCTTTACTGCGGTAAACCATAGGTAATGTGGTTTTGAATAGGGAAATTACCAGGTAATTACCGCTGGATCAGTTTTTGGTAGCAGAGTTAAGGTTAGTGCCATCACCAAAAGGAGCATAAATAGTGTAATGCCTAGCGCTAGAAAATAATTGCCCAAGTTAGATAAAGTCCTGATTCCTGATTCCTGTACTCAGAACCTGAAGCCTGGCAAAGCAGTACTGGAAAGGTGATACAAGAAGGAGATTGCTGGAGTGGTGTGAGTATTAATAGGGTTGTGAAATGTTAATGTGCCTGCAGGTATGTTTTTGTGGTGTTGAAAAATAGCAAGGGTTTTGACTGTAGATGAAAGTTTGCTAATTTTGACTTGATGTTTTATTTCTTTTATTGATTGAATTGGTAATTTCATAGGACAGATTTATTGATTCTTGATTTATGTACTAAGATTCTATGTTGAGTCGCGTCGCATTTTATGTTGTTTTTGAAGACTTCTGGGATGTGAGAAGTCAGATGTTTGTAATGATTCCGTTTAGGGCAGATGTGAGCGCTGCTCTCGGGAAAGACGGAATTATTGTTGCCCTGTAGGTACACAGGGAAAACGTGTAACGATTGAAGTTGCACGACGCATTGTCTGGGTTCGATTTGGTAACATCGTCATGTGTTACTGTTAGGGACTTTTCTGTTTGAAAGAGGTGTATGGGTAGCGAAGGTTACCTGTGAAATTTTGGTCTTATGTACCAGGAGTCCAAAAGGCACTCTGATTACGCTTATCACTGGAAAGGTAATAGGTGTTCCCTGAGCTTGATAGAAGGATAAAGTAGAGGGAAGCGCTACTTTATTAACCAGTGCAATAATTTAGTAGGGCAGAGGTAAGCGCTGCTCTCGGGAAAGACAGAATTCTGTGTGAATGTACTACATTTTTCCATATGAAAGTGCGTGAATGAAAAGGCATTCAGGCTAATTGTGAAACTGTGGTTTTATTTCTCAGGAGCATTGGGTCTCCAACAGGTGTCTTAATTCTAGAGAAACGGTTAGCTAATGTTTGCTAGAAAGGTAAGGTAGAGGGATGTGCTACTTTATCAACGGATGTAACGATTCCGTAGTAGGGCAGAGGTAAGCGCTGCTCTCGGGAAAGACGGAATTCTTGGGAAAAAGGTCATTAACTATACTTTGGTTAGCGAAACAGACAATGGTGGTATTTTTATGTTGTTACTAACAGATTTTGAGTAAAAGAGAACGTAAGAAAAAGATTGCCGTAAGATTTTGTAAAGGGAGGGCTAGTAGCAGGAGGAAAACTGACGTCCCAAAGGGCCACGCTGGCACTGAACGAGACAGTGGGTGTGTAGCGAGCCCTGTTTGTAAAGAAGGGGTCAGTAGCAGGAGTTAAACAGACTGAAACTGTCAATTGTGGCAGGATTGGAGAAAATAAATTGCATTAAAATATTGCAGAAGTGGAATTGTTTAAAGGTTTAAAGAAGCTGTTTGGAGATAAAGTGAAAAATTCATTTTCTATTGGTGATGCTCCTGAAGGAACACCTGTGCATTTTATGTCTACCAATTTGGGACAAAATTCAGGTATGTGGGTTCACCAATGGTGCAAGATTACTGAAAAAGAGGGTCCTTTGAGGTTTCCAAAAGATGGTACTTTTGAATTGCAAGTTACTGACAAATTAAGGGAAGTGTTATGTGGAAGAAAGACACCATCTAGAGCTGCACAATTTGAGGCCTTAAGCATGTGGGAAAAAGCAGCAAGAGACGAAGCAAGTGAGGATAAAAAGGTAAAGCACCAGATGCAGGAGAAGGGAATTAATGATGATGAAAAGCTTCAAATAAATAATGAATCAGGGGATGAAATAATGGATGCATTGTTAACTGAGTGTCTGCCACTTTATGTGGATCCCATTGAAAATACTGATAATAGTGTACCAGTAAGTACTACAGTGGCTACTGCTTCTGTTGAACAGAGAGAAATACAGAATGAGAGAAATGTGCAGACATTTCAGATTGACCCACTAACTGTTGATTCAGCACTGACAGCGATACCTCCAGGTGTTACTGCTTTAAATGTGACTGATTCAGTGAAAAACCTACAAGCTGCAGATGCACAGACAGTGCCTAGACAAATTATGACTGTTCAAATTAATATGGGCCCTACTCAAAAGGCCCAAAGATTGTAGAAGGAGTAAATATGTCAGGGTTTATTTCAGAAACTCAGAATGCACAGATTATTGAACATGTATTACCCCAGACAGTCCAAGCATTGAAAGATGTGGGAAAATGGTGTTTACAGCACCCACAGCCCAGGATAAAATGAATATATTTGAAGATGGGATTTTTCAAACCTACTTTGAGGAAGCAGCAGTAATTAAAAAGAAGAAAGCATGGAGGAACAAATTAACCCAGACCCCGAAAAAGAGAAACAGCTTAGTGTTTTAAATTCAACATTTGAGCATGAAGAAATTAACAGTCCTTGCTATTTAAATCAGGAAAATGTGAACCAGTGTCAGGAAAAAGAATTAATTTCCCTGAGTAAGGAGACAAATACATGTGCAGTAACTACACATGGTAGACTGACCGATTTGGCTCAAAAATATGAAATGAATTTTTCAGGAAGTTTTCCATTTCAGAAAAGCTTCATGGTACACATGAATGAAGAGGCAAATGAGACAATGTGTTCTTCAGGGATGCAATTGCACATTGCAGAAACAAAATATATTTTTAAATGCAATGGATTTGAGAAATTAGGAGACAAGTGCACAAGAAAACATGAGAAGAAAAATAAACCACCAGACCTAGCAAGGAAACTGGATAAGAAAAAGAAACCACCAGATTTAGTTGAAGAAAATAATAAGCAGAATGAGGGAGAAGCTTTTGCTTGCTCATTGAGAGAAATGGTGGGAGAAGTGCATGTTCATGTGCCACGGAACAAAAGTGAACTTTCAGAATTTCTGAACACATTCCCGAAATTGAGAGACAAAACTATGCTGTGGTACCCACAAGTTGATGGATTTATCTAAATTTTAAAGGAGTTGTGTATTAATTTGGAAATGATTTTTGACACTGCCATGCAAACTGAATTATGGTTTGAATCTAAAGTTGCGGTGCAAAGGCCAGGTGAGGAGACAGTGAAAAATGTTTGCAGGAATGCACCATCAGTTTCTCTTGTTGTTGAGAAAAATGAAGCAGTGATTACTTTTCTGAAGGGCAGAGTGCCAGCAAAATATGTTAATTGGGTACAGATTAAAAGAACAAAACAGAAGCTAAAATTGGTTCACGAGTTTTGTGAAAGTGTGTGTTTAATGTTTCATCAAAACAGTGGTAGAGTATGTCCTGATGCCACTAGCATAATATTCTTTGTGACTCAGTTGGTTATTGGTATAACATTTTCTGATCAGATCAGTGTGCACATACAGCAAAAGCTGATAGAATGGCATTTGAAGGATGAAGGTTACTATTGTGCTGGACAGGGAATGAAGCCAAAAGAGTTTGAAGAAAAACCTATTATGGTACGGAGAAGGTTTGCACAGAAACGTTTTCAGAGTAAGTTGTTTGCAGAGAATACACTTATGGTACAGGGTGATGTTTCACAAGCAGAGGTAAAAAGTGCTCAAGGAATATTTGGTGGTCCACAGGATGGAAATAAAGGGGTTTTGGTTTGTGCAAATTCAGGTATGGATGTTGTACTGCTGGAAAAAGTGTCCTTTTGCCATCTTTGTGACAGATTTGAGCACTGGAAGGAGACATTTAAATTTAAACATGATGCAGCAGTAGGAAATGTGCAAAAACAGAGAGAAATGCAGGTGCAAGGGGTGCCAGCTAAGCAAATGCAAATGTCAGTTCAGAAACTGGTACCAATGGCAGGAATTTTTCAAGCCCAAATTGTCCCACAAAATATGGAAAATGCTAAACTTATTTTAAATAAGTTGTCCAGAGCAAATGTGAATAATTTCCAGAAACAAGGCCTGACAGAAAAACATTTGTTTTGCAAATTAAACAGCACAGATTACTGTACACCAGATAATGTTTATTTTCAGATTCCTGATGAGGATGTACATTTTAAAACGGCCCAACAAGAGACAGCTGTAGCATTGTTTTCCGAAAAGACAGTTGAAAAATTACCTTCTGATTTGAAACCAATAATGAACACAGAAATAAGAGAGTTCACAGAGAAAGATGTCAGATTAATAAAATGTGCAGAGCATGTCTCATTCAAATTAGAATTAGATGATATGTATTCAAAAACAGCATCAGTTGCAGGAATTTTACCAATAAAAGGATTTTTGATGGAATTGATTGGAAGTTTATGTAACTTTCTGATCACAGGTTCGCAGAAACTAAATGATAAGAACAGATTAGAGCAGGAGATTAATAGCGTAATTTTTCCATGTTGTCCGGTGGTACCGAATCCGGCCAATATATTTTTTCACATTCCATGTGCTGAAGAATGGCTTACTGTTTTTGATTTTTGCCAAGTTCATGTCACAGCGCCATTGCATGAAGCTAGTGAGGAGTACTGTCAGAAAGAAAATGAATGTCTGGGACACATAATTGGAAAGGGAGGTAGAAAGGTGTCACCAGAGAGAGTGGAAATAATTTACCAGATGAATCCACCTCAAATTCAGAAAGAAGTCAGGAAGTTTTTGGGAATGGTTAGCTGCTGTAGTGAGTGGTTACTAAACCTTTCCCTAGTGGCTAAGCCTTTACTGAGGCTGACACACAAGGATGTGTCTGATTCGCTTCCATTGGACAACAATTGCATAAAAACATTCCTAGAGTTGGAAGTGAAAAGGTGTCGCGCCCCGGCACTAGGAATGCAAGTTTATTTAAAAGAAAACACACCGATGTGCAGAGAGAGGGAGGGCTGCGCTCTCTCAGTGCCTGTTCAAAAACATGAATGCGTTCAAAGGTCTGTGACGTATTTCCCATTGACCCTTTGACCCCGACATCATAGAAATGCCCAGCTGCCTTAATTTAGTAGCTGTGGTAGATGTCAGTCATAAAAAGAGTGAGTTTATAATAATGGCATTTCCAATTATTGTAATGGTTGCTTCCTTTGTGGAGTTGTTTTGGGAAAATATTGTGACCAAGAAATGTCTAAATTCAAATGTATTTAGCTTACTGCCAGCAAATGAAATTGTTTGTGATCAAACTGAACCTAAATGTTTAAATGTCATGAATTTCTGCCTGAAACCAAAGCTAGACTTTAATGATGAACGTCTGATTCAGCCTAACCATTTTGTAGATGGCCCATATTTGAAAGGTAACAATGACACATTAAGAGCAGCACATGCTGTGCTTTATGTTGTCAAAGTTTCATGGCTGTCAGCAGTTACCTCAGACCAAAATTCGAGATTGATTGCCCTTACCATAACATGCAATATAATTTCTCAATTGAGAGTCACTGTTATCCTGGGAAAGAGAAATGCTAATTCAGTTGTACAATATTGTATCCTGTTGGTCTCAAATGTGTTATTGCAAAAGCTGATGCCCAGGTATAGATTGCCAGTTTCTCTGAAATCAGATCATAATGAGGTCTCAAAGATGATGAGTGCAAAACCACAGACTGGACAAGGAGTGGATTGTAGCTATCTGCCTGAAGCTTCAAGCATAATAAAGCAACACAAAGGCAGCACAGAGTTACACTTTGCAAAACACTGTGTTTCAGCGTCACCAAAGTGGCTTGAGTATTTACATGCAAATGCACTTGTGACAACAACTAATGAAAAGACTAGCCATTGCCGTGAAGGTCTGACTGATGTGAAGCGTGCAGTTTCTCACCAGATTGCAGCTGCTACACAAGACCTACATAATGAATGGTGCCAAAACTTTGATCTGAGAGATGCTGTGAAATGGAAAGGCCTGTTCCAAATGATCCTGGCAAAGACTGTTGTGAAATGTGGTGGCCTTCCAAATTGGGTGCATGCCTCTCACACACGTCTGGTCCTGTGTCCCCCTGATAAAACAGCTCCTTTTCAAGAAAAAATGCCAGCAGTGGTCAAAAGTCCACAGAAGAGGGTCAGTCAAGCTGTAAGGAAACACACAGAGTTTGAAGCAGCACTAGAGAAATCTGAGGTGGCACTGGAAAAGCAAAAAGTGGAAACTGACTTAGATAAAAGCGGTATCCAAAGGGTGAAAGAGTCAGATGCAGCCTCTGAAGAAGAAATTAGTGCTGTGGGCCTACGAGTGGAGGTTGGAAAAAGCTGGCAGAAAGGGAATCCAAAAGGTTTGCTTTGGTCCCTTGAAAAATAATTTGCACCCATAGCTGAAACATCTGAATCTGATCAAAGTGAAAATAAAAGTGAAAGGCTTGGATTGGAAAAGTGCACGGAATTGATGGTGCTCTGTCAGAGTTTTTCAGCACCTGAGTGGTCAAAATACATGGAAAAAGTACAGGATGCCACACTGTTTGAGCCACCCTGAAGGCAAGCAGGTGACAAGGAGCCAAAATTTGCTGAAACAATAAATGAGAACTGTCAAACTGTTCCAAGAAGCTACTTACAGAAATCTGCACAACAACATTTGATTGGCCATATATGATCTGCTTTCAGACCAAATTTATGTGGCCTTAGAAATAAAGGTAACATGGTTATATGCTCAGCTTTTGTAATAACCAGTGATAAACAACATACTAATTTAGTAGGGTTTTCTTTTAGACACCTGTGTACTAAAGAGGAGTAATAATATTTTTGGTAGAGAAAAATATATATTTGACTCAACTAATGATGTGTTTTTAAACAAATGTAACGTGAAATTAAATTAGTGTGATAAATTTCGAAATCATTTAAAGTACAATGATTTGATATTTATCAAAAGGGTGAATTGATGGAGCTTAGATTTCACCTATAAAATGTATGCATTATTATATGACAAAAAGCTGCAGACATGAGTTTTAAAATGGCACGCAGATTGTGGCGCAAGCAAGATGAAAACATAGTGCCTGATCAGAATGCTTCAGTTTGGAGGTGCTTTCATGTGAAAACATGCTTAATTAGTTGAACAGCCATGCTTATATGTGATTAATCCATATGTAATCTCACTATAGAATGCACATTAATTTAGAAAATGTATTTGTACTTTAAAATGGCATCATGTATTTTTGCAAGAGTAGAAATGTGCTGAATTGTGTTTCTCAGTGTCGAAAACCACGTGATTTTAGTTTGCTTTAGTGGACTAAACTGCAGTTTGCCCTTGAAACATTAGTTTGGTATGTACTGCTTTTTCCCTAGCAACTTTCAATGAAAGGGCTCTGATAAAAAAATCCTGCCTCCAGCTTCCTTCGACCTTCAAAATGCTGCATATTTTTGTAGCCTGTTTAAACGTGGAGAGAAGAACACACTTTTTTTTCATAAATCACAAGACTGAAATTTGAACAGGAACAAGCCTGATTAATGACGTATTCAGTCAGCCCATGGGGAGATGATGTGTCTTGAAGTTCTGATTGGACCAGCTATGAGGACTGAGCGCGTGAGCGCGTGAACTTTTACTTGAAATGTGGCTTATAAGTGGGAGGAGTGCCTTTTTGTCTTGCTTTTTGCGTCTCTCTTCTTTTTTCTGAGGGCCAGGCCCAGTTTCTGTGCTGGACACACAGACAGGGAGGGGCTTCATTCTGTGGGGGCTATGGTGCAGCTTGAGACAGAGACACAGACCAGCACAGCGAAACAGAGGCAGAGAGAAAGAGCTGAAATGATCACAACAGATTTAGATTTTAGGTGCTAAACTGCATTTATTTCTCTTTATGGGATATTTTTGCCATTATTAATTATTGAATAATCTTGTAAGACTTACTCTTTTTCTTAGAAACTCTTTAAGAGTTTTGACTGACTATTTGTGCCACATTTCCCTTCCTATATGTGATGCTTATATGCAGACTGTAATATGTTCTGTATTGATGCTATTTTTCCTATTTTTTTTTTAAATTCTGTAACCTGATTGATATTTGACTAATGAATAAAGAGTCAGAGAACCTTAACTTTTGACTTAAAATAAAACCCTTTAAAATAACTCACCACTCTTATTATTGCCTCTAATATTGTTTGCATTTAATTTTCATATATATGTAAAGTCTCCTGTTTGGTGAAACACGGTCATCAAAAGATCCATCATTTTTCACCCTTTACTGCGGTAAACCATAGGTAATGTGGTTTTGAATAGGGAAATTACCAGGTAATTACCGCTGGATCAGTTTTTGGTAGCAGAGTTAAGGTTAGTGCCATCACCAAAAGGACCATAAATAGTTTAATGCCTAGCGCTAGAAAATAATTGCCCAAGTTAGATAAAGTCCTGATTCCTGATTCCTGTACTCAGAACCTGAAGCCTGGCAAAGCAGTACTGGAAAGGTGATACAAGAAGGAGATTGCTGGAGTGGTGTGAGTATTAATAGGGTTGTGAAATGTTAATGTGCCTGCAGGTATGTTTTTGTGGTGTTGAAAAATAGTAAGGGTTTTGACTGTAGATGAAAGTTTGCTCATTTTGACTTGATGTTTTATTTCTTTTATTGATTGAATTGGTAATTTCATAGGACAGATTTATTGATTCTTGATTTATGTACTAACATTCTATGTTGAGTCCCGTCGCATTTTATGTTGTTTTTGAAGACTTCTGGGATGTAGGAAGTCAGATGTTTGTAATGATTCCGTTTAGGGCAGATGTAAGCGCTGCTCTCGGGAAAGACGGAATTATTGTTGCCCTGTAGGTACACAGGGAAAACGTGTAACGATTGAAGTTGCACGACGCATTGTCTGGGTTCGATTTGATAACATCGTCATGTGTTACTGTTAGGGACTTTTCTGTATGAAAGAGGTGTATGGGTAGCGAAGGTTACCTGTGAAATTTTGGTCTTATGTACCAGGAGTCCAAAAGGCACGCTGATTACGCTTATCACTGGAAAGGTAATAGGTGTTCCCTGAGCTTGATAGAAGGATAAAGTAGAGGGAAGTGCTACTTTATTAACGAGTACAATAATTCTGTAGTAGGGCAGAGGTAAGCGCTGCTCTCGGTAAAGACAGAATTCTGTGTGAATGTACTACATTTTTCCATATGAAAGTGCGTGAATGAAAAGGCATTCAGGCTAATTGTGAAACTGTGGTTTTATTTCTCAGGAGCATTGGGTCTCCAACAGGTGTCTTAATTCTAGAGAAACGGTTAGCTAATGTTTGCTAGAAGGGTAAGGTAGAGAGATGTGCTACTTTATCAACGGATGTAACGATTCCGTAGTAGGGCAGAGGTAAGCGCTGCTCTCGGGAAAGACGGAATTCTTGGGAAAAAGGTCATTAACTATACTTTGGTTAGCGAAACAGACAATGGTGGTATTTTTATGTTGTTACTAACAGATTTTGAGTAAAAGAGAACGTAAGAAAAAGATTGCCGTAAGATTTTGTAAAGGGAGGGCTAGTAGCAGGAGGAAAACTGACGTCCCAAAGGGCCACGCTGGCACTGGACGAGACAGTGGGTGTGTAGCGAGCCCTGTTTGTAAAGAAGGGGTCAGTAGCAGGAGTTAAACAGACTGAAACTGTCAATTGTGGCAGGATTGGAGAAAATAAATTGCATTAAAATATTGCAGAAGTGGAATTGTTTAAAGGTTTAAAGAAGCTGTTTGGAGATAAAGTGAAAAATGTGTTTTTTATTGGTGATGCTCCTGAAGGAACACCTGTGCATTTTATGTCTACCAATTTGGGACAAAATTCAGGTATGTGGGTTCACCAATGGTGCAAGATTACTGAAAAAGAGGGTCCTTTGAGGTTTCCAAAAGATGGTACTTTTGAATTGCAAGTTACTGACAAATTAAGGGAAGTGTTATGTGAAAGAAAGACACCATCTAGAGCTGCACAATTTGAGGCCTTAAGCATGTGGGAAAAAGCAGCAAGAGACAAAGCAAGTGAGGATAAAAAGGTAAAGCACCAGATGCAGGAGAAGGGAATTAATGATGATAAAAAGCTTCAAATGAATAATGATTCAGTGGATGAAATAATGGATGCATTGTTAACTGAGTGTCTGCCACTTTATGTGGATCCCATTAAAAATACTGAAAATAGTGTACCAGTAAGTACTACAGTGGCTACTGCTTCTGTTGAACAGAGAGAAATACAGAATGAGAGAAATGTGCAGACATTTCAGATTGACCCACTAACTGTTGATTCAGCACTGACAGTGATACCTCCAGGTGTTACTGCTTTAAATGCGACTGATTCAGTGAAAAACCTACAAGCTGCAGATGCACAGACAGTGCCTAGACAAATTATGACTGTTCAAATTAGTATGGGCCCTACTCAAAAGGCCCAAAGATTGTAGAAGGAGTAAACATGTCAGGGTTTATTTCAGAGAATCAGAATGCACAGATTATTAAACATGAATTACCCCAGACAGTCCAAGCATTGAAAGATGTGGGAAAATGGTGTTTACAGCACCCACAGCCCAGGATAAAATGAATATATTTGAAGATGGGATTTTTCAAACCTACTTTGAGAAAGCAGCAGTAATTAAAAAGATAGAAAGCATGGAGGAACAAATTAACCCAGACCCCGAAAAAGAGAAACAGCTTAGTGTTTTAATTTCAACATTTGAGCATGAAGAAATTAACAGTCCTTGCTATTTAAATCAGGAAAATGTGAACCAGTGTCAGGAAAAAGAATTAATTTCCCTGAGTAAGGAGACAAATACATGTGCAGTAACTACACATGGTAGACTGACCGATTTGGCTCAAAAATATGAAATGAATTTTTCAGGAAGTTTTCCATTTCAGAAAAGCTTCATGGTACACATGAATGAAGAGGCAAATGAGACAATGTGTTCTTCAGGAATGCAATTGCACATTGCAGAAACGAAATATATTTTTAAATGCAATGGATTTTAGAAATTAGGAGACAAGTGCACAAGAAAACATGAGAAGAAAAATAAACCACCAGACCTAGCAAGGAAACTGGATAAGAAAAAGAAACCACCAGATTTAGTTGAAGAAAATAATAAGCAGAATGAGGGAGAAGCTTTTGCTGGCTCATTGAGAGAAATGGTGGGAGAAGTGCATGTTCATGTGCCACGGAACAAAAGTGAACTTGCAGAATTTCTGAACACATTCCAGAAATTCTGAGACAAACCTATGCTGTGGTACCCACAAGTTAATGGATTTATCGAAATTTTAAAGGAGTTGTGTATTAATTTGGAAATGATTTTTGACACTGCCATGCAAACTGAATTGGTTTGAATCTAAAGTTGCGGTGCAAAGGCCAGGTGAGGAGACAGTGAAAAATGTTTGCATGAATGCACCATCAGTTTCTCTTGTTGTTGAGAAAAATGAAGCAGTGATTACTTTTCTGAAGGGCAGAGTGCCAGCAAAATATGTTAATTGGGTACAGATTAAAAGAACAAAACAGGAGCTAAAATTGGTTCATGAGTTTTGTGAAAGTGTGTGTTTAATGTTTCAGCAAAACAGTGGTAGAGAATGTCCTGATGCCACTAGCATGAGATTTTTTGTGACTCAATTGGTTATTGGTTTAATATTTTCTGATCAGATCAGTGTGCACATACAGCAAAGGCTGATAGAATGGCACCTGAAGGATGAAGGTTACTATTGTGCTGGACAGGGAATGATATAATAATAAAATAATACACATAAGCAACTATGAGTCTAATACAGTTGAAAGCCTTGACACAGTAGTAAAGGTGATGCTAAATGTAATAAAGCTGCGAATTCATATATATATGTGTATACATATATGTGCGTATGATTCCCATCATCCACACGAAGTGGTTTGCTTCATCATCTGGGAAACAGGGACTTACTTGAGAACCATCATCTACTTAGAAATTGTAGATCTTGGTCTCATAAATGTCCCAAACTGTTGAATGGTATCGTGTTATTATTTGATGAAGGTAGGGTGTTATGATATTTGAGGATGATGGCTGCAGTGCTTTGTGAAGGGTGCTAGTGTGTGAGTGCTGTTTAAAAATTGTCTATCAAGGCACTAAATAGACTTTATTAAATCGCTACCTTGATGACAATACCTAAAAACAGTGCTGTAACAGTTTCAACAAATAACTGTGCTGGAAGAGGTCTACATGTTTCTGCTATCGGATGAGATTCATCCAAGCTTTCATCAGGACCAATAGAGCTACTGCAAGAATAAATAGTGCCAAAGTAACCAAAGAAATAGTGTATACAACCTGAACCCAAATAGTGGGCCAAGAAGCTCCGTGAGAAGTAGTTTTACTTCACTGACCTGCACGGGTAAAAAGAAAACACAACACAGCAAAACCAGTGACATCGTGTTATTTTCAAGGTCAACATAAAGCATCCAGAGAAATATATCAAGTATGCAAATACTCATAAATGTATTTTGACTGTAATAAGTCTGTCTAATTTAGTATAGTGGAAAAAAAAAATCGGCACTTACCCAATTAGTGGTGGGTGTGCACCTCACCTCACCTGGCAACTGCTCAGGTTTAGTAGGCCCTGCTCTGTAAAATAATCAGAGGGTTCAGCAATATCCAAACCCGTTAATTGGGTTATTGTTCAAAACCGCTGTAGCCCACACCGCGTGAAGTTAAAACTGCCAAAGATACACCGTCTGCCCTTTGATTGTGATATAATAAGTAAAGCCTCAAAAAGGTGATGACAATTGGTAATCTGTTGGTAAGACGAAGGAACCTCCTGACTACAGACCCAAAGAAACTCGTCTTATAGAGGCATTCGAATCCGTTATTGCGGGTCCGTAACTGTGCTTAATTTCAGTAGAAGTACGGAAAGGAGTCCCTCTGCGCTTGTATTCTCAAAAACTAAAAATAAAGATGTTACTACTCACCTATCCGTCGGTACCTCTTGTCGGAGCTGAGCTCGAAGGGGAGGCAACCTGCGGAGTGTGAGTTGTTGGTTGAAGTAAAGAATGCCGGTCTTTGTTTCCCAAGCAACCGAGTGCGCAGCGGTAATAGGACGCTGTTGAATTGCGTCATCCCGTTACGTTGGTGAAACTGGGAAGTGTAGTTTTACAACCCTACCTAGCTGGAAGGACGGGTTTGTGTAGTCTCTCTACATCGAGTATGGATTAGATTGATCTTTACTTCATGATATCAGGAGAACAAAAGTGGAATTCTTTTACAATATTAATAAACCCAATATGTAATATCTTAATATAACATACGATCTTATCCCTTAGTTTGAGATATTATGGTCATTGATCCTTATGTAGTTGCGGGTGGTGAGAGAATCACTTATGCTCAATGTGAAAGCGTTTAGTATACCATTCTACATATATTAATGAATGCCTGCCAAACCAAATTCACAGTATGTGTGGATGTACTAAAACTAGAACATGTCTATTCTTAAAGCGAGGACCATGGAATATCATCATTAAGCCCGTGGCAATCACTTTGGAGTTTGAAAACCCATTTCTGTTCTTTCTGAAAGAGGAAACTAGTGACATCTGTGACATGTGGTGGGATAAACGGTTGTTCCAGAACGAGCCATTTAAGATCTTCTGGTTTATGATTTAGTGTCAGAAAATGGTTAGTCATTCTGGTCGCTTGTTTTTTGCGCCTAATGGTGCTCTTATGTTCACTGATTCTCACTTTAATTTTACGGGTGGTCATCCCTACATATTTGAGTGAGCAAGGACATGTAATCAGATAGATGACTTTCTCTGAATTACAGTTGGTATGTTTGCGCAGAACCCAGGGTTTTGAGGCACCAATGTCTACCGATTTGGTGGGTTCTGTCTGTGAGCATACTGAACAAGAGCCACATGGGTAATGGCCTTGTACCAGTGGCAAGTCCCAGAGTGTGGGTGTAATGATGTTAGTCTTGACTTTAGGTCGTGTGTGTATAAGATTATCCCTGAGACTAGTCCCTCTCTTAAAAGAGAACAGTGGAGGGGGAATCTTATCGTTGCTCAGATTCAGAATGCGCCAATGTTTTCGCACCACTTTTTGCACACCATTCGATAGTGTGCTGAAGGTATTGACAAATGTCAGTCTCGTGAGTGGTGGTTTAGGTGTGGGAGGCGCAAGAAGAGCGTCTCTGTTGTTGTTAGCCGCTCTTTTTCGAGCTTGTCTTACCAAAGGTGTGGGATATTTCTTCACTTTCAGTTGTTGAGATAGATCTTTGGCATGTTTATCAAAGGTCTCTTTGGTAGAACAGTTCCTGCGAATGCGCAGAAACTGTCCGACAGGTAGATTTTGTCTTAAAGACTTAGGATGGTAACTTTGGAAACTCAAAAGAGAGTTCTTCGCTTGGGGTTTCTTGTACAGTTCACTCCCAAGAGTCCCATGTGTTGGGTAAATGACGATATCCAAGAAGGGCAATCTAGATTTATCATGTGTTACTGTGAACCTCCAAAAATTATTTTGAGAGTTAAGCCAAGCATGGAAATCGAGAAGAGTGGTAACGTTCCCATGCCATATTACAAGGATGTCGTCAATATACCTCTTCCAAATGACGATTCTGTCACGGAAGGGATTGATGTCATTCAGCACACTATTCTGTTCAAAAAGATGAACATAGAGATTCGCCAGGCTGGGCGCAAAAATGCTGCCCATCGATGTTCCTGAGGTTTGGAGGTAGATGGTTTCCTCAAACCTGAAAAAATTCTCCTTCATTGCCAGCCTGGCACATTCCATGATGAAGTTAATAGGTGTAATCGTGACTAGATCTTTTGTGTCGAGTAAACCCCTAATAGCTTCTAATGTTTCTTCTTGGGGAATACATGTATAGAGTGATTCGACATCGAAACTTACCAGCAGGTCTGTCTCGATGTCGAAAGGAATCTCCGGTAGTAGTCTTAGGACATCTTTGGTGTCCTGTAGGAATGTTGGCATTTCTTTAACCAATGGCCGCAGGAAAAAGTCCACAAAAGTGGACAAGGGTTCTAACAGTGACCCTATCCCTGATATAATGGGACGTCCTGGCGGTGGTCTAGTGGCTTTATGTATTTTTGGGAGGATGTAAAAGTAAGGCATGACCGGATATTTAGTGATTAAGAATTCAGATTCTTGCGGTGTGATCCAGCCTGATTCTTTTGCTTCATAGACCAGGTCGTGTATCTCCTTAGACAGTCTCACAGTTGGATCTTCGGGCAAAACCCGATAAGATTTACCGTCATTCAGTTGTCTTAGACATTCATTACGGTAGCCAGAAACCAGTCCTAGGATGCATGATTCCGGTCCAGGGAAGACATGGCTTGGCAGTTCGGGCTGGACTGTTCCCATGAGGCACAGGGTCAAGACTGATTTGCATATGGCCATGTCTAAACTGGGGTGGTGTAGTGGGCAAAAGAACGATGGATTTAACCCAGATCTCTTGACTGGGGGAGAATGTCTGCATTGTCAGCATTCCGTCCATCATTTGTTTGTTGTAACGCTTTTCGCCCTAAGTGGGATGGGTATTCCCAGACGTGGGACCCGTGCTCACTACGCCACTGGAGTCAAGCTATCCTGGCTGATGACGGCTGATAGCCAGAAACCGGTCCTAGGATGCTTGATTCCGGTCCAGGGAAGACATGGCTTGGCAGTTCGGGCTGGACTGTTCCCATGAGGCACAGGGTCAAGACTGATTTGCATATGGCCATGTCTAAACTGGGGTGGTGTAGGGGGCAAAAGAACAATGGATTTAACCCAGATCTCTTGACTGGGGGAGAATGTCTGCATTGTCAGCATTCCGTCCATCATTTGTTTGTTGTAACGCTTTTCGCCCTAAGTGGGATGGGTATTCCCAGACGTGGGACCCGTGCTCACTACGCCACTGGAGTCAAGCTATCCTGGCTGATAACGGCTGAGAGCCAGAAACCGGTCCTAGGATGCTTGATTCTTGTCCAGGGAAGACATGGCTTGGCAGTTCGGGCTGGACTGTTCCCATGAGGCACAGGGTCAAGACAGATTTTTATATGGCCATGTCTAAACTGGGGTGGTGTAGTGGGCAAAAGAACGATCGATTTAACCCAGATCTCTTGACTAGGGGATAATGTCTGCATTGTCAGCATTTCGTCCATCATTTGTTTGTTGTAACGCTTTTCGCCCTAAGTGGGATGGGTATTCCCAGACTTGGGACCCGTGCTGACTACGCCACTGGAGTCAAGCTATCCTGGCTGATGACGGCTGATAGCCAGAAACCGGTCCTAGGATGCTTGATTCCGGTCCAGGGAAGACATGGCTTGGCAGTTCGGGCTGGACTGTTCCTATGAGGCACAGGGTCAAGACTGATTTGCATATGGCCATGTCTAAACTGGGGTGGTGTAGTGGGCAAAAGAACGATGGATTTAACCCAGATCTCTTGACTGGGGGAGAATGTCTGCATTGTCAGCATTCCGTCCATCATTTGTTTGTTATAATGTATTCAAGAGCAGCATCAGTTGCAGGAATTTTACCAATAAAAGGATTTTTGATGGAATTGATTGGAAGTGTATGTAACTTTCTGATCACAGGTTCGCAGAAATTAAATGAAAAGAACCGATTAGAGCAGGAGATTAATAGCATAATCTTTCCATATTGTCCTTTGGTACCGAATGCGGGCAATATATTTTTTCACATTCCATGTGCTGAAGAGCTTACTGTTATTGATTTTTGCCAAGTTCATGTCACAGCGCCATTGCATGAAGCTAGTGAGGAGTACTGTCAGAAAGAAAATGAATGCCTGGGAAATTTAATTGGAAAGGGAGGTAGAAAGGTGTCACCAGAGAGAGTGGAAATAATTTACCAGATGAATCCACCTCAAATTCAGAAAGAAGTCAGGAAGTTTTTGGGAATGGTTAGCTGCTGTAGTGAGTGGTTACTAAACCTTTCCCTAGTGGCTAAGCCTTTACTGAGGCTGACACACAAGGATGTGTCTGATCCGCTTCCATTGGACAACAATTGCACAAAAACATTTCTAGAGTTGAAAGTGAAAAGGTGTCGCGCCCCGGCACTAGGAATGCAAGTTTATTTAAAAGAAAATACACTGATGTGCAGTGAGAGGGAGGGCTGCGCTCTCTCAGTGCCTGTTCAAAAACATGAATGCGTTCAAAGGTCTGTGATGTATTTCCCATTGACCCTTGACCCCTACGTCATAGAAATGCCCAGTTGCCTTAATTTAGTAGCTGTGGTAGATGTCAGTCATAAAAAGAGTGAGTTTATAATAATGGCATTTCCAATTATTGTAATGGTTGCTTCATTTGTGGAGTTGTTTTGGGAAAATATTGTGACCAAGAAATGTCTAAGTTCAAATGTATTTAGCTTACTGCCAGCAAATGAAATTGTTTGTGATCAAACTGAACCTAAATGTTTAAATGTCCTGAATTTCTGCCTGAAAACAAAGTTAGACTTTAATGATGAACGTCTGATTCAGCCCAACCATTTTGTAGATGGCCCATATTTGAAAGGTAACAATGACACATTAAGAGCAGCACATGCTGTGCTTCCTATATATTATGTTGTCAAAGTTTCATGGCTGTCAGCAGTTACCTCAGCCCAAAATTCGAGATTGATTGCCCTTACCATAACATGCAATATAATTTCTCAATTGAGAGCCACTGTTGTCCTGGGAAAGAGAAATGCTAATTCAGTTGTACAATATTGTATCCTGTTGGTCTCAAATGTGTAATTGCAAAAGCTGATGCCCAGGTATAGATTGCCAGTTTCTCTGAAATCAGATCATAATGAGGTCTCAAAGATGAGGAGTGCAGAACCACAGACTGGACAAGGAGTGGATTGTAGCTATCTGCCTGAAGTTTCAGGCATAATAAAGCAACACAAAGGCAGCACAGAGTTACACTTTGCAAAACACTGTGTTTCAGCGTCACCAAAGTGGCTTGAGTATTTACATGCAAATGCACTTGTGAAAACAACTAATGAAAAGACTAGCCATTGCCGTGAAGGTCTGAGTGATGTGAAGTGTGCAGTTTCTCACCAGATTGCAGCTGCTACACAAGATCTACATAATGAATAGTGCCAAAACTTTGATCTGAGAGATGCTGTGAAATGGAAAGGCCTGTTCCAAATGATCCTGGCAAAGACTGCTGTGAAATGTGGTGGCCTTCCAAATTGGGTGCATGCCTCACACACACTGTCTCCTGTGTCCCCCTGATAAAACAGCTCCTCTTCAAGAAAAATGCCAGCAGTGGTCAAAAGTCCACAGAAGAGGGTCAGTCAAGCTGTAAGGGAACACACAGAGTTTGAAGCAGCACTAGAGAAAACTGAGGTGGCACTGGAAAAGCAAAAAGTGGAAACTGACTCAGATGAAAGCAGTATCCAAATGGTGAAAGAGTCAGATGCAGCCTCTGAAGAAGAAATTAGTGCTGTGGGCCTACGAGTGGAGGTAGGAAAAAGCTGGCTGAAAGGGAATCCAGAAGGTTTGCAGTGGTCCCTTGAAAAATCATTTGCACCCATAGCTGAAACATCTGAATCTGATCAAAGTGAAAATAAAAGTGAAAGGCTTGGAGTGGAGTAGAGAAGTGTGGCTCAATGATTAGAGCGGCAGACCCTGATGCAGATGTCTATCCCGGGACCAGGGTTCAATTCCCCGCCTCGGCGGGTCTTGGGCTCAATAATTCCACGGACCTGATAATTCTCTCCTCGGTGCCTATTCCAATCATGGAGTCCCACTCTACAACTCTGGGCAATAGCTTGCTTAATCTCCACAACGCTAAGGATGCCTGGCCTCCACCTTGGGGGTGCCCAGGAGTGGATGCCTCACAGGGAAAGCCAGGATGGGTTCCACAGCGGTATTCGTACAAGCACCTTGAGACCCTTGTGGGTGAGTAGTGCGCTATACAAGTATCAAATTTACATTTACATTTTTTTTTTGGATTGGAAATGTGCACGGAATTGATAGTGCTCTGTCAGAGTTTTTCAGCACCTGAGTGGTCAAAATGCATGGAAAAAGTACAGGATGCCACTCTGTTTGAGCCACCCTGAAGGCAAGCAGGTGACAAGGAGCCAAAATTTGCTGAAACAATAAATGAGAACTGTCAAACTGTTGCAAGAAGCTACTTACAGAAATCTGCACAACAACATTTGAGCTTGGCCATATATGATCTGCTTTCAGACCAAATTTGTGTGGCCTTAGAAATAAAGGTAACATGGTTATATGCTCAGCTTTTGTAATAACCAATGATAAACAACATACTAATTTAGTAGGGTTTTCTTTTAGACACCTGTGTACTAAAGAGGAGTAATAATATTTTAGGTAGAGAAAAACATATATTTGACTCAACTAATGATGTGTTTTTTTTAAACAATTGTAACATGTGAAATTAAATTAGTGTGATAAATTTCGAAATCATTTAAGGTACAATGATTTGATATTTATCAAAAGGGTGAATTGATGGAGCTTAGATTTCACCTATAAAATGTATGCATTATTATATGAAAAAAGCTGCAGACATAAGTTTTAAAATGGCACGCAGATTGTGGCGCAAGCAAGATGAAAACATAGGGCCTGATCAGAATGCTTCAGTTTGGAGGTGCTTTCATGTGAAAACATGCTTAATTAGTTGAACAGCCATGCTTATATGTGATTAATCCATATGTAATCTCACTATAGAATGCACATTAATTTAGAAAATGTATTTGTACTTTAAAATGGCATCATGTATTTTTGCAAGAGTAGAAATGTGCTGAATTGTGTTTCTCAGTGTCGAAAACCACGTGATTTTAGTTTGCTTTAGTGGACTAAACTGCAGTTTGCCCTTGAAACATTAGTTTGGTATGTACTCCTTTTTCCCTAGCAACTTTCAATGAAAGGGCTCTGATAAAAAAAATCCTGCCTACAGCTTCCTTCGACCTTCAAAATGTTGCATATTTTTGTAGCCTGTTTAAACGTGGAGAGAAGAACACACTTTTTTTCATAAATCACAAGACTGAAATTTGAACAGGAACAAGCCTGATTAATGACGTATCCAGTCAGCCCATGGGGAGAAGATGTGTCTTGAAGTTCTGATTGGACCAGCTATGAGGACTGAGCGCGTGAACTTTTACTTGAAATATGGCTTACAAGTGGGAGGAGTGCCTTTTTGCCTTGATTTTTGCCTCCCTCTTCTTTTTTTCATTTTTCTGAGGGCCAGGCCCAGTCTCTGTGCTGGACACAGAGACAGGGAGGGGCTGCATTCTGTGGGGGCTATGGTGCAGCTTGAGACAGAGACACAGACTAGCACAGAGAAGCAGAGGCAGAGAGAAAGAGCTGAAAGGATCAGAACAGATTTAGATTGTAGGTGCTAAACTGAATTTATTTCTCTTTATGGGATATTTTTGCCATTATTAATTATTGATTAATCTTGTAAGACTTACTCTTTTTCCTAGAAACTCTTTAAGAATTTTGACTGACAATTTGCTCCACATTTTCCTTCCTATATGTGATGCTAATATGCAGACTGTAATATGTTCTGTATTAATGCTATTTTTCCTATTTTTTTTTAATTCTGTAACCTGATTGATATTTGACTAATGAATAAAGAGTCAGAGAACCTTAACTTTTGACTTAAAATAAAACCCTTTAAAATAACTCACCACTCTCATTATTGCCTCTAATATTGTTTGCATTTAATTTTGATATATATGTAAAGTCTCCTGTTTGGTGAAACACGGTCATCAAAAGATCCATCATTTTTCACCCTTTACAGCGGTAAACCATAGGTAATGTGGTTTTGAATAGGGAAATTACCAGGTAATTACCGCTGGATCACTGGAAGGTAGAGGTACTGTGGTTAGAAAGGCCACGAGCCTATTGGCACTACATGAAAAACAGAGGGGTTTGTTACCTACTAGAAGGAGGACCAGGTAGACAAACTAATCAATTGGCATGGTCGTGCTAGAAATGGCCGGAATCTGGAAAGAAGGAAGGGCAGGTGATAAGTGCTGTGGTTAGCGAAAGTGGGGCTGAATGAGACATCCATGTGAGGGGATCTTACCCTGGTTAGGTCCGACGTTAAGAACAAACAGTATGATGATCGGACGTCAATGAACGAGTAAAGCGGGTGCGTCGAACTAAGGGAAGGATCCCACCAATGTGGCGCTCTGTCCCTGGCGCGCTCCCACCTCTGTGGCGCTCTGTCTCTGGCACGCTCCCACCACTGTGGCGCTCTGTCCCTGGTGCGCTCCCACCACTGTGGTGCTCTGTCCCTGGCATGCTCCCACCACTGTGGCGCTCTGTCCCTGGTGCGCTCCCACCACTGTGGCGCTCTGTCTCTGGCACGCTCCCACCATGGTGGCGCTCTGTCCCTGGAGCGCTCTCACCACTGTGACGCCTTGTTCTGGCGCGCTCCCACCACTGTGGCGCTCTGTCTCTGGCGCGCTCCCGCCACTGTGGTGCTCTGTCTCTGGCGCACTCTCACCACTGTGGCGCTTGCTGTCTCATGCGCTCCCACCACTGTATTGCTTGCTCTCTTGCCCCTTCAACTTCAATATTTGTTTTCTCACCCTGGCTGCTTTGTTCCTTTTCCCCACCTACTTTACTGTGGTCCTTATTGCGACCCTGACTGATTTATAGCAGTCGTGCACCTACACCTTTTAATGCGCTCTCGTGTCCACTTTAACTCCCTCTGACCCCCGCTTTTATGTCTCTATCTGGGTGTCTCTATCTGGGTGCCGCTGAAGTGAGTTAACAAGGGAGTACCTTGTTAACTCACTTCAGCGGCACCCAACTCTTTACCTTATGCACTCCCTCTTTGTCTCTTTCCGGCTGTATTCCTGCTTCACTTCTCTTTTGATGGCTTTACTTCCACTTAATATTACTTTTTTCCATCTTTCTCACACTTTTTAGATAGAGCATCCGAGACCTCTTGTATATACTTATTATATACTTATGTGTATGTACTTTGTGGGCTCTGGAGATCAGCCCTATGACATGTCTGCTTCCGCTTAGGGACATTTTTTTCTGTTCGACTGCCTCTATTTAACAATCTTGAGAGAAAATGACCCATAGAGGTCAATAAAACACCAGAATTGCTTTCTGCTTAGGGACTTTCTTTTTTTAATTTTTCTGGCAACTGCCTCTATTTAACTTTCTTGATAGAAAACGACCAGCAGAGGTCTGTAAAATACCAGAATCACTTTAGCATTCTCTAGAATCCAGTCCATAGAAATTGTCTTCCACGAGCACCCATGGACAATAATATTTTTTTCAAATCTTATATTTTCAGTGATATGACCACTGAAGAGCCTGATTTTATATTAAAAACAAAGCTTTGGACTATACCCTTTCCCGCTGAAAGACAATGGGGCATATCAACAACAACCGGTGATAATTATCGCTAAGCGCACTTAGCGCTAGGATAATTATCGCCGGCTAGCGTGGATTTTTATCGCTGAGATAGCGTGCTATTAGCAACGCTTATCTCAAAAGTGATAAAAATCCTAGCGCTAACTGCCTAACGTGAGATTATCGCTGGAAACCCAGCGATAATCTCACGAAATGTGGCGTTAGCTTGTTGATAGGGACTCACAAACTTAGCCATGATATCCTCCTTCCATAGGATATCATGGCTAAGTCAGTCCTGAAGCAGGCGTAAGGAAAGTAGCGATGACAGGGGTTATCGCTACTTTTCCTGAAGCTATGCTTCATAGCTTGGGGCTTGATGATAGGAGAAATGTCGCTAAATTTCTCCTGTCAAGTCAGGTCAGGAACTCCCACTTTGCATCTCATTAGAGATGCAAAGCTGGGCGTTAAGATTTCGAACGCTAAATCAAGGTTTCACGTGTTAGCGTGACCTTGCTAATTAGGCGCTAAAATTATCTTTCGGCCGCAAATGCGCGATAATTTTCTATCGCCTCGTTGTTGATATGCCCCAATATTTCTCTCCATGTGTTCCCATACCTGGCGTGTCACGCAGTTTGGTGCTTACTTTCCCTCCGTGTTAAAGAACAGTAGATGTTTCATCACCCAGGCTAATGTGCTGCGTAGGTAAATACATAGAAGGTCCCAAAGGCGAGACCGATTGCATTCCAAATGCTTGTCTATGTAGCCGTGGCCTAGTTGTTTTGTGAACAAAGTATTGGTAGGAAGCTGATGCTGAACCCGAAGGCTGCCGCAGCACGACGGCCAGGTGAGGAAGGTGACAAAGCATCATAGAATCAAGGGCCACATTTATGGCATTTTGACTTAGAGCAGCTCAGTAAGAGACCTTGCTGCGCTGCCCGATGCTAAAGTGAAAGGGCAGTAATACATTGCATTTAAGCAATACGGTACATTCCTGTCCTGTCATAAAATACTATAGTTTGAACCGCCTATTGAATATAAAGTATTGCTTCATCCAATTTTAAACATGCAATTTCCCTTTTTGCGGCTTTGGATCGCTGACATTTGTACTGACCCTTCTCTACGGGTGAGAAGCTCGGGAGAGAATGTAGCCTAGAGTGGTCGACGTCGAAGTTGGGAAACCAGGTTCAAGTTTCGGCAATGACGCTCAACATCCTGTGATTGTGGGCAAAGAAATCACTTGGGGGAATGTTAACAAGGGCTTTATCTGCGCTTTTTTGGCACTAAAAGCCAAAAAAGCGGAAATAAAGCTATCGCCCTATTAACAATAGAGTGCTAATGGGATGCAAAGTGGGCCTTCCACAGCTTAATAACGTGAGAAATGTCGCTAATCGACATTTCTCAAATTAACAAACTGCACCCTAAAAGGCATAGCGATAAGAAAAGTAGCGCCAACCATGGTTAGCGCTACTTTCCTTACGCCTGCTTTCACTCTTACTTAGGGTTACCAAAGGGGATGATAGACAGAGCATTTGAGCGAATCAAACACTCACCCCCAGTCAACAGATCTGGGTTTATACTATCATCATTCTTTAGCTCACTCCACCACCCCTGTTCAGACATGGCCATATACAGATCAGTCTGACACTGTGTCTCATTAAAACAGTCCAGCCCAAACTGCCAAGCCATGTCTTCCCTGGACTGGGAACAAGCATGTTGGGACCAGGAGCAAGCATCTTGGGACCAGTTTCATAACCCTCAACAGCCAGGCTATCTTAAATCAATTGGCAAAGTGAGCAAGGGACCCACATCTGGGCATACCCTGCCAACTTAGGGCAAACAAAGCGATACCAAAGGGGATGATGGACGGAGCGTTTGAGAAAATCAAACACTCAAACTCAGTCAACTGATCTGGGTTTAATCCATCATCATTCTTTAGCTCACTCCACCACCCTAGTTCAGACATGGCCATATGCAAAACAGTCTGACCCTGTGCCTCATGGGAACAGTCCAGCCCGAACTGCCAAGCCATGTCTTCCCTGGACCGGAAACAAGCATCCTGGGCTGGTTTCGGGTTCCTAACACTCATCAGCCAGGCTATCTTGAATCCAGTGGCAAAGTGAACAGGAGACCCCCTGCCAACTTAGGGCAAACAAAGCGATACCAAAGGGGATGTTGGACGGAGCGTTTGAGGGAGGACCTGGCTTGGCAGTTCGGGCTGGACTGTTCCCATGAGGCACAGGGTCAAGACTGATTTGCATATGGCTGGGTTCAAACTGGAATGGCATGGTGAGCAAAACAACGATGGATTTAGGCCCAGATCTCTGTACTGGGGTGAATGTATGACATTGTTCTGCATTCTGTCCATCAACTGTTGTTTTTGCATTTGTCACCCCGAGTGTGACGGGTATGCTCAGACGTGAGTACCGTGCTCGCCATATTCCTGGAATCAAGCTATTTTGACTGAAGAGAGGTGAAACTTTGAAACCAGTCCTAGGATTTTTAGGTCTTGTCCAGGGAGGACCAGTTTGGTATTGGCTGTTCCCATGAGGCACAGGGTCAAGACTAATTTGCATATGGCTGGTTTTAAACTGGAATGGCTTGGTAAGTAAAGAATTAATGCATTTAGGCCCAGATCTTTGTATTGGGCTGAATGTATGACATAGTTCTGCATTCTGTCTGTCAACTGTTGTTTTTTGCTTCAGTCTTACTTAGTCATTGTATCCAATGGAAGGTGGTTATAATGGCTAAGTATGCTCTGCTCTATAATCAAGCTTTCGCCGAACATTGTGCGATTATCACTAATCGCATTTTTGGAAGCTTGCGCTTGGAATTGTATGGCTTTTGAGATAAGCGTTGCTGATGACAGGCTATCTCAGCGATACAATCCAGCGTTAGCCGGCGATAATTATTCTCACGCTAAAAGCACTGAGCGATAATTATCGCCGGCCCTTGCTTTTTTGGCTTTTAAAGCCAAAAAAGCGGAGACAAAGCCCTTGTTAATATGTCCCCAAATCTCCCCGTGCCTAACACAAATGAATGTGTCCATCTGTGATGAGATTGATGTTCATGTAAAGTGCTCTGAAATCTTCGGGTCTCGTTGGCGCTATGTAAAACTCTTTCAAAAAATGAAACAAATTAGAGCAGCTGCACATCTTCCCGAGTAACTGCAGTGCACATCGCCCTGCAAGACCCGCCATTTTTTACCCGCCGTTTCCCCCGCCCATATTTCTTTTGCATCCGACTTGTATATGTGTGCAGAAGATGCCTAGGCCAATGAAAGGCACAGACAGCCAGGTGCACAAAGAATGAATGGAGACCCCTTGATTACACCACGGAATATAGGTGATTGGCACTTGCTTTCTTCTCTGTCCCAAGTCTCTTCTTCACTGTCCTCTTCTTTGTCCAGGGTCACACATTCAGGCCAAATAAGCAAGCTCCCTCCCTCCTGCAGACTCGAAAGGGCACCCGACAAAGACAGGGCTTTGGAATATGCAAATATGCTAGTCTTTGCAGCCCCCTATCTTGTCGCGTTTTGGACAATTACACAGTCGAGCTGCTCTTTTATGAATGATACAGTGCAGGGAATATGGCTATCAGTGTCTCACTGACTTTGTCAATGTGTTTTAACATGATGTACAGCTGTGCAGCTGCTGGGAAGCATTACTGAAATGAAACAAAGAAAAGCTCTGATGCACAGACCCAGCCATTCAAATATACGGCACAGCAGCAGTGCAGCTGGGCCACATGGCTACATAAAACATTGACAAAGCCAATAGCTGTAACCAGAACTTCTTAAAACTTTATTTGATTCATCCAAAACTCCACATCCTAAACCTTTATTTGATTCATACAAACCTACACAGTTCTGTCCTCTCTTTTCCACTACCCAGATTTCAGACATTTAGGGGCATATACGTATACCTACAAGGCGCCGATAGAAAATTATCACCGCCTTTGCGGCCGTTTTCAGCCGTAAAGTGGCGATAATTTTATCGCCTAATTAGCAAGGTCACACTAACGGTGAAACCTTGCTTTAGCGCACGAAATCTTAACGCCTAGCTTTGCATCTCTAATGGGATGCAAAGTGGGCGTTCCTGACCTAACATGACTGGAGAAATGTCGCTAAGCGACATTTCTCCTATCATCAAGCCCCACGCTATGAAGCATAGCGGCAAGAAAAGTAGCAATAACCCCTGTTATCGCTACTTTCCTTACGCCTGCTTCAGGACTGACTTAGCCATGATATCCTATGGAAGGTGGATATCATGGCTACGTTTGTGAGGCCCTATCAACAAGCTAACGCCACATTTCGTGAGATTATCGCTGGATTTCCAGCGATAATCTCACGTTAGGCAGTTAGCGCTAGGATTTTTATCGCTTTTGAGATAAGCGTTGCTAATAGCACGCTATCTCAGTGATAAAAATCCACGTTAGCCGACGATAGTTATCCTAGCGCTAAGTGCGCTTAGCGATAATTATCGCCGGTTGTTGCCGATATGCCCCTTATTTTCTCTTTGATTTTTTACATGCTCACTGACCCTCTCTTTCTTTTTTCAAATATCCTTACTTATCTTCTTGCTTCCCTCCTTTCTCTTGTGCTTTCCCTTATTGATTTTTTTCTCTGTCTCTCTTTCCTGCACAAATGCCAGATGTGGTAGAACAGACAAGCTGTGCCTTGCCAGGGGTCGGGTGAGGTGAGCGGTGCACAGGCAGCTGTCTTCGGTATATTAGGACACAGCACTGCTTTGCCTCATTTTGTAACTTGTTAAAAAAAAACTTTGCACAACGCTTACACACCGTTTACCTATTCTCAGACACCACTCACCCTGGACACTCACCCACCATTTACTCTGCACAGTCACCCTGGCATTGCACTGGCAGTCAGATACTGTTCATCCACCACTCATGCAGCGCTGACAGCACTCACACACCATTGACATTCCTCTCAGCCTGAACTCAAACCGCTCATCCTGCACTTATACTATTGACATTACGCTCACCTGATACTCGCACACTTGTACAGGGTAACATCTCTGCCCCTGAACACTCACACAATCAGTCACCATGCATTAGACACTTTCACCCTACACTCAGACATTATCAACCTTCATTCATGCACCATTCACCCTGAACAGACAGCACTCACAACAATCTGCCTGCACTCATGCACTGCTCCCACCTCCCTTATTATTAATTCTATAGACAAAACCTAATGTATTTACCAATGCTTCCTTTATAGGACTTTCCTAAAAGCCGTTTTAGCGCGGCAATCACCTTCTGGATTATGTGTTGCCTTGTAAAGATGACGGCTGATTAGCCAGAAAAAGGTCCCAGGATGCTTGTTTCCGTTCCTGGGAAAACAAGGCTTGGCAGTTCGGGCTGGACTGTTCCCATGAGTCACAGCGTCAGACTGATTTGCATATGGCCATGTCTGAACTGGGGTGGCGGAGTGAGCTAAAGAATGATGATGGATTAAACCCAGATCAGTTGACGGGGGTGAGTGCTTGCAATGTTCAACACTCCTTCCACCATCCCCTTTGGTTTTGCTCTGTTCGCCCTAAGTTGGCAGGGTATGCCCAGACGTGGATTCCTTGCTCCCCCTCCCCCCCCCCATGTGGGTGAATACAAGATCACCTGGTTAAAAATAGCCTGAAACCTGTTCCAGGTTGCTTGTTGCTGGTCCAGGGAAGACAAAGATTGAAAGCCACAGGGTCAGACTGATTTGTGTATGGTCATGTCTGTGGTGGGAGTGACCTAAAGAATGATGATGAATTAATTAAACCCGGATCCGTTTCAACACAATCTGGTTTTGCTTGCCTGGCTGCTCTGTGTGTGTGACAGAAAGAATGAGAGGGAGAGAGAGGAGGGGGGAAATTAAATGTGTCCAGCAAGCAGCAGGTGCAGTACCATCTGCGGTCACTGGAGGGAAGGCTGCCTTGAACCGACCGGCTTTTTAATTTGCATACCCAGAAGCCACTACAAAGCCACAATCACTTCCGTTTAAATTCTATGTCAGGACAGGAGGCTCCGATTATGCTTTCTCATTTCTTTACTAGAAATGCTCAGCAGCCAATAAAAACACAGTATATATACAATAAAAAACTACAATACCCATAAACACCAGGGTATGACGTGTATAACCATAGAGTCTGCCATAGAAAAGGACATATAGCAAGAACAACGTCCTCTTTCTTTGCTGCTCCGCAGCCAGTTAAGTCCTTTTTTCCTATTGCTTATTCATTTATGTAAAGTGTATTTGATAGCTTGTTTACATATTGCTCGCTACTGTTATACTGTTGTAAGCGCTAATGCGCGTTTGTTTACTGTTGCCATAGTTTCAATTGCCGGCTCGCGTTGGTTTCTCCGTATCGCTCGCTGCGCTTGTTACCGTGCAGGGAGCGTGTGGTTTCACCTTCCTGTTGGGCGCTTCGCGCCCGTGTTTAAAACAAGTATTTCTCGTGTGGAGAGGGAGACAGGGGCTTGGAGGCTCGCGCTAACGCTGCGAGTGCTCCAAACATTAAATTACCAGGCGGCCGTTACCGCGCATGCGCGGCGGCCATTTTAATTGTTTTCAGGTGATATTTCTCCTGTCAGACTGCACGCATTTTGCGCACAGAGCCCACAGCCTCGGTATTTGCCCCTAATAACGCCCAGTTTCAGATTCAAACCTTCTGGGTAGTAAAATTCGCATAGGCTTTGCCTAGAGTGCTAGTTTTTTCTGCCAGCAAGCCCTCCCTCCACATTTTAAAAAAGTATTATTGAGTGTTTAGATATATTATCTACACTTTGGCTTGCTGTGGGGTTTTTCCACTCCCCCTGCATTGTGCCTTTGGCCACTATTGATTCTTATTTCTCCTGTGGGCATTGAATATTGTTGCTTTGTTTCAACATGGAAGAATATTTTGAGGAGGAATATTATTATGAGGAGGATCCTTCAGACTCTTTGGAGCAGGATTTAATTGAAGCACTAGATCAAGGGGTGCAACATTCTGTGAATAAAGCGCTTGTGCGCGCTATTAATCCTCTGAAACGGCATTTATCTGTTTACGCACAGCAACAGGGTTGGTTACCTCCTGCCCGTGCGTCAAAGTCCCCTGTTAATCCTCACAGGTCAGATTTTCAGAGATTGGCAAAGACATTGTCATCGGACACAGCTTCCACTAGGGGGTCAGCTGGGACCTCGTTTTCTTCTCTCCATGACCCTGATGCAGATGATGCTCTTTCTTCTTCTTCAGAATTTGATCCACCTCCTCGAAAAAAGGCTCGCAAGGAGCATTTTGTGGACGCTCCTTCCAATCCTCCCATTCTAACTTTTGAACCGTCAGAAATTTTCCACCCCCATTCTTCCTCTTGGTTGCCTTCCCCAGCAGTGGCGGATTATGTACAATCACACATTCGCCAGCCTTTTGATAAAGACGTCCGGGCACGCCTCAGATCCGAGTGCCCTCGTCCAGATTTGGCAGACCATCTGGCTGAGACCCCGGAGGTTGACCCAACCATGGTCACTTATCTTAAAAAGTACGCTAGGGATCCTAAAAAAGGATTGGACAGATCTTGGCGTTCTTGCCAGGATAAATTATTAGATTTATTGGGGCCTCTCACTAAAATTTTAGATTTGGGCGTTCTGGCTAAAGAGTCTTCTGCACTCGTTAACCCTGACGAACTCATTGAATGGGCTCAGAGAGCCATCTGTCAATTGGGCAATGCCAATTGTGCGCTTTCATGTGAAAGACGTCGCTCCATCCTTCTCCGCCTGGATCCCAGGCTTGCGGAGCTTTCCACTTCAGAAGCCGGTCCCTTGGCCCAGGGGCTCTTATTTGGTCAGCCGTTCCTTAAAGAACTTTCGAATTTTGTGGCCACTTTCAGCGGCCTTGACAAAGCCCAAGCCTCGCTACGGCGGGCGTTTCGGCCGGTTTTTGCAAAGGCCGGACGTCTTAGGGGACGTTCGTTCGGCCGAGGATCACAACAGAACTCTCAACGGGGTTCTCAGTCCCACAGCGGAGGTGGACAGGATTCCGGTTTTACCACCCGTTCTAACTTCTATCCCTCCCGCAAAGGGAGGGGACAGTTCCGGAGAGGTCGCTTCGGAGGACAACAAGGGGGTCACCACGACTCCAACAATTCAGGTGAGGCTGATTCCTTTTACCGAAGTGGTTTTGGGGGGAAGACTCCAATTTTTTCTCCACAATTGGCAGTTAATCTCCAACGATGCATGGGTTCTCGAAACTGTTCAGGGTTACAAGATAGAATTTTACCAACCCACACATCAATCCCTCCTTCCCACCCCACTGGTATTTTCTCTACAGGATCAGGAGATCATTTCTTCAGAGATCGACTCCCTTCTTGCGAAGGGAGCTATTCTTCATACTACCCGCCATCCAAGAGGGTTTGTGAGCTCGGTGTTTCTAGTTCAAAAACGAGGGGGCGGTTCCCGTCTGGTCCTGAATCTAAAAGAGTTCAACGGCGGAGTAGTTTACCGCCATTTCAAGATGGAGGGCATCCATCTTTTGCGAGATCTTCTCCGAGCGGGAGATTGGATGGTTCGTCTAGATCTCAAAGACGCCTATTTGTCAATCCCAATATTCAGGCCACATCGGCGTTTTCTCCAGTTCCTGTGGCAGGGGAATTGGTTCGAATACCAAGTCCTCCCCTTCGGCCTCTCGTCGGCGCCCTGGTGCTTCACCAAGCTTCTGAAGCCAGTGGTGGAACACTTGCGCGCTCGGGGTCTCCGCATGATCATTTATTTGGACGACATTCTGATCATGGCAGATTGTCCGCACAAATTGATCTTACATCTCGAATGGACGATCGATCTTTTACAATCTCTGGGATTTCTTGTGAATCCGCAGAAATCGGTCCTCATTCCTTCTCAGGTGATGGACTTTCTAGGCTTCCAGATCAATTCTCTGACCTGTCAGCTTCTTTTGCCCACTCAGAAGATTCGATACATCAAACGGGAATTGGTTTCGATTATTTCCAATCGGATTGTATCATTGAGATCCATAGCTCGTGTAGTCGGTCTTTTGGCGTCTTCAATTCAGGCGATTTTCCCGGGTCCCCTCCATTACAGGGCATTACAACGGTTGAAGATCCGTCATCTACAGCAGGGTCTTCGTTATTCCGATCAGATTCCTCTTTCAGAGGAAGCGAGATGCGAGATGCAGTGGTGGCTGGACCACATGGAAGCCTGGAATGGGCGAGCCCTGTTCGGTTCCTCCCCGGAAATGGTAATAGAGTCCGATGCCAGCCTGTGGGGCTGGGGAGCCCGGTGCGGTCCCATTTCAACAGGGGGTCGTTGGTCCCCTCAGGAGTTGTCTCTCCACATCAATTGTCTGGAACTCCTGGCGGGATCCTTTGCGATTCGTTGCTTCACGCCCCTTTGGTACAATTGTTGCATTCTTCTCCGCATGGACAATGTATCCGCGGTTCGTTATGTCAACAAGTTGGGCGGCACGAGGTCCAAGCTCTTGGCGGAGATCGCCAAAGATTTTTGGCATTTTTGTCTACAAAAGCAGATCACAGTTATTGCCGAGTATCTTCCAGGCCGCAACAATCAGATTGCGGATTGGCATTCGCGTCACCTTCGGGATTTCAGCGATTGGAGGCTTCATCCTCGCATCTTTCACTCTCTCCGTCGGTTTTGGGGGCAGAGTCACATCGACCTGTTTGCCTCTCGCCTCAACACGCAGCTTCCCCGGTTCTTCAGCTGGAGACCGGATCCGGAAGCCCTGGCCACGGACGCATTTCTCCAAATCTGGCCTGCCCTTCTATGCTACGCCTTTCCTCCGTTCATGATGATTCCGAGAGTCCTGGCTCGCACAAGGAGTTATCATTCAGAGCTAATTCTGATAGCTCCTCTGTGGAGGGCTCAGCCTTGGTTCCCAGTTCTCCTGGAAATGTCTTGTGCGGTGCCGATCCTTCTTCCCCAGAAATGGAATCTTTTGCTGGACCCTCTCGGGAATCCGCATCCCCTGATCCAGTCAGGCGCTCTCCGTCTTCTGGCTTGGCGACTTTCGGGGACCGTTGGTCGGTCCCAGGCCTTTCTCGCGACGCTTGCAAATTCATCAGTGACTCTTGGGCACCCAACACTCACAAACGCTACTCAGGTTCTTGGAAACGATGGTGTGATTGGTGTGTTCAACGGGAGGCTGATCCCGTTTCTGCGGATGTCTCTATAATTATTAATTTTTTAGCGTCTCTTGCTTCTTCAGGCTTAGCTTATCGAACGGTTAACAATTTCCGTTCTGCTATTTCAGCAGGCCATTGTCCTCTTGATGGGAAACCTGTAGGTGAACATCCTTTGATTATTAAATTGCTCAAGGGTATACGTCTGATGCGTCCTCCTTGTCCTAAATACTCGTCTCTATGGGATGTATCCATTGTTTTGAGGTTTTTGGACTCCTGGCCTTCCAACTCCTTGCTTTCCCGCAAACAATTGTCGGCCAAGCTCACAATGTTGTTATGTCTAGTTTCTTGCAGACGGGTGTCTGACGTTCGAGCACTAGACTTAGCTGGTCGTTCTTTTACCCCTGAGGGTGTCACTTTTCGACTCTCCCGTCGTACTAAAACAAATACTTCTCTGATCTCCTATCCTTCTTTTCCTCTCCGTCCCAACCTTTGTGTGGTCCAATGCGTCAAGGATTACGAGGTATGTACTGCTTCTTTACGTACAGATTTGCAGGGTCAACTGTTGATTGCTTTGCAGAAGCCCTTTCGCCCTGTGACCCCGGCTACTTTAGCTCGGTGGGTTCGCTGGCTTATGTCTGAGGCCGGCATTGATGTGTCCATTTTTGGTGCTCATTCGGCACGGGGAGCTATGGCTTCTAAAGCTTTTTCAATGGGTGTTACTTTGTCTGACATTATGAAGGCGGCAGATTGGTCCTCTGATTCCATGTTTAAATCTTTCTATTATAAACCTATTGATCAGGTAGCCTCAGTTGTGGTGGATAAGCTTTGAACAAGCATAATCGGAGCCTCCTGTCCTGACATAGAATTAAACATTTGCGAACATACGTGACAAGAATTTTCAATTCTATTAAGGACAAGGAGGCGAGGATTATCCCACCCATTATGTTTTTTCTGATATATATATTTATTTTGCATTTATACTGATGTTCTTGCATATGCATTGTATATTTCTTCTGATAAGTTATTGTTCTCTGATACTTTTTCCCCCCCCCTTTATATATATTTTATTATATGGGATGTGTTTTACGGCAGTCTGTCTCTTTTCAGGTTCTGACCCAAAGTGATGAGGTTACAGCTTCTTCTGGCTTCTTCTGCATCCGCTCGCCTTCTGCTCCCAGTGTCCGGCGGCCTTCCAGTGCTGCGTGTTTTCGTTATGGACTTCTGCTGTGGCTGATGGCGGATTCCTCCTTTTGGTCATCGTTTTTCTTGAACTGTTTCCTGTTATTTTGAACTGTTCTCCTCACCAAAGAAAGAGGACGTTGTTCTTACTATATGTCCTTTTATATGGCAGACTCTATGGTTATACACGTCATACCCTGGTGTTTATGGGTATTGTAGTTTTTTATTGTATATATACTGTGTTTTTATTGGCTGCTGAGCATTTCTAGTAAAGAAATGAGAAAGCATAATCCTCTCCTCCTTGTCCTTAATAGAATTGAAAATTCTTGTCACGTATGTTCGCAAATTTTTAATTGTCATTGGCAAATCAGTCTTTTTTGCTTTGAAAATGAGAAATATTTATTGCATGTGCCTGTTTTACGAAAGCAGCGTTCAATATTACACCCGTAGTTTAATTACCTCAGTCGCTACAAGTTTTTGTGGGTGGTATTTCTAATATAATTGTCACGAAATGCGTAGTTAGATAACAGAACAATGCAAATGCTGTTGAAAGTCTTGCGCACTCCGTGTGGCCTTGAAAATCAACACTTAGTTAAATTTTGAAGGATGTTTGTTCCATTGAGATCCGAATGAAGGTTAAACGTTAGAAGTGAAGTGCTTTCTGTAGTTCAGATGCTCCGACGTGGATGGCGTGACGTTATGGTACAAGGAGTCGAAGGAATCGAGGCGCTATGGGTTAGGATTTAGGAGAGCCTCGTGAGGAAGCGGTCGGGGCGAGGCTCCTTCTACCCGCTAGAGGTCAGGCTCCTCCAGATCGAACACGCAGCGTCACCGGCAAGTTTAAATCATTGCGCACAGATATTGTAGTCAGTGCTTTAAATGGGAAGAAATAAGTGCAGGTACTCGGCAAAATAGAGGTGTGGCAAGTGGGCGGGCGGAGCTAAGGGCAAAATATGATCATACATGATGAGTTTTGTACCAGTTGCAGCACATATTAAAGCACACAAGAAATGCGTTTATGTCAATAAAACAGATTAACTCATTACACATAATAAAGCCATGATAGCACTTTCACCGGAATCGTTGCTGTGCACTTGACTGACAGTGCAGGGTCTGTCTAGAGATCCTGTCCAGTTAATCACAGCGTCACACAAGCCATCTCAAACCAGGGCACAAGTCCTAAAGAACAGAAGAGGGGGGGACGCTTCACGACAGGAAGTGACGTCACGAAAGGTGGCTTGCACCATCAGACTTATTGCCTCCCCTCGCTCACCCCTTAGATGCGATTGCATCAGAGAAGCCAGCGCGTGAGCAGCGTTGTGAATGAGCTCAGATCTCGCCCCAGAGAGGCCAAAGAGTGAATGTGGCTCCATTTGCTCCAGTTATCGAGCTCCCGGTAAAATAAGTGGGGGAACGCCATCCACCCTCGTGGTACCCTGACTCGAGCCCTGTCTCAAACCCCTGCAGTTTGGGGACATTCAAATGGGTGTCTCGGTGTCAGTGTTCACTTTTCCTAGTGTCTGTCTCTGTACGCAAACAGTGTTTCTGGGCAGTAACCCCTTAGCAGTGTTGCATTGCCCAATGTCCAGGTCAATGTCACAGTGTAAATTTTAGTGTCTGTGACCCTATGTATGTGTCCCCATCATAGTTCCCTCTAACCTACGCGCTCAAGCGGGCGCGCACAATGTTTTTTCCTCCGCGCATTGAGTGTGATGCAGCGCGCACCTTCCCGAACTCTGGCTGCCATGAAATGCTTTGGTGAAGAGTCTGAAGTGACTCCTCCTTTCTATTTGCTGAGCAGTGAGGAAGGCGCGCGTTGTCAATCCGATATGATGTGTTCTGCTGATACGCCAGGTTTTAGAGCCCGGCGACTAAGGTGATGTATATCCATTCCACCCACTAGCCAGCAGTTCTTCTGTGCATGGGGACTGGGCCTGGAGGTGTCTGCTATCCAGTCACTGTGCATAAAAGAAGTGTCTTAGAGCGGCTTGTGTTTGTAGGAAGCTATCAGTGATGATGCTGCCGCACAGATAATGAGCTGTGAAATGCCGCTTTTGGGACAGTGCTTCTTTTTATTTCGAGAGACCATTGAGAGGAATGTGAACACCTGCAGTGGAGCTCGGCCCTAAATCAGCAGTTGAGGGCAAGCGGATCCAATGCCTGGATAGCAGACGGGCAAGTTTAGTATTCATTGCTTAATGAGTCTGTCTCCTTTTTTTGCAGTTTTATATATAGAGAACCCGACCAAAGGTATCGGTGTGCTTTACACGAGGATCAGTTACAATACAAAAGATCATTTATTGTAGGCACGGAGAGATTATGGGGCATATTAACAAGGAACAGGGAAAATTAACGCTAAGGGCGCTTAGCGTTAATTATTTTAACGCCCGCTATCGCTGGATAATATTACCTGGTTATCGCGTTATTAACAACGCTAACCGCCTAGGCGATAAAAAATCCAGCGATAGCGGCATAATGGGAGGTTATCGCTGGTAATGCAGCGATAAAACTACAAGGATAGGGATATCCTTGTTGATAGCCCATGGTGGATTTAGCCATGTAATCCACCTCCCATTGGATTACATGGCTAAATCTGAAAATTAGCAGACGTAAAAAAGCAGCGTTAACCGTGGTTAGCGCTGCTTTTTTTGTCTCTAACAGAGTTAGCGTGAAGCTTGATAATAGGAGAAATGTCGCTTAGCGACATTCCTCCTATTATTTTGCTCTGGAACGTCCACTTTGCATCTCATTAGAGATGCAAAGGGAAGCGTAGTGAAAAAGGGTGCTAACATGCGATTTTACTTGTTTGCACCCTGTTGTTGATAGGGCAATATTTTTATCTCCACTTCTTTGGCTTCTAAAGCCAAAAAAGTGGAGATAAAGCCCTTGTTAATATCCCCCTATGTTTTCTGCCCAGAATCACAAGATGTTGAACAAACGCTGAGACTCGAGCCTAGTTCCCCAGTTCCAAAATCCGCCTTTTTCGCCATTGAGCAATACCCCCTACCATGTCCCCCCTCACCTCTCCTAACAAATCAAAAAGGTGAGTTAAGAGTACTGCAGGGATGGGATTTGTAAACAATTCTTCACAGGCTCAAAGGGCTTCCATCCACCCTCTGGCTGAGACAGCTTCCCGGGCACACACACAGCCGCACCCGTGTACTTCAGAGGTCTTTTTAAAAGACCATTCACTTGTTAACGAGGCTCTGTTGTTTTTCACCCCTTCTTGAGCCCCTGTATCTCCACTCTATCACTGGAAGAATTAGCTCCCCCCCCCTGAAATTTTTAGTTGCCCCTCCCCTGAAATGTGGCTCTAATTGTGCCTCTGATTTTTCAGAAAAAAGAAAGAGCAGCTGTTCACCTAAAGGCTGCTCTATGTGCAGGAGCAGGACTGGCAATGCTGTGCCTGCCCTGGGTCAGTCTTTCTGTATAGACTGTCTTGCTTTATTTAATTTTGCTCTGCTTGAACATGAGAAGGAGGAAGATTCAAACATCTGATTTTTCCCACTTCTGAAAGCTAGATGGGGCCCGGATTTCTGAACTTTGCCATGCCCTCCAAGAAATTATAATTCAGCCATGATCCAGGGCAAGTTTTCTCTCTCTTTCAGATTTGAATTGTTCATTCCAAGCTGCGAAAAACAGGCACAAGCAGCAATAGTGTCTGTGTGACAGTCAACAAGTAGGAATAAAAGGTAGAACTGAAGAAAATAAACTATGGAGTATGATAGAAATAGATAATGAACAGAAGAGAAAACAAGGAGATATGAATGTAACAAAGAGGAAAATTGTATGAGAAGAGTGAGAACTAAGGAGAGCAAAGAAGAGAAATACGCATAAAGGAGTGACCATGGATGTGTTCGTGCGGATAGTATCTCATGTTCAGGCATTTTACACCCCAGTAATGTGCAGGACTTTCACGGCACATTTTATATGGCCTAGTGACAGTTGAACAGTGTGTTATGTTCAGAATGATCAGATATTCTTTGGCACAGTGACTATTAGACTAGCAAAGGCACTGTAGCGCTTCCTCTCCGTTAAAAGTGCAACCACAGAACATCTTTCTATATGCTCACATACATTATGCTATATTCCTAACACCAAGAATTGGATGACCCACCATTCTATCTTGTACTGTGATTGCCTTCTTTTGTGTAACAGGTATTTGAGATACATATTTTAGTCTAAATCCTGTCCCTGGTTCCAAGATGCTTATTTTTTGGGCTGTCATATGAATTTGGATGGTCGATATTTTTGCTGTGGCACTTTTTCACATGGGCATATTTCCTCTTGTTGCACTTTTTTGTGTGGTCTAAAAGTGATGTGTTGTTTTCTTAAATTTGAAAAAACGAAGAATACTCCAGACTTTCATATGATTGTGTTCGTTCCAGTATAGTGTCTATGACTGAAGTACTAGTCCCTTTCGTGAGCTATCAGTTTCGACAGTATCTAGACCTAAAACATTTAAGTCAATATCATTGGGAAAATGTGCTATAAAATGCACACTTTAGAAAAGTGAAAACTAGGGGGGATGGCAAAAGGAGGTTTGGAAAAGGCGGGTTCTGAGGTTCTGGACTTTTAAGAGTCCAGAGGTGTCAGGGAAACCACACCCGAAGACCCCTGAGTTCCTTCCTGTCTCGGTGCACAAAATAAACAGAGACGCGGGTTTCTCGATGGTGGCGTCAAAGACCAAGGTTTATTTACTGCAGGGACACAGAAGTCATAGGAACCACACAGAGGCAGAATCTACGAGACTGTTCAAATTGCATTAAGTGGGTTGCGTCTTAAATACACGAAATATGTCTTTAGGCAACATTGCACAAATATTTCTCATGCCCAACCCGGTATCCCAAACAGACAATAAATATACATCAAACAATAATTAGTCGTAGGTTTTCGGTATTCGATCAGGTTTCCTTGTCAGTTCTCCATTCTTTGCTCGATCCTCCCCATCATAAAAATCGTAACCTCCCCATTGTAAAAGCCCAGAAGGAGAGGAGCAGCACCAGGTGCAAAGGATTGAAAAGTAGGATAAGAGGTGTTTATGGATCATAAACGGGCATGGCTACCGTCTTCGGCCTCTCAGTCAGGACAATGGACACGGGAACCAGTATAGCAGGACTGGCCTTAGGCAAGGGAGGCGGCTTGATTCTGCCTAGTCATGCAGCGTCAGCCTTTCTCGGGCTCGAGCTTACGTGTCCTTAACAAGGTGATTCTGCCGGGGTCATCGTCCGTTCATTGACTATGTGAGGGCAAGAAACAAAATGGATGCCGTACCTAAAATGGATGCCATGACTTAACAACAGAATGCCCTATTTCTCAGTGAATTCATGCTCGTTGCGTAGCGAAAATACTGTCATGTATATAATGGATCATTTGCGGTTCATTGGTACCAAAATCGTGTCAGTACTACGATACCGAATACACGGATTCGGATCGCTACGGAACCTCAGACCGTCCTTTTGCCCTTACATAGGCAATGGCTTACTCTATGTCAGAGTCCATTTCTATGTTCATCAGGTCACTGATATGCTGCTGAAGCATTACTCTATCCCGTGGCGTATCTCTAAAAACAGGTGGTCTTCTTACGCATGACGAAACACAAACGCTACATAAGGCAGGACCACACTGAACGATGAGACAGCACGAAAATAAAAATACCAACGCAACACCAGTGACCATCAGAACCTTCCATCCCCACGCAGATAATAGACTCCAGAACCATCCCATTAATGACCAGTCACCTTCCTCTACATGAATGGAGTCAGAGATTTTGTGTAACTTAGAGATGGCCTTGTATACCGTTGGTGCATTATCTGGGATAAAAACACAGCAACTTGATTGGATCATCTTACATACCCCACCTCGATCTGCAAGTAACACGTCAAGGACCATACGGTTCTGTAACGTCATGAGGCGATCCGCTTGAAGCTCAGCTGTTAGGTTACTAAGGGCACCCGCAGTTTCGGTAATGGTGGATTCAACTACCCGTGTTAGTTGACGTAAGTTTCTACTGTTGGCCATAGGCCCCCAGAACGGGAGGAAACCTTTGAAAAAGTCTCCTGCTTCTTGGCCAGCAGTATCTTCTTTACTGAAAACACCTCTCACAACTCTCGTTTTGTGATAGTCCGGTGCAGCAGTGTATGTCGGAGGTAACAGTTGAGCGATATAACATGAGCCTGAGAAGTCAGCGGGCAGCCATGTGTATACTCTGTCTTGACAAACAAAATAGGTACCCTTAGCAGCCAAAAATGCAGGGGAAGACTGTGATGGGAAAACGTATGTTTCGATACAGTCACTCTTCCCTAGTCGAGCTTTCGGATTCCTCCCATTTCCTTGCAAGCAGACTTGACCTTGGTGGGGTACGACCCAGATCGGAGTCGAGCTTTTACGTTTGTTCTCACCCAAAGTAATGCCATATTCCGTAACGTTCCAACCCATGTAAACTCGCAATTCATCCTTGGGAATAAACGGAGTGTTATTGACGTCTCTAACCATGTCAGTAATTCCCTTTACCAAGGCTCTGTTAGCGGAGTTATACCTAGTGGAACGCGGAGGTCATGGAGGATAGGTCTCTAGAGCATAGGCGAACATGGTCTGAAATGCCCAGAATGATCCATTATAACTAGGGCTTCCGGTTTTATGGTATTTATTTTTTTGCCATTTCCGTCTGTATTTATCCATATTTATTTTTGGGGTATTTTTTCTGTATTTATCCACATTTATTTTTGCTACAAGCAAAAGACGACGCTACAGCTAGTATTTTTCCACATTTATTTAAACTGACAATGCACACATCTACCATAATTGGAAACGTGGTGGAATTTCAATTGTATTTGTTTTATCTTTTTTGAAAATTCAAAAATAAAATAATAATCATATAGTAACATAATTCTTGGAAATGGATTGGCTCTGAAAGTCCGCTAGGGCTGGGATGGAACCAGTGACATAGGAAGAAAGCCCCGCAGAACAATCAGAGCAACGCTCAGTTCTCACCCCTTTAAACACGAGCAGATCGGAATATTTCACTTGAGTAAACAAGCATTTACAATGCAACGGTCTCGGCATTGTTAAAGTTCGAACTATTGGCATTGCTCATGACAATGCCGTTTCTTTAAATGTTTTAAAAACAAACACATAAACAAAAATAATGTCATGAGCAATGCCAATAGCTCTAACTTTACCAATGCCGAGACCATTGCATTGTAAATGCTTGTTTCTCTATTTTGTCGACTTAGAAGGCCTGTGGTGACACCCTGACAAAGCAAGTAGGCATGCTTTATTGATAATGACACCCCCTTACATATTGTCATATTGTATCTAGAATAGGTGAAGGTATTGTGATTATAGGTTCAGGGCTTGTTTGGGGTGTGAACTGTCCTGAACGTGTCACCCAAGGCATTTGCAGCTACCTGATTGTATACATTTGGAATTAATGTGTACTATTTAGTAATGTGTGTGTAATAAAGTGCTATTCCCTTTCATAAGAAAAAGCACAAGGCACTGACTGGACAATGATTTATTGAGTAGTGTTCTTATTTACCAACGAGTTAGGGGTACCAGCCTACACCACTTCCCACGAGTAGGTTTGAGACTGCTCTCCTTCCCTACCCCAGTGCTATGCATTCACGGAGAGCTGTTTGTTTTACAGGGAAAACCAAACTAATGAGGGGATGGTTGCTGGGAGAAGATTAGTTTGGGTGTCTGGGTGTGCAGTGCAGACGGAGCATTCACCCGACCCTTCCCCTGCCGTTACTTCTGTGAGAGCGGACACCTAACCTCACACTTTCTGTAACTTTCCGCGGCCTGCATGTGCCAACCTAAAAGCCTCCGACATGTGGAGAAACCCTGCGTCGCACGTGAATGTTGAGGTGTATTATTTTTATCAAACATGTTACTAGATAGAGCTCCTTTATGAGCGATTGAAGCTGGTGCTGTGCACACTATTATGAACAGATAGATCTGTGCTCTCGGAAGTTGTTTGTGGGTTTGCGCTGCAGAATGAGTCTGGTTTCATAAATAGCATGCAGCGGCGCCTGCATGACATGTGAGGTTCTAAATACGGGGTGCTTCTTGTACGCATGGACAGTCAGAGTGTAAATTAAAAGGATAATGACCGGGCTGAGTGCACTGTGTCCAACTGGAGACGTGAAGGGAGGCAGATTGTTACCGTGCTGGGAAGAGATATGGTTTAGAGTTAGAACACGTGCTATGCATTCACGGAGAGCTGTTTGTTTTACAGGGAAAACCAAACTAATGAGGGGATGGTTGCTGGGAGAAGATTAGTTTGGGTGTCTGGGTGTGCAGTGCAGACGGAGCATTCACCCGACCCTTCCCCTGCCGTTACTTCTGTGAGAGCGGACACCTAACCTCACACTTTCTGTAATTTTCCGCGGCCTGCATGTGCCAACCTAAAAGCCTCCGACATGTGGAGAAACCCTGCGTCGCACGTGAATGTTGAGGTGTATTATTTTTATCAAACATGTTACTAGATAGAGCTCCTTTACGGGCGATTGAAGCTGGTGCTGTGCACACTATTATGAACAGATAGATCTGTGCTCTCGGAAGTTGTTTGTGGGTTTGCGCTGCAGAATGAGTCTGGTTTCATAAATAGCATGCAGCGGCGCCTGCATGACATGTGAGGTTCTAAATACGGGGTGCTTCTTGTACGCATGGACAGTCAGAGTGTAAATTAAAAGGATAATGACCGGGCTGAGTGCACTGTGTCCAACTGGAGACGTGAAGGGAGGCAGATTGTTACCGTGCTGGGAAGAGATATGGTTTAGAGTTAGACAGTGTATGCGGGACAACAGTCCGCACTCGTCTTCAGTGCTTAGAAGGGCATCAAGTTATAACAAACGACACTGAAACATCACGTTATAACAAACGACACTAAAACACATCACGTTATAACAAACGACACTGAAACACGTCAAGTTATAACAGACGACACTGAAACACGTCACGCTATAACAAACGACACTGAACCACATCACGCTATAACAAACGGCACTGAAACACATCACGTTATAACAAACGACACTGAAACACGTCACGGTATAACAAGCGGCACTGAAACACATCACGTTATAACAAACGGCACTGAACACACCATGTTATATAACAAACGGCACTGAAACATAACACGTTATATCAAACGACATTGAAACATATATGCACGAGCTCTCAAGAGCATTTCCACTTCGGTGCCCGGTAGCATTTGCAGTAGTCTAAAGGCAGAATGAGATGCTGTTCTCTGGCGACGCTTTCCAAGTGGGCGTTGCATAGAGTATACATGTATGGTCTGTCAGTGCTAAAACAGTAATCCAGTACCCCTAAAAGTTAAAACCTTGCTCGTTCAACCTATTGCCGGCCGCAGCGGCTCTCTAAGGTTCCGCGGGGAGCGATGTAAGGAGGTGCGAGGAATGATACTCTGGAAGAGGCTGAACAGAACACGGAACGGCGGGCGAGATCTACTTCCGGCGAAACAGCAAGACCGGAGACACCACGCATTAGTGCGTGCAACGGTGGCAAACGACTGACGACAGCAGGATTCCTAAAACGCTCCGCTGCCCTGAATCCACTCTCACCTTCTGAATCCTCTTCAGGGCCATAGCCGCCCAAACACACCGGCTGCAGCGGCTCTCTAAGGTTCCGCGGGGAGCGATGTAAGGAGGTGCGAGGAATGATACTCTGGAAGAGGCTGAACAGAACACGGGACGGCGGGCGAGATCTACTTCCGGCGAAACAGCAAGACCGGAGACACCACGCAGGAGCCAGCGTGGGAGTACGAAGGAGATCAGGTGAGGGAGCAACGCCGGGACACCACCGCCTTTCTCCGAGGCACAGCGAAAATGCCTCGGAGAAAGGGAGCCTCATTTTCGGATCTGGGGGCGTGTTTTGCTGTTGTCTCCTCCCTGAGACTTCTCGCAAAAAACACGCCCCCCGATCCGAAAAAGACGGGGCTTCAACAGAGTGACTGGACCTCTTCTCCAGTGGCTGGCCAGCATTTAAGAGGCCAGCCAATGGAGAACAGGAGCGAAGAGGGGCGGGTGCAAGCCCCTCTTCTCAATGACATTAAATCTCCGGACTTCCGGTCTGCCGACCGGATGGTCCCGAGACCTAAAAAGCATAGGTTGGTACATTACGGCGTGGATCCGTACAGACGAGTTCCTTTGAGAACAGTGTATGGGGCAATAAACCAATGTGGGGTGCCATCTGCAGTGATCCCCAGTCTGAATCGAGGGACAGACACTGGTCTGGAATTTCCCACCCACGCAGATGTTCGTCTGTCTCTCGAAAGATATGGATGTTTCTCGTCTGTGTCTTGGGCTCAGACTGCTTCATCTCGGCTGCATGTCCTCCCCTCGGCCACATGCCAGAGCCACAGATGTGCAAAAGGGGAAAACGAGAGCATGCTGGACCACAAATTCATCAACAAGTGCTAGACGTCCCCGCCGAGCTGTTTATTTCCCCAGGACCCCCACCTGCGACGCTGGACGTTTTTCAAGCAGGTGGGGCGGAGGGCAAAAACGGAAGATGTATCTTTTGGGCCCACTCCCCCGGACAGTTATCCTATGTGAATTATGGCAACAAACGCATGACCGAGCACTACTGTCCATGCCTTCAGGTTGTCATGGTACACAAATGTGGATTCACGTGGAGCACAACTTGCCTACCTCTATACGTAATTGTTACCTCTGGCAGCGGAACGTTAACACTGATTACAAGGTGACATCTCTCACTTTTAAGCTTGAAGCACATACCTCGATTGTCTTTCACAAGTCAAAAGTAATAGATGCAATTTCAGGTTTCTGTTAGAATTACTACATTTAATGCCAGCAGCAGCACGATTCTGACAGTTGCAGTCGCGTGTTGTATTTAAATAGATATTTCAGAAAACCAATAAAGAAAAGGAACTAATATTTAAAAAGGTGTTAACATCAAATTATGAACCATCTTTGGTTTCTGAGATGAACAAATCCATTCATTTGTTCATACACTGCGTCGGCACAGGAAGTTCTGCAAACTTGATCCGTGGGGAGAGCAGGGGGTGTGTGGCTTCACACACAGACAGTGTTTGAGCTGCCAGCCACACCGAGTACTTCACAGGTCTTTAAAAAGACCATTCACAACGAGGCTTTGTTGTTTTTTTCACCCCTTCTTAGAGCCCCTGCATCTCCACTGTCCTCAAACTTTCCTTCACAGCACGCTCCGAGATGATTCTGTTAAAGACAGGCATCGCAGCATTGCGCGCATTCCCTGTGTCTGGCATCACACGTGATGTCTTGTGCACTGAAGCCTGGCAAAATTTGCTAGTATTTTGCCGTTACTAAATATAAATACAGACAATGGAAATACCGTTTTCCGTCTGTATTTATATGTATAAATCCGTAAAAACGGAAAACCGGGAGCCCTAATTATAACTGAAGGGCAGAACTAGATAAGGGATGCCCTTATCCATGGTATGTGGTATCAAGCCACATACCCAACAGTTTGTTGTGTTAACCACTAGTTGATGTTGGTGCAAGAGCTGAATGAAAGTGTTATTTATAAACTCGGAGCGTCGAGCTTGCTCGTGTGCAGGAAAAGGATGGAAAGAATGAATAGAAACAACAGTCGGAGAAACAGAAACATGGGGAGATACTGTAGACGTAACAGGTGCAAAGATCAATTGAATACCAAAAATAATTCCGCCTACCAAAGTTATAAAAACAATCAGAAGTGTCAGAGCACATTGCATTAGGAAACATTTGCTATACAATATATCATATAGTTTTGTCTTGTGCACATTTATGACGTTAACCCGTCGCAGTTCAGGAAGCTCCATCTTCTACAACCGTTCGCAACGGATGGTTTGTACCTGTTAAAAATTGCCTCTGTTTACCTTGGGAGTTCCCAAAGTAGACAGAAGAAACCCACCTTGTGTCTGGTTCCCTGCAAGTTTAAAACAAGGCACACGTTACGACCCTACGGTAACCCAGACGGCAAGGTGAGAGAACAGTAAAAACAAAAAGATAAAAAAATGTAAAGCAAACTTCCTGACTGAATGGAATGCGACAAGATCAACACAGTTTTCAAACAGAAAAGTAATTATGCAACGTCATTAGTTCATAGCATGAGAACGTAGATTATATCTGTACTTTCCAGGTCTTGTCTGGTCTTGAAATAGCTGGTCTACAGGTGCAGAAATGTTCGACTCCACAGGTGACAAATGTTCACTTTGTACAACACTCTGTTCAGGGTTTGAAAGAGCAGTTCCTGCTGAGGTGTCAGAGTTTTGCGTTTCAGTTCGTTTGTCCGTTATGTACTCTGCATCACTGAAAGGGATGAGCCTAGGAACAGGTTCTGTCTCGGATACACCAAATCCCTGTCTAACCCAGTTGTCGTAGGGGAGTGGGAGAGGGACACGTTTCGTATGGCTAGCGTGCACCCAATTCTTTCTTCCAGCTAGGCGTACAGCAGTTCTCGTTGTTAGGAGCACCTGGAACGGGCCCACGAATCTTGGCTGGAGGTTCCGAGTTCGTTCGAAATTCCGTACAACCACCTGGTCTCCTGGTTTCAACGTGTGACCTGGACTCTCTGGCAGTTTAGGCAAGGATTCAAATACCTGTTGACGAATAAGGCTCAATTTAGCAGTCAGGTCATAAAGATAATCAATCAACATTGGATATTCGATATGTTTGAATTCCTTTGGCCTAGGGACTCCCCAAACATTAGCAGGACGACCAAACACAATCTCATATGGGCTAAGCCCTACTCGAGAGTGTACAGTCGCTCTGGTGGACAGTAAAGCTAAAGGCAGTGCATCTGGCCAAGATAGACCAGTGGAAGCTTGAATTTTAGCAAGTTTCAGCTTCAAAGTACCATTGTACCCTTCAACCAAACCTGCTGACTGTGGGTGATTCGCACTGTGGAACTTCTGGACAATACCCAGACCCGCACACACACTCTTCATAACTTTCCCTACAAACTCACTTCCGTTGTCTGACCAAACAATCCGTGGCATACCATACCTAGGGAAGTACTCTTTGAGGAGGATTTTGGCAGTAGACATAGCAGTGTTATCCTTTAATGGATATGCCTCAATCCATCTTGAAAAGGCACAGACTACCACTAGGACATACTTAAGATTGTTACACCTGTCCATGAGGATATAATCCAACTGAATCACTTCAAAGGGACAAGAAGGGGGAGCAAAATGACCAGTTGGGGTTGGGGTTCCCTTGCCAGGATTATGCATCAGGCATATCATGCAATTTTTCACCACTCTTTCCGCACACTTAGTAATTCCATCATTCTTCCATACTGGAGCTAACATTTTACAGATCCCTTTTGAACTGATGTGCGCCGCTCCATGCGCCATCGTGACTACTGCAAGCACATACGCATCAGGTAACATCCAACGCTGCTGTTCAGACAGATCAACCCAACATCCACTCGAATCCTTTTTACCCGTTTTCTCCCTCCATGCATTCTTCTAATTTTCAGTTGCTTCATTCTGGATTGCCTTCACACTTTCAATCGTATTCTCACACATCCCTGATTCAGCAATCCATCTTGCAGACGTTGCAACGTACATCCGGCTCGTCATGTTCTTGGCCGTCTCTTTGGCAACCTCATCAGCAAACGCATTCCCACGGCCAACATCATCCGCAATCTTTCGATGTGCACTGCACTTCACAATCGCAACTTCATTCGGTAGGGTCAGAGATTCCAATAGATCACTGACTAACTGTCAATGTTGGATCTTAGTCCCATGGGACGTGAGAAAACCTCTTTCTTTCCACAGGCGTCCAAAGCTATGTGCTACGCCGAAGGCGTATTGGCTATCAGTAAACACATTCACTCTCTTTCCCTCAGCTAAAACACACGCTCTTGTTAGTGCAATTAATTCTGCAGCCTGGGCAGAATTCTGACTCACTCTTGCGGTCTCCACAATTGGGCAGAGGGCGGGCCGTCTGTGGCCGTCAGGGGCTGAAGGAGGCTGGGCTGGGCTACGTCCTTTTCCTCTGCAAGAACTGTGAGTACATATTCCGGTTTTGTACCCAGAAAACTATGTCTACCCGTTCTGGCAAGTTGTTAAGGACTGAAAGCGCAAGGGGGCCAAATGCGGCAAGCCCCATTATTGGAACCATGGACCGCTTTATTACCAGGGTGGCGGCGGTGATTGAAAAGGAGATTGCCATGTCTGAGCGGCGACTGTCTGAGGTTTACCTCCCCTCAAGACGTTCATCCCTGGGGGTCGATGCTCAATCATCGTCCATAACGGCCAGTTCCCAGGTTCAGGCCGCTACTTCGCCTAGTGTGTCTAGTACTTCCATAGACCCACCCCAGTTGGTTGGTATTGAACAAAGTATAGGTAGGTTAGAAAGTTTGGCTGCTCTTTTTCCCAAAGTCATCGTGGAGGCCGATGGTCTTGGTAAATTGACTACGTCATCGCCCATTAATACCCCAAGTGAAGTCATCAGTGATCTGGAGCCCTTAACATCGTCCACTTCGCCCTTGGCTTTACCAGAAGGGGAGATAGTTAGGTCCCCCAAAAACCCCCAAACTCCAATTATTAGACAGGAGATTAGGCCCTTAAGTAAGAAGGTGCGAAAACGTAAAAAGGGTTGCCCAGTTAGACAGGCCACTCTTTACCAAAGCTTAAGAAAGCCTTTTGGAGTAGGAATGAGAACTATAAGGGGTAAAGCTATAGTGAATAAACCGGACATAGCAGGGGATGTTTTGAACCCTCCCGAGGAGTCTTACCCTGGTGTAAATAGTGTGAAGCCTCTAAAGCTTCCTGACTTAGCAAGGGCAGAAAATATTTTTGAGAAGGTTTATAGCCTCTTGAACCCGTTGCTAATTCAAGTTAAAGGCCTTGGGGAAAGGATAGACAAACTCGAGCAATCAACCCTTGACGGCTTTCACTCACTTAAAGTAGTAGTTAAACAATTAAGTAGAGTGACCGTACCTAAGGATCTGGTTGCAAATGGGAACGTGCCTTTATCTCAGCGAGTCCCTAAGCACCCAATATGTTTTGATAAGGGAGTTTCCAATAGTCCATCAATTTCAGCTTCCATATCTCCCCAAAGTCCCAAAGCAGGACCCCAGCTAAAGGGTTCCCTAATCCACATAGAGCCTGATAAAAATAAGCATAAGTCTTTCCAACAAAAGCAGCCACAGGAAGCTAGTGGCATAATGGAAGTCCCCAAAAAACTAGGGGCATGCACTAATTTTAATAGGTTAGCTCCTGAGAAAGCCCCTAGGCCCGTCCCCCATCCTACCAGTACATCTACCCCCTCACTGGCCTCTAGTAAGCAAGTACGACGGATCCCCCCAGTAAACCTTCCACCAGACTGTCAACCCTTTGCGGCAGTCATGGTTAATGTGCCCCCTTTAAAGGACGGCCAGTTGGAAAATCACCAATCACTTAAGAATAAGTGTATCCACTGGCTAAAGGCAAATAAGCCAATCCCGCTAGGTGTGGATGGCATTATACTAAGTGTCCGTAGAGTGGACTGGGTTGGACAGGGGAAAAAAATGCAGGAGGGGGACTGTATTATTATAAATTTCCAAGATCCAAGAGTGGTACCATCGATTTGCACCCCTATTTCCAACATGGGGGCTCCGGGGGTTAAAGTGGTAGATCTTTCCTTCTTTTACCCCAGGCAAATCGTTGATTTTACCGGTGGAAGCTTAAGTCCCCCTGTCCTTGGCCTGAATCGGGATAAGCCTTCAGGGGATACTAGGGAGAATCATTTGTGGCCAGCAGGACCTATTTGACTGGAAGTTGGGCATCGAGCTGACTCAGTGGAAGCATTATCATTTAGTAAAAGAAATCCTATAAGTGGGATAGGTGACCCTATGCTCACCTTGTATGACCCTCGCTCTCCTCATGTTTCCCCGAGGAGCTCTACAGGTGGGGGCATTCCTGCTGAATCACTTCAACTGAATCACTTCAAAGGGACAAGAAGGGGGAGCAAAATGACCAGTTGGGGTTGGGGTTCCCTTGCCAGGATTATGCATCAGGCATATCATGCAATTTTTCACCACTCTTTCCGCACACTTAGTAATTCCATCATTCTTCCATACTGGAGCTAACATTTTACAGATCCCTTTTGAACTGATGTGCGCCGCTCCATGCGCCATCGTGACTACTGCAAGCACATACGCATCAGGTAACATCCAACGCTGCTGTTCAGACAGATCAACCCAACATCCACTCGAATCCTTTTTACCCGTTTTCTCCCTCCATGCATTCTTCTAATTTTCAGTTGCTTCATTCTGGATTGCCTTCACACTTTCAATCGTATTCTCACACATCCCTGATTCAGCAATCCATCTTGCAGACGTTGCAACGTACATCCGGCTCGTCATGTTCTTGGCCGTCTCTTTGGCAACCTCATCAGCAAACGCATTCCCACGGCCAACATCATCCGTAATCTTTCGATGTGCACTGCACTTCACAATCGCAACTTCATTCGGTAGGGTCAGAGATTCCAATAGATCACTGACTAACTGTCCATGTTGGATCTTAGTCCCATGGGACGTGAGAAAACCTCTTTCTTTCCACAGGCGTCCAAAGCTATGTGCTACGCCGAAGGCGTATTGGCTATCAGTAAACACATTCACTCTCTTTCCCTCAGCTAAAACACACGCTCTTGTTAGTGCAATTAATTCTGCAGCCTGGGCAGAATTCTGACTCACTCTTGCGGTCTCCACAATTGGGCAGAGGGCGGGCCGTCTGTGGCCGTCAGGGGCTGAAGGAGGCTGGGCTGGGCTACGTCCTTTTCCTCTGCAAGAACTGTGAGTACATATTCCGGTTTTGTACCCAGAAAACTATGTCTACCCGTTCTGACAAGTTGTTAAGGACTGAAAGCGCAAGGGGGCCAAATGCGGCAAGCCCCATTATTGGAACCATGGACCGCTTTATTACCAGGGTGGCGGCGGTGATTGAAAAGGAGATTGCCATGTCTGAGCGGCGACTGTCTGAGGTTTACCTCCCCTCAAGACGTTCATCCCTGGGGGTCGATGCTCAATCATCGTCCATAACGGCCAGTTCCCAGGTTCAGGCCGCTACTTCGCCTAGTGTGTCTAGTACTTCCATAGACCCACCCCAGTTGGTTGGTATTGAACAAAGTATAGGTAGGTTAGAAAGTTTGGCTGCTCTTTTTCCCACAGTCATCGTGGAGGCCGATGGTCTTGGTAAATTGACTACGTCATCGCCCATTAATACCCCAAGTGAAGTCATCAGTGATCTGGAGCCCTTAACATCGTCCACTTCGCCCTTGGCTTTACCAGAAGGGGAGATAGTTAGGTCCCCCAAAAACCCCCAAACTCCAATTATTAGACAGGAGATTAGGCCCTTAAGTAAGAAGGTGCGAAAACGTAAAAAGGGTTGCCCAGTTAGACAGGCCACTCTTTACCAAAGCTTAAGAAAGCCTTTTGGAGTAGGAATGAGAACTATAAGGGGTAAAGCTATAGTGAATAAACCGGACATAGCAGGGGATGTTTTGAACCCTCCCGAGGAGTCTTACCCTGGTGTAAATAGTGTGAAGCCTCTAAAGCTTCCTGACTTAGCAAGGGCAGAAAATATTTTTGAGAAGGTTTATAGCCTCTTGAACCCGTTGCTAATTCAAGTTAAAGGCCTTGGGGAAAGGATAGACAAACTCGAGCAATCAACCCTTGACGGCTTTCACTCACTTAAAGTAGTAGTTAAACAATTAAGTAGAGTGACCGTACCTAAGGATCTGGTTGCAAATGGGAACGTGCCTTTATCTCAGCGAGTCCCTAAGCACCCAATATGTTTTGATAAGGGAGTTTCCAATAGTCCATCAATTTCAGCTTCCATATCTCCCCAAAGTCCCAAAGCAGGACCCCAGCTAAAGGGTTCCCTAATCCACATAGAGCCTGATAAAAATAAGCATAAGTCTTTCCAACAAAAGCAGCCACAGGAAGCTAGTGGCATAATGGAAGTCCCCAAAAAACTAGGGGCATGCACTAATTTTAATAGGTTAGCTCCTGAGAAAGCCCCTAGGCCCGTCCCCCATCCTACCAGTACATCTACCCCCTCACTGGCCTCTAGTAAGCAAGTACGACGGATCCCCCCAGTAAACCTTCCACCAGACTGTCAACCCTTTGCGGCAGTCATGGTTAATGTGCCCCCTTTAAAGGACGGCCAGTTGGAAAATCACCAATCACTTAAGAATAAGTGTATCCACTGGCTAAAGGCAAATAAGCCAATCCCGCTAGGTGTGGATGGCATTATACTAAGTGTCCGTAGAGTGGACTGGGTTGGACAGGGGAAAAAAATGCAGGAGGGGGACTGTATTATTATAAATTTCCAAGATCCAAGAGTGGTACCATCGATTTGCACCCCTATTTCCAACATGGGGGCTCCGGGGGTTAAAGTGGTAGATCTTTCCTTCTTTTACCCCAGGCAAATCGTTGATTTTACCGGTGGAATCGGGATAAGCCTTCAGGGGATACTAGGGAGAATCATTTGTGGCCAGCAGGACCTATTTGACTGGAAGTTGGGCATCGAGCTGACTCAGTGGAAGCATTATCATTTAGTAAAAGAAATCCTATAAGTGGGATAGGTGACCCTATGCTCACCTTGTATGACCCTCGCTCTCCTCATGTTTCCCCGAGGAGCTCTACAGGTGGGGGCATTCCTGCGCCCTGCGACACCCCAGCTGTGGCGGACCCTGTCTTTAAGGTTTTCAGCTGGAATGTCGCAGGGATCGCAGGAAAACTGGCTCTGCCTGACTTTATTGCTCCGGTCGACGAGCACTCTCTGTGCCTTTTCCAAGAGACATGGAGTTGTGTGCCGGTCCACAGGGTGGGTTTTTCGTCTTATTTTTCCCCTGCGCAGGTTTCGTCTTCAGGGAGGGGGCGCCCAGCGGGTGGCCTCCTTATTTGGGTCGCGGCATCTTTAGATTGTAGAATTATGGAATTCCCCACAGGTTCTCCTGACATACAAAACATCACCCTAATAGACCAAAGGGGGAGAGTTGTTTTAAATGTCTATAATGTTTATGCCCGGGGAACCGTGGGCGGGAGAAAGTCTCCTGTAATATCTCTCCTCGAGACTTTGTTAAGTAATACCCCATATAAGTCTCGCATATTGGTTGCCGGCGATATGAACTGTACGTTCGAGCCCTTGGGCTCGGACGTTTCCCTCGACCAAGAAGAGGAGGATACCAGGTGGGGGATTCCGGCTCTGGAAATTTCACCGATTAGAAGGTGGTCAGAAGTGGCGCTTCAGTTATATTCCCTGAGCCTTGAATTCAATCTAAGGGCTGCTAATGGGAGGACACCCTCGGATAGGTTGGGCGTCCACACGTACAATAGGCCAGGACACACCTCTAGGTTAGATTATTTTTTAGTAGACGTATGTCTGTGGCCCCATGTAAAGGACATGCAGGTGGTCCCCTCGTCTGAAAGTGACCACAACCTGCTTTCTTTAAGTATGGCCCAGTGGTGGCGATACTCAAACAAGGATACTATAAATCGGGTAGCAGCACCACCGGAGGTCTCGGAAGTCTCCCCTTGTGGTAGGCGAATTAAATGGGCCAAATTGGTTTTATCAGAGGGGAAGGTAGAAGAAATACAATCTCACCTAAACCACACGGTATTAAACCTTGGAATATCCACGGAAGGTGTGGGTAGAGTGAGTGGGCTCTTTGTCTCCCTGACAGAAGCCTTAACTAATGTCTTTACTTTACACCATAGTAAATTGGGTAATAAACACTCTAAAAAACCCGTCGATGGCTGGTATACCCAATCATGTAGGGTTCATAAGGCTAAGCTAGTTGAGGCGATTAAAGCTAAGTCCCGTCCTGTGATACAGGAAGCAAGGAAGGCCTACAACAAGTCCCTTAAACTAGCCAGGAGGGAGTGGGAAGACAAATATTGGGATGACCTGCTCTAGGCCAGTAAAATTAGGGACTCAAGGGCATTTTGGCATCTTATAAGTGCACGGAAAAACCCCGATGCACTTGTGAGACCCTGTAACATCCCGCCTCAAAGCTGGGTAAAGCATTTCGGGTCCCTATACCTCCCTCCAGATGGGGATTGTAATGCGGGGATGGACCTCGCTCGAATTACTGAACCTCATGCCTATGATCTCTTTACTCCGCTAGAGATTGAGGGGGTCATAGGGTGGATAGCCCCACGCAAGGCTGCGGGCCCCGACGGCCTCCCGGGGGACCTTATGAGGGCATATCCAGCGGAATGGGCGCGGGTTATATCAGCACTACTTAATGATATCATGATGGGAGGGGCAGTACCAGAATCCTGGAAAGGGGCGGTGGTGGTCCCGATATATAAAAAAGGGTGCAGGGAAACACCGGGGAACTATCGACCCATAAGTCTGATCGACTCCACCCAAAAGATAGCTGTCAAAGCTATCCTTGGAAGGATTCTCCATTGGGTGGAGGAGAACAAAATTCTTTCAGACTTTCAGGCAGGTTTCCGGGTTGGAATGGGGACAATCGAGCAGGTGTTTAGGTTGGTATTATTGGGGTGGAAGGTGGTGGAACTGGGCAAGGGCAGTCTTTATTTGGCCTTTATAGACCTGAAGACTGCCTTTGACCTAGTCCCCCGGGAAGACCTTTGGAGGGTACTTTATGAGCTGGGTTTACCCCCTTACATCTTGTCACTTCTTATCAGCCTTCACGCCCATACTTTTGCTCAGGTCCGCTGGGGTAAAAATGGTGAACTTACTGAGAAGATTCCAGTCTCTAGGGGCGTAAGACAGGGCTGTGTCTTGGCACCCACCCTATTTTCACTTTATGTGAATGGGGTGGTAAAACATCTTCAACAAGAACCAGCCGACGCCCCCTGTCTCGGAGGAGTCCGTATCCCCACCCTGCTTTTTGCGGACGACACGCTCCTGATTTCGAAGACCCCTCAAGGTCTCCAGAAATTATTAACGCGATTTCAGGAGTTCTGTGGTGCAAGAGGATTAACAATAAATGTGGATAAAACAAAATATCTAGTCCTAAATCCTCCTAAGAAACTGGGCCGCCCACCAACACTAAACTCGATCCCTCTAGAGAAAGTAGCCGAATTCGATTACCTCGGTATTCGGATTACGGATAGGATGTCTTGGGCTAGTCATATTGATAAAATGGCCCTCAGCCATAGGAGAGTGGGAGGTGCTCTAATGAGGGAGTTCAGGGCCTCTGAAAGGAGATCACTCACCCCAGTAGTTGACATCTACAAGGCTAAAGTAGTGTCATCAGCCTTGTATGGGGCAGAATTGTGGGGCCACTGTTGTTTGAACGCCCTAGAGTCAGCGGAGAGTAAGCTATTGAAATCCCTTATCTCCGTGCCCCTGAGCACTCCATCCGTTCCTGTCCGGTTGGACATGGGCTGTAAAAATATTAAAGACCAGGCCCAGCTTCGCCCCCTTTTGTTATGGACACGAATCTGGAGGGGTGAAGAACTAAAATCTTATGCTGATGCCCTGGGGGAAATAATGAGCTTGGGGGGTTGGGCTAAGATAAAGTGGCTAAGAGATACTAAAAAGCTTTTGGAGAATGTCGGTCTAGGATGCTGTTGGTCATCACGTTCAGCCCCTCCAAAAGAAGTTGTCAAGGCGCTTTATTGGAACTGGTGTGCGGAGCGTTTAACTACTAACTCTAATCACTGCAAGTCGACTGTCGCCTTTTTGCAAATTAAAGACACTGTGGCTTTTGAACCCTACCTGGACTTGATAACTCTCCCTTTTGATCGAGCCCTTTACTTCAAATTTAGAGTTGGATGCCTCCCCCTAGGCGCACTGGCATCAAGTTGGTCACCCGTGGCCCGTATTTCTCCCAACTGTGCGTGTTGCCGAAGCAAGGCCGAGACCATTGTACATGTCTTGTTTGTTTGCCCGGATTATGAAAGGCCTAGGAGTGTTTGGTTGAAACCCCTTTGTCGCAATATGGGCACACGCAGCTACCTTGAAGCCCTACGTATCCTAACTACGGACACTTCCCCCTCCTTAGTGTGTGGAATTGCTAAATTTTTAAAGTGGTCTTGGCTTATTCGTTGTAAGAGATTGTCAGTAGCTGTTTAATTCTCTTTTTAGTTAATTTATTTCACGGGCAATTTATGTCCTTTTATCTTTTTACGAATTTTCTACTGGCTTCTTGTGGTTTGTGTTTTTATGTGTTTATTGTAATAATTGCATTTCTTATGTGCTTACAAGATATCTTGCATATCGAATAAAAGCTTATGACTGTAATAATGACTGCATACGCGGCCGTCACATCACCATTCTGTAGTTTGAAACAAGACCCATCGACGTACAAAGTGCCATCTGGATCTAGTAACGGAGTATCTTTTAAATCAATCCGACCTTTTGTTTCTTTCTCAGTTCTAAAACAACAATCGTGAGGCTCTGAATCACTCGACTCCTGAGTAGTCGGCAACAGCGTCGCTGGATTCAGTATGTTACATCGCTTGATCTGAATGTGGCTTGCCAAAATTGTCAGCTCATAGCCTGATAGTCTAGCACTGGTGAGGTGCTGAGTTTTCGTTCCATTCATGAGTGTATCCACAGCATGTGGAACCATGACTACTAACATGTTGTTCATGACTAGTCCAGCAGACTGTCGGATAGACACTGCAGATTCTGCTGTAGCTCTTAAACAACTTGGCAACGCTCTGGCTACCGGGTCTAATGTAGATGAGAAATATGCACAAGGTCGCTGTTTGTCACCAATTTGTTGCGTTAATACACTTAATGCACAACCTTCTCTTTCATGGACATATAGTGTAAACGGTTTACTGTAGTCAGGAGTACCCAACACAGGAGCTGAACACAGCGCATCACGTAAGTCGGAGAAACTCTGTTGACATTCATCAGACCATGGCAAAGGACTCGGAACACCTTTTCCAGTCAGGGCTACCAATGGTTTTGCCATGAGAGAAAAATTTGGGATCGATTGCCTGCAGTATGACGTGATATCCAAAAACGCACGCACTTCTCTCTGTGTGCTTGGTACAGTCATCTGCGAAATTGCTTTGATTCTCTCTGGGGTCAACCTTCTTCCCTCCTTTGACAAAAGATGACCTAAGTAGGTCACTTCTTGGCAACAATATTGCAGTTTAGAAGGTGACACCTTGTGATGTAAGTCGGACAAGTGACGTAATAAAGAAATTGTAGCTGTTTTGCAAGTTTCCTTGTCATCGGCAGCCAGTAAAAGATCATCTACATATTGGATCAGAGCAACACCAGGAGGAAGTACAAGAGCATCTAATTGACTTTTCAATGCTTGGCTGTAAATTGAAGGGCTCTCACAATAGCCTTGTGGAGCGCGCTTGAACCTGAAACTGCGACCTCCTAGGGAGAAACCAAAAATGTCTCTACTTTCCTCGGCTATCGGGATGCTGAAAAATGCATTTTTCAAATCGATCACTGTAAACCATTAGGCCGAGGCAGGAATCAACGTCAATAATGCAGTGATATCTGGTACCACTGGAAACTGTGGAATCACGATTTTGTTAACCTCTCTGAGGTCAATCACAAATCTGTAGATTGGAGGTTTGGAAGGGTCAGTGCGTTTCAAAATCGGCAGAACAGGACTATTGCAGACATTTCCTCTGGTTTCTTCTATCACATCTTTCTGTATTAAATCTTTCACGATCAGTAAGAGTGCACGTTCACCTTCATTCGAAATCCGATACTGTGAGATTCGTGGGAATCTAACATTCGCTTTCAGACTTACCACATAAGGGGGAATTTCCAAAAGGCCTACATCGTTAGGACCAGTCGCCCAAAGAGTATCAGGGAGAGAACGCAGCTCCGGTGGGAGCTTATCCATCGACATGTACATTGGAGAAATGACTCTCTTGCCTAATGTGAGCTGCACTCCCGAAGGAGAACAGTACAGTGTCGCATGCAGGCGTTTCAACAGATCTAAACCAAGCAGATTCTCATTACAACCGGTTGTAAGGATAAGGGGTGCTTCTAGTTCGCATGGCCCAACAGAGATTGACAAAGGACTAGAAACAGGATTGTGAACAGGGGCGCCTAAGAAACCTACTGAAGTGTTCGTTAAGCCAGACAAAGGTGCGCCAGGGAGTTTCGCATGCATAATTGAACTTTTTGCCGCACCAGTATCCAACAGAAACGGTTCGACCACGCCTGATGTAACTACTGCGACATAAGGTCCACTCTGATCAACTGGAACTGATACTACTCCCTCTCTTTGCCTGTGGCTGTCCTAGTACTCGCTTCTCTGAATCTGTTCATTATGATCATAGTAATCCTCAACATGATACTGTGAAGATCTACCCGGTTGCGCAGGTTTTACATTTCGCTGATCAAAATAATTTGATGGGCGATCGGCCTGTGGTATCATAGTACCACGTCCTCTACCTCTAGGAGCTTGCAAAGACCCAACACTACCTCTCTGAGCTGGGACACCACTGGTCTGTGCGTGCAGTACTGGACACTCGTTCTTATAATGACCCTCCTTTTTACAATAGGCACACTGATTCCATGCTAACTGTTGTCGAGGAAATCCATAATTAAATCTTTGGGACGTCCCTTGCTGGAATTGCGGCTGTTGCTGAAACTGGGGTCGCTGCTGTAAATCTGACTGATTCGAGCGAGGCGGATATGCCTGTTGCAATAGTACTTTAGTCTTTAAATCTTTTGTTTTCTTTTCTGACTTTTCCTTCTCTTCTTTCTCTCTATTCTCGTAATACTGAGCAGTTGCAAGTATCTGTGCTGTCGTCGATACTGCCCATGCACTTTCGGAATCCTTTAACTTATTACTAAGCTCAGGTAGTAAATTAAACACGAACTTGTCAACAAACAACCTCTGACCTCCCTCAGTACTCATATCTTGCCCACTGTGGTCTACGAAGGTCTCTTCAAATCTAGTGAAGAAGTCAGAGACGCTTTCGTCCTTCTTCTGTTTGCATGCCGATAGTTTATCCCAATTTACCCGTAACGCTGGCATCAGCGTTTTCATCAGATTAATTATTCTGCCAGGTAAGGCAGCAATCAGAGGTTCAGGTTTAGCACCACCAACTTGTTGTGCGTCTGCCGCTACAATAGCTGGCCAATCACCTCCTAGGACGACTGGGTGGTTCTCTTGCCGAATCTTGGCCCATATAGGCTGTGGCACTACGTTGCCAAATAGCATTTCAATATCTGCCAAATTCATGACACACGCTTGGACTGTTTGCGTCAACTCTTTATAATAACCAGCAGGATTTTTACGCGGGTCTGGCAACGCTTGTTTTACTGCTAATACTTCAGCCCGCTTCCAAGGGATGTGTATCCACACTCTCTGGAATTGTGCTGGAGCAGCTGCCATTAGCCCCATCAGCGGCAACTGCTTCGCGCCATATGGGCGGAACTTCCCTCATCGGATATTGACCTCGTCTTTTCCTAGTAATCGGTGAACCATCAGGGTCCCTTGGCGCTTGAAGAGGGGAATCATCCCTATACGCTAAAATCAGTTCTATCGCTTTCCCTACTTCTGAAGCTATCACCATTCCTGCGGCAAATTTCTGCTGAACATTTATCAGATCAGAGGGGACAGACTCTAAGTCATCATCATCCCATTCCTCACGCACAAAAGAACACATCACGTCAAAAACATAACGTTGAGTTGGTTCATTCCATTGCATAAAGGTATCTAACACTCTTCGTGCATCATACTTCGCAGCTTTCGACATCCACCTAAGAGCTGTCGAATCTAATATTTCTCGTTCCTGGGGACCAGGAAGCTGGCTACGTCTCTGTATAGAGTCAGAAACGGGGGTCCCAATTAAAGACCTGTAGAGAGGAGTTAAGATGTTAGTTACAGAGTCGGTTATTTTCCGACGAACAGAAAGCGGAGTCAGAATGACAGGGCTTGGGGACAGGGCATCGGGAGCAGGTGAAATAGTAAGGGTGGGTGTAGTAGGTAAAGCAGTTTGCGAAATGACAGGCAAAGGCGGAATAGGCAACCCAGGAAGAGGGGGTGCCGTGGGAACATTAACCACGGGAAGGACAGGAGCTGGAATCAAAGGAAGTGGAGCACCTATTCCAGGCTGGCCAGCAGCTGGCTGTACAACAGGTAGTAACTGTGGTGCTGTAATACCCTGTGCATACGGTGGAGGTGATCTCAACAGGTAAGACAACAGAGGATCCTTTTCGAGGTCCTCTATCGGCTTAGCAGGACAAGATGGCAATACAGGGTAACATTTATCAATTGCCAAATTATATTTTCTATTTGCCATCTCCATTGCTTTCTCAGTCTCGTTGACATGCAGCTGCTTAGCAGACTCCATTAAAGTCAACCCTTTCTCTTTCTGTTCCTTCTTCGTCTTCCTAATTTCTCTCTGTTTGGCTTCTTTACGCCATACGCGAAAAGAATCAAACATTGCCGGCCGGGCTTTTCTTTTAAACAACTTCATTTCTAGATTATCTAGAATTTCACTTTCGAAACTACCATGCGGTGGCCAACTAAGGACACCATCTTTTCTGGTATAACAAACCCATACTTCATTATACGCAATAGGACCTACACCATGTTTACAATAGAGCTCATATGTAGAAGTTCCAATCGGAGGAACCGTACACGAGTCCTCCAACCGGAAATCCCCGTTGCAACGTAACCAGGACAAGAAACAATTACTACTTTTAGTCATGACAAACAAAGACAAATTCCAACCAAAATGCGCAGAGAACTTAGGCCTACCAAAATGAACCAATACCAAAACAAAGATTATCCTAACAAGAGCAACCAATGATAATCTACGAATTCAAAACAAACGTATCCAGACAACCAAACTGAGCACGACCCACTTAATACTTAACTGAAATGTGGAAGACGTCACCAAGGAGAACCCGTCTACGTCTCGCCGTACTAAGGTCTGCACCTCGGGTCCAAGACAGGGCGACAGTCAGGGCAGCGGTCCTCTGTAGCCATCTGGGAACGGGAACCCTCGTGGAAGAGATCGTCGGGCCACTTTTACGACATGCAGGGATCGATGAAGCGGGGTACCTCCCTCCGGAATCTTCACACGAAGCTCCTCGAACTTTTCAGGCTTTGGACCGGTACCGGATGACGTCGCCCCACGTTGGGCGCCAATTTGAGGTTCTGGACTTTTAAGAGTCCAGAGGTGTCAGGGAAACCACACCCGAAGACCCCTGAGTTCCTTCCTGTCTCGGTGCACAAAATAAACAGAGACGCGGGTTTCTCGATGGTGGCGTCAAAGACCAAGGTTTATTTACTGCAGGGACACAGAAGTCATAGGAACCACACAGAGGCAGAATCTACGAGACTGTTCAAATTGCATTAAGTGGGTTGCGTCTTAAATACACGAAATATGTCTTTAGGCAACATTGCACAAATATTTCTCATGCCCAACCCGGTATCCCAAACAGACAATAAATATACATCAAACAATAATTAGTCGTAGGTTTTCGGTATTCGATCAGGTTTCCTTGTCAGTTCTCCATTCTTTGCTCGATCCTCCCCATCATAAAAATCGTAACCTCCCCATTGTAAAAGCCCAGAAGGAGAGGAGCAGCACCAGGTGCAAAGGATTGAAAAGTAGGATAAGAGGTGTTTATGGATCATAAACGGGCATGGCTACCGTCTTCGGCCTCTCAGTCAGGACAATGGACACGGGAACCAGTATAGCAGGACTGGCCTCAGGCAAGGGAGGCGGCTTGATTCTGCCTAGTCATGCAGCGTCAGCCTTTCTCGGGCTCGAGCTTACGTGTCCTTAACAAGGTGATTCTGCCGGGGTCATCGTCCGTTCATTGACTATGTGAGGGCAAGAAACAAAATGGATGCCGTATCTAAAATGGATGCCATGACTTAACAACAGAATGCCCTATTTCTCAGTGAATTCATGCTCGTTGCGTAGCGAAAATACTGTCATGTATATAATGGATCATTTGCGGTTCATTGGTACCAAAATCGTGTCAGTACTACGATACCGAATACACGGGTTCGGATCGCTACGGAACCTCAGTTCCCTTCCTCTAAACCTACTTTTAAGCAGTACCTGGTTCACCTGCATAGTTGCACATCATATGACTCTGTTGCGCTCACAGCCAAGAAAAGTGTGCAAGCAAACATTCCGCTGCCGCACAAGAGGAAGAATAATTAGAGGGAACATTGGTCCCCATGCTAGTGCCTTTGTGTCTGTATCCCAGTGTCAGTGACCCAAATCAGCAACCACACATCAGTACCTGAATGTTGCATCCCCCCAGTAAGGGCCCTTGTGTTACTGTCCTTTTATCAACTGGTGTTGTGTCAAAGCATGAATACCTAAGTGTTTATACTCTAAAGCTCCCCATACCATGGCATTGGACCAGAATCAATGTTTGTGCCAGTTTCTTTGTCCCCAAGTCAATCTCTCCATGTTGGTGTTCCATTATCTGTGTCCAAGTGGTACTGTCCCAGTGGAACTGCCCTTGTGTCAGCATCACTATGGTGCCGGTGTGTTACTGTCCTAATGTGTCCCAGTGTTAATATTTGTGACTCATTTCAATGAACGACTTTTAGTGCCACGTTACCAACATCCCCATGCCATTATTGGTGCCACTGATCAGTGTGCTAGTGTCCATGTCCCAATGACTGGGTCTCCATGTCAGTTTCCTTGCATCAGTAACCTCTGTCAGCATTCACAGGTTTACTAATGATCAGTAGCGGCTCCTCAAGGGAGTGGTGCGGGGCGGTGAGGCGAGGCAGTGGCGGGGTGGGAGGTAGTAAACTACGGCATACGGCTGCACGCAGATAAGTAACTAAATAAATACATAAAACAAATTACATTGTGTGTGCTGCATCGCCGATGGTGTTGCAGCGCGCGCAATGTAATTTGTTTTATTTATTTATTTAGTTACTTATCTCCGCGCGGCCGTATGCCGTAGTTTACTTCCCCACACCCTGCCCCTCCCACCGCCCGCACCACTCCCTCGAGGAGCCGCTACTGCTAATGATGTGTTCTCCAGTCAGTGTCCCTTTGTCAGTCAATCATGTCACAGTCTCATATTATGTCCCACTGTTTAGTGTCAATATCCTTGTGCCCTGGCATCCCTGTGTCAGTGTTCCAGAATTATTGCTTGTGTCCCATGTCCGCGTCCCAGTGTCACTGTTCCCTGTAAGTATTGATGGTCCTGTTTCCGTACCCCTGTTCCAGTGCCCTAGCGTCAGTGTTGATTTGCCTGTCTCATTACCTTACTAACTATTCCCATTTGCTAGTGTCCTTGTGCCAGTGTCCCTCTCTTGTTCAAGTGCAAGTGCCTATTTGTCACGGTGGTCACATCAATGCCCCCATGTCATCATTGGTTTCCTTTGGCAGTGCGCTAGGGACAGTGTTGGTGGCCCATTGTAAATGCCCCTGAGTCATTCTTGGTGCCCCGTGTCAGTTTCCTAGTTTCGGTGTAGGCCCCATTGGGTCACTGTGCTAGCCTAAGTGCCTCACATAATGGCATTGTTTGCTTATAAACTACTTATCCCATCCTACGTTGACTTCAAAGCACCAAGGGGAGAGAAGAGTCACAACAAGCTTGGGATACAGATGCACAAGTGATTTGGCGATATAAAAAGTGGTTATGGGATGATAAAGTGTATTGGGAAGGATATATTGAAAAAAACAAGATGCTAATAAGCATTTTATGAAGATGACCCTTTTAAAAACAAGGAAAATTGAAAAGGAAAACAAGCATTTCATTAATAAGCGTCTTAAAGTGATAGATGAAGCAAGATGATTATCTCCACATCAGGCTAATTTTTCTAAATACATATGGGGCAGCAGTTTCACTGATCATTTGAAAATTAAAGAAACAGTTTGAGATTTGTTTCACAATGCATTGGAGCAGTGCTTAATTTGTAATAAATAAATAAGTACAAGGGCCCTCTTTATTTTCGTAAGACGTTACTCACTTTCTTCTTAAGCGCATCCCACTTCTGCCAATGTTGCCGCCCAATTCCAATAATGCGTGGACAACGCTCAAAAATAAGACTATAGCAAGAGCACCTGCATTCTTCACGTGGGTCAAATTGTGCATTTTGCAGTCCTAGACCAGTGTTCAATTACATTTGCTAGAAAGCCAATTCATCTAAAATGGCACTCAAACAAGAATCCCGTGCTTTGATGGACAGTTTTTGTTGGGCGGGGAGAGCAACTGTTTTTACACCACTGCTGATTCAACCATTGTGTGTATTTTTATCGAGAGCGGACTACACTTATCAGTATTAAAAATACCTCAGCCACCCTTTGATGTAAGACCGCTCCCCTCCCAGAGCTACAGTAACAATACAGCAAAATGTTCTCTTTTTTCATGTTTGAAAACTTTTATAAAAAGTTATTTAAAAAAGTAAAGCCTTAGCCACTGTGTGTGTTGCACGACATGCACAAAAGTGATATTCTCAATGGCCTGTTGGGGCTGCGGGTCAAGATTGGTACACACCTAGTTACTAATTACTGCTTTCTGACAGTACAGGTTCACTCAAAATTGAGGTATGGTATGTAAACAATAACAATGCCCAGTTTTCATTGAAGCAACAATAACTTATTCTGCATAGAAGAACTTTCTAGACCTGCATCAGATTTGGGGAGAGACAAAGTGCAGCTGAAAATATAACTGTGCATGCTGTGTGTGTGCCTGTAGCGTGTTTTCCGTATGTATTGATTGTTGTTTTGTGACGTGTGTATGCTATATGCTTAGTATGCAAGGCTTATATGTGCTGTAATCGTGATGACTTAATTTTGTGTCTATGGCCTGTCTTTTTGCTTAATATGTAGTGTGCTTAGTGTTGTGCTATATGTTGAAGTCTGTGTGTGCTGCATGTATGACTGCGTATGTAAAAGCTGGCTGATGGGATTTGTTGTAAACCCTTCAACAGTAGCTGGTCCAACAGGCATAATAGTGTGTTTCTTATAAGTTCTGTCTCTCATGAGGTTGATCAGCTGGATGTGAAGCTTGCAGTGCTTACTGTTTGTATTGGATGTGAAGCTTGCAGTGCTTACTGTTTGTATTGCCCATAGAGCCATGAATGGCAAAGGACCGGCCTTAATGAAAAAGCTTGTCACCCCATATGTCCCGAGTAGATCACTAAGATCCTCTGAAGAACTACTCATGAAAAGTACGAGAATAAAGAGATCCAGGTGGGGAGGTAGATCCTTCTCACATCTGGCTCCTAGGCTTTGGAACTCCCTGCCTAAATAAATGCGTCTGCTGACTGATGAACTGGCTTTCAGGAAAAAAAGTAAAACTTGGCTCTTCCCATAACAACTTATGTACCCTGACTGCATCTTCTCCTCAGCGCTGGGAAGCCTCCGGGCAGCCATGCACTCGATAAATCCTTAAACATAAACATATAAAAGCCAGCTTCCAAATATTTTCTTCCCAAGTCACTCTCATCTTAGCCTACTGCCAGTATGATGCAATATGCAATGTACAATTGTACAATGTACTGCACCTTACAGATGATCAAATAGGTTTGAACATAAGTACCAATACATTGCAGACTAACATGTTTTCTGAATCTGCAGAATTCCACATTCATGCACTGTTGGTTTAACCTACAGCTGTTCTTTGTTTGTTGTAGTCGCTTTTCTATTCCTGTTTTCCTTTGCATTCTGGTATTTGTAGTCCCGAATATGTAATAATCATCAATCTACTAGAAACAGGATTCAATGTAAAGAACAAATTGATAGGTTACTTGTATTTCATAGGTTGGTTTGAGTGCTCCGATTTGTTTTTAACACAGGCTTTAAATCCAAATGTAAATGCAACCTTGCAAATACCGATCCAGACAGGAAGCTGCCACCATTTAAAGATTGTCCTGGACAACTCTTCCTGCTTCAAGAGTTGTCAGGCTAAAAGGGGAGGGGTGCTTGGGTGGTACTGGTACCACTCTCACTTCTCTCATTCATGAAATAAAATGCGTACATGTCACTCACAATTAGCTGCGGTGTTGTGGTGGTTGATTTTGTTAAAAATATATAACTACTGAGCAGTGGCATATGGCAAAATGATGCCCCCTTGCAGAATGTGATGAAGGACCCTGGCGTATCCCAGATTCATTGGTCTTGGGCACAATTGGGGACATCTGAACGGTTGGGGCCCCCCTTACACTGCAGGGGCCTATTTGGCAGTGGCTTTCCAGAGCATTTCACTATTTCTGATTCCATGGCACAGCACACATTCTGCAATGGCATGGCTTAGAGGGTGAGGGGTCCCTTTCCAAATCAAGAGACCCTTGGGGCTCTGGGAGCCTCCACTACGCCCCTGCTTCTGATCCATAGTCACTGAAAGCATGATTCAAAAACCCCAGCTTTGTCCTGATGCTTTAAATGAATAACTGGCTCAACTTTAGAGCTGCTAACATTTATCTCATATGCTTTGCCATCAGAACGTCTTTTGTTCTCCTGCAAACGAATCACGGCTCAAGGCAGGTTTCTTCTTGCATCCAGGAAAGAGAATGAGACAGCAGAGGAAGACAGTAAATTTAGCATATTCCTGTGAACAGTGCCGCATTGAAGAATCTCCCTTCACCTTGCAAGGCTTCAGTGCCAGGCTAGGCACTGGGAGATTCTGGGCATCAACGGACAAAGGTACAGAATTTGACAGTGCCATTAGTTCTGCTTAGAGCTGGTACCAGGCCATTATTTGTATTTCCTGCAGTTGACATTGCTATCCCTCCCCCTTCCAATGCAAGCGGTGGCCTTGCATGTCTCTATCCACAAGTTGGGGGACCGGACACTTCTCAACATGACCTGACACAACAGCAACAGGGTGAGTAGCAACCAGGGACTGGGGGGATGAGGGGAGATGGGCACAATGGCACACATGCACAATTAAGTATAGCACAGTGCACACCCACAATGACTCTGGATCATGTCCCTGATCGCCTTGGCATACTGCAGCACATCTAGAAACAGAAAGTAGGCCCCGGTCGACCATGTGCCCAGAGGGGGCCCTTCCCACACAGCGCCAATCTCACACCAAACCCATGCGGGCACATGAATGATGAATAGTATGGCTGCAGTCAATATATCATGACATGTTGCACGCCACGACGCTGAGGTGGCTGAGTATGGACCACATCTGTAAAGGAGCAGGTCACACTCTGACACATCCACATGCACAAACAACCCCTGACGTCAACAACACATCTGCAGACAAACCATGACCAAGAGTCCCAACTCCCAACAAGAGCCCAATTTACCCAATTATGCAACATCTCAGCACTGTATAAGCACAGAAGTCAAAGCCACACCGCCTGAAAGGGATAAGGGCCAGCAAAATCAGAGCTTCAGGGGCGACTCTCCCAAAATGCAGCACACACATAAAATTCAGAGCACATCAACATTGACAATATTGTGCTACAAACTGAAAAACGTTCACAACAGAACAGAGGACACAACTGCTGCCGCTCGTGTGTAGAAACTGGCCAATCACATTTGGCATAGCAGGTAAATGTGAGTTGATAATGTACAAGTACAATCACACATTCGTGATGTTGTAGAAATGTTCACTGTCCTGCATCAAATAGGCAGCTCTCCCAAACAGTCACAATGTACATTGTCATGCAGTCTGTAGGTAAACTTGCACAATGCGTCAACATACATGTGAACACAATGCATCTCCCCTTCACATTGTTGAGGGAAATGTAACTCCTCCTGCAGAGCAGAACGAACATCTCTTCACTGATGATGAAGAGAACCTCCACATCATCGACCCCTGCGCCCTCCAACAGCTCATGGACAGCCTCAACACCCCACCTCCAGGAGCAGGGCAGCCCAGCTGCATCGAGGAGACCCCACCCCCTGCACAGACCACACAGCAGGAAGCACCCACCACCACGCCTGTCTCCCAGAACCCCCATGAACAACACATGGCCATCCAACACCATGTGTTAAAGGTCCAGAAGGAGATGGCTGATCAGGTGCAGGTGGGGTTTGACCTCATGGCAGCCAAACTAGATGCCATACGTGGGTGTCTAAGTCCCATCAGCGACCACACATAGTCCCTAACGGACACCCACAGTCCGCTCCATGCTCTCCAACGATCGATGGCTGACATCGCTGGAGTCCTGACTCTGAGACAAGAACAACTGTCTAGTCAGAGTGGCTCCAGCGATGTCAGCCGGGAGTTGGGACACATGCGGAGGATCATGGAGAGCAATGAGCGGATGCAGGTAGAAAGAATGGCTGCCACGTCTGCACACCAGCGAGATGTAGCTGGGATCTACCATGCACTGCAGACCCTCATCATGGCCTTGCTGCCATAAGGCGTGGCGCAGATGAATGCTGCTGCTACTACTCCATCCGCATCTCTGCCCCCTGATGTGTCAGTGACACACAGTGCTGCAGACAATCCACCTCCGGCAACTGATGTGTCACTGCCACACAGTGCTGCAGACAAAACACCACAACCCACATGTGAGGCACATGAAACATCAGAGGACGAAATGGAGAGGGTTCTGCCATAGTGGTAAGAAGGAAGCGGTAGCATTCTTCTCCGCCATATGGCCTGTTTCTGCTTGGTTCTGCCCTCTGCATCATCACCTTCCACGTTCTCCCGATACACTCTGCGACACTCACCTTGCACCTCGACATGGACTGCCATATTCTGTTTGGTTACCAAGGACACAGTAATCAGACTGCGGACTGAACTCTTCCTCTTCCGATGAACTTCTCAATCCCTAAAGGACTCTCCCTGGCCCTCCACGGGCATTAATGTATTTATTTATTTTTTCAGTGTTTTGTATAGTGCGAACTTGACCCTGTAGGGTATCAGAGCGCTTCACAGTTCAGGACATGGTAACTTTTCCGGTACAAAGTTCTATATAGCATTTAACATATTCCAGTCCAGTTCAAAGTTGACACATCAATTTCTTTTGATAACTGTTATAGTACGTTTGCAGGCTGTAAGACTAGAGGTGCCATGTCCTCAAGCGAAGCAAGACCCTGTAATGGACAAACGACATTAGCTCTTAAAATAACAAATTAAAAAAACTCTTGTGTCCTTGAGTGAGAGTATTTGGGTGAGCCATGTGTGGATGCTCTGTAATGTTTACGGTAGGAATTTACTCATTGAGAAGATCTTGGTTTCTTTCTTGAATCTTGCGTGGTTGGGTAGCCTTCTGATTGAATTGAATTGAGTTAAATTTATAAAGCGCAGCATATACCCGAAGGCGTCTTGGAGGTAGCGAGTTTCATATTCTCGATGCGGCATCTGAGAACGCTCTATTGTAAGTTTTTTTTGTTGCAGAAAATCGGTGGTTTCAGCACTAGGTCTCTTGCTCTCCTTGATTGTCTGTTTCCCCCAGAAATCACCAATTTCTGCGCTAGGTATCTTGGTGACTTGAAGTGTAGAACTTTGTGTGTTATGCACGCCAGTTTGAGCTGAATTCTGGCTTCAAAAGGTAGCCAGTTCAGGGCTTTCAGGTGAGGAGAGATGTGGTCGAATTTTTTAGACCCTGTTATGAGCCTTGTTGCTGCGGTGAGGCAAGCTTTTAGAGGTGCTGTTGCAATTTTGGGGAGCCCAGAAAGTGTTGTGCATCTGTATTCGATCCTCGAGATTACTAATGCTTTAACTGCCATTTTTAGGTCTGCCGTTTCAATGAAAGGTTTCAATTTATTAATGTAGCTCACGTGAAATCTTGCACTTTTAGCCAGCGTGTTAATGTGTGACTGCATGTTTAGGCTTTGGTCAAGCATTATTCCTAGAGATTTGGTTTAATCTGCAGTGATCTGGGTGCAATTGAGTGCAGTGATCAAATTGGTCCATTCTTTTACAATGGGCGAGCTTTTGGTGGGGGAAATTAGGAGGAATTCTGTTTATATTAGCGTTTAGTTTAAGCTGATTGCTTGTCGCCCATAGACACTTGTTCATTGTTCTGATCTTCTCTAAGGAGGAGACCTTAATGTAAATCTGAGTGTCATCGGTGTACATGTGGAAAAGGATGTTGGCACAGTGGAGTATGTCTGTTAGTGGTTCCACATATAAGATGAATAGTGACGGGGAGAGGGTTGGTCCTTGTGCAACCCCAATATGGATGGGGGATGATGTTGACAGGTTCTTATTCACCAGAAATCTTTGAGATCTGTTCTTCAAGTATGACTTGAACCATTCAAGAACGTTCCCGAAAAAACCCATCCTGTTCTCCAGACGTTCTAGCAAAATTGTTTGGTCTAGAGCAAGTAATGCGTTGTCTACTATGTGCAGAATTGACGTTTCCGCACTATGGTTTGATCTAAATCCTGATTGGCAATTGTCTAGTCGTTGGAATTTAGATATGTGCTGACTTAGTTTTTGCTGAACACATTTTTCAATCACTTTAGCTAATAGAGGAATGCTGGATACTGGCCGAAAGTTGCTAGCTTTAGCAGGATTCTCTGTCAGTTTTTTAGGTCTCGCCGAGCGATGCAGCGCCATGCGCTACATGCGTAAGCGAGATCTATTGTTGCCAGCTTGCTTAGCGATCCGGGATAGGATGGGTGCTCACGCTGTAGAAGACATGAGCTGTGAACGCGTACGGCGGCGTTAGCTGAAGTTGCAGGGCAGAAAGACATGAGCTGTGAACGCGTACGGCGGCGTTAGCTGAAGATGCAGGACAGGCCATGTGCACGCGTATTATTGATGCCGCGTTAACATGCCTCCTGTTCGGCGCGTATACGCCTCTTGCTTTGTTGCTGTAATTTGTGCACACGTTTAAAAGACAGACAGGACAGGAGATGTGCTCACATATTAGTGGCGCCGTGTGAATACGCTTTTTGTTGTTTTGTTGCTCAATGCCTCACATAACATTTATATCTGCACCCGTTAGCTTTTTTGTGGTTTCGCATGTCTTTTGCATTTGGTTAACACGCGTCATGCATTGTGCTTAAATAGCAAACATTTAAAATATTGTTTTTTGGCTTCATTAATGTGGTCTTTGCTGCTGCCTTTTTGCTATACTTTAAATATTAGCACTTGTGTGTGCGTACCGGCTGTGGCGCATGCATTAAAAGAATATTGGGAGATGTGCACGCCTATTAGTGGCGTCGTGTGAAAATGCTTTTTTGGCTTACTTGCTCAATGCAGCATAGAAGATTTATATATGCACGCGCGTATTAGTGGCATCGTGTGAATATGCTTTTCGCTACCTTGCTCAGTGCAGCATAAAACATTCAAATTTGTATTCGTATTAGTGTTGTCTTCTGCCGTCTTCTAAATACGCTTTTTGCTTCCTTGATCAGCTAATTACTTATATATGCTTATCTATACTTGCTTTTATCACTGTAGCATCACGCCGTAGCAGCAGTTTAACAACATTCTATGCTGTGTACAGCTTATACACACACTGCTCTTTTATACAATGGATTTTCATATAACTCTAAAAAACTTTATTTACTGAAGATAGTTTGGGGAAACTTACTATTTACTATACTTTCACAAACATCTTACTGCTGCACTACCTTCCGCAACGCACAAAATATCTTAATATGCACTACCACGCCATAACGCACATGCACAGCGTCATCAGCAACAGTCCAATAACAGGAAATATGTACGCAAACGTCTACCGCATAATAGCCGTCTATTTCTATTTGCGGACCACGCGCATACTATCGTGAATCCTTCTATATCACACACACACAATACATACATATTTCTATAATACAGTACATATAAAAATTTAAGTTGCGCGCAATACATTCCATGTATCACCAAAATATGCATCCTAAATCATTTCATTTTATATTGCGTTAACTTATACTAAGGCTTATTAAAAAGTTTTTACTACCACCCATTCACCCACCTTGTCATTCTCCCACACACGTCATTACCTCACAACACTTGCATTCCCAACAGCTCGTAATACAACTCACAAGCACGTTTAAAACTGCAACACACATCCGTTTTTTACGTTTAGTCCTTCAAACCAAAACTTTACACTTACCCGCACTACATAAAATACCTTTTTTGTATACAATGTTTAACATACTTTCTTTACTTATTATCCAGCAGTACTTGTGTAACATAACACATGTATGTATGTATGTATAATTATTTGTAGAGCGCACTGTAACCCTACGGGCATCCTGGCGCTATAGACATAATGCAGGGCAGAAACAGAGTGGGGGGAGCAAGGAGAAAGTTAGACTCTGGGAAAAAGCCAGGTCTTGAGCCGTCCACGGAAAAGAGTCAGATCCTGAACCTGTCGTAGCTCCGAGGGAAGACCATTCCAGAGTCGAGCAGCCGCGGAGCTAAAAGCTCTGCCTCCCAAAGTGGCTCTCTTTGTCTTGGGAATCAAGGCCTGCCTAGCTGAAGAAGAGCGCAAAGTGCGCGAGGGGACATACCATCCAAAACGACTTTGCAGTGGTAAAGGGCCAAGGCCATGAAGAGCTTTGAAGGCTACACACAGGGATTTAAACATAATCCTCTGTTGCACAGGCAGCCAGTGAAGCTCAGCCAGAGCCTTGGTGCTGGAAGAATAGCGCGGTCTTTGAAGGGCTAGTTTTGAGGCAGCTGCCTGGATGCGTTGAAGCCTCCGGATCAAATAAGCCGGGGACGCAAGCAACAAGGCGTTACAATAGTCCAGACGACTAAGAATGGTGCAGCGAACTACTGTGCCTCGCACATGAGGGGGCAGAAGAGGTAAGATCCTGCGGAGGCCTCTCATAATCATATAACAGTTTGAGACCACCTTGTTAACATGTGACTCGAGACTTAGCTTCTCATTGAAACAGACCCCCAGATTACGTACAGTCTTTACAGGAACCAGGGGGGTGTCCAAAGGAAGAGGCCAAAAATTGAGAGGCAGGGGTGGCGATACCCTGCCCACTGAACAATGTAAGATCTCAGTTTTGGCACCATTAAATTGCAGATCATTGTTTTTCAGCCAAGTCGTCATTTCCAGCATACAGTTATGGAAGGTGGGTAGAGAATCCGCCTGATCACCTTCCAGGGAAATGATTAGTTGTGTGTCGTCGGCATAATTAACAGCCGTAATGTTGCAAGATTTAATGATTTGTACCAGAGGTCGCATGTAAACATTAAACAGTATCGGGCTGATAGAGGAGCCCTGTGGGACACCCTGTTTGTTAGGCAAAAATTCTGACTGATATGGAGGCAGAAAGACCGCCTGCCGTCTGTCCGACAGATAGGACCATAGCCATTTTAGGGCCAAGCCAGTGATCCCCATCTCTTCGAGCCGATGTAAGAGAATCTTATGGCTAACAGTATCAAATGCAGCGGATAAGTCAAGTAATATCAACGTTGCAGACTGTCCCTTATCCGCTCGCATTCGCAGGTCATCCAGGGCAGTGATCAAGGCAGTCTCAGTGCCATGCCCTGGACGGAAACCAAATTGATTCTCCTCCAAAATACCTTTACTCTCTAAAAACCCAGATAGCTCCTGGCTAACGAGGCGTTCCGCTATCTTGGCTGGGAAAGGCAGCAAAGAGATAGGGCGATAGTTCCCATAGCAAGTGGGATCCAGCGATGGTTTTTTCAAAAGGGGGGAAACCAGCGCATCCTTCCAGCCGGCCGGGACCTCACCACTAGTTAGTGACTGATTGGTAATCAGGTGGAGGTGCGGAAAAGTTTCTGATCCCAATTCCTTCCAGAATTTATGCGGAATAGGGTCAAGAGGAGACCCCGAGCAGACTTTCTTGGCCACATTGGAAAATTCCTCCCAAGAAGGGCACGTCCAATGATCCAACCGAGGCCCTGCTGCTACGTCCACGTTTAGACTGGAAATTGAGTGGTTCAAAGGCTCCACTGTTGGTAAGACTACGTCAGCTTTACAGCTAGAAATAGGATCATACTGCAGGCCCTCAAGAATCCCCCTGATTTTATTGTGAAAAAAGGCCGCCAGCCCGTCACACAAATCCTGCGAGGGAGAAATCTTATTGGCCAGACATTCAGGATTATTAAAACCTCTCAGAATGTTGAAGACACACTTAGCACTATTCGGGGAGTTTTGAATGAGGTCAGCAAAATATAGCGCTTTAGCAGATACAATAGCGCACTTATATCTGCCCAGCAGGTTCCGCCAAATGATCCTATCACTAGTTAGGTAGTGACAGCGCCATTGCCTCTCTGCATGTTTACACTGAATTTTAAAAGCCCTGAGTTCCTCTGAAAACCAAGGGGCCGAAGGGGTAGCTCTTTTCCTAAGTTGCCTTTTGTTTCCCTTTCTATTTCTTACTGTATGCACAATACTCCTTTTGTGCACACAATACTTTTCAATAAAGTTTTGAGCGTATTACAATTAGCAAGTAAAAAATACAGCGATCATGTATGTGCTGCTTTACACGGTTTCTTACAATAAAGCGTATATTTTTTGTTTTGCTTCCTATTTGTTACTGTATGCACAATACTCCTTTTGAGAACTCAATACTTTTCAATAAAGGTTTGCACGTGTATGTGCTGCTTTACAAGTTTTCATTAAAAGCAAGGTAATTTCCAGGTCAAATGTTCACTTCGCGAACGCCCTTAGCCGCAATTTGCTAATCCCCCCTCCCTTTATACTTACTACTAATACCATCCATGTAATTGCGTAGCAACACTTACAGCAACATTTTAAACAAATACTGCATTTCTAAATAGCATGCGCTAGCAACAACAAGATGCATTTTATTCACAGTGTATTTCCTTCATACAAACAATATACACCTATTATTTGCAACCTCTTTTCTCTTTCTTACTTGTTTCTTTTTCTGTACAAGCCGCGCCTAACATCACTTAACACAACAATGCAATACATCTTATTTATGTTACTTTTTTTACAATACGAATATTAGCCATTTTATACTAACATATATCCTTACCTCACTTGCCTTTTCTCCCTCCACATTACTTAATTCCTAACCATTATTTACTACTCTCCTCCTTCCTGCTCAATTAACTTTCCTCTGCCTATTCCACTTAGTAGCAGCACTTCAAACATTTCTTAGCATATAGTGCATTTACAAATACAATATGCTACGTTCAATAAAATGCAATTTATTTACAATATGTTTCCTCCGTATAAAGCAACCCTTAACTTATTATTTATTGCCTGCACCCCCCCAAATTAACCACTTTCACTCTACACGTTGCCGCCCAACAACACACTCTAAAGTTACTACTCATACATAACATAATTACATATGTGCATACCCCTTAAATCTTTAATTATAATAAACTACATAACGTCACGCGCTATAATATTTAACAACCCTTTCCTAACTAAAAAACAAATACTGAATAAATATTGTTCAGGGAAACTTACAGTTTATTCTGCAATCTCCGCACTACCGGTCCCCAATACATACCCCGCCAGCTGCCCCGTGCTTTTCCCCAATCTTCTCTCTCATTTACCCACCGCACTTTGGTCCACCTCCTCATACCCTCCTCACCTCACTCTGTAGCCGCCGCAGCTCTTTTCATAACAAAATTCTCTTGCTTTCACAAACGTCTCATGTAAAACTGCTAGACTATATCCACCGCACACAAAATATCTAATATGCACTAACACGTAACCTGGCAGCTGCCCGTGCCTTTCCCCAACGTTTTCTATTGTTTACCTACCACACTTCAGTCCACCTCCTCATACCCTTCTCACCTCACTCTGTAGCCGCCGCACCTTTTCCTGTAACAAAATTCCCTTGCTTTCACAAACGTCTCACCCAAAACTTCGGGACTACATACACCGCGCACAAAGTATGTAATATACACTAACACATAACCCCCCAGCTACCCCTCACCTTTCCCCAATGTTTTCTCTTGTTTACCTACCGCACTTCAGTCCACCTCCTCATACCCTCCTCACCTCACTCTATAGCTTCCGCACCTTTTCCTGTAACAAAATTCCCTTGCTTTCACAAATGTCTCACCCAAAACTGCGAAACTATGTCCACCGCGCATTAAATACCTAATACGCACTACCACATAACCCGCCAGCTGCTACTCGCCTTTCCCCAACATTTTCTCTTCTTTACTCACCGCACTTCAGTCCACCTACTCATACCCTCCTCACCTCACTCTGTAGCCGCCGCACGTTTTCTCCTAACAAAATTCCCCTGCTTTTACAAACGTCTCGCCCAAAACTTCGGGACTACATACACCGTGCACAAAATATGTAATATACACTAAAACATAACCCCCCAGCTACCCCTCACCTTTCCCAACCTTCTCTCTCCTTTACCTACCACACTTCACTCCACTTCCTCATACCCTCCTCACCTCACTCTGTAGCCGCCTCACCTTTTCCCGTAACAAAATTCCCTTGCTTTCACAAACGTCTCGCCCAAAACTGCTAAACTATGTCCACCGCGCATTAAATACCTAATACGCACTACCACATAACAACACAACAAATTTTCACTCTCTATTGCAATATTATTGCCTACGCCAATACTCAAACTTATACTACTGCGAGTCCTATTGCATTGCAAATGCTTATTTTATGATGGGAATGACTTGTCCCATTTTTAGACAGTCTGGGAGGGATCCTTGAGTCAGGGAAGCATTGACTATCGATGTTCAGCTGGGGATGATCTCCTGGCATAAATTTCGCAGGGAGTGGGTCGTTGAAGTGATTGTTAGGCTTAATGGCCGATAAGGTTTTCAGTATGTCGTTTTGGTCATATAGCTCAAAAGTGGACCAATGAGCTTCGTTTTTTGGTAATGAATCATTGGGCATTGATGGAATATTTGGTTGAGAGGCCTCCCATGTAGAAGCTGCTGACTTAAGCTCGCATTCCAGGGACGTGGCCTTGGATGTAAAGAAATGTGAAGTGGGGTTTGGGTGGCCCTGTACTGCTCCAGCTTCAACACTCCACCGAATGTGAATAAAAAATTCTAATTCACACAGATTTGTCATGTCTATGATCATTCAAGTGTTAAAGTATGGATGAATGTAGGGTCAGTGATTCCCCCTTACGTCCATGTTGCTCATGTTGTGTGACTTGAGTCACAGGGTTCAACATTGCCGATTGAGGTCCGGGTGGCGCGGACACTCCAACAAAGACACACGCATTAGTCACTTCCTTGTCCATCCCAGAACTGAATCACGCCCAGAGCCCCGGGCTCATTGTTCACACCACTATGCTGGATTGGCACACGCCGGCCCAGCCCACTCCGCTTCCGCTTACAGGGGGTGGAGAACGCTACATGTCTCAGGTCTTCCCTGTAGTGATCTGCTGATCACTGGTCTAGTTGTCAGCATGCCACAGCAAATAACTGAGGGCTGATTTACACCCACACCACACCCATCCAGCACAGGCGTCACAGGACATCTGACCCTGCCACTAAAAGGGGCAAACCACATGACATTCCCCAATGCCAGAGGTGACATGATGGCGTCCGCACCACGATGCTCAATTATAAAGGGACTGTGACTTGCATTGCACAGAGTTGGTTGCGCCCGTTACACTGAGGCAGGCAGAGGCCTACCGCCACGGGACGATGACTTGTGTTGCACAGAGTTGGTGGCACCTGAACAGCTGATGCGTAGGCCTCGATATGCCGTCATGCATATCAAGATTCAATTTGAATTGTGAGCCCTGCTGGACCGCAGTGTACGCCGAAGGCAGCAGTCAGCACACACATAACCCTGCGGTGCGGTGGGCAGGGTGCACTGGGGGCCTGTGGCATGGAATCTGTTGATTGGCTGAGGATGTTGCACCGGCAAGTGGTGGGCCCTCTTGGAGACACCCCGGTGGCGGAATGGGTGCATTGATGCCTGGGTGCGCAGGGGCGGCCAGTCATCGCTGGGCGGTGGACGGGTATGGGAACCAGGGCTGGGGTGCTTGCAGAAGATGTAGGAATCATGCACACTGCCTGTGAAGTTTGCTACGACATTGGTGAACAGGCCCTGGTGGTCCTCTTTTGCCTGCACATTGATGGAATGCGTGTGGTTTCTGTTGCTGTGATTGTGTGCAGTGTCAGCAGGGGGCACAAGTAGTACATGTGTGCAGTCAATTGCCCCAACACGTGCGAGAAGCCAGCTATGGCGTGGTTCCCTTGCTTGGCCTCCAGCTGTTCCTGCACAGTGTGGGGTAAGTGAAGGTGCTGATACAAAGCGTGATGCTTACAGGTATGATAAATCCTGCCTAATAAGACCGTAACAGAAGTTTGAGTGGTCGTAACCTTCCTTTTCTTTCCTATGAAGGTAACGACCACACGAACATCTGTTGCGGTCTTTTTATGCAGGATTAATCATACCTCCAAGCATTCCAGTTTGTCCAAGTGCAATACACTGTACCAGATTACGTTTGTGACTATACGGACGCTTGACCATTGTCACCATTTATCCAACAGGTTTCTGAATACTGACTTTCCGAATATGGATTTGTATTGGGGAGTTTACGGAGCATATGCAGTTAAATGGATCTACATGTTGCCCTGATGAAGTTCCCCGTTGGGAATGGAACGCGTTGGCTGTTGTTTTCCTCTTGTTAATTTATGTTTTTGTAATAAAGTACTGTTTTTACACTACTGTACTTCATGACCTGGCGCACCCCCATTTCAGAAACTACAATCTTGGATCTGGAGAACAGGGGTGCCAAGCAACGGCTAGGGTTGGGGTTGGTTGCGCAGGTACACTGCGAATTGGGACTAGCGTGTGGTTCGAATACAGGGGCCCACCGTTGCTTTTGTCGACATGCATCCAAGACATAAGTGAGGAAGTTTGATAGGGCTGGCTGTGAGACTCCTCCGACTCTGGCAGTTGTTGGTTGGAAGGTACCAGAGGCCAACAGGTGCAGCACAGCCAGCAGCTTTGTCTGCAGAGGGATGTTTGTTGTCCGCTGTATTGGTACTGTCAGCCTGTGGGCAATGTGGGTCAAGATGCGGAGGATGGTTGTCTTTTCGAGCCTGTAGTTGGCAATGGCATCCTCTGGCGTTGATTCTCTGAGGCTGGTGCGTTTTAGGAACATCCGCTGTCTTGTTCTGCGCTGCCTAGGTGGTAGTCCGGGGGGGGGGAGTCTGGGGGTGGTGGCAGTGGATGTTGTGGCCCTCTTGGGTCTCCGAGCTACATGATCAGTAGCTCCATGACATGTGTTGGTCTTCAGATGTGGCTCTGGGATGGGCTCGCTTTCATTCTGCAGGTTGTCGTCCTGCTTAACAGCAGTAAAAGGCAGGTGTTAAATCCCTGCTGCTAACACGCCTTATTGCCTGTTTTTGGATCGCATCGCAGATTTGGCTGGTCGTTGAGAATATTGCGAAGTGGTGTTTTTGTGTGTTTTTGCACGGGAACGCCTACTCTGCATCTCATTAGCGTTAGTTGTCGCTCTCATCCGTGGCAATGTTTTTTGCGGCAACTATCGCTGGTAAACTGGCTATATCGGCATTTCGCACCTTCTCGAGAATAGGGCGATAAATCTATCGCCACTTTTGCGGCACTAAAGTGCCGATAAATCGGCGATAAGTCCTTGAGAAAATGCCCCAATGTTGTGCTGACAAAAAATTCCTAAAAGTAAAACCATTTATTAATGTACTTTCTCAAAGACACATCCCAAATCAAAATATAAGTGGTATATAATATAAATATAGTACACAATATCCAGTTATTGTAAGAAAATACAGAAGTCTTAGAGGCACACTCAAAAAAAATGGACGTTACGAATTAAGATATATGGAATTTAAAAAACCTTATAAATTCACTGAAAAAAACAAAGGTTACAGGGACGTTATAGTTAGGAAATAGAATTTAAAAAAACCTTAGAAATTCACTGAAAAAAACAAAGGTTACAGGGACTTTATAGTTAGGCTGACATTTCTGTAGTATCCACTGTGGTAATGTCATGACATACTGAAGGTTCTGTCACCTCCTTGGTGATGGAATGTTCATGCTTGAAGTCTAGAGTGTTATTTATATTCATTCCCTGGAAGCTGTCGTTGATGAGCAGTAATAAACACGACTTCTCTACCTTCAAGCTGTGTTGGTGGTCACTTCAATTGGCGACGCAATTGGATTTTACTGCTCATCTCTACACCCACGTGTGCGGAATCTCTCCATTTGAGATTTGTCTTTTTAAATTATTTTTTTTTGGTAAAGAATTGTCTTTGGCTCAAACAATATCAGAATCTCATTGAAGTGCACTGACTTTTCCGTTGCCGATGGGACACTCTGTCTCGACTATCACTGACATCATCTAAAGTCTGTCAATTTCATTTATTTCACTGCGGAACGAGAGGATTCACTTAACTGCGTCAACCGGCACTTTCATCTAATCACAACATTCTCAGGAGCTTCATCCTACCTTCGGCATCGGGTTAGTCTCTGTACTGCATCTTGCTGTTTGCCTGATCAGTGAATCGCTTCAGGAAGTGCACGAGATCCGAGGAAGCCGTTGGTCTTCACTCCTCTATGCCGGCTGGTCAAATTATGACGTGGGGTGCGTATTGGTGATGACGCTGTCACGTTCATCAAGAATTCTTCCTGCTTCTACATTCCAGTTGTGAGGCTCTTGTTTGCCTCACGTGGTAACATCCTCCAGTAGTGAAGTCAGGGCGTGAAGAATAATTATCCTGCTCTGAATGCTGTGTTACGCAGCAAGATGTTCGCAACGGAAGGGGACGAATAGATATTTTGTATGGATCAAGGTACTGTTGCATCGCTCTGCACGTCGTTTTTCATTTAAATCTATTCATCGGAGCAACGCTTGTCTATGTTCTAGCAAATACATTAATAACGTTCTAGCGCCATCTTGTGGATCTTTATATAAAGATTTAGGACTCATTTAGTGTACTGGCTAAATGGTGACTTTTAATACTACTTCTTTTTCATTGCATGTGCAATTTCACCAATTATTTTAGTTTTAGAGTAAATCTGACAACGTTTGAGATCAATATTTTAAAAAAAAAATAGTTTTAGGTATCAAAAAATAAAATAAAAATAAATAAGAGAATATTAGTTGGGAAAGGGAGAATACTTGTTGTTTTACCTTAAAATCTTGTAGCTTGTTTTTAATTGCATTTTTATTATGCAGAATGTACAAGCACCTTCTCCTTTCCTACAGCTTCCAGGAGACCCACCAGTAGAGTGGAAAGTGTGGTACAGGGCATTTACGAAATATTTAGGAGCCATTGGTGGCCTTAGGTTTAGTGCTGAACGCAAGAGATTTGTCCTTGAACACAACCTTGGTTTTGAGGGTCAGGCTGTGTTAGAACATTTACCTTTACCTGTAGTAGCAGAGGGTAATGAACCGTTAAATGATTTTGATCAAGCAATACAAATGTTAGAAAAACAATTCGATGTTGAGAAGAGTTTGGTAGTAGCTAGGCACAAGTTTTTTACGAGGGAACAACAAGCTTCTGAAAGCATTGTGTCGTATGTTGCTTCATTACGTATTTTGGCTTCTGAATGTGAGTTTGAAAATTTTACGTCTCAACTCATCAAGGACCAAATTGTTGTACGATGTAGAGATAAAAAAGTTCAACAGAAGTTATTAACTTTAAAAAATCCATCTCTTGAAGAAACGGTCTCTATAGTCAAGAGCATTGAGTTATCCCAGATGTCTTCCAATGAGCTTAGATCAGACAAATCTATGATTGGTGTTGTAAATGAAGGGAAAAATGGGGCGGAGAACAATAGTGGGTCTGAGAAAAACAGTAATGAGATTAAAGGGAAATTGCCTGCAGTTAGACATGACAAGAAACAATTCTATGTTCAAAAGAAAAATGTGTGTTCCAAATGTGGTTTTCCTTCGCATTTCCCTAACTCACGTATTTGTCCTGCTAGGAATGCTTCTTGTAGAAATTGCGGTAAGCATGGTCATTTTGCTAAAGTGTGTACTTCTAGGAGGAATATTAATGTTGTGTGGGAGGAGAATGACAAAGTGGAGTGTGACACGGAAGTTGTAAGTTCCATGAGTGATTTAATGTTAGTGGTTAAAGATGATTGTGAGGAGTGTGCAGATCCCATTGTTGACATTATAGTTGATGGAAAAACTTTGATATTGCTTGCTGATTCAGGAGCACGTATGACGATGATTACTGAAGAGTTGTTTGGATCTGTGTGGGGTGATAAGCATCTTGAACCTCCTGATAGAAGCCCCGTATCTTATGAAGGAAGGAAGATTCAACTAAAGGGTTTTTTTGAAAGTACATTAGTTTTCAAAGAGAGATCTATAACTGGGAAGATCTATGTGGCTATAAAAGGGTTAAACATCTTAGGGTGGTATCACCAAGGTTTATTCGGGATGACCCTTAGACCTGGCACAAAGGAACCAGTGTCCATTGTCAATGAATTTACATGCGATGATGAACCTTCCAATTGGGGAAGAAAATGTCACAATGTTTTTTGTGACACACTAGGTTTAATCTATGGTTTTAAACATCTTATCAAAGTAAAAGATGGAGCTATTCCAATTAAACATAAATTGCGAAATGTACCCTTGAGTGTTAGGGATGATTTAACGAAAGAGTTGGAGAAGATGTGTGAATCAGGCGTGATTGAGCCCATCGAGTCCTCTCTTTGGTTAAGTCCCTTGTTGGTCACAAGAAAAAAAAATGGGAATCTCAGAGTCTGCATTGATCTGCGCTAATATATGGGTGAACTCACACCCGCTACCCCGCATTGATGATATAGTCGCTAAGTTTCAAGCTTTCAAATGGTTTTCGAAGATAGACTTATCTTCGGCTTATCATCAAGTTGAACTGGATGTATCGTCTAAACACTTGACTGCTTTTGTTTCTCCATCTGGGACTTTCCAGTTCATAAGGATGCTGTTTCGGCTAGCCTCGGTGGCTTCCGTGTTCCAGCGCGTCATGGAAAAAGTCCTGATGGGAGTTAATAACACTGTTGTCTTTCAAGATGACATCCTAGTGGCAGGAGTTTGCAGATCTTCGCATGACAAAAGCTTGAATGAAGTCTTAAATAGATTACAAGAGAAGGGTATTGTGGGTAATTTGAGCAAATGTGTTTTTGGTGCGGAGTCCATTGATTATCTAGGACACCGCATATCTGGAAAGGGGATTCTTCCTAGAGTAGGTCTGATAGAGGCTATTGTCAAGGTTCCTTCTCCCAAGACCAAAGAGCAAGTTTCATCTTTCTTAGGAATGTGTGAGTTTTATTCAAAGTTCATTTCCAATTTTTCAGCCAAAACTGCTCATTTACGTGAACTTTTGAAGAGAGGAACTGTTTTTCTTTGGGATCAAAGGTGTCAGACTGATTTTGATAATATTAAGAGTGAACTTGGTTCCTGCAAAATTTTGACTCCCTTTGATCCTTCTTTAGAATCTATCGTATCTGTGGATGCAAGTCTTGATGGCCTTGGTGGCATGTTAACTCAAATGGAAGGTGGTGCTGAGCATCCTGTTGGTTTCATCTCTTCATCATTACGTTCCAGTGAAAAAAATTATTCTGTCATTGAGAGAGAACTTCTGACTTGTTGTTGGGCAATTGAGAGGTTTAAAAGTTTTCTCTGGGGTAGATCTTTTAAGCTATGGACTGATCACAAACCTCTTATTCCTATTCTCAACGGTGTTGTAGTGAAAGATCACCAGGATCGCTAGATTGAGTTCCAAACTTTTTCAATACAATTTTGTGGTTGAACATATTCCTGGAGGAAACAACATACGACCTGACCTACTTTCTAGACTGCCTTTGCCGGAGGTGAGGAGTGAATGTACTGGAGATGAAGATGAGGAATGTTTAATTGCGAGTACTGATGTTTGTAAAGAGGGGTGTTTCAAGGAGGAAGAGTGGTTTGATGCAATGCATTCTGATTCTTTTCTCAATGAGGTGAGAAAATGTATCATTAAAGGTTGGCCAAAGGAAAAATATCTGGATAGTGAACTGCATAGCAAAAACAGAGAACTGTGAGTCTAAAAAAGTCAAGTGACCTTGAGGGTGTTTACACTACAAATACTCCAACAGGTTTGAATGTTGACACAAAAATTATCACACTGGATATGTATATGCGTTAAAGATCTATGTGTGCATATAAGATTCCCATCACCGACTGGAAGTGGCTCGCTTCATCATTTGGGAATCCAGGGACTATCAGAGAACCATCCACTACCAGGTGAACGTAGATGTAGGTTCATAGTATGTCCCGGATGCAACTATGAATATGTTGCTTGAATAGGAGGAACCAAAACAAGATGATGCGGGGTGATGTGTGCAGTGCAATTAATGAAAAAAGTGTGATCAATTAAAATTGGTTAACAAGGCACAAAGAAATGTTATTTAGGTGCTACCTTGATACCAAATTAAAACAGTGCTATAACAGTTTAAACAAATAACTGTGATGAAAACTGGTCTACATGTTTCAGCTTATGGGTAGATTATACCCCAGCTTTCGTCAGGACCATAAAAAGCTACTGCAATTTTATAAGTAAATCATACAACCTGAACCTGTGATAGGTATAGGAGAAATAACCCGAAAATTTCTGGGTATAAGCCTTGCCTCGCCTGGCAACTGCTCAGGCTAAGGAGGCATCGAATTATCCGTCGGTACCTCGAACGGCTGCCGAGCCAGAAGGGGACTGCAACCTTTTTCCAAAGTGGCTGATGAATTGTCTCTAGAAGGTGGTGAGATGATTTTACGTGGTGATAGATTTGTTCCTCCTGCAAGTTTGAGAGATCATATAATTATGGCCGGACATGAAGGTCATCTGGGGCAAACATGCACCAAACGTAGAATTCGTTCAATTTATTGGTGGCCTTCAATGGATCGCCATATAGAGGATATGGTTGAGAAGTGTTTTACTTGTTGTGCCAGTGACAAAGTAATCAAGACTGTCATTCCTCCCAGAGTGAAAGTTGACTTACCTTCTGGGCCTTGGATGAAACTGGCGTTGGATTTTATTGGGCTGTTTAATGCTTTGCCCAATAAATACAAGTTTGCCTTGGTCATTGCCGATTACTACAGCAAATGGTGGGAGGTTTGTTTTATGACTAATCCCAATACAAATGATGTCATTAAGTTTTTAGAGAGTCTTTTTGCAAGAGAAGGTTTTCCAAAGGAGTTAGTGTCAGACAATGGTGTACAGTTCGTCTCCAAAGATATGTCCAGTTTTTTAAATCAATCTGGTATTATCCATCGGCGAGTGGCTCTTTACCACCCACAAAGGAATGGTTTCATTGAGCGCATGAATCGCATATTGGTGGATTGTGTGCAATGGGCGATCTCTGGAAATATTGATATTAAAGGAGCTGTACAGAGTATGCTGTGGGCTCATCGGACCACACCGGGCACTGAATTTGGGAAAAGTCCTTTTGAGCTATTGAGAGGGAGAGTTGCTACGTTCTGCATGTGTCCAGCTTGGATGAGGCAGTGGGGACTATTGTCCAGGTCGTTTTCGTCATCTTCTGAGGAGAGAGTTGAGGGAGAGATGCATTCTCCTGCACACAAGAAAGCTAATGCTAAGGAAAACACTTCATACCATTCAGGACAAAGTTCTCACAAAGAAGGATGGACCCACAAAATCAATGTGGGAGATTGGGTTAAGATAAAGAATCCTCATAATGTACTCAAAATTTAGTCAACCGATGTGTTTTGATTCAGTTTCACGTTATGCTGTGAGAGTCAATGGGAAAAATTGGTGGAATGTATCCAGGATTTATAGCATGCCTGATAAAGTTGTACATCAAATGGGTTTGAAAAATAATCCTGCTTTTTCTTCTAATAAATCATCTCTTGATGGTGTGGAGATTGACTTGAGTGGGAAAAGTTCAACTAGCGATGGTATACCTCCAGATATGTCTACTCCTTTTGTGAGGAAGAGTAGTCGCGGGAGATTTGTTCCCAAACGTATGGATTTATGAAGTGTATTAGTTGTTATAAGCTAAATTAAGTTTTGTTATCAGTACTTATCTGTTCTTTTCTTTTTATTTATTTTCCTTTTCTGCTTATTATTGTATTTAATTTTGTTTATATTGTTTCTCTCTTTCTCCTTTGATTATTCAATCTTAATGTTTCTGTGAGAAAGGGAGATATTGTAGTATCCACTGTGGTAATGTCATGACATACTGAAGGTTCTGTCACCTCCTTGGTGATGGAATGTTCATGCTTGAAGTCTAGAGTGTTATTTATAATCATTCCCTGGAAGCTGTCGTTGATGAGCAGTAATAAACACGACTTCTCTACCTTCAAGCTGTGTTGGTGGTCACTTCAATTTCACTTATACAAAACCAGATAAATTGAGCAGTTCTAGTTAGCTGAGCTAACTATAACTCGCGCTCCTGCAATGCACTGCTTATGACCTCACATAGATATTACATCACTCATAAATTGGTCAGTGAAATCACTAACAGAAACTAATCCTCAGTTGTGCATCTATTATTGCTGCCAACCATGTGCAAGAGTTGACATGCCCCTCTCCCACTAAAGATCACATCTAACCCCTAAGAAGTTACTCAATATGGAAACAGGAGTCACTGCATAGAACGGCTTCCTGAAAGGCACAAGACTAATCCCAATAACCAACAAGTTAATCGTTGGTTCAGGAATAGCATGTTGCCTGGCATAAAGAATAATAATGCCTTTTCAAGGGTAGTAAGTGCTATATAATGCACCTACAATACAATATATGACAGTCCTGGCCTCCCTATGCGAACACATAACACTAAACAGTTGGGTAGTCGAATGTAGCACATACAGACCGCATAAGAATTCCCTAAAACTGAACAGTAATGAGATAACTGGAGTGATCTTCCACTTGCCGCTGGTCAACAGAGGTCTTTGATTTAGTCCACCACTGCAGGCACCAAAAATGACATTCTATGATCGCTTTTGACAGCTCACAATGGCAATCAGATGCGGGATGATATTACCAAGGTCCATCCCATTAAATTGGTAACTGGGATGCTGGATTTTTAGGAATGTGCAGGAAGAATGGCGCTCAGGCAATTATACGTTTTAGAGTTGGTGTGCAGTTAATGTGAAACGGTGCAACCAGGTCGGGGGAACTACCCATTAACCCCTGTTGTTATGTGAGTCGGGAACCCACAATAGTTAAATTTGCACAGTCCTGGGCACACGTGGTGGGGATGCAAAAAAGGAAGTAGCGGTAGTCTCTATTGGTGAGATATTCTGAGGTCGACACCAGCGTGTTTCTTAAGCAGATTTAATGAGAAAATAAAGTCATGTAGAATCAAACAATCAGCCGACACGTGTTTTGTCACAACACATAGGCTTGTGACTCTTCAGGGCTGGGGGGATACAAAACATGGGGTCAGGGGAAATGAAAAGCTGCCAGTGGAAACAGGACAATAATAGAGCTAATCAACCCCTAAGGGACAAGAGGAGGGGATCACCGTAGATGACGTTGGATGGGGTATACCAGTGAGGCATGTAAATATAATGAATGTGACATGATAGTGACATGGAGCAATGTGCGAGTGTCCGTGATGTGGTGTGTCTAAGTACAACATGAGGAGCGAGGGTGAAACGGCGAGGTGTGTAAGAAAATAAAGAAAGAGGGTTGAGGTGGGTGACAGAAGAAGGACGGGAGGGAGGTGGACATCCGGCTCACGGCCAGATGGGATACTGACGTTGGATGTGGGAAGACTGAGGCTATGAGCATCAGTGAAGATCGAAAGTGAGGACTCATACAGAACAGGAGAACGCGAACCGCAAATGGGAAGAACACAGGGAGTGCGTAATCCTGGAAGGGGTCATAGGATTACCTGCTGCGTTGATCGAAGATCAGGAACGTGGCCCCTAAAGGGCGGGGTTTTGAAAAGCCACCTGGAGGGTGGAAGAGGCTGCGAGATGCGAAGGACAACAAACAAGTAAAAGGAAGGAGGACATGGTGGTGGCGGACCCTTACCTCACGACTGGTGAAGGGTCTGTCCGGCCTGGGGTGGAGTGGTGAGCGAAGAAGGGTGGTGCGCCTGTCTAGGCTCATGGGGTGCATGGAAGGGGAACTTGCTGTGGGTTCGCAGGAACGTAGCAGGTGTGCTTTAAAAGCGAGTCTCCTCAGTACTGGAAGGTAGAGGTACTGTGGTTAGAAAGGCCACAAGGCTATTGGTACTACATGAAAAACGAAGGGGTTCATTACCTACTAGAAGGAGGACCGGGTAGACGAACTACTCAATTGGCATGGTCGTGCTAGAAATGGCCAGAATCTTGAAAGAAAGGAGGGCAGGTGATAAGCGCTGTGGTTAGCGAAAGTGGGGCTGAATGAGACTTCCCTGTGTGGGGATCTTACCCTGGTTAGGTCCGACGTTAAGAACAAACAGTATCATGATCGGGCGTCAATGAACGAGTAAAGCGGGTGCGCCTAACTAAGGGAAGGATCCCACCACTGTGGCGCTCTTTCCCTGGCGCGCTCTCACCACTGTGGCGCCTTGTTCTAGCGTGCTCCCACCACTGTGGCGCTCTGTCCCTGTCACGCTCCCACCACTGTGGCGCTGTGTCCCTGGCCCGCTCACACCACTGTGGCGCTCAGTCCCTGGTGCGCTCCCACCGCTGTGGCGCTCTGTCCCTGGTGCGCTCCCACCATGGTGGCGCTCTGTCCCTGGAGCGCTCTCACCACTGTGATGCCTTGTTCTGGCGCGCTCCCACCACTGTGGCACTCTGTCTCTGGCACGCTCCCACCACTGTGACGCTCTGTCCCTGGCGCGCTCCCACCACTGTGGCGCTCTGTCTCTGGCGCTCTCCCACCACTGTGACGCCTTGTTCTGGCGCGCTCCCACCACTGTGGCGCTCTGTCTCTGGCACGCTCCCACCACTGTGGTGCTCTGTCTCTGGTGTGCTCCCACCACGGTGGCGCTTGCTGTCTCATGTGCTCCCACCACTATATTGCTTGCTCTCTTGCCCCTTCAACTTCAATATTCGTTTTCTCACCCTGGCTGCTTTGTTCCTTTTCCCCACCTACTTTACTGTGGTCCTTTTTGCAACCCTGACTGATTTATAGCACTCGTGCACCTACACCTTTTAATGCACTCTTGTGCCCACTTTAACTCCCTCTGACCCCTGCTTTTATGTCTCTATCTCACTCCCTTGTTAACTCACTTCAGCGGCACCCAACTCTTTACCTTATGCACTCCCTCTTTGTCTCTTTCTGGCTGTATTCCTAATTCACTTCTCTTTTGATGGCTTTGCTTCCACTTGATTTTACTTTTTTTCCATCTTTTTCACACTTTTTAGATAGAGCATCCGAGACCTCTTGTATATACTTATTATATACTTATATGTACTTTGTGGGCTCTGGTGATCAGCCCTATGACATGTCTGCTTCCTCGTAGGGACATTTTTTTCTGTTCAACTGCCTCTATTAAACAATCTTGAGAGAAAATGACCCATAGAGGTCAGTAAAATACCAGAATTGCTTTCTGCTTAGGGACTTTCTTTTTTTAATTTTTCTGGCAACTGCCTCTATTTAACTTTCTTGATAGAAAACGACCAGCAGAGTTCTGTAAAATACCATAATCACTTTAGCATTCTCTAGAATCCCGTCCATAGAAATTGTCTTCCACGAGCACCCATGGACAATAATATTTTTTTCAAATCTTGTATTTTCAGGGATATGACCACTGAAGGGCCTGATTTTATATTAAAAACAAAGCTTTGGACTATACCATTTCCCGCTGAAAGACAATGGGGCATATCAACAACAACCGGTTATAATTATCGCTAAGCGCACTTAGCACTAGGATAATTATCGCCGGCTATGGATTTTTATCGCTGAGATAGCGTGCTATTAGCAACGCTTATCTCAAAAGTGATAAAAATCCTAGCGCTAACTGCCTAACTTGAGATTATCGCTGGAAACCCAGCGATAACCTCATGAAATGTGGCGTTAGCTTGTTGATAGGGACTCACAAACTTAGCCATGATATCCTCCTTCCATAGGATATCATAGCTAAGTCAGTCCGGAAGCAGGCGTAAGTAAAGTAGCGATAACAGGGGTTATCGCTACTTTTCCTGACGCTATGCTTCATAGCGTAGGGCTTGATGATAGGAGAAATGTCACTTAGCGACATTTCTCCTGTCAAGTCAGGTCAGGAACGCCCACTTTGCATCTCATTAGAGATGCAAAGGTGGGCGTTAAGATTTCGAACACTAAATCAAGGTTTCAAGCTAAATCATCTTTCGGCCGCAAAAGCGGCGATAATTTTCTATCGCCTCGTTGTTGATATGCCCCAATATTTCTCTCCATGTGTTCCCATACCTGGCGTGTCACGCAGTTTGGTGCTTACTTTCCCTCTGTGTTAAAGAACAGTAGATGTTTCATCACCTAGGGTAATGTGCTGCGTAGGTAAATACATATAAGGTCCCAAATCGAGACCGATTACATTCCAAATGCTTGTCTATATAGCCGTGGCCTAGTTGTTTTATGAACAAAGTATTGGTAGGAAGCTGATGCTGAACTCCAAGGCTGCCGCAGCACGACGGCGAGGTGAGGAAGGTGACAAAGCATCATAGAATAGAGGCCGTTATTTATGGTATTTTGGCGTAGGGCAGCGCCGGAGGGGACCTTGCTGCGCTGCCCGACGCTAAAGTGAAAGGGCAGTAATACATTGCATTTAAGCAATACGGTACACTCCTGTCCTGTCATAAAACACTATAGTTTGAACCGCCTATTGAATATAAAGTATTGCTTCATCCAATTTTAAACATGCAATTTCCCTTTTTGCGGCTTTGGATCGCTTACATTTGTACTGACCCTTCTCTACGGGTGAGAAATTGGGGAGAGGATGTAGCCTAGAGTGGTCAACCTCGAAGTTGGGAAACCAGGTTCAAGTTTCGGCAATGACGCTCAACATCCTGTGATTGTGGGCAAAGAAATCACTTGGGGGAATATTAACAAGTGCTTTATCTGCGCTTTTTTGGCACTAAAAGCCAAAAAAGCGGAAATAAAGCTGTTGCCCTATTAACAATAGAGTGCTAATGGGATGCAAAGTGGGCCTTCCACAGCTTAATAACGTGAGAAATGTCGCTAATCGACATTTCTCAAATTAACAAGCTGCACGCTAAAAGGCATAGTAATAAGAAAAGTAGCGCCAACCATGGTTAGCCCTACTTTCTTTACGCCTACTTTCACTTTTACTTAGCGTTACCAAGGGGGATGATAAACGGAGCATTTGAGCGAATCAAACACTCACCCCCAGTCAACAGATCTGGATTTAATCCATCATTATTCTTTAGCTCACTCCACCACCCCTGTTCAGACATGGCCATATACAGATCAGTCTGACACTGTGTCTCATTAAAACAGTCCAGCCCAAACTGCCAAGCCATGTTTTCCCTGTACGGAAAACAAGCATCTTGGGACCGGTTTCATAACCCTCAACAGTCAGGCTATCTTAAATCCAGAGGCAAAGTAAGCAAGGGACCCAGGTCTGGGCATACCCTCTCAATTTAGGGCAAACAAAGCGATACCAAAGGGGATGATGGACTGAGCGTTTGAGCAAATCAAACACTCACCCCCAGTCAACTGATCTGGGTTTAATCCATCATCATTCTTTAGCTGACTCCACCACCCCAGTTCAGACATGGCCATATGCAAAACAGTCTGACCCTGTGCCTCATGGGAACAGTCCAGCCCAAACTGCCAAGCCATGTCTTCCCTGGACTGGAAACTAGCATCCTGGGCTGGTTTCGGGTTCATAACACTCATCAGCCAGGCTATCTTGAATCCAGTGGCAAAGTGAGCAAGAGACCCACGTCTGATCATACCCTGCCAACTTAGGGCGAACAAAGCGATACCAAAGGGGATGATGGACAGAGTGTTTGAGGGAGGACCTGGCTTGGCAGATCAGGCTGGACTGTTCCCATGAGGCACAGGGTCAAGACTGATTTGCATATGGCTGGGTTCAAAATGGAATGGCATGGTGAGCAAAAAAACGATGGATTTAGGCCCAGATCTCTGTACTGGGGTGAATGTATGACATTGTTCTGTGTTCTATCCATCAACTGTTGTTTTTGCATTTGTCACCCCGAGTGTGACGGGTATGCTCAGACGTGAGTTCCGTGCTCTCCATACCCCTGGAATCAAGTGATCTTGGCTGAAAAGAGGTGAACCTCTGAAACCAGTTCAAGGGGTCTCCAGCTGACAGGCATCTTCTTCAGGCAGTCCACAGCAGGCAGGCAGTTCCAGCCGTCAAAGCATCCCCAGCAAGGCAGGCAGCTCCAGCAGGTCAGGTAGACTTCAGCAAGCAGGCAGCTCCAGGCAGCGGGTGGCTTCAGCAGGCAGGAGTCCCCAGCAGGCAGGTATCCTCAGCAGGCAAAACTCCAGCAGTAGCACTTAAAAGTGCATTTGTGTGCTTTAAAGCACCAAATAGCTCTCTCTTGCAGAACTAGAGGTACTGCAGGCAGGTGATACCCGGGGATGGGACGTCATGAGCCCTCTGGAAGAAGTCAAGAAAGAGCTGAGCGAGCACTTTTATGACGAATACAGGAGGATCATTTTCCGTTCCAAGGTGGAGAACTTGGAGAAGGGGGAGAAATGCAACTCCTTCTTCTTTAAGAAAATCCACTCTGCGCACACCCCTCCGGTTCAACTGCGCAATAAGGAGGGAATCCTCTGTGACACAAGGGAGGACATCAGGAAGGTAGTGACAGACTTCTATGGGGACCTCTACTCAGAGAAGAGGTCAGAGGGAGATCAAGCAGAAAAGTTTCTGTCTGGTATCCCAAGAACTGTTTCCCCAACAGTGAGAGAAGCCCTTAATGCCCCCCTGACTGTGGACGAGCTGCACCTGGCAGTTAAATCCTTCAAGTCAGGAAAGACACCAGGTAGTGACGGTCTCCCAGTTGAGTTCTATGCCTCACTGTGGGACCTAGTGGGACCAGATCTCCTGCAGGTGTATAAGGAGATGGAGAGGGAGGGAATCATGCCCCACACTCTGAGGGAGGGAATGATTGCTCTCTTGTATAAACATAAGGGGGAGAGATGTGACCTAAAGAACTGGCGCCCCATCTCTCTCCTGAATGTAGACTACAAGATCCTTGCAAAGACACTAGTAAACAGACTGAAGGGCGCCATGGGAGAGTTAGTTCACCCAGACCAAACCTGCGGGGTCCCGGGGCGCAGTGTCGCAGATAGCCTGGCACTGATAAGGGACACGATCCAGTACATCACGGACCGCAAGATCCGGGCTGCCCTGGTCTGTCTAGATCAGGAGAAGGCATTTGATCGCGTCTCCCATGAGTTCATGGAGAGGGTGCTGCACGGTTTTGGGCTGGGGGAGCGCTTCTGCGGTTACGTTAAAGTAATGTATAAAGACTTCTTCAGTTCAGTCATTGTAAATGGTTGTAAAACAGACCCCTTTCCTATCAGGTCTGGGGTAAGACAAGGCTGCCCGCTCTCGCCACCTCTGTTTGTTTTGGTTATAGAGCTACTCGCTGAGTACATCAGGAAGAACCCAAACATCAGAGGGATCCAGACACCCGGCCAAGCAAAGAAGGAAGTCAAGTGTTCACTGTACATGGACGATGTCACCCTCTTCTGCGCGGATGCGGAATCAGTCCAATCTCTGCTGGAGGCGTGCACAGACTTCGGCAAGGCATCAGGGGCGAAAATCAACGTGGACAAGTCTCAGGCCAAATTCTTCGGGCGATGGGACCTCTTCAACGAGCCTCTCCCCTTCCCCACTGAGGCAGGACTGATGAAGATCCTCGGCGTCTGGTTTGGAGGACCAGGGGCAGCAGCGAAGAGCTGGAACAAACGCTTGGCCAAGGTGAAGCAAAAACTGGGCCTCTGGAGCCTGAGAAACCTGAGCATTGAAGGGAAGGCTCTGGTGCTCAGGAACGACGCACTGCCCGTGCTGGAGTATGTGACACAGGCCTGGCCACTCCTGGCCAACGTAGCACGGGCCATCAACAGCATGGTGTTCCACTTTGTCTGGCACTCCAAGATGGACAGGGTGAAACGGTCAGTCATGCACAAGGAGCACCGCAAAGGGGGAAGGCAGTCCCCGACATCTCAACGATCCTCAGGGCCTTCTTTGTGTGTGGCTGCGTCCGAATAACCCTGTTAAATGTGAACAAGGACCACTCTGCCTACAAGGTGTTCCGCTTTTTCCTCCTCCTGGTGTGGAGACGGCTGGGATGGGATAAGTGGGAGAATGCTATGACTTTCAACTGGGACCTCCCATGGTACTACAGGGAGGTAGAAAAGTTTGTGGGGGAATTTGGGCTGAACTGTGTCACTCCTTGCCTTTGGAAGCCCAAGACAATCTGCAAACTGATCAGGACCAGGGACACCACTAAACCAGTGAGCGACCTGCCACCAGCAACGGCAAGGCACGTGTGGGAGAATGTATCCTCCCCAATTCTGAAAAACAGACACAAGGACATAGCATGGATGACTGTGAAGGGGGGCCGGCCAGTGAGGTCCTTCATGCACAGCAGAGGCCTGTGCCCACACAGGAACTGCCCAAGGGGATGCCCCGCAGAGGAATCTGCACACCATCTCTTCTGGACCTGCCCCTTTGCCCAGAGACTAAAGGCTGCCTTACAACAAGAACTGGTAGCCCTCATCCCCTACGAGAACATTACGGACCAGTCCATGCTGTACGGGCTGTTTCCGGGGACACACACAGAGGAAGCTATCCATGGGTGCTGGAGACTCCTCTGCTGTATTAAGGACATTCTCCTGTTTGCCAGAACCCGCCTGGTGACCAAAGGAGAGGTGGTAAACAGAGAAGGGTGCCGCAGGATGGTGCTCAGCCTGCTTAGAGACTATGCAGCCATGGAAAAGAGGGAAAGTGAGGAAGAGGAAGAGCTGTGACAAAACCCTCCTTCCCCACTGTACTCTTTAAAGTGGCGTCCCCATTAAAACCGTAAACGCTATCTGCAAATATTTCTGAATCCCAAACTGATGGAATGTAAATGTTTCAATGCATTGATTGAAAAGTTAAAGTGGACTGCCTTCCCTAAGGGGTGAGGTACCACTTCCTTAAAAACTATGTATCGCAACTTTTAAGCACTTAATAAAAGTTTTTGCCCCCCCCCCAAAGAAAAAAAAAAAAAACAGTTCTAGGATTCTTAGGTCCAGTTCAGGGAGGACCTGGCTTGGCAGTTCGGTCTGGGCTGTTCCCATGTGGCACAGGGTCAAGACTAATTTACATATGGCTGGTTTCAAACTGGAATGGCATGGTAAGCAAAAAATTGATGGATTTACAACCAAATCTCTGTATTGGGCATTGTTCTGCATTCTGTCTATCAACTGTTGCATTCAATGGAAAGTGGATATAATGGCTAAGTATGCTCTGCTCTATAATCAAGTTTTCGCCAAACATTGTGCGATTATTGCTAATCGCATTTTTGGCAGTTAGCGCTAGGATTTTTATCGCTTTTGAGATAAGCGTTGCTAATAGCACGCTATCTCAGCGATAAAAATCCACGTTATCCGGCGATAGTTATCCTAGCGCTTAGTGCACTTAGCGATAATTATCTACAAGATTTCACTGAGTCACTTTTCCAACGCTGATGCGTCAAAACCCTGCGCCTGCTTGAAGCAGGCGTAAGGCTTGACGCACCACGTTGTAGATAGGGCAAGTTGGAGGAGTGCTGGAGTTGTGTGCTGCACGCAACACTACTTCAGTACTGCGCCAACTTTACGCCCCAGATGCGACACGCATCTGTTTATTCCTGCACCATGATGCGCCGCATTGTAAATGCTGTCAAAAAAGGAGGGGTTTAGCCCAAAGGATTAGAGGGTAGGTAGGGCTAGTTATACTATATAAGATAAAAATTTACCTATGCCTCTAGTGACTTCAACACTTATTCATATGAAATAAGATAAACGAAAATTAATACGTTTATCCAGGCAATGATTAATGCCTTTTCTTTATTTTATTTTTAAGTTAATATCTTTGACACAAAAGAACACATAATAAACTACACGAAATACCACATTGATATTTACACAATGAAAGTGAACAACGTGAAAAATGTGTTTTGACATACAACTATAAATGAACTCATAATAGTCAAACATTGAAACCATCAAATCACAAAAAACAATCATTATATACACAATGTGAGATGCAAAGTTGTCAAACAAATTGATAAATTAAACAACTGACACCCTTATATTTGGAATCAATCAAATCCCCTAAATATCAGGGACACAAGGGAGTTTATTTGTGATATTTAACCAAGAAGTTAGATTCCTTTGTCTGCCTTGTAATATTTAACCAAGGAGTTGAATTCCTTTATCTGCCTTATCTGCCGACGCGTTTCGAGTGCCGGTTAAACCAATTGCCGCACTCTCATCAGGGCTGGATTAATCTTTCTCACGAACAGACTGATTGTGACAAAAAAAGAGGGGAGGGATGGAAAAAAAAATGTATTAAAAAAGGCGCTTCCCCAAGCCCTAATTGTTTTTCTATCTGTCCAAGTTGGTGGTTACATACCTGCATTATGCCGGTTGCATGTAACCATCAGCAATGTGTAACAAACAGTGATTGCCAAACTGATTTTCAATATTGCAGGGCCAAGACGATTTTTAAACCGCAGATCTTTAATTCTGCAAGAGAAATGTTACACGCAAATTCGCGGTGTCTGTTTGAATGAGTTTAAAACGTGACAACTAAGCACAAGTTATTTACTCACTCGAAAAAGGGCGGCCTTTCCTCTTTTTTTGTCACAATCAGTCTGTTCGTGAGAAAGATTAATCCAGCCCTGAGGAGAGTGCGGCAATTGGTTTAACCGGCACTCGAAACGCGTCGGCAGATAAGGCAGATAACGGAATTCAACTCCTTGGTTAAATATTACAAGGCAGACAAAGGAATCTAACTTCTTGGTTAAATATCACAAATAAACTCCCTTGTGTCCCTGATATTTAGGGGATTTGATTGATTCCAAATATAAGGGTGTCAGTTGTTTAATTTATCAATTTGTTTGACAACTTTGCATCTCACATTGTGTATATAATGATTGTTTTTTGTGACATTGCATTTGATGGTTTCAATGTTTGACTATTATGAGTTTATTTATAGTTGTATGTCAAAACACATTTTTCACGTTGTTCACTTTCATTGTGTAAATATCAATGTGGTATTTCGTGTAGTTTATTATGTGTTCTTTTTGTGTCAAAGATATTAACTTAAAAATAAAATAAAGAAAAGGCATTAATCATTGCCTGGATCAACGTATTAAATTTCGTTTATCTTATTTCATATGAATAAGTGTTGAAGTCACTAGAGGCATAGGTAAATTTTTTTCTTATATAGCATTGTAAATGCGGCGCATCATGGGTGGCGCAAGGGTAAATTTGCATGCCGCATGTTGCCTGGCGCATCCCTGCTGATTTGCAGAGATGCGCCAGGCAACATCAATCTGCCCCAATGTATTTACCAATGCTTGCTTTATCGGACTTTCCTAACGCTGCAATCTCCCTCTGGATTATGTGTTGCCTTGTAAAGATGACGGTTGATTAGCCAGAAAAAGGTCCCAGGATGCTTGTTTCCGGTCCTGGGAAGACAAGGCTTGGCAGTTCGGGCTGGACTGTTCCCATGAGTCACAGCGTCAGACTGATTTGCATATGGCCATGTCTGAACCGGGGTGGTGGAGTGAGCTAAAGAATGATGATGGATTAAATCCAGATCAGTTGACGGGGGTGAGTGCTTGCAATGTTCAACACTCTGTCCACCATCCCCTTTGGTTTTGCTTTGTTCGCCCTAAGTTGGCAGGGTATGCCCAGACGTGGGTCCCCTGCTCCCCTTTGCCAGTGGATTCTAGATAGCCTGTCTGAGGATGGCTGATTATCCTGAAACTGGTCCCAGAATACTTGTTTCTGGTTCAGGGGAAACAAAGCTTAGAAGCTACAGGGTCAGACTGATTTGCATATGGCTATGTCTGGACTGGGGTGGCGGAAGTGAGCTAAAGAATGATGATGGGTTAAACCCAGATCAGTTGACTGGGGGTGTGTGGATGCCATATTCAACACAATCTGGTTATGCTTTGGTCAGGTCGGTCTCTTGCTCACTTTGAGAGAGTTCGCTAGCTCTGTGTGTGTGACAGAAGGAATGAGAGAGAGAAGGGGGAAATTAAATGTGTCCAGCAAGCAGTAAGTGCAGTACCATCTGCAGTCACTGGAGGGAAGGCTGCCTGAAACCAACCAGCTTTTAATTTGCATACCCAGAAGCCACTACAAAGCCACACTCACTTCCGTTTAAATTGTCATGGGCAAATCAGTCTTTTTTGCTTTGAAAATGAGAAATATTTAATGTATGTACCTGTTTTACCAAGGCAGCGTTCAATATTACACCCGCAGTTTAATTACCTGAGTCGCCATACGTTTTTGTGGGTAGTATTTCTAATATGACTGTCACGAAAAGCATATTATACGTTATTGTAAAACATAAACAGCACACTTATGCTGTTGAAAATCATTCGCACTTTGTGTGGTGATGAAAATCAACACTTTGTAAAATTTTTGAAGGATCTTTGTTCTAATGGGATCCAAATGATGGTTACATATTAGATGTGTTGTGTCTTCTACGTACGAGATGCTCCGACGTGGATGGCGTGTCATCATGGTACCCTGAGTGCAGCGCTGCTCGAGGCGCTGTGGATTAGGACTGATGTCTCGAGGCGCTTTGGGTAAATCCCTAAAAGCGCCTGGTTCAAGGAGTCGAAGGTGTCGAGGCGCTATGGGTAAGGCCCTACGAGCGCCTCGTGAGGAAGCGGTCGGGGCGAAGCTCCTTCTAGCCGCTAGAGGTCAGGCTCCTCCAGCTCGAACATGCAGCGTCACCGGCAATTTTAAATCATTGCGCACAGATATTGTAGTCAGTGCTTTAAATGGGAAGAAATAAGTGCAGGTACTCGGCAAAATAGAGGTGTGGCAAGTGGGCGGGCGGGGCTAAGGGCAACATATGATCATACATGATGACTTTTGTACCGGTTGCAGCACATATTAAAGCACACAAGAAATGCGTTTATGTCAATAAAACAGATGAACTCATTACACATAATAAAGCCAAGATAGCACTTTCACCGGAATCGTTGCTGTGCACTTGACTGACAGTGCAGGGTCTGTCTAGAGATCCTGTCCAGTTAATCACAGCGTCACACAAGCCATCTCAAACCAAGGCACAAGTCCTAAAGAACAGAAGAGGGGGGGGACGCGTCACGACAGGAAGTGACGTCACGAAAGGTGGCTTGCACCACCAGACTTATTGCCTCCCCTCGCTCACCCCTTAGATGCGATTGCATCAGAGAAGCCAGCGCGTGAGCCAGGCCCGGTTCTAGCGGGTGGGCCGGGTGGGCCAGGCCCACCCAAACATGAGCCTGGCCCACCCAAACATGAGCCTGGCTCTCGCAGTGAGGGCTTGAAAGCAGGCGCGCAACGCCATTGCGCTCAAAAGGCTTCAACCGCCCCCTCCCTCTCCCCCCCCCACCGTCTTGTGCATCAGCCCGGCTGAGACAGCTTCCCGGGGCACATACACAGAGACACAATTTTCGAGATTATCGCAGCCGCACCAGAGTACTTCACAAGGCCATTAACATGTTAAGACCATTTACATGTTAACAAGGCTTTGTTTTTCCCCCCACCCCTTCATCTCCACTAGGGGCATGGCGAAAGGTGACAATCCTTTCTTTGGCACTGGTAACCCGCGCCTACTGTCCTGCTGCGTGGATATTTCTTTTTCTATGCAGTGCAGGAGAAAATAAGGGGCATATCAATAAGAGCTTTATCTCTGCTTTTTTGGCTTTAAAAGCCAAAAAAGCAGAGATAAAACTAGCACCCTATCAACAACAGGGTGCTAACACGCAAATTTGCATGTTAGCACCCTTTTACTCTACGCTCCCCCTTGCATCTCTAATGAGATGCAAAGGGGGCGTTCCAGAGCAAAATAATAGGAGAAATGACGCTAAGCGACATTTCTCCTATTATCAAGAATGTCGCTAACCCTGTTAGAGACAAAAAAAGCAGCGCTAACCGCGGTTAACGCTGCTTTTTTACGTCTGGTATTTTTCTGACTTAGCCATGATATCCTATGGAAGGAGGATATCATGGCTAAGTTTGTCTGTCCCTATCAACAAGGTAACGTGAGATTATCGCTGGGTTTCCAGCGATAATCTCACGTTAGCCTGTTAGCATTAGGATTTTTATCGCTATTGAGATAAGCGTTGCTAATAGCACGCTATCTCAGCGATAAAAATTCATGCTAGCCGGCGATAATTATCCTCACGCTAAGAGCGCTGAACGATAATTATCGCCGGGTGTTGTTGATATGCCCCCAGGTTTGTTCATTCCTATTCACCTTTCCTGACCCCTGCAGCTGCTTATCACACCAGGATGTGACACAAAGTTTGACTAATGGAGTAGGTAAGAGAATGTGTTACTATTTGTTTTTCTTTTTAAAATTTGCACAGGCCCAGCAGGACACATACTTCGTGTGTGCTTCATTTAAACAGTTTTTTGTCATTATCATGGCCGATGCATGATAACAATAAGACAATAAAAAATGCCCAGATAACGCTGGTGATTAATGATCCTGCTGGAGAGCAATCCTTTTGGCTGTTGGTAGTTTTTAAATGCTGATGAACTGGTTTTTTTATGTGGAAGCTCAGTGGGTTACTGCCTTTGTCACAGAGTTCCTTGTGTTACTTGTAGTTCAGAAGTTACAATCCTAACATAGGACAGAGACCAATGAACTGTCATTAAAGAGCTGCAGACAAACATGAATGGTATAGTTAGAACTTCGCTTTTTTTGTTTTGTGATATAGTTAAAACTTCCTCAGTCTTTCATTATTCTAATGTTGCAAAAAATTAGCATGTTTTGACAGATATACATTTTTATCAGTAAAGCCAAACCCTAACCACTGGAGTACTCTTTAAATCCGGAGTTTGTGCTTCTCCAGACCAAACCCTCTTAAAATACACCTTCTAATCCTCTTTGGTGTATGTGACATTTCCTGTTGACTGATTTACATACTTGTATGATTCGTTGTCTCTGTATAATGCGTGGTGGTGTAAAGTACTGACACACACTTGACTAATATGAGTAGCAGTATACAACAAATGAAATGCATATGAGAGAGGGGCTATGTAAAGATAAGGGGCACTGTTGGAGGGTGGCAGTGAGGGAATCCGAGGAAGAGGTCATGGGGTGGAGGGGGGAGCTAGGGAGAGATGAGAGGCGAGGGTGGTAGTGAGGGAGTCTGAGGAGGAGGTCATGAGGGGGAGGGGCTACAGAGAGATGAGGTGCACTGGTGGAGGGTGGCAGTAAGGGAATCCGAGGAGGAGGTCAGGAGGGGGAGGGGCTATGGAGAGATGAGAGGCACTTGTGGGGTGTGGCAGTGAGGGAATCAGAGGAGGAGGTCAATAGGGGGGCCATGAAGGGATGTGGGGCACTGATGGAAGCTGGTAGTAAAGGTATTTACGGAGAAAGAGGTTATTGGTGCGGCGCCAAAAAAGAATTTTGCATCAGTGCTAAAGTCGGCCCTGTCATGGACTTTCTGTTTTTGTTTATTTAATTAGCAGTCGAGTCGTAAGGGCTACTGTGGAACATACTTTAAAGTGTGTGCTAATTACATTTACTGCTATAGTCAATGTTTTAAGTTTGAAGGTGATTTTACTAATGTTTTTACTGGGAAAAATGAAAGTGGAGCCCGATGGTGCCTGATATAGGGCTGGGGCCCAAGGTCAGCTGTGAGATAAGGTGCACCGTAGAGGAGTAGTGGATAATCAAGCCTGTAAGGGAGTGCGTTGCAGAGTCTCGGGTCAGGTGGAGGTAGTAATGAAGAGGGATTCTCCCTGAAGGCTCGCACAGAGGGAGCCCGAGAAGTGCCTGATACTCCCACCTCAGAAACCTACTCTTCCCATCAAAGGAACATTACATGGAAAAAACACTTTTTGAGAGTGATAATATTTAGAAAGAGATTTGGAAAAGAGTGCGTTTTACTGACTGTAAGACTAAGAAGAGATTTAAGAGGGCCCGGAAGCATATATATATATATATATATATATATATATGCGACAATTCGAGCCCGCAGTGGCCCACCCAAATGCACCCTTGGCCCACCCAAATAAAAATTCCTGGCGTGAGCAGCGTTCTGAATGAGCTCCAATCTCGCCCTAGAGAGGCCAAAGAGTGAATGTGGCTCCATTTGCTCCAGTTATCGAGCTCCCGGTAAAATAAGTGGGGGACGCCGTCCACCCGCGTGGTATCCCGACTCGAGCCCTGTCTCAAACCCATGCAGTTTGGGGACATTCAAATGGGCGCTGCAACTCTGCCAAAGGCTACTTCACGTCTCGGTTCATTACAAGCTCCTCGGAAGCAGAGCAGCATCTGCCCTGCACTGGAGGAAAACATAACCTGCGCCTGCCGTGCCGTGGATCTGGGTACCGGTACTGTCTCTGTCTACAGAGAAGTGCCGGTACTGATGGGGAAAAAAATCGGAAGTGCCGGTACGGTACTTAGTACCGGTAAGTTCCGGTCCATTTAAAGCACTGGTTGTGGTGACCAGAGCTCTCTCTACAGGACTCCACTGGCTCCTAGTCAGAGCCTCTGGCACTGCAGTGTAGTGTCTGGTAGACTTTATTTGGGGATCCCCCCTCTTGGGGTGAGAGGTGGGGGGTCCCCAGGCCCAGAGCCGGAGGTACATGTTTAGGGGGGCCTGGCCCCATAGAATAACTACAGAAGGGTTTCAGTTTTCCATGTTTGACATTGGTTTTGTTCCCCACAGTATCTTTGTTAATTAAAGGCACAATATGGTGAGATTTAAAAGAATGCAGTATATTTTGCAGTTTTTCTAAAGTGTTACTATTTTCTACATTTAACACGAATATTGATAATGAATAGGAAATGGTACCTTTTAAAGTACAGTGACAAGGAAGACTAGGAAATGTTCATGAAATCTGTGTTAAATAGAATTTTCCACGGACTTATATCCAGTATAATTGCAGGAAACTAAATAGTGCATAAATGCAATCATGATGGGCCTGTGTACCCTCCCTTAAGACTCCTTGGGGGAAAAGTGTGGCAAATCAAGCATGTCTAAGTACATTTTCTAAAAACCATTAACAATCATTGAGTGGGTTTTTAAGGCCGTTCTAAACCATCTTCACCAAGAGAGACCTCAATGGAACAGCCAGTAGGAGAGATAGACAACGTCAGCATAGGATGTTGGGGGAGCATGGGCATAGCTGAGGAAGTGCGTGTGATAAAAAGCCCCTCTACTACTTGAATGGCAGGAACTTGCCAGGCAGCTGCCCAGTCATCGTTTCAGAGCCGTGTGCCCAGGACTTAATTTGTGCAGTTGGGTTCAGGTTGCAGGCACCGGCACTTATCTTTTGGGACACAAACTTATTTTTCACCATCATTTTCTGATCCAGACCAAAAGCAAGACTGGCTGAAAAGAAAGAAAGAAGAAGTAATAGAAATATTGGAAAATTATGACAAAGACCGAACACAGGACAAAAAGATCTTGCAAGAGTAAGAAAAAGAGGCTGGAAGTGTAGGGTGGTGGAAGAGAGAGGCATGCGGTGGAATCAAGACTTGACAGGCTTAGTATCCAATAACCTCCACATGCAGCAGGTCTGGCCTGATTGAAGCCCCACTGGACTATGGCAGTAGAACGCATGTCTCTTCACTATTTCTAGAAACCTAAGTACTCAATTTACCAGACAGAGAATGGGGTTATTTTAGGCAGCACTGGGGGTCATCTCTGACAGGCTGTCATATTATCTCAAAAAAGGTTAGGACGTATTGCTGATGATCAACACTTGCCAACTTTATGCCTTCTTGGTGCTGTTAAAGAATGCTGTATACATGTGATCACAGACTTGATTAAATGTCTATAGTCTGAGTGTTTGTGGTCTCTGGCATGTCTCCATATATTTGTATCCATGCATTAGTGCATCTCTGTCAGTGAACTTGTGTACGTTTTAGTACCTGTGTCAGTGCCTCTGTGTCCGTGTAGCTCTATTTCCCAACTGTGAGTGCTTGTGTCAATATTTGGGGGCAGATTTACAAGAATGTGGTGCGTCACTTTCCCTGCGCCACCCTTAGAAACCCTTGCGCCACCATAGATGCGCCGTATTGACAATACGGCGCACTATGGTGCAAGGATTGAAAGATGCGTCAGAAATTCTGACGTATCTGTTGGCGTAAAAGTCACGCATTGCTGGAGTCGTGTCGCAAGCACGACGCAACTCCAGCAATGCGTGTTGAGGCCTATTTCCACTACACTGCGTCACTACTTACGCCTGCTTGAAGCAGGCGTAAGGTTTTGACGCAGTGGCGTCCTAAAATTGGCGCAGTGAAATCTTGTAGATTTTACTGAGTCACTTTTACGAGGCCTTTCTGCGTGGTAACGCCCACCCTGCATACATTATACATGACGCAGGTATAATGTGACGCAGGGCTTTAGAACGTGATGCAGCTCCCTAGATGCGTCACGTTGTAAATAGGCCGCATTGTTTGCGCCGCTGTTGCGTCAAAAAAGTGACAACTGCAGCGCAAAAGTCACGCAAGGGGCTTGTAAATCTGCCCCTTGGATTTTAGTGTAAGTTTGTCTTTCATTATCTCCGTATCGGTGTCCAAATGTCAAAATTCCCAGTCCAGTGGTGGTTCCCCCATGTGTCCCTTTGATTGCCTTTGATCCCTGCATCAGTTTTCCAGCGGTAATATCCCCATCATTTTCCAAGTGTCACATTTCCAGTGTCAGTGCCGCACAATATCTGCGGCTGTGTCTCAGTGGCAGTGATGGACTGCTCTATTGCTGTGAAAGTGTTCCATTGTCAGCATTATCCCTTTGTTTCTATGTCAATACATTCCTCGCAGTGTGCTTGTGTTGGTGCTCCAGTGTCGAGGTCCATGCGAGTTTCCCTGTGTTAGTGCTTGAGTGCCAATGACCAAGTGTCACTACGTCCATGCTTGTTTCTCATGCCCTCTTTGCATGTAGCATCTATGACCCAGTATCCCAATGCTGGCACCCTTGTGTACTTACCTCAGCATTAGAGTTTGTGGATTTATTAGTGTTCCTGGGTAAGTGGTCCCATGTCACTGTTACTGCATACGTGTCCCTTTATTTCTCTCCCATCATGAGTGTGCCAGTATCAATGTCAATGTACCTATTTCCCCATCTACCCATGTCCCAGTGGCAGTGCCCTCACACCAGTGTCCCAGCGTCATTGTCTCCCGGTCAGTGTTTCTGTGTCATTGTCCATGTGCCCATGTCAGTATCTTAATTCCAATGTAACTTGTTAGTTTCAGTGCCTTGGTGTCAGTGTTCCCTTTTCCTAGTGTCTGTCTCTGTACGCAAACAGTGTTTCTGGGCAGTAACCCCTTAGCAGTGTTGCATTGCCCAATGTCCAGGTCATTGTCACAGTGTACATTTCAGTGTCTGTGACCCTATGTATGTGTCCCCATCATAGTTCCCTCTAACCTACGCGCTCAAGCGGTCGCGCCCAATGTTTTTTCCTCCGCGCATTGAGTGTGATGCAGCGCGCACCTTCCCGAACTCTGGCTGCCATGAAATGCTTTGGTGAAGGGTCTGAAGTGACTCCTCCTTTCTATTTGCTGAGCAGTGAGGAAGGCGCGCGTTGTCAATCCGATATGATGTGTTCTGCTGATACGCCAGGTTTTAGAGCCCGGGGACTAAGGTGATGTATATCCATTCCACAGCTAGCCAGCAGTTCTTCTGTGCATGGGGACCGGGCCTGGAGGTGTCTGCTATCCAGTCACTGTGCATAAAAGAAGTGTCTTAGAGCGGCTTGTGTTTGTAGGAAGCTATCAGTGATGATGCTGCCGCACAGATCATGAGCTGTGAAATGCCGCTTTCGGGACGGTGCTTCTTTTTATTTCGAGAGACCATTGAGAGGAATGTGAACACCTGCAGTGGAGCTCGGCCCTAACTCAGCAGTTGAGGGCGAGCGGATCCAAGGCCTGGATAGCAGACGGGCAAGTTTAGTATTCATTGCTTAATGAGTCTGTCTCCTTTTTTTGCAGTTTTATATATAGAGAACCCGACCAAAGGTATCGGTGTGCTTTACACGAGGATCAGTTACAATACAAAAGGTCATTTATTGTGGGCACGGAGAGATTATGGGGCATATTAACAAGGAACAGGGAAAATTAACGCTAAGCGCGCTTAGCGTTAATTTTTTTAACGCCCGCTATCGCTGGATAATATCGCCTGGGTATCGCGTTATTAACAACGCTAACTGCCTAGGCGATAAAAAATCCAGCGATAGCGGCATAATGGGAGGTTATCGCTGGTAATGCAGCGATAAAACTACAAGGATAGGGATATCCTTGTTGATAGCCCATGGTGGGCTTAGCCATGTAATCCACCTCCCATTGGATTACATGGCTAAGTCTGAAAATTAGCAGACGTAAAAAAGCAGCGTTAACCGTGGTTAGCGCTGCTTTTTTTTGTCTCTAACAGGGTTAGCGTGAAGCTTGATAATAGGAGAAATGTCGCTTAGCGACATTTCTCCTATTATTTTGCTCTGGAACGCCCACTCTGCATCTCATTAGAGATGCAAAGGGAAGCGTAGTGAAAAAGGTTGCTAACATGTGATTTTGCATGTTCGCACCCTGTTGTTGATAGGGCGATATTTTTTATCTCCGCTTCTTTGACGTTTAAAACCTAAAAACAGAGATAAAGCCGCTTTAGCGTCCGTTTTCGGAGGAAAAGCGGCGATAATGTTATCGCTTAATCAGCAAGGTCACGCTAACATGTGATTCCTTGCGTTAGCTCCCTTTCCCATTATGCCCACCTCTGCATCTCTAATGAGATGCAAAGTGGGCGTTCCGTCCCAAAATAACTGGAGAAATGTCGCTAACCGACATTTCTCCAATTATCAAGGGAATCGCTAACAGGCATAGCGATAAGAAAAGTAGCGCTAACCACAGTTAACGCTGCTTTCCTTACGCCTGCTTTCACCCTGACTTAGCCATTATATCCAATGTAAGGTGGATATAATGGCTAAGTATGCCCTGTCTTATCAGCAAGCTAACGCCAAAATGTGTGAGATTATCCGTGGATTTCCAGCGATAATCTCACTTTTGGCTGTCAGCACGAGGAATTTTATCGCTTTTGAGATAAGTGTTGCTGATAGCACGCTATCTCAGCGATAAAATTCCACGATAGCCGGCGATAATGATCCTAGCACTAAGTGCGCTTAGCGATAATTATCGCCGGCCCTTGCTGATATGCCCACAAGTTTTCTGCCCAGAATCACAAGATGTTGAACAAATGCTGAGACTCCGAATTACATTGAGCGCGCTGCATCGCCGATGGCGTTGCAGCGCGCGCAATGTAATTTGTTTTATTTATTTATTTAGTTACTTATCTCCGCGCGGCCGTATGCCGTAGTTTACTACCCCACACCCTGCCCCTCCTCACCGCCCGCACCACTCCCTCGAGGAGCCGCTACTGCTAATGATGCGCTCCCCGGTCAGTGTCCCTTTGTTAGTCTATCATGTCACAGTCTCATATTATGTCCCACTGTTTAGTGTCAATATCCTTGTGCCCTGGCATCCCTGTGTCAGTGTTCCAGAATCAGTGTTTGTGTCCCATGTCCGCGTCCCGATGTTACTGTTCCCTGTAAGTATTGATGGTCCTGTTTCCGTACCCCTGTTCCAGTGCCCTAGCGTCAGTGTTGATTTGCCTGTCTCATTATCTTACTAACAATTCCCATTTGCTAGTGTCCTTGTGCCAGTGTCCCTCTCTTGTTTAAGTGCAAGTGCCTATTTGTCACGGTGGTCACATCAATGCCCCCATGTCATTATTGGTTTCCTTTGGCAGTGCGCTAGGGACAGTGTTGGTGGCCCATTGTAAATGCCCCTGAGTCATTCTTAGTTTCCTAGTTTCGGTGTCGGCCCCATTGGGTCACTGTGCTAGCCTTAGTGCCTCACATAACGCATTGTTTGCTTATAAACTACTTATCCCATCCTACGTTGACTTCAAAGCGCCAAGTGGAGAGAAGAGTCACAACAAGCTTGGGATACAGATGCACGAGTTATTTGGCGATATAAAAAGTGGTTATGGGATGATAAAGTGTATTGGGAAGGATATATTGAAAAAAACAAGATGCTAATAAGCATTTTATGAAGATGACCCTTTTAAAAACAAGGAAAACTGAAAAGGTAAACAAGCATTTCATTGATAAGCGTCTTAAAGTGATAGATGAAGCAATATGATTATCTCCACATCAGGCTAATTTTTCTAAATGCATATGGGGTAGCAGTTTCAATGATCATTTGAAAATTAAAGAAACAGTTTGAGATTTGTTTCACAATGCATTGGAGCAGTGCTTAATTTGTAATAAATAAATAAGTACAAGGGCCCTTTTTATTTTCGTAAGACGTTACTCACTTTCTTCTTGAGCGTATCCCACTTCTACCAATGTTGCCGCCCAATTCCAATACTGCGTGGACAACGCTCAAAAATAGGACTGTAGCAAGAGCGCCTGCATTCTTCAAGTGGGTCAAATAGTGCATTTTGCAGTCCTAGACCAGTGTTCAATTACATTTGCTAGAAAGTCAATTCATCTGAAATGGCACTCATACAAGAATCCCGTGCTTTGATGGCCAGTTATTGTTGGGCCGGGAGAGCAACTGTTTTTACACCACTGCTGATTCAACCATGGCGTGTATTTTTATCGAGGGCGGACTGGACTTATCAGTATTAAAAATACCTCAGCCACCCTTTGACGTAAGACCGCTCCCCTCCCAGAGCTACAGTAACAATACAGCAAAATGTTCTCTTTTTTCATGTTTGAAAACTTTAATAAAAAGTTACTTAAAAAAGTAAAGCCTTAGCCACTGTGTGTGGTGCAAGACATGCACAAAAGTGATTATTCTCAATGACCTGTTGGGGCCGCGGGTCAAGATTGGTACACACCTACTTACTAATTACTCCTTTCTGACAGTACAGGTTCACTGAAAATTGAGGTATGGTATATAAACAATAACAATGCCCAGTTTTCATTGAAGCAATAATAACTTATTCTACATAGAAGAACTTTCTAGACCTCCATCAGTTATGGGGAGAGACAAAGTGCAGCTGAAAATATAACTGTGCATGCTGTGTGTGTGTGCCTGTAGCGTGTTTTCCGTATGTATTGATTGTTGTTTTGTGACATGTGTATGATATATGCTTAGTAGGCAAGGCTTATATGTGCTGTAATCAGGATGACTCATTTTTGTTTCTATGGCCTATCTTTTTGCTTAATATGTAGTGTGCTTAGTGTTGTGCTATATGTTGAAGTCTGCGTGTGCTGCATGTATGACTGCGTATGTAAAAGCTGGTTGATGGGATTTGTTGTAAACCCTTCAACAGTAGCTGGTCCAGCAGGTATATTAGTGTGTTTCTTATAAGTTCAGTCTCTCATGAGGTTGATCAGCTGGATGTGAAGCTTGCAGTGCTTACTGTTTGTATTGGATGTGAAGCTTGCAGTGCTTGCTGTTTGTATTGGATTGGATGTGAAGCTTGCAGTGCTTGCTGTTTGTATTGCCCATAGAGCCATGAATGGCAAAGGACCGGCCTTAATGATAAAGCTTGTCACCCCATATGTCCCGAGTAGATCACTAAGATCCTCTGAAGAACTACTCATGAAAAGTATGAGAATAAAGAGATCCAGGTGGGGAGGTAGATCCTTCTCACATCTGGCTCCTAGGCTTTGGATCTCCCTGCCTAAATAAATGCGTCAGCTCACTGATGAACTGGCTTTCAGGAAAAAAAGTAAAACTTGGCTCTTCCCATAACAACTTATGTACCCTGACTGCATCTTCTCCTCAGCGCTGGGAAGCCTCCGGGCAGCCATGCGCTCGATAAATCCTTAAACAAAACAGAAACATCAAATAAAAGCCAGCTTCCAAATATTTTCTTCCCAAGTCACTCTCATCTTAGCCTACTGCCAGTATTATGCAATATGCAATGTACAATTGCACAATGTACTGCACCTTACAGATGATCAAATAGGTTTGAAAATAAGTACCAATACATTGTAGACTAAAATGTTTTCTGAATCTGCAGAATTCCATATTCATGCACTGTTGGTTTAACCTACAGCTGTTCTTTGTTTGTTGTAGTAGCTTTTCTATTTCTGTTTTCCTTTGCATTCTGGTATTTGTAGTCCCGAATATGTAATAATCATCAATCTACTAGGAACAGGATTCAATGTAAAGAACAAATTGATAGGTTACTTGTATTTCATAGGTTGGTTTGAGTGCTCCGATTTGTTTTTAACACAGGCTTTAAATCCAAATGTAAATGCAACCTTGCAAATACCGATCCAGACAGGAAGCTGCCACCATTTAAAGATTGTCCTGGACAACTCTTCCTGCTTCAAGAGTTGTCAGGCTAAAAGGGGAGGGGTGCTTGGGTGGTACCACTCTCACTTCTCTCATTCATGAAATAAAATGCGTACATGTCACTCACAATTAGCTGCGGTGTAGTGGTGGTTAGACACTGGGAGATTCTGGGCATCAACGGACAAAGGTACAGAATTTGACAGTGCCATTAGTTCTGCTTAGCGCTGGTACGAGGCCATTATTTGTATTTCCTGCAGTTGACATTGCTGTACCTCCCCCTTACAATGCAAGCGGTGGCCTTGCATGTCTCTATCCACTAGTTGGGGGACCGGACACTGCTCAACATGACCTAACACAACAACAACAGGGTGAGTAACGACCAGGGACTGGGGAGACGGGGGGAGATGGGCACAATGGCACACATGCACAATTCAGTATAGCACAGTGCACACCCTCAATGACTCTGGATAATGTCCCTGATTCCCTTGGCACACTGCAGCACATCTAGAAACAGAAAGTAGGCCCCCGTCGACTATATGCCCAGAGGGGGGCCCTTCCCACACATCGCCAATCTCACAACCAACCCATGCACATGTGCCAAACCTAGCAAAGCGGCGTGTCTGTGAGCCACACTGACAATGCAAGTGACACTGAATGATGAATAGAATGGTTGCAGTCAATATATCATGACATGTTGCACGCCACAACACTGAGGTGGCTGAGTGCAGACCACATCTGTAAAGGAGCAGGTCACACTCTGACACATCCACATGCACAAACAACCCCTGACGTCAACAACACATATGCAGACAAACCATGCCCAAGAGTCCCAACTCCCCCCAAGAGCCCAATTTACCCAATTGTGCAACATCTCAGCACTGTATAAGCACAGAAGTCAAAGCCACACTGCCTGAAAGGGATAAGGGCCAGCAAAATCAGAGCTTCAGGGGCGACTCTCCCAAAATGCAGCACACACACATAACATGCAGAGCACATCAACATTGACAACAATGTGCTACAAACTGAAAAACGTTCACAACAGAACAGAGGACACAACTGCTGCCGCTTGTGTGTAGAAACTGGCCAATCACATTTGGCTTAGCAGGTAAATGTGAGATGATAATGTACAAGTACAATCACACATCCGTGATGTTGTCTAAATGTCCACTGTCCCGCATCAAATAGGCAGCTCTCCCAAACAGTCACAATGTACATTGTCATACAGTCTGTATGTAAACTTGCACAATGCGTCAACATACATGTGAACACAATGTTAAACTGCATCTCCTCTTCACATTGTAGAGGGAAATGTAACACCTCCTGCAGAGCAGACGAACATCTCTACACTGATGACGAAGAGGACCTCCACACCATCGACCCGGCACCCTCCAACAGCTCATGGACAGCCTCGGCACCCAACCTCCAGGAGCAGGGCAGCCCAGCTGCATCGAGGACATCCCACCCCCTGCACAGACCACACAGCAGGAAGCACCCACCACCACGCCTGTCTCACAGAACCCCTACGAACAACATATGGCCGTCCAACACCGTGTGTTAAAGGTCCAAAAGGAGATGGCTGATCAGGTACGGGTGTTGTTTGACCTCATGGCAGCCAAACGAGATGCCATACGTGGGTGTCTAAGTCCAGTCAGGGACCACACACAGTCCCTAACGGATACCCACAGTCCGCTCCATGCTCTCCAATGATCGATGACTGGCATCGCTGGAGTCCTGACTCTGAGACAAGAACAACTGTCTAGTCGGAGTGGCTCCAGCGATGTCAGCCAGGAGTTGGGAGACATGTGGAGGAAAGAATGGCTGCCACGGCTGCACACCAGCGAGATGTAGCTGGGATCTTCCATGCACTGCAGATCCTCATCATGGCCTTGCTGCCATAAGGCGTGGCACAGATGAATGCTGCTGCTACTACTCCATCCGCCTCCGCCCCCTGATGTGTCAGTGTCTCACAGTGAGGCAGACAATCCACCTCCGGCCCCTGATGTGTCAGTGACACACAGTGCTGCAGACAATCCACCTCCGGCAACTGATGTGTCACTGCCACACAGTGCTGCAGACAAAACACCACAACCCACATGTGAGGCACATGAAACATCAGAGGACGAAATGCGGAGGATTCTGCCTTAGTGGTAAGAAGGAAGCGGTAGCATTCTTCTCCGCCATATGGCCTGTTTCTGCTTGGTTCTGCCCTCTGCATCATCACCTTCCACGTTCTCCCGATACACTCTGCGACACTCACCTTGCACCTCGACATGGACTGCCATATTCTGTTTGGTTACCAAGGACACAGTAATCAGACTGCGAACTGAACTCTTCCTCTTCCGATGAGCTTCTCAATTCCTAAAGGACTCTCCCTGGCCCTCCACGGGCATTAATGTATTTATTTATTTTTTCAGTGTTTTGTATAGTGCGAACTTGACCCCGTAGGGTATCAGAGCGCTTCACAGTTCAGGATATGGTAACTTTTCCGGTACAAAGTTCTATATAGCATTTAACATATTCCAGTCCAGTTCAAAGTTGACACATCAATTTCTTTTGATAACTGTTATAGTACGTTTGCAGGCTGTAAGACTAGAGGTGCCATGTCCTCAAGCGAAGCAAGACCCTGTAATGGACAAACGACATTAGCTCTTAAAATAACAAATTAAAAAACTCTTGTGTCCTTGAGTGAGAGTATTTGGGTGAGCCATGTGTGGATGCTCTGTAATGTTTACGGTAGGAATTTACTCATTGAGAAGATCTTGGTTTCTTTCTTGAATCTTGCGTGGTTGGGTAGCCTTCTGATTGAATTGAATTGAGTTAAATTTATAAAGCGCAGCATATACCCGAAGGCGTCTTGGAGGTAGCGAGTTTCATATTCTCGATGCGGCATCTGAGAACGCTCTATTGTAAGTTTTTTTTGTTGCACAAAATCGGTGGTTTCAGCACTAGGTCTCTTGCTCTCCTTGATTGTCTGTTTCCCCCAGAAATCACCAATTTCTGCGCTAGGTATCTTGGTGACTTGAAGTGTAGAACTTTGTGTGTTATGCACGCCAGTTTGAGCTGAATTCTGGCTTCAAAAGGTAGCCAGTTCAGGGCTTTCAGGTGAGGAGAGATGTGGTCGAATTTTTTAGACCCTGTTATGAGCCTTGTTGCTGCGGTGAGGCAAGCTTTTAGAGGTGCTGTTGCAATTTTGGGGAGCCCAGAAAGTGTTGTGCATCTGTATTCGATCCTCGAGATTACTAATGCTTTAACTGCCATTTTTAGGTCTGTCGTTTCAATGAAAGGTTTCAATTTCTTAATGTAGCACAGGTGAAATCTTGCACTTTTAGCCAGCGTGTTAATGTGTGACTGCATGTTTAGGCTTTGGTCAAGCGTTATTCCTAGAGATTTGGTTTAATCTACAGTGATCTGGGTGCAATTGAGTGCAGTGATCAAATTGGTCCATTCTTTTATAATGGGCGAGCTTTTGGTGGGGGAATTTAGGAGGAATTCTGTTTATTTTAGCGTTTAGTTTAAGCTGATTGCTTGTCGCCCATAGAGCCTTGTTCATTGTTCTGATCTTCTCTAAGGAGGAGAGCTTAATGTAAATCTGAGTGTCATCGGTGTACATGTGGAAAAGGATGTTGGCACAGTGGAGTATGTCTGTTAGTGTTTCCACATATAAGATGAATAGTGACGGGGAGAGGGTTGGTCCTTGTGCAACCCCTATCTGGATGGGGATGATGTTGACAGGTTCTTATTCACCAGAAATCTTTGAGATCTGTTCTTCAAGTATGACTTGAACCATTCAAGAACGTTCCCGAAAAAACCCATCCTGTTCTCCAGACGTTCTAGCAAAATTGTTTGGTCTAGGGCAAGTAATGCGTTGTCTACTATGTGCAGAATTGCCGTTTCCGCACAATGGTTTGATCTAAATCCTGATTGGCAATTGTCTAGTCGTTGGAATTTAGATATGTGCTGACTTAGTTTTTGCTGAACACATTTTTCAATCACTTTAGCTAAGAGGGGAATGCTGGATACTGGCCGAAAGTTGCTAGCTTCAGCGGGATTCTCTGTCAGTTTTTTAGCTCTCGCCGAGTGATGCAGCGCCATGCGCTGCTTGCGTAAGCGAGATCTATTGTTGCCAACTTGCTTAGCGATCCGGGATAGGATGGGTGCTCACGCTTTAGAAGACATGAGCTGTGAACGCGTACGGCGGCGTTAGCTGAAGTTGCAGGACAGGCCATGTGCACGCGTATTATTGATGCCGCGTTAACATGCCTCCTGCTTGGCGCGTATACGCCTCTTGCTTTGTTGCTGTAATTTGTGCACACGTTTAAAAGACAGACAGGACAGGAGATGTGCTCACGTATTAGTGGCGCCATGTGAATACGCTTTTTGTTGTTTTGTTGCTCAATGCCTCACATAACATTTATATCTGCACCCGTTAGCTTTTTTGTGGTTTCGCATGTCTTTTGCATTTGGTTAACACGCGTCATGCATTGTGCTTAAATAGCAAACATTTAAAATATTGTTTTTTGGCTTCATTAATGTGGTCTTTGCTGCTGCCTTTTTGCTATACTTTAAATATTAGCACTTGTGTGTGCGTACCGGCTGTGGCGCATGCATTAAAAGAATATTGGGAGATGTGCACGCCTATTAGTGGCGTCGTGTGAAAATGCTTTTTTGGCTTACTTGCTCAATGCAGCATAGAAGATTTATATATGCACGCGCGTATTAGTGGCATCGTGTGAATATGCTTTTCGCTACCTTGCTCAGTGCAGCATAAAACATTCAAATTTGTATTCGTATTAGTGTTGTCTTCTGCCGTCTTCTAAATACGCTTTTTGCTTCCTTGATCAGCTAATTACTTATATATGCTTATCTATACTTGCTTTTATCACTGTAGCATCACGCCGTAGCAGCAGTTTAACAACATTCTATGCTGTGTACAGCTTATACACACACTGCTCTTTTATACAATGGATTTTCATATAACTCTAAAAAACTTTATTTACTGAAGATAGTTTGGGGAAACTTACTATTTACTATACTTTCACAAACATCTTACTGCTGCACTACCTTCCGCAACGCACAAAATATCTTAATATGCACTACCATGCCATAACGCACATGCACAGCGTCATCAGCAACAGTCCAATAACAGGAAATATGTACGCAAACGTCTACCACATAATAGCCGTCTATTTCTATTTGCGGACCACGCGCATACTATCGTGAATCCTTCTATATCACACACACACAATACATACATATTTCTATAATACAGTACATATAAAAATTTAAGTTGCGCGCAATACATTCCATGTATCACCAAAATATGCATCCTAAATCATTTCATTTTATATTGCGTTAACTTATACTAAGGCTTATTAAAAAGTTTTTACTACCACCCATTCACCCACCTTGTCATTCTCCCACACACGTCATTACCTCACAACACTTGCATTCCCAACAGCTCGTAATACAACTCACAAGCACGTTTAAAACTGCAACACACATCCGTTTTTTACGTTTAGTCCTTCAAACCAAAACTTTACACTTACCCGCACTACATAAAATACCTTTTTTGTATACAATGTTTAACATACTTTCTTTACTTATTATCCAGCAGTACTTGTGTAACATAACACATGCCTTTTGTTTCCCTTTCTATTTCTTACTGTATGCACAATACTCCTTTTGTGCACACAATACTTTTCAATAAAGTTTTGAGCGTATTACAATTAGCAAGTAAAAAATACAGCGATCATATATGTGCTGCTTTACACGGTTTCTTACAATAAAGCGTATATTTTTTGTTTTGCTTCCTATTTGTTACTCTATGCACAATACTCCTTTTGAGCACACAATACTTTTCAATAAAGGTTTGCACGTGTATGTGCTGCTTTACAAGTTTTCATTAAAAGCAAGGTAATTTCCAGGTCAAACGTTCACTTCGCGAACGCCCTTAGCTGCAATTTGCTAATCCCCCCTCCCTATATACTTACTACTAATACTATCCATGTAATTGCGTAGCAACACTTACAGCAACATTTTAAACAAATACTGCATTTCTAAATAGCATGCGCTAGCAACAACAAGATGCATTTTATTCACAGTGTATTTCCTTCATACAAACAATATACACCTATTATTTGAGACCTCTTTTCTATTTCTTACTTGTTTCTTTTTCTGTACAAGCCGCGCCTAACATCACTTAACACAACAATGCAATACATCTTATTTATGTTACTTTTTTTACAATACGAATATTAGCCATTTTAAACTAACATATCCTTACCTCACTTGCCTTTTCTCCCTCCACATTACTTAATTCCTAACCATTATTTACTACTCTCCTCCTTCCTGCTCAATTAACTTTTCTCTGCCTATTCCACTTAGTAGCAGCACTTCAAACATTTCTTAGCATATAGTGCATTTACAAATACAATATGCTACGTTCAATAAAATGCAATTTATTTACAATATGTTTCCTCCGTATAAAGCAACCTTAACTTATTATTTATTGCCTGCCTCCCCCCAAATTAACCACTTTCACTCTACACGTTGCCGCCCAACAACACACTCTAAAGTTACTACTCATACATAACATAATTACATATGTGCATACCCCTTAAATCTTTAATTATAACAAACTACATAACGTCACGCGCTATATTATTTAACAACCCTTTCCTAACTAAAAAACAAATACTGAATAAATATTGTTCGGGGAAACTTACAGTTTATTCTGCAATCTCCGCACTACCGGTCCCCAATACATACCCCACCAGCTGCCCCGTGCTTTTCCCCAATCTTCTCTCTCATTTACCCACCGCACTTTGGTCCACCTCCTCATACCCTCCTCACCTCACTCTGTAGCCGCCGCAGCTCTTTTCATAACAAAATTCTCTTGCTTTCACAAACGTCTCATGTAAAACTGCTAGACTATATCCACCGCACACACAATATCTAATATGCACTAACACATAACCTGGCAGCTGCCCGTGCCTTTCCCCAACGTTTTCTCTTGTTTACCTACCGCACTTCAGTCCACCTCCTCATACCCTCCTCACCTCACTCTGTAGCCGCCGCACCTTTTCCCGTATCAAAATTCCCTTGCTTTCACAAACGTCTCGCCCAAAACTGCTTAACTAGGTCCACCGCGCATTAAATACCTAATACGCACTACCACATAACCCGCCAGCTGCTACTCGCCTTTCCCCAACATTTTCTCTTCTTTACTCATCGCACTTCAGTCCACCTACTCATACCCTCCTCACCTCACTCTGTAGCCGCCGCACGTTTTCTCCTAACAAAATTCCCCTGCTTTTACAAACGTCTCGCCCAAAACTTCGGGACTACATACACCGTGCACAAAATATATAATATACACTAAAACATAACCCCCCAGCTACCCCTCACCTTTCCCAACCTTCTCTCTCCTTTACCTACCGCACTTCACTCCACTTCCTCATACCCTCCTCACCTCACACTGTAGCTGGCGCACCTTTTCTTGTGACAAAATTGCCCTGCTTTTACAAATGTCTTGCCTAAAACTGCTACACTACATCCACCACGCACTAAATACCTAATCTACACTAACACATACCCCGCCAGAAGCCCCGCACCTTCCCCCAACCTTCTATTTCTTTTCCTACCGCACTTCAGTCCACCTCCTCATACCCTCCTCACATCACTCTGTAGCCGCCGCACCTCCTCTCTCGACAAAATGTCTTTCCTTTCACACACGTCTTGCCTAAAACTGCTGGACTGCGTGCACTGCGCAAAAAATATCTAATACTCACTAAAGCGCCATTATGCACGCGCACAACGTCGTCAGCAACTCTTCCGCAGCAGGAAATATGCGCGTGAACGTCTACCACGTTTCTATTTCTGGAGCACGCACACACTATCGTTAATCCCACTACATCATGCTAAAAATATACACGCATATTGCAATACCCGTATTACAGCTAAAATAATGTACAAATATAAAACTTTCGCTTGCTATACCGTAATTATTGCTTAGCGTTTACAGTATTATACTCTTCATGCTACACCTATACGCTGCTCCACTCCTTGCAACACAAGTATAATGTTGTTAAATACTAAACACAGCATAATGCACACAAATCGCATCATTGAAGCAACAAAAATACATATCTTCAACTACTATAAATTATAAAGCACCTTTAATGTACCACAAACATTTGCAAACAGTCTCCACATGTTTCCTATGTATACAAAATGTCACTCTATTGTCTTTTTCTAAAATGACAACATACTTTTATCTTTTGTATAAATGCCAATTCAAATATTAAAAATGCGTTTACAACAAATTTTCACTTTCTATTGCAATATTATTGCCTACGCCAATACTCAAACTTATACTACTGCGAGTCCTATTGCATTGCAAATGCTTATTTTATGATGAGAATGACTTGTCCCATTTTTAGACAGTCTGGGAGGGATCCTTGAGTCAGGGAAGCATTGACTATCGATGTTCAGCTGGGGATGATCTCCTGGCATAAATTTCGCAGGGAGTGGGTCGTTGAAGTGATTGTTAGGCTTAATGGCCGATAAGGTTTTCAGTATGTCGTTTTGGTCATATAGCTCAAAAGTGGACCAATGAGCTTCGTTTTTTGGTAATGAATCATTGGGCATTGATGGAATATTTGGTTGAGAGGCCTCCCATGTAGAAGCTGCTGACTTAAGCTCGCATTCCAGAGACGTGGCCTTGGATGTAAAGAAATATGAAGTGGGGTTTGCGTGGCCCTGTACTGCTCCAGCTTCAACACTCCACCGAATGTGAATAAAACATTCTAATTCACACAGATTTGTCATGTCTATGATCATTCAAGTGTGAAAGTATGGATGAATGTAGGGTCAGTGATTCCCCCTTACGTCCATGTTGCTCATGTTGTGTGACTTGAGTCACAGGGTTCAACATTGCCGATTGAGGTCCGGGTGGCGCGGACACTCCAACAAAGACACACGCATTAGTCACTTCCTTGTCCATCCCAGAACTGAATCACGCCCAGAGCCCCGGGCTCATTGTTCACACCACTATGCTGGATTGGCACACACCGGCCCAGCCCACTCCGCTTCCGCTTACAGGGGGTGGACAACGCTACATGTCTCAGGTCTTCCCTGTAGTGATCTGCTGATCACTGGTCTAGTTGTCAGCATGCCACAGCAAATAATTGAGGGCTGATTTACACCCACACCACACCCATCCAGCACAGGCGTCACAGGACATCTGACCCTGCCACTAAAAGGGGCAAACCACATGACATTCCCCAATGCCAGAGGTGACATGATGGCGTCCGCACCACGATGCTCAATTATAAAGGGACTGTGACTTGCATTGCACAGAGTTGGTTGCGCCCGTTACACTGAGGCAGGCAGAGGCCTACCGCCACGGGACGATGACTTGTGTTGCACAGAGTTGGTGGCACCTGAACAGCTGATGCGTATGCCTCGATACGCCGTCATGCATATCAAGATTCAATTTGAATTGTGAGCCCTGCTGGACCGCAGTGTACGCCGAAGGCAGCAGTCAGCACACACATAACCCTGCGGTGCGGTGGGCAGGGTGCACTGGGGGCCTGTGGCATGGAATCTGTTGATTGGCTGAGGATGTTGCACCGGCAAGTGGTGGGCCCTCTTGGAGACACCCCGGTGGCGGAATGGGTGCATTGATGCCTGGGTGCGCAGGGGCGGCCAGTCATCGCTGGGCGGTGGACGGGTATGGGAACCAGGGCTGGGGTGCTTGCAGAAGATGTAGGAATCATGCACACTGCCTGTGAAGTTTGCTACGACATTGGTGAACAGGCCCTGGTGGTCCTCTTTTGCCTGCACATTGATGGAATGCGTGTGGTTTCTGTTGCTGTGATTGTGTGCAGTGTCAGCAGGGGGCACAAGTAGTACATGTGTGCAGTCAATTGCCCCAACACGTGCAAGAAGCCAGCTATGGCGTGGTTCCCTTGCTTGGCCTCCAGCTGTTCCTGCACAGTGTGGGGTAAGTGAAGGTGCTGATACAAAGCGTGATGCTTACAGGTATGATAAATCCTGCCTAATAAGACCGTAACAGAAGTTTGAGTGGTCGTAACCTTCCTTTTCTTTCCTATGAAGGTAACGACCACACGAACATCTGTTGCGGTCTTTTTATGCAGGATTAATCATACCTCCAAGCATTCCAGTTTGTCCAAGTGCAATACACTGTACCAGATTACGTTTGTGACTATACGGACGCTTGACCATTGTTCAACATTTATCCAACAGGTTTCTGAATACTGACTTTCCGAATATGGATTTGTATTGGGGAGTTTACGGAGCATATGCAGTTAAATGGATCTACATGTTGCCCTGATGAAGTTCCCCGTTGGGAATGGAACGCGTTGGCTGTTGTTTTCCTCTTGTTAATTTATGTTTTTGTAATAAAGTACTGTTTTTACACTACTGTACTTCATGACCTGGCGCACCCCCATTTCAGAAACTACAATCTTGGATCTGGAGAACAGGGGTGGCAAGCAACGGCTAGGGTTGGGGTTGGTTGCGCAGGTACACTGCGAATTGGGACTAGCGTGTGGTTCGAATACAGGGGCCCACCGTTGCTTTTGTCGACATGCATCCAAGACATAAGTGAGGAAGTGAGATAGGGCTGGCTGTGAGACTCCTCCGACTCTGGCAGTTGTTGGTTGGAAGGTACCAGAGGCCAACAGGTGCAGCACAGCCAGCAGCTTTGTCTGCAGAGGGATGTTTGTTGTCCGCTGTATTGGTACTGTCAGCCTGTGGGCAATATGGGTCAAGATGCGGAGGATGGTTGTCTTTTCGAGCCTGTAGTTGGCAATGGCATCCTCTGGCGTTGATTCTCTGAGGCTGGTGCGTTTTAGGAACATCCACTGTCTTGTTCTGCGCTGCCTAGGTGGTAGTCCGGGGGGGGAGTCTGGGGGTGGTGGCAGTGGATGTTGTGGCCCTCTTGGGTCTCCGAGCTGCATGATCAGTAGCTCCATGACATGTGTTGGTCTTCAGATGTGGCTCTGGGATGGGCTCGCTTTCATTCTGCAGGTTGTCGTCCTGCTTAACAGCAGTAAAAGGCAGGTGTTAAATCCCTGCTGCTAACACGCCTTATTGCCTGTTTTTGGATCGCATCGCAGATTTGGCTGGTCGTTGAGAATATTGCGAAGTGGTGTTTTTGTGTGTTTTTGCACGGGAACGCCTACTCTGCATCTCATTAGCGTTAGTTGTCGTTCTCATCCGTGGCAATGTTTTTTGCGGCAACTATCGCTGGTAAACTGGCTATATCGGCATTTCGCACCTTCTCGAGAATAGGGCGATAAATCTATCGCCACTTTTGCGGCACTAAAGTGCCGATAAATCGGCGATAAGTCCTTGAGAAAATGCCCCAATGTTGTGCTGACAAAAAATTCCTAAAAGTAAAACCATTTATTAATGTACTTTCTCAAAGACACATCCCAAATCAAAATATAAGTGGTATATAATATAAATATAGTACACAATATCCAGTTATTGTAAGAAAATACAGAAGTCTTAGAGGCACACTCAAAAAAAATGGACGTTACGAATTAAGATATATGGAATTTAAAAAACCTTATAAATTCACTGAAAAAAACAAAGGTTACAGGGACGTTATAGTTAGGAAATAGAATTTAAAAAAACCTTAGAAATTCACTGAAAAAAACAAAGGTTACAGGGACTTTATAGTTAGGCTGACATTTCTGTAGTATCCACTGTGGTAATGTCATGACATACTGAAGGTTCTGTCACCTCCTTGGTGATGGAATGTTCATGCTTGAAGTCTAGAGTGTTATTTATATTCATTCCCTGGAAGCTGTCGTTGATGAGCAGTAATAAACACGACTTCTCTACCTTCAAGCTGTGTTGGTGGTCACTTCAATTGGCGACGCAATTGGATTTTACTGCTCATCTCTACACCCACGTGTGCGGAATCTCTCCATTTGAGATTTGTCTTTTTAAATTATTTTTTTTTGGTAAAGAATTGTCTTTGGCTCAAACAATATCAGAATCTCATTGAAGTGCACTGACTTTTCCGTTGCCGATGTGACACTCTGTCTCGGCTATCACTGACATCATCTAAAGTCTGTCAATTTCATTTATTTCACTGCGGAACGAGAGGATTCACTTAACTGCGTCAACCGGCACTTTCATCTAATCACAACATTCTCAGGAGCTTCATCCTACCTTCGGCATCGGGTTAGTCTCTGTACTGCATCTTGCTGTTTGCCTGATCAGTGAATCGCTTCAGGAAGTGCACGAGATCCGAGGAAGCCGTTGGTCTTCACTCCTCTATGCCGGCTGGTCAAATGATGACGTGGGGTGCGTATTGGTGATGACGCTGTCACGTTCATCAAGAATTCTTCCTGCTTCTACATTCCAGTTGTGAGGCTCTTGTTTGCCTCACGTGGTAACATCCTCCAGTAGTGAAGTCAGGGCGCGAAGAATAATTATCCTGCTCTGAATGCTGTGTTACCCAGCAAGATGTTCGCAACGGAAGGGGACGAATAGATATTTTGTATGGATCAAGGTACTGTTGCATCGCTCTGCACGTCGTTTTTCATTTAAATCTATTCATCGGAGCAACGCTTGTCTATGTTCTAGCAAATACATTAATAACGTTCTAGCGCCATCTTGTGGATCTTTATATAAAGATTTAGGACTCATTTAGTGTACTGGCTAAATGGTGACTTTTAATACTACTTCTTTTTCATTGCATGTGCAATTTCACCAATTATTTTAATTTTAGAGTAAATCTGACAACGTTTGAGATCAATATTTAAAAAAAAAAAAATTGTTTTAGGTATCAAAAAATAAAATTAAAATAAATAAGAGAATATTAGTTGGGAAAGGGAGAATACTTGTTGTTTTACCTTAAAATCTTGTAGCTTGTTTTTAATTGCATTTTTATTATGCAGAATGTACAAGCACCTTCTCCTTTCCTACAGCTTCCAGGAGACCCACCAGTAGAGTGGAAAGTGTGGTACAGGGCATTTACGAAATATTTAGGAGCCATTGGTGGCCTTAGGTTTAGTGCTGAACGCAAGAGATTTGTCCTTGAACACAACCTTGGTTTTGAGGGTCAGGCTGTGTTAGAACATTTACCTTTACCTGTAGTAGCAGAGGGTAATGAACCGTTAAATGATTTTGATCAATCAATACAAATGTTAGAAAAACAATTCGATGTTGAGAAGAGTTTGGTAGTAGCTAGGCACAAGTTTTTTACGAGGGAACAACAAGCTTCTGAAAGCATTGTGTCGTATGTTGCTTCATTACGTATTTTGGCTTCTGAATGTGAGTTTGAAAATTTTACGTCTCAACTCATCAAGGACCAAATTGTTGTACGATGTAGAGATAAAAAAGTTCAACAGAAGTTATTAACTTTAAAAAATCCATCTCTTGAAGAAACGGTCTCTATAGTCAAGAGCATTGAGTTATCCCAGATGTCTTCCAATGAGCTTAGATCAGACAAATCTATGATTGGTGTTGTAAATGAAGGGAAAAATGGGGCGGAGAACAATAGTGGGTCTGAGAAAAACAGTAATGAGATTAATGGGAAATTGCCTGCAGTTAGACATGACAAGAAACAATTCTATGTTCAAAAGAAAAATGTGTGTTCCAAATGTGGTTTTCCTTCGCATTTCCCTAACTCACGTATTTGTCCTGCTAGGAATGCTTCTTGTAGAAATTGCGGTAAGCATGGTCATTTTGCTAAAGTGTGTACTTCTAGGAGGAATATTAATGTTGTGTGGGAGGAGAATGACAAAGTGGAGTGTGACACGGGAGTTGTAAGTTCCATGAGTGATTTAATGTTAGTGGTTAAAGATGATTGTGAGGAGTGTGCAGATCCCATTGTTGACATTATAGTTGATGCAAAAACTTTGATATTGCTTGCTGATTCAGGAGCACGTATGACGATGATTACTGAAGAGTTGTTTGGATCTGTGTGGGGTGATAAGCATCTTGAACCTCCTGATAGAAGCCCCGTATCTTATGAAGGAAGGAAGATTCAACTAAAGGTTTTTTTTGAAAGTACATTAGTTTTCAAAGAGAGATCTATAACTGGGAAGATCTATGTGGCTATTAAAGGGTTAAACATCTTAGGGTGTTATCACCAAGGTTTATTCGGGATGACCCTTAGACCTGGCACAAAGAAACCAGTGTCCATTGTCAATGAATTTACATGCGATGATGAACCTTCCAATTGGGGAAGAAAATTTCCCAATGTTTTTTGTGACACACTAGGTTTAATCTATGGTTTTAAACATCTTATCAAAGTAAAAGATGGAGCTATTCCAATTAAACATAAATTGCGAAATGTACCCTTGAGTGTTAGGGATGATTTAACGAAAGAGTTGGAGAAGATGTGTGAATCAGGCGTGATTGAGCCCATCGAGTCCTCTCTTTGGTTAAGTCCCTTGTTGGTCACAAGAAAAAAAAATGGGAATCTCAGAGTCTGCATTGATCTGCGCTAATATATGGGTGAACTCACACCCGCTACCCCGCATTGATGATATAGTCGCTAAGTTTCAAGGTTTCAAATGGATTTCGAAGATAGACTTATCTTCGGCTTATCATCAAGTTGAACTGGATGTATCATCTAAACACTTGACTGCTTTTGTTTCTCCATCTGGGACTTTCCAGTTCATAAGGATGCCGTTTCGGCTAGCCTCGGTGGCTTCCGTGTTCCAGCGAGTCATGGAAAAAGTCCTGATGGGAGTTAATAACACTGTTGTCTTTCAAGATGACATCCTAGTGGCAGGAGTTTGCAGATCTTCGCATGACAAAAGCTTGAATGAAGTCTTAAATAGATTACAAGAGAAGGGTATTGTGGGTAATTTGAGCAAATGTGTTTTTGGTGCGGAGTCCATTGATTATCTAGGACACCGCATATCTGGAAAGGGGATTCTTCCTAGAGTAGGTCTGATAGAGGCTATTGTCAAGGTTCCTTCTCCCAAGACCAAAGAGCAAGTTTCATCTTTCTTAGGAATGTGTGAGTTTTATTCACGCATGATGAACACCATCCACTCCGGATCTCCGACCGACCCGTGCCCCCATCTTGTCTTCAACAAGGCAGCCATTACCATCGCACCCCACCTCCGAGACATCATCAACACCTCCTTCAACACAGCAACCTTCCCGGAGAGCTGGAAGCACGCCGAACTCAGCGCTCTGCTGAAGAAACCAACAGCGGACCCGACCGACCTCAAGAACGTCCGCCCCATCTCGCTCCTTCCTTTCCCCGCCAAAGTCATCGAGAAGGTCGTCAACAAGCAACTGGCAGCCTTCCTCGAGGCGAACGGATCCCTCGACCCATCACAGTCCGGATTCAGAGCCAACCACAGCACCGAGACCGCCCTCATCGCAGCCACCGACGACATCCGAGCCCTGCTCGACAACGGCGAAACAGCGGCACTCATCCTCCTAGACCTCTCCGCAGCATTTGACACTGTCTGCCACCGCACACTAGTCCAACGCCTCAATGACACCGGCATCCAAGGGAAGGCTCTGGAATGGATCATCTCATACCTCTCCGGCAGAACACAGAGAGTACGCCTCCCTCCGTTCCGCTCCGAGGCCACCGAAGTCATCTGCGGCGTCCCGCAAGGATCGTCGCTCAGCCCCACTCTCTTCAACATCTACATGAAACCCCTCGCTGCCATCGCACGCCAACACAACCTCAACATCATCTCCTACGCCGATGACACACAGCTGATTCTCTCCCTCTCCAGAGACCCCGACACCGCCAAAGCCAGCCTGCACGAAGGGATGACAGACGTCGCTGAATGGATGAACATCAGCCGCCTGAAACTGAACACGGACAAGACAGAAGTCCTCATCCTGGGACCATCACCCTCCGCATGGGACGACTCCTGGTGGCCCCCGGCACTAGGCACCGCACCTGAACCGACGGACCACGCACGCAACTTGGGCGTCATACTGGACTCCTCCCTATCGATGACCAGACAAGTCAACGCCGTCTCCTCAGCTTGCTTCCACAACCTCCGCATGCTCCGAAAGATCTTCCGATGGATCCCGACCGAGACCAGGAAGACGGTCACCCAGGCGCTCATCACCAGCAGACTAGACTACGGAAACACACTCTACGCCGGTACTACAGCCAAGCTTCAGAAAAGACTTCAGCGTATCCAGAACGCCTCCGCCCGACTCATCCTGGACGTCCCCCGACGCAGCCACATCTCGTGCCACCTGAGAGACCTGCACTGGCTCCCTGTCAACAAGAGGATCACGTTCAGACTCCTCACCCACGCACAGAAGTCCCTCCACGACCTAGGCCCAGGGTACCTCAACAGCCGCCTCACCTTCTACACGCCCACCCGCCAGCTACGTTCCGCTAACCTCGCCTTCGCCGTCGTCCCTCGCATCCAGAGAGCCACCGCTGGAGGAAGGTCATTCTCCTACCTGGCAGCTAAGACTTGGAACTCCCTACCCGTCCACCTGCGGATGACACAGGACCACCTGGCCTTCAGGAAACAGCTCAAGACCTGGCTGTTCGAGCAGTAGCAGACCCCCTTCCCCAAGCGCCTTGAGACCCTTACGGGTGAGTAGTGCGTGATATAAGTTCCATGATTGATTGATTGATTCAAAGTTCATTTCCAATTTTTCAGCCAAAACTGCTCATTTACGTGAACTTTTGAAGAGAGGAACTGTTTTTCTTTGGGATCAAAGGTGTCAGACTGATTTTGATAATATTAAGAGTGAACTTGGTTCCTGCAAAATTTTGACTCCCTTTGATCCTTCTTTAGAATCTATCGTATCTGTGGATGCAAGTCTTGATGGCCTTGGTGGCATGTTAACTCAAATGGAAGGTGGTGCTGAGCATCCTGTTGGTTTCATCTCTTCATCATTACGTTCCAGTGAAAAAAATTATTCTGTCATTGAGAGAGAACTTCTGACTTGTTGTTGGGCAATTGAGAGGTTTAAAAGTTTTCTCTGGGGTAGATCTTTTAAGCTATGGACTGATCACAAACCTCTTATTCCTATTCTCAACGGTGTTGTAGTGAAAGATCACCAGGATCGCTAGATTGAGTTCCAAACTTTTTCAATACAATTTTGTGGTTGAACATATTCCTGGAGGAAACAACATAAGACCTGACCTACTTTCTAGACTGCCTTTGCCGGAGGTGAGGAGTGAATGTACTGGAGATGAAGATGAGGAATGTTTAATTGCGAGTACTGATGTTTGTAAAGAGGGGTGTTTCAAGGAGGAAGAGTGGTTTGATGCAATGCATTCTGATTCTTTTCTCAATGAGGTGAGAAAATGTATCATTAAAGGTTGGCCAAAGGAAAAATATCTGGATAGTGAACTGCATAGCAAAAACAGAGAACTGTGAGTCTAAAAAAGTCAAGTGACCTTGAGGGTGTTTACACTACAAATACTCCAACAGGTTTGAATGTTGACACAAAAATTATCACACTGGATATGTATATGCGTTAAAGATCTATGTGTGCATATAAGATTCCCATCACCGACTGGAAGTGGCTCGCTTCATCATTTGGGAATCCAGGGACTATGAGAGAACCATCCACTACCAGGTGAACGTAGATGTAGGTTCATAGTATGTCCCGGATGCAACTATGAATATGTTGCTTGAATGGGAGGAACCAAAACAAGATGATGCGGGGTGATGTGTGCAGTGCAATTAATGAAAAAAGTGTGATCAATTAAAATTGGTTAACAAGGCACAAAGAAATTTTATTTAGGTGCTAACTTGATACCAAATTAAAACAGTGCTATAACAGTTTAAACAAATAACTGTGATGAAAACTGGTCTACATGTTTCAGCTTATGGGTAGATTATACCCCAGCTTTCGTCAGGACCATAAAAAGCTACTGCAATTTTATAAGTAAATCATACAACCTGAACCTGTGATAGGTATAGGAGAAATTACCCGAAAATTTCTGGGTATAAGCCTTGCCTCGCAACTGCTCAGGCTAAGGAGGCACCGGTCTATCCGTCGGTACCTCGAACGGCTGCCGAGCCAGAAGGGGACTGCAACCTTTTTCCAAAGTGGCTGATGAATTGTCTCTAGAAGGTGGTGAGATGATTTTACGTGGTGATAGATTTGTTCCTCCTGCAAGTTTGAGAGATCATATAATTATGGCCGGACATGAAGGTCATCTGGGGCAAACATGCACCAAACGTAGAATTCGTTCAATTTATTGGTGGCCTTCAATGGATCGCCATATAGAGGATATGGTTGAGAAGTGTTTTACTTGTTGTGCCAGTGACAAAGTAATCAAGACTGTCATTCCTCCCAAAGTGAAAGTTGACTTACCTTCTGGGCCTTGGATGAAACTGGCGTTGGATTTTAATGGGCCGTTTAATGCTTTGCCCAATAAATACAAGTTTGCCTTGGTCATTGCCGATTACTACAGCAAATGGTGGGAGGTTTGTTTTATGACTAATCCCAATACGAATGATGTCATTAAGTTTTTAGAGAGTCTTTTTGCAAGAGAAGGTTTTCCAAAGGAGTTAGTGTCAGACAATGGAGTACAGTTCGTCTCCAAAGATATGTCCAGTTTTTTAAATCAATATGGTATTATCCATCGGCGAGTGGCTCTTTACCACCCACAAAGGAATGGTTTAATTGAGCGCTTGAATCGCATATTGGTGGATTGTGTGCAATGGGCGATCTCTGGAAATATTGATATTAAAGGAGCTGTACAGAGTATGCTGTGGGCTCATCGGACCACACCGGGCACTGAGTTTGGGAAAAGTCCTTTTGAGCTATTGAGAGGGAGAGTTGCTACGTTCTGCATGTGTCCAGCTTGGATGAGGCAGTGGGGACTATTGTCCAGGTCATTTTCGTCATCTTCTGAGGAGAGAGTTGAGGGAGAGATGCATTCTCCTGCACACAAGAAAGCTAATGCTAAGGAAAACACTTCATACCATTCAGGACAAAGTTCTTACAAAGAAGGATGGACCCACAAAATCAATGTGGGAGATTGGGTTAAGATAAAGAATCCTCATAATGTACTCAAAATTTAGTCAACCGATGTGTGTTGATTCAGTTTCACGTTATGCTGTGAGAGTCAATGGGAAAAATTGGTGGAATGTATCCAGGATTTATAGAATGCCTGATAAAGTTGTACATCAAATGGGTTTGAAAATTAATCCTGCTTTTTCTTCTAATAAATCATCTCTTGATGGTGTGGATATTGACTTGAGTGGGAAAAGTTCAACTAGCGATGGTATACCTCCAGATATGTCTACTCCTTTTGTGAGGAAGAGTAGTCGCGGGAGATTTGTTCCCAAACGTATGGATTTATGAAGTGTATTAGTTGTTATAAGCTAAATTAAGTTTTGTTATCAGTACTTATCTGTTCTTTTCTTTTTATTTATTTTCCTTTTCTGCTTATTATTGTATTTAATTTTGTTTATATTGTTTCTCTCTTTCTCCTTTGATTATTCAATCTTAATGTTTCTGTGAGAAAGGGAGATATTGTAGTATCCACTGTGGTAATGTCATGACATACTGAAGGTTTTGTCACCTCCTTGGTGATGGAATGTTCATGCTTGAAGTCTAGAGTGTTATTTATAATCATTCCCTGGAAGCTGTCGTTGATGAGCAGTAATAAACACGACTTCTCTACCTTCAAGCTGTGTTGGTGGTCACTTCAATTTCACTTATACAAAACCAGATAAATTGAGCAGTTCTAGTTAGCTGAGCTAACTATAACTCGCGCTCCCGCAATGCACTGCTTATGACCTCACATAGATATTACATCACTCATAAATTGGTCAGTGAAATCACTAACAGAAACTAATCCTCAGTTGTGCATCTATTATTGCTGCCAACCATGTGCAAGAGTTGACATGCCCCTCTCCCACTAAAGATCACATCTAACCCCTAATAAGTTACTCAATATGGAAACAGGAGTCACTGCATAGAACGGCTTCCTGAAAGGCACAAGACTAATCCCAATAACCAACAAGTTAATCGTTGGTTCAGGAATAGCGTGTTGCCTGGCATAAAGAATTATAATGCCTTGTCAAGGGTAGTAAGTGCTATATAATGCACCTACAATACAATATATGACAGTCCTGGCCTCCCTATGCGAACACATAACACTAAACAGTTGGGTAGTCGAATGTAGCACATACAGACCGCATAAGAATTCCCTAAAACTGAACAGTAATGAGATAACTGGAGTGATCTTCCACTTGCCGCTGGTCAACAGAGGTCTTTGATTTAGTCCACCACTGCAGGCACCAAAAATGACATTCTATGATCGCTTTTGACAGCTCACAATGGCAATCAGATGCGGGATGATATTACCAAGGTCCATCCCATTAAATGGTAACTGGGATGCTGGATTTTTAGGAATGTGCAGGAAGAATGGCGCTCAGGCAATTATACGTTTTAGAGTTGGTGTGCAGTTAATGTGAAACGGTGCAACCAGGTCGGGGGAACTACCCATTAACCCCTGTTGTTATGTGAGTCGGGAACCCACAATAGTTAAATTTGCACAGTCCTGGGCACACGTGGTGGGATGCAAAAAAGGAAGTAGCGGTAGTCTCTATTGGTGAGATATTCTGAGGTCGACACCAGCGTGTTTCTTAAGCAGATTTAATGAGAAAATAAAGTCATGTAGAATCAAACGATCAGCCGACACGTGTGTTGTCACAACACATAGGCTTGTGACTCTTCAGGGCTGGGGGGGATACAAAACATGGGGTCAGGGGAAATGAAAAGCTGCCAGTGGAAACAGGACAATAATAGAGCTAATCAACCCCTAAGGGACAAGGGGAGGGGATCACCGTAGATGACGTTGGATGGGGTATACCAGTGAGGCATGTAAATATAATGAATGTAACATGATAGTGACATGGAGCAATGTGCGAGTGTCCGTGATGTGGTGTGTCTAAGTACAACATGAGGAGCGAGGGTGAAACGGCGAGGTGTGTAAGAAAATAATGAAAGAGGGTTGAGGTGGGTGACAGGAGAAGGACGGGAGGGAGGTGGACATCCGGCTCACAGCCAGATGGGATGCTGACGTTGGATGTGGGAAGACTGAGGCTATGAGCATCAGTGAAGATCGAAAGTGAGGACTCATACAGAACAGGAGAACGCGAACCACAAATGGGAGTGCGTAATCCTGGGAGGGGTCATAGGATTACCTGCTGCATTGATCGAAGATCAGGAATGTGGCCCCTAAAGGGCGTGGTTTTGAAAGGCCACCTGGAGGATGGAAGAGGCTGCGAGACGCGAAGGACAACAAACAAGTAAAAGGAAGGAGGACATGGTGGTGGCGGACCCTTACCTCACGACTGGTGAAGGGTCTGTCCGGCCTGGGGTGGAGTGGTGAGCGAAGAAGGGCGGTGCGCCTGTCTTGGCTCGTGGGGTGCATGGAAGGGGAACTTGTTCTGGGTTCGCAGGAACGTAGCAGGTGTGCTTTAAAAGCGAGTCTCCTCGGTACTGGTGATGGAGCTTAGATTTCACCTATAAAATGTATGCATTATTATATGAAAAAAGCTGCAGACATGAGTTTTAAAATGGCACGCAGATTGTGGCGCAAGCAAGATGAAAACATAGGGCCTGATCAGAATGCTTCAGTTTGGAGGTGCATTTATGTGACAACATGCTTAATTAGTTGAACAGCCATGCTTATATGTGATTAATCCATATGTAATCTCACTAAAGAATGCACATTAATTTAGAAAATGTATTTGTACTTTAAAATGGCATCATGTATTTTTGCAAGCGTAGAAATGTGCTGAATTGTGTTTCTCAGTGTAGAAAACCACGTGATTTTAGTTTGCTTTAGTGGACTAAACTGAAGTTTGCCCTTGAAACATTAGTTTGGTATGTACTCCTTTTTCCCTAGCACCTTTCAAAGAAAGGGCTCTGATAAAAGAATCCTGCCTACAGCTTCCTTCGACCTTCAAAATGCTGCATATTTTTGTAGCCTGTTTAAACGTGGAGAGAAGAACACACTTTTTTTTCATAAATCACAAGACTGAAATTTGAACAGGAACAAGCCTGATTAATGACGTATCCAGTCAGCCCATGGGGAGATGATGTGTCTTGAAGTTCTGATTGGACCAGCTATGAGGACTGAGCACGTGAACTTTTACTTGAAATATGGCTTACAAGTGGGAGGAGTGCCTTTTTGACTTACATTTTGGCTCTCTCTTCTTTTTTTCATTTTTCTGAGGGCCAGGCCCAGTTTCTGTGCTGGACACAGAGACAGGGAGGGGCTGCATTCTGTGGGGGCTATGGTGCAGCTTGAGACAGAGACACAGACCAGCACAGAGAAGCAGAGGCAGAGAGAAAGAGCTGAAAGGATCAGAACAGATTTAGATTTTAGGTGCTAAACTGCATTTATTTCTCTTTATGGGATATTTTTGCCATTATTAATTATTGATTAATCTTGTAACACTTACTCTTTTTCTTATAAACTCTTTAAGTGTTTTGACTGATAATTTGCGCCACATTTCCCTTCCTATATGTGATGCTTATATGCAGACTGTAATATGTTCTGTATTAATGCTATTTTTCCTTTTTTTTTTTAATTCTGTAACCTGATTGATATTTGACTAATGAATAAAGAGTCAGAGAACCTTAACGTTTGACTTAAAATAAAACCCTTTAAAATAACTCACCACTCTCATTATTGCCTCTAATATTGTTTGCATTTAATTTTCATATATATGTAAAGTCTCCTGTTTGGTGAAACACGGTCATCAAAAGATCCATCATTTTTCACCCTTTACTGCGGTAAACCATAGGTAATGTGGTTTTGAATAGGGAAATTACCAGGTAATTACCGCTGGATCAGTTTTTGGTAGCAGAGTTAAGGTTAGTGCCATCACCAAAAGGAGCATAAATAGTGTAATGCCTAGCGCTAGAAAATAATTGCCCAAGTTAGATAAAGTCCTGATTCCTGATTCCTGTACTCAGAACCTGAAGCCTGGCAAAGCAGTACTGGAAAGGTGATACAAGAAGGAGATTGCTGGAGTGGTGTGAGTATTAATAGGGTTGTGAAATGTTAATGTGCCTGCAGGTATGTTTTTGTGGTGTTGAAAAATAGCAAGGGTTTTGACTGTAGATGAAAGTTTGCTAATTTTGACTTGATGTTTTATTTCTTTTATTGATTGAATTGGTAATTTCATAGGACAGATTTATTGATTCTTGATTTATGTACTAACATTCTATGTTGAGTCGCGTCGCATTTTATGTTGTTTTTGAAGACTTCTGGGATGTGAGAAGTCAGATGTTTGTAATGATTCCGTTTAGGGCAGATGTGAGCGCTGCTCTCGGGAAAGACGGAATTATTGTTGCCCTGTAGGTACACAGGGAAAACGTGTAACGATTGAAGTTGCACGACGCATTGTCTGGGTTCGATTTGGTAACATCGTCATGTGTTACTGTTAGGGACTTTTCTGTATGAAAGAGGTGTATGGGTAGCGAAGGTTACCTGTGAAATTTTGGTCTTATGTACCAGGAGTCCAAAAGGCACTCTGATTACGCTTATCACTGGAAAGGTAATAGGTGTTCCCTGAGCTTGATAGAAGGATAAAGTAGAGGGAAGCGCTACTTTATTAACGAGTGCAATAATTTAGTAGGGCAGAGGTAAGCGCTGCTCTCGGGAAAGACAGAATTCTGTGTGAATGTACTACATTTTTCCATATGAAAGTGCGTGAATGAAAAGGCATTCAGGCTAATTGTGAAACTGTGGTTTTATTTCTCAGGAGCATTGGGTCTCCAACAGGTGTCTTAATTCTAGAGATACGGTTAGCTAATGTTTGCTAGAAGGGTAAGGTAGAGGGATGTGCTACTTTATCAACGGATGTAACGATTCCGTAGTAGGGCAGAGGTAAGCGCTGCTCTCGGGAAAGACGGAATTCTTGGGAAAAAGGTCATTAACTATACTTTGGTTAGCGAAACAGACAATGGTGGTATTTTTATGTTGTTACTAACAGATTTTGAGTAAAAGAGAACGTAAGAAAAAGATTGCCGTAAGATTTTGTAAAGGGAGGGCTAGTAGCAGGAGGAAAACTGACGTCCCAAAGGGCCACGCTGGCACTGAACGAGACAGTGGGTGTGTAGCGAGCCCTGTTTGTAAAGAAGGGGTCAGTAGCAGGAGTTAAACAGACTGAAACTGTCAATTGTGGCAGGATTGGAGAAAATAAATTGCATTAAAATATTGTAGAAGTGGAATTGTTTAAAGGTTTAAAGAAGCTGTTTGGAGATAAAGTGAAAAATTCATTTTTTATTGGTGATGCTCCTGAAGGAACACCTGTGCATTTTATGTCTACCAATTTGGGACAAAATTCAGGTATGTGGGTTCACCAATGGTGCAAGATTACTGAAAAAGAGGGTCCTTTGAGGTTTCCAAAAGATGGTACTTTTGAATTGCAAGTTACTGACAAATTAAGGGAAGTGTTATGTGGAAGAAAGACACCATCTAGAGCTGCACAATTTGAGGCCTTAAGCATGTGGGAAAAAGCAGCAAGAGACGAAGCAAGTGAGGATAAAAAGGTAAAGCACCAGATGCAGGAGAAGGGAATTAATGATGATGAAAAGCTTCAAATAAATAATGAATCAGGGGATGAAATAATGGATGCATTGTTAACTGAGTGTCTGCCACTTTATGTGGATCACATTGAAAATACTGATAATAGTGTACCAGTAAGTACTACAGTGGCTACTGCTTCTGTTGAACAGAGAGAAATACAGAATGAGAGAAATGTGCAGACATTTCAGATTGACCCACTAACTGTTGATTCAGCACTGACAGCGATACCTCCAGGTGTTACTGCTTTAAATGTGACTGATTCAGTGAAAAACCTACAAGCTGCAGATGCACAGACAGTGCCTAGACAAATTATGACTGTTCAAATTAATATGGGCCCTACTCAAAAGGCCCAAAGATTGTAGAAGGAGTAAATATGTCAGGGTTTATTTCAGAAACTCAGAATGCACAGATTATTGAACATGTATTACCCCAGACAGTCCAAGCATTGAAAGATGTGGGAAAATGGTGTTTACAGCACCCACAGCCCAGGATAAAATGAATATATTGGAAGATGGGATTTTTCAAACCTACTTTGAGGAAGCAGCAGTAATTAAAAAGATAGAAAGCATGGAGGAACAAATTAACCCAGACCCCGAAAAAGAGAAACAGCTTAGTGTTTTAATTTCAACATTTGAGCATGAAGAAATTAACAGTCCTTGCTATTTAAATCAGGAAAATGTGAACCAGTGTCAGGAAAAAGAATTAATTTCCCTGAGTAAGGAGACAAATACATGTGCAGTAACTACACATGGTAGACTGACCGATTTGGCTCAAAAATATGAAATGAATTTTTCAGGAAGTTTTCCATTTCAGAAAAGCTTCATGGTACACATGAATGAAGAGGCAAATGAGACAATGTGTTCTTCAGGGATGCAATTGCACATTGCAGAAACAAAATATATTTTTAAATGCAATGGATTTGAGAAATTAGGAGACAAGTGCACAAGAAAACATGAGAAGAAAAATAAACCACCAGACCTAGCAAGGAAACTGGATAAGAAAAAGAAACCACCAGATTTAGTTGAAGAAAATAATAAGCAGAATGAGGGAGAAGCTTTTGCTTGCTCATTGAGAGAAATGGTGGGAGAAGTGCATGTTCATGTGCCACGGAACAAAAGTGAACTTTCAGAATTTCTGAACACATTCCCGAAATTGAGAGACAAAACTATGCTGTGGTACCCACAAGTTGATGGATTTATCTAAATTTTAAAGGAGTTGTGTATTAATTTGGAAATGATTTTTGACACTGCCATGCAAACTGAATTATGGTTTGAATCTAAAGTTGCGGTGCAAAGGCCAGGTGAGGAGACAGTGAAAAATGTTTGCAGGAATGCACCATCAGTTTCTCTTGTTGTTGAGAAAAATGAAGCAGTGATTACTTTTCTGAAGGGCAGAGTGCCAGCAAAATATGTTAATTGGGTACAGATTAAAAGAACAAAACAGGAGCTAAAATTGGTTCATGAGTTTTGTGAAAGTGTGTGTTTAATGTTTCATCAAAACAGTGGTAGAGTATGTCCTGATGCCACTAGCATAATATTCTTTGTGACTCAGTTGGTTATTGGTATAACATTTTCTGATCAGATCAGTGTGCACATACAGCAAAAGCTGATAGAATGGCATTTGAAGGATGAAGGTTACTATTGTGCTGGACAGGGAATGAAGCCAAAAGAGTTTGAAGAAAAACCTATTATGGTACGGAGAAGGTTTGCACAGAAACGTTTTCAGAGTAAGTTGTTTGCAGAGAATACACTTATGGTACAGGGTGATGTTTCACAAGCAGAGGTAAAAAGTGCTCAAGGAATATTTGGTGGTCCACAGGATGGAAATAAAGGGGTTTTGGTTTGTGCAAATTCAGGTATGGATGTTGTACTTCTGGAAAAAGTGTCCTTTTGCCATCTTTGTGACAGATTTGAGCACTGGAAGGAGACATTTAAATTTAAACATGATGCAGCAGTAGGAAATGTGCAAAAACAGAGAGAAATGCAGGTGCAAGGGGTGCCAGCTAAGCAAATGCAAATGTCAGTTCAGAAACTGGTACCAATGGCAGGAATTTTTCAAGCCCAAATTGTCCCACAAAATATGGAAAATGCTAAACTTATTTTAAATAAGTTGTCCAGAGCAAATGTGAATAATTTCCAGAAACAAGGCCTGACAGAAAAACATTTGTTTTGCAAATTAAACAGCACAGATTACTGTACACCAGATAATGTTTATTTTCAGATTCCTGATGAGGATGTACATTTTAAAACGGCCCAACAAGAGACAGCTGTAGCATTGTTTTCCGAAAAGACAGTTGAAAAATTACCTTCTGATTTGAAACCAATAATGAACACAGAAATAAGAGAGTTCACAGAGAAAGATGTCAGATTAATAAAATGTGCAGAGCATGTCTCATTCAAATTAGAATTAGATGATATGTATTCAAGAACAGCATCAGTTGCAGGAATTTTACCAATAAAAGGATTTTTGATGGAATTGATTGGAAGTTTATGTAACTTTCTGATCACAGGTTCGCAGAAACTAAATGATAAGAACAGATTAGAGCAGGAGATTAATAGCGTAATTTTTCCATGTTGTCCGGTGGTACCGAATCCGGCCAATATATTTTTTCACATTCCATGTGCTGAAGAATGGCTTACTGTTTTTGATTTTTGCCAAGTTCATGTCACAGCGCCATTGCATGAAGCTAGTGAGGAGTACTGTCAGAAAGAAAATGAATGTCTGAGACACATAATTGGAAAGGGAGGTAGAAAGGTGTCACCAGAGAGAGTGGAAATAATTTACCAGATGAATCCACCTCAAATTCAGAAAGAAGTCAGGAAGTTTTTGGGAATGGTTAGCTGCTGTAGTGAGTGGTTACTAAACCTTTCCCTAGTGGCTAAGCCTTTACTGAGGCTGACACACAAGGATGTGTCTGATTCGCTTCCATTGGACAACAATTGCATAAAAACATTCCTAGAGTTGGAAGTGAAAAGGTGTCGCGCCCCGGCACTAGGAATGCAAGTTTATTTAAAAGAAAACACACCGATGTGCAGAGAGAGGGAGGGCTGCGCTCTCTCAGTGCCTGTTCAAAAACATGAATGCGTTCAAAGGTCTGTGATGTATTTCCCATTGACCCTTGACCCCGACATCATAGAAATGCCCAGCTGCCTTAATTTAGTAGCTGTGGTAGATGTCAGTCATAAAAAGAGTGAGTTTATAATAATGGCATTTCCAATTATTGTAATGGTTGCTTCCTTTGTGGAGTTGTTTTGGGAAAATATTGTGACCAAGAAATGTCTAAATTCAAATGTATTTAGCTTACTGCCAGCAAATGAAATTGTTTGTGATCAAACTGAACCTAAATGTTTAAATGTCATGAATTTCTGCCTGAAACCAAAGCTAGACTTTAATGATGAACGTCTGATTCAGCCTAACCATTTTGTAGATGGCCCATATTTGAAAGGTAACAATGACACATTAAGAGCAGCACATGCTGTGCTTTATGTTGTCAAAGTTTCATGGCTGTCAGCAGTTACCTCAGACCAAAATTCGAGATTGATTGCCCTTACCATAACATGCAATATAATTTCTGAATTGAGAGTCACTGTTATCCTGGGAAAGAGAAATGCTAATTCAGTTGTACAATATTGTATCCTGTTGGTCTCAAATGTGTTATTGCAAAAGCTGATGCCCAGGTATAGATTGCCAGTTTCTCTGAAATCAGATCATAATGAGGTCTCAAAGATGATGAGTGCAAAACCACAGACTGGACAAGGAGTGGATTGTAGCTATCTGCCTGAAGCTTCAAGCATAATAAAGCAACACAAAGGCAGCACAGAGTTACACTTTGCAAAACACTGTGTTTCAGCGTCACCAAAGTGGCTTGAGTATTTACATGCAAATGCACTTGTGACAACAACTAATGAAAAGACTAGCCATTGCCGTGAAGGTCTGACTGATGTGAAGCGTGCAGTTTCTCACCAGATTGCAGCTGCTACACAAGACCTACATAATGAATGGTGCCAAAACTTTGATCTGAGAGATGCTGTGAAATGGAAAGGCCTGTTCCAAATGATCCTGGCAAAGACTGTTGTGAAATGTGGTGGCCTTCCAAATTGGGTGCATGCCTCTCACACACGTCTGGTCCTGTGTCCCCCTGATAAAACAGCTCCTTTTCAAGAAAAAATGCCAGCAGTGGTCAAAAGTCCACAGAAGAGGGTCAGTCAAGCTGTAAGGAAACACACAGAGTTTGAAGCAGCACTAGAGAAAACTGAGGTGGCAGTGGAAAAGCAAAAAGTGGAAACTGACTCAGATAAAAGCGGTATCCAAATGGTGAAAGAGTCAGATGCAGCCTCTGAAGAAGAAATTAGTGCTGTGGGCCTACGAGTGGAGGTTGGAAAAAGCTGGCAGAAAGGGAATCCAAAAGGTTTGCTTTGGTCCCTTGAAAAATAATTTGCACCCATAGCTGAAACATCTGAATCTGATCAAAGTGAAAATAAAAGTGAAAGGCTTGGATTGGAAAAGTGCACGGAATTGATGGTGCTCTGTCAGAGTTTTTCAGCACCTGAGTGGTCAAAATACATGGAAAAAGTACAGGATGCCACACTGTTTGAGCCACCCTGAAGGCAAGCAGGTGACAAGGAGCCAAAATTTGCTGAAACAATAAATGAGAACTGTCAAACTGTTCCAAGAAGCTACTTACAGAAATCTGCACAACAACATTTGAGCTTGGCCATATATGATCTGCTTTCAGACCAAATTTATGTGGCCTTAGAAATAAAGGTAACATGGTTATATGCTCAGCTTTTGTAATAACCAGTGATAAACAACATACTAATTTAGTAGGGTTTTCTTTTAGACACCTGTGTACTAAAGAGGAGTAATAATATTTTTGGTAGAGAAAAATATCTATTTGACTCAACTAATGATGTGTTTTTAAACAAATGTAACGTGAAATTAAATTAGTGTGATAAATTTCGAAATCATTTAAAGTACAATGATTTGATATTTATCAAAAGGGTGAATTGATGGAGCTTAGATTTCACCTATAAAATGTATGCATTATTATATGAAAAAAGCTGCAGACATGAGTTTTAAAATGGCACGCAGATTGTGGCGCAAGCAAGATGAAAACATAGGGCCTGATCAGAATGCTTCAGTTTGGAGGTGCTTTCATGTGAAAACATGCTTAATTAGTTGAACAGCCATGCTTATATGTGATTAATCCATATGTAATCTCACTATAGAATGCACATTAATTTAGAAAATGTATTTGTACTTTAAAATGGCATCATGTATTTTTGCAAGAGTAGAAATGTGCTGAATTGTGTTTCTCAGTGTCGAAAACCACGTGATTTTAGTTTGCTTTAGTGGACTAAACTGCAGTTTGCCCTTGAAACATTAGTTTGGTATGTACTGCTTTTTCCCTAGCAACTTTCAATGAAAGGGCTCTGATAAAAAAAATCCTGCCTCCAGCTTCCTTCGACCTTCAAAATGCTGCATATTTTTGTAGCCTGTTTAAACGTGGAGAGAAGAACACACTTTTTTTTCATAAATCACAAGACTGAAATTTGAACAGGAACAAGCCTGATTAATGACGTATCCAGTCAGCCCATGGGGAGATGATGTGTCTTGAAGTTCTGATTGGACCAGCTATGAGGACTGAGCACGTGAACTTTTACTTGAAATATGGCTTACAAGTGGGAGGAGTGCCTTTTTGCCTTGCTTTTTGCCTCTCTCTTCTTTTTTTCATTTTTCTGAGGGCCAGGCCCAGTCTCTGTGCTGGACACAGAGACAGGGAGGGGCTGCATTCTGTGGGGGCTATGGTGCAGCTTGAGACAGAGACACAGACCAGCACAGCGAAGCAGAGGCAGAGAGAAAGAACTGAAAGGATCAGAACAGATTTAGATTGTAGGTGCTAAACTGCATTTATTTCTCTTTATGGGATATTTTTGCCATTATTAATTATTGAATAATCTTGTAAGACATACTCTTTTTCTTAGAAACTCTTTAAGAGTTTTGACTGACTATTTGTGCCACATTTCCCTTCCTATATGTGATGCTTATATGCAGACTGTAATATGTTCTGTATTAATGCTATTTTTCCTATTTTTTTTTTTAATTCTGTAACCTGATTGATATTTGACTAATGAATAAAGAGTCAGAGAACCTTAACTTTTGACTTAAAATAAAACCCTTTAAAATAACTCACCACTCTTATTATTGCCTCTAATATTGTTTGCATTTAATTTTCATATATATGTAAAGTCTCCTGTTTGGTGAAACACGGTCATCAAAAGATCCATCATTTTTCACCCTTTACTGCGGTAAACCATAGGTAATGTGGTTTTGAATAGGGAAATTACCAGGTAATTACCGCTGGATCAGTTTTTGGTAGCAGAGTTAAGGTTAGTGCCATCACCAAAAGGACCATAAATAGTTTAATGCCTAGCGCTAGAAAATAATTGCCCAAGTTAGATAAAGTCCTGATTCCTGATTCCTGTACTCAGAACCTGAAGCCTGGCAAAGCAGTACTGGAAAGGTGATACAAGAAGGAGATTGCTGGAGTGGTGTGAGTATTAATAGGGTTGTGAAATGTTAATGTGCCTGCAGGTATGTTTTTGTGGTGTTGAAAAATAGTAAGGGTTTTGACTGTAGATGAAAGTTTGCTCATTTTGACTTGATGTTTTATTTCTTTTATTGATTGAATTGGTAATTTCATAGGACAGATTTATTGATTCTTGATTTATGTACTAACATTCTATGTTGAGTCGCGTCGCATTTTATGTTGTTTTTGAAGACTTCTGGGATGTAGGAAGTCAGATGTTTGTAATGATTCCGTTTAGGGCAGATGTAAGCGCTGCTCTCGGGAAAGACGGAATTATTGTTGCCCTGTAGGTACACAGGGAAAACGTGTAACGATTGAAGTTGCACGACGCATTGTCTGGGTTCGATTTGATAACATCGTCATGTGTTACTGTTAGGGACTTTTCTGTATGAAAGAGGTGTATGGGTAGCGAAGGTTACCTGTGAAATTTTGGTCTTATGTACCAGGAGTCCAAAAGGCACGCTGATTACGCTTATCACTGGAAAGGTAATAGGTGTTCCCTGAGCTTGATAGAAGGATAAAGTAGAGGGAAGTGCTACTTTATTAACGAGTACAATAATTCTGTAGTAGGGCAGAGGTAAGCGCTGCTCTCGGGAAAGACAGAATTCTGTGTGAATGTACTACATTTTTCCATATGAAAGTGCGTGAATGAAAAGGCATTCAGGCTAATTGTGAAACTGTGGTTTTATTTCTCAGGAGCATTGGGTGTCTTAATTCTAGAGAAACGGTTAGCTAATGTTTGCTAGAAGGGTAAGGTAGAGAGATGTGCTACTTTATCAACGGATGTAACGATTCCGTAGTAGGGCAGAGGTAAGCGCTGCTCTCGGGAAAGACGGAATTCTTGGGAAAAAGGTCATTAACTATACTTTGGTTAGCGAAACAGACAATGGTGGTATTTTTATGTTGTTACTAACAGATTTTGAGTAAAAGAGAACGTAAGAAAAAGATTGCCGTAAGATTTTGTAAAGGGAGGGCTAGTAGCAGGAGGAAAACTGACGTCCCAAAGGGCCACGCTGGCACTGGACGAGACAGTGGGTGTGTAGCGAGCCCTGTTTGTAAAGAAGGGGTCAGTAGCAGGAGTTAAACAGACTGAAACTGTCAATTGTGGCAGGATTGGAGAAAATAAATTGCATTAAAATATTGCAGAAGTGGAATTATTTAAAGGTTTAAAGAAGCTGTTTGGAGATAAAGTGAAAAATGTGTTTTTTATTGGTGATGCTCCTGAAGGAACACCTGTGCATTTTAGGTCTACCAATTTGGGACAAAATTCAGGTATGTGGGTTCACCAATGGTGCAAGATTACTGAAAAAGAGGGTCCTTTGAGGTTTCCAAAAGATGGTACTTTTGAATTGCAAGTTACTGACAAATTAAGGGAAGTGTTATGTGAAAGAAAGACACCATTTAGAGCTGCACAATTTGAGGCCTTAAGCATGTGGGAAAAAGCAGCAAGAGACAAAGCAAGTGAGGATAAAAAGGTAAAGCACCAGATGCAGGAGAAGGGAATTAATGATGATAAAAAGCTTCAAATGAATAATGATTCAGTGGATGAAATAATGGATGCATTGTTAACTGAGTGTCTGCCACTTTATGTGGATCCCATTGAAAATACTGATAATAGTGTACCAGTAAGTACTACAGTGGCTACTGCTTCTGTTGAACAGAGAGAAATACAGAATGAGAGAAATGTGCAGACATTTCAGATTGACCCACTAACTGTTGATTCAGCACTGACAGTGATACCTCCAGGTGTTACTGCTTTAAATGCGACTGATTCAGTGAAAAACCTACAAGCTGCAGATGCACAGACAGTGCCTAGACAAATTATGACTGTTCAAATTAGTATGGGCCCTACTCAAAAGGCCCAAAGATTGTAGAAGGAGTAAACATGTCAGGGTTTATTTCAGAGAATCAGAATGCACAGATTATTAAACATGAATTACCCCAGACAGTCCAAGCATTGAAAGATGTGGGAAAATGGTGTTTACAGCACCCACAGCCCAGGATAAAATGAATATATTTGAAGATGGGATTTTTCAAACCTACTTTGAGAAAGCAGCAGTAATTAAAAAGATAGAAAGCATGGAGGAACAAATTAACCCAGACCCCGAAAAAGAGAAACAGCTTAGTGTTTTAATTTCAACATTTGAGCATGAAGAAATTAACAGTCCTTGCTATTTAAATCAGGAAAATGTGAACCAGTGTCAGGAAAAAGAATTAATTTCCCTGAGTAAGGAGACAAATACATGTGCAGTAACTACACATGGTAGACTGACCGATTTGGCTCAAAAATATGAAATGAATTTTTCAGGAAGTTTTCCATTTCAGAAAAGCTTCATGGTACACATGAATGAAGAGGCAAATGAGACAATGTGTTCTTCAGGAATGCAATTGCACATTTCAGAAACGAAATATATTTTTAAATGCAATGGATTTTAGAAATTAGGAGACAAGTGCACAAGAAAACATGAGAAGAAAAAGAAACCACCAGACCTAGCATGGAAACTGGATAAGAAAAAGAAACCACCAGATTTAGTTGAAGAAAATAATAAGCAGAATGAGGGAGAAGCTTTTGCTGGCTCATTGAGAGAAATGGTGGGAGAAGTGCATGTTCATGTGCCACGGAACAAAAGTGAACTTGCAGAATTTCTGAACACATTCCAGAAATTCTGAGACAAACCTATGCTGTGGTACCCACAAGTTAATGGATTTATCGAAATTTTAAAGGAGTTGTGTATTAATTTGGAAATGATTTTTGACACTGCCATGCAAACTGAATTGGTTTGAATCTAAAGTTGCGGTGCAAAGGCCAGGTGAGGAGACAGTGAAAAATGTTTGCATGAATGCACCATCAGTTTCTCTTGTTGTTGAGAAAAATGAAGCAGTGATTACTTTTCTGAAGGGCAGAGTGCCAGCAAAATATGTTAATTGGGTACAGATTAAAAGAACAAAACAGGAGCTAAAATTGGTTCATGAGTTTTGTGAAAGTGTGTGTTTAATGTTTCAGCAAAACAGTGGTAGAGAATGTCCTGATGCCACTAGCATGAGATTTTTTGTGACTCAATTGGTTATTGGTTTAATATTTTCTGATCAGATCAGTGTGCACATACAGCAAAGGCTGATAGAATGGCACCTGAAGGATGAAGGTTACTATTGTGCTGGACAGGGAATGATATAATAATAAAATAATACCCATAAGCAACTATGAGTCTAATACAGTTGAAAGCCTTGACACAGTAGTAAAGGTGATGCTAAATGTAATAAAGCTGCGAATTCATATATATATGTGTATACATATATGTGCGTATGATTCCCATCATCCACACGAAGTGGTTTGCTTCATCATCTGGGAAACAGGGACTTACTTGAGAACCATCATCTACTTAGAAATTGTAGATCTTGGTCTCATAAATGTCCCAAACTGTTGAATGGTATCGTGTTATTATTTGATGAAGGTAGGGTGTTATGATATTTGAGGATGATGGCTGCAGTGCTTTGTGAAGGGTGCTAGTGTGTGAGTGCTGTTTAAAAATTGTCTATCAAGGCACTAAATAGACTTTATTAAATCGCTACCTTGATGACAATACCTAAAAACAGTGCTGTAACAGTTTCAACAAATAACTGTGCTGGAAGAGGTCTACATGTTTCTGCTATCGGATGAGATTCATCCAAGCTTTCATCAGGACCAATAGAGCTACTGCAAGAATAAATAGTGCCAAAGTAACCAAAGAAATAGTGTATACAACCTGAACCCAAATAGTGGGCCAAGAAGCTCCGTGAGAAGTAGTTTTACTTCACTGACCTGCACGGGTAAAAAGAAAACACAACACAGCAAAACCAGTGACATCGTGTTATTTTCAAGGTCAACATAAAGCATCCAGAGAAATATATCAAGTATGCAAATACTCGTAAATGTATTTTGACTGTAATAAGTCTGTCTAATTTAGTATAGTGGAAAAAAAAATTCGGCACTTACCCAATTAGTGGTGGGTGTGCACCTCACCTCACCTGGCAACTGCTCAGGTTTAGTAGGCCCTGCTCTGTAAAATAATCAGAGGGTTCAGCAATATCCAAACCCGTTAATTGGGTTATTGTTCAAAACCGCTGTAGCCCACACCGCGTGAAGTTAAAACTGCCAAAGATACACCGTCTGCCCTTTGATTGTGATATAATAAGTAAAGCCTCAAAAAGGTGATGACAATTGGTAATCTGTTGGTAAGACGAAGGAACCTCCTGACTACAGACCCAAAGAAACTCGTCTTATAGAGGCATTCGAATCCGTTATTGCGGGTCCGTAACTGTGCTTAATTTCAGTAGAAGTACGGAAAGGAGTCCCTCTGCGCTTGTATTCTCAAAAACTAAAAATAAAGATGTTACTACTCACCTATCCGTCGGTACCTCTTGTTGGAGCTGAGCTCGAAGGGGAGGCAACCTGCGGAGTGTGAGTTGTTGGTTGAAGTAAAGAATGCCGGTCTTGGTTTCCCAAGCAACCGAGTGCGCAGCGGTAATAGGACGCTGTTGAATTGCGTCATCCCGTTACGTTGGTGAAACTGGGAAGTGTAGTTTTACAACCCTACCTAGCTGGAAGGACGGGTTTGTGTAGTCTCTTTACATCGAGTATGGATTAGATTGATCTTTACTTCATGATATCAGGAGAACAAAAGTGGAATTCTTTCACAATATTAATAAACCCAATATGTAATATCTTAATATAACATACGATCTTATCCCTTAGTTTGAGATATTATGGTCATTGATCCTTATGTAGTTGCGGGTGGTGAGAGAATCACTTATGCTCAATGTGAAAGCGTTTAGTATACCATTCTACATATATTAATGAATGCCTGCCAAACCAAATTCACAGTATGTGTGGATGTACTAAAACTAGAACATGTCTATTCTTAAAGCGAGGACCATGGAATATCATCATTAAGCCCGTGGCAATCACTTTGGAGTTTGAAAACCCATTTCTGTTCTTTCTGAAAGAGGAAACTAGTGACATCTGTGACATGTGGTGGGATAAACGGTTGTTCCAGAACGAGCCATTTAAGATCTTCTGGTTTATGATTTAGTGTCAGAAAATGGTTAGTCATTCTGGTCGCTTGTTTTTTGCGCCTAATGGTGCTCTTATGTTCACTGATTCTCACTTTAATTTTACGGGTGGTCATCCCTACATATTTGAGTGAGCAAGGACATGTAATCAGATAGATGACTTTCTCTGAATTACAGTTGGTATGTTTGCGCAGAACCCAGGGTTTTGAGGCACCAATGTCTACCGATTTGGTGGGTTCTGTCTGTGAGCATACTGAACAAGAGCCACATGGATAATGGCCTTGTACCAGTGGCAAGTCCCAGAGTGTGGGTGTAATGATGTTAGTCTTGACTTTAGGTCGTGTGTGTATAAGATTATCCCTGAGACTAGTCCCTCTCTTAAAAGAGAACAGTGGAGGGGGAATCTTATCGTTGCTCAGATTCAGAATGCGCCAATGTTTTCGCACCACTTTTTGCACACGATTCGATAGTGTGCTGAAGGTATTGACAAATGTCAGTCTCGTGAGTGGTGGTTTAGGTGTGAGAGGCGCAAGAAGAGCGTCTCTGTTGTTGTTAGCCGCTCTTTTTCGAGCTTGTCTTACCAAAGGTGTGGGATATTTCTTCACTTTCAGTTGTTGAGATAGATCTTTGGCATGTTTATCAAAGGTCTCTTTGGTAGAACAGTTCCTGCGAATGCGCAGAAACTGTCCGACAGGTAGATTTTGTCTTAAAGACTTAGGATGGTAACTTTGGAAACTCAAAAGAGAGTTCTTCGCTTGGGGTTTCTTGTACAGTTCACTCCCAAGAGTCCCATGTGTTGGGTAAATGACGATATCCAAGAAGGGCAATCTAGATTTATCATGTGTTACTGTGAACCTCCAAAAATTATTTTGAGAGTTAAGCCAAGCATGGAAATCGAGAAGAGTGGTAACGTTCCCATGCCATATTACAAGGATGTCGTCAATATACCTCTTCCAAATGACGATTCTGTCACGGAAGGGATTGATGTCATTCAGCACACTATTCTGTTCAAAAAGATGAACATAGAGATTCGCCAGGCTGGGCGCAAAAATGCTGCCCATCGATGTTCCTGAGGTTTGGAGGTAGATGGTTTCCTCAAACCTGAAAAAATTCTCCTTCATTGCCAGCCTGGCACATTCCATGATGAAGTTAATAGGTGTAATCGTGACTAGATCTTTTGTGTCGAGTAAACCCCTAATAGCTTCTAATGTTTCTTCTTGGGGAATACATGTATAGAGTGATTCGACATCGAAACTTACCAGCAGGTCTGTCTCGATGTCGGAAGGAATCTCCGGTAGTAGTCTTAGGACATCTTTGGTGTCCTGTAGGAATGTTGGCATTTCTTTAACCAATGGCCGCAGGAAAAAGTCCACAAAAGTGGACAAGGGTTCTAACAGCGACCCTATCCCTGATATAATGGGACGTCCTGGCGGTGGTCTAGTGGCTTTATGTATTTTTGGGAGGATGTAAAAGTAAGGCATGACCGGATATTTAGTGATTAAGAATTCAGATTCTTGCGGTGTGATCCAGCCTGATTCTTTTGCTTCATAGACCAGGTCGTGTATCTCCTTAGACAGTCTCACAGTTGGATCTTCGGGCAAAACCCGATAAGATTTACCGTCATTCAGTTGTCTTAGACATTCATTACGGTAGCCAGAAACCGGTCCTAGGATGCATGATTCCGGTCCAGGGAAGACATGGCTTGGCAGTTCGGGCTGGACTGTTCCCATGAGGCACAGGGTCAAGACTGATTTGCATATGGCCATGTCTAAACTGGGGTGGTGTAGTGGGCAAAAGAACGATGGATTTAACCCAGATCTCTTGACTGGGGGAGAATGTCTGCATTGTCAGCATTCCGTCCATCATTTGTTTGTTGTAACGCTTTTCGCCCTAAGTGGGATGGGTATTCCCAGACGTGGGACCCGTGCTCACTACGCCACTGGAGTCAAGCTATCCTGGCTGATGACGGCTGATAGCCAGAAACCGGTCCTAGGATGCTTGATTCCGGTCCAGGGAAGACATGGCTTGGCAGTTCGGGCTGGACTGTTCCCATGAGGCACAGGGTCAAGACTGATTTGCATATGGCCATGTCTAAACTGGGGTGGTGTAGGGGGCAAAAGAACAATGGATTTAACCCAGATCTCTTGACTGGGGGAGAATGTCTGCATTGTCAGCATTCCGTCCATCATTTGTTTGTTGTAACGCTTTTCGCCCTAAGTGGGATGGGTATTCCCAGACGTGGGACCTGTGCTCACTACGCCACTGGAGTCAAGCTATCCTGGCTGATAACGGCTGAGAGCCAGAAACCGGTCCTAGGATGCTTGATTCTTGTCCAGGGAAGACATGGCTTGGCAGTTCGGGCTGGACTGTTCCCATGAGGCACAGGGTCAAGACAGATTTGCATATGGCCATGTCTAAACTGGGGTGGTGTAGTGGGCAAAAGAACGATCGATTTAACCCAGATCTCTTGACTAGGGGAGAATGTCTGCATTGTCAGCATTTCGTCCATCATTTGTTTGTTGTAACGCTTTTCGCCCTAAGTGGGATGGGTATTCCCAGACTTGGGACCCGTGCTGACTACGCCACTGGAGTCAAGCTATCCTGGCTGATGACGGCTGATAGCCAGAAACCGGTCCTAGGATGCTTGATTCCGGTCCAGGGAAGACATGGCTTGGCAGTTCGGGCTGGACTGTTCCTATGAGGCACAGGGTCAAGACTGATTTGCATATGGCCATGTCTAAACTGGGGTGGTGTAGTGGGCAAAAGAACGATGGATTTAACCCAGATCTCTTGACTGGGGGAGAATGTCTGCATTGTCAGCATTCCGTCCATCATTTGTTTGTTGTAATGTATTCAAAAGCAGCATCAGTTGCAGGAATTTTACCAATAAAAGGATTTTTGATGGAATTGATTGGAAGTGTATGTAACTTTCTGATCACAGGTTCGCAGAAATTAAATGAAAAGAACCGATTAGAGCAGGAGATTAATAGCATAATCTTTCCATATTGTCCTTTGGTACCGAATGCGGGCAATATATTTTTTCACATTCCATGTGCTGAAGAGCTTACTGTTATTGATTTTTGCCAAGTTCATGTCACAGCGCCATTGCATGAAGCTAGTGAGGAGTACTGTCAGAAAGAAAATGAATGCCTGGGACATTTAATTGGAAAGGGAGGTAGAAAGGTGTCACCAGAGAGAGTGGAAATAATTTACCAGATGAATCCACCTCAAATTCAGAAAGAAGTCAGGAAGTTTTTGGGAATGGTTAGCTGCTGTAGTGAGTGGTTACTAAACCTTTCCCTAGTGGCTAAGCCTTTACTGAGGCTGACACACAAGGATGTGTCTGATCCGCTTCCATTGGACAACAATTGCACAAAAACATTTCTAGAGTTGAAAGTGAAAAGGTGTCGCGCCCCGGCACTAGGAATGCAAGTTTATTTAAAAGAAAATACACTGATGTGCAGTGAGAGGGAGGGCTGCGCTCTCTCAGTGCCTGTTCAAAAACATGAATGCGTTCAAAGGTCTGTGATGTATTTCCCATTGACCCTTGACCCCTACGTCATAGAAATGCCCAGTTGCCTTAATTTAGTAGCTGTGGTAGATGTCAGTCATAAAAAGAGTGAGTTTATAATAATGGCATTTCCAATTATTGTAATGGATGCTTCATTTGTGGAGTTGTTTTGGGAAAATATTGTGACCAAGAAATGTCTAAGTTCAAATGTATTTAGCTTACTGCCAGCAAATGAAATTGTTTGTGATCAAACTGAACCTAAATGTTTAAATGTCCTGAATTTCTGCCTGAAAACAAAGTTAGACTTTAATGATGAACGTCTGATTCAGCCCAACCATTTTGTAGATGGCCCATATTTGAAAGGTAACAATGACACATTAAGAGCAGCACATGCTGTGCTTCCTATATATTATGTTGTCAAAGTTTCATGGCTGTCAGCAGTTACCTCAGCCCAAAATTCGAGATTGATTGCCCTTACCATAACATGCAATATAATTTCTCAATTGAGAGTCACTGTTGTCCTGGGAAAGAGAAATGCTAATTCAGTTGTACAATATTGTATCCTGTTGGTCTCAAATGTGTAATTGCAAAAGCTGATGCCCAGGTATAGATTGCCAGTTTCTCTGAAATCAGATCATAATGAGGTCTCAAAGATGAGGAGTGCAGAACCACAGACTGGACAAGGAGTGGATTGTAGCTATCTGCCTGAAGTTTCAGGCATAATAAAGCAACACAAAGGCAGCACAGAGTTACACTTTGCAAAACACTGTGTTTCAGCGTCACCAAAGTGGCTTGAGTATTTACATGCAAATGCACTTGTGAAAACAACTAATGAAAAGACTAGCCATTGCCGTGAAGGTCTGAGTGATGTGAAGTGTGCAGTTTCTCACCAGATTGCAGCTGCTACACAAGATCTACATAATGAATAGTGCCAAAACTTTGATCTGAGAGATGCTGTGAAATGGAAAGGCCTGTTCCAAATGATCCTGGCAAAGACTGCTGTGAAATGTGGTGGCCTTCCAAATTGGGTGCATGCCTCACACACACTGTGTCCTGTGTCCCCCTGATAAAACAGCTCCTCTTCAAGAAAAATGCCAGCAGTGGTCAAAAGTCCACAGAAGAGGGTCAGTCAAGCTGTAAGGGAACACACAGAGTTTGAAGCAGCACTAGAGAAAACTGAGGTGGCACTGGAAAAGCAAAAAGTGGAAACTGACTCAGATGAAAGCAGTATCCAAATGGTGAAAGAGTGAGATGCAGCCTCTGAAGAAGAAATTAGTGCTGTGGGCCTACGAGTGGAGGTAGGAAAAAGCTGGCTGAAAGGGAATCCAGAAGGTTTGCAGTGGTCCCTTGAAAAATCATTTGCACCCATAGCTGAAACATCTGAATCTGATCAAAGTGAAAATAAAAGTGAAAGGCTTGGAGTGGAGTAGAGAAGTGTGGCTCAATGATTAGAGCGGCAGACCCTGATGCAGATGTCTATCCCGGGACCAGGGTTCAATTCCCCGCCTCGGCGGGTCTTGGGCTCAATAATTCCACGGACCTGATAATTCTCTCCTCGGTGCCTATTCCAATCATGGAGTCCCACTCTACAACTCTGGGCAATAGCTTGCTTAATCTCCACAACGCTAAGGATGCCTGGCCTCCACCTTGGGGGTGCCCAGGAGTGGATGCCTCACAGGGAAAGCCAGGATGGGTTCCACAGCGGTATTCGTACAAGCACCTTGAGACCCTTGTGGGTGAGTAGTGCGCTATACAAGTATCAAATTTACATTTACATTTTTTTTTTGGATTGGAAATGTGCACGGAATTGATAGTGCTCTGTCAGAGTTTTTCAGCACCTGAGTGGTCAAAATGCATGGAAAAAGTACAGGATGCCACTCTGTTTGAGCCACCCTGAAGGCAAGCAGGTGACAAGGAGCCAAAATTTGCTGAAACAATAAATGAGAACTGTCAAACTGTTGCAAGAAGCTACTTACAGAAATCTGCACAACAACATTTGAGCTTGGCCATATATGATCTGCTTTCAGACCAAATTTGTGTGGCCTTAGAAATAAAGGTAACATGGTTATATGCTCAGCTTTTGTAATAACCAATGATAAACAACATACTAATTTAGTAGGGTTTTCTTTTAGACACCTGTGTACTAAAGAGGAGTAATAATATTTTAGGTAGAGAAAAACATATATTTGACTCAACTAATGATGTGTTTTTTTTAAACAATTGTAACATGTGAAATTAAATTAGTGTGATAAATTTCGAAATCATTTAAGGTACAATGATTTGATATTTATCAAAAGGGTGAATTGATGGAGCTTAGATTTCACCTATAAAATGTATGCATTATTATATGAAAAAAGCTGCAGACATAAGTTTTAAAATGGCACGCAGATTGTGGCGCAAGCAAGATGAAAACATAGGGCCTGATCAGAATGCTTCAGTTTGGAGGTGCTTTCATGTGAAAACATGCTTAATTAGTTGAACAGCCATGCTTATATGTGATTAATCCATATGTAATCTCACTATAGAATGCACATTAATTTAGAAAATGTATTTGTACTTTAAAATGGCATCATGTATTTTTGCAAGAGTAGAAATGTGCTGAATTGTGTTTCTCAGTGTCGAAAACCACGTGATTTTAGTTTGCTTTAGTGGACTAAACTGCAGTTTGCCCTTGAAACATTAGTTTGGTATGTACTCCTTTTTCCCTAGCAACTTTCAATGAAAGGGCTCTGATAAAAAAATCCTGCCTACAGCTTCCTTCGACCTTCAAAATGTTGCATATTTTTGTAGCCTGTTTAAACGTGGAGAGAAGAACACACTTTTTTTCATAAATCACAAGACTGAAATTTGAACAGGAACAAGCCTGATTAATGACGTATCCAGTCAGCCCATGGGGAGAAGATGTGTCTTGAAGTTCTGATTGGACCAGCTATGAGGACTGAGCGCGTGAACTTTTACTTGAAATATGGCTTACAAGTGGGAGGAGTGCCTTTTTGCCTTGATTTTTGCCTCCCTCTTCTTTTTTTCATTTTTCTGAGGGCCAGGCCCAGTCTCTGTGCTGGACACAGAGACAGGGAGGGGCTGCATTCTGTGGGGGCTATGGTGCAGCTTGAGACAGAGACACAGACTAGCACAGAGAAGCAGAGGCAGAGAGAAAGAGCTGAAAGGATCAGAACAGATTTAGATTGTAGGTGCTAAACTGAATTTATTTCTCTTTATGGGATATTTTTGCCATTATTAATTATTGATTAATCTTGTAAGACTTACTCTTTTTCCTAGAAACTCTTTAAGAGTTTTGACTGACAATTTGCTCCACATTTTCCTTCCTATATGTGATGCTAATATGCAGACTGTAATATGTTCTGTATTAATGCTATTTTTCCTATTTTTTTTTAATTCTGTAACCTGATTGATATTTGACTAATGAATAAAGAGTCAGAGAACCTTAACTTTTGACTTAAAATAAAACCCTTTAAAATAACTCACCACTCTCATTATTGCCTCTAATATTGTTTGCATTTAATTTTGATATATATGTAAAGTCTCCTGTTTGGTGAAACACGGTCATCAAAAGATCCATCATTTTTCACCCTTTACAGCGGTAAACCATAGGTAATGTGGTTTTGAATAGGGAAATTACCAGGTAATTACCGCTGGATCACTGGAAGGTAGAGGTACTGTGGTTAGAAAGGCCACGAGCCTATTGGCACTACATGAAAAACAGAGGGGTTTGTTACCTACTAGAAGGAGGACCAGGTAGACAAACTAATCAATTGGCATGGTCGTGCTAGAAATGGCCGGAATCTGGAAAGAAGGAAGGGCAGGTGATAAGTGCTGTGGTTAGCGAAAGTGGGGCTGAATGAGACATCCATGTGAGGGGATCTTACCCTGGTTAGGTCCGACGTTAAGAACAAACAGTATGATGATCGGACGTCAATGAACGAGTAAAGCGGGTGCGTCGAACTAAGGGAAGGATCCCACCACTGTGGCGCTCTGTCCCTGGCGCGCTCCCACCTCTGTGGCGCTCTGTCTCTGGCACGCTCCCACCACTGTGGCGCTCTGTCCCTGGTGCGCTCCCACCACTGTGGTGCTCTGTCCCTGGCATGCTCCCACCACTGTGGCGCTCTGTCCCTGGTGCGCTCCCACCACTGTGGCGCTCTGTCTCTGGCACGCTCCCACCATGGTGGCGCTCTGTCCCTGGAGCGCTCTCACCACTGTGACGCCTTGTTCTGGCGCGCTCCCACCACTGTGGCGCTCTGTCTCTGGCGCGCTCCCGCCACTGTGGTGCTCTGTCTCTGGCGCACTCTCACCACTGTGGCGCTTGCTGTCTCATGCGCTCCCACCACTCTCTTGCCCCTTCAACTTCAATATTTGTTTTCTCACCCTGGCTGCTTTGTTCCTTTTCCCCACCTACTTTACTGTGGTCCTTATTGCGACCCTGACTGATTTATAGCAGTCGTGCACCTACACCTTTTAATGCGCTCTCGTGTCCACTTTAACTCCCTCTGACCCCCGCTTTTATGTCTCTATCTGGGTGTCTCTATCTGGGTGCCGCTGAAGTGAGTTAACAAGGGAGTACCTTGTTAACTCACTTCAGCGGCACCCAACTCTTTACCTTATGCACTCCCTCTTTGTCTCTTTCCGGCTGTATTCCTGCTTCACTTCTCTTTTGATGGCTTTACTTCCACTTAATATTACTTTTTTTCCATCTTTCTCACACTTTTTAGATAGAGCATCCGAGATCTCTTGTATATACTTATTATATACTTATGTGTATGTACTTTGTGGGCTCTGGAGATCAGCCCTATGACATGTCTGCTTCCGCTTAGGGACATTTTTTTCTGTTCGACTGCCTCTATTTAACAATCTTGAGAGAAAATGACCCATAGAGGTCAGTAAAACACCAGAATTGCTTTCTGCTTAGGGACTTTCTTTTTTTAATTTTTCTGGCAACTGCCTCTATTTAACTTTCTTTTTTTTTTTTTTTTTTTTTTTTTTAAACCTTTATTCGTGCATCTTAAAAGAACAAATACGGGCCTACAACCGTCAGGCCGGCCACGATACAGTAAAGCACTGATACCCACATTACAGCCCCCGTGCATCAACGATCAGGATTAACAACAGGTTATGAGTTACATACTGGAGATATCTTTGAAACCCGGGGAAGGAGAGGTGAAGGTTAATTTTAAGTTTTTTGATAATTTTATCAGAGAAAAAAGTCAATGAAGGATAAGAGCAAAGTAGATTCGAGTCCGCAAGATAGCTTCACCACACGGGCGAGCAGCAACATCAGTAAGAACAACAATGGGAGTAAAATCTCAATCAGTGAGGCGGTGCAGAGATATATCAGGATAGTCACATGAGCAAGTACGCGCCCCTCCAGAGCCGCCCCCACTAGATCCACCCCACACCCGGACCCCGAATCGAAGAAAGTAGAGCACAGAGACATAAAAGAAGAAAGGCCCATAGAACTAATTGAGAACAGAGTATTACCCCCCCACCCTACACCAATGCGGAGGCTACGGCCTACCCCCCCCCCAGCATAGTGCCTGTCGCCCAATGAACCCGAAATATAGAGAAGAGAGAAAGTAGGAACAGAGTAAAGAAGGGAAGAAAACAGAAAAGAAGGTGGGGAGGAGCCCACAGGACACCAGAGCGCCCCGAACCATCAGCCAGTTATGGCCCCCACACACTGAGAGCCCTCTACGCCAAAAAACGGCATGCAAAGATACCATGGCACCATAGTTTAAGCAAGGGATACAAGTCGCGACGAGTGCGCGCAAAACATACATACAGTCCCAGTCCCAGGCCAGCCCGTCCATAAACCATAGCGATAGAAGTCAGTCTAGCCCTGGCCCGATCGCGGGCTTGGGATTAAACCAGCTCCTGCGTGAAGGCCCCGTGTCCCGAGCAGACAAAGACAAGATGGCCGCTTGTGAGAGGATGGTGAAGTAGGATCACGAAATGGCCGCCGACCACCGATTGAGGTCCCTCGTTGCACCACATAGAATCCAAACCTGGCAAGTAAGGTGCAGGAGTTCCACAAAAAGGCAGCAGTGGGCCACCGCGGACGGTCCCTCGAAGCCGTTAGGTAGCGCTCAGCAGGATAGCCTCGCGGACGCGGTGAGGCAGGGAACAATGAAGCAGGCAGCCATGACCAGGGGGACAAAGTATCCGCAGTTGAGGTGGAGAGCGGTGGACCCTGGGCGCCGGGAGCGCTAGATGAAGGCACCAGTGTAGCACAATCATACACCGCCGCTGCGCCCCCGCAAGAGGACAAGAGCACCGGGAGACCCACCCCCCGTGGATGACAAACAGTGCGCTCACGGCCCGCAGCCGACAGTATGGGGTCAAACCTCTCACTCAGCGCCTGCAGGCCAGCGCACATCTGTAGTTGAAAGTCCCGCAGGACAGCCAGAACGGAGCCGCATGTCAGCGGAAGCTGGGCCCCAACATCGGCAGCAATCCGGGACGGCACCGTAGAGCTGGTGACCGGAAGAGGGAGGGCGAAGTGGGCAGCGGGCGAGACCGGAGTATCACCCCCCAGCCGCGAGCAGGCACTCAACGCCATGTTTTGCCGCTATACGGTGCAATGGCCAGGGGGGGGGGGTCGTGGCAAGGGGTCAATTCCCCGCAGGTCTACGCCGCAACAGGAAAGGCCGACAGTCGCTTATCTTCTCGCCGGTCCCCCTCGCCGCTGGCTAGGCAATAGGCAAAGGGGGCAGCAGCCCCCCGCAGCCCGGTCCTCAGAGCGGGGCAGGAGACCCACCGCACCGGGGCCCACCCAACAGCTCCAGCCCATCAGGCACAGGGTGCAGAAGGTGTCCGGCCGTCTCTCCCCGGGCTCATCCGGCAACGATCCATGGTGCGAGGCGAGATCGGGGCCGCGGGGCTCAGGTTAGCGCCAGCTGGTCCGGTAACTGCGGAGCTTCCAGGAGGCCGGCAGAGGCCGTAAGGGCGCAAGGTTTCAGTGCCGAGGACAAAAGCACCCAGAACTCGGGCATCCGGGCGGGTTGAGACTCCGGGAAAGCAGCAGCGCGGTCAGCGCGTCTTCGCACACGGTGCACCTCGAGAATCGGCGAGGATGGGGATCAGGATAGTGGTCCGAGGCCACGGACCGACGGAGCCGGGCGCTCAAGCGTCTGCTCCGGTCGCCATCTTGGCTCCTCCCCCTCTATTTAACTTTCTTGATAGAAAACGACCAGCAGAGGTCTGTAAAATACCAGAATCACTTTAGCATTCTCTAGAATCCAGTCCATAGAAATTGTCTTCCACGAGCACCCATGGACAATAATATTTTTTTCAAATCTTATATTTTCAGTGATATGACCACTGAAGAGCCTGATTTTATATTAAAAACAAAGCTTTGGACTATACCCTTTCCCGCTGAAAGACAATGGGGCATATCAACAACAACCGGTGATAATTATCGCTAAGCGCACTTAGCGCTAGGATAATTATCGCCGGCTAGCGTGGATTTTTATCGCTGAGATAGCGTGCTATTAGCAACGCTTATCTCAAAAGTGATAAAAATCCTAGCGCTAACTGCCTAACGTGAGATTATCGCTGGAAACCCAGCGATAATCTCACGAAATGTGGCGTTAGCTTGTTGATAGGGACTCACAAACTTAGCCATGATATCCTCCTTCCATAGGATATCATGGCTAAGTCAGTCCTGAAGCAGGCGTAAGGAAAGTAGCGATGACAGGGGTTATCGCTACTTTTCCTGAAGCTATGCTTCATAGCTTGGGGCTTGATGATAGGAGAAATGTCGCTAAATTTCTCCTGTCAAGTCAGGTCAGGAACTCCCACTTTGCATCTCATTAGAGATGCAAAGCTGGGCGTTAAGATTTCGAACGCTAAATCAAGGTTTCACGTGTTAGCGTGACCTTGCTAATTAGGCGCTAAAATTATCTTTCGGCCGCAAATGCGTGATAATTTTCTATCGCCTCGTTGTTGATATGCCCCAATATTTCTCTCCATGTGTTCCCATACCTGGCGTGTCACGCAGTTTGGTGCTTACTTTCCCTCCGTGTTAAAGAACAGTAGATGTTTCATCACCCAGGCTAATGTGCTGCGTAGGTAAATACATAGAAGGTCCCAAAGGCGAGACCGATTGCATTCCAAATGCTTGTCTATGTAGCCGTGGCCTAGTTGTTTTGTGAACAAAGTATTGGTAGGAAGCTGATGCTGAACCCGAAGGCTGCCGCAGCACGACGGCCAGGTGAGGAAGGTGACAAAGCATCATAGAATCAAGGGCCACATTTATGGAATTTTGACTTAGAGCAGCGCAGTAAGAGACCTTGCTGCGCTGCCCGATGCTAAAGTGAAAGGGCAGTAATACATTGCATTTAAGCAATACGGTACATTCCTGTCCTGTCATAAAATACTATAGTTTGAACCGCCTATTGAATATAAAGTATTGCTTCATCCAATTTTAAACATGCAATTTCCCTTTTTGCGGCTTTGGATCGCTGACATTTGTACTGACCCTTCTCTACGGGTGAGAAGCTCGGGAGAGAATGTAGCCTAGAGTGGTCGACGTCGAAGTTGGGAAACCAGGTTCAAGTTTCGGCAATGACGCTCAACATCCTGTGATTGTGGGCAAAGAAATCACTTGGGGGAATGTTAACAAGGGCTTTATCTGCGCTTTTTTGGCACTAAAAGCCAAAAAAGCGGAAATAAAGCTATCGCCCTATTAACAATAGAGTGCTAATGGGATGCAAAGTGGGCCTTCCACAGCTTAATAACGTGAGAAATGTCGCTAATCGACATTTCTCAAATTAACAAACTGCACCCTAAAAGGCATAGTGATAAGAAAAGTAGCGTTAACCTCGGTTAGCGCTACTTTCCTTACGCCTGCTTTCACTCTTACTTAGGGTTACCAAAGGGGATGATAGACAGAGCATTTGAGCAAATCAAACACTCACCCCCAGTCAACAGATCTGGGTTTAATCGATCATCATTCTTTAGCTCACTCCACCACCCCTGTTCAGACATGGCCATATACAGATCAGTCTGACACTGTGTCTCATTAAAACAGTCCAGCCCAAACTGCCAAGCCATGTCTTCCCTGGACTGGGAACAAGCATGTTGGGACCAGGAGCAAGCATCTTGGGACCAGTTTCATAACCCTCAACAGCCAGGCTATCTTAAATCAATTGGCAAAGTGAGCAAGGGACCCACATCTGGGCATACCCTGCCAACTTAGGGCAAACAAAGCGATACCAAAGGGGATGATGGACGGAGCGTTTGAGAAAATCAAACACTCAAACTCAGTCAACTGATCTGGGTTTAATCCATCATCATTCTTTAGCTCACTCCACCACCCTAGTTCAGACATGGCCATATGCAAAACAGTCTGACCCTGTGCCTCATGGGAACAGTCCAGCCCGAACTGCCAAGCCATGTCTTCCCTGGACCGGAAACAAGCATCCTGGGCTGGTTTCGGGTTCCTAACACTCATCAGCCAGGCTATCTTGAATCCAGTGGCAAAGTGAACAGGAGACCCCCTGCCAACTTAGGGCAAACAAAGCGATACCAAAGGGGATGTTGGACGGAGCGTTTGAGGGAGGACCTGGCTTGGCAGTTCGGGCTGGACTGTTCCCATGAGGCACAGGGTCAAGACTGATTTGCATATGGCTGGGTTCAAACTGGAATGGCATGGTGAGCAAAACAACGATGGATTTAGGCCCAGATCTCTGTACTGGGGTGAATGTATGACATTGTTCTGCATTCTGTCCATCAACTGTTGTTTTTGCATTTGTCACCCCGAGTGTGACGGGTATGCTCAGACGTGAGTACCGTGCTCGCCATATTCCTGGAATCAAGCTATTTTGACTGAAGAGAGGTGAAACTTTGAAACCAGTCCTAGGATTTTTAGGTCTTGTCCAGGGAGGACCAGTTTGGTATTGGCTGTTCCCATGAGGCACAGGGTCAAGACTAATTTGCGTATGGCTGGTTTTAAACTGGAATGGCTTGGTAAGTAAAAAATTAATGCATTTAGGCCCAGATCTTTGTATTGGGCTGAATGTATGACATAGTTCTGCATTCTGTCTGTCAACTGTTGTTTTTTGCTTCAGTCTTACTTAGTCATTGTATCCAATGGAAGGTGGTTATAATGGCTAAGTATGCTCTGCTCTATAATCAAGCTTTCGCCGAACATTGTGCGATTATCACTAATCGCATTTTTGGAAGCTTGCGCTTGGAATTGTATGGCTTTTGAGATAAGCGTTGCTGATGACAGGCTTTCTCAGCGATACAATCCAGCGTTAACCGGCGATAATTATTCTCACGCTAAAAGCACTGAGCGATAATTATCGCCGGCCCTTGCTTTTTTGGCTTTTAAAGCCAAAAAAGCGGAGACAAAGCCCTTGTTAATATGTCCCCAAATCTCCCCGTGCCTAACACAAATGAATGTGTCCATCTGTGATGAGATTGATGTTCATGTAAAGTGCTCTGAAATCTTCGGGTCTCGTTGGCGCTATGTAAAACTCTTTCAAAAAATGAAACAAATTAGAGCAGCTGCACATCTTCCCGAGTAACTGCAGTGCACATCGCCCTGCAAGACCCGCCATTTTTTACCCGCCGTTTCCCCCGCCCATATTTCTTTTGCATCCGACTTGTATATGTGTGCAGAAGATGCCTAGGCCAATGAAAGGCACAGACAGCCAGGTGCACAAAGAATGAATGGAGACCCCTTGATTACACCACGGAATATAGGTGATTGGCACTTGCTTTCTTCTCTGTCCCAAGTCTCTTCTTCACTGTCCTCTTCTTTGTCCAGGGTCACACATTCAGGCCAAATAAGCAAGCTCCCTCCCTCCTGCAGACTCGAAAGGGCACCCGACAAAGACAGGGCTTTGGAATATGCAAATATGCTAGTCTTTGCAGCCCCCTATCTTGTCGCGTTTTGGACAATTACACAGTCGAGCTGCTCTTTTATGAATGATACAGTGCAGGGAATATGGCTATCAGTGTCTCACTGACTTTGTCAATGTGTTTTAACATGATGTACAGCTGTGCAGCTGCTGGGAAGCATTACTGAAATGAAACAAAGAAAAGCTCTGATGCACAGACCCAGCCATTCAAATATACGGCACAGCAGCAGTGCAGCTGGGCCACATGGCTACATAAAACATTGACAAAGCCAATAGCTGTAACCAGAACTTCTTAAAACTTTATTTGATTCATCCAAAACTCCACATCCTAAACCTTTATTTGATTCATACAAACCTACACAGTTCTGTCCTCTCTTTTCCACTACCCAGATTTCAGACATTTAGGGGCATATACGTATACCTACAAGGCGCCGATAGAAAATTATCACCGCCTTTGCGGCCGTTTTCAGCCGTAAAGTGGCGATAATTTTATCGCCTAATTAGCAAGGTCACACTAACGGTGAAACCTTGCTTTAGCGCACGAAATCTTAACGCCTAGCTTTGCATCTCTAATGAGATGCAAAGTGGGCGTTCCTGACCTAACATGACTGGAGAAATGTCGCTAAGCGACATTTCTCCTATCATCAAGCCCCACGCTATGAAGCATAGCGGCAAGAAAAGTAGCAATAACCCCTGTTATCGCTACTTTCCTTACGCCTGCTTCAGGACTGACTTAGCCATGATATCCTATGGAAGGTGGATATCATGGCTACGTTTGTGAGGCCCTATCAACAAGCTAACGCCACATTTCGTGAGATTATCGCTGGATTTCCAGCGATAATCTCACGTTAGGCAGTTAGCGCTAGGATTTTTATCGCTTTTGAGATAAGCGTTGCTAATAGCACGCTATCTCAGTGATAAAAATCCACGTTAGCCGACGAAAGTTATCCTAGCGCTAAGTGCGCTTAGCGATAATTATCGCCGGTTGTTGCCGATATGCCCCTTATTTTCTCTTTGATTTTTTACATGCTCACTGACCCTCTCTTTCTTTTTTCAAATATCCTTACTTATCTTCTTGCTTCCCTCCTTTCTCTTGTGCTTTCCCTTATTGATTTTTTTCTCTGTCTCTCTTTCCTGCACAAATGCCAGATGTGGTAGAACAGACAAGCTGTGCCTTGCCAGGGGTCGGGTGAGGTGAGCGGTGCACAGGCAGCTGTCTTCGGTATATTAGGACACAGCACTGCTTTGCCTCATTTTGTAACTTGTTAAAAAAAAACTTTGCACAACGCTTACACACCGTTTACCTATTCTCAGACACCACTCACCCTGGACACTCACCCACCATTTACTCTGCACAGTCACCCTGGCATTGCACTGGCAGTCAGATACTGTTCATCCACCACTCATGCAGCGCTGACAGCACTCACACACCATTGACATTCCTCTCAGCCTGAACTCAAACCGCTCATCCTGCACTTATACTATTGACATTACGCTCACCTGATACTCGCACACTTGTACAGGGTAACATCTCTGCCCCTGAACACTCACACAATCAGTCACCATGCATTAGACACTTTCACCCTACACTCAGACATTATCAACCTTCATTCATGCACCATTCACCCTGAACAGACAGCACTCACAACAATCTGCCTGCACTCATGCACTGCTCCCACCTCCCTTATTATTAATTCTATAGACAAAACCTAATGTATTTACCAATGCTTCCTTTATAGGACTTTCCTAAAAGCCGTTTTAGCGCGGCAATCACCTTCTGGATTATGTGTTGCCTTGTAAAGATGACGGCTGATTAGCCAGAAAAAGGTCCCAGGATGCTTGTTTCCGTTCCTGGGAAAACAAGGCTTGGCAGTTCGGGCTGGACTGTTCCCATGAGTCACAGCGTCAGACTGATTTGCATATGGCCATGTCTGAACTGGGGTGGCGGAGTGAGCTAAAGAATGATGATGGATTAAACCCAGATCAGTTGACGGGGGTGAGTGCTTGCAATGTTCAACACTCCTTCCACCATCCCCTTTGGTTTTGCTCTGTTCGCCCTAAGTTGGCAGGGTATGCCCAGACGTGGATTCCTTGCTCCCCCTCCCCCCCCCCATGTGGGTGAATACAAGATCACCTGGTTAAAAATAGCCTGAAACCTGTTCCAGGTTGCTTGTTGCTGGTCCAGGGAAGACAAAGATTGAAAGCCACAGGGTCAGACTGATTTGTGTATGGTCATGTCTGTGGTGGGAGTGAGCTAAAGAATGATGATGAATTAATTAAACCCGGATCCGTTTCAACACAATCTGGTTTTGCTTGCCTGGCTGCTCTGTGTGTGTGACAGAAAGAATGAGAGGGAGAGAGAGGAGGGGGGAAATTAAATGTGTCCAGCAAGCAGCAGGTGCAGTACCATCTGCGGTCACTGGAGGGAAGGCTGCCTTGAACCGACCGGCTTTTTAATTTGCATACCCAGAAGCCACTACAAAGCCACAATCACTTCCGTTTAAATTCTATGTCAGGACAGGAGGCTCCGATTATGCTTTCTCATTTCTTTACTAGAAATGCTCAGCAGCCAATAAAAACACAGTATATATACAATAAAAAACTACAATACCCATAAACACCAGGGTATGACGTGTATAACCATAGAGTCTGCCATATAAAAGGACATATAGCAAGAACAACGTCCTCTTTCTTTGCTGCTCCGCAGCCAGTTAAGTCCTTTTTTCCTATTGCTTATTCATTTATGTAAAGTGTATTTGATAGCTTGTTTACATATTGCTCGCTACTGTTATACTGTTGTAAGCGCTAATGCGCGTTTGTTTACTGTTGCCATAGTTTCAATTGCCGGCTCGCGTTGGTTTCTCCGTATCGCTCGCTGCGCTTGTTACCGTGCAGGGAGCGTGTGGTTTCACCTTCCTGTTGGGCGCTTCGCGCCCGTGTTTAAAACAAGTATTTCTCGTGTGGAGAGGGAGACAGGGGCTTGGAGGCTCGCGCTAACGCTGCGTGTGCTCCAAACATTAAATTACCAGGCGGCCATTTTAATTGTTTTCAGGTGATATTTCTCCTGTCAGACTGCACGCATTTTGCGCACAGAGCCCACAGCCTCGGTATTTGCCCCTAATAACGCCCAGTTTCAGATTCAAACCTTCTGGGTAGTAAAATTCGCATAGGCTTTGCCTAGAGTGCTAGTTTTTTCTGCCAGCAAGCCCTCCCTCCACATTTTAAAAAATTATTATTGAGTGTTTAGATATATTATCTACACTTTGGCTTGCTGTGGGGTTTTTCCACTCCCCCTGCATTGTGCCTTTGGCCACTATTGATTCTTATTTCTCCTGTGGGCATTGAATATTGTTGCTTTGTTTCAACATGGAAGAATATTTTGAGGAGGAATATTATTATGAGGAGGATCCTTCAGACTCTTTGGAGCAGGATTTAATTGAAGCACTAGATCAAGGGGTGAAACATTCTGTGAATAAAGCGCTTGTGCGCGCTATTAATCCTCTGAAACGGCATTTATCTGTTTACGCACAGCAACAGGGTTGGTTACCTCCTGCCCGTGCGTCAAAGTCCCCTGTTAATCCTCACAGGTCAGATTTTCAGAGATTGGCAAAGACATTGTCATCGGACACAGCTTCCACTAGGGGGTCAGCTGGGACCTCGTTTTCTTCTCTCCATGACCCTGATGCAGATGATGCTCTTTCTTCTTCTTCAGAATTTGATCCACCTCCTCGAAAAAAGGCTCGCAAGGAGCATTTTGTGGACGCTCCTTCCAATCCTCCCATTCTAACTTTTGAACCGTCAGAAATTTTCCACCCCCATTCTTCCTCTTGGTTGCCTTCCCCAGCAGTGGCGGATTATGTACAATCACACATTCGCCAGCCTTTTGATAAAGACGTCCGGGCACGCCTCAGATCCGAGTGTCCTCGTCCAGATTTGGCAGACCATCTGGCTGAGACCCCGGAGGTTGACCCAACCATGGTCACTTATCTTAAAAAGTACGCTAGGGATCCTAAAAAAGGATTGGACAGATCTTGGCGTTCTTGCCAGGATAAATTATTAGATTTATTGGGGCCTCTCACTAAAATTTTAGATTTGGGCGTTCTGGCTAAAGAGTCTTCTGCACTCGTTAACCCTGACGAACTCATTGAATGGGCTCAGAGAGCCATCTGTCAATTGGGCAATGCCAATTGTGCGCTTTCATGTGAAAGACGTCGCTCCATCCTTCTCCGCCTGGATCCCATACTTGCGGAGCTTTCCACTTCAGAAGCCGGTCCCTTGGCCCAGGGGCTCTTATTTGGTCAGCCGTTCCTTAAAGAACTTTCGAATTTTGTGGCCACTTTCAGCGGCCTTGACAAAGCCCAAGCCTCGCTACGGCGGGCGTTTCGGCCGGTTTTTGCAAAGGCCGGACGTCTTAGGGGACGTTCGTTCGGCCGAGGATCACAACAGAACTCTCAACGGGGTTCTCAGTCCCACAGCGGAGGTGGACAGGATTCCGGTTTTACCACCCGTTCTAACTTCTATCCCTCCCGCAAAGGGAGGGGACAGTTCCGGAGAGGTCGCTTCGGAGGACAACAAGGGGGTCACCACGACTCCAACAATTCAGGTGAGGCTGATTCCTTTTACCAAAGTGGTTTTGGGGGGAAGACTCCAATTTTTTCTCCACAATTGGCAGTTAATCTCCAACGATGCATGGGTTCTCGAAACTGTTCAGGGTTACAAGATAGAATTTTACCAACCCACACATCAATCCCTCCTTCCCACCCCACTGGTATTTTCTCTACAGGATCAGGAGATCATTTCTTCAGAGATCGACTCCCTTCTTGCGAAGGGAGCTATTCTTCATACTACCCGCCATCCAAGAGGGTTTGTGAGCTCGGTGTTTCTAGTTCAAAAACGAGGGGGCGGTTCCCGTCTGGTCCTCAATCTAAAAGAGTTCAACGGCGGAGTAGTTTACCGCCATTTCAAGATGGAGGGCATCCATCTTTTGCGAGATCTTCTCCGAGCGGGAGATTGGATGGTTCGTCTAGATCTCAAAGACGCCTATTTGTCAATCCCAATATTCAGGCCACATCGGCGTTTTCTCCAGTTCCTGTGGCAGGGGAATTGGTTCGAATACCAAGTCCTCCCCTTCGGCCTCTCGTCGGCGCCCTGGTGCTTCACCAAGCTTCTGAAGCCAGTGGTGGAACACTTGCGCGCTCGGGGTCTCCGCATGATCATTTATTTGGACGACATTCTGATCATGGCAGATTGTCCGCACAAATTGATCTTACATCTCGAATGGACGATCGATCTTTTACAATCTCTGGGATTTCTTGTGAATCCGCAGAAATCGGTCCTCATTCCTTCTCAGGTGATGGACTTTCTAGGCTTCCAGATCAATTCTCTGACCTGTCAGCTTCTTTTGCCCACTCAGAAGATTCGATACATCAAACGGGAATTGGTTTCGATTATTTCCAATCGGATTGTATCATTGAGATCCATAGCTCGTGTAGTCGGTCTTTTGGCGTCTTCAATTCAGGCGATTTTCCCGGGTCCCCTCCATTACAGGGCATTACAACGGTTGAAGATCCGTCATCTACAGCAGGGTCTTCGTTATTCCGATCAGATTCCTCTTTCAGATGCAGTGGTGGCTGGACCACATGGAAGCCTGGAATGGGCGAGCCCTGTTCGGTTCCTCCCCGGAAATGGTAATAGAGTCCGATGCCAGCCTGTGGGGCTGGGGAGCCCGGTGCGGTCCCATTTCAACAGGGGGTCGTTGGTCCCCTCAGGAGTTGTCTCTCCACATCAATTGTCTGGAACTCCTGGCGGGATCCTTTGCGATTCGTTGCTTCACGCCCCTTCGGTACAATTGTTGCATTCTTCTCCGCATGGACAATGTATCCGCGGTTCGTTATGTCAACAAGTTGGGCGGCACGAGGTCCAAGCTCTTGGCGGAGATCGCCAAAGATTTTTGGCATTTTTGTCTACAAAAGCAGATCACAGTTATTGCCGAGTATCTTCCAGGCCGCAACAATCAGATTGCGGATTGGCATTCGCGTCAACTTCGGGATTTCAGCGATTGGAGGCTTCATCCTCGCATCTTTCGCTCTCTCCGTCGGTTTTGGGGGCAGAGTCACATCGACCTGTTTGCCTCTCGCCTCAACACGCAGCTTCCCCGGTTCTTCAGCTGGAGACCGGATCCGGAAGCCCTGGCCACGGACGCATTTCTCCAAATCTGGCCTGCCCTTCTATGCTACGCCTTTCCTCCGTTCATGATGATTCTGAGAGTCCTGGCTCGCACAAGGCGTTATCATTCAGAGCTAATTCTGATAGCTCCTCTGTGGAGGGCTCAGCCTTGGTTCCCAGTTCTCCTGGAAATGTCTTGTGCGGTGACGATCCTTCTTCCCCAGAAATGGAATCTTTTGCTGGACCCTCTCGGGAATCCGCATCCCCTGATCCAGTCAGGCGCTCTCCGTCTTCTGGCTTGGCGACTTTCGGGGACCGTTGGTCGGTCCCAGGCCTTTCTCGCGACGCTTGCAAATTCATCAGTGACTCTTGGGCACCCAACACTCACAAACGCTACTCAGGTTCTTGGAAACGATGGTGTGATTGGTGTGTTCAACGGGAGGCTGATCCCGTTTCTGCGGATGTCTCTATAATTATTAATTTTTTAGCGTCTCTTGCTTCTTCAGGCTTAGCTTATCGAACGGTTAACAATTTCCGTTCTGCTATTTCAGCAGGCCATTGTCCTCTTGATGGGAAACCTGTAGGTGAACATCCTTTGATTATTAAATTGCTCAAGGGTATACGTCTGATGCGTCCTCCTTGTCCTAAATACTCGTCTCTATGGGATGTATCCATTGTTTTGAGGTTTTTGGACTCCTGGCCTTCCAACTCCTTGCTTTCCCGCAAACAATTGTCGGCCAAGCCCACAATGTTGTTATGTCTAGTTTCTTGCAGACGGGTGTCTGACGTTCGAGCACTAGACTTAGCTGGTCGTTCTTTTACCCCTGAGGGTGTCACTTTTCGACTCTCCCGTCGTACTAAAACAAATACTTCTCTGATCTCCTATCCTTCTTTTCCTCTCCGTCCCAACCTTTGTGTGGTCCAATGCGTCAAGGATTACGAGGTATGTACTGCTTCTTTACGTACAGATTTGCAGGGTCAACTGTTGATTGCTTTGCAGAAGCCCTTTCGCCCTGTGACCCCGGCTACTTTAGATCGGTGGGTTCGCTGGCTTATGTCTGAGGCCGGCATTGATGTGTCCATTTTTGGTGCTCATTCGGCACGGGGAGCTATGGCTTCTAAAGCTTTTTCAATGGGTGTTACTTTGTCTGACATTATGAAGGCGGCAGATTGGTCCTCTGATTCCATGTTTAAATCTTTCTATTATAAACCTATTGATCAGGTAGCCTCAGTTGTGGTGGATAAGCTTTGAACAAGCATAATCGGAGCCTCCTGTCCTGACATAGAATTAAAAATTTGCGAACATACGTGACAAGAATTTTCAATTCTATTAAGGACAAGGAGGCGAGGATTATCCCACCCATTATGTTTTTTCTGATATATATATTTATTTTGCATTTATACTGATGTTCTTGCATATGCATTGTATATTTCTTCTGATAAGTTATTGTTCTCTGATACTTTTTCCCCCCCCCTTTATATATATTTTATTATATGGGATGTGTTTTACGGCAGTCTGTCTCTTTTCAGGTTCTGACCCAAAGTGATGAGGTTACAGCTTCTTCTGGCTTCTTCTGCATCCGCTCGCCTTCTGCTCCCAGTGTCCGGCGGCCTTCCAGTGCTGCGTGTTTTCGTTATGGACTTCTGCTGTGGCTGATGGCGGATTCCTCCTTTTGGTCATCGTTTTTCTTGAACTGTTTCCTGTTATTTTGAACTGTTCTCCTCACCAAAGAAAGAGGACGTTGTTCTTGCTATATGTCCTTTTATATGGCAGACTCTATGGTTATACACGTCATACCCTGGTGTTTATGGGTATTGTAGTTTTTTATTGTATATATACTGTGTTTTTATTGGCTGCTGAGCATTTCTAGTAAAGAAATGAGAAAGCATAATCCTCGCCTCCTTGTCCTTAATAGAATTGAAAATTCTTGTCACGTATGTTCGCAAATTTTTAATTGTCATTGGCAAATCAGTCTTTTTTGCTTTGAAAATGAGAAATATTTATTGCATGTGCCTGTTTTACGAAAGCAGCGTTCAATATTACACCCGTAGTTTAATTACCTCAGTCGCTACAAGTTTTTGTGGGTGGTATTTCTAATATAATTGTCACGAAATGCGTAGTTAGATAACAGAACAATGCAAATGCTGTTGAAAGTCTTGCGCACTCCGTGTGGCCTTGAAAATCAACACTTAGTTAAATTTTGAAGGATGTTTGTTCCATTGAGATCCGAATGAAGGTTAAACGTTAGAAGTGAAGTGCTTTCTGTAGTTCAGATGCTCCGACGTGGATGGCGTGACGTTATGGTACAAGGAGTCGAAGGAATCGAGGCGCTATGGGTTAGGATTTAGGAGAGCCTCGTGAGGAAGCGGTCGGGGCGAGGCTCCTTCTACCCGCTAGAGGTCAGGCTCCTCCAGATCGAACACGCAGCGTCACCGGCAAGTTTAAATCATTGCGCACAGATATTGTAGTCAGTGCTTTAAATGGGAAGAAATAAGTGCAGGTACTCGGCAAAATAGAGGTGTGGCAAGTGGGCGGGCGGAGCTAAGGGCAAAATATGATCATACATGATGAGTTTTGTACCAGTTGCAGCACATATTAAAGCACACAAGAAATGCGTTTATGTCAATAAAACAGATTAACTCATTACACATAATAAAGCCATGATAGCACTTTCACCGGAATCGTTGCTGTGCACTTGACTGACAGTGCAGGGTCTGTCTAGAGATCCTGTCCAGTTAATCACAGCGTCACACAAGCCATCTCAAACCAGGGCACAAGTCCTAAAGAACAGAAGAGGGGGGGACGCGTCACGACAGGAAGTGACGTCACGAAAGGTGGCTTGCACCATCAGACTTATTGCCTCCCCTCGCTCACCCCTTAGATGCGATTGCATCAGAGAAGCCAGCGCGTGAGCAGCGTTGTGAATGAGCTCAGATCTCGCCCCAGAGAGGCCAAAGAGTGAATGTGGCTCCATTTGCTCCAGTTATCGAGCTCCCGGTAAAATAAGTGGGGGAACGCCATCCACCCTCGTGGTACCCTGACTCGAGCCCTGTCTCAAACCCCTGCAGTTTGGGGACATTCAAATGGGTGTCTCGGTGTCAGTGTTCACTTTTCCTAGTGTCTGTCTCTGTACGCAAACAGTGTTTCTGGGCAGTAACCCCTTAGCAGTGTTGCATTGCCCAATGTCCAGGTCAATGTCACAGTGTAAATTTTAGTGTCTGTGACCCTATGTATGTGTCCCCATCATAGTTCCCTCTAACCTACGCGCTCAAGCGGGCGCGCACAATGTTTTTTCCTCCGCGCATTGAGTGTGATGCAGCGCGCACCTTCCCGAACTCTGGCTGCCATGAAATGCTTTGGTGAAGAGTCTGAAGTGACTCCTCCTTTCTATTTGCTGAGCAGTGAGGAAGGCGCGCGTTGTCAATCCGATATGATGTGTTCTGCTGATACGCCAGGTTTTAGAGCCCGGCGACTAAGGTGATGTATATCCATTCCACCCACTAGCCAGCAGTTCTTCTGTGCATGGGGACTGGGCCTGGAGGTGTCTGCTATCCAGTCACTGTGCATAAAAGAAGTGTCTTAGAGCGGCTTGTGTTTGTAGGAAGCTATCAGTGATGATGCTGCCGCACAGATAATGAGCTGTGAAATGCCGCTTTTGGGACAGTGCTTCTTTTTATTTCGAGAGACCATTGAGAGGAATGTGAACACCTGCAGTGGAGCTCGGCCCTAAATCAGCAGTTGAGGGCAAGCGGATCCAATGCCTGGATAGCAGACGGGCAAGTTTAGTATTCATTGCTTAATGAGTCTGTCTCCTTTTTTTGCAGTTTTATATATAGAGAACCCGACCAAAGGTATCGGTGTGCTTTACACGAGGATCAGTTACAATACAAAAGATCATTTATTGTAGGCACGGAGAGATTATGGGGCATATTAACAAGGAACAGGGAAAATTAACGCTAAGGGCGCTTAGCGTTAATTATTTTAACGCCCGCTATCGCTGGATAATATTACCTGGTTATCGCGTTATTAACAACGCTAACCGCCTAGGCGATAAAAAATCCAGCGATAGCGGCATAATGGGAGGTTATCGCTGGTAATGCAGCGATAAAACTACAAGGATAGGGATATCCTTGTTGATAGCCCATGGTGGATTTAGCCATGTAATCCACCTCCCATTGGATTACATGGCTAAATCTGAAAATTAGCAGACGTAAAAAAGCAGCGTTAACCGTGGTTAGCGCTGCTTTTTTTGTCTCTAACAGAGTTAGCGTGAAGCTTGATAATAGGAGAAATGTCGCTTAGCGACATTCCTCCTATTATTTTGCTCTGGAACGTCCACTTTGCATCTCATTAGAGATGCAAAGGGAAGCGTAGTGAAAAAGGGTGCTAACATGCGATTTTACTTGTTTGCACCCTGTTGTTGATAGGGCAATATTTTTATCTCCACTTCTTTGGCTTCTAAAGCCAAAAAAGTGGAGATAAAGCCCTTGTTAATATCCCCCTATGTTTTCTGCCCAGAATCACAAGATGTTGAACAAACGCTGAGACTCGAGCCTAGTTCCCCAGTTCCAAAATCCGCCTTTTTCGCCATTGAGCAATACCCCCTACCATGTCCCCCCTCACCTCTCCTAACAAATCAAAAAGGTGAGTTAAGAGTACTGCAGGGATGGGATTTGTAAACAATTCTTCACAGGCTCAAAGGGCTTCCATCCACCCTCTGGCTGAGACAGCTTCCCGGGCACACACACAGCCGCACCCGTGTACTTCAGAGGTCTTTTTAAAAGACCATTCACTTGTTAACGAGGCTCTGTTGTTTTTCACCCCTTCTTGATCCCCTGTATCTCCACTCTATCACTGGAAGAATTAGCTCCCCCCCCCTGAAATTTTTAGTTGCCCCTCCCCTGAAATGTGGCTCTAATTGTGCCTCTGATTTTTCAGAAAAAAGAAAGAGCAGCTGTTCACCTAAAGGCTGCTCTATGTGCAGGAGCAGGACTGGCAATGCTGTGCCTGCCCTGGGTCAGTCTTTCTGTATAGACTGTCTTGCTTTATTTAATTTTGCTCTGCTTGAACATGAGAAGGAGGAAGATTCAAACATCTGATTTTTCCCACTTCTGAAAGCTAGATGGGGCCCGGATTTCTGAACTTTGCCATGCCCTCCAAGAAATTATAATTCAGCCATGATCCAGGGCAAGTTTTCTCTCTCTTTCAGATTTGAATTGTTCATTCCAAGCTGCGAAAAACAGGCACAAGCAGCAATAGTGTCTGTGTGACAGTCAACAAGTAGGAATAAAAGGTAGAACTGAAGAAAATAAACTATGGAGTATGATAGAAATAGATAATGAACAGAAGAGAAAACAAGGAGATATGAATGTAACAAAGAGGAAAATTGTATGAGAAGAGTGAGAACTAAGGAGAGCAAAGAAGAGAAATACGCATAAAGGAGTGACCATGGATGTGTTCGTGCGGATAGTATCTCATGTTCAGGCATTTTACACCCCAGTAATGTGCAGGACTTTCACGGCACATTTTATATGGCCTAGTGACAGTTGAACAGTGTGTTATGTTCAGAATGATCAGATATTCTTTGGCACAGTGACTATTAGACTAGCAAAGGCACTGTAGCGCTTCCTCTCCGTTAAAAGTGCAACCACAGAACATCTTTCTATATGCTCACATACATTATGCTATATTCCTAACACCAAGAATTGGATGACCCACCATTCTATCTTGTACTGTGATTGCCTTCTTTTGTGTAACAGGTATTTGAGATACATATTTTAGTCTAAATCCTGTCCCTGGTTCCAAGATGCTTATTTTTTGGGCTGTCATATGAATTTGGATGGTCGATATTTTTGCTGTGGCACTTTTTCACATGGGCATATTTCCTCTTGTTGCACTTTTTTGTGTGGTCTAAAAGTGATGTGTTGTTTTCTTAAATTTGAAAAAACGAAGAATACTCCAGACTTTCATATGATTGTGTTCGTTCCAGTATAGTGTCTATTACTGAAGTACTAGTCCCTTTCGTGAGCTATCAGTTTCGACAGTATCTAGACCTAAAAACATTTAAGTCAATATCATTGGGAAAATGTGCTATAAAATGCACACTTTAGAAAAGTGAAAACTAGGGGGGATGGCAAAAGGAGGTTTGGAAAAGGCGGGTTCTGAGGTTCTGGACTTTTAAGAGTCCAGAGGTGTCAGGGAAACCACACCCGAAGACCCCTGAGTTCCTTCCTGTCTCGGTGCACAAAATAAACAGAGACGCGGGTTTCTCGATGGTGGCGTCAAAGACCAAGGTTTATTTACTGCAGGGACACAGAAGTCATAGGAACCACACAGAGGCAGAATCTACGAGACTGTTCAAATTGCATTAAGTGGGTTGCGTCTTAAATACACGAAATATGTCTTTAGGCAACATTGCACAAATATTTCTCATGCCCAACCCGGTATCCCAAACAGACAATAAATATACATCAAACAATAATTAGTCGTAGGTTTTCGGTATTCGATCAGGTTTCCTTGTCAGTTCTCCATTCTTTGCTCGATCCTCCCCATCATAAAAATCGTAACCTCCCCATTGTAAAAGCCCAGAAGGAGAGGAGCAGCACCAGGTGCAAAGGATTGAAAAGTAGGATAAGAGGTGTTTATGGATCATAAACGGGCATGGCTACCGTCTTCGGCCTCTCAGTCAGGACAATGGACACGGGAACCAGTATAGCAGGACTGGCCTTAGGCAAGGGAGGCGGCTTGATTCTGCCTAGTCATGCAGCGTCAGCCTTTCTCGGGCTCGAGCTTACGTGTCCTTAACAAGGTGATTCTGCCGGGGTCATCGTCCGTTCATTGACTATGTGAGGGCAAGAAACAAAATGGATGCCGTACCTAAAATGGATGCCATGACTTAACAACAGAACGCCCTATTTCTCAGTGAATTCATGCTCGTTGCGTAGCGAAAATACTGTCATGTATATAATGGATCATTTGCGGTTCATTGGTACCAAAATCGTGTCAGTACTACGATACCGAATACACGGATTCGGATCGCTACGGAACCTCAGACCGTCCTTTTGCCCTTACATAGGCAATGGCTTACTCTATGTCAGAGTCCATTTCTATGTTCATCAGGTCACTGATATGCTGCTGAAGCATTACTCTATCCCGTGGCGTATCTCTAAAAACAGGTGGTCTTCTTACGCATGACGAAACACAAACGCTACATAAGGCAGGACCACACTGAACGATGAGACAGCACGAAAATAAAAATACCAACGCAACACCAGTGACCATCAGAACCTTCCATCCCCACGCAGATAATAGACTCCAGAACCATCCCATTAATGACCAGTCACCTTCCTCTACATGAATGGAGTCAGAGATTTTGTGTAACTTAGAGATGGCCTTGTATACCGTTGGTGCATTATCTGGGATAAAAACACAGCAACTTGATTGGATCATCTTACATACCCCACCTCGATCTGCAAGTAACACGTCAAGGACCATACGGTTCTGTAACGTCATGAGGCGATCCGCTTGAAGCTCAGCTGTTAGGTTACTAAGGGCACCCGCAGTTTCGGTAATGGTGGATTCAACTACCCGTGTTAGTTGACGTAAGTTTCTACTGTTGGCCATAGGCCCCCAGAACGGGAGGAAACCTTTGAAAAAGTCTCCTGCTTCTTGGCCAGCAGTATCTTCTTTACTGAAAACACCTCTCACAACTCTCGTTTTGTGATAGTCCGGTGCAGCAGTGTATGTCGGAGGTAACAGTTGAGCGATATAACATGAGCCTGAGAAGTCAGCGGGCAGCCATGTGTATGCTCTGTCTTGACAAACAAAATAGGTACCCTTAGCAGCCAAAAATGCAGGGGAAGACTGTGACGGGAAAACGTATGTTTCGATACAGTCACTCTTCCCTAGTCGAGCTTTTGGATTCCTCCCATTTCCTTGCAAGCAGACTTGACCTTGGTGGGGTACGACCCAGATCGGAGTCGAGCTTTTACGTTTGTTCTCACCCAAAGTAATGCCATATTCCGTAACGTTCCAACCCATGTAAACTCGCAATTCATCCTTGGGAATAAACGGAGTGTTATTGACGTCTCTAACCATGTCAGTAATTCCCTTTACCAAGGCTCTGTTAGCGGAGTTATACCTAGTGGAACGCGGAGGTCATGGAGGATAGGTCTCTAGAGCATAGGCGAACATGGTCTGAAATGCCCAGAATGATCCATTATAACTGAAGGGCAGAACTAGATAAGGGATGCCCTTATCCATGGTATGTGGTATCAAGCCACATACCCAACAGTTTGTTGTGTTAACCACTAGTTGATGTTGGTGCAAGAGCTGAATGAAAGTGTTATTTATAAACTCGGAGCGTCGAGCTTGCTCGTGTGCAGGAAAAGGATGGAAAGAATGAATAGAAACAACAGTCGGAGAAACAGAAACATGGGGAGATACTGTAGACGTAACAGGTGCAAAGATCAATTGAATACCAAAAATAATTCCGCCTACCAAAGTTATAAAAACAATCAGAAGTGTCAGAGCACATTGCATTAGGAAACATTTGCTATACAATATATCATATAGTTTTGTCTTGTGCACATTTATGACGTTAACCCGTCGCAGTTCAGGAAGCTCCATCTTCTACAACCGTTCGCAACGGATGGTTTGTACCTGTTAAAAATTGCCTCTGTTTACCTTGGGAGTTCCCAAAGTAGACAGAAGAAACCCACCTTGTGTCTGGTTCCCTGCAAGTTTAAAACAAGGCACACGTTACGACCCTACGGTAACCCAGACGGCAAGGTGAGAGAACAGTAAAAACAAAAAGATAAAAAAATGTAAAGCAAACTTCCTGACTGAATGGAATGCGACAAGATCAACACAGTTTTCAAACAGAAAAGTAATTATGCAACGTCATTAGTTCATAGCATGAGAACGTAGATTATATCTGTACTTTCCAGGTCTTGTCTGGTCTTGAAATAGCTGGTCTACAGGTGCAGAAATGTTCGACTCCACAGGTGACAAATGTTCACTTTGTACAACACTCTGTTCAGGGTTTGAAAGAGCAGTTCCTGCTGAGGTGTCAGAGTTTTGCGTTTCAGTTCGTTTGTCCGTTATGTACTCTGCATCACTGAAAGGGATGAGCCTAGGAACAGGTTCTGTCTCGGATACACCAAATCCCTGTCTAACCCAGTTGTCGTAGGGGAGTGGGAGAGGGACACGTTTCGTATGGCTAGCGTGCACCCAATTCTTTCTTCCAGCTAGGCGTACAGCAGTTCTCGTTGTTAGGAGCACCTGGAACGGGCCCACGAATCTTGGCTGGAGGTTCCGAGTTCGTTCGAAATTCCGTACAACCACCTGGTCTCCTGGTTTCAACGTGTGACCTGGACTCTCTGGCAGTTTAGGCAAGGATTCAAATACCTGTTGACGAATAAGGCTCAATTTAGCAGTCAGGTCATAAAGATAATCAATCAACATTGGATATTCGATATGTTTGAATTCCTTTGGCCTAGGGACTCCCCAAACATTAGCAGGACGACCAAACACAATCTCATATGGGCTAAGCCCTACTCGAGAGTGTACAGTCGCTCTGGTGGACAGTAAAGCTAAAGGCAGTGCATCTGGCCAAGATAGACCAGTGGAAGCTTGAATTTTAGCAAGTTTCAGCTTCAAAGTACCATTGTACCCTTCAACCAAACCTGCTGACTGTGGGTGATTCGCACTGTGGAACTTCTGGACAATACCCAGACCCGCACACACACTCTTCATAACTTTCCCTACAAACTCACTTCCGTTGTCTGACCAAACAATCCGTGGCATACCATACCTAGGGAAGTACTCTTTGAGGAGGATTTTGGCAGTAGACATAGCAGTGTTATCCTTTAATGGATATGCCTCAATCCATCTTGAAAAGGCACAGACTACCACTAGGACATACTTAAGATTGTTACACCTGTCCATGAGGATATAATCCAACTGAATCACTTCAAAGGGACAAGAAGGGGGAGCAAAATGACCAGTTGGGGTTGGGGTTCCCTTGCCAGGATTATGCATCAGGCATATCATGCAATTTTTCACCACTCTTTCCGCACACTTAGTAATTCCATCATTCTTCCATACTGGAGCTAACATTTTACAGATCCCTTTTGAACTGATGTGCGCCGCTCCATGCGCCATCGTGACTACTGCAAGCACATACGCATCAGGTAACATCCAACGCTGCTGTTCAGACAGATCAACCCAACATCCACTCGAATCCTTTTTACCCGTTTTCTCCCTCCATGCATTCTTCTAATTTTCAGTTGCTTCATTCTGGATTGCCTTCACACTTTCAATCGTATTCTCACACATCCCTGATTCAGCAATCCATCTTGCAGACGTTGCAACGTACATCCGGCTCGTCATGTTCTTGGCCGTCTCTTTGGCAACCTCATCAGCAAACGCATTCCCACGGCCAACATCATCCGTAATCTTTCGATGTGCACTGCACTTCACAATCGCAACTTCATTCGGTAGGGTCAGAGATTCCAATAGATCACTGACTAACTGTCCATGTTGGATCTTAGTCCCATGGGACGTGAGAAAACCTCTTTCTTTCCACAGGCGTCCAAAGCTATGTGCTACGCCGAAGGCGTATTGGCTATCAGTAAACACATTCACTCTCTTTCCCTCAGCTAAAACACACGCTCTTGTTAGTGCAATTAATTCTGCAGCCTGGGCAGAATTCTGACTCACTCTTGCGGTCTCCACAATTGGGCAGAGGGCGGGCCGTCTGTGGCCGTCAGGGGCTGAAGGAGGCTGGGCTGGGCTACGTCCTTTTCCTCTGCAAGAACTGTGAGTACATATTCCGGTTTTGTACCCAGAAAACTATGTCTACCCGTTCTGGCAAGTTGTTAAGGACTGAAAGCGCAAGGGGGCCAAATGCGGCAAGCCCCATTATTGGAACCATGGACCGCTTTATTACCAGGGTGGCGGCGGTGATTGAAAAGGAGATTGCCATGTCTGAGCGGCGACTGTCTGAGGTTTACCTCCCCTCAAGACGTTCATCCCTGGGGGTCGATGCTCAATCATCGTCCATAACGGCCAGTTCCCAGGTTCAGGCCGCTACTTCGCCTAGTGTGTCTAGTACTTCCATAGACCCACCCCAGTTGGTTGGTATTGAACAAAGTATAGGTAGGTTAGAAAGTTTGGCTGCTCTTTTTCCCACAGTCATCGTGGAGGCCGATGGTCTTGGTAAATTGACTACGTCATCGCCCATTAATACCCCAAGTGAAGTCATCAGTGATCTGGAGCCCTTAACATCGTCCACTTCGCCCTTGGCTTTACCAGAAGGGGAGATAGTTAGGTCCCCCAAAAACCCCCAAACTCCAATTATTAGACAGGAGATTAGGCCCTTAAGTAAGAAGGTGCGAAAACGTAAAAAGGGTTGCCCAGTTAGACAGGCCACTCTTTACCAAAGCTTAAGAAAGCCTTTTGGAGTAGGAATGAGAACTATAAGGGGTAAAGCTATAGTGAATAAACCGGACATAGCAGGGGATGTTTTGAACCCTCCCGAGGAGTCTTACCCTGGTGTAAATAGTGTGAAGCCTCTAAAGCTTCCTGACTTAGCAAGGGCAGAAAATATTTTTGAGAAGGTTTATAGCCTCTTGAACCCGTTGCTAATTCAAGTTAAAGGCCTTGGGGAAAGGATAGACAAACTCGAGCAATCAACCCTTGACGGCTTTCACTCACTTAAAGTAGTAGTTAAACAATTAAGTAGAGTGACCGTACCTAAGGATCTGGTTGCAAATGGGAACGTGCCTTTATCTCAGCGAGTCCCTAAGCACCCAATATGTTTTGATAAGGGAGTTTCCAATAGTCCATCAATTTCAGCTTCCATATCTCCCCAAAGTCCCAAAGCAGGACCCCAGCTAAAGGGTTCCCTAATCCACATAGAGCCTGATAAAAATAAGCATAAGTCTTTCCAACAAAAGCAGCCACAGGAAGCTAGTGGCATAATGGAAGTCCCCAAAAAACTAGGGGCATGCACTAATTTTAATAGGTTAGCTCCGGAGAAAGCCCCTAGGCCCGTCCCCCATCCTACCAGTACATCTACCCCCTCACTGGCCTCTAGTAAGCAAGTACGACGGATCCCCCCAGTAAACCTTCCACCAGACTGTCAACCCTTTGCGGCAGTCATGGTTAATGTGCCCCCTTTAAAGGACGGCCAGTTGGAAAATCACCAATCACTTAAGAATAAGTGTATCCACTGGCTAAAGGCAAATAAGCCAATCCCTCTAGGTGTGGATGGCATTATACTAAGTGTCCGTAGAGTGGACTGGGTTGGACAGGGGAAAAAAATGCAGGAGGGGGACTGTATTATTATAAATTTCCAAGATCCAAGAGTGGTACCATCGATTTGCACCCCTATTTCCAACATGGGGGCTCCGGGGGTTAAAGTGGTAGATCTTTCCTTCTTTTACCCCAGGCAAATCGTTGATTTTACCGGTGGAAGCTTAAGTCCCCCTGTCCTTGGCCTGAATCGGGATAAGCCTTCAGGGGATACTAGGGAGAATCATTTGTGGCCAGCAGGACCTATTTGACTGGAAGTTGGGCATCGAGCTGACTCAGTGGAAGCATTATCATTTAGTAAAAGAAATCCTATAAGTGGGATAGGTGACCCTATGCTCACCTTGTATGACCCTCGCTCTCCTCATGTTTCCCCGAGGAGCTCTACAGGTGGGGGCATTCCTGCGCCCTGCGACACCCCAGCTGTGGCGGACCCTGTCTTTAAGGTTTTCAGCTGGAATGTCGCAGGGATCGCAGGAAAACTGGCTCTGCCTGACTTTATTGCTCCGGTCGACGAGCACTCTCTGTGCCTTTTCCAAGAGACATGGAGTTGTGTGCCGGTCCACAGGGTGGGTTTTTCGTCTTATTTTTCCCCTGCGCAGGTTTCGTCTTCAGGGAGGGGGCGCCCAGCGGGTGGCCTCCTTATTTGGGTCGCGGCATCTTTAGATTGTAGAATTATGGAATTCCCCACAGGTTCTCCTGACATACAAAACATCACCCTAATAGACCAAAGGGGGAGAGTTGTTTTAAAAGTCTATAATGTTTATGCCCGGGGAACCGTGGGCGGGAGAAAGTCTCCTGTAATATCTCTCCTCGAGACTTTGTTAAGTAATACCCCATATAAGTCTCGCATATTGGTTGCCGGCGATATGAACTGTACGTTCGAGCCCTTGGGCTCGGACGTTTCCCTCGACCAAGAAGAGGAGGATACCAGGTGGGGGATTCCGGCTCTGGAAATTTCACCGATTAGAAGGTGGTCAGAAGTGGCGCTTCAGTTATATTCCCTGAGCCTTGAATTCAATCTAAGGGCTGCTAATGGGAGGACACCCTCGGATAGGTTGGGCGTCCACACGTACAATAGGCCAGGACACACCTCTAGGTTAGATTATTTTTTAGTAGACGTATGTCTGTGGCCCCATGTAAAGGACATGCAGGTGGTCCCCTCGTCTGAAAGTGACCACAACCTGCTTTCTTTAAGTATGGCCCAGTGGTGGCGATACTCAAACAAGGATACTATAAATCGGGTAGCAGCACCACCGGAGGTCTCGGAAGTCTCCCCTTGTGGTAGGCGAATTAAATGGGCCAAATTGGTTTTATCAGAGGGGAAGGTAGAAGAAATACAATCTCACCTAAACCACACGGTATTAAACCTTGGAATATCCACGGAAGGTGTGGGTAGAGTGAGTGGGCTCTTTGTCTCCCTGACAGAAGCCTTAACTAATGTCTTTACTTTACACCATAGTAAATTGGGTAATAAACACTCTAAAAAACCCGTCGATGGCTGGTATACCCAATCATGTAGGGTTCATAAGGCTAAGCTAGTTGAGGCGATTAAAGCTAAGTCCCGTCCTGTGATACAGGAAGCAAGGAAGGCCTACAACAAGTCCCTTAAACTAGCCAGGAGGGAGTGGGAAGACAAATATTGGGATGACCTGCTCTAGGCCAGTAAAATTAGGGACTCAAGGGCATTTTGGCATCTTATAAGTGCACGGAAAAACCCCGATGCACTTGTGAGACCCTGTAACATCCCGCCTCAAAGCTGGGTAAAGCATTTCGGGTCCCTATACCTCCCTCCAGATGGGGATTGTAATGCGGGGATGGACCTCGCTCGAATTACTGAACCTCATGCCTATGATCTCTTTACTCCGCTAGAGATTGAGGGGGTCATAGGGTGGATAGCCCCACGCAAGGCTGCGGGCCCCGACGGCCTCCCGGGGGACCTTATGAGGGCATATCCAGCGGAATGGGCGCGGGTTATATCAGCACTACTTAATGATATCATGATGGGAGGGGCAGTACCAGAATCCTGGAAAGGGGCGGTGGTGGTCCCGATATATAAAAAAGGGTGCAGGGAAACACCGGGGAACTATCGACCCATAAGTCTGATCGACTCCACCCAAAAGATAGCTGGCAAAGCTATCCTTGGAAGGATTCTCCATTGGGTGGAGGAGAACAAAATTCTTTCAGACTTTCAGGCAGGTTTCCGGGTTGGAATGGGGACAATCGAGCAGGTGTTTAGGTTGGTATTATTGGGGTGGAAGGTGGTGGAACTGGGCAAGGGCAGTCTTTATTTGGCCTTTATAGACCTGAAGACTGCCTTTGACCTAGTCCCCCGGGAAGACCTTTGGAGGGTACTTTATGAGCTGGGTTTACCCCCTTACATCTTGTCACTTCTTATCAGCCTTCACGCCCATACTTTTGCTCAGGTCCGCTGGGGTAAAAATGGTGAACTTACTGAGAAGATTCCAGTCTCTAGGGGCGTAAGACAGGGCTGTGTCTTGGCACCCACCCTATTTTCACTTTATGTGAATGGGGTGGTAAAACATCTTCAACAAGAACCAGCCGACGCCCCCTGTCTCGGAGGAGTCCGTATCCCCACCCTGCTTTTTGCGGACGACACGCTCCTGATTTCGAAGACCCCTCAAGGTCTCCAGAAATTATTAACGCGATTTCAGGAGTTCTGTGGTGCAAGAGGATTAACAATAAATGTGGATAAAACAAAATATCTAGTCCTAAATCCTCCTAAGAAACTGGGCCGCCCACCAACACTAAACTCGATCCCTCTAGAGAAAGTAGCCGAATTCGATTACCTCGGTATTCGGATTACGGATAGGATGTCTTGGGCTAGTCATATTGATAAAATGGCCCTCAGCCATAGGAGAGTGGGAGGTGCTCTAATGAGGGAGCTCAGGGCCTCTGAAAGGAGATCACTCACCCCAGTAGTTGACATCTACAAGGCTAAAGTAGTGTCATCAGCCTTGTATGGGGCAGAATTGTGGGGCCACTGTTGTTTGAACGCCCTAGAGTCAGCGGAGAGTAAGCTATTGAAATCCCTTATCTCCGTGCCCCTGAGCACTCCATCCGTTCCTGTCCGGTTGGACATGGGCTGTAAAAATATTAAAGACCAGGCCCAGCTTCGCCCCCTTTTGTTATGGACACGAATCTGGAGGGGTGAAGAACTAAAATCTTATGCTGATGCCCTGGGGGAAATAATGAGCTTGGGGGGTTGGGCTAAGATAAAGTGGCTAAGAGATACTAAAAAGCTTTTGGAGAATGTCGGTCTAGGATGCTGTTGGTCATCACGTTCAGCCCCTCCAAAAGAAGTTGTCAAGGCGCTTTATTGGAACTGGTGTGCGGAGCGTTTAACTACTAACTCTAATCACTGCAAGTCGACTGTCGCCTTTTTGCAAATTAAAGACACTGTGGCTTTTGAACCCTACCTGGACTTGATAACTCTCCCTTTTGATCGAGCCCTTTACTTCAAATTTAGAGTTGGATGCCTCCCCCTAGGCGCACTGGCATCAAGTTGGTCACCCGTGGCCCGTATTTCTCCCAACTGTGCGTGTTGCCGAAGCAAGGCCGAGACCATTGTACATGTCTTGTTTGTTTGCCCGGATTATGAAAGGCCTAGGAGTGTTTGGTTGAAACCCCTTTGTCGCAATATGGGCACACGCAGCTACCTTGAAGCCCTACGTATCCTAACTATGGACACTTCCCCCTCCTTAGTGTGTGGAATTGCTAAATTTTTAAAGTGGTCTTGGCTTATTCGTTGTAAGAGATTGTCAGTAGCTGTTTAATTCTCTTTTTAGTTAATTTATTTCACGGGCAATTTATGTCCTTTTATCTTTTTACGAATTTTCTACTGGCTTCTTGTGGTTTGTGTTTTTATGTGTTTATTGTAATAATTGCATTTCTTATGTGCTTACAAGATATCTTGCATATCGAATAAAAGCTTATGACTGTAATAATGACTGCATACGCGGCCGTCACATCACCATTCTGTAGTTTGAAACAAGACCCATCGACGTACAAAGTGCCATCTGGATCTAGTAACGGAGTATCTTTTAAATCAATCCGACCTTTTGTTTCTTTCTCAGTTCTAAAACAACAATCGTGAGGCTCTGAATCACTCGACTCCTGAGTAGTCGGCAACAGCGTCGCTGGATTCAGTATGTTACATCGCTTGATCTGAATGTGGCTTGCCAAAATTGTCAGCTCATAGCCTGATAATCTAGCACTGGTGAGGTGCTGAGTTTTCGTTCCATTCATGAGTGTATCCACAGCATGTGGAACCATGACTACTAACATGTTGTTCATGACTAGTCCAGCAGACTGTCGGATAGACACTGCAGCTGCTGCTGTAGCTCTTAAACAACTTGGCAACGCTCTGGCTACCGGGTCTAATGTAGATGAGAAATATGCACAAGGTCGCTGTTTGTCACCAATTTGTTGCGTTAATACACTTAATGCACAACCTTCTCTTTCATGGACATATAGTGTAAACGGCTTACTGTAGTCAGGAGTACCCAACACAGGAGCTGAACACAGCGCATCACGTAAGTCGGAGAAACTCTGTTGACATTCATCAGACCATGGCAAAGGACTCGGAACACCTTTTCCAGTCAGGGCTACCAATGGTTTTGCCATGAGAGAAAAATTTGGGATCCATTGCCTGCAGTATGACGTGATATCCAAAAACGCACGCACTTCTCTCTGTGTGCTTGGTACAGTCATCTGCGAAATTGCTTTGATTCTCTCTGGGGTCAACCTTCTTCCCTCCTTTGACAAAAGATGACCTAAGTAGGTCACTTCTTGGCAACAATATTGCAGTTTAGAAGGTGACACCTTGTGATGTAAGTCGGACAAGTGACGTAATAAAGAAATTGTAGCTGTTTTGCAAGTTTCCTTGTCATCGGCAGCCAGTAAAAGATCATCTACATATTGGATCAGAGCAACACCAGGAGGAAGTACAAGAGCATCTAATTGACTTTTCAATGCTTGGCTGTAAATTGAAGGGCTCTCACAATAGCCTTGTGGAGCGCGCTTGAACCTGAAACTGCGACCTCCTAGGGAGAAACCAAAAATGTCTCTACTTTCCTCGGCTATCGGGATGCTGAAAAATGCATTTTTCAAATCGATCACTGTAAACCATTAGGCCGAGGCAGGAATCAACGTCAATAATGCAGTGATATCTGGTACCACTGGAAACTGTGGAATCACGATTTTGTTAACCTCTCTGAGGTCAATCACAAATCTGTAGATTGGAGGTTTGGAAGGGTCAGTGCGTTTCAAAATCGGCAGAACAGGACTATTGCAGACATTTCCTCTGGTTTCTTCTATCACATCTTTCTGTATTAAATCTTTCACGATCAGTAAGAGTGCACGTTCACCTTCATTCGAAATCCGATACTGTGAGATTCGTGGGAATCTAACATTCGCTTTCAGACTTACCACATAAGGGGGAATTTCCAAAAGGCCTACATCGTTAGGACCAGTCGCCCAAAGAGTATCAGGGAGAGAACGCAGCTCCGGTGGGAGCTTATCCATCGACATGTACATTGGAGAAATGACTCTCTTGCCTAATGTGAGCTGCACTCCCGAAGGAGAACAGTACAGTGTCGCATGCAGGCGTTTCAACAGATCTAAACCAAGCAGATTCTCATTACAACCGGTTGTAAGGATAAGGGGTGCTTCTAGTTCGCATGGCCCAACAGAGATTGACAAAGGACTAGAAACAGGATTGTGAACAGGGGCGCCTAAGAAACCTACTGAAGTGTTCGTTAAGCCAGACAAAGGTGCGCCAGGGAGTTTCGCATGCATAATTGAACTTTTTGCCGCACCAGTATCCAACAGAAACGGTTCGACCACGCCTGATGTAACTACTGCGACATAAGGTCCACTCTGATCAACTGGAACTGATACTACTCCCTCTCTTTGCCTGTGGCTGTCCTAGTACTCGCTTCTCTGAATCTGTTCATTATGATCATAGTAATCCTCAACATGATACTGTGAAGATCTACCCGGTTGCGCAGGTTGTACATTTCGCTGATCAAAATAATTTGATGGGCGATCGGCCTGTGGTATCATAGTACCACGTCCTCTACCTCTAGGAGCTTGCAAAGACCCAACACTACCTCTCTGAGCTGGGACACCACTGGTCTGTGCGTGCAGTACTGGACACTCGTTCTTATAATGACCCTCCTTTTTACAATAGGCACACTGATTCCATGCTAACTGTTGTCGAGGAAATCCATAATTAAATCTTTGGGACGTCCCTTGCTGGAATTGCGGCTGTTGCTGAAACTGGGGTCGCTGCTGTAAATCTGACTGATTCGAGCGAGGCGGATATGCCTGTTACAATAGTACTTTAGTCTTTAAATCTTTTGTTTTCTTTTCTGACTTTTCCTTCTCTTCTTTCTCTCTATTCTCGTAATACTGAGCAGTTGCAAGTATCTGTGCTGTCGTCGATACTGCCCATGCACTTTCGGAATCCTTTAACTTATTACTAAGCTCAGGTAGTAAATTAAACACGAACTTGTCAACAAACAACCTCTGACCTCCCTCAGTACTCATATCTTGCCCACTGTGGTCTACGAAGGTCTCTTCAAATCTAGTGAAGAAGTCAGAGACGCTTTCGTCCTTCTTCTGTTTGCATGCCGATAGTTTATCCCAATTTACCCGTAACGCTGGCATCAGCGTTTTCATCAGATTAATTATTCTGCCAGGTAAGGCAGCAATCAGAGGTTCAGGTTTAGCACCGCCAACTTGTTGTGCGTCTGCCGCTACAATAGCTGGCCAATCACCTCCTAGGACGACTGGGTGGTTCTCTTGCCGAATCTTGGCCCATATAGGCTGTGGCACTACGTTGCCAAATAGCATTTCAATATCTGCCAAATTCATGACACACGCTTGGACTGTTTGCGTCAACTCTTTATAATAACCAGCAGGATTTTTACGCGGGTCTGGCAACGCTTGTTTTACTGCTAATACTTCAGCCCGCTTCCAAGGGATGTGTATCCACACTCTCTGGAATTGTGCTGGAGCAGCTGCAATACCATTAGCCCCATCAGCGGCAACTGCTTCGCGCCATATGGGCGGAACTTCCCTCATCGGATATTGACCTCGTCTTTTCCTAGTAATCGGTGAACCATCAGGGTCCCTTGGCGCTTGAAGAGGGGAATCATCCCTATACGCTAAAATCAGTTCTATCGCTTTCCCTACTTCTGAACCTATCACCATTCCTGCGGCAAATTTCTGCTGAACATTTATCAGATCAGAGGGGACAGACTCTAAGTCATCATCATCCCATTCCTCACGCACAAAAGAACACATCACGTCAAAAACATAACGTTGAGTTGGTTCATTCCATTGCATAAAGGTATCTAACACTCTTCGTGCATCATACTTCGCAGCTTTCGACATCCACCTAAGAGCTGTCGAAACTAATATTTCTCGTTCCTGGGGACCAGGAAGCTGGCTACGTCTCTGTATAGAGTCAGAAACGGGGGTCCCAATTAAAGACCTGTAGAGAGGAGTTAAGATGTTAGTTACAGAGTCGGTTATTTTCCGACGAACAGAAAGCGGAGTCAGAATGACAGGGCTTGGGGACAGGGCATCGGGAGCAGGTGAAATAGTAAGGGTGGGTGTAGTAGGTAAAGCAGTTTGCGAAATGACAGGCAAAGGCGGAATAGGCAACCCAGGAAGAGGGGGTGCCGTGGGAACATTAACCACGGGAAGGACAGGAGCTGGAATCAAAGGAAGTGGAGCACCTATTCCAGGCTGGCCAGCAGCTGGCTGTACAACAGGTAGTAACTGTGGTGCTGTAATACCCTGTGCATACGGTGGAGGTGATCTCAACAGGTAAGACAACAGAGGATCCTTTTCGAGGTCCTCTATCGGCTTAGCAGGACAAGATGGCAATACAGGGTAACATTTATCAATTGCCAAATTATATTTTCTATTTGCCATCTCCATTGCTTTCTCAGTCTCGTTGACATGCAGCTGCTTAGCAGACTCCATTAAAGTCAACCCTTTCTCTTTCTGTTCCTTCTTCGTCTTCCTAATTTCTCTCTGTTTGGCTTCTTTACGCCATACGCGAAAAGAATCAAACATTGCCGGCCGGGCTTTTCTTTTAAACAACTTCATTTCTAGATTATCTAGAATTTCACTTTCGAAGCTACCATGCGGTGGCCAACTAAGGACACCATCTTTTCTGGTATAACAAACCCATACTTCATTATACGCAATAGGACCTACACCATGTTTACAATAGAGCTCATATGTAGAAGTTCCAATTGGAGGAACCGTACACGAGTCCTCCAACCGGAAATCCCCGTTGCAACGTAACCAGGACAAGAAACAATTACTACTTTTAGTCATGACAAACAAAGACAAATTCCAACCAAAATGCGCAGAGAACTTAGGCCTACCAAAATGAACCAATACCAAAACAAAGATTATCCTAACAAGAGCAACCAATGATAATCTACGAATTCAAAACAAACGTATCCAGACAACCAAACTGAGCACGACCCACTTAATACTTAACTGAAATGTGGAAGACGTCACCAAGGAGAACCCGTCTACGTCTCGCCGTACTAAGGTCTGCACCTCGGGTCCAAGACAGGGCGACAGTCAGGGCAGCGGTCCTCTGTAGCCATCTGGGAACGGGAACCCTTGTGGAAGAGATCGTCGGGCCACTTTTACGACATGCAGGGATCGATGAAGCGGGGTACCTCCCTCCGGAATCTTCACACGAAGCTCCTCGAACTTTTCAGGCTTTGGACCGGTACCGGATGACGTCGCCCCACGTTGGGCGCCAATTTGAGGTTCTGGACTTTTAAGAGTCCAGAGGTGTCAGGGAAACCACACCCGAAGACCCCTGAGTTCCTTCCTGTCTCGGTGCACAAAATAAACAGAGACGCGGGTTTCTCGATGGTGGCGTCAAAGACCAAGGTTTATTTACTGCAGGGACACAGAAGTCATAGGAACCACACAGAGGCAGAATCTACGAGACTGTTCAAATTGCATTAAGTGGGTTGCGTCTTAAATACACGAAATATGTCTTTAGGCAACATTGCACAAATATTTCTCATGCCCAACCCGGTATCCCAAACAGACAATAAATATACATCAAACAATAATTAGTCGTAGGTTTTCGGTATTCGATCAGGTTTCCTTGTCAGTTCTCCATTCTTTGCTCGATCCTCCCCATCATAAAAATCGTAACCTCCCCATTGTAAAAGCCCAGAAGGAGAGGAGCAGCACCAGGTGCAAAGGATTGAAAAGTAGGATAAGAGGTGTTTATGGATCATAAACGGGCATGGCTACCGTCTTCGGCCTCTCAGTCAGGACAATGGACACGGGAACCAGTATAGCAGGACTGGCCTCAGGCAAGGGAGGCGGCTTGATTCTGCCTAGTCATGCAGCGTCAGCCTTTCTCGGGCTCGAGCTTACGTGTCCTTAACAAGGTGATTCTGCCGGGGTCATCGTCCGTTCATTGACTATGTGAGGGCAAGAAACAAAATGGATGCCGTATCTAAAATGGATGCCATGACTTAACAACAGAATGCCCTATTTCTCAGTGAATTCATGCTCGTTGCGTAGCGAAAATACTGTCATGTATATAATGGATCATTTGCGGTTCATTGGTACCAAAATCGTGTCAGTACTACGATACCGAATACACGGGTTCGGATCGCTACGGAACCTCAGTTCCCTTCCTCTAAACCTACTTTTAAGCAGTACCTGGTTCACCTGCATAGTTGCACATCATATGACTCTGTTGCGCTCACAGCCAAGAAAAGTGTGCAAGCAAACATTCCGCTGCCGCACAAGAGGAAGAATAATTAGAGGGAACATTGGTCCCCATGCTAGTGCCTTTGTGTCTGTATCCCAGTGTCAGTGACCCAAATCAGCAACCACACATCAGTACCTGAATGTTGCATCCCCCCAGTAAGGGCCCTTGTGTTACTGTCCTTTTATCAACTGGTGTTGTGTCAAAGCATGAATACCTAAGTGTTTATACTCTAAAGCTCCCCATACCATGGCATTGGACCAGAATCAATGTTTGTGCCAGTTTCTTTGTCCCCAAGTCAATCTCTCCATGTTGGTGTTCCATTATCTGTGTCCAAGTGGTACTGTCCCAGTGGAACTGCCCTTGTGTCAGCATCACTATGGTGCCGGTGTGTTACTGTCCTAATGTGTCCCAGTGTTAATATTTGTGACTCATTTCAATGAACGACTTTTAGTGCCACGTTACCAACATCCCCATGCCATTATTGGTGCCACTGATCAGTGTGCTAGTGTCCATGTCCCAATGACTGGGTCTCCATGTCAGTTTCCTTGCATCAGTAACCTCTGTCAGCATTCACAGGTTTACTAATGATCAGTAGCGGCTCCTCAAGGGAGTGGTGCGGGGCGGTGAGGCGGGGCAGTGGCGGGGTGGGAGGTAGTAAACTACGGCATACGGCTGCACGCAGATAAGTAACTAAATAAATACATAAAACAAATTACATTGTGTGTGCTGCATCGCCGATGGTGTTGCAGCGCGCGCAATGTAATTTGTTTTATTTATTTATTTAGTTACTTATCTCCGCGCGGCCGTATGCCGTAGTTTACTTCCCCACACCCTGCCCCTCCCACCGCCCGCACCACTCCCTCGAGGAGCCGCTACTGCTAATGATGTGTTCTCCAGTCAGTGTCCCTTTGTCAGTCAATCATGTCACAGTCTCATATTATGTCCCACTGTTTAGTGTCAATATCCTTGTGCCCTGGCATCCCTGTGTCAGTGTTCCAGAATTATTGCTTGTGTCCCATGTCCGCGTCCCAGTGTCACTGTTCCCTGTAAGTATTGATGGTCCTGTTTCCGTACCCCTGTTCCAGTGCCCTAGCGTCAGTGTTGATTTGCCTGTCTCATTACCTTACTAACTATTCCCATTTGCTAGTGTCCTTGTGCCAGTGTCCCTCTCTTGTTCAAGTGCAAGTGCCTATTTGTCACGGTGGTCACATCAATGCCCCCATGTCATCATTGGTTTCCTTTGGCAGTGCGCTAGGGACAGTGTTGGTGGCCCATTGTAAATGCCCCTGAGTCATTCTTGGTGCCCCGTGTCAGTTTCCTAGTTTCGGTGTAGGCCCCATTGGGTCACTGTGCTAGCCTAAGTGCCTCACATAATGGCATTGTTTGCTTATAAACTACTTATCCCATCCTACGTTGACTTCAAAGCACCAAGGGGAGAGAAGAGTCACAACAAGCTTGGGATACAGATGCACAAGTGATTTGGCGATATAAAAAGTGGTTATGGGATGATAAAGTGTATTGGGAAGGATATATTGAAAAAAACAAGATGCTAATAAGCATTTTATGAAGATGACCCTTTTAAAAACAAGGAAAATTGAAAAGGAAAACAAGCATTTCATTAATAAGCGTCTTAAAGTGATAGATGAAGCAAGATGATTATCTCCACATCAGGCTAATTTTTCTAAATACATATGGGGCAGCAGTTTCACTGATCATTTGAAAATTAAAGAAACAGTTTGAGATTTGTTTCACAATGCATTGGAGCAGTGCTTAATTTGTAATAAATAAATAAGTACAAGGGCCCTCTTTATTTTCGTAAGACGTTACTCACTTTCTTCTTAAGCGCATCCCACTTCTGCCAATGTTGCCGCCCAATTCCAATAATGCGTGGACAACGCTCAAAAATAAGACTGTAGCAAGAGCACCTGCATTCTTCACGTGGGTCAAATAGTGCATTTTGCAGTCCTAGACCAGTGTTCAATTACATTTGCTAGAAAGCCAATTCATCTAAAATGGCACTCAAACAAGAATCCCGTGCTTTGATGGACAGTTTTTGTTGGGCGGGGAGAGCAACTGTTTTTACACCACTGCTGATTCAACCATTGTGTGTATTTTTATCGAGAGCGGACTACACTTATCAGTATTAAAAATACCTCAGCCACCCTTTGATGTAAGACCGCTCCCCTCCCAGAGCTACAGTAACAATACAGCAAAATGTTCTCTTTTTTCATGTTTGAAAACTTTTATAAAAAGTTATTTAAAAAAGTAAAGCCTTAGCCACTGTGTGTGTTGCACGACATGCACAAAAGTGATATTCTCAATGGCCTGTTGGGGCTGCGGGTCAAGATTGGTACACACCTAGTTACTAATTACTGCTTTCTGACAGTACAGGTTCACTCAAAATTGAGGTATGGTATGTAAACAATAACAATGCCCAGTTTTCATTGAAGCAACAATAACTTATTCTGCATAGAAGAACTTTCTAGACCTGCATCAGATTTGGGGAGAGACAAAGTGCAGCTGAAAATATAACTGTGCATGCTGTGTGTGTGCCTGTAGCGTGTTTTCCGTATGTATTGATTGTTGTTTTGTGACGTGTGTATGCTATATGCTTAGTATGCAAGGCTTATATGTGCTGTAATCGTGATGACTTAATTTTGTGTCTATGGCCTGTCTTTTTGCTTAATATGTAGTGTGCTTAGTGTTGTGCTATATGTTGAAGTCTGTGTGTGCTGCATGTATGACTGCGTATGTAAAAGCTGGCTGATGGGATTTGTTGTAAACCCTTCAACAGTAGCTGGTCCAACAGGCATAATAGTGTGTTTCTTATAAGTTCTGTCTCTCATGAGGTTGATCAGCTGGATATGAAGCTTGCAGTGCTTACTGTTTGTATTGGATGTGAAGCTTGCAGTGCTTACTGTTTGTATTGCCCATAGAGCCATGAATGGCAAAGGACCGGCCTTAATGAAAAAGCTTGTCACCCCATATGTCCCGAGTAGATCACTAAGATCCTCTGAAGAACTACTCATGAAAAGTACGAGAATAAAGAGATCCAGGTGGGGAGGTAGATCCTTCTCACATCTGGCTCCTAGGCTTTGGAACTCCCTGCCTAAATAAATGCGTCTGCTGACTGATGAACTGGCTTTCAGGAAAAAAAGTAAAACTTGGCTCTTCCCATAACAACTTATGTACCCTGACTGCATCTTCTCCTCAGCGCTGGGAAGCCTCCGGGCAGCCATGCACTCGATAAATCCTTAAACATAAACATATAAAAGCCAGCTTCCAAATATTTTCTTCCCAAGTCACTCTCATCTTAGCCTACTACCAGTATGATGCAATATGCAATGTACAATTGTACAATGTACTGCACCTTACAGATGATCAAATAGGTTTGAACATAAGTACCAATACATTGCAGACTAACATGTTTTCTGAATCTGCAGAATTCCACATTCATGCACTGTTGGTTTAACCTACAGCTGTTCTTTGTTTGTTGTAGTCGCTTTTCTATTCCTGTTTTCCTTTGCATTCTGGTATTTGTAGTCCCGAATATGTAATAATCATCAATCTACTAGAAACAGGATTCAATGTAAAGAACAAATTGATAGATTACTTGTATTTCATAGGTTGGTTTGAGTGCTCCGATTTGCTTTTAACACAGGCTTTAAATCCAAATGTAAATGCAACCTTGCAAATACCGATCCAGACAGGAAGCTGCCACCATTTAAAGATTGTCCTGGACAACTCTTCCTGCTTCAAGAGTTGTCAGGCTAAAAGGGGAGGGGTGCTTGGGTGGTACTGGTACCACTCTCACTTCTCTCATTCATGAAATAAAATGCGTACATGTCACTCACAATTAGCTGCGGTGTTGTGGTGGTTGATTTTGTTAAAAATATATAACTACTGAGCAGTGGCATATGGCAAAATGATGCCCCCTTGCAGAATGTGATGAAGGACCCTGGCGTATCCCAGATTCATTGGTCTTGGGCACAATTGGGGACTTCTGAACGGTTGGGGCCCCCCTTACACTGCAGGGGCCTATTTGGCAGTGGCTTTCCAGAGCATTTCACTATTTCTGATTCCATGGCACAGCACACATTCTGCAATGGCATGGCTTAGCGGGTGAGGGGTCCCCTTCCTAAACAAGAGACCCTTGGGGCTCTGGGAGCCTCCACTATGCCCCTGCTACTGAGCCATAGCAGGGTCACTGAAAGCATGATTCAAAAACCCCAGCTTTGTCCTGATGCTCTAAAATGAATTACTGGCTCAACTTTAGAGCTGCTAACATTTATCTCATATGCTTTGCCATCAGAACGTCTTTTGTTCTCCTGCAACCGAATCACGGTGCAAGGCAGCTTTCTTCTTGCATCCAGGAAAGAGAATGAGACAGCTGAGGAAGACAGTAAATTTAGCATATTCCTGTGAACAGTGCCGCATTGAAGAATCTCCCTTCACCTTGCAAGGCTTCAGTGCCAGGCTAGGCACTGGGAGATTCTGGGCATCAACGGACAAAGGTACAGAATTTGACAGTGCCATTAGTTCTGCTTAGCGCTGGTACCAGGCCATTATTTGTATTTCCTGCAGTTGACATTGCTATCCCTCCCCCTTCCAATGCAAGCGGTGGCCTTGCATGTCTCTATCCACAAGTTGGGGGACCGGACACTGCTCAACATGACCTGACACAACAGCAACAGGGTGAGTAGCAACCAGGGACTGGGGGGATGAGGGGAGATGGGCACAATGGCACACATGCACAATTAAGTATAGCACAGTGCACACCCACAATGACTCTGGATCATGTCCCTGATCGCCTTGGCATACTGCAGCACATCTAGAAACAGAAAGTAGGCCCCGGTCGACCATGTGCCCAGAGGGGGCCCTTCCCACACAGCGCCAATCTCACACCAAACCCATGCGGGCACATGAATGATGAATAGTATGGCTGCAGTCAATATATCATGACATGTTGCACGCCACGACGCTGAGGTGGCTGAGTATGGACCGCATCTGTAAAGGAGCAGGTCACACTCTGACACATCCACATGCACAAACAACCCCTGACGTCAACAACACATCTGCAGACAAACCATGACCAAGAGTCCCAACTCCCAACAAGAGCCCAATTTACCCAATTATGCAACATCTCAGCACTGTATAAGCACAGAAGTCAAAGCCACACCGCCTGAAAGGGATAAGGGCCAGCAAAATCAGAGCTTCAGGGGCGACTCTCCCAAAATGCAGCACACACATAAAATTCAGAGCACATCAACATTGACAATATTGTGCTACAAACTGAAAAACGTTCACAACAGAACAGCGGACACAACTGCTGCCGCTCGTGTGTAGAAACTGGCCAATCACATTTGGCATAGCAGGTAAATGTGAGTTGATAATGTACAAGTACAATCACACATTCGTGATGTTGTAGAAATGTTCACTGTCCTGCATCAAATAGGCAGCTCTCCCAAACAGTCACAATGTACATTGTCATGCAGTCTGTAAGTAAACTTGCACAATGCGTCAACATACATGTGAACACAATGCATCTCCCCTTCACATTGTTGAGGGAAATGTAACTCCTCCTGCAGAGCAGAACGAACATCTCTTCACTGATGATGAAGAGAACCTCCACATCATCGACCCCTGCGCCCTCCAACAGCTTATGGACAGCCTCAACACCCCACCTCCAGGAGCAGGGCAGCCCAGCTGCATCGAGGAGACCCCACCCCCTGCACAGACCACACAGCAGGAAGCACCCACCACCACGCCTGTCTCCCAGAACCCCCACGAACAACACATGGCCATCCAACACCATGTGTTAAAGGTCCAGAAGGAGATGGCTGATCAGGTGCAGGTGGGGTTTGACCTCATGGCAGCCAAACTAGATGCCATACGTGGGTGTCTAAGTCCCATCAGCGACCACACATAGTCCCTAACGGACACCCACAGTCCGCTCCATGCTCTCCAACGATCGATGGCTGACATCGCTGGAGTCCTGACTCTGAGACAAGAACAACTGTCTAGTCAGAGTGGCTCCAGCGATGTCAGCCGGGAGTTGGGACACATGCGGAGGATCATGGAGAGCAATGAGCGGATGCAGGTAAAAAGAATGGCTGCCACGTCTGCACACCAGCGAGATGTAGCTGGGATCTACCATGCACTGCAGACCCTCATCATGGCCTTGCTGCCATAAGGCGTGGCGCAGATGAATGCTGCTGCTACTACTCCATCCGCATCTCTGCCCCCTGATGTGTCAGTGACACACAGTGCTGCAGACAATCCACCTCCGGCAACTGATGTGTCACTGCCACACAGTGCTGCAGACAAAACACCACAACCCACATGTGAGGCACATGAAACATCAGAGGACGAAATGGAGAGGGTTCTGCCATAGTGGTAAGAAGGAAGCGGTAGCATTCTTCTCCGCCATATGGCCTGTTTCTGCTTGGTTCTGCCCTCTGCATCATCACCTTCCACGTTCTCCCGATACACTCTGCGACACTCACCTTGCACCTCGACATGGACTGCCATATTCTGTTTGGTTACCAAGGACACAGTAATCACACTGCGGACTGAACTCTTCCTCTTCCGATGAACTTCTCAATCCCTAAAGGACTCTCCCTGGCCCTCCACGGGCATTAATGTATTTATTTATTTTTTCAGTGTTTTGTATAGTGCGAACTTGACCCTGTAGGGTATCAGAGCGCTTCACAGTTCAGGACATGGTAACTTTTCCGGTACAAAGTTCTATATAGCATTTAACATATTCCAGTCCAGTTCAAAGTTGACACATCAATTTCTTTTGATAACTGTTATAGTACGTTTGCAGGCTGTAAGACTAGAGGTGCCATGTCCTCAAGCGAAGCAAGACCCTGTAATGGACAAACGACATTAGCTCTTAAAATAACAAATTAAAAAAACTCTTGTGTCCTTGAGTGAGAGTATTTGGGTGAGCCATGTGTGGATGCTCTGTAATGTTTACGGTAGGAATTTACTCATTGAGAAGATCTTGGTTTCTTTCTTGAATCTTGCGTGGTTGGGTAGCCTTCTGATTGAATTGAATTGAGTTAAATTTATAAAGCGCAGCATATACCCGAAGGCGTCTTGGAGGTAGCGAGTTTCATATTCTCGATGCGGCATCTGAGAACGCTCTATTGTAAGTTTTTTTTGTTGCAGAAAATCGGTGGTTTCAGCACTAGGTCTCTTGCTCTCCTTGATTGTCTGTTTCCCCCAGAAATCACCAATTTCTGCGCTAGGTATCTTGGTGACTTGAAGTGTAGAACTTTGTGTGTTATGCACGCCAGTTTGAGCTGAATTCTGGCTTCAAAAGGTAGCCAGTTCAGGGCTTTCAGGTGAGGAGAGATGTGGTCGAATTTTTTAGACCCTGTTATGAGCCTTGTTGCTGCGGTGAGGCAAGCTTTTAGAGGTGCTGTTGCAATTTTGGGGAGCCCAGAAAGTGTTGTGCATCTGTATTCGATCCTCGAGATTACTAATGCTTTAACTGCCATTTTTAGGTCTGCCGTTTCAATGAAAGGTTTCAATTTATTAATGTAGCTCACGTGAAATCTTGCACTTTTAGCCAGCGTGTTAATGTGTGACTGCATGTTTAGGCTTTGGTCAAGCGTTATTCCTAGAGATTTGGTTTAATCTACAGTGATCTGGGTGCAATTGAGTGCAGTGATCAAATTGGTCCATTCTTTTACAATGGGCGAGCTTTTGGTGGGGGAAATTAGGAGGAATTCTGTTTATATTAGCGTTTAGTTTAAGCTGATTGCTTGTCGCCCATAGACACTTGTTCATTGTTCTGATCTTCTCTAAGGAGGAGATCTTAATGTAAATCTGAGTGTCATCGGTGTACATGTGGAAAAGGATGTTGGCACAGTGGAGTATGTCTGTTAGTGGTTCCACATATAAGATGAATAGTGACGGGGAGAGGGTTGGTCCTTGTGCAACCCCAATATGGATGGGGGATGATGTTGACAGGTTCTTATTCACCAGAAATCTTTGAGATCTGTTCTTCAAGTATGACTTGAACCATTCAAGAACGTTCCCGAAAAAACCCATCCTGTTCTCCAGACGTTCTAGCAAAATTGTTTGGTCTAGAGCAAGTAATGCGTTGTCTACTATGTGCAGAATTGCCGTTTCCGCACTATGGTTTGATCTAAATCCTGATTGGCAATTGTCTAGTCGTTGGAATTTAGATATGTGCTGACTTAGTTTTTGCTGAACACATTTTTCAATCACTTTAGCTAATAGGGGAATGCTGGATACTGGCCGAAAGTTGCTAGCTTTAGCAGGATTCTCTGTCAGTTTTTTAGGTCTCGCCGAGCGATGCAGCGCCATGCGCTACATGCGTAAGCGAGATCTATTGTTGCCAACTTGCTTAGCGATCCGGGATAGGATGGGTGCTCACGCTGTAGAAGACATGAGCTGTGAACGCGTACGGCGGCGTTAGCTGAAGTTGCAGGGCAGAAAGACATGAGCTGTGAACGCGTACGGCGGCGTTAGCTGAAGATGCAGGACAGGCCATGTGCACGCGTATTATTGATGCCGTGTTAACATGCCTCCTGTTCGGCGCGTATACGCCTCTTGCTTTGTTGCTGTAATTTGTGCACACGTTTAAAAGACAGACAGGACAGGAGATGTGCTCACATATTAGTGGCGCCGTGTGAATACGCTTTTTGTTGTTTTGTTGCTCAATGCCTCACATAACATTTATATCTGCACCCGTTAGCTTTTTTGTGGTTTCGCATGTCTTTTGCATTTGGTTAACACGCGTCATGCATTGTGCTTAAATAGCAAACATTTAAAATATTGTTTTTTGGCTTCATTAATGTGGTCTTTGCTGCTGCCTTTTTGCTATACTTTAAATATTAGCACTTGTGTGTGCGTACCGGCTGTGGCGCATGCATTAAAAGAATATTGGGAGATGTGCACGCCTATTAGTGGCGTCGTGTGAAAATGCTTTTTTGGCTTACTTGCTCAATGCAGCATAGAAGATTTATATATGCACGCGCGTATTAGTGGCATCGTGTGAATATGCTTTTCGCTACCTTGCTCAGTGCAGCATAAAACATTCAAATTTGTATTCGTATTAGTGTTGTCTTCTGCCGTCTTCTAAATACGCTTTTTGCTTCCTTGATCAGCTAATTACTTATATATGCTTATCTATACTTGCTTTTATCACTGTAGCATCACGCCGTAGCAGCAGTTTAACAACATTCTATGCTGTGTACAGCTTATACACACACTGCTCTTTTATACAATGGATTTTCATATAACTCTAAAAAACTTTATTTACTGAAGATAGTTTGGGGAAACTTACTATTTACTATACTTTCACAAACATCTTACTGCTGCACTACCTTCCGCAACGCACAAAATATCTTAATATGCACTACCACGCCATAACGCACATGCACAGCGTCATCAGCAACAGTCCAATAACAGGAAATATGTACGCAAACGTCTACCGCATAATAGCCGTCTATTTCTATTTGCGGACCACGCGCATACTATCGTGAATCCTTCTATATCACACACACACAATACATACATATTTCTATAATACAGTACATATAAAAATTTAAGTTGCGCGCAATACATTCCATGTATCACCAAAATATGCATCCTAAATCATTTCATTTTATATTGCGTTAACTTATACTAAGGCTTATTAAAAAGTTTTTACTACCACCCATTCACCCACCTTGTCATTCTCCCACACACGTCATTACCTCACAACACTTGCATTCCCAACAGCTCGTAATACAACTCACAAGCACGTTTAAAACTGCAACACACATCCGTTTTTTACGTTTAGTCCTTCAAACCAAAACTTTACACTTACCCGCACTACATAAAATACCTTTTTTGTATACAATGTTTAACATACTTTCTTTACTTATTATCCAGCAGTACTTGTGTAACATAACACATGTATGTATGTATGTATAATTATTTGTAGAGCGCACTGTAACCCTACGGGCATCCTGGCGCTATAGACATAATGCAGGGCAGAAACAGAGTGGGGGGAGCAAGGAGAAAGTTAGACTCTGGGAAAAAGCCAGGTCTTGAGCCGTCCACGGAAAAGAGTCAGATCCTGAACCTGTCGTAGCTCCGAGGGAAGACCATTCCAGAGTCGAGCAGCCGCGGAGCTAAAAGCTCTGCCTCCCAAAGTGGCTCTCTTTGTCTTGGGAATCAAGGCCTGCCTAGCTGAAGAAGAGCGCAAAGTGCGCGAGGGGACATACCATCCAAAACGACTTTGCAGTGGTAAAGGGCCAAGGCCATGAAGAGCTTTGAAGGCTACACACAGGGATTTAAACATAATCCTCTGTTGCACAGGCAGCCAGTGAAGCTCAGCCAGAGCCTTGGTGCTGGAAGAATAGCGCGGTCTTTGAAGGGCTAGTTTTGCGGCAGCTGCCTGGATGCGTTGAAGCCTCCGGATCAAATAAGCCGGGGACGCAAGCAACAAGGCGTTACAATAGTCCAGACGACTAAGAATGGTGCAGCGAACTACTGTGCCTCGCACATGAGGGGGCAGAAGAGGTAAGATCCTGCGGAGGCCTCTCATAATCATATAACAGTTTGAGACCACCTTGTTAACATGTGACTCGAGACTTAGCTTCTCATTGAAACAGACCCCCAGATTACGTACAGTCTTTACAGGAACCAGGGGGGTGTCCAAAGGAAGAGGCCAAAAATTGAGAGGCAGGGGTGGCGATACCCTGCCCACTGAACAATGTAAGATCTCAGTTTTGGCACCATTAAATTGCAGATCATTGTTTTTCAGCCAAGTCGTCATTTCCAGCATACAGTTATGGAAGGTGGGTAGAGAATCCGCCTGATCACCTTCCAGGGAAATGATTAGTTGTGTGTCGTCGGCATAATTAACAGCCGTAATGTTGCAAGATTTAATGATTTGTACCAGAGGTCGCATGTAAACATTAAACAGTATCGGGCTGATAGAGGAGCCCTGTGGGACACCCTGTTTGTTAGGCAAAAATTCTGACTGATATGGAGGCAGAAAGACCGCCTGCCGTCTGTCCGACAGATAGGACCATAGCCATTTTAGGGCCAAGCCAGTGATCCCCATCTCTTCGAGCCGATGTAAGAGAATCTTATGGCTAACAGTATCAAATGCAGCGGATAAGTCAAGTAATATCAACGTTGCAGACTGTCCCTTATCCGCTCGCATTCGCAGGTCATCCAGGGCAGTGATCAAGGCAGTCTCAGTGCCATGCCCTGGACGGAAACCAAATTGATTCTCCTCCAAAATACCTTTACTCTCTAAAAACCCAGATAGCTCCTGGCTAACGAGGCGTTCCGCTATCTTGGCTGGGAAAGGCAGCAAAGAGATAGGGCGATAGTTCCCATAGCAAGTGGGATCCAGCGATGGTTTTTTCAAAAGGGGGGAAACCAGCGCATCCTTCCAGCCGGCCGGGACCTCACCACTAGTTAGTGACTGATTGGTAATCAGGTGGAGGTGCGGAAAAGTTTCTGATCCCAATTCCTTCCAGAATTTATGCGGAATAGGGTCAAGAGGAGACCCCGAGCAGACTTTCTTGGCCACATTGGAAAATTCCTCCCAAGAAGGGCACGTCCAATGATCCAACCGAGGCCCTGCTGCTACGTCCACGTTTAGACTGGAAATTGAGTGGTTCAAAGGCTCCACTGTTGGTAAGACTACGTCAGCTTTACAGCTAGAAATAGGATCATACTGCAGGCCCTCAAGTATCCCCCTGATTTTATTGTGAAAAAAGGCCGCCAGCCCGTCACACAAATCCTGCGAGGGAGAAATCTTATTGGCCAGACATTCAGGATTATTAAAACCTCTCAGAATGTTGAAGACACACTTAGCACTATTCGGGGAGTTTTGAATGAGGTCAGCAAAATATAGCGCTTTAGCAGATACAATAGCGCACTTATATCTGCCCAGCAGGTTCCGCCAAATGATCCTATCACTAGTTAGGTAGTGACAGCGCCATTGCCTCTCTGCATGTTTACACTGAATTTTAAAAGCCCTGAGTTCCTCTGAAAACCAAGGGGCCGAAGGGGTAGCTCTTTTCCTAAGTTGCCTTTTGTTTCCCTTTCTATTTCTTACTGTATGCACAATACTCCTTTTGTGCACACAATACTTTTCAATAAAGTTTTGAGCGTATTACAATTAGCAAGTAAAAAATACAGCGATCATGTATGTGCTGCTTTACACGGTTTCTTACAATAAAGCGTATATTTTTTGTTTTGCTTCCTATTTGTTACTGTATGCACAATACTCCTTTTGAGAACTCAATACTTTTCAATAAAGGTTTGCACGTGTATGTGCTGCTTTACAAGTTTTCATTAAAAGCAAGGTAATTTCCAGGTCAAATGTTCACTTCGCGAACGCCCTTAGCCGCAATTTGCTAATCCCCCCTCCCTTTATACTTACTACTAATACCATCCATGTAATTGCGTAGCAACACTTACAGCAACATTTTAAACAAATACTGCATTTCTAAATAGCATGCGCTAGCAACAACAAGATGCATTTTATTCACAGTGTATTTCCTTCATACAAACAATATACACCTATTATTTGCAACCTCTTTTCTCTTTCTTACTTGTTTCTTTTTCTGTACAAGCCGCGCCTAACATCACTTAACACAACAATGCAATACATCTTATTTATGTTACTTTTTTTACAATACGAATATTAGCCATTTTATACTAACATATATCCTTACCTCACTTGCCTTTTCTCCCTCCACATTACTTAATTCCTAACCATTATTTACTACTCTCCTCCTTCCTGCTCAATTAACTTTCCTCTGCCTATTCCACTTAGTAGCAGCACTTCAAACATTTCTTAGCATATAGTGCATTTACAAATACAATATGCTACGTTCAATAAAATGCAATTTATTTACAATATGTTTCCTCCGTATAAAGCAACCCTTAACTTATTATTTATTGCCTGCACCCCCCCAAATTAACCACTTTCACTCTACACGTTGCCGCCCAACAACACACTCTAAAGTTACTACTCATACATAACATAATTACATATGTGCATACCCCTTAAATCTTTAATTATAATAAACTACATAACGTCACGCGCTATAATATTTAACAACCCTTTCCTAACTAAAAAACAAATACTGAATAAATATTGTTCAGGGAAACTTACAGTTTATTCTGCAATCTCCGCACTACCGGTCCCCAATACATACCCCGCCAGCTGCCCCGTGCTTTTCCCCAATCTTCTCTCTCATTTACCCACCGCACTTTGGTCCACCTCCTCATACCCTCCTCACCTCACTCTGTAGCCGCCGCAGCTCTTTTCATAACAAAATTCTCTTGCTTTCACAAACGTCTCATGTAAAACTGCTAGACTATATCCACCGCACACAAAATATCTAATATGCACTAACACGTAACCTGGCAGCTGCCCGTGCCTTTCCCCAACGTTTTCTATTGTTTACCTACCACACTTCAGTCCACCTCCTCATACCCTTCTCACCTCACTCTGTAGCCGCCGCACCTTTTCCTGTAACAAAATTCCCTTGCTTTCACAAACGTCTCACCCAAAACTTCGGGACTACATACACCGCGCACAAAGTATGTAATATACACTAACACATAACCCCCCAGCTACCCCTCACCTTTCCCCAATGTTTTCTCTTGTTTACCTACCGCACTTCAGTCCACCTCCTCATACCCTCCTCACCTCACTCTGTAGCTTCCGCACCTTTTCCTGTAACAAAATTCCCTTGCTTTCACAAATGTCTCACCCAAAACTGCGAAACTATGTCCACCGCGCATTAAATACCTAATACGCACTACCACATAACCCGCCAGCTGCTACTCGCCTTTCCCCAACATTTTCTCTTCTTTACTCACCGCACTTCAGTCCACCTACTCATACCCTCCTCACCTCACTCTGTAGCCGCCGCACGTTTTCTCCTAACAAAATTCCCCTGCTTTTACAAACGTCTCGCCCAAAACTTCGGGACTACATACACCGTGCACAAAATATGTAATATACACTAAAACATAACCCCCCAGCTACCCCTCACCTTTCCCAACCTTCTCTCTCCTTTACCTACCACACTTCACTCCACTTCCTCATACCCTCCTCACCTCACTCTGTAGCCGCCTCACCTTTTCCCGTAACAAAATTCCCTTGCTTTCACAAACGTCTCGCCCAAAACTGCTAAACTATGTCCACCGCGCATTAAATACTTAATACGCACTACCACATAACAACACAACAAATTTTCACTCTCTATTGCAATATTATTGCCTACGCCAATACTCAAACTTATACTACTGCGAGTCCTATTGCATTGCAAATGCTTATTTTATGATGGGAATGACTTGTCCCATTTTTAGACAGTCTGGGAGGGATCCTTGAGTCAGGGAAGCATTGACTATCGATGTTCAGCTGGGGATGATCTCCTGGCATAAATTTCGCAGGGAGTGGGTCGTTGAAGTGATTGTTAGGCTTAATGGCCGATAAGGTTTTCAGTATGTCGTTTTGGTCATATAGCTCAAAAGTGGACCAATGAGCTTCGTTTTTTGGTAATGAATCATTGGGCATTGATGGAATATTTGGTTGAGAGGCCTCCCATGTAGAAGCTGCTGACTTAAGCTCGCATTCCAGGGACGTGGCCTTGGATGTAAAGAAATGTGAAGTGGGGTTTGGGTGGCCCTGTACTGCTCCAGCTTCAACACTCCACCGAATGTGAATAAAAAATTCTAATTCACACAGATTTGTCATGTCTATGATCATTCAAGTGTTAAAGTATGGATGAATGTAGGGTCAGTGATTCCCCCTTACGTCCATGTTGCTCATGTTGTGTGACTTGAGTCACAGGGTTCAACATTGCCGATTGAGGTCCGGGTGGCGCGGACACTCCAACAAAGACACACGCATTAGTCACTTCCTTGTCCATCCCAGAACTGAATCACGCCCAGAGCCCCGGGCTCATTGTTCACACCACTATGCTGGATTGGCACACGCCGGCCCAGCCCACTCCGCTTCCGCTTACAGGGGGTGGAGAACGCTACATGTCTCAGGTCTTCCCTGTAGTGATCTGCTGATCACTAGTCTAGTTGTCAGCATGCCACAGCAAATAACTGAGGGCTGATTTACACCCACACCACACCCATCCAGCACAGGCGTCACAGGACATCTGACCCTGCCACTAAAAGGGGCAAACCACATGACATTCCCCAATGCCAGAGGTGACATGATGGCGTCCGCACCACGATGCTCAATTATAAAGGGACTGTGACTTGCATTGCACAGAGTTGGTTGCGCCCGTTACACTGAGGCAGGCAGAGGCCTACCGCCACGGGACGATGACTTGTGTTGCACAGAGTTGGTGGCACCTGAACAGCTGATGCGTAGGCCTCGATATGCCGTCATGCATATCAAGATTCAATTTGAATTGTGAGCCCTGCTGGACCGCAGTGTACGCCGAAGGCAGCAGTCAGCACACACATAACCCTGCGGTGCGGTGGGCAGGGTGCACTGGGGGCCTGTGGCATGGAATCTGTTGATTGGCTGAGGATGTTGCACCGGCAAGTGGTGGGCCCTCTTGGAGACACCCCGGTGGCGGAATGGGTGCATTGATGCCTGGGTGCGCAGGGGCGGCCAGTCATCGCTGGGCGGTGGACGGGTATGGGAACCAGGGCTGGGGTGCTTGCAGAAGATGTAGGAATCATGCACACTGCCTGTGAAGTTTGCTACGACATTGGTGAACAGGCCCTGGTGGTCCTCTTTTGCCTGCACATTGATGGAATGCGTGTGGTTTCTGTTGCTGTGATTGTGTGCAGTGTCAGCAGGGGGCACAAGTAGTACATGTGTGCAGTCAATTGCCCCAACACGTGCGAGAAGCCAGCTATGGCGTGGTTCCCTTGCTTGGCCTCCAGCTGTTCCTGCACAGTGTGGGGTAAGTGAAGGTGCTGATACAAAGCGTGATGCTTACAGGTATGATAAATCCTGCCTAATAAGACCGTAACAGAAGTTTGAGTGGTCGTAACCTTCCTTTTCTTTCCTATGAAGGTAACGACCACACGAACATCTGTTGCGGTCTTTTTATGCAGGATTAATCATACCTCCAAGCATTCCAGTTTGTCCAAGTGCAATACACTGTACCAGATTACGTTTGTGACTATACGGACGCTTGACCATTGTCACCATTTATCCAACAGGTTTCTGAATACTGACTTTCCGAATATGGATTTGTATTGGGGAGTTTACGGAGCATATGCAGTTAAATGGATCTACATGTTGCCCTGATGAAGTTCCCCGTTGGGAATGGAACGCGTTGGCTGTTGTTTTCCTCTTGTTAATTTATGTTTTTGTAATAAAGTACTGTTTTTACACTACTGTACTTCATGACCTGGCGCACCCCCATTTCAGAAACTACAATCTTGGATCTGGAGAACAGGGGTGCCAAGCAACGGCTAGGGTTGGGGTTGGTTGCGCAGGTACACTGCGAATTGGGACTAGCGTGTGGTTCGAATACAGGGGCCCACCGTTGCTTTTGTCGACATGCATCCAAGACATAAGTGAGGAAGTTTGATAGGGCTGGCTGTGAGACTCCTCCGACTCTGGCAGTTGTTGGTTGGAAGGTACCAGAGGCCAACAGGTGCAGCACAGCCAGCAGCTTTGTCTGCAGAGGGATGTTTGTTGTCCGCTGTATTGGTACTGTCAGCCTGTGGGCAATGTGGGTCAAGATGCGGAGGATGGTTGTCTTTTCGAGCCTGTAGTTGGCAATGGCATCCTCTGGCGTTGATTCTCTGAGGCTGGTGCGTTTTAGGAACATCCGCTGTCTTGTTCTGCGCTGCCTAGGTGGTAGTCCGGGGGGGGGGAGTCTGGGGGTGGTGGCAGTGGATGTTGTGGCCCTCTTGGGTCTCCGAGCTACATGATCAGTAGCTCCATGACATGTGTTGGTCTTCAGATGTGGCTCTGGGATGGGCTCGCTTTCATTCTGCAGGTTGTCGTCCTGCTTAACAGCAGTAAAAGGCGGGTGTTAAATCCCTGCTGCTAACACGCCTTATTGCCTGTTTTTGGATCGCATCGCAGATTTGGCTGGTCGTTGAGAATATTGCGAAGTGGTGTTTTTGTGTGTTTTTGCACGGGAACGCCTACTCTGCATCTCATTAGCGTTAGTTGTCGCTCTCATCCGTGGCAATGTTTTTTGCGGCAACTATCGCTGGTAAACTGGCTATATCGGCATTTCGCACCTTCTCGAGAATAGGGCGATAAATCTATCGCCACTTTTGCGGCACTAAAGTGCCGATAAATCGGCGATAAGTCCTTGAGAAAATGCCCCAATGTTGTGCTGACAAAAAATTCCTAAAAGTAAAACCATTTATTAATGTACTTTCTCAAAGACACATCCCAAATCAAAATATAAGTGGTATATAATATAAATATAGTACACAATATCCAGTTATTGTAAGAAAATACAGAAGTCTTAGAGGCACACTCAAAAAAAATGGACGTTACGAATTAAGATATATGGAATTTAAAAAACCTTATAAATTCACTGAAAAAAACAAAGGTTACAGGGACGTTATAGTTAGGAAATAGAATTTAAAAAAACCTTAGAAATTCACTGAAAAAAACAAAGGTTACAGGGACTTTATAGTTAGGCTGACATTTCTGTAGTATCCACTGTGGTAATGTCATGACATACTGAAGGTTCTGTCACCTCCTTGGTGATGGAATGTTCATGCTTGAAGTCTAGAGTGTTATTTATATTCATTCCCTGGAAGCTGTCGTTGATGAGCAGTAATAAACACGACTTCTCTACCTTCAAGCTGTGTTGGTGGTCACTTCAATTGGCGACGCAATTGGATTTTACTGCTCATCTCTACACCCACGTGTGCGGAATCTCTCCATTTGAGATTTGTCTTTTTAAATTATTTTTTTTTGGTAAAGAATTGTCTTTGGCTCAAACAATATCAGAATCTCATTGAAGTGCACTGACTTTTCCGTTGCCGATGGGACACTCTGTCTCGACTATCACTGACATCATCTAAAGTCTGTCAATTTCATTTATTTCACTGCGGAACGAGAGGATTCACTTAACTGCGTCAACCGGCACTTTCATCTAATCACAACATTCTCAGGAGCTTCATCCTACCTTCGGCATCGGGTTAGTCTCTGTACTGCATCTTGCTGTTTGCCTGATCAGTGAATCGCTTCAGGAAGTGCACGAGATCCGAGGAAGCCGTTGGTCTTCACTCCTCTATGCCGGCTGGTCAAATTATGACGTGGGGTGCGTATTGGTGATGACGCTGTCACTGATGAATACAGGCCCCAGCTAGGCCCGCAAGACACAAGGGTTCGCTCTCCTGTAACGGAATCTATAAGGAAGTTGGCACGGAAACTGCAAAGTACAAAACAACGTTTATTAACCCTTAAGGGTGGTCCTACAATCCACACAACACTCTTCAGTATTGCATGGAGTAGCACAAAGAACATTCGTACACAGTCCCCTTTTATACACAACAGAGGGGCTCATAAGTGGGTGGATACAACACGAGGCCGAAGAACATTACCATTTATGGTCATTCTCGATACTGAATCAATACATGGGCGGAGCCAACACACTCCTTGAGCCCGCGAAAGGACATGGTCAAGCAAAGCTAATTATAACAGATGTGGTCAAGTCTGGGCATGCGCCAGATGGACAAGAGGGAGCTATTTATAAACTGTTGCTAGGCAGATTACAAGAGCAACTAACACAGAGGTCGGACTCTCCTCGTGGTGAACACATGGCAGCATGCCAATACAAAATGGAGTCCGGACTTCGGTCAACATAACGAAGAAAACATGATCAAAAGGGGAAGCATTAATGTTTTCAGTAAATGCTTAATCACATTCTGCCTTAATTTACAACAGACGACCCTTTCAGCATTTACTGAAGACATCCGGTTTCCAAGAATAATCATCATATATATCAATTATCATCATTCCCTTAACCTCTTTAGCTAGACCCTTCTGTCGAGCAACATCGGCAATAGCTTTCTTATCTGGAATGCAGAATGAAATGCATACAGAACAGCACAATGGTCCACATTGAATACACATACAGAAAAGGAACAGAACTGCTATAATAATACAGAGACCAGTTAAAACCTTCCATCCCCAGGCAGTAACCAACGCCCAAAACCATCCAGAAAAGGACCAAGTGCCGTTTTCTGTGTGGATTTCAGCTGCTATTTTATGCAGCTTGTTAATGGCGTTATAAACGGATGGCGTATGATCAGGGATGAACACACAGCAGCTACTTCCAATAATTTTACAGGCTCCACCTCGATCAGCTAGCATTACATCTAGTACCATACGATTCTGCAATGCAACAATCCTAGTTATTTGTAATTCTTCCGTAAGATTCCCAAGAGCGGCAGCAGTCTGATTTGTCACAGCTTCTACCACTCTTGTCAATCTTCGGATCTTCCTACTGTTCAAAGCAGCTCCAACAAAGAAGAACAGTCCTAAGTTAAAATCAATATACTGTTGCAAGCTGGTATCGGTCTGATCCACATCATCAATTGATAGAGTACGTTTATATCTATTTACAGTCACATTATTCAACAGTTTCAAATCCTTATGATATGACGCAGGTGCTAAGAATACAGGAGGTAATAGGAATGATACATAGCATACCCCGGACCACCCAGCCGGCAAACGGTAATAACCTTTATTTCCACATACAAAATAGGTATTATGGGACGCTAGGAAGGTACTGTTGTTCAGCCCGTCAATGTTCAATACAGTTATACAATCACTGACACCAACAGGGATAAAACCCACACTCTGGACACACAAATCCGCTTGAGCTTGTGCTACTTGGATTACGAATTTGTCCTTCCCCACAGTGTCTCTTGTGTTCGTGAAGATATAGGGGATGGATTCATTGTCCGGTCGGTACTCTTCCCATTCCCAAATTGTCCCATTCGCTTGTGGATACCCATTCTTGTCTTGATGGCATTCTCTGTTAAGTCTAAAAAGCAATCGTCCCACTGTCGGTTTCCGAGTGGCAAACAGCAAAGTGTACCATGCTCTACAAGAGCCATTATGAGAGAAAGGAAGTGGTATAAATGGCGTACCTCCTTTCTTCTGATGGGCTGGCATCATCCCACATATCCAACAGTTCGTAGCGTTCGTAGCAACGTGGGTGTGATGCAGCATCTGAATGAAAGTGTTATTCAAATAGGATTGTCGATGCTTCAACTCTTGATATGGCAGTGTATAAAAGTAGTGCTCCGCAGGCACTGGAGTCGTCAACACAAGTGTCTTTCGAGCAGGAGTTGCCTCCTCCACAAACCATGTGGTTATCCCAACAATAGCTACTGTTAGCATGAACCCCAACGCACAAAGGATTTTCTTCTTCTCCATGTCAAAAGAAACAATACCCTGATATCTTCCTGAAACTAAAAAGTCTGTCAGAACTCTTCCCCTTGGGCAGCGGTTGATTTCTTCACCAGCGGGCCAAGACGGGTGTCACTACACTAATGCAGGGCTGATCCCCCCCCCTTGCCTCATCGGCTCTCCGTTTCACTAACCCAAGGGCCGTTCTGACAGTATGTCCCGGCACTGGAAACCTTACTTCCTTGGTCGAAGATGATATCGCCTTCCTCCAGAAGTCGTGTGGTCCGGAAAGAGCTCCTCAGTGTCATTCGGCTTCGCAGCACGGCCTGTCTCTGCTGCTAGGATTTCTCGTTGATCGGTCAGCACGGCAGACTCCACCAATCCGGGCGGTACCTTTCGACAGTGTAAGGATAGGATCCAATTCTTCCTGTTTGAGACTCGCACTGCCGTCCTTGTTGCAAGGAGAACTTGTTCAGGTCCTACCCATCTCGGCTCCAAACTGTTCGTTCTGTCGAAAACCTTCACCATAACATGATCTCCAGGCCGGAGACCATGTCCTTCACCGGTAGACCGATCAGGGAGCGCCTCTCGGACCTGTTGATGAATAGAAACCAAATTATCCGTTAACTGTGCCAGATAATCGCTCATCATTACACAAGGTACATCATACACAGCCTTAGGCCTTGGTGGACCCCAAATATTCATTGGGCGTCCAAATACGATTTCATATGGCGTAAGGCCAGTTCGAGAGTGTGGCACCGACCTAATTGACAATAACGCCAGTGGCAGGGCGTCTGGCCAAGTCAAAGATGTTGAAGCTTGGATTTTGGCGATCTTAAGCTTCAGTGTACCATTATACTTCTCGACTAGTCCTGCAGACTGAGGGTGGAACACGGCATGAAACTTCTGAGTGATGCCTAGACCCTTCAAGACATACTTTATAACATCCGCTACAAAGTGAGGGCCATTATCACTCCACAGAAGTCTACAGACGCCGTATCGAGGGAAAAACTCTTTTAGCAGCAGCTTCGCCGTGGTCATTGCAGTATTGTCTTTCGTAGGGTACGCCTCAACCCATTTGCTGAAAGCGCAAACCACTACTAGAACATACTTCAAATTGTTACAGCGCTCAAGCTGGATGTAGTCCATCTGCAGAACCTCAAAGGGTGCAGTGGGCGTCGCAAATCCTCCTGCTGGAGTTCGAGTGCCTTTCCCTGGATTATACTTCAGACAAATCATACAGGTCTGCACCACCCTCTTTGCTGTGCTAGCAATCTCTGGATGCTCCCAGACTTGGGTAAGCAATTTCACAATTGCGGAAGCTCCAACATGTGCTAGCCCATGTGCCATTTGAACCATAGGTTGTACGAAAGCCGTGGGTAACTTCCATCTATCCATCTGCTTATTTCTCCAACAGCCCTCATCATCCAACTCTCCCTCGCTAGCCCATTGCTCCCGCTCTTTATCAGAAGCGGTCCTTTGCATTTCTCGCACTTCCTCCTTCGCATCACGCCATCTTTCCACCTGTGACTTTACTACATACATGGCAGTAGCGCCGGGCTGCATCGCAGTCTCCCGTGCTACTCGATCCGCTAACGCATTCCCTTCTCCAACTTTATCAACTACTTTCCTATGGGCACTACATTTAACAATGGCAATTTTCTTTGGGTATGTCAATGCAGTTAAAAGATTATGAACTAACTCTCCATGCATTATCTGTACTCCATGTGACGTTAAGAACCCTCTCTCCTTCCAGAGTAGGCCGAAATCGTGCGCTACTCCGAAGGCATAGCGGCTATCTGTGTAAACATTCACACACAATCCTGTACTGAGCTCACATGCTCGTGTTAAGGCTATCAGTTCCGCTGCTTGAGCTGATTTCTGTGGTATGCGTGCTGTCTCCACTATCGTGTGTAATGTGGTAATTGCATACGCTGCTGAAGTCGTACCATCTGGTAGCTTCAGGCATGATCCGTCTACCCACAACTCTCCATCTACCTCTGAAAAGGGCGTATCCTGGAGATCAATACGACCCTTTGTTTGTTCCTCAGTCACAAGAATACAATCATGCGCTTTCTGCGCCTCAGGCTGGGTCTCGGGGTATGGCAACAATGTGGCCGGGTTTAATGTCACGCACCTCTTTAACGTAATATGAGGAGCCAAAAGCGTCAGCTCATATCCCGTTAAACGGGCACTGGTCAAATGCTGCGTCTTTGTTTGATTAAGCAGGGCATCCACAGCATGGGGAACTAACACCAACAATTTATGGGACAACACAATTCCTTCACTTTGGCGTATTGACACAGCTGTCGCCGCTACCGAGCGAAAACACCCTGGTAATGCTCGGGCGACAGGATCAAGCACAGCCGAAAAGTATGCACAAGGGCGCTGCTTGTCGCCGTGCATCTGTACTAAGACTGACAATGCACATCCATCTTTCTCATGCACATACAACGAAAAGGGTTTTGCATAATCAGGGGTCCCTAACACTGGTGCTGAACAAAGGGCCTGTCTCAATTGCTGAAACGCAGCATCACACTCATCTGACCAGGGGATCGGAATGGGCGTGTCTTTTGTCAAAAGAGCTAGTAATGGCTTAGCTATGTGTGAAAACCCCAATATCCACTGTCTACAAAAAGAAACAAGACCCAAAAATGCACGCACATCCTTCTGCGTGGATGGTCTCGGTGTGTCCAAAATTACTTGGATACGATCTGGTGTGAGTGCACGCCCCTCCTTAGACAAAAGGTGACCTAAATAAGTCACCTTTGGTCTACAGAATTGCAATTTCTTCCTAGATACTTTATGATTGTGGGATGCTAAAAAGGAAAGGAGGGATAACGTGCTCTTTTCACACAACTCCAGGGTGTCAGCCGCCAACAAGATGTCGTCGACATATTGAATGAGGGCGACCCCCTCGAGTAGAACAAAGGAATCCAACTGTCGTTTCAAAGCCTGACTGTAAATACTAGGGCTTTCTGTATAGCCTTGGGGAATTCTACAAAAACGATAAGATCTATTGTTTAATGTGAACCCAAAAAGAAATCGGCTATCGGGGTGAATGGGAATAGAAAAGAAGGCATTCTTCAAATCAATCACTGAAAACGTGGTCGCCGTAGGCGGGACCAAGGTAAGCAACGTCGTGATATCGGAAACCACCGGGTACTGAGGTATCACGATCTTGTTTACCTCCCTCAAATCAATTATGAACCGATAGACCTTTGCATCCGTGTCCTTTTTCAAAATTGGGAGAATCGGACTGTTACAGATATTATAGGGAACTTCTTCCACCACCCCTACTGCTATCAAGTCTTGCACAATCTGTATGAGAGCCTCCTCGCCCTCCTGGGAAATACGATACTGCGGGAGGCGTGGTAGCACCGCCCCCTCCTGGACACTAATGTGCACCGGAGGAATCACCATTTGTCCCACATCTGTGTCCGAAGTCGCCCATAAAGCTCGGGGGAGGGTAGCCAACAATGCATCCTCTGATATCGTACACATCCGCCCAGACCGGGGGTAGTTGTCATTCAAGATCACCCTCACACCCTCAGGTGAGCAGCGGATTGTAGCCCTAAAGTACTTTAACATATCAAGGCCCATAATGTTATCCGGTGTATACGGAGCAAGCAGAAACGGACAGGGCGCAGAAAAACAATCAACTTTAAATGCAAGGGGCTGTGAAAGAGGGCTTCGGGAGAGTGTACCGTCAAACCCTATCGATGTAACTATTGAGCCGGATGGGGGAGCCCCCGGAACCAAGTACCTAGACAATGCACTACGTGTCGCTCCTGTATCCACTAGGAACTGATCAGTAGAACCTAAAACCTCAGCCGATACATAAGGACCCGTCTGATCGACCGGCACCTCAACTGATTCGGACCCCCATCCAACGCATTCCTATGCATGCTGAGAATCATGATATCCCGATTGATCGATGTCCGATACATGATACTGGTGCTGGCGATCAAAAACATTTGAGCCATCTCGGTGCCGCCCGGCAGTATCGAAACGGACATTATCGTTAGAATTCCCTCTAAAGTTCGAGAAGCCCCCTCTACCTCTCGGGCCACCCGGAGTATGCCCCTGACGCGAAGCACGCAACGCTGGGCAATCCCTGGCCCAATGGCCCAACTGCTTGCAGTACGCACACTGGTTCCTATTCAAATCAGATCGGCCCGAAGGGGGACCATAAGATCCGCCCCTTCCTCTATTATTATTACCCCGTCGGGGCGGGCCATATACTTGTGCTAACATCACCTTGGTTTTGAGATCTTTCGATTTCTTCTCCTCCTGGCCCTGCGCCTCGTGCTCCTGACGCTCATAATACTGAGCGATAGTCAGAAGGGCCGTCGGCGTCGCGGAGGACCAGGAACTCTCGCTCGCTTTTAACCGGGCCGCAACTGCTGGTAGCAGATTAGCCACATATTTGTCCGCGAAAAGGTGGCGGCCCGTGTCGTCAGTAAGCGACTGGCCACTAAAATCATGAAACGTCTCCTCAAAGCGCGTAAAGAAGTCCGCAACTGACTCGTCAACTTTCTGCTTACATGCAGTTAACATATTCCAGTCAATCTTTTTAGGGGGGATAATCGTCTTCAACTTAGCCACAATAGCCGCAGGGAGATCTAAAATATTCTGGGGTGGTTTCTGTGCAGGCTTCCGTTCCCTATCCTCATCCTCAAGGTCGGACCACCGGGCCTTGAAGGCAACCGCATCATCTACCTTTCGGACAGAGCGCCACGTATCCGGCGGTAGGATAAGGCCAAAGAACAGGTCTATATCCGCTAAGGTCATAATGCAAGAATTCAAGGCCCCCTCAACTTCTTCATAGAAGGCCGCTGGATTCTTGCGGGGGTCAGGCAACGCATTCTTTAGTGCCATAACGTCGGCCCTATGCCATGGAGTGTAAACCCAGTTATATACAAAATATCCCCTTGCATCGGCGGAGTTAATATCCGAGCTAGTCCCTGCTCCCTTAGGAGGAACATACAAAGGCGCCGCCTCTCGCATTGGTTTAGCATGCACTATGTCATCCTTATCTGACTGGGAGGCGGATGGGTGGCCCCCTGCTGCAGACGAATCCAACTGCTTCCCCTCCTCCGTTTGTTGGCGTGCTTTCTCTCTAAGGGCCAGCACCTCGTCCCGTAAAGCGAACAGCCGCCGAGCCGCCTCAGGAGCCTTAGGGGGAGAAAAAACACCATTACGTAATGCTCCGGCATCCGAAGACACTTCGTCAGGCTCAAGGACACTAGAATATTTTCGGAAAGCAGCAATTACTTCATCCGCGAAATGAGACAGAAAATACACCCTCTCTCTATCTTGCCACGACCCCCAAGTATGGAACAACTCCTCCTTAGACATCTTGCCCTTAAGTGCACGGAGGGAAAGTTTCCGAAGCTCAGCCATATGCTCGGCCGATAACATGGACCGTGTGTCTACCTTACCCGAAGCCGGGCCAGAATCTTGCGGCCGCGGAGCAGATGCGCCAACATAAGGGGGCGGAGAGCGATCTAGTAAATAAAAATCATCATCAGGATTATTAAGGACAGGATAAAGCGGCTGGCGAACAACATATTGACCCGAGACCTGTAGCCTACGCTCTTTCTCTTGTCTGTCCGTGTGCTCTTTGTCCTCCCGACGCTTCGCTTCCTGCGCTCGCACATGGTCATTCTTCCGTTGCTCTTTATCAAACAGCGCTTTCTCACGTTTCTCTCGCTCACGCACTTCCTTCACCCATAATCGCACACACTCAAACATATCCTGACGAGCACGTCGCTTACACATACACTGTTCCACATACTCAATCTTACGTATATCAAACGATCCATACAAAGGCCATCGCAACTCAGGATCCTTCCTCGTGTATTTCCTCCATAGCGTGCTGTACATTATGGAAGAAAGACCATGCTTCACATACATATCCCTATTAGGAGTCCCCTCTGGGGGAGCTGGAGCAGATTCCTCGAGGTTCAACCGGTTACCAAAACAGCAGCACCACTTACGGAGTGCGCTGAAAGCAGGCATGCTCAGAAATAGTGCAAAATATGCAATATTATAAGAAAAAAATGGCACTTAATCGTTGCGCCGTTCAAAGTTTACACAGCTCCTGGAGAAATTTCTCCACATTACCTGCCTATATGTGTTGCAACGCATATATTTTCACAAAGACAAATTCAAAATATGACTAGTCATCATCAATCAAAACTCAAATAGCCAACCCAGGCTTCAAAACTCGGAGCAAGTACCGTACAACGGTTCTTACCAATCAAGAGTCCAGGTTCCAACTGCCAAGCTCCACAATCGCCCAAACGGCTCTCACGGCAGGACCGACAGAAGAGGTCTCAGTCGATGACCGGCGCCACCCAGACGGTCAGCTCGGAAGGGAAGGAAGAAAAACCTCGGGATGCCAGGGCTAAGACGCCGCTGGCAGTGATCACGTCCCCGGCCAAACTCCTCACCTTCGTCGCGACCAGTCCTTCGAGCATCCGAGTCGCCGATGAGCCCCACGTGACGGGCGCCAATTGATGAATACAGGCCCCAGCTAGGCCCGCAAGACACAAGGGTTCGCTCTCCTGTAACGGAATCTATAAGGAAGTTGGCACGGAAACTGCAAAGTACAAAACAACGTTTATTAACCCTTAAGGGTGGTCCTACAATCCACACAACACTCTTCAGTATTGCATGGAGTAGCACAAAGAACATTCGTACACAGTCCCCTTTTATACACAACAGAGGGGCTCATAAGTGGGTGGATACAACACGAGGCCGAAGAACATTACCATTTATGGTCATTCTCGATACTGAATCAATACATGGGCGGAGCCAACACACTCCTTGAGCCCGCGAAAGGACATGGTCAAGCAAAGCTAATTATAACAGATGTGGTCAAGTCTGGGCATGCGCCAGATGGACAAGAGGGAGCTATTTATAAACTGTTGCTAGGCAGATTACAAGAGCAACTAACACAGAGGTCGGACTCTCCTCGTGGTGAACACATGGCAGCATGCCAATACAAAATGGAGTCCGGACTTCGGTCAACATAACGAAGAAAACATGATCAAAAGGGGAAGCATTAATGTTTTCAGTAAATGCTTAATCACATTCTGCCTTAATTTACAACATCACGTTCATCAAGAATTCTTCCTGCTTCTACATTCCAGTTGTGAGGCTCTTGTTTGCCTCACGTGGTAACATCCTCCAGTAGTGAAGTCAGGGCGTGAAGAATAATTATCCTGCTCTGAATGCTGTGTTACCCAGCAAGATGTTCGCAACGGAAGGGGACGAATAGATATTTTGTATGGATCAAGGTACTGTTGCATCGCTCTGCACGTCGTTTTTCATTTAAATCTATTCATCGGAGCAACGCTTGTCTATGTTCTAGCAAATACATTAATAACGTTCTAGCGCCATCTTGTGGATCTTTATATAAAGATTTAGGACTCATTTAGTGTACTGGCTAAATGGTGACTTTTAATACTACTTCTTTTTCATTGCATGTGCAATTTCACCAATTATTTTAGTTTTAGAGTAAATCTGACAACGTTTGAGATCAATATTTAAAAAAAAAAAATAGTTTTAGGTATCAAAAAATAAAATAAAAATAAATAAGAGAATATTAGTTGGGAAAGGGAGAATACTTGTTGTTTTACCTTAAAATCTTGTAGCTTGTTTTTAATTGCATTTTTATTATGCAGAATGTACAAGCACCTTCTCCTTTCCTACAGCTTCCAGGAGACCCACCAGTAGAGTGGAAAGTGTGGTACAGGGCATTTACGAAATATTTAGGAGCCATTGGTGGCCTTAGGTTTAGTGCTGAACGCAAGAGATTTGTCCTTGAACACAACCTTGGTTTTGAGGGTCAGGCTGTGTTAGAACATTTACCTTTACCTGTAGTAGCAGAGGGTAATGAACCGTTAAATGATTTTGATCAAGCAATACAAATGTTAGAAAAACAATTCGATGTTGAGAAGAGTTTGGTAGTAGCTAGGCACAAGTTTTTTACGAGGGAACAACAAGCTTCTGAAAGCATTGTGTCGTATGTTGCTTCATTACGTATTTTGGCTTCTGAATGTGAGTTTGAAAATTTTACGTCTCAACTCATCAAGGACCAAATTGTTGTACGATGTAGAGATAAAAAAGTTCAACAGAAGTTATTAACTTTAAAAAATCCATCTCTTGAAGAAACGGTCTCTATAGTCAAGAGCATTGAGTTATCCCAGATGTCTTCCAATGAGCTTAGATCAGACAAATCTATGATTGGTGTTGTAAATGAAGGGAAAAATGGGGCGGAGAACAATAGTGGGTCTGAGAAAAACAGTAATGAGATTAAAGGGAAATTGCCTGCAGTTAGACATGACAAGAAACAATTCTATGTTCAAAAGAAAAATGTGTGTTCCAAATGTGGTTTTCCTTCGCATTTCCCTAACTCACGTATTTGTCCTGCTAGGAATGCTTCTTGTAGAAATTGCGGTAAGCATGGTCATTTTGCTAAAGTGTGTACTTCTAGGAGGAATATTAATGTTGTGTGGGAGGAGAATGACAAAGTGGAGTGTGACACGGAAGTTGTAAGTTCCATGAGTGATTTAATGTTAGTGGTTAAAGATGATTGTGAGGAGTGTGCAGATCCCATTGTTGACATTATAGTTGATGGAAAAACTTTGATATTGCTTGCTGATTCAGGAGCACGTATGACGATGATTACTGAAGAGTTGTTTGGATCTGTGTGGGGTGATAAGCATCTTGAACCTCCTGATAGAAGCCCCGTATCTTATGAAGGAAGGAAGATTCAACTAAAGGGTTTTTTTGAAAGTACATTAGTTTTCAAAGAGAGATCTATAACTGGGAAGATCTATGTGGCTATAAAAGGGTTAAACATCTTAGGGTGGTATCACCAAGGTTTATTCGGGATGACCCTTAGACCTGGCACAAAGGAACCAGTGTCCATTGTCAATGAATTTACATGTGATGATGAACCTTCCAATTGGGGAAGAAAATTTCCCAATGTTTTTTGTGACACACTAGGTTTAATCTATGGTTTTAAACATCTTATCAAAGTAAAAGATGGAGCTATTCCAATTAAACATAAATTGCGAAATGTACCCTTGAGTGTTAGGGATGATTTAACGAAAGAGTTGGAGAAGATGTGTGAATCAGGCGTGATTGAGCCCATCGAGTCCTCTCTTTGGTTAAGTCCCTTGTTGGTCACAAGAAAAAAAAATGGGAATCTCAGAGTCTGCATTGATCTGCGCTAATATATGGGTGAACTCACACCCGCTATCCCGCATTGATGATATAGTCGCTAAGTTTCAAGCTTTCAAATGGTTTTCGAAGATAGACTTATCTTCGGCTTATCATCAAGTTGAACTGGATGTATCGTCTAAACACTTGACTGCTTTTGTTTCTCCATCTGGGACTTTCCAGTTCATAAGGATGCTGTTTCGGCTAGCCTCGGTGGCTTCCGTGTTCCAGCGCGTCATGGAAAAAGTCCTGATGGGAGTTAATAACACTGTTGTCTTTCAAGATGACATCCTAGTGGCAGGAGTTTGCAGATCTTCGCATGACAAAAGCTTGAATGAAGTCTTAAATAGATTACAAGAGAAGGGTATTGTGGGTAATTTGAGCAAATGTGTTTTTGGTGCGGAGTCCATTGATTATCTAGGACACCGCATATCTGGAAAGGGGATTCTTCCTAGAGTAGGTCTGATAGAGGCTATTGTCAAGGTTCCTTCTCCCAAGACCAAAGAGCAAGTTTCATCTTTCTTAGGAATGTGTGAGTTTTATTCAAAGTTCATTTCCAATTTTTCAGCCAAAACTGCTCATTTACGTGAACTTTTGAAGAGAGGAACTGTTTTTCTTTGGGATCAAAGGTGTCAGACTGATTTTGATAATATTAAGAGTGAACTTGGTTCCTGCAAAATTTTGACTCCCTTTGATCCTTCTTTAGAATCTATCGTATCTGTGGATGCAAGTCTTGATGGCCTTGGTGGCATGTTAACTCAAATGGAAGGTGGTGCTGAGCATCCTGTTGGTTTCATCTCTTCATCATTACGTTCCAGTGAAAAAAATTATTCTGTCATTGAGAGAGAACTTCTGACTTGTTGTTGGGCAATTGAGAGGTTTAAAAGTTTTCTCTGGGGTAGATCTTTTAAGCTATGGACTGATCACAAACCTCTTATTCCTATTCTCAACGGTGTTGTAGTGAAAGATCACCAGGATCGCTAGATTGAGTTCCAAACTTTTTCAATACAATTTTGTGGTTGAACATATTCCTGGAGGAAACAACATAAGACCTGACCTACTTTCTAGACTGCCTTTGCCGGAGGTGAGGAGTGAATGTACTGGAGATGAAGATGAGGAATGTTTAATTGCGAGTACTGATGTTTGTAAAGAGGGGTGTTTCAAGGAGGAAGAGTGGTTTGATGCAATGCATTCTGATTCTTTTCTCAATGAGGTGAGAAAATGTATCATTAAAGGTTGGCCAAAGGAAAAATATCTGGATAGTGAACTGCATAGCAAAAACAGAGAACTGTGAGTCTAAAAAAGTCAAGTGACCTTGAGGGTGTTTACACTACAAATACTCCAACAGGTTTGAATGTTGACACAAAAATTATCACACTGGATATGTATATGCGTTAAAGATCTATGTGTGCATATAAGATTCCCATCACCCACTGGAAGTGGCTCGCTTCATCATTTGGGAATCCAGGGACTATGAGAGAACCATCCACTACCAGGTGAACGTAGATGTAGGTTCATAGTATGTCCCGGATGCAACTATGAATATGTTGCTTGAATAGGAGGAACCAAAACAAGATGATGCGGGGTGATGTGAGCAGTGCAATTAATGAAAAAAGTGTGATCAATTAAAATTGGTTAACAAGGCACAAAGAAATTTTATTTAGGTGCTACCTTGATACCAAATTAAAACAGTGCTATAACAGTTTAAACAAATAACTGTGATGAAAACTGGTCTACATGTTTCATCTTATGGGTAGATTATACCCCAGCTTTCGTCAGGACCATAAAAAGCTACTGCAATTTTATAAGTAAATCATACAACCTGAACCTGTGATAGGTATAGGAGAAATTACCCGAAAATTTCTGGGTATAAGCCTTGCCTCGCCTGGCAACTGCTCAGGCTAAGGAGGCACCGGTCTATCCGTCGGTACCTCGAACGGCTGCCGAGCCAGAAGGGGACTGCAACCTTTTTCCAAAGTGGCTGATGAATTGTCTCTAGAAGGTGGTGAGATGATTTTACGTGGTGATAGATTTGTTCCTCCTGCAAGTTTGAGAGATCATATAATTATGGCCGGACATGAAGGTCATCTGGGGCAAACATGCACCAAACGTAGAATTTGTTCAATTTATTGGTGGCCTTCAATGGATCGCCATATAGAGGATATGGTTGAGAAGTGTTTTACTTGTTGTGCCAGTGACAAAGTAATCAAGACTGTCATTCCTCCCAAAGTGAAAGTTGACTTACCTTCTGGGCCTTGGATGAAACTGGCGTTGGATTTTATTGGGCCGTTTAATGCTTTGCCCAATAAATACAAGTTTGCCTTGGTCATTGCCGATTACTACAGCAAATGGTGGGAGGTTTGTTTTATGACTAATCCCAATACAAATGATGTCATTAAGTTTTTAGAGAGTCTTTTTGCAAGAGAAGGTTTTCCAAAGGAGTTAGTGTCAGACAATGGAGTACAGTTCGTCTCCAAAGATATGTCCAGTTTTTTAAATCAATCTGGTATTATCCATCGGCGAGTGGCTCTTTACCACCCACAAAGGAATGGTTTCATTGAGCGCATGAATCGCATATTGGTGGATTGTGTGCAATGGGCGATCTCTGGAAATATTGATATTAAAGGAGCTGTACAGAGTATGCTGTGGGCTCATCGGACCACACCGGGCACTGAGTTTGGGAAAAGTCCTTTTGAGCTATTGAGAGGGAGAGTTGCTACGTTCTGCATGTGTCCAGCTTGGATGAGGCAGTGGAGACTATTGTCCAGGTCGTTTTCGTCATCTTCTGAGGAGAGAGTTGAGGGAGAGATGCATTCTCCTGCACACAAGAAAGCTAATGCTAAGGAAAACACTTCATACCATTCAGGACAAAGTTCTCACAAAGAAGGATGGACCCACAAAATCAATGTGGGAGATTGGGTTAAGATAAAGAATCCTCATAATGTACTCAAAATTTAGTCAACCGATGTGTTTTGATTCAGTTTCACGTTATGCTGTGAGAGTCAATGGGAAAAATTGGTGGAATGTATCCAGGATTTATAGCATGCCTGATAAAGTTGTACATCAAATGGGTTTGAAAATTAATCCTGCTTTTTCTTCTAATAAATCATCTCTTGATGGTGTGGAGATTGACTTAAGTGGGAAAAGTTCAACTAGCGATGGTATACCTCCAGATATGTCTACTCCTTTTGTGAGGAAGAGTAGTCGCGGGAGATTTGTTCCCAAACGTATGGATTTATGAAGTGTATTAGTTGTTATAAGCTAAATTAAGTTTTGTTATCAGTACTTATCTGTTCTTTTCTTTTTATTTATTTTCCTTTTCTGCTTATTATTGTATTTAATTTTGTTTATATTGTTTCTCTCTTTCTCCTTTGATTATTCAATCTTAATGTTTCTGTGAGAAAGGGAGATATTGTAGTATCCACTGTGGTAATGTCATGACATACTGAAGGTTCTGTCACCTCCTTGGTGATGGAATGTTCATGCTTGAAGTCTAGAGTGTTATTTATAATCATTCCCTGGAAGCTGTCGTTGATGAGCAGTAATAAACACGACTTCTCTACCTTCAAGCTGTGTTGGTGGTCACTTCAATTTCACTTATACAAAACCAGATAAATTGAGCAGTTCTAGTTAGCTGAGCTAACTATAACTCGCGCTCCTGCAATGCACTGCTTATGACCTCACATAGATATTACATCACTCATAAATTGGTCAGTGAAATCACTAACAGAAACTAATCCTCAGTTGTGCATCTATTATTGCTGCCAACCATGTGCAAGAGTTGACATGCCCCTCTCCCACTAAAGATCACATCTAACCCCTAATAAGTTACTCAATATGGAAACAGGAGTCACTGCATAGAACGGCTTCCTGAAAGGCACAAGACTAATCCCAATAACCAACAAGTTAATCGTTGGTTCAGGAATAGCATGTTGCCTGGCATAAAGAATAATAATGCCTTTTCAAGGGTAGTAAGTGCTATATAATGCACCTACAATACAATATATGACAGTCCTGGCCTCCCTATGCGAACACATAACACTAAACAGTTGGGTAGTCGAATGTAGCACATACAGACCGCATAAGAATTCCCTAAAACTGAACAGTAATGAGATAACTGGAGTGATATTCCACTTGCCGCTGGTCAACAGAGGTCTTTGATTTAGTCCACCACTGCAGGCACCAAAAATGACATTCTATGATCGCTTTTGACAGCTCACAATGGCAATCAGATGCGGGATGATATTACCAAGGTCCATCCCATTAAATTGGTAACTGGGATGCTGGATTTTTAGGAATGTGCAGGAAGAATGGCGCTCAGGCAATTATACGTTTTAGAGTTGGTGTGCAGTTAATGTGAAACGGTGCAACCAGGTCGGGGGAACTACCCATTAACCCCTGTTGTTATGTGAGTCGGGAACCCACAATAGTTAAATTTGCACAGTCCTGGGCACACGTGGTGGGGATGCAAAAAGGGAAGTAGCGGTAGTCTCTATTGGTGAGATATTCTGAGGTCGACACCAGCGTGTTTCTTAAGCAGATTTAATGAGAAAATAAAGTCATGTAGAATCAAACAATCAGCCGACACGTGTTTTGTCACAACACATAGGCTTGTGACTCTTCAGGGCTGGGGGGATACAAAACATGGGGTCAGGGGAAATGAAAAGCTGCCAGTGGAAACAGGACAATAATAGAGCTAATCAACCCCTAAGGGACAAGAGGAGGGGATCACCGTAGATGACGTTGGATGGGGTATACCAGTGAGGCATGTAAATATAATGAATGTGACATGATAGTGACATGGAGCAATGTGCAAGTGTCCGTGATGTGGTGTGTCTAAGTACAACATGAGGAGCGAGGGTGAAACGGCGAGGTGTGTAAGAAAATAAAGAAAGAGGGTTGAGGTGGGTGACAGGAGAAGGACGGGAGGGAGGTGGACATCCGGCTCACGGCCAGATGGGATACTGACGTTGGATGTGGGAAGACTGAGGCTATGAGCATCAGTGAAGATCGAAAGTGAGGACTCATACAGAACAGGAGAACGCGAACCGCAAATGGGAAGAACACAGGGAGTGCGTAATCCTGGAAGGGGTCATAGGATTACCTGCTGCGTTGATCGAAGATCAGGAACGTGGCCCCTAAAGGGCGGGGTTTTGAAAAGCCACCTGGAGGGTGGAAGAGGCTGCGAGATGCGAAGGACAACAAACAAGTAAAAGGAAGGAGGACATGGTGGTGGCGGACCCTTACCTCACGACTGGTGAAGGGTCTGTCCGGCCTGGGGTGGAGTGGTGAGCGAAGAAGGGTGGTGCGCCTGTCTAGGCTCGTGGGGTGCATGGAAGGGGAACTTGCTGTGGGTTCGCAGGAACGTAGCAGGTGTGCTTTAAAAGCGAGTCTCCTCAGTACTGGAAGGTAGAGGTACTGTGGTTAGAAAGGCCACAAGGCTATTGGTACTACATGAAAAACGAAGGGGTTCATTACCTACTAGAAGGAGGACCGGGTAGACGAACTACTCAATTGGCATGGTCGTGCTAGAAATGGCCGGAATCTTGAAAGAAATGAGGGCAGGTGATAAGCGCTGTGGTTAGCGAAAGTGGGGCTGAATGAGACTTCCCTGTGTGGGGATCTTACCCTGGTTAGGTCCGACGTTAAGAACAAACAGTATCATGATCGGGCGTCAATGAACGAGTAAAGCGGGTGCGCCGAACTAAGGGAAGGATCCCACCACTGTGGCGCTCTTTCCCTGGCGCGCTCTCACCACTGTGGCGCCTTGTTCTAGCGTGCTCCCACCACTGTGGCGCTCTGTCCCTGTCGCGCTCCCACCACTGTGGCGCTGTGTCCCTGGCCCGCTCACACCACTGTGGCGCTCAGTCCCTGGTGCGCTCCCACCGCTGTGGCGCTCTGTCCCTGGTGCGCTCCCACCATGGTGGCGCTCTGTCCCTGGAGCGTTCTCACCACTGTGATGCCTTGTTCTGGCGCGCTCCCACCACTGTGGCACTCTGTCTCTGGCACGCTCCCACCACTGTGACGCTCTGTCCCTGGCGCGCTCCCACCACTGTGGCGCTCTGTCTCTGGCGCTCTCCCACCACTGTGACGCCTTGTTCTGGCGCGCTCCCACCACTGTGGCGCTCTGTCTCTGGCACGCTCCCACCACTGTGGTGCTCTGTCTCTGGTGTGCTCCCACCACGGTGGCGCTTGCTGTCTCATGCGCTCCCACCACTATATTGCTTGCTCTCTTGCCCCTTCAACTTCAATATTCGTTTTCTCACCCTGGCTGCTTTGTTCCTTTTCCCCACCTACTTTACTGTGGTCCTTTTTGCGACCCTGACTGATTTATAGCACTCGTGCACCTACACCTTTTAATGCACTCTTGTGCCCACTTTAACTCCCTCTGACCCCTGCTTTTATGTCTCTATCTCACTCCCTTGTTAACTCACTTCAGCGGCACCCAACTCTTTACCTTATGCACTCCCTCTTTGTCTCTTTCTGGCTGTATTCCTAATTCACTTCTCTTTTGATGGCTTTGCTTCCACTTGATTTTACTTTTTTTCCATCTTTTTCACACTTTTTAGATAGAGCATCCGAGACCTCTTGTATATACTTATTATATACTTATATGTACTTTGTGGGCTCTGGTGATCAGCCCTATGACATGTCTGCTTCCTCGTAGGGACATTTTTTTCTGTTCAACTGCCTCTATTTAACAATCTTGAGAGAAAATGACCCATAGAGGTCAGTAAAATACCAGAATTGCTTTCTGCTTAGGGACTTTCTTTTTTTAATTTTTCTGGCAACTGCCTCTATTTAACTTTCTTGATAGAAAACGACCAGCAGAGTTCTGTAAAATACCATAATCACTTTAGCATTCTCTAGAATCCCGTCCATAGAAATTGTCTTCCACGAGCACCCATGGACAATAATATTTTTTTCAAATCTTGTATTTTCAGGGATATGACCACTGAAGGGCCTGATTTTATATTAAAAACAAAGCTTTGGACTATACCATTTCCCGCTGAAAGACAATGGGGCATATCAACAACAACCGGTTATAATTATCGCTAAGCGCACTTAGCACTAGGATAATTATCGCCGGCTATGGATTTTTATCGCTGAGATAGCGTGCTATTAGCAACGCTTATCTCAAAAGTGATAAAAATCCTAGCGCTAACTGCCTAACTTGAGATTATCGCTGGAAACCCAGCGATAACCTCATGAAATGTGGCGTTAGCTTGTTGATAGGGACTCACAAACTTAGCCATGATATCCTCCTTCCATAGGATATCATAGCTAAGTCAGTCCGGAAGCAGGCGTAAGTAAAGTAGCGATAACAGGGGTTATCGCTACTTTTCCTGACGCTATGCTTCATAGCGTAGGGCTTGATGATAGGAGAAATGTCGCTTAGCGACATTTCTCCTGTCAAGTCAGGTCAAGAACGCCCACTTTGCATCTCATTAGAGATGCAAAGGTGGGCGTTAAGATTTCGAACACTAAATCAAGGTTTCAAGCTAAATCATCTTTTGGCCGCAAAAGCGGCGATAATTTTCTATCGCCTCGTTGTTGATATGCCCCAATATTTCTCTCCATGTGTTCCCATACCTGGCGTGTCACGCAGTTTGGTGCTTACTTTCCCTCTGTGTTAAAGAACAGTAGATGTTTCATCACCTAGGGTAATGTGCTGCGTAGGTAAATACATATAAGGTCCCAAATCGAGACCGATTACATTCCAAATGCTTGTCTATATAGCCGTGGCCTAGTTGTTTTATGAACAAAGTATTGGTAGGAAGCTGATGCTGAACTCCAAGGCTGCCGCAGCACGACGGCGAGGTGAGGAAGGTGACAAAGCATCATAGAATAGAGGCCCTTATTTATGGTATTTTGGCGTAGGGCAGCGCCGGAGGGGACCTTGCTGCGCTGCCCGACGCTAAAGTGAAAGGGCAGTAATACATTGCATTTAAGCAATACGGTACACTCCTGTCCTGTCATAAAACACTATAGTTTGAACCGCCTATTGAATATAAAGTATTGCTTCATCCAATTTTAAACATGCAATTTCCCTTTTTGCGGCTTTGGATCGCTTACATTTGTACTGACCCTTCTCTACGGGTGAGAAATTGGGGAGAGGATGTAGCCTAGAGTGGTCAACCTCGAAGTTGGGAAACCAGGTTCAAGTTTCGGCAATGACGCTCAACATCCTGTGATTGTGGGCAAAGAAATCACTTGGGGGAATATTAACAAGTGCTTTATCTGCGCTTTTTTGGCACTAAAAGCCAAAAAAGCGGAAATAAAGCTGTCGCCCTATTAACAATAGAGTGCTAATGGGATGCAAAGTGGGCCTTCCACAGCTTAATAACGTGAGAAATGTCGCTAATCGACATTTCTCAAATTAACAAGCTGCACGCTAAAAGGCATAGTAATAAGAAAAGTAGCGCCAACCATGGTTAGCCCTACTTTCTTTACGCCTGCTTTCACTTTTACTTAGCGTTACCAAGGGGGATGATAAACGGAGCATTTGAGCGAATCAAACACTCACCCCCAGTCAACAGATCTGGATTTAATCCATCATTATTCTTTAGCTCACTCCACCACCCCTGTTCAGACATGGCCATATACAGATCAGTCTGACACTGTGTCTCATTAAAACAGTCCAGCCCAAACTGCCAAGCCATGTTTTCCCTGTACGGGAAACAAGCATCTTGGGACCGGTTTCATAACCCTCAACAGTCAGGCTATCTTAAATCCAAAGGCAAAGTAAGCAAGGGACCCAGGTCTGGGCATACCCTCTCAATTTAGGGCAAACAAAGCGATACCAAAGGGGATGATGGACTGAGCGTTTGAGCAAATCAAACACTCACCCCCAGTCAACTGATCTGGGTTTAATCCATCATCATTCTTTAGCTGACTCCACCACCCCAGTTCAGACATGGCCATATGCAAAACAGTCTGACCCTGTGCCTCATGGGAACAGTCCAGCCCAAACTGCCAAGCCATGTCTTCCCTGGACTGGAAACTAGCATCCTGGGCTGGTTTCGGGTTCATAACACTCATCAGCCAGGCTATCTTGAATCCAGTGGCAAAGTGAGCAAGAGACCCACGTCTGATCATACCCTGCCAACTTAGGGCGAACAAAGCGATACCAAAGGGGATGATGGACAGAGTGTTTGAGGGAGGACCTGGCTTGGCAGATCGGGCTGGACTGTTCCCATGAGGCACAGGGTCAAGACTGATTTGCATATGGCTGGGTTCAAAATGGAATGGCATGGTGAGCAAAAAAACGATGGATTTAGGCCCAGATCTCTGTACTGGGGTGAATGTATGACATTGTTCTGCGTTCTATCCATCAACTGTTGTTTTTGCATTTGTCACCCCGAGTGTGACGGGTATGCTCAGACGTGAGTTCCGTGCTCTCCATACCCCTGGAATCAAGTGATCTTGGCTGAAAAGAGGTGAACCTCTGAAACCAGTTCAAGGGGTCTCCAGCTGACAGGCATCTTCTTCAGGCAGTCCACAGCAGGCAGGCAGTTCCAGCCGTCAAAGCATCCCCAGCAAGGCAGGCAGCTCCAGCAGGTCAGGTAGACTTCAGCAAGCAGGCAGCTCCAGGCAGCGGGTGGCTTCAGCAGGCAGGAGTCCCCAGCAGGCAGTGGTCTTCAGCAGGCAGGTATCCTCAGCAGGCAAAACTCCAGCAGTAGCACTTAAAAGTGCATTTGTGTGCTTTAAAGCACCAAATAGCTCTCTCTTGCAGAACTAGAGGTACTGCAGGCAGGTGATACCCGGGGATGGGACGTCATGAGCCCTCTGGAAGAAGTCAAGAAAGAGCTGAGCGAGCACTTTTATGACGAATCCAGGAGGATCATTTTCCGTTCCAAGGTGGAGAACTTGGAGAAGTGGGAGAAATGCAACTCCTTCTTCTTTAAGAAAATCCACTCTGCGCACACCCCTCCGGTTCAACTGCGCAATAAGGAGGGAATCCTCTGTGACACAAGGGAGGACATCAGGAAGGTAGTGACAGACTTCTATGGGGACCTCTACTCAGAGAAGAGGTCAGAGGGAGATCAAGCAGAAAAGTTTCTGTCTGGTATCCCAAGAACTGTTTCCCCAACAGTGAGAGAAGCCCTTAATGCCCCCCTGACTGTGGACGAGCTGCACCTGGCAGTTAAATCCTTCAAGTCAGGAAAGACACCAGGTAGTGACGGTCTCCCAGTTGTGTTCTATGCCTCACTGTGGGACCTAGTGGGACTAGATCTCCTGCAGGTGTATGAGGAGATGGAGAGGGAGGGAATCATGCCCCGCACACTGAGGGAGGGAATGATTGCTCTCTTGTATAAACATAAGGGGGAGAGATGTGAACTAAAGAACTGGCGCCCCATCTCTCTCCTGAATGTAGACTACAAGATCCTTGCAAAGACACTAGTAAACAGACTGAAGGGCGCCATGGGAGAGTTAGTTCACCCAGACCAAACCTGCGGGGTCCCGGGGCGCAGTGTCGCAGATAGCCTGGCACTGATAAGGGACACGATCCAGTACATCACGGACCGCAAGATCCGGGCTGCCCTGGTCTGTCTAGATCAGGAGAAGGCATTTGATCGCGTCTCCCATGAGTTCATGGAGAGGGTACTGCACGGTTTTGGGCTGGGGGAGCGCTTCTGCGGTTACGTTAAAGTAATGTATAAAGACGTCTTCAGCTCAGTCATTGTAAATGGTTGTAAAACAGACCCCTTTCCTATCAGGTCTGGGGTAAGACAAGGCTGCCCGCTCTCGCCACCTCTGTTTGTTTTGGTTATAGAGCTACTCGCTGAGTACATCAGGAAGAACCCAAACATCAGAGGGATCCAGACACCCGGCGACGCAAAGAAGGAAGTCAAGTGTTCACTGTACATGGACCATGTCACCCTCTTCTGCGCGGATGCGGAATCAGTCCAATCTCTGCTGGAGGCGTGCACAGACTTCGGCAAGGCATCAGGGGCGAAAATCAACGTGGACAAGTCTCAGACCAAATTCTTCGGGCGATGGGACCTCTTCAACGAGCCTCTCCCCTTCCCCACTGAGGCAGGACTGATGAAGATCCTCGGCGTCTGGTTTGGAGGACCAGGGGCAGCAGCGAAGAGCTGGAACAAACGCTTGGCCAAGGTGAAGCAAAAACTGGGCCTCTGGAGCCTGAGAAACCTGAGCATTGAAGGGAAGGCTCTGGTGCTCAGGAACGACGCACTGCCCGTGCTGGAGTATGTGACACAGGCCTGGCCACTCCTGGCCAACGTAGCACGGGCCATCAACAGCATGGTGTTCCACTTTGTCTGGCACTCCAAGATGGACAGGGTGAAACGGTCAGTCATGCACAAGGAGCACCGCAAAGGGGGAAGGCAGTCCCCGACATCTCAACGATCCTCAGGGCCTTCTTTGTGTGTGGCTGCGTCCGAATAACCCTGTTAAATGTGAACAAGGACCACTCTGCCTACAAGGTGTTCCGCTTTTTCCTCCTCCCGGTGTGGAGACGGCTGGGATGGGATAAGTGGGAGAATGCTATGACTTTCAACTGGGACCTCCCATGGTACTACAGGGAGGTAGAAAAGTTTGTGGGGGAATTTGGGCTGAACTGTGTCACTCCTTGCCTTTGGAAGCCCAAGACAATCTGCAAACTGATCAGGACCAGGGACACCACTAAACCAGTGAGCGACCTGCCACCAGCAACGGCAACGCACGTGTGGGAGAATGTATCCTCCCCAATTCTGAAAAACAGACACAAGGACATAGCATGGATGACTGTGAAGGGGGGCCGGCAGTGAGGTCCTTCATGCACAGCAGAGGCCTGTGCCCACACAGGAACTGCCCAAGGGGATGCCCCGCAGAGGAATCTGCACACCATCTCTTCTGGACCTGCCCCTTTGCCCAAAACTAAGGGCTGCCTTACAACAAGAACTGGTAGCCCTCATCCCCTACGAGAACATTACGGACCAGTCCATGCTGTACGGGCTGTTTCCGGGGACACACACAGAGGAAGCTATCCAGGGGTGCTGGAGACTCCTCTGCTGTATTAAGGACATTCTCCTGTTTGCCAGAACCCGCCTGGTGACCAATGGAGAGGTGGTAAACAGAGAAGGGTGCCGCAGGATGGTGCTCAGCCTGCTTAGAGACTATGCAGCCATGGAAAAGAGGGAAAGTGAGGAAGAGGAAGAGCTGTGACAAAACCCTCCTTCCCCACTGTACTCTTTAAAGTGGCGTCCCCATTAAAACCGTAAACGCTATCTGCAAATATTTCTGAATCCCAAACTGATGGAATGTAAATGTTTCAATGCATTGATTGAAAAGTTAAAGTGGACTGCCTTCCCTAAGGGGTGAGGTACCACTTCCTTAAAAACTATGTATCGCAACTTTTAAGCACTTAATAAAAGTTTTTGCCCCCCCCAAAAAAAAAAAAAAAACAGTTCTAGGATTCTTAGGTCCAGTTCAGGGAGGACCTGGCTTGGCAGTTCGGTCTGGGCTGTTCCCATGTGGCACAGGGTCAAGACTAATTTACATATGGCTGGTTTCAAACTGGAATAGCATGGTAAGCAAAAAATTGATGGATTTACAACCAAATCTCTGTATTGGGCATTGTTCTGCATTCTGTCTATCAACTGTTGTATCCAATGGAAAGTGGATATAATGGCTAAGTATGCTCTGCTCTATAATCAAGTTTTCGCCAAACATTGTGCGATTATTGCTAATCGCATTTTTGGCACTTAGCGCTAGGATTTTTATCGCTTTTGAGATAAGCGTTGCTAATAGCACGCTATCTCAGCGATAAAAATCCACGTTATCCGGCGATAGTTATCCTAGCGCTTAGTGCACTTAGCGATAATTATCTACAAGATTTCACTGAGTCACTTTTCCAACGCTGATGCGTCAAAACCCTGCGCCTGCTTGAAGCAGGCGTAAGGCTTGACGCACCACGTTGTAGATAGGGCAAGTTGGAGGAGTGCTGGAGTTGTGTGCTGCACGCAACACTACTTCAGTACTGCGCCAACTTTACGCCCCAGATGCGACACGCATCTGTTTATTCCTGCACCATGATGCGCCGCATTGTAAATGCTGTCAAAAAAGGAGGGGTTTAGCCCAAAGGATTAGAGGGTAGGTAGGGCTAGTTATACTATATAAGATAAAAATTTACCTATGCCTCTAGTGACTTCAACACTTATTCATATGAAATAAGATAAACGAAAATTAATACGTTTATCCAGGCAATGATTAATGCCTTTTCTTTATTTTATTTTTAAGTTAATATCTTTGACACAAAAGAACACATAATGAACTACACGAAATACCACATTGATATTTACACAATGAAAGTGAACAACGTGAAAAATGTGTTTTGACATACAACTATAAATAAACTCATAATAGTCAAACATTGAAACCATCAAATGCAATGTCACAAAAAACAATCATTATATACACAATGTGAGATGCAAAGTTGTCAAACAAATTGATAAATTAAACAACTGACACCCTTATATTTGGAATCAATCAAATCCCCTAAATATCAGGGACACAAGGGAGTTTATTTGTGATATTTAACCAAGAAGTTAGATTCCTTTGTCTGCCTTGTAATATTTAACCAAGGAGTTGAATTCCGTTATCTGCCTTATCTGCCGACGCGTTTCGAGTGCCGGTTAAACCAATTGCCGCACTCTCATCAGGGCTGGATTAATCTTTCTCACGAACAGACTGATTGTGACAAAAAAAGAGGGGAGGGATGGAAAAAAAATGTATTAAAAAAGGCGCTTCCCCAAGCCCTAATTGTTTTTCTATCTGTCCAAGTTGGTGGTTACATACCTGCATTATGCCGGTTGCATGTAACCATCAGCAATGTGTAACAAACAGTGATTGCCAAACTGATTTTCAATATTGCAGGGCCAAGACGATTTTTAAACCGCAGATCTTTAATTCTGCAAGAGAAATGTTACACGCAAATTCGCGGTGTCTGTTTGAATGAGTTTAAAACGTGACAACTAAGCACAAGTTATTTACTCACTCGAAAAAGGGCGGCCTTTCCTCTTTTTTTGTCACAATCAGTCTGTTCGTGAGAAAGATTAATCCAGCCCTGAGGAGAGTGCGGCAATTGGTTTAACTGGCACTCGAAACGCGTCGGCAGATAAGGCAGATAACGGAATTCAACTCCTTGGTTAAATATTACAAGGCAGACAAAGGAATCTAACTTCTTGGTTAAATATCACAAATAAACTCCCTTGTGTCCCTGATATTTAGGGGATTTGATTGATTCCAAATATAAGGGTGTCAGTTGTTTAATTTATCAATTTGTTTGACAACTTTGCATCTCACATTGTGTATATAATGATTGTTTTTTGTGACATTGCATTTGATGGTTTCAATGTTTGACTATTATGAGTTTATTTATAGTTGTATGTCAAAACACATTTTTCACGTTGTTCACTTTCATTGTGTAAATATCAATGTGGTATTTCGTGTAGTTTATTATGTGTTCTTTTTGTGTCAAAGATATTAACTTAAAAATAAAATAAAGAAAAGGCATTAATCATTGCCTGGATAAACGTATTAATTTTCGTTTATCTTATTTCATATGAATAAGTGTTGAAGTCACTAGAGGCATAGGTCAATTTTTTTCTTATATAGCATTGTAAATGCGGCGCATCATGGGTGGCGCAAGGGTAAATTTGCATGCCGCATGTTGCCTGGCGCATCCCTGCTGATTTGCAGAGATGCGCCAGGCAACATCAATCTGCCCCAGTGTATTTACCAATGCTTGCTTTATCGGACTTTCCTAACGCTGCAATCTCCCTCTGGATTATGTGTTGCCTTGTAAAGATGACGGTTGATTAGCCAGAAAAAGGTCCCAGGATGCTTGTTTCCGGTCCTGGGAAGACAAGGCTTGGCAGTTCGGGCTGGACTGTTCCCATGAGTCACAGCGTCAGACTGATTTGCATATGGCCATGTCTGAACCGGGGTGGTGGAGTGAGCTAAAGAATGATGATGGATTAAATCCAGATCAGTTGACGGGGGTGAGTGCTTGCAATGTTCAACACTCCGTCCACCATCCCCTTTGGTTTTGCTTTGTTCGCCCTAAGTTGGCAGGGTATGCCCAGACGTGGGTCCCCTGCTCCCCTTTGCCAGTGGATTCTAGATAGCCTGGCTGAGGATGGCAGATTATCCTGAAACTGGTCCCAGAATACTTGTTTCTGGTTCAGGGGAAACAAAGCTTAGAAGCTTCTGCTGGACTGTGCCCATAAGCTACAGGGTCAGACTGATTTGCATATGGCTATGTCTGGACTGGGGTGGCGGGAGTGAGCTAAAGAATGATGATGGGTTAAACCCAGATCAGTTGACTGGGGGTGTGTGGGTGCCATGTTCAACACAATCTGGTTATGCTTTGGTCAGGTCGGTCTCTTGCTCACTTTGCCCCGAGAGAGAGAGTTCGCTAGCTCTGTGTGTGTGACAGAAGGAATGAGAGAGAGAAGGGGGAAATTAAAATGTGTCCAGCAAGCAGTAGGTGCAGTACCATCTGCAGTCACTGGAGGGAAGGCTGCCTGAAACCAACCAGCTTTTTAATTTGCATACCCAGAAGCCACTACAAAGCCACACTCACTTCCGTTTAAATTGTCATGGGCAAATCAGTCTTTTTTGCTTTGAAAATGAGAAATATTTAGTGAATGTACCTGTTTTACCAAGGCAGCGTTCAATATTACACCCGCAGTTTAATTACCTGAGTCGCCATACGTTTTTGTGGGTATTATTTCTAATATCACTGTCACGAAAAGCACATTGTATTATTTGTTACAACATAAAGCTGTTGAAAATCATTCGCACTTCGTGTGGCCATGAAAATCAACACTCTCTAAAATTTTTGAAGGATCTTTGTTCTAATGGGATCCAAATGATGGTTACATATTAGATGAGATGTGTCTTCTACGTACGAGATGCTCCGACGTGGATGGCGTGTCATCATGGTACCCTGAGTGCAGCGCTGCTCGAGGCGCTGTGGATTAGGATTGATGTCTCGAGGCGCTTTGGGTAAATTCCTAAAAGCGCCTGGTTCAAGGAGTCGAAGGTGTCGCGGCGCTATGGGTTAGGATTTAGGAGCGCCTCGAGAGCAAGCGGTCGGGGCGAAGCTCCTTCTAGCCGCTAGAGGTCAGGCTCCTCCAGCTCGAACATGCAGCGTCACCGGCAATTTTAAATCATTGCGCACAGATATTGTAGTCAGTGCTTTAAATGGGAAGAAATAAGTGCAGGTACTCGGCAAAATAGAGGTGTGGCAAGTGGGCGGGCGGGGCTAAGGGCAACATATGATCATACATGATGACTTTTGTACCGGTTGCAGCACATATTAAAGCACACAAGAAATGCGTTTATGTCAATAAAACAGATGAACTCATTACACATAATAAAGCCAAGATAGCACTTTCACCGGAATCGTTGCTGTGCACTTGACTGACAGTGCAGGGTCTGTCTAGAGATCCTGTCCAGTTAATCACAGCGTCACACAAGCCATCTCAAACCAAGGCACAAGTCCTAAAGAACAGAAGAGGGGGGGACGCGTCACGACAGGAAGTGACGTCACGAAAGGTGGCTTGCACCATCAGACTTATTGCCTCCCCTCGCTCACCCCTTAGATGCGATTGCATCAGAGAAGCCAGCGCGTGAGCCAGGCCCGGTTCTAGCGGGTGGGCCGGGTGGGCCAGGCCCACCCAAACATGAGCCTGGCCCACCCAAGCATGAGCCTGGCTCTCGCAGTGAGGGCTTGAAAGCAGGCGCGCAACGCCATTGCGCTCAAAAGGCTTCAACCGCCCCCTCCCTCTCCCCCCCCACCGTCTTGTGCATCAGCCCGGCTGAGACAGCTTCCCGGGGCACATACACAGAGACACAATTTTCGAGATTATCGCAGCCGCACCAGAGTACTTCACAAGGCCATTAACATGTTAAGACCATTTACATGTTAACGAGGCTTTGTTTTTCCCCCCACCCCTTCATCTCCACTAGGGGCATGGCGAAAGGTGACAATCTTTTCTTTGGCACTGGTAACCCGTGCCTACTGTCCTGCTGCGTGGATATTTCTTTTTCTATGCAGTGCAGGAGAAAATAAGTTTGTTCATTCCTATTCACCTTTCCTGACCCCTGCAGCTGCTTATCACACCAGGCTGTGACACAAAGTTTAACTAATGGAGTAGGTAAGAGAATGTGTTACTATTTGTTTTTCTTTTTAAAATTTGCACAGGCCCAGCAGGACACATACTTCGTGTGTGCTTCATTTAAACAGTTTTTTGTCATTATCATGGCCGATGCATGATAACAATAAGACAATAAAAAATGCCCAGATAACGCTGGTGATTAATGATCCTGCTGGAGAGCAATCCTTTTGGCTGTTGGTAGTTTTTAAATGCAGATGAACTGTTTTTTTTATGTGGAAGCTCAGTGGGTTACTGCCTTTGTCACAGAGATCCTTGTGTTACTTGCAGTTCAGAAGTTACAATCCTAACATAGGACAGAGACCAATGAACTGTCATCAAAGAGCTGCAGACAAACATGAATGGTATAGTTAGAACTTCGCTTTTTTTGTTTTGTGATATAGTTAAAACTTCCTCAGTCTTTCATTATTCTAATGTTGCAAAAAATTAGCATGTTTTGACAGATATACATTTTTATCAGTAAAGCCAAACCCTAACCACTGGAGTACTCTCTAAATCCGGAGTTTGTGCTTCTCCAGACCAAACCCTCTTACAATACACCTTCTAATCCTCATTGGTGTATGTGACATTTCCTGTTGACTGATTTACATACTTGTATGATTCGTTGTCTCTGTATAATGCGTGCGTGGTGTAAAGTACTGACACACACTTGACTAATATGAGTAGCAGTATACAACAAATGAAATGCATATGAGAGAGGGGCTATGTAAAGATAAGGGGCACTGTTGGAGGGTGGCAGTGAGGGAATCCGAGGAAGAGGTCATGGGGTGGAGGGGGGAGCTAGGGAGAGATGAGAGGCGAGGGTGGTAGTGAGGGAGTCTGAGGAGGAGGTCATGAGGGGGAGGGGCTACAGAGAGATGAGGTGCACTGGTGGAGGGTGGCAGTAAGGGAATCCGAGGAGGAGCTCAGGAGGGGGAGGGGCTATGGAGAGATGAGGGGCACTTGTGGGGTGTGGCAGTGAGGGAATCAGAGGAGGAGGTCAATAGGGGGGCCATGAAGGGATGTGGGGCACTGATGGAAGTTGGTAGTAAAGGTATTTACGGAGAAAGAGGTTATTGGTGCGGCGCCAAAAAAGAATTTTGCATCAGTGCTAAAGTCGGCCCTGTCATGGTCTTTCTGTTTTTGTTTATTTAATTAGCAGTCAAGTCATAAGGGCTACTGTGGAACATACTTTAAAGTGTGTGCTAATTAAATTTACTGCTATAGTCAATGTTTTAAGTTTGAAGGTGATTTTACTAATGTTTTTACTGGGAAAAATGAAAGTGGAGCCCGATGGTGCCTGATATAGGGCTGGGGCCCAAGGTCAGCTGTGAGATAAGGTGCACCGTAGAGGAGTAGTGGATAATCAAGCCTGTAAGGGAGTGCGTTGCAGAGTCTCGGGTCAGGTGGAGGTAGTAATGAAGAGGGATTCTCCCTGAAGGCTCGCACGGAGGGAGCCCGAGAAGTGCCTGATACTCCCACCTCAGAAACCTACTCTTCCCATCAAAGGAACATTACATGGAAAAACACTTTTTGAGAGTGATAATATTTAGAAAGAGATTTGGAAAAGAGTGCGTTTTACTGACTGTAAGACTAAGAAGAGATTTAAGAGGGCCCGGAAGCATATATATATATATATATATGCGACAATTCGAGCCCGCAGTGGCCCACCCAAATGCACCCTTGGCCCACCCAAATAAAAATTCCTGGCGTGAGCAGCGTTCTGAATGAGCTCCAATCTCGCCCTAGAGAGGCCAAAGAGTGAATGTGGCTCCATTTGCTCCAGTTATCGAGCTCCCGGAAATAAATGGGGGAACACCATCCACCCGCGTGGTACCCTGACTCGAGCCCTGTCTCAAACCCCTGCAGTTTGGGGACATTCAAATGGGCGCTGCAACTCTGCCAAAGGCTACTTCACGTCTCGGTTCATTACAAGCTCCTCGGAAGCAGAGCAGCATCTGCCCTGCACTGGAGGAAAACATAACCTGCGCCTGCCGTGCCGTGGATCTGGGTACCGGTACTGTCTCTGTCTACAGAGAAGTGCCGGTACTGATGGGAAAAAAAATCGGTACTTAGTACCGGTAAGTTCCGGTCCATTTAAAGCACTGGTTGTGGTGACCAGAGCTCTCTCTACAGGACTCCACTGGCTCCTAGTCAGAGCCTCTGGCACTGCAGTGTAGTGTCTGGTAGACTTTATTTGGGGATCCCCCCTCTTGGGGTGAGAGGTGGGGGGTCCCCAGGCCCACAGCCGGAGGTACATGCTTAGGGGGGCCTGGCCCCATAGAATAACTACAGAAGGGTTTCAGTTTTCCATGTTTGACATTGGTTTTGTTCCCCACAGTATCTTTGTTAATTAAAGGCACAATATGGTGAGATTTAAAAGAATGCAGTATATTTTGCAGTTTTTCTAAAGTGTTACTATTTTCTACATTTAACACGAATATTGATAATGAATAGGAAATGGTACCTTTTAAAGTACAGTGACAAGGAAGACTAGGAAATGTTCATGAAATCTGTGTTAAATAGAATTTTCCACGGACTTATATCCAGTATAATTGCAGGAAACTAAATAGTGCATAAATGCAATCATGATGGGCCTGTGTACCCTCCCTTAAGACTCCTTGGGGGAAAAGTGTGGCAAATCAAGCATGTCTAAGTACATTTTCTAAAAACCATTAACAATCATTGAGTGGGTTTTTAAGGCCGTTCTAAACCATCTTCACCAAGAGAGACCTCAATGGAACAGCCAGTAGGAGAGATAGACAAGGTCAGCATAGGATGTTGGGGGAGCATGGGCATAGCTGAGGAAGTGCGTGTGATAAAAAGCCCCTCTACTACTTGAACAGCAGGAACTTGCCAGGCAGCTGCCCAGTCATCGTTTCAGAGCCTTGTGCCCAGGACTAAATTTGTGCAGTTGGTTTCAGGTTGCAGGCACAGGCACTTATCTTTTGGGACCCAAACTTATTTTTCACCATCATTTTCTGATCCAGACCAAAAGCAAGACTGGCTGAAAAGAAAGAAAGAAGAAGTAATAGAAATATTGGAAAATTATGACAAAGATAGAACACAGGACAAAAAGATCTTGCAAGAGTAAGAAAAAGAGGCAGGAAGTGTAGGGTGGTGGAAGAGAGAGGCATGCGGTGGAATCAAGACTTGACAGGCTTAGTATCCAATAACCTCCACATGCAGCAGGTCTGGCCTGATTGAAGCCCCACTGGACTATGACAGTAGAAAGCATGTCTCTTCACTATTTCTAGAAACCTAAGTACTCAATTTACCAGACAGAGAATGGGGTTATTTTAGGCAGCACTGGGGGTCATCTCTGACAGGCTGTCATATTATCTCAAAAAAGGTTAGGACGTATTGCTGATGATCAACACTTGCCAACATTATGCCTTCCTGGTGCTGTTAAAGAATGCTGTATACATGTGATCACAGACTTGATTAAATGTCTATAGTCTGAGTGTTTGTGGTCTCTGGCATGTCTCCATATATTTGTATCCATGCATTAGTGCATCTCTGTCAGTGAACTTGTGTACGTTTTAGTACCTGTGTCAGTGCATCTGTGTCCGTGTAGCTCTATTTCCCAACTGTGAGTGCTTGTGTCAATATTTGGGGGCAGATTTACAAGAATGTGGCGCGTCACTTTCCCTGCGCCACCCTTAGAAACCCTTGCGCCACCATAGATGCGCCGTATTGACAATACGGCGCACTAGGGTGCAAGGATTGAAAGATGCGTCAGAAATTCTGATGTATCTGTTGGCGTAAAAGTCACGCATTGCTGGAGTCGTGTCGCAAGCACGACGCAACTCCAGCAATGCGTGTTGAGGCCTATTTCCACTACACTGCATCACTACTTACGCCTGCTTGAAGCAGGCGTAAGGATTTGACGCAGTGGCGTCCTAAAATTGGCGCAGTGAAATCTTGTAGATTTTACTGAGTCACTTTTACGAGGCCTTTCTGCGTGGTAACGCCCACCCTGCATACATTATACATGACGCAGGTATAATGTGACGCAGGGCTTTACAACGTGATGCAGCTCCCTAGATGCGTCACGTTGTAAATAGGCCGCATTGTTTGCGCCGCTGTTGCGTCAAAAAAGTGACAACTGCAGCGCAAAAGTCACGCAAGGGGCTTGTAAATCTGCCCCTTGGATTTTAGTGTAAGTTTGTCTTTCATTATCTCCGTATCGGTGTCCAAATGTCAAAATTCCCAGTCCAGTGGTGGTTCCCCCATGTGTCCCTTTGATTGCCTTTGATCCCTGCATCAGTTTTCCAGCGGTAATATCCCCATCATTTTCCAAGTGTCACATTTCCAGTGTCAGTGCCGCACAATATCTGCGGCTGTGTCTCAGTGGCAGTGATGGACTGCTCTATTGCTGTGAAAGTGTTCCATTGTCAGCATTATCCCTTTGTTTCTATGTCAATACATTCCTCGCAGTGTGCTTGTGTTGGTGTTCCAGTGTCGAGGTCCATGCAAGTTTCCCTGTGTTAGTGCTTGAGTGCCAATGACCAAGTGTCACTACGTCCATGCTTGTTTCTCATGCCCTCTTTGCATGTAGCATCTATGACTCAGTATCCCAATGCTGGCACCCTTGTGTACTTACCTCAGCATTAGAGTTTGTGGATTTATTAGTGTTCCTGGGTAAGTGGTCCCATGTCACTGTTACTGCATACGTGTCCCTTTATTTCTCTCCCATCATGAGTGTTCCAGTATCAATGTCAATGTACCTATTTCCCCATCTACCCATGTCCCAGTGGCAGTGCCCTCACACCAGTGTCCCAGCGTCATTGTCTCCCGGTCAGTGTTTCTGTGTCATTGTCCATGTGCCCATGTCAGTATCTTAATTCCAATGTAACTTGTTAGTTTCAGTGCCTTGGTGTCAGTGTTCCCTTTTCCTAGTGTCTGTCTCTGTACGCAAACAGTGTTTCTGGGCAGTAACCCCTTAGCAGTGTTGCATTGCCCAATGTCCAGGTCATTGTCACAGTGTACATTTCAGTGTCTATGACCCAATGTATGTGTCCCAATCATAGTTCCCTCTAACCTACGCGCTCAAGCGGTCGCGCTCAATGTTTTTTCCTCCGCGCATTGAGTGTGATGCAGTGCACACCTTCCCGAACTCTGGCTGCCATGAAATGCTTTGGTGAAGGGTCTGAAGTGACTCCTCCTTTCTATTTGCTGAGCAGTGAGGAAGGCGCGCGTTGTCAATCCGATATGATGTGTTCTGCTGATACGCCAGGTTTTAGAGCCCGGCGACTAAGGTGATGTATATCCATTCCACCGCTAGCCAGCAGTTCATCTGTGCATGGGGACTGGGCCTGGAGGTGTCTGCTATCCAGTCACTGTGCATAAAAGAAGTGTCTTGTATTTGTAGGAAGCTATCAGTGATGATGCTGCCGCACAGATAATGAGCTGTGAAATGCCGCTTTCGGGACGGTGATTATTTTTATTTCGAGAGACCATTGAGAGGAATGTGAACACCTGCAGTGGAGCTCGGCCCTAACTCAGCAGTTGAGGGCGAGCGGATCCAAGGCCTCGATAGCAGACGGGCAAGTTTAGTATTCATTGCTTAATGAGTCTGTCTCCTGTTTTTTGCAGTTTTATATATAGAGAACCCAAGCAAAGGTATCGGTGTGCTTTACACGAGGATCAGTTACAATACAAAAGGTCATTTATTGTAGGCACGGAGAGATTATGGGGCATATTAACAAGGAACAGGGAAAATTAACGCTAAGGGCGCTTAGCGTTAATTATTTTAATGCCCGCTATCGCTGGATAATATCGCCTGGGTATCGCGTTATTAACAACTCTAACCGCCTAGGCGATAAAAAATCCAGCGATAGCGGCATAATGGGAGGATATCGCTGGTAATGCAGCGATAAAACTACAAGGATAGGGATATCCTTGCTGATAGCCCATGGTGGGCTTAGCCATGTAATCCACCTCCCAATGGATTACATGGCTAAGTCTGAAAATTAGCAGACGTAAAAAAGCAGCGTTAACCGTGGTTAGCGCTGCTTTTTTTGTCTCTAACAGGGTTAGCGTGAAGCATGATAATAGGAGAAATGTCGCTTGGTGACATTTCTCCTATTATTTTGCTCTGGAACACCCACTTTGCATCTCATTAGAGATGCAAAGGGAAGCGTAGTGAAAAAGGGTGCTAACATGCGATTCTGCATGTGAGCACCCTGTTGTTGATAGGGCGATATTTTTATCTCCGCTTCTTTGGCTTTTAAAGCCAAAAAAGCGCAGATAAAGCCCTTGTTAATATGCCCCTATGTTTTCTGCCCAGAATCACAAGATGTTGAACAAACGCTGAGACTCGAATCCAGTTCCCTAGTTCCAAAGTCCGCCTTTTTCGCCATTGTGCCAGTCCCATGTCCTCACCTCTCCTAACAAATCAAAAAGGTGAGTTAAGAGTACTGCAGGGATGGGATTTGTAAACAATTCTTCACAGGCTCAAAGGGCTTCCACCCACCCTCTGGCTGAGACAGCTTCCCGGGCACACACACAGCCGCACCCGTGTACTTCAGAGGTCTTTTTAAAAGACCATTCACTTGTTAACGAGGCTCTATTGTTTTTCACCCCTTATGAGCCCCTGCATCTCCACTCTATCACTGGAAGAATTAGCTCCCCCCCTGAAATGTGGCTCTAATTGCGCCTCTGATTTGTCAGAAAAAAGAAAGAGCAGCTGTTCACCTAAAGGCTGCCCTATGTGCAGAAGCAGGGCTGGCATGCTGTGCCTGCCATGGGTCAGTCTTTCTGTGTAGACTGTCTTGCTTTATTTAATTTTGCTCTGCTTGAACATGAGAAGGAGGAAGATTCAAACATCTGATTTTTCCCACTTCTGAAAGCTAGATGGGGCCCGGATTTCTGAACTTTGCCATGCCCGCCAAGAAATTATCATTCAGCCATGATCCAGGGCAAGTTTTCTCTCTCTTTCAGATTTGAATTGTTCATTCCAAGCTACGAACAACAGGTACAAGCAGCAATAGTGTCTGTGTGGCAGTCAACAAGTAGGAATAAAAGGTGGAACTGAAGAAAATAAACTATGGAGTATGATAGAAATAGATAATGAACATAAGAGAAAACAAGGAGATATGAATGTAACAAAGAGGGAAAGTGTTTGAGAAGAGTGAGAACGAAGGAGAGCAAAGAAGGAAATACGCATGATGGAGTGACCACGGATGTGTTCGTGTGGCTAGTATCTCATGTTCAGGCATTTTACACCCCAGTAATGTGCAGGCCTTTCATGGCACATTTTATGTGGCCTAGCGACAGGTGAACAGTGTGTTATGTTCAGAGTGATCAGGTATTTTGTGGCACAGTGACCATTAGACAAGCAAAGGCACTGTAGCGCTTCCTCTCCGTTAAAAGTGCAAGCACAGAACATCTTTCTATATGCTCACATACATTTTGCTATATTCCTAACACCAAGAAATGGATGACCCCCACCGTTCTATCTTGTACTGTTGATTGCCTTCTTTTGTGTCACAGGTATTTGAGATACATATTTTTGTATGAATCCTGTCCCTAGTTCCAAGATGCTTATTTTTTGGGCTGGCATATAAATTTGGATGGTCGATATTTTTGCTGTGGCACTTTTTCACTTGGGCATATTTCCTCTTGTTGCACTTTTTTTGTGTGGTCTAGAAGTGATGTGTTGTTTTCTTAAATTTGAAAAAACGAAGAATACTCCAGACTTCCATATGATTGTTTTCGTTCCAGTATAGTGTCTATGACTGAAGTACTAGTCCCTTTCGTGAGCTATCAGTTTCAACAGTATCTAGACCTAAAACATTTAAGTCAATATCATTGGGAAAATAGGCTATAAAATGCACACTTTAGAAAAGTGAAAACTAGGGGGGATGGCAAAAGGAGGTTTGGAAAAGGTGGGTTCGCTTCCTCTAAACCTACTTTTAAGCAGTACCTGGTTCACCTGCATAGTTGCACATCATATGACTCTGTTGCGCTCACAGCCAAGAAAAGTGTGCAAGCAAACATTCCGCTGCCGCACAAGAGGAAGAATAATTAGAGGGAACATTGGTCCCCATGCTAGTGCCTTTGTGTCTGTATCCCAGTGTCAGTGACCCAACTCAGCAACCACACGTCAGTACCTGAATGTTGCATCCCCCCAGTAAGGGCCCTTGTGTTACTGTCCTTTTATCAACTGGTGTTGTGTCAAAGCATGAATACCTAAGTGTTTATACTCTAAAGCTCCCCATACCATAGCATTGGACCAGAATCAATGTTTGTGCCAGTTTCTTTGTCCCCAAGTCAAACTCTCCATGTTGGTGTTCCATTATCTGTGTCCAAGTGGTACTGTCCCAGTGGAACTGCCCTTGTGTCAGCATCACTATGGTGCCGGTGTGTTACTGTCCTAATGTGTCCCAGTGTTAATATTTGTGACTCATTTCAATGAACGACTTTCAGTGCCACGTTACCAACATCCCCATGCCATTATTGGTGCCACTGATCAGTGTGCTAGTGTCCATGTCCCAATGACTGGGTCTCCATGTCAGTTTCCTTGCATCAGTGACCTCTGTCAGCATTCACAGGTTTACTAATGATCAGTAGCGGCTCCTCGAGGGAGTGGTGCGGGGCGGTGAGGCGGGGCAGTGGCGGGGTGGGAGGTAGTAAACTACGGCATACGGCTGCACGCAGATAAGTAACTAAATAAATACATAAAACAAATTACATTGTGTATGCTGCATCGCCGATGGTGTTGCAGCGCGCGCAATGTAATTCGTTTTATTTATTTATTTAGTTACTTATCTCCGCGCGGCCGTATGCCGTAGTTTACTACCCCACACCCTGCCCCTTCCACCGCCCGCACCACTCCCTCGAGGAGCCGCTACTGCTAATGATGTGTTCTCCAGTCAGTGTCCCTTTGTCAGTCAATCATGTCACAGTCTCATATTATGTCCCACTGTTTAGTGTCAATATCCTTGTGCCCTGGCATCCTGTGTCAGTGTTCCAGAATTAGTGCTTGTGTCCCATGTCCGCGTCCCAGTGTCACTGTTCCCTGTAAGTATTGACGGTCCTGTTTCCGTACCCCTGTTCCAGTGCCCTAGCGTCAGTGTTGATTTGCCTGTCTCATTACCTTACTAACAATTCCCATTTGCTAGTGCCCCTGTGCCAGTGTCCCTCTCTTGTTCAAGTGCAAGTGCCTATTTGTCACGGTGGTCACATCAATGCCCCCATGTCATCATTGGTTTCCTTTGGCAGTGCGCTAGGGACAGTGTTGGGGGTCCATTGTAAGTGCCCCTAAGTCATTCTTGGTGCCCCTGTGTCAGTTTCCTAGGTTCGGTGTAAGCCCCATTGGGTCACTGTGCTAGCCTTAGTGCCTCACATAATGCATTGTTTGCTTATAAACTACTTATCCCCTCCTACGTTGACTTCAAAGCACCAAGGGGAGAGAAGAGTCACAACAGGCCTCGGATACAGATGCACGAGTGATTTGGCGATATAAAAAGTGGTTATGGGAGGATAAAGTGTATTGGGAAGGGTATATTGAAAAAAACAAGATGCTAATAAGCATTTTATGAAGATGACCCTTTTAAAAACAAGGAAAATTGAAAAGGAAAACAAGCATTTCATTAATAAGCGTCTTAAAGTGATAGATGAAGCAATATGATTATCTCCACATCAGGCTAATTTTTCTAAATACATATGGGGCAGCAGTTTTACTGATCATTTGAAAATTAAAGAAACAGTTTGAGATTTGTTTCACAATGCATTGGAGCAGTGCTTAATTTGTAATAAATAAATAAGTACAAGGGCCCTCTTTATTTTCGTAAGACATTACTCACTTTCTTCTTAAGCGCATCCCACTTCTGCCAATGTTGCCGCCCAATTCCAATAATGCGTGGACAACGCTCAAAAACAAGACTGTAGCAAGAGCACCTGCATTCTTCACGTGGGTCAAATTGTGCATTTTGCAGTCCTAGACCAGTGTTCAATTACATTTGCTAGAAAGCCAATTCATCTAAAATGGCACTCAAACAAGAATCCCGTGCTTTGATGGCCAGTTTTTGTTGGGCGGGGAGAGCAACTGTTTTTACACCACTGCTGATTCAACCATTGCGTGTATTTTTATCGAGGGCGGACTGGACTTATCAGTATTAAAAAAGCCTCAGCCACCCTTTGACTTAAGACCGCTCCCCTCCCAGAGCTACAGTAACAATACAGCAAAATGTTCTCTTTTTTCATGTTTGAAAACTTTTATAAAAAGTTGTTTAAAAAAGTAAAGCCCCTAGCCACTGTGTGTGTTGCACGACATGCACAAAAGTGATATTCTCAATGGCCTGTTGGGGCTGCGGGTCAAGATTGGTACACACCTAGTTACTAATTAATGCTTTCTGACAGTACAGGTTCACTCAAAATTGAAGTATGGTATGTAAACAATAACAATGCCCAGTTTTCATTGAAGCAACAATAACTTATTCTGCATAGAAGAACTTTCTAGACCTGCATCAGTTTTGGGGAGAGACAAAGTGCAGCTGAAAATATAACTGTGCATGCTGTGTGTGTGCCTGTAGCGTGTTTTCCGTATGTATTGATTGTTTTTTTGTGACATGTGTATGCTATATGATTAGTATGCAAGGCTTATATGTGCTGTAATCGTGATGACTTAATTTTGTGTCTATGGCCTGTCTTTTTGCTTAATATGTAGTGTGCTTAGTGTTGTGCTATATGTTGAAGTCTGCGTGTACTGCATGTATGACTGTGTATGTAAAAGCTGGTTGATGGGATTTGTTGTAAACCCTTCAACAGTAGCTGGTCCAGCAGGCATAATAGTGTGTTTCTTATAAGTTCTGTCTCTCATGAGGTTGATCGGCTGGATGTGAAGCTTGCAGTGCTTACTGTTTGTATTGGATGTGAAGCTTGCAGTGCTTACTGTTTGTATTGCCCATAGAGCCATGAATGGCAAAGGACCAGCCTTAATGATAATATGTCCCGAGTAGATCACTAAGATCCTCTGAAGAACTACTCATGAAAAGTACGAGAATAAAGAGATCCAGGTGGGGAGGTAGATCCTTCTCACATCTGGCTCCTAGGCTTTGGATCTCCCTGCCTAAATAAATGCGTCTGCTGACTGATGAACTGGCTTTCAGGAAAAAAGCAAAACTTGGCTCTTCCCATAACAACTTATGTACCCTGACTGCATCTTCTCCTCAGCGCTGGGAAGCCTCCGGGCAGCCATGCGCTCTATAAATCCTTAAACATAAACATAAAATAAAAGCCAGCTTCCAAGTAATTTCTTCCCAAGTCACTCTCAACTTTGCCTACTGCCAGTATTATGCAATATACAATGTACAATTGTGCAATGTACTGCACCTTACTGATGATCAAATAGGTTTGAACATAAGTACCAATACATTGCAGACTAAAATGTTTTCTGAATCTGCAGAATTCCACATTCATGCACTGTTGGTTTAACCTACAGCTGTTCTTTGTTTGTTGTAGTAGCTTTTCTATTCCTGTTTTCCTTTGCATTCTGGTATTTGTAGTCCCGAATATGTAATAATCATCAATCTACTAGAAACAGGATTCAATGTAAAGAACAAATTGATAGGTTACTTGTGTTTCATAGGTTGGTTTGAGTGCTCCGATTTGTTTTTAACACAGGCTTTAAATCCAAATGTAAATGCAACCTTGCAAATACCGATCCAGACAGGAAGCTGCCACCATTTAATGATTGTCCTGGACAACCCTTCCTGCTTCAAGAGTTGTCAGGCTAAAAGGGGAGAGGTGCTTGGGTGGTACTGGTACCACTCTCACTTCTCTCATTCATGAAATAAAATGCGTACATGTCACTCACAATGAGCTGCGGTGTTGTGGTGGTTTATTTTGTTAAAAATATATAACTACTGAGCAGTGGCATATGGCAAAATGATGCCCCCTTGCTGAATGTGATGAAGGACCCTGGCGTATCCAGATTCATTGGTCTTGGGCACAATGGGGGACATCTGAACGATTGGGGCCCCCCTTACACTGCAGGGGCCTTCTTGGCAGTGGCTTTCCAGAGCATTTCACTATTTCTGATTCCATGGCACAGCACACATTCTGCAATGGCATAGCTTAGAGGGTGAGGGGTCCCATTCCAAAGCAAGAAACCCTTGGGGCTCTTGGGCCTCCACTACGCCCCCGCTACTGAGCCATAGCAGGGTCACTGAAAGCATGATTCAGAAACCCCAGCTTTGTCCTGATGCTCTAAAATGAATTACTGGCTCAACTTTAGAGCTGCTAACATTTATCTCATATGCTTGGCCATCAGAACGTCTTTTGTTCTCCTGCAACCGAATCACGGCTCAAGGCAGCTTTCTTCTTGCATCCAGGAAAGAGAATGAGGCAGCTGAGGAAGACAGTAAATTTAGCATATTCCTGTGAACAGTGCCGCATTAAAGAATCTCCCTTCACCTTGCAAGGCTTCAGTGCCAGGCTAGGCACTGGGAGATTCTGGGCCTCATCAACGGACGAAGGTTTCTTGTGTTTTAATGACCCCTTCAGCCAATAAACAGGCATTCCAGAGAGCTGGGCAGCGATAGCTGTGAAAGTGAACAAATGACCATCCACATCAACATGTTGGAATAGGAGATGTACCAAAGAAGTCATGGAAACGTGTTTTCTCTATTAATTCACATTGAACTGGAGGCTTTTGTCAAAGTGGAGAAAGAAAAACTAAAGGCACTTTTGCTTAAAAATAATAGACTCAACAAAACTGGTAGGGTTTTTCAGTCTAGGGTGCATATTATCAAGGACGGCGTTAACATTATCGCCGCGTTAGCGGCAGAAAACTGCAGCTAAAGCGGCGATAATGGGCTTGATAATATGCCGCAGAGAATTCCAATAGAAGCCCATGTTGACACCAGAACATGGGTTTCTATTGGAATTCTCTGCGGCTTATTATCAAGCCCATTATCGCCAGTTTTCTGTCGCTAAAGCGGCGATAATTTTAACACCTTTTCTTGATAATATGCCCCTTAGTTTGGGAATAGAAAGACAGCCTCCCTCCCCATGTCCATCACACAGAAACATACACACTCACCCACCAGCATCCATATCAGTGGACACATATGCAGACACAAATATGCACGTCGTTTGGCACCTTGTTAAGAGCATGAAGCGCTATATAACAACAATACAATATACGGAATTTGACAGTACCATTAGTTCTGCTTAGCGCTGGTACCAGGCCATTATTTGTATTTCCTGCAGATGACATTGCTGTCCCTCCCTCTTCCAATGCAAGCGGTGGCCTTGCATGTCTCTATCCACTAACTCATTGCTGCCCTCTGAAAAATACTGAAAATTGTCTTTTTATTGAGGTCACCAGCACCATACCCCAATCCAGTAAACCCTGTTGTTCTGCACACCTATAAAGACATAAGAGCAGGTATTTCTATGCTAAGATACGCTGTTGGAATGAGCAAAAAAAATAATTCTAAGACTGAAGGTGGAGGATTCCTATCATCTAAGAGAAGAAGTCATGTCAGGTAGTTTCCTCTCTTCAGGAACAAACAAAGAGGGACTTGAATGGCTATGGGGTTAGAAACATATTCACTGCAGCCCTACAAGAAACCTATCCCACCCACCAATTCTATCATAGGAATGCAAAAGAATTGTGTTTCCTTACTTGTGAACTCACTTCCCAAGACCTGCTTTCCTCTTTTAACAATGTTGAGGCCACAGTCATGAGATCTTTAAAGACAGAACCTCTGTCTCCCTTCTCAGGGTTGGACTGTGACAGATAAGAGGCTAGAAAACCCAAATAAACCTGGACTCAGTAGCAAATCAGATAGAGAACCCCGCATTTATAATTCAGATGGGTTTTGAGCTTGCAGAGACACGCTGTAGGGCTGTTTGCAAGATATGGGAGAAGCATGCATTTGTGCTTGCTGCAAGCAATGGCTGTAGTAATCAACCACAGGAGAGACCTACCCAGCTCAGCCCCATGTACAAGCAACATGCTCTCTGGCTGAGTGTTTATTCACTGACTACCTAATGCTACTCTGAACACAGAGAATGGATATGATTTAATATTTTGTGTCAAACTATAAAACAGAATCGAAAACTGACCTGATCTTCAACTTGATCGATGGCCAGTGTGTCTTGCGCTGCTGCAGTCCCAAGAGGGGCTGCAGACTGCAGAGAAATGTTCCTGTTTTGCTTGGGGGTGTGGTGGGGCCCGAGAGAAACCTGCTTCTGCCCGACAGCCTGTGAAAAATGATTATAATGCTGCTGCTTTCCCGATCCAAAAGCCTAGCAGTGCTTTCCCTTTAGGCATTTTCTCTCGACTAAATCCTCAGCAAAAACAAAAGGCATCTGTGTAAAAACTAACAGGGAGGCCCGGTTTCCTGAATTTCTGTTCTTTAGGACTGCTGCCTCTTAGGTGACCTCACTAGTCCTGTTAGCATTGCAGAGCACGCTTTCTTTCTGAAAGCAATCTCTGACATACTTGCAGTTGCATTTAGGGGGGCCAGGCATTTTTATGGGGGTGCCCGGCCCCCTCTGCCCCCCCACCCGTGGCTACGGGCCTGGGTCCCCAAAGGGTATAGGGACATTATAGTTAGGTTCTGAATTTACCCGCACAAAACTATAGAAATTCAGCAGTTATAGATGGATGAAGTAACTGTAACTCGCTCCCTCGCCATGCAGTTTTCTCCTCAATACATTTGCTACAAATGTTACAGTGATATTATCAATGATGGTTTCAAAGATGTCATGAATCTTGCAATATGCGGGGTAAAGAGCAGTCCGTGGCGAGCCCTGCAGTCCACCTCCTATAAATACCCAACTGCGCGTCCCGCACGGACTTCGCCATGTGTGGCGGGGTTGGCAGCAGGGCCTAGCCTGCGGCCAAAATCCCATTAATCAGCCAATGCTGCACCACGCACTGCCTTGCCAAAGACGAGAGAAGAGGGCAGGGTCGAAATAGCCCCTAGCCTTGGTGCTGGGATTCCCCTCGGACTCTGCCCTGGCAACACGTTTATTTGTTATTCATTTTTGCTGCAGATTTGCAGCGGATATTCGAATTTGCGGCAATTAAAAAAAAAAACTGCCTCTTGGTGGGCAGGTCCAAGGGGCATAGATATGGATTTAATTTAAATCAAAGGAGGAGAGCCGCATGGACCCCCTTCCTGGGAATTACATATGCCCCGGGCGCCACCACCTTCACGGGGCTAACTTAAAAAAATGTCAGTGCGCCGCGTGGACCCCCTTTGAATCACCACCTCCCTAAGGCCCACCTCCCTGGTCACATACTGCCCCGAGGACTCCATCCCTTGGGGCAACGCCACTAGTACCTTGTTGCCCCAGTTCACCCAGTGTGTATCATTGGGGACCACGGCGGGTGCCTTAAGGCCCCTGCGGTCCCAGCCGGCTTCCTGCCTTATGCGTTTTTCTTTACTGATGTCGACTACTTGATTCTTGGATGCAGAAATGTTCTACCTGCATTCATTTACTTCTATATTTGGGACATATGGGGTTAAATCTGAAGGAGCCCTGGTTAACGAGCAGGTAGGAGCAAGTGCTGGCTGTTGATGTACCTAAGGAGCCTGGCTAGACGTATGGCTGTAAAAACACCCTCCCAGGAGGCCCCTCAAACAAATGCACAAGAGAGCAATTTTGGGTGTGTTTAGTTTGTGTTAGAGTATAGACCTGTGCAGGGCAGGAGATTCTCTTAATTATAAACATTTATCAGAAGGTTTCAGAGACTATATTGACAATGGTGGGTGAGATTACAGAACAACTGCAGCCTGCTTTGAGGGCAATAAACACACTACCAGTGACTTCAAGTGACTAGAAAAGAGGTTTCAGCAGCATGAACTTGATCGTGTCACCCACTAAAGTTCACAGATCTCACGGGCCCTCCTGTGCCTCTTTGGAATCCATCGCCCTATGTTAACAGATGTCTGACTGCTCATCGCTGTGCAGATGATACTCGGTCTAGGAAGGTAGATCCTACTGCCCATCACAGCAAAAGACACCAGAGGCATGGGATTTATGAGTGATTTTATTACCCAGATGTTAGAGATTCACTTATGTAAAAGGTCTCACTAATTAATCATTTCTTGTGGCTAAATATCTTGTTGCAACACAGCATGGTCTATACTGTCTGAATTAATACATGGGCAGAATATCCAGTTATAACATTATCTTTCTTAGGGAATATTGTTTGTCATTGTCAAAATACAGAATGCATTGAGCAGCCCGATTTTTTCTTTATAATAGTCAAAGTGGTAAAATTGTCCCATCCATATTTGTCACCCGTTAGCCTTGTTCTTTCACTACACAATGTGGTGCAAGAGCGACACACACCTTAAGTGAGAATTATGAAGTCATGCAAGGTCACTTTGTGGCTTCATAAATCTTGTGTGTGTATATATATATAATGGCGTGCTGTGTGGATGCTGACTTTCATTAAAATCCTGTGAAGCACGAGCTGGTGTCCGTGTGCTTTCTTCCTCGCCGCCAGGAAGTGGGAGATAGCTTTTGGAACTCATATATATATATATACATATATATATATTCCAGAACAAACGTCACTGAAAACTGCTGAACTTTTTGTAGAATGGGTGCCCCGTCGCGAGCGTAGCCTCACGCATTAAAATGTCAACATCACAAGTCTTTAAATATACCTTGGAACCTTCCTATTGGAGAATAATTCCTAGATAAAGAAAAAGGACTATTCATTCTTTCTTAACAGTTCAAAACAGCATACCTCATCACTGCGTGCTTTTTGCCTTATCTATGAATTATTCTCTAATAGTAATAAGGTCACAATGTATATTTAAAGACCCGTGATGTGACTCCTTTCATTAACCTATATTGAGAAAGGCCCTTACGCCAAAATGCACCTGCCTGTTTGGTTAAATAAATTATATCTTTGGGATCCGTTGAGTGCTCTGGCTCCCTGTGTGTGGAGTTGTTGTTTGATTTGCATATTACCTATTGGCAGTAGTCAGTACGTAGTTATAGTTCAGACCTAGTTTCATAGGAAAAGCATTTTTTGTTTTGTTAATTTTAAAAATGTGTACAATGCTCACTCAAGCAGCTGTCTTGAGAGTTTCAGGGTGATTCATCAAGCAGGGGCCAAGAAAAAAGAGGGGTCCCAAAACATGGTTTCCCCATGCAATTTCCCAAAGGGATTTCGAAAGACTACAACCCGAACCGCTGGACGGAATTAAACCAAATTTGGCAGTGAGCTAGATCGTGTTCCACAAAGCATGTTTTTGTAATTTGGTGTAAATCTGTTAAGTAGTTTCAGAGATTTTAACTCAAATATAAATTTGTATATCTTGGGACGCCGATCCATCGTGCGTCGGACAATCCCCTTGCGGAAATCTTATTGGCAGCCATCTTCTCCCTCCCAAAAATAAAAAATAAATAAAAGTACCTATAACATTACTTTAACCCATGTTTTTTCTGTGGATATATATATATGTGTAGGGAAAAAAGATGTAATGTAATGTGAATGTAATTTGTAAAGCGCAGACTCATGCCCGTGGGCATATTTGCGCTAGATGGCGGCGTGCTGACTGAGGTCGCTGTGTTGTGCTCTGCTCTCTCCTCTCTCCACCCTTCTTCTCCATTAACGTAGGATTATCCCCATCACTGTGTGTGGAAAATATTCAAGAATTACTGCTGAGTATGTGGTATACGGAAGACCTGAGTTCTGGCTAGGTGCTCCCACTTAATTGGTCAGTACGGCTCTTGCACAAACTGCTGTCAGCAAAAACTATACTCTCCTGGTCTGCGCAATCGATTCTGCTGAATGTCGCTTCCAAGCACTGCAGCTGCTTGCGGTGACCTTGGCAGCGCCCTCAGGACACACAGTAGGGCACCTCATCTTCATCATTAATCAGCCATCCAGTTCTAACGAGCAACCAGTGCTAATAAGTAGGACTCCCAGTGGCCACATTGTGTAGTGGCCGCTGGTTCAGAAAACACAGTGGTTTCATCTGCAACGTTAACCTTGCCGGCCTTGGAGCCGGTCAGGGATGCTATCAGCTGTAAGGATTTTCGCAGACTCTGTACGCTGCTTTCGCCTCCTGTGCCTGAGCATGCGGCTCCCGATCAAGAAGCCACTCTAACACAGTTGCACGGTAGGAGCTCACCGGAAAACATTGTAACTGCAATAGAGGAAAGTATACAGGGCGAAGTATCACCCGTCTTTGAGGATAAGGCTGCCTGTAATGACTTATTATTATTATATGGTTTTACAGAACACATAGCTACCGCCCATGGTTTCCCAGTGATAGAGGGTAAATTTGTATCCTACATGGGGTACCTGTTCTGAGTGCAATGTAATCACTTGTAGTACACCCTCACATAATATTCAGCGTTTTTCACTGTTGCAAGGCCTATAGGACAGAATGGGGAATGCTGTGTCCCATGTTTCCAGCATATCTTCCCATAGGCATAAGATGGAGAGGTGGAGTTTAGTGTGCCTGAACTCTTTTTGTGAAGATGGTTTTTAAATTGTGTGCTTAGAAACCACATTTTAAAAAGTGGCTGGTTTCTTGTCTTAAATCATCCTGTGTGCCTCTGCCTGTTTGTGTATTGACCATTTGGGTTTGGATGTGACAGGGTCTGGGAAGTGTCCTTACCCCAGGGAGCAGAAGGTGAGACAGCAGCAAGCTGGCCTGCATTTGATGTGGGGGGAGGAGTAGCTCCCTGGATATGAAGAGGGCTGTGTTGCTGCCACAAAAGGATGGCTCCACCTCCTGCTGAGCATCTGGTCCCCAGACCCTGACTATCAAAGAAAGAGGGTGTTAACTGGCAGGAAGACACCCAGGTCTGGTTTGGACCGAGGTCAGAGCCCCCTGAACACAAAGACATCAAAGGCATTTAGGGGTATAAGTGTAAGAGCTGAAACCCCTGAACTCAAGACTGAAATCCAGATTGAAAAAGGATTGAAACCACTTTGTGGTCAAGAGGAACCTCTGGCAAAGAAGAAAAGCTGAAGAGACTGAAGAGAAGGACTACCCTTGATGTGCGTTCTGGGGCTGACCTGCAGTTTGCTGATTTGACTGAGGAGAGGATAAGGGACTTTGCTGTGTGCTGTGTCCCCCTGCTTGAGAGGACTTTGCTGTGTGCTGTTTCCTGAAGTAATTTGTCTCCAAGGGTCCAAGGAGAGCTGGTCCCCTGTTGTGAAAACTCAGGAACATAAAAGTTTCCAAGTGTGTCCCAGCGACGATGTGTGCGTGTGCTCTTTGCACGCCTGAGACTGCCGTGTGGTCCGTGGTGCTGTTTACGAGGTGCCCCGTGACCGCATTGCCCCCGCATCGTGAAACATTGTCCACGCTGCTGCATAGCTGTTTGTGGCCCAGGGCCGACATCATAACTGAAGCTGTAAGGAAAGATCGCCGGCCTGAGCCGCAACATGCTAAAGGATTTCTTGAAGCTAAGGAAGCTACAAGATAAAAGGGATCATGATCGTTGTTCGTTGAAGGGAATCTTCCCAAGATCACCAACGAAGGAGAAGGCAGTGCCGTAAACTTTCCGGCTACAGCATCGACTGGCAACAGAACTGCAACGTGATCTGGATCGCTCAGCAGGACGTCTGATGAGCGGAGGGAAAGAGCGAGGCAGAGCACCCCCCAGGTGACTCCGGTTGGGATCCGCAAGTGTGTTTGGCATGGGGAGGCATGCAAGAGGAGTACAGGAGTGCTCCCATCTCTCTCTCGCTGCTCCACGTTAGACGCGCTGAGTCCCCGAGCGGCACGTACCTACCTAGCAGTACCAGGGCCGCTCTTTTCCATAGGGGCACATGTGACGTTCTGATCAATAGGCAGGTCTGGGAGCACAATATTAACTTCTTAGGAAGTTTTTGGGAGTTTCCAGCTGTTGGAGTAATGTTACAGTTAAGGGAGTGTTTGCACCTCAGCCCCTCCCTGTGGCTTTGCCAGTTGTTGACCCTGGCGCCGGTCTCTGTTTAGCTGTTTACATGCTCTGGTGACAGACTTCCACAGACCGCCTGCTATCACACTGATCTCCCCGCATTCCTACAGTGCAGGTCAGCTCCGGCTCGTGTTCCCAGTAGCTGTTTAAAGATCTCGGCTCCGTTCTCCCGTGCACACCTCATGGGTCACAAGGAGTTTTTAACGCACTCCAGCCATATAAATGTAGAGGAAGCCCAGCCTCCCCATTAGCTGGCATACGTTAGGTGAAATGAAGAAGCTTCGTGTTAACCTGAATTCGCTGTCACATGTCACAGGGATGTACGGCGCAGGCAGTGCCATGACGTTGCTTCGGTGCTTTGTTTTTTAATGTCTTTTGTGCACACTTATTACTGACTTGGGCTTCCCCGCTTTGGGCGATAGAACACAGACGCAGGACCGCACTACAGGGACACCCTCCGCCACTCTGAACCCATGTGGTTCCCTCTGGAAAAAACTCTCAGTGCCTACCAAGCTAATCCATGGGGAACCCTTCTCCTCACCTGTTGACACCACCTGTGCAGCACCTAACCTTAGCTTGCTTACAGGTGTGTCCCAACAAACAGACAGCAAGCCACTGTGGCCACTGACCGTAGACAGGGCTCTCAAACCTCTGTGACATCAGAGAGCGGGGGGCAGTAGCCTCAGGTGCTTAGCACCGTTTGTCCCATCTCCCTCCTGTCAGGTCAGGTATGACATCCTGACACTGACCCACCAGCCCCGGGCCTGTACCAGGCGGCTGGACCCCGGAGACTGGGGTGGGCTTTTCCACACCCGGTACTCCTCCTCCTCAGGGCTCTGTACCCTCCCACCTGGAGCGGTACCCCCCTTCCAGAATTGCCAGGGCACCTATGGCAGGTGTCCTGCACAATTCGCCCACCAGTTCTGGGGTTCTATCCTGCAACTGGGATTCCAGGTCAGGGGGGACACCCTGAACATGGCCCTCCAACCTAGGGTCTAAACCCTCCAGTTGAACCTGGGTCAGAGGATAGGACTCCCTCCCTCTGCACCCCCTTCCAGATGGTGGTACCCTTCCACCTGGAGTGGTACCCCTAGAAGATAACTTGGTAGGGACACTGTTTATAGTTGTCCCTCCCTCCAGGTCAGACAACACCTGAACCTGGCTTTCCAACCCAGGGACCAACCCCTGCGGATGAACACTTGCCCGGCGCACCAGGACTTCATCTGACAGATGTGAAGATCCCTCAGGACAGAAGTGGTGTCACCATGGTCATTCACTGGTGACTCAGCCCTTCTGGCTGGCCCCTGACCCACTGATTCTTCCACTGGGGACTCTTTCCCCCTCTCACCCCTCAGTCTGGACTTCTGCACCCTCCACTCAGGAGTGGCACTGCCAGACACCAGAACTGATGGAGGCCTGCTTACAGGCACTCCCAGTTCTCCAGTCACTAGGGGATCCCCCTCAACGGGTGGCCCATCAGGACCTGGTGTTCCCTTAAAAACCATCCACGCCCTGAGACTGGGTTTCCGGCACCTGGGGACACGCAGCCCCACACTCACTCTCCAACAGGTATTGGCCTAACTCTGGAGAACAGGGACTTACAATATGCTCTCCCACAACTGGATCACACAGCCCCCTACAAGCGTTAACCAAACTATCCCTCACCTCACCATCCAATGCCTCGCACACATACTACACAACACTCTCCGGAGTTTGGAAAGACAGTATCTGACTGTCTCTGTCACTCAACCCACACTCTTCTGGGCGGTCTTCACACTCACACACCAGGACTTCAACCATGGGTGAACCCCTCTCCCTGCACCTCTCATCTATGGTCAGTAGAGTGTACCTCCCACCACTAGGACCATGAACCTCTGCGTCAGTTTCCCAAATCACCTCAAGGACACTGCGCACCACTGGAGCTACCTCAGATCCTTGAACCTCCTGGTGTATGTTAACCCCCTCCTTCAAGTCAGGTGCCACATCTCTGGGTGTGTGTACTACTACCTCAGCATTAGAAAATTCAATTTTGCTGTCACCATCCGAGCTGGATTTCACCTCCAACTCAGCAAAGCTCACTTCCTGAGCTACACAAATTTCTTGTTGGTGGGCTGAGACACGCATGGCCTCAAGCCTCTCGAGCTCTAAATCGAGCTCCAAACGCATTCTCTCTCTCTCCAAGGCCACCCAGCTATTCTCTAGGTCCCTCTGACCCTCTAACGTGAGCTTGGCATCTCCAATTTGGGCATCCGATCTCTCTCTCTGTCCTCCAACTCTGCGGGAGACAGGCCCTTCGAAGAGACGCTACTGCCAGGCAGGGACGGCACCCCTGCCCTGTCTGGAATCAATGGGCCATCCAGCTGCCCTTCTCTGTCCCCGGCTGGTTCCACCACCAGCTCGGGCGCATTTCGTGCTTCGACCCAGGCCCTCAACGCCTTTTGGTACTCCTCCTTCCCGGAGATACCAGGGGTCCCAGCCTTCAATTTCCGGCAGAATTGCTTCAGCTGTTTGACGTTGTAACACTCCAACCTCTGTTCTTTGAACTCGAGATCCGTGGATGCAATGGACGCTGGTCAGCTCATGGTAGCAAAAATAGGTGGTTCCAACGGAAAGTAGTTTACTCAGTACGTGGTGCGTTTTCGGTCAGCACTCACTAGTAGTGTTCACCAATCAATGTACATGCGTCACAAATGCAAGCCCAAATCCCAACCGCTGACCACCAATGTTAGAACCCGGAGTCTCTAATTGTCAACAGTATGCACCTTTGTCAAGTAGGGACCCTACGTCTACGTCAGGACAAGGAAGTTACATGCTGTAGATAGCCCCTGCTCACCCCCTTGGTAGCTTGGCACGAGCAGACAGGCTTATCTCAGAGGCAGTGTGTTAAGCATTTGTGAACACAAAAAGTAATTTAGATGAACCACTACAAACGGACACCACACCGGGATGTATCAAAAATAAGTTTGTTTTATATATTTATCACAAGACCTTAACGGCAAAAATCCACAGTACGAATATGCTTTACGGTTACTCAAAAATAGGTGCTTCGTTTCAAGTGTCTCTGGCAACAGATAACCCCAACGGGAGTTATCGCTTCAACACACAAGAGAGTTCTCTGGGTACAGCCCATCTGTGAGGGGCGCAGCGTCGGGCCCGGAGTCACAACTAGACTTTCTCAGACAGTACCTTCAATAGGACAAAACAAAGGCTCTTCTCGGCTTCAGGGAGCTGCAATGTTGTGTGGCACGTTGAAGCGTCGGTTCCTTGCTTCAGGGGAAAGGGATGCAGCGGGGCCCTGGATGAGGATGCAGGCAGGGGGCGGCTTCGGTCCTTACCGGGGAGGAGGTGACGTTACGGCAGTGCAGGCACCATAGGTCGTTGCTGGTGTCGTTGAGTCAGTGAATGTCGGTTCACTCTTGTCGATGGTCGGCCCCGTCCAGATTACGATCTCGGGGCAGGTGCAGCACAGCGGCAGGTGTCGGACTACGGGGCGAGTCGGAGCAGCACTCATGGTCTCGTTGCAGAAAGCAGCGTCGTTGGCTTGCTTGAGTTGCAGAGTTCCACTGTAGCAGCTGAAACCGCAGCTCCAGCTCCGCTCAAACAGAAGAGGTGAAGTCGTTGGAATCCCTGCGTCTTCGAACAGGAGGCTAGCACAACTCTAGCCCTTGGAGAATATTTGGCAAGATGGTGAAAGTTTCTTCCTTGGTGCTTTCTACCTCTCCTTGGCACGAGAGAAACCACCACTGGCCAACCAACTACAGCGCTCTGGCAGAGGGACAGTACAACTCCTGTGGTCTCCGGGTGTTCTTCCTCGGCAGAGGGTTGTCTTTTTCGTTCGCAAAGTGATCCTAAATTTCTGGGGTCAGGACCCAGTATTTATACTCAAACATCCCTTTGTCTGTAGTGCAGGGCATGGGGGAACCAGAAGCAACTGGTTCAGGGGGGATTTGGAGCACTTTGTTTTCCAAGCTCCTCTTCCCCTTTGTCAGGTGGGGGCTAGGTGATCAGACGCACCACAGGGGGCGGAGCCAGCATGGGCACAGTCCTATTCAGAGTCAGGAGATTACTCCACCCACTACTCTCACTGCAGATGTCCCATTCAGCCTAGCGCTGACTCACCATGCCCCTCCTGGAACCACACACACCTCCCAGCCCCTGTCACTCTCAAGCCAGACATTCAATTCACATCAGGCAGGCAGACACATAGCACATAGAAATGCCAACTCCTAAAAGTGGCATTTCTCACACAGTCATAATAAATCTGCGCACACCGTTGCGCAGCATTTATTCTCACAATTTCATACATACTAAACTCGACCATGCTGCGCCTCCCATCCCACGAATTACCACTGACACACTATGGGAGGGCAGGCCAACCTTAACAAATGTACAAAGAGAGCGCACGCACATTAAACTGGACCACAGTGCTAAAGTGCCCAGAGGCCTGAAACCACCAACATCAGGTCAAAGAAAAGGCAAAAAGTTTTAGTGGTGGACCTGCCAAAAAGGGCCAAGTCCAACAATCTTTTTTAGCCATAAGAGAGGCGTGTGGCCTGTTTGAACAATGAAGTGAGTGCCAAACACGTATGGCTTCAGCTTCTTCAAGGACCAAACCACAGCAAAGGCTTCCCTCCCAATAGCTGACCACCATTTTTCTCTGGGGGTCAGCCTTCTGCTAATAAAAGCTACTGGCTGATCCTGATCCTCTTCATTCAGTTGTGATAACACAGCCCCTACCCCCAACTCAGATGCATCAGTTTGAACAATGGATTGTTTGGAATAGTCAGGACTTTGCAGAATGGGAGCAGTGTACATGGCCTGCTTCAGGTCATCAAATGCCTTTTGACAGCTAACTGTCCACTGAACTTTCTTTGGCATTTTCTTGGAAGTCAGATCATTCAAAGGGGTCACTATAGATCCATATCCTTTAACAAACCTCCTATAATACCCAGTCAGGCCCAAGAAAGCTCTGACCTGAGTTTGGGTAGTTGGAGCAACCCAGTCCATGATGGTCTGGATTTTGCTCTGCAATGGTTGAACCTGACCTCCACCCACAAGGTGGCCTAGGTATACAACCTGACTCTGCCCTATCTGGCACTTAGTGGCCTTGATAGTGAGGCCTGCTTTTTGCAGGGACTCCAAAACATTTTGCAGATGGACCAGGTGATCCTCCCAGGTGGAGCTAAAGACAGCAATATCATCTAGATAAGCAGACCTGTAAGAACTTTGCTCGCCAACCTTTGAAAAGTGGCAGGTGCATTCTTCAAGCCAAATGGCATCACCACAAATTGATAGTGCCCACTAGGGGTTGAGAATGCTGTTTTTGGCTTTGCACCCTCAGCTAATCTAATTTGCCAGCAACCAGCTGTCAGGTCAAATGTACTCAGAAAGTTGGCAGAGGCCAAAGTATCTATAAGTTAATCTGCCCTGGGTATTGGATGGGCTTCAGTCCTAGTGACTGCATTGAGACCCCTGTAGTCAACACAGCACCTCATCTCTCTTTTACCACCCTGGGTGTGAGGTGTTGGTACTAGGACTACTGACTAGCCCAAGGGATATCTGAGGGCTCAATTACTCCCAGTTCCAACTTTTTCTAGACTTCAGTCCTGATGCAGTCCCTGACATGGTCAGGTTGCCTGTAAATCATATTTTTAACAGGGAGACTGTCACCTATGTCCACTTCATGAGTGCACCAGGTAGTCTGACTTGGAGTCAGTGAGAACATATGTCTGAACTGATTCAGAAATTGCTTGCAATCAGTTTGCTGCTGGTCAGTGAGGCTGCCTGCCAAGGCTACACCATCAACTAAACCATCCTCAGGGTTCTGTGAGAGCAGGTCAGGGAGTGGATCACTCTCTTCTTCCTGTCCCTCATCAGTAGCCATGAGCAAGCCCATGTCTGCCCTGTCAACATATGGTTTGAGCCTGTTCACATGGAGCACCCTATGGGGGCTCCTGGGAGTTCCAAGGTAGGTAACCTCTCCCCTTTGCTCAATGACAGTATGGGGTCCACTCCACTTGTCTTGGAGAGCTGCTGGTGCCACAGGCTCCAACACCCATACTTTCTGTCCTGGCTGATAAACAGTCAAAACAGCCTTTTGGTCATGCCAGGCCTTTTGCAATTCCTGGCTAGCCTAAAGGTTTTTGGATGCCTTCTTCATGTACTCAGCCATCCTGGAGCGGAGACCAAGTACATAGTCCACAATATCCTGTTTAGGGGGCCTGAGAGGTAACTCCCATCCCTCCTTCACTAGACATAAAGAACCCCTAACTGGATGTCCAAACAGAAGTTCAAAAGGGCTGTAACCAACCCCCTTCTGTGGTACCTCTCTGTAGGCAAAGAGAAGGCAGGGCAAAAGGATGTCCCATCTACGCCTGAGCGTTTCAAGGAGACCTTTAATCATGCCCTTGAGGGTTTTGTTGAATTTCTCAACTAACCCAATGCATTGTGGGTGTTAAGGGGTGGTAAATGTATAATTTACTCCACACTCCTTCCACATAGCAGTCAAGTACCCAGACATAAAGTTTGCAACTCTGTCTGATACTACCTCCTTAGGAAACTCCAATCTGAAGAAAACTCCCAGTAGGGCTCTAGCCACAACAGGAGCTGTGGTAGCCCTAAGTGGAATGGCTTCTGGGTACCTAGTGGCATGGTCCTCCACCACCACCAGTATAAATCTGTGCCCAGATGCAGTTTGAGGATCCATGGGACCAACTATGTCAATCCCAACCCTCTCAAAGGGAACCCCCACCACAGGTGGTGGTATCAGGGGGGCCTTTGTAGTACCACCTGCCTTACTGCTGGCTTGGCCAGTGATACAGGAGCGACCAAACGCCCTTGTGTCCTCTGACATATTAGGCCAATGAAAGTGAACAATTCTGTCCCAAGTCTTGTTTTGGCCTAAGTGGCCTGCTAATGGGATGTCATGTGCCAGGGTCAATAGGAAGCCCCTAAACATCAGAGGTATAACCAACCTCCTGGTGGCACCAGGTTTGGGGTCTCTACCCTCTGAGTATAAGAGTCCATCATCCCAGTAGATCTTGTGGGGCCCACTGGCACTCCCAGCAGCCTCAGCAGCAGCCTGCTGTCTGAGAGGTTCAAGAGAGGGGCGGCACAGCTGCTCCAGGCTCAGATCTGCCCTGGAAGGGCCCCCTCTCCCCAAAAACTCAACCTGATCAGGTTCAAGTTCCTCTGTGATAGTTCCTTCTTCAGGACTAAGATCATCTCCCTCCAGAGACTCATCTGTACTCTGAGGCAGGGGGGAAGACACTGCCTTACCCCTACTGCTCCTTCTCCTGTTCAGTGGAAGACATTTTTGCCTGTGACCTAGTAATGGCAAACACATGTGCAGGTATGCCCAGCATTTCTGCATGTGTCCTGAGTTCCACTTCAGCCCATGCTGAAGTCTCCAGATCATTGCCCAATAAGCATTCTACAGGGAGGTCTGCACTTACCACAACCTTCTTAAGGCCAGTTACCCCTCCCCAGGTGAAATTCACAACTGCCAAGGAATGGTCTGTCCTGACATTGCTTGCATTGGTCACTTGGTACATCTAACCAAGTATGATCTGGTCAGGTCTCACAAGTTCTTTTGTCACCATGGTGACACTTGCACCTGTGTCCGTGTATGCCATGGCCTCCTTACCATTTATCAAAGGCTGTTGTCTGTAGTTGCCCAGATTACTGGGACTGACAAATAAGGAGGCCATATCCATGCCTCCATCACAGACTAGCACAGCCTGAGTTGGAATTCTGACTAGGACAGAATTCATCTCGGATTCCAGGGTTAACCCTACTACACCCTTCTGCTGTGTACTAGGGGAACAAGGGAGCCAAGGGGAACAGTTGCCTTAGAGGCAGTGGTGACTGGAGTTGAATTCTTGGCCTTTGGACAACTGGCATCTTTTGTCCAATGGGTCATCTCTTTACAGATATGACACCAAGGTTTCTTTTTGCCTTTTCCCTTGTTTGATTGTGACTCCCCCCTTATGAAGACTTTTGGGCTCCTTGTGAAGACTTCTGGTCTTTACCCTTTTCCCTACCCTTGTCTGAGGTTTTAGAATCTTGCTTCTTAGAGTCACCACCTTGGTTCTGAGCTTTCTGCTTCACCCTGGTCCTGACCCATTTGTCTGCCCTCTTTCCCAATTCTTGGAGAGAGGTCAGATCAGAGTCCACCAGGTACTGATGCTACAACTGATTTTTATTAAGGATCTGCTCTCTCATAATTAAATTGTACACTCCTTTAAAATCACACACCTTACTACCAAGTAAACAGCCTTCCAGAGCCTTGGTAACACAATATACAAAGTCAACCCAGTCCTGAGTGGGTGCTTTCTGGGTGTCTCTGAACGTAATTCTGTATTGCTCAGTGGTTAAGCCAAACCCATCAATGAGAGCACCTTTCAAGACTGTGTAATTATCAACATCCTCTTCTCTAACAGTGCAGAGCTTATCTCTACCTTTGTGAGCAAAGGAGAGCCACAAGATAGCAGCCCACTGCTCCTGAGGGACCCTTTGTTCTTTACAGGCCTTCTCTAGTGCAGTTATCCATTTGTGGATGTCTTCCCCACCCTGATAGGGAGGGGCTATCTTGTTCAGGTTCCTATCTTCATGAAAATACTCTCTAGTTTTAGGGACACTGTTGTTGCTACCATGGGACTCTAGTCCCAACTTTCTGAAAGCTTTCTGAAGCTCTAGGGCTTCCCTGTCTAATGCCAATTGCTCTCTCTTGCGCCTGAGTTTGATTCTATCAATATTCAAACATTGGCAATGCTTATCATAAGAGAACTCCCTCTTACTAGAGACAGAGGTTTTCCAGGTTGGAATCATGTTGATCCTCCTGGCCAGGGTTTGAGTCCAGATCAAATAAGTGTTCACTTCCTTCTCTGTCCTCTCCTCCTGTCCCACCCACTCTTTCTACCTCATCAGACCCAGCGGTCTTTCTGAGGTCATCCAAGAGCAACATCTCTGCTAGATGTTGGGCGCTTGCACTTCTCCCTGTCATCAGCTTCCTAGATGTACACATATTTCTCAATTCCCGGAGTGAGAGATGGTCATACTTAGTTGGCAAGGGGTCTCTGGCTCCCTCTCTAGAAGACATACTAGTGTTATGCGGTATAGGCACCTTCCTAACCTAGTGGGAGATAAACTCTCTTGAGTTGGAGAAAGGTTGTGCTAGACCCTTGACTTACCCAACTCCAACTTCAGTAGAACTTACTGTATTCTAAACTTGATTTATTATATGTACCTAATACATTTAGTGGTTTTCAGTTAATCACTCAATGAGATTTATCTGGTAAAACAATAGCAAGCTTGAATCCCAAACCCTGCACGCCAATGTGAGAAGTTGGCCTGGTAGATGCTGTCCACTAATTAAAGTGGGCACCTTACACCAGTCCAAATGACCCTTATTGATGATTAGGTTAAAGACAACCTTTATTGAAAGCTATCCTAGTGGTTGCTATAGAGAGCAGCCTACAGGCTAAGTCTCGAAGGAATGTAAAGCAGCTTGTTTTACCAGAACAGAACCTCCTGAATGAACAAATGAAAGGAGAACCACACAAGTGTTTATTATAAAAATATGTATTTATTATTAAACACTCTCTACTAATCTCTATACGAGATTAGAACGTAAAGCACACAATGTTAATGTTAATCAAAAGAACGACAGTAAATAGCACAATACACAGCGGGCTCCAGGGGGAGACCGAACCATATACTAGGAAAGTGGTATAACAACCACAACTTCAATAGACACAATGCCTAGAGCACGTAAAATCGCTGGGAAGCCAAGGAACCACCCACAGGAGTGACACAGGTGGCCCACGGAGGACGGGTGCAGTGTGGGAACACGGACACAAGCTCCTGACAACTCTATGAGAAAGTCACGGTTGGAAAATTACAATTTAAGGACACTTCGGAGAGGACTTCAAGCAAACCCTTTGGAACACAGAAGGTTCCAAGCCAGAACCCTTGTGAGTACCGAGGTACCCGTTTTACCTAGCCCAGAGGAGCCGGGTGCATAGGGATCAAGTGGTGTCGGAAACCCTTGTCATTTTCAATGGTGTGCTGCAAAGAAGTGCTTCTGCCAAGGTGAGAAGAACCTGAAAGCAGAGGGGACAGAGTCTGGGTCACTTCAGGGTGACCAGGGGCACGATAGACGAATGCCCACCGATGTCGGGTGCTTCAGGTGAGAAGATAGGATGCTTGACTCTGCAGCCAAGGGGACCAGGAGATGTCAATGACAACCAAAGTCCAGAGGTGAGCTGTCCCACGAAGGATGTCGAGTGCTGGGGAGGTCTGTGTCCAGATTGAATGCCAATAAGCCTTGGCAAATGCAACTAATGTGGTCAGAGGAAACAGGTTACGGTGTGGACCAGCAAGGTCCAGGAGACTCTCCAAGCTGTGGGGAGTCAGGGCACATCTGGAGCAACCAGGGAAGCCCAAAGAAATTGAAAGTGATCCTCGCCAGGACCCACAGGCCAACAGACCAGGGATCGCGAGGTGACCTCAAGTGACTTCACACAGTACCAGCCCACAGAGCACTCGTGGAGTGGAGGCCGGAGATCTTTAGTGGAAATGCTGCTCGGGGTCGGGACTACACGGAGTCCAAAGCACAGCTTCAGAAGTTGCCAAGAAGCATATGCTGCTGCAAAAGAATGCGATGCACAGGTGTCCGGGTTGCGTGGTCACCACAAGGGATTCTGGCATCAGCATTCCTGAGGGGGGAGATCGACCTTTGCGACACTTGGGAACCCACCTCCTGTGTTATAGAAATCTTCGGAGTCCTCAGGAGCTTGGGAGATCCAACTGGTCAGATACGTTCCGGTGCCTGCTGCTGCAGGGGAGTAACTCCTTTACTCCAAGGGAGATTCTTCTGTTGTCCAGCGAAGTGTAGTCCGTCAAAGTACTTGGTTTCTGTAGCAGAGTTTAGTCCAGGTAAAATCCAAAGTCCTCTAATCAGGTTTCCCACTTCATACCCAGGGAAGGGGTTGGGCTAACTCTGGGGACCCACCTATGGGAGGGTCAGGACAGAGGGGTGGCTACAACCATGTCCTTTGTCCAGTTTCGCGCCAGAGCAGATGCAAATGGCTCCTGCAACCGGTTTGAGTTGGACTATGCATTGGGACACCAAATGTGCCCCCAGTACAGACTTTCTGGCACTCTAAGAGTGCACCCACCCAGCCCCAATACACTTAAGCCTGTGACAGGAAACCTATTGTCCGGCCTTTCTCTGGTCGAGATCGGCTCAGCAGCAGGAGGGCAGACTCGTGTCTGTGGCTGGCAGCATCCATTTAGTGATGCCCAGGTTCAAGAAAGCTGGTACCGGGTATACTGGTGTTTCACATAAGTCCCTCTAGCAGGGTGGATTCATACCTCACCCGCCAGTTGCTGGCGAGGAGGTATGATTCCAAGGTGTTTGACACCAAACACAACATGTTTCCAAGCAGCTGTTTTAAAGTTAGCATTTACCGCGAGGTTATAAAGCACTTAAGTATATATGGTTGGCTGCATCACAGACAATCCCAGAGAATAGGTTCTGAAGGCTGCAGAGGGGCCCTACTCGTTCAGGGGCACCCTCTCACACAAAACACAGCACCCTGCCTTCAGGATTGCTAAGGCCTGCCATAGGGGTGACTGATAGGTTTATATGTGCAGTGATTTAGAATAGATATAGTGAACCTATATCTAAGTAAGGGATGCATGCACCACCTTACACAGGCTGCTGTAGCAGACCTGTGGTGTCATTTTGAATGGCCTCTCACAGGTGGCACAATACATGCTTCAGCCCCTGGGAGGCCTCTGGGGTACACATGCCCTGGTTACCTGGTGTATCATATACTAGGGACTGATAGGGGGACCCCAGAATCCAATCTAGAGCGTACCTAAAGTACATGCAATCAATTTAGAGGAGAGAGCAGAAAGACTGGGGTCCTGAATAGCAGGAACCCAGTCAGACTAAGTCGAAAACAGTGATACATCAGCAAAAAGTGGAGGTAACTATAAGAAGCAGATCCTACTCACCTACACTGGTGAGTACTGTCAGGATCCATAGCGGCGCCTGCCTCGCAAGTACGAGAAACTACATAACCCATGAGCCTCCAGGGGAGGAAGTACTTCAGGCGAGGACGCTCATCGGCCGATGCGCGTAATTTTGGATTGGGAAACCATTTTCGTCTCTCGCTGAGGGAGAGAGCGGCACGCCGGTAAGCAGTTCTTCCCTGCCTCCTTCGGTGTCCTTCCGGTGAGGGATCGTCTTTTGTTATGGGCTCGGCGTCTCTGATGTGCGTTGCCGTGGTCTTTGATTTGCAAACTTCGGATTCACTATCACGAGCGGAGCGCGGTGGTGGCCATAGCCATGCATTGTTGATTACTTCCTTTGCATCCACAAGTTTCCGGGCTAGAGCGGAGCGTGGTGGTGGTCGAAACCACGCGTTGCCGTCTTCTTTGTTTGCAAACTTTTGGATTAACTGACAGGAACGGAGCGCAGTGGTGATCTTAACCACGCATTGCCGTGTACGGTGGATTACTCATGAACTCCCTGACAGAGCGGAATGCGGTGGTGATTTAACCACGCCTTTCCGTATCTGTGGATTATAATTTCATTACTGTTTCCTGTTGTGCCTTTTGGTTCTATTTTGTGGCTAGTGGGAGGAAGGAACTCTAACATTACGGTACTATTGGTTCTCTGAGGATGATGGGAATGTCTTCTATTATTGGATATTGATATATGTGAGACCACCTTCTTGTTAAGGTTTCTTCTTGCTTCATGTCTTAATGCACAGCAAAAGGAAGGTCTTGGGAGTATCACTGACTGGAGAGTGTGATGAGTTCTCAAACAGGTATAGAAGAGTTTAGTGAGACCACATGAGAGTAGTCTTATATCCCATGCTCTGTTTATATATTTGTCTTTTGTTGTTTCAGATTCCTTTCCCTGCCTTCCCTTCCCCTTCTTCCTTTCCCTCGCCTGATGGTTCGAACACTCTGTGTAGTACCTCAGGGTGTTGGTAACGTCAGGAGGTGGACCCTTACTTGCGGCAACTGGATGCTGCGGAGCAAAACCTGACAAGTACATGAAATGCAAGGCAGTGGTTGAGGTACGCGGGTCCTGCGTCATGTAGGGCTTTGTAGGCGTGTGTGCGGAGCTCGACGATGATTCTTTTGTTAACTGGGATCCATTGAAGGTCTCTTAGGTGGCTGGTGATGTGGCTGTGGCAGGGCATGTTGAGGATGAGTCTGGCTGCTGCGTTCTGGATGTTCTGCAGTTTCTTGAGTAGTTTCTGGGTGATGCCGGCATAAAGTGCATTGCCGCAGTTGATTCTGCTGCTTACGAGTGCGTGGGTCTTTCTGGATTCGGGGGGGGGGGTCCATTGGAAAAAAAATTGGAGCAGGGGTAGCTTGTGGAAACAGCATGATGAGACGGCGTTGATCTGGCGACTCATGGTGAGTGAGGAGTCCTTGATGCTGCCGAGGTTTGGTTCGTGGTCTGTGGGTGTGGGTGGGTTCCAAGTGCTGCGGGCCACCAGGAGTCATCCCAGGCTGAGTGGGTGGAGCTCATGATTAGGACTTCAGTCTCCTCTGAGTTGAGCTTGGGGCAGCTGTTCTTCATCCAGGCGATGACAGCCTTCATCCCATTGTGAAAGTTGTTCATGGCGACTGTTGGTTCGTCGGTGAGGCAGAGAATCAGCTGGGTGTCATCAGCATAGGAGACGATGTTGAGTCTGTGGTTCCTGACGATGGCTGCGAGCTGGACTTTGTAGATGTTGTAATGCGTGGGGCTGAGGGAGGAGCGCTGAGGCACTCCAGTTGATATCTTCAGGTACTGAGAGGAACGAAGGTAGTCTGGCTCTCTGTGTTCGGCCGGTGAGTAAGAAGCCGATTCAGTCTAGGGCTTTGTCACGGATGCCGCTATCATGAAGTCTTATGCATAGGGTGCAGACGGGATCGAAGGCAGCCCGAGAGGTCCAGGAGGATGAGGACTGAAGTTTCGCATCAGTCGAGGAGGGTGTAGACATTGTCTGTGTGCAGAGTCCAGGTGTAGAATCAGGGTGGTTAGAAGTCTTTTATGTTTCTGAGACTTCAGATCAGGAGGCCAGCCAGCTAACCCTTTGAGTCACTCATGAGTTAAAGTGATGCAGGCCCAGTCCTTCTCACCCAGGCAAGAGGGCAGCAGGCAGCAGGGAAGCACAGCAAAGCAGGAGTTCAGCAAACAGTAGTCCAGCAGAGGGGCAGTCCTTCAGCAGCACAGCAGTCCTTCAGCAGCACAGCAGTTCTTCTTCTGAGGAGAGTCTTCACAGTTCCAGAAGAGTACTGAAGTTGTGGTGTCAGAGGTTCAGTACTTATGCCCAGTTTGACCTTTGAAGTGGGGGAGACTACAAAGACAGGCCTTTGAAGTGCACAGAGGTCCTGCCCTTCATGTCCTGGCTCAAGACTCACTACAGGGGGTTGTGCAGCCCTTTGTGTGGGTATGGGGCACAGCCTATTCAGGAGTAAGTGAGGATGTGCCCAGCTCCTCTCTCCCTTTCTGCCATGGATGACCCATTGAGAAACACCTAAGCTCCCACTTTATGTGATTATCTAGGAGGTATACACAAAGGCTGACTGTTACCCCACCCTCGACACGTGAGCAGAGACAGGCAGCAGGTGCCACATGGCTAAAGTAACAAAAATGACAACTTTCTAAAAGTGGCATTTTCAGAATTCCAGTTTAAAATCCAGCTTCACCATAAGTTGTGATTTTAAATTGTGATTCCAGAGACATCAAACGTTAAAGGTCAATCCCTTCCCGATTGTGAATTACACTTACAGAATGTAATAAGGTAAACCCAATGTTATCCTATGGGAGATATAGGCTTTGCAAGAGCAAACAATGACTTTGAGAGTTTTTCACTGAAGTCATTTTTCGGTCCACTTAAAAGTACTTGTCATACCGTTTAAGATACATTGCACCCTGCCCTGTGGGTTGACTAGGACCGGCCTCAGGGGTGGCTTATATGTATAAAATGGGAAGATTTAGGCCTGGCAAAAGGGTTATTTTGCCAGGTCGACATGGAGGTGTAACCTGCACATACAGGCTCTGCAATGTCAGGCCTGAGCCATGGTTAGACGTCTATTTTAGTGGGTGGCACAATCAGTGCTGTAAGGCCATTATTAGCATTTAATTTACAGGCCCTGGGTACAGGTAGTACCACTTTACTAGGGACTAATAAGTACATTTAATATGCCAATTGGGGATGACCAAATATTACCATGTTTATGGGAGAGAGCACAAGCACGTTAGCACTGGTTAGCAGTGGCAAGTGCCCATAGTCCTAATGCCAGCCATAACAAGGTCAAAAAAATTGAGGAAATAGGAAAAAGCTGGAGGGACGACCACCCTAAGGCTGGGTGGTCTAACACGGATCATAGTGGCTAATCCCCCCGTGCACTCTATGCTCTATTGATGCAATGGCTAACACAGAGAAACTTTCAAAACCATCCCAGACAAGTTCCTCCATGGACAGAGTCTCTTGCATCCTTACAATATCAAATTTGGGGGCATATTATCAAGGTCCGGCGTTCACATTATCGCCACTTTATCGGCAGAAAACTGCCGCTAAAGCGGCGATAATGGGCTTGATAATATGCCCTTGAGAATTCCCATAGAAGCCCATGTTCTACTGTGAACATGGGCTTCTATTGGAATTCTCCAGGGCATATTATCAAGCCCATTATCGCTGCTTTAGCTGCAGTTTTCTGCAGATAAAGCGGCGATAATTTTAACGCCGGACCTTGATAATATGCCCCCTAGTGATATAATCAATCTAGGCCGGATCCTGCTATGTAGAGTGATGATAACCTGCAATATTCCAGCAGACAAACTTATTCACGGAGCCCTTCTCAGTACCCAAATCCGTTAAGGGGAGGTCTGCCAGAGCAAAACAGGCCTTTCATGTGTTAATTATTATATTGAACTGTATGAAATCCCTCAAGGGTCAGTCAATGGCCTCTAAATCAGACAGTTGGGAAAATATGTTTGTAACTAAAATGGGGTGTCAAACAGGAACCCAAACCATAGATCGGTGCTGCAGTAGCCCAACTCGATTTTTTATTGGAAAAGTGCTTGTAAATAAAAACCTAGCGGAAGATCACCAATACTACAATGCAATACGCTACTCTGCTTGTTACAGGTAATTAGATGGTGGGCTTGAATCAGATACCTATAGTTCATAACAATACAATGCCCCTTCAGGTTCTTGATTGAGTGTCCAACCCACCCTACCCACTAAACAAAAATAATGTCATTATATTCCCCTGTGTTAAAATTAGAGTTCTGGGCTAACCAGTGGCACACCCTATTCTTGAGTTGGGAAAAAGATGCCACTATGGAAGTAGGCAGGGGTGGCATACCGGTCATTAATGCTACAAAGGGACAGCATTCAGGAGGGAGGTTTAGGCTAAGGGTGGGCGGAGATCGCGGAGTTGCACTACACGGAATTCCGCTGAGTTGTATAAAAACTGTGGAATTCCGTGGAGTTCCGTGAGTGGGCTGAGTTGATCCACTGACCTGTTGCCCACCCCTAGAATAAGCTGAGTAAACATGGGCCAGAACTGGGGGAGCTGGTAATGAGTTACGGAGCGGGTACTGTACTAACAACATTTTTCCCCTCACAGAAAATGCGCCCAATTTCTGATGCGCTGTCTTCTGGCTGCCTTTGTGACTCTGTCCCTGGTGGCTGCAGGAGAAGCGCCTTCTGCTATCTAAGGGGCATATTATCAAGACAAGCGATACAATTATCGCTGCTTTAGCGGCAGAAAACTGCCGCTAAAACGGCGATAATGGGCTTGATATGCTCTATGGAATTCCAATTGAAGCCCATGTAAGATGTGAAGGACATCTAACCTGAGCTTCAATTGGAATTCCGTAGAGCATATTATCAAGCCCATTATCGCCGTTTTAGCGGCAGTTTTCTGCCGCTAAAGCGGCGATAATTTTATCGCCTGTCTTGATAATATGCCCCTAACTTTTCCGAAGTATCTGGAATTGGAAACAGCAGCGCCTACATGTGGTGTGAGAGCATCATAAAATTGACCCAGTTTACAAGGACTTTATTTTCTGAAGGTGATAGTGACAATGAATAGCCCCCAGTCTAATTCTATGCTCGTTCTCCCCTACGTATCTTTCACCAAGGTGGCGCGGCCTCTGACCTTTATTGACCCCCTAGACCAATGATGCTCAAAGTACGGCCCGCTGGCCGCATGCGGCCCTCCTGACCTTTACATGCAGCCCCCTGAGCAGCAACAGCACTGGGCTGCTATTTACTCGACTCAGCACTAACATTAATCAAAATTTAAATATGCAGCAAGCACTTATTTTAAAAATTACATTTAGTTAAACACAAGGAAGTAACTTGGCCCTTAACTTTAAAAACACCTTTATTTTTAAAGACAGCAAACATGTAAAAATACAATAGTCTTTTAAAAATTTAAAAAGTGTATTTTTTTGACCTGTAGAACCATTTTACCTTAGTAAATCATATTATAACATATTATAGCAGTGCATTCAGAAGTATTTTTTTAAAGTGATGGTTTTCAAACATGAATTAAGAAACATTCATGCTTCCCAACCCCCCCACACACCCCCTCCCAACAACAATGAAGAAAAAATAGGGAAATTGAAATAAAACAATTGCCCAGGGTCACACAATCTGGTCAAGTGAAGAAGCCGGATTCAGCCCAGTTGTTCTGGTTTCACGTTGCGAAATTGAGTTCAGCCAGTAGATCTACATGCTTCGCTTCACCTACACCCACTTTCACCCCTCCGCTGCTGGCATCAGGGCGGATCTCGGTCGCACCAAAGACCAAACTTTGCGGCCCCGGGAAAATGTTTGTGAGTCCCCATGACCTAGACCATTGTAAACAGTCATGTGATGCTGAAGCTTTGTCGGCACGTAAATGCCATCCAAGTCGAATTCGGCGGATCAAGGGGCATATTAGCAAGGGCATTTACGCCGCTTTAGCGGCACTTTCTGCCTCTAAAGTGGCGATATTATTATCGCCCAATTAGCAAGCTGTCGCTAACAGCTGTTAGCGACAGCTTTCCGGTGACAGCGACCGTTTCCCTTGCCACTTTGCATGTTAGCGATATTTATCGCTAATGACATGCAAAGTAGGCGTGCCCCACGAAAACAACAGGAATCCACTCGCAAACACACCTACCTCCTATCAGCAATGCGGCCCTGGGACCCGGTTAGCGACGATGAAAGTCGCGCTAACCGCGGTTATCACAGGTTTTTTACACCTGCTCAAAACCTGACTTGTCCATTCAACTCAATGGGGGGGTGGATTGTGTGGCTGAGACCACCATGGCCTATCAGCAACCACCCCCCTAACGCGGGGTTATTATCGCTGTAATTCATGCGATAATCCCGCTTTTCGCCGCTATCGCTCGATTTTTCATCGTCGTGGAGATAGCCTTTGCTAATAACGTGCTATCTCGGCAATGGAATCCAGCGATAGCCGGCGATGAAAAAATACTTGCTAAGCGCGCTTTGCGATAATGCTAATATGCCCCTTAATTACCTGGCATAGAATTTTTCACACAGCTGGGATTCACGTTGCTGCTGCCTGAGGAAGGCAGCGCGCACACCTTTTACATGTATGTGAAGTAATAGGAATGTTGGCAGCATGTCGAATTTTTACTCTGATGGCAAAGAGTGTTGTGCAGAGTGGAAAACAAAATACTATTACTATAGGAATAAAATGAACCGTTTAGGAAATACGAAACAGTGTTCGATTAACCTCCTTCCTCAGGCACTTATATTCAACTTTCCCTTGCAGTTAATATGGGTGGAAAGTGCTGCATTTGCCCCTCACTCTGAAATATCTCACAGGATTGCAAAAAAGCTGACTGACAGTAAGAAAATGTATAACTTAACCTGCCAAGCCCAATTTCTCACTTAAATTGACAGCATTTGTTCTCCCTTCTCAGAGTAAAAACCTGATTCAAACTGAGAGCTGGATTCCTTATTAACTCACTTTAAAAACAAGCCCACTTTGATGGCTGCATTTACTGCTAAACAGCAAATGGCAAAAATATATTCAAAACACACAAAATATTATTACGTGCGCCAAATCTGTTGGGAGGATACCATGTTCCAAAACACTCTGGGGCAGATTTACAAGCCCCATGCGCCACTTTTGCGTCACTTTTCCCATGTTAAAAGTGGCGCAAGGGGCTTGTAAATCTGCCCCTCTGTCCCAAAACCTCTCTACTCTTCTTCCATCAACCTTATATACTAAAAATGGGGGCATATTAACAAGGGCCAGCGATAATTATCGCTGGCCCCACATAGCAGTAGAAATGTTATCGCCGGCTATCGCTGAAAATTATTGCCATAATAACGCTATATTAACAATACATAACGCTATGGCGATAATATTTCAGCGATAGGAGTGTTTACCACGGAACATCGCTGGTTTTCCAGCGATGTTCCATGGAAAACAGCGATAACATTGCTGATACGACCCTGTGGTCGTATCAGCATAATCCATCTCCCATTAAAAGTATGCCTTAGTCTGGAATTTAACAGATGTTAAAGTCCAGCGTTAAGGCCGAGGTAGCGCGATTTTTTTTTTATCGCTGCACCTCCTTGTTAATATCGCGAAGCTGCCTTCGCGACATTGTCATGTGTTGTTTTCACAGCCACGCCTTCTTTGCATCTCATTAGCGATGCGAGGCGAGGCCGTGAAAAAACACGCTCTTCATCAAAGAAACCTGCGCTAGCGTGTCCTTGATGAAATTGCGATATAATTATCGCCGCTTATCGCCCGAAAACGGACGCTTAAGTGGCGATAATGATATCGCCAGCCCATGCTAATATGCCCCTTAGTTCCTGACCACAGTCCTCAGAAAATCGTTACTGACTACTCATGCTGGTTTTCGATAAACCCATTATCACCCCCACACTCGTCCTTAACACCTCCGACCCTACCTTATGGATCCCTTTCAGCGCCAGGCTGGGTTTGGTCTGGGGCTACCGTAGGAGGTTCTTCTCCTAGCTCTGGTAGGTGCAAGAGAGTGAGGTGGCAGAAGTACAAGGGTCAGGGGAGGTCCGGGCACCGTGGGAGTTGGCAGCTAGTTTACTGGTGGAGGGCAGGCATGGCTCCTGAGCACTGCTGCTGTTTGGAGCACGCGTTGCCCTCAGGCTCCGCCGCTGACAAGTAAGTGCTAGTAGACCCTGCGCATCTTTCTCCTTCGCCACTCCTGCCTCTTTCTCAGGGGCGTGAAAGGCCTCTCTTGTTTTGCTGTTCCGTTTCCTCCCTCTACTACCGCATGGACCTAGCCTCTGCAGTGACCTCACCTGAAAGGCCTGCACTCAACCCCTGCAAGCTGCCTGGTATGCCTTGCTAGACTGTGGTGCTTCCGCTTGCTGCGTGGAGCTGGAGCAGCCCTCTTGTGAAAACGTTAAAATGGCAGCTGACTATTTTAGGCTTTCACTGAAGTGCTGAATGTTGTTTTGGCAGGAATAAAAAGTCTGATAACACAGGAGCGGACCACGACACACTTACAAATAGTGGTGGGTGCCGGTAAAATCTGCTACGTGGTGTAGGCAGAGTTTTTGCCAAACTCCGCCTTCCAAGTCGAGTTAAGAGTGACAAAAACTCTGTGAACTCCGCCGGCGGAGCGGAGTTTGCCGCCCACACTTAGTTTATGCATGACTGATAAGCCGCATCGTCAGAAGCCCGGAGCACTCCATTGTTTTCAATGGAACGCCCAACATTCCAATGTTCTAATATGAATTTAGCCCTTCAATATGGTGCATAAGTTGCAGATTTTTGTGCTTTTGCATTTTTGTGCTTTGAGGCACTCTACCCTAGTGTACATATGCAAGTTTGACTTGGGGAAAATTGCAGCAATACAAACTTAGGGCTCTATTACGAGTGTGGTGGTCCACGAACTTCCAGACTCATGGAGGCGCGGCAGTGATGGTCTTCTGACCACCCTACTGCAATTAAGGCGGTCAGACCGCCATTGCCCGCTGCAGCCACCAGGGAACCGACATTCCTTGGTGATGTTGTGGCAGTCAGGAGGTCCCAATATCCTTGGCGGGACCGCCGGGGTCCTGCCAAGCATATTACGAGTTTCCTCTCCGCCATGGTTTTCATGGCGGCTCCTTCTCCACGAAAACCGTGGCTGAGAGGAAACAAGAGTCTCTGTGCCCTCGGGTGCATGCAGGGGGCGCAACATGGAGCCATTGAGCTTTTCCATTATTAAGTCATTGACAACCCAGCAATCACAGTTGTCAGGAAAAAAGCATTTGTACTCCTACCTGGGAGTTTATGTGCCCAGCAGTCACCCAAAAGAAGACTAAGGGCCAGATGTATCAAAGGATTGTGTTGCTCTTGCATCGTGCAGGATGTCACAAAGGCCATGCAATCCTTTAGGTCCGTTTTACCAAACCCCGCAAGGCCACCTTGCATAGCCCTGTGTTGCTTGGTGAATCTAGAGTAATGCAGGGCAGCAGAAGTAACCACCTTGCATTACTCTGCAAGAGAAGACATTACATGAGTGGAACATCAGTGTCCCCATGCGTCGACCCTGTATTATGGCACATTCCCAGATATACAAAGATTGGTAAACCTGGGAAAGTGTTATCATGCTACGGCTTCCCGATAGAGGCCCAACGAGGAGAAATACATTTATTTCTCTTTGTTTACTCGTGCTAAGTGTGCTGCATCCTGCAGCACACTTAGAAAGAAGAACGTTACTCCAAGGCTGCCTTTACACAGGCACCCTTGCACATGGGCGCAAGGGTGCCTGCGTTGGGCCACGGCAGCCACCAATGCACCAGTGCAAGGAGAGCGTACGAATGAGGCGTGGCAAATATGGTGCATTCCTGCTCTCTCCATTTGACGCAGCGCAGCAAGTTGTGTTGCTGCGTTGCGTCAAACTTTGATGAATCATGGACAAAGTTTTGATCCATTTCCACAGGTGTCCCAAGTATTAATGACTAAAAGGCTGCGATATTAAACTAATACATTCTATTGCCAGTGCATCCATACACAATGTGAATGTGCAAATCTTTGACATCTTTAACTATTCAACATGTACGTTTTACTCAATCTTCCGAGGGTAAATCATGAGTAGATTCTGGCAACACACTTTTTTCAACAATCAATTTGTCAGACTGACTCCCCAGCAATTGCCATCTGGGAAACTTTTTCATAAAATTGAGAAATAATCTGCTTTTGATGTTCTGAGGTGGTTGTGCTGATTCAAAGTAATGAATTGTATTGTAATTGCATTTACATAGTGCCTACTACCCCTTATGAGACGTCTAAACACTTTTTCCGGCGAGTAGCACGCTACTCCGGAACCCATTAAGAATTAGTATAGAGAAATATTAAATTAATTTGAGTGGTGTTATTTGGATTGAGAAGGATAAGGAGGGATAGAAGAGGGAAAAGGTTTGCATTATATAGCGCTTGGTATATTGCTTGCGTGTTGCTCTGTTATTCTTTAAATCTTTCTGTATAAAATTGGAATTGTACAATATTACATCTTTTTTGAGCAAGTAAGAATCGTTGGGCAGATTTACTGGTAGTTCATGCAAGTCAAGACAGCCAGGCAACTTGCTGTGTTGCTTTGTGTGAAAGGGGGAGAGCAGAAATGTGCCATATCTCCTAAGATATGGTGCACTTTTGCTCTCTCCTTGCGCTGGTGCACTGCCGACGAAGGCACACTTGTGCCATGCTGCAAGAGTGCCTGTGTTACAGGCAGGATTGTTTTAACACAGGCAAGAAAGGATACCTTCCTGCACAAAAGCATTCCTAAAAGGTGATTTCTTCCTTCTATGGGCCATATGCAGGTAGCTAAATACCGGTCGGTAACGGCCAAAATTCGGTAACTTTCCCGTTACCGACCGGTATTTAGCCCTTTGAGATTTAGGAGGCTGGATTGAAGGATTCGGTAATTTACCAATTCGGTATTTTAAGAAATCGGTAAAATACCGAATCTGTAAATTACCGAATCCTTAAATCCTATGTAGGGAGCACTCAAGTGAGGGCATTTTTGGTTTAAGGATTCGTTATTTACCACCAACTACAAGTTGGTGGTAAATACCAAATACATTTTAAAAAGCAATTTTGTGCTTTTTTAAAAGTGCTATGTGGCAGACATACATGCCCTTAGGGCATGTATGTGCGCCACATGTGCACACATGCACGATTCAGGGGTGCAACAGGGTGTCAATGTGACACCCTGCAACCCTTGAATATGCTCCCCCTATTACCGATTCGGTATTTACCGAATCGGTAATAGTGAATGGCTTCCCATTCATTCCTATGGGCCACCAGGCCCATAGGAATGAATGGGAAGGTATTCCTTATTACCGATTCGGTAAATACCGAATCGGTAATAACGAATATTACCGAATCGGTAAAATTTACCGATTTTTTACGTACATTCTATTTACCAATTCTTAAATACCGAATCGGTAAAATTCGGTATTTAGGAATCGGTAAATAGAAATTACCTATATATGGCCCTATGTGTGATGCAGAATACATCACGCTCTGTCAGTTAGGACATTATTCAGGTTTAAAAGTCTTTGTAAATCTGGGTTTGCATCAAAATACATTTGTGCATGCACAGAAACGCCCATACTCCACCCATGTACCACCTACCCAGCGCAACGTAACATAAGGCAGGGCAAAGTAACGCAGCACACTGCCTTGCATTACTTTGGTTTTAGTAAACCATGCAAAGCCATGCAAATCGACTGCGCATGGCTGAGTAAATGCCAATGTGGATTTTGAAGCAGGGCACGCTGCAAAGCGATGCAAAATCCTAGTAAATCGGGGTCTGATTGTCATGAATTTGTGCTGCCCAGTAATATTTTTCTATGCAAGGACGGGTCTGCCCTACTTTTTCATTTTTTGACTTAGTTTTTTTCCTTGAAATATTCATTTGCCAGGATTAAAATTTTCACATAGTTTAAAGGAAGAGGCAGCTGCGGACAGCGACCTAGAAGTTGTTCAACCTCTACCCATCTGGGTGCTAAATGTAACTGAAACCAGTCCCGTAGCTTACTATGACATATACACCCAGCTAACAGTGCCCTAATATTAAGATACTTATTATTCAGTGCCGTTTTACATAGCATTTCCTATACTCTCCTATGTGTCACAGCTCTTTCCACAAGACATTTACTTTACAAACTTTTACGCATACACACAACTCAGTAACCCTGGAAGCTTTAATGGAAATGGGGCACAGAGACAGGGGAGCATTAAATGTGCCAGATATTTCTTCATTATGGGTTATACTTGGACATATCACTGGCATATTAGATTTGTCAGATTCTTGAAAGCTACAAATGATGAATCCATGTGTATTGAGGAAGGAATTATGGGGGTCATTAGGATGGCGGATGGACTTTAGTCAATTCAATTCAAAGAACTTTATTCGGTTATTATAAGAGAATAACCATAAAAGCACAATTTATACATCACACTAAAATTCCACAATTTAAAAAGAGGATCAATAGATAAAGCTAAAGACTTAATAATCATGTCACAATTGATTTACGGAATTTAAAAACACTTTTTAAAAACACAGTAACAGAGGCAATAGTGGATACATTGTCCAAATTCTGCAGCGCCAGGAATGCAGGGCGGCATTGTCTCAATTTCAATCTTTTTAGCACAGGAATAATCCATCTTTTCCTAGGTTTGGAATAAAATGTGCAAAAAAACAGTATATGTATTGATGACTGGACTGACACATCATCACATGGGCAATTACAGAGTGTTCTTGACCAGTCGTTTACCTCAGGGAAACTCAAAGATCTATGCAAGATGTCCAGTCTGAAGCGTGTTAACAAAAACCTATCATAATCCCTAGAGGTTAGCAAAATATATGGTTGTATATTTACAGTGGTCAAAGTAAGATGGTGTGCTACCACTGTAGTCTCATGCATATGTTTTTAAGGTCCTTTCTTGATACCCTACACATAATAGAGGGGTCATTATAATATTCAGCATGGCCTATTTGAGTCAAAAATGTTTTAACGTATTTCAGCCATCTTATGTGTTTTGCCCCGTCGATTCCCAGTACGTCCTTTAGGATATGGCGATTAAAAACAGATTCTTCAGTAGTCCACGCCCTATGCCACAGAAGAACAGGCTGTATCTTAATCACATCCCCAATGTATGGCGGACTCAGTTCTGTATGACAGATGAATGTTGACGTACTCTCAGGTACTGCCAAAAGGTACCTGAGGAAGATGTTTTCTGCCACTTAAGTGGCAATCGCTACACATGTTGCTCTATATATGCGTAACAGTTCCCCTGGAGAGCGTCTACCCAATTTCCTGCTAAAATTAGTTAAAGCCATCAGTGACTTACTGAATAACAGCCTTCTCGCTTTGATAGCCCTGCTCCAAGAGCCTGACTGGTCAAATAGGATCCCAAGGTATGAAAAAGTATTAGTATTCTCTAATGCCTTAGTATTAATAAAAATAGTATTTTTCTTTTTGTTTGTCCCAGTCCCACATCTCATGGAGAACGTTTTTGAGCAGTTAATTGTAAGGCCCAAATTTGTCATAAATTTTGTAAAAGAAGTTACTACCCTTTGGAGACCAAGAGGCGTACGGGCCATCAGGACCGCATCATCTGCATAAAGAAGTGCAGGGATGGGACGTGTAGCTACCAATGGCAGATCCCTGCACTCCTTGATTAAAATACTTTCAAGATCATTTATATATAATAAAAATAGGGATGGGGCAAGGACACAGCCTTGCCTCACTCCTCTCGAAACTCCAAAGTGCTTAGTGCAGTCTCCCCACTGTCCAAAACGGACCCTCGCCTTTGCCCCCGAATATAGCTGCCTTAAGAAGGAAATTATAAAGTTGTCCACCCCAACCCCTCCAAAATTGTCCAAAGCTTTTCATGGACAACGCAATCAAATGCTGATGTTAAATCAACAAAAGTTAAAAACAGCCTTTCCCTTTTAGCTTTGGTATATTTATCTAAAAGAATATGTAAGTTTAGACCCTGATCAATTGTCCCAAGACCCTTACGAGATGAACAACCTTTACAACGCAACTTTTACAACGCACTACCATTACAACGAAACTGTTACAACGCGAGTGCATTGACAACGCAGGACATTACAACGCAAGTCTTTACATCGACTTGCACTAGATGGCGTGCTAACATTACAAATAATGTAGTTTACTATCCCAACACCTTCCCTACTGTTACGTGGACTGGAGTTGGAATAGTAAATTACACTTTTCTAATGTTAGCACGCCATCTAGTGCAAGCCGATGTAAAGACTTGCGTTGTAATGTCCCACGTTGTCAATGCACTTGCGTTGTAAAACTTTTGTTGTAACAGCATGCGTTGTAACAGCATGCGTTGTAACGTCATACATCCCCCTTACGAAAGCCATATTGCAAATCACTTAAAGTAGAGTGATCCTCCGCCCACAATTGTAGTCTATCCAAAACCACGTGCCCTATAATCTTGACCGTAGAATCTAATAATTAAATTGGGCAGTAACAAGCAGGATTCGCCCTATCACCCTTTTTAAAAATAGAAACTATAATGGATTCATACCAAGACAATAAAAAACCCCTGGAACAACAGGCATTAAAAAGTTGTGCTAAAATTGGTCCCCATAGTTCCATATTGTTCTTAAACAGGTCAACCGGTACACCATCCGGGCCCGGCGCCTTACCACCCAAACTAGCTGTTATGGCCACATTAACCTCGCTCAAAGTAACATCCAATCCACAATCCTGAAAAGTGGGTGTAAACTCCGGGGCAGCCTCATATGCCAAAGTTCCCTGATCATCCATTATTTGGTTGGTATAGAGCTTAGAATAATGAGAAACCCACTCTGACTATCTCTATAGCGGCTTTAGATTTATCAGCCAAATAAGGCGCATTAACCGCCTTCCAAAATGCAGCAGGATCGCGATCAATCGAAGCCTCATGCAAGGCATTCCAAGCTTCCTCTCTAAGCTGATTCTTCCTCACAGTTAATGCCCTCTTGTAATCCGTTCTAGCTTCCCTAATAAGGTCCTGATCCTTCACTCTGGCCTTTACTGCATATTTAAGTTTAGTACAGGCCTTAGTGCAAATGGTGTCAAACCACCCTTTGCGATGGTTATCCTTCTTTTTAGCGTTTACCAAGAGAATTTCTTTAATTTGAGTTGATATAATCAAAAAATTCTCTATCATTTCTGCACAAGATGAGTTTTCATCAAGACAAGCATAGAACATATTTTTGCACCTCTTCAATAACTTGGTAGCAAATTCCTCCGGGTTCACTTTCATCCACTTCAATGCATATCCATTTTGCCTGCTCAAAGTGATATTCGTCAAAAGCTGCGTGGATCTGCCTTTTGTATTAAAATCTTTATTGAACACCATAATATCAATACTTAGCGGAAAATGGTCGCTTAAGGCGATGTCATGGGTAGTAAAATTCTTAACACAGGGGGTGTAGGAACCTTGGGTCACCAGGCCCTATAGGCGGTAGCGTGGCGCGAGCCGGTCGAGCAACCAGAGGGCTATGTGTTAAGCAACCATACACCACACGCTTCTCATGGACTAGGGACAAACACAATAAGGGACGCCACACCGTTTAAATTATGCAAATACTTCAAGTTTATCCAAGTATAGCTGGTCAGATGCAGTTCAGGAAATAACAAGGTAATACATGAATTATAATACCATCATAACATTACATTCGACACTCTGGGTGATATTTATGCAGTGCCTAACCTTGTTCTAGCGCTGTGCGCGCTTACGTAAAGTCTTTCCCTGAACCGGCCGTCTAACTAAGCGTAATACTTGAACGGGGACACATTGGGTTCACTAACATGGCGCCTGTGGAACTGAGCGCTCCTCGTAATCGATGGCCCCTAATCCTGTGAAGTAAAGCATGTGAAACAAAGCGCTACGCGCAACCATCTGCAGGTATTTACGGACGAGCAGAGCATATAATACACCACGTTACTCGTGATCCTGGTATGGAATTACCTTCGTGCAGAACATATAACACAATGCGCTACGCGCATCCCTTGGCATGTAATTACTGTCGAGTAGAGCATATAACACAAGGCGCTGCTCGCATTTCCTGGCAAACAATTACTTTCGAGTAGAGCATATAACACAAGGCGCTACTCGCGATCACTGGCATGTGAATACTTTCGAGCAGAACAGGTAACACAGTGCGCTACTCGCATCCCTTGTCATGTAATTACTGTCGAGTAGAGCATATAACACAAGGCGCTACTCGCATTCCTTGTCGCTCCGGCTGGGGAAGCAGGGTCGGTGGCGTGAAGCGCCACACGAGGGTAATGTCAGTCAGTTCTTTGGGCGGCTTCCAGCGGGGAGAATGACCGGACTTGCGGAGCGGGTCCCTATGCTCCGGTGCAGTTCACAGAGCACCGCTCTCAGTATTACAGAAGGGGGGACACGGACAGGATCCCTCGGCGTGGTCTCTCCGTCGCGCAGGCAGGGGAGGGGACTCCCACGGAGGGGACAACCCGGGCCAAGTGCGGGGTGGTTTCCAGACCAGCAGGGGGCGCACCAGGGGGGATCTCGGCCTCCGGGCTTACCTCCGTCTCGGCGTCAGCAGGCGTCCGTCCTCACGACGTTGGGGGAACTCGGCCCCGACCTTGCGCACCTCCTCACACGGCTGCGACGGCAGCGACGGGGCCCCGGGCTTCTCCTGGGCCTCGCGACACAGCAGGGCACTCCTCCAGGGCCTCACGACACAGCAGGGCACTTCTCCAGGCCTCCAGGCCGCGGCGGTGAGTGCGCCGGCTTCGTCGTCGCAGGGGGGGGGCTCAAATTAAGGATGGGGATATGGTGCTCAGCGGAGCACGCTGCCGGGGGTCCCAGACCAGGGCAGGGAGCGCGGGGGTCACAGCGCTAGTACCTGGTCGATCCCCGGTGACTTGGCAATCGGCTTAGCATTTAGTTTGATAGGTCAGCTTGGACACGCAGTCTCAGCTCTGGCATTCAAGGCTAGCAGCTCGCTCTTGTCATGCAGTCTCTCAGTTGACAGATGAAGTCTTTTGGCGCAGATGTATCTGGCGCCCTTGAGGGGTTCTGTTACAGGGGTAGGGATGGAGAGGGCGACTAGGTCCTTCCTAGTCAGGTTGGCAGAGAGTCTCTGGGTCCTCCTACTACTGGGCAAGATCAGTGGGATTCACAGGGCACCTCACTCACTTAAGAGGCAGTACCTAAATCCTGTCACTCTCAGAGGCATAAGTCCCTGGCTAGGCCCTACCGCCTACACTCCTGGTGGATTCTTCCAGCTCTGCTTCACCCCAAAGGCCAACTCACCACACAAGTTTCCCTCCCACTCTTAAGTAGCCCTAGGTCAGGTGACCTCTAGCCAAGGCGGCAAAAGTAAAACCCCACCTCCCTTCTAGAAGGTTCCAGCTTCTTCCAGGAGCTTCCCCACTCTACCTATGGGACAAAAAGGCGGGCTGGTATCGCAACATTGTTGTGGGTCCCAGCCAGCTCCTGGCAGCTAGGGTGCTACTATGAAAAACGACCACCCTGCAGTAGCAGGGGTCTGTGGCAGCCATCTTGGGAGAAGGGAGCACCTGCACCTTAACACTGCCTGGCAATGAAAAGGCGCCCGGAGACCTAGTCCAATATAAAAATGAGGGTGGAAAAAATGAGGCACGATACAAAAATAGAAGGGGAGACCACCCTAGGGCTGACAGGTCCAACATGCGTCCCCCCCATCCGAAAGAGGGGAGAGCTACCCAACCTCTAGGGAGTTCTCTTCACTAAGGCGGAAAAACCTGGAGAGACCGTCAGCATTGGTGTGGTCAACTCCGGGCCGATGTTCCACCCGAAAGTCCATCCCCTGTAGGGAAATGGACCACCTCAACAACTTGGGGTTTTCGCCTCTCATCTGCATGAGCCAGCGAAGGGGGCGGTGGTCGGTCTGGATAAGGAAGTGAGTGCCAAAGAGGTATGGCCTCAACTTCTTCAGAGCCCATACCACCGCGAAGGCTTCTCTCTCAATGGTGCTCCATCGCCGTTCCCGAGGGAGGAGTCTTCGAGATATGAAGGCCACAGGTTGGTCTTGGCCCTCGGTGTTGAGTTGCGAGAGCACCGCACCTATGCCGTGCTCTGAGGCGTCGGTCTGTACAATAAATTCCTTGCTGAAATCGGGTGCTGCTAGTACTGGAGCTGTACACATCGCATTTTTCAGCGTATCAAAGGCTTCTTGGCATGCAGCTGTCCATATGACCTTGCGAGGTTGTTTCTTTAGGTCAACTCCGTCAAGGGGGTCACGATGGTACCATATCCCTTGACGAACCGGCGGTAATACCCAGTGAGGCCGAGGAAAGCTCGGACCTCTGTTTGGGTCTTGGGGGGCTCCCAAGCCAAGATGGTTTCAATTTTGGCCTGGAGGGCTTGCACCTTACCTCCGCCCACCAGGTGTCCCAGGTACACGACAGATCCCTGTCCAATCTGGCACTTGCTGGCTTTAATAGTTAAGCCAGCGCGTTGCAGCGCCTGCAATACCTCCTGGAGGTGTTGCAGATGGTCCTCCCAGCTGCTACTGAAGACAGCTATGTCATCCAAGTAGGCTGCTGAGAAGGACTCCAGGCCAGATAGTACCTGATTCACTAACCGCTGGAATGTGGCCGGAGCATTTTTGAGCCCAAAGGGCATCACTCGAAATTGGTAGTGGCCCTCTGGGGTGGAGAACGCTGTCTTCTCCCGTGCTCCGTCGGCCATGGCAATCTGCCAATATCCGGATGTCAGGTCAATGGTGCTGAGGTACCGGGCTGCTCCCAGCCGGTCCACCAGCTCATCTGCACGTGGGATGGGGTGAGCATCTGTCTTCGTGACAGAGTTCAACCCCCGGTAGTCCACACAGAACCGAAGTTCTGGCGTCGTACCCGGTGGGGCCGCTTTCGGCACCAACACCACTGGACTAGCCCACGGGCTGCTGGAAGGTTCTATCACCCCCAGCTCCAGCATCTTTGCCACCTCACGCTGGATGCTATCCTTCACTCGGTCAGAAAGCCGGTAAGACTTGTTCTTTACCGGGGGGCTATCCCCTGTGTCCACATCATGGGTACACCAATGAGTGATTCCAGGCGTGAGGGAGAACAACGAGGCGAACTGTCCCAGGACATGGCGACAGTCCCTCTGCTGCTCTGGGATCAAGGATGGGGAGAGGACTACACCTTCCACCGAACCATCCTTCTCTTGTGCCGCAAGAAGGTCAGGAAGAGCTTCACTCTCTTCCTCTTCACTCCCATCCGTCACCATAAGGAGAGCAAGCTCCGATCGCTCATGGTGCGGCTTCAGGCGGTTGACGTGGAGCACCCTGAGGGGCTGACGGGGTTTTTTACATCCACAACGTATGTGGTCTGGCCTCGCCGCTCCACAATGTCGAACGGGCCAGTCCACCGGTCCTGGAGGGCACAAAGCTCTCCAGGTTCCATAACCCACACCTTCTGTCCAACGTCCAACTCGACCGTCCGAGCGTTGCGGTCATACCACTCCTTCATTACGGTCTGGCTAGCCTCCAGGTTCTCTGTGGCTGCCTTCCACAGCTTGGCCATCTGGCTGCGGAACGCCAGCATGTAGCTGACAATGTCACGTGGAAGCTTCTGTGAAGTCTTCTCCCACCCCTCTTTCACTAAACTGAGGGGACCCCTAACGGGATGGCCATAGAGCAATTCAAACGGGCTGAACCCGACTCCCTTCTGCGGTACCTCCCGATAGGAGAATAACAAGCAGGGGAGGAGGACGTCCCATTTACGCCTCAAGCCTTCGGGAAGGCTTCGGATCATCCCCTTCAATGTCTTATTGAAGCGCTCTACAAGCCCGTTAGTCTGGGGGTGGTAAGGGGTGGAGAACCGGTAGGTCACTCCTCACTCCTTCCACATGGCCTGCATGTAGGCCGACATGAAATTGGTGCCCCTGTCCGACACCACGACCTTCGGGAATCCCACTCGGGTAAAAATTCCCAACAGTGCCCGCGCCACCACCGGTGCAGTGATGGTCCTCAGAGGAATAGCCTCTGGGTACCTTGTGGCGTGGTCCACCAAAACCAAGATGAACCGGTGTCCCGCTGCGGTCGGAGGGTCCAATGGCCCAACAATATCGATACCGACCCTCTCAAAAGGGGTCCCGACCACGGGGAGCGGTTCCAACGGGACTTTCAACTTTGTCCCAGTCTTGCCACTAGCCTGACAAGACTTGCAGGTCTTGCAAAAGGCGTCTGAGGCAATCCTCATCCTGGGCCAATAAAAATGGGGGACTAACCGTGCAATGGTTTTGTCCTGGCCCAGGTGTCCAGCTAAGGGGATCTCGTGCGCTAACTCCAGCAGGAAGGCCCGGTAACACTGGGGGACCACTATGGCCCTCTAAGATCCATGTACCGGCACCCTGGGCTCACTGTATAGGAGACCATCCTCCCAATACACATGATAACCTCCCAGTTCCTGACTAGCCACTTGAGCGTCGGCCTGCCGCCGCATACCCTCAAGAGTGGGGCACGTCCTTTGTGCTTGACAAAACTCCTCCCGGGTAGGCCCTCCTTCCACTTGCCAGTCAGCAAGGGTCGGCAAGTCCTCCACAGGAACGACATCTACCTCCGCGGACTCCGGGGGCACCTCTGCGGCCTCCCCATCCGACTCACGGGGCATGTCCTCTACCTCCTTCTTCTTCCCACGTTTGGGTTGGGCCATGATTCCAGGCTCCAACTCCGGGTGAGTTCCATGCCGGGCAGCCATGGACCGCGTGCTCACGCAAGTCCACCCTGGTAATCCCAGCATCTCAGTGTGAGCGTGAAACTCGACGTCCTTCCATTTGGTGTGCTCCAGGTCGTTCCCTAGCAAACACCCCACAGGCAAGGCAGGGCTCACAGCAACTCGCAGTAGGCCTTTGACTCCTCCCCACTCGAATGGAACACGAGCCACTGGATAGTGACTCAAACTGCCGTCAGCCAATACGGCCGGATGGAACTCCTCGGGGACTACTTGGTCTGGGGACACCAGCCGCCGCACGACAGTGGTCATGCTGGCCCCTGTGTCCCTCAGAGCTTCCACCTCCTCCCCATTAATTCTCACCCTCTGCTGATATTTAGCAGTGTTCGGGGGCAGGGACACTACGGGGACCATCTCTCTATCCCCGAGTGAAACCAGCGTCAGGCCTGTCCACTCCCCTTCCCTATCTAAGGGCAGCTCCACCCCAAGCGCTATACTACTCACCCCGGGACTCTTCACGCCCGATGGGGCTGGTGGTCGCTTGCGACACTTGGGATCTCCTCTGTAGTGTCCAATCTCCCCACACTCGTAGCACCGCACAATCCTTGGCTGCTGACTCCTGTCAGGGTAAGTGGGTCTTGTGGAATTGGACAGGGGTGGGGTTCCTACTCCCTTCCCAAACTTATTTTGGGGACCTTTCGAGAACTCCACCTTTTTATCTCCCCCCTCTTTCTTCTGGGGGAAACCCTGTCCACTCTTCGAGCCATCTCCCCCGGGGCCCTTGTGAGACACCCGGGTGCTCACCCAAATATCTGCCTCCTCCGCAAGCTCTCGAGGATCCTTCAGCTTGCGGTCCACCAGATGCTGGCGCAGCTCCGGAAAGCTCTTATCCAAGAGGTGCTCCCTTAAAAAAAGATCGTACAACCCTTGGTAGTCCTGTACCTCGCTGCCACGCACCCAACCATCTAGTGCCTTCCTCGCATAATCAAAAAAATCTACCCATGTCTGGGTGGACAGCTTATGGCTGCCACGAAACTTCTGCCTATACTTCTCGGGGTTCAGGCCAAACTTCTTTAACAAGGCCTCTTTCATGGGGGCGTACTTAACCTGATCCGCCTTGGCCAAATATAACAGGGTGTCCCTAACAGTGGGAGGTATATACCGGTAGAGACCACCTCCCCAGTTACTCTCGGGTACCCCATGGGCCGTTAAGGCTACCTCGTATGCCTCCAACCACTTCATGATGTCATCCCCTAGTGTATAATTAGCTATAACTTCTTTGGGTAGGTAGAATTTTGGTTCTTGAGGTTCCCTGGGTATGCTGCCACCATTGTCTTTGTTAGACGCATTCAATTGGAGGGCGCGTAGCTCCAGCTCTTTTAACTGAAGCTCGTGCGCCAGCTTCTTCTCCTCCATTGCCCATCTCTTATTCTCTCTTTCTCTTTCCTGTTCCAGTTTGGCTAGCTCCCATTTTAACTGCCTCTCTTCCCTTCTGTCCTCATACTCCCTTGGAGACGCGCTCCTGCTAGACCCTGTCTTACTACTGGCCCCAGAACGTCTTCCTGGGGGCACATTCTCGGACATGTCTACATTCAGGATATCTAGGACTTCCTGGGCGCTCTCCTCCTGAGGTGCATCTGGCGCTTCCTGTCCCTCATCCCCTCTCCCTTCTGGGTGGGCTTCTACCCATGCCCTAATGGCGGTACGGAGTTCCGGCGCTTTGGCCCTCCGCATCCCAGGCACCCCCAACTCCTGCGCGAACTCCCTCAGTTGCCTCACGGTGTACCCCTCGAGGTCCGCTAGCCGGGATTCCATTCTGGCAGGTGGGGACCTAGACTCTAAGGAGAAAATTCCTAGGGTGTAGGCAACAGTCAATAGCTAACCAGGCTTCTTGCACTCTCTACCTGGACAGTGGAACTAATGATCCAGCAACAATGGTTTCTGAGCTGTGGAACAAAAAAAATGTAGGATAGGCGTTTAATTGTGGCGCCCTTCGCCTCACGGAAGGGTGCTGTATGGTCACAAGTCCCAAGGATCCCACCGCTGGCCAACAATGTAGGAACCTGGGGTCACCAGGCCCTATAGGCGGTAGCGTGGCGCGAGCCGGTCGAGCAACCAGAGGGCTATGTGTTAAGCAACCATACACCACATGCTTCTCATGGACTAGGGACACACATAATAAGGGACGCCACACCGTTTAAATTATGCAAATACTTCAAGTTTATCCAAGTATAGCTGGTCAGATGCAGTTCAGGAAATAACAAGGTAATACATGAATTATAATACCATCATAACATTACATTCGACACTCTGGGTGATATTTATGCAGTGCCTAACCTTGTTCTAGCGCTGTGCGCGCTTACGTAAAGTCTTTCCCTGAACCGGCCGTCTAACTAAGCGTAATACTTGAACGGTGACACATTGGGTTCACTAACATGGCGCCTGTGGAACTGAGCGCTCCTCGTAATCGATGGCCCCTAATCCTGTGAAGTAAAGCATGTGAAACAAAGCGCTACGCGCAACCATCTGCAGGTAATTACGGACGAGCAGAGCATATAATACACCACATTACTCGTGATCCTGGTATGGAATTACCTTCGTGCAGAACATATAACACAATGCGCTACGCGCATCCCTTGGCATGTAATTACTGTCGAGTAGAGCATATAACACAAGGCGCTACTCGCATTTCCTGGCAAACAATTACTTTCGAGTAGAGCATATAACACAAGGCGCTACTCGCGATCACTGGCATGTGAATACTTTCGAGCAGAACAGGTAACACAGTGCGCTACTCTCATCCCTTGTCATGTAATTACTGTCGAGTAGAGCATATAACACAAGGCGCTACTCGCATTCCTTGTCGCTCCGGCTGGGGAAGCAGGGTCGGTGGCATGAAGCGCCACACGAGGGTAATGTCAGTCAGTTCTTTGGGCGGCTTCCAGCGGGGAGAATGACCGGACTTGCGGAGCGGGTCCCTATGCTCCGGTGCAGTTCACAGAGCACCGCTCTCAGTATTACAGAAGGGGGGACACGGACAGGATCCCTCGGCGGGGTCTCTCCGTCGCGCAGGCAGGGGAGGGGACTCCCACGGAGGGGACAACCCGGGCCAAGTGCGGTGTGGTTTCCAGACCAGCAGGGGGCGCACCAGGGGGGATCTCGGCCTCCGGGCTTACCTCCGTCTCGGCGTCAGCAGGCGTCCGTCCTCACGACGTTGGGGGAACTCGGCCCCGACCTTGCGCACCTCCTCACACGGCTGCGACGGCAGCGACGGGGCCCCGGGCTTCTCCTGGGCCTCGCGACACAGCAGGGCACTCCTCCAGGGCCTCACGACACAGCAGGGCACTTCTCCAGGCCTCCAGGCCGCGGCGGTGAGTGCGCCGGCTTCGTCGTCGCAGGGGGGGGCTCAAATTAAGGATGGGGATATGGTGCTCAGCGGAGCACGCTGCCGGGGGTCCCAGACCAGGGCAGGGAGCGCGGGGGTCACAGAGCTAGTACCTGGTCGATCCCCGGTGACTTGGCAATCGGCTTAGCATTTAGTTTGATAGGTCAGCTTGGACACGCAGTCTCAGCTCTGGCATTCAAGGCTTGCAGCTCGCTCTTGTCATGCAGTCTCAGTTCTTAAAGTTAGGTTTCAGTTCTCAGTTGACAGATGAAGTCTTTTGGCGCAGATGTATCTGGCGCCCTTGAGGGGTTCTGTTACAGGGGTAGGGATGGAGAGGGCGACTAGGTCCTTCCTAGTCAGGTTGGCAGAGAGTCTCTGGGTCCTCCTACTACTGGGCAAGATCAGTGGGATTCACAGGGCACCTCACTCACTTAAGAGGCAGTACCTAAATCCTGTCACTCTCAGAGGCATAAGTCCCTGGCTAGGCCCTACCGCCTACACTCCTGGTGGATTCTTCCAGCTCTGCTTCACCCCAATGGCCAACTCACCACACAAGTTTCCCTCCCACTCTTAAGTAGCCCTAGGTCAGGTGACCTCTAGCCAAGGCGGCAAAAGTAAAACCCCACCTCCCTTCTAGAAGGTTCCAGCTTCTTCCAGGAGCTTCCCCACTCTACCTATGGGACAAAAAGGCGGGCTGGTATCGCAACATTGTTGTGGGTCCCAGCCAGCTCCTGGCAGCTAGGGTGCTACTATGAAAAACGACCACCCTGCAGTAGCAGGGGTCTGTGGCAGCCATCTTGGGAGAAGGGAGCACCTGCACCTTAACACTGCCTGGCAATGAAAAGGCGCCCGGAGACCTAGTCCAACATAAAAATGAGGGTGGAAAAAATGAGGCACGATACAAAAATAGAAGGGGAGACCACCCTAGGGCTGACAGGTCCAACAGGGGGAGTGTCTGCTAGATATCATGATATAATCTATTATTGAAAAGACACCTCGTCCATTAAAAGTTGGACTAAATGGGGCCTCAGGTAGACATCAATTATTAGCAAACCCCATATCACAGGAGAATGCGATGTCATTCAAGAGGTCTCCATGAACTGTATGGGAGAAGTGCAGAAGACTAGAGTCTTTTCGATATGTTATCCCACAGATACCGTTATCACCATTTTGACATAGGAGACAATTAAAGTCCCCTCCCCAAATAACAAAAGCATCTTTAGTTGTCTGTGTTTGCAAGTTAATCACATCTCTACTCAAAGTTCTAAATATTTCCTCCCGCGTCTCCGAGGAAGCATTGTTATAAAAATTCAGTATTATCACGCAGGATGCCTGATCTACATCCATGCTGACAATTTGATAATATCTATTACTAACAACTAAATCAACTTTCCTTATATTTAGAGGGTTAGTAATGTAAGTGCAAAGTCCCACTTTTGCTCTACCATGAGTAGACCCAATTGCTGGAGTATGAAACGTTTTAAAGCCACACATATGGATTGGCTCTTCCACCCATGTTTCCTGTAGACTTAACCCCTTGCATGCCCGCCCCTTTCCCCGCCCAGTGCCGCGCTTTTTATTAGCGGGCGGAGTTCATGACGAGCTGGACTCGTCATGGGCACAGCGCCACCGCAGCCCATGACGAGTCCAGCTCGTCATGGGCACTGAAGGGGTTAATATCTCGTAATTGTTTACATAATCCACCCATACTTTATTGGACACTTTTGATTTCAAACCAGCCACATTCCAAAACATAATCTGACATTTAACGTTCCTCCCTTTGCTACCAATCTTTCCCCCAGTTCCCTCAATGAACGATGATGTAATTTTGTTATGGGGCATGGGGGTATATTCCAAGGCATCCACCTCCTCTATATTAATAGCATCAGCTGCTTCTATATTTGCCAATGTCACCTGGAGTGGTTGTACTACTTTTGTGACACTGGGACTCGTTATTAAAGAGCCCTTAATGCAGCAATCCTCCAAGCCTCTGGTTATTGTGCCTTGAATAGGATCCTTTAGACTCAGTCAATCATCTTCCTCGAGGTGGTTAAGTCTATCGAAACGGTTTTGGGTAGGGATATTAAACTGTCTCCTATAGAGCGGGGTGAGATTTCCCCAGTTAGACCTAGGATTATTCCTGGGTGGCAATTGATAGAAATATCCTAGAGGAACAACACTAATGTGTGAGCTTCCCGTAAAGTTAGCTCCAATTCTACTCAATATCAGTCTCACTAGTATTGGAGTTTTAAATGACAACACAACACAGTCCCCTTGAAGTTTTTTTGACCCTCTTCCTAACCATCCCACTCTCCTTACCATCTTGAACTCATCAAATAACTTCTCGGTTAGAGCTGTCCTGGTGCCGAGCCACTGTAAGGACTTATTCCTTAAATTCTCCCAAGATTCTACCGTCTCATCTGCTAATGTGGGTACGTTAACTAACACCACTACATACGGTGTAGCAGCTGGCGGTAAATCTAGGTATGTAATATGTTATGTCCCCTGAGACATGATCGCACAATTAGTGTTTACTGAAGGTGGAATAAGTGTAGACTTAGTCGCAGATGGTGTAATAGCGGATAGGTGTACCTCGGTATTAGCAAGAGGGGTTTGTTGAATAGTGGCAGGGGGCACATAACTAGAGGCGTTGTGTGTAGCTATAGCAGAGCCAGCATAGTTTAACTTGATACTATTATTAGGGTTCTCGTCATTAACAACATGACCAGGCAAACGCATTCTATCAGGTACTAATGGATGAAGAATATCCAAACACTTGACTAATTTTGCCTCCATAGTGTCTATTCTAGTTGTCAGATTACATAAACTTTCTCTGATCAATGTATCCAGAACATCCAGCTTCACATTTAACTTCCTACCTCACTCTGAGTACGCATATTTGAGATAATTACTGATTTTTCCCAGTTTTCAGCTCTAGTGGCTGGAGTGGATTTGACCCTTTTAGGGGCCCTTTTACGGGTCTTGGGAGAGAGCCTTTCAATTGAAGGGCCCGAGAGCTCGATGAGGCTAGGACAATTATCCGGATTCGTAGCGCGCTTATTCGGTGGTTGCTGCGGTACATCATGCTCCTGCTCACTACCTGACAAATGATCAACAAAGTTCACCACACAGCCATTTATACCCAGAGTGCTTCTCTGAGCCTCATGTGAATTAGAACTGACTATCGCTGTGGTGCTGTCCTCCGCTCCAGGTTTTAAAGCCTCTTCAACGGTGGTAATCTGCCGTTCTATGGCACCTACTGCACCAGTGAGGTAGTTAAGTAGAGACTGGCGGGAGTGCTCCCCTGATTTAGCTAACTTCTTATTCTGAGTACTCATTATTTTTCTCTTCCCCATGATAGATGTATCACAAACAAATCACTAATACCAATGATAGAATATAATGCCAGTAAACGGTTACAAAAAGCAGAGATGGAAGATAGAAAAAGCTGTAACCAGTTCTTTTTCAAGTCACTTAATGCCCTTCGGAAGCTCCCTTAGAAATAATTAATATCGGAGCATGAATCTTGCTTACTTTAAAGTCAATACGAGATGACTACAATAGTCTTTTCCATATGTCGTATTACTAGCAGATATGTCACCATGTCACAGTACCTTACTGCAGGAATGATGATGACAGTGCTGTGGCCCGGCCCAGCCTCTATCGGTCTATGACGGGCGTAGACGGGGCCGTCTTGGCCGGGTCTTCGCCTGTGCCGGGCCCGCGCGCGTCCCGCGTCGCGTGACCGCCGAGATGCCTTTCAAGCCCCTTCAGGGGCTCTGGGTAAAGTGCTGCCGTGCGTTTGGGTTGAGGGCTGAGGGTAAGGACAACAAAGTGCAGGATTCGAATAAACGCGGTCTCCCGAGTCGCCGAACCGCCGAGCTGCCTTTCAAGCCCCTCCAGGGGCTCTGGGTAAAGTGCTGCTGTGCGTTTGGGTTGAGAGCTGAGGGCTGGACAACAAAGCGCAGGATTCGAACAAACGCGGTCTCCCGCGTCGCGGGACCGCCGAGCTGCCTTTCAAGCACCTCCAGGGGCTCTGGGTAAAGTGCTGCCGTGCGTTTGGGTTGAGGGCTGAGGGCTGGACAACAAAATGCAGGTTTCGAACAAACGCGGTCTCCCGCGTCGCGTGACCGCCGAGCTGCCTTTCAAGCCCCTCCAGGGGCTCTGGGTAAAGTGCTGCCGTGCGTTTGGGTTGAGGGCTGAGGGCTGGACAACAAAGTGCAGGATTCGAACAAACGTGGTCTCCCGCATCGCGGGACCGCCGAACTGCCTTTCAAGCCCCTCCAGGGGCTCTGGGTAAAGTGCTGCCGTGCGTTTGGGTTGAGGGCTGAGGGCTGGACAACAAAGTGCAGGATTCGAACAAACGCGGTCTCCCACGTCGCGGGACCGCCGAGCTGCCTTTCAAGCCTCTCCAGGGGCTCTGGGTAAAGTGCTGCCGTGCGTTTGGGTTGAAGGCTGAGGGCTGGACAACAAAGTGCAGGATTCGAACAAACGCGGTCTCCCACGTCGTGGGACCGCAGAGCTGCCTTTCAAGCCCCTCCAGGGGCTCTGGGTAAAGTGCTGCCATGCGTTTGGGTTGAGGGCTGAGGGCTGGACAACAAAGTGCAGGATTCGAACAAACGCGGTCTCCCGCGCCGCGGGACCGCCGAGCTGCCTTTCAAGCCCCTCCAGGGGCTCTGGGTAAAGTGCTGCCGTGCGTTTGGGTTGAGGGCTGAGGGCTGGATAACAAAGTGCAGGATTCGAACAAACGTGACTTTAGTCCGCCCGCCAGCCATCCAATCGTATTTGGTACCGCCCGCCTACAAGGCGTCCATCCCACAGGGCAAATTAGGATGTAACCGCCACCGTGGCAGCCGCATTGCCCATGTTTTGCATTGTGGCTGGTGCTACGCTCTACAGCACCCGCCGCAAGCCAAAACCGACACCTCACACATATCCCTGCACTACGTAGCAGGCCCCATGCGGTGCCTACCACATGGTGTAGGGATATCTAGGGGGCACCTATGGTGCCTATGTCCCTGGCCCAGGGTTGACCGCCACAGAAGGACCGGTCGAGAGGTATATTTTAATCCCTATGGCGGTGCCTGACAGGCACTGCCGCAATTCTGGGACTCCTGAGAGGTCCAACAGGCAGTCGGATTCAGACCACCTGTCGGGACTGTGGCAGTCTGTGTTTCTGACCACCACCCGTCAAAATGTCATCATTATATGGCAGACGGATATCCCTGGTAAGATGGCTGAAAGACCGCCACCAACAGCCTGGTGGTGCCGGTCCTTCGGCCGTCGTAATGAGGCCCTGATTTCTGGATTTATGAAACGTTACCTAAAAAAGAAAGAAAAATAGTTCTCTGATTCTTGAATCTTGGAAGTTCCAGAGGCATGAATCTTCTGTAGCGATTGGCTGCCCACTGAGGGGATTGCGTCAGGTTTCTTGGAAGTCATGACTCACGGCTTGGTGCATTGTGCTTGCAATTTTGAAAAAAAAGTCCCAACTTCTGTGGAAAGGCAATGACTGGTAATCATGGACGGTGTGATGTGCCCAAACCATTTTACTTCCTTGATGAGTCTTGCCCAATTTAGGGCTGCCATCAAAGCTGCAAGGTGTGGGTTAGGTTTTACCATCTTCAGGGCATTTCCCTAGTCCTGCTTGGACCACTGTTTTGAAGTCTACAGCGGGTAGCAGGATGTTCAGCTGGTATCATGTGGTCGTTGTAATTATATTTATGTAAGGTAAAAAGTTTCATGTTTTGTCATAGGTGAATTCAAGCGATCGGATCCATCAGATGATTTTAAGTTTGCAATTGAATCTGATAAGTGAATCAAGCCTACATTGGACAGGGATTGAGGTCTGTGGAGGCGAAATGTGGGTAAAAATTCACCTGACTCCCACTATATGGACATTGAATAGAATTCAATGGCGACTCCTCCGCTAAGGTGGAAGTGCATCGCACCACTGCTTTTAAGCGGTGTAAATAAAGGGAACATACAATGATGATAACAAAGTTATTATCATTTTATGTTTCTGTGCTGCTTTGTGGGCGGGCAGTCGGGCGGGGCTGCTCTGCTCTCAGGGCAGAGGAGGAGGGGTTTGCCCACTCTGAGGGGCAGATTTACAAGCCCCTTGCAACACCTTTGTGACGCAGCGGTGGTGTAAAAAATGCGGCCAATTTACAATGTTACGCATCTAGGGAGATGCATCACGTTGTAAAGCCCTGTGTCACATTGTACCTGCGTCAGGTATAATGCATGCAGGGTGGGCGTTCCCACGCAGGAAAGCCTCGTAACAGGGACGCAGTGAAATCTACAAGATTTCACTGCATCACGTCTAGGACACCACTGCGTCGAAAGCTTAGGCCTGCTGGATGCAGGCGTAAGGAGTGATGCAGTGTAGTGAGAATAGGCCTCAAAATGCATTACTGCAGTTGTGTCGTGCTTGCAACACGACTCCAGCAATGCGTGACTTTGGGCCAACAGAGGTGTCAGAATTTCTGACGCATCTGTCAACCCTTGCGCCATGGTGCGCCTTATTGCAAATAAGGTGCATCCATGGTTGCGCAAGGGTATCGCAGGCTGGCACAGGGTAACTGACGCATCTCTACAGATGTGTACGTTTTTTGTAAATCTGCCCCCAAGTGCGCAATGACTGTTTGGCCAGTCCTCTGGTGCCCGCAAAGACCATCGTGCTCACTTCACATTTTCTCAATGTAGGCTGGATCACGGCCTGCATTGAGAAATTGCCCGGGCCACCATTCCCTGACTGAGCGCAGATCGATAACGCTCAGACCAATCGCAACGCTGCATTGCAGCGTCGTGATTGGCCGGAGGAGTCTGGGTGCTTCCTGGTTCCTGTTCGGTACCAGCTGAGTGATGACGCAGAGGGGAGAAACAGTGGCGACGCCCATGCCCCCACCACGCCACCCCAGATTGGTGCCGGCGGCCACTGATAGAATTTAGAACTATTTTTAGGTCGAGCCTATAGCGGCAGCGCGCATGCGCTGCTCACTTTGCGAGTCATGCAGTATTCAGTATGGCGTGGAAGCTTCATGGAAGCTCCGCCTACTCTCCACCCATCTTTTTCATTGGTTTGGGTCCTAAATGCTGGCTTCTGATTGGTTTTAGGCCTGTTAGTCCCTCCTCATGACAGCCATGTTGTCTTTAGTATCCTATTGCTCACACAGGGTGTCAAAAGGATGTGTTTAGGAAAAAAGGCGACTACTACGCTATCCTATATTACTTCTGAATATATGTAACTCACACTAAATATATGGTAGTGAACTAGCTACAAATTAAATAAGGCAGAAGAGAAAGGAGAAAACAGTGTGTAAAGGTGGGCTTGACCATTTAATGGACGTAAACCCTCACTCACCCAAGGGTGACATGCTTCATCATTGGGTTCCTCCAACACACTGGGACCGCAAGGTACCCAGTCTGGGCTACAACTTCCCCTCAGGGAAGGAGCGGGAGTGTTCTTGCAAAGCACGTAAGTGTGTCTACACCTCTATGGTGTAAATGAGGGGCAGAGTGCAAAAGAAAGTATAGTGTGTGAGTTAAAACTATCTCAGTAGGTACTAATAAGCTTTATTCTAACGTCCCACTGGATAGAGTTAAAAAGTAACAAGATACAGGGTTATGGATGTCTACCCTGTATGGCGGTCAACATGTTTCTGCTCTAGATGACAATACATTGTTCGGGGCATTCATCAGGACCATAGTATCTAGTCACCCTGTATAATTGTGTAAAACATCAAAACTAAATCATAAATAGGACCAACCATACTCAATTTGTCATAATCAAAATTCAGAAGATCTGGCGATCCTGTTGTGAAAAAGAAAGAAAAAAGAACCATACAATTTGTTATCAAAGTGTGCCACCACCGTATTGTACACACACGTGTGCAAAAAACTTTTTAGTGATCTTAACTATAATCACTGTGTATAAACCGACTCTACCAACTCTAGAGTCTTATCAGCGACAGGGACACAACAGCGGAAATAAAGAATTATACTGACAGAAACAGAATACCAAGCCATATGCAGACACACATAGAGTACATATCAAATAATAGGCACCCTGATCTAGTGTGTCCAATGTGTAAGACTGAAGCCAGATAATATGTTACTCTCCAATCTACCAAGTAGGCAGTGTGATGTTCAAAAGAACTAGATTGATAATGTGACAGTATTTCAGAGTACCACTTCATTAGGAACGATTCCAATCATACACTGAGTGTTAAAAATAATGCAAAACTCTCATCAACTGACTACGCGAAAGGTCAAAACAAGAATAATAGAACATAGGAGTTCAATTAAGTGTAAAAAGTCCAATACTAGACTGACACGCCATTTCCTAGATACTGGCCATACAGGGGAGGACATCCGATGGGTAGCGTTGGATAAACCTAACTAACATAGAGACATGGGTCCTCTCGATGCCATAAGATGGCATCGAGAGGTGGGTTGAGGTGTAATATCACCGCATCATTAACTTATATGCCAACTCGAGTTGCGGCATGCTCTGAAATATCCTGGGAATATCACGCCATTAATGGGCCCAGTCCTCAGGAGGTATCTCATCCCCTAAATCGGAGGCCCACCCTGTCTGATAGCCATGGGGCGTGGGCCGCTGTAAGTGCAGTAAGACAGTATAGGTTTTAGAAATTAGTCCCTTCGGACCCTCGAAATTACGAACCAAAGTTTCAAAGGCAGTGAGTTGTCTAGTGAGTTCTTGTGTGTAGGTTGGAGAGCTGAGCCAATGGCGTAGCTGATAGTATTGCATACGTGTTCCCCCTGTGAGATGAAACTTTTGCCTACAGTGGTCAAATGTGAGAAAGTCACCGTCCTGAAAAAGGACCAGGATAATCCGATATTCACCCTCCGTCTATGCACTAAATGCCTGAGGCTGCAATGCGGGGGGAAAATGGGATTGCGGGCTATAGGTGTATTAGGGGATGGAAATGTCGTCAGACCCCGGGTGACCGCTAGCCTGTAGCTATATAGGGACTGCTGGGGAACTCTCCTCGCAGAAGCAAGACCAGATCTCACAAAAAACTAAAAGATACTGCTCAATCTAGATGGAACCAATGCTCTTCACTTTGATGAGTACCATTACGCAGTCTTATTCCCGTTATTAAAACAGAAACCTCACATACCCTTGCTAAAACAAGTAACTATCTTTACATACAAAAATACATATAGTAATCTCACAATAATAAAAACACAGCACACAGTGAGAGAGGTGATGATTTTTATGTCCTCCATAACCTAGGGAGAGAACCAAGCAGATGCCTTGAACACAAAGAGCGCATCATGCTGAACGATTCGGTGGTGGTCCCATCCTCCTAGGACTACCCCAAGCACAGTTATGGGAAAAAATACAATCCCAACCAAAGGCCCTGCAAAGCATTATGGGACGAGATTCTAGAGTGCAGTGAATATTATAGTATCCAATATCAAAACATTCCTCAAGGGGCAGGCTCTCGGGCTCAACTGAGAGATAATACTATAATGTTCACTGCACTCTAGAATCTCGACCCATAATGCTTTGCTGGGCCTTTTGTTGGCATTGTATTTTTGCCCATAACTTTGCTTGGGGGGGGGTTCTAGGAGGATGGGACCACCACCGTATCGTTCAGTATTATATGCTCTGTGTGTTCAAGGCATCTGCTCGCCCTTCCCCTGGGTTAGAGGTGACCCCAAAATCATCACCTCTCTCATTGGAAGATATTGTTCAATTTTGTTGTTTGGTTATATATATATATTTTTTTTGCATATACAGATAATGTTCTTTTCTCAAAGGGTTGTGGGTCCAGTATTTAACTCTGCTGTGAGGTGAAGTCTGAATTCCATTAAGTCACACAAAAAAATTAAGAGGCCCGTTGCGCCATCGGAACGTTCCGTGATATTTATCAGGCAGCACTGAGCCACTTTTTTTGGCTTAATGCTGCCTCATAAATATCAGTCCCTTTAACGCAGTGTTCTGCGTTAAAGGGACGTTCAATGGGTGTTGCTGGGGGCGTTCCCAGCAACATCCATGGCTTTTTGACACTGCCCCAGATTTACGAGAAATCTTAAATCTGAGGCAGCGCCAAAAGCTTACGCCTCCCCAGGGGAGGCGTAAGGGAGGCGCAACGGGGAGAAATAACTTTATTTCTCCTCGTTTTTCCTTTTTCTATGTGTGCTGCATTCTTCAGCACCCATACAAAGAGAAAAAACCTCTTGTGATTATTTTTGTACAGAAAGGTTTCCCTTCCTGTACAAAAATATTCCTCCCCGCAACGCAGGCACCCGTGCACCATGGTGCAGAGGTGCCTGCGTTGGCGCAGGCAGCCCATTGTGCGCCGGCACAGGGGAAAAGGACAGGAATGCGCCGCATTTTATAGATACGGCGCATCCCTGCCCTTTTCTTTTGCCGTAGGGAAGCGCAGCAGGAAGGCCTGCTGCGCTTCCATACGGCAACACCTCATAAATGAGGCCCTAAGAACCTTAGGAAGGAGAGACATTTTAATAGTATTAATATGGCCCAACCATGCAAGGGGAAAGTCCCTCCATCTGTGCAGTTCTTCTTGGATTTCTTTTCTATATCTAGGCCAGTCGGACGCATTCCACGTTGAGAGTGTGGGAGTCAGATCAAGGCCCAAGTACCGAATTGAGACTTCCGTCCACTGTACCGGGATCAGATCTCGCAATTCCTGGACTTCCGAGGCCGGGAGAGTAAGATTAAGGGCATGTGATTTATCCAGATTAATCCGTACCCCGAACCGACCTCAAAGGTATGTAAGAGAGTGTGAGAAGGTGGCCTGATATATGCTGTCCACTAGTTCTAGTGGGCACCTTGTATCAGTCCAAACAACCCCTCATGGTGAATGGTTAAAGACAACCTTATGTGAAAGGTATCCTAGTGGTAGCTATGGAGAACAGCCCTCAAGTTAAGTCTTGAAGGAATGTAAAGCAGCTTGTTTTACCAGTCTATAATCTCTTGAATGATCAAATGAAAAGACAACCACACCAGGTATATATTCAAAATATATGTATTTAAGATAAATCACACCCCTCTAGTCTCTTTATGAGACTGGAGTTCAAAGTACTTCAGTTACAAGTGTTTAACCATCAGTAAAAGCACAAATACACGTTTGGGCCCTAGGGGCGTACCAAACCATATACTAAAATAGTGGTATAAGAACTACGACTGAAATAGGTAGTATGCCTATTGTCTCTAGAATCGCTGGGACCCCAAGGAACCACCCAAGGTAGTGACACAGGGGACCCACGGGAGCCGTATGCAGTGTGGAAACACAATCGCAGGTTCCTATTACTTTCTATGGGGAATGTCGCGGTTGGAATTTTAAAGATTAGGGACACTTCAAATCGAACTAGGACCAAACCCTCTTGGACTTAGGAAGTTCTAGGGCTAACACCCTCGAGAGTACCAGAGTACTTGAGTTACCTCACCCAGGGTAGCCGGGTGCATAGGTGTTTTTTGGTGTCAGGTCGCGTCGTCGATTTCTATGGAAGCCTGCAAAGAACTGCTGCTGCCATGAAGAGGAGAAGTGTCCGGAGAGATCCAAGCCTGGATCTAGGATGTAAGGAACCTGAAAGCTGAGGGGACAGAGTCTGGGTCACTTGCCAGTGACCTAGGGCAGGATGGACCAATGCCCACAGATATCGGGTGCTTCAGGTGAGTTGACGGATGTCTTGACTCTTCAGCCACGAGGTCCAGGAGGTGTTGACGTGTCCACGAGCCGGATTCGAGCTGTCCCACAAAGTCTATTGAGTGCTGCAGTGTCGGCGACCAGAAAGGACACAACAAGCCTTGGCAACGGCAAGTCTCAGGAAATCAGAGAAAGGACTGCGGTGCCGACCAGCAAGGTCTGATGGACTCACCCAGCAAGGGTAAGTAAGAGCAAGTCTGGAGCAACCATAAAAGCCCCAACAGAAGTGGAGTTGCCTTCGTGGGGACGTGCTAGCCAACGGGCTAGTGATCGCGAAGGAGCCTCAAGCGGTCGCACTGGAAGCTAGCCCACGGGTCACTTGTGGAGTGGAGGCCAACAATCTTCAGTGCAGGAGGTGCTCAAGGCTGGGGCTACTCGGAGCCCAAAGCACAACTTCGAGGATGACCAGGAAGGTGTTGTTGCTGCAAAAGTTCACGGTGTCCAGGGGTCACGGTTCCACATTACCCACAATAGCCACGGGCCTCAGCTTTGCTGTGGACTCAGGGTAGCCTCAGGAAGTCTGGAAATCCACCTCTGGGGATTCAGAGACTTCGGCGTCCGGCACGAGCTTCAGTAATGCAGACTGGTCAGTTGCTTCTTTGGTGCCTGCCAAGCATGGGAGTCACTCCTTGACCCCAAGGGAGATTTCTTCCGTCTTCTAGTCGTGATAGAAAGTCGAAGGTCCAGGATATATGTTTCAAAGGTTCGTCCAGGGTAATCTAAAGTCCTAGGGACTGGGTTCCTATACTTATACTAAGTTTAGGGGATGGACTAACTCTAAGGCTCCACCTATGCCTCGTGGCAGGCGTAAGACTGACGCAGGCACATTTCACATGGGACTTGCCCATGTGTAATGACCCATTGCTGGAGTTGCTTCACTTTTGTGACACACTCCAGCAATGTGTTACTTTTACGCCTACAGACACTCCTTGCGACATGATGCGTCATACTGGAAATATGACGCATCCAGCATGTCGCAAGGAGGGCTCGATGAAAAGTGACGCATTGCTGTTTTCACGCAGCGATGCGTCACTTTTTATAAATGAGGCCCTTAATCTCTTTGAGAGATAAATTGGGCTATATAAATCCACTCATTTAATTTAAAGCATCAAGCAAGCCGAAAAAAGGCAAAACTTTATGAAAAAATAGTTACACCTAAGCAGATGTTAATAGTGTTTCAACTACAGGAAACTGATAAGAGAAGCAGACGAGGAACAAGCATAGGTAAATGCAGGAAAATATGCGACAGCCAATAGAAATGGAAAAAAATTAGGTGCCAAGGACAGGAACCAAGGAAAAGCCAGGAAAGCGAGGGGGCGCGGTTAAAGTCCCTTTTAAGATTTATATTAAAAACAATAGATTCCACAAGCGCTGTGCAGGCAAAACCTAACAAGCACAGCGAAAGCGCTGTGCAGGTGAAACCTAAAAAATGTAAGGGTCACGCTCCCCACCCTTGTGAGCATTTCGCCACTAACACAGCTCTGCGCATGTGCAAACGATGCCAGCTGTGCTCTGCTGTCAGTAGGCTGCCAAACGTTACCCCTCCCAATCAGATACCTCTGTAGGTATTATTATTGGGTTTTTCTGTTTACCTCCCTGTGAATTCTGCTCCTTGGCCTGCACTCAAATGACAGCTCCGTGGAGCACAGCTTCACATATGTGTTTCACTATCTGTAGCAGCAAAGGCCAGGAGAATCACCAGCACACGTTGTATACTTATATTTTTTATTATACGTATATTTATGTGTGTACGTCACTCTCTCGATTGTGACATTGCAAAACTGCTGACCGCTATGAAGTTTGTTCCCCTCAGTCCGAAACCTTCTCACTTTTCTATTTTTCATCCTTTTTACAAGTTCAAATATTATTCTCGTGTTTTGTGTCATTCCAGGCGCAGCATTTTACTTCACTTACTTTTTGCAATGAAAAATTACCGAAGGCAAAAAAATAGTCATTAGATGATGAGCTCATTATATGTTTGCACTTCTATTATATTATTTTGTTACCTAACATGGAAAATAACATTTTAAATAGACATGAAAATAACATCATTTAGAACACCAACAGACAGTTCGCATTGCAAATGCGGAGGTGGGGGGGTGGGTGGGACGGAGGTGTGTGTGTGTGTGAGAGTGAGAGAGAGAGAGAGAGAGAGAGAGAGAGAAAATACGTGGGGGAGGGGGGAATTAAACGCGTCCACCAATCAGCAGGCGCAGTACCACCTACTGTTACTAGGGGGCAGGCTGCCTGACAACAACCAGCTGGTTTGTGTAGGTAATTTCCATACCCAGAAGCCACTGCAGAGCCACAATCACTTCCGTTTCGTTACACCAGCCTCTTTAAGCATTGAGAATCAGAAATATGTCTAGGTGTGTACATGGTGTGGTAAAATAGCCTTACATTTATTAAATGTCAATACATTCTATTTAGTCCCCGTTATTTTCATGTAAATTATAATACGAGGCGCTGGACAAGCTTTTTTTTTTTAAAGTTATCATCATTGATCAAAGTCGTGGATCATTTGCACTGTGTGTGGCGATGATAGTCGACTGGGAAAAAACTAATTTTTGGAGGATCGTAAAGATCCATTAAAAGGTTTAATAATATGGATTGGGTGGCAATCTGTTTTAAAATTGCACGGGAGGATTTAAAGGTAAAATATTACAGACTAGGTGACAATTTGATCCTAAAATTGGGTCGATTACAATGTTAGTGAGATGTACTTGTTATTATCTACAACACAGTAAGAGTAAATGTTGGAAGGTTAAAGATTTAGACACGTGACTTTTCTCACTCAAAGGGGTTTATTATAATGGCGGGAGCACCGCCTGTCACAATGCTGGGAATAGAGGATGTCACCGCCACGGTGGGGCTGGCATCCTAATTGCCGGTGTGGGACCGCCGCACCACTGGCGGCCGGTCCCAGCACCGCTAGGGTGGCGGGCGGACAAAAGTCTACCCGCCATACTAATAGGCCCCTTAGTTACAGGCGCTTTGGGTAAGGACTGTCCAAGAGCCTCGTTCAAACATCTGGAGGTGCCAGGCTTCTTGCTGTTAGCAGGCAGGCACATACAGAGCAAACAAGCATGCACAATGCAATAGGCCTCGCATTAATAAACTTTAAGCTATTGGTGTTGCAACTGCTAATGTAAGTTATTTTTTTATGGGTTAAAACATATCACAACAGTAGCATAAGTACTAAAAGATATTCCACGAAGCAAGGAAAAGGTGCAGTACCACAGGCTGTTACTAGGTGTCCCTGTGGAGTTGTAAAGGGACCTCTATTAACCACATAAGATACTGCACCCTTAATGCAATTATAAAGAGAAAGGTTGCAGCTCAGCATGGAAGTGATAGTTATGTTAGCTTGAGTTTCAAAAATGCACCACTGTTTATTTAAATGGTGCCTTTTTAAAACGCAAGTTAGCAAAAATCTCACTTCCAATAAAAAACAAATGGAAATGTATGCTCAGCTGCAATTTGGCTATTTATAATTGCATTAAGGGTGCAGTATCTTATCAGGCTAATACAGGTCCCATTACAACTCCACAGGGACACCTAGTAACAGCCTGTGGTACAGCACCCTTTCCTTGCATAGTGGAATTTTTTATTTATTACTTATGCTACTGCTGGGATATTTTTTTAATAAAACAATGAAGCATCATTTGCAACGCCAATAGCTCAAAGTTTCACTAATGCAAGACCTATTGCACTGAAAATGCTTTTTAAAAATGTTTTTATTGATTTTCCTTCAAACAGAGAGAAAGTCATGGCAGGCACGCCCTGATAAACATGCGCATCATATCAGCAGTACTTAATTATCGCAGGGGCACCCAGGCAGCTGCACCTTGCTGCAATGGTTCTTAAACACAGCTCAGAATGCTGCCCATTGACTCTGAATTTGGATTGAGCCTTACACACTGCTGCCCAAGACTTTGTCAGTGTTGAGGTGCTGAGCAAACCAAAAGAAAGCAGATATGTGCACAAGTGCCAAGAAACTCCTCTGTAGTCCTCACACTCGACAAGAGTCGGGCTGTCCAAGATCAATCAGCATGTGCGGAGGAGTCGAGCGGTGATTATGCCTGGCGATCACCTCCCTTCCTGTGTCAATCTGTGCTTGCTTTCTTCACCCTAATGAGGTCCCCAACACGCCCTTTTCTCAGCAGCCACTGGCAGCAGTCCTGGTAGCCTGTGAGCAGACCCCTTACCCCCTCATTGACCCCGGTAGCAGCAAGAAGAGTTCCAAGTCTAACTTGTGGGTCTCCTGTCCTACTGATCGGAGGCCCAAAGCCCAGCTGGCTTGTGCTCGAGCCAAATCTAGTCTTGTGTGATCCGTGTGTCTCCACTCTTTACCAGCGGACACACATTTCACACCAGTCAGCTGCCCTCAGTAATAAGATCGGTTCTCCAGTGGAAGTGGAGCACCTGACCCACTGTCACAAGCACCTTTTAATCACCAGACATTCAAGTTTCGAAATATCAATAATTCCTAACCCCAAACTGGGAGGCAAATCGTGGTTTTCCAGTCCTACTGCCCTTTACCATAAACAACAAGGGGCATATTATCAAGAACAGCGTTAAAATTATCGCCGCTTTAGCGGCACAAAACTGCCGCTAAAGTGGCGATAATGGACTTGATAATATGCCTTGAGAATTCCAAAAGAAGCCCAGGTTCACACCAGAACATGGGCTTCTATTGGAATTCTGAAGGGAATATTATCGAGCCCATTATCGCCGCTTTAGCGGCAGTATCCTGCCGATAAAGCAGCGATAATTTTAACGCCGTTCTTGATAATGTGCCCCTATGACTCTTTCACAGTAGTAGAGTCGTGTTTTCTCTCCCCACGGTTTGCATCATTTATAGTGCGTTTAGTGTAATTTACCTACAGATCACTATGAGCTGGTGGGGGCAAACAGCGCATAAAAAAACAGTTTTTGGGAAGAGGATTTTGATTATCTATGGCTTTCAGATCATTAGATCAGTGGATAATTCATGATCAACTAGTAATCGCAAATCATACATTCTGTGTTCATAGGTCCAAGTGTGGCAAATGTATTGAATTATGTGATTTGTATTGCTTGGTTCCTATCTTAAGGAATTATTAAACTGTTCTTTTCATACATAATAATAATCTTGTCTGCACATTCTGGGGCAAATTTACAAGCCCCTTACGCCAGATTTGCGCCGCCGTTGCGTCACTTTTGTGACGCCGCGGCGGCTCAAAGCCAGCGCCATGCTGCGGGCTATTTACAACGTGACACATCTAGGGAGATGCGTCACGTTGTAAAGCCCCGCGCCACATGTGGACGTTCCTGCACAGGGTGGGGCGATCCGACGCAGGAACGCCTCCGAAAAGTGGCTGAGTGAAATCTACAAGATTTCACTCAGTCACTTTGACGGCCATGCTGCGTCAAAACCCTGCGCCTGCTTGAAGCAGGCGTAAGGATTGACGCAGCATGTTGGGGATAGGGGCACCCCGAGCCTTGCTGGAGCTGCGTCGCGCCTGCGACGCAACTCCAGCAATGTGCCGCCTTTCCACGGGGGGGATGCGACACGCATCTGCCCATCCATGCACCGCAGTGCGCCGCATTGTAAATGCGGCGCATCAGTGGTGGCGCACGGGTGGGCAGATGCATCGCAACTCTTCTGGTACATCCCTGATGATTAGCAGAGATGCGCCAGAAGTAGTAAATCTGCCCCTCTATGTTTAAGTGGGACACCTAGTAACAACCTGTGGCACTGCAGCCTTTCCCTAAGAATTGATATTTATTTTCCACCAGCGAGTGGCATTAGGAAGAAGTGCAAGCATTTCTTTCTTCATTAAGCGGAATTTGGAGAAAAAAATTCTTACTGTAAAGACTACAAAAGCATTAAAAAATTATCGCAAATGCTCTAACTCGTTCCAAAAAACATTTGATAAAGGAATTTAAATATTACTTAAAGCAAGGGTGCAGTACCACAGGTTGTTACAAGGTGTCCCTAGTAACAGCCTGTGTTACTGCATCTTTTTCTTAAGACCTGGGGGCATACTACCAAGGGAAGTATCGCCGCTTTAGCGGCACTTTTTGCCGCTAAAGCGGCGATATTCTTATCGCCCTATTAACAAGGCGGCGCTAACATGCATTTTTGCAGGAACGCCCACTTTGCATCTCATTAGAAATGTAAAGCTGGACGTTCAGAAAACAGGCGCTAATGCAAGGTTTCATGCAATAGCGTGACCTTGCTGATTAGGCGATAAAATTATCACCGCTTTACGTCCGAAAACGGACGCAAAAGCGGCGATAATTTGTTATCGCCTCGGTGATGATATGCCCCTAATATAGGCATCCCATTACTAAGTGGCTTTTAAGAAGAAGCACAAGCATTTCTACCTTTATTAAGTTGAATTTATTTCTTATCCCAAGTGCTCTAAAGCTACTGCGTATTGGAATTCCTATATTAGTGCTTAAGGGAAGGGTGCAGTACCACAGGTTGTTACTAGGTGTCCCAGGGACACTAAGTAACAGCCTGTGGTACGGTGCCCTTTATTAAGCCCTAATATTTAAATTCCCTTACCCAGTGTCTTTAGAAAAGAGTTTGAACATTTAGGCTTTTGTAGCCTTTGCGGTATGCCGCACTTTAACTTTATATGTTTAAAGTTAAAGTGTGCAAAGCTGTCAATGTTCAAAAAGCAAAAAAGTAGATATTGAAGGCTTTCTTCCACATTTTAAAAGGCATTACTGACATTAATGTGAAGGTGGTGGTGACTGCCTGAGTTGTACCATAATTGTGTGCTTTAAAGTGTGTTTTTATCGTGTTTGCATGGCATGTAAATAAGTGGATAAAGCGGTTTGGTTTTAAAGTGCGTGGCAAGCTGTGTAGGATGCGCACAACAAAGCAGCAGGCACCTAAACATGCAAGAACGGGGGGGGGGGGGAGGAGAGGCGGAGAAGTCACGGAGGGGGGAGACAGGGAAGAAAATAGTATTTCGAGTAAAGGGGCCAGTAGCCATGGAAGGATACAAATGAGGACATGGCTGTCATGAGGAGGGACTAACAAACCTAAAACCAACCTGAAGGCTGCATTTAGGCCCTAAACCAATGAAAAAGATGGGTGGAGAGTGGACGGAGCTTCCACGAAGCTTCCACACTATACTGAATACTGCATGCCTCACAAAGCGACAGCGCATGCGCTGCAACGTTAGGCTCGACCTAAGAAGTAGCGTCACCTGCAATTATAAATCATTAGAAACAGATATTTCTGGTTCATAGTGACCAGAGTACTCTGTGCAGGACGCCACTGGCTCCTAGTGTCAGCCTCTGGTGCTGCACCCATGGTGTATATAAAGCGTGGTTCCTGACTAGGGTTATTAGGGCCCCCTAGTGACCACTTGTTGTACTGCACCCTTGTGCATTGTAGGAACAACCCATTCCTACTGGACCTGTAGTCAGTTTTGCCATATTTTGAGACCTGTCTGAAATCTAAAGCTATCCAAGTCGTACAAGTTCAAATTCAGCTAAAGAAGACCAGTATCGGTCCAAACCAACCCTAAGTTGCAAATCTCAAATTGTGCAAAAACATACTTCAACAAGTATTTGCAATGCAAATTGGTCTCGCATTTGTGAGAGTTAGAGTTATTGGGATTATTAATGATTTAGAGGCATATCAGCAACAATCGGCGATAATTATCGTTAAGCGCACTTAGCGCTAGGATAATTATCGCCGGCTAACGTGGATTTTTATCGCTGAGATAGCGTGCTATTAGCAACGCTTATCTCAAAAGCGATAAACATCCTAGCGCTAACTGCCTAACGTGAGATTATCGCTGGAAACCCAGCGATAATCTCACTAAATGTGGCGTTAGCTTGTTGATAGGGCCCCACAAACTTAGCCATGATATACACCTTCCATAGGATATCATGGCTAAGTCAGTCCTGAAGCAGGCGTAAGGAAAGTAGCGATAACAGGGGTTATCGCTAATTTTCCTGCCACTATGCTTCATAGCGTGGGGCTTCATTATAGGAGAAAGTCGCTTAGCGACATTTCTCCTGTCATGTCAGGTCAGGAACGCCCACTTTGCATCTCATTAGAGATGCAAAGCTGGGCTTTAAAATTCATGCGCTAATGCAAGGTTTCACGCGTTAGCGTGACCTTGCTAATTAGGCGATAAAATTATCGCTGCTATTCGGCCGAAAACGGCCGCAAAAGCGGCGATAATTTTCTATCGCCGCCTTGTAAATATGCCCCAATGTTTTTTACCTAAGTGTTTTGGATTAGAGTGGCTGTATGCTGTGTGTAGTGGAATTATGTGGATTGGAATTATTAGTTGTAAAATTGTATGTGGTGGATTTGTGTTGTATGGAGGTGATTTATGTAGTGGAATTATGTGGCATGGTGTGCAGTGGAATTATGTGAATAGTAATCATGTGGTATGGAGTTTAGTGAAATTATCTGGAGTGTGAGTGTGTGTTATGGAGTGTACTTATGTGGAATTGTATTTTGTGTTGTGGAGTGATATGTAGTGGAGTTTAATTAAGTGGTGTGCTGTTGAATTTTGTGGCATGATAAGGAATTTTTTGGTGTGGATTGGATGTATGTGGAGTGTTGAGTAGTTGTGTTGCAGAGTTAAATTACGTTGCTTTGTCTTGAATTATGTGATGTAGATTGTCAATGTGTGAAGTTGAATAGTGTGGTATGGAGCTGTGTAGATAACGAATAATACGTTGTCAAAAGCAGCACACTATAGAAACAACCACGTTAAAACATCACGCCAGATGACCCATGCCAAACAGCAAGTATTGAAGAACACATGCACACAAAAGCCTGTATACATCGGATATAACGCGGCAAGAGAGAAAGCAGCAAGGTTATAGACAACTGCACTACCTAGGTCAGTTACCACTTGACCACAAATAGAACAAACAAAGAAGATAGATGAGCGGCAATAGATACTAGTAACAAGTAACACGATGCAAACTGCACTGTTTGATAAACAATCAGTAGGCGTTTGTTGAAGTCTTTTGTGTGTCTTTATTTCAAATATGCTGAGATTTGCATGTCAGACACGGATTTAGAATACGCTACACTGCGTTCTTACTCAAATTTGAGAAATCTTGGAGACATATTCGCCATTTGGCCTTGATGCCTGTCCTGGGACCTCTATATTAAGGACACACTGGCGGTCTCCTGGGATTGAGGCCTTATTTACGTGCAATTTACGTCATTTAACAGACGCCACACGCCAACCACGCTTTATCATTCTCTTCCTTGGCAACTCATTCTCTACATTAACCCAATGCCCTGAAGAAGCCCATGTCTGGGCGAAACGCGTTGGCTGTTTCAAAAGATGCACATCAAGCGTATTTGAAATAAAGACACAAAAAAGACTTCAACAAACGACTACTGATCGTTTATAAAACTGTGCAGTTTGCATCGTGTTACTTGTTACCAGTATCCATTGCCTCTCATCTATCTTCTTAATCTGATAGAACTCCTCTACTTTAACCCTGGCACACTGATCCTCAATTTATTGGTGTGTGCATACCAGAACATACCAGAGCTATGCAGCAAGCGTTAGTCTAGGCAGCACAGAGTACTGCTGCAAAACATATTGCAGACAGCTTAGAGCCTTGTGGTGCGCACAGCTTAAAAAGGAAAAGAAGATAAAGTCCCGCTGCCGCCGCTGTTCCGCGCCGCTGGGCCTGCTGTCCGGTGGGGAGGGGTTATTCCCGGTGCCGTGATGCTGTGGATCCCCCCTGTGCAGTAAGGGGAAACTCAGCAATGCCTGAAAGTGAAGTTTACAGACAATAAGAGATAGGCAGCTGGAATGCACTCGAATTCAAAATGAACAATAAGAATTCCAGATAAGTATCTAGAAATACCAAGTGCACTACAAAATGTCACTATAAGCGTACTCAATGTTATCAAAAATTATTATCAAATATATCCAATGTTCGTGCATCAATAACAGTCCTCAATCCTTAGTTCACTGGATCACACTTTGAAAAACAAATCTTCAAGCCATGAAATAAATGATGATCTGCTTTTATTTTTGATGGTCGCAGAAAGTTTCACATTTGAATGAAAACCAAAAGAATGTCGCTTATATTCAGCGTATAAAATTCACAGTCTTCAAAAATCCCAATGCATTTCGATTTTTGAAGACTGTGAAGTTTTCAAAGTGTGATCCAGTGAACTAAGGATTGAGGACGGTTATTGATTCACATTTTTGTACGACTGCCACCCCCTTCTTCAGAGCTTGGTAGGAGAGTGACTTTTCCAGAATGGCCTGTTCATGTGACATTGGGCTGTTCTCGATAGACTCTGTAAAGTTTTGGCCCGGTTGGCCAATAGATATTGTCTCTTTTGTTTTCTTTCTTCTTTTCTTTCTTTCATCGGTTGGCCTATTGCTTAGGGATGTGCTGTGGGTGTTGTGCAGGGTGCTGCCTGGACAGGTGCTGTTATGGTGATGCACTGCACTGGCTCTATAATTTTGATGGATGGGCCTTGGGCTTGGAGGAGGATGTTGTTGGGCTTCTGGAACTGCTATGAGGCCTATGGGGGTCGTATTTTTTGGGGCATATTATCAAGAACGGCGTTAAAATTATCGCCGCTTTAGCGGCAGGAAACTGTCGCTAAAGCGTCGATAATGGGCTTGATAATATGCCCTTGAGAATTCCAATAGAAGCCCATGTTCTGGTGTGAACATGGTCTTCTAATGGAATTCTCAAGGGCATATTATCAAGCCCATTATCGCCGCTTTAGCGGCAGTTTCCTACCGCTAAAGCGGCGATAATTGTAACGCCTTTTTTGATAATATGCCATTTATGTCTTACCATGTCTAACCCTATTAAGCTCCTCTCTCTGAATGTAAAGGGGCTGAACTCCCCTAATAAGCGACGTCAGATTTGGTGATATCTCCTCCACCAGGATCCTGATGTCATCTTTCTTCAGGAGTCCCACTTGCTCTCTGGTGATACCCGCCTTATGTCCCATCCCAAATATCCCATTCAATATTGGGCCTGTTATTCCTCTAAAACGGGGGGAGTAGCGATTCTCTTCAAACCATGCTGGCATGCGAAGAAGCTCAAGGCCACGACAGATGTGGGTGGGAGATTCGTTAAAGTACACATGGCGAGGGGTGGTTGGTCTTTAACGTTTGTCAATATATATGCCCCTAACCAAAACCAGGACTCTTTTCTGCGCCTCCACCTTGGGGAGCTCCTACAGCTGGTCACAATCCCGATTATTCTTGAGGGGGACTTTAATTTGGTCTGGGACCCAGAGTGGGACCGTGCTGCACATTCAAACCAAAGCTCTGGGGCGATTTTGGCGAACTGCGAACTGCCATCACAGATCTAGTTGAAACAGTTCACAGTTGAAACAAGGAGAAACAGCTAATAACCATAGTTCCTTTTCGGAGACATCTAAATCTTTATTGAACACATTACAGACAACAATAAGAGCGTTCAACATGCAAAACGATAAGATGGACATTCAAATAGATCTGATGAACATTATAGCAACACAAATAGCAGGGATCAATACTAAACTGGAGAGTATGAACAATCTTATTTCCAGAGCCCAGGCAAAATATTCCGTTCAGTGCGCATGCAGTCCAATAATAGACAAACTAAGCTTGTTGCCAACACTCCTAGATCAGATAATTCAACTTAATAAATCCACCTTGGGTGAGAAGGGCATAACTAAAGAAAAGGAATTGACAAAGGTAAAAGCAGATAACGATAAAGCTCTTTCAAGCCCAAAGCACCACAATGACATAAAAGCAGACAACCAGACAGACAATCAGGACAGATCTAGCTTCAAAGATCCAAAATTATCACGCAAACAAAAAAAACGCGATAGGAAAGCACGGAACAAATTGTCTCTGCCTCTAGAGCAGCATACAACAAAGATCTATCCAATGTTTCGCTTACCAGAGATTGGTTTTACAACAACAGCCTCGGTTAGTTCATCAGATGACCTCACCGATAGTGTTATTTGCTTAGAACTGGGAGCAATTGAAAAACAAGCAGAAGGAATGGGTGATAATAAACAAGGCCCAAATAAAGAGGTGACCCGAGCTTGCTTAGACCCGGCAGAAAAGGAAAAACAAGCAGAAGGAACGGGAGAGAAAAAAAAACAAAAAAAACAAGGCCCTAACAAAGAGGAGTCTCGAGCTGGAGTACTTACTGGAACCCAACAAACAACAAAGAAGAAAAACTCAAAGAAAAAAAAAAAAGGGAAAGGAATGGATACAATCATTGAAGATGCGAGAAGTCACGGCGAACAACGCGCTACGATTAGTAACTTGTTAGCTCAAAATTGCCCTGAAGAAAAATGCAGTAGAAACAAAGCTGCAATTAATCAAGGTCAACATAAATCAGAATCGGTTGATGACATCAATAGAGATTCTGTAGATGGTCAAAGAGAAACATGGAAACTCCCTGTCAACCAAGAAACTCCAAACATGGGGAACGAAAAACATGGTGAAAACCAAGAAACTCCAAAGATGGGGAACGAAAAACACGGTGACAGCACGAATGTTACCCTGAAAACGGTCATTCCAAAGTTCCAAATGCTTAGACTAGGGGGAACCAACGGATTGGTGGTAAACCAAAAGAGACCACAACTATTACAAGAAGCCGACTCAATTTTAAGGAGTAGGGCACAGGAAGCAGAAACCTCCCCGAGCGCCGGATGTTGGGTGGACGACCCTCAGGTTGAGCAACCGGCGATGGATCTCGAGTCCCACCGGGCCAATATAAAAGTCGAAATCACAGGTGACTTAAAACAAATTACATTTGGAAATAAGGAAGAACACCCAACGACCCTGGCAGGCCATTGTAATGCACCAACAGAACGGCAATTGTTGCTAATCCCTGAATATGATTCAAAAGGACCGCACGATATATTAAATAGAGGGAACATCTTGCAGTTAACATCAAACATTCCGGCATTAAAATACTTAACATCAGTGAATCTACTGACAGTAGAATTCATAGGAATGGAACACCAAAAGAGTAAGGAACAAACACTGACCACCTGGCTGACTGAAGAAGACGCGCAGCACATCATGGATTCTAAGGTTCAATTTGAAGCATGGGGAATTAAATTGCTAAAACCAGCGACCCCCCGCTATCCCGGCCCTCTAAACAACGCTCTTAACCGTAGTAAAGGAAAAGTTCAAAGGCGAAATGATAACACACCTAACATTCAAACATTACTCAAAGGGGCAATTGGCGGCAACCTCCCTACAACACAGAAAGAGGAGCAACAAAATGACAGGCTAAATAGAATGCACAGGAATACGGACAACTGGGGATGGTTGCCCGGAGTGCTAACTTCGAAAGCATGTCCCTGACCAACAGAAAATAAATTATTAACTCAAGACTCAAGCAACATACAGGTGCTCTCGTGGAACATCGCGGGGGCAAAAAAATGGTTGGAGAACGGAGAACCTCCAAGAAAATGGGAAAATTATGATATAATAGCCTTGCAGGAAACCTGGGCTCTAGAAGCACTCCCACTGGCAAATTACATCTACTATACAGTTCCAGCAACCAAAACCAAAACCTTTGGTCGTCCTAAAGGGGGCTTGGCAGTCTTTATCTCTTCGGAGTTAAAGATTGTGAGTGAACAACTGGATTCAGAAGGACCAAATATTCAATTAATCAAATTGTCATTAGGGCCTGCTAACAGATTACAACTCGTCCTTTTGATAAATACATATACACATCCTTCGGTTAGGAAAAAATTGGCCCACAATAAACAACTAATCGATATCATCACGAACATCCGGAGCACCTTTCCCATGTGGGACTTGATACTCACAGGGGACTTTAACTCAAACCTAATTCATACCCCGGACGAGGACGAATCTATCTCAGCAGACAATATATATTGGTCCGTCCCACATCAATTCCAGCTAATAAGGCCAAAAGTGGACCGCATAGGTCAAGGGTTGGTTAACGCCCTAGAGTTTCTTGGGCTCAGAGTTCTGAATGGTAGAACAGCAGATGACTTCCCCCCTAAGTTTACATTCCACGGGGGGAAGACAAGGTCAAGACTGGACTATACAGCAATTTCAGCTTCGCTGATACCATCCCTATCTCACTTCTCGATAGAGTTTACAACCAGGAGTGACCATTCATACCAGTTGATACACTTTAGGTCAAAAATTACCAAACATCAAGTACATACAACTATTGATGGCAACATACACACAGTGGATTTAAAACGTCTAAAATGGTCAAACGACACAATTGAAACATTACAGCTAAAAATAAAAAACTTGTTAATTATTAGCAAAATTGGAGCCCAGGATAAAATACAAGCATGGGAAAACTTCACAGCTGAGTTAAAATCATTAATGGCTTCAGGACAAAAACAGCCCATCGGCCAGGAAAAAACAACAACGTTAGGTCTGCGAATCATGAAACGCAAACTCAAAAAATGCATAAGGACGCTAAAGAGAACAACTCCTGACTCAGCAGCATGGGACAGTGTGAGACAGCTCAGGAAATGTTACAAAAAAGACATTTGGGAAGAAAAAAGAAAGTGCAATGACAAATTCTGGGCCGAACTCCTCTGTAGCTCAAAAAAATCCAATTCAAAACAGTTTTGGACCATTATAAATAACCTGAATCGACCAGTTACAGTGTTATCCTCAAACATACAAGAATTTGAGTGGGTGGAATTTCTATCCGGGAGATTTTGGGAAGCTCCCTTGTTAGAACTATCAGTGGGAAACACCGACGATCAAGGGGCAGTTCATGCGAAGCCCACTGGGTTATTGGAAAGCATCAGCCCAGTTGACGTCGCAACTTCAAAACAGAAGGAGCAACTGAACGTGGTCAGAAATCCACTGGAGAAAAATGTCTCTCTGATCCCAGCCATAAGTTACTCGTCCACTTCAATTGAAGGAGTTAGAAGAGTAATTAAGAAAGGCAGAAACGACGGCGCACCTGGCCCCAACGGAATCCCCCAAGCAATTTTTAAATATGATCTTCCGTTTTGGGGCAAACACCTTCTCAACTTATACCAAGAAATAGAGAAACTAAACATCATACCGGAAAACTGGCAAGGTTCGATTTTGACACCTTTATTTAAAGGAGGAGACAGAGCAAACCCAGCGCACTACAGATTGATAGCCCTGCTGGATGTAGAGGCCAAATATTATGCCTCCCTGGTACTTGAAGAGCTTAAGGCATGGTCTGATGACCATAACCTAATTCCGGGAAACCAGACGGGCTTCAGACAAGGCCTTGGTACGATGACAAACATTTTAGGTCTCTCGCTAATTACAAACAAGTGTAAACAGAAGAAACTGCATCTTTACCTCTGCTTCATAGACCTAAAAGCTGCCTTCGACAGCGTTGATCGCCATCTTCTGTGGAAAAAGCTGCGAGCCTGGGGTATCCCCGAGAGGCTTCTAAAAGGCATCTTGTTATTTTATTCAAACACCTGGCTAAGAATTAAGATAGGTGACGGGTCCAGACTCTCAAGGAAGCTGACAACCACCAGAGGCTTGAAACAAGGGTGTGTTCTGGCCCCTCACCTTTTTAATTTATTTTTATCTGACCTCTCTCCAAGGCTAGATTGCACTAATTCCCACCCACCAAAGCTTGGCGAACTGAGACTTTCGCATCTTTCCTACGCGGATGATGTGGTACTAATGAGCCAAACTAAGATCGGCCTGCAAAGATGCCTGAATGAAATGTCAATCTACATTTCAGAAAACAAACTTGAAATAAATACAACTAAGACAAAAACTATGGTGATTGGGAAAAAACAGTTAAGAAAACAGACAATCTGGCTCAACGGAGTCCAACTCGAGGAGGTAAAAAAATACAAATACTTAGGCTTTTATATCGACAACACAAGAAATCTTATGGAGCACAAAAAATATATGTCTCAGAGAACAAGTGCACTAATATTTGCGTTCAGCCTATTAGCCAAAAAGCTGAAGGGCCCTACTTATAAACCCTTGCTCACCGTAATGAAGGCAAAAATCCTGCCAACTCTAACATATGCCAGTGCGGCGTTCCATGGCGAGGATGGAGAGCTCCTAAACCAACTAATAGCCTCCATTTACAAAAAAGTATTCCAGATTCCAAGGTCAGCTTCCCCAGCTCAGGTCCGGCTGGAATTCGGTCTCATAAATGAAGTCGTTGGCAGAAGGTATGAGACGGTGAAAACCTGGTACCGCTTTAAGCTAAATGCTGTAAAATCAAAAATCAACAAGGCCATCTGGACTGAACTTAATCAAGATACATCTTCTCCTTTTAATCAATACCTTTGTAAATCCCTTTCGGTCACATGTATGACGGATATATGGAACAAAAACTTACCATACCAATCGTTCAAACAAGTCGTAAATAAAGCTTCAAAAACTCATTCATTGCTATGGGACAAAAATATTCTAAGATCAAGGTCGCATGCTTGGATGGTGATAAACCACTATAAGTCCCTCGCACCGGCAGCTTATTTATGTGAAACTTACTCAATTAACATAAAAAAACAACTTATGGCACTGCGTTTTGGAACATTACCATCTCAGGCTGAGCAGCCAGCTTGGCGGCACACAGGCCCTATATCGTGCCGGCTGTGCAATCACTATAAAGAAGACTTTATTCATATAATCTGCACATGTAAAAAATTGCGGGTTGAACGTGTAATCTTTCTAAAGACAAGTTTCAATGAAAGAAGAATTAGATCCTGTAGAGCCGCAATAATGGCATGCCTAAGCCCCTCAGACCCTCCCTTGCATAGTAGACTGATCAAATTTCTTAAAGCCTTCAAAAAGCATTGCTAAAAAGGGTCAGAAGTTGGACAAATGATGTTTAATTTTCTGCTTGAATTTTTAAAAAAACAAAACGATTTTATACTAAATTGCTGTTTTTAACTCTTCACTGTAATTTTGTGCTTTTGCTACCTGTTTTAGATTATTATGGTTTTAATTAACTAAATAATAAACATTACTTTACTTTACTTTACCATCACAGATCTAGGCTTAGTTGATGCCTGGAGACATCTCCATCCGGACACTAAGGATTACTTATTTTTCTCCCATACACACCGGTCCTACTCTTGCATAGACTATTACTTTCTCTCACTCCCTTTGATTCACGCCATGACTGGAGCAGAGATATCAGACATATCCTTATCTGACCATGCCCATGTTCTGGTTTCCCTTCAACCCCTTAACCCCTGGAACGAGTCTCTGCCCCACTGGAGCCTACCGCCTGAGTTTCTGCGGGATCCTGTAGACATGGCAGACATCCAAAAAGAGGTTGAAGCCTTCTTTCTTGCCAACTCCATTACCGACACCGCTGAGGGCACCCGATGGGATGCTTGTAAGGCGACTGTTTGGGGGGTCATCACGTCCATTTCAATTGCCAGGACCCGAGAGGCTAGGCTGGTTGAGATTAGAACATACTTTATGGCGACATCAAAAATTTGGAATGCAGGGACCATCATAACCCGTCCCTCCGCAATAAGCGGCGCCTAGCTGAACTGCACGGCCAACTGCATGTGCACTGTACCAATAAGGCTGAGCGACTTTTACTCAATCTCAAACAGAAGTTCTACACCGGGGGGGACAAGGTTGGCACGGCACCTTCTAGCTTGTAATGTGAGGGCTCACATCGCCAAGCTCAGACGCCCCGACGGCTCATGGGCCATTTCAGAGGCGGACAAGGGCCTAGAACTGGAGAGGTTCTATGGGGATCTCTACGTAGATTCCCCCTGTTCTCCTTACGCCATAAATGCCTTGCTTAATTCTTCTCCCGATTGATCCCCATTTTATGAAACTACTGGAAAACCCCATTACCCACAACAAAATTGCTAAAGCTTTGAAGCAACTCCCACTTGATAAGAAGACCCCAGGGCCTGATGGACTGCCAGACACCTTCTACCAGGTCTTTAACCCACAACTTCTCCACCACTTGCTTCATCTATTTAATAGCTTCACAGACGTCTCGTGTCTCACCCCTACCATGAATGAAGCAGAGGTGGTACTTATTCCCAAAGCAGATAAATACCCTTCCCTACCTGCATCATATCACCCTATTTCTCTGTTAAATACTGACTCTAAGATCTATACAAAGATTCTAGCGAATCGACTGGAACCTCATCTTCCGGGTTTCATTGATCCCGATCAAGTGGGATTTATATGCCATCGCCAAGGGGCGGACAATATCCGTCAGACAGCCCATCTCATTGAGAAGGCCCGCTTTAGGGATATCCCTGCTTGTCTGGTATCTCTTGATGTGGAGAAAGCTTTCGACCAAGTGGACTGGGGATTCCTTACAGAGGTACTGCGGAGGGTGGGGCTGGGACAGGGAATGATCTCCAAATTGATTGCGCCCTTTGCAAAACCCTCTACTCGCATTCGCTTTAACGGTCGCCTCACAGCCCCTATTCTCATACACCTGGGCACCAGACAGGGGTGCCTGCTTACCCCCCTGCTCTTTGCTCTGGTTGTGGAACCCCTAGCTATTGCCATTCGTCATGATGTGAATTTATGGGGTATACCCATGGGGGTACAAGAGCATAAAGCCTCTCTCTTTGCTGACGACCACCTTTCATTATCATCCCCGTCTACGTCCCTCCCTGCGGTGGCTTCTCTCTGTAGGAGAGTAGGATCTGCTTCACATGGGTACCCCCACTTTTTGCTGGTGTTTCACTGTTTTTCGACCTTAGTCTGGCTGTGGCCCTGCTAATCAGGCCCACATCCTAGCTGCTTCCTCTCTAAAATGGTTTCCATGTACATTAGGTACATATGTAAATGGATTCTGGAGTGCCTTATAAGCCCCTAGTATATGGTATACTATGTACCTAGGGCATAGGTAATTCAGAGGCCTACCAGGGGCTGCAGTATGTATTATGCCACCCCTGGGAAGCACTCCAAAATGAAACCACAGGTCTGCACCTGCAACCTGGGTAAGGGTGTGCTTGCACCCCTTACTGTGGTATAGACTACCTATATCACTACCTTATACAGACACATATAAACCTATGAGCCACTCCTATGGCAGGCCTTGACAATCCTGAAGGCAGAGTGCTTGGCTTTATGTGAGAGGGTGCCCAAGCATGAGCTGAGCCCCTCTGCAGCATTCAGAAATTCTTCCTTATGCCTGTTCTGTGATACAGCCATACCATATACTCTTACGTGCATTATAACCTCGCAGTAAAGGCTAACTTTGAGATGGCTGCATCAGAACATGTCGTGTTTGGTGTCAAGCGCTTTGGAATACTAACATCCCCCCGCCAGTTCTGGCGGCCGGGGTAGCATTCCACCCATTAAGCGATTCGGTAACCTGCTGCCGAATCGCTAAATGGACTTAGGAAACCATTTGGAATCACTGTTTTCGAAGGGTCATGATTTGAAATGTGCAGCAGGTGCAGTGGCACAAAGCTCAAACTTTATCATGACCTCCTCGAAACACCTAATATTGCTATATTTTACTACTATACGGGCAGACACAATTGCATTTATCTTGCAGTTAAAAGGGGCTTGATTTGAATGGTCTAGCAGGTGCAGTGGCACTAGGGCCAAACGTTGTCAGAACTCCTCTAAACACATAATATTGGAATCACATCAATGAATTCTATTCTTTCCCTCTTTCATTTCATTTTTTAAAACTTTTCTATTACTTACCTGCCTTATACCACTGGTAACAGCACAATATTTTGCCTTTTTGTGCATAAACAAATTATAACACTTTAACAGACTTTCTGCAACTCATTCTGTACAGCTACTCATCAAGCTACAACTTACAACAAAAAACAGCTTATTATTAATCACCTAGGTGAAACCTAATGCATTTACCAATGCTTGTTCAGACTTTTAGCTGTCTTTGTACCGGTTCCGCTCAGCAGCCCTATACTGCCCGAGGTCAATCCCCACTACTGGATGCGTTGGGTTTTGCCCCGGGAAGGTTGAGGAGCTGTCTGCTGCTGGGGAGAGGTTACCTCAGCAGTTAGTGGGCACACCATCCTCATTTACAGGCTGCTTCTTCAGCACAGAAACAAATATTGTAAAACACACACTCAAAACAAGCACACCTTCCTATCACGCAGCCAGAACTATAGATTATCCTATCAGATGCACGTTTCATCAGGCTGGTACAACACTATCTGACTGGCATGACTAAAGATACAAGATTTGCCATATGTGGGTCACACATTGTATTTTTTTGCACTATCTGGGACGTGCATAATTACATCCAGAAGCATAGGGTCACCTCACACACCAAACAAGTCACATGACTTCCACTTCCGCGTCAAATGTTCGCCATAGATCCTGGTTCCCGAATGTCGTCACTCAGGTGATACCAGGGAGTGCACGTACATGTTGCAAAAAAAGGAAAGGAAAAAAAGTGTCTAAAGTAGGACATAGGACATCAGATACTCATCTGTAGAGAGGTACAGCACACTACTAACCCAATCGGAGCTCTGGACATAGACAGGTTGGTTGAGGGCACCACGGCCAGTTACAGAGTGGACAGATTAGACGTGAGATCATTGTTTGAAGATGCTTTTTGTTTCCTTGCCTTTAAGGGGCTTATCAACACATTTTAAGTGTGTGCCTTCTTCTGGTAGACCCACATAGACGCCCATAAGCCACAATGGGCCAAAAGTTAAACAATGTCAACAGCAAGCAATGTGAATGAGTGGCAAACAGGATGAAATAGGTCGGTGGTTGTTGAACATGTTTGAGAGATGCGGATCTTTGTCTGATAACGTCACCTTCAAGATTAGACTGCTAGATTATAAGCATTCTTTGGAGTCTTTGATACAAACAGGGGAGTAGCTTCCATAGGTGCAGGGGGTGCAGTGACACCGGGACTCATGTGCCTCAGGGGCCCACTGAAACAAAATACAAACCTTAGGAACGGCTCCCAGTGGTAACATGCACATGAAGAACGCAAAGTTATGTAAACTAGAAAGATAATGATTGTGAAAAAACTTTAGTTTATAAAAACAAAGGGCAGCACTCATGAAATAAACCCAGCCCTGACGTTAGAAATAATTGGTGCTGGCTGCAAATAAACTTTGGGAAAGATTTACAAGCCCCTTGCGACATCTCTAAGACACTGTTGCGTCACTTCTGTGACTCAGCGGCATCGTAAACAATGTGCCACTAAGCGACATATTTACAACGTGACGCATCTAGGGATATGCATCACGTTGTAAAGCCCTGTGCCACATTATACCTGCGTCAGGTATAATGTATGCAGGGTGGGTGTTCCGTCGCAAGGAAGCCTTGTAAAAATTGACGCAGTGAAATCTACAAGATTTCACTGAGTCACTTTTACGACCCCGCTGCTTCAAAACGACATGACTCCAGCAATGCGCTGCTCTCACGACAAAAGATGTGACTATCCTTGCGCCGCGGTGCACCACATTGTAAATGCAATGCATCCGTGGTGGTGCAAGGGTATTTCTACGTGTCGCATCTTTAACGGTCCGAGTAGTAACATGCTCCTGAATAAATGCAGACCTGTCTAGGCTTGGCCAAAAAAGGTGATTAAATTACTTATTTCCCTTTTCACCCATTTGAACATGTGTAGAGGAAGTAATTGGTGCAAACAGGGGAGTAGCTGAGGGTGCGCCTTGACACCCTTGGGTGATTGTTTGCGCTTTACAAATACTGGTATTTATTATTATTATTTATTTCTATGGTAGAGGCCATGATAGTGGGGTTGGTTTCACAGGGTATTTGCATACATGGTACTACATCCAGGTCAGATTACATTGTTGTTCCAGTGGTCATAGCGGTGGAAACATGGTTTATTTTTGGCTTCCCTTTATCCAATCACAGGATGTTGTCAGCAAGTGTCTCCTTCAAGGGGTTGAACTGAGAGGGTTGGGCTGTTGGTAAGTGAATCAATGGCTCAATACTGGAAGCTGAAACAATATCTGAGGAACATGTACATGCATTTAAGGCCTGGAACAAGTACAACAAGTCAATGATGTTCGCTCAACTATTGTCGGGTTTTGTAAAACACAAACCTAAACTCTTTTACCTACAGATGGGTAGAGAAAAAGGGAAACTAAAGCAAAAAGGAGTTTGATGTATTGCAAACTAGAATGGCAATGCTGGGAACATTGCAACTTGAAGGTATGGACGTGTCCAACGCTTTTTGAGTATTACAAAATTGATTGGAAACAATAGGGAAAGAAGAAACATTTAATTTTACTTGTTTGGCATTATGAGCAAAACAAAAAATGTATAAGGGGTTTCTTTAAAAAACTTGTCATAAAGAGACAATATGACAAAAATGTTTGATGCTGATGGACATATGGGGGCAGATTTTCTTCTATTCAGTGCAAAGCAGCTGATGCAGCGTGGAATCCAAAATCCTCTTTATCGTCACAGACTAAACATTTCACTAAACACATTCATTCGAATACATTCACTGGTGGGGCCCATAACACCAACATTCACACATGATTGTTCTGTATCTCTGAAAGATGATTGTTCCAAACGCTGACATGAAAGGAATATCTTATAACCTATAGGATAACGATTTTTTACATTAACTATGCATAAAATATACATAATCCAACATATCTTATATCTAACCTTCTAGACATCTCCTTCCATGTAAATCGATGAATCTAAGTTAGTTGCGGGTAAGGTGACCTTCTAATTCTCTAATTTACATTTGAATTTAAACATTCCCTATGAATAAACAACCCAACTCGTTTGTCAATAATCAATTACAAACTTTATCTCAATTAATGCAGATTAAAATGAACCGTTATTCAAACCGTGAATCACCATATTTACCTATTCTGGCTAATTGTCGTCCTCTAAGTCAATCAGGTTGTCCTGCAGCACGCTACGGTCCCATAGATTGGGTTGAGACCATAAGTGCATACCAGTCAATCTATGCCCATTTAATTGTAGAGTTCAGTTCATCAGGAAATTGGGCAGCAATTCAGCCCGTCAAAGATTCAGGGAAACAGCTGTCCTGCAGCGTCACCGTCCTCTCCGTCAGCATAACGTCAGGAAAAAGAAAGAGCGCGAAACGGTACCACTCACTCTTCTATGGTATTTTTATAGGAAAACCAACATATAATTGTAACAAATATCAATTTTGGACGGTCCTCATTGGTGGATTTGGGGTCAGTCGGTGAAGGTCTCACATAGTTTGTTAGGTTAGATCATCACACTTGCTGGTTCCGGTTTTAAAGACAGTCCATTGTTCGTTTTCGTTGGCACTACTCCCAGGGCGACCTTGGTGGGTACAGCTTGCCTGGGGTCAGGACGAGGCCATCGTTGCTCATCTTAGCGCAGGCGCACTTCACCCAGAACCTCGTGGAGTGTTGTCAAATGCGTCGAATAGAAGGGCGGCCATCTTTAAGAAGGCCCGAATGGTCAACTTAAGTAAAACAAACACAAAACGTAATTAAAACATGGAAATGGCTATTAAAATGTTAAACCCTCACTAATTCCCCTATGTGCATGTAATTATCTAGCATGATAGCAACATTCAAAGCGTTTATACTCACTATTTAATGCAACTTACAATTACGTCACAAAAGCAACATATAACATGCAATATTCTAATTTTCTAATGTTAGTATGCGTACATAATTTAGTTTACGTATTAATTAGGCCATGCAAATGCAAATCCCACGTGTAATTCATATAGGAGTATGATTGATTAATAAATCACTTCAAACATTTAATACGATTATAATTAATTGATTATTCTAATTAGTATAAACATGCAAATGGGGAGGGTATACAAAATTTTGCATTACCCGCTCCAGCATAGCAAGACATCTTGCTTCACTGCGTCAAGTGGAGAGGGCAAGAATGTGCCATATATACTAAGATATGGTGCATTCCTGCTCTCTTTCTGCGCTGGCGCTCTGTGTGCAGCTTAGCACCAATGCAGGCACCATTGCGCCATGGTGCAGGAGTGCCTGCATTACAGCCAGGAGACCTCCGTGCACAAGCACGATCCTTAGAGGCATTTTCCTCTTTCAAAGTATATTACAGAATGCAGCATACCTAGAAAGAGGAAACAACAAGAAGAAATAAAGGGGCATATTAACAAGGGCCGGCGATAAATATCGCAAAGCGCGCTTAGCGCTTGCATATTTATCGCCGGCTATCTCTGGAATTTATCGCCCGGTTAGCACGGTATCAACAACACGCATCACCGAGGCGATAACAATTTCAGAGATAGTGTGGATATCGCCGTTCTCCATGGTGGAAAACGGCGATATCCTAGATGATAGGGCCTGTGGTCTTAGCCACAGAATCCACCCCCCATGTTAAGTATGCCTTAGTCAGGAATTTAACAGACGTTATATTCCTGCGTTAAGGCATACTTAACGCGATTTAAAAAATCGCTACCCTACCTTGTTAATATCGCAAAGCTGCCTTCGCGATATTTTCCCTGGTTGGTTTCACAGCAAAGCCTACTTTGCATCTCATTAGCGATGCAAAGTTAGGCGCGCTGAAAACGGGCGCTAAGTCAGCAAAATATGCGATAACGTATCTTTGCTGATAAGGCGATGAAATTATCTACGCTTTTTGCCCGAAAACGGACGCAAAAGCGGAGATAATTTCATAATGCTGCCTTGATAATATGCCCCAAAGATTTTTCTCCTTGTTATGCCTCCCCTGGAAAGGCGTACCATTTTGATGCATTCCCAGTTTTACTAGCTTTAGTAAATCTGGGAATGCTTTAAAAAACATGGGTGGATGTGTGGGAACACCCATGCTCCACCCATGGAATGCCTTACTAGGACAGAGTAATGCAAGCCAGCAACTTGCGCTGCCATGCATTACTCCAGATTCTCAGTGGTATCTGTATAGGCTGCGCACGTCATTTCTGGAGCAGATCAGCGTCAGTGCATAGCAACACTATGTCATCTGATGGTGCACAGAGGTACTGCTGAAAACTTTCCAGATCCATTCTGACACCTGGGAAATATTCAATAGGTGAGGAATCTGTGGCTAGAAGTCTATATCAGAATGTTTATGTTTACCTCAATGATGGGCAGCTTAAGTTCTCGAGCTCATTTACAAGTTTTTGTTGCAGGGCAGCACAGCAAGTCACTTCACTGCGCTGCTCTGCGTCAAAAGAAAAGGACAGGAATGCGCCATATTAACGATATATATACAATACATACCTGCCCTTTCCCGCTGCGCTGGTGCCATTTCGGCTGCCTTGCGCCAAGGCAGACACACTTATACCATGGTGAAAGGGTGTGTGCATTGTTGGCATAAAAACAATCCATGGAGGCATTTTGTCTTCTTTCTATGTATGCTGCAAAATGCAGCACACATAGAAAGAGGAATCAACAAGGCTAAAGAAAGTTATGTTTCCTCGTTACGCCTTCCCTGGGGAGGTCTACAGTTTGATGTATTCCACGGTTTACAGATCCTTGTAAATCTGGGAATGTGTCCAAACCCTTTGGTGTTGCCTAGGAAACCCCACCACAATGCCCATGGAACGTCCCCTCACGCAGTGTAAGACAACACAGCGACTTGCACTGCGTTGCCTTACACCATATCTACGAGGACATGAAAAGCCACGCAAAGTGGCTTTATGTCGCCTTTTAGATATAGGTCTACATTCTGCGCTGCCGGCGCATCATAAAAAGTGATGCACCGGTGGCGCAAGGGGCTTGTAAATGAGCCCCTTAGTGTTTAATCCGCACTCTGAAACTCTACTGTCAACGAGGCACTGTCTTCTGTTGGATGACCATGTGACATGTCAAGCTATGTTTCATGAGATATATCTAGAATATTGGCATTTTGCAGGTCTTGAGACCATTATCAGTGTTCTGAGGGGCCATGTGTGCCTCCTGTTCTGGGTCAGAATCTTAGCTAAAAAGAAAATAGAGCCTCTGCTGGTACTGGTGTCGGATTTGCCACGTATGAGGCATTTGCATCGCTTTTCACTTCAAAAACTATGCAAACCTCACACAACATTTCCCCACTCTCACCATGGCGCAGCAGGAGGCTGCTACTACTCAGGAGGGTATTTTCCATGAAGGAGGCACTGTCCAGGAAGGTAACAGAGAGAGGAAGTGAATTTCACTGAAGAGGAAAATAGGATTTTGTTTACAGAAGTGACAAAGCAAGAGGAGAATCAGTTTGCCACCACCGAATGATCATTATCCAAGAAGGACACTTTATGTAGAGCTATATTTGACAAAATCAGTACATTCGCACCAACACACAGGACTGCTGTAGAATGCAAGACGCGGTGGCATGAATATAAGCACAGGAAGTAGGAACAAATACCATTACATGTGCAGCCTGGAGGAGGACCAAACACCTGTTGGACTTGGCCGTCTTTGCAGGGTCATCTCTGAACTTTTTGCCTTCCTCCCGTATTTTCTTTGACATGGTGTTGGTGGTTTTAGGCCTCTGGGCACTTTAGCACTGTGGCCCAGTGTAAAGTGCGTGCGCTCTCTGTGTACATTTAGTAAGGTTAGCCTGCCCTCCCATAGGAATGCATGGGGGATTCCCTTATAAAGTGTGTCAGTGGTAATCCCTGGGATGGGAGGAGCAGCATGGTCGAGTTTAGTATGTATGAAATTGTGAGAACAAATGCTGCGCAATGGTGTGCGCAGATTTCTTATGACTGTTGGAGAAATGCCACTTTTAGGAGTTGGCATTTATGTGTGCTATGTGTCTACCTGCCTGATGTGAATTGCATGTCTGGCTTGTGAGTGACAGGGGCTTGGAGGTGTGTGTGGCTCCAGGAGGGGCAGGGTGAGTCAGCACTAGGCTTAATGGGACATCTGTGCTGGGAGTAGTGGGAGGAGTAATCCCCTGACTCTCATTAGGACTGTGCCCAGCCTGAACAATGCTGGCTCCGCCCTATGTGGTGTGTCTGATCACCTTGCCCCACCTGACAAAGGGGAAGAGTAGCTTGGAAAACAAAGTGCTCCAAATCCCCCCTGAACCAGTTGCATGTGGTTCCCCAAGCCCTGCGCTGCAGACAAAGGATTTAGAAGTATAAATATGGGGACCCAGGCCCCAAGACTTTAGATCACTGCTGAACTAAGGAACCTGCCAGGAAGAAGAACCGGGAAAGCTGGAGGAGGAGTACTGTGTACCCCTGTGCTGCGTGCTGGTGGGGTTGGCCTGCAGTGGTTGCTACTCTCCTTGGTAGGGAAAGGACTGCGTGTGCTTTCATCATCCTGCTGTTAGAGTTTTCTCCAAGGGCTTGAAGTAGAGCTTGCCTCCTGTTGGAAGTCTCAGGGATAGAAAAGACGACCCTCTGCCGAGAAAGAGCATCCGGAGATCGCAGGAGTTGTACTGCCCCTCTGCCAGAGCGCTGTAGTGGGTTGGCCTGTGGTGGTGTCTCTCGTGCCAAGGAGAGGAAGAAAGGACCAAGGAAGAACCATTCATCATCTTGCAGGTTATTTTCCAAGGGCTAGAATTGAGCTAGCCTCCTGTTTGAAGATGCAGGGATACCAACCACATCACCTCTTCTGTTTGAGTAAAGCTGGAATTGCTGTTTCAGCCTCTATAGAGGAACTCTGCAACTCAAGCCAGCTAACGTAGCCGCCATCTGCCACGAGACCGTGAGCGCTGCTCCGACTCACACAGTAGACCGATGCCAGCTGCTGTGCTGCACCAGCTCCGAGATCGCCATCTGGGCGGAGCCGATCATCGACAAGAGTGACCAAGCCCTCATTGACTCAACGACCTCAGCAACGACCTGTGGTGCCGGCGCTGCCATAACGTCACCTCCTCTCCGGTAAGGACCGAAGCCGCCCCCTGCCTGCATGCACAGCCAGGGCCCCGCGGCATCGCTTTCCCCCGAAGCAAGGAACCGACGCTACCAAAGTGACACACGACATCGCAGCTCCCTGACACCTAGAAGAGCCGTTGTTTTCTTTCTTAAAGGTACTGTCCTGTGAGAGTCTAGTTGTGACTCCGGGCCCGATGCTGCGCTCCTCGCAGGCGGGCTGTACCCTGAAAACTTTTTTGTGCGTTGAAGTGATAACTCCGAGGGGGTTATCTGTTGCCAGAGACACTTGAAACTAAGAATCCATTTTTGAGTAACCATAAAGCATATTCGTATTGTGGATTTTTGACGGTAAGGTCTTGTGTTAATTATATATATAGCATACTTATTTTTGATACATCTCGGTGTGGTGTCCATTTGTAGTGGTTCATCTATCTTACTGTATGTGTTCACAAATGCTTAACACACTGCCTCTGAGATAAGCCTGTCTGCTCGTGCCAAGCTACCTAGGGGGTGAGCAGGGGTTATCTACAGCGTGTAACTCCCTTGCCCTGACGTAGATGTACGGTCCCTACTTGACAAAGGTGCATACTGTTGCCAAATAGAGACTCCGGGTACTAACATTGGTCTGATATAAGAAAACTAGCAGCCGAGTTGTAGACCACTGCACCGCCTAGACAAGTCACAATAACGTATTAAAATATTGCCCGCCTCAGATGGCCAGCTGCTATATGACCATGGAATAGAGAATTTGGAAAAGGGGTATGAGAGGCAATATACTATGACGCGTAACATGGAGTATGTACAACAGAAATAGAGTAAAAAGTGAGTCCACGTCGTTGCTTGTATATTCTAGAGTTGTGCTTTATTCGTGTTGTTGGTGAGGTTCAATACAGCAAACGTGTTTCGCCCAAGCATGGGCTTCTTCAGGGCAAAGTAAGTATAAGATGGAACGTCTATGATGACAGAAAAATGAGTCCGATCTGTGCTGTCGCTTGAGATGTGCGAGGTAGAAAAACCTCTCATGAGTTTGTCTGAAATGTATCCCAGATGTCGGAGAACAAAAAGGGGTAGATTGCCTGCTGTGGGTGAGTCCTTGTGTAAGGAATAAAAGTGCTTGTATTAAGTCGTAGCGGTCCGTGTTGGGAAAGCCTCAGCGACGGTATCTCCAGTATGCGATCGGTGTACTGGAGATACCGACATCTGGGATACATTTCAGGCAAACTCATGAGAGGTTTTTCTACCTCGCACATCTCAACTGAAAACACAACAAACAGTACATATAGTTAAACAATAATTATTTCTAGCTTTACCTGCTAAAATTCATATAGTCATCTCACAAAAGTGAAAATGAAAATATAGCACACAGTGAGAGTGATGATTTTGGGATCCTCCCTAACCTAGGGAGAGAACCAAGCAGATGCCTTGAACACAAAGAGCGCATCATGCTGAACGATTCGGTGATGGTCCAATCCTTCTAGGACCACCAAGCACAGTTATGGGCAAAAATACAATCCCAACCAAAGGCCCTGCAAAGCATTTTATGACGAGATTCTAGAGTGCAGTGAATATTATAGTATCCAATATCAAAACATTCTTCAAGGGGCAGGCTCTTGGGTTCAGCTGAGAGCTAATACTATAATGTTCACTGCAGTCTAGAATCTTGCCCCATAATGTTTTGCTGGACCTTTTGTTGGCATTGTATTTTTTCCCAAACTTTGCATGGGGAGGTACTAGGAGGATGGGACCACCACTGTATCGTTCAGCATTATATGCTCTATGTGTTCAAGGCATCTGCTTGCCCTCCCGCTGGGTTAGAGGTGACCCTAAAATCATCACCTCTCTCATTGGCAGGTATTGTTCAAAGTTCAATTTTGTTGTATGGTTATATATATATATATATATATATATATCAAAGCTACAAAGTTGCCCATGTGGCGGGAGCGCACTCGGGGAACAGCTAATGCTATGTAGATGCTGCCAGTTCAGGAGATACAGCCTGACAATTTTGTTGTACGGTTATATATATATATATATATATATATATATCAAAGCTACAAAGTTGCCCACGTGGCGGGAGCGCACTCGGGGAACAGCTAATGCTATGTAGATGCTGCCAGTTCAGGAGATACAGCCTGACGCGTTTCGAGTAAAATCTCTTTTTCAAAGGCTTGTTAGTCTGCTTGACACGACATTATAAGCCACACCTTTAAGTATATTCAGCTTTTTTCTAGCTTTTCCCACAGAATTGTGGTCCTTGTAGTGTGGCATGCTTTAACCCTGATGGGTGTCGGAAATGCAGAGTCACTAATGTTCGCCCTGGATGGGCCTCGTGAACCGGTGCATCAGAATTTCAGTGCTGGTCTCCTCGAATAGCTGGGAAGATTCCCAGCCATCGTCCCGCTTCTGATCCAACAGTGGTGCGCTCCCCGCGGCAGGGCCCGCCGCGTATAAATCAAAGCTACAAAGTTGCCCACGTGGCGGGAGCGCACTCGGGGAACAGCTAATGCTATGTAGATGCTGCCAGTTCAGGAGATACAGCCTGACGCGTTTCGAGTAAAATCTCTTTTTCAAAGGCTTGTTAGTCTGCTTGACACGACATTATAAGCCACACCTTTAAGTATATTCAGCTGCCTTCTGATAGGCTGTTGCTCATGTGAGCTTTTTTCTAGCTTTTCCCACAGAATTGTGGTCCTTGTAGTGTGGCATGCTTTAAAGGTGTGGCTTATAATGTCGTGTCAAGCAGACTAACAAGCCTTTGAAAAAGAGATTTTACTCGAAACGCGTCAGGCTGTATCTCCTGAACTGGCAGCATCTACATAGCATTAGCTGTTCCCCGAGTGCGCTCCCGCCACGTGGGCAACTTTGTAGCTTTGATTTATACGCGGCGGGCCCTGCCGCGGGGAGCGCACCACCGTTGGATCAGAAGCGGGACGATGGCTGGGAATTTTCCCAGCTATTCGAGGAGACCAGCGCTGAAATTCTGATGCACCGGTTCACGAGGCCCATCCAGGGCGAACATTAGTGACTCTGCATTTCCGACACCCATCAGGGTTAAAGCATGCCACACTACAAGGACCACAATTCTGTGGGAAAAGCTAGAAAAAAGCTCACATGAGCAACAGCCTATCAGAAGGCAGCTGAATATACTTAAAGGTGTGGCTTATAATGTCGTGTCAAGCAGACTAACAAGCCTTTGAAAAAGAGATTTTACTCGAAACGCGTCAGGCTGTATCTCCTGAACTGGCAGCATCTACATAGCATTAGCTGTTCCCCGAGTGCGCTCCCGCCACGTGGGCAACTTTGTAGCTTTGATTTATACGCGGCGGGCCCTGCCGCGGGGAGCGCACCACCGTTGGATCAGAAGCGGGACGATGGCTGCGAATCTTCCCAGCTATTCGAGGAGACCAGCGCTGAAATTCTGATGCACCGGTTCACGAGGCCCATCCAGGGCGAACATTAGTGACTCTGCATTTCCGACACCCATCAGGGTTAAAGCATGCCACACTACAAGGACCACAATTCTGTGGGAAAAGCTAGAAAAAAGCTCACATGAGCAACAGCCTATCAGAAGGCAGCTGAATATACTTAAAGGTGTGGCTTATAATGTCGTGTCAAGCAGACTAACAAGCCTTTGAAAAAGAGATTTTACTCGAAACGCGTCAGGCTGTATCTCCTGAACTGGCAGCATCTACATAGCATTAGCTGTTCCCCCGAGTGCGCTCCCGCCACGTGGGCAACTTTGTAGCTTTGATTTATACGCGGCGGGCCCTGCCGCGGGGAGCGCATCACCGTTGGATCAGAAGCGGGACGATGGCTGGGAATCTTCCCAGCTATTTGAGGAGACCAGCGCTGAAATTCTGATGCACCGGTTCACGAGGCCCATCCAGGGCGAACATTAGTGACTCTGCATTTCCGACACCCATCAGGGTTAAAGCATGCCACACTACAAGGACCACAATTCTGTGGGAAAAGCTAGAAAAAAGCTCACATGAGCAACAGCCTATCAGAAGGCAGCTGAATATACTTAAAGGTGTGGCTTATAATGTCGTGTCAAGCAGACTAACAAGCCTTTGAAAAAGAGATTTTACTCGAAACGCGTCAGGCTGTATCTCCTGAACTGGCAGCATCTACATAGCATTAGCTGTTCCCCGAGTGCGCTCCCGCCACGTGGGCAACTTTGTAGCTTTGATTTATACGCGGCGGGCCCTGCCGCGGGGAGCGCACCACCGTTGGATCAGAAGCGGGACGATGGCTGGGAATCTTCCCAGCTATTCGAGGAGACCAGCGCTGAAATTCTGATGCACCGGTTCACGAGGCCCATCCAGGGCGAACATTAGTGACTCTGCATTTCCGACACCCATCAGGGTTAAAGCATGCCACACTACAAGGACCACAATTCTGTGGGAAAAGCTAGAGAAAAGCTCACATGAGCAACAGCCTATCAGAAGGCAGCTGAATATACTTAAAGGTGTGGCTTATAATGTCGTGTCAAGCAGACTAACAAGCCTTTGAAAAAGAGATTTTACTCGAAACGCGTCAGGCTGTATCTCCTGAACTGGCAGCATCTACATAGCATTAGCTGTTCCCCGAGTGCGCTCCCGCCACGTGGGCAACTTTGTAGCTTTGATATATATATATATATATATATATATATATGCAGTTATTGCAAGTAGGAGAGGGGGCAATAGAGAGGCGAAGCTTCGTAAGCTGGAAACACAATACATCTTACGACTAGATACTAAATATACGAAGGGGTTGAATATAACTGAAGATTTGTACACCTGTTTACCCTGATACGATGTTGTTTATCATTTTTCAGAGATGAACAAGTTTTAGACTCCCCTTTTTATTGTATGACAATGCTGACCCTCAATGGTAATTCATGTCACTACGAGTCTTTATAATGGATTTCCACACTAGTAATTTGGACTCCAACTTTGGTGTGGTTTGGTACATCTGTATCCCGATATTAATCCACAGTTTATCACTTTGCACTTTTTAAATTGAACTCCAATTTTTATATTTTATATTTGATGTCCTCCCTCATTTCTCCAAGGGTAGCAACGATGTTTACTTAAGATTTATAGACCACAGATGTCCAAATTTGTCTCGTTGCATGACACATTAGGATAGGTTGGCCTTCACCATTTTTTTCTTGTCTGCTTTTTTGCACAACCTTTGCACTTATCACTGGATCCAATTTTAGCATTGATACACAGCATGAATTTTATGTCAAACACACTGTACACATAGCTGATTTTTACATCATTAACTTCTAAGGCAATGATCAAGCCTGTTTAAAACCCTTTGTTGTTTTCCATGTGAGCATGATGATGTTCTTGTTTGAATGTTTGGTGCTTCAGGCATTTATGCCAGTATTATTTTTGCACTATTAACATTGGACATGGACAGCTACTTACATAGTTTTCTAGAGCTGCAGCAAATTCTTATACACTGGGCATTTAAGCCACTAATTTCGGTGTAAATTACTAATATTTTAAATAGATGGTTTGTTTTTATTGACTTACTAATTTATTTATTTATTGTTTTATATTTCAAAAACAGCGAAATTTGCACAACAAAACGGGCTGATCCGGTTTTATTACAGAGTAAACCATGTTTTGCATTTTGCACATTATTTTCTGACCAAACAAGTGTTTTTTCTATGTTTATAACACCGGAGGTCACATGCCTTTGATCTTGCACTTTGAACTCATTTTGTCTGCTATTTATTGGATCGTATTTCAAACTCACGTTGTCATGTGATCAAGGCTCTGCTGAGCCGAAACGTTATGACGGCAACCTAACGAAATAAACTAAGCACTTCAACGAAGGTCCGTGTCCGCCTGTGATTTTGGATTTCTGATGCTCATCGTCATCCTGTTGCACCAGTGGTATTTGGATATATATATATATATATATATAAAACATTTTTTGCATATACAGGTAATGTTCTTTTATCAAAGGGTTGTGGGTGCAGTACCTAACTCTGCTGTGTGGTGGAGTCTGAATTCCATTAAGTCACACAAAGAGATAAAGAACCTTAAGAAGGAGAGACATTTTAATAGTATTAATATGTCCTAACCATGCAAGGGGAAAGTCCCTCCATCTGTGCAGTTCTTCTCGGATTTCTCTCCTATATCTAGGCCAGTTGGACGCAGTCCACGTTGAGAGTGTGGGAGTCGGATCAAGGCCCAAGTACCGAACTGAGACCTCTATCCACTGTACCGAGATCAGATCTCGCAATTCCTGGACTTCCAAGGCCGGAAGAGTAAGATTAAGGGCATGTGATTTATCCAGATGAATGCGTACCCCGAACCGGCCTCAAAGGTCTGTAAGAGAGAAGCCACCGCCAGGAGGGACGTAGACGGGGATGATAATGAAAGGAGGTCGTCAGCAAAGAGAGCGGCTTTATGCTCTTGTCCACCCATGGGTATACCCCATATATTCAAATCATGACGAATGGCAATAGCTAGGGGCTCCACAACCAGAGCAAAGTGCAGGGAGGGAAGCGGGCACCCCTGTCTGGTGCCCAGGTGTATGGGAATAGGGGCTGTGAGGCGACCGTTAAAGCAAATGCGAGTAGAGTGTTTTGCGTAGGGCGCTATCAATTTGGAGATCATTCCCGGTCCCAGCCCCACCCTCCGCAGTACCTCTGTAAGGAATCCCCAGTCCACTTGGTCGAAGGCTTTCTCCGCATCAAGGGAGACCAGACAAGCAGGGATATCCCTAAAGCGGGCCTTCTCAACGAGATGGGCTGTCTGACGGATATTGTCTGCCCCTTGGCAATGGTGTATAAAGCCCACTTGATGGGGATCAATGAAACCTGGAAGATGAGGTTCCAGTCGATTAGCTAGAATTTTCATATAGATCTTAGAGTCAGTATTTAACAGAGAAATAGAGTGATATGATGCAGGTAGGGAAGGGTCTTTATCTGCTTTGGGAATAAGTACTACCTCCGCTTCATTCATGGTAGGGGTGAGACACGAGACGCCTGTGAAGCTTTAAATAGAGGAAGCAAGTGGTGGAGAAGTTGTGGGTAAAAGACCTGGTAGAAGGTGTCTGGCAGTCCATCAGGCCCTGGGGTCTTCTTATCAAGTGGGAGTTGCTTCAAAGCTTTAGCAATTTCGTTGTGGGTAATGGGGTTTTCCAGTAGTTTAATAAAATGGGGATCAATCGGGACAAGAATTAAGCAAGGCATTTATGGCTTCAGGAGAACAGGGGGAATCTACGTGGAGATCCCCATAGAACCTCTCCAGTTCTAGGCCCTTGTCCGCCTCCGAAATGGCCCATGAGCCGTCGGGGCATCTGAGCTTGGTGATGTGAGCCGTGCCAGGGATGCCCCATCCTTGTCCCCCCGGTGTAGAACTGCTGTTTGAGATTGAGTAAAAGTCGCTCAGCCTTATTGGTACAGTGCACATGCAGTTGGCCGTGCAGTTCAGCTAGGCGCCGCTTATTGCGGAGGGACGGGTTATGATGGTCCCTGCATTCCAAATGTTTGATGTCGCCAGAAAGTATGTTCTAATCTCAACCAGCCTAGCCTCTCGGGTCCTGGCAATTGAAGTGGACGTGATGACCCCCCGAACAGTCGCCTTAAAAGCATCCTATCAGGTGCCCTCAGAGGTGTCGGTAATGGAGTTGGCAAGAAAGAAGGCTTCAATCTCCTTCTGGATGTCTGCCACGTCTACAGGATCCCGCAGGAACTGAGGCGGCAGCATCCAGTGGGGCAGAGACTCGTTCCAGGGGTGAGGGGGTTGAAGGGAAACCAGAACATGGCCATGGTCAGATAAGGATATGTCTGATATCTCTGCTCCAGTCATGGCGTGAATCAAAGGGAGTGATGGAAAGTAATAGTCTATGCAAGAGTAGGACTGGTGTGTATGGGAGAGAAAGAAGTAATCCTTAGTGTCCGGATGGAGATGTCTCTAGGCATCAACTAAACCTAGATCTGTGACGGCAGTTCGCAGTGTCGCCGAAATCGCCCCAGAGCTTTGGTGTGCATGTGCAGCACGGTCCCACTCTGGGTCCCAGACCAAATTAAAGTCCCCCTCAAGAATAATCGGGGTATTGACCGGCTGTAGGAGCTCCCCAAGGTGGAGGCGCAGAAAAGAGTCCTGGTTTTGGTTAGGGGCATATATATTGACAAACATTAAAGACCAACCACCCCACGCCATGTGTACTTTAATGAATCTCCCACCCACATCTGTCGTGGCCTTGAGCTTCTTCGCATGCCAGCATGGTTTGAAGAGAATCGCTACTCCCCCCGTTTTAGAGGCGGAACAGGCCCAATATTGAATGGGATATTTGGGATGGGACATAAGGCGGGTATCACCAGAGAGCAAGTGGGACTCCTAAAGTAAGATGACATCAGGATCCTGGTGGAGGAGATATCGCCAAACCTGACGTCGTTTTAGGGGAGTTCAGCCCCTTTACATTCAGAGAGAGGAGCTTAATAGGGTTAGACATGGTAAGACATAAAGGGGCATATTATCAAAAATGGCGTTACAATTATCGCCGCTTTAGCGGCAGGAAACTGCCGCTAAAGCGGCAATAATGGGCTTAATAATATGCCCTTGAGAATTCCAATAGAAGCCCATGTTCACACTAGAACATGGGCTTCTATTGGAATTCTCAAGGGCATATTATCAAGCCCATTATCAATGCTTTAATGACAGTTTCCTGCCGTTAAAGCGGCAATAATTTTAACGCCGTTCTTGATAATATGCCCCAAAGAGAGATACGACCCCCATAGGCCTCATAGCAGTTCCATAAGCCCAACAACATCCTCCTCCAACGCCAAGGCCCATCCATCAAAATTATAGAGCTAGTGCAGTGCATCACCATAACAGCACCTGTCCAGGCAGTACCCTGCACAACACCCACAGCACATCCCTAAGCAATAGGCCAACCGTTGAAAGAAAGAAAAGAAGAAAGAAAACAAAAGAGACAACATCTATTGGCCAACCGGGCCAAAACTTTACAGAGTCTATCGAGAACAGCCCAATGTCATAGGAACAGGCCATTCTGGAAAAGTCACTCTCCTACCAGACTATGAAGAAGGGGGCAGGCAGTCGTACAAAAATGTGTGGGTCACCGCTACCACAGTCCTGTAGTGAGGTTAAAAAAAAAGCGGTAGCTGCTCCAGCCATCGGGCCATTCTCAAGGTAGTCAGCCGCACTTCCGGCGTCAATGTTCTCCAAGGGTTCAGTCTCCCGAAAACAGAGGGCCAAGCAAACAGTTCAAACCCCATATAGGGCTTCCAATTTCAACCAGCCCCTAGCAGGGTTAGGGGCTGACCTCTCAAGTCCATAGGCAAATGGAATCAGCACCAAAACACAAGTGACCCTAATGCGGGGCCAGGTTGCAGCACAGCGTGGGAAGGCCTAGCCCTTAGGGTCTGGCGACCCAGTTGGTGAAGGGGAGCTACTCAGGGATCGGATATGACTGATGATATCTTGTTTAGCCTGGGAAGAATCAAGTTCTTGCATGCGACGCTTGGACTTAGGAGGCATTACCGTGGACCATATCGGACGGAAAGGCCCCTCCCGGCGCTCTCGAGATGCACTCAGGTCCTCCCCATCACTCTCCAGAGGGAGCTGTAGCAGCTGCTTCGCCTCACTTAAGGAACGGAGAACTCCCCTCTTACCTTCCCTAGAAAACATCAGGGCAAAGGAATGACCCCATTGGTATTTGATGTTCAGCTCCCTCAGTTTGTCTGTGACAGGCTTAAAGTCTTTTCTCCGTCTGAGTGTAGCTGGCGCCAGGTCCTGGAAGATCTGGATAGACAGTCCATTGTAAGACACCGCTTGGATCCCCTGTATCTTTTTTAGAATAGCCTCCTTGTCAGCATAATAATGAACTCTGGTAGGAATGTCTGGGATGAATTCAGGACGATTGCATGGGCCAGAGACCCTATGGGCCCTATCAAGCATAGGTGGTGAGGCTTCCTCGTTCTCCTGATGGCCTGAAGAGGGAAACATCGTTTACAACGCGGGGATTACATCGCAATGCCATTACAACGCGGTTTTTACAACGCAAGTCGTTACAACGACTTGCGCTAGATGGCGCTCTAGGACAATGAATAGTATAATTTACTATCCAACACCTTCCCTACTGTACGTAGACTGGAGTTGGAATAGTAAATTATACTACTCCTAAGTCCAGCGCCCTCCAACGCAAGTCGTTGTAACGACTTGCGTTGTAAAAACCGCGTTGTAATGTACCGCGATGTAAATGTATGCGTTGTAACGTCATACATCCCCTGAAGAAGCTCCGCCGTGTAAGCTAAAATGTCCTTGCCTTCTGCCCCAGTGGAACGCCCCTGATGCGCAGGTTGTTCCGCCGACTGCGATCTTCAAGGTTCTCTTGTTTTAGTTGTAGGGTGATATTTTGCTCCTCGAGATCCGCCATCCTCTTCCACAAGTTTTCATGACCCATCGCTCTAGTGACCATAGTGCGTTCAAGGTCATCAACTCTTCCGCCAATCTTGGTGACGTCTCGCCAGATGTCTTGCAGGTCTGTTTTAGGATCTTGACGAAGGGAGCCTATCTCATTTTTGATTTCCTGCAAAAAGGACTCCATGAACGCCTGAGTGACCGGCATCTCCGAGCTGGATTTCCCCGCTGCCAGCTTTGAGGGATTGGAATCTTCTGGGGGCTGAGCGGGGGTTTAGACCAGAGGGAGGTAACAGGGTTATCACGGATCGCGTTAGAATCAGTGTCCTTCTGTGCTTCATTTTTTGGAGGCATGGTAGAGCGTCTTATGGGGATCATAGATGCGGCAATCGAGAGGGGCCAAGCCGTAAGGTCAAGGCAGAAGAGCAGTGGAAGATGGCTATATGACGGACGCCGCGGGACGTATGTAAGTCAGTCCACACACCAGGCCGAAGGGACCCCAGGTATCCCACATAGGCACCCTCAGAATTCCTCCAGAATAGCAAAGTTAGGTCCAAAGCACAACAGGCAAGATCTCCGTTCAAGGCAAAGAGAGTGAATCACCCCTGGTGATGCGGGTCACTCCTCCCCGACAGCGAACAACACAGGGGCTGAAGCTGGAAGGAGGACACACAGTCAGCAGGAATACCCCACCACCTCGTCCACAGGCCAACAGGGACAGAGTGGCACCAAGGTTCCCGTGCCATGCGGTGATGGGGGTGGGTACAGGTCCCCTCCCGTTCACACTCCGTGGCCAGAGAAAATAGACACCACTCACCTCCTCCAGTCTGGCAAGGGACAGGCCACAAATTAGTTAGTGCAAGATGGTCTCCCTGTGCACCGGTCAGGGGCGATACGCCATCTCCAGTCATAATCAATGAGCTGCAGCCCCCACTTATGCCAGTGGAGGTGAATAGGTGTAAATCCAGGGGTGTCCCCAATGTCCAACAGGGCCAGAGTCTCTCCACTGCCCCAGTATGAGTCCCCACACAGCTACGCCCACGACAGCCTCCGGCCTCCACCGCCTCAGTCCCACAGTCCACGCGCCCCAGCCAGATCTCAGGATGTTGTCCAACCAGCACCAGGGGTAGCAGCGGCAGCAAGGAGGTTCCTCTGGCAGGCACTTTCTGCGCCAACGGTGTTCTGGGCTCAAAATAGTGTGTACCTAGCTTTCAAGATGGCGGCTACAAAGTCAGTAGAGGGGCCAACCAGCCCAGCGGAGCACCGGCCTCTGTGGATTTAGCTTCCAAACGCCCAGGGGGCCCATGGCACCACGGAGCTCTCCAGCCAAGCTCCCTAGCCTCCGGGCACCCTGCCAGTGTGACCAGTCGACCGCCCAGGATCCAGCCGCCGATCAAAGCACTGTTCTGGGACTCCGAGGTGAGCGCGGGACTGGCCTCGGCACTCCAGCAGCCAAGGCATCCCCAATGGCAGGCGCTATCTCGGGGTCTCCGGGAAGGCCACTCGTCACCGGTGTGGTGGTATAAAGGCACAGCCCAGTTGTGGGCCTTAGGCCTGATCCTCCTCTGCAAGATGGCGGTCGGACAGGGTGCGGCAACGGCCTCATGCCAAACTTCACTTTCAGGCATTGCTGAGTTTCCCCTTACCGCACAGGGGGTTCCACAGCATCATGGCACCAGGAATAACCCCTCCCCACCAGACAGCAGGCCCAGCAGTGCGAAACAGTGGCGGCAGCGGGACTTTATCTTCTTTTGCTTTTTAAGCTGTATGCGCCACATGGCTCTAAGCAGTCTGCTATATGTTTTGCAGCAGTACTCTGTGCTGCCTGGACTAACGCTTGCTGCATAGCTCTGGTATGTTCTGGTATGCACACACCAATAAATTGAGGATCAGTGTGCCAGGGTTATAGTAGAGGAGTTCTATCAGATTAAGAAGATAGATGAGAGGCAATGGATACTGGTAACAAGTAACACGATGCAAACTGCACAGTTTTATAAACAATCAGTAGTCGTTTGTTGAAGTCTTTTGTGTGTCTTTATTTCAAATACGCATGATGTGCATCTCTTGAAACAGCCAACGCGTTTCGCCCACACATGGGCTTCTTCAGGGCATTGGGTTAATGTTGAGAATGAGTTGCCAAGGAAGAAAATGATAAAGCGTGGTTGGCGTGTGGTGTCTGTTAAATGACGTAAATTGCACGTAAATAAGGCCTCAATCCCAGGAGACCTCCAGTGTGTCCTTAATATAGAGGTCCTAGTACAGGCGTCAAGGTCAAATGGCCAATATGTCTCCAAGATTTCTCAAATTTGAGTAAGAACGCTGTGTAGCGTATTCTAAATCCGTGTACGGCTGACATGCAAATCTCAGCATATTTGAAATAAAGACACACAAAAGACTTCAACAAACGACTACTGATTGTTTATCAAACTGTGCAGTTTGCATCGTGTTACTTGTTACTAGTATCTATTGCCGCTCATCTATCTTCTTTGTTTGTTCTATTTGTGGTCAAGTGGCAGCTGACCATTTGAGGCGGGGAATACATATATACCTTGTGACTGACCTAGGTAGTGCAGTTGTCTATACCCTTGCTGCTTTCTCTCTTGCCACGTTATATCCAATGTATACATGCTTTTGTGTGCATGTGTTCTTCAATACTTGCTGTTTGGCATGGGTCATCTGGCGTGATGTTTTAACGTGGTTGCTTCTATAGTGTGCTGCTTTTGACAACGTATTATTCGTTATCTACACAGTTCCATACCACACTATTCAACTTCACACATTGACAATCTACACCACATAATTCAAGACAAAGCCACGTAATTTAACTCTGCAACACAACTACTCAACACACCACATACATCCAATCCACACCACAAAATTCCTTATCATGCCACAAAATTCAACAGCACACCACTTAATTAAACTCTATTGCATATCACTCCACAACACAAAATGCAATCCCACATAAGTACACTCCATAACACACAATCACACTCCAGATAATTTCACACACTTAATACCACATAATTACTATTCACATAATTTCACTGCACACCATGCCACATAATTTCACTACACAAATCACCTCCATACAACACAAATCCACCACATACAATTTCACAACTAATAATTCCAATCCACATAATTCCACTATACACCACATACATCCATTCCAATCCAAAACACTTAGGTAAAAAACATTGTCATTAATAATCCCAATAACTTTAACTCTCACAAATGCAAGACCAATTTGCATTGCAAATACTTGTTGAAGTATGTTTTTACACAATTTGAGATTTGCAACTTAGGGTTGGATTGGACCGATACTGGTCTTCTTGAGCTGAATTTGAACTTGTACGACTTGGATAGCTTTAGGTTTCGGACAGGCCTCAAAATCTGGCAAAACTGACTACAGGTCCAGTAGGAATGGGTTGTTCCTACAATGCACAAGGGTGCAGTACAAGAAGTGGTCACTAGGGGGCCCTAATAACCCTAGCCAGGAACAAACGCTTTATATACACCATGGGTGCAGTACCAGAGGCTGACACTAGTAGCTAGTGGATTCCCGCACAGAGTACTCCGATCACTATGAACCAGAAATATCTGTTTCTAATGATTTATAATTGCAGGTGACGCTACTTCTTAGGTCGAGCCTAACGTTGCAGAGGATGAGCTGCACGCGTTGTGAGGCATGCAGTATTCAGTATAGTGTGGAAGCTTCGTGGAAGCTCCGTCCACTCTCCGCCCATCTTTTTCTTTGGCTTAGGGCCTAAATGCAGCCTTCAGGTTTGTTTTAGGTTTGTTAGTCCCTCCTCATGACAGCCATACTCTCAATTGCATCCTTCCATGGTGACTGGCCCCTTCACTCCAAATACTATTTTCTTCCCTGTCGCTCCCCCTCCATGACTTCTCGCCCTCCCCCCCCCCGTTCTTCCGTGTTTAGGTGCCGCTTTGTTGTGCGTATCCTACACAGCTTGCCACGCACTTTAAAGCCAATCCGCTTTATCTACTTATTTACATGCCATGCAAACACGATAAAGACACACTTTAAAGCACACAATTATGGCACAACTCAGGCAGTCACCACCACCTTTACATTAATGTCAGCAATGCCTTTAGAAATGTGGCAGAAAGCCTTTAATATCTACTTTTTTGATTTTCGAACATTGACAGCTTTGCACACTTTAACTTTAAACATATAAAGTTAAAGTGCAGCATACCGCAAAGGCTACAAAAGCCTAAATGTTCGAACTCTTTCCTAAAGCCACTGGAATTTAAATATTAGGGCTTAAGAAAAGGGCACCGTACCACAGGCTGTTACTTAGTGTTCCTGTGACACTTAGAAACAACCTGTGGTACTGCACCCTTCCCTTAAGCACTAAGGGGCATATTATCAAGGAAAGCGTTAAAAATTATCGCCGCTTTAGAAAGCGGCGATAATGGGCTTGATAATATGCTGTTGAGAATTCCAATAGAAGTCCATGTTCTGGTGCAAACATGGGCTTCTATTGGAATTCTCGAGGGCATATTATCAAGCCCATTATCGCCGCTTTAGCGGCAGTTTTCTGTCGCTAAAGCGGCGATAATTTTAACGCCATGCTTGATAATATGCCCCTTAGTGCTTAAGAATGGGTGCAGTACCACTGGCTGTTACTAGGTATCCATGGTACTGCGCCCTTTTCTTAAGCCCTAATATTTAAATTCCATTACCAATGGCTTTAGGAAAGAGTGCAAGCACTTTTAGGATTAGAAAAAAAAATCCACTTAAGGAAGGAAGACACAATTGCGCTTCTTTCTAAAGCCACTGGGTAATGGGATTAAAATACCAGGGGGCATATTATCAAGAAATTGCGATAAATATTGCAAAGCCCGCTCAGTGCTGTTTTACTTATCGCCGGCTATTGCTGGATTTCATCGCTGAGTTAGCGCGTTACCATCAACACATCTCCAAGGCGATAAAAAATCCAGCGATAGCGGTGAAATGCGTGAATATCGCAGGAAATCGAGCGATAATACCTCAGCGATAGGGAAATCCTTGATAATACGCCTTGTTAATAGGGCGATAAGAATATCGCCGCTTTAGCGGCAAAAAGTGCCGCTAAAGCGGCGATACTGCCCTTGGTAGTATGTCTCCAGGTCTTAAGAAAAAGATGCAGTAACACAGGCTGTTGCTAGGGACACCTTGTAACACTCTGTGGTACTGCACCCTTTCTTTAAGTAATATCTAAATTCCCATTACCAAGTGTTTTTTGGAACGAGTTAGAGCATTTGAGATAATTTTTTTATGCTTTTGTAGTCTTTACAGTAAGAATTATTTTTCCAAATTCCGCTTAATAAAGAAAGAAATGCTTGCACTTCTTCCTAATGCTACTCGCTGGTGGAAAATCAGTTCTTAGGGAAAGGCTGCAGTGCCACAGGTTGTTACTAGGTGTCCCACTTAAAAATAGAATTTGCAGACAAGATTATTATTATGTATAAAAAGAACAGTTTAATAATTCCTTAAGATAGGAACCAAGCAATACAAATCACATAATTCAATACATTTGCACCACAGGGACCAATGTTGCACAGAATGTACTTGATTTGCAATTACTAGTTGACCATGAATTATCCACTGATATATTTATTTGAAAGCCATAGATAATCAAAATCCTCTTGCCAAAAACTGTTTTTTATGCACTGTTTGTACCCACTAGCTCATAGTGATCTGTAGGTAAATTACACTAAACACACTGTTAGAAATGGGGGTCTCTAGTTGGCAATGGCTGGCATCTGTCCAAGTAGGGACCCTTCTTCCTAAATCAGAGTAAGCAGACTACACCCTTTGATAACCCCTGCTCAACCCTGTGGTATCGTAGCACGAGCAGCTAGGCTTATCTCAGAGGCAGTGTGTGAAGCATTTATGACCATACACAGTAACACAGTGAAGAACACCACAAAGGGACGCCACACAAGTAGTTATAAAAAATAAGTATCTTTATATATAGACTTAACACAAGTCCAATAACAGTAAAAATCCACAATACTAGAAAATAGGGTTACTCTTGAAAGGCTGCAAAGATAGTTCAAAGTGTGCAAAGAGGAGTTCAGTTCAAGGCAGTGGTCTCTGCGACCCTTTTACTCACAAGATACCTGGATTCTGTAGCAAAGCAACAAAAATGTCGCTAAGGAGTTGTAGCGATGATTTTCTTTACGCTAACCAGCGATGCATTGAATCCTTGCCGCAAGGGAGGATGATGCGATGGTTTGTGGGCAGGAGAAAGCGACAAACTTCTGCACGCTAAGCCGGCGATGCGATAAAATCCTTGCTGCGAAGAGAGGATAATGCGCCGAGCCTGTTGTGTGTGCGATCTTGTTGCGATGAAAGAAAATGGCGCTCCGCGAGGGAGCGACAATCCGGATGCGATGCAATGAAAATGGTGAACGGTCGGCGTCCGCTCTGCGAAGTCGTGAAGCGATGAACTCGATGCGATGATCTTTGGTTAGCGAGCGCTTTCAGGCCCGCAAACATGCAATGCGATAATCTTCGGGTTAGCAAGCATTTGGCAGCCCGCAGACAGGTGATGCGATGATCTCCGGTAGTGAGCACTCGGCGGCAGCAGAGCGACGATTTTCCTTACGCTCTTCAGCTGCAGTGGCTCGCTAAAGGGCGTTAGCGTCGATTTTCAGCGCTCTCTTCTCCACAGTAGAACTAGAGGCCCTGGAACTCACAGGAGCCTCACCTGCAGATAGAAATCCTCGCTGGGAGGAAACAGGAGGCTGGTGGTGGAGTCTGATGTGCCTGAGACTCCTGCAGGAGGCTAGCTCTCTTCTAGCCCTTGGGTGATTGCTGTAGCAAAAATAAAAGTTCCTTCAAAGTCCTTTTCCTCTTCTTCCAAGTCCAGTAGTAACCACTGCAGGCCAGTCTTAGAAACAGCACACAAGCACAAGGACAGTCCTTCTCCTGCAGATTCCTTCAGTTACACGGACAGAGGTTCTTCTTGTTGTCCAGGAGAAATACAAATTGTAGGGGTTTCAGCACAGATATTTATACCCCAAAAGTCTTTGTTCTCAGAATCTACAAGTCACTGAACCCAGCCAGAACCAGTTCTGCCCAGTCCTAGAGCAATTTGTTTACCAGGCTGCATCCTTCCTTTCAGAAAGAGGGGGTCTGTCATCAGACGCACCACAGGAGGTGGAGCCAGCATTGTGGAGGGAAGGCACAGCCCTATTCAGGTCCCAGGTGCAACTCCTCCCACCCATCTAGATGCAGATCTCTCTATTCACCACTGGGACACCTCACCCTGTCTCCTGGAATTCCCCAGCCCTGTCACTCCAAAACCAGACAGCCAATACACATAACAGCAGAGCACACTGGAAGGCTTAGGCAAGAAAATACCTACTTTCTAAAAGTGGTATTTTCAAACACAGAATATAAAAATAAACTTAACTAAAAGATGCATTTTAATATTCTGAGCTCAGGCATACTAAATTCGTTTTTCTACCATGTTCTTTGGGTCAGTTAGGACTATAGAATGTAATAGTCAAACCTCCCATTCTGGCCTATGGAGAACAGGTAGCCTTACAGTAGTGAAAAACGAAATTGGGTGTAATTCACTACCAGGACATGCTACACACACCAGGGCATGTACTACCTTACACATACAATGCACCCTACCATAGGGGTGGCTTACAGGATGTCAAGGGATGGTTCAGGGGCTGGGAAGTGGGTGCACTTCACAGCCAAGATGGCAGTTCTAGACTGCACACAGACACTGCAGTGGCAGGTCTGAGACTCACTTTACAAGCTGCTTCTGTGGGTGGCGCAAACCAGCGCTGCAGGCCCTCCAGCAGCATTTGGTTTACCAGCCCTGGGCTCACACAGGCCACGCTACTAGGACTAACAGGTAAACCAAATAAGACAACCATGGATATACCAATTCACATGTCATATTTACACAGGGAGAGCATATACACTTTAGCACTAATCAGCAGTGGTAAAATGCCCAGAGTCATAAAGCCAACGAAAACAGGTTAGGAAAAATCCAGGAGGAAGGCAAAAAGCTTAGGGATGACCCTGCAAAAAGGGCCATTTCCCACACGACCCCCTTCCAGCCAAAACGCAGGGGAGACCAATCACCAACTCGATTGGATTCCCTGCTTTGGGCGATAGAACACGGAACTGGCCCGCGACTGCAGGGGCATATTCCAGTTCTTCGCCAATCTGAACCCTGGTGGATCCCTCTGTCCACACTCTCAGGGCCCACTAGGACAACCAATGGGGATCTCTTCCCCTCACCTGTGGACACCACCTGTGCAGCACCTAATCCTAGCTTGGTCACAGGTGTGTCCCAACAGAGAGACAGCAAGCCATAGTTTCCACGGACAGTAGTCGGCGATGAGACCCAGGCCCTATACCTGGCAGGGCTCTCCAACCTCTGTGGCGTCAGAGAGTGGGGGGCAGTAGCCCCAGGTGCCCAGCACCTTTTGTCCACTCTCCCTTCTGTCAGGTCAGGCACGCCACCCTAACTCTGACCCGCCAGCCCTGGGCCTGTATCCGGCGGCTGGACCGGAGACTGGGGTGGGCTTTCCCACACCCGGTCTTCCTCCTCACCTGTGGACACCACCTGTGCAGCACCTAACCTTAACTGGCTCACAGGTGTGTCCCAACAGTCAGACAACAAGCCACAGTGGCCACTGACAGTAGTCAGTGATGAGACCCAGGCCTTATGCCTCTCAGGGTTCTCAAACCTCTGCGGCATCAGAGAGAGGGGGGCAGTAACCCCAGGTGCCTCGTACCCTTTGTCCACTCTCCCTCTCACCAGGTCAGGCAAGACACCCTGACACTGACCCACCAGCCCTGGGCCTGTACCCAGCGGCTGTGCGAGAGACTGGGGTGGGCTTTCCCACACCCGGTCCTCCTCCTTGGGGCTCGGTAGTCTCCCACCTGGAGCGGTACCCCCTTCCAGAATTGTCAGGGCACCTGCGGCAGGTGTCCTGCACGATTCGCCCACCAGTTTGTGGCAAAATCTAGAATGTCATGATGTAGGTATGATGTAAAAGAACTGCATCATGACTGGAGTTTTAAATGTAACCAGTATCAGTCTGTGTGCTGAAGGTTGTTGCAGCTATATTTTTAACTTCAATAAAGTTACTTCAAACTTAACTTGGACTCATATATCCTGACTACTACAAATTTTGGTGACGAGAAATTGCGCAGAGGGCAACTAACAAGCACAACCTTCACCTCTGGAATGCCGCTAAATTTAAGATTAGCGCTATTGAAGAAAAAGAAATTTCCTTTAATCTACTCAACTGTAAGTGTTTACTTTCTGCTATACAGAAAATAGCGATTTCATCCTTATTCTAACATATTATTTAAAATATATTTTAATCTGTACTCAACGAGTACCATTCGGAAGATTGGCTTCTTTTAAATCCACTCGCATTCAAAAACTGTTGAATTGCCTGAAATGAATTGTATTCAATGGCCTGAACAATGCGTGTGTGAAGATTTACGCAAGGAAAATCAACTGTTGCATAAATGAATATCGTTTCAAGTGTGAAAATTAACTCCAAAGCTTAAATAAACGAACTTTGTTTAACGCGTAAAGCACAAATCTAAGAAGAAATCCTGCTGTCTCAAGAGGAATATTCAATGCGTGTGCTCAAGCGTGAACGAGCATAATGTGTTAATGGGCACTTAAAGAAAAATTATCCTGCCAACCGAGTGAGCAAGATTTATGTGCAAGCATTATTTTGCTTTTCGAACGCGAAGTAAAAGTAAACAGGCACGTGTAATCATTGAAAGCTTGAGAAATACGATTTAAAAGTAAACATCATCTTAAAAGTAAACAGTGCGCGTGTAACCATTGAAAGCTTGAGAAATACGATGCACGTGTGAAAGCTTGCGCATTGGAATCCGGCGCGAGGGTTGCAGCTGCAGTGAACGAAAGCTTTCTCCTTAATTGAAAATAAACAATGTGCGCGTGAAGTCTAGCGCGAGGGGATTAATACAAGTATTACAGCTGCCTCACAATGGACACGTGAAGCTTTCTCCTTAACTGGAAATAAACAATGCATGCGTGAAGCCTAGCGCGAGGGGATTAACACGAGCACGGTCTTTAGCCCATTGAAGATAAATAAACCTCGGTAATCCGTTTTTAGTTTTCAACAAAGTACACCATATACGAGTGAAATAAAATATGAAAAGGCACCGAAGTTGAAAACATTTAAAAGCTTAAACACAGTCTGCAAGCATGAATTATTTATGTGGCCATAATTAAAGGAAGCACAAGAATTATTTACCGTTTTGTTAAGTTTTCTTGGAAGGCACTGACTGAATGAATTTTCAATCCAACTGAAGGCAAGAAATTGAGGAAGGACTATTAATGCATCCTGAAGCTTCTTAGGAAAAAGAGAAGAAGGACAATTAAAACATCTCCTAGCCTATTTTTGGAAACAAAAAACAGACTATTGGAAGAAATTTGTAAAGAAACTGAATTTAATTTTTTTAATTAATTGTTTTAGTCTATTATATTGGTTAATTATTTTAAATCTTTATTTTAGTTTCTTGTTTGGATCTTAATTGCAGGTATGTCTGATGAATCTATGTCTGCACCTCCCAAATTTCTACCTATCCCAGGGGAACCTTTGATTCCGTGGAAACGTTGGAATAATATATTGTTTACATATTTACTGGCAATTGGGGGAGACAAGTATGGTCCAGTAAGGAGACAAGCCATACTTTTGCATCATTTGGGAGTGGAAGGAAGGAGGATATATGATGACTTGCCTGAAATATCCCTGGGAATGGGAGATGGTCAACCGGTGAATATATACGAGATGTCTTTACAAATGTTAGAGAGACATTTTACTCCAAAAGTGAATATTGTTTTTGAAAGGCATACATTTTTTTGCAGAGCACAGAAAAATGATGAAAATATTATGTCATATGTAGCATCCTTACGTGGTTTAGCTGTCACTTGTGAATTTCAGGGGTTGTGTGATTCTCTAATAAGAGATCAAATTGTAAGGTGCACGAATAACAAAAGAGTTAGGGAAAAACTGTTGTCTAAAGATCCAACATTAGAGCAGGCCATTCAAATTGCCAGAAGTGTGGAAAACACTGATCATTGGATCAAAGAGATTGATAAAGGGAAAAGTACAACTGACAACCCAATGGTGGTTAATGGGAAGGAAATTCCTACAGAAGTAAAAGAGGTTAAGAGGGAAATATTCAAGAAAGCGACAAACAAAAGTTATGGGAATGCAGCCATTAAGTTTGGAGAAAAAAGACCCATTATTTGTTATAGGTGTGGTTGTCCTGGCCATGTAAGTTCAAGTTTTGCTTGTGGCGCGAGGAATGCTACGTGCAGAGCTTGTGGGAAGAAAGGTCATTTGGCAAAAGCATGTAGATCAAAAGGTACAAGTCAAATGACTAGCGTCAAGGAAGTAGAGAATAAAGACGAAGAGAGTGATGAATTGTTTTTAACCATAGATGGAGTGGGATTGAATATGTCTCAAGGAAAAGAAGTTTCAAACAAATTTGATTCAGATTTTGTGGGGAATGTGGATAGTAATTGTATAAATCTAAAAAGAGAGAGTACAGAAAAATCGAAGAAACCTCATTGCGAGATAAGGTTGGGAAAGAGATCTGTAAGATTGTTGGCTGATTCTGGGAGCCTGTTTACCCTTGTTTCAAAAGAAACTTTTCAAGATAAAATGGAGGGAAAAATGAAGGAACTACTGCAAGCTGATGTAAGAGCGGTTGGGTATGGTGGATCTAAAATTAATATTTTAGGAATGCAATGGGTAAATATTATTTTAAAAAATAATGGAGTTTACGGAAGAGTATATATAACACAAGAGGGATCAGATTTATTAGGGTGGCGACACCAGAAAGATCTGAATATTATACTCAATCCTAATGCTGTAGAACCAGTTATGGCTGTTGAACCAAATGTAGAAAATGTATCTGAAAATGTTGAACATGACAAAGGATGGGGGAAGACACTAATGGAGAAGTATTGTCGTGTTTTTTCTGATGATTTAGGAATGTTGAAGGGGTTTGCTCATCGCATTATTCTAAAGAAAAATGCAAAAGCTATAATACACAAGGTCAGAGCAATACCGCATATGATGAAAGAACCACTTCGAAAGGAATTGGAGAAACTGCTGGAAGCAAAGGTCATAGAGCCGATAGAATCATCGGAGTGGAATCATCGGAGTGGTTATCTCCGGTGGTCGTTGCTCCAAAGGATGATAATAAAATCCGTCTATGCATTGACTTAAGAGATCTGAATAGAAACATTTGGGTGGATAGACAACCCTTAACAAACATCGGAGAGATGTTGAGCATGATGGGTGGGGGATGTGTCTTTAGTGTATTAGACATGTCCTCAGCTTACCATCAGATAGACCTACATCCGGAATCACGGCCTTTGACTTCGTTTGTGACTCCACTAGGTGCATTTAGGTATCGTAGGATGCCTTTTGGATTAGCATCGGCTTCTGCTGTATTTCAGCGAGTCATGCAGGATATATTTAAAGGAATGGATAGAGTGTTATGTTTTCAAGATGATATAATGATTGTAGGAAGATCTTTTGAGGAACATGACAAACTTATATAAGAAGTTTTAAAAAGGATTTGTAATTGTGGGCTGACTATAAAAAAAGAAAAGTGTCAATTATGGTTGAGTGAAGTTAATTATTTGGGTCATCGAGTATCAGCAAAAGGAATTAAACCAAAAGGTAGTATTGAGAGAACTGTGAAGGATGCACCTTGTCCAACTAATAAGGAGCAATTGAAGTCTTTTTTAGGTCTAGCAGAGTACTGTTCTAAATTTGTTCCTAAATTTGCAGATTTAGTAGAACCAATGAGACTTTTGTTAAAAAAAGGGGCTGTATTTGAATGGAATTCTGAATGTGACGATGCGTTTAATAAGGTAAAAATGTGTCTTTCTAGTGTCCCGTCATTAGGTCATTTTGACAGCAAAAAGAAGTCCATATTGGTCACGGATGCTAGCAATGTTGGATTAGGAGGAGTTTTACTGCAAGTCTCTGAAGGAGAAGAAACGATAATTGGTTTTGCCTCGCGCAGATTACAAGGGGCTGAGAAGACATATTCTACAATAGAGAAAGAAGCCCTGGCATGTTGTTGGGGAATAGCACATTTTAGGTACTATTTATGGGGGATACCTTTTGTGGTCAAAACTGATCATAAACCCTTGGTCCATATCTTTAAAGGTGGACGTGGACTAGATGGGAGTGTGACTCCTCACATCTCAAGGTGGTTACTGTCTGTGTTGGATTATAACTTTGTAGTTGAGTATGTGCGTGGAAAGAGGAAAGAGGAATGTCGTTGCGGATTGTCTTTCCAGGATGCCAATTGAGGATAACTCTTGTGTGGAGATTTTAGAGGATTTAGTTGTAAATATTGATAATGAATTTGCTATTACTCAGGAGGAATGGATGGAAGCTCTAAGAACAGATGAGGAATATAAGAAACTGAAGGAACTCATTATGAATTGCTGGGCTAGTTCTAGTGAAGTGGAATCACGTAAGAATCACGTAAGAATTATTTATCAGTAAAAGATGAGCTCAGTATACAAGGTGATAAGGTGTTGAGAAGGAACAGGATAATTCCTCCTGTGCAGTTGAGGGGAAAGTTGTTAAGGATCGTACATGAAGGACATTTAGGTGGGAGTTTGACGAAGAGGAGATTGACAGAGTCTTTCTGGTGGCCTGAAATGGATAGGAATGTTGAGGATTTGGTGAAGGATTGTTATGCATGTAGCAATAGTGAGAAGGTGAAAGTTACGAGAGAACCACCTTTGAAATGTGTAGAATTACCAATGAGACCATGGGAGAAATTGGCACTAGATGTATTAGGTCCAATTGAAAAATTAGGTTCGAGTAATCGATTTTTAGTGGTATTAGTGGACTATCATAGCAAATGGTTTACATGTAAGTCTATGGATCAGGTCACAACTGCTAATGTGATAACATTTCTTAAAGAGGTCTTTGTAGAAGAAGGTGTACCGAAAGTACTAGTGACGGACAATGGAGTTCAATTAATTTCTTCTGAAATGAGTAGTTTTCTGGACAGTTTTAAAATTTCTCATGACAGAGTTGCTTTATTCCGTCCACAAGCAAATGGTCTTGTGGAGAGGGTAAATCGTATTGTCATGGAGTGCATTCAACTTTCATTATCCAATGGTTTATCATGGAAAGATGAGCTATGGAGGATGATGTGGGCACACAGAATTACACCACATTCAGTGACTTGTATTTCTCCTTTTGTTGCTTTAAAGGGAAGAGAACCAGGCACCAAGGAATCTCCTATGTGGTTAAAAGAAAAGAACCAGGTTTGGGTGGACAGAGATAATATGAGGTCCCGGGCTGCTGAGTGTCAAAGACGCAATAAGACTGCCTTTGACATTAGGAAAGGTGTTAAAAAATTAGTATTTATGGAAGGTGATTGGGTTGTGGTAAAGAAATTTGGATTTGTGAAGAAGGGTGAGAGTAAGTTTTCTCAGCCTCGTAAAGTAATATCTGTCAAGGGTTCGGTGGCTAAGTTGGATGATGGAAGGAACTGGAGTTTTGGGAACTTATGTAAGGTTTCCCATCTATGAATATTTGAGACATATGTATAATTTGTACCATTATAGAAATCTTTAATGATTGTGTTATACACAACTGTTAATAGATTTATTAGCAATGTTTAAAGTTCACGGTTTATATCTATATAATTTGTTCCTTTATTTTATTCTTTATATTCTATAAGGGGGAGATATGTGGCAATATCTAGAATGTCATGATGTAGGTATGATGTAAAAGAACTGCATCATGACTGGAGTTCTAAATGTAACCAGTATCAGTCTGTGTGCTAGAGGTTGTTGCAGCTATATTTGTAACTTCAATAAAGTTACTTCAAACTTAACTTGGACTCATATATCCTGATTACTACAAAGTTCAGTGGTTCTATCCTGCAACTGGCATCCCAGCCTAGGGTCTGTACCCTTAGGCTGGGCGGAGGTCAGGGGTGAGGCTGCCCTCTCCCTGCCCCCCTTGCTGGGGCCCTGCACCCTCCCACCTGGAGAGGTGCCCCCATAACACAAACCGGTAGGGGCACTGTTAGCAGTGGCCCCTTCCACCTGGTCAGTGGGGACACCCTGTACCTGGCCCTCCAACCCAGGGTCTGTACCCTTAGGCTGGGCGGAGGTCAGGGGTGAGGCTGCCCTCTCCCCGCCCCCCTTGCTGGGGCCCTGCACCCTCCCACCTGGAGAGGTGCCCCATAACACAAACCGGTAGGGGCACTGTTAGCAGTGGCCCCTTCCTCCAGGTCAGGGGGAACACCCTGAACCTGGTCCTCCAACCCAGGGTCTGTACCTTTAGGCTGGGCGGAGGTCAGGGGTGAGGCTGCCCTCTCCCCGCCCCCCTTGCTGGGGCCCTGCACCCTCCCACCTGGAGAGGTGCCCCCATAACACAAACCGGTAGGGGCTTTGTCAGCAGTGGCCCCTTCCTCCAGGTCAGGGGGGACACCCTGAACCTGGTCCTCCAACCCAGGGTCTGTACCCTTAGGCTGGACCTGTGCCTGGCAACCCAGGACTTCTGGGGGAGTACACCAATTCCCCCCAAGGAAAACACACTCCTCTAGAGTTGTGCAACAGTCTGCCTAGCACATCAGGACTTCCTGGGGAGCACACAGGCCCCCCTCGAGGGAAACATACCCCTCCACCAGTTCAGGGCCTTGACCCTGCAACCGATCTACCAACCTGAAAATCCCCTCAGGTGGCGCCGGGGTCAGAGGCGAGGACTCCCTCCCTCTGCACCCCCTTCCAGCATACTGCACCCTCCAACCTGGAGTGGTGCTCTTAGAAAAAAAAATGGCCGGGACACTGCTTACAGTTGTCCCCCCTCCAGGTCAGACAACACCTGGACCTGACTTCCCAACTCAGGGACCAACCCCTGCAGCTGAACAACTGCCTGGCGAACCAGGACCTCCTGGGGAGTACAAACACCCTCCCCGAGGGTAACACAGAACTCCTGTGTTGCGTGACAGTTTGCCTGGCGCAGATCTCCCGGTCCCTGTCCACCTGACAGGGCGCGAAGATCTCCCAGGACAGAAGTGGTGTCACCATGGTCATTCCTCTGGGGCTCAGCCCTCCTGACTGGCCCCTGACCCCCTGGTTCTCCCACTGGGGGCTCCTTCCCCCTCTCACCCCTCAAGCTGGACTTCTGCACCCTCCCCCTAGGAGTGGCACTGCCAGACACAAGAACTGATAGAGGCCTGACTACGGGCACTCCCAGCTCACCTAACACGGGGAAACTCCCCACAACTGACGGTCCATCCGGACAGACTAGATTCCCTACCTGGTGTTCCCTCATGGAACCATCCAGTACTGGTGACTGAGGTGGGGGCACTTCGGGACCTATCCCAGTCTCACTCCTGCTCCCACGAGACAGGATGTGAGGCCCTACAATCTCCTCACAACAAGGGGACCTAGCTGCATCACTCCGGACCTCTCCCACCACTCTGGGTTGGAAGACTTCTGAACCACTCCTATTAGGGTCATTCCCTAATGCCTCTACAGAGCCTCTGGTACTCACCCAGAGGTCTTCCTCCTGTGCAAGCTCCCTATGATCAGAGAACTCGCGCTCTAACAGGTTTTGGTTTAGCTCTGGAAAACAGGAACTCACAATATGCTCTCCCACAATTGGATTACACAGTTCCACGCAGGTGCTAACCTTCACCTCACAATCCAGTGCCTCACATACGCACCCCACACCACTCTCCTGAAATGGGTGAGACATTACATGACTGTCTCTATCACTCAACCCACACTCTTCTGGGTGGTTCTCACACTCATACACCAGGACTTCAACCACGGGGGAACCCCTCTCCCTGCACCTCACATCTAGAGTCAGTAGGGTGTCCTTCCCCTCACTAGGACTATGGGCCCCTGCGCTAGTTCCCAAATCCACCTCAGGGACAATGCACACCAATGGAGCTACCTCATATCCTGAATCCCCTGGTGTAGATCAACCCCCTCCTTCAAGTCAGGTGCCACATCCCTGGGTGGGTGTACTACACAGTCATCACTACATAACTCAACTTTGCTGCCACCACTGGACCCCACCCTCACTGGTGAATCCAGACAATTAACACTGTGCTCAGGGGATAACCTACCCTCCAGAGCTAACTTTTCCTTTACTGCTAGCTGCGCTAGGTGTGCCTCCAGCTTTGCAATCTCCATTTGGAGCCTCTCTAATTCCAGCTGGTTCTTCCTCTCCCTCTGTCTGTCCAACTCCTCTGGGGACCATGAAGGGGATTGGGCACTACTCTGGGCACTAGATCCCGCAAGGGACTCCCTACCTATGGGACACTCCCACCTGTCCACCAACTCCTCTGGGGACCATGACAGGAATCGGTTACTACCATAGGCACTAGACTCAGCAAGGGACTCCCTACCTATGAGATATTCCATAACACTTTCTCCATTCTCTTCAAATTCTCCAGAGCCACCCTCAGACCAACTACCCTCTTGATAGGTGTACTGGGACTCCAAGAATCTCCATCTGTCTTGTTGCCAAAGCCTCAGGGATGTCTGCAAGGATAGCTGAGTCTCCTTCCTACTCACTGCTAAACCTCTCTCCTCACAGAACCCCCTTAGCTCCTCTAGACTGTAGGTCAACAGGTCATCTATGTAGAAGGTAGGTCTCATTTCAGCAAGACCCATTGTAGCAATAACTGGCAATATCAATCAAAAATAGAATCAAAACCTCAAATGCGTATGTGGTTATGTTATGGTCTGCACTCATTAATAGTGTACACTATAATTGCTGTATGCGATAATAAATGCAAGTCTAGATCCTCACCGCTGACCACCAATGTTAGAAATGGGGGTCTCTAGTTGGCAATGGCTGGCCACTGTCCAAGTAGGGACCCTTCTTCCTGAGTCAGAGTAAGCAGACTACACCCTTTGATAACCCCTGCTCAACCCTGTGGTAACGTAGCACGAGCAGCTAGGCTTATCTCAGAGGCAGCGTGTGAAGCATTTATGACCATACACAGTAACACAGTGAAGAATACTACAAAGGGACGCCACACAAGTAGTTATAATAAATAAGTATCTTTATATATAGACTTAACACAAGACCAATAACAGTAAAAATCCACAATACTAGAAAATAGGGTTACTCTTGAAATGCTGCAAAAATAGTTCAAAGTGTGCAAAGAGGAGTTCAGTTCAAGGCAGTTGTCTCTGCGACCCTTTTACTCACAAGATACCTGGATTCTGTAGCAAAGCAACAAAAATGTCGCTATGGAGTTGTAGCGATGATTTTCCTTACGCTAACCAGCGATGCGTTGAATCCTTGCCGCAAGGGAGGATGATGCGATGGATTGTGGGCAGGACAAAGCGACAAACTTCTGCACGCTAAGCCGGTGATGCGATAAAATCCTTGCCGCGAAGAGAGGATGATGCGCCGAGCCTGTTGCGTGTGCGATCTTGTTGCGATGAAAGAAAATGGCGCTCTGCGAGGGAGCGACAATCCGGATGCGATGCGATGAAAATGGTGAACGGTCGGCGTCCGCTCTGCGATGTCGTGAAGCGATGAACTCGATGCGATGATCTTTGGTTAGCACGCGCTTTCAGGCCCGCAAACATGCAATGCGATATCTTCGGGTTAGCAAGCATTTGGCAGCCCGCAGACAGGTGATGCGATGATCTCCGGTAGCGAGCACTCGGCGGCAGCAGAGCGACGATTTTCCTTACGCTCTTCAGCTGCAGCGGGACGATTTTCAGCGCTCACTTCTCCACAGTAGAACTAGAGGCCCTGAAACTCACAGGAGCCTCACCTGCAGATAGAAATCCTCGCTGGGAGGAAACAGGAGGCTGTTGGTGGAGTCTGATGTGCCTGAGACTCCTGCAGGAGGCTAGCTCTCTTCTAGCCCTTGGGTGATTGCTGTAGCAAAAATAAAAGTTCCTTCAAATTCCTTTTCCTCTTCTTCCAAGTCCAGTAGTAACCACTGCAGGCCAGTCCAAGAAACAGCACACAAGCACAAGGACAGTCCTTCTCCTGCAGATTCCTTCAGTTACACGGACAGAGGTTCTTCTTTTTGTCCAGGAGCAATACAAATTGTAGGGGTTTCAGCACAGATATTTATACCCCAAAAATCTTTGTTCTCAGAAGCTACAAGTCACTGAACCCAGCCAGAACCAGTTCTGCCCAGTCCTGGAGCACTTTGTTTACCAGGCTGCATCCTTCCTTTCAGAAAGAGGGGGTCTGCCATCAGACGCACCACAGGAAGTGGAGCCAGAATTGTGGAGGGAAGGCACAGCCCTATTCAGGTCCCAGGTGCAACTCCTCCCACCCATCTAGATGCAGATCTCTCTATTCACCACTGGGACAGCTCACCCTGTCTCCTGGAATTCCCCTGCCCTGTCACTCCAAAACCAGACAGCCAATACACATAACAACAGAGCACACTGGAAGGCTTAGGCAAGAAAATACCTACTTTCTAAAAGTGGTATTTTCAAACACAGAATATAAAAATAAACTTCACTAAAATATGTATTTTAATATTCTGAGCTCAGGCATACGAAATTCGTTTTTCTACCATGTTCTTTGGGTCAGTTAGGACTATAGAATGTAATAGTCAAACCTCCCATTCTGGCCTATGGAGAACAGGTAGCCTTACAGTAGTGAAAAACGAAATTGGGTGTAATTCACTACCAGGACATGCTACACACACCAGGGCATGTCCTACCTTACACATACAATGCACCCTACCATAGGGGTGGCTTACAGGATGTCAAGGGAAGGTTCAGGGGCTGGGAAGTGGGTGCACTTCACAGCCAAGATGGCAGTTCTGGACTGGACACAGACACAGCAGTGGCAGGTCTGAGACACACTTTACAAGCTGCTTCTGTGGGTGGCTCAAACCAGCGCTGCAGGCCCACCAGCAGCATTTGGTTTACCAGCCCTGGGCACACACAGGCCACGCTACTGGGGACTAACAGGTAAACCAAATAAGCCAATCATGGATATACCAATTCACATGTCATGTTAGGAAAAATCCAGGAGGAAGGCAAAAAGCTTAGGGATGACCCTGCAAAAAGGGCTATTTCCAACACACACTATAAATGATGCAAACCGTGGGGAGAGAAAACACGACTTTACTACTGTGAAAGAGTCATAGGGGAATATTATCAAGAATGGCGTTAAAATTATCGCTGCTTTAGCGGCAGGATACTGCCGCTAAAGCGGCGATAATGGGCTTGATACTATGCCCTTCAGAATTCCAATAGAAGCCCATGTTCTGGTGTGAACATGGGCTTCTATTGTAATTCTCCAGGGCATATTATCAAGCCCATTATCGCCGCTTTAGCAGCAGATTTGTGCCGCTAAAGAGGCGATAATTTTAACGCAGTTTCTCGATAATATGCACCCAGATTTGGCACGAGCACAAGCCGGGAGGACAGGAGACCCGCAAGTTAGACGTGGAACTCTTCTTGCTGCTACCGGGATCAATGAGGGGGTAAGGGGCCTGCTCACATGCTACCAGGACTGCTGCCAGTGGCTGCTGAGGAAAGGGCGTGTTGGGGACCTCATTAAGGTGAAGAAAGCAAGCACAGATTGACATAGGAAGGGAGGTGATCGCCAGGCATAATCACCGCTCGACTCCTCTGCACATGCTGATTGATCTTGGACAGCCCGACACTTGTCGAGGGTGAGGACTACAGAGGAGTTTCTTGGCACTTGTGCACATATCTGCACTCTTTTGGTTTGCTCAGCACCTCAACACTGACAAAGTCTTGGGCAGCAGTGCGTAAGGCTTAATCCAAATTTAGAGTCAATGGGCAGCATTCTGCACTGTGTTTAAGAACCATTGCATCTAGGTGCAGCTGCCTGAGTGCCCCTGCGATAATTAAGTACTGCTGATATGATGTGTATGCTTATCAGGGCATGCCTGTCATGACTTTCTCTGTTTGAAGGAAAATCAATTAAAAAAAATTAAAAAGCATTTTCAATGCAATAGTTCTTGCATTAGTGAAACTTTGAGCTATTGGCGTTGCAAATGATGCTTCATTGTTTTATTTAAAAAAATCCCAGCAGTAGCATAAGTAATAAATAAAAAATTCAACTATGCAAGGAAAGGGTGCTGTACCACAGGCTGTTACTAGGTGTTCCTGTGGAGTTGTAAAGGGACTTGTATTAGCCTGATAAGATACTGCCCCCTTAATGCAATTATAAATAGCCAAATTTCAGCTGAGCATACATTTCCATTTGTTAGGTCTCGCCTGAGCCAGCGCATGCGCTGGTCTGGCGAGACTTATTGAGAGGGCTCCAAAAAGTGCTACCAGGCCAGCCTAGCGATACAGTGCATGTGCGCGGGCACGCGCACCGCGCTTGACGCGATTACTTTCACTTTTGCGGCCGCGTGTTTTAATTAGCGTCCCTGTCACTGTGTCCTGCACTCTCTCCTACCACTTTTCCTCATGCTTTTCACTCCCCATGGCTGTTACTCTGCTTTGTTGTTGCATATTTATATAGCGCGAACTCGACCCGAAGGTATTGGAGCGCATTACATAGCACCGTATTTACATTACACATTCAGGCATATGCTTTTCACTCCCCATGGCTGTTACTCTGCTTTGTTGTTGCATATTTATATAGCACGAACTCGACCCGAAGGTATTGGAGCGCTTTACATAGCACCGTACGCACGGCCGCGTTGTTCAATTAGCGTGCCTGTCACTGTGTCCTGCACTCTCTCCCACCACTTTTCCTCATGCTTTTCACTCCCCATGGCTGTTACTCTGCTTTGTTGTTGCATATTTATATAGCGCGAACTCGACCCAAAGGTATTGGAGCGCTTTACATAGCACCGTACGCACGGCCACGTTGTTCAATTAGCGTCCCTGTCACTGTGTCCTGCACTCTCTCCTACCACTTTTCCTCATGCTTTTCACTCCCCATGGCTGTTACTCTGCCTTGTTGTTGCATATTTATACAGCGCGAACTCGACCCGAAGGTATTGGAGCGCTATACATAGCACCGTATTTACATTACACATTCAGGCATATGCTTTTCACTCCCCATGGCTGTTACTCTGCTTTGTTGTTGCATATTTATATAGCGCTAACTCGAACCAAATGTATTGGAGCGCTTTACATAGCACCGTATTTACATTACACATTCAGGCACGGGGAGATTAAGTGATTTGCCCAGAATCACAGGATGTGGACGCGACCTCGAGGCTCGAACCCTGGTTTCCTGCATCAGAGGCGGCAGCTCACAGTTACACTTATTTTCTACACTCACTATGCTTGTCCCTCTGCCTTGCACTCTGTCCTGCCACCTTCTTAAAGAGGCTGGAGACCTACAAAACGGCTCTGCGCATGCCGCACTTGTGCGCAACTTACAACGTGAAATCCTACTCAGCCTTAGGCCTCACGCTTAGGGGGAGCACTGGGATGCTAACACTTCATGAGCTCACTTAAAACATTACCAAGATAGCTCCCGCAAAGGCGCCCTTTATGTAAATTTTATGTATCGCAAAAACAACAATGGGTGTAATGGTGGCCTTCAGTCCTTTCCTTCAATGTCTACAACGCGACTGAAGAGAGAGGGTTAATAAAGTGCTCTTGAGTAACTAAAGATGTAAACAGGACGCATCGCAAAAACAACTCGCCTATAAATATAATCTAGGGTTGCTACCTTGTTTGCACCTTACTCTATGCTGTTAGGACATCATGGGGCAGATTTATGTTTCCTGGCGCATCCCTGTAAATCAGCAGGGATGCGCCAGGAAAGATGCGTCACGCAAGTTTACCCTTGCGCCACCACAGATGCGCCGCATTTGCAATGCAGCGCATCGTGGCGCAAGGATAAACAAATGTGTGACGCATCTGATGGCGTAAGGGCGGTGCATTGCATGAGTCGCGTCGCAAGCACGACACAACTCCAGCAATGTTTAGGGGCTGCCCATACCCAACATGCTGCGTCATGCCTTACGCCTGCTTCAAGCAGGTGCAAGGTTTTGACGCAGAAGCGTCGGAAAAGTGCCTGAGTGAAATCTTGTAGATTTCACTGCGTCACTTTTCCGAGGCTTTTTCCGATGGAACGCCCACCCTGCATACATTAAACCTGACGCAGGTTTAATGTAGCGCAGGGCTTTACAACGTGACGCATCTCCCTAGATGCGTCACGTTGTAAATAAGGCGCAACATGGCGCATGGTTTACGCCGCCGCTGCGTCACAAAAGTGACGCAACGGCGGCGTAAAAGTGGCGCAAGTCTAACATAAATCTGCCCCCATGTTTCTACTACGGGCTTGTTATCCGGTGTGTCTGTTCTATTACTTTATCTGACATGCTAGTCCAGCTGGTTCACTAGAAAAAAACATCACAAGTCCTCGCACTTTCTCCTGCTACCAAATACAGTTCGGCCATTGCTTCCATGCTCACTTCACCCTCTCTATGTATTTCACTCCCCGTGCCTGTCCCTCTGCCTTGCACTCTCTTTGCCACTTATCCTGATGTTATTCTCTTGTGCCCAGTCCCTCGGCTCCACACACTGCTTTGCCACTTACCCTTATGTTCTTTAATCATTGTACCTACTTGTCTATCCTGCACTCTGTCCTAACAGTTATCCTTATGTTTTTCACTTTTGCCTTTCACCTGCCCCGTACTCTGTCCTAACAGTTATTTTCATATAAGTGCTCGTGAGTAACTACAGTTGTAAACCGAATGCAGAGCAAGGACTACTCTCCTATAAAAATAAACTAGGGTTGCTACCTTGCTTGCGCATTACTCCATGTTGTTAGGACATCAGTTTTCTGGTACGGGACTTGTTATCCGGTATGTCAGTTCAATTACCATATCCGGCATGCTAGTCCAGCTGGTTCAATAGAAAGAAAACACAACTCCCAGAACGTATAACGTTGTCTCACAAATATTCAAAAAACTTTATACTTATCCCTCTGTCCCGCACTCTCTCCTCCCACTTAAACATATGCATACAGTCTACCTTTCCTTACACCTCGTTGCTTGCTCCCTTTTTTTGTCTTTATTAGGTCCCTCATGTTTTATTTTCTGCCACATAGTACTTACATTGCATTTTTTCGCTTTTGCTGCCTAAACACACACCAGTACAATATTCTCTCCCTTTTGCCCTACATTCTAACTTACCACTTATCCTCATATTCTTCAATCAACGTGTCTATCCCTTACTACACACTTTCTGCTGCCACCTCTCCTCATGTTTCTCCACTCCGATCTGTCTCTCTGCTTTGCACTCTGTACTGCCACCTATCCTTATATTGTACTACTGTGCTACTTACACATTTTATGTTTCTTTCATTAGGTCTCGCCTGAGACAGTGCATGCTGTCTCTTCGAGACATTTAGTAAGTGGCTTTTAAAAGTGCCACCAGAGGCTTTTGGTGGCCTAAAGCTTGAGTGCACGTGAGCATGCACGCCCACAGCCGCCATCTGCCTTTCTGTCATGGCTCATTAAGCCTCCTCCACCCCCTTGCTGTCTGCTCTCAATACCCCCCACCCTTCTCCCCCCACCCTTCTCCCCCCTCCCTCCTCGTTAGCTTGTTATCAGTTCTGTTTCGTCTTAGCTTGCTTCTTTGAAGTACTGGTTTTCCCTTTGACGTTGTTCTGTTGGGTCGTGCCCTTCCTCCGCTTTCATAAACAAGCATTGGCATAGCCAATGGGTCTCGCTTTTGGGACCTTATAAGTGTTTAGTCATGCAACAGTTGATGTTGTTGCATCAAGGATATTGTGCTGCATAACTAAATACTTATAAGGTCCCAAAAGCGAGACCTATTGGCTATGCCAATGCTTGTTTTTTATTGGAAGTGAGATTTTTGCTAACTTGCGTTTTAAAAAGGCACTATTTAAATAAACAGTGGTGCATTTTTGAAACTCAAGCTAACATAAATATCACTTCCATGCTGAGCTGCAACCTTTCTCTTTCTAATTGCATTAAGAGTGCAGTATCTTATGTGGCTCCCTATACAACTCCGAAGGGACACCTAGTAACAGCCTGTGGTACTGCATCTTTTCCTTGCTTCGTGGAATATCTTTTAGTACTTATGCTACTGTTGGGATATTTTTTAACCCATAAAAAAAATAACATTAGCATTTGCAACGCCAATAGCTTAAAGTTTATTAATGCGAGGCCTATTGCATTGCACATGCTTGTTTGAGCCTACCCGCTAACAGCAAAAAGCCTGGCACCTTCGGCTGTTTGAACGAGGCTCTTGGACAGTCCTTACCCAAAGCGGCTGTAACTAAGGGGCCTATTAGGATGAGCGGTGCTGGGACGGGCCGCCAGTGGTGCAGCGGTCCCGCACCGATAGCATCCTCTATTCCCAGCATTGTGGCGGGCGGTAGTGATCCGCCCGCCATTATAATAAACACCTTTGTGTGAAAAAGATCACGTGTATAAATCGTGTAATGAACGCAATTTTAAGACCAGATTATCACCTAGTCGTTATTGTTTTACGTAATTATATTTCATCTCATATATTGTATAATCGACGCCATTTTAACAACAGAGAAACACTATATCATTATTATTTAACTTTTATATGGATCTTTGCAGGATCCTCCAAAAATTGTTTTTTTTCCCAGTCGATTATCATCGCCACACAAAGTGCAGATGATCTACGACTCTGTTTATGATGATAGTACCTGAGAATATGCTTTACAGGTTCCTCGTATTATAATTTACATTAAAATAACGGCGACTAAAAAAATATATTGACATTATTGAATGTATTGCTATTTTACCACACCATGTACACACCTAGACATATTTCAGATTTTCAATGCTTAAAGAGGCTGGTGTTACTCATCGCAATGAAACGGAAGTGATTGTGGCTCTGCAATGGCTTCTGGGTATGCAAATTACCTACACAAAACAGCTGGTTGTTGTCAGGCCGTCTGCCCTCTAGTAACAGTAGATTGTACTGCGCCTGCTGATTGGTGGACGTGTTTAATCCCCCCCCCCCACGTATTCTTTCTCTCTCTCTCTCTCTCTCTCTCTCTCATACACACACACCTCCGTCCCACCCACCCCCCTACCTCCGCATTTGCAATGCGAACGGTCTCGCATTTGTTGGATCAATTGGTGTTGTAAATGACGTTATTTTCGAATGTCTATTTAAAATTCTATTTTCCATGTTAGGTAACAAAATAATATAATAGAAGTGCAAACATATAATGAGCTCATCATCTAAAGACTATTTTTTTTCCTTAGGTAATTTTTCATTGCAAAAAGTAAGTGAAGTAAAATGCTGCGTCTGGAATGATACAAAACACGAGAATAATATTTGAACTTGTAAAAAGGGATGAATAATAGAAAAGTGAGAAGGTTGCGGACTGAGGGAAACAAACTTCATAGCGGGTCAGCAGGTTTGGAATGTCACAATCGAGAGAGTGACGTACACACATAAATATACGTATAATAAAAAATATAAGTATACAACGTGGGCTGGTGATTCTCCTGGCCTTTGCTGCTACAGATGGTGAAACACATCTGTGAAGCTGTGCTCCACGGAGCTGTCATTTGTGTGCAGCCAAGGAGCAGAATTCACAGGGAGGTAAACAGAAAAACCCAATAATAATACCTACAGAGGCATCAGATTGGGAGGGGTAACGTTTGGCAGCCTACTGACAGCAGAACACAGCTGGCATCGTTTGCATATACATGCGCAATGCTGTGTTAGTGGTGAAATGCACACAACGCTTGTGAAATCTATTGTTTTTAATATAAATCTTAAAAGGGACTTTTATCCCGCCCCCTCGCTTTCCTGGCTTTTCCTTGGTTCCTGTCCTTGGCACTTAATTTTTCTCCATTTCTATTGGCTGTAGCATATTTTCCTGCATTTACCAATGCTTGTTCCTCGTTTGCTTCTCTTATCAGTTTCCTGTAGTCGAAACACTATTAACATCTGCTTTGGTGTAACTATTTTTTCATAAAGTTTTGCCTTTTTTTTGGCTTGCGTGATGCTTTAAATTAAATTAGTGGATTTATATAGCCCAATTTATCACTCAAAGGGGCATATCAGCAACACCCGTCGATAATTATCGCTCAGCGCTCTTAGCGTGAGGATAATTATCGCCGGCTAACGTGGATTTTTATCGCTAAAATAGCGTGCTATTAGCAACGCTTATCTCCTCAGCGATAAAAATCCTCACGCTAACTGTCTATCGTGAGATTATTGCTGGAAACCCAGCGATAATCTCACGTAGTGTGGCGTTAGCTTGATGATAGGGACTCACAAACTTAGCCATGATATCCACCCTCCATAGGATATCATGGCTAAGTCAGTCCTGAAGCAGGCGTAAGGAAAGTAGCGATAACAGGTGTTATCGCTACTTTTCTTGCCGCTATGCTTCATAGCGTGGGGCTTGATGATAGGAGAAATGTCGCTTAGCGACATTTCTCCTGTCATGTTAGGTCAGGAACGCCCACTTTGCATCTCATTAGAGATGCAAAGCTGGGCGTTAGACATCCCCACGCTAAAGCAAGGTTTCACGCGTTAGCGTGGCCTTGCTAATTAGGCAATAAAATTATCGCCGCTTTTCGGCCGAAAACGGCCGCAAAAGCGGTGATAATTTTTTATCGCCTGCTTGTAAATATGCCCCAAAGAGATTAAGGGCCTCATTTATAAAAAGTGACGCATCGCTGCATGAAAACAGCGATGCGTCACTTTTCATTGAGCCCTCATTTTTTTTTTTTTTTTTTTAAAAACCTTTATTATTCGCAGTTGCATCATCTTACAATGTACAGTCACCAGCCAAGGTGTCGAATCAGTGAGACAATAAGCACACGTTTCCAGATGGTAAGACACAGCCATTCAGCCGGCAGCCCGGAGGTCCGGCGGCGTTGTGCAGGTTGACATTTTTACAGGAATGAGGTGCGTACATTGTTAAAAGGTAGGCCTATGGTGCTTTTCTGTGTTTTGTTGTGGTGTTCCTTAAGCGCCTTGTCAGCTACAGAGGATGGCGCTGTGTTCCAGCCCACACCGCGGCTATTTCGGTTGCCACCCAGGCCCTGAGCTTGAGTCGTACAGGACACCGTGGTTACCCCCAAGTGTAAAGGCCTCCGGGCAGCTTAGCGCCAGCGTCGTGCTCATAGTGTAGGCTGGAGCGCAACAAGGAGGTTTCGGTATAGCTCACTGTGACATATATTGCAACACGTATATCCGGCGAGTCCAGTTTGCAGCTTCACAGTTCAAGTCTATGTGTGTGCTACGTGGTGCGCATCCGTCCCTCCAGCACTGCGCCCCTCAAGCCGCTAAGTGTCTGGGCACGCCTGGTATGCAACTCAGTGCGCTCTGGGTAAGATCGTTCTGCACTTTCCGGGCGTATCCGTCCCGTGCAGGGAGTGTGCGCCATCGCTGCCTCATCAGCAGCAAGCGGGGCACGCTAGGTAGGGTAGCGCTTCGGGGGCGCCGGACGACGCATCCATCGTCTGTTATCTGTGGTTAGGTAGGGATCCGGTCAGGGAACTTAACCAATAAACAAACTGTTCCCTGTGCATGTGCGGCGATAGGGGGAATCAAGGTTAGGGTCGTAAACTCAGGCGGGGTCGAGGGGAAGGGGGAGGAGGGAGGAGGGAGGAGGAGATCATTCTGCGTTGGAGCGGGAGGGGGCATCAACTGTCGAGTGGGGCACAGCGGGACCACGCGATATATGCGGGAAGTAGCAGGCCAGAGGGGGGGGGGAGAGAAGGGGGCTGTCAGGAAGGCTGGGAGCCCATAGCACCGGTGCCCGCACCCATTTTCTCTATGTATAGAGCGCTCCTCTGTGCCAGAGAGGGAGCGGCTGGGTAGGGTGGAGTGGTCATGCCTTCCTGTCCGGGCCCGCATCCGGGTATTGTGCGCGTTGCTTCAGACTGCGGCAGCAGCGATCACTGTGCGCGCGCTATAGTCGTACAGCGAGTGATTCCCGGTAGCAGTCGCATGTAGGGTGAAAGTAGGGGGCGCCAGGGGCAAGCAGAAGGGGGCGGGAGCTAACTCCGTTGCGGTCTTAGGGTTGTCGCTGCCCAACCAGCAAGGGAGCGGCACACTCCAGAGACTCAGGTTATCCCTCGGTCCTGGCAGGCCACCTGAAATGTTGTGAGGAGGTTATCCCAAAGCTGGGCGATGGGGAACTTCCGGAGCCCCGCAGTTTCCTCACGAAGAAGCACCGCACTCTCCGCCTGTGCCCAATTAACGAAGGAGGCTTTCCAATGTCTGATGTGTGGGGGGGCTGCTGCCTTCCAATGCTTAGTGAGCAAGCGTTTGGCCGTTATAAGACCCATGTCCCAAAAGCGTGCCTGCGCTTTGTTATCTTTTGTGCGCTTATACAACCCTAGTATGCATGCGTCCCATGTGTGCGGTAGTCGTCCGTCAGCACCGCGCGCGAGCAGTGTCAGTACGTTGTCCCAGTATGTCTGTATATCAGGGCAGTGCCATAGCATGTGTAAGAGGTCCGCTCCCGGTAGCGAGCACCGCTGGCAAGTTGCGTCTGTCCGCGAGAAGTATCTGTTAATCTTTTCGGGCGTGAGGTATGCGCGCTGCAGTATGTAGTATTGTATAATTTTAAAGCGGGGGTTGCGTGGGATGTTGGTCCGGCTGGCCAGTATCAGCGCCCATTCTTTGTCTGTCCAGTCTCTTCCCCTGTCTGTCGCTCAGCGCTCCCTCAGTGTTAATGTGGATGGTTGCGAGTGCGCCTGCAGTGCCTGTGCTAGCCAGTGTATGATGTGCGCGCCATTACCCATAACGTGCAGGTATTGTATGAAGGTATGCGTCGGAGGTTCCACCGCCATGTCGCCCCAGGAAGTCGTGAGTGTGTGCAAGAGGGAGGCATGCAGAAGGAACTGTCCCGCCGGGAGAGCCGTGTCTTCAGCCAGGTTGACGAACGTGAGTAAGTTGCCATCTGCATACAGATCGCTCAGCGTGTCCACTCCCGCTTGTTCCCATCCAGCCAAGTGGACCTCCGTGAGCGGCCCCGTCAGGCCAGGCATGCCCAAGAGTGGCAAACTCGGGGCGTATGGCGTAGTCGCGCGCGTGAGATGGAGACACCGCTGGAAATATCTGCGCGCTACCGCCAGGTAGATCTGGGAGGGGCAGGGCGTGCGGGTTATCGGGTGGAACAGCGTATTTATTTGCGTTCATGTCCAGGCAGCCGCGTGCGAGGCAGTGTCCTCAAGCTGCTTGCCGCACAGCCATTCCGCCACCCATTGCATCTGTGCCGCGAGGTAGTACAGTTCCATGTTAGGAACTGCCAAGCCCCCCGAATCCGTGGGCATGTATAATTTAGCCAGCGCCACCCGCGGTCTCCCCTTGTTCCAGATGAGGCTACGCAGCAGCACCTCTAGTTCGTGGAACAGCTTGGTGGGAACATAAGAGGCATGTTCGCAAAATAATAGAGTAGGCGAGGCAGCACTATCATTTTGGTCAGTGCCACGCGACTAGGCACGTTAAGGGGTAAGGTGTTCCAGAAGCCAACTTGCGCTCGGACAGAAGCGATTGCTCGAAGGAGGTTCCCCTCCAGGACGTCTGCTGGGGTTCTGTAGATCCTTATCCCCAAGTAGCGGAAGGTGGTGGGATGCCACTGGAGCCTGTCCCCTCCCAGCCGGATGTCGCATTCAGGCGTTTCTGGGCTAAAGGGATAGGCCCCCGACTTGGCCCAATTGACTCTCAGGCCCGACACCTCCTCAAAGGTGCGGAAGATGTCAGTGAGGGAGGCAGGGATGGCAGTTATGTCCCTGACGTACAGCAGCAAGTCATCCGCATACAGTGACACCGCATGCAGACCGTCCGCCAATGGGATTCCCCATTCCAGCCTGTGCGTCCTGAGAGTCGTGGCCAGTGGTTCCATGGCCAGAGAAAACAGCAATGGCGACAGCGGGCAGCCCTGGCGAGTGCCTCTGCTGACCCGGATGGCAGCTGAGAGGAGGCGGCCCGTACGGACTCGGACTTTCGGTCTGCCATAAAGAAGGTCAATCATGGCACTGTATCCCCCCCCAGCTGATACTTCTCTGTGACCGCCCTCAGATACGGCCACTCGACTGAGTCGAAGGCCTTCTCCAGGTCCAGTATCAGGCATCCCGCTCTTGGCCACTGCTGCGTGGCGTATTCCTGTACCCGAAAGAGGCGGCGGATGTTGTAGGAAGTGTGGCGTGTGGGGACAAATCCATTTTGGTCTCGATGCACCAGAGCGGGTACATGAGGGGCCAGCCTCCTGGCTAATGCAGAAGCCAGGATTTTATAATCCGTGTTCAGCAGCGCCAGTGGGTGGTAAGAGCCCACCCGTGTGCTATCCTTGCCAGGTTTAAGAATAGAGACCAGCATGGCCTCATTTAACGTTGGGGGTAAAGCGGCATCTTCCGCTGCCGCTGTGTACATTCGCAGTAGTTCCGGAACGAGGATGTCCGAGCCAGCCTTGTAAGCTCAGCCGGCAGCCCGTCCGGGCCCGGGGTTTTGCCATTTGACAGGTTAAAGATGGCTTCTCGGAGCTCGTCTGACTCCAGCGGGGCTCCCAGCTCGTCCTGCTGCGCAATAGTCAGTTGCGGCATTTGCAGGGGGGAGAGATAGTCGGCTATATCAGGATGAGGGACTGATAAGCGGAAGCGATACAATGCGTCATAGTGGGCAGTAAAGGCGTCATGTATGCCAAGTTGCGTGTATGTTAGTTCCCCCCCCTCCGTCCGTATGGCCGCCACCGGGGTCGAGCGGGCTTCTTGAGAGATCAGCCACGCTAAAAGTTTGCCTGGTCTGTCGCCAAGGTGATGTGTTCTCGCCGAGTACGCGGCATAGTTGACATTTCGGAGTCGCTCCAAGAGGCACGCATGTTCCGTGTGGGCCTCGTGTAGCGGGTCCCCGTCTCCATCTATAGCCCCCTCCTCTTGTGCAAGTAAGTCCGACTCCAGCCTAGTTAAGTCCCTCTCCAGTTGGTGCCTCACGTGTTCCTGTGCATGCAGGCAGTGTCCTCGGAGCACTACCTTAAAGGCGTCCCATTCCACTTGTGGAGTGGATGCCGTACCGGCATTATCCTCAAAATATTGCGCGGCGCGCGCAAGCAAGGCATCACGGAAAGCCGCGTCCAGTAACAGCGCAGGTTGTAGGCGCCATGTGGGCACGGGAGGGTGCGGGCGGACCCAGGCCATGGACATGAAGTGTGGGTTGTGATCTGAGTGCGTGCGGCCCATGTATTGTGTATCTGTCACGTGGGGTAGGAGGTCAGTAGATGCCATGAACCGGTCCAGGCGGACATGCAAGTCGTGAGCGCCAGAGTAGTAGGAATATGTCCGCGTCCCCGGGTTGCGCAGCCGCCAAACATCATGTAGATCCCATTGTGCGGCCCATTCCAATAGTGGTTTCGTGGCTCCCCTTGTAGAGGCGTTAGTTGGGGGTGGGAAGGAGCGATCCAGTGTTATATCTAGAGTGCAGTTATAGTCGCCCCCTATTATCCACGAGGTTGCATGCCAAGGTGCCATGGTCGCCGAGAGCCGCGCCAGGAAGCCGCCCTGATCGACGTTGGGGGAATAGAGGGACACTAGTGTAATAAGCTGGCCATCTAGCCTGCCCTGCGCAGCTGTATACCTGCCCTCCCGATCCACTACAGTTTCTGTGGTTTCCCAAGGAGTCCCAGGGCGGACCCATATCAGTGTTCCGCGAGCGTATGAGGAATATTCCGTAGCATACAATTGCCCTCGCCATCTACGGTGCAGTGCCCGCACTTCAGCTCCGTTCAAATGGGTTTCTTGGAGCAGCGCTATGTTGATTTTATGTCGCTTTAGGTATGAGTATATATGATAACGTCTAGCCAGTGTGTGCATTCCCCTGACGTTCCAGGTGCATATTTGTACATTAGCCATAGCAGTCGCGTGTGTGCGCGCCTCCCTCACCCCCCCAAGGCGTGGCCCCCAGCCCAAGGGCCCCCCAGGTCCTGCAGTCCGCCCCCACTGTGCAGTTAGGTTGAGCGTCGTGTGCGCAGTGTCTTGATCTCCAGTAGGGTAGGGGGATAGGGAAGAAAGGGAATACATAAAGCTTTAACATGGCAACAAAGTCCAAAATACCAAAAGGTCGGCTGCACAACAGTTCGCCGTCCAAACACTCAAGTGAGCTCGTAAACTATACAGTCTTAGGGGGATCTTGTGGTTTATATCTTATCAGTAATCAAAACAGCGCAGTCCTGGAAGTGCCCTGCATCTCTCCCGGGTGAGGTGTGCAAGCCGCTGCTGACCAGCGGACGTCTAGTGTCTGTTGCTCAATGCCGTGGCAGCTGTACACCCAGTTACCAGTCAAGTGTGGGCAAGGGTGCCAGGGGGGGGGCATGCCCCTCTCCAAGTGGTTCTTGTGGCAGCGGGCCGGCGGTAGAGCACTGTGGGGCACATTTGCGTATCTGCGAAGTGGGTGAATGATTCACGTGTCTATGATTAGAAAATGTACTCACAGTGTCCAGCTCCGTGTGCGAGTCCCCCAGAGCAGCGACGGTGTGGGCGCAGGTAGGCCCGAGGCAGGTCTAGTGGTAGGCGGGGCAGCTAAGCAGGAACTCAGGTAGGCCCGTGTCACGCGGCAGATGGCAGTCCGCCACCGGGTCCCGTCAACCAAAGAGATCCACTGTTTGCGGCGTGACCTCCGGGGGTCCCCCAGAGCTCTGTGTATCCGGGATGCCATAGATCGCCTCATCGTCCGTTGAGGACACTGCCGGGCTAGCGCCCGGGCGGAGCGACGGCGCCGGGGAATTGCTGATTGCCGCCACCCTGCGCAGGGCATCTCGCTGTTCCTGTTGAACGAGGTCCACCGGTGGGGAGTGACTCATCGCTCCTCTGACCAGCGGCGGCGTGGGCGACCTGCGGCGGCGCCGCCGTCTTGATCCTCTGGCCCTCTCTGTTGTGGCAGTTCCCGGCGCCCTTCGCGGCGCGTCAGGCATTCCTCCATCCAGCCAGGCCTCCGCTTCCTCGGGGCTCGTGAAGAAATGTGTCTTGTCACGCGCCACCACTCTCAGTTTGGCAGGGAAAAGTAGCGAGTACTTGAGGTCCGCTTCGCGCAGTCTTCTTTTTACCGCCAGGAAGGAATGCCTCTGTCTCTGTACTCGCGCTGTGTAGTCCGGAAAGAACATCACCGCGGCGTTGTCTATGGTGACTTCCCCTAGGTTCCTGGCTTCGCGCAGTATGGCATCCCGATCTCTGTAGTTGAGAACCCGAAGGAGAAACGGTCTAGGGTTAGAGCCCGGGGGGAGCGGTCTCGTGGGCACACGGTGGGCTCTCTCCACCACAAAGTAGGGGGAAAGCGCGCTGTCCGGCAGCAGGTCTCGTAGCCAGTCCTCAACCCTGCGGGCGGGATCCGCTCCTTCCCATTTCTCCGGAATGCCCACTAGGCGGATGTTATTTCTTCGTGCCCGACCCTCCGCGTCTTCGGCTCGACCCTCCAAGAGTTCCACTCTGTTCAGGAGATCTTGTACCTTTGTGTCTGTCTGCATCGCCACTGGCTCGAGAACTGCCATTGTGTCTTCCAGCGTTTTTGTGCGAGCTTGCAGCTTTTTATGATCGGCGCGGAGGTGGGTTAAGTCTATTGCCACGCCATCGATTCTGGTCTCCAGGGAGGTGCGTGTCTGCTGCAGGGATTCTTCCATTCGTTCCATGGCTGCCAGGACGCTATCCAGCTTCGCCGCTACTTGCTCGGTATCCATCTTGGGCGCTGCGTTCACTTGCTTTCCCCTCGCCGTTGCAGTTCCCGGTCCGGTGCGCGTTCGCACCCCTCTAGGCATGGAGCTGGTGGCGCGTGCAAGGTATTCTCCCCTGCCGCAGAGGGGTGGAGGCCCGTCGCACGTGGCGAATCACCTCCGCGACGTCGAGGCCGTCGTTGCGGGCCTTATACCACCTCCAGGGAGAGGGGTGGTTCACACCTCCATTCCACCGCAGAGCCGGGTTCTGCTGCTCCAAGCCGCCGGGCCGCGTGCAATGCGTCGCGGTCGCCGCGGGCCCAGAGGTTCCGATCAGTGAAGGGTCCAATGGCAGTCAGACTGATGTCTGATGGCTCCCTTCAAAGGGTTGGGTCGCGCCTGCACCCCCTTTCCACTCCGCATTTGCGTTCTTCCCCCGCAGTGACCAGAGGCACAGGATTTGTGCTTCGCGGGTCTAAGGGGTCCAGCCAGGTACCCCGGCAGTGCCCTCAGTGCCCTCGGGCAGCGGCGATATGGGCTGCTGTGTTCTGCAGTGGTGCAACCCCTGTTCGGAGCGAGTCCGCCCCCAGCGTCCAAAGACCTGCAGGAAACTAGGAGGGGAAAAGGCTGTCCCAGTTCAGCAGTAGCCAGGCTAGAGCGGGGGGGGAAGGTGGAGCCTCTGTGTCCCTTCGTGGGCCTTGGGATCCCTGTTGCTGTTGCGGAATCCCGCTCTTCCCAAAGGTCATCTCAGCCCGGTGGTAGCTCGAGGGCATCCGCTTATATGCGGCAGTGGCTAGGCACCGTCTTCTCTCCGGCTCCACCCCGCCGCTCCCAGGGCCCCAGTCAAACAACTCACTCGTAGGCCAGGCGCCGCAGGCTGCGTCCACTTGTCCACTCTAGGTCGTCCCCAGCTCGCCACCGCCGTCAATTAGCTCTTCGTGGGGGAGGGGGGGGTCCCCAGGCGTCTCCAACCGCAGTGCCAGTCCCGCGGGGGCACCCCCGTAGCGGTCGTGGGCCTCCTCTCGATGCCGCGATAGCTCCCCCGCAGGCCGCAGCTCAAGGCCCAGGGAACCGTCTGAAGCCCGAGGGCTCACGTAGTCGTTGTCTCCAGGCGCGCGCCTATCAAGGCGGCCTCAGTCTCGTCGTCGGGGGTCGGTGCGGGGTCCCACCTCCGATGCGCCCCAAAGTCAGCCAGGGCAGGCAGTAGGTCCCGGAGCAGGTCCGCCGGCAGTATCGGGCCGTGTAGAGGAGTTTTTAGCGGAGAAACGACCCGGGGCAGGGAGGCTCAAGCGGGAGCTCTACCCGGGCATGTCTGCTCTCATCGCGTGCTAAGCCACGCCCGTCTTCATTGAGCCCTCATTGCGACATGCTGGTTGCGTCATATTTACAGTATGACGCATCATGTCGCAAGGAGTTACAGATACATCAGTATTTCTGACGTATCTGTAGGCGTAAAAATGACGCATTGCTGGAGTGTGTCACAAAAGTGACGCAACTCCAGCAATGGGTCATTACACATGGGCAAGTCCCATGTGAAATGTGCCTGCGTCAGTCTTACACCTGCCATGAGGCAGGCGTAAGATATTGACGCATTTTCATCCTAGAAGTGACGCAGTGAAATCTTATAGATTTCACTGCGTCACTTTTACGAGGCTTACTTGCGTCAGAACGCCCACCCTGCATACATTATACCTGGCGCAGATTGAGAGGGAGGGTGGCAAAGTCTAAGCGCAATCCAGTTTGGCTTCCTGTGGGTAATAGTGATATTGTGACTCAGTGGCGGCTGGTGCCATTTGAAAGCAGTGAGGCGTAAAAGTTTGGGATGAGTGACGTGTGGCGAGCGAGCCGACCGTCATAAGGGGTGTTGGGAGCAATTCTCCCCCTGAGAAAATTTTGAAAGAAGGGAGGGCAAATGGTGCATTTTCAAGCAACTCTGAGAAAGCTAAATATCAATAACAAATGTGAAAGTGTAGTAATAATGCGTTACTGTTACCCAGTGTAAGAGTCCTGCACTTGCTGACCGTGGAAGCATGGACGCCTAAGAGGGCACTACCTAAATGTATAATGCACAGCTTGTTTACTCCACATCAATAAACCTGTCCGTCTGCCGGATCAATGGGTTAACAACCAGTGGATATTTGTACCCCGGTTGATTCTGAAGTTACATGCCCAAGTCGAAGTCAGTAAAGAAACACGTTTAATATAGCCAAAGTGTCCAGGAAACTGGTACCCTGTGTCCCCCCCTCAACCAAAGATTTTACAGTCAAAGACTTATGGGCGGGGGGTGGAAATGGGGTCGTCAGGTGGGGTATGGGGGGAGGCGGGAGGGGTTTAATAACATCAAAATATTAAATAAAACTTACTGAGCTTCTGGATGGGTCCGACGACTTCCGACTCCCGCAGTCCGGTCCTGCGCCAATTCCTGCCAATGTTTAACCGGACGTAGTGCAGGTCAATATTTACTGACAGGAGTAAAGTGACTTCCCTCTCTCATCGCTCACCTGGACAGGGGGAGGTAGCCGTGCAGCGTCGTGCCCAGGGCCTGTCCTGTGCCTCTAAGTCCCTGTCTGCTGCCCGAGAAGGACACAATCCCTGCGACACAGGTGAGAGGCGCGCGGGGTCTTCTGAGGAAGTAAGAGCGGCTCTAGGGGGGGGCATACCTTGCTCTCTCTCTGAAGTGTAGACGGAAAGAAGGTGCCTCTCGGCGCCTCGCTTCGAGCACCTAGGCCTCGTACACAACGACCTCGGTGAAGGGAAGTGTGGCGTAGAGCTGCAAGCTCCCCATAGAGGTTTTGCCTGAAAGCAAGGACTAGCGCCTAGGGGTAGGTGTCCGCGCGGTGTCCTGTTTACGTGGCGAGATCTTGAAACTTTAAAAAAAAATCCCAACCAGTTCATATTCACACACAAAAGCAGCTCTCGCTCGAAGGAGACATTTCTGTTGCTCCAAAAGAAAGTTCAGAGTGCACTGCAGCTCCTCGTCAACTGGAAAGGCCGCCTCCCTCCACCAATCACAATGCTGGTGAGGCGCTGGGGAGATCGCCCCAGCCGCGCTATTTTCTCCCGCATAGAGAAAAAGGGAGAGTGGGCGGTGGTGCTCGACGGCAGGGGGGGAGTGGCTTACCCACTGTTGTGGGTACTGACTGTTTGGTCGGCGCCAGGGGCCATCCAAACAGTCAGTACCCACAACAGTGGGTAAGCAACTCCCCCCCTGCCCTCGAGCACGACCGCCCACGATCCCGACCCCAACCAGGTACTTCTGCTTTCTCGCAGTGCGAGAAGCAGAAACATAAAATGGTAGTTTTACCATTTTATGTTACTGCTTCTCGCACTGCGAGAAAGCAGTGGGGCAACGCCCCTATGGAGGAGCCGCCACTGTTGTGACTGATGAACTAAAAAGAAAAATGAAGCTTGCTGAATACCAGCAAAAGAATAAACAGCGGTATGATGTCAGGATGGCAGTCAGAGTGAGAAAGTGGAATTTGGGTGACCGTGTGTTGGTGAAGAGAGGTGGGCATGGTCACAAGGGTTCCTCTAATTTCTGTGGTCCTTTTATCATCACTGCAATTAAAAAGAATGTTGTGACTTTGGACAATGGTTCTACTTGGAATATGTCCAGGCTGGCGAAGTTCTCAGAGTCAAGTATCAACCCAGCTGTCACTCGGGACTCTGTTCTTGAGAGCAAGAACATAAGCACTGGACATTTGACCAGACATAAACATATGCCAGAAAAGTTCAAGGATTACATTTTGTATTGAAGAAACCTTTCTTTATTGTGTTTAATATGATTGACATCTTATATTTTAACTCTCTTATGTTCAAGGTTGTGTTAACAATTTATTGTTCTTTGTTTTGTTATTTCACTCTGTAAGGGGGATGTGTTATATTCAGCTTATGTGCTTATAGAATATGGAGTGCATGACATCATGGAGTGTTGTCATGCATTCCAGCTGAAGGAGAGCAGTTGGAGAGTTGGATCTGTTGGTGGTTGCATTGAAATAAACCTATGAATAAAGACCCTCAGGATTGAGTCTTTTTATCAATCGTCCCTGCCCCACGACTATCCTGAAACACCACCCGCTTCTCCAGATGACGGCTTAGGGGGTCGTAACAGTACCGGCTCCTAACCCGCCATTCCGGAATCACCGTGCAGGTTGGTGTGGGATGGTATCTGCCCCAGAACATTACGGCCTACAACAATCACGGAAGCCGGGGCCCACAGTGAATACGTCGCCGGAGGAGAGGTCCGACCGATCCAGCCCCTTTGTGTGGCGGCACCGCACTCTGGGGTGACCGCCGCAGCTCGGCGCCGGAGCTGTGAAGGAGCCTTTCCCACCCGTGGCAGCAGCGGTGATGCACATTTGACTGATGTGGCCTCCCCCTGCTTGCCCCATTGGAGCCGCTTCTGCCACGAACTCTGCCTCATTGGTGGCCCAGCGCAGTACCTACCTGTCTCTTGGGGAGCTGGAGAGACCCCTCCTGAGCATCTAGGGGGGCTTTGAGGGAACAGTGGCCTCCCTGTGTTTCCACTGAGATCCAGGCTGCTTCAGGCAGGAGGAGCTGTGGCGAGTGTCCCCTGGTCCAACATAAGACGACTGCTGGACAGGCCAACACAGGCGATCCCTGAAGCTTGTGACTCCCCTTGCGGCTTTGGCCCACCGTTCGATTGCGCCTACTGGAGACTGATTGTGGAAGGCCCTCCACCCCCCCGGGGGAGCGGACGGCATGAGAAGCTATCAGGGGCCTGCGCACTGCAACTGAGGTCCTGGCCGTGGATTCTAACACATAAGAACTGTAGGGGGTGGCGCTTCGGCCCATACTGAGTGCCCTAGTCTGGTTGGCGACACACCTTGGCCATTTCCATGGATCGCGTCAGGGGCACTGGCTCCCGTGGGTCGAAACAGGTCCAAGCAAACAAACTGGACCGCTACACAGTCTCCAAAGAGGCTCAGCAGGGCAGACTGTCTGTAGATGCCGTTAAGGGGAGCCCCGGGAAAGATGAACTGGAGCAGTCACTTAAGGATGTCATGGAGGCCATTACTGGAGTCAAAACCTCCCTGGATACTGTGGCAATTGATGTCAATCTTATTAGGGCCGACCTTGGAAAACTTAACGAGAAAGTCAGGCAGGTAGAGATCACAACCTCTAGCCTCGTCGGTGATGTCTCGCAGCTACAAAGAGAGGTCCGCGAACTCCAGTACTCACGCACCCTCACAGATCTCAAGTTGGATGATTATGAAGGTCGACTTAGGCGCAATAATCTTCACATTTTGGGAATTCCGGAGAAAGCTGAGGGGCAAGCACCAGACCTATTTATTGAGGACCTTATCCTTAATCACCTCCAACCAAAGGGCCTCAGTAAGTTCTTTGTTATTGAACGTGCTCACAGGTCCCAGGCGGCCGTCCCAAACCGGGCGCTCCTCCGCGGACCATGCTGGCTCGAGTCCTCAACTTTCGTGACAGAGATGTGATTCTCCAGTAATTCCAGAGCTGGGGCCCCCTTTCTCTACAAAAACACTGACATTTCTTTCTTTCCGGATTTCACACAGAGGGTACAGAAACAGCGGCGTTCATTCCTTGCTGTGAAGCGCGACTTGAAGGAAAGGCGCCTGAAGTACTCAATGCTTTTCCCAGCACACCTCCGGGTTGAGGTGGATGGGAGAGCGTGGTTCTTTGACCAACCGGAAGCAGTTGCGGAGTGGATTGAATATCAAGGTGCAAATGGTCCTGTACATCATGACACTGGGGAACATGCAGACTCTCATCCTTCTTGATATGCGGACACGGAGCATGGCAGCATGGCAGCATGTCACTGAGTAATTTGGGACATGGTGGAGGGATGGGCCAGGGAGGGTGGACACGAGTGTTTGCATGCTGGGGCGGAGGATTACGTATGGCCTTCAGCCGCCCGTCTACTGGGGGCAATATGAGTACCATGGTTAGGGGCAGGGACGCAGAGCTCACTATCTTATCCCTCTTTCTTTCTTCGAATTTTTCCCTGGGGCGACAGGCACTCTGCAAGTTTTTCATGGGTAGTTTTAAGCCCAGAGTGCAGGGCAGCGGGGTGGGGGGCTGTTGGGCTGGGGTGTATTGTTTGTTGATTTGGTGTTATTTTTGTTACATCGGCACGGCTTATGCTTATGTCTTTCGAAACTTAACAGGTGGGGTGCATGCGGAGGGTGGTTGGCTGTGTGCTGTGCAGGACAGACATAATGGGGGATAAAAACTTTAACATTTTGAGTTGGAATGTTAATGGGTTAGGGGACAAAATCAAAAGAAGTGTTGTTCTTCAGTACATTAAGAGGCAGGCTCCTGATGTAGTTCTGCTCCAAGAAATCACCTGGTCAGGAACCTATGTAAGGCAATGCATAGGGGGGGATATAAAATGGTCGCCTACTCTGGGTTCACCACAGGTTCCAGGGGGGTAGGTATCATGATAAGAAATGGGTTTCAACTAGCGGTGAATTCCACCTGGGCAGACGATCGAGGCAGGTACGTTGGTATCACCGGGACGTGGGAGGGCTGGGTTCTTACCCTCATGTCCATCTATGTCCCTACAGGCTTGCAGGGCAGAACGTTCGCTAACTTGGGTACGGTCCTGCTCACCATTCCAGAGGGTCTCTTAGTGATAGGGGGCAACTTCAATGCAGTGGTATCAGGTACATTGGATAGATATACCCCCCGGGAGGTGAGGCCTTTGGCTCGGTGGTTATCTGACTTTCTTGATGCAATGGGACTGGTTGATGAATGGAGACTATACCATCCAGACCAGATACAACACACCTTTCACTCTGGGGTGCACCACAGTCTTTCCCGTCTAGACTATTGTCTTGTCCCTGCCGCACAAGCCACTTACATAAACGAAATTAAACACTTAGCTCCGACCACTCGCACCTCTGGGTCCATCTGCTCATAAGCCCAGGCATGGTGGGGAGGTTAGCCCCCATTAACCCTTAGTACCTGCACGACTCTAAGATCTGCAAAGACCTTATTAAGACCATCGACAAATATTTCTCTGACAATATGGGATCTGTGTCCTTTTCCCAGACCTTATGGGAAGCATTTAAGACGGTGATCCGGGGACAGGCGCTGTCTCTGATATCTGGGTCCAAAAGAGACAGGCAGAAGGAAGTGCTCGACCTTGAGTCTGATATTTACATGTTAGAAAGCGGCCTGGACTCTGGGCTGACACCGGAGAAGCTCCATCTGCTGAACCTGAAGCAGCATGACTATAAATCTTTAGTTTCCGACAGGGCCAAGGCCCTCAGCAGTGAGCAGCAGGGCAGACTCTACGATCTTGGTGACAAGGCTGGAAAGCTCATAGCGTGGCTAGACAGAAAGAAATTGGCAAGCCGACTGGTCCCGGAGCTTATAATAGAGGGTGGCATCTCGATCATGGAGCCGCAGGAAATAGTGTATAGATCTGCTGGCCACTTTCAAAAGGTCTACACATCAATGAATTTCCACACAAAAATAGACTCTCAGGACTTATTACGGGATATTAAGCTCCCCTGTCTCTCTCTGGAAGATCGAGACTTTATGGATAGCCCTCTTACGACTGATGAGATTGCGCAGGCGATCCGCTCCTTAAACTCCGGGAAAGCTCTGGGCCCCAACTGACTCCCCATTGAACTCTACAAGCTCAAACCGGACAAACTTGCCCCACATTTGAAAGCCATGTTTGAAGAATCTAAGGAAGTGGGACTGCTCCCCCGGGAGCAGAGAATAGCTACCATTGTCACTATACATAAGGAAGGGAAGGCTAAAACAGACTGTGCCTCGTATAGGCTCATCTCTCTTTTAAATGCAGAACCTAAAATACTAGCCAAATTGTTAGCTAACCGACTGGTGAAACTGATTAGCGATCTAGTACATTCGGATCAATCCGGTTTTATGCCCCATAGAAACACAGCCCTTAACCTACATAGGGTTCACAGGGTTGTGGATCGGGCGCACACCCTTTGTGAACCAACTGTGATTGTATCACTAGACGCTACCATGGCCTTTGATACAATTGAGTGGCCCTACTTACGGGCAGTTTTAGCGAAGTTTGGATTCGGTCCGAAATATATCCACTGGGTGCGTCTTTTATATGCCGAACCTCTGGCTCAAATAGTGGTAAACAACAACGTTTCTGCCACTTTTCCACTTAATCAGGGAACTCGTCAGGGATGCCCACTGTCCCCCCTCCTTTTCTCCCTGGCCTTGGAACCCTTTGCTGTTCGGATCCGTTGAGATCCATTGATAAGAGGGCTGCGGTGGTCCCCGGATGGGAATACCGTATATATTTATACGCAGATGACATCCTACTCTATTTGGCTTCTCCCAGGAAATCTCTTACGGAAGTGCTTGATATCCTCTCTATTTTTGGCAGATTCTCTGGATTCTCCATCAACTGGGGAAAATCTTTATTATTTGTACCGAGCGGGGACTCCCCTGTTCCACCCGGGGTTGTCAATTACAAATCAACACGTCCGTATTTAAGTGTCTGGGAATTTTTATCTCGCTGGACCCTTCAGCCTGATATGCCCAAAATCTCCTTCCCCCTCTTTGAAGACTCAAAAGTGACATTGCTAATTGGCAGACACTCCCTATTTCCCTCCTGGGCAGGGCTGCCCTCTTCAAAATGATGGCCTTACCACGATTCCTCTATGCCTTACAAAACACTTTAGATCTAGTTCTGGCTCATTACTTTAGGGAAATCAAGGGTCTCCAGAGGAACCTATTATGGGATGGTAGACCCCGAATTGCCCTCAACAAACTTACGCTCAACTGGTACGATGGGGGCATCAGCCTCCCAGATATCAAGAAATATTATTGGGCGTCCCACCTGGGGGCCATTAATCATTGCACGTATGGACGAGCGGATGACCCGGGCTACGCTATGGATAGGTGGCTCCTTCCCGGGGACAGCTACAGCAGAGCTTTGTATTTTCCGACCTAAAAGATTTGTGTTAACTGGTCCCACGAAACACTCCGTTCAAATTTGGCATAACGCCACCAATTCACTTGGCTGGAGACATAAATTGACTTTGGCTACCCCTCTTTGGAACTCAGAGAAGCTAGGTGATCTGTGGCGAACAAAGGGCTTTGATAGGTGGGATCTGATCGGCATCTCGGCTGTCAAAGATATCTGGGAAAGGGAAGGGGTTAAGTCCTGCCGCACGCTTCAGAGCGAATATGAGCTGGCAGATACTGAATACTTTAGCTATGCTCAGGTCTCACACTCACTCTATGTTGCTTAAGGGTTCCGATCCTCCGGAGGCCTCTCCCCTGGAAGATAGAGTTTTAGACGGCCACCTCCCCGACAAAACAATCTCACTAATATATAAAAAGTTAATCAACCACATGGAGGACCCCCTACAGACACTGCAGGATAAGTGGACTCAGGATGGGATAGAACTAGACGATGAGGACTGGCAGGCTGCCGTATCCTCCCCTAAAGAGGTGGCTATTCCGGCACGCTTGCAATTGGTGCAGCTTAAAATCCTTCATAGGATCTACATAACAGGGCCCCGATTAATGCAACTGGGGTTGTCCGACACAGGCGAATGTAAAAGGGGTTGCGGCCACACCAGAACGTTCATGCACACCATCTGGGAATGCACATACATTAGTTCCTACTGGCTCCAAATCCATGACAAAATCAATGAGGTGTTATGCGTCTCTCCATCCGGAGGCGAGACAATGTATTTTGAATATTTGGGAGCCCACAGACCTGAACACTTCTCAAACGCAATGGGTCACACTGGGGTTCATGTTGGCCAAACAAAATATTGCTCAACTGTTGGGTGCGGCACAACCACCCACTCTGGAAGCTTGGGAAAAGAACAATGACTGGTGTATGTTTAGAGAAAAAACCGTATATGTGGCAATTGGGTGTCCTAGGAAATGGTCCTGTATCTGGAATCCATGGAATGTATATAGAGGGGAGATCTGTGTACCGCCTCGAAATATTGAACATGATGACCCGATATCCCCATGAAGTTCCTCTCTATGATGAAGTCAATGTAACATCCACCCATGCGTACTGTAATGTGACACCTGCATGACCACCTGTACTATATCGTTTTGCCGATGTGTGTTTCAATAAAAAGATTTATAAAAAAAAAAAAGAATTGTAGGTACTCTCCCAGAGAAGTACAGCTACTCTCTCATTAAAGGTATTGCAGCAGTGCTGAGAAGTGCAGGTACTCTCCCAGAGAAGTACCACTGCTCTCCCAGTAAATGTTTTGCAGCAGTGCTGAGAAGTGTAGGTACTCTCTCTTTCAAATTAAAGAAGTGCAGGCACTCAGTACCATACAGTACCTGCCCATTAAAAGAGCTGGCTCGTACAGGAGGACTGGGGCACTTCCACCCTCCCTGCAGGTTCGAGTGGATCTCGCCCACCTTAGGGGTCCCTACGTAATAGCCAACTACTTGTGCTTCAGAAAACTATTGGAAACATCACTTTAGAATTGTCTACTCCTGGCCACGCCCACATTCGGGGCTGTGAAGAAGATGATGGACAAGGTCCAACCTACCGACAAGACCCTAAACTCACTTCAACTCCCTGAGCCATATTAGTTACATAAGGGCCAGATGCATAAATGCATTTTGTGATCGCATACCCTGCAATATTGTAATTCACAGGGTTTGCGACAAGCACATTTGTTTTTTGAATATACTAAACTCATTAAGCGATTCGGTAGCCTGCTGCCGAATCGCTAAATGGACTTAGGAAACCATTTGGAATCAATGTTTTCGACGGGTCATGATTTGAAATGTGCAGCAGGTGCAGTGGCACAAAGCTCAAACTTTATCATGACCTCCTCGAAACACCTAATATTGGTATATTTTACTACTATACGGGCAGACACAATTGCAGTTATCTTGCAGTTAAAAGGGGCTTGATTTGAATGGTCTAGCAGGTGCAGTGGCACTAGGGCAAACGTTGTCAGAACTCCTCTAAACACATAATATTGGTATCACATCAATGAATTCTATTCTTTCCCTCTTTCAATTCATTTTTTAAACGTTTTCTATTACTTACCTGCCTTATACCACTGGTAACAGCACAATATATTGCCTTTTGTACATAAACAAATCATAACACTTTAACAAACTTTCTGCAACTCATACTGTACAACTACTCAGCAAGCTACAACTTACAACAAAAAACAGCTTATTATTAATCCCATAGGTGAAACCTAATGCATTTACCAATGCTTGTTCAGGCTTTGAGTTTAGCTGTCTTTGTACTGGTTCCGCTCAGCAGCCCTATGCTGCCCGAGGTCAAGCCCCACTACTGGATGCGTTGGGTTTTGCCCCAGAAAGGTTAAGGAGCTGTCTGCTGCTGGGGAGAGGTTACCTCAGCAGTTAGTGGGCACACCGTCCTCTTTTACAGGCTGCTTCTTCAGCACAGAAACAAATATTGTAAAACACACACTCAAAACAAGCACACCTTCCTATCACACAGCCAGAACTATAGATTATCCTATCAGATGCACGTTTCATCAGGCTGGTACAACACTATCTGACAGGCATGACTAAAGATACAAGATTTGCCATATGTGGATCATACATTGTATTTTTTTGCACTATCTGGGACGTGCATAATTACATCCAGAGCGGTTCAAAAGGGGGTGGTGATAGACGGAGCGTCAGAACCAATCAAACACTCACACCCATCACCGTTCTTTAGCCCACTCTGCCACCCCAGTTCAGACATGGCCATATGCAAATCAGTCTGACCCTGTGCCTCATAGGAACAGTCCAGCCCGAACTGCCAAGCCATGTCTTCCCTGGACCGGAAACAAGCTTCCTAGGACCGGTTTCTGGCATTTCAGCCATCTTCAGCCAGGCTTGCTTGAATCCAGTGGCAAAGTGAGCAAGGGACTCACGTCTGAGCATACCCTGCCAACTTATGGCGAACAAAGCGGTACAAAAGGGGGTGGTGATGGACGGAGCGTCAGAACCAATCAAACACTCACACCCAGTCAACAGATCTGGGTTTGATCCATCACCGTTCTTTAGCCCACTCTGCCACCCCAGTTCAGACATGGCCATATGCAAATCAGTCTGACCCTGTGCCTCATGGGAACAGTCCAGCCCGAACTGCCAAGCCATGTCTTCCCTGGACCGGAAAGAAGCTTCCTAGGACCGGTTTCTGGCATTTCAGCCGTCTTCAGCCAGGCTTGCTTGATTCCAGTGGCAAAGTGAGCAAGGGACTCACGTCTGAGCATACCCTGCCAACTTATGGCGAACAAAGCGGTACAAAAGGGGGTGGTGATGGACGGAGCGTCAGAACCAATCAAACACTCACACCCAGTCAACAGATCTGGGTTTGATCCATCACCGTTCTTTAGCCCACTCTGCCACCCCAGTTCAGACATGACCATATGCAAATCAGTCTGACCCTGTGCCTCATGGGAACAGTCCAGCCCAAACTGCCAAGCAATGTCTTCCCTGGACCGGAAACAAGCTTCCTAGGACTGGTTTCTGGCATTTCAGCCGTCTTCAGCCAGGCTTGCTCGAATCCAGTGGCAAAGTGAGCAAGGGACTCACGTCTGAGCATACTCTGCCAACTTATGGCGAACAAAGCAGTACAAAAGGGGGTGGTGATGGACGGAGCGTCAGAACCAATCAAACACTCACACCCAGTCAACAGATCTGCGTTTGATCCATCACCGTTCTTTAGCCCAGTCTGCCACCCCAGTTCAGACATGGCCATATGCAAATCAGTCTGACCCTGTGCCTCATGGGAACAGTCCAGCCCGAACTGCCAAGCCATGTCTTCCCTGGACCGGAAACAAGCTTCCTAGGACCGGTTTCTGGCAATTCAGCCGTCTTCAGCCAGGCTTGCTTGAATCCAGTGGCAAAGTGAGCAAGGGACTCACGTCTGAGCATACCCTGCCAACTTATGGCGAACAAAGCTGTACAAAAGGGGGTGGTGATGGACGGAGCGTCAGAACCAATCAAACACTCACACCCAGTCAACAGATCTGGGTTTGATCCATCACCGTTCTTTAGCCCACTCTGCCACCCAGTTCAGACATGGCCATATGCAAATCAGTCTGACCCTGTGCCTCATGGGAACAGTCCAGCCCGAACTGCCAAACCATGTCTTTCCTGGACCGGAAATAAGCTTCCTAGGACCGGTTTCTGGCATTTCAGCCGTCTGCAGCCAGGCTTGCTTGAATCCAGTGGCAAAGTGAGCAAGGGACTCACGTCTGAGCATACCCTGCCAACTTATGGCAAACAAAGCGGTACAAAAGGGGGTGGTAATGGACGGAGCGTCAGAACCAATCAAACACTCACACCCAGTCAACAGATCTGGGTTTGATCCATCACCGTTCTTTAGCCCACTCTGCCACCCCAGTTCAGACATGGCCATATGCAAATCAGTCTGACCCTGTGCCTCATGGGAACAGTCCAGCCCGAACTGCCAAGCCAGACGGAGCGTCAGAACCGTGCTCTCCATGCCACTGGAATCAAGCTATCCTGGCTGAAGAGGGGTGAAACCCCGAAACCGGTCCTAGGATGCTTGTTTCCAGTCCAGGGCGGACCTGGCTTGGCAGTTCGGGCTGGACTGTTCCCATGAGGCACAGGGTCAAGACTGATTTGCATATGGCTGGGTTCAAACTGGAAAGGCATGATGAGCAAAAAAACGATGGATTTAGGCCCAGATCTCTGTACTGGGGTGAATGTATGACATTGTTCTGCATTCTGTCCATCAATTGTTGTTTTTGTAATTACATCCAGAAGCATAGGGTCACCTCACACACCAAACAAGTCACATGACTTCCAACTTCCGCGTCAAATGTTCGCCATAGATCCTGGTTCCCGAATGTTGTCACTCAGGTGATACCAGGGAGACCACGTACATGTTTCAAAAAAAGGAAAGGAAAAAAAGTGTCTAAAGTAGGACATAGGACATCAGATACTCAGCTGTAGAGAGGTACAGCACACTACTAACTGGGAACGAGTCGGTCGGAAACAAGGGCTCCGGATCAGTCGCATAATCACTGCATGCTAAAGAGGCCTCCAAATAAATTCATTTTTTTTTGCTTTTTTATAAAATATCATGTGCGCTTACTACACACCTCCTTTTCATTTGTAAATAGATCACCTGCAATATGGCCCAAGTAATATTTCGTTGTAGAAGTTGCTCAGTGCATTACGTTATTTTACCAGACAAAATCGGAATGTATTATTTATGTTTGGAAGACCAAGCACATTACAACAAGCAATGAATACGGTCCCAGTGGTAAAGACTATGGTAACAACCCTGACGAAAAACAAACAGCATTAAAAAATAATTTGTGCAGGCTGCAAGACGGAAACAAAATAGAAACCTTGGGAACGGTCCAAGTAGTAACATGCTCCTGAATAAATAAATGCAGACCTGTCTAGGCTTGGCCAAAAAAGGTGATCAAATTACTTAGTTCTCTTTAAACCCATTTGTACATGCGTAAAGGAGTAATTTGTGCAAACAGGGGAGTAGCTTCCATAGGTGTAGAGGGTGTAGTAGCACCGAGGCTCAGATGTCTAAGGGGCCTACTGAAGCATTCCCTTGCGGCCGTTGGTATAATATTATAATTTATTAAAAATAAAGAAGTAAACAAAGTTATTTTATTAGACAAAATAAATCGGAATGTTTTTATGTTTCATATGCGTGTAACAAGAGGGAGAGAGAGGACTAGTTAGCTAGTCCGAGTCCCCGATGGTTTATATGTGATTAAACAAAGAGGACTAGCTTAAGTTGACCAAAGTGTTACAGTACTCAAATTAGTTCTGTCACGAGCACCTTGTTGGTGTATTCATGAAGCCCTCACCCACCAACCTAGTTGGTGGCATGCTTCATCATCGGGCCCACCCAGTGACACCTAGTGTGTCCCGGGTGTGCTGCGACGCCTGATTACAGCGGAGCTGGTATATTGCTGAGAGTGCTGTGAGGTTGGGTGAGTTGTGATTTAAAACGGCTTGGTGGTGGTCCCAGTACCCGAGGGTAAATTAAATTTTTATAACTGGGCCGTCACCAGCGGTTAAAAGTAAGACTACAGGACGCGTGAGGGTGGCGAGTTACTGCCCCTTGCGTCCTTCAGATGGTCGACATGTTTCAGCCAGTGCCTTAGAGTGTTCTGGCTTTCCTCAGGACCGTTTTTTTAAAAAAGGTGTGGTGAAATAAAACAGACTTAGTGTTGTGGTACAGACTATGTGATACACTCACTAAGGCGTTTTTCTATATGTGAGAGGGGGATTCCCTTCTCATGCATATCTGTACAGACAAACATTAAGAACACGGACAAAACATTTACAGAGAGAGTCAGTAGTCAATTTAGACATATGGTCAACAATGCTTAGGTGGCCGGATCTATAGTGCAAGGTGAGAGGACTATAGTCGGCTAGGTGTGATGGTACTGGTGGTGCCATCAGAGTGAAAATACGCGACTAGTTAGGAGCGTGGTGTGGCTAAAACATGGAAATCACTCTGGAAGGAGTTGACTTAGTGTGGCAAGGCGCAAGAAAATTGTTCTTACGTTTTGGGTTATTAGCCAAGGCTTCCTGGAGGGAAGTGGTAAGGGGATGACCCTATGGGAGAAAAAGAGATAGGCTGTAGGGGTTAGGGACCTGTGAGGAAAGAAGCGCTTACCCAGTTTGTTGTTTGGAGGCTTGTCAGGTTTGTCATACTCACAGTCTTTCTGGTCAGTGCCTGCCTTGTACCTGTTGTCCCGCCGTCGTCCTCCGGTAGAATGAGCCTGTCGGCGTGTGGGCTTTTTATACTATGGTTAACAAGGTAATGATGAGCACCTGTGGGAATAGTAAGGGTGGAAGGACTACCCCTTTGTGTTGTTGCTGCTCATGCTCGTGGTTTGCACACTAGTCTCTCGTGCATGCTCAGTATATCAGCGCGATTGCTATGTTGTTGCTCATGCTCATGATTTGCACACTAGTTTCTCGCACATGCTCAGTATGAATGCATGAGTGATTTGTACTCTAGTCTTTTGCATATGCTCAGAATGATAGCGCGATTGCGTTAAGATACATGTAGCAACTAAAATATGCCGCCGTTGGTACGGGGAAAGGGGCAAAGCCCGTGTTAGGTGTGGCGTGGTCTTATCTGCGCATGCGCGAAGGGATCAGCGTTGGCTATGTATGCGCTAATATTGGGGAAACATGCCTATCGGACGCGCCGCCTCCCAGAGTAGTTCGGCCCGTTAATCACTGCTAAATGCGCATGCGCTGCTAGGCGCTGCGCGCTAAAGTTGACATGGCAGTATTAGGGGGGTTGAAGCATGTGCCCATGATAATGGCAGCCTAGTGGTGCACACAAGGGGGAGCATGATCTATGTCTATGTACAGAGGGACTATGGCACGGGGGACTGACCACTGTACACAGGCGAGGTAATTGTGACTAGTGTAGGTCTAGGGTGTGACTGAATTCCACGGTATGGCGTCGTTGAGGCCATTGGTTTGGGTGGATAGGCGATATATCCAACGTTGTTCCTTGCTGAGTAATTTCTTCTCATTATCCACTGCCAGTTCCGGTAGTTGTTCGATGATGGTCCAGGTCAGGTCATTGGGAGTGTGTCCCTGGGTGATGAAATGACTGATCAGTTTACTAATGTTCTTCTTGCACCTGATTGTGCTCCTGTGTTCTGTGACTCTAGTTCTTATTTTGCGGGCGGTCATGCCGATGTATCGGAGGCCGCAGCTGCAGGTAAGTAGGTAGATCACGTTACGTGAATTACAGTTTGTGTGGCTGCGTTGAGTCCACACTTTGTCTGGTTCTAGTATCAATGTTTTCGTATGGCTGGTAAGATGGCACACGCTACAGTCATTGCATGGATAATGTCCAGAGATTTTAGGCAGGCCCCACGCATTCAGGATAGTGTTGGGTTCTCTATTGGTCAGGGGTCTGGGGCGGGTGCTCACGAGTTGGTCTTTCAGGTTGTTGCACCTTTTGTAGGCAAACCTAGGGGTTTCCCATTGTTGTTGTCCAGAGTTTAGGATTTTCCAGTTTCTGCGTATGAGCTTCGCCACCTCATTGGCGGCTGTGTTGAATGTGGTGACACACGTGATGGGTTGGTCACTCTTGTCCTTGGGTACAGTTTCCAGGAGGGCCTCTCTATTTTGGTTCCTGGCTCTTTTCTTGGTTTTGTTAATGATGGCCCGGGGGTAGCCTCGTTCCTCCAGTTTCTTAGACAGGTCTGCCGACTGATTTTTGTAGTCGGTTGCTTGAGTGCAGTTTCTGCGTATACGCAGAAATTGCCCAAATGGTAAGTTTTCCCTTAAAGGGCGGGGAAGGAAACTTGTGTAGTGGAGGAGTGAGTTCCTTGAGGTAGGCTTGTAATGGGTGGTAGTGATCAGTTGGCCATCTTTGGCCCATATGTTCAGATCAAGAAATGCCAAGTGGCTTGCACTCGAGGTGCTTGTGAATTTCAGGTATGGGTCTCTTTCATTGAGCCAAGTGAGGAAGAGTTGTAGAGTTATTTCTGATCCCTGCCAGATCATAAGGATGTCGTCTATATATCGACGCCATGTGAGAATATTCCTGGTATAGGGATTGGTGTTGTGGGTGATGTGGGTCTGCTCAAAGAGGTGGACATAGAGTCCTGCCACGCTGGGGGCGAAGACGCTGCCCATTGAAGTTCCGTTGGTTTGGAGGTACAGGCTTCCCTCATACTCGAAATAGTTTTCCTTTAGTGCTATTGTGGCACATTGGAGGATGAAGTCTCTGGGTGTGCGGTGCGGCCATGGGGACTCCATAAGTACCTGTCTCAGGACTTGGATGGTGGCGCCCTGGGGGATACTGGTGTAAAGGCTTTCAATATCCAGGCCCACCAGGAGTTGGGTTTCTGGGTTGAATTCAGTGTTGTTGATGACTTGTAGTAAGTGTTTGGTGTCCTTGATGTAACTGGGTGTTTGCTGGACCAGTGGGTTAAGAAAGAAATCGCAATAGCGAGAGAGGGGTTCCAGAAGGGAGTTGATGCCAGACACTATAGGTCTGCCCGGGGGGGGGAGAATACCTTTATGTATTTTCAGTACTGTGTAAAAGTATGGTACTTTTATCTTTTGGGGGCAGAGGTACTCTGCTTCTTGTTTGGAGATGTGTTCCGCCTGATGGGCGGTCTTCACTAGTGCCTGAATAGTGCTTTGTAGTGAGTTGGTTGGGTCATGTTCCAGTTTCTTATAGTTTCTTTGGTCGCTTAGTAGTCGGCGGCATTCGGTGTCATAGTCCTGTTTATCTAAGAGCACAATGCCTCCTCCCTTGTCGGCAGGTTTTATTATGATAGAAGGATTGTTTTTGAGTTCCTGGATGGTTTCTCTGTCTTCCTTCGACAGGTTGTTGAAGTGGTTGGTTGGTTCTAGGTTCTCGACATCATTGTAAACAGCCAATTCAAAAGTGGTGATCTCTGGGGGCACTGTGGAGGGTGGCGGGGTGAAGGTGGATTTGGTCCTCAGGCCTGTGATGTCAGGGTTTTCAGTGGGAGTTGAGTCGTTCCTCGAGGGTTTCTCGAAGAAGGCCTTGAGTTTTAGTTTCCTCATGAACTCCGCCAGTTCCACGTGCAGTTTAAATGTGTCCAATCTAGTCGTTGGCACGAAGGATAGTCCCTTTTCTAGTACTGAGACCTGTTTGGTTGTCAGTGAAATGCTAGAAAGGTTAAACACCATGGACTCATGGGTTGCTTGATTTATGATTTGCTGGTTCCCGGTTGGCTGGGTGCCTTCTGGCGAGTGTTCGCGCTCACTGGGTTTCCGTCGTCGGCCCAGTGTACTTGTGGTTGCGGGTTGTGTCTTCTCCTTCCGCGTGTCCTTCTGCCCTGTCCTAAAAAAGGAGGCATGTGGGGTCCATGGTTTCCTGGGAATAGGGGCATGGGGCCAGGTGTATACGTTTGCTGGTATCCGAAGTAGGGGTTTTGCATTGGGCCAAAGTTCGTTTGTGTGAGCTATTGCTAGAGTCACTGGATGCGGAACTGTCATCTGCTGAGGAGTCTGAGGCATTTGGGTTATTGGCTGGTGGGGTAAAGTCTTCTTCAGAGTATGGAAAGACTTTGGCATAGCTAAATTTTTTGAGGTCTTTCTCAAATTTCTTGGTTTTAGCTTGGGTCAGGTACTCCTTGTACTCGTTAATTTCTTTATTTTGGTCATCTAATTTCTTTTTGTAGGCTGTCAGGGTTGTTTTGAAGTGGTTTTCTGATAATTGGATTTCAATTACGATGGCTTCTGAAAGGCGTTTAGCAGTTTTTATAATTAGTATCATCCAGTCCCTGGTGCAATGCCAGGCGATCTGGGCCCATTCCTTCCTGAAAGCGGGGTCATCTAGGAAGATCCTGGGTGCGTTGGTGACAATCAGTCCTCTTGGGGCCGTGTTGGTTTTGACATATTGGGCTAGGATCACTCCATGGAGGATGGTGCGGATCCTGTTTCTCTTTTTCTCAGTGAGGGTCTCCCAATCAGTAGTTTGGGCTATGGAATTAGCGATGTTGAAATCAACTTGAAAAGAGGGGTCTGCGAGAATATCGTTGACCTCCTCCTCCGTAAAGGTAAGGTCATGGTTCTCGGCCATGGTGATGTTGTCAAACTCTCACAGCTGTGCGCTGCCTATATATACGTGTAACAAGAGGGAGAGAGAGGACTAGTTAGCTAGTCCGAGTCCCCGAGGGTTTATATGTGATTAAACAAAGAGGACTAGCTTAAGTTGACCAAAGTGTTACAGTACTCAAATTAGTTCTGTCACGAGCACCTTGTTGGTGTATTCATGAAGCCCTCACCCACCAACCTAGTTGGTGGCATGCTTCATCATCGGGCCCACCCAGTGACACTTAGTGTGTCCCGGATGTGCTGCGACGCCTGATTACAGCGGAGCTGGTATATTGCTGAGAGTGCAGTGAGGTTGGGTGAGTTGTGATTTAAAACGGCTTGGTGGTGGTCCCAGTACCCGAGGGTAAATTAAATTTTAATAACTGGGCCGTCACCAGCGGTTAAAAGTAAGGCTACATGACGCGTGAGGGTGGCGAGTTACTGCCCCTTGCGTCCTTCAGATGGTCGACATGTTTCAGCCAGTGCCTTAGAGTGTTCTGGCTTTCCTCAGGACCGTTTTTTAAAAAAAGGTGTGGTGAAATAAAACAGACTTAGTGTTGTGGTACAGACTATGTGATATACTCACTAAGGCGTTTTTCTATATGTGAGAGGGGGATTCCCTTCTCATGCATATCTGTACAGACAAACATTAACCCCTTGAGTGCCCCGCCCTTTCCCCGCCCTGTGCCGGGCTTTTTATTAGCGGGCGGGGTTCATGACGAGATGGTCTCGTCATGGGCACAGCGCAACCGCGGCCCATGACGAGACCATCTCGTCATGGGCACTGAAGGGGTTAAGAACACGGACAAAACATTTACAGAGAGAGTCAGTAGTCAATTTAGACATATGGTCAACAATGCTTGGGTGGCCGGATCTATAGTGCAAGGTGAGAGGACTATAGTCGGCTAGGTGTGATGGTACTGGTGGTGCCATCAGAGTGAAAATACGCGACTAGTTAGGAGCGTGATGTGGCTAAAACACGGAAATCACTCTGGAAGGAGTTGACTTAGTGTGGCAAGGCGCAAGAAAATTGTTCTTACGTTTTGGGTTATTAGCCAAGGCTTCCTGGAGCGAAGCGGTAAGGGGATGACCCTATGGGAGAAAAAGAGATAGGCTGTAGGGGTTAGGGACCTGTGAGGAAAGAAGCGCTTACCCAGTTTGTTGTTTGGAGGCTTGTCAGGTTTGTCATACTCACAGTCTTTCTGGTCAGTGCCTGCCTTGTACCTGTTGTCCCGCCGTCGTCCTCCGGTAGAATGAGCCTGTCGGCGTGTGGGCTTTTTATACTATGGTTAACAAGGTAATGATGAGCACCTGTGGGAATAGTAAGGGTGGAAGGACTACCCCTTTGTGTTGTTGCTGCTCATGCTCGTGGTTTGCAAACTAGTCTCTCGTGCATGCTCTCTTTAAACCCATTTGTACATGCGTAAAGGAGTAATTTGGGCAAACAGGGGAGTAGCTTCCATAGGTGTAGAGGGTGTAGTAGCACCGAGGCTCAGATGTCTAAGGGGCCCACTGAAGCGTTCCCTTGCGGCCGTTGGTATAATATTATAATTTATTAAAAATAAAGAAGTAAACAAAGTTATTTTATTAGACAAAATAAATCGGAATGTTTTTATGTTTCATATACCATGCACATTACAAAACGCAGAGAAGACGGTCCCAGTGGTAACATGCTGATGAAGAAAGCAACCTTTACATACAATAGAAACACAGTGGTTCGGTGCAAACAATTGAATAAACCTTAGTTAACAAAATTGAAGGACAGCACTCATGAAACATTCAGAAAAAATATATGCACACTACAAGACGGAAACAAAATACAATCTTTAGCATGGGGTACCAGCGGTACCATGCTCTTGAAATAAATGCAGCCCTGACAAAAAGAAACAGCATTCAAAAAGAATTTGTCCAGGCTGCAAGACGGAAACAAATAGAACATTAAAAAATCATTTCTGCAGTTTTGCAAATAAACAAAGAGTGCACCGACACAAAAGGAAACAAGCCACACCGTGTCTTGCATCAATTAGAGGGCAGAAAAGAAAACAAACATGCTGAAAAGCAGGGGAAGTCCATAGCTGTTGTGTCTGCCACAGCATGTACGAAAAAGTGATTAACAAAATAGTGCCCTGCAATTGTAAATAAATCAGACAGAGTAACAGCACATGTAACGGGGATGTCCTTATGGGAGTTACCAACAGTCGAAAAGGAGGGACGAAGGTGTGACTAATGAATAAATCAACCAAAGACAAAAAGGATTTCCAAAATACAGTTAAGGGAGACAATTGAAAACAGGGTGGGAACTGGGCGGAGCTTAAAGCCCATATTCAGATCACAACACGTCTCGAAGAGACAAGGTAAGCGCTGCCTAGGCGAGACCTAAAAACACAGGGCCTCATTTACATGAAGCGGGCACATCAGCATTGATGCGTCATATTTCTTGCACCTGCATCAAATGCCGTTGCGACGCCATGGATGCGCTGCATTTACAATACAGGGATCCCTGACACAAGGATTAATAAATGCATTTGAAAATTTGACGCCTCCGTTGGCACCAAAGTGACGCATTGCTGGAGTGCGTGGTAAAAATGACGCAACTCCAGAAATGCGTAAGAACACAGAGGCGAGCCCCATTTTAAATGCCCTGCGTCAATCACTGTCGCCTGGTCTGAGCAGGTGTAGGGATCTTAATCCAAAGTAGGAGAATCCTTACTGCACTGCCCTGCACTAAAACCTTGCAAATTAAGCCCACAGGGGCTTAATTACAAGCCCCTGTGCACCGCCGGAACGTCACTTTTAATGGCGGTCCGGCGGCTCACACTGCGGGCCATACCGAAAAAGGACATTTAAAGCCACCCTGCCTGGCTTTTCATGGCCTTGTAAATATGGACTAAGGCAACGCAGAGCAAGTCGCTGTGTTGCCTCATCCTGCAATAGGGAGATGTGCCATGGGTTACGGTTCCATGGGTTACGATGGGTGTTTCCAAGCAACACCCATGGTATTTGACACATTCCGTGATTTACGGGAATGAGTCTGATAGAGATCTGGGTATCTAGAATATTCCCACTACCACGGATAGAGTAATCTCACAGTTACACGCACATACATTCATCATATGCTAGGGCCCATTTCACTAACATACGCTCAAATACTCTACCAGCAATAAACCTGTGGAAAGAAAACCTCCTAATCACCCTGCATCTATATCGAGGTCGATAAGACCTGGTTTTTGTGACTGTCCTTAACACAATCTATACAACATATACAGCAATGATCAAAAATATAAACCCAATAATTGACAAGAAAGAATATCCAACACCATGTTTAAAATTATATTGCTTTATCTAAAATTAGTCAAAGTAAATCAATCAGAGTAAATCATTTTCTCATAGTTACCTATTCTAACTAAGTGTCAGAACGGGTCAGGACAAGTCTCTCGGTAAAGGTCTCTCAAGACGAAGTCCCTTCAGCATCGATCCTCAGCAACGCAGATTCGGTACGCGGCAAAGGCAAATGGCAAGTGGCAAGAAACCCTCTCTGGACTAACATTTTTTATAGTGTATTAGACAATAGAAAGATACATTGGGAACATGTAAAAAAATTGTAATGTCCGCCGGACCTGCTGAGCAGAGCGAGAAGGAAAGGATGTAACATCGCTACATTTGAAAATCTCCGCTCAGGAAAAGTTCACAAAATATAAAACTACGGAACAGGAACCAAGGAATAAATTGTTTCTGGTTTTTTCTATTTCTCCTCAGCAATCGAGCCACAGTTCACAAGTTTTCTCTAAGGCTCCTTTGTTTCCCAAGGCTGCCAAGGACACTCTCATTTTACTTGGAGATCCCCCAAAACTGCTGCTGTCCTCATGGAAAGTTTTTCAAACAGGCAATCAAGGACCATGGTCAGTTAGCTTCAGGACCATTTCCAGCAGGGGTCTCCCTCGTCTCAGTTTTCATAGTATAAATCACAGCCAGGCTCATAATTCGGCCATCTTTTCACAGGCCTCCATAGGCCACAATAGACCATCTTAATTAAAGAGACAAAACAAACGTTACTACAGCATAATGATTAAACAGTGTTAACCCCACTAACACCCTTATGTGTATGTATTTATCTAGCTCTTGCAACATAGAAAAGCATTAATTCGAAAAGCGTTTTGTGCTCAAAAATAAACAGCACACAGCAACGTTTAAACATGAAAACACGCACGTTATAGTTATTCAGCACGTTTATGCACACTCATGTGTAATTCTCTCTTTTGTTAAAACAAACGGATTGATTAATATAAACACACTTGCACAAGACAAATAATTAATTATTAATCATTAATAAATTAATACAACGAATAGACATGCCAGAGCTTCAAAAGCCCTTGAATTTTCAAACTGAAAACTCCGCTCCAGAAATCCCCCCTTTGGTGATTTTATCACCAAATAAACCCCAAAAAAAAAAAAAAAAATTAGTGAAAATTTAGTCCCATTTTAGGAGAAATCGGAAATGTCTTTTCCCCTTACACAACATTACACACCAGTCACTCTTTCATCATCCCTCTTTGTCTCTAAATAAACACTCTCCCTCAATTCCTCCAATTCAATTTCTTGCGGTTCTCTTTTCAACCTTTTGTTTTTCTTTTCTTTATCCAATTTCATTTTCCCTCCCTTATTTTTACAACACACACACACTAATCTCAGTATCAATAAAGCAACAATTATACAGGTTAGAGGAAACAATATTCTACCTATAATAGTACTACCTATTTTTGCAATAAAATCCTTAACAGCTATCATCTTATTAGCTATTTTAGTCCACAAACTCTCAGCTTCAAGTGGTACTAATTCTTCATGCAAATCAGTAATATTTTTGATATAGACCTTCAGGTCTTTACTTTCGTCTGGAATGTAAGTACAACAATGTTGAACTTTCAGCATTCCACAGACTCCACCCTCCTTGGCCAATGGAATATCAAGGGCAAGTCGATTTTGCATAGACATGGCACGTACGGCACTTAATTCCGTATTCATCAAAAGAAACCCTCCTGCGGTATTTGTCGATAAGCGATCAACCACTGTGGACAGTTTCCGAATTCCATAAGCATTTAAAGAAATTCCCACTGCTGGAATCAAAACCCCAAAAATATCACCCACAATTTCAGACCAAGTTTCTCTCTTAAAACGCATTAGTAAGTTAATATGTTCTACATCTCTTATCTTATCTATATGAAAAATCTTCGGAAAAACTAGGCCCACATAACACGTGCCATACCAATGGTCAGGCAACTTGTAATAAGCCTTGTTCCCACAAACATAGTACACTCCTGGAAAAATTGTATCTTCTCCACCTCTGAAACCCCAACCTGTTGCAATGAAGTATGTATCATGGCACTCACTAGTTCCAACAAAATATGTATCATATTGGGATTTCCTTCTTGTAATGCAAAGTTTACCCTTCTGCGGTGCATCTAGAGCTAAAGTTGGACTAGCCCCATTTCTCAACTCTTTCCCCATTTCAATGTCCCAAATTGTCTCACTCACTTTATATTTCCCTGCTTTCTCATGCATGTTCAATCTCCTTTCCTCTACCATATCCAGGCAAGCTTTCTCTTCTCCTTTCAAATTGCAAGTTAAATTATTCTTAAAAATGTAATCTAATGTTAATCCTTTTTCTTCAATAAAAATTTCACCAAAAGTGTTAGCTTCTTTAACTGGATTCAGCTCTTTGTTCATTGGCAAGTGCCCAAAAATACTATCTCTGTTAGACATCTTATAATCTACTTTCCCTAACAAATAAAAAACACTACTTAAAATACTACAAGAAATACCATATGTAGCTGGTAAATGGTGATAAGTAACACCCTCTGAAACGGATGCAGGTAATTGCATACAAACGTAGCAATCCCTCACTTCCATTGTTTTCACATATTCATATAACAACTTTGAAAAAACATTACTAGAAAAATTATTAATTGACCTATCTTTGTGTATGTAAGTATTACTCATTCTAATTGGAACTACTTTTTGTGAATTCTTCTCTATATTCGTCATATTTTCTGTATGCATCTCAAATTCCACTTTAAAAGTAACTAACAAAATTAAAACACCCCATAGAAGCATTAATAATCCAGTACAGCAGCAGCACATCCTACACCACCTTTTAAAGAAGGCACATCTATTTTGATTATTCTCTATGTTAGCCATTTTACTATTTTGCTTTAACCTCTACTACTCCACTACTGAAATTGGAACTTTCAAATTCTTCAACGTTTGCTTCAAACTCTTCTCCAGTTTCTCCAAAAGATCTTTTCGTTCACTCAATCCAAGTGAATCCTTCTTTTATTCAGTTTGGATACTTGTCATTTTTCACTCCAATTTCTTCAACATCAAATTGTATTAGATCTCCAATATCACAATCCCCAGTATCTGACTCTTCTCCAATGTCAGTCAAGAGTACTTTCAGGATTTCACCAGTATCTTCCTCAACCACTTCTCTCAAGATCTCTTCCGGATTATCTCGAGTCACTGTTTCTTCTCTTCCTTTTTCAGACAGTGTCACATAAGACCACTCCGGTGATCTGTACTTTTGGTTGGGTCTTCTTACTCTTTTTATTTCTACTGGTTCTTTTGATTTCTTTGATTCTTCTCCTTCAGCTTTTGAACTTTGACTCGATACTTCATTCACTTGTTCAGCTTTCGATGTATTTGCTCTTATTATCCTGTATCTCAGCCTCTTAACTCTGTTGTTAGGCCATCGATCTCCTTTCACAACCTTTTTCGGTTTCACTTCTTTATCACTCCTTTCTCCAATCCAAGTTCTCTTTCTCAGAACTCGACCTTCTGTTTGTTCATTCTCATCATCCAATTCTGTCTCAAGTGCCTTCTGTTTTCGTTTTATAGCAGTTTTCTTTTTCTCCACAGACTTTTTCACCACTATTTGAGACTTCCCTACTCCTGTCCCTCCTCGGGTCTCCGACACGCAATCTTCTTGCTGTATACTTGTCCCTTCACCTAGCTCCTCATGAACGTTCCCTACACCTCCTCGGGGGTCTTCCGCAATCTGTCCCTCTCTATCTTCTTCTGACCCTGCTTCTTCAAGTATAATCTCAAGTGGTTCTCCAATCTCCTCCTCTTCTGATTCAGGAGTAATCTCTGTGTGATTTCTCTTTTCTTTTCTTTTTCCTCCACTGCTGTTCGAAACCTCAGGCTCTCTTACAGAATCCGATCTTCTCTCTGATACTCGCAGTGATTCTCTTGAAGCTCTTTCTGCTTCTTTTCTCACTGATTCTGTATCTTCATCATCGCTGGAATCTGACTCTTCAAAATACTCTTTACCAGTCCCTTCTTTTGGGTTTGGAACTCTCAGAGTATGACTTGCATGTACCCAGTGCTTCACTCCAGCATACTTTACTGCAGTCGTCGTAGTCAGAATAACTTGTCTCGGCCTTCCCCACCTTGGAATCAAGCAATTTCTTCTTCTGTGTACTTTAATCCTCACCCAGTCTCCTGGACTCAGATCATGGGCTTGCTTCTTCTCAAGTGTGGTAGCTTCTTCTCCAACCTGGTGAAACACAGAATGAACTGCGTCAGCCAGGCCTTTACAGTAATCCAAAATCATGTCATCAGTTATTGTCACCAATTTATTGACAGGCACGAATGCATGGCGCATTGCACGTCCCATGATTATCTCGTGCGGACTCAAACCAGTAGTTCTATCTGGAGTAGATCTCATAGTCATCAGAACTAGAGGTAAAACGTCTGGCCATTTCATACCAGTGGCTAAGCACATTTTTCCAATTCTATTCTTGATTGTGCCATTAATCTGCTCAACCACACCAGAAGCCTCTGGTCGGTATGCACAATGTAGCTTCTGCTGTATTTTCAATGCTTCACAAATCAAACCTATGAGTTCATTTTGAAAATGTCTACCTCTATCAGACTCAACTGTTACTGGAAACCCGTACCTAGGAATCAACTCCCTTAACAGTAATTTTGCCACTGTTAATCCATCATTTCTTCTAGTCGGGTAAGCTTCCACCCACCTTGAAAACAAACAGACTACCACTAGAACATACCTCAGTCTGTTCACTTGGGGCATTTCGATGAAATCAATCTGCATTCTTGTAAAAGGACCTCCTTCTCTGCCTATTGTCCCTAGACTCACCACTGTCTTCTTCCCAGTGTTAAATTGCTGACAAACTAAACACCTTTGACAGATGCTTTCTGCAATTGTCCTGAACTTTGCATTGTACCAGGTCTGTTTAAACGACCTTACCATCGCATCCCTCCCCAGATGTCCCTGGCCATGATACATCCTTGCCATTGACGACAAGATGGAGTTGGGCATTACTGGTCTGCCATCTCTGTAGACCCAAACATGGTCTGTTTCTCTTGGAGCACATCCTGCCTTAATCCAATCTTTTTTCTCTTCCTCTCCTGCCTCATCTTGTAACTGTTTCACTTCATCCCATGTCTCTAAAACATTAGTAAACATCACAGAGAGTAAAGACATTTCCTTCTCTCGGTCCCGATTGATAGACTGATTTGTCTTTGCACAGTATTGTGCAACATCGTTTGCATAACGGTTTCCAACCGTTATAAAATCCTCCCCTTGTCCATGGGCAGCACATTTTACAACTGCTAATTCCTTAGGCAGCTGTATCGCCTCAAGCAATTTATCAATCATTTCAGCATTCTTTATCGGAGTTCCACCCGATGTCAAGAAACCTCTTTGTAACCAAAGCTGGCCAAAGTCATGCACCACTCCAAATCCATACTGACTATCAGTCATCACAGTTGTCCTCAAATCTTTCCCAATTTCACAAGCTTTTGTCAATGCCACCAATTCAGCAACTTGCGCAGATTTCACTCCTTTCAATGGTGATGCTTCCATGACCTCTGAAACTTTGCACACCGCATATGCTGCACATAGCACACCATTATCATTTCTCAGGCATGATCCATCCACAAACAACACATGGTCACTCTCATCCAAGGGTAGATCTCTTATGTCTGGTCTCGGTTTTGTACAGTAATCCAACACATCCAAACAATCATGATCATCTTCCATCTTCACACCCACATTTTCAATATCTGGCAAGAGTGTCGCTGGATTCACATTTACACATCTCTCAAGAGTCACATTTGATGCTCCCAGAATCACCTTTTCATATTTAGTCAAACGACTATGTGACATGTACTGAGTTCTGCTTCTTGTCAAAAGAATTGCCACATTGTGAGGTACGAATACCCTTACAGGATATCCCATTATTAATATTATTATTACTTTATTTCGGCCATTTTGGCCATAAAAGTCACATACACACATTAAAAAAATCAAACTGTAAACATAGCAGCAATTTAAGAGAATAGTGCACAAAAAATGAATACCTTTTACAATTCATCTCATTTCAATTTTTAAAAATATATAAAAATATTAAAAATGTAAGAGATTTGTAAACATATACACATTTCCAACTCAAAGTACCTGTCCTTGTTTCTTACGAGTTATGTAGGCAGAGTATAGAAATTTACTTATGCTAAATACAATGTACTGCGTTGAGTTACTTTTCATGATCCTAAAGGCTATAACGCAGGACCTGGTTCCCAAAAGGTTACACATTGGTTTTAGCCATTTCTTTCTAGCATTCATGTAGGCGCTACAAACAAAAAACATATGAGCCTCATTCTCAGAACAGACATTGGAACACATAGAGCAACACCCCTTTTTAACATTCACTTCTCCCAATCTTTTTTGTGCCCATCTTTCGGTGTTGTAATTAAGCATAAGTATCCCATATCTGAACTTTAAATAAAGGGTTTTTGCAATAGGAGGCTCTATCTCGTCCAGGAATGGTTCAAAACGAAACTCATCCTTAAATGACAAAAAGAACTGGACTGCGGAGCCTACACTAATTCCATCCACTAAATTTCTGTTCATGTGGGTCCAAAAAGCTCGCTTAACTATTAGTTTAGAAGAGGTGGGCAATTTGTCGGGAGCCTCCCACATGAAATATAAGCCCAGGAGTGTAAACCATTTTTTAATATGCACTAGCCATTGGATGGAATTAAAAGAATCAAGGGTCATCAGTTCATGTAGACCATTTCTATATTCTATCAATTCCGGGGTGGACCAAAGCCTAACCCAGAATATTAATGGTCTTAAGATAGCTAGATGGTCTGTTCTCTTAAAGTTCAGGTCCAGTTGGAGAGGTAAAAGAGGTGTACTATTAGGGACCCTTACAGAAGCACGCATGAATTTGTTGTCCAGATTTTGAAAGCTATTCTTGGCCCATGCGCCCCATATCTCTGCTCCATATAGCACAGCAGATTGTATTTTAAATTTAAAAAGTTCTAAAACCGGGGTTACACTTTTACTCGTGCTAGTATTCATTTTACATAAAATTGGCTTAGCATTTTGGGCATATGTTATCTTGCTTTTCTCGATTTGGGCTTTCCAACTTAGTTTGGAATCGAGCACAACACCCAGATAGGAGAAGTTTTCCACAATATCTAATTTTTGGCTATTCAGGGTTAAAGACCCTCTATCTGGCATACTGGGATTTAATGACATGCATTTTGTTTTGTCAGCATTGATTTCCAGGCCCTTTATCTGACAATAGCGACTGAAGGAATTAAGGAGTGCCTGGAGGCCCTTTTTTGTTTGAGATATAAGTAATGTATCATCTGCGAAGAGCAACGCAGGCACCCTTTCACCATTGAGCTGCGGCGAATCGTTAACACAGACATTCAGATAAGCAGGAGCATCATTAATAAACAGCGAAAACAAGGTAGGGGCCAGGACACATCCCTGGCGAACCCCGCGTTCAATGGGAATATTACGTGTCAACTCGCCATTAGGGCCCCACCTGATGTTTGCAAAGTTATCAGCATGTAGCTCAACTATTTGGGCTAGGAGGCATCCCGGTAGACCCATTTCTCTTAGAGTTTTCCAAAGTAGACTGCGTGGGACAAGATCGAATGCAGCCCTCAGGTCAACGAAGGCAACATACAGGTGACCTTTTTTAATGTGCACATACTTCCAAATCAGACAGCAAAATCGAAAAATTTGGTCAATAGTGCTGGTCCTACTCCTAAAACCAGCTTGAAATTTGGAAATTATGTTCGAGTCTTCCAGCCAGTCGTTGATCCTGAATAGCAAGTGTTTAGCATATAATTTTTGGAGCGTGTCCATCAGACTAATGGGTCTGTAGTTAGAGGGTGTCAATCTATCCCCCTTTTTAAATATTAACACAATCTCCGCTGCACGCCAACTATCAGGAAAGTTGCAGTTTGATGATAAAGCATTAAAAAGGCGGTTCACATATGGGGCCCAGACGTCAACTTCATGTTTGTAAAGATCCCCCGGTATTTTATCAGGACCAGGGGCTTTGGTGTTTTTAAGTTCGTTGATCGCCCTTACTGTCTCATCCAGTGTAAAATTGAGGGGTTCAATAATGGGAGAATCAATAAAGGGGGGGCACCTTAAACTCCCTTTACTGTCGCCATCGTATTGTTTATAAAGGTTTGTAAAGTGAGTTACCCAGGTCATCTCATCCAGGAATACATCTTTCACAACTCTCCCAGCATGCCCCCATTAGCCACCAGCCTCCAGAAGCCAACATTATCATTAATTTTTGCTGCAGCTAACATTTCAGCCCAAATTGATTCTTCCCATAGTCTTTTAGATGTTTTAAGTATACGTTTGTATTCAACCCTTGCAAGATTAACTTCTTCTTTTGCCTTGTTTTTAATGGCAAGCAATAAGTTTCTTTTAGCAATCCTACACGAGTGGTCATACCAAAACTTTCCGTGATTAGCCACTCTTATAGTTTGTTGTTTTTTTCTCGGCATATCTGATAGATACGTTTTTAGTTCTGAAAAGAAGATTTTGTGGAGATCAACAAAATGATCAAAATGTTCAGGTAAGAAGGCATGGTCAACTGTGTGTGCAAACGTTTGCTCAAAAAGAGAGTATACCAATGCTAAGGCCTTACCATCCGCCAGAACACGTGACCATCTTACTGCACGTCTGTTGTTGTTTATATGGACGTCCTCGCACGTGCTTACAGTTGATGTTGTGGTAGTATCACTAACCAAATTCATATTGATGTAAAGTTCCAAAGGATAGTGATCGCTTTCCCCCCTGCTTACTACTTTCAGATCGATCAAAAAATGCCAGATGCTAAGAGAAACAAGAACAAAATCTAGATTGCTTTTAGCTTTAGAGAAGGTTGGTTGTTTTGCAAGTCCGATGGGAGACGGCCATTTCCTGCTCTATCCCATTATGATTCCCTCACTCTGTTCCAAACTCCTGCATGTTGCAGCCACAGATTTCAGACAACCTGGTAAACCCACAGCTACAGGGTCAAGTGTCGATGAGAAGTACGCAATAGGCCTTCTCAGTAATCCATGCTTCTGAATTAACACTGAAAGTGCACATCCATTCCTCTCACTACAGTATAATTCAAATTCTTTCTCATAGTCAGGCATACCCAAAGCTGGAGCCTCACACATTCTATTTTTGAGCTCTTCAAATGCTGCCATTTGTTCTGCATCCAGATTCAATGGATCTGTCATCTCACTTTTTGTCAATTTAATCAATGGTTTTGCTATCAGCGAAAAATTAACTATCCACTGACGACAATAACCCACCATACCCAGGAACATTCTCACTTCCCTCTGGGTTTTTGGAGCTTTCATTTCTCTGATTATTCTGATCCTGTCATTGGTCACTTTTCTCAGACCTTTTTCAATATTGTGTCCAAGATAATGCACCTCTTTCTTGCAAAATTGCAATTTGGCTGGAGATACCTTTAACCCTCCATCTGCCAGATGATTCAGTAAAGCTATGGTATCCACTTCACAAGCTTCACGTGTCTTTGATGCCACCAATAGGTCATCAATATACTGCACTAACACTGAACTCTCAGGCATGATCAAACTTTCCAACGATTTTTTCAATAGCTGATTAAATATCGAAGGACTCTCCGTATACCCCTGTGGGATACGACACCATGCTAAAATACGCTGGCCAAACCTAAATGCAAAAATCGGCTGGCTATCATGATGCAATGGAATTGAAAAGAACGCATGACACAAATCAATCACTGTATACCACTCAGCATCATGTGGAATTTGATACAGGATCACTGATGGATTTGGCACAATAGGACAACATGCCACCACAATTTGATTAACTTTTCTCAAATCCTGCACGATCCTAAATTTCCCATTAGGCTTTTTTAGTCCCATTATCGGTGAATTACACGGACTACTCAGTAGTTCTCTCAGGACTCCTTGCTGAATCATTTTCTCAATTATAGGAGTTATCCCTTCAATTATTTCTGGTGTCATTTTGTACTGAGGAATGTTAGGATATGTGATTCCCTCTTTCACTGCAATTTTCACTGGATCTACATTATTCATCAATCCCACATCCTCTCCAGTAAAATCCCAAACTGCCCTTTTCACTGTGTCTCTTAGTTCTCGAGGCAAATCCTCCGGATCAAACACAGCAAATGCACCAATTAACTCACTTTCTCTATTCTCTAGAGTCATTCGGTACAAAACATCCTCATCTGGTGTCTCAAAAGCTATTCCATCCGGTGTACAAAAAATTGTACAATTCATTTTACATAACAAGTCCCTACCTAACAGGTTCACCGGACTCGTGTCACAGACGATAAATCTGTGCATGTCTGAAAATTTCCCTATCTGTACTCTTACTGGTTCAGTAAGACGTGTTCTGATTTGTGTATTGCCTACACCAACTACTTGGATTGCTTCATCCGAGAGAGGAAGATTTCTAACATCTGTTGACCTGACAGTTGATCTTGTCGCACCTGTGTCTACCAAAAAAGTAACACTCTCCTCATTTATTTTCCCATCCACAAATGGTCCTGCCTGGTCTATTTCTAGAGTTGCACCAAGTATGCACTCTTCCTCCTCTCTTCGGCACCGTCAATAATCACCCTCAGACTCACTCCCTTCACTCTTTAACAAGTACTGTTGTACTTTGTTAGAACGTTTTGGTTTGTTTACCTGCTCATCATTGTAGAATCCTGAATCCTGATTATACTTTTGTAACCCTCTATTCTGCGGCAAGGGCGGTTTTGGCTCTTGACTCTGCTGTCTCACAACTTTCTGTTGTTGCTGCTGTTGATTATTGTAGGAGAGTAGGGTCTGCAATCCTATGATCACCCAGATTTTTTGCTTTTGCTTCATTGGTTTACGACTTTCTCCGGCTGTGGGCCTGCCAATCAGACCCACAGCCTAGCTGTTCTCTCTCGAAATTAACACACATGTACGTTAGGTGCATCCACTAATTGGAACTGGGCCACCTTGTCAGTCCCTGTCTCAGCATACCACAGGTATCCAGGGCATCGGTGTACCCAGGGCCTACCAGGGGCTGAAGCATGTATTATGCCACCCCTGGAATGGCCGCCCAAATCTGACACAACTGGCTGCACGACAGCTGGGGCCACGTGGTGTAATCACCCGTTGCTGTAGGTGTAGTATTCCTACACCTAAAACCCTAAAATGGACACATGGATTCCTATCAGTCACTCCTATAGCAGGCCTTATCAATCCTGAAGGCAGAGTGCAGGGAATCATGTGGGACGGTGCTCTGGCGCGAGCTGAGCCCGTCGACGGCTTGCGGAACCAAGTCCTAATAGCCGTTCCATGGTGACGCGGGCCAACTACTTTTAATGCATTATAATCCTTGCGGTTATTTGCTAACTTTGGCATCGCATCACCTATACATGTCGAGTAAGGTGTCATACGAATGGGAATACGAACCCCTCGCCAGTCCTGGTGACGGGGTTAGCATTCCCCCCTTTTAGAGGGACACGACATGGAAGTAACCTTGAACCCCGGTTAAAGTTGACTCAAGCCTCAGCATCACAAAATGGATGCTGCCACCAGACACAAGTCTGACCTCCTGCTGCTGGGGGACCTTCCAGCAAGGGGAGCTTGGACAAAGGGTTTCCTGTCGAGGGCGGTGTTAGCACCATCCCAGACAGGGTTTGTGTATCCCAGGTAGGCAGGGCTGAAAGGAAGGTGATTGCCAGTGGCACCCCGGTGCTCACTGTGCATAGCCCGGCTCAAACCAGTTTCGGGGGCACACCAGCCCCTGAGCTGGCGCGAAGCCGGACAAAGGATAGGGGTGTAACCACCCCCCTCCTGGCTCCACCCATAGGTAGAACCTAGTCACGGGCCAGCCCCTTTTCTTAGAATAAAGGTAGGAGCGAGTCCCCTTCCCAAATTGGATAATCAGATAATCGGATAACTCCGAATCACGAACTACTTTCCACGAAAGGAACTCTTGACTTTTTCTGAAGACTCTCCCTTGTGGCTAAGGAGTAGCCACCCTGCACCAGCAGGCACCATCTAAGCGCTTGCGGTTTGCTGTAAGTCTCTCCTACGGATCAAGACTGCCCAGCTCGACGAGACCCGAGTACCCTGCCATCTCTGACCTTTTACCTACCTCATCAGCCCAGCTGAGAGTCGTAGGTGTGACGAGACCTGCGGGACCGGCTATCTTCAGAACCTGCACGACGCTTATCTAGCACGCCCACCGAGGGACCCTCGAGTGAGTGCACCTAGGGTTTGAGAAGCCCTAAACCCTGAGCAGCTCCAGCATCGAAGTCTGTCTCCCCAGCATCCACGAGATCTGCGTGGGGGCCCTTCCGCTCCTTGTTGTTCACCGCGTTGTGCGACCACTTGCCGACCGGCTTGTGGCCCTCTTCACGACGCACCACGATTGTTTCATCACTAGTCTGGTTGCTCCAGACTGGCTCTTGCTCCCCTTCAACAGAGGAGTACCACGGACCCTCCTGGTCCACTCCCGACGCCATCTTGACTCCCCCGCTTGGGTTGCCACTGCCAAGATCCGCTGCCCCTGCCTGGGCCCAGCATCATCGACAGCAGACACCTTCGTGGGACAGCTCGCCCTCCATCCTGGTCGCCGCCGCGCCTCCTGGTCCGAGGAACAGCCGAGTCCGACGTCACCCACTCACCTGGTCGAGGTGACTTCAGCCGGTACCCTCCTGGTACCCACACGATCGCTGGCTAGCGGTTGAGAACTGAGTCCCCTCTGCTTTCAGGTTTCCTTCATCACCGATCCAGGCTTGGATCGCTCCGAACATCGTCACTGGTCGCCTGCCAGCAACTTCTTCTTTCAGGCTCCTGAGACTACACGAGGACTCCCGACATCTTGCCGAACTTCACGCAGCCGCAGCCTCCGGGCTAGGTAACTCGAGCATCTCGGTGCTCCATCGCAGGTTCGCTCTACAAGTGTCCAGTTCCTTTTTCGTTTAGTCCCACTGATCGGATCACTCCGGAATCAGTACCTCCAGACTCTAACCATTCGCATTTCACTGTTAGTGTAGATGGTTTCTCGTGCCCCTCGGGCATTTGTGTAAATTGTGCAACTGAAGTATTTTCCTAAGAGTTTTGTAGTGTGCTTAGCTCCCTGACTCATAAAGAGCCAGGGTAGTCTTGTTATAAATAAATATCCTTTTATTTTCATACCAACTTGTGTGGTGTCCTTTCACTTGGTGTTCAAGGGGTATATGTGATGGTAAACAGCTGGCTTAACACGCCCTCTAGAGTTTAGCCTAAAGACTGCTCGTATCCACGCTACTAGGATAGCTGGTCTAAAAGGTTGACTTACAACCAATCATCAATAAGGGTCGTTTGGAATGATACACAGTGATCACTAGAATAGTGAGCACTACATATCAGGCCAACTTCTCACATTGGTGAGCAGCGGTTGGGATTTGAGCTTGCTGTTGTTTTACCACACACGTATCCTAAGAATATCGCAGTGAAAGATCACATAAGTACCCAGGTACATATAACTTAACTTAGAATACTCCGAGTTCTACTGAACCGGCTGTTGTAGTGTAACAGGGCTTAGCACACCCTGACTACAACTCTTAGCAAGGGATCAGTAGGTAAACCCATAGTGTAGGTAGGTGCAACACTTACACCTCACTAGAAAAGCATGTCGATCCACGGAGAGTCTTCGCAGACTCCCTTAGTGGTCAGTGACCCTCCACAGGTCGTGTCACGATATGCAACTCTTAGCTTCAAGGAGATGAGACAACTGTGTGCCTCCAGGAAGCTAAACCAGGGTTCTAACCCTACCATCGCAATTCTGATAGGTCTCTTAGAGGCGTACGATGCTAGGAGGTCCTCTAACACAGGTCCCCCCAGTGCAGATGGGAACATGCCTCCCTTAGAGGGAACCCTCGGTGACCCAGACCTCGACCTCCACACAGAGGAGGAGGACGAGGACGAGTTATCGGGAGACGAGGCAGACAAAGGTCCAGTGGTAGTCGGCAGGCTTACAAGGACCAACTTAAGCAGGCATGAGAACGGAACTGGGGGAGCCCCGGGCCCACGCTCAAGCAGGCTTAACCTTGGGAACGGACGAGCTAGGTCTCTCTCCAGAGGCTCTGGCAGATCGGTTCATACACATGTCTCTCAGGCACCTTCTCAGAGAGGAATGACTTCCCCTCAGAGGAGGGAGCATGAAGCGAAGATGCGGGAGGTCAATCTGAGGATCGAGCGGGAAGAACTTGCCCTCGCCAAAGAAAGACTTGCCTTAGCCCGAGAGCAGAAATTAAGTGGGTTAGATCCCACTGGTGGCAGCATTCTCAATAGAGAGAAAGACAGGGGTATAGACACTAGACACCTGAGTAAAATAGTGCCCCCCTTTAAACAAGGGGACGACATCCACAAGTGGATAACTGCCTTGGAGAGGGCCTGCACTGTCCAGTGCGTCCCCCCAAGTCAGTGGGCAGCTATACTGTGGCTTTCCTTTGAAGGTAAAGGAAGGGACAAGCTCCTCACTACAAGAGCTGAGGATGCTAACAACTACCAAGTCCTGAAGAACACACTGATTGATGGGTTCGGCTTAACCACGGAACAGTACCGGGTGCTGTTCCGGGACACCCAGAAAATTCAGTCTCAGGATTGGACTGACTTTGTCGATTGTGCCACTAAGGCTTTGGAAGGCTGGTTGCTGGGTAGCAAGGTTACTGATTACACAGGATTGTACAATCTTATCATGCGAGAACAGATTTTAAACAACTGTCAGAACCAATTGTTGCATCAGCACCTTGTCGACTCGGATCTGACCTCTCCCCAAGAATTGGGAAAGAAGGCAGACAGATGGGTCAGAACAAGGGTCAAGCAGAACCAGAATCAGAATCAGGGTGGTCAGAAGAAAGCAGACCAAAAGGGTAACAAGAACGAACAAAATGACCAGAAGTCTTCGACAGGTCCCCAACAAACCAAAGAGGGTGGGGGTCAGGCTTCACAGAAGAAGAAGACTCAAGAAGGCCAGTCAAAAAGGTGGTGCCAGTACTGTAAAAGTAAGACTCACTGGTTTAGTGAGTGCACCAAGAAAGGAGGGCAAACTCCTACCACTGCAGCCCCTAAGGCACCTGCGCCCCCTAGTACAGTCAGCAGTGGTAGTGCGCCTCCCAAGGCATTAGTTGGGTTAACCTTGGGAACCGAGGGGAGTGACGACTTAGTCGGCACGCTCACTCAGGCCGTCCTTGTCTGTACAGGGGATATGGATATGTCCCCTGATGCCAGTCCCAATACCTTGGGCAAATACAGGCAGACACCTTTGATAAATGGAAGAGTGGCTCAGGCCTACAGGGACACGTGTGCCAGTGTCACCATGGTGACGCCTAACTTCGTGGACCCTGGACAGATCATGCTAGGTACCAGTTACCTAGTGACCAATGCCAGCAACGTCACTACCAATCACAGTATGGCAGTTGTTGATTTCTCCTGGGGAGGGGTAAGTGGCCCGAAAAAGGTTGTGGTTAGTTCAGACCTCCCCGTAGAATGTCTGTTGGGCAATGATTTGGAAACGTCACAATGGTCAGAAGTGGAGCAGAGGACTCACATGGAAATGTTAGGTTTGCCAGCACATGTCCTTGCTGTGACCAGGTCACAGGCCAAAAGATGCCCCACTGAACAGGTGCTGGATCCTGGAAGAACGGACCAGACACCTTCCAAGAAAAGGAGCAGTAAGGGTAAGGCTTCGCCTTCCCCCTTGCCCCAGGTCGTGGATCAAGTCTCCGAGGAGGCTGACCTTAAAGAACTGAGGGAAACTGAGCCGCAAGAGCTTGAACCTGGTCAGGTTGAGTTTCTGGGCTCAGGGGGACCCTCCAGGGAAGACCTGGGGAAGTCACAGTTAGACTGCCCCTCACTTGAACCCCTCAGACAGCAGGCCGCTGCTGAGGCTGCAGGGAACGCCACAGGTACCCACAAAGTGTACTGGGACGATGGACTCCTGTACTCTGAGGCAAGAGACCCCAAACCTGGTGCGACCAGGAGGCTGGTCATCCCCTTGTCTCTGAGAGGTTTCCTTCTCACCTTGGCCCACGAGATTCCCCTTGCAGGTCACTTAGGCCAGAATAAGACTTGGGACAGAATTGTTCCACACTTTCACTGGCCCCACATGTCCGAAGATACGAAGGAGTTTTGCCGCTCCTGTGTCACTTGCCAAGCCAGTGGTAAGTCAGGTGGCACGACAAAGGCCCCCCTCATACCACTACCAGTGGTGGGGGTACCCTTTGAACGAGTGGGGATCGACATTGTCGGACCAATGGAACCCCAGACAGCATCAGGGCACAAGTTTATACTGGTGGTGGTGGACCACGCCACCAGGTATCCTGAAGCTATTCCCCTTAGGACCACTACGGCACCTGTGGTGGCACGGGCCCTACTTGGAGTGTTCTCCAGAGTGGGCTTCCCTAAGGAGGTCGTCTCAGACAGAGGTGCAAACTTCATGTCGGGATATCTGACTGCTATGTGGAAGGAATGTGGTGTCAACTACAAGTTCACCACACCCTATCACCCACAATGCAATGGGCTTGTTGAGAGATTCAACAGGACCCTAAAAGGGATGATTCACGGGCTACCTGAAAAGCTTCGGCGGAGATGGGATGTCCTGATACCCTGCCTCTTGTTCGCCTACAGAGAGGTCCCGCAGAAGGGGGTTGGCTACAGCCCTTTCGAGCTTCTGTTCGGACATCCTGTAAGGGGACCCCTTTGTTTGGTAAAGGAAGGATGGGAGAGACCTCTCAGAAAGCCGGCATCAAACATTGTGGACTATGTGCTCGGTCTCCGCTCGCGGATGGCGGAGTACATGGAAAAGGCGTCTAAAAACCTGGAGGCGAGCCAAGAATTACAGAAAGCTTGGCACGACCAAAAGGCTGTCCTGACTGTGTACCAGCCTGGACAGAAGGTGTGGGTGCTGGAGCCAGTGGCCCCAGCAGCACTCAAAGACAAATGGTTTGGGCCCCACACGATCATTGAGCAAAAGGGAGAGGTCACCTACTTGGTAGACCTGGGAACTCCCCGGAGCCCCCACAGGGTGCTCCATGTAAACAGGCTCAAGGCATATGTCGACAGGGAGGGCATGGGCTTGCTCATGGCCACAGATGAGGGACAGGAGGAGGAGAGTGACCCTCTCCCAGACCTGCTCTCTCAGAACCCTGACGATGGATCAGTAGATGGTGTTGTCTTTTGTGGCAGCCTCTCTGGACATCAACAAGAGAATTGTAAACAGGTTCTTCAATCCTTTCGACATATGTTCTCTCTGACACCCAGTCAGACCAAGTGGTGTACCCACGAGGTCGACACTGGGGACAGTCTGCCCGTAAAGAGTAAAATCTATCGGCAACCTGATCATGTCAGAGACTGCATCAAGACAGAGGTGCAGAAAATGTTGGAGCTGGGAGTCATTGAACCCTCGGACAGCCCCTGGGCTAGTCCCGTAGTGCTCGTGCCGAAACCTCACACCCAGGGCGGTAAGAAAGAGATGAGGTTTTGCGTGGACTACAGAGGTCTCAATGCGGTCACTAAGACCGACGCCCACCCGATACCAAGAGCAGACGAACTTATCGACCGGTTGGCCTCGGCCAACTACTTAAGTACGTTTGACCTGACAGCTGGGTATTGGCAAATCAGGTTAGCTGAGGAGGCCAAGCCCAAAACAGCATTTTCTACCCCGGGTGGGCATTATCAGTTCGTGGTAATGCCCTTTGGTTTGAAAAATGCACCTGCCACCTTCCAAAGGCTGGTGAATCGAGTTCTCACTGGGTTGGACGACTTCTGTGCGGCGTATCTGGACGATATCGCTGTCTTTAGCTCCACCTGGGAGGATCACCTGGTCCACCTGAGGAAAGTGTTAGAGGCCCTGCAGAAGGCAGGCCTCACTATCAAGGCCACCAAGTGCCAGATAGGGCAGACACAGGTTGTATACCTGGGCCACCTTGTAGGTGGAGGCCAGGTTCAACCATTGGAGAGCAAAATACAGGCCATCCAGGACTGGGCTCCTCCAACCACCCAGACTCAGGTTCGAGCTTTCTTGGGCCTGACTGGTTATTACCGGAAATTTGTCAGAAATTATGGATCCATTGTGACCCCGCTAAACGACCTGACAAGTAAAAAGATGCCAAAAAAAGTTCAGTGGACAGCAAGCTGTCAGAAGGCATTCGATGACCTAAAGCAGGCCATGTGCACAGCACCTATCCTAAAGAGTCCAGACTACTCCAAACCATTTATTGTCCAAACAGACGCTTCGGAGCTGGGTGTGGGAGCTGTTCTATCGCAACTGAATTTTGATGGTCATGACCAGCCCATAGCTTTTATTAGCAGGAGGCTGACCCCCAGAGAGAAGAATTGGTCAGCTATTGAGAGGGAGGCCTTTGCTGTGGTTTGGGCCCTGAAGAAGTTGAGGCCATACTTGTTTGGCACTCACTTCAAGATTCAGACCGACCATAAGCCCCTCTTGTGGCTAAATCAAATGAAGGGTGAAAACCCCAAACTACTTAGGTGGTCCATTTCCCTACAGGGGATGGACTTCACAGTGGAGCATAGACCTGGCACTGATCATGGCAATGCAGATGGGCTCTCCAGGTATTTCCACTTAGAGCAAGAAGACTCACCTGGTCAAGGTTAGCTTATTGTCCCGAAGTTTGGGGGGGGGTCATGTAGGAGAGTAGGGTCTGCAATCCTATGATCACCCAGATTTTTTGCTTTTGCTTCATTGGTTTACGACTTTCTCCGGCTGTGGGCCTGCCAATCAGACCCACAGCCTAGCTGTTCTCTCTCGAAATTAACACACATGTACGTTAGGTGCATCCACTAATTGGAACTGGGCCACCTTGTCAGTCCCTGTCTCAGCATACCACAGGTATCCAGGGCATCGGTGTACCCAGGGCCTACCAGGGGCTGAAGCATGTATTATGCCACCCCTGGAATGGCCGCCCAAATCTGACACAACTGGCTGCACGACAGCTGGGGCCACGTGGTGTAATCACCCGTTGCTGTAGGTGTAGTATTCCTACACCTAAAACCCTAAAATGGACACATGGATTCCTATCAGTCACTCCTATAGCAGGCCTTATCAATCCTGAAGGCAGAGTGCAGGGAATCATGTGGGACGGTGCTCTGGCGCGAGCTGAGCCCGTCGACGGCTTGCGGAACCAAGTCCTAATAGCCGTTCCATGGTGACGCGGGCCAACTACTTTTAATGCATTATAATCCTTGCGGTTATTTGCTAACTTTGGCATCGCATCACCTATACATGTCGAGTAAGGTGTCATACGAATGGGAATACGAACCCCTCGCCAGTCCTGGTGACGGGGTTAGCATTCCCCCCTTTTAGAGGGACACGACATGGAAGTAACCTTGAACCCCGGTTAAAGTTGACTCAAGCCTCAGCATCACAAAATGGATGCTGCCACCAGACACAAGTCTGACCTCCTGCTGCTGGGGGACCTTCCAGCAAGGGGAGCTTGGACAAAGGGTTTCCTGTCGAGGGCGGTGTTAGCACCATCCCAGACAGGGTTTGTGTATCCCAGGTAGGCAGGGCTGAAAGGAAGGTGATTGCCAGTGGCACCCCGGTGCTCACTGTGCATAGCCCGGCTCAAACCAGTTTCGGGGGCACACCAGCCCCTGAGCTGGCGCGAAGCCGGACAAAGGATAGGGGTGTAACCACCCCCCTCCTGGCTCCACCCATAGGTAGAACCTAGTCAAGGGCCAGCCCCTTTTCTTAGAATAAAGGTAGGAGCGAGTCCCCTTCCCAAATTGGATAATCAGATAATCGGATAACTCCGAATCACGAACTACTTTCCACGAAAGGAACTCTTGACTTTTTCTGAAGACTCTCCCTTGTGGCTAAGGAGTAGCCACCCTGCACCAGCAGGCACCATCTAAGCGCTTGCGGTTTGCTGTAAGTCTCTCCTACGGATCAAGACTGCCCAGCTCGACGAGACCCGAGTACCCTGCCATCTCTGACCTTTTACCTACCTCATCAGCCCAGCTGAGAGTCGTAGGTGTGACGAGACCTGCGGGACCGGCTATCTTCAGAACCTGCACGACGCTTATCTAGCACGCCCACCGAGGGACCCTCGAGTGAGTGCACCTAGGGTTTGAGAAGCCCTAAACCCTGAGCAGCTCCAGCATCGAAGTCTGTCTCCCCAGCATCCACGAGATCTGCGTGGGGGCCCTTCCGCTCCTTGTTGTTCACCGCGTTGTGCGACCACTTGCCGACCGGCTTGTGGCCCTCTTCACGACGCACCACGATTGTTTCATCACTAGTCTGGTTGCTCCAGACTGGCTCTTGCTCCCCTTCAACAGAGGAGTACCACGGACCCTCCTGGTCCACTCCCGACGCCATCTTGACTCCCCCGCTTGGGTTGCCACTGCCAAGATCCGCTGCCCCTGCCTGGGCCCAGCATCATCGACAGCAGACACCTTCGTGGGACAGCTCGCCCTCCATCCTGGTCGCCGCCGCGCCTCCTGGTCCGAGGAACAGCCGAGTCCGACGTCACCCACTCACCTGGTCGAGGTGACTTCAGCCGGTACCCTCCTGGTACCCACACGATCGCTGGCTAGCGGTTGAGAACTGAGTCCCCTCTGCTTTCAGGTTTCCTTCATCACCGATCCAGGCTTGGATCGCTCCGAACATCGTCACTGGTCGCCTGCCAGCAACTTCTTCTTTCAGGCTCCTGAGACTACACGAGGACTCCCGACATCTTGCCGAACTTCACGCAGCCGCAGCCTCCGGGCTAGGTAACTCGAGCATCTCGGTGCTCCATCGCAGGTTCGCTCTACAAGTGTCCAGTTCCTTTTTCGTTTAGTCCCACTGATCGGATCACTCCGGAATCAGTACCTCCAGACTCTAACCATTCGCATTTCACTGTTAGTGTAGATGGTTTCTCGTGCCCCTCGGGCATTTGTGTAAATTGTGCAACTGAAGTATTTTCCTAAGAGTTTTGTAGTGTGCTTAGCTCCCTGACTCATAAAGAGCCAGGGTAGTCTTGTTATAAATAAATATCCTTTTATTTTCATACCAACTTGTGTGGTGTCCTTTCACTTGGTGTTCAAGGGGTATATGTGATGGTAAACAGCTGGCTTAACACGCCCTCTAGAGTTTAGCCTAAAGACTGCTCGTATCCACGCTACTAGGATAGCTGGTCTAAAAGGTTGACTTACAACCAATCATCAATAAGGGTCGTTTGGAATGATACACAGTGATCACTAGAATAGTGAGCACTACATATCAGGCCAACTTCTCACAATTATTTCCTTCGTTCTGCACCTGTTGATTTAAGGGTTTAACTTCATTATTCACTAATGGTGGATTAGGACATTCTGACCTCCAATGCCCCAATTGGCCACAGTTGTGACAAGGGAACCTCTTCTTCGCTTCCTCAAGACTTCCTTTCCCTTTCCCTGCAAATCTAGGTCTATTCCCTGTATTGTTTCCTGGATTATTCGCTTGTTCCACTAACTGCGCTTCTTGTCTCTCCGCAACTTTCACTTGTGCCCACATTGCTTTCTCTTTCAGCTTTCTTTGTTTTGCTTCGATTTCATCACTGAAGTATTTTGCATGCCTCAAAATCTCATCTACTTTTTTACTCTGCCAATCCACTGTGTGTTCACGAATTCTCTCACCAATTTCAGGTCTTAGGCCATATACAAATCTGTATACAAAATGACTCAAATCTTTGTCACCCAGGTGTTCATCTCCACTGAATTGTTTAAATGCCAGTATCAGCCTCTCGTAAAAAGCATGAACTGATTCTTTTGCTTCCTGTTGTGTTCGATCTATTTTAACCCAGTCTGTCTCTTTTGCAGGAACCTTACTCTTCAGGTATACCATCACCTGATCATATTTTCTCATTACCTCTGGATCTGGTGCCCCTGTTCTTGAATCTCTTGGATATTCCTCAGTAGGCCAACTCACAACTATTTTACACTCAGTCCACAAGTCTGCTGGAACAATTATATCAAACAGACTATTCAGGTCAACCCACAGCACTTTTGACAATTTCACAAACCTATCTACCTGCCTATACCACTCGACGGGCTTTTCTCTCAATCGAGGGAAATCATTCGTAAATGATAAAATATCCTGTCTAGTCCATGGAACATGTACATATCCTCCTCCAGGTATTTCTCTCATAGGATAATTATCCACTGGTTTCTCCTTTTCTCTCACTGGAAATGCTGAATAAGTTGTTCTATCCTCAGATTCCTCTCTTTTCTTATACCACCTATCCTTCCACTTTTCTACATCACCCCATCTTCGCAATAATGCCACCATTTCTTTAATCTGTCCTGTTTTACCAGTAGCATTCAAATTTTCTATGTCCTTCTCCGTAAAATCCATTCTGTATGTTTTTTGTAAAGCCTTCACTTTATCAATGTCAACTCCCTGTTCATTTGCTATTGCTCTTAGCCTGTCATGTGTATTCCTTGCTCTCCAGGTGATATTCTTACACATGAACATTAGCTCACCATCATGATGACTCTTCAGGATTTCTGTTGGAACTGTTCCTGTAACAAGCTCTTCTAATTCTACACGCAACTTAACCACATCAATTGCTTGTGAGTCTTTATCCTTTTTCTGAAGAACCTTCATCCAATCATTCAAATCATCAACTGTTATTTCAGCAGTTTTTCTCACTGGAACCACTCTCTTTTGCGGTTCTAAGATCGGCATCCCTGAACAACTAGGTTCACTAGTATCCAGTATTTCACTACATATGTCATGTCTGGATCGTCTCAGGTCACTTCTTTCTGTTCTTTTACTTGAATCTCCTGAAGGACCAACTGAATTTGTCAAATTATTCCCAACATATGGAACCACCAGTCCATTTTCACCTGTCCTCTGTTTATCAAACACAGGAATAACCGGACCTATAGTTACAGGCACTGTAACAGCTTCCAAATTCTTCGTTAACTCCCTAATTTTCTCAGTCAGCTCTGTTGTGGTTCTGGCTAATTGTCTGGTATTTTCATCACTACCTCGATTTTCTCTCTCCCTGAAAGAATTACCACCTCTAGATTCAGGTGTCACTTTTTCTGTCTCAATAATACAAACTGTATCTCTTATTGGAGAAACAACTGGTGTACTCTCATCTGGTTCTGGTCTATATGGGGGTGGTCTCTTGTAAATCATGTCATTCAAGACCTCATCTTCATATTCTCCATATCTTCTCATTTCTGATTCAGGAACCCTTTCTGCTCCTCCTTCAACTGTTCTCATCGGATATAATCCCTCTGACATACTAACATCTCGCCACCTTTTCATTCGATCATGATGAGTTTCACGATCATGTCTCCTCCCAAACATATACCTGTACTGACCTCCAGATCTCTGTCTTTCTCGATCATGTACTTCCTCTTCCCATTCCACTAAAGCCTCAAACTGTGTAGGTCTTGGTTTCGGGTCTAGACATAACATCTTTTCCCGTAGATTTCTCAACACGGCCAGATTAAATGAACCATGTTCTGGAAATGCTAGAACACCATCTTCTTTAGTATACCTAACCCAATTCTCCAACCATATACAAGTATGAAACCCATATCTTGCAGCCATGAAGGATGCAGGTGTTTTCGTTGGAGGTAGCAACTCACCCTCTCTTGTTTTAACATCTTTATCCTTGCTAAACCACTTTTTAATCTTTCCAAAGAATGTTTTCTTCTTTTTCTCTTCTTGGTAATACATTTTAGCGCTTACCAAAACTCTCTACTCTTTTCCGTATTATAAATATACAATACGAATTTTCAACCAATAGCAGCGCGACTCACACTAACGCACCAATCCTGGAGCGTCTACGTCACTAATTAGCTCTTCCAATCCCTGCGCGACTCACACTAACGCACCAATCCTAGCGCGAACCCTATTCTGATCCACTATCCAATCAGAGCGCGGTCTTTCTGACGTCAGCAGTCGCTGCAGTCGCTTGTCTCCTGTCTTCTATCACTCGTCTACCCCTCCTTTACAAAATCTCCTCAGTAGACTTCGTATCACAAATTTCTACAAATCTATTAGTTACAACATAAAAACATCTCCATTGTCTGCTTCGCTAACCACAGAATAGTAAAAGGGAGTCTATTTCTCAAGAATCAACAAACTTTCATACATCTCCTAACTGTTTCCTCTAGGACTTGTCCAAAGAGTCTTACAGTCAATAAATGTATATGCATCCACGCACATTCATACAAGAAAAATATAGTACATATACACAGAATCCTGCTTCCCGAGAACAGCGTACAATCTGTCCCACTACAGAATTATAACATACATCAACTAAGCAACTTCTCCCTGCCCAGTTCTAGTTCTTCAAACAAGCTCAGAGAATACCTATTACTCCTCCTGTGATAAGCTTTAACGGAAATCCTTACGGATCCCTGGGACTTAAGACCAGAGTTTCACAGATAACCTTCACTATCATACACACTCCTTATATACCAGAAATATATTCTAATAGTAACATACAATAATGTCACTGATTCCGAACCCAGACAATGTGACGCGCAACTTCAATTGTCACACGTTACTCCTTACAATTCCGTCTTTCCCGAGAGCAGCATATACTTCCCTCTGCTCTACTACGAAACTGCTACCAGCTTCCAAGTTCCAGAAGCACTACATATAACTCAACATTACGAACCCAACATATAGTATTAGTACATATACCAATATCAACCAATAATCAATAATCAATAGGCTAATGTACAAGCAATCTTATCAGATCAAGACAATCATCAAAAACCATCCTCTGCTACCAGAAAATTGATAGAGATCTGGGTATCTAGAATATTCCCACTACCAAGGATAGAGTAATCTCACAGTTACACGCACATACATTCATCATACGCTAGGGCCCATTTCACTAACATACGCTCAAATACTCTACCAGCAATAAACCTGTGGAAAGAAAACCTTCTAATCACCCTGCATCTATATCGAGGTCGATAAGACCTGGTTTTTGTGACTGTCCTTAACACAATCTATACAACATATACAGCAATGATCAAAAATATAAACCCAATAATTGACAAGAAAGAATATCCAACACCATGTTTAAAATTATATTGCTTTATCTAAAATTAGTCAAAGTAAATCAATCAGAGTAAATCATTTTCTCATAGTTACCTATTCTAACTAAGTGTCAGAACGGGTCAGGACAAGTCTCTCGGTAAAGGTCTCTCAAGACGAAGTCCCTTCAGCATCGATCCTCAGCAACGCAGATTCGGTACGCGGCAAAGGCAAATGGCAAGTGGCAAGAAACCCTCTCTGGACTAACATTTTTTATAGTGTATTAGACAATAGAAAGATACATTGGGAACATGTAAAAAAATTGTAATGTCCGCCGGACCTGCTGAGCAGAGCGAGAAGGAAAGGATGTAACATCGCTACATTTGAAAATCTCCGCTCAGGAAAAGTTCACAAAATATAAAACTACGGAACAGGAACCAAGGAATAAATTGTATCTGGTTTTTTCTATTTCTCCTCAGCAATCGAGCCACAGTTCACAAGTTTTCTCTAAGGCTCCTTTGTTTCCCAAGGCTGCTAAGGACACTCTCATTTTACTTGGAGATCCCCCAAAACTGCTGCTGTCCTCATGGAAAGTTTTTCAAACAGGCAATCAAGGACCATGGTCAGTTAGCTTCAGGACCATTTCCAGCAGGGGTCTCCCTCGTCTCAGTTTTCATAGTATAAATCACAGCCAGGCTCATAATTCGGCCATCTTTTCACAGGCCTCCATAGGCCACAATAGACCATCTTAATTAAAGAGACAAAACAAACGTTACTACAGCATAATGATTAAACAGTGTTAACCCCACTAACACCCTTATGTGTATGTATTTATCTAGCTCTTGCAACATAGAAAAGCATTAATTCGAAAAGCGTTTTGTGCTCAAAAATAAACAGCACACAGCAACGTTTAAACATGAAAACACGCACGTTATAGTTATTCAGCACGTTTATGCACACTCATGTGTAATTCTCTCTTTTGTTAAAACAAACGGATTGATTAATATAAACACACTTGCACAAGACAAATAATTAATTATTAATCATTAATAAATTAATACAACGAATAGACATGCCAGAGCTTCAAAAGCCCTTGAATTTTCAAACTGAAAACTCCGCTCCAGCAAGTCAAAAGCCTACACCTCCCCAAGTGAGGTGTAAGGGAGGCACAATGGGGAGAAATACCTTTATTTGTACTCTTTTTTACTTTTTCTGTGCACACACAGAAAGAGGGAAACACCTCTTGTGATTAATTTTGTGTAGGAAGTTGTCACTTCCTTCACAAAACACTTATCCCTGCAAATCCTGAACCATTGCACCATGGTGCAAGGGTGTCTGCGTTGGCACATGGCAGTATATTGTGTGACAGTGCAGGGGAAAAGGACAGGAATGCGCCGGATCTTATAGATACAGCGCATTCCTGCCCTTTTTTTGTGACGCAGGGCAGCTCAGCAAGATTCCTTGCGGCGCTGCCCTGCACCAAATCCTCATAAATGAGACCCTCACAGGCCAAGAGTTATGGAGGTTGTGTGTCTGTCTGGAATGTGTTAAAAAATGCACCCCGACCCAAAACCTTTTGAGGATTTACGAACCAATGTAAATTGGTATTGGAGTTGCTTTGTAAGGAAAAGTAGCGCAAATCATTGTAAAGTGCTGCTTTGCATTACTTATGGGCATATTCATGAAAATGTGTCACAGGGAAAATGCAGAAATGCGCCGTATGTAATACAATACAGCGCATTCCTGGCCTTTCCCCTGCGCTGGTGACAATGGGCTGGCCAACCAGGCACTTACAACCTTGGTGCAAGTGTGCCTGCGTTGCATGCAGGATTGTTTTTACTTTTTGTGAAGGAAGTGACACCATCATGCACAAAAACAATCCTAGGAAGTATATTCCTGCAGATTGCAGAACACATAGAAAGAGGAAGAAACAAGGAGAAATAGAGATTTTTCTCCCCGTTACACTTCTGGGAAGGCGTACCTTTTTGACGCATTACCATGTTTACCTTTCCAGTACAAAATCTATGCTAGACTCACAACACCCACCTTTGCACTTATGCACAAAGGTGTGTGTGTGACGCTCAACAGTAACATTCTGCTCCGGACATAGGGAGAGGGGAGGGGAATGCCATATCTATAGATATGGTGCTCTCCTGCTCTCTCCTCCTCACGCAACGCACAACAGTGACTTTGGTTTCTGTGCTGTATTGTGTGATTTGTTCGGAAATCTGAGCCACAGTGGCAAAGCCAGTTGTTCGTCTTTTTAGATGTCAAAGTCCTTGGTAATTGATGGATGAATATCTGTGCACTGAATACTTCTGTTAACATCTCCACAAGGCAAATCATAATCCAGTGGGAGATGGAAATGACACAACGATTTGTGGTCTGTCATCCTTTGCTCTGAAAAACTGCAGGGATGTCATAGCAAATAATTAGTAGAAAGCCCTGCCGAGTGTCACAAATCACTTGTTAGGGTAACACATGTTAGGCGCAGATGTAGAACGGTTTTGCATCCGTTTTGTGTTACTTTTTTAATGCAGACACAACTCAAAATCATTTGTGACATTTACAAACCAACGTAAATTGGTGTTTGCCTTGGTTTGTCAGAAAAAGTAAACCAAATCAGTGAAAAGCGCTGCTTTGCATTACTCTGCGTCAAGGGGGCGTTCCGCGGGTGCTACATGGGAGTTCCTGTGCTACAACCCATGGGTTTTATACACAAATCCCTATCTACTAACAACAGTAGACATTAATTTGCAACAAAAAAGAATGCACCTTGAAAGCAGGCTGTAAAAGGAATTTTTTTTTCATTTCTCCTTTCTTTTCTGACTTTGCATGTGTTCTGCACTGTACAACGTAGGAAAAGTTTTAAAAGTTGTCTAGGCGTAGTAGTTTGTACTGGAAGGGATCCCTTTCAGTATAAAAACCTCGGCTAGTCTCATGCACACACCCTTGCACTCTGGTGCAAAGGTGTGTGTGTGTGGCGCCGGTGAAAAGGAGAGGAGAACAGAGTGCCTTATCACTGTAGATATGGCTCTCTCCTGCTCTCTCGCTGTAACGCAACACAGAGCAGCAACTTTGGGTGCTGCGCTGCATGACAGTTTTGCAAATCTGGGTATTTCTGGGTCATTTCTATGCATTACTGCAATCACCTGAGATTGTCATGTGATGTGTGGTACACGGCGGGGCTGAAGAGTTGAGCAAATAAAGCTGTGAGTGTCAGGACATTTCGTATTATAGTCTCTTGCTGCTGCTGGGCCTGCATGGCTTCAACTACCTACAGTGACAGTCAATGATAAAATACTTTAATTATCCTGTGACGTGGCTGGGTTAGGCTTGGTAGGAAACACCGCTATTTTACATGCACAGGTTTCTTAAATTACCTTCTCATCCTCCACAACGACATACATTTGCTTGCATGACAGTACAGGATTGGTTTCTCTGAAACCACATTACTTACCTTTCACCTTCGAAGGCACACTATCATGACACCTTGAACATTTAGTTCAAGGGCTAAACATATATTGTGCAAATGATGTTGTTGTTGTTAGTCTGTAAGGCGGCACTGCTGTCAATCAATCAATCAATCAATCAGAACATTTGTAAAGCGCACTACTCATTCGTGAGGGTCTCAAGGCGCTGGGGGGGGGGATGCTGCTACTGCTCGAATAGCCAGGTCTTGAGAAGTCGTCTGAAGGTTAGCAGGTCCTGGGTTTGCCGTAAGAGGATGGGGAGGGCATGCCAGGTCTTGGCGGCGAGCTGGGAGACCGATCTGCCACCGGAGGTCGCGCTTCGGATGCGGGGGACGGTGGCAAGGGTGAGGTCGGCGGAGTGGAGCTGGCGGTTGGGGGTGTAGAAGCTGAGTCGTCTGTTGAGGTATGCTGGTCCGGTGTTGTGAAGTGCCTTGTGTGCGTGGGTGAGGAGCTTGAAGGTGATCCTCTTGTTGACGGGGAGCCAGTGCAGGTCTTTTAGGTGGGGTGTGATGTGGCTGCAGCGGGGGATGTTGAGGATCAGGCGTGCAGAGGCGTTTTTAATGCGTTGAAGTCGTTTCAGGAGTTTGGCTGAGGCTCCTGCGTAGAGGGTGTTTCCATAGTCCAACCTGCTGCTGACGAGGGCCTGGGTGACCGTTCTTCTTGTCTCGGTGAGGATCCACCTGTAGATCTTGCGGAGCATGCGGAGGGTGTGACGAGACGGTGTTGACCTGCTTTGTCATGGAGAGAGTAGAGTCGAGGATGAACCCCAGGTTGCGTGTGTGGTCGGTGCTGTTCCCAGTGCGGTCGGCCACCAGGAGTCATCCCAGGCCGAGGGGGTGGAGCCGAGGATGAGGACTTCCATCTTGTCCGAGTTTAGCTTCAGACAGGTGTACTTTATCCACTCGGCGACGGCTTTCATTCCTTCATGGAGGTTGGTTTTGGCAGTCCTTGGTAAGGGAGAGGATCAGCTGGGTGTCGTCGGCATAGGAGATGATGTTGAGGTCGTGCAGTCGGGTGATGTGGGCGAGCGGTGCCATGTAGATGTTGAACAATGTCGGGCTGAGGGATCAGCCCTGGGGTACGCCGCAGATTATCTTGGTGGCTTCGGAGCGGAAAGGGGGGAGGCGGATGCTCAAGGTTGTGCCGGAGAGGAAGGCGGTGGTCCAGTCCAGAGCCTTGTCTCGGATACCAGCGCCGTGGAGTCGTGTGCGTAGGGTGTGGTGGAAGACAGTGTTGAAGGCGGCTGACAGGTCCAGGAGGATGAGGGCTGCGGTTTTGACATTGTCCAGCAGAGCCCTGATGTCATCGGTGGCGGTGATGAGGGCAGTTTCAGTGCTGTGGTTGCTGCGGATCCTGGACTGGGACGGGTCCAGGATGCTGTTCTCCTCGAGGTAGCGGGTCAGTTGTCTGTTGACGGTCTTCTTGATGACCTTCGCCGGGAATGGGAGCAGGGAGATGGGCCGGAAGTTCCTGGGGTCAGCCTTGGGTTTTTCGAGTAAGGCGTTGATCTTGGCGTGCTTCCAGCTCTCCAGGAAGGTCGCTGTCTCGAGGATATGTTGATGGCTTTCCGGAGATGGGGTGCGATGGTGGTGCTGACTTTTTTGAAGATGTGGTGTGGACATGGGTCTAATAGAGATCCAGAGTGGATGGTGTTCATGATTTTGATGGTGTCGTCGTCGTTTATGTTGGTCCAGGAGAGCAGGGGTTTGGTGCGGATGGTGGTCGTGGGGATGGAGGTCTCAGTGGTTGTTGGGGTGGTCGTGGCATTGAAGCTGTCCTGGATGTCTGCGATCTTGCGATGGAAGAAGGTGGCAAGGGAGTCGCACAGGTCTTGTGAAGGTGGGATGTTGTTGGTGTAGGAGCTGGGGTTGGAGAGTTCCTTCACAATGTTGAAGAACTCTTTGTTATTGTGTGCGTTGTTGTCTAAGCGGTCTTTGAAGGAGGCCCTTTTGGCGGATCTGATGAGGTGATGGTGTCTGGTGGTGGCGTTCTTGTGGGCTGCGTAGCTGTCCGGTGTCTGTTCACGGTGCCATTTCTTCTCTAGCTTTTGGCAGGTTTGCTTGGAGGCCTGGAGGTCCTCAGTGAACCAGCTGGCTTTCTTGCTGGTGTGTCTGTTGGAGGGTTTCTTGATCGGGGCGAGGGTGTTGGCGCAGTCGTCGATCCATTGTCTGAGGTTGCAGGCGGCGGTGTCGGGGTCGGTGGGGTCGGTGGGTGGGCTCCGGGCGATGGTGGTGGTTAGCTATGAAGAACCAGAGGCATATGGGCCTGGCGGCGCAGGGTACGCCTTAATCTCCTGAGTTCACCTGCTTTGTCGAACAGAGACACGGGACACTCCGTTAGGCGTAGAAGATAAGGTTTATTAGCTGCAGCTAAGTACAGTTGTCCCAGAAGTACACTAGGTATGTTCTTAGGAGACTGCCCCTTTACTTCGTGGCACACAATCTTTTATAACACACATATTCACAAAGAACACTCCCAATGCATACAGGGTTGACCAATGAGAAGAATATGAAAACAAGATATTAAGTAACTCAAATAAGTCTCTCTCCCAACTGTGTTTGTCACCCTTCCCCACAAGTTAATCAGTGTTAGTGTTTATAATTCGACTTGCAGGTGGCAGGACACATTTGTATGCCCCGGAGGACAGTTGGGAAATGAGAGAATACGAGTAAAGAATAGCGAAGGCCAGAGGATAAGATAAAGTCAGGAAAGAATGGTGTGAACCAACAGATAGTCGAGACAGGGATCAGTCAAACCAGACGAGGATTAGTGGAGTCGGCCAGACCCTGACACCAGCTCTAAACAGAGGCAGGAGGTTATTTGACGCTTTGCAGTAGGAAGAGGGAAAACAACACCTCGTTCGCCGTGCTGCCTGAGTGAGGGCAACACAAAATGGCGGCGGGACACAAAATGGTGGATAAATACGAACGGGATCGGAAAACTGAATTACCTCAGACCCTCCTTTTGCCATTACTCAGGCAAAACGCACGGACTCATTTTAATCTGAGTCGACGTCAATGGCCATGAGGTCACCAAGCTGTTGCTGCAACATCATTTTAATGCTCTCCGTCTTTCGTGACACAGGCCTTGGGACACACATAGTGGCACAAAGACCACAGATGGCGGGGCCACACTGCATACAGAGACAACAGGAAAAAATGATGGCCAAAACCACTCCTAGGAAGGTTAATACCTTCCATCCCCATTTGGACAGTAATCCCCGAAACCATTCCAATAAAGACCAATCTCCTTCGTCCTGATGAATCGACTCGGAGATCACATGTAATTTGGAGATGGCTTGGTATACCGTAGGGGCATCGTCAGGTATATAAATGCAACAGCTAGATCCAATCAATTTACAAACTCCACCACGATCCGCAAGAATAACATCCAGAGCAATCCAGTTCTGCAATGTCATGAGACGATCCGCCTGAAGTTCAGCTGTGAGATTACTCAAGGCTCCCACAGTGACATCTATGGTAGTCTCAACAACACGAACCAATTGTCTCATGTTTCTACTGTTGGCCATTGGGCCCCAAAAAGGGAGAAATCCTTTAAGGAAATCACCTCCCTCTTGTCATGCCGTGTCTTTAGAATCAATAATCCCTCTGCCATATCTGTTTCTGTGTTGTCTCGAAGGAGCAGTGTATGTAAGAGGGAGAAGAAAGGCTATATAGCACGTTCCTGAAAAATCCGTCAGTAGCCACGTGTAGGCTGTATCGTGGCAGACAAAATACGTGCCCTGGGATGGCACTAACGGTGGTGAATTCTGAGATATGTAAATGTATGTATGGGAACAAAAACTTTTTCCTTGTCCAGTATCAGTAGTCTGGCCATTCATTTGTAAACAAAAGTTACCTCGATGAGGCACAGTCCAAATTGGTGGAGATTTTCCCTTTTTAACTCTATCTGTAAGGCCAGTAACGTAACGAGTCACGTTCCAACCATCGTATGCCCGTTTCTCATCCACAGGAACCCTACTATTCTCCACAATTCTAGCCATAGCCTCTATTCCTTTTAACAGAGAACTATGACTAAAATCTTGTCCACTACCATATGAACCAACTGGACGTCTAAATCGGTTCTGATATGCATTTGAAAACATCACAAAATAGGCCCAAGTGGAACCTTCATAAGAAAATGGAAGGGCTAAATATGGCTTCCCTTTGTCTGTGGTATGAGGCATAAGTCCACACACCCAACAGTCGGTTGTGTTGACTACCAATTGGTGTTGATGCAACAACTGGACAAATGGATTGTTAAAATATTCTGTTCTCCTGATTAGTTCATGTTGGGGAAGCGTATGTAATCGATGTGGGGAGATAGTAGAATGAAAAGGCAAGGAAATAGAAGTAGGGACAGATTTGTGCTGCATAGCATGAACAATCCAACCTACACAAGCCAATAAGGTACTAAAAAACATAAGAACACACAATGTTATGCCACATTGACTGTACACTATATTACAATATTTCTTTCTCATCTCTACCTTCTTATTATTCTTTCCCAATTTGACATCCATCCTCTAAAATTGTTGCTCACGGCAATCTTCCTTACTCACTTGGCTGTGATTATTAGCCGTCCTATGACACTGCAAGTCCTGGGGGCCTAGCCACTATACAGGTCACGAACCAAGACTCCTACCGTGACCCTGCAACCTGGACAGATGATACATGTCACGAAAGAGATGAAAATCTTAGATGTCCTTGACCAGTCTAGGCCTTAAATTATATCGAGTTCTGTTCAGTACAGTTTGGTCCTGAAATAATGTCTGTGGATCTGTAGTGTTCAATCGGAGATATGACGGTACGGCTTCTTGTAAAACGTCGTCATCTTCTTTCTCTGACTGAGCTCCATCTAGGTGTGCACTACTGAAAGGTACAAACCGGGGGACCCTTTCGCCTTCAAAATCACTTACACCCTTACGGACCCACTGGTCAAAAGGCAAGGGCACCTTTTTGCAGTGCACGCCATGGATCCAGTTCTTTTTCCCTTCGACTTTCACTGCTGTACGTGTCACCAGAAGAACTTGTCGAGGCGCCTTCCAACAAGGTTCCAAATTCCTTGTCCTCTGAAAATTTTTCACACAGACCCAGTCTCCCGGTTGGATAGAATGACCTGGATCTGTGGAGGCCTCTGGTAAAGCGTTTAGAACCTGTTGGTGGAGAACACGTAATTTAGTGGTGAGGTCATGTAAGTAGTCAATCAGCATTGGATACTGTATGTCAGAATACTTTTTAGGGCGAGGGACTCCCCAAACATTAGCCGGGCACCCAAAAACAACTTCGTATGGGCTGAGTCCCAAACGAGAATGTACAGCTGTTCTAGTGGATAGGAGAGCCAAAGGTAAAGCATCGGGCCAGACAAGTCCCGTGCTAGCCTGTATCTTTGCAAGCTTAAGTTTGAGAGTGCCGTTATAGCACTCTACCAAACCCGCTGATTGGGGATGGTTCGCCGCATGGAATTTCTGCCTGATACCAAGACCGGCTCACACCTTTTTCATAATTTGGCCCACAAATTCACTTCCATTGTCACTCCAGACAATGCGTGGCAAACCAAACCTAGGGAAGAACTCTTTTAGAAGAACTTTGGCAGTGGACAAAGCAGTGTTGTCTTTCAGGGGTAGGCCTCTATCCATCTGGAGAAGGCACACACCACTACCAAAACATGTTTGAGATTGTTGCATCGTTCCATGGGAATATAATCAATTTGCAACACCTCAAAAGGACATGTTGGGGGAGCAAAGTGACCTGCTGGAGTTGGGGTTCCCTTTCCTGGATTATGCATCAAGCAAACGATACAATGCTTCACTAAATTATCTGCACATTTTGGAATCCCTTCGTTCAGCCACACTGGAGCCAGAAGCTTACATATTCCTTTCGCACTGATGTGGGCTGGACCATGTGCCATAGCAACTACAGGCAGTACATAGGCATCTGGTAACAGCCAACGCTGATGTTCTGACAATTCTATCCAACATCCCTTCGCGTCTAACATTCCTGTTCTCTCTTTCCACTTACTCAACTCTTTCTCTGTAGCCTCTCCTTGAATCGATCTCACACTTTCTATTGTATCCTCACACATTCCTGTTTCCTTGACCCAATTTGCAGGGCCCGCAACATACATGCGACTTATAGCATCTCTGGCTGTTTCTTTCGCTAACTCATCCGCAAAAGCATTCCCGCGACCAACATCATCAGTAATACTCTTATGCGCACTACACTTTATGATTGCTATCTGGGTAGGCAAAGCAAGTGACTCAAGAAGATCAGTTACCAACTGACCATGCTGTATTTTAGTACCGTGGGAGGTAAAGAATCCTCTTTCCTTCCACAAATGACCAAAACTATGTGCCACACCAAACGCATACTGGCTGTTGGTATATACATTCACTCTCTTCCCCTTAGATAACACACACGCTCTGGTCAAAGCTATCAGTTCAGCTGCCTGAGCTGAATTATGTCTGATGCGTGCTGTCTGCACAATTGTATGCAAGGTGGTAACAGCATAAGCTGAAGTTGTTTCACCATTAGGGAGTTTAAAACAAGAACCATCCACCCATAGGATCCCATCCGGGTCCATTAGTGGTGTATCTTTCAAATCAATCCTTCCCTTTGTCTCCTTCTCAGTACGGTGAAAACAATCATGTTGTTCCTGAATACCTTTCTCCTCTGGAAGAGGTTACAATGTGGCTGGATTTAAAGTGTTACATCGTTTGATGTGCACATGACTAGCCAAGAGTGTCAGCTCATACCCAGTCAAGCGAGCACTCGTGAGATGCTGCGTTTTCGTCCTGTTTAGCAAGGTATCCACTGCATGTGGTACCATAACAATAAGAGTGTTATCCAGCACCACTCCAGCAGACTGACGAATAGAAATTGCTGCTGCTGCTGTAGCTTTAAGACAACTAGGCAATGCCTTGGCTACTGGATCTAATGTAGCCGAAAAGTAGGCACATGGCCGCTGCTTGTCTCCAAATCGTTGTGTTAAGACTGACAACGCACAACCTTCTCTTTCATGAACATAGAGCGTGAAGGGCTTACTGTAATCCGGAGTACCCAACACAGGAGCAGAGCACAGAGCAGTACGTAGATCAGAAAAACTCTTCTGACATTTGTCAGTTCAAGGAAGGGGTTGGGGTGTGTCTTTCAAAGTGAGTGCCAACAAAGGTTTAGCCAACAAAGAAAAATTTGGAATCCACTGTCTACATTAAGAGGTAATGCCCAGAAAGGCACGCACTTCTCTTTGTGTGGATGGCACAGACATTTGTGCAATTGCTTGAATACGTTCTAGGGTCAGTCGCCTTCCCTCCTTCGACAAGAGATGACCTAAATAGGTAACCTCTTGGCGGGCATATTGTAATTTAGAAGGTGAAACCTTATGGTGAAGGTCAGACAAGTGACGCAATAATGCAATAGTCACGTTCTTGGAAATATCCTCTGAATCAGCAGCAATCAATAAATCATCCACATACTGAATAAGGGTAGCACCTGGCGGCAAAGGAAAAGCATCAAGCTGGCACTTCAGAGCTTGGCTATAGATGGAGGGACTTTCACAATAGCCTTGGGGTGCGCGCTTGAACCGGAAACTTCGGCCTCCTAAGGAGAAGCCAAAAATATCCCTACTCTCTTCAGCAATGGGGATGCTGAAGAAAGCATTTTTCAGATCAATAACAGAAAACCAAGCTGCCGAGGCAGGTATCATAGTTAACAGGGCAGTGATATCTGGAACAACAGGAAACTGCGGTACAACAATTTTATTAACCTCCCGGAGATCAATAATAAAGCGATAAACAGGAGGCTGGGAAGGATCAGTACGTTTAAGAACCGGGAGAACAGGACTATTGCATACATTTCCCCTCGTCTCCTCAACCACACCCTTCTGAACCAAATCATAAACAATAGCAAAAAGCGCTCTTTCACCATCATTGGGAATTTTGTATTGAGGGATGCATGGCAATTTAGCATTGGGCTTGAGGGTAACGACATAGGGTGGGATCTCAAGACAACCAACATCATTTGGACCCGTAGCCCAAAGTGTTGCGGGGAGAGAGAGAGCAATTCAGGTGGAAATTGATCTTTAGACAAATACATTGGAGACGTCAGTTTCTGCCCCAAAGCCAGATGTACACCTGAAGGAGCACAATATATTGTTGCATGCAATCTTTTCAGGAAATCCAAACCCAACAGATTTTCGCCGCAACCAGTCGTTAAAAGAAGCGGAGCTTTCAAATCATAAGAACCAATTGAAATAGGCAGAGGACAAGAGACCGGGCTATGAACTGGGGCGCCAGAAAATCCTACAGATACGTTTGTTAAGCCAGAGAAAGGTGCCCCAGGGAGTTTGGAGTGAATAATAGAACTTCTCATTGCACCAGTATCTAAAAGAAATGGCTCTGAAACACCCATTGTAGTGACATTAACATAAGGCCCATTCTGATCTACTGGAATCGATACAACTCCCTCACTTTGTCTATGGCTGTCCTAGTTAGCGTGAAGACCGTCATTCCCACCTTCAACATAGTAATCATCATTGTAATACTGCGTAGACTGAGTATTTTGCCGATCAAAGTAGTTCATAGAATGTGGAGGTGGGAGGGAACGCTGTGTCTGGGGCGACATACCTCGACCTCTACCCCTGATCGCTAACTGGGAACCACCACGACCTTGTGGAGTAGATAGTCCTCCATTACGCTGCAATAAAACCGGGCAGCCATTCTTAAAATGACCTTCCTCCCTACAATAGGCGCATTGGTTAGGACTTAACAAAGGCCGCGGAATATAGGGCTCAGGCTTTTGAAACACCCTCTGAAACTGGGGAGGCTGTTGAAACTGGCGCTGAGCAGAGTGAGGAGGATAAGCTTGTTGCAGAAGAACCTTCGTTTTTAATTCTTTAGTCTTTTTCTCTTGCTTATCTTTTTCCTCTTTGTCCCTGTTTTCGTAATATTGAGCAGTAGCCAATATCTGAGCAGAAGAAGAAACAGCCCATGAACTTTCAGAGTCTTTTATTTTATGTGACAACTCGGGGAGCAGATTAAATACGAATTTATCCACAAATAATCGCTGTCCACCCTCCGTAGTCATATCCTGACCACTGTGATCAATAAACGTCTCCTCAAAACGAGTGAAGAAATCGGAGACACTCTCATCTTTCTTCTGTCTACACGCAGCTAATTTATCCCAATTAACTCGTAAGGCGGGCATCATTGTTTTCATTAAAGTAATAATCCTACCAGGGAGTTCTGTGATCAAAACATCAGGCTTAGCACCACCCACTTGTGCTCTATCCGAGGCAGTTATAGCAGCCCATGTACCACCCAATTCTTGAACGTGATCCTCTCTACGAATCCGAGCCCATAGCGCTTGTGGGACTACATTTCCCATCAACATGTCAATATCGGCTAAATTCATAATACAGGCATCAACAGTCTGGGACAATTCTTTATAGTAACCAGCTGGGTTTTTACGAGGATCCGGTAGAGATTGTTTGAGGGCCAAAACATCAGATCTCTTCCAGGGGACATGTACCCATATACGCTGGAAGTGAGCGGGAATAGCTGGATTATTACCTACTTGCGCAACCTCTTCCCTCCATATCGGAGGAACCTCTCTCATTGGGTAATATTTCAATGTCTGCCGAACAGCACGATCAGTATCAAGAAAAGTACGTGACGAAAATAAGGACCTAAAAGTAACAAGTGTCCTTACGGCGTCCTCAACCTTAGAACCCACAATGAGTCCTTTATCAAAATTAGCCTGAACATCCAACAGACCCTGGGGAAGTAAACCCAAATCTATATCCTCCCATCCTTTAGCAAGAGTGTCACACATAAACATTAAATACATATCTCTGCGTGGGCGCATCCCACTGTTGAAAGGTGCTCATGATATCTTTCACACTATACTGGGGAACCTTCTCGATCCATTTGCGAGCGAGAGAGTCCAATGCCACCCGTTCGTCAGAACCTGGAAGTTGACTACGAGACTGTCTTCGAGAAAAAGCCGGAGACATGTTCAGAGCCCCAATGAAAGGGGACAAAAAACCAGAGGCAGTATCTGTTATTCGTTTGCGCACAGTAGGAGAATTAGACATAAGGACAGGGGACAAGGTATGAGGCGATACAGGAGAGGAACTGGCAATTATAAGGGGAGCCGAAGGCAAAGGAGATTGATGTTCAGGAGATGGACACAAAGGAATCGGTGACACAGGAGGTGGGAGTGGCAATACCGGAAGGGGCAAATGTGGAAGAACCGGAACAGGTGGGTGGACAACAGGCAACTGACCGGGTTGTAACAACGGGGGTGCATTAGCACCTTGTACATAGGGTGGAGGCAATCTCAATAGGTGAGACATCAAAGGGTCTTCCTCCAGATCCTTACTTTTATCAGAAGGGGAATTAGGCAACACCGGATAGCATCTATCTATTGTCATACGATGCTGTCTCTCCGAAATTTCCATTGCATTATCAATCTCATTATCTTTAAACTGCTGGGCAGCCTGTATAATCGTCATATTTTGTGCTTTCTTATCTCGTTTTGTCTGCTTAATCTCTTTCTGTTTGGCTTTCTTACGCCAGAGGCGGAAAGAGTCAAACATTGCCGGCCGGGCTTGTCTTTTGAACAATATCGCTTCCAAATTGTCTAATATGTCAGGCTCAAAACTACCATTCTGTGGCCACTGTAGAACGCCATCGTTCTTTGTGTATCGGATCCATGTTTTATTAAAGGCAATGGGGCTGACACCATGTTTTGAATAAAGCTCATAGGTGGGAGTTCCAACCGGAGGAATCGGACAAGAGTCCTCCAGCCGGGAATCCCTATTACAACCAAGGCAACAGAACTTCCTAAACTTACTCAGACCAGGCATCGTTATTTCACTGGACTGTTCACAAACATCAAGGGGTTAAATCAAATAATACAGCACAAACGTATTCACCCCTCAGCTTCGGCTTTTGCAATAGCCGAATCAAAGACCCAAATCAAAACAAAATATTGGGAGCTACCCACCAATACTTAACTAAGTGTCTTCTTACGCCAACAGAGGCCCGTCTAATGTCTCGCGATACCAAACATCATCAAAGGGACCAAAGCAGGGCGGCAGTCAGGGCAGCAGTCGTCAGCAGCCGTCAGAAAGGAGAACCCGCGCTGCAAAAGACCTTCGGACCACTTCGACATACAGGGTTCGCTTGACGTGGTTCGCGATTCCTCCAGAATTTTCTTGCGGGGCTCCTCACGATCCTCGGGCAGAACTGCTACCTCTGAATCCGCCCCACGTTGGGCGCCAATTGAAGAACCAGAGGCATATGGGCCTGGCGGCGCAGGGTACACCTTAATCTCCTGAGTTTACCTGCTCTGTCGAACAGAGACACGGGACACTCCGTTAGGCGTAGAAGATAAGGTTTATTAGCTGCAGCTAAGTACAGTTGTCCCAGAAGTACACTCGGTATGTTCTTAGGATACTGCCCCTTTACTTCGTGGCGCACAGTCTTTTATAACACACATATTCACAAAGAACACTCCCAATGCATACAGGGTTGACCAATGAGAAGAATATGAAAACAAGATATTAAGTAACTCAAATAACTCAAATAAGTCTCTCTCCCAACTGTGTTTGTCACCCTTCCCCATAAGTTAATCAGTGTTAGTGTTTATAATTCGACTTGCAGGTGTCAGGCATTTGTATGCCCCGGAGGACAGTTGTGAAATGAGAGAATACGAGTAAAGAATAGCGAAGGCCAGAGGATAAGATAAAGTCTGGAAAGAATGGTGCGAACCAACAGATACTCGAGACAGGGATCAGTCAAACCAGACGAGGATTAGTGGAGTCGGCCAGACCCTGACACCAGCTCTAAACAGAGGCAGGAGGTTATTTGACGCTTTGCAGTAGGAAGAGGGAAAACAACACCTCGTTCGCCGTGCTGCCTGAGTGAGGGCAACACAAAATGGCGGCCGGACACAAAATGGTGGCTAAATACGAACGGGATCGGAAAACTGAATTACCTCAGCTATCACAAGAGGAGAAACAATGTCAGCCTGGCTGAAGCTACGGTACGGAAGCATGGGTGCTGTTTGTTATAAATACACAAACATTTCCGGGTATCAGGAGAGCAGCACTCTACTGTCATTGCGAGGTCACTGCTTGATGGAATCCCAGCCTAGCTGATTCCTGTTTTCCATCCGCCAGGAGGAATGTCCAGCTTGTAACCAAGACGGGGACCTGAACACATTTGACCACAGGTAATGGGAAGTTAGATTATCTGGCATAACACCCGCCCCAGGCAACTATATTAGGGAACGTATACTAGGAGTTCACTATACATAGTACTTATATGCCAACATATAACTACTGCTTTAGCACAATGGTGGGATTGTTTATACTTTTCAGTGTTCTCATAAATCTAAGGTCTCTCCTTTGCTTCTGTCCATTAATCATTGCAACAAGTCTTATATAATAGAATCACAATGGTTTAATAAATATTGAAATGCCTCATTGTGCATTTCTTGTGTATCTTTTTGGGTATGCACAAGTGACTGAGCGAAAAGGCTCTAGATCTGTTACCACGATTCCTTGGGGAGTCAGGGTTGTCATTTTCTGAGGTTGCACAATTCATCTGTCACTTTCTTAGGGCTAGGGGTATTTATGGTTGCACTGTGAGCTAGCAGGACTATAGGTCAACATATGCTGAGGGTGTGCATGGAATCAGTCTGTCACAATCCCAACGTTTATGCTGTACAACAAACACACAGTTCTCACTGAGCAATTGGAAGCTGGACGACAATCCTTGACTATTAATTAAAGTAAACACAGGCAGAAAAGTCATGTTACAAATGGATACATTCCATTTGATTTAAAGTCCTATTTGGTATCACATCTGTGCCTTTACAAGGTCTTAAAACAGCCAGAATTCACCGGTGTTTTTCTCTTGGAAAGGTAGCACCCCTAAATGCAGGGACAGGGGCAGCGCTGGAGGCATCCTGCACAGTGCAGCATTTTTATCAACAGTAAATTAAACTTTCTTGAACAATCACACAATTGCCTGGTGCAGAGGAGGGCTGCACAAAAGGGCAGGAAAAGTGATAATGGGAGTGGGAAGTGGGAGGCATGTAAAGGGAACAGACGGGAGAGTGCAAGATTAATGGAACATTTCCACCTCTGCAACACAACTGGTAGCTTACCCTCCCCCTGGCATCCCCCACCCCTGAAACATCTGTTGCCACTTCCTGCGTGTGATTGTCTTAGATGTTTGGTGGGATAAATGCATATAATCCCCTGCAGCTTGAAGCCACACTGCCCAATGCTAAGTTCATTTTTACTGGGCCAGATGGGTCTAATGTTCCTATTTATTGCATACTCTATGAATGATTAATTCACTGCAGTGAATTCCAGTGTCCAACTCCTTCATATACCGATATGTAGACTAGTGAAGCTGGGGCATGAGCAAGGTGACTGCGCCGCTAGGCCATGCGCAGCATGCATCAGCAGGAAACACACTGACGCCCACATGTACAGTACAGGACTTACCCGGGCTGTCTAGGAACCTTTTATTTATCAGTTTGGCTACGCCCGGATGAACTGTTGTATGCCGGCATACTTACCTGTGATGATAAGCCCCGGTGGCTGACTACATCCCATCCAACCTTAGATATGTGGGGACAGTCTCACCTGGGTGCATGCAAAGTCACAGAGTCTCAGGCTGGATGCAGGATTTGGCCTTAGCTCATACCTGTGCCCTGTGTGACACTGGAAAACCTCTCCACTCAGGTGTGGTCCCTCCGGAGGTCTAGCACTGTTCTAGGACAAGCGATGGTGGATATGCTCCATTCTTCTCTTGAGTGGTGGTTCCCTCGTCATCCTCTGGCATTGGCACACCTCAATTTTCCACCTCATCCTCCTCAGATTCTCTTACCTCTGAGCCTTGGGTGTGCCAGATCTTGGATATATTTCTAGTGGTCATTTCTTGGCCTCTATGAGCATTGATCATGGTTCCATTCACGGCTGTCACTGTCCATGACCCTCTTTCATAGGGAGTAGAAACTTTCCACCCTGGGTGGCAATCTCTTATCAGGACGAGGTCCCCAGTCCGCAAATGTCGATAAGCAGCCTTTCTGGTCCGTCTAGCTCTCTCGTTAGTCTTCCTTCTCCTCTCATGAATGTTTGCCTCACTGAGGGCTGGATGTTGCCATCCTGTACCTGAAGGAATGCTGTCCCGGGCTGGTCGTTGGAGCATCAGGTGCATTGGGAACATTTTGTGATGGAGTGCGGTGTGTTGCGATAGTCTCTCAGTAAGCTGTGTAATTGCGACTCATAGTCTTGGTTCTGACCCACCGCTCCCCTGAGCACCTTGTTTAATGTCTTCATAAATGTCTTGGGTGTGCCATTGGCCTGGGGCCATTGTAGCATTATTTTCTGATGTTTTATGTCCAGCGTCGATAGATATTGGCCAAACTCTGCTCCCTGAAATGGGGGACTGTTGTCATTTTTGATGACCACAGGGATGCCATGAGCTACAAAGGTCTATTCAAGCAAAGGCTTGAAGCTGAAGAGTGCCATGGTAGATACCCGCAACACCACTAGGTGTTTGGATCGGTCGTCCATCATTACTATAGTCAGCCTCCCATCTGGGAAACTGTAGATGTCCATGCTTACTCTTTCCCACGTGTGTTCAGGAGCCCGCTCAGTCACCACAGGGTCCGTAGCTGTAGTTCCCAGGACTTAGCACGTCGGACAGGCTCATACCACTTCTTCTACTTTGCCGTCCATTCCTGGGAACCAGACTTTACTTCGGATGCCTGCTTTAGTCTTTTCTGCTCCCTGTTGCCCTTCATGGTCCAAGGCGATGATGCGGCTTTCCAGCTCTCCTGGAATGACAAAGCACCGACCCCTCATGAAGACGCCATCTGCCAAAGAGCTGAGATCATCTCTCACCTCCCACATTTGCGAGAGTCTGGTCCTACCTTCCGGGTGCCATTGGTTGACATCCCTCAAGAACAGACGTCATGTATTGTTCGTGATCGCTTCTTCCACTCACTGAAGATCATCATCCTTGACAGTGGCTTGTCTGATGTCTTTGACTGTCAGTGCTTTGGACGTGCCACCTCGGTTAACAGGCGTGCAAACTCTTCCGCTCCCTCACCTTCACAGTCTCTGACTTCTCGTTCTGCCAGTGGTGATAGAAAATCAGCTGGCTTGCCAATACCAGCTGGTAGGTCACATTGAAATGATACAGCAGTAGTTGTACCGCCCATTGTTCAATCTGCAGGGGAAGATGAGAAGCAGTCCCAGCAAACAGACTCACCAGGGGCATGCAGTCTGTGATCACTTTGAATTAACGACTGTAGATGTAAAGATGGAAGTGGTGACATGCACACTTTATCGCCAATGCTTCTCTTTCAATCTGGGCGCAGCGAGCTTCTGTGGCCGTCAAGGCACTCGTGAATGCGAGGGGTACCCATACCCCTGGCTCCTGCTCTTGCATCAGAATGGCTCATAGTCCCAATGGGCTTGCATCGACCACCAGCTCTGTCGCTTTGTCTTGGTCAAAGTAGGCCATTGTGGCATTTGCCAGGAGGGTATTCTTTTTTTTTTTTATATAAATGTTTATTAATTTTTTCAAAAACATCACATTAACCCCCCCCCCCTCCCCCCCCCCTCACCCGGGGAACAGGAACAGGAACATCAAAAAGCATTTTTACTAGCAGAGAGCATATTTATACATAAAGAAAAAAAACATGAAAGAGAGACAAAATTTTGCTGTGTACCAACATCCCGTTTCCACAATCAATTTTCTTGTGACCAAGTAATCAATGGTGCCCAGATCTTCATACCCTTCTTCCTCTTATCCCTCCCTTTATTCTTATATATGGCGACCTCCAAACTGCAGGTCGCCAATAACCGAGCTCTCCATTCAAAGAATGAAGGGGGTATTGGATCTATCCAGGCTGAGGCGACACACATCCTGAAGATGGCCATTCCAACAAAAATCAGTCCCTGTTGTTCACTAGAGCATGTGTTATTAGAGACACCCAACATTACTTCTATATTGGCAATATTAATCTTACAATGAAAGTCAGAGATTTCAGAGAGGACTTTGATTAAAGGAGGGTATTCTTGATGCTTTCAAATTCGTGTTGCCCCTCAGGTCCCCAGGCCTATTTTACTCATGTCTTGGTGAGTGCCCTGAGGGGCTTGACCCATGCCAAAGAATGCAGTGCATTCCTGTCCTTTCTCCCTGTGCTGGCCCTATTTCCGCAGCCTACCACCAAGGGTGCCCCCATGGTGCAAGGGTGCCTCCATTGCATGCAGGATAGTTTTTGTGCAGGAAGGAATACCTTCCTGTACAAAAACAATCCTAAGAGGTATATTCATCTTTTTATGTGTGCTGCATTCTGCAGCATGCATAGAAAGAGGAAAAAACAAGGAGAAATGAACATATTTCTCCTCGTTACGCCTCACCTCTGGAGGCGTACGGATTTGGCACTTCCCCAGGTTTACATCACTTTGTAAATCTGGGGCAGCGTCAAATACCATGGGTGGTGCATGGGAAAATCCACTGCAACGCCCATAGAATGCCTCCCAGGTGCAGATTAAGGTGATGCAGCGATGAGCGCTGCTTAGCCTCAATCATGATTTATGAGGCCACTCAAAGCCACGCATGGTGGTTTGTGTGGCTTAATAAATTAAAAGAAGAGCCCTGGGTCACACATGTACCACTTTAAGTGGTGCAAAAGTGCCACAGGGCTCTCATAAATAAGTCCTTATGTGGCATGAGAAACAAAGACGAGAAAGTGAATTTGGCATTGTTCTAAGAAAATGTATGACGTTTTACTCAAATATAAGGCGAAAAAGACAAACGGGAGTGCATCAAGCAGACGGGCAATCTCGCCCTACACTCTGTTTGCATTTTTAAGGAGGCTCCAAGCAGCCATCATGGCAGAACTAGAATAGCATTTAAACTCAATACCAGCTTAAAAAAATAGTGCACAAAATTCCATAAAAACATAACTTTCGAGGCGTGGCCAAGATGGCGGGGTGAGCGGACGCTTCCTCCCGTAGCTCCTCCGGCCCGGCCAAGCTTGAGCCCTTTTCTTATGCTTTTCTCCCCCCGCTGAGGCTCAGCGTGTGAGAGGAGTGTGGCGGAGCACCTGGTGCGGCGCACGTTGCTGCCGCTTTGGTTCGGATCGCCTCGGGGGAAGTCCCCAAAAAGTCCGATCGAGTTCGAGGAGCGACGGAGGGCCTGGGAGGCGGAGCGCGTCGGAGTGCTGTCCGGGCGCCTCGGCTGGGCCTGGTGCTGAAAGTTGCGATCTGGAGGGAATCTGGCCCGTCGCTCGACGGAGGGTGAAGGAGCCCTGCGGGAGGGGAACCGACGGTGCGGAAGACTTAGGACGGGTGCTTTGGCACTCGGACCTGTGTCGGCGACACTTCGCACTGTGGGGCCCCTGTCCCTTGACCGAAGTACGGCGGACTCTCTGTTGGGGTCGGACCATCTGGGCCCTTGCGTGTGACAGACTGAAACCGGCGGTGGAACCTATTTGATTGCTGTGCGTTTCGGGGGCCCCGGTGGTGTCGCCGGGCCTGGTCGTTCTGCCCTGCCCCGCCCTGCCGCCATTTTGTCCCCGAGGGATCAGTGGTGTTGGCCTTCACCGGAGCCCTTGCTGGTGGAGGTATGTGACCGCCGCTGCTGCCGGGCTGACTTTCTGGGGGATGTGCTGATGAGGAGCCCCCCACTGTAGCTTCCATTGCTGTCTCGGATGGGCACCCGCGGCTGGCGGTGACCGGACTGGACCGCCATCTTGTCGCCTGTGACGCAGCGACTCTGCTTGTGGGGGGACACCCGCGCGCCCCACCCGCTGATCCCCTGCCCATTGCACGGCGTTCCCGATCCCCGAGAGGAATGTCGGCCCTAAAGGTAGTGACCCTTAATGTTCAGGGTCTGAATAACCCCGTGAAGCGCAGAGCGATCTTATCTTTGCTGGAGGGGACGCAGGCGGACATTCGCCTTTTGCAGGAGACCCACTTATTGTCCCGGGATTGCCATAGGCTGCGCTCTGCTAAGTTCCCAACCCAGTTCTTCTCCTCGGCAGCGAACAAGACGGCGGGGGTAGCCATTCTTCTAGCGAGTTCCCTTAGGGGGGAGGTTTTGTATAAGTGTGCTGAACAGAAGGGGAGGCTTCTTGCGTATCGCATGCGCTTAGGAGGCATAGCGTTTACGGTCGGCTCCGTTTATAGCCCAAACGACCACCAAGAGCGTTTCCTAGACTCCGTGTTGGTGGATGTCACTGCTTCTCCCGACCGCCACGTCATTTTGGGGGGAGACCTTAATGTTGTCTTCGATTCTGTGATGGACAGATCGGCGCAGCGCTTCCCGCAGACGGGGGAACTGTCCCAGGCCGTGAAGGCCCGGATTGCGGAAATGGATTTGCACGACCTTTGGCGCTCCATGCACCCCACGGATAGGGACTACTCTTACTTTTCACACGCACACCGAACCTACTCACGGCTGGACTACCTTCTGGTGAGTGGACCGATGCGTGCCGCTGCCACGGCGGCGGACATCGGGGTCCTGACCCTGTCTGACCATTCACCAGTCACCGGCGTTTTCCAGTGGCCGGTGGCCTCCCCCTCTCGGGGGGTGTGGCGCCTCCGGGATACCCTTCTACTCAAAAAGTCTGTAGTGCAGCACATTGGGGAGGTCATACAGGACTACCTAACTCACAATAGCAACACCGACACTTCGCAGGCGACACAGTGGGCGGCATTGAAGGCAGTCCTCCGGGGGGAATTTATCTCTATCTCCGCAGCCGAAAATAGGGAGCGGCAACGGAAGAGGGACGAGCTGACCGTTCAGGTCCGGGAGCTTGAGCAGGTCCACCGCCGCACGGGGGCGCCAAGGGTGTGGAGGCAGTTGAAGGCTGCGAGGAAGCTCCTGTCGGCACTGGATCTTGATAGGGCGGAGTATGCCGCCTTGCGCTTGAAACATGCCTTCTACACTGGGGGGGACAAATGTGGCAAGCTCCTAGCACACCGGCTCCGGGTCACGCAGCAGCGTAGCGTCGTGAGGGAACTGGTGGGCACGGACGGGGTGGTCGTCTCCGGGGACGCAGAGGTAGCGGAATCTTTCCGCGGCTTCTACGAGGCGCTGTATGCTGAGGAGCCCTCCTCGCCACGGGATGCCGAAGGCTATTTGGAGTCGGTGACCCCTCCGGTGCTGGATCCGGTTCAGGCGGACCACCTGGAGCGGGATATCCATGTTGAGGAAGTGATTTCCGCTATCGCGCGGCTGAAGCATGGTAAGGCCCCGGGCCCGGACGGGTACACGTCTTTGTTTTACAAGACTTTTTGCACAGCTGTGGCCCCTGTCCTTACTCGGCTATTTAATTCCTTTTCCGAACCGGGAGCCATCCCACCGGATCTCCTGAGGGCGACGGTCGCGGTAATCCCGAAACCTGGGAAGGACCGGGCCCTCTGCGGTTCGTATCGACCCATCTCGCTCTTAAATGTCGACCTCAAGTTGTATACAGGGAATCTAGCGTCCAGGCTGGGTCCACACCTCCCCGAATTGGTGGAGGCGGACCAGGCTGGCTTTGTACCCGGCAGACAGACGGTTGACAATACCAAGCGGGTGACGCATGTTCTGGAGAAGGCCTCGCGGATCCCGAGGGAGCGGATGTTGCTGTCCGTTGATGCGGAGAAGGCCTTCGACAGAGTTCACTGGCCGTATCTGGAGCTGGTTCTCAAGAAATTGGGAATCGGTGATAAGTTCCGCACCATGGTATTCAACTGTTATAAGCACCCTTCAGCGTCGGTGCGGGTCAACGGGTGTAGCTCCGGTGGATTTGCCATCGAACGCGGCACGAGGCAGGGCTGCCCCCTCTCGCCGCTCTTGTTTGCCCTCTACATGGAGTCGTTTGCTCAGAGGATTCGCGATAACCCGGATGCTATTGGGGTCCGGATGGGCCAGTATGTCCACACTGTCAGTCTCTACGCGGACGATGTCCTGTTGACCTTGGACGACCCTAGGAGGTCGCTGCCGGCTTGCCTCCAGGAACTGGACACCTTTGCAGGTGTGGCCGGCTTCAAAATAAATATGAGCAAGTCGGTGGCGTTAGACGTGTCCCTGGCTGCGGACACCAGGAGGGACCTTCAGCGACTCTTCCCCATGCAGTGGTCCTCGTCCACGGTGCCATACCTGGGGATTCTGCTGGCGCCCACATTACCGGAGATGGTTATGGCCAATTATGCCTCCCTCAGCAGGAAGATCAAGGAGGAGCTTGGTCGCTGGAGCAAGGGCCTACTGTCCTGGCTGGGGCGAATTGCGGCGGTTAAGATGACGGTGTTGCCCCAGATAATGTATCTTTTCCGGGCCCTCCCTCTCCAGCCCCCGGTGGGCTGGATACGACAAATGCAGGCTGACATCTCCCGCTTTGTCTGGCAGGGCCGCAAGCCACGAATGAAGAGGGTCCTCTCCACGCTTGCTCCGGAGGCGGGGGGTCTCGGTATTCCGGACCTCCGAAAGTACTTTCAGGCGGCACAGCTGCGATATCTGGTGGAGTGGAGCAGGTGGGAGTCCGACAAACACTGGCTCTTTCAAGACCAGGCAGTGGCGGGCCGCACCTTACAAGAGGTTCCATTCTTGCGCCGCGCGCATCGCCCCCCTAACCTTTACGCTTCTTTTGTTACGCGGGTCCCCCTGCGGGTGTGGGATGCAGTCTGTGAGGCTCGGGGCCTCACCACCTTCCCTTCGCCGTTCACACCCATAGTGGGCAACCCGGACTTCTCCCCAGGGATGGAGCCGGGAGTTTTCTCCCATTGGGTGCAGGCGGGCTGCAGGGCGCTCTTCCAGATCTATGGACCGGAGGGAGTGATTCCTTTTCAGCAACTCCGCCAGGAGTTCGGCCTGACGGAGCTGGACAGATTGCGCTACATGCAGGTTCGGCATTGGGCCCTCCAGCCCCAGGTGCGTGACACCGCTGCTCGTCAAATTACACCGTATGAGAGGTGGCTGGCTACCCGGACCTCCGACGCTAAGCTAATTACCGATCTGTACAAGTACCTACAACCCCCGCCGTTTCACTATTACAATCCGGGGAGAGAGCGCTGGCACAGGGAATTGGGTAGGACACTCAGCCACAAGGAATGGGACAAAATTGCGTATCGGGCGCGGCACTCTGCATATCACACGGGCCTAACGGAGACCTTTACTAAGGTGTCCACTTATTGGTACTACACCCCGGAGAGACTGTATGAAATGCATAAACACACTGACAAGGGGTGCTGGCGGGGCTGCGGGCAGGAGGGTACCCTCTCACACATTCTTTGGGATTGCCCCGTGCTGACCGCTTACTGGAAGGAAGTTTTGGACGAGGTGGATAAGCACTTTGGGATAGAGCTGCCGCGCTTCCCGGCGTATGTCCTGCTGGGCCTCCCCAATGACCTAATGTACCCACTGAAGTCCCGCAGGGGTAGGCAGATCGCGATTGCGCTGGGGTCTGCGGTCCAGAACATCCTTATCCACTGGCGCACCACCACTGTCCCCTCCATCACGGGTTGGTTGCATAGGCTTTGGCATGTGCTGGGAATGGAGAAGCTGTCGCTTACGGTGGCGGGGAAGATAGACCACTTTGAAGAGCTGTGGCAACCCTTTCTAGCGCTGCTGTCCACCGAATTCCGGGAGCTCACCTGTCCGAGGTATCTTAGGCTTCTCAGGTTGACGCCGCCGGTGATCCCGGCGGACTAGATCACATGTGAGACGGGGCCCTCGGGGGGGGGGGGGGTGCGGGGCTTTTTGGTGAGGATAAATCTGGCGCGGGACCATAGGACGGGGGGGTTGGGGTATTGTTTTTTCTTCCTTCCTTTCTTTACTGGGGGGATGGGGGTTGGGGGGGGGGGGTGGATTGTGCTTCGTTGAGTTGTTGCTGGCTTTCATTGCTCAGATTTGGGGTGTTGGATATGCACGCAGGGATTCCACAGACTGCATTTCTAGCCTTTCATTTACTGTGCTTTTCCCCTGGCCCATCGAGCTATCCATCGCCAACCCTCTTGAGTTGCACCTTTTTTCTTTGATTGTATTATATGTACCCTAACCTCCTATCCCCCTCCCCCATGGTTTGTTTTGTTTCAATAAAAACGTTTTAAACATAAAAACATAACTTTCATACAATCTTGATGATGGTATTCATTTTTAAATCATATGTCACGGGTTCCTCTGTGTATGAGGGCGTATGAGACACTTGTAATCGGAATTTGGGGGGTGGAATCCACAAAGAAGAAGTAAAACGACAAAATAGGAATCCGGCGGCTGGCCTTTGTGCCTACAATGTGCACTGAGCCTCTTCCTATGAGGAGAGGGTCAGATCCAGCACAGTGTGTGAGCTCCATGCCTAAAGAGACATCTATCTGCCTGGGGATCCCAGCCACCTCCCATAAACCTGGTGAGAGGGGGCCAGTTCACAAGAAGTTGCCTCAAATTGGCCCTACCAGATAGCAACCTCTGGCAACAACAGTGACCCAGAGAGCCTCCCACCAGCATCTTTAGCCTCAGAGCCTCACTCCCTAGCATCCTTGGTAGCCCCAGAGCCTTACGTGTTAAGCATCCTCAGGGCCCAAGTCATAGACATCATTTAGGGGTCACATCTGCGACCCCTTGCTAGCCCCTTACAACCCGTGGCACTTTCCTTGCAACCCCTAGCCTCTGAGGCTGTAGGAGCAGCGCTAGGAGTAAAGGTAAAACAGAGCTGCCAGAGCAGTTTACCTCTGTGCCCACACAGCCTCCTCCGCGTGGATCGCAGAGAGACGCTTTGCCCCTCATGGCCCACAAACAGGAACCTTGGGCCCACTCCGAAGATGGCAGCAGAACACGCCCTCCTTTCAAGCAAGTGCAGCACCAACTGGAGAAAACACACTGAAAGCAGAATAGGGCCAGATCATGCCATCTCCTCCATTCACACCCTGCTGGTAGGCAGCGCCATAGAAATGGTGCAGCAGGAACACCAAGAAAGAAAACCCTCCAACAAGTGATAAGATTATGGCATTACCTCCTCATCAGCCCTACCCGTCCCAGTCCGGGTTCATGTGGTTTGGACTGGGACGCGGAGGGCTACGACTCGGAGTAATGAATATTACCGGTAAGTAACCGGACATTACCTCCTCGTAAGCCCTCCCCGTCCAGTTCCAAACCAAATGAACCCGGATTGGGACGGGGAGGGCTACGACTCGGAGTAATGAATATTACCGGTAAGTAACAAAATAATAATCAACACCCCGAGAATGGGGAGAGGAAACAAAACAATGCAGTGACAAAATGCTAATTGGATTTGTCCCTAAGCACTTCAGATTCAAGTATCCTCTCTCTGGATATAGGCAGTGACACTCAGCAAATTGTTTTAACACCTCAATATCTGTCAAAGGGCCAGGAGGACATTTTGAATAGGGGAAATATCATGAGGTTGATCGCAGAGATACTGACACTGCAGCACATTAAATCAACAGATGTGATATCAGCCAGATTTCTGTCCAACGAAGACAGCAGCCATCCGGCGCAAATGCTAGCTACATGGAGATCGGTGGAGATGCCCTCATAGTTAACAGCGCAAGTCAGCAGTTTGAATCCTGGGGTCTAGATCTTTCAAAGCCCATAAAACAGCGTTATCCATCACCTTTACTAATTCCGATCAAAAAGGTCAAATACCGGCTTGGGTCCCTCCCTGTGTATTTTGTCCTACAAAATGCTTGTGGTTCAACTGGAACTGGCACCCAACTGAAGAAACAGGAAACAGATGAGACTCAAGAGCAATGGCGCTGGCAAGCGTCTGCCTTAAACGCCCCAAGGAAGGAATGACTTCAAATCAAGTGCCAAACAACCTACAGGAGACTCCTCTAAGCATTCTATCCTGGAACATCGCTGGAGCAAAGCATAAACCCCCCGACGGTGCAATGCCAGCGAACTGGGGGAAATACGAAATTATAGCCCTGCAAGAGACCTGGCTAACCGATCCAATGCAATTGGCTGGATTTGTCCTACACCATGTTGATGCAAATAACCATAGATCCGGGAGGCCCAGAGGGGGACTCGTGGTTTATAGATCAACTGCGCTTAATGCTACTTCGGGGCAACTACCTATCTCGACTCCAGACTTACAGGTAATCAAGCTCAGCTTCCACTACGACTATATGAAAACCCCAGTAATAATATTCAATATCTACGTGCACCCCAATGTACAAAGAAGGTCCACATTATTCAAGAAATTAATCTACGAGATAACAGAAACAAGATTCACAATCCCTATCTGGGACATACTAGTGACAGGTGATTTGAACACCAACTTAATACACACACCGGATGAAGATGCGCATCAAGCAGCCAAAAATCCAATCTAGGCGGTCCACCCCCAGGCCAGCCATCCCCGAAAACGAGCAGATTCCATTGAGAAAGAACTAGTCACTGCCCTGGAGCACCTGGGCTTAAGGGTAACTACTGGTAGAACTCAATACGATAACCCCCCAGGTTCACATATTTCAGAGTGACTTCAGGATCAATAATTGAATTTACAGTTCTCTCCTTACCACTATTAAAGCAGTTAAGGAAGTATAACATCAAAATCTCTTTGCAAACTGCCCACTCGTACCAGCATCTGGAGCTGAGCTTAAGCCCCCTAAAAAGATTGGGCAGCTCATCTGACGAAGACCTCGGCTCAACAAATATGTTCTCCAGAGCAAGAGCAAAGCAACAATGCAAACCATGTAAGAGACTTGGGGGCATATCACCAAGCGTCAGCGATAATTATCGCTGGCCGCGTGTAGCGTGTGAAATCCCAACGTCGTCTATCGCCGGATACTTTCGCCCGGTTAGCGCACTATCAGCAATGCGCTTCGCCGAGGCGATAGTAATCCAGGCAATAGCAGCGATAAACAGCAACATCGCAGGATTACCTGCGATAAAAAAAGGAGTTAGACAAAAACATTGCTGATAGGGAGACGTGGACTCAGCATAATAATCACCTCCCATGAGAAACATAGGCAAGTCAGAAAATTAGCAGGCGTAAGAAACCTGCGATATAGCCGGTTAGGGCTAGTTTAAATGTCGCAAAGCCGGGTAGCGATTTCCTTGCTGATAAGGAGAACCTCTGTTAGCGATTAATTTCGCTGTATTTAACACGGGCATGCCTACCTCGCATCTCATTAGCGATGCGATTCGAAAAGATAATGGGCGCTACAGCATGGATTCACGCATTAGCAGTCCATGCTGACAGGGCGTTATAATTATCGCCGCTTTTCGACCGAAAACGGACGCAAAAGCGGAGATAATTTTAACGCCTGCCCTTGATGATATGCCCACACGTCACATATACAACAAGTAGGATGGTACATCAGTCACCTGTACTTGTGAACCAACACCGTACCACGACAACAGTGGCGAAAGTGATCATGGCAAGACGAAGTGACGGGGCGCCAGGCCCTAATTGCATCCCGCAGGCCATTTATAAGTTAGACCCTGAATATTGGGTGAGGCCGCTAACAGCATTATGTAATGAGGTGGAGCCAACTGGTCTAATCCCCAGCAGCTGGAGAGGGTTGATTTTATTCCCGATCTTTAAGAGAAGGGACCAAACCAGCCCAGCGAATTACAGGCTAATCACCCTCATCGACTCTGAATCCAAATACTATGCCTCACTAATTCTGGAAGATATAGTCGATTGGTCCAACACCATCAATCTACTTCCTTTCAACCAGGCACGGTTTCAGAAGGCTACGGAACCACTAGCAATACATTAGCGGTGACAACAATTGCTGACAAATGTAAGCCCTTAAAGAAAAAATTGCATCAATGCTTTATAGATTTTAAAGTTGCATTTGATCGGGTGGACAGAGCTCTACTTTAGGGAAAACTAAAGCAGGGGGCTTATACGACAAAACCCAGTGAGCAATATAGCAACTGTAGTTTATACATACACTTGGATCCAAATCAATCAGGACGAGGTTGTCCAGGAGACAACAACAGCTATCGGCCTTAAACAAGGGTGCGTTCACCAAGTCTAGGATCACTAATCCTGACCCACCTCTCGTCGTCCAACTGAGCCACAAGAGTACTACAGTCCACGGAACACGTAGTTTGAACTACTACTACGCAAATGCACTAGCACAGTGCAAAAACTAACCCTGGGCGTAGTTTACCTAGTGGCACTACTCGTATTTACGCAGTTCAGCTACACAAGCACAGCTACACAAACACTGCGTAGTGCATAGCTGACAGCACTGTGTATTTGTCTACACTGTGCAATCATTTTAAACAGCATTTTACACAACACAATTTAGAAGAAACTAAGTATCACTATCTTTATATTCTATAATGCAATAGACATTTTATAAAAGTTAAAAGAATAAGTTAGCAAGCAGTGAGAGAAGTGATGATTTTGGGATCCTCCCTAACCTAGGGAGAGAACCAAGCAGATGACTTGAAAACAAAAAGTACATCTTGTTGAACAATTCGGTGGTGGTCCCATCCTCTTAGGACCACCCCAAGCACAGTTATTGGCAAAAATACAATCTCAACCAAAGGCCCTGCCTGCAAAGAATTATGGGACGAGATTAGCAGTGGGCAGTGAATATTATAGAATCCAAAATCAAAATAATTCCACAAAGAGCTGCAGTTCAACCAGTCCTTACTAGATGTCCCTCACGAGTCAAATGCAAAAGCAGACCTGGTCACCTTTGTCAATGATTTGCGTGTCAACTTCTGAGATCACTCACAGCCTTTACGGGTAGAGGAGGGAGAATTTGATGCTTAACTGACAATAAACAAAAATGCATTTGACAAAAGACAGAGCTTATGCATCAGTCAATATTTCTCTTCTGTGCTCTTTTATCTGTGTGTGGTAAGTGAAGGAGTGAGAGCTCTGTTATTGCTATTAATTCAACTTTTATTTCGGTTTCGTTAATCCTGGGCATTTGTAGTCCTGTAGTCAGCAATTGTGATATCACTATCCATGTGACTGTAGATCAATTATACACTGTAGGCAGCTTGGAATTATACTTTTATCACAATACGTAAAGTGCAGCATTGACTCTGAATTGTTGTCATTTCTTAGATTAATGCAGTTGTGTTAATTTTCAGCACAATCCAATTTTACACAAATTCTCTTAGTCAATAAATTTTAAGTGCATATTTTTCACTCCGGTTTCCTAGCATGCAATACTTGTCAGCCGACATGTGTTTCGCTCTTGAGCTCCTAGATTAGGGACATGACGGCCTTCATCAGGGCTTGCAGCATATGATATGCAATCAGTTGATAGCATAGCTGCTGCCACTGAGCCAGTGTACATCTCTGGGTGACATCATCACTGGGACGAGTCCATGAGGAACTTTGTGTCGCAAACCTTTTGTATCCATGTAATTTGACAGTGAACTGTGTTTGTGAATATTTCAAGTGTATGTTATTTGCACACAAAAATGAGCACCCTGGTGGAAGTCTTTATAACAAACTCCCTACATCCACCTAGGGTTTTGGGCAAGTGGTGCTAGGGGCGGGATTTGAAAAGTCACTGGAGGGCCAAGAGCGCAGGCTAGACAGGGCTCTTTGGGTCAGGCATGATGAGGGTTGGTCCTTCCCAGTATTACCAGATTGGGCTATTTCTAACACAGATGGGCCACAGGTTTTCTTTCCCATTTGTGCAGGAAAATCACTCTTGGTAGGCTGGGCAAAGATGGGCTTTATTTCACCCTTTGTTCAAAAGAAATTGCACAGCCTGAAGGTACCACCTGTGTTTTTTAGGTCTTGCCTACTGGACAGTGCATGCAAGACTCTTTGGGGCATATTTACAAGCCCCTATCGCCACCACAACGTCACTTTTCCCGACGTTGTGGTGGCGATAGGGGCTTCGCCTTATTCACACGGTGGCATTAAGCCACTTAATAATAATAAGGGACCCTTTCACGCTATACTTGCCGTTATTTCCTGGCTCCTTGCATTTTGCCTCTCTCGAATGCAACACACATATAAAATGCTATTTTTGTTGAAGATCAATTGGAAGTTTTTATATTTTCAGGGCTTTTTGACGTATTTGCTGAATGTTTTGACATATGCAGTAATGCGAGCCACTTAACGGCTACAGCAGCCGACCTTGAAACTGGAAATCCAGGCTCGAGTCTGGCGGGAGGCTCAAACATCCTGTGATTCTGGACAAATCATTTAATATCCCTGTGCTTAAAACAATTAATATGTTCGTCTGTAAAGCACTCTGATACCTTAGGGTCGAGTTTGTGCTATATAACAGCTAAAACCCCTGATATTTTCCAATGTCTAATATAGCGACAAAAATGTTAAGCAAATGTGACATTACAGGGCAATGTTTGTTTCAAAATATATTATTCACATTTACAAGACTACCAAATGCCTATGTTTTAGAATTAAAACACATATAAACTGTCCGTGCATCTCAGATGTTTTAGTTTTATACCTTTTTTTATATTTCACGTTTAGCCATAATTGTGCCAAAGAGTTTTTTTTATTCATCTTGCAATCTATGTATCATAGCACAAGTCTACTAAGGGTCACTGTTACAACTGTTTATTGATTGTGTGCCCGATTCTGATGTCGGACGGACCGGAGTTTGTCCGACATCGGTTTGGAACTGGATCCGAACAACCTCCTGCCGTCTGTTCCAGCCCAGGAAGTAGGATGCAACCGAACCCTGTTCAGTCGCAGTCCTATACTTTACAATGGGAGCATGCATTCTGAGCGGAATTCATGCTCTCATTGCAAAGAGCAGAGGTGTAGTTCATCCCTGCACCCGGTAACAGGCACCTCAAGGTGCAGGGATCAACAGGGGGGCACCATAGGTGCCCCCAACCCACCATTTGGCAGCCTTGCAACCATGGGGGCCCTGCTTGGGGCCCCCAAAAGACAGATTCCCAATGCCTTTCTGTGTCGGAAAGACCGAGACAAAAAGGCAGTTGGAAGCTGTCATCGTAATCCCTCAGCCAGAAAGAGCCGGCCAAGGGATTACTGAAGGCCTTCTGAATGGCGGACTGGCTCTCCGAGCCCATTGTAAGCCATTCGGAACTCCTGTTTGGAATAATTTCTGACCGACTCCATCAAAATGGATTGCTTGGAAACTATTCCAAACAGGAGATTACGATGCAGAATGAATGGCTCCAACTGCCGGTCGGAGCGATTTCTTTTTTTAAATTTTATTTTTGTTTGATTTTTTGTGGAACAACAAAAAAAAGAACATCATGGCAGTAAATACAATAAGTCTTATTTAATATATTGATTGTAAGGGAAGAAAAATGTATAAAGGTTATAACCATCAAGCTGTATATAAAGAAAAATATATGTACTATATAAACAATAAAAGACAGGGATATGGGTGGGAGATCAATATATAATTACTCTATGTTATTAAAGTAAGAGCATGAATAATAAATGATTTACACTGTAAGCATAACAATCAGAAAAGACTAGGAAACTATAAGTGTACAATGACTACTAATCATCTGGAAAAAGAAAGAAGAGAAATGGTGAGGCTAAGGTGGTTTCCGCACATCATCTGATAGTACAGAATCCGCCCTAATTAAAGCTACAGAAGAGATTAGGGAGGCAGTGGATCAGGGTGGCAAGGCTGCTCTGATTTTGCTAGATTTGTCTGCGGCCTTTGATACGGTCCACCATTCAATTCTCATGAATCGCCTAAAAAGGTGTGGGATTGATGGTAAAGCAGGGGACCTTATCAAATCTTTTCTAGCCGATAGAAAACAAGTGATGACTTTGGGGGAGTTTCAGTCGACTCCTTTTTCAACACCTTGTGGGGTCCCTCAGGGGTCCTCACTTAGCCCCACTCTTTTTAATATTTACGTCCATGCACTGGCACCCGTCATAGGTTCCTATGGTTTTGGTATCACCTCCTACGCAGATGATACACAAATTGTTGTATCACTGACACCAGGGGGGGAGGTGGATGTGGAATTGCGTCTGCGGGAGTGTATGGTAGCTGTGAGCAGTTGGATGTCCGAAAATTGTCTGAAACTAAACTCGGACAAAACGGAAGTCATTCTGTTTGGTAACACCTCTAACTTTTGGACCCCTGCCTGCTGGCCCAACTCCATGGGCACCCTCCCAATTCCAACAAGAAAGGTGAAAAACCTTGGTATGATACTGGACGATAAACTCACCATGAAGCACCGAATAAATGTATTGACATCTCAAACTTGGTATTCCATCAGAATGATGAGAAAAGTGCTACCACTGCTTCCTCAAGATAGCAGGCATACGGTGGTCAGAGCCCTGGTAACAACGAGACTGGATTATTGTAATGGGCTGTATGTGAATGCGCAGCAAAGCATATTGAAAAGATTACAGATTTTGCAGAACGCGGCAGTCCGTTTACTTACAGGTTCTTCCAGATTCTCTTCAGTGTCTTTGGAAAGAAGAACTCTACACTGGCTCCCCATAAAAAGCCGTATACGTTTTAAGGCGCTGTCTATGGCATTTAAGGCCTTGCATGGACTTGGTCCAGATTTTTTAAAGCAGCGTATACTATGGTATGTTCCGGGAAGAAGCCTTCGTTCCAAAGGAACAAAACAGGCACAAGTCCCTCGTATCAGGAAGGCCCGATGGGGAGGTAGAAGTTTTGTTTACGGAGCCGTAAAGGCTTGGAATGATCTACCACTCTATCTCAGAACCATGCCAGACCTGCTGTCCTTTAGAAAGGAACTCAAGACCTGGCTATTTAGTTTTGATTGACCCCCTTTCTTTTGCCGCTCGGACTTATAGGTTTGACCTTCAGGATTTCTAGACAGCGGCAGGACACCTCTGGGTATTTGTCGCGCTTTAAAAGTGTCATTAACATTAACATTAACATTAACATTTGCGAGACGCTTCCGCTCAATGCGATGCTGCAGAAGCGACACCCCTTTACGCGATGCGACGACAGCAGCTCCGACGGCGGCACGCTTCTCCGTGGATGCGAGGCGCTTTTCTTGATGCGGTGCAATGCGACAACTACGATGGCTGCGATGGCGACACGCTTCTTCCTCGAAGCAAGACTCTTCTCTTGATGCGGTGCAATGCGTCAGCTACGATGGCTGCGATGGCGACACGCGTCTTCGGCGTTGCGAGACACTTCCGGAATGATGCGAGACGCTTCCGCTCGATGCGATGCTGCAGCGGCAACACACTTTACGAGATGCGACGACAACAGCTCCGACGGCGGCACGCTTCTCCTTCTTGAGTTGCGCTTCCAGCTCCTTGCGACACGCAGTCCCTCTGAAGGCCCAACACAGCAGCAGGCACTTCCAAAGAACTTTGGGGAGCTGGGGGGTGAAGTCTGTTGTTCCTTAGACTTCAGCAGGAGGCAAGCTCTATTCCAAGCCCTTGGAGATCTTTTTAAGCACAAGTTGAAATAAAGTCTTTTGTAGCCTTTCTGCTCTCCTTCAGCAGCAAGGCAACCACTGCAGGCCAATCCCCCTTACAGGGACAGTACTCCTCCTTACAGCTTTCCCAGTTCCTTCCCCTCAGGCAGAGGTTCTTCTTGTCAAGCAGGATCTAATTTCTTGGGAGCAGGGTCCCAATACTTATACCCCTAATTCCTTTGTTCCTCTGGGTTAGAGGGGCCTTTGCCCAGTCCAAACCAGTTCCTGAGCACTTTGTTGACATGACTCTGACTTTCCATTCAGAGTGCAGGGCAGAGACATCAGCCGCTCCACAGGGGGTGGAGCCAGCATTGTGGTGGCAGATCACAGCCCTATTCAGAGTCCAGGTGTTCTCCTCCCACCCATCTGGCTGTCAATCTCTCTATTCCCCACCAGGCTACCTAACCCTGCCCCTCTGGGTTTCCCCAGCCCTGTCACTCACACAAACCAGACAGGCAGATACACATCATAGCAGAGGCGGGCTGAATTGGTTAGGCAAGCAAATACCAACTTTCTAAAAGTGGTATTTGCAAACACAGAATATTAAAATAAACTTTACTAAAATATGTATTTTATTATTCTGAGTTCAGGCATACTAAACTCGATTTTCTACCATGTTCCCTGGGTCTGTTAGGATCATAGAATGTAACAATTCTAACAGCCCATTCTGGCCTATGGAGGACAGGTAGCCTTACAATAGTGAAAAACGAAAATGGCTGTAATTCACTATTAGGACATGCCACACACATCAGGGCTTGTCCCACCTTATGCTTACAATGCACCCTGCCCTTGGGCCTACCATAGGGGTGACTAATATGAAGTTAAGGGAAGGTTTAGGGACTGGCAAGTGTGTGCACTTGCCCAGTCAGCATGACAGTACCAGACTGCACGCAGGTTCTGCAATGGCAGACCTTAGACACATTTTACCAGGCCGCTTCTGTGGGTGGCACAACCAGTGCTGCAATCCCACCAGCAGCATTTGTATTTGCAAGCCCTGGGCACTCCTGGTGCACTTTACTGGGGTCTGACAGTAAACCAAATAAGCCAATCATGGAATCCAACCAACATATACATTTTAAATAGGGAGCACTTGCACTGTGGCACTGGTTGCCAGTGGCACAGTGCTCTGAGCAGCTAACACCAGCAAAACACATGAGGCACAGCGACAAAAAGTGGAAGGGAGACTCACGCCAAGGTGCCAGGTCTAACAGGTTTCAAGCCCCTCGTGAAGGGAAGGAGCTCTGTTGCGTTCCTAAGATGCAGAGGTAGGCTGTTCCAGGCCTTTGCAGCACAATTGAAGAAACTCCTGCCTCCCTAGCTGGCCTTGTTGACACGCGGAACTGTTACTTGTTTTGCCTCAGATGAGCGCTACACTCTATCGGGAACATACCATTGTAGATGTTGTCTCATATAATCCGGACCAATACCCTTAAGGGCCTTTAAAACTGTGCAAAGAGCCTTAAATTCTGCACGTTGTTTCACCGGGAGCCAGTGAAGATTTTGGAGTCCCTTCTTCACAGAGACAAACTTTGGGGTGGCCGTTAGCAGCCTGGCTGCCGCATTTTGTACAATTTGGAGTCTGTTAAGATGTCTCTTATGGATGTTAAGCGAGAGGCTGTTACAGTAATCCAGTCGTGACAAAATGAGCGCTGTGACTGCTCTCCTAAGGCTGTCTTCTTGAAGGAGAAATGTTATTTTCCTCAGGATCCTAAGGAGGTGGAAACAAGTGGAAACGACCTGGCCTGACTGGTCCCCAAAAGAAAGTTTTGAGTCCACGATCCCCCCCAGATTCTTCTCCTTCTCCGTGGGGGCTGGAGGTGTGCCCATTGCACCAGGCCACCAATGAGGTGTCCAGATATTTGTAGAATTACCAAAACTGATAACCTCCATTTTCCCTGCATTTAGCTTCAAGCAGTTTAAAGACATCCAACTCGCAATGGCCTGCATACAGTCACTACAGCGTAGTCCTACCTCTGCCTCTTTACCCCTCTGAAGAGACAACACAATTTGCGTGTCGTCCGCATAGGAGGTCAGTTGGAACCCATAGGATCTTATCAGGGCTGCCCGTGGAGACACATACACGTTGAATAGCTGACCCCTGCGGCACCCCGCAAGGTAGGGAGAATGGCCTGGATCTATCATTTCCCAGGTCCACCGTTTAAGTTCTGCCAGTGAGAAAAGATTTTAGGAGATCCCAGGCCTTGCCTTGAACCCCCTTTTCGGCTATACGATCCATCAGAACTTCATGGTGGACCGTATCGAAGGCCGCCGAGAGATCTAACATAATCAAAATTGCGGCTCCTCCCTGGTCCAAGGCCTCTCTGATCTCCTCTCTTGATTTAATCAGGGCCAACTCCGTGCTGTGTTCGGCACAGAAGCAAAATTGCGTTGGATCCAGCAAGCAGTTGGTCTGAAGAAATGTACTAAGTTGGATGTTCATAACCTTTTCAATCATTTTTGCCAGCAGAGGAAGGCGCGAAATGGGTCTGTAATTATTTGGATCTTTAGGGTCCAGGTTAGATTTTTTTAGCAGTGGAAGAATTGATGCTCTTTTTCTTATTTGGGAAAGTGACCCGAGTTGAAGATACTATTGAACAAAGGGGCAAGAGCAGCCCCAATAGTATCCGGCACCAAGTTGACCACTGATACTGGACACGGGTCCAAGGGGGAACCAGATTGCATTACCAACAGAAGAATAGCGACATCATGTGACTCCAGTGGCGTAAAATTATCAAATATGGGGGTTGGTTTGGTGTCTATAGATGGTACCATGGTTGAGTCCTTAGGGTCCTCTTTTAGCTGATGGGTGAAAGAAGAAAACATGGTATCCACTTTTTGCAAAAAGAAAGAGGCGAGGGTTTCACAAATTTCGGGGCTGCTCTGTGTTTTAGGGCTAGTAGGGGTCGTGAGTTTAGATATAGTTTTGAAAAGTTCTTTCACAGAGGATCTGGCTTTGCTAATCTGTTCACCAAAATACTTCCTTTTTGTCTGTTTAAGTAACTTTTTATAGCGTGAGAGACTTTCTTCATATGCCTCTTTGTTGATCTTAGTATTTCCTTTCCTCCAGACACGCTCTAGTCGTTTGCAATCAAGTTTGAGCAGTTTTAAATTTTCTGAACACCAGGGGGCTGATGGATGCACCCGCTTGGAAGTGCACAGTTTGGCTGGGGCTAGTATCCTGCAGGCGGAGTCTAACCAATCAGAATATGCAACCGACGCATCGTCTGCATTGGAAGGCAGGGCATGGGCAGTTGCTTTCAGGAGGTTATCAAGTGCTAAGCTGTTGATGTTTTTCCAGGCCCTAATTTCCATCTTGATTTTGGGCTCATGTTTGAGTTGGTAGTGCTTGGCCTGTGTTAGTTCAAAGAAGATGGCGGCATGGTCAGACCAAGAAAGTGGCAATGTCCCAGAGCAAGAGAGATAAGGGTGATTGGAAAAAATGCCATCTAAAGTGTGGGCAGCAATGTGGGTAGGATCTTGAACGAGTTGCTTGAGGTCTCCCCCGCTTAAAGCTTGCTGCAGCTTTATATTGTCAGGGTCAGTGAGGTCCTCAAGATAAAAGTTAAAATCTCGTAATATTGTAAAGGACTTAGTACAGAGCCCCTCTTCTATGAGCGTTCCGATCGACTCAAGAAACGCGCCTCTATGACCCGGGGGACGATAGAGGAGGAGGATAGCTCTGAATGTGTCGTGATGGGAAATACGAACGCTTAATGACAGTGCCTCGCAGGTCTGATTGGAGGCTGTGAGGAAGGAGGGCTCTAAGGAGCCCTTCCTAATAGGTCTGTCTTGTGTGTAGTAGAGGTAGCCTGGTGGTAAGGCTTTGACGAGGTCAGGTCCCGAGGTGTCATCGGTCCATGACTCTGTAATAAAAGCCAACATAATTTTATGCTCCTCTATCAACAACGCGCATTCCACACTATGTTTCACTACTGATCTATCATTCAAAAGAATACATCGGAGGGGAGCACTATCCCATGCATACGTGGGGTTGTCCTTTGTCTTAGCCCTAGACTTGATGGAGTATCCTGTGGTGTAGGGGAGCGCAGTGTGGCATTTGGAACACGCGACTGGGTGTTCTTCTAAGAGCGCATTAGGTGAGAGCCTAGGGCAAGACGTATTCCCACCATCAGAGTTCAGCCTCATATGGACTTGTCTAGAATATGTCAAAGAATATGACTTTAAAGAGCCAGGGGGACAGGCCCTGAGCCCGGTCCGAGCATTGACAGGTGCAGACGGGCTTGCCTTAGGCGCGCCAGCGGCGCGTCCGCTGCCCGGTTGCATCAGCGTTTCAATTAATGGGTTTGCGGCAAAACAACTCACCCGCTAACCTTATTCAGGCTGCCCGCTTCCTGCCTCCGATTCCTGTGATTCGAGCAGTTCCCGAGGAGACCGTGAACCAACCCCTAAAGTGACTCGTGCGAATAGCGCTTCAACTTTCAACAGAGGTAAAGTGCAAATAAGCAGTTTTTAAAATGCAAGATTCCACAATTTATTAAAATAAGCAATTTTTGAAAAGCAACCAAAATAGATCTAGCAACTTAAAATTTTATGGTGACTGTGGCCATTGGGGCGACAAAGTGCCAAGGAGTATATTGGTTAGAGAAAAGGGGACAATAACTTTGAAAGTCTTCTTAACTTGTGTCCAAACTGACTGCCAAAACTTATAAATAGGGGGCATTCAAATAACATGTGTTTTAAATCAGCATTAGAGCAGGCACAGAACAAACAAGTAGAAAATGTGTTTGATGAAAAAAATGCTAAAGTCAATGGAGAAAATAACACTTGTTGGTAAATAAAAGAAAGAGTTTGTGTGGTGTTAGCCGCTCGAGAAGTTTTGGGAAACTTAGACCATAATTTATACCATGTTGCAGTTGACCAACATTGTGCGAAAACCTTTTCCCAGGTAATTCGGTCTTTGAATTGAGTCTGTCTGAGGGTAATTATAAAGTCTTGTAAATAGTGGAAGCAGAAGGGGATGTGTCTAATAGTGGAGAAAGAGTGATACATTTTGCGGGGGGATTGGAAGTATTTGGTAGCGTAAGCAGATATTGGTTGAGGGAAGGATATAAAGATCAGATTTTGATTTAAAATTAACTGGTAAGGTAAATGTTTTTTTGCAGGTCTGTACACGAAAGGGGTTGGTCGTCGAATAGTATTTGAGAGATCCATAGTAAACCCCTAGAATGCCATTTTTTTCCAATAAATGGTGCGATTTTTAATTCCTAATGATTTATTGTGCCAAATGGGTTGATGTTGATAAGAATTAAGTGAGGGATAAGATAATTATAGGAGAGGAGCCAGAGGTTTACGGGAGTGAGAAATAGTAGGAGATCGAAATAATGAGATATTAGTAGTGAAGGGGGAAATAAAAGATTTCTCTATTTGTACCCACAGGGAAGAATATATGGGGAGTTCCAAAGAGAGTCAGTGGGCAGCTTGTTTTAGAGAAAAAGCAGAATTATATGTTGTGAAATCGTGGAATCTAAGACCTCTGTCGGATTTATCCTTTTTTAAGAAAGTTAAATCAATGCGAGGGGGTTTGTTTTTCCATAGAAATGTTGTTAAGAGAGAATCAATTTTCCTAAAATAATATCAAGGAATGCAAACCGGACACATAAAGATAATTTATTAAATCAGAGGATAGAGAATCATTTCAATTGAATCTATTTTCCCCCACCAGGAGAGAAAAAGAGCATGCCAGCGTGTAATAGTATCATTTAGTGTTATGATAATGTGATCAAAATTTAATTTTAATGTTTCAGGAATTGTCGGGGAAAGCCACAGACTCAGATATTTTATTTTAGAGGGTTGCCAAGAGAGGCCCGAGTATTCAAACAGATGTTTTTGACATAAATCATTTAATGGTAGGACCTCACATTTGTCAATATTAAGTCAATAACCTGATAAAAGGGAAAAAATATTAACTTGTTGAAAAAGGGGGGGGGAGGGAGGTTTCAGGGTTAGAACAATATAAGAGAATGACATCAGCGTAAACAGATATTTTAACCTGATGAGGACCAAATTGAAAGACTGAAATAGGAGTGTTCTGCCTGATTTGAGTTAGAAAGGGTTCTTACGCAATAATAAACAATAGAGGTGATAATGGACACCCTTGTTGTACCCCTCTAAGTAAAGGGAAATAATCTGAGGCTTTACCGGTAACACAAATTGAAGCTGTGGGGCCACAGTATAGCAGAGAAATTAGTGAACTCAATCCATTTTACTGCATGAAACATAAAATCCCATCCAATCCTATCAAAAGCTTTTTCCGCGTCTAAAGCAATGGCAGCTATAGGATGATCCAAAGATGAAACCTTGCTAAGGGCATTGAAGAAGACTCGAGAATTGTCAGAGGCTAGTCGTCCTTTAACAAAGCCAGATTGTTCAGGGCCTATCAGATTGGGTAAAATGGCGTCAATGCGCAAAGCTAGGATCTTGGCAAAAATCTTATAGTCAGTATTAACTAGAGAGATGGGGCGATAATTGTTACAGAGAGAAAGATCTTTATTTTCTTTTGGACTTAAGCAAATCATGGCTTCTTGGAAAGTCCCTTGAGATGTACCTTTATGAATAAATGATTTAAATAAAAGTAAAAGATTGGGTAGGAGAAGTTTAAGTTTAATTTTTGCAAAATGATCATAAAATTTAATTGTAAAGCCATTGGGCCCTGGGGCCTTTCCTTGACGTAATATTGAGACTGCTTGGGTAATTTCCGTTAAAGGAATATTAGTTCCTAATGAGTCAAGATCAATGTGATGGGAAGGTGGAGAAGGAATGGGTTGAAAATATGATATATGAGGTCAGACTGTACTGGTTTCATTTCTGGAGAGATGGCACAGTGGTAGATATTTATTGAATTGGGTCATGGATTGGAGTTCTTAAAAAGAGGGCATATGTGTCCCGGACCACACATCTCCCAATTGGGTAATACCTATTGCATCCCATCGACTGAAACCTTCCAGTACCGACACCTCACTCAGCCACCTGCTGCACCACAGGGGAGTTTGTTGTGTGAGTGTAAACGCACATCCTGTGTGAGTTGGTGCCACCCGCCACCCAAGAAACACCATATGCGTCACTTATGGCAATGTGGTGGGGACCGTATCTCCCTAAAGCATCGCCATCAATTTGGGACAGCTCATAGAGATGAGTTCAAACCTGTAGGCCGGGTCCGACCATCCTCCAGTGAGCCAGTCATTTGGTATGTAAGGAAAAGCAACACAAACTTTCAATGTCAGTTGAGCATTACATGGGTGGTACATAGGCATTCCCATGACACAGCCCATGCTATGTGTCACAAAACCCTATGTACTAACATTAGTAGACGGGTGATAAAAGGAGAAATGTTTTCATTTTTCCTTTCTTTTCTGACTTTTCATGTGTGCTGCACTGTCCAGCACATATGCAAAGTAGGAAAAGTTTTAAAACGTGTGACGTCATAGTATTTTGTACTGTAAAGGAATCCTTCTAGTACATAAGCCATGCTCGACTCACACACTTGGTAGCAAACGTCTGTGCCGGCGCCAGGGAGAGGGGAGGAGAGAGTCATATCTCTGTAGATATGGCACCTTCCTGATCTCTGTCTGTCATGCAGAGGAGCCACTTTGGGTGCTGCGCTGCGTTGCATGACACCTTTTTACATCTGAGCCTTCAAGTGTGGCACTGCATTGCGTGAATGGGAGCAAACTCTCTCTGTTTGCTGCCCACTTTAGTCAGCCAGGTGCCAAAGCAGACACCATAGTGCAAAGTGCATTGTCTGAAGCATGGCTTTGGGGGAGTATTTCTGAACAAATCACACAGTGCAGCGCAGCTAGTCACTTTGCTGCACTGTGTGAAAGGGAAAGGGCAGGTTGCATCGTATTTAACATAATACGGTGCATTCCTGTCTTATCCCAGCACTGTTGCACAATGTGCTGCCTAGTGTCAACGCAGGCACCCTTGCACCATGGTGAAAGGTTGTCTGCGTTGTTGGCGGGATTGTTTTTGATCAACAAGAGATACCTTCCTGCACAAAAACAATCCTCTGAGGCCTTTTCCTCTTTCTATATGTGCTGCAGAATGACGAAATAACCAGGAGAAATAGAGATATTTCTCCTTATTAAGCATCACCTGAGGTGGTGTAGCATTTTGATGCATTCCCAGGTCTACCAGGGTTGGTAAATCTGAGAATGGCCAAAATCTATGGATGGATGCGTGGGAACACCCACACTCCACCCATGGCACGCCTTTCCAGGGCGGAGTATTGCAAAGCAGCGTTTTGAACTGAGTTACTCTAGACTTATCAATCCACACCATGCAAGGTGGCCTTGCGTGATTTTATTAAATCTAACTTAAGAGTTGCATCGCTCCTGCACCCCGTTGTGTGGTGCATTGATGAAGAAACTCTTTAATAAATATGCCCCTTTGTGTTGGAAGGGATATCTTCCAGTACAACAATATGCTTTTGAGGCTTTTGATGTGCACTTTACAGCGCAGCACACATGCAAAGTGGGAATAACGAGGAGACAAAAAAGTTTCTCTTCATTATGCCTGCCTCGAAGAGGTGCAGTGTTTTCGGGCAAAAACCTGATTACAGTTCATTGTAGCTAGAGCTTTGTGTCAGAACGCACCAGTGGTTTCATAGGAACATCCATGCACCCCCCCTGGAGCGCCCTCTTGACGCAAAGTAATGCAAGGCAGCACATTACGCAGCTTTGCACTATTTTGGGTTACATCTAATGCAAATGGTCATTTGCGTTGGACTGTAAATTTTGCCTGAACGCTTTGCATTGGGTTAATGTTAGAGAAGTAACACAAACCCAACACAAAGCATATATAAATCTGAGCCCCATTGTCTTTCTGGGGTGCAAGACTAACACTCCCAAAAAGGATGCATATGTTCAACGCAGAAAGCAGTGGACTTCGAAGGACCGAGGGTAAAATGTTATGTTTGTAGCAGTCATCTGGGCTCATGTCATGAGGGGGTTTGAAACAGTCTTTGGCCCGTACTACGAAGGGCTGTGTGAGCACTTGCACGATGCATGTATTTTAGGTGTGAGGAAACAGCCACTAAAATAGTTAATACATTGATACTATATTTTGCACTGTGTGCATCAAGGGTCTTTATTTTTGTCGTAATATTGCTAACACTACTGTGATTTTAATTTTTTTTATGGTCAGTGCTGATGGCTAAACATACATGCCAATGAGCCAATTCAGGTGGCAGAATCATGATTTTCAAAGCAAAATATTGGATTCATTTTTGCTGTCTGCCAACTAATATTACAAATGCTTCAATATAATTCCCTCAATTTATCCCATTATTTTTTTTTTTTTAAATCTCCCACTTTCCAGGTTGAAAATATTGGCATTTATAGCTAAAAACACTGTCCGAAAGCCTCCCTTAGAATGCGGGCCAGTTGACATCTTTGCTGCTTTAGTTCACTGGAAGGAGCGTATGTAAGTTTGCCCTCAGTTCAAAGTACTTCCAAAGATAAGAACACAAAAGCTCTGCTTTAGTTTCTTCTACTAGTTATCTGGGCCCAGATTTATCAAGGTTTTGCGTTGCCCTTGCGCCATGCAATGCGACGCAGGGTGATGCCAAACCTAGAATTAGATTTACCGTGCCACGCAGAAAAATGGCCCTGTGTGGCTTGGTAAATCTGGTGTAATGCATGGCAGCACAAGACCCTGCTTTGTGTTACCCTCTGGCTGGAAGGCGTCACATGGGTGTAGCATGGGTGCTCCTAACCATCCACCCATGTATTCTGACTCCTTCCCAGATTTACCAACACATGTAGACCTAGGAATGCATTAGAATTATACGACTTCCTGATGGGGGCGCAATGAGGAGAAATATATTCCTCCCTCTTTCTAAGTGTGCTGCATTCTGCAAGGGGGCCTGCATTGGCGCTAGACTGCACCGAGCGTGACTGCACAAGGACAGGACAGGAATGTGCCATATATTGATAAATATGGAGCATTCCTGCACTCTCACTGCTATGCAGCGCTGCGTCGCGTGACATAATCATAGATCTGGGCCTTGGTCTTGCGGCCCTGCAGTTTTATTAATTTGACTATGCTAAAAATAGTTGTAATGCTCCCATCAACCAATGGATTAGAGTTGTTAAGAGTTTTATTCAGTGCACCAAAAATCCCCAAATAATTATCAAGCGCCAAGACATCTAGGGCCATATTTATGGCAAAGAGGTGCAGCCTTGCTGCGCTGCACTGCAACACTGAAAGGGCAGGAATGTGCCGCATTTAAGGCATACCATTCATTCCTGTCCTTTCCCACTGCACAGAATGCAGCACACATAGAAAGAGGAACAAACGAGGAGAAATAGCGATATTTACAAGTTCTTGTAAATCTGGGGATGCATCAAAATGCATGGACATTGAGTGGGGACACCCATGCAACGCCCATTGAATGCCTACGTAGCGTAAAGTAAGACAATGCAGCGACTCGCGATGCGTTGCTTTACTTCATATTTTTTTTTTTGTAAAAATTTTATTGTGCAGAGAAAAAGGGTACAAGCACGGGCCTACAACCACCTGGGCCGGCCGCTAGTATTCAGAAATGTTCAAGCAGTTCAAAAACAATGACTGGCCCGCAGGGGCTCCGCTAAATGACAGGAGATCAGGCTGCACATAAGGGAAGTCAGGATACACCCTATTTTACAAAACTATCAACAAAAGTAAAGAAAAACAAAAAGCAAGGCGAAAAACATTAAAAGGGCGTCTAACCACAGCAGAGGAACTCCACATAGGACCACCCTAGGGTGATCAATAAAAAGGGGGTCTGAGAGGGAGGGGGGGGCCACGGGAAAACCAAATCTATACTCAGATGAACAAATTAAGCAAGGAACCCTCAAGGATCAGGGGGACAAGGCAACATCAGACGTATCCACCAGGGGGGTAGAACAGATAGTCCCTCGATACACATTCCACTGACCCCAGATTCTACCCCACGCCCCCGGTTTACCACGAGCCACATACACCGTCTTCTCCCTGAACATGCACCGGTCCATGTTCTCCTTCCATACGGACACGGTGGGAGGCCGTTGGGAACCCCTAAGCTGCGCAATATCTCTCTTTGCGATCATGTTCCCAAGGGCCGCCCACCGAGCCTGGGCCGCATTATAGTCATTGGGCTCCCACACATTCAGAACACATCGGCGCACCTCCGGCAACAGAGCGACCCCAGTGACTCGTTTCATAACATCATGCACCTGGCGCCAATATTCCGCCACCTCGCGGCACTCCCAGAGGATGTGGAGAAAGGTGGCACTGAGCCCGCAGCCACGCTTACAGAGCCCGTCGTCAGAAAACCCCATCGAGACCAAACGGGGACCCGTCACATAGACACGATGGAGAATCTTAAGCTGGACCAGACGGAGACTGTTCTGCTTTGGTTTTTGGATTGGGTAGAACCTGCTCTACAGAGCCCTTCTGACCCAAAACAGAACGTTACCCCCTCCCTAGGGCCTTTTTACACCTAAATAAGCACATATATATGTACCACCTAAGGACAGGGAATTCCTATTATATATATATATCAAGACCTCACAGCCTCGCAATCTCAGCACCCACAGTCTCGCGACCTCAGTCAGGTCCAGAATCTCCTACCCATCCGGTAGCGACACACACGATCTCGCGGCCTCAGTCAGGCCCAGAATCTCCTACCCATCCGGTAGCAACACACACAGTCTCGCGACCTCAGTCAGGTCCAGAATCTCCTACCCATCCGGTAGCAACACACACAGTCTCGCGACCTCAGTCAGGTCCAGAATCTCCTACCCATTCGGCAGCAACACACACAGTCTCGCGACCTCAGTCAGGTCCAGAATCTCCTACCCATTCGGCAGCAACACACACAGTCTCGCGACCTCAGTCAGGTCCAGAATCTCCTACCCATTCGGCAGCAACACACACAGTCTCGCGACCTCAGTCAGGTCCAGAATCTCCTACCCATCCGGTAGCAACACACACAGTCTCGCGACCTCAGTCAGGTCCAGAATCTCCTACCCATCCGGTAGCAACACACACAGTCTCGCGACCTCAGTCAGGTCCAGAATCTCCTACCCATCCGGTAGCTACATACAGTCTCGCGACCTCAGTCAGGTCCAGAATCTCCTACCCATCCGGTAGCAACACACACAGTCTCGCGACCTCAGTCAGGTCCAGAATCTCCTACCTACACGGCAGCCTTAGCACGAGCTCATCCTATTATTACTGTGGTACACAACAGGGGAATCGGGATTACCATATATCAGATCACACAAAGACTATTAGTTGAGCACAACCTGTTCTCTAGTTCGAGGGGCTTGTTTTCCCCCTCATCCAGTTACCACTTACCTGACCAGGATTAACCTCTGTTCATTTTAAGGCAACTCTGACTAAAGAATAGGCTATCCTCCTATACAAAAGTACACAACACATGCTAACGTACAACAAGCTAAATACTTTATTTAAATGCCACATGCACATTCGCAGAATACATTATATATATAGACAACCTGCAAGGAAAATGAAAGGTTAAGTTGTATACTCTAAAGAAAAAGGGGTCGACTTCACCTTTATGGTACGTAGCCCGTGCTCAATGGTCATCTAGGTTCCCTTCTCGTCTATGCCTCGGCTTCGCCTGGAAGTCACCCCTCTACAGTTGTGGGTCTGCTCCCTTCTCCCTCTCCGAGTCACTGGAACCTCTTCCCTGTCGGCTACTCTGTCCTCTTTAGATTCGAGTTTGTCATCCGTCTTCCCTGGAATAAGTAATAGCTTTTCTGCTAACGGCCAGATGCCGTCTATGGTCTAGAAGCAAGTGCAAGTGTCTGCCTCAGACTTTCACTAATATAGATGTGCATTCTCTCATGGAAATTTCCAGCTCGAAACCTGCCGCCCACCAAATTCCTGTACCTCCCCGCACCAAGGACACTTTCCCAGCCGGCCGGCCTGATGTAGTGTCTTCGGCATGAAGAAAAATACAATCCTTCGATAAGGGCCGGCCTGAACCGGTTCTCTCCGAGCGAATAACACCTCATAACTAAAACACTGCCTATGACCTAGAAACTTCCCAAGCTGCCAGAGCAGGAGGAAAGATGGAGTCTCTCCCGTTTAAGGCCTACCAGGCCTGAATGCAGCACAGCTCCATTAGATACCCTCACTACAGAACAGATTACCCCTAATGCTAACGAATCTATCCCCTAGGATATGTATGCAAACCCTGATCTATGGGGAAGGACACAGGATCATGTCGAAGTGAATAATATCTCTCCCGTTTAAGGCCTACCAGGCCTGAATTCAACACAGCTCTATGAAATACCCTCACTATAGGGCAAGTTATCCTCAAGGCTACCGAATCTATCCCCTAGGCTATGTGTGTAGGCCCTGAGCTATGGGTAGGAGCACGGGATTGTGTCAAAAGTGTCTAATAGACAGGCCCTATTCACTACTCCAGTCCTTAGACTTGGATGGAAAGAGACTGAAGTCATATGGATCGCTCTATAACACCGGAAGGCCGGGAAAATCGAGCAGTACATTCCACCCTTGACTTCAGTCTATTATACATACTAAATGGAATTAACATCTGTGGAAGAATAATATGAAACAAAACTAACCGATCTATGTCTAGTACCAGATGTGCAGAATTGAAGCAGTGAAGGGATACACTGAATAAAACAACAGATAGAAATTAAAACAGCAAGAGCAATCAAAATGCCACCTAATGTGTGGCGTAGCATATGCATGTCCGGCAACCAATTAAAGAGCCAGTCAAACCAGCCCTGATCAATGTGTTTCCTAACTTCATTAGTTAAATCATGCAATTTATCTATATGTGCACGAATGGATTGTGTATGATCAGATAAGTTAAAACAACAGAGACCTTCAAAGTCAGAGCAGCCATGTCCATGTTTAAGCAGAAGATAATCAATGGCTGCTCTATTTTGCAAGATGGCTCTACGTTCACCCTGGGCGTCTAATAGCAAGTCAGATAAGACTGTAGAAGTATGATTAATAGATTTGACCATCCAGCAAGCCATTTTCCCAATGGATTTGGCATTGTAAACCGCCAAGGCAGGGACACCAATAATTGAAACAGCTAGACTAAGATATTCAGACTTGGAATATAAATGCAAAGATGAGTCACAATCCTCCTGTAACAGTACTGTATCTCGAAGCACACGAGAGTTGGCATTTGGATGTGAAGAAAACATCAACAAACTTAACCTGGTAATGGCACACGGGCCGCCGGAAATGTTTGCGGGGACATAGGGCCAGGAAGTATTACCACATGAGAAAAGCCATCCGGCAGGTAGCAACATCGCACGATAGTGACTGGGGGTAACTACTAAACTATTGCAAGTCATATTGTTCTGGACTGAGATACATTTCGTCGGTGTCCTCTGGAAACACAAAGTTCGTTCATGAGATGTGAGAGAGGTGGCGCCTCTTAACTTGAGACGTAGACATTCAGAAATTGCATTAGGATTACATGTGAGGAAAAAACATAGGTCGCCTTGTGTAATATTATACGTAGTTATTTGGGATTGGATGGGGAGTTGCTCATTCGGCAGTTCAGTACACAAAGGACAATATGCATGGGTAGCAAAATCACCCAGAATAATATTCGGACGAGCCTTTGAAATGTTGAAGATGCTTATTAAAGTATCCAGCGAGGCGGGGACAGCAACTAGGCAGGTCGCCAGGATATCGTGCACAGATCTCATCGGTGTCAAACAGAAGTGAGGGGCATCAGTCACTCTTTTCGCCAGGAGCGTCCAAAAGTTCGATGACGAATCCCACGCATTGAAGGAATGCAACACTCTAGTTCCCAATTCATCCCGGGTTGATGGGATCCCTTCTCTCTCTCCGAAGTAGTCCGAACGGTGTCCAGTACCGACACATCCTGCAGCAACAATCCAAAGAATGATCTGAAAAAGAACCAAATACAGGCATTAATCATTCTCGTAAATAACATTTATCAGCTGGGACAGCTTCCCAGCTATCTTTCCCTGGCCTCATAACCAAAATGGTATTATCCTGACCGGTGGCAATAACCTCTGCTTGTTCAGGGGGATTCTTAGGCGATTGCACCCAAACCTTGGCCCCAGGGTTATCCGTAGAGCCAAAGCCTTTCTGGCCTCGTACAGTTAGCAAAATTGGGGCAGTGCCTTTCATTATTTCACCACTGAAAACAGGCATAATGAGTAATTGAGCCACCCGGTCGGTGCGGTGTATCAGCAAGTCATTCTCACTGCTATTTAGCAGAAGTACCTTAATCTCTCCCTGATAGTCGCTGTCAATGACCCCTCCAAGTACCTGGATGCCTTTTACAGCCAGCCCCGATCTAGGGGCGATCAATCCAAAATTCCCCGGTGGTATATGAATACCAACACCGGTAGCAATGATGACCCGATTTTTACTTTCCAAAACGGTGTCATCCATAGCATGCAAATCTAAGCCTGCCGACCCTGGGGTCGCTCTGCATGGAGCCAGAGCTCCGGAAGTAATCTCCCAATACATCACAGTTTCATTGATTACATTAGGCATAGTCTCAACCTTTGGGGGAAACAAACGCATAAGTGGAGATTCAGCATTTAAAAAAGGACGATTATTCAGAATCAATAGTGCTTGGGGTAAAAAGTCTCGCCAATTTTTATACTTGTCATCTGTTAATTTACGCAATTGATCCTTTAGCAGGCCATTCAATCTCTCCACCAGGCCTGAGGCCTGCGGGTAGTAAGGTATATGAAATATCCATTCAATATTATTTTCCACACAGAATTCCTGTACCAATCTTCCACGGAAATGGGATGCGTTATCAGATTGAATTTGGAATGGCACACCATAATACATCATAATCAATTCTAATGTCTTTATGGTATTCAACTGGGTGGCTTGCTTACATGGAAAAGCTACCAGCAAACCACTATATGTATCGACAATTGTACAAACATATTGACAATTTCTACTCATGGGAAGGGGTCCAATGTAATCAATCTGCCAAATTTGAGCGGTCAGTTTCCCACGATGTAAATGACCTCTAACAATTTGAGGTACTTTACGCTGTCTGATATGCTGACAGACGGGACAATGTAGAATAACATTTTTGATTAGATCCAGGGGAATATAAATTCCTCTATCAGCAGCCCACCTGCTAGTGGCCTTCTCTCCAAAGTGTCCTGCCTTCTGGTGTGCCCATTTCGCCAATCCCGCAATATCAGGATCTTGTCTGTCCACCACTGCCTCAGCAATTTTAGATTTCTCATCTGCAATATTATGAAAAAATTTGTCAAGAGAGTCTATTGGGGTGTGAGCATCCACATGGAAGATGGTAACAGTACTCTGTGGGAGCATTTCCCAAATCTCTTGCCATAACTCTTTTCCCCATAACTCTTTGGAGTGTAACCTCCAATTATGGGAATGCCAGGTCGGCAACCAAACAGCCAGTCCATTGGCAGTGGACCAGGAATCGGTGAAAATGTGGCATACGCCAGGTAACTCCTGTTTCAAAACTTGGTAAACGGCATAGAGCTCGGCAAACTGACTACTCTTCCCTTCACCAGTTGTGCTCAACAGTTTTTGTGTGATCGGATTATAAGACACCGCCTTCCAGTGCCGTGTCGTTCCAATAAACTTTGCTGACCCATCTGTGAACCACACATGGTTCCTGTCCTCGACGGATAAATCATCAAAAGGTCTACCCCACTTGACAGGAGACTCCTGTTCTAAAGGTACGGAACACTCACTCTCAGTCTCAGTCGATGGTGCTTGTGCCACTTGCTCATGTAAAGACGCAACTCCTTTCGGACCCACACGTGCCCTGTCTTGTATGTACCATTTCCATTTAATCACACTCGCCTCCTGAGCATGCCCAATTCGATGAGTTTTTGGTGAACTCAAAACCCACTGCATAATAGGAATTTCAGGACGCAAGAATATGTCATGTCCCAAAGTCAATTGCTCGGTATCCACTAAAGCCCAATAACAAGCAAGTAGCTGCTTCTCAAAGGGTGTATAACGCTCACCAGCATCAGGTAGCTTTTTGGTCCAAAACCCTAATGGTACTTTACACCTGCCTTGTTTCTGCCACAGACTCCAGTTTGCATAAGGGCCTTGCACAGACACATTCAAATCCACATCACCATCACGTACAGGCCAGAGATCCATAGCATGTTGAATTGCCTCTTTCGCCAGACTAAATGCATCTTGCTGTTGCTTACCCCATTCAAATGCATTCTTTTTACGTGTAACTCGGTACAAAGGGGCCAATATTTGACTCAAATGAGGAATATGCTGGCGCCAAAAACCGAATAAACCAATGAATCTTTGGGCTTCCTTCCTATTCCTCGGAACCGAAAAATCAAGAATTTTCTGTTTAACTTGAGGGATCACCTCGCGGTGTCCCTCATGCCAATTAATACCTAAAAATTTTACAGCTTGAGACGGACCTTGTAATTTGTCCGGGTTGATCTCCCAACCTTTCCCACGCAGACACTCAATGACTCTATCTAATTGTGTCTGAACATCCTCTTGTGTTTCGCCTTGGATCAAAACATCATCAATATAATGACATATCTGGATTTTGGGATGAACTGGTACCTCAATCAAGTGTTCTGCCACCAGCCGGTGACAAATCGTAGGACTATGCACATAGCCCTGAGGAAGACTTCTGAACGTCATCTGACGCCCATTCCACGTAAAACTGAACTGTTCCTGACACTCAGGGGCAATTGGAATAGAAAAGAAAGCATTAGCAATATCGATGGACGCATACCATGTACCTGGATGTGTTTGGATTCTTTCAATCAGGGTGATAACATCCGGTACTGCAGCAGTCAAAGAGGGCGTGTGTTTGTTCAATTCTCGATAATCAACAGTCATGCGCCAAGAATTATCACTTTTACGCACCGGCCAAACAGGATTATTCCAAGCAGAAGTAACTGGAGTTATAACGCCTGCATCAACCAACTCCTGAATGGTGGTACTAATCTCTTCATGACCACCCGGAATACGATACTGCTTCTGACAAACCACTTTGGTCGCCTGGGGAACTTGTATGGGGGGCATCCTTAAACGACCAACCCGTATAGGTCTGGACGAGATATAATGCGTCGTTCCAAATTGGTAACACCCATCATCAAGATGCAATGTCATTCCCTTCAAAATATCAATTCCAATTATGAATTCTAGAAGTGGCACCACTAATACAGAATATTCCTTTCTAGGGATTCTACCTATTCTCATTTCAAGCAAAGTTTGAACTGCAGGGGTTTCCTTTCCTCCTAATCCGGTAATAGTAAAAGGCTGCCCTGTAAATTTCTTTGATTTTCCATGAATAAGAGTGGCCTCCGCTCCTGTATCAACTAATGCTCGGGCCCTTTGGATATTACGATGTCTCCAAAAAATATCAATATCTACATAGGGTCTATTATCTCTGTGAGCCCATCTGTGTACCGGAGCTTGACCTATTTCCTAGTCATTCTTACTGCATTCTGTGTACCAGGACAAATCAGGATAAAGACTCTCACGTTTCTTAGGTATCGGTACCTCCTGTTCATATCCATCTCTATTACGAAATGGATTCCTGTCCTCTACATTGCACTGCGAGTTTCGATCGGCCAAACTGTATCGATCCTCCCTCCTTCTCAATTCAGGGGATTGATCCCTATCATCTCTACGTCTGCTGTAAGCATGATCATTTCTCCCCCTTTCCTTTTCCCCCTCTCTCTCCCTGTCCCGCTCTCGACGAGGGGACAGATCACGTACAGGACGCCGATCATCACGACGATCAAAGCGCCCACGGCGATCATCATCACCGCTACCATCAGAACAACCACGATCACACTCAGTCGTCCGAACACGCCGGGCACCCTCCTTCCGGTCCAAGCCCCGTTTGCGAAACATTTCCCACAAACGAGCAGTAGTCTCACCATCAATATCCTCCCGACGCACACCATCAGCCAAAAGACCAGTAAAGATATCACGTCTAGTAAATTTATATTCACCAGGAGTACGAGTGTCAGACCGGGACTGACGTTCAGGTTTAAACCACTCACCCAACTCACCGAGTTGGCGTACCGACTCCAACACCGTAGATAGTACATTACCAGTCTGGTTAATCAACAAAGTCATCATGACCTGCTTGTAGGCAACAGGAGAAGAGCGAATGATACGATTCCGCACCGAAGAAGTCAACAACCCATCAAGCAACCTGTCAGCAGTGCCCAGAAAAATAGCCGTTTTCATCACTTCCTCCTTAAGACGTTGCGCAGCATCACGCAAGGTATACCACGGCTTGTCATTGACAGGCCAGTCAGATTCAGTAGGATACTTCAAATTGCAACCTTCAGTCGCCAATTGGAGCAAAGAAATTTGACCACCACCATTATAGTTACGAAAATGATCTTGCACAGTAGAATCCAAACTCAAAGAACAAAACTTCAAACAATCGCCAGTATCCAACATAATACCAGCAGCGCCTAGTTCATAAAGGCGCACCATCCACGTGAGCAAAGCCTCACCAGTCCGCTGCCGAAAGCGTTGCAAAATATCACTAATTTCTTGCTGGGTAAAATCTTCCAAACAGTCCAAAGAAACACCCTGCGGAGCATTGGGAGACTGCTGCAACTTCCGACGAAAAACCGGGTGCGCAGAAACAACGGGACGAGCATCACAAGGAGCCCGAGCAGTACGAGTAGAGGGACAGTCAGTGTGAAAAGTATCAATCCCGCCCGAAGAACGAGCGCAATCACGGGGTGCACCATCAGAGGTGCGAGAAGTAGACTTACTGTCAGGACGGGAACGAGAAAGCTCATGCATAGCACATTCCTCACCCGAGGAACAAGACGTAGTCGAGTCCCAGATATTACCATCCCATTCATCAGGATTCCAATCCAGTCCAGCTTTCGCCACGACCAGACGCACTTTACGCGACGAAACACGACCACGCCTGTTCTTGTACTTATAACGAGCAATCCGCACAGCCGCCCTTTCGGCAACCGTTTGGTAAGTGTCAAGTTTGTCGGAAAGCAACTTATTTTGACACCGCAATAAAGTGTTAGAATTCTGAATCTCAACAAGGTGTGATTCCGCATCCTTAAAAGAGACCTGCAATTTCAGCAACCTCTCATGCAGAATCCGATACGCAGACAGAATAACCCAACCTCTGCGCCCCAAAGCGGGAACCTCCTCACCCTTCAAGACAGGAGCCGTCTGCAAACAAGTAATCACGTCAGCCGGTTCCGCCGACTCCAAAGAAGAATTCCAATTTTCACTCAGACCAGTAGAATCAGCCCACTCTCGGGCCAAGGCACCATAAGGCGTTGAATCCCATCCGGGAATATCAACGGACAATTTAAGAGTAGATTTCGATTTCTTAGAAAACATCGCGAAAAAGAAAGAAAAAGAAACGCAGAGAAAAGAAAGGAAGAGAGAAAGAAAGAGAAAGAAAAAGTATACACGCAAATATACAAAAAAGAAAATCACGCACACGCCGAAAGCAAACACAAGACAACCACAACGCACACAGGTTACGTAAACAGTTCGTGACGCCAAATGTTCTGCTTTGGTTTTTGGATTGGGTAGAACCTGCTCTACAGAGCCCTTCTGACCCAAAACAGAACGTTACCCCCTCCCTAGGGCCTTTTTACACCTAAATAAGCACATATATATGTACCACCTAAGGACAGGGAATTCCTATTATATATATATATCAAGACCTCACAGCCTCGCAATCTCAGCACCCACAGTCTCGCGACCTCAGTCAGGTCCAGAATCTCCTACCCATCCGGTAGCGACACACACGATCTCGCGGCCTCAGTCAGGCCCAGAATCTCCTACCCATCCGGTAGCAACACACACAGTCTCGCGACCTCAGTCAGGTCCAGAATCTCCTACCCATCCGGTAGCAACACACACAGTCTCGCGACCTCAGTCAGGTCCAGAATCTCCTACCCATTCGGCAGCAACACACACAGTCTCGCGACCTCAGTCAGGTCCAGAATCTCCTACCCATTCGGCAGCAACACACACAGTCTCGCGACCTCAGTCAGGTCCAGAATCTCCTACCCATTCGGCAGCAACACACACAGTCTCGCGACCTCAGTCAGGTCCAGAATCTCCTACCCATCCGGTAGCAACACACACAGTCTCGCGACCTCAGTCAGGTCCAGAATCTCCTACCCATCCGGTAGCAACACACACAGTCTCGCGACCTCAGTCAGGTCCAGAATCTCCTACCCATCCGGTAGCTACATACAGTCTCGCGACCTCAGTCAGGTCCAGAATCTCCTACCCATCCGGTAGCAACACACACAGTCTCGCGACCTCAGTCAGGTCCAGAATCTCCTACCTACACGGCAGCCTTAGCACGAGCTCATCCTATTATTACTGTGGTACACAACAGGGGAATCGGGATTACCATATATCAGATCACACAAAGACTATTAGTTGAGCACAACCTGTTCTCTAGTTCGAGGGGCTTGTTTTCCCCCTCATCCAGTTACCACTTACCTGACCAGGATTAACCTCTGTTCATTTTAAGGCAACTCTGACTAAAGAATAGGCTATCCTCCTATACAAAAGTACACAACACATGCTAACGTACAACAAGCTAAATACTTTATTTAAATGCCACATGCACATTCGCAGAATACATTATATATATAGACAACCTGCAAGGAAAGTGAAAGGTTAAGTTGTATACTCTAAAGAAAAAGGGGTCGACTTCACCTTTATGGTACGTAGCCCGTGCTCAATGGTCATCTAGGTTCCCTTCTCGTCTATGCCTCGGCTTCGCCTGGAAGTCACCCCTCTACAGTTGTGGGTCTGCTCCCTTCTCCCTCTCCGAGTCACTGGAACCTCTTCCCTGTCGGCTACTCTGTCCTCTTTAGATTCGAGTTCGTCATCCGTCTTCCCTGGAATAAGTAATAGCTTTTCTGCTAACGGCCAGATGCCGTCTATGGTCTAGAAGCAAGTGCAAGTGTCTGCCTCAGACTTTCACTAATATAGATGTGCATTCTCTCATGGAAATTTCCAGCTCGAAACCTGCCGCCCACCAAATTCCTGTACCTCCCCGCACCAAGGACACTTTCCCAGCCGGCCGGCCTGATGTAGTGTCTTCGGCATGAAGAAAAATACAATCCTTCGATAAGGGCCGGCCTGAACCGGTTCTCTCCGAGCGAATAACACCTCATAACTAAAACACTGCCTATGACCTAGAAACTTCCCAAGCTGCCAGAGCAGGAGGAAAGATGGAGTCTCTCCCGTTTAAGGCCTACCAGGCCTGAATGCAGCACAGCTCCATTAGATACCCTCACTACAGAACAGATTACCCCTAATGCTAACGAATCTATCCCCTAGGATATGTATGCAAACCCTGATCTATGGGGAAGGACACAGGATCATGTCGAAGTGAATAATATCTCTCCCGTTTAAGGCCTACCAGGCCTGAATTCAACACAGCTCTATGAAATACCCTCACTATAGGGCAAGTTATCCTCAAGGCTACCGAATCTATCCCCTAGGCTATGTGTGTAGGCCCTGAGCTATGGGTAGGAGCACGGGATTGTGTCAAAAGTGTCTAATAGACAGGCCCTATTCACTACTCCAGTCCTTAGACTTGGATGGAAAGAGACTGAAGTCATATGGATCGCTCTATAACACCGGAAGGCCGGGAAAATCGAGCAGTACAGAGACGGGCCGGGATGGCAACCTCCTTAGGGGATGACAGCGCAGACTGCCAGTCCTCGTCGTCCAACTCAACCCCATCTCCCGTCCATGCCTCCCGAAGACGCACCAAGAGATCAGCCCGATTATTTATTAGTTTTTTATAAATCAGGGAGATAGTACTGTCGGGGACGTGTCCGTCGAGTATACGGTCCTCGACAGGCGAAGAAACAGGGACCGTGGTCCCCTCCCCAAAGACCGAGAGTAGGGCGTGCCGAACCTGGGCATAGCGGAAGAACTCCCTTTCACTAAGCTCGTACTCGCTCTGAAGCGCCGCAAAGGATTTAACCGCGCCTTTAACCCATAGGTCCCCCACTCTGCTAATGCCGATCGTATCCCAGTGCTCAAAGCCTTTCGTTGTCCAGAGGCTTCCCAAGCGCTCTGAGGCGGATAGAGGAGTAGCACACGTTAACCGCTCACTCCAGCCCACAGCTACATTAGCCGCCTTCCACACACGTACCGCAATCCTAGTAGGGCCCGTGAGGGTCCTTCCGGCAGATCGAGAGTAGAGCGCTCTGTTATAGTTACTGCCGGGAAGCAGGAATTTATCCATCTCATATGCCGGGTTCGAGCCAGGAGCGTACGTAGCATGGTTAATGGCAGACAGCTGGGAGGCCCAATAGTACCTTCTAATGTCAGGAAGCGAGATGCCCCCGTCATACCAGGGAAGAGTCAGCTTTGCCAAAGCGATACGCGCACGACCGTCCCAAACCAGTCTCCTCTGCAAACTCTCCACTTCCCTAAAGTAGGCCGCCGGAATGGTATCGAAGGAGTTCTGGAGTGCGTAAAGAAATCTGGGAAGGGACATCATTTTAAACAGTGCTGCGCGACCAAGTGGAGACAAGGGCAACTTACACCACCGAGCCGTATCCGCCCTCAAACGCCGGAGGGGAGACAGGAGATTCTGCTCGTAGCGGACCGCCGGATCCAACGAAACGTATACCCCCAAGTATTTAAAGCCGGATTGAGATGTTTGGATCGGAAGCCGAGGCGGCAAGAGAGGAAGGCCACCGGAGATAGGATACACGCAAGATTTGGACCAGTTAATTATCAAACCCGAATTTCTACCGAAGGAAGTAAGGACATCAAAAAGCACATTGAGCGACTTCCGCGGCGAGGTGAGGTACAGAAGAATATCATCCGCGTACAACGAGACCCGATCCTCGAAACCCGGGGCCCACCGGATCCCTCTGATCGAGGGCTCCCAGCGGAGCCAGGCAGCGAGCGGTTCCAAGGCGAGAGCAAAGAGCAGAGGGGACAACGGGCACCCCTGCCTAGTACCCCTCCCGAGAGCGAAGGGCCGAGAAACCCGCCCATTGACAACAACCTGAGCCATTGGACCAGCATAGAGGAGCTTCACCCAACTAATAAATCCCTCCCCTAAGCCAAACTTCGCCAATACGGCCCAAAGGAATGGCCACTCGATGGTATCAAAGGCCATCGTGGCGTCTAAGGAAACCAATATGGCCGGTTCAGAAAAGTACTCCGCCCTAGCGAGGACGCCATGTAGACGCCGCAAGTTGAGAGCGGTATTACGATGAGGGATAAAGCCACATTGATCCGGATGTATCAAATCACATATAACTTTCAGCAAGCGATTAGCGAGGACCTTGGCAAGGATTTTCGGTTCGGCATTTAGTAGGGAAATAGGCCTATATGAGGCACAGCGGTCTCGTGGCTTACCGTCCTTGGGAATCACAACTATAGTAGCCAGACGCTGGTCGTCGGGAAGGGAACCCCGCTCGAGCGACTCCAGAAACATACGACGGAGGAAGGGCGCGATTTTATCCGGGCGTAGTTTATACAGTTCAATAGGCAGTCCGTTGGGGCCCATAGCCTTGCCCGAGCGAAGGGAACGAATCGCGGTAGCAATCTCGTCGACAGACAGGGAGGCATCCATCTGCTCACGGTCCTCGACGGATAGGCCGGCAAGGCAATATCCCGCAGCAAGAGACGAGAGTCATCCTCATCTCTATCAGACACCGGGGAGTACACCGCCCGGAGGTGGTCAGCAAAACACTCCACAATCTCACCAGGGTCAGTCACACACACTCCATCCGAAACCCGAAGCTCCGGGACCACACGATTCACTCTCTCCTTCTTATCCAACCAAGCAATCAGTTTACCCGCCTTGTCCCCGGCATCATACAACCTACCCTGTTGCTCCCTATACATGATCTTGGCAGCGTCAGTGACAAGAGACTTATATTCAAACTGCTTCAAGCTGAGGGCATGAAGCCCATCCTGAGTCACACCCGTCTCCAAAGCCGCCTCCAGCCCCGATATTTCAGTCTCCAGCTTCACCACCGCCTCATTCTTAACCCTCTTAGCCTCCACTATCCGGGATAGGGCACGCCCGCGGAGCACTGTTTTGAAGGCTTCCCACAGGGACACTGAGGACAACACCGACCCCTCATTCTCGAGAAAATACTGATCAATCGACTTAACAAGGCTATCACGAATCTTGGGGTCTCGCAAGTACCAAGGGTTAATAGGGGCGATCCGCCCAGCGGACCGCATCCCGGTGTCGAAAAGCAACCACAGTGGGGAATGATCAGAGATACCCCGGGCCAAGTGTTTTACCTCTCGAATCCGGGCAGTCTGGGCCGCGGGCATAAGAAAATAATCCAATCTGGAGAGACTCCCATGGGCCCCAGAGTGAAATGTGTACTGACACTGTGTCGGATGCATTAATCTCCAACAATCCACCAGACCGAAGGTATCCAAGAGGCCGCCGAGCCACGCCTGGGCAGCAGGGAGGGCCCTGGGCGGGTGGCGATCCAAATCACCCGAAACGACCGAATTAAAATCCCCACCCATAAGCAAAAGACTGTCAGGAAGCTCAAGCAGCATACGACCCAAGTCTGAGAAAGTGGAGTTCTGGAGGCCCGGGGGAACATAAACCGAAACCAAGGAAAGGGACTGTCCCTCCCACCTTCCAGTCAGAGCCACATAGCGCCCTCTATCGTCTAGGATAACCCTGGTGATCTCTAGCGGAAGTGAAGATCGTAGGAGACTGCCCACCCCTCTAGAGCCAGTGGTGAAACCGGAATGGGCCACGAGTCGGTATCCCCTCCTGTTCATGGCATGACAAACATTACCAACCAGATGCGTCTCCTGTAAGAATACCACATCAGGAGTCAAACGACGCAAATACTGCAGCACAACACCCCGTTTGATACGATCCCCCAATCCGTTGACGTTCCAAGACATCAGTCTCAACCCGTCCCCCCCCATCCCCTCCAGTAGATCAAGGGTCCCCCAGCAAATAGCGCGACACCTGAAACTGAAACAGAGCCAATACCTCGCCTTGAAAACAAAAAACACAAATCCAAACAACCCCTCCCACCCACCAACCCCCCCCCCAAATTCAACTCCCCCCACCCTGCACCCCTGCGGTCCAGGAAACCACCCCAACTTGCAGTGTGCCTGTCGCCCTAAAAACCCCATTCTACGAAAAGACCCCGGAGGAGGAAAGGGACCCGTCCCCGCCCGCCCCCAACACAGATCATAATTAAACAAAATGTACAAAAGAAGTAGAAGCCAGCCGAACAAAACAAAATATCAAAGTCAAGGACCAAAAGTCACTCCGAAGGAGGCCCGCCACCCTCGGTACCACCAGAAGGCCCAGGCCGGTCACCCCGGTCCGGCAGAGAATCCAGCCAGTCACTCACGGTCGCAGGACAGTCAAAAAAGGTAGTCCGGTCTTCGTATTCCACTCGGAGCCTGGCAGGAAAAAGCATTGAGTACTTAAAACCCAGGTCCCGGAGACGGCGCTTCACCCCCTGGAAACCCATCCGCTGTTTCTGGACAAGTTGGGTGAAGTCCGGGAAAAAGTTAACGGATGAGTTCTCATATCGGACCGGGCCATGTACCCGTGAGGCCTGGAGAATCGCATCTCGGTCTCTGTAGTGAAAAAGTTTTGCGACAATAGGCCTCGGGTGAGCTCCCGGTCGCGGCCGACCGCCCGGGACTCGATGGGCCCGCTCCACGGCAAAGAACTTACTCAGGCCAGCGGGGGCAAGCTGTGTGAGGATGAGTTCCTCAACCATAAGATCCACCGGGCGATCGTCGGAGGTCTCCGGAACACCTATGACGCGGATGTTATTGCGTCGAGCCCGTCCCTCGAAGTCCTCCAGCCGCCGGGCCATCAGGTCGTTGGCCGACTTAAGGTCGCCGAGAGCAGTCTGCAGGTCCGACACATCAGTACCAAGGGTGGACGTCCGCAAATCCAGCGATTGAACCCTCTCATTGGTCTTAGAGAGATCCGCCCGAATTAGCGTAACATCAATGGCCACCGTGTCGATTTTACGGGCCAAGGCCTCGTACTGCTGAGCGATGGTCTCCTTGATGCCGTTAATGGCGCCCATGATGTCCTGCAGTGACAAACACGGAGGGGCGGACGGAACACCCCCAGCGTCATCCGGGAGAACACCGGCCGCCCCAGGGGACCCTCTACCATGAGTGTAACGGTCCATGTTGTTGGTCTGGACCGGTCCCCCACGTAGGGATGTCTTGGTCTTACGCCTCTCGGGATCCCCTCTGCCTCCCATGTGGAACCACGCTCGCCGAAGGGGACCACCGAGCAAGCGTCAAAGTGGCACAGGCGAAGCCGACACGAGCCGTACCAGGGACCGCAATGTGGCGGTGCGAGAGGATCAAAGTCAATGGGCACACTGGTTTCAGGCGGAGGCAAAGGCACGAAGCGAAGGCCGAGTGAAAACCCCGCCGCACAAAGCAACTCCGCTGTCCAGCCACTCAGAGATCCAAAAGTGAAACCGAAAGTGATGAGACGGCCGCTGGCACAGCCCCGATGCCGTTGTTGTTCAACTATGCCCCGGCTCCACAGTTCACCTTCGCACCGGGCACAGCCATCAGTTGGGCCTCAAAAGTTCAAACCACCATAGATCAGGTCTCCCAGGTCCGATTTGGTTTCTGAAAAGAGTTTAGGGTTCAGCCAACGTTCATCTTCCAGAATCCGTCAATCAAGTCAGGATAAAGTCAGGATAAGTTCCGAGAAGCAGCGAGGGTCCGGGGAGCCCTGTGCTCACGCGACCATCTTGGATGCGTGCTAGGCTCCTCCTCTTTACTTCATATTTTGAAAGCTATTCAAAGCCATGCAAAGTGGTTTAGCGCGATTTCAAAAATATGACTTAGGGGTTGTGACATGTATGTACCACCTTGTGTGGTGCAAGCATGAAGCAACGCTCCAATAAATTTGCCCCTCAAAAATTGGCCCATATTTATGGGCTTTGTGACGCAGGGTAGCGCAGCGTCACCTTGCTGCGCTGCCCTGCGTCACAGGGTGAGACGGTAATGTGCCATATTTATCCAATATGGCTCATTCCTGTCCTTTCCTCCTGTGCTGGCATCCCTTTTGCCAGCCTAGCACCAACGCAGGACCCTTGCACCATGGTACAAAGGTGCCTGAGTTGCATGCAGGATTGATATTGTGCAGGAAGGGACTCCTTCCTGCACAAAAACAATACTAAGAGTTTTTTTCTCTTTTTGTGGCTTTGCACGGCCTCATAGATATGAAGTAAGACAATGGAGTGCAAGTCACTGCATTGCCTTACTCTGCGCCGAGGAAGCATTCCATGGGCGTTGCAGTGGGTTCACCCACGCAACACCCATGTATTTTGACGCTGCCCGAGATCTACTTAATCACGTAAACCTGGTGCAGCATCAAAACCTCACACTTCCCCAGAGCAGCCGTAACAAGGAGAAATATTTGTATTTTTCCTCGTTTTTCCTCTTTCCATGTATGCTCCATTCTGCAACATGCAAAGAAAAAGGAACAGGCCTCTCGGGACTGAGGGCCTTATTTACAAGAAATGAGGCATCTGTGTGAAAGATGTTGCATGGCATCAGGCCCAAAAATGGCGCTTTGCTGTGGTTGAGTCAAACAACAGAGGCGATGCACCAGTATTGACTGACACAAGTAGCCTACTGTATGAGGGCCAATGTAATAGAGTCTGAAAAGGTGAAATACTCACCTTGGTCTCTATTACATTGGTCCTGTAAGTATTGCATACATGTGGGCATTGCGTACTTTTGTGTACCACCACACCTACAAATGTGCGATGTATTGTGTGAGACTACTATGTGTGTGGATACAAGTCATTAATGTTGTATAATGTGACATTTAGGGGCCGATTCCGATCCTGGAAAAACCGGGTACGAACCGTCGGTCGGAGCGTTTTCTCCATCCGACTCGTACCCAGGAAAAATACATTACAAACATGGAAGCACGATTCGTACGGAAACACCATTTCCGTACGAATCGTACAAAACACCGACCGACGAAAATATGCATACAAATGTGATCCGGGAAAGCGCCGACGTGACGTCGGTACGCATTTAGGCTGCGTTTCACGAACCAGGAAGTACGATCCGTACCGACGTCACCACGCACGGATCATATTTTCCGGCTGCCAAAAACTGCCGGGAAATCAGGACGACGCACGCAAGCAGCACCCGTACGCTACGGACAGCAATGGACCCGAACCTACGTGTCATCCCGGCCCTCATAGCAGTCCACCTGCTCTACAGGCACCAACGCAGACGCCGCAGAAGGTCAGAACAACACCCAGGGGCAAAGGGGGGGGCAGGGGCAGGACACATAACCCCCACCCAAGTCACACATCATACATGCCCTGGACATACCTGACCTGCAGGGCTTGGTCACTTCGAGGGGGTGGGGGTGTGTCCAGCAACAGAAGAGGATGTAGACGCGAACCGGCAACACAACAAGTCAGGTACGTACCGTACCCATGCCTGAAGAGCGTGGGTACGGGTCGTACCACGCCCACCCCTACGTCACCCAAACAATGGCGGTACGGCACGTATCCACGTTCTAAAGGCCTGGGTATGGGCCATACACAGGCCTGCTGAGCGTGGGTACGGGCATGTACGGCCCGTACCCCCACCCCACCCGTGTATGTACGGACCGTACCCCCACCCGTGTATGTACGGACCGTACCCACACCCGTGTATGTACGGACCGTACCCCCACCCGTGTATGTACGGACCGTACCCCCACCCCACCCGTGTATGTACGGACCGTACCCCCACCCCACCCGTGTATGTACGGACCGTACCCCCACCCGTGTATGTACGGACCGTACCCACACCCCACCCGTGTATGTACGGACCGTACCCACACCCGTGTATGTACGGACCGTACCCACACCCGTGTATGTACAGACCGTACCCCCACCCCACCCGTGTATGTACGGACCGTACCCCCACCCATGTATGTACGGACCGTACCCACACCCCACCCGTGTATGTACGGACCGTACCCAAACCCGTGTATTTACTGACCGTACCCACACCCCACCCGTGTATGTACGGACCGTACCCACACCCGTGTATGTACGGACCGTACCCACACCCCACCCGTGTATGTACGGACCGTACCCCCACCCCACCCGTGTATGTACAGACCGTACCCCCACCCGTGTATGTACGGACCGTACCCACACCCCACCCGTGTATGTACAGACCGTACCCACACCCGTGTATGTACGGACCGTACCCCCACCCCACCCGTGTATGAACGGACCGTACCCACACCCGTGTATGTACGGACCGTACCCCCACCCCACCCGTGTATGTATGGACCGTACCCCCACCCGTGTATGTACGGACCGTACCCACACCCCACCCGTGTATGTACGGACCGTACCCACACCCGTGTATGTACGGACCGTACCCCTACCCCACCCCACCCGTGTGTGAACGGACCGTACCCACACCCGTGTATGTACGGACCGTACCCACACCCCACCCGTGTATGTACAGACCGTACCCCCACCCTTGTATGTACGGAGCGTGCATGGCCAGACATAGGTGTGGTTGGTGCCTAACACCCCCAGCAGTGCCCAGACAGAGGAGTGGTTGGTGCCTAACACCCCCAGCAGTGCCCAGCCAGAGGAGTGGTTGGTGCCTAACACCCCCAGCAGTGCCCAGACAGAGGAGGGGTGGGTGCAGAGTCCCCCAGCAGTGCCCAGACAGAGGAGTGGTTGGTGCCTAACACCCCCAGCAGTGCCCAGACAGAGGAGGGGTGGGTGCCTAACACCCCAAGCAGTGCCCAGACAGAGGAGGGGTGGGTGCAGAGTCCCCCAGCAGTGCCCAGACAGAGGAGTGGTTGGTGCCTAACACCCCCAGCAGTGCCCAGACAGAGGAGGGGTGGGTGCAGAGTCCCCCAGCAGTGCCCAGACAGAGGAGTGGTTGGTGCCTAACACCCCCAGCAGTGCCCAGACAGAGGAGTGGTTGGTGCCTAACACCCCAGCAGTGCCCAGACAGAGGAGGGGTGGGTGCAGAGTCCCCCAGCAGTGCCCAGACAGAGGAGTGGTTGGTGCCTAACACCCCCAACAGTGCCCAGACAGAGGAGGGGTGGGTGCAGAGTCCCCCAGCAGTGCCCAGACAGAGGAGTGGTTGGTGCCTAACACCCCCAGCAGTGCCCAGACAGAGAAGTGGTTGGTGCCTAACACCCCCAGCAGTGCCCAGACAGAGGAGGGGTGGGTGAAGAGTCCCCCAGCAGTGCCCAGACAGAGGAGTGGTTGGTACCTAACACCCCCAGCAGCGCCCAGACAGAGGAGTGGTTGGTGCCTAACACCCCCAGCAGTGCCCAGACAGAGGAGGGGTGGGTTCAGAGTCCCCCAGCAGTGCCCAGACAGAGGAGTGGTTGGTGCCTAACACCCCCAGCAGTGCCCAGACAGAGGAGGGGTGGGTGCAGAGTCCCCCAGCAGTGCCCAGACAGAGGAGTGGTTGGTGCCTAACACCACCAGCAGTGCCCAGACAGAGGAGTGGTTGGTGCCTAACACCCCCAGCAGTGCCCAGACAGAGGAGGGGTGGGTGCAGAGTCCCCCAGCAGTGCCCAGACAGAGGAGTGGTTGGTGCCTAACACCCCCAGCAGTGCCCAGACAGAGGAGGGGTGGGTGCAGAGTCCCCCAGCAGTGCCCAGACAGAGGAGTGGTTGGTGCCTAACACCCCCAGCAGTGCCCAGACAGAGGAGTGGTTGGTGCCTAACACCCCCAGCAGTGCCCAGACAGAGGAGGGGTGGGTGCAGAGTCCCCCAGCAGTGCCCAGACAGAGGAGTGGTTGGTGCCTAACACCCCCAGCAGTGCCCAGACAGAGGAGGGGTGGGTGCAGAGTCCCCCAGCAGTGCCCAGACAGAGGAGTGGTTGGTGCCTAACACCCCCAGCAGTGCCCAGACAGAGGAGTGGTTGGTGCCTAACACCCCCAGCAGTGCCCAGACAGAGGAGGGGTGGGTGCAGAGTCCCCCAGCAGTGCCCAGACAGAGGAGTGGTTGGTGCCTAACACCCCCAGCAGTGCCAAGACAGAGGAGGGGTGGGTGCAGGGTCCCCCAGCAGTGCCCAGACAGAGGAGTGGTTGGTGCCTAACACCCCCAGCAGTGCCCAGACAGAGAAGTGGTTGGTGCCTAACACCCCCAGCAGTGCCCAGACAGAGGAGGGGTGGGTGCAGAGTCCCCCAGCAGTGCCCAGACAGAGGAGTGGTTGGTACCTAACACCCCCAGCAGCGCCCAGACAGAGGAGTGGTTGGTGCCTAGCACCCCCAGCAGTGCCCAGACAGAGGAGAGGTGGGTGCAGAGTCCCCCAGCAGTGCCCAGACAGAGGAGTGGTTGGTGCCTAACACCCCCAGCAGTGCCCAGACAGAGGAGGGGTGGGTGCAGAGTCCCCCAGCAGTGCCCAGACAGAGGAGTGGTTGGTGCCTAACACCCCCAGCAGTGCCCAGACAGAGGAGTGGTTGGTGCCTAACACCCCCAGCAGTGCCCAGACAGAGGAGGGGTGGGTGCAGAGTCCCCCAGCAGTGCCCAGACAGAGGAGTGGTTGGTGCCTAACACCCCCAGCAGTGCCCAGACAGAGGAGTGGTGGGTGCAGAGTCCCCCAGCAGTGCCCAGACAGAGGAGTGGTTGGTGCCTAACACCCCCAGCAGTGCCCAGACAGAGGAGTGGTTGGTGCCTAACACCCCCAGCAGTGCCCAGACAGAGGAGGGGTGGGTGCAGAGTCCCCCAGCAGTGCCCAGACAGAGGAGTGGTTGGTGCCTAACACCCCCAGCAATGCCCAGACAGAGGAGTGGTTGGTGCCTAACACCCCCAGCAGTGCCCAGACAGAGGAGGGGTGGGTGCAGAGTCCCCCAGCAGTGCCCAGACAGAGGAGTGGTTGGTGCCTAACACCCCCAGCAGTGCCCAGACAGAGGAGGGGTGGGTGCAGAGTCCCCCAGCAGTGCCCAGACAGAGGAGTGGTTGGTGCCTAACACCCCCAGCAGTGCCCAGACAGAGGAGTGGTTGGTGCCTAACACCTCCAGCAGTGCCCAGACAGAGGAGGGGTGGGTGCAGAGTCCCCCAGCAGTGCCCAGACAGAGGAGTGGTTGGTGCCTAACACCCCCAGCAATGCCCAGACAGAGGAGGGGTGTGTGCAGAGGCCTCCCAGCAGTGGCCATGGAAAGAAAAAGGGTGGAGTACCCACAGATCCAATGGCCACAATTGTCAGTCAGGTGCACAAAGACCCTGCAGTACATGTAACACATGTGTGCGAGGCTGGGAGTACACACATGCATACTGCCTAAAAGGGAACATGTCCACATGAAGTCATGTCAACAGGCTACATACACAAGTACAGTGATCACCAACGATGCCACGGATGATGCAGGTGGAGACATCGCTCTGCATGCATGGCCAAAGTTGAAGGTGTCCGTCACACACCCAGCTAATGTAGACACAGCTCAGCACAACATATTGGAAACACCCTGCAGGGATGATGTCAGGGTACACAGAGGAAGGAACACACCTTGGGACAATGTCACCATGCAGTAACTGCTTACATGAACAAAGAAACTGAGCTAACACCTTGCGATGGCACACAGATATCAGGGTCCCCCCTATGACCAGCACACTACTACATTTCCCACACACCCAACACATGATCACCACCCAAAATCATATAGCAGCCCCACCAACAGCAATACCTGAAAAGCAGTAGTGATCTAAGGAAAAAAATATTGCTTTATTCAGCATGAACCAAAAATATTGTGCATGGATAATGTCCAATATTTACAAAGCCCATAGGGCAGTCCATTGGTCACAGCTGGAAGGGGGACACAGTGGGACGCGTGTCCCCTAGCTTGCCTGCACAGTTAAGACCACCCTGTCTTCCACAGGGGGGGCATCATGTGGGGGGGAAGGACCAGGCACCGCAGGGCCAGGGGGGGCAAGGGCAGGTGTTGTGGGTGCAGGGACGGACGACTCCAACACAGGGGGTGGGGCAGCGCCAAAGGTGGCTTCCAGCACGGCGCTGCACACTACTGCCAGGTCGCCCAGCGTCTCCCCTGCACCCGAATGAACCACAGGCCCCAAGGAGGGGAGGGGGTGCAGGGATGGGTCGCAGCGCTACCGGGGGAGGTCGTGGACAGGGGGGGGCCTCAACTCCCCTGCCGGTGTCCTGCCTCCACCACTTGCGGGGTGGTGCCACACTGGGGCTGATGGACAGACTGGGCAGGACTGACTCTGTGTCCGACTCTTGGCCAGGAGAGCTGAGGGGAGTGGATTTGGAGGGTGGTGGTCGTGAGGAATGTGGACTCCCACTCTGGCTGCGTGACTTACGTTTGCCCCCGACCCAGTGGGTGTGCCTACCTCACCCTGTGTGTGCGTGCCAGGAGGTGTGCGCTTGGCCTGCCCTGCTGGTGTGGTGCCTGTGTCTGGTGGGGTGTGTGCATGCTGACGTCTGGGTGTACGTGGGACAGGCATGGGAGTGGAAAGCATGGATGGGGCAGGGGTAGGGGGTGGGACGTAGCACTGCAGGAGACCCACTGCTGCAGTCAGTGTCGAGTCTATGGACCTCAGCAAGTTGCGTTGGTCAGACTGCGCCGATGAAATGCCCTCCAAGTATGCCTCCATCTGGTCGAGCACTCGGCTGTGGCCATGGAGGACATTAAGCGTCGCAGTCTGACCAACCCGCAACTGCCGCAGGATGTCCACAGACTCGGCATTGGTGGCAGCAGTGGAGACAGGGGCAGGGGGTGCGGTGCCTGGCAAGAAGGAGACACGTGGTGACCGAGCACGGCGGGGAGGGACATGAGCAAGTGGGAGGCCGGTGATCAGAATGGAGGGGGCAGGTAGTGATGGAGTGCTGGTGTCAGCTGTGGGACCAGCCTCCGCCCCCTCGGAGTGCTCAGCCTCGGACCCATCTGCGTCATAGTCGGTGGTGTCTTGACTGGACAGGTCCTCCGCTGCACTCCCGTCGGCCTCCGTGCCACTTGATGTGCCAGACAACTCTGCACCGCTGGCACTGGTGCTCACTCCCTCCTCACGGTCCGTGCCAGTGTCTCCCTCGGTGTCCCCCGACGATGCTGTGGGCAAGGTGAAGAGACAGGAAATAATCAGACACCTGTATACATATGTCACATGAGTCAAATCCACATAGGTCACAGTGCATAGCCTGAAAAGCAACATGAGTAACATCTACAATACAAGGCACATATGTAGGCCCTGCAACACACAGTTGGTTGACCCACCATGCCACTGACCAACTATGGAGAGCATGACACAAAAGCAAATAACATGATATGGATTTGGACAGAGGAGCCAGGCACTGGGGACAATCCAGCACAGCATCTGCAGCACACAGCGTTGGCGTAAACAGGGATGAGCAGGAAACATGTCTATCAACTGTAGGCACATGCTGCAAAGGCAATACTTAAAAACAAGGCCAACATTAATGGGTCACTGCACCTTGAGTGTATGTCCAGACAAACATCACATACTGGCCAGACCTAGCAAGGAGACCTCAGGTCTAGACATGTATACCTTGCCCGCACCAACCACCCCCTACATGAGGCAATATTTTTGAGACACAGGAGGCACTAACATCTCGTAGTCTGGAATACAAACGAATGGCCTGCAAGAAATCCAGATTGTACACAAAATACCCCTGGTGCGCCGGTACAAATACATCATCTACAAATGGCCATCATCAGATCATTGTACCAAGACACACAGGCACTGGCCCCCGTGAGTATGAACAAGGGACATTTGGTCAGCATGAACAGTGGACACATGTAGCAGAGTTTACGTTAACACAAATGGTGCCAGGGTACAATGTCACAGACCACAACCTATGCTGTAGACACAGGGATTGTTGACATTTTTGGATTACACACATGACACCTAGGAAAAGATGCCCCAGGGGACAGTAGTGGCCACACTACTCCATGGTCCTGAATGGTAATGACTACAACACAAGCCACTATCCCTGCACTCTGAATATCTCACACTCATGCACATCATGTCACACGCCACAAAATAGGACATGCATGCTGCATAGCTATACACGTGAGAGACACACTCCTATGTCTGGACTCAGCATCAGTGACAACTGACATGGACCCCACAAGTACTGAACTGGACAGGGCACAGGCAAGGTCCCAAAACCTGTTACACATCACCCCCACACATGAAGCTGCAAGCATTGGGCACATCGATAAACTGGCAGTCTAGATGACCTTTTGCAAGTGTGACTACACACAGACCAGGGTACACATGGCAAGGAGGGGAAGGGAGGAAGGACAGCACCACTACACTATGGGGACCAGGAACTGCACTGCACATGTAAACCCTGGCAGTGTATACATGCAACTGTGCACTCACAAATGCTGGTGACACACAACAAACACACATGTACCTACCCCCTTCCTGCTGCTGCTTTTCCCATAAGCGCCTGTCCATGTCAGGGAAGACGACCGCCAGCACACGCTTGTAGATGTGGGTCAGACGGCGGCGCACATGGTTCTTTTTGCTCACAGGTGAGTCCCCCAGCAGGACCCGTGCGATCCTCCGCGTCCAGCACCGGATATCCTGCCAGCGTTTCCTCACCTGGGCTAGGCGCCGCTTCCGACCATCTGTCCGCCTCACGGCACTGACGGCGTCCTTCCAGATCTGCTCCTTGGCACAGGCGCCTACCTGTGAGGATGTAAAAGTGAGACAACATCAATACACCTGCGACATGTCACAGAGACACACATTAGAGCAATTTTGCTGGTTTTAACAGGGCATAGAATGCATCACGCTCATGACACCTGTGTCATAGGGACACTTTCCTCTGTGGAAGGAAAAAAGCACTAGGTGGCATTGTAGAGTACACAGGTGGCATGAGGGGTACGACACAATCAATCATCCAGGCTCACACTGTGCATCACAAGCGACACCAGGATTATGTGCAGCACCTCAAAGCAGGCACATGCCACAGGCCACTGAGGCGCCCTCAGCAGAGTACACAGACACAAACAGCCACAGGACAATCACCTGCCATTGCCAACTGCAGCTACACACCTCACTCTGCACATGTGCCACTGGACTGGGGGGTGTCACAGGTTTGGGGCTGGCCCATCACCGCAGACACACAGCACTGCTCCCTGCTCACATCAGATGGGCAGGGTATATCCATCCCTCATGCAGCTGGGGTGCTACACTCCACATATGCACTCACCCACATGACAGGGGACTTACACACACACATACCAATGTCCAGGGGACAAACTCATCATTTGTACACTCTCAGCACATGTACACTAAACACACACACATCTGTGGGTACTGCCACCTGTCACACTGGGGGGACCACAGATTCACATAAGGACTGTAGTAACAACATTCCCAGGAGGATTAGACAGGCAGAATGTGTAATGCCACATGCAGTGATTGTCACAGTACACACAATGCAAGTGAGGAGAGCAGACATGCACCACAGCATGCTCTGGCTGGGAGACATTGGGCATTCCCCCACCCGGGATCCACCCTACAGTACATTGCATGTGTGTTACACCTGGACACAATGGCAGAAGTCACTGTCACTAAAAAGGGGCACAGTCTTTGCTAGTGGACTCAGCACTCACCTGAACCCCTGGTCGACCATACAGCATAGGGTACTGTGGGAGGATCACATCCAGCAGGGCTTGGTTCTCCTCCTGGGTGAAAGACTGGGCCCTCTCCACAGACCTGGACATGGTGCCAGAGGATTCACGAGCAGCAGCAGTGTAGTGGAATCAAAGGATGTGCAGGCAAGTGCTCTCTCATGGGACCTGGCTGCCTTATATCTGCCTTGCTGCCCTGTTTCATGCACAGGAGTACAGAGTGATTGGTCACTCACATTTGCATCCTATGTTTCCTCCAATCCCTTTAAACCTAACACAGTCAGTGGATTAGCTTTTTTTTTTATTGAGCATGATGTCAACTCAACAACCACTTTGCAACAAAGTAGATTCTTTCAAACCGACTTTTGCTGGGCACCTGCAGTAAAAAAATTCAAACTTTCAACTCGGTCTCCATGACAACCAGCATGCATGTAGGGCTTTATACTTGTCCCTCATGTGTCCCCTATGTAATTTGGACATTCACACACAGGTACGGTGAGTTCCAGGGCCCTGGGGCACCCCAAATGCATAGAAACGGCCCGTACACGCGCCTGTACGGGGCGTATCACTATGGGTATGCATACGCGAGCAAAGCCATAGTGAAACGGCCCGTACACGCGTGTGTACGGTCTGTACTAGTATGGCAGTGCTGGCGTATGCGTACGCCACAGTAGTACGGACCGTACACGTGCGTGTACGGTCCGTACTAGTATGGCAGTGCTGGCGTATGCGTACGCCACAGTAGTACGGACCGTACACGTGCGTGTACGGTCCGTACTAGTATGGCATTGCTGGAGTATGCGTACGCCACAGTAGTACGGACCGTACACGCGTGTGTACGGTCCGTATTACCATGGCGTACGCATACGCCAGCACTGCCATACTAGTACGGACCGTACACGCGCGTTTACGGTCCGTACTACTGTGGCGTACGCATACGGCAGCACTGCCATACTAGTACGGACCGTACACGCGCGTGTACGGTCGGTCCGTATTACCATGGCGTACGCATACGCCAGCACTGCCATACTAGTACGGACCGTACACACGCGTGTACGGTCCGTATTACCATGGCGTACGCATACGCGAGCACCCACATTGACATAGGGACACTACACACGCCCCCAGAGCGCATGTACGGTGCATTTCACACCTGACAGTGGTGACAGGCAGCACACAGTAAGGAATAGAGCTGACATACTTGTCCAAGGCTGGACATCAAGGCATTGTCTGTGCAGTACTACATGTGTGGGGCACAGGTGTGTCAGGCTGTAATGTGGCACATTACTCCTGAGTTGTGAATGCAATAGATGTATGATGAGATGTGTACAGATGTCATGTGTGATGGTGGACTATGTGCCAGACATCCCCTTCACTCCTTTGACATGTGTGCATGTAGTACAGAACACTTGTGAAAAGCGTCACTGCCATGGCACAGTCAACAACACACGCAAGTGTCCCCTGATGCCAGCTACAGGGGTTTTCACACCTGACATGTGACTCCCCGCGTTGCACAATGTGACTATGTGTCATGTATGTGTCGTGTGTTCCCATTAGCCTGCTGTAGGTGTTTGGTCAAATGCATCTGCAGTTGCTGCAACCAACATGCGTCTGTGTGTAGATGGCCATGGCACAGTGTTACGCATACCAGGCCACATGTGGAATCCGACGTAAGGTGTGTGTGTATGCATCGACACGGAGTTTCAAATGAAGGACATATCTGCATCCTCTCAATGTATGTGGGATAATCCTTGAAATGTAATCCTTCATGGCAAGGTGTGTGGTCTGTCCATTTTCGTTGACATGTGACCTGTGCCTCTAGTGTTCCGCAACCTGTCTGTACAATAAACATCCTTCCTCTGCACATATTCGGTTGTCTGTAACTCCTGCAATGCGTCTGCCTGCTCACTTACACTGGGCCACAGCTAGTTTCATGGCATGGCATTATGAGGTTGAGAATGAACGTTTGGAGCTGTCTCTTGGTAGGAGTGTCACATGGCTGGCATACGTGTCCAGGGCATATTGCACAGACCTGACTCTGTATGTAGCATATGTGTATTGCCTGTTGACCATGTGCTCAGTGCATTGACATTGGTGGTGTACTGTACTCACTCTTCGTTGTCCCTTCTAATTCACTGCAGGGCTCCGCCTCTCCCTCGAGCAATTCCGGACTTGGCTGACATGCGGGAAAATGACTGTATACGCCGCTACCACTTCCCCCAATGTATGATTGTGGACTTGACGACACGGCTGGCAGCACACCTCCAACCGCTACACAGGTATCCTGGTGCACTGACACCCAAGGTGAAGGTGATGGCAGCCCTACATTTCTTGGCCACGGGTACCTTTCAACATACCATTGCCCATGTCGGTGGGATGTCCCAAACCATGTTGAGCCGTGTTCTGCATGATTTTTTAGAGGCCATGTTGGAGCACCTTGATGAGTTCATAAAATTCCCAACTCCTGAGCAGTTGACAGCTGTCAAGCGTGAGTTCTATGCCCTGGGAGGGATGCCCCATGTCATTGGGTCCATAGATGGAACACATGTGGCTTTGGTACCACCACAGGCACAGGAGGCAGCCTTCCGTAACCGCAAGCATTACCACTCCATTAATGCCCTTGCGGTGTGTCTTGCCAACATGGTGATTTCACATGTCTGTGCTCGTTTTCCAGGATCAGCACACGATACGTACATCATGAGGCATAGCAGGGTGCCTGAAATGATGCTGCAGCTGCGCAACGAACGAGCATGTATTGTTGGTGGGTATACTCTTGCAGTCCTGTATTTAACGTCATCTTCCTGTCTTACTGCTTCTCCTGACCCACTCTTGTCCATGATGTTTCCATGTAGGGGACGCTGGCTATCCCAACATGCCATGGCTGATGACGCCTCTCCGCAACCCCCGCGCGGCTGCCGATCACCGCTACAACAACGCCCATGGGCGGACCAGGCGAGTGATAGAGAGGACGTTTGGCCTCCTGAAGAGCCGATTCCGTTGCCTCCACAAGACCGGTGGCGCACTCCCATATGCACCGGTGAAGGTCTGCAAGATATTCCTCGTGTGCTGCATGCTGCACAACATGGCAGTGGAGAAAGCTGTGCCACTCATCCTGGATCCAGATGAGCAGGACCATCCACCCGTGGAGGATGAAGGGCTTGGGCACGAGGCAAGTGATGTGGAGGAGGAGGATGCGGCAGAGGACATGCGGAGTCGGCTCATACGCGACTTCTTTGCTTAGTGGTGAGTTCCAGTGTCTGAGTGTGCACGCATTGGGCTGTGTGGCATGTGTTGCAATGTGTGTGTCCATCTGCATGTCTTCCAAGTGAGTCTGAGGTGTGTTTGGATGTGTCACTCGAGTGATGGTGCAATAGAAGAATGTTTTTCCAGAGTCATCATTGTCACCTAGCATGTTGACAAGCTAATACGTGTTGAGTACATGCACATGCATGCGGATGTACTTCTTTTGGCTGACTTCTGGTGTATCTCCCATCCACAGGTACTTGCGCATGCTGTCTGCTGGTGGCATCGTTGTGCTCCTGCTATTCCTCATGAACACAGCAACATGTGCTGACTCAGCGTTACATGCACGGACAAGTTTGAAGATCTCCTTCGAGTAAGGGATGCAGCACGGCTTTTTGGGAGTGGTATTTGTTTTGAATGTGTGTGCACTACTCCTGTTCATGTTTGGTTACTTAGCATACATGTAGATTCACCATGGGGCACATGACCTGGAGCAGAATTCACCTGAATTGATGGTCAGACTTGGTGACAGTCATCTGTGATGGGATTGTGATGGAGCCATCCATGTGTGTAACACTGGCCTCGGAAACATACGGGTTGCACCGGGTTGACATGGTGTGTGAATTCCCCATTAGGGGCTCAATGGTGTATAGCAGGCTCTCCGTGAGCAGCAGGGGGTGTTTAGCTGTCACCCGTCACTTGTGTGCCAGTGCCATGGATTTCCAGCATCTGTGGTGCTAAGGGTGGTGCCAGTGTTGGTCCCACGTGTTCATCCACATGACCTGTGTATGTGTTGACAGAGTTGCATTGTCATTCCAACACACATGACTAATAAATGTGTCCCTCTGTCTCCAAGGTGCCTCATCTCTGTCAATGGTGGTCTGTTGCCACTGTGCATGCGGCATGTCTGGCATTGTTCTCAGAGATGGTGCATATGAGTCTATGTGTAGAGTAGCAAGATGCAAGCTGTTTGTCAGGGATTAGAATCTGTATTGTGCATGATGTCCATGGCTGTGTAGGTTTTGTGGCATGTCAGTCTCCACGACGGCCACTGTGCGGCATGTGAATCCTTTGTGTGTGTGTGTGCCATGTTGAACCAGACATTCCTTCCTTGACATACACCTTTTGCATGGTTCCTTCCTGAGATCCTTGTCTTTGTGTGCTACTTGTGGCATTGTTTCCTTGACATGGCGCATGCTGCTGCAGGCCCTGCTGCAAGGGCACCCAGTGTCCACGCAAACGAGCTGGTGTCCATCATGGATTGCTTGCTGACATGTGCTATGCTGATCAGCAGCATCTGTGCCTCATGCGGCAGCACACTCTGCATTATGCACAAGATCCCCAGTTCCATCCACCTCAAGGCAAGAGGGAGACCATCCCCCTGGTCAACTATGGCATCCATGTCTACTCCTACCCTGCACTCTACGGACATGTGCGTTAGTAATCCCATGATACTTGTCCACATCCAGGGTGCAGCTGCACAGCTCTGCTACTACATCCGGCGACCAGGCCACATCAGCGTCCAACAGAGATGGGGGGAGTGGATCACTGCCAGCTGCAGGATGACCTTCTCAATCCACGCACACCCTCAGGATGCTGCCCACACCCACAACATAACCTTGTGGCACTGTGATCCAACACCCAATTGTGCCATCTCCATGCATCCAACCTTGGCTGGCCCACCATTCTCCACATCCACCTGACTCAAGCATGCAGGACATGGTTCTGCCACGTGTCTACACATACCTGGGACACCCACCCCAGAACACTGCACATGATCCCTGGCCTCTGCGCATGACTGTTGCTCTTCTGAATAGGTCTGTGGGCACAGTTGTGCGGGCACCCCCTCAGCTGGTTGGGCCCATCACGGGTGGGTATGGTGCTCCATGCCTGTCTTGGATGGTACGTTGTGACCCATGTGTGTCCTGTGCCAGACTCAGACCCCAGGGTATGGTGGTGCGGAGTTAATTCTGAGATCAGGCATGGTTTGACTTTACAACACCGACATGTAGTGGAATAATGCAAAATGACGGCATCATCTTGTGATTGTGATGAATTTTATTAGTGCTGGGGTACGTGTTTGGGGGGGGTGACAAGAGGTGCTTGGCGGGAGTGTAGAATCCAAAGTTCACAGGGGGAGTTGGTGTCCTTGCCATTGACAGTCACCAGAGTCTGTGCCACAGTCTTTGTCTACATTGGTCAGACAGTGACCAGCAAGGCCATGTGGCAGAGAATGTCCTTTGCTGCTGTGCTGCTGTTGGGACATAGGGCCAGGTGCCAGGCCAGGTGACCTGGGAGATGGTGATGTTCCGCTGACTCTCACGGTCTTTTGCGTGGACGACCCACCTTCCTGCGGGGACCCTCAGACGCCTGGCTTGACGGTGCAAGGGACGCTCCGTCAGATGAATCCTCCTCCTCATCCTCCCTCCCTGTGTGTGGTGCTGCTCTACGCCTGGTGGCACAGGGAGGGTTTGCCAGGCTTTGGGCGATCTGTCGGAGGGATTGGCTCACGTCCCTGGGCACCGCCAAGTGCTCTGCATGTCTTGCCTCCATCCTGGCATGATGCTCAACCTGCAGGGCCTTCATCTCATTGAGGGTCTCCACTACCTGGGCAATGCCTCTGGAGTCACGCCGGTATGCGTCCAGGATGGTTCTGACGTGTGCCATAGCCGGGTCCGGAGCCAACTGGTCAGGTTCGCGCCTCCGCCGTCCTCCACTCCCGCCACCCCTGCCCACTTACACCTGGCCTGCCGTTGTGGGCACATCGGGTCTCCGGGACCCCTGAGGGATGGCATTTGCGGTGACGCCTGCCTCCTCCTGGGTGCCCGCAGAACCTTGTCCCTCCTGGACAGACTGGCTGCGTTGTTGTGTGCGGGCAGGGCTCCTGGGCGTCTCCTGGGATGTGGCAGGAATGGGGGTGGTGGTTGGCACAGTTGTACCTGACGCAGGTGCTGCAGGTGGATGGACACCAGAGGGGCCAGGTTGGTCTGGGTCATCCACGGAGTGGTGAGAGTCGTCGCTGCTGGTGGGGTCCTCTTCACGCGGAGCCTGGTCCGGTGAGTCTTCCCCCCCAGTGTTGGGGGGAGATGGATGACGTTGACCTGTGTGTGAGAGAGACAGTGTTAATTGTGTCACATGCGACATCCATGTTTCATTCTCTTTAGATTTGGCACAGTTTCTCTGGGTGGTTGGATTTGGCTAGCATTCCTCACACAGTGCACTTGTGCATGGGTATGTCCCTTGGCCACAGATGTCGACACTTTACCTATGTGTGACACAATCTTAGTTGATGCATCTTTTGGGTACGCAGTCAGCAGTGTAGTGAGCAGGCGTAGCAAGCCATGCAGAGCCGCCTTCCGTGTTGCACTGTACATGGCCAAATGGTGTTTTTTCCATGCTATTTGAGAATGCAGGTAGGTAACTTAACTATTTGTGACAGGGTTCTGACGAACACAGTGGGTAGGTATACTGGGTGTAAGGTTCTGTTCGTGCCTGCAGCACGGATGTACTCGTGCACTGATTGACACATGGCCTAGTGTTTATCAAAGGTTGAAGGGGGGGTTACGGCACTGCCTAACCTTGTCTACATGCACACAGTCCACCTGCTGACGAGCGGACATGGCCACACCACCCAAGGGTGATTTGGTCTCCCTCTGTCTCCCTTGCTCCCTCCCTCTGTCAGCCTCCTCCCTCTGTCCGTCTCCCTTTCTCCCTCCCTCTGTCAGCCTCCTCCCTCTGTCCGTCTCCCTTTCTCCCTCCCTCTGTCAGCCTGCTCCCTCTGTCCGTCTCCCTTTCTCCCTCCCTCTGTCAGCCTCCTCCCTCTGTCCGTCTCCCTCTGTCTCCCTTTCTCCCTCCCTCTGTCAGCCTCCTCCCTCTGTCCGTCTCCCTTTCTCCCTCCCTCTGTCAGCCTCCTCCCTCTGTCCGTCTCCCTCTGTCTCCCTTTCTCCCTCCCTCTGTCAGCCTCCTCCCTCTGTCCGTCTCCCTTTCTCCCTCCCTCTGTCAGCCTCCTCCCTCTGTCCGTCTCCCTTTCTCCCTCCCTCTGTCAGCCTGCTCCCTCTGTCCGTCTCCCTTTCTCCCTCCCTCTGTCAGCCTCCTCCCTCTGTCCGTCTCCCTTTCTCCCTCCCTCTGTCAGCCTGCTCCCTCTGTCCGTCTCCCTTTCTCCCTCCCTCTGTCAGCCTCCTCCCTCTGTCCGTCTCCCTCTGTCTCCCTTTCTCCCTCCCTCTGTCAGCCTCCTCCCTCTGTCCGTCTCCCTTTCTCCCTCCCTCTGTCAGCCTCCTCCCTCTGTCCGTCTCCCTTTCTCCCTCCCTCTGTCAGCCTGCTCCCTCTGTCCGTCTCTCTTTCTCCCTCCCTCTGTCAGCCTCCTCCCTCTGTCCGTCTCCCTTTCTCCCTCCCTCTGTCAGCCTCCTCCCTCTGTCCGTCTCCCTTTCTCCCTCCCTCTGTCAGCCTCCTCCCTCTGTCCGTCTCCCTTTCTCCCTCCCTCTGTCAGCCTCCTCCCTCTGTCCGTCTCCCTCTGTATCCCTTTCTCCCTCCCTCTGTCAGCCTCCTCCCTCCCTCTGTCTGTCTCCCTGTGTCCACCTCTGTCTCTGTCCCTCTCTCTGCCCCTCTTCCTCCCTCTGTGTGTCACCCTCTGTCACCTCAGCCCAGCTTCCTGGGCACACACAGTTTGCAGGTCTTGCATAGGCCATTGGCTTGTTCATGTGGGTTTGTTTCTTCTCTGCGGGCACCCATTGGGCGGAGTGTCCGAGTCTGTGCTGCTGCTGTGGCAGTGTGTGCTGACACTCTTTCAGTGTGCTGCGTCTTGATTGGCTGCTGTTATGTGCAAATTGTGCCTTCATACCCATGTCGTCCTGCAACGCGGCCACCATTAGTGGGCAAAACAGTACTGTGTGGGGACACACTGTTTGTATGGCTGTGCCCTTAGCCATATGGGCTGAGGGCATTGTTGTGTGCTTCAGAGTTGCTCGATGTTAGTTTTGAGGCCCACCCTCCCGGCATCATGGACATCCTGTCTTGTGTTGGTGTTTGGTGTGGCCTGTGACTTGGCATGGCCTTGCTTGGGGCATGGGGCATGGAGGCGCTAGTGGCATGTGTGTGTTTTTGGAGTGTGGTTGTGTTCGATACTGGCTTTGGGGGGGTTGCGTGCATGATTGGTATTTGGGTTGTATATGGCGTTCCCCCCATGTGAGGTGAGTTGTTTGTGTACTCACCAGGATCTCGGACTCCTTCTAGTCCGTCTACTACCAACGGCGGCAGCGTGGCCATCACCTTCTCCTCCCAGGGATGGTATTGTACCGGTCTGCGGGCCGGCCCTCCTCCAGTGATGTTGGCCTGGTTGTGCTCGTCCGTCATTTTGCGGCGGACCGTCCTCCGCAGATCGTACCACCGGGCTTGGCACTCATGCCTGGTCCTTCTGGTGGCCCCAACAGCATTCACGGAATTGACTATCCTCTCCCACATGGCAGTTTTTTCTGATATGCTGGTCCGTCTGACCAATGTTCCAAAGAGCTGTGGCTCGACTCTGATGATTTCATCGACAAGGACCTCCAGCTCCTCCTTAGTGAACTTTGGATTCTTGTTGGTGGGCATGGTGTGGGTGTGGATGGTTGTGGGGGTGGGGGTGTGGATGGGTGTGGGTGTGGATGGTTGTGGGTGTGCAGGTGTGTGTGCGTGGTTGTGATGAGGGTGTGTTTGTGATGGTGGTTGTGTGAAGGAGTGCAAGTGTAAGGTGTATTGATGGTTGAAGTATGGTGCAGTGCGTTGTCTCTGGGGTCTGGCAGCAGTGGATCTGTTGCAAAGGATCATGGTTTGTTAGTGTTGGGCCTTTTTATTGGTCAATTTGTGGGTGTGGCTGTGTTTGAAGTTGGGGTGGGTGTGTTATAAGGAGTGGTAGTGGTTTGGGCCTCTGTTTCTCTGTTTGTCAGTTGCAGGTCAGTGTATAGGATGTATTTGGCCTTGTTGGATATGTTTTGTGGTGTTGTGTGTCTCGGATTGACTGTCCTTGTGTTTTGTTGGTTAGTTCTGGTTCAGTAGGAGTGTTTTTAGCGTCTGTACGGTCCGTACATACACGGGTGTGGGTACGGTCCGTACATACACAGGTGGGGATACGGTCCGTACATACACGGGTGGGGTGGGGGTACAGTCCGTACATACACAGGTGGGGGTACGGTCCGTACATGCACGGGTGTGGGTTCGGTCCGTACATACACGGGTGGGGTGTGGGTACGATCCCTACATACACGGGTGGGGTGTGGGTACGGTCCGTACATACACGATTGGGGTGGGGGTACGGTCGGTACATACACGGGTGTACATACACGGGTGGGGGTACGGTCCGTACGTACACCGGTGTACATACACGGGTGGGGGTATGGTCCGTACGTACACTGGTGTACATACACGGGTGGGGGTACGGTCCGTACGTACACCGGAGTACATACACGGTGGGGGTACGGTCCGTACGTACACTGGGGGTACGGTCCGTACATACACCGGTGTACATACACAGGTGGGGGTATGGTCCGTACGTACACTGGTGTACATACACGGGTGGGGGTACGGTCCGTACGTACACTGGTGTACATATACGGGTGGGGGTACGGTCCGTACGTACACTGGTGTACATACACGGGTGGGGGTACGGTCCGTACATACACTGGTGTACATACACGGGTGGGGGTACAGTCCGTACGTACACTGGTGTACATACACGGGTGGGGTGTGGGTACGGTCCGTACATACACGATGGGGGTGGGGGTACGGTCCGGACATACACGGGTGTGCATACACGGGTGGGGGTACGGTCTACGGTCCGTACGTACACCGGTGTACATACACGGGTGGGGGTATGGTCCGTACGTACACTGGTGTACATACACGGGTGGGGGTACGGTCCGTACGTACACCGGAGTACATACACGGGTGGGGGTACGGCCCGTACGTACACTGAGGGTACCGTCCGTACATACACCGGTGTACATACACAGGTGGGGGTATGGTCCGTACGTACACTGGTGTACATACACGGGTGGGGGTACGGTCCGTAAGTACACTGGTGTACATATACGGGTGGGGGTACGGTCCGTACGTACACTGGTGTACATACACGGGTGGGGGTACGGTCCATACGTACACTGGTGTACATACACGGGTGGGGGTACAGTCCGTACGTACACTGGTGTACATACACGGGTGGGGTGTGGGTACGGTCTGTACATACACGATTGGGGTGGGGGTACGGTCCGTACATACATGGGTGTGCATACACGGGTGGGGGTACGGTCCGTACGTACACTGGTGTACATACACGGGTGGGGGTACGGTCCGTACGTACACTGGTGTACATACACGGGTGGGGGTACGGTCCGTACATACACTGGTGTACATACACGGGTGGGGGTACGGCCCGTACGTACACTGGTGTACATACACGGGTGGGGGTACGGTCCGTACGTACACTGGTACACTGGTGTACATACACGGGTGGGGGTACGGTCCGTACGTACACTGGTGTACATACACGGGTGGAGGTACGGTCCGTACGTACACTGGTGTACACTGGTGTACATACACGGGTGGGGGTACGGTCTGTATGTACACTGGTGTACATACACGGGTGGGGGTTCGCGCCATACATACGGGGGCTGGGGGGGTGTTCGGCGCATATGCGGGCACATGTCTCCATGGTTGCTATGGGAGTTCGGTCCGTACGGTGTTTTTTCCATACGGTTGTAACATCGGACGCCCCGTACGGATCGTACTTGCGCGCTCGGACTTCACTTGTCACATTTGTACGGAAAATCGTCCGGGGACGTGTCGGACATGTTTCCCGACCCGAGGACGTGTGGGGGAATTTTCCCAATGCGATTCGTACGGACTTTTTCCCATGCGGATCGTACTTGCCAGTTTGTACGGGACTTGTACGATTCGTACGGAAAAAACTCCGGATACGAGTCGTACGGGGAATTTTTTTTGCGAATCGGAATCGGCCCCTTACTGTATTACCTACCTTATGTGTGCACTTACCTGTTGAGGGGACGTGATTTCCTTGCAGATTACATTGTTGGAAGTGACTTCAGTTGGTCAGATTCCTATGCCACAGCCAATGCGTCATTCCTTTGCCTGGGTTTTAGTGGCATAGGAATTTTGACGCATTGCAATCGCAGTGGCCCGCTTCTCGATGATGCGTCATTTTTGCAAAAGTCATAAATACCACTGTGTCAGTTTTATTGGGACTATTAACATTGGAATACCTACCCTGCAATATTAATTTGAAAGCAAAGCTGCCAATTCCGACGATGGTAAAAACCTACCCAGGCCAATGAAAGTGACTTTGTGAATTTGGAGCACTGAATGCGCAGTGGTGGCGAAAGCTCCTTGTAAATAAGCCCCACAGTTTGTGCAGGAAGGTGTCTCTTCCTGCACTAAACAATCCTGCATGCAACACAGGTGTCTGCATTGGTGCTAGACAGCCAATTGTGCACCAGCGCAAGGGAAATGACAGGAATGCACCGTGTTTTATAAATACGGCAGTCTCATTTGCACTGTGCGCTGCTGGAACATGACTTTTATTGACGTCCTGGTGGCGCACAGTGTAGTGCCATATCTACAAAGCCACGTAAAGCCACCCTGCTTGGCTTTTCACAACCTTGTAGATATGGTGTGAGGCAACACAGCGCAAGTCCCTGCGTTGCCTCACACTGCGATGGGAGGCGTGTCATGGGTGTTATGGTAAGTGTTCCCATGTAACATGCATGGCATTTGACACATTCCAGATTTACAACAAGTATTATACGTGGGAATGCGTTAAAAACCCTACACCTCCCTAGGGGAGGCGTTGGGGAGGTGCAGTGCGGATAAATGTTTTCTTCTTTGTATGTGGCTGTATTCAGCAGCACACATAGAAGGAGGAAATCACCTCCATTGATTGTATTTGTGCACGACGCTGTCTGTTCCTGCATAAAAACATTCATTACCACAACGCACACACCCTTGCACTTTTGTGCAAGGGTACCCTCACTGGCACATGCCAGCCAATTGCCCACCAGCTCAGTGGAAGAGGACAGGAATGCGTTGTATCTCATAGATACAGCCATTGGTGTAGAGAAACTTAAAAGGGGCCCCCTGCAAGACACGGATCACTGACAGAATATCGATGAGGAAAATATCGACCTGACATAATATCGAGGACAAAATATCGAATACAAAAATATCGGAGTCCTATCTACAAACAGGTAAGTACAAAAATATCAAATCAAAAATATCGTTGTAAAAAATATAGTCAAAATATAGAATTTTTTAAAATGTCTTAAAAGTAATTTAAAATTAATGAAATAATAAATATATTTAACTAAAACATATTTAAAAATACTTAAATAACCTTAAAATTAGTAAATAATTAATGTAAGTTAAAAAAAACATACATTTTTATTTTTTAATACATATATATATATATATACTGAAGCCCAATACTGCAGTCAGGTACCACGCTCAGTCCAGCAGCGTCAACTTCCTTTGCCCTAACGTTTCAACTTAATAGCCTTGCTCACAGGTGGAAGAAGACACCTACGTGCGCTCTGACGTTTTTTAAAAGGGTGTTTTAATCACGTGACTGATTTATAACACTACATATCCCACAGTGCACTGTAATTTCATTCAGGTGTACTCACTGGAAGTCCTCGAAAATTTTCATTTATAGTAAACAGTTACTTTCGATACATGCACTGGTATTCAAGTGGAATCCATGAAACAACAGTCAGGTGACCGAAATGTGCTGTAGTGTTTTTACTTCTACATGCGACCAGCAGAAGCCCTGTGCTGCAGCACGATCATAGCAGGAGTCATCCTGCTTGAATCCCTTCCAAATGCACTTCGTTTTCGCTGAGTAGCATTCCTCTGTAGGTCGGGTGCATTCGTGGATCAGGCTCCTCAATTTGAACACACACACCAAGTCTCACGTTACCGGAGCCCAGGACCCTTCAGGGCGGATTCAGTAAAATGGGCACGGAGCAGCCCACAAATCACACTCTCCATGCAGGAAAATATACTGAAGCCCAATACTGCAGTCAGGTACCACGCTCAGTCCAGCAGCGTCAACTTCCTTTGCCCTAACGTTTCAACTTAATAGCCTTGCTCACAGGTGGAAGAAGACACCTACGTGCGCTCTGACGTTTTTTAAAAGGGTGTTTTAATCACGTGACTGATTTATAACACTACATATCCCACAGTGCACTGTAATTACATTCAGGTGTACTCACTGGAAGTCCTCGAAAATTTTCATTTATAGTAAACAGTTACTTTCGATACATGCACTGGTATTCAAGTGGAATCCATGAAACTGTTGTTTCGAGGACTTCCAGTGAGTACACCTGAATGAAATTACAGTGCACTGTGGGATATGTAGTGTTATAAATCAGTCACGTGATTAAAACACCCTTTTAAAAAACGTCAGAGCGCACGTAGGTGTCTTCTTCCACCTGTGAGCAAGGCTATTAAGTTGAAACGTTAGGGCAAAGGAAGTTGACGCTGCTGGACTGAGCGTGGTACCTGACTGCAGTATTGGGCTTCAGTATATTTTCCTGCATGGCGAGTGTGATTTGTGGGCTGCTCCGTGCCCATTTTACTGAATCCGCCCTGAAGGGTCCTGGGCTCCGGTAACGTGAGACTTGGTGTGTGTGTATATATATATATATATTATCGTAATATTAATAAAAAATATTCAATATTTTTACCCTAGGATAGCGGGAGGGTAAAATTTACTATTACCACTCCAGTGAGTGCAACAGTAGGGAAAGCGTTGGATAGCAGGAGGGTAAAAATGACTATTCCCACTCCAGTGAGTGCAACAGTAGGGAAAGCGTTGGATAGCGTAGGGGTTAAAATTACTATTCCCTCTCCAGAGAATGCAACAGTAGGGAAAGTGTTGGATAGCGGGAGGGTAAAAATTACTATTCCCACTCAACAGAGTGCAACAGTAGGGAAAGCGTTGGATAGCGTAGGGGTTAAATTTACTATTCCCACTCTAGTGAGTGCAATAGTAGGGAAAGCATTGGATAGCGTAGGGGTTAAAATTACTATTACAACTCCAGAGAGTGCAACAGTAGGGAAAGCGTTGGATAGCGGGAGGTTAAAAATTACAATTCCCACTCCAGAGAGTGCAACAGTTGGGAAAGCGTTGGAGAGCGTAGGGGTTAAAATTACTATTCCCACTCCAGAGAGTGCAACAGTAGGGAAAGCGTTGGATAGCGGGAGGGTAAAAATTACTATTCCCACTCCAGAGAGTGCAACAATAGGGAAAACGTTGGATAGCGGGAGGGTAAAATTTACTATTCCCACTCCAGAGAGTGCAACAGTAGGAAAAGTGTTGGATAGCGTAGGGGTAAAAATTACTATTCCCACTCCAGTGAGTGCAACAGTAGGGAAAGCGTTGGATAGCGTAGGGGTAAAAATGACTATTCCCACTCCAGAGAGTGCAACAGTAGGGAAAGTAATGATTTAATATATTAATACAAATAAATTAAATATCAATACCAATAACAAATTAATTAAAATTAATTACCAATTACATATTATTTAATAATTCATCAATTATAAATACAAATAAATATTAGTTATTAAAAATTAATTACCTATTCACAATTAATTAACAACTAATACATTTTCAAGCACACAAATTAATTAATAATAAAAAATATACCAATTAATAATTAATTAACAGTAAATTATCAATACACCATTTTTTTTAAAATATGTAATGAATTACAATTAATTTACTTCCCACCCTATTCCCCTATAAACCCACATCCCGCTACGGAAAATAAATTAATAAAATCAAGTAATCAATTAATAAAACTGAATTACCAATTAATAAAAATGAATTACCAATTAAAAATTAATTAACAATAAATTAAAAATCAAGACCAATAAATAAATAAAAATATTTACTTAATTACAATAAAATTACTTCCCACCCTATTCTCCTATAAACCCACAACCCGCTACAGAACTAAAACGCGAAATTAAATTAAAAATAATTAATAATTCCTAAAAATGAATATTTAATTTACTATAATTAAATTACTTCCCACCCTATTCTCCTATAAACCCACAACCCGCTACGGAATTAAATTACACAAAAATTAAATAATATAAAATTCATTAGGTAAAAAAAATAAACATACATTACAAAAATAATATACACTTTTAACACATATACTAACATACAAAACACTTTAAAAAATTGAATATTATTAAAAATTCGATATATTTTAATGCATATATCAGGGGAATCCAACCTTTTCCGCAGTGAGAGCTACTTCTGATCCGTCAAAATCATTGCGAGCTACTAAAGGCCAAGCAACTTGTACATTATTCCCAAAGACCATCCACGCCCAGCTTCATTGACGAGGGATAAACAGACACCCATTTAGTGTCTGCAATGCACAATATGAAACCAGAGAGCCTGGTATTAGTCCTGGCTTTCCTCTTCAACAAACTGCGTACTCCTGACCTCTGCCATAACCAGCTAAGAAGACTACAACCATAAGAAATCATATGGCTCTGCAGTGCTGTTCAAAGCTGCAATCTTACTAAAACCATAACCTGCAAATCTGTCTCTCACACCTTTTCATCCACCAAACTACTACGTTTCATAACTCGGTAATCGAACCTCGGTGGTCATCACGCACAACATGGAACACGTCCCACATAGGCTCAAAAAATAAAGACAACACCTTTCCCACCACAAACCCTACATGGATTGGCTTGCAGGGTAGTAAGTATTATAAACAAATGCTGCAATACAATTATTTTATTACATCATACCTCCTTTTTCTATATCATCACATGACCAGACCTTGAAATGCCGGAGTTCAGGGTGAGCACTGTACAAATTCTTTCGTAGCAGACTTTAAACTTGTTCCATGCAATTATAACCTATTCCACATGTATGGTGCACATGACTTTCCACTTAGTTCATTATTATATCAGGGAGGGTGGGAGTCAATGATTGGTTCATGTTCAAAAGCTATTACTTCTAAAAATGCCTCTCAATGTAAGTACTGTAATATGCTGTTCATTCGAAATGCTTATGTATGTAAAAGAAATAAACTTTGTGATTTTCTAAAACATTCCATCATATTTATTGGCCTTTTGTGCCACTATTTGCATTATTTTCAAGTCTTTGCTCACGCAAGTAAGGGGCCACAGACCTTAGCTTGGCTCATGCTCAGCTGTCCTAGTTAATTTATTGGCCTCGTTTACAACAGAAACATATGGCCACTGCAAGGGTGAGGAACTTTTTTAAATGGGATACTATAGAAGTGAATTGTGAAGCCTTATATTCATTGTGCTTAAAATCAACACTTAATTTTAAATCACTCGCATGATATCATGACACTTGCATCGTTTTACACGTATTTTGGGGCAGATTTACAAGCCCCTTGCCTGACTTTTGCGCTGCAGTTGCATCACTTTTTTGATGCAACAGTGGGGCAAACAATGCTGCCTATTTACAACGTGACGCATCTAGCGAGATGCGTCACATTGTAAAGCCCTGTGTCACATTATACCTGCGTCAGGTATAATGTATGCAGGGTGGGCGTTTTCACGCAGGAAGGCCTCGTAAAAGTGACTCAGTGAAATCTACAAGATTTCACTGCGCCACTTTTAGGACACCACTGCGTCAAAATCTTACGCCTGCTTGAAGCAGGCGTAAGTAGTGACGCAGTGTAGTGGGAATAGGCCTCAACACGCATTGCTGGAGTTGCGTCATGCTTGCGACACGACTCCAGCAATGCGTGACTTTTCCGCCAACAGATGCGTCAGAATTTCTGACGCATCTGTCAATCCTTGCGCCATAGACCGCCATATTGTAAATACGGTGCATCTATGGTGGCGCAAGGGTTTCTAAGGATGGCGCAGGGAAAGTGACGCATCTGTACAGATACGTCACTTGCTTGTAAATCTGCCCCTTTGTGTTTAAAAAAAAGCACCTCTTGGAAGTTCTCCCTGGGCACAAACTGGAGACAGTAACTTAATTTGACATTGCATTTCCATTATTTATTTAAAATGTAATTAAAAGACATGTAAAATTATGTTCTCGGTTCCGTTTTGAGGCCAGGAACAACGTGCAAGGTAAACTATTAATTTCAAAATAAAAGATGCCTGTGAAACGCTGCTTTAACTTTAATGATTACATTAAAGCAGCGTTTCAGATTGATTTATTACTTGTTCAGACTTCTTCTCATGTTTCAGATGCCTCGAATAACGGCATGCACAGGCATCTATTTAAAAAAAAAAAAATTCTCTTGGCCACAAACCTGATGGCTGTCTGGTTCTGCATCAGGTGGCTGGCACTGCATCTCCTATATTTCAGCATGGAGACCCAATTATGCATTAAAGGCTGCCGCTCCGGCCGCAAAATGCACAGGATCATAGCAGGAAGGCATGCAGCAAAAGACGCGCATAGTGGTTCTCCGTGGGCAGCCAACACTGCCCATGCGCTGGCCGACGTCAACAACTTTGCTCCGTCCTAGATGGGCTCCAATTGCAGTTGGTTCCTACCGCGGCAGGGAAGCAACTGCAAAAGGCCTAAAAATAAACAAAACAACAACAATAGGCTACTAAAGTGGAAGTCAGACCGCGAGCTACTGGCAGGGCATCTGTGAGCTACCGGTAGCTCTCGATCGACTGGTTAGAGACCCCTGGCATATATTATATACTTCGATATTTTGACAATCGATATTACTTACATTCAATTCGATATTTTTAACGACTATATTATGTCCATTCGATATTTTCTCCATTCTATATTTTGACTTCGATATTATGTCCATTCGATAATATTTTTTCGATATTATGTCTAATTACCGCAAGACACATGGAGGGGCAACAATATGTCGCATCCCTGTACTTTCCCCTGCACTGGTACACAATTGGATTCCATGCCCTGACGAAGGCACCCTTGCACCATGGTGCACGAAGGCACCCTTGGATCATGGTGCAAGGATGCCTGCGTCACGGGGATGATTGTTTATGTGCAGGAAGGTGTCCCTTCTTGCACATAAACAATCTAGAATGGCGTTTCTTAACTTCTATGTGTGCTGTATGAACACACATAGAACTTGTAAAGTGTCATTTTTTTACATGATTTTTTATGTACAGGAAGTCACACCTTCCTGCACATAAACAATCATCAGAGGTGATTTCCTCGTTCTATGTGTGTTGCAGAATGCAGCACGCATAGAAAGAGGGAAAAACAAGGAGAAATTAATATCCCTATGCGGCGTAGCATTCAGACCCATTTCCAGGTTTGCAATTTCTTGTAAATCTGAAAAATGTGTCTGGTTCCATGGGTGTTGCGTGGTAACACCCATGGAACACCCCTCTCACGCAAAGTGCTGCGTGTTACTAAAGGGACCATATTTTCCTCTCCTTGTAAATATGGGGCAGCAAAATGCCCCCTGCGTCACACAAGGTGAGGCACCCGCGTTGCAAGGGGCTTGTAAATAAGCCCCTTAGGGCTTAAGGTTAGCTTTGCTCTTGCACTATGTTGCGTGATGCAAGAGCAACGCAAACCGGCCATAAATATGGCCCAGGGTGAACGGGTCCACCACAGTGCAGGCACAGCACCATCTGCTGTTACTGGAGGGCAGGCTGTCTGACATCAATCAGCGGGGTTGTAATTTGCATATCCAGAAGCCACTGCAAAACCAAATTTCCGCTTCATTTTAAGGTTAAAACAGACCTTTTTTGATCATTGAGACTCAGAAATATATTTATGTTCGTACGTGTTTTGCCAAAAAGGCGTTACTTATCATGCGTGTATTTATATTCTGAAAGTTGCCATAATTTTCAGGTTATTCGTAATACTAGGGACTGCAAGGGTACTGGTATGTTCGTATGTGAATAAAAAATTAGCTAGCATTCTTGACAAGAATTTTCAATTCTATTAAGGACACGGAGGCGAGGATTATGCTTCTCTTTCTATTTATTGCTACTCACAGCAGCCAATGAAACTTGTATTATGTAAACAAAAAACTACATTTCCCATGATGCATACATTACATCACATCCTGCAACGCCCTATAAGAGCCACCATCATCGGAACTTGTTCTCTTTCTTTGCTTCAAACATAAAAGTCCAACAATATAACCGAAGTCCAACAAAAGCTTCCAACGTGGAAGAACCAGACCAGCTGGGAGGAACGTCATCTTCAACCAGGATTACACTTAATCCATCTTCTTCTCAGACCCTGATAGAACAACCCGTAACTTCTGCGTAACCAGAATATATATGTAAACGGGTGGATAATAATTACAATACTGTAATGTAACCGGGTGGGATAATCCTCGCCTCCGTGTCCTTAATAGAATTGAAAATTCTTGGCGCGAATGCTAGCTAATTTTTTATTCTATTACAGGACCGGAGGCTTCGTATTATGCTAGTTTAACGCTGATTAAAGACCACAGAGGATATATCACCCACCGGTTTATAATAAAACTGTTTAAAAGTCGACTCAGAAGACCAATCTGCAGAACGCATGATATCTTGAACAGTAGAACCCAACATGAACGTCTTAGAGGCCATGGCGCCTCGGACAGAATGTGCACCAAATATCTGTGTATTAATACCTGCTTCCTGCATAACATATTTCAACCATCTGGCTATAGTAGCCGCAGTGACAGGTTTGTAGGGTTTCTTCAAAGCAATTAATAATTGCACCACACCATCAGGCCGAATAGACCTGGAACATTCTTCATATGCTTTAAGACATTGAACCACACACAGCTTAGTATTATCAGGAAAAGCGTGATATTCTACATTACGTGACATAGTTTTAGTCCTGGACGTGATATTGAAAGAAACTCCTTCTGGAGTAAATACTCTACCTGTAATGTCCAGAGCCTTAACATCCGACGAACGCCTACAGGCCGCCAGGCATAATAGCATGGCCAATTTGGAAGAAAGTTGTTTCCTTGTCAACAAATCGTTGTTGGACCATTGAGTAAATAAGGAAAGAACTAACGAAACATCCCACAGGGAAGACTACTTTGGTTTGGGTGGATTAGCTACTCTGATACCTTTCAAGAGTTTACATATTAAAGGATGCATCCCTACTGGTTTTCCCTCAACCGGAGCATGGCCCGCCAAAATGGCTGAACGAAAATGATTGACCGAACGATTTGCTAATCCCGCAGAAGCCTATTCGGACAGAAAATTTACAACAGAGGGTAAGGCTGCCCCCACGGGATCCACGTGCTGTTCCACGCACCAACGAACCCAACACTTCCAAGCTGAAGAATACCGTTTCTTGGTAGAGGGGGCCCGAGCTTGGTTGATAAAGTCTGAAGCCTGTTCCAAAAATCCTGGCATTTGCCAACGTTGCCAGAAAGTCTCCAGGCCATCAGGGACAACTGCCCCGATATTACCATCGGGTGCATCTCTCCATGAGGGCCCCGGAGCATCGTTGAGGATCATGGGATCCTCCTGGGAAAGTCGCAGCTCGCCTCCAACAGTATCAGGAACCACGGCTGCGACTTCCACAAGGGAGTTACTAAAATCACCTCCGCCTTCTGGCGCATCACCTGTGTGAACACGCGGGGAATGAGAATGAAGGGTGGAAACGCATAATTCAAATTCAGGGTCCAATCCTGTCAAAAAACATTCGTCGCCAGAGCTAATGAATCCGGCCTCCAGCTGAAAAACTTTGTCATTTGGCGATTCAGTCTGGAGGCAAACAGGTCGATCTCGCAAAGACCCCAGATCTCCTGCAACCACTGAACTATCTGTGGGTGGAGCTGCCACTCGCTGTAGTCCTTGAGATGGCGTGAGTTCCAATCCGCCACTACATTCGTCTGACCCGGAATGTACTCGTTTATGACCGAAATCTGATGACTCAGGCAATAATGCCAAAAGTCCTTCGCTATTTCCACCAACATTGAGGACCTCGTGCCCCCCAGTTTGTTGATGTATTGAACCGCCGAGATGTTGTCCATCCGTAGAAGGATGCAACACGAGACCTGTTTGGGTGATAATGTCCTGATCGCAAACGATCCTGCAAGAGGTTCTAGGCAATTGATGTGGAGGTTTAACTCGTCGAGGGACCAACGTCCCCCTGTGGAAATATTTCCTCAGCGCGCTCCCCAGCCCCAACGACTGGCGTCGGATTCTATGACAACCTCCGGTAGTGAGCCAAAAATGGCTCTGCCGTTCCACACCTCTACGTGGGTCACCCACCACTGAATCTCCTCCCGTACCTCTTGGGAAAGAGTAACTAAGTCTGTGTAAGAAAGACCCTTCTGCAAGTGTTGAATCTTGAGCCTCTGAAGGGCCCTGTAATGTAGGAGTCCCGGAAAAATTGCTTGAATAGACGACGCTAAAAGGACCACTATCCAGGTAATCACCCTGAGTGAGACCATCTGTTTGGATAACAGGGAGCACAGCTCCTTCTTGATGTCTCGAAGTTTGGAACGTTGAAGACTGAGCTGAGCCGTCTGAGAATTGGTGACGAACCGCAGAAAATCTATCGTCTGTGTAGGGCACAGAACAGACTTGGGTTCATTGATCACAAACCCCAGATTTTGTAAGATACGAATGGTCATGTGCAACTGCTGAGCTGCTAAAGTTGGAGATAGCGCCATGATGAGAATGTCGCCTAGATAGACAATCATGCGAACCCCCTGTTCCCTGAGATAAGCTATCACTGGCTTCAGAACCTTGGTGAAGCACCACGGTGCCGAGGAAAGTCCGAAAGGAAGGACCAAATATTCATACCACCGGTTCCGCCATTGAAATTGAAGGAATCGATGATGCGGGCGAAAAATGGGGACAGACAGATAAGCGTCCTTCAGGTCCAGACGGACCAACCAATCCCCTTGTTTCAGGAGATCCGCCAAAAGATGGATGCCCTCCATCTTGAAGTGCTTGTAAGTAATGTAATGGTTGAAGTCCTTTAAATTGAGTACTAACCTGTAACCTCTGCCTTTCTTCTGCACCAGAAAAATATTGCTGCAGAAACCGCGAGGGCCCTCATTGCGCGTTTCTGCAGCAATCCTTCGATTTCGGAATTTATAAAATCGCACTCTAGTCGGGAAAAAGAAAGCTGTCTGGGCTGTTGGACCTGATAGGGAGTCTGGAAAAAATCTAGATGGAAACCCTGAACTGTTTGCAAAACCCAGGCATCCTGCGATAGTTGAACCCAATTGTGATAAAAATATTGAGTACGTCCCCCCGCCAAGACGCCTCGGCATAAGTGCGCTCTACAAATACAATCAGTCAGTCAGTCAGCCAAGGGTAGAAGGAATAGATCCGGGGCACTCACCTGTAGATTCGGTGTTCGGGAATCCACCCCGATAGGATCCTCTATTAAAGCGTCGCTTGTTGAAGCGCTGCCTGGTGGGGTAGAAGGTACCTCCGCGGGTAGAGTTCCACTCTCCCCTGCCACGACCGAAGTCTCCTCGCTGAGGACCTTGTGAAAACTGACGGCCAAACGAGCGTCCCCGGCCTCGTCCGGCCCTGTTGAAAACCCCAGCCTGAAAGACTCGTTTTAGTCCTGACTGTGCCTTATCCAAGGTCGTGAATGTGCCCACATATTTGGCCACCTCCTTGATGAAACGGTCCCCAAAAAGGTTTCCGTCCGCCAAGGGTCCAACTCAGTTAGGTTAGAGTCCATGCGCATAAATATGGATTTGCGCCATTCCGTGGAAATGGCGCAGTTGGCATTACCCAAAAGACATATGGCTCGCTGGGTCCAGCCTGCCAACACATGGGAATCTATGGTGGTCCCCGATTCTTGTGCATCCAAGGTCATCTCCAAAATCTTGGCCAGAGGGCCGACGACATCTAAAAGCTTATCCTGGCACCATCGCCAGGCGCGATCGATACCTTTCTTTGGGTCCTTTGCAAACTTTTTTAGAAAAGTCAGAAGGCTAGAGTCTATTTCAGGGGTTTCCGCCACTTTGTCCGAGATGTCTGGTCGGGGGCATTCAGAGCGAAGTCTGTTGCACACCTCCTTATCGAAACTTTTGCGGAGATTTTCATGCAAGTACGCCGCCACCTCAGGGGCGGGCAGCCAATCCGATGACCTGGGATGGACAATGTGAGCGGGGTTGAACGTAAAAGGAGTAGGGGTTGTCTGTGGAGCTTCCACATTCTTGGCCTTCCTCGTTCTCTTCTTAGGAAGGGAATCATCTGGGGTATCAGAGTCGGTCGTACCGGGATCTGTATCGGTATCTTGAACTTTATCTTTCTCAGCATCAGGGCGAGAAAGTGAAGAGTAAGAGGCAGAGTGGGGCCAAGGCTTAGGCTGTGAGCCTTCTGTGAGAACACCTGTTGGGGCATTGAAGCCATGACGCTTCGCAAACTTATCAAGTTGTTTGGTTATAGGTTTCAGGGGAGTAGCTTGCGCCTGCTGCACAGGTCCCGGAACTGCTTTCTCCAGGGCCTTGTTGACCGACTCCTGGACCGATGCGTCCAGGGCCTCAACAATGTTCTCTTCAATGGAAGGGGTAACCACTTCCTCCTCATATAAGGTATCATCCTCCTCATAATGGACCCAATTTTCCATTGCTGATCCAAATTTGTAAATATATCTGCTCATAAGGCCAATAGTAAGAAGGAGTAGAGGGAGGAGCCAACCCACAGCACAAACCAGAAAAGGTACCTAGCTCCTCAGCAAAGCTGTATCACAATTCTTACAGCCCTCAGGGCGTAGTGGAGCCAAAGAGCCAAAGTTGTCCAAGGAGGTGTGCTCCCTCCAGGCCCAGATCGTTTTTACAGACAGCCAGGCGTAGGGCAATGCTCAATGGTGAAATCCCAGGTTGGAATGACCAAAAACGCAAGAAAAACGAAAGAAAACGGGCAGTATCGACGTGCGTAGCCCAATCCTACCAAAATATAGCCCAATTGGGCTACGCATGTGGAAACATGACGGAAAGTGAAAGTAAAGGGCTCCAAGCGCACCGGCTGACGAGGGGAGCCTTCGCGCTATATTTGTAATGCATTTACACACCGCCGTAGGTGGAGCGGTACCAAAATTCTCGCCACCTTAATCTGGGCAAAGCGCTCGTAGCGCTAACAAGAACAAAGCGGGCAGCCCGCCCAGAAAGCTCACTGCCACCAGTGCGATACACGCGCACCCAACGGACTCGCACAAGCCCTCTCGAGCCTCCTGTCATGCAAATCAATCAGCGCTCCCAGCGGGAGTGCCCAGCGCCTCGGAGGGCTTAATTCCACACACACATCAAAGTGTAGAACAATGCACAGCAAAGCGGAAGGAATATACACTTCATAAACATATTAATAACGCAGCGCTTGCTGTAGTCAAGTAATAAATCATCACATATCAATCTGAAAGCGATATAACGATCTCAAGCACTTAACTTTCTGCGTGAGCAGCAAAGAAAGAGGACAAGTTCCGTTGATGGTGGCTCTTATGGGGCATTGCAGGATGTGATGTAATGTATGCATCATGGGAAATGTAGTTTTTTGTTTACATAATACAAGTTTCATTGGTTGCTGTGAGTAGCAATAAATAGAAAGAGAAGCATAATACGAAGCCTCCGGTCCTGTAATACAATTGAAAGTGGCTTAGAATTTCACCTGCTCTTTGTGTGGGGATGAGAAACGAACATAATTTCTTTGTAATTTTTGGAGAATCTGCGCAGAAACTGATCTGAAATTGTTCTGAACGCCTTGGGCACGTGCAATTGAAACAAGTGCGAGCTTGCAGTCTGCAGCAGTGTAGGATAAGCAAACGTTAGACATCAGAAATCGTAGCTAAAGGCGCTTTGTTTAAGGACTGACACGCTCCTCGTTGAAAGAGAGGGAGGTGCAAGGCTCCTTGTAGCTGCTAGAGGTCAGGCTCCTCCAGAGCGAGCAAGCAGCGTCACCGGCAGATGTCAATCATGTAATAATGTGTAAATGACATCATAATGTCATTTACACATTATTACAAATCATTACAAACAGATATTGATAAGTCGCAGCCTCCAGCGCGATCTGTGTAGGACTCCGCTGGGTCCTAGTGTCTGCCTCGGGCACTGCGCCCTGATGTCCGCTCTGTGCAGTACTCCGCTGGGTCCTAGTGTCCGCCTCGGGCACTGCGCCCTGGTGTAATACAATGGTCGTGTCCAGTCCCAACGAGATTCTTTTTATAAACGGGGGTTCGCAGCGATTGCTGCGCCTGGCTGCAGGCAGACTCGGGGTACATCCTGCAACCCCGAACCCCGTCGAGAACTGGAGGTCACGTTCGTATTTGAAATGCCGGGAGATGTGTGTGTTCCCAGAATGCCTTTTGTGGATGCGCCGAGAAGTGCTGTTTGCAAAATAATGCACCCTAGTGTAGATGATGCGCTGTTTTATTAGATACAACGGGGCAGATTTACAAGCCCCTTGCGACACTTTAGCGCCGCCGTTGCGTCACTTTTGTGATGCAGCGTAAACAATGCACCACGTTGCGACACATTTACAACGTGGCGCATCTAGGGAGATGCGTCAAGTTGTAAAGCCATGCATCACACTATACCTGCGTCAGGTATAATGTATGCAGGGTGGCAATTCTGACGCAGGAAAGCCTCGTAAAAGTGATGCAGTGAAATCTACAAGATTTCACAGCGTCACTTCTATGACGCCACTGTGTCAAAGACGTAATAGGCCTCGAAATGCATTGCTGGAGTTGTGTTGTGCTTGCAACACGACTCCGGCAATGCTTGACCTTTGTGCCAACAGATGCGTCTGAATTTCTGACGCATCTGTCAATCCTTGCGCCATGGTGCGCCATATTGTAAATACAGTGGGCAGATTTACAAGCCCCTTGCGTCACTTTTGAGTCACTTTTAATATGGGAAAAGTGATGCGAAAGTGGCACAAGGGGCTTGTAAATCTGCCCCTACGCATCCATGGTGGCGCAAGGGTTACTCAGGGTGGCGCAGGGAAAGTGACGCATCTCTACAGCTGCCTCACACAGTAGCTCCGATCTTAAAAACTTAGGGGCCATATGTTCTGCTTGGGTTTTCGGATCAGATAGAACCCGCTCATCAGAGCCTCACTAACCCAGCCAGAACGTTACCCCCTCCCTAGGGCCTATTTACAATAGTGCAACCACATATATCTACCACCTAAGGACAGGGAATTCCTACTATACATACCAAGACCTCTTATAGTCGGCGGCCTCGCGATCCCATACGGATCCAGACCTCTCTGCCCATACGACAGTATCACAAGTGGCGGCCTCGCGATCCCATACGAATCCAGACCTCTCTGCCCATACGACAGTATCACAAGTGGCGGCCTCGCGATCCCATACGAATCCAGACCTCTCTGCCCATACGACAGTATCACAAGTGGCGGCCTCGCGATCCCATACGAATCCAGACCTCTCTACCCAGACGGCAGTCTCAGCACAATCGGCGGCCTCGCGATCCCATACGAATCCAGACCTCTCTGCCCATACGACAGTATCACAAGTGGCGGCCTCGCGATCCCATACGAATCCAGACCTCTCTACCCAGACGGCAGTCTCAGCACAATCGGCGGCCTCGCGATCCCATACGAATCCAGACCTCTCTGCCCATACGACAGTATCACAAGTGGCGGCCTCGCGATCCCATACGAATCCAGACCTCTCTACCCAGACGGCAGTCTCAGCACAATCGGCGGCCTCGCGATCCCATACGAATCCAGACCTCTCTGCCCATACGACAGTATCACAAGTGGCGGCCTCGCGATCCCATACGAATCCAGACCTCTCTACCCAGACCGCAGTCTCAGCACAAGTGGCGGCCTCGCGATCCCATACGAATCCAGACCTCTCTGCCCATACGACAGTATCACAAGTGGCGGCCTCGCGATCCCATACGAATCCAGACCTCTCTGCCCATACGACAGTATCACAAGTGGCGGCCTCGCGATCCCATACGAATCCAGACCTCTCTACCCAGACGGCAGTCTCATACGACAGTTCATCCTATGATCACCATAACATACAAAAAGGGAATCAGTCTCACTATTCATCAGATCACACAAGGACCGCCAGTTCGAGCATAGCCTGTTCTCCGGTTCGAGGGGCTCCTCTTTCCCTTATTCAGTTACCACTTACCTGATCAGGGTTAACATCTGTTCATGTAGCCGCAGCTGACTAGAAGAATAGGCTACCCTCTCATACAAGAACACGCAGCACATGTTAGTTCACTACAAACTGGGTACTTTATTACTCATTACATACGCAATCACATAACATTACAATATAACACATAACCTGCAAAGAAAAGTGAAAGATTAAGTTGTACACTCTAATAAGAAAGGGTCGACATCACCTTAGTAGTATGTAGCCTGCACTCAGTGGTCATCTAGGTTCCCTTCTCGTCTGTGCCTCGGCTCGCCTGGAAGTCACACCTCCGCAGTCACGGATCACCCTTCTCCGAGTCACTGGGACCTCTTCCTTATCGGCTACTCTCTCCTCTCTGGCTATTCTGCTAGGAGAGTATCTGTCTCTCGGTTTTTCTCCGCCTTCAAGATGGCGTCTGTCTTCCCTGGAATAAGTAGTAGCTTTACTGCTAACGGCTAGATGCCGCCTACGGACTGAACATGTAACTGTCTCAGACTTTCACTAATATAGAGGTGCGTTTCCTCATGGAAAATTCCGGCCCGTAACCTGCCGCCCACCAAATTCTTGTACCTCCCCGTACCAAGGACACGTTCCCAGCCGGCCGGCCTGATGTAGTGTCTTCGGCATGAAGAAAAATACAATCCTTCGATAAGGGCCGGCCTGAACCGGTTCTCTCCAAGCGAATAACACCTCATAACTAAAACATTACATTTGACCTAGAAGCATCCCAAGCTGCCGGAGCAGAAAGAAAGATGGAGTCTCTCCCGTTTGAGGCCTACCAGGCCTGAATTCAGCACGGCTCCATGAAATACCCTCACTACAGGACAGGTTATCCCTAATACTAACGAATCTATCCCCTAGGCTATGTGTGCAAGCCCTGATCTATGGGGAAGAGCACAGGATCATGTCGAAGTGCCTAGTAAATAGGCTCCATTCACTACTCTAACCCTTAGACTTGAATGGTAAGAGACTGAAGTCACATTCAATCACTTTTTCCTCACAAGAAGGCCGGGAAAATCGAGCAGAACATTTCACCCTTGACTTCAGTCTATTATACATTCATTAAACAGAACTAATATCTGTGGAAGAATAATATGAAACAAGACTAACTGATCTATGTCTAGTACCAGGTGTGCAGAATTGAAGTAGTGAAGGAATACACTGAATAAAGCAACAGATAGAAATCAAAATGCCGATAGTAATCAGAATACCTCCTAATATCTGACGCGACATATGCAAATCAGGTAACCAATTAAAGAGCCAGTCAAACCAGCCCTGGTCAATGTGTTTTCGAACTTCTTCTGTCAAGTCATGTAGTTTATCAATGTGAGCTTGAATGGATTTTGTATGATCAGACAAGTTAAAACAACAAAGACCCTCAAAATCAGAACAATCGTGTCCATGTTTAAGCAAAAGATAATCAATGGCCGCTCGATTTTGCAAGATAGCTCTACGTTCACCCTGGGCGTCTAATAGCATATCAGACAGGACTGTAGAAGTATGATTAATGGATTTTACCATCCAGCAGGCCATTTTCCCAATAGATTTGGCATTATAAACTGCCAAAGCAGGAACACCAACAATTGAAATAGCCAGGCTAAGGTATTCAGACTTGGAATATAAATGCAAAGATGAGTCACAATCCTCCTGTAACCTCACTGTATCTCGAATCACACGAGAGTTGGCATTCGGATGTGATGAAAACATTAACAAGCTCAGTCTAGTAATGGCACAAGGGCCTCCAGAAATATTTGCGGGGATATATGGCCAGGAAGTATTACCACATGAGAAAAGCCATCCGGCAGGTAGTAACATCGTGCGATAATGACTGGGGGTAACTACCAAACTCTTGCAAGTCATGTTATTCTGAACAGAAGTACATGTTTTCGGTGTCCTTTGAAGGCACAAAGTTCGTTCATGAGCGGTGAATGAAGTGGCACCTTTCAATCTTAAACGCATACATTCAGAAATCGCACTAGGATCACAAGTAAGGAAAAAACACAAATCACCCTGTGTGATATTATAGGTAACTATTTGGGACTGGATGGGGGGTATCGGGTCTGACAGTACAGTACACAAGGGGCAATACTCATGGGTAGCAAAATCGCCCAGAAGAACATTGGGGCGAGCATTCGATATATTAAAAATATGAGTCAAAGTCTCCAATGAAGCAGGGACAGCAACTAAACAAGTCGCTAGAATGTCAGTCACCGATCTCATCGGTGTCAAGCAGAAATGAGGGGCTTTAGTCACTCGTTTGGCTAACGTAGTCCAAAAGTTCGACGACGAATCCCACGCAGCGAAGGAACGCGACACTCGGGTTCTCAACTCAGCCCGGGTTGATGGGATCCCTCCTCTCTCGGCGTACCAGCCCAAAAGGAGTCCAACGCCGACACATCCTGCAGCAACAGTCCAAAGAATGATCTGAAAGAGAATCAAATACAGGCATTATTCATTCTCGTAAGTAACATTTGTCAGCCGGGACTGCTTCCCAGCTATCTTTCCCTGGTCTCATAACTAAAATGGTGTTGTCTTGACCGGTTGCAATGACTTCTGCTTGTTCAGGGGGATTCTTAGGCGACTGCACCCAAACTCTGGCCCCAGGATTATCAGTGGAGCCAAAACCTTTCTGGCCTCGTACAGTTAGCAATGTTGGGGCAGTGCCTTTTGTGATCTCACCACTGAAAACAGGCATTATTAGCAATTGAGCCACTCGGTCAGTTTGATGTATCAGTAAGTCAACCTCACTGCTATTCAGCAGGAGCACCTTAATCTCTCCCTGATAATCACTATCAATGATTCCTCCAAGCACCTGAATGCCTTTTACAGCCAGCCCCGATCTAGGGGCGATTAATCCGAAATTCCCAGTTGGTATATGAACACCAACACCAGTTTCAACGATGACTCGATCCTTACTTTTTATAACGGTGTTATCCATGGCATGCAAGTCTAAACCTGCCGACCCTGGGGTCGCTCTACATGGAGCCAAAGCTCCGGGAGTAATCTCCCAGTACATCACAGTCTCTCTGATTTCATTGGGCTTAGCATCAACATTCGGAGGAAACAAACGCATAAGTGGGGATTCAGCATTTAGAAAAGGACGGTTATTCAAAATCAATAGCGCTTGAGGCAAAAAGTCTCGCCAATTCTTATACTTCTCATCTGTTAATTTACGTAACTGATCTTTCAGCAGGCCATTCAACCTCTCCACAAGACCCGAGGCCTGTGGATAATATGGTATATGAAACACCCATTCAATATTGTTTTCCACACAGAATTCCTGTACCAATCTTCCACGAAAATGGGATGCATTATCAGATTGAATTTGGAATGGCACACCATAATACATCATAATCAATTCCAATGTTTTAATAGTATTCAATTGGGTAGCTTGCTTACAGGGAAGGGCCACCAACAGGCCACTGTATGTATCAACAATAGTGCAAACATATTGACAATTCCTACTCATAGGAAGTGGACCAATGTAATCAATCTGCCAAATTTGAGCGGGCAATTTCCCGCGATGTAAATGACCTTTAACAGTTTGGGGCACTTTGCGCTGCCTGATATGCTGACAAATGGGACAATGTAGAATAACATTTTTGATTAAATCTAGGGGAATATAAATTCCTCGATCAGCAGCCCACCTGCTAGTGGCTTTCTCTCCAAAGTGTCCTGCTTTCTGGTGGGCCCATTTCGCCAATCCCGCAATAACAGAATCTTTTCTGTCCACCACTGCCTCAGCAATTTTAGATTTCTCATCTGCAATGTTATGAAAGAATTTGTCAAGAGAGTCTATCGGGGTATGAGCATCCACATGGAAGATTGTAACAGTACTCTGTGGGAGCATTTCCCAAATCTCCTGCCATAATTCTTTTCCCCACAGTTCTTTTGAATGGATTTTCCAACTATGGGAATGCCAAGTCGGTAACCAAACTGCCAGTCCATTGGCAGTAGACCAAGAATCGGTGAAAATATGACATGTGCCAGGTAACTCTTGTTTCAGAACTTGATAAACAGCATAGAGTTCAGCAAATTGACTGCTCTTACCCTCACCAGTTGTACTCAGCAATTTTTGTGTGATCGGATTATAGGACACCGCCTTCCAATGCCGTTTCGTCCCTATGAACCTTGCTGAACCATCCGTAAACCAGACATGGTTTCTGTCCTCTATGGACAAATCATCAAAAGGTCTACCCCACTTAACAGGAGACTCCTGTACTAAAGGTACGGAACATTCACTCTCAGTCTCAGTCGATGGCGCCCGCGCCACCTGCTCATGCAAAGATACAACTCCTTTTTGTCCCACACGTGCCCTGTCTTGTATATACCATTTCCATTTAATCACACTCGCCTCTTGAGCGTGTCCAATTCGGTGAGTTTTCGGCGAACTCATAACCCACTGCATGATAGGAATTTCAGGTCGCAAAACTATATCATGTCCCAAAGTCAATTGCTCGGTATCCACCAGAGCCCAATAACATGCAAGTAACTGTTTCTCAAAAGGTGTATAACGCTCACCAGCATCAGGTAACTTTTTGGTCCAGAAACCTAACGGTACTCTACTCTTGCCTTGTTTCTGCCACAAACTCCAATTCGCATAAAGGCCTTGTACAGACACATTCAAATCCACATCACCATCACATACAGGCCATAAATCCAGAGCATGCTGAATTGCTTCTTTTGCCAGACTGAACGCATCTTGCTGTGGTTTATACCATTCAAATGCATTCTTTTTACGAGTGACCTGGTACAAAGGGGCCAATATTTGACTCAAATGAGGAATATGCTGGCGCCAAAAACCAAACAAACCAATGAAGCTTTGGGCTTCTTTCCTATTCCTCGGAACTGCAAAATCAAGAATTTTCTGTTTAACCTGAGGGATCACTTCTCGGTGCCCCTCATGCCAATTAATACCCAAAAATTTCACAGCCTGGGACGGACCTTGTAATTTATCCGGGTTGATTTCCCAACCTTTCTCACGCAGGCACTCAATGACTCTGTCCAATTGGGTCTGAACTTCCTCTTGTGTTTCGCCTTGGATCAAAATATCATCAATATAGTGACATATCTGAATTTGCGGATGAACCGGTACCTCAGCCAGATGCTCTGCCACCAGCCGGTGACATATCGTAGGACTATGCACATAGCCCTGGGGAAGACTTCTAAACGTCATCTGACGCCCGTTCCACGTAAAACTGAATTGTTCCTGACACTCAGGGGCAATCGGAATCGAAAAGAAAGCATTAGCAATATCAATGGACGCATACCATGTACCTGGATGTTTTTGGATTCTTTCAATTAGGGTAATAACATCCGGTACTGCAACAGTCAAAGAGGGTGTTTGTCTATTCAATTCTCGATAATCAACAGTCATGCGCCAAGAATTATCACTCTTACGTACAGGCCAAACAGGATTATTCCAAGCAGAAGTAACTGGGGTTATAACTCCTGCATCCACCAACTCCTGAATAGTGGTACTAATCTCTTCATGACCACCTGGAATACGATACTGCTTCTGACGAACCACTTTTGTCGCCTGGGGAACTTTTATGGGGGGCATTCTTAAACGACCAACCCGTACAGGCCTGGACGATATATAATGTTTAGTTCCAAATTGGTAACATCCATCATCTAAGTGCAAAGTCATTCCTTTCAAAATATCAATTCCAATTATGAATTCTAAGAGTGGTACCACTAATACAGAGTATTCTTTTCTAGGAATTCTACCTATTCTCATTTCAAGTAAAGTTTGAACTGCGGGAGTTTCCTTTCCACCTAATCCGGTAATTGTAAAAGGCTGACCTTTAAACTTCTTTGATTTTCCATGAATAAGAGTGGCCTCCGCTCCTGTATCTACCAATGCTCGGGCCCTTTGGACATTACGATGTCTCCAATAAATATCAATATCTACATAGGGTCTATTATCTCTGTGAGCCCATCTGTGTACTGGAGCTTGACCTATTTCCTAGTCATTTTTACTGCGTTCTGTGTACCAGGATAAATCAGGATAAAGACTCTCACGTTTCCCAGGTATCGATACCTCCTGTTCATATCCATTTCTATTACGAAATGGATTCTTGTCCTCTGCATTGTACTGCGGGTTTCGATCGGTCAATCTGTGTCGATCCTCTCTCCTTCTCAACTCAGGGGATTGATCCTTATCATCTCTACGTCTGCTGTTAACATAATCATCTCTCCCCCTTTCTCCTTCCCCCTCGCTCTCTCTGTCTCTCTCACGACGGGGGGACAAATCACGTACATAACGTCGATCATCACGACGATCAGAGCGCCCACGGCGGTCGTCATCACCGCTACCGTCAGAAAAACCACGATCACACTCAGTCGTCCGAACACGCCGGGCACCCTCCTTTCGATCCAAGCCACGTTTGCGAAACATTTCCCACAAACGAGAAGTAGTCTCACCGTCAATGTCCTCCTTCCGCACACCATCGGCCATAAGACCAAAAAACATATCACGTCTAGTAAGTTTATTGTCACCAGGAGTACGAGTGTCAGGCCGGGACTGCCGTTCAGGTTTCAACCACTCACCCAACTCACCGAGTTGGCGTACCGATTCCAGCACCAAAGATAATATGTTACCAGTCTGATTAATCAATAAAGTCATCATGACCTGCTTATAAGCAACAGGGGAAGAACGAATAATACGATTCCGCATAGAAGATGTCAACAAACCATCAAGCAACCTGTCAGCAGTATTCAGGAAAATTGCCGTTTTCATCACCTCCTCTTTGAGACGTTGTGCAGCATCGCGCAAAGTATACCACGGTTTGTCATTCACAGGCCAGTCAGACTCAGTAGGATATTTTTGATTACAACCCTCAGTCGCCAATTGAAGCAAAGTAATTTGACCACCACCATTAAAGTTACGAAAATGATCCTGTACAGTAGAATCCGAACTCAAGGAACAAAACTTCAAACAATCGCCAGCATCCAACATAATGCCAGCAGCGCCCAGTTCATAAAGGCGCACCATCCATGTGAGTAAGGTCTCACCAGCTCGCTGCCGAAATCTCTGCAAAATATCACTAATTTCTTGTTGAGTAAAATCCTCCAAAGAGTCTAAAGCAATACCATTCGGAGCACCGGGAGCCTGCTGCAACTTCCGCCGAAAAACTGGATGCACCGAGACCGCGGGACGAGCATCACAAGGAGCTCGACCAGTACACGTAGAGGAACAATCAGTGTAAGAAGCATCGACCCCACTCGAAGGACGAGCGCAATCACGGGGTGCACCATCAGAGGCGCAAGAAGCAGACTTACAATCACGGCCGGAGCGAGAGGACTCGCGCTTGGCAGACTCCTCACCCGAGGAAGGAGAATCACTCGAGTTCCAGATATTACCATCCCATTCATCAGGATTCCAATCCAGTCCGGCTTTCGCCACGACCAGACGCACCTTTCGCGTCGAAACCCGACCACGCCGATTCTTGTATTTATAACGAGCAATTCGCACAGCCGCCCTCTCGGCAATAGTTTGGTACGTCTCAAGTTTGTCAGCAAGCAACTTATTTTGACACCGCAACAAAGTATGAGCATTCTGAATCTCAACAAAATTCGCTTCCACATCCTTATGCAAATTCTGTAACTTCAACAACCTCTCATGCAGAATCCTGTACGCAGACAGAACAATCCAACCTCTGCGCCCCAAAACGGGAAGCTCATCACCCTTAGATACCGGCGCCTTCTGTAAACAAGTAATCACATTAGCCGGCTCCGCCAGCTCCAAAAAAGAATTCCAATTCTCACTCAAACCAGTAGAATCAGCCCACTCACGGGCTAAGGCTTCATAAGGCGTTGAATCCCAGCCGGGAATATCAACGGGCAACTTAAAAGTAGATTTCGACTTTCTAGAAAACATCTCGAAAAAGAAAGAGAAAAAGAGAAAGAAGAAGAAGAGAAAAAAAAAAAACTACACACACAATGATATAGAAATAATATACAAACGAAACCACGCACGTGCCGAAAGCAAACACGATACAACCACAACGCACACAGGTTTCGTAAACGGTTCGTGACGCCAAATGTTCTGCTTGGGTTTTCGGATCAGATAGAACCCGCTCATCAGAGCCTCACTAACCCAGCCAGAACGTTACCCCCTCCCTAGGGCCTATTTACAATAGTGCAACCACATATATCTACCACCTAAGGACAGGGAATTCCTACTATACATACCAAGACCTCTTATAGTCGGCGGCCTCGCGATCCCATACGGATCCAGACCTCTCTGCCCATACGACAGTATCACAAGTGGCGGCCTCGCGATCCCATACGAATCCAGACCTCTCTGCCCATACGACAGTATCACAAGTGGCGGCCTCGCGATCCCATACGAATCCAGACCTCTCTGCCCATACGACAGTATCACAAGTGGCGGCCTCGCGATCCCATACGAATCCAGACCTCTCTACCCAGACGGCAGTCTCAGCACAATCGGCGGCCTCGTGATCCCATACGAATCCAGACCTCTCTGCCCATACGACAGTATCACAAGTGGCGGCCTCGCGATCCCATACGAATCCAGACCTCTCTACCCAGACGGCAGTCTCAGCACAATCGGCGGCCTCGCGATCCCATACGAATCCAGACCTCTCTGCCCATACGACAGTATCACAAGTGGCGGCCTCGCGATCCCATACGAATCCAGACCTCTCTACCCAGACGGCAGTATCAGCACAATCGGCGGCCTCGCGATCCCATACGAATCCAGACCTCTCTGCCCATACGACAGTATCACAAGTGGCGGCCTCGCGATCCCATACGAATCCAGACCTCTCTACCCAGACGGCAGTCTCAGCACAAGTGGCGGCCTCGCGATCCCATACGAATCCAGACCTCTCTGCCCATACGACAGTATCACAAGTGGCGGCCTCGCGATCCCATACGAATCCAGACCTCTCTGCCCATACGACAGTATCACAAGTGGCGGCCTCGCGATCCCATACGAATCCAGACCTCTCTACCCAGACGGCAGTCTCATACGACAGTTCATCCTATGATCACCATAACATACAAAAAGGGAATCAGTCTCACTATTCATCAGATCACACAAGGACTGCCAGTTCGAGCATAGCCTGTTCTCCGGTTCGAGGGGCTCCTCTTTCCCTTATTCAGTTACCACTTACCTGATCAGGGTTAACATCTGTTCATGTAGCCGCAGCTGACTAGAAGAATAGGCTACCCTCTCATACAAGAACACGCAGCACATGTTAGTTCACTACAAACTGGGTACTTTATTACTCATTACATACGCAATCACATAACATTACAATATAACACATAACCTGCAAAGAAAAGTGAAAGATTAAGTTGTACACTCTAATAAGAAAGGGTCGACATCACCTTAGTAGTATGTAGCCTGCACTCAGTGGTCATCTAGGTTCCCTTCTCGTCTGTGCCTCGGCTCGCCTGGAAGTCACACCTCCGCAGTCACGGATCACCCTTCTCCGAGTCACTGGGACCTCTTCCTTATCGGCTACTCTCTCCTCTCTGGCTATTCTGCTAGGAGAGTATCTGTCTCTCGGTTTTTCTCCGCCTTCAAGATGGCGTCTCTCTTCCCTGGAATAAGTAGTAGCTTTACTGCTAACGGCTAGATGCCGCCTACGGACTGAACATGTAACTGTCTCAGACTTTCACTAATATAGAGGTGCGTTTCCTCATGGAAAATTCCGGCCCGTAACCTGCCGCCCACCAAATTCTTGTACCTCCCCGTACCAAGGACACGTTCCCAGCCGGCCGGCCTGATGTAGTGTCTTCGGCATGAAGAAAAATACAATCCTTCGATAAGGGCCGGCCTGAACCGGTTCTCTCCAAGCGAATAACACCTCATAACTAAAACATTACATTTGACCTAGAAGCATCCCAAGCTGCCGGAGCAGAAAGAAAGATGGAGTCTCTCCCGTTTGAGGCCTACCAGGCCTGAATTCAGCACGGCTCCATGAAATACCCTCACTACAGGACAGGTTATCCCTAATACTAACGAATCTATCCCCTAGGCTATGTGTGCAAGCCCTGATCTATGGGGAAGAGCACAGGATCATGTCGAAGTGCCTAGTAAATAGGCTCCATTCACTACTCTAACCCTTAGACTTGAATGGTAAGAGACTGAAGTCACATTCAATCACTTTTTCCTCACAAGAAGGCCGGGAAAATCGAGCAGAACACCATATCAACAAGGACTATGCGGCATATAATCAAGACAGGCGATAAAATTATCGCTGCTTTAGCGGCTTAAAACTGCCGCTAAAACGGCGATAATGGGCTTGTTAATATGCTCTATGGAATTCTAATTGAAGCTCAGGTTAGATGTCCTTCACATCTAACATGGGCTTCAATTGAAATTCCATAGATCATATTATCAAGCCCATTATCGCCGTTTTAGCGGCAGTTTTCTGCCGCTAAAGCGGCGACAATTTTATCGCCTGTCTTGATAATATGCCCCTTTATCTCTGGTTTTTTGGCTTTAAAAGCCAAAAAAGCAGAGATAAAACTAGCGCCCTATCAGCAACAGGGTGCTAACACGCAAATTTGCATGTTAGCAGCCTTTTACTGTACGCTTCCCCTTGCATCTCTAATGAGATGCAAAGGGGGCGTTCCAGAGTAAAATAATAGGCGAAATGTCGCTAAGCGACATTTCTCCTATTGTCAAGGATATCGTTAACCCAGTAAGAGATAAAAAAAGCAGCGCTAACCGTGGTTTTTACGTGTGGTATTTTTCGGACTTAGCCATGATATCCTATGTAAGGTGGATATCATGGCTAAGTATGTCTATCCCTATCAGCAAGCTATCGCCAAACCTTGTGGGATTATCGCTGTATTTCCAGCGATAATCTCACAATTGGCAGCTTGCGCTCTGAATTTTATCGCTTTGGAGATAAGCGTTGCTGATAGCACGCTATCTCCGCGATAAAATTCTGAGTTGGCCGGCTATAATTATCCTCACGCTAAGAGCGCTGAGCGATAATTATCGCCGGCCCTTGCTGATATGCCCCTAGATCTTTACTCCTATTGGAGGGTTCCAAACCATAGCAAGCAGTGAAGGACTACAGTCATTTTCCACTATTATTGTTGCCTTTCGGCGCCATGACTGCACAATGTTTCTGCATTTACTTCCAAATGGCAGTCCCAGTATTTCCCAGTATTTCCCGTTTATAACTGTTAGAAAGGGGGGTCTCTAGTTGTCAGAGGTAAATACCTTTGTCAAAGTAAAGAAACCTTCTTACTTGTCAGGGTAAAGGGGATACACTTCTAAAATAACCCCTGCTCACCCCCTTGGTAGCAGACAGGCTTATCTCAGAGCCAGTGTGTAAAGCACTTGTGAACACATACAGTAATACGGTGAAAACACTACAAATGGACACCACACCAGTTTAGAAAAATAAGTAATTTTTATCTAAACCGAAACAAGACCAAAACAACAAAAATCCACAATACAGTATTAAAAATATGATTCTTAAAAGGTACAAACAGTGCTGTTCCAAAAAATTGTGGGATGCAACACTTTAACACAAAGTACCTGGGATGAGTCGAAAAAGGCAAACAAAAATGGTCGCAGGGAAGGTGATGCGTCGGTTCCTTGCACTCAGGGAAGGTGATGCATCGGTTCCTTGCTCCGGGGGAGGTGATGCGTCGGTTCCTTACTGTTGCGCAGGGGAGGTGATGCGCTGGTTCCTTACTGCGTCTCCCAACGATGCGACAGACTTGATGCTTCGATGCGATGCGTGATGATCCGGTACGATGTGATACGTGAATACCCGGTATGCACTGCGGTTACCTCAAACACGTCCCTTCGATGTGTCGGTTCTTCTCCAATAGGGCCTGCGTCAGAATTGGTGTGGTGATTTTGGGCGTCAGAGATCGGTGCACAAGATTCGTCGCACGGCAGATGCTGCATCGATTTCTTGCCGGCGGCGATGCGTCGGAAATTTCTTCTTGCAACGTTGCGATGCGTCGGAAACAGGCAATGTGTCGTTTTTCACAGTTCTTGCAGTTTCCAGTCCCAAAACAACCTCCAGAGGTCCAGAACACTGGCAGGCACCTCTCAACAGGCCAGAACTCTGAGCAAAGGAGTTCAGGGAGGACTGGGGGCAAAGTCTTTGTGTCACTGGGACTTCAGAACAGGAGGCACTCTCTGTTTCAAGCCCTTGGAAATCATCCTCAAGCAGGGGACACAGCACACAGCAAAGTCCTTCTCCTTTCCTTGGCAGAAAGTAGCCACTGTAGGCCAACCCCAGACAGCAAACAGAACAGGGGCAGTATTCCTCCTCAGCTTCTCCAGCTCTTCTCCTTGGCAAAGATTCCTCTTGATTCCCAGAAGTGATCTAAAAGTCTGGGGTCTGGGCCCCTCTTTTTATAATGCAAAATCCTTTGTTCTCTCTGGCAGAGAAGCGTTTTGCCCAGCCCAAACCAGCACCTCCAGCGCAGTTTCCTGGCTGGAGGTGGAGATAGCATTGTCCAAGGCAAACCAGGCCTATTCAGGTATGAAAGAAATCTCCTCCCCCTACTCTGAATGCAGCCCAGGTCTATTCAGCCCAGCCCTGACTCCCCCTGGAAAGGGAGAACACACCTAACCCCCCAAGTGGCTGTCTGAACAGAATGCACATCCCCAGCCCCTGTCACTCCAAAGCCAGAAGTCAATACACAACCTAGCAGAGGCACACTGGATAGTTAGGCAAGAAAATACCTACTTTCTTAAAGTGGTATTTTCAAACACAAAATATAAAAATCGTCCTCACTAAAAGATGCATCTTTACATTCTGAGTACAGGCATACTAAACTTTACTTTTCTATCTTGTCTCTCTAGGAAGTTATATTTGTAAGATGTTATAAATGAACTCCCATTCTACCCTATGGGATATATAGCCTTTCAATAGTGAAAAAGAAATGATCAGTATTTCACTATCAGGACATGCCACACACATCAGGGCATGTCCTACCTTTCACATACACTTCACCCTGCCCACAAGGGTACCTTGGGCCTACCTTAGGGGTGACTCACATTTAAGAAAAGGGAAGGTTAGGGCCGGGCAAGTGGGTGTACTTGCCAAGTCGACATGGCAGTATCAAACTGCGCACAGACACTGCAGTGACAGGTCTGAGTTACATTTACAGGCTGCTTAGGTGGGTGGCCCAATCAGTGCTGCAGGCCCAGTCGCAGCATTTGAATTACAGGCCCTGGGTAGACAAAGTGCACTGTACTAGGGACTGACTAAATCAAATATGCCAATCATGGAATCAACAATCCATAACAACAATTTACAGGGAGCACTTGCACGTTGGCACTGAACAGCAGTGGCAAAGTGCGCAAATCATCTAGACCAGCAAAAACGAAGTCCAACACACAGCAAAAATACAGGAATCAAAGGCAAAAAATACCGGGATATCCCTCACCAATGATGCCAGGTCTAACAATAACCAAATGCCTGGATGTTTGATCTTCCCTTAATAGGCATTGGTACATACCAGGACTGTAATTATATTTCAACTGCCAATAGTTCCTTTTACATAGTCCTCCCACCATCCTATGTGCCAGTTTCCCCTCACTTGCCGCACCATGAGAGAGGTTAATCCGCAGGCATCGATTAAATAATCAAATAGCCTTGAGTTTGAATAACTCACCATTGTTGTGGACGGAAATCCTTTCTGTGCGGTGCTTGAGGCACTTTCTAATAAACAATGCACCAGGTCCCACCAAAGTGTGCCGAACTCACAGCGGGTGCTACCGCTAACATGAGGGTAGGCTGAGCTCACAGATATATGCATTTCAAAGAGGATTGCAGCCCACTCTCGGGGCCAATGAAAAGACTCTTTAATCAACCGAACGCATTTCAGCAAAGATGCTGTGGACTTGTGGGTAGGGCGGACCGGAATAACAGGCAGGGAGGCCGAATATAGTGAGCAATGTCTCTGCTTTAATCAACAGATGAACAGATATACAACGTCAGAATGGAGGAAGGGACGGTTGATTTGGCTGGTGACCCGGGTCGGTGTGGTGGAGCCGAGGTCGATTCTTGCTTCTCCTTTTCTCCCACGGTCTCCTCGGAATGGTACTGGAGCTCCACGGAGGCTTGAAAAAGGGAGAGAAGCGTAAGGGCTTTTAATCCGAGCGACACCGTCAGAATACTTCCACCGACACCCGAGAGTGAGGGTTTACGAAGGAGGGTAGTGAGGGCGGGACGGACAGGGGCGATGGAAGAGGTAAGTAAGAGAGGGGAGGGGATAGAGGTGCAAGGTGTTGGGTAGTGATTGGAATTTATACAGTGCTCGTGAAAAGGGGGATAAGTATACAGTGTCTTAGTGCACGTGTCTCCTATGCTATGTACAGTTCTATATTTACAAGAGGGCCACGGAGAAAGGTGACGTGTACTCACGTGCCCCGCCGCAACTCTCATCCGAGTTGCGGCCGCTCTCCAGCCTCCTCCAGAGGATGCCACCAGTCTTCCGTCCAGACGTCCTCGTCCTCTTCCTTGCTTCGGGCCAGCCGGGCTATACCGCTCTCAGTCGGGGGTTCGTCGCTCTCCGTTGTCTCCTGCCACGAGTCGGTTGCTCCGAACGACTCTCCGTCGTTCTCGGGGCCTTTTCTACCTTCCGGGTTGTTGTCTGGCGGGTCCCTTCCGGGGTCAGGGTTGGGTGCTTCCGGGTCGATCGAGGTCGTCCAGTTTCTGCGTCCGGGATGACAGGCGAGTGTTTCCGGTTTACCCAGTCCAGGAGGCGGTACCTGCAGGGAACGAGAAAGAGAGGGTGTCCTGTGTGACCGGGACGTTAATCGACCGGGCGCGGGGGACAGGATCCCCGCGCCCGGACATCGAGGTAATGGGGTACTTGTAGCCTCCTTTCCACATCCCCTTTCCCTAGCTGTCTTTCTAGTAGGGGGGCTGGGGAATGGATACCGGGACAGATAATCAGCGTTGCCCTGTTGTAGTCCTTTCCTGTGTACGGTTTTAAATCTAAAGGGCTGTAGGGAGAGAAACCACCGAAGGACTCGGTCATTGTGACCCCTATTACGGGCCATCCATTCTAGAGGGGCATGATCGGTGTATAAAATAAATTCACGCCCCTCCAGATAGTACCTAAGGCTTTCCACTGCCCATTTAATGGCTAGGGCCTCTTTCTCTATCACTGCATAATTGACTTCTCTGGGAAAAAGTTTCCTGCTAAGGTATAGTATTGGTCGTTCGATCCCTGTCGAGTCCTTTTGGGAAAGAACAGCCCCTAAACCCTGATCAGAGGCATCAGTCTGCAGGATGAAAGTCTGGGTATAGTCCGGGCTGACTAACACCGGTTCCGAGAGTAGGGACTGTTTCAGTCGTTCAAAGGCGTGGACCACCAGGTTTGAGGGATGTCGGAGTAGGTCTTCAGTGTTCGTGGATTTCTTCAACAAGTCCGTTAAAGGGGCCGCGGTTTGGGAAAAATTCGGGATAAACCTCCTATAGTACCCTAATAAACCCAGAAAGGCACGAAGGTCCTTCCGGGTTTGGGGAAAGCGGATGGCCTGAATGGCTTTGATCTTATTGTTCTGGGGCCGTATGAGCCCTTCCCCCAACAGGTATCCGAGGTATTTCACGCTCTGGGCAGCTAGGGTGGTCTTGGAGGGGTTGATGGTAAAGCCACTGTTTCCCAGAGAGGCTACCACAGAACGTAAGTGGTGTAAGTGCTGCTCCCAATTGTCGCTATAAATGACAATGTCATCTAGGTATGCCCCGGCATACCTTAGGTGGGGTTGTAGTACCAAGTTCATGGCTCTTTGAAAGGTAGCCGGGGCACCGTGAAGCCCAAAAGGCATCACCCTAAACTGAAACAACCCCTCAGGGGTGGAAAAGGCGGTCTTGGGTTTATCTGTTTCTTTGAGGGGGATTTGCCAGTAACCCTTGCAAAGGTCCAGGGTGCTTATGTACTTGGCTTTACCTATGCGTTCCACCATTTCGTCTACGCGGGGTAAGGGATAGGTGTCGAAGGCCGATATTTTGTTCACTTCTCTAAAATCTATACAGAATCTGGTGGAGCCATCCGGCTTGGGTACTAGCACTATAGGGGAATTCCAGCTGCTATTGGAGGGCTCTATGATGCCCATTTTCAGCATTTGATTGGTCTCCTCTTTGATGATGGCTCTTCGAGCTTCCGGAATGCGGTAGGGCCGTTGTCTCACGGTTTTTCCTGGTTCCGTGTGGATGGCATGTTCGACAACGGTGGAGTGTCCTGGAAGGGAGGAAAAGACCGTTTGCACCGAGGACAGGGTCCGCCTGAGATCCTGTTTGTTAGATTCGGGGAGGTCAGGGTCAATACACACTTCAAAGGGAGGGGGTATTGTATTAGACAGGACAGGACGGGGTCCCTCCCACTTCTTCAAGAGGTTCACGTGATATATCTGCGTGACACCTCGGGTGGGTTCCGTTTCCACTTCATAGGTAACAGGAGTCACAGCTCTTAGTACAGAAAAGGGGCCCTGCCACTGTCCTAGTAACTTGTGGTCGGAAGAAGGCAATAGCAACAGTACTAGATCGCCAGGACTAAACTTCCGGACTTTGGTTCCTTTGTCGTACTGCCGTTTTTGGGTGTCTTGAGCGGCTACCAGGTTTTGTCTCACAATGACCCTTATCTGTTCCAAGTGTGTCTTTAGGTTGTCCACGTACTCAGGTAAGGGTCGGGTTCTGTCGGGCTCGGCTTCCCATGCTTCCTTAGCCATATCTAAGAGTGTCCGTGGGGCTCTTCCATACAATAATTCGTATGGGGAGTACCCTGTGCTGCTTTGAGGTTTACACCTAATGGCAAACAGTGCCAGGGGAAGCATCTCCTCCCATCTTTTACTTTCGAGGCCCAAAAGCTTCTTAAGGGTTGTCTTAAGGGTGGCATTGTATCGCTCTACTAGCCCATCAGTCTGGGGGTGGTAGGCAGCTGTTCGTATTTGTTTGATGCCTAACTGGGAGCAGACTTGACGCATCAGGGAGGACACAAAGGGGGTCCCCTGGTCAGTCAATATCTCGCGTGGGAAACCAACCCTCGAAAAAATGGATAGGAGAGCTTTGGCAATGTTTTGAGTGGTGGGGTGGCGTAAGGGTACCGCTTCTGGGAAGCGGGTGGCATAGTCCACTAGTACGAGAGCATATCTACATCCGGACCTTGAGGGAAGCAAGGGGCCTATAATGTCCATGCCCACTCTTGTGAAAGGGACATCAATGATGGGGAGGGGTTGGAGAGGAACCTTGGGGGGCCGATACCGACTATTCCGTTGGCAGACCGGGCACTCCCGGCAATACTGTTTGATCTGTCCGTGTACCCCTGGCCAGTAAAACTTCTCTAGGATGGTATGACCGGTTTTTTCATCACTGAAATGCCCTCCCAGCAAATGGCTGTGTGCTAGGAACAGTACTTTCTCACGAAACAACCCAGGGATAACCAGCTGGGGAGACTGTTGGGGTCCTCCCTTTCTGTAGAGGAGTCCGTTTTTCCGGAAGAAATAAGGACCTACATGTAGGGGATCTTCAGCATCCAGTGCACGCGCCCATGCTTCCTGCAACACCGGGTCTTCTTGTTGCGTGGCGCGGAATTCCCTGTCGGTTTCCCATGGGTGGATATCAACTTGGGCAGGAAAGGCCATAGCGAAGTCCTTCCTCTCGTTCCTCTTCTGTCTTTTGGTCTTGGATAGTTTGACCGCTGGACGGCCCGGAGGGGGTTCCCGGGAAAACGGAGCTTCGGCCCACCATTTCCTCAGAGATTCGGTGGTGTCTTGAAGGAGAGGGGGTAGACCACTATAATCACTTCCCAATATCGCTTGTTCAGGGAGGTTAGGTATAAGGCCCACCGTCAACAGACTACCCATGTCTGTGGGGTTTTGGACATGGACCTGTGTGGTCGGATAGTGCTTGGTGTCGCCATGGACGCATTTAATAGCCACGGTACCGGTCACTGGACCGACCGGGTTAGGTAGTTCTTGGGGTCTTAGAACGCTTTGTCTGCAGCCGGTGTCGGCCAGGGCCATCATTCTGTGGCCTTCAATCCGCACTGGGCATCGGAACGGAGGAGGGGTGGTGTCAGCGGTGAGACATACATAGTTTTTAGCCATCCCTATGTCCATGGGCTCCTCCTTTTGAGGACAGACGCGAGCAATATGTCCGTACCCACCACAATGAAAACATTGGGGTCCAGGTGGATGGGGGCGAGGCAAGACAGGATAAGGCATGAGGGGAACAGGCTCGGGTTTCCTGACCACCTGAGGGGGTCGTGTGATCCGGGGTTGATTCCCCGGAGGGTTGCGGGAATGGTGTTCCTCCTTGGGTCGCTGGGAGTCCTGGGCTCTGCTGTAGGCGCTTGCTATTTCCACCGCGCTGTCGAGCGTTAGTCGTGAATGTTGGCGTACCCACTTCTGGGTGGCAGGATATAATGAAACCAGGAATTGCTCCAAGTATATTTTGGCTAGAATGTCTTCCTTAGTGGCTGTAGCCGACTTCAACCACCGATTGGCCAGATCTTGAATACGGAAAGCCAGAGCCCTAGGAGTTTCTTGGGGTCCTTCCCTTGCTTGACGGAGTCGGACTCGTCGTCTATCCCTAGTCGTTCCAGGATGCAGGTCTTGATGTCGGCGTATGGTGTTTGTCCCTGGATATTAGCCTGCTGGTAGGCGGCCTGTAGCTCTCCGGTCAATAGGGGACCTAAGTAGTGGCCCCACCGGTTTTCGGGCCAGGCCGCTGCCTGGGCTAGGCGCTCAAAGTTCGTGAAGAAGTAGTCGGGGTCCTCTCCAGGTACATACTTCTGTACCACGACTGAGGGCAGGGAGGTGACGGGTCTTTGTTGCCCCATGACAGTGGTGAGTTTCTCGAGGGCTTGGTCCTGCGCGGTACCCTGGCCTTTCAGCACGTCATGCAGCTGCCCCTATCGTCTTCCGCTGTCTTGAGGAATCTCTCCATCATCTTCCCCAGTTGCTCCTGGCATTCTGCCAATTGTTTGACTGCGGCCTCCATGCCTCCGGACGATCCCACTTCTGACACCACTTGTGGACTTGTGGGTAGGGCGGACCGGAATAACAGGCAGGGAGGCCGAATATAGTGAGCAATGTCTCTGCTTTAATCAACAGCTGAACAGATATACAACGTCAGAATGGAGGAAGGGACGGTTGATTTGGCTGGTGACCCGGGTCGGTGTGGTGGAGCCGAGGTCGATTCTTGCTCCTCCTTTTCTCCCACGGTCTCCTCGGAATGGTACTGGAGCTCCACGGAGGCTTGAAAAAGGGAGAGAAGCGTAAGGGCTTTTAATCCGAGCGACACCGTCAGAATACTTCCACCGACACCCGAGAGTGAGGGTTTACGAAGGAGGGTAGTGAGGGCGGGACGGACAGGGGCGATGGAAGAGGTAAGTAAGAGAGGGGAGGGGATAGAGGTGCAAGGTGTTGGGTAGTGATTGGAATTTATACAGTGCTCGTGAAAAGGGGGATAAGTATACAGTGTCTTAGTGCACGTGTCTCCTATGCTATGTACAGTTCTATATTTACAAGAGGGCCACGGAGAAAGGTGACGTGTACTCACGTGCCCCGCCGCAACTCTCATCCGAGTTGCGGCCGCTCTCCAGCCTCCTCCAGAGGATGCCACCAGTCTTCCGTCCAGACGTCCTCGTCCTCTTCCTTGCTTCGGGCCAACCGGGCTATACCGCTCTCAGTCGGGGGTTCGTCGCTCTCCGTTGTCTCCTGCCACGAGTCGGTTGCTCCGAACGACTCTCCGTCGTTCTCGGGGCCTTTTCTACCTTCCGGGTTGTTGTCTGGCGGGTCCCTTCCGGGGTCAGGGTTGGGTGCTTCCGGGTCGATCGAGGTCGTCCAGTTTCTGCGTCCGGGATGACAGGCGAGTGTTTCCGGTTTACCCAGTCCAGGAGGCGGTACCTGCAGGGAACGAGAAAGAGAGGGTGTCCTGTGTGACCGGGACGTTAATCGACCGGGCGCGGGGGACAGGATCCCCGCGCCCGGACATCGAGGTAATGGGGTACTTGTAGCCTCCTTTCCACAGATGCCTTCCTCAGTGTTTATGGATTAAAGAACATGTGGCACAAAGTAGCTCCAATCTTAAAAAGTCTCACCTTTACTCCTATTGGAGGGTTCCAAACCATAGCAAGCAGAGAAGGACTACAGTCATTTTCAACTATTATTTTCGCCTTTCGGCGCCATGACTACACAATGTTTCTGCATTTACTTGCAAATGGCAGTGTAGGACTTGGCCTTTTTGGCTAAAGTTCCCTACACTTTTTGCTTTCCCCCTAGACCGTTTTCCTGACAGAGTTGCCAATTTAGATGCTTTGGGTACTTTGCCACTGCTGATCAGTGTCAAAGTACAAGTGTTCCCTGTGTAAAGTGTAATGATAATTGGTTGGCCATGATTGGTATGTTTGCCTTACTAGTAAAGTCCCTAGTGATGTGCACTGTATGTGCAAGGGCTAGTAATGCAAAGGTGCATGGAGAAGGGAACTCAGGCCTGCAGTGGAGGGCCTGCGCGCAGATTGCTAAGTTAGCATGGTGTCCTGACAAGTGCAACTACTTGTCAGGCCTTACTTTCCCTTTTGTGTACACAGTGGGCACCCCTGTGGTAGGTCCCGGGTAACCCCTGGGCAGGGTGCAATGTAAGTAAAAGGCAGGACATATACTGAGGTGTGTGCTATGTCCTGACAGTGAAAACACTTGATTTCGTTTTTCACAGGTAAAAGGCCATCCTGCCCATAGGACAGAATGGGGAGGCTGGGTATTGTGTTTGTTAGCCTAGTTTCCCATAAGTTTAAAATGGAGAGGTGAAGTTTAGTATGTATGAACTCACAGGGGCATATTCTCAAGGATCTGTCACCGAGTTATCGGCACTTTATCGCAGCTAAAGTTGCGATAAATTTATTGCACCATTCACAAGCTGGTGTTAACAGCTCATAGCACCAGTTTACCTGCGATAGCAGCCGCAAAAAACATCGCCTCAGATGACCACCGCAACTATCGCTAATGAGATGCAGAGTAGGCGTTCCGATGCAAAAAGCTGCGACAACACCACTCCGCAACATTCTCAATGACCAGCCAGATCGGCGATAAGAACCCAAAACAGGCGATAAGGCACGTTAGCAGCAGAAAATTAACACCTGCTCTGACCTGGTGTAAAGTCAGATGACAGCCTGCTCCAGAAAAGGGAGCCCAGCACAGAGCTACACCTGAAGGGCAACAAATGCCATGGAGACACTGATCATGCAGCACGGATGCCCAAGAGGACCACAACACCCACCGACACCACCCCGGGTCCCCCCACCCACCCACCCTCCTGGGCCCTACCCCGGGCACCCCCACCTCCCCCGGACCAAGAAATAGCACATCAACTACACGGAACCATGTACCAAATAATCCGCCTGATGTCGCACAATCACATTTGGTGACATGCATGTGTCGTCACAAAAATGAGCATCATACATTCACCTTCGAATTAACAAATGAAAATGTATTCAAATAAACACAGAACAGAAATGAAGACACATGGCGGTTCCCCTCGGGACAATCTGAGGGTCACATCCTGCAAGACAAAAATCATAATGAGAAGGTGTCCTGTGCACATCAAAGGACAGAGAGAGAGAGAAGGAGAGAGAGACATACAGAGAGAGAGAAAGAGAGGGAGAGAGAGAGAGACAGACGTACAGAGAGGGCGAGAGAGAGATAGACGTACAGAAAAGGAGAGAGAGATAGACTTACAGATAGGGAGAGAGAGCAATAGATGTACAAAGAGGGGGAGAGAGACACAGAGAAAAGGAGAGGGACAGGGAGAGAGAGTGCCGACACTGCGCTCCCAGGCCTCACTGCTCACCTATTGACGCCGGTGTGTCTCCAACCATGTGCCGGTATGTAGTGCAGTCCACCAGGTCCCACATCTGAAACAGATCTGTCATCTGAAACAGAGTCCTGGTACATGAATGGCAGAGTACATACAATTGCACACAACATCATCGCCTGTCCGCCCCTGCGCACCCAGGCAGCTGCAACCCAACCCCTCCCGCCGCCCAGCGGGGCATGCCTGCCCCTGCGCACCCAGGCACACAACATCATCGCCTGTCATGTGCCCCCAAAGTCATGGACCCTTTATGATTGAGTCTCGTGATATGCCAGGCTGACGCAGCCATTTTACCTCCGGTCATGGGGAATGTGATGTGGCAGGGCCCTAGGCCCTCATTCCTGCATTGACACCACACGGATGCACCCAGATAGAGAGTGGAAATGGCGTCGAGCACGTCCCTTTTTATTGGCAGGGTCACATGTCTTGTGACGCTTGTGTTGGATGGGTGTGCTGTGGGTGTAAACCAGCCGTGAGGGAGTGGCTGTGGAATGCTGACAACTAGACCTGTGATCTGAAAATCACTACCGGGAAGACCTGGCACATGTAGCGTTGTCGTCCCCCCCTGTGTGCGTAAGCGGAGTGGGCTGGCCTGGCGCATGCCAGTCCAGCGTAAGGGTGTGAACAATGACACCGGGGCTCTGGGCGTGGTTCCGTACTGGGCTGGACAAGGAGGTAACTAATGCATGTGTCTCTGTTGTAGTGTCGGCACCACCCGGACCGCAATCGGTAATGTTGTACCAGGAGACCCAAGTCCAACGACATGAGCAACATGGACGTAAAGGGGAATCACCGACCCTATATTCATCCATACTTCAAAACTTGAATGATCATAGACATGACACATCTGTGTGAATATGAATGTTTAATGCACATTCAGTGGAGTGTTACAGGTGGAGCAGTACAGGGCCATGCAAAGCCCACTTTAAAATGTTGTCCCCTGGAGGGCCAGCCAGAGTCCTTCAGGGAATCACAAGTGCAAAGGATGAGGAAGAGTTCAGTCCTCAGTCTGATTGCTGTGTCATTAGCGATCAAACAGTTGACCCACCCCAGTTTGGACCCAACCATATGCAAATTAGTCTTTACCCTGCTCCTCATGGGAACTTCCATCCCGAAATGCCAAGTCAGGTCCTCCCGTACTGTAAACAAGCATCCTGGAACCAGTTTCAAGGTATCGCCCTTCATTAGCAAGGCTAGCTTGAATCCAGTGGTGTAGGGCCCGATTCACAGAACCAACTTAAGACAAAATCCTTAACTTACTACCATTTTGGTATTCACAGAAGGCACTTACTCATTGATGAGTAAGTGCCTTCTGTGAATACCAAAATGAGTAAGTGCTTTCTGTGAATACCAAATTGAGTTAGTGTCTTCTGTGAATACCAAAATGGTAGTAAGTTTAGGATTTTGTCTTATGTTAGTTCTGTGAATCGGGCCCGTAGTGAGCACGGGACCGTCATCTGGGCATACCCTTCCCACTTAGGGTGACAAGAGCAAAAGGAAACAATTATGGACTGAATGCTGAACAATGCAAACATTCATGGTTCAGTGTTCTTTTGCTCACCACGCCACTCCAGTTTGGACCCAGCCATATGCAAATCAGTCTTGACCCTGCTCCTCGTGGGAACAGTCCAGCCCAAACTGCCAGGCCCAGTCCTCCCTTGACCGGAAACAAACATACAGGGACCAGTTTAAGGGCATCACCCTTCATCAGCAATGTTAGCTTAAATTAAGTGGTGTAGTGAGCACGGGACCTACGTCCAATGGTGGTTGGTGGCATTTGAAAGTGATGGGAAACGACCTAATTGGGGTTCTCCCCCTGAGAAAATTTTGATTTAACCCCTTCGCTGCCCTGCCCTTTCCCCGCCCTGTGCCACGCCTTTCATTAGCGCGCGGGGTTCATGATGAGATAGTCTCGTCATGGGCACAGCGCAACCGCAGCCCATGACGAGACCATCTCGTCATGGGCACTCAAGAGGTTAAGAGTGGGCAAATGGTGCATTTTCAAGGAAATTTGAGAAAGCAAGAAGGTTAATAAGGCAATTGTGAAAGTGCAGTGATTACATTAATAAAGAGATGTCATATAATAACATGATCATTTCAATACCCAACCATCACCAGACCTCCTCGCTCAGGAAGAACGCTATGCGGCCAACAGTGTCTGGGAAGTTCCAACCGAGAGCCATCACCAAGCAACTGTCAGGTTCTACAACCCAGAAGCTCTAATCCAAAAACAAATCGCCAAGGGACGCAGGGATGGAGCTCCTGGCCCAGGGGGAATACCACGTGCTCTATATAAAGACGACCCAGCATTCTGAGCTACCCTTCTAGCCCCGCTCTATCCATCCATACTGGAAAAGAACTGCATCCCCCCTTATGGCGTGGTTCGATACTCGCCCCAATTTTCAAAGGGGGTGACAAAAAATCTCTCGGGAATTACTGTATGATTGCCCTAATCGATAATGAAGCGAATGACTTTGCTGGTGTGCTGTTGGACTCTCTACAATCATGATAAATAGAATCAAACCCACAAATCAAACTGGATTCACAAGGCACGCTGGGACAACAGTGAACCTAACAGCACTCTGCTGCTTGATCGACCAGGCAGAATATAACACCCGCCCCTTATATATGGGGTTCATAGATTATAAATCTGTATTCAACAGAGTCGATAGGGGGAATCTCTGGCAGAAACTTGCTCTCCTCAACATCCCTGACTCCTTGCTCAGGCCTCAGCAGCTTCTACACCATGATACCTGGGTCAGAATTAAGATCGGGGATGGATCACGCCTGTCACAGCCCATAACCAACACGCAAGGCCTCAAGAAAGGTTGCGTTCTTGCGCCCATTCTATTCAACTTATTCTTATAAGATCTGTCTCTGTATCTCAACTCCGTCAACTCGCACCCACCCAAACTAGGTGGACTCTGCCTCTCAAACCTCCTCTATGCAGATGGCCTGGTTCCTATCAGCAAAACAAAGATTGGTTTGCAACGCCTCCGGATGAAACTGACACATTCTCCAAAAGGAATGGCCTGCGATTAAACAAAAAGAAAACCAAGATTCTCGCGGTCTGAATTGCCAGAACTGAAAAGGCACGTGGCCCCTCGTCCAGGTGAAATTTGAAGCAACCAACTGCCACAAGTATCTAGGCGTCCTTTTGAATGACAATGTCAGATATGTGAGCCAGATGGTGGGAATATAAAAGAAAGGCACTGCACTTTCGTTTGCTCTCAGATCCGCACACACAAAACTAAAAGGCTTCACCTTAACACCCATCCTCCAGGTTGCTCAGGAGAAGGTTCTCCCAACTCTGACATATGGGTGCGAGGCTCCGAAAGGGCAGGAGAGCGAGACACTCGACAAAATGCTCACAAAGATCTAAAGACCAGTTTTCCAGCTCCTTTCTTACACATCACCAGTGTAAATAAGACTGGAATTCGGAATTTGCAGACAGGCGCTGGCTCACAAGGCTACCATTGCTATAAGCTGTCACAAGCTTAGAGCCTCCAAGGAAGGCTCCCTGCCACACCACTTATGGATGGACTTAGCCTCAAACTTTAGGTCATCGGGCAACCACTATCTGACCCAAGCCATCAGCTCACTTGGCTTGGTTCCCACCTGGGACCTACACACCAGCCATCAGGAATTTAAAAGGCTGCCAAAAATTAGCATGAAGCGGCTCTCTTCAATAGAAGACAGGGCCAATCTCTCTGCACAGTCCCACGGTTGGATGACCCAATGCACCTATAAACAACTGACACCCCAGTGCAGCTTAGATAACCCCTAAAATGAAAGGACAAAGCTACAGTTCATAATGCTGAGAATGGGGAAGATCCCCACTGGCGGACACCTTCCAGCGTGAAAAAGGGGCATGGTCGAGGCAATGCGTTAGCTTTGCGATCAACACAAAGAGAACATAACACACGTCTTGCACCTGTGCCCCATCCGTCTAGAGAATAGAATGGCTCTGCTACGAAGGCGCTGGATAGCTAACAACATAAGATCCTGCAGAGGAGCAGTCCTGGCCTGCTTCGACCCTTCGAATACCATCCTGAATTGAGCCTTGGTTAAATTTATGGACCGCTTCTCTAGGAAGATTCAGGCTCAGAATCGTGCACGGGATGGGCTGACAGATAACTCAACCACCATTGGGCCCTCACAACCAACCACTCCCCCCTCATGCCATTCCCACCCTTCTCCTGCCTAGAGACTAACAGACACGCTCCAGCTCATACAAAAGTGTTAGCACAGTAGGTACTTATCTACTTACACAAACCTTCCATATATTTATATCACGTTCTTTCATTTAGAGTAAATGACGCCAACTCCTTGCCATTTTAACTCACATATGTATGCAATTTTCATTCCAGCACCATTGTGTTAGTAACATGTAATATCGGCCTATGTGACTATGCGATTTCTTAACTTTTATTTTTTTTAAACCTGCATTTTAAAAGATATAACCGTATGGAATACGCAAACTGTGATCTGATGTCACCTTTTCACATTGCAAAGGTTTTAACTAATCAAGCAATAAAGTCTTAACCAACATATAATAACATAGGTAGCTGCTTATTCAGTGTAACCTCATACCTTCATTACAGACTTCGAGATAACAATGATGAGTACCTCACAGATTTGTTTATTCATCAAACAACTAAGCAGGTCACAAACCTGCAGCTTTAAAAAAGGGTTATGATTAACGTATTGTTCACATTGTGTAGACAAAATCAGCGCTTCCATCTTTAAAAGCTGCAAGCTTCTCAATGTCTTGAGCATTAAAGTCTTGGATTCTTTTGACAAGGTCTCTCTCTATGGAGAGCAATTCTAAAGCATTCAGGGGCATATTATTAAGACAGGCGATAAAATTATCGCCGCTTTAGCGGCAGAAAACTGCCGCTAAAACGGCAATAATGGGCTTGATAATTTGCTCTCTGGAATTCCAATTGAAGCTCAGGTTAGATGTCCTTCACATCTAACATGGGCTTCAATTGGAATTCCATAGAGCATATTATCAAGCCCATTATCGCCGTTTTAGCGGCAGTTTTCTGCCGCTAAAGCGGCGATAATTTTATCGCCTGTCTTGATAATATGCCCCCAAGTCTTTCCTCAATCATGGTGGTCCTTATGAATGTCTTGATTCTGTTTAAAGTGGAAAAATATCGTTCCGACTCTGCTGTTGTCATAGGAGTGGTAATGACTATTTTTAGTAAAGTCACAGTGTCTGTAAGTGACTTTTCCATGTTAAGTTTCTGAATTAAAGCCAGCAAAGAAATGGCACCAGAAGCCTCCCAGTATACATGCATTCCATTCAGTGCAGTCAACTCAGTTCTCAGATCCTCTTTGTTGAGCATTGGATAAGTTTCCACTGCCTCATTCACAGCTTGATGAATGAAGGAATTATCTTATTTTGCAAACGGATCACTTTGCAGTAATTCAGCTCTCACTACGGGGCATATTATCAAGGGGCGGCAATAATATTATCGCAGCTTTAGAGCCCCTTTTCGTACACTAAGGGACAAATTAATGAATAGTCAGATGGGCGGACGTGGGGACAAGGAGGTGTGTAACTAATCATCCTGCGTCAAGTGAAAGCTGTGTAACTCAGAGGAGCCAGGGGTGTCTGGCAGCATCGCCCCAACCCTAAAGCTAGGTGTGTGGCGAGCGTGCCCTGAGCGTGTCCACGCGGCACAAGGGGCCCGGCAGTAAAACAGAAGAGAGTAAACACGAAGCACTCGCTGGGCAATAATGTCCTCCACCCCCTCCACCACACATACACACACACACACACCCACTCACACACAACCCTCCTGCCCAAGCACTTAAAGAAAGGTGTTGCCATGGGATTAAATCAAGGGCACTGCGGAGCTGTCTTTGAAAAAATATACAAGGTGACAGACACACCCAGGTGTGTTGAAATAATGAAGTGCTACCAGCCAAACAACTGCACTATATCCGTGGGGGAATACTGTTATCGACAAGCACACTAAACAAAAGTGTCATAGTACATTACCGAAACTGCCGCATATTAATTAAATGTAACCGAGGCATCAGCCGTAATAGTATGAACACAACTGAAATATGGAGGTTTTTTAGTTTAATAAATAACTGATGTTAACGTCCGGGACGTTTCACTCTGTCTGTGGGAATGCCCAGCTGTAGTATTTGCTGCCCAAGACTCCCAGCAGCTGTTATTAGAGAGCTGTGTGCTCCATTCCTCGGCGAGAGGCTGGGAGTGGGCCAATAACACGTGACTCCACCCCGTGCATGAACACAACAATACCAGACTTTTGTCGGGAGCTGAGATCCTGACCTTATGGAGGAGTAGAAGGGTGTCCGATTCCGCCGCATGCTGCACTAGGCTGAGGTGTGAATAGCACTAATCCTGGTGGGGGGAGATAACGAGGGAGAGAGAAAGAGAAAGATTAAACCAATTTCTGGGGCAGTTTGGACAAGGCGGAACCGTAAACTACGAGGATCACAAAGTGTAAAGTTAGGCGCTGGACGGTCAGGGCAGGTTCTAGGTTACCAGAAAGCACTTATAGAGCCAGCTCGATTCTGCGGCCGTGGCGTTTTCCGCATAAATATGGATTACGCATTTGCCCCATAATCCATCATTTGCAGAATAATCTGCAGATATTAACCACAACAACAGTGTCTAGTTCAAACGGATCAGAAGTTACTAAAAACGTAGCGATGCGTTGCTGTGCAGAGAAAGGCCCTTCGCAAAGGTTTAGTGGTCTTCGCGCTGCAAGGAATGTGGCACTTGTCAGGCCTTTTATCATGAGAAAAGTATCCAACCCAGCATTCCAAGGTGTCGCGGCCTCTCGTCCTGGCACACTCTTGCTCCTTGCGCAAAGAAATCCTCCCCTGTTCCGTGCTCCTCAGCAGCTTGTCTCTGCCTACTACCAGGAAGGCTGGCAATGTTCCCTCATGTCTACATTGGACATGGGAACTTTTGCAAATAATTAAAAATATATATGTACGGCTCAGCCAGGACACTCACACTGAGTAATGCAGCAAGAATGAAATATGGACCCTATCACACTTCCCTTTTATTATGCTGCAACTGGCGCTCCCAGAGACAAAAGCACAAGTAAAGCGTGGGTGCCGCTGAAAGGGGAAACTGTGGTCATTACACTATCACCATGTCTCCTTTTCGGACAGCCCATCCGGACTGCTGATAAGAAATTCCTTCACGACAGCTGTGAAGCTGACGACCCAGTCCGGATGGGCCGTCCAAAAGGGAGACAGGGCGGTAACTAAGATGCATAATTTTCAATTGGAAGCCAGTGTGTAGCATAAACACTGACGCGACCCAATGAAAATGATGGGCGGGGCTTCAAGCCCCCTTCTGAAATCTCCTGATGACATTAGCTCCCGCCGAGAGTGCAGCGCATGCGCGCTGCAACGCCAGGGGAGACCTAAAAATCATCACCCGCAATTATGGATCATTAGGAACAGTTAATTATGGGTAGTAGGGACCAGAGCTCCCGTACATGGCTCCACTGGCTCCAGGGAGCCGCGCTCTGGCACTGCCCCTCTGTGGGGAATGCAGTGTGGTGCCTGGCTTACTTGATAAGGGACCTCTAGAGATGACCTGTGGTACTGCAACCCTGGGGTAAACTTTTCAATGTTTGATTTTATTTAGGAAAGTTGAATCCTCTGGGAAGATTCTACATTTTCCAAGCAATTTCTGCACTTATTTTTTAGGTACATCAGATATGAAATAACTTTTTCACATAAATAAATACACGCACATGCCAACATTTAAAGAAGTGGAAAGTGGGAGATGAAATAAAAATATACGGGAGAATGGATTTTCTGCATTCATGTCTGCAGTATACTAGCAGATGTAATTTGAGGCAGAGAGACAGCCTCAATTGGGTCTGTTGGTATGTATGCATACAGTGGTATATTTAGTGGTACGAGGCTCATGCTCCTGCCAGGCCCGGACTGGGTGTTAGGATTTGAGGTGTTTTACTTGCTTTCTTACCTTTTTCCTCTTCTGCATGCATGATCGGGTGGACTTGTGCGAGCATTTATTTTATTTATTTTATTTTATTTGAGCGATTTTTAGAGCGCGCAAATACCCAGGGTGTCTCGGCGCTGTAATTGTAGAACATCCAATGAATCGGGGAGTATTTAGGCTGGGAACAACCAAGTTTTTAGTTTTTTCCTGAAATTGAGCAGTGTTGGCGCAGATTTAATGTGTAGGGGGAGCGTGTTCCACAACTTGGCTGTGGCGACAGAGAAGCGCTTGTCTCCCCAATTAGCTCTTCTTGTTCGAGGGACTCTTAGTAAATGAGCTGTGGATGAGCGTAATGTTCTAAGGTGTTCAAGCGGGCGGAAGGCTTGTCTTAAGAATAGAGGGCCTTGGTTGTGGATAGCTTTGAATGCTATGCATAAAGCCTTAAATTTGATCCGGCTTCTCACCGGCAGCCAATGTAGTTGTTTGATATAAGGGGAGATTGATGCATACTTGGGGATGGATAGCAGTGTCCTAGCTGCCGCATTTTGCACTGTCTGCAATTTATTTAGGACTTTTTGTTGTGCATTTAGTAGGAGGGCATTGCAATAGTCTACTTTGGAGAGGACTAGTGAGCTGACCAAAGTTTTGCCTGCTGATGGAGGAAGGTATGGGATTAGTTTTTTAATCCTTTTTAGGATGTGGAAAGATGAGGAGACCACCGAATTAGCGTGTTGCTGGAAGGACATCTTATTATCGAAGATGGCACCCAGGTTTCGTACCTTGGTCACTGGTTCAGGAGGTTGTCCCATCTGAGATGGCCACCATTGCGGGGACCAAGTAGGTTGCAGTCTCCCGAATGTCATCACTTCTGTTTTATCAGAATTCAATTTTAGACAATTGGATGACATCCAGGAGCTTATTGCCCTCATTCCATTTTGGAAATTGGCTGCCACAGAGGTGCCGTCATTGTACACAGACAACACCAATTGGGTGTCGTCAGCGTATGTAGTGAGTGAGATTCCATAGGATTTTATGACCCTCGCCAAGTCCGACACATATATGTTGAAAAGTGTTGGGCTTAGCGAGGATCCCTGCGGTACTCCACAAGGCAAGGAGAAAGTATGAGAGATATAGTTGCCTATCTTCACTGTTTGTGGGCGGTTAGACAAAAATGACGTAAGAAGATCTTTAGCTTTGTCTTTTATTCCCATGGCCGTGACACGGTTGATCAAGGTGACATGATCGACCGTGTCGAATGCCGCGGAGAGATCTAGGAGTATCAGGATCGCTGCGCCTCCGTTGTCCATAATGGACCTTATCTCATCCGCTGCTTTTATGAGCGCAGTCTCTGTTCCGTGGCCCTGTCGAAACCCAAACTGGGTGTCGTCCAGCAGGTTGTTGTTATGTATGTAAGTTGACAACTGGATGTTCATGATTTTTTCAAAAATCTTGGCAGGGAACGGGAGACATGCGATGGGCCTGTAGCTGGCAGGGAGGCGGGGGTCTAGGGTGGTTTTTTTTAGAAGAGGTTTGATGGTCGATTCCTTCCAGACAGAAGGGTAGATGCCCGTTGTAAACATTGCATTACAGATGGTAGATAGTGATGGGGCAATAGCTTCAGAAATGAGATTAAGAATGCCTGGAGGGCAAGGATCAAAAGGTGAACCCGATTTGGTTTGGGCTATTAAAGGTTGGATGAGATCCTTCGTGGTAGCTTCAAAAATTGGAAAAACTGGGGCAGTTTCGGCGGTTGGTTGAGGAGGGGAGGTGAGTGAAGAGTCCGGGGAGAAAGTAGTGAAAATATCTCTGACTTTATCTTCGAAGAATTTGGCCAAGGCATCAGAAAGAGCCTGTGATCCTTCTGGGCAAGGTGCGGGGGGTTGGATAAGTAACTGACCACCTGGAATAGTTTCCCTGTGTTGTTTTTGGCCTGATTGATTTGGTCGGTGTAATAAGTGGTTTTCTCTGCTATAATGAGTTTTTTGTAGTTTGCTAAAGCATTTTTGTATGTGGTTTTTTCACCGGGATTAAAATCACGACGCCACTGCCTTTCTAGATTCCTGCAGTATTGTCTCTGTAGTCGGAGTGGTTCGGTGAACCAAGGTGCGGAAGGGAGTTTTCTGGTTCGGTGAAAGGTTTTTCTAGGTGCTAGCTTGTTGCAGGCTGATTTTAGGTTGTTCAGGTAATTAGCAGAAGCTGCTATGGGATCCTGTTCATTTGGCATTGGGCTATCTCGCATTATTTGCGTAAGAACGTCAAGATCAATGTTTTTACAATCTCTAAAATTCGTGGATGTAGAAGGTGTGGACGGGGGTTTGTTAGAGTTAATTGGAATAGAAAAACATAAGGCCGCAGGATCTGTCCAAACTAGAGGGATGACCTTGATGATGGCAATTGTTGGGTTACTAGTGAAGAGTCCATCTAATGTGTGCCCCGCTTTGTGTGTGGGCTGTTTAACAATTTGTTGGAGACCAGCCGCCTCTAGGTCATTAATTAGAGTTAGAGTGTCAGGGTCATCCGAGGCTTCTAGGTGAAAATTAAAGTCACCCAAGATGGTGAAGTGTGGTGATCCTGCTGAAGCCTCGATGATGTTATCTAGAAACGAGAGGAATTTGGATCTGGATCCTGGAGGGCGATAAATTAATATGCCTTTAAATGATGATCTACTTGAGAGGCTTATAGTAAAGAGGAGGGCCTCGCACTCGGTGTAGTTTAACTCTGTTGTAGTTATTTTGAAGTGATCTTTGTATATAATTGCTATTCCACCCCCTTTCCTTTCCGTTCTGTCTAACTTGCAGACGCAGTAGTTAGTGGGCGTAGCCTCTCTGAAATCAGGACCGGATGATTCATCCCCCCATGTCTCAGTGATAAACAATAAGTCTAGTTTCTGCGAGTCTATGAACTCAGCGATTTCAAATTTGTGTTTCGGCAGAGACCGTACATTTATGAGTGCTGCTAGTATTTGAGGGGAAGGGGTTGTGGAAGGAGCAGGTATCTTCTGAGTGCAAGTGGGACAGTTGAATGGTCCTATACAAGGATCGGCATAGCTAAAATGAGGTAGAGTGTGGACTGCCTCTGATGTGGGTCTGATGCTTAGGAGTTGAGCCGAGGTGTAAGTTAGTGGTACCGTGTTTTGAGTGAGCCCTGGAGATGGTGATATAGGGGGATGGCCCTAGGCCCGTCCTCGGCGCGGACGAGCGCAGACGAGCTTGCCTTAAGCGCGACATCGGCGCGCAAACGTCGCGCCCGCTGCGCTCGTCCGCTGCGCTTCCGATGGATGCACATATTTATACGTGGAGACGGATACAAGTGCGGGGGGGGCGTGGCCTCACAAGTGGGCGTGTCCCGTGGCTTGGCGAGGGGAATGGCGGCCGAAGTCGTCAGCAAGACTCGGTTTGCAGCGCTAATCCGCTGTAATGGAGTGACCTGCCCAGGGAGATCTGGTGCCAGGAGGCAAGTGAGTGATTTTAAAATTCAATGTGAAATATATTAAAAAACAGGAGATGCGATCAGTTTTTACTCCCGGCTGAGCCTCAGGAGGTTCCACAAGTTAACAGTGACGCTCGTGAGTCAGCGCGCTTTATACCTGTAGCGGGGGGCGTGGCCTCGCAAGTGGGCGTGTCCCGTGGCTTGGCGAGGGGAATGGCGGCCGAAGTTGTCAGCAAGACTCGGTTTGCAGCGCTAATCCGCTGTAATGGAGTGACCTGCCCAGGGAGATCTGGTGCCAGGAGGCAAGTGAGTGATTTTAAAATTCAATGTGAAATATATTAAAAAACAGGAGATGCGATCAGTTTTTACTCCCGGCTGAGCCTCAGGAGGTTCCACAAGTTAACAGCGACGCTTGTGAGTCAGCGCGCTTTATACCTGTAGTGGGGGGAGTGGCCTCGCAAGTGGGCGTGTCCCGTGGCTTGGCGAGGGGAATGGCGGCCGAAGTCGTCAGCAAGACTCGGTTTGCAGCGCTAATCCGCTGTAATGGAGTGACCTGCCCAGGGAGATCTGGTGCCAGGAGGCAAGTGAGTGATTTTAAAATTCAATGTGAAATATATTAAAAAACAGGAGATGCGATCAGTTTTTACTCCCGGCTGAGCCTCAGGAGGTTCCACAAGTTAATAGCGACGCTCGTGAGTCAGCGCGCTTTATACCTGTAGCGGGGGGCATGGCCTCGCAAGTGGGCGTGTCCCGTGGCTTGGCGAGGGGAATGGCGGCCGAAGTCGTCAGCAAGACACGGTTTGCAGCGCTAATCCGCTGTAATGGAGTGACCTGCCCAGGGAGATCTGGTGCCAGGAGGCAAGTGAGTGATTTTAAAATTCAATGTGAAATATATTAAAAAACAGGAGATGCGATCAGTTTTTACTCCCGGCTGAGCCTCAGGAGGTTCCACAAGTTAATAGCGACGCTCGTGAGTCAGCGCGCTTTATACCTGTAGCGGGGGGCGTGGCCTCGCAAGTGGGCGTGTCCTGTGGCTTGGCGAGGGGAATGGCAGCCGAAGTCGTCAGCAAGACTCGGTTTGCAGCGCTAATCCGCTGTAATGGAGTGACCTGCCCAGGGAGATCTGGTGCCTGGAGGCAAGTGAGTGATTTTAAAATTCAATGTGAAATATATTAAAAAACAGGAGATGCGATCAGTTTTTACTCCCGGCTGAGCCTCAGGAGGTTCCACAAGTTAACAGCGACGCTCGTGAGTCAGAGCGCTTTATACCTGTACCTTTATACCTCTTGCGCGTAGGCATATGGTACTTCAGTTGCCGCCTGCAGGACTTCGGTGCTTGGTTTCACTTCCGGTTCTGGTATCCGGAGGACTTCGCCGGCGGACTCCAGCTTAGTGAAGTCGTCCTGTTTTTGATCTTCCTCGTGGGATTCCCGCTTCAGGCTTGTGGGTTATGCTGTTCTGGCACTGTGTTCAAGTTCGTCTTCCTTCAGCTCCTACCTGAATTCAGCGCTTCTGCAAAAACTTAGGGACATATTCACAAGAAGCTAGCGCCAAATTAACGGCACTTTATCGCCGCCAAAGTCGTGATTAATTTACCTCCCCATTCACAAGCTGGTGGTAACAGCCCTCAGCACCAGTTTACCCGCGATAGCGGCCGCAAAAAACATCGTCACAGAGGACCCCCGTAACTATCGCTAATGAGATGCAGAGTAGGCGTTCCCGTGCCAAAATCCTCAACAACATCACACCTCAACATTCTCAACGACCAGCCAGATCGGCGATAAGAACACAAAACAGGCGATAAGGCACGTTAGCACCAGGAAATTTACACCTGCCTCCACCTGTAAAGTCGGACAGCAGCCAGCACCACAAAAGGGAGCACAGCCCAGGGCCACATCGGAAGGGCAACAGATGCCATGGAGCCCTTCATTATGCGGCCCAGACACCCAGGAGGGCCACAACACCCACTGACACCACCCCAGGACACCAACCCACACCCGGAACACCCCCCCCGGACCACCACAGACGCAGCGCAGACAAAGACAGAGGACCCCCAGGAAACATACCAGCCGCACAGACCCAACATCTGACAATGTCACCGTCCACTACAGGCTGAAAGGGACAACCATCCTACGCATCCTGACCATCATCGCCTAACAGGCCTACGGCACCAATACAGCGGACAACCAACATCCCACCCCACACCAAGCTGCTGGCTTGGCTGCACCTGTTGGCCCCTGGCACCCCCTAACCATCACCTGCCAGAGTCAGAGGAGTCTCACAGCCAGCCACATCCATGTCCCCACACCTGTCCTGGACATCACCATTACCCTGATACCCCAGTGCCCATGCATCCAACACAATGCGCAGGATCCGCTGGAGACCAAGCAAGGACCATACGCCATAGCAGGATGCACGCACGTGTTGGGGGCAATCCACAGCACACATGTCCTACCTGTGCCCCCTGGTGACACAGCACACAATCAACGCAACAGGAAGCACATGTCTCACATCAATGTGCAGGCAACAACAGAACACTGTGGAACCTCCAACAATGTGGCCTTCAAATACAAAGCCAGTGTGCATGATACCTTCATCCTCCGACAGTCAATCATCAACCAGCGTTCCCAGGATGTCAGCAAGGGAAATGCACAGCCCCTTGGGAAGTTCAAAATGAACACCCCACACACCTCAACTCCACAACCATGCAAATCACAACTCTGGCAATGCACTTGTCATAAAATCACATCCAACATGCACAACCACATGCCCCCCCACCAGACATGACAGAACAACTTAGAATGGTCACCTGGGCAAGCCCTGAACATGAGCCATCAACATCATGGCACCTCAGCCACATAATAGCCGAATGTGGAGAGAGGTGGCAACCAGGCATGTGTGAAGGATGCTGTAGAACCATGATTGGGAAAGTACACAATGCCAAGAGTGGCGGAGGTGTGCTGGACAGACCGCAGTTTGCAGAACACACCCATATCCATGGTGACATACACCTCTGGTGTATGGAGTGTAGTGGACAGTGGACGCAACCATGTCACCCCAACCAGTGGGGGACCTCGCGGAAATGTTGCCTGTTACACCCCCCCTAAGCGTCACTGGAGTGTGATGGCCCGGTGTATGCCATGCCAGCGTAGAGGTGCCACCTGGGTGTGGTCCTCTTCCGGACAGCCCCACGTCTCTTCCAGGGTAGCGCCTCTCACCCTGCCACGAGGCCAACGCCGTCCTCGTGAGCGGAGTTGCCTGTGATGCTGTACACCTGCTGGACACGGCACGCTGGACCACGACCCCATCAGGCCCGACCCTGCGCAGCCAAGCCACACTGATCACCTGCCGCCATCGGCATGTGTCAAGGAGGGCGCACCACGTGCCAGCGCAAGCTCCAAGCCCGAGTCAGGCGACCTTGGCAGCCTCCTCACACCATCACGGCCTCCACGACACAGGCCTGCTTTAGTCCTTTCTCGTTGACGTACTCTACTGCCGCCTTCGGCCTACTCCTCGGACCAGAAGGTCCCATATGGGAAACTGCGTCCTGAGTGGCAGTGACCCCAAATCCGGGTCAGTGGCCACAGCGCCAGACCCCCCCGATCAGTGAGGCATAGTTCCATATGCGACACGTGGTGCCACCAACCCCATTCAACGTCAGTCGGCTACACATGGTGCCACTAACGCTGTTCAATGTCAGCCGGCTACACGTGGTGCCACTAACCCTATTCAACGTCAGCCGGCTACACGTGGAGCCACTAACCCTGTTCAACGCCAGCCGGCGACACGTGGATGAGGGACCAGGACCACCCTGCAGACCAGTAGGTCCCACATCCAGCACCTAGTCGCAATTCACGAATGGCAGAGTCCATACCAGTGGTCACACGGAGAGGAGTAAGAGGAAGATGCGGCTAAGTCCGGATGAAAGCCGGGTCACATACATGGAGGTGACCGAATACGTGGTGCCACTGAACCTGAACTACGCAGGCAGCAGGGGCCATCCAACCTATACCGGTGCAACTTGGTGAATGGGACATGCTGACCGCTGCCTCAGGCCTACAGCACGGTCAGGTAGGTCACACATTTGGAACTGAGTCTTGATTACACCATGGCAGTGAACATCATTTAAGGCAGAGAACAGTTGACTATACTCCCTTCGATGTGGTGCCAACAAGTCTGTGCATGGCATCCCAACCACATGTGTCTATGGGCCTAAGCGGACTACTGCCCTCAGCCTACGCTGCACACAAGTGGGTCACAGATCTGGAACTGAACATTGGTCATTCAAAAGACAGAATACATTTCATTGCATGCACGGAAAGGCGTAAGAGGATGACGCGTTGCAGTCCGACAACTGCCCTTGTGTTACTATCTCTGTGCCTCGCGAGCCAATGACACGTGGCTGTGGGCCACTGCTGACCGCTGCCTCCGGCTTACACTGTGGTCCAGTAGGTCACAGGCTTGATTTGGCAATGGTGGAGTTCATATCAGTGTACCGGCATCATCGCAGACTGCATCACCTCTCAGCACCTGTGCCACTAAGTCTTTTCCCCGACATTCATGGACACTCACTGGTTGTACATTGGTGGCGTTTGAGTCTATGGACTAGGGGCTAGTTTTCATCCTCATGTAGCTGATATCGAATTGTTGGTGAAAACAAGGGTTGTGCTTTCCACTACTCCATTTGCTGCTTCCAGAGACAACATCAGACCTTCCGCATCATGCCCTGGAGGACACCTTCCACTGTCCCTCGCAACCCTCCACAACATACACCTTGGACATTGATGGGGACCCGCTCAGGTCACGTGGCCCATCTGACTGCACCGCAAGTCACAATCCCGTGGCTGGGTGCTTGTGCCGGCCGCAGTGCATCCGGGGCCACAAACTCTGTGCTGATCAGGTCTGGGACACCTTCTTATTATATTGAATGGCCTCTGAAGCGATGGTCTTGAGGTCATCAACGCCATGTGTCTGTGGCCCTGCGCTGTCCACAGCCTCCGACCTCAACTGCGGGCCACCAGGGCCCACACATAGCATCGCGTGCTGACCGGCCCGAACATTGCAGGTGAAACACACCCCACTGCATCTGCATTAGGACTAACCCGAAGGGACACAATCCTAGCAATTTCTTCACGGGAGCGCGCTCATCTCTAGTGCCCCTACCTCAGTGCACTGCAACTCACGGAACCTCCTGACTGAATATTGGGTGACCTCTGTCCTTACTCCGGCTCCCTCCACGTTGCTCTGCAGTTAACTCTGTTATGTATGCTGGTGTTTTCTGTTTCCATCACACTGGTATCCACTGTTCAAGTTGTTGCCAGCACCAAGCACTCTGTGCGGGCTGGTTTATACTCACCCCCACACACATCCAGCACAGGTATCACTGTACATGTGGTCCTGCTGTAGAAGAGAAGGATCTACTTCACATGGGTGCCCCCACTTTTTGCTGCTGAGTCACTGTTTTTCGACCTTAGTCTGGCTGTGGCCCTGCTAATCAGGACCCCAGCCTAGCTGCTTCCTCTCTAAAATGGTTTCCATGTACATTAGGTACATATCTAATTGGATTCTGGGGTGCCTTATAAGCCCCTAGTATATGGTATACTATGTACCTAGGGCATAGGTACCTCAGAGGCCTACCAGGGGCTAAAGCATGTATTATGCCACACCTGGGAAGCGCTCTAAAATGGCACCACAGGTCTGCTACTGTTGCCTGGGTAAGGTGGTGCTTGCACCCCTTACAGTGGAATAGGCTACCTATATCACTACCATAGCACACACATATAAAACCTATAAGTCACTCCTATGGCAGGCCTTAACAATCCTGAAGGCAGAGTACTTGGTTTTTATGTGAGAGGGTGCCCCTACATGAGCAGAGCCCCTCTGCAGCGTTCGGAGTACCTCCTCTGATGCTGTTTGTAGTGCAGCCTGACCATATACTCTTAAGTGCATTATAACCTTGCGGTAAATGCTAACTTTGGGATGGATGCACGGAAACATGTTGTGTTTGGTGTCATACGCTTTGGAATACTACCCCCGCCAGTTCTGGCAGCGGGGGTTGCATTCCACCCTTCTACAGGGAGAGACATGTTCACACTGGTCTAACCCGGTAGGACTTTCTACAGCCTGGCATCACAAAATGGATGCCTCTGCCACAGACACGGGTCTGGCCTCCTGCTGCTGACTGAATCTCCAACAGGGGAGGCCTGGACAATAGGTTACCTGTTGCAGGTAGGTGTAACCATCTCCCCAGACAGGCAGATGTGTATTGGGGCTGGGCGGGAGCACTCTCTGGTGCTTTGAAGTCTTACACTGGGGGCACCCTTGGTGTCCCTGTGCATAGTCCAGTTCAAGCCGGTTGCAGGGGCTACCTACCCCTGCTCTGGCATGAAACTGGACAAAGGAAATGGGTGTAACCACCCCTCATTCCAAACCCTCCCATAGGTGGGTCCCTAGAGTATGTCCAACCCCCAAACTTTGTATAAGTATGGGAACCCAGTCCTTGCGACTTTAGATTACCCTGGACGAAACTCTGCAACATATATCCTGGACCTTCGACGTTCTACTTTGCTTAGAAGACTGAAGAAATCTCCCTTGGGGTCAAAATGTGACTCCCCTGCTTGGCAGGCACCAAAGAAGCAACTGACCAGTCTGCATCGCTGAAGATTCCGCCGGACACCGAAGTCTTTGCATCACCAGAGGTAGTTTTCCAGACTTCCCTGAGGCAACCCTGAGTCCACAGCAAAGCTGAGGCCCGTGGCTATCTTGGGTGACGTGGAACCGTGACCCCTGGACACCGTGAACTTTTGCAGCAACATCATCTTCCTGGTCTTCCTCGAAGTTGTGCTTTGGGCTCCGAGTAGCCCCAGCCTTCAGCATATCCTGCACTGAAGATTTCTGGGCCTCCACTCCACAAGTGACCCGTGGGCCAGTTTCCAGTGCGACCGCTTGAAGCTCCTTTGCGATCGCTAGCCCATTGGCTAGTAGGTCCCCACGAAGACAACTCCTCTTCTGATTGGGCTTTCCTGGTTGCTCCAGACGTGCCCCAACTCACCCTTGCTGGGTGAGTCCCCCAGAACTTGCTGGTCTGCACTGCAGTTCTTTTTCTGATTTCCAGTGACTTGCTGTTGCCAAGGCTTGTTGGCTTCAATCTGGTCGCCGACACCAAAGCACTGGACAGACTTTGTGGAACAGCTCGAATTCAGTTCCTGGTCATCATCGGCGCCTCCTGGACCTCGTGGCTGAAGAGTCAAGACACCCGTCAACTCACCTGAAGCCCCCGACATCTGTGGACATTGGTCCATTCTGCCCTTGGTCACTGGTAAGTGACCCAGACTCTGTACCCACTGCTTTCAGGTTCCTTCTATCCTAGATCCAGGCTTGGATCACTTCGGACACTTCTCCTCTTCACGGCAGCAGCACTTCTTCACCAGCTTCCATTGAAATCGACGACGCGACCCGACACCAAAAGACACCAATACACCCGGCTTCCCTGGGTGAGGTAACACAAGTACTCCGGTGCTCCCATGGGTGCTAGCCTCAGAACTTTCTAAGTCCAAAAGGGTTTGGTCCTGACTTGATTCTAAGTGTCCCTAATCTTTACATTTCCAAGCGTGACCTTGCCCATAGAAGCTAACGGGAACCCGAGGTTGTGTTTACACACTGCTCACGGCCCCCGTGGGTCCCCTGCGTCAATACCTTGGGTGGTTCCTTAGGGGTCCAGCAACTCTACAGGCTCTAGGCTTTGTGTCTAGTTCAGTCGTGGTTCTTATACCACTTTATTGGTATATGGTTTGGTACGCCCCTAGGGTCCAAACGTGTATTTGTGCTATTACTGTTGATTGCTAACTTGTAACTTAAGTACTTCGAACTCCAGCCTAATAAAGAGACTAGAGGGGTGTGTTTTATCTTAAATACATATATTTTAAATATATACCTGGTGTGGTTGTCCTTTCATTTGATCATTCAAAAGATTATAGACTGGTAAAACAAGCTTCTTTCCATTCCTTCAAGACTTAGCCTGAAGGCTGCTCTCCATAGCTACCACTAGGATAACTTTCAACAAAGGTTGTCTTTGACCTATTCACCATAAGGGGTTGTTTCGACTGATACAGGGTGCCCACTATAAATAGTGGATAGCATATATCAGGCAACTTCTCACACCTGCCAATAAAGGGGCCGGGCGCACGTGCCCGTAGCCAGTTCAACATGATATGCATGTGTCCCTGTAGTCTTGTTGTATGCATGTGGGCCCTGGGCCCTACGACATTACATTGTGCTGTGTACAGCAGACGCAGACATGTCTCCACAGGCAGCGGGTTGGAACCTGGACATGTAGCTTTGTTGCCACCCACTCAATTCGTATGGGGAGTGGACTGTGCTGTTGTACGCAGAGCCAACGTGGGTGTGTGACTGCTATATTCTGTACTGGGTATGTGCATCTGCAAGTGTCTCTATGGCAGTGTGGGTCTCCTTTGTGGGGTGTAGGTGATCCCTGAAGGGTATTGGACACCCACATACGTGTTCTAGTTTGCATTCCATGGGTTCGGCCACACCCGCACCTGTTGGGCCACCTCTTTTTGGCGTTCTGACACCTGACTTGTGGGTCGGTGAAGTGTTGTGAGCCAGCCGTGATTGTGAGTGCTTCATGCTGTGTGGTCTGTTGCAGGGCTGGGTTCTCCTCTCAGTAGCTTCTCTGCCCTGGTCCTGGTGGTGGGTTGTGTGAGATGTCCATGGGCTGTTGTAGGGCATCGGTGTCGAAGGTGTGGTGTTCGTCTCCGGCATCGCTGATGGGTTGTCTTTTCTGACCCGCTAGAGATGTTGTTCATCCCTCTGCAATGTGAAGGGGAGATGCATGTTGGCATTTTGTTGGCACTTGGTGCTTTGTTCTTTTCGACATGCAGACTTTGTGACAATGTACATTGTGACTGTCTGGGCGGTACTGGCTATTTGAGTTGGGAAAGTGGACATTTGGCCTACATGGCTGATGTGAGGTTGTAGCCATAGATATGCATCTCACAGTTCCCTGCTCTGTCCATTGTGATTGTTCTGTTTCTGCGCCTTGGCAGACCCAGTTGTGTCCCCTGTTCTGCAATGTGGGTGTTGCACTTCGTGCCACATTGTCATGGGATGTGCTGTGATTGCTATGGGTGTGTGCTGCAGTGTGCCACGGGGATGGGGGACATGTCCCTGGGTAATTGTGGGTGTGCAGTGTGCTACAGTACGTTGTGCATGTGTGCCATTGTGCCCATCACCCCGTCCCCCCAGTCCCTGTTGGATCATCACCCTGTTGTTGTTATGTCAGGTCCTGTTGAGCTGTGTCCGTACTCCCACCTCCTTGCACTGTCTCCACACTGATGAGTGGCCTCCATTTTCTCAAGCTCCTTCTGTGGCGCAGGCCTCCCACCTCCTGTCGCCGTTGCTGCCTTCCTGTTGGCAGCGGGTTTGTACCTGGTTTAGGTTGTCACGTCAGGCTGGCGCCTCTTGGCCTCCTCGATTGGCCTCCTCGGCACTCCGACTGCATTCCAGGTGGTCTGCTTGTGGGTCAGTTGCTGGTAGTGTTCTGTCACCTCCGTGACGCTGGTCTTGTTTTCCTGTGGTCTGCACCCCATCTTCCTCTCCCTTTTCTCCTTGGCCTTCCCTGACCCTGATGTTCCTTGCTGGTGGTCTGTGGGGGTTGTGGGTTTCGCGTTCACCTCTGCGCTGGGTCAGGGTGCATCCATGTTGCTACGTGCTTTGGCTTGGTTCTGGTGTGTTGTTTCTGTGGTTTTTATGGTGCATTTTCCCGCCAGACACGTGGGATTTGCAGGCCTGTGGCTGTTTTTTGCTACTTTTGTATCGAGATTGGCCTCATCGCATGATTTTTTGTGTTCACGTTTCGCATTTTTGCGGCGTGGCGTTGATTTTCACGCTGACATTTGATGCTTTATCTGGTGACTATCGCATGCTACCGCCTTGTTGTGAATCCCAGGTTGACACGGGGTTATGTTCCCGCGATAGGCTGCGATGTTGAAAGTTGCGTTACGCTACTTTTGCATGCAGTTATCACTCGTTCTTGTGAATATACCCCTTAGTTGCCTTGTTAGGGATTACAGGAGTACTAAGCGGCTGCGTACCCATTTGCCCTTTCCCACTTCCTGGGCTATTGCAACTTATCGAGGTTGTTATAGAACATTTCTAGGTGTTTTTACGATGAGTTCATATCGTTTGATTACGAACTCCCCTTTACTGATCGTTATCTTGTTTTTGTTTTGTGGTTTTTTTTTGTCTGTGCCAGACTTTTTTTCCCCTGGGTAAAATTCTGATGTTGATTTCAGGGAACAAGGACAAACAAACTGGATTTCAGGAATCCACTAACTCCCTGGATACAAACATTGTGGACACCAGGAATGGTAAAGAAAACATTCTTTTCTCTCCAGTACGGGGTAAGAGCTAGTTCATGCCTGCGATAAAGTGTACCTGATCATGTATGTAAGAGAGTAATTAGCGATTGTTGCTAATCTATATTTCTGTCTTTTGTTTCTCTCAGGTTCGATGATCCTTTTCCCCTGTCCTTGACAGTCAGAGAGGAGAGCCTTGCTAGAGTGAAGTTCCCTCATGTTTTCCTTGTCTGCCCCCACCTTCTCCTGATGCCTGTGGTAGCCATCTCCTTGTATATAAATCGGTGGTGGCTGCCAGGGCAGGGGTAGCGGATTGGAATTATCTTCGCTCCTGCGGGTGCCAGAACACTGGGAACCCAAAGCAGCCTTGGCAATTTTTTTCAGACCAGCTCTTGTACACTGCATTGCGAGTGCAGCGAGCGAGCCTGACCACTACAAACGGGGCTTCGGTTGCTCTCCTCCTGAAAAAATGTGGAAAAAATGGGGCATTCGCCAACACATTTGTAATTATATATTCAATTGTAGGAGCTTTTAAAGCATAGAACATAATGACCTTATACAGAGACAATTACTCATGCGTGTTTGTAAATCGGTGTCTACAAATGTTGCATAAGGCACAGGGACTACAAGTTGCAGGATTCCCATGTCATCCATCCTGCTAAACATTGTTTTAGAGTGCTTTTGTTTGGATGATTTGTTTATGGCGGTCGCCACTGGCACATTTACGAGCCCAAGAGCACAAACTGTATGAGGAGGGTAATAAGGCAGGTTAGCTCTTAGATTGGCTGGTGCAGGAAGAGGCAGGACAGACATGGGTGTGGGTGTGCGTATAGCCCAGGTAAATGCAGTCCACACAGCCATGGACATGGCAGAGACTTTAGCCAATTACCTGGGAAATCTTTATCAGGCGGGGGTGACAGGACCACAGTTCAAATGTTACAATTTGTGGAGGATATACCAATACCAAATATCTCACCCTGATGATAGGGCAGTTCTTGAGAAAAATATTTAGCCGTCTGAGGTGGCGGAAGCCATCAAACATCTCTAAAGTGGCAGACCTCTTGGTCCAAATGGACCATCACCTGACATGTGTATATATATCAGACAGCATATATGTGTTCCTCTCAGACAGATGTTCTATGAGGCCTGAGGGGATGCTCCCTACCAGAAGATATCTGCACTGCCAATATCGTCTTAATCTAAAATGTTGAGAAACCAGTGGATGAAAACACTTCCTATAGGACCATGCCTTCATTGTCTCCAGAGACCAAAATATTGGCCAAGATACTCCACCTGCCTCTACAAGGTTATGGACAAATTCAGGCCCCACAGATCAACGTGGCTCAATCCGCGATGTCTATATGGTGTCCTGCATAAAGCCTCAGACATAAATGAAAACATGGTGATATGCACGCTGCATGCCGAAAAGGCCTTAGATTAGTTTGAATGGCCATTTCTGATGGCGGTCATATGAAAGATGTGATTTGTACCGGAATTCACGTCTTTGGTACAATTATTGTACACAGACTCCATTACTGGATTTAGATTTAATGGGACAATATCTTAGGGGCATATCTACAAGGCGGCGATAGAAAATTATCACTGCTTTTGCGGCTGTTTTCTGCCGAAAAGCGGCGATAATTTTATAGCCTAATTAGCAAGGTCACGCTAGCGCGTGAAACCTGGCTTTAGCACACCAAATCTTAACGCACAGCTTTTTATCTCTAATTAGTTGCAAAGTGGGCGTTCCTGACCGAACATGACAAGAGAAATGTCGCTAAGCGACATTTCTCCTATCATCAAGCCCTACGCTATGAAGCATAGTGGCAAGAAAAGTAGCGATAACCGCTGTTATCGCTACTTTCCTTACGCCTGCTTCAGGACTGACTTAGCCATGATATCCTATGGAAGGTGGATATCATGGCTAAGTTTTTGAGGCCCTATCAACAAGCTAACGCCACATTTCGTGAGATTATCGCTGGGTTTCCAGCGATAATCTCGCATTAGGCAGTTAGCGCTAGGATTTTTATCGCTTTTGAGATAAGCGTCGCTAATAGCACGCTATCTCAGCGATAAAAATCCACGTTAGCCGGCAATAATTATCCTAGCGCTAAGTGCGCTTAGCGATAATTATCGCCGGTTGTTGCTGATATGCCCCATAGATCTTCCAGTGCGGTCGAGGATGAGGCAGGGCTGTCCACCATCCCCCTGCTATTCGCTGTAGCAGTCGATCTATTGGGTTGTTGCATCCAATGAGATGACCATGTACAGTAAATACGATGGGATACAAATAGAATGCAGCACAAATAGAAAGAGGAAGTAACGAGGAGAAATAAACAGATTTCTCCTTGTTACACCTTCCCTGGAGTGGTGTATCTCTTTGGTGCAATCTGGGAATGCGCCAACAATATTTGGAGAATTGTTCGTGGGTCTTTGCTGAGGCAGAGTCCGTAGTAAAAGTAAAAATAGAATGAAACGCGGTTTGCTTACGGATTTCTTAAAAGCTTTAGTACAAGTTTTTAGTAATAGTGTGTGAATGATGGATATCTGAAAGTGTGGAAAGGCGGAATGATGAGCGCCTCGTAGGAGATGGCGGTGCGTGGCTCCTTCTTGCCGCTAGAGGTCAGCAAACAAAAAGCATCACCCGCAATTATGGATCATTAGGAACAGGCAATTATGGGTAGTAGGGACCAGAGCTCCTGAACAGGACTCCACTGGCTCCAGGGAGCCTCTGGCACTGCACCTCTGTGGGGTATACAATGTGGTGCCTGTCTTACTTGATTAGGGACCTCTACTGATGCCTGTGGTATGGCATCCATTAAAAAATGTTTTGCAGCTTTGTGTAACTCCAACTTGATCTGAAGGTGTTGGAGCGCTTTACATCAGAGGTTCCCAACATTTTGAATTCCTAAGGACCCCCACTGAATCACTACCAAACGCTGGGGTTCCACCAAATTGAATTACTAAAGATTATATTATTTTATATTGAAATAATATGCAAAAATTGAAACCCTTAAATGGGAAGTTTGGTGCTGCGACTAACTTTTCAGTGTTTGATTTAATTTCGGAAAGTTGAATCCTCAGGCCAGAATCTACATTTCCCAAGCAATTTCTGCACTTATTTTTTAGGTACATAAGATGTGTTAAAGCTTTTTCAAATAAATAAATACACGTACAATCCACCATTTAAGAAGTGGAAAGTGGGAAATTAAATAAAAATATAAGGGAGAATGGATTATTCGGATTCAGGTCTATACAAGCAGATGTAATCTGAGGTGGAGAGATAGACTCAATTGCGTCTGTTGGTATGTATGCATATAGTGGTATATTTAGCAGTACCAGGATTCTGCTCCTGCCAGTGCCCACTGGGGACCCAAAGCAGCCTTGGCAAATTTTGTCAGACCAGCACCTGTAGGGTACATAGTGAGAGCAACAAGTGAGCCTGACCACTACAAAGGGGCCATCAGGGGGCTCTACCCTAGAAAAGTTGGGAAAAAACGGGGCATTCTACAACACAGTTGTAATTATATATTCAATTGTACTTGCTTTTAAAGCATAGTACATAATGACTTTAATGTGCACCAGGATGCAAGAATCTTTGTTGTGGCTCTTAACTGATTCCCTCACTATCACTCTCCCACAAGTATTTCATTTGTTTTATAGCACCTCTCATATCAGTGTAGGTAGGGTCAGGTGTCCGAGCACTTTACATCACACACATACAGAGACAATGACTGATGAGTGTTTGTAAATCAAAAATCAGTGTATAAAAAATGTTAAATAAGGCAAAGGGGGCTACAAGGTGTAGGATTCACATGTCATCCATATAGGTAGGCATTGTATAAGAGTGCTTTTGTTTGGAGGATTTATATGTGGCAGCTGTCACTGTCACATTTACGAGCCCAACAGCACAAACTATGGGACATATCAACAAGAAATTGCGATAATTAAGTTTATCGCCGGCGAAGTCCTCTGTTTATCGCCGCCGTAGCGACGTGTTAACAAGGCGCCACTAGCCAGCGATAACAATCAGTTCCGGTGCTTAGGGATGGCGATAAAATCTTAGCGCCAGCGATAAAAAAACGCACTCTAAGCCGCGAAAAGTAGAGATAAGCAATTTATCTAAAAATCAGCCTGACAATTGACAACAGGCCTGCATTTTGCACGCAGCAAGCGGGAAAATGCAATATAAAAGACCCCCAAGCAGGGAAAAAAATAAATTTAAAAAAAATGGATTCCAGTGACCAGAGAGCAGACCAGACCAGAGACATGGAGGAAGCAGGATCAAGCGCAGAGACCGCAGCGAACCCCACAGCCAGCCAGGAGGAGCAGGGAGAGAGCCAGGGGAAGCCTGGGACTGCCCTATTCACACTTGTAATCATGCTGCATCATGCAGCACACATGGAAACATGTTTAGGCTATGAATGCGGACTTAGGCACTTACTCACTCCACCATTACTATGCAATTGGTGATAGTCATCCACTGCGAGGGGGATACATCATTGACCCACAACTGCCAGTCATGCATGTGTTGTAACCCCCAATCGCGCTCCATAGTAGAGATGAGCACGCATGCTTCAACTACGCAAACTGTTACAATGGATTACACATTGTAATGGCACCCTGGGGTCATGAGGATTGTGTAATTGTTATGGCTAATGTGTACACACAGATCTTGTTGCGGCAGTCCTGATTAGCTCATCTATGTGACATCAAATGATGCATAGCTAATGCATGGCAATGAAATGTGTGTTAAGTGATGTCAGCAATTGTGTCAGATGAGTTGGTACACATGATCCTGATTCCAGCCTGGTATGTCCACACGGACATAGACTGTCAACACCATAGCAGTGCACAAATATAAATTCGCAATTGACGTACACATCTATGGAATGTGTTTGTGTAACACACCATTGACAATATTGGATCTGAGCTACACCCTGCCACTTCTGCTTCTGTGCTATGCAGCATACCTTAGGCATCACTGTGCCAAGATGTACGGACATAATAGCACTGCCTCATTGTGCACAATGCTACACCGACTGCACGCCCCTTGGATGATGTCAACCGCATGTAAGTGTGCCATCTTGCTTAGGCTGCGCAAATTAACATGGGAGTAAATGCTAGTGGCCTATTGCCATCACAACTGCAGTGTAAATGCTTAGTTGGCCGCATTATTAGCTCGCAAATAGGCACATACATTGACACGTGTATCAATGACTGTTGATGTACAAACTCACAACTCTGAATGAGATGCATTGTACTCCTTTACACTACCATATTAGACACAGTACGGAAAGGCTGAATACCTCAGCACATCATAGGCAATTGACATGCGATACACACCCATACTGATAATCAACAACGTGCTGCATTTGGCACAGACACTCATGACCACGCAACATGCCAATGTTTCTTGTCACTACTCACCACTGGCGTGTGGGTCCCGGAAACGGTCTATGTCCCCCTGGATGATCGGTTGGCGGCCATCTGTGAGAGGATAAACGCAAATAGGTGTTGTTAGGAAACCCCAGCAAATGTGGCATATTCACAATGTGAATTGCTACAGTGACAAACAATGCAACATCCCTGTGGTGTGGACTTCATGTTGGCGACATGACTGGGCCTACTCTGAATGGCATCTACACACAAACATGTGGAAGCAGAGGCTGCACTGCCAAAACATCACAGCTGGCAGAGATGCACTGCTGAGTTGTTTCACCCAATATCAAGGCACCTCATCCACACGGAGTGCAAAAAAACAATTTTAATCATCATCCTTGACCAATCGCAGCGGCTTTCAGCACTGTCTCACAAAGGCCACCAATATGCAGACTCCACAAGAAAGGGATCCAAGACAAGGCCCACAACTGGATCTTCTCCTTCCTCAACGTACATACGTGTGGGTCAGACACCCCTCTGTTGTGTTGGATCCTCCAACAACCAGCCGTGGAGTCCCCCAGAGATCCTCATTCAGCCCTACAATCTTTCACATCTACATGTCTCCACACGCCACAATCGTGATTAGCTATGGACTCAACATTGTATCATAGGCATACGACTGGCGACTCCTCCACGACACATCCAGCCAACACAACTCCAGCTAACACAAGTATTGCGAATCAATGGCAGAGCTTGCTAGATGAATGTCAAAGAGCTGCATACAAGTGAGCAACAACAAAAGATAAGTACCCATCATGCGCAAAAACCTCCACGCATGTAATTACACAGGCTCCTCACACAGCATGGGGGACCCACACCCCAACACGGCCCAAGCACGCGACATGTAATCCATCATGGACTCCAATGTCCAAGATAATTGCAAGATCTATCCGGTCTCACCATCGTGCTTCCACACACTCTGCCTCCTATGTCAGACACTCAAATGACTCCTACTCAGACACACATAGACACTCACTCATGCCCTGTGCAATAGCTCACCCTACTACGGCAACACAGTCCATGACATATTTAACATGAACCACAACCGCAAGCTGCAGGACATCTCTAATGCAACCACAGGACTGATCATCACACTGCCAGGACCCTGTCACACCTCCCACCACCTGCGCACACTCCACTGTCTCCACATTAAAGCTAGAGTCACATTCAAAATGTGCACCCAGGATCACACAGCCATCCACAACACTGGGCAAACATACCTTAACATCCAACTCTATTTCCATGGCACATCAAAGGACCCAACGATCCAACCAGCTGGCCCATGCCATGTTCCCCGCCCCAGAGGGACCTGATTGTGAGTCTGCTCCTTTTCCTACCTTGCAGATATGGCCTGTGGCACACTTACGCTACACCTCTGACAGGCAACGTTGCTCCCCATCTCCAAGCACTAACTCTGAACATTGCTCTTCAACAGACACACCCCTTAATATACTTCAACATGCAAACACCGCCATGCCCCTGCAACCCTTCCTGCTGAGTATTAGCTCACATTAGGCATGTGTGTTTTGGGATGTTTGACACCGGGGATGTCCATTCCTATGTGGTATTTCCAGTGGCACAGTTACTCTACGGAATCATTGCAACGCCAATCGTCACTCCACCTTGCACTGCATGGCGCACATCAATAATGTGTATTTTTCTAGACTATCCCAACACCTTCCGTACTGTTACACACACTGTAGTGGGAAGAGTGTGTAATGCAAATCCAAGGTCAAGGACATCATGCGCAAGTATTTATCGCAAGTCGCATTGCATTAACCACGTTGTTACAGTATCACAGTCTTGGGACAGCATTAAAACATCTTGGGGCATATGTATCAAACGATTTGTTATTCGCAAACGCTGACATTCGTAAGAAAACAGCTTTTGAGAAGACAAAATCTCAAAACTGGATGTATGAGCCTTTTTTGCATCGCAATAATGATGACTCGCTATTTTTGGGTTTCATTAATTTGGCGTAAGCATTTAAGGAATCGCAAATTGCGATTCCTTAAATGCTATGTAACAAGCACCCAAGTTGTGCGACTTCTCCTTAAGAAATTGCAAATTACCAGCAACTTCAAGTTGGTTGTATGTTGCGAATTCTTATTAAAAAGCACTTTTTAGCATTTTTCTATGTGCCATGTGGCACACATTCATGCCCTTATGGCCTTAAGGCCCTAACCACCATCTCCATACCCATTTCCAGTAACATGGATGAAGCGGCATCGGCCTACACTAAATGGCTCACGCAGGCCTGTGTTGACCTCGCTCCTCCCAGACAAGTCGCTTTTAAAAGGACGGTGCCCTCAGCCCCCTGGTACTCGAGTGAGCTCAAAATGCAAAAATGTACTTGCAAGAGATTGGAGCGCAATTGGAGGAAGGATTATACGGTTAAGGAAAAAGGGCTATATCTGGCAAGCTTAGTAACTTACAAATGCATGTTACGAGAAGCGAAAAAGAAATATTACGCGGCCCAGATTTTAGCAGCTAAAAATTCCTCGAAAGAGCTGTTTTCCACCATTACCAAGATAACCACAGTGACATCAGCCCCCATCTCGTCTAGCACAGAGCTCTGTGAAAAAATTGCCTAGTTTTTTTCTACTAAAGTTAATACCATTTTCACCAGTCTTAGTGATTCTATCAGGCTTGAGCAGGAGTCCGAGCAAGTGACCATTGAGGGGGCTAGGTCACCGGTCACCCTGGAGGCGTTTAGTCCTCTTACTCTACAAGACACTCTGGATCTTCTGGCTAAAACCAACTCGGGGTCCCCTCTGGACCCTTGCCCATTGAGGATCATTAAACTGGCGTCTGTGCCTGTAGCTAGCCATCTAACGCCTATTTTTAATGGCATGTTCAAAGAAGGAACTTTTCCTAAAGTTTGGAAGGAGGCTTCTATTCTTCCTCTGTTGAAGAAACCCAGCTTGGATCCGTCGGATCCAAACAATTTCCGACCTATTTCCCGTCTCCCCCTTCCGGCCAAACTAGTGGAGAGGGCAATGAATCTACAACTCACAGCTTTGTGAAGAAATCCTCTGTGCTGGATGTTTCCCAGCACGGGTTTAGGGAGGGGCACAGCACCGAATCTGCTCTGATTGCGGCCACAGAATAGATTAGGTTAGCTTTGGACCAAGGTGGCAGAGCAGCCTTGATTCTTCTTGATCTATCTGCCGCGTTCGATACGGTACACCATGGACTGTTGATGGACCGTTTGAGGAAAGGGGGCATTCGGCAAAAAGCATGGGAACTGCTGAACTCCTTTCTCTCCTAGCGGAGTCAAACAGTAGCTTTGGGAAATTTCTCGTCCTGTCCTTTTTCCCTGCCTTGTGGGGTCCCGCAGGGGTCCTCACTAAGTCCCACACTGTTTAACGTCTATGTAGCCTCTCTTGCTCCCATTATTAGAAGCCACGGTTTTAGTGTCACCTCATATGCGGATGACACGCAGATCGTTGTGTTTCTATACCCCGGACGTGAATTGGGGATGGACCTCAATTTTCAGGCCTGTATGTCGGAGGTGGCTCGTTGGATGGCGAGTAACTGCCTCAAGCTTAACTCTAACAAAACCGAGGTAATGCTGTTTGGGAATAACCCTAGCTTCTGGACCCCATTATGGTGGCCTCAGGAATTGGGGGCCCTTCCCAACCCGGTTAACAAAGTAAAAAATCTCGGGATGGTGTTGGACGACAAACTCACCATGGCACTACAGGTCAAGGCAGTGGCTTCCAAAACAGGCTTCATTTTAAGATTGTTGAAAAAGATCTTGTTTCTGCTTCCTTATGAAAGCCGACAAACGGTGGTCACGGCCCTCATAACTTCCAGGCTCGATTACTGCAATAGTCTGTATCTGAATATACAGGAAAACTTGCTGCACAGACTGCAGCTATTGCAGAATGCGGCTGCTAGACTGCTAACTGGCATCCCGAAATTTTCCCCCATATCCAAGGCCATTCGCGACCTTCACTGGTTGCCAGTTCAAAGCAGAGTCCAGTTTAAGTCTTTGTGCCTGGTGTTCAAGGCCTTGAATGGAGAAGGCGCTGAATACCTTACTAAACGACTCACAAGGTACATTCCTGCCCGCCGTCTTCGTTCAGCGGAAGCCAGTCTTATTACGGTCCCAGTCATAAAAAAAGCCCGCTGGGGAGGACGTAGTTTCTCCTACGGGGCAGCCAGGCTTTGGAACGAATTACCACTCCACCTAAGACGCATGGAGAACCTACTGCATTTCAGGAAAGCATTACAAACCTGGCTGTCTCAGTAATTCATTCGGCTTAAGGATTAAAGAGTTGTGGACAGCGCCAGGACACCTACTTGGTAATCGCGCGCTTTACAAATCACCATAACATAACATAACATAACATGTATGTGCACCATATGCGCACATATGCTCATTTCAGGGGTGCATCAGGGTGTCATCATGACACCCTTGCACCTTAGAAATAATTCTGATTTAGCGATTACCAATTTGGGATTCGCAATTTGAGAATGACTTCCCATTCATTCCTATGGGCCTCCTGGCCCTTTGTAATGAATGGGAAGGTATTCCTTAATTGCAATTTCGCAATTTGCTAATCGCAATTAAGGAATAATCTGATTTTGGTACATATGTGCGAATTTTTACATACCTCCCATTTTGCAATTCTCAAATTGCGATTCTCAAACAATCGCTATTAGCGAATCGCAAATACGGTTTTTGATACATATGCCCCCTTATCTTCTTCTCACACACGTCACTCATATATGTACGTAACATTAGTTGTTGACAACAAGGGAATTGGTACTTACCACCCTGGATGCCAGACAGGACACCGGTGTAATCAAGCAGGTCCGCCTCCCGCGCCAGCATATCCTGCCCGCGGTGCTTCCACTGCCGCACAGTCCGGGTCACCTTGAAGCAGCGGAGCATCTGCGCCCACACGCGCTCCCACCGCAACTTGCGCACCGCAACACCATACCCCTGGAGGTTGCGACCTTCCCTCTCCAGCATCAGAGGCAGGTAGCACCGCACCAGCCACAGGAACCCCCCTAATGCCTCCTCAGACATCCGCCCTGACCTGCCCACCCCCGGCATCTCCACACACCCCAGTTCTCAACCCCAGAATACAAAACAGAAAACCCAAGGAGGACAATAGTAAAAAAAAAAACACAAAACACAAGAAGGCTGAGGACAGTAGACAGTAGAAAGTAAATTAAATGTAAAACAATTTAAAAAAACACGTTAGATAGGACACAGCAACACAGCAACACTCCAAGCCACACTCTCCACCAGCGCAATACTAAAAACACCTCCTCACGCATCCAAATCCAACACAATGTGCTCAAAAGAGAAAGTGAAAGTGAATGCCACACACATGGAGACAGGAAACAGGCATAGATCACTTCCTGTGTGTCAGAGACAATTTTTTTGACATAGCGACAAGAAACTGCACGCTAAGGGGCCGCTACTGTAATCTGGCTGATACTGTAATGGGTATGCGGCCCGTTTTCATGAAAAGCGATCAAAATCTGCACGCTGAGGGGCAGCTAATGGAATCGTGCAGCATCCATGCGACCAGAATCTGCACGCTAAGGACCCGCTAATGTCAATATGCTTACTGTAATGTGTATGCATACAGTGTAATGAAAAGCAATCAAAATCTGCACGCTGAGGGGCAGCTAATGGAATCATGCAGCATCCATGCAACCAGAATCTGCACGCTGAGGACCCGCTAATGTCAATATGCTTACTATAATGTGTATGCATACAGTGTAATGAAAAGCGATCCAAATCTGCACGCTAAGGGGCAGCTAATGGAATCATGCAGCATACATGTGACCAGAATCTGCACGCTAATGTCAATAAGCTTACTGTAATGTAATGTGTATGCGGCATCTTTCATAGCTTTCAATGGTTTTCTTCACGCTAAGAGGCTGATACTGGCCTGATGCTGACACCGTATTGGGGAGTGTGTCCAGCCATGTGCCTTTAAATGCACGTGGGATATATCATCGTGTTTGCGATGTGGATCTCACATCCTGGAATTCATATGCCAATGATGGACATTCAGGCCAATACTGTGGTCACTGCACAATAATACAATGTGAAGATAGGTTTGCACAATGACGGCAAACTCCATTTGAGGGTTACTTATTTTTATAGGAAGGCAGGCTAATGTTGGCAACCCAGCTTGCTGGCTACATCCGGATGTCAGACGTGCACGCATTGTGTGCATTTACACAGCGTTTAAGCCGCCACCCAGAGGCCGGACGCACGGACGCATACTGGAAGAGCCAAAAAGCCACTAGGAGCGTCTTCCATTTTCCAATGAATAACCATGTAGAACTGAGAAGTGGAACAATCATGAAAAAGTGCAAAAAGACACCCCTCCCCCAATAAGCCTCCCACAACCCCACCTTCTGCAATAGTTTCAGCCTACCTAGATGAGAGTAAGCATACACAATATGTGTGTAAGGGGGCTCCCTCGTCACTCCACTGTGTGACCGGCAGAGGAGGATTGCCCCATCGTTGGTATGCGTCAGACCTGCAAGTACTTTGGGCATGTGACTTCCCTCATATCTCTCGACAATGAAGTCACAAAGGGGAAACACGGAGTGGAGAAACTCTCTCAGCCTTCCCTCGGCAGCCCAAGACAGGCGCTCAAGAGCTAATAGGTTCCTTAGACATTGTAACCAGAACATGAGCCCTGGAAATGCCTTTTTCCCCCACTGTGCTAGGATAACCGGCCTGTCCGCCAGCAAAGCTGTGACTATTTGTCTAGACCTGAGGGATGTTATTGAGAAGGCCTTCGGCTGTGAGAGGCCAAGGAGAGTGTACTCCGGTGCGCCGGGCATTGCTATGTCGCACGCTGTATCTATGTTATCTAAGGACTCACCACAATATCTCTACAATTTTTGACAATGCCAGAGTAAGTGCACGAGTGTACCAGTCATCCTGCAGCCCTGACAGCAGCAATCTGGCTGGCTGTTATACCAGACATGTAGTTGCAGAGGTGTGGGACAACAATGAGAGCAAACCTTGTAGGGGGTTCCAGCCCCCGCTACACTGTGCACAGTGTGGTGTGCGCAATACAGGATACGTTCCTATTCCTTGGCTTATGTTGGCCTCCGCAGCAACATTTCCATCAAAACCTGCACTTTTGTGCACTGACCACTCAGAGTGGTGATGAGCATTTTGTACAGCTCAGATATGAGGAAATGTTTGTCCTCCTTACGCGCTAACCACTTTGCATGTGACGTAACCAACGTCGAGTCCCGTGACCCAGTGTGTTATTTGCCATTATGAATACACAAAAACAGCGTGAAAATCATAATCCTGTATTGGCCACAGGCATGGCACAAGCCCTTCTAGATCAAAGATATACCCTATGCTCTTGCAGCCCTGTTTTTGCCAGCAATGGAATATCGCTGATTCCTGATCCGGGGGCAAGTCAAGTTTATCCACGCTGTAGTTCGTTGGTGAGGGGAAAGAGGCCCACCCCTTCCATACTGCCACCCTGTCCAAGACCTTGTGGGTGGGCGCCCTAACCGGCAAAGAGTCCAAGCCCCAGGGCCAGTGCTTATGGGCTAGCCACAGTTATATCCAGATGTTTTTTCCCGCCACAGACTGGTCCATGAAGTTCCGTTGCTTCTCCCATAGCAGCCTATTCCATTCAACTAAGTATTTATTTATTTTATTTATTTATGGATTTATATCGCGCTAGAATCGACTCTTAAACAAGAGTATCTCTGCGCATAGAAAAGAGGAAAGAAGAAAAATTTGGCAGCTACAGGAGGCGAACGGTACAACTTAGCTCAACTCGACGTAAAATACTGAATGGTTGATGAATTATTAAAACAAAAACGTTTTAAGTTTTTTCCTAAAAACAAAGAGTTCTGAGCATTGCCTGAGCTCCAAAGGGAGTTTGTTCCATAATATTGGACCTACCACAGACAGGGCTTTCCCACCTTGTCTGCTCCTCTTAATGGTAGGTACTTTAAGTCGAAGTTGGTTACTGGACCTGAGAAGCCGAATGGGGTTGTAAGGAATAAATGTATCTCTCCAATAAGAGGGTCCGGATCCATGTATGGTTCTGTGAATAAGACAACATATCTTAAAACAAATCCTTTTATGGACTGGGAGCCAGTGTAGTCTGTCGAGGAGTGGTTTGGAAGGTGTTCTTGGAGGGGCATTCAGCACAAGTCTAGCCGCGGTGTTTTGTATCACCTGGAGTTTTGCTAGGACTCCCTGGTTGGCTGACAACAGGAGTCCGTTGCAGTAATCCAGGCGACTCAACACTAGTGCCTGTACCAAGGTTTTTCTAGTGGAATCAGGTAGTAGTGGAAACACTTTGCGTAAAAGTCCAATAGCATAAAAACATTGGCTGATCACCCAATTACCGTGTTGTTTAAAAGTGAGCTCCCGATCAAGACGAACCCCTAGGTTTTTTACAACCAGTTTAGGTTCAGGTACTTGACCAAGCTCACATGGCCACCACTCTGGAGTTCACAGATTTCTAACCTCCCCGAAGAGCATTACTTCGGTTTTATTCACATTGCATTGAAGGTAGTTAGACTTCATCCAATTCGCCACAGCTTTCATGCCATCTGAGAAGACTGTCTTCACTTCGTCGGTGAGATGTTTAAAAGGGAATAAAAGCTGCGTATCATCAGCATAGGAGACAGGGACAAACCCAAAGTCTCTCAATATGTTGGCCAGGGGTGCCACATAGATGTTGAAAAGAGTAGGGCTTAGACAAGAGCCCTGTGGCACCCCCTTGGTGATGTAAGTTTCTATCGACCGAAATGAGCCCATGCTACCAGTTTGGGTACGGTCAGATAGAAAACTCTTTAGCCAGGTTAGCGCTGTGCCCTTAATCCCAATTGCGGCCAGACGTTCGATTAGGATTTTATGAGATATGGTATCGAACGCCGCCGATAGATCCAACAGTACCAAGATCGCAGAGTACCCTCGATCCTGATACATGTGAAGGTCATCTGTCACAGATAGCAAGGCGGATTCAGTGCTATGTTTGGGTCTGAAGCCAAACTGAGAACTATCCAGCTTACCAAACTGTTCAATGTAATGTGAGATCTGTTTATTAACATGCTTCTCTATAACCTTTCCCAAAAAAGGGAGTAGCGAGATGGGCCTCAGATTGGATAAGTCGGTCCAGGGGATGGAGGAATTTTTTCTGATAGGCCTTACCAGCGCTTTTTTCCATTCCCCGGGGACTTGCCCCTCAGTCAGAGAAAGATTGATAAGATTTTGAATCTGTGGGCTCAGACTTTTCCCTACTGTCGGGATAATTCTGGCTGGGATAATGTCTGAGGGACTGCCGCTTTTTATCTGACCAAGATAGCCTTCGGTATCGATCAAGGAGATAGGGGAAAAGGATGGTAAATGCGTAGTTCCCATCTCTTTTTCCTTTTCTAAAACTGCTGGTGTATCTCCAATGATGGATAAATTGGATTTTGAAATATCATCATGAATCTTATTTATTTTATTTGTGAAAAACTGAGCAACTTCATTACAAAGTTGTTACGAAGCTATTTCAAGAGTTTCACAAGCTGCTGGTTTCACAAATGAATGTAAGGTTTGATATAAGATCCTAGGAGTATTTCCTGCAGCTAAAAGAAGAGCCTGTATGTGGGATTTCCGGGCATGTCGAATTTCTTTATGATATTTAGTTAGAGCTATCCAGAAATGATTCTTATCCATGTCCTCGTGGGTCGATCTCCACACCTTTTCTAATTTCCTAGCCTGTTGTTTAAGGGATCTCAGATATCAGAGGCATGTGGCTTGTTAGTAGCCACCAATGAGGTGAAATCCCAGCCAGCATTTAATTTTTGGCCATGTCAACTGCACATGTGGGAGGCAAGTCCGCTTGCCCTCCCTGACAGACTTAGTTATGATGGCTTGCAATTGTGTGAGTGCACGGTGGTGGGACACCATGTGTCCAAATTGACATACCTTGGAAATGCGTGGAAGACTCAACATTTACCCTCCCGCTATGCCTCAAAAACATGTGAGGCTCAGTTTTGAGCAGGAGTCCAGCGCCTTATCCGTCTCATCCAATAGTGTTGGATATTTGAGCTTCGCTGTACAGGCAAGAGTCGGAGCAAGCTGTAGGCCCAGGTACTGTGTATCCCACTGCACACAACAGAATGGGAATTATTGTTGATCCATAGCCAACACTTCCTCAGGGGTATACACAGACTACCTTTTATGTTCCAAGACAGTCAACACCCAAAATGGCATGTGACATTACTCATCCCCACATCTTTGTGTGATTTCACAGACATTCATTACAAAAAGGGATGTGAATTGTAAGGGTAGTACTCCCCTGGGGTGGTCTGTAGGTGATGAGTATGTGTGCATATAAATCCGACAATAAGGGTGGGCATGATGTGCCCTACTCACACGTGCGGCTCCAAAAGCGCTGTGGGGGAGTAGGAGTGCAGCTCCAACTCATCCAAATAGACATGTCTTGTTGTTCCGCATGTTAGCATGCTGGGTGTGAGATTGTGTGAATTTGACTTTCATATCATCCGTGGCTTTGCTTGCGGCGTAGGGGGCAGCTCTCCCTCTGCCTTGTGATTTGCCGACCCCGGTCGATTCTGCAAGGGCAAGGTTGTCAGAGCAGCTGTTCATCTTGGGGATGTTGAGGTTGACTCTGTCATGGACGTCTTTGTGGCTGATGATGTGTAGTGAATTGAGTGTGTGTGTGAGTAGTTAGCGGCTTACTTTCTCCTTGTTGTTGCTACATTGGATGTTCTGTATGTGTTGCCTCTTGTGTTTGGGATGTGGGTTTCTGAAGACAGGTGTGTCTGCGGCTTTCATGCTGTGTTATAACTTGTGTAGTGGCGTTTTGTATCTCCCTGCGTAGATTTTGTTGCAGTAGTCCAGTCTGCTGTGGATGAGTGTGTTTTGGCCAATTGTTATACTTCCTGGGGTTATACGTTGTGATGGATTAGGTTCGGTCTGTAGGTAGCTGTAGCATGCAATGGAGTAGATCTTGCTGGGTAGGATGATGTTGTACTTGGGACGATGCCAAACTTGCGTGCATGGTCTGTCAGTGAGGGCGGGTTCACACGGGCTGTCAACCACCAGAGGTTGACCCATGAGGATGTGGATGGAGCAGAGATGAGGAGGTCAGTCTTCTCACAGCTGATCTTTATTCCGAGGTGTGTCATCCAATCTGCTAGTTCCGACATTCATTCCTGGGAGCTGGCTTTTGTGTCTTCTGCGTTGTTCTTGAGGGGGAGGATGTGCTGTGTGTTGCCTGTGTGGGATGATATGCTTACCCCGTGCTGTCTAGCAATGGCAGTGAGTGGGGACATGTGCATATAGCAAAACGTGTGTGTTAGTGATGCTCCATGTTGTACTCCAGGAGAGGGCTTTTCCTTGTATCCCCTTGTGGTGGTGTCTGGCATGTGGTGTGTTGTGTGTGAGAGGGTGTTTGTGGCTGAATAGAGGTGTAGTAGGATGTGTTGTCCACAATGTGACACAGGTCAAGTGGCAGGCATATTTAAGCATTGTCAGCATGGTGTAAGTTCTTGGTGCTGTGCTTGATACCCAAACAAGACTGGGAGTGGCCCATGATGGAGTTCTCTTCAATGTAGCCAGTCATCTGGGTGTTTATGTGTCTCTCAGTAACTTTGTCCACCACGGGGTGCAGGGAGATGGTCAGATAGTTCATCTTGTCTTTTGGGTCATACTGCCAATGAGCTGATTTGTTCAAAGTAGAGACCGGTCTTGACGGTCTTCCTGAAGGTGTCCAGAGATGTGAGCTCTGTTGGTGGCTCATTCAATGTCTTGGATGCATGCAGAGATATATTTTCATGCTTGGCACCATTTCACACCCCAATTTAACGTTTGCACCCATTTCAGGACCCATTCTTCCAAATTGAGCCCCATTCAACACCCACTTCTCAGGTTTGATCAACATTCCATGCCCAATTTTCAGATTTGTCCGGAAACTTTAACACCGAATTACCCATGAAATTTATAATTTGGCACTTACAAACACATGAAGTTTCCTTTTTTAATGCTAAGTACACCCTGTGAATCATGGTTTGCATGCTATTTGACACAAGCATTGATGAATTCTGTGCCAGATTTTACTCCTTGTAAAGTTAAGTTGTGCACGCTTGACACCCTGTTAACTCTCTGTGATGCTGAAACATACACCCCAGGATTGTCATTTTGGACTCTTACTTACAATTATTGTTCAATGGTAACATTTCATAGTGATATAATGATCCAGGAAAGTAACTTGCAGACAGGGTATGTGTGTTGAGTTTGTTTATTGTCACAAACACTTCTTGAGGCAAATTTCCATATACATGTATTTGTTTTTGTCAGTCACAATGTGATGTGCTCAAGTGAAATAATTGTTTATTATCCTGTCCCTTCGGGCAATTCCAGCAGAATTGGCAGTGGTGTGTGGGCCACCTTGTTGATCTTCTTCATCATCTTGGTCATCTGCTGGTGCTGCAGGCACTTCGATCCAGGGAGCATTTGTGCGGACACAAATGTTGTGCAATACACAACATGCTATTATTATTTTGTTGACCATTTCTGGGCTGTACAGCAGTTTGCCACCTGTAATGTCCAGGCACCGGAAACGTGACTTGAGCACGCCAAATGTACGCTCCACGATCCCACGTGTGCGTCGATGTGCAGCATTGTACTGCCTCTGTTCCTGGGTGGTGGGGTTTCTAATTGGTGTCATCATCCACTGGCAGAGAGCATATCCTTGATCACCTATGAGATGTAATAGGGAGATGTGTACATGATTCATTAGGCATACTATGTTGGCAGTGTTGACATATTTAGCGAATGTGCTTTTTGCTATTTTTTGACTTAGGTTAGACATGTGTTGCTTCTGGCTATTTAGCGGCATCAATGCTGAGTACATTGTCTCAGTGTTGTTGTTGCTGCAGCATTGGTGGGAGTCCGAGCTGCAGGATGACTATCTCCATGGCTTCTGTGGCTGTTCTGGGAAGCTCGGGCCAACTCTCCCTTATATACACCCACTTATCTCCAGTTTAAGTCAGGTTTTTATCAGGTGTTAGCAACTGGAGTTAGCGGGAGTTAGCGTGCGTTTTTTTGTAGCTAAGTGTTTTGGAGATAACCTTGTTAATATGGAGCAGCTGTGTTAGCGACTTTTTTCGTGAAATTTCAGTCAGGAACGCCTACCTTGCATGTCATTAGCGATAATAATCGCTGGCTTGGAAGGCGATAAAAATCCGATAGCTATCGCCGAGAAACTCACGCTAACAGGGGTTAGCATCACCTTGTTGATAAGGCGATAAAATTATCGCCGCTTTATCGTCGCTCAAGCGGCGATAAAAAATGATCGCCGCCTTGTTGATATGCCCCTATGTGAGGAGGGTAATAAGGCAGGTTAGCTCTTAGATTGGAAGGTGCAGGGAGAGGCAGGATAGAGATGGGTGTGGGTGTGCGTATAGCCCAGGGAAATGCAGTCCACACCTCCATGGACATTGCAGAGACTTTAACCATTACCTGGGAAATCTATATCACGCAGAGGGTGACGGGACCACTGTTCAACTGTTACAATTTGTGGAGGATATACCGATACCAAATATCTCACCCTGATGATAGGGCAGTTCTTGAGAAAAATATTTAGCTGTCTGAGGTGGCGGAAGCCATCAAACATCTTTAAAGTGGCAGACCTCTTGGCCCAAATGGCCTATCACCTGAAATGTTTATATATTGCGGACAGCATCTATGTGTTCTTCTCACACTGATGTTCAATGAGGCCCGAGGGGAGGCTCCCTCCCAGAAGATCTCGGCACTGCCAATATCGTCTTAATCTAAAAAGTTGAGAAACCAGTGGATGAAAACACCTCTATAGGACCATGCCTTCATTGTATACAGAGACCAAAATATTGGCCAAGATACTCCACCTGCCTCTACAAGGTAGTGGATGAATTCAGGCACTGTAGATCAATGCGGCTCGATCCACGATGCCTTTATGATGTCCCGCATAAAGCCTCAGACATAAATGAACACATGGGGATATATTCGCTGCGTGCCGAAGAGGCCTTAGATTCATTTAAATGGCCATTTCTGTTGGCAGTCATATGCATGATGTGATTTGTAAAGGAATTCACGTCTTTGGTCTAATTATTGTACACAGATCCCATTACTAGATATAGTTTCACTGGGATAGTATCATAGATCTTCGAGTTGGGTGGTCAAGGATGAGGCAGGGCTGTCCACCCTCCCCCCTGCTATTCGCCGTAGCAGTCGATCTATTGGCTAGTTGCATCCAATGAGATGACCATGTACAGTAAATACGATGGGATACGAATAGAACGCAGCACAAATAGAAAGAGGAAGTAATGAGGAGAAATAAACACATTTCTCCTTGTTACTCCTTCCCTGGAGAGGCGCATCACTTTGGTGCAATCTGGGAATGCGCCAACAATATTTGGAGAATTTTTGGTGGGTCTTTGCTGAGGCAGAGTCCGTAGTAAAAGTAAAACTAGAAAGAAACGCGGTTTGCTTACGGATTTCTTAAAAGCTTTAGTACAAGTTTTTAGTAATAGTGTGTGAATGATGGATATGTGAAAGTGTGGAAAGGCGCAATGATGAGCGCCTCGTAGGAGATGGCGGTGCGTGGCTCCTTCTTGCCGCTAGAGGTCAGCAAACAAAAAGCATCACCCGCAATTATGGATCATTAGGAACAGTTAATTATGGGTAGTAGGGACCAGAGCTCCTGAACAGGACTCCACTGGCTCCAGGGAGCCTCTGGCACTGCACCTCTGTGGGGTATACAATGTGGTGCCTGTCTTACTTGATTAGGGACCTCTACTGATGACCTGTGGTATGGCATCCATTAAAAAATGTTTTGCAGCTTTGTATAACTCGAACTTGATCTGAAGGTGTTGAAGCGCTTTACATCAGTGGTTCCCAACATTTTGATTTCCTGAGGACCCCCACTGAATCATTACCAAACGCTGGGGTTCCACCAAATTGAATTACAAAAGATTTCATTATTTTATATTGAAATAATATGCAAAAATTGAAAACCTTTAATGGGAAGTTTGGTGCTGCGACTAACTTTTCAATGTTTAATTTAATTTCGGAAAGTTTAATCCTCAGGCCAGAATCTACATATCCCAAGCAATGTCTGCACTTATTTTTTAGGTACATAAGATGTGAAAAAGCTTTTTCAAATAAATAAATACACGTACATGCCACCATTTAAGAAGTGGAAAGTGGGAAATTAAATAAAAATATATGGGAGAATGGATTTTTCGAATTCAGGTGTCTCCTATACTCGTGTCCTGGAGGGCTGAGAACAATTCTGGAAGCTTCACCTTACCTTCTCATCGTCCTGGTGGTGTGAAACGAGCGCTGTCTCCCTCCCGCTGCCGCCATTCACTACGCGGAGGGGGACTACCTTTCCCGACATCCTTAGCGCCGGGCAGGAACAGGAACAGGAACCCGCCTACAGTGCTCTCGCGCCTGGAGGCGCATAAATTCAGACCTATTCACTGGCAAAGCGGGTGTCTCCTATACTCGTGTCCTGGAGGGCTGAGAACAATTCTGGAACCTTCACCTTACCTGCTCATCGTCCTGGTGGTGTGAAACGAGCGCTGTCTCCCTCCCGCTGCCGCCATTCACTACGCGGAGGGGGACTACCTTTCCTGACATCCTTAGCGCCGGGCAGGAACAGGAACCCGCCTACAGTGCTCTCACGCCTGGAGGCGCATAAATTCAGACCTATTCACTGGCAAAGCGGGTGTCTCCTATACTCGTGTCCTGGAGGGCTGAGAACAATTCTGGAAGCTTCACCTTACCTGCTCATCGTCCTGGTGGTGTGAAACGAGCGCTGTCTCCCTCCCGCTGCCGCCATTCACTACGCGGAGGGGGACTACCTTTCCCGACATCCTTAGCGCCGGGCAGGAACAGGAACCCGCCTACAGTGCTCTCGCGCCTGGAGGCGCATAAATTCAGACCTATTCACTGGCAAAGTGGGTGTCTCCTATACTCGTGTCCTGGAGGGCTGAGAACAATTCTGGAAGCTTCACCTTACCTGCTCATCGTCCTGGTGGTGTGAAACGAGCGCTGTCTCCCTCCCGCTGCCGCCATTCACTACGCGGAGGGGGACTACCTTTCCCGACATCCTTAGCGCCGGGCAGGAACAGGAACCCGCCTACAGTGCTCTCGCGCCTGGAGGCGCATAAATTCAGACCTATTCACTGGCAAAGCGGGTGTCTCCTATACTCGTGTCCTGGAGGGCTGAGAACAATTCTGGAAGCTTCACCTTACCTGCTCATCATCCTGGTGGTGTGAAACGAGCGCTGTCTCCCTCCCGCTGCCGCCATTCACTACGCGGAGGGGGACTACCTTTCCCGACATCCTTAGCGCCGGGCAGGAACAGGAACCCGCCTACAGTGCTCTCGCGCCTGGAGGCGCATAAATTCAGACCTATTCACTGGCAAAGCGCGTGTCTCCTATACTCGTGTCCTGGAGGGCTGAGAACAATTCTGGAAGCTTCACCTTACCTGCTCATCGTCCTGGTGGTGTGAAACGAGCGCTGTCTCCCTCCCGCTGCCGCCATTCACTACGCGGAGGGGGACTACCTTTCCCGACATCCTTAGCGCCGGGCAGGAACAGGAACCCGCCTACAGTGCTCTCGCGCCTGGAGGCGCATAAATTCAGACCTATTCACTGGCAAAGCGGGTGTCTCCTATACTCGTGTCCTGGAGGGCTGAGAACAATTCTGGAAGCTTCACCTTACCTGCTCATCGTCCTGGTGGTGTGAAACGAGCGCTGTCTCCCTCCCGCTGCCGCCATTCACTACGCGGAGGGGGACTACCTTTCCCGACATCCTTAGCGCCGGGCAGGAACAGGAACCCGCCTACAGTGCTCTCGCGCCTGGAGGCGCATAAATTCAGACCTATTCACCGCCACGCGGGGACCGCGCGTGGGACTGCGCCGGGCTAAGCCCGGGCAAAGGGCGGGCCCTCTGTGGCCCTCAGAGGTCCGAGTGAGGCCGGGCTGGGCACACCCCTTTGACATTTGCTTGTGCTGTTCGAAAATATTTTTGATTTGTTCCTTAGTGTTGGACTGTATTATTATTCTTATTTATCGTTGCCTATGTCCATATAGTGGTATATTGTAACAAGTTATACAAGGTATACCGATATGGCTGATCTCGCTAATAGGGGTACACTTGATGGGTATTTATTTAAAGTTTCAACGGGTGTAGATCGTGAAGCTACACTTGCTGTATTAAGAGTGCGGCGCCGTAATTCTATTGAATTGATTAAAAGTTAGCCTGCACTCATGACCCCACAGCACGTGATAACTTCCCCAGACGTGAGTGGGTATTCTCTTAAAGATACTCCACTCCCTTCTGGTAATAATGATTCTATCGTATTGTCTCAACAAGTACATTCTGTTGAGACATTGATCGATTCATCCCCAACTGTTTTAACTATACTCCCTAGTCAAACTGCCGAGCCTGTTGTTTTTAATGGGTCACTATTGCAAATTAACAAGTCCCCATCTCACGAGGCTAATCCATCTAGGCAATTTAAATCTACGGGCCCATTGCCTAACAAACGGAGGAAGATAGATTCTGATTTGTTAAAGAATAGAAAAATAAAACGTAGCCACAAATCTGGTGTGGCACCTATTGACAAAGAATGTACACATTGTACAGTCAACTCATCTTTTCTTGGTGAACCTACATCCTGTCCTCTAAACGACACAAATGTTAAAGAGTTAATGGGTAATATAAACCAGTTAATGAAATCTTTGTTACTACCCGTTGTTGAGAGTCTAAAAACAATTGAAAAAAGGCTGGAGAAAGTGGAACTTCTAATGAATAGTAAAATTGTACCAACCATGGGTCACTGTGATTTGTATACAGCGCCTTCTGTTGGTCCAGGTTCTGCTGAAATACCTCATACTGCTCCTCCTTCTGGAATCAATTCCCTAAACCAACCGAGTACCAGCAAGACAACCTGCACTAATGCAGGTGGTATCATAATTTCCAATCCAAAGCAACCCATTATCTCAAATAATACTAGTGACCACTTGGCAGATAATGTTCTGTCGCAAAAAGGCCCAACGATCGACAGGAAAGGTTACAAGTTAGCTCCTACTACTAAATTACGTGGAGCCTCCTTTATTGACCTGCCACCAGAAGCTGTCCCCCTTGTGGTAGTTCTTGCGGGTGTCCCTACTTTAAAAAATGGTACAACTGAGGGATATTTTCAGTTAAAAAATAAGGTGATTCACTGGCTTGCCCAGAATCGCCCTCTTCCCTCATATATCAATGGGGAAATTCTACATGTTCGGCGTTTATCCTGGCTAGGAAATACACAAAAAAACATAGAAGGGGATATCATTTTAGTTAATTTTAGGGACCCTCGAGCTGTCAGTCATATCCTTAATTGGCATACTAATTACACAAGGTCTTTTATCACTACTTGGGAACTAACCTACTTCTATCCTAGAGGTGGGATAGTTCCCAATATTAATTTTGGGGCTCCACTCTCTAATCAATTCAACCCCCCTATTCCGCTTAGAAATCGCTTTGAGGTGTTAGCAAATCTCGAAGATGTGGACTGACTTAATAGCCCTAAGGCTCCCCCTTTGGTCCTTGGAAAGCCATCTTCTGATACACTTTTAGCTCCTAGTGATCAAAGTAAGCCAGTATCACAAGCAAGCACAGATACCTTTAATGGCTATTTCCCTGCCCCAGATATTTTACCATCTGTTGATAGTTTGGCTGGTATCAAGGCTATCATGGGGAATCTATTCTCCTGGAATATTGCTGGATTGTCCTCTAAATTGGATTCTGAGGATTGGATATCCTTTGTTAATCGTTTTGATCTGTGCATATTCCAGGAGACTTGGCTATGTGAACCACTTTTTATACAGGGATATTTGAATTACTCGGTGCCTGCACAAAAAGGACTCAGGGGAAGACCAATGGGGGGATTAACTATATGGGTCCGTCAGAATTTAAAATTATCTATTAAAGTTGTAGAAACTAATAATCGAGATATCCAACTAATTAAAGTGAACCTAGTAAATCTAGGTATGTTGGACATTTACAACGTATATGTTCGGAGTAATAGGGGGGGACCTCAGAGACACTAGCAGCCTTGAACAGTCTGCTAGATACCCATTCTTCAAATAATAATATTGTCATCGCGGGCGATTTTAATAGAACATTTGAGCCATTAGTTAATGAAGACAATCTTTTTGGGGAGGAAGAGGATTGTCACTGGGGAGTCCCTAAATTAGAGCTTAATGTGGTTGTGCGCTGGACCAATGATGTTATTGCCCTGAATTCCATCTGCTACGAGAAGGGCTTAAGAGCTCTGAATGGAAGGACTAATAGCGACAGGAATGGGGCTAGTACATTTGACAATGGGCGTCATAGGAGTCGAATTGACTACGTTTTATGTAGCCCTAGATTGTGGTCCTCAATATGCGACATGGAGGTTGTCGGGCGAATTGAGAGTGATCACAATCCTTTGTGCACAACACACAAATGGTGGTTTCCTACTAACCAGTTTGTTGGCTCATCCGAGTTGGTCCCTCCTCTGATCGTCCAGACCAATGACCTTCGAAGATTAAAGTGGGAAAAGATAGCAACTAACCCCCAAGTTATTGCTGATATATCTGACCAGGTTGACCAAGCAATGCTGGCAATTGAGCTTTCCAACTCACTTGACACTGGCTTAGATAACGTAGAGGGAATACATAATTCCCTCTTCTGCACAATCAAAGATTATTTTCTCAAACCGGTTAAAAATAATGGAGCTAGAATGCTTAAACCTGCTAAGTGGTACAATAAACAGTGCAGAGAAGCACGTCTAACCTTGGGTAATGCTATTAAGGGCGGTCAACCCTTAGTAATCCAATCAGCTAGAAGGGATTACAAAATTACCATATCCAAGGCTAAGAAAGCATGGGATGAACACCATTGGTCAGAGCTAAGGGTAGCCAGCAACAAAAGGGATTCTAGGTTGTTCTGGCACATCGTTAGGTTGGGAAAATCTGGTTTCCCAGAGACCCCATACAATAACGTGCCTGAGGAAGAATGGGTAAAATTCTTCAGAGCGCAATATGCTGACCCAAATAGTTTGAGTTTTAGCTCGGGGTCAGAAATTAGAGCAGAACAACTACAGGAAACTCTATTTAGTATCCCAGAGATTATGACGGCCCTTGGTTCAGTGGCATGTGGACGTGCTCCTGGTCTTGATGGAGTGCCAGCGGATTTATTTATTAATGACAAAGAACGTTGGAGTAAGTACATTCATTTACTTTTGAATGCCATTGCTATGGGCGCATCGGTACCCACATCTTGGCAGGGCGCAATAATCATACCTATTTTCAAGAAAGGCGACCGGTCCCAGCCGGGTAACTATAGGCCAATAAGCCTTATAGATACTATTCAAAAAGTCATGGGACGCGTGATCATCAATAGGCTCCTGGATTGGGCGGAGGAGTTTAATGCTCTTTCACCCTTTCAGGCAGGTTTCCGTCGCTCTACCAGCACGGTAGATCAGGTTTTCCGATTTACACTGTTACAGTGGAAGACCGTAGTGCTGGGCGAGGGAAGCTTGTATGCGGCCTTTGTAGATCTAAGGGCCGCTTTTGATCTTGTCCCTCGTTCTATGTTATGGTCGGTCCTTAAGAAGCAGGGACTCCCAATTGAATTATTATCCCTCATAATGAGACTCCACAAATCTAATTATGCTAGAATTCAGTGGGGGGGGATGGGTTCGGTAACCGCGGACTTTCCTGTTGAAAGGGGAGTTCGCCAGGGTTGCTCGATGGCTCTCGTCCTCTTTACATTGTATATTAACGATGTAGTAGGACGTATGCTCTCAGCCCAAGTGGATGCCCCTTTTTTAGCAGGGATTAAAATCCCTATTTTAATGTTTGCAGATGACATGCTCATCCTATCAAAAACTCCTAGCGGTTTACAGCATGCCTTGTCCATTTTTGATCAATTTTGTGGGGAGTATGGCTTAGAGGTTAATACTGCCAAAACCAAACTTATGATTTTTAACCCCCATCGAAGTTTCAAATCTAAAATTACTTTGAATAATCGTCCGCTAGAGGTAGTGAAAACTTTTACATACCTAGGCATACATATATCTAAAGAGATGCGTTGGCGGCATCACATTGATCTTGCAACACTTAGACATAGGCAATTGTCTGGTGCTATCTGCACTGAGCACAGAAAATCTCTAACTAAACCTGTCAAACCCGCCCTGCAGATTTATGAAGCAAAGGCTATAGGCTCTGCGCTATATGGCGCCGAGCTCTGGGGTTTTGAAAAGGTGGCTGCACTTCAATCCTCGGAGAACAAATTCCTTAGGGCCATAACTGGTGTTCCTAAAAGCACCCCATTATTGCCACTAAAATATGATTTGGGTAGAAGAGCAGTCACAGATTTAGTTAAGTTACGCCCGATCATTTATTGGCACAGGCTGTGGACCACTCCTGTACTCAATCATTATGCAGAGGGTTTTTTAGACATCATAAGATCTGATGTATACCACAAAATTGGTTGGCTAAAATCGCTAAAGATATCCCTTACTGAGCTTGGTATGTGTCCACTTTGGGAAGACCCTTCGAGAGCAATCTTCCCGTCTAAAAGTACTTTAAAGAGCGCTTATTGGGAGATGGTTGCCACCCGACACTGGAGCAGCTCTAGCGCTGGTTCAATGTCTGGTGAATTCTTGGAGGCTAAAATGTATCCCTGTTTAGAACCTTATTGGGACACTATAACCAGGCCAGTTGATAGGAAGCTTCTCTTCCAACTTCGAGCAGGCGCACTTCCCCTTAAATTTCTGACAGCCAAGTGGGAAGGTGGATCTTGCGACACCTGCCCTGTTTGTGGTATTACTAAAGAAACCATCGGTCACTTTTTATTTTCTTGTAAACCTTATGCAGTACCTAGGCGTATTTGGTTGTCCCCAATGTGCAAAAATTTTGGGACAGATAGTGGTACCGTGGCTTTGCGCATTATATGCACCAGCACTTTGACATGGGTTTCAGTAGCCACCGCAAAGTACTTAGGTTGGGCGTGGTCAATTAGAAGGAGATTGCTAGTTACTTAACTACTCTCTTAATAATGGCAGAGACTGCTAGCCATTTCACTATTCTCTGTCATGTTTTATTCTCGTGTTTTTAACTTGTATGCCATTTTTTAAACTATTTCTAACCTATGTATTTTAACTATCTTCCATTCATCAATATAAATTGAACAAGCACACGCATATAGGATTAAATTATTTGAGTTAAAATTTTTCTTGAAGTGTGCTTTGCACTTTGTTGCTAAAAATTGAAATTTAATCTTGTTTTAAAAATGTTGTATGCATTTGTTCTGTATTGTATTTTGTTTCTTGCTTTTATGAATGAAATTCGAATAAAGCATACTTTGACTTGACTTGACTTGAATTCAGGTCTATACAAGCAGATGTAATTTGAGGTGGAGAGATAGACTCAATTGCGTCTGTTGGTATGTATGCATATAGTGGTATATTTAGCAGTACGAGGATTCTGCTCCTGCCAGTGCCCACTGGGGACCCAAAGCAGCCTTGGCAAATTTTGTCAGACCAGCACCTGTAGGGTACATAGCGAGAGCAACAAGTGAGCCTGACCACTACAAAGGGGGCTTCGGGGGCTCTACCCTAGAAAAGTTGGGAAAAAACGGGGCATTCTACAACACATTTGTAATTATATATTCACTTGTACTAGCTTTTAAAGTATAATACATAATGACTTTAATGTGCACCAGGATACAAGAATCTTTGTTGTGGCTCTTCATTGATTCCCTCACTATCACCCTCCACCAAGTATTTCATTTGTTTTATAGCACCTCTCATATTAGTATAGGTTGGGTGTCCGAGCACTTTACATCACACACATAAAGAGACAATGACTGATGCGTGTTTGTAAATACGTGTATAAAAAATGTTACAAAAGGCAAAGGGGACTACAAGGTGTAGGATTCAAAGGTCATCCATCCTGGTAGGCATTGTCTAAGAGTACTTTTGTTTGGAGAATTTGTATGTGGCGGCCACCACTATCACATTTACGAGCCCAACAGCACAAACTGTATGAGGAGGGTAACAAGGCAGGTTTGCTCTTAGATTGGCTGGTGCAGGGGAGGCAGGACAGAGATGGGTGTGCATATAGCCCAGGGAAATTCAGTCCATACAGCCATAGACATTGCAGAGACTTTAGCCAATTTCCTGGGAAATCTATAACATGCAGGGGGTGACGAGACCACAGTTCAACTGTTTCAATTAGTGGAGGATATACCAATACCAAATATCTCATCCTGATGATAGGGCAGTTCTTGAGAAAAATATTGAACCGTCTGGGAGGCGGAAGTCATCAAACATCTCTAAAGTGGTAGACCTCTTGGTCCAAATAGTCTACAACCTGAAATGTTTATATATATCGGACAGCATCTATGTATTCCTCTCACACAGATGTTCAATGAGGCCCGAGGGTAGGCTCCCTCCCAGAAGATCTCGGCACTGCCAATATCGTCTTAATCTAAAAAGTTGAGAAACCAGTGGATGAAAACACCTCCTATAGGACCATGCCTTCATTGTATATAGAGACCAAAATATTGGCCAAGATACTCCACCTGCCTCTACAAGGTAGTGGATGAATTTAGGCCCCACAGATCAATGCGGCTCAATCCACGATGTATTTATGGTGTTCTGCAGAAAGCCTCAGACAAAAATGAACACATGGTGATATGTTTGCTGCATGCCGAAAAGGCCTTAGATTCATTTAAATGGCCATATCTGATGGCGGTCAAATGCAAAATGTGATTTGTACAGGAATTCACGTCTTTGGTCTAATTATTGTACACTGACCCCATTACTAGATTTAGATTTAGTGGGACAAAATCATAGATCTTCCAGTTAGGTCGAGGATGAGGCAGGGCTGTCCACCCTCCCCCTGCTATTCGCCGTAGCAGTCGAACTATTGGCTTTTTCATCCAATGAGATGACCATGTACAGTAAATACGATGGGATACAAATAGAATGCAGCACACATAGAAAGAGGAAGTAACAAGGCGAAATAAACATATTTCTCCTCGTTACACCTTCACTGGAGAGACGTAACTCTTTGGTGCAATCTGGGAATGCGCCAACAACCATGGGCGTTGCATGGTAACAACACCAGTCAATGGAGTACGAATCTGGCTTTCTACGCACGGTTCATTGATGATATTTTTTTGATTTGGACGAATTCACGAGCACTACTTGAATCCAATATCCATGAATTGAATGATAAGAATGCCCGCATCAAATTTACACACAACATCAGCGTGGATTCAGTGCCATTTCTGGATGTATTAATTACTAAAAACAGTAATTCTTTTTCGACTTCAGTTTATTCTAAACCTACAGACAGGAACAATTTATTGCTGTATTCCAGTTTTCACCCGCCTTCCTTGTTACGCAACTTGCCCTTTTCTCAAGCGTTACGTACCAAAAGAATAACATCAGACCCTAACCGATTAGACGAGGCATTGTCTGAATAAAGCAGTAAATTCAGAGCGCGTGGTTATCCGGACCACGTACTACATGCAGCAGTGATTAAAACTAAACAAAGAAATCGCATTGAATTGTTATCACCTAAACCAGTCAATGTCAGAACAGACAAGTGTTTGTATCTAAATATTCTACCAATTCGTCAAACATCAGTAGAATCATTAAATCAAGGTGGGAATTACTCCAACATGAACCGGATTTCAACGGTTTATTTTCTGAACCACCACTCTTTGCATACACACGCCGCAGGAACATCAAAGAAATGTTAAAAAGATCGCCATCAGTCAACGCGGCACCCTTTATGCGTATGCGCAAATGCCATAACTGCGTCAATTGCAACAATGCAACGATTGGGAACGTCATCAATCACCCACGTTCCGGTGAACCTATTTCACTTAAATACAACGGAGATTGCAACAGTACAAATGTTATTTACACCATTAAATGCCCCTGCGGACTTCTTTACGTAGGCAAAACTTCGCTCAAAATTAAAATTCGTTTCTCCGAACACAAAAGTTCTATTCGGACAAAGAGTTTCATGTCAAATTTAGCAACGCACTGGTCACAACATCATCACACCAACGCTCAACTGAAGTTCACGATTTTAGAAATTGTTCCATACAGATTAGGCACTGGTACTCCCAAGGTTTTAGCTCAAAGTGAAGTTTGGTGGACTACATTTCTCCACGCACTGGTACCAGCAGGGCTTAATGACAAATTGGAAATGTCATGTTTTCTTTAAAATGTGTAGTCTGTAAGTACTGTCCTTTCCATTCATCCATCAACCATCAGCTCATTTACTACTTTACTCTCAGTCTATTATTGGTAGTTTCTTCATTGGGCACTTTTGTTTATAAGTCACTTTCGATTACTCACACTGTGGTTTCGATCCTCTGAAGGTTTCCTAATACATGTTCATCATTGATTCGCACACACAATTTTTCAGGATACATCGAGAAGCTATGTTTATATACTACTTTTAGAGGGTGTTTTGGAGCACTCATAAGAACATAAAGCAACCTCATACGCAAATTTTTTGAGCTTACCCATCTTCTACAATTATCTAACATTTTTTCAGTCAGTGGTTTTGTCTACCCACGTATCTGTCATCTAGCTAGTTTAGCATGAGAGTAGATCTTTATTATTTTAAGAACATTTTATTCAGCTTTATTCATAGAGGACCGATACGGATATTCATTATAACACATGATGTTTATAGCCATAGTGATCAGTCCCATCAAAGCGCAGGTTATCGATAAGGAGGTTTTTTGATTTTAGGCCATTCACTTTTACACGGAGATACAGAAAGCAACCAATTGCTTGAGTCCTCTTTCGTTGTTTATTGTAAGCGTACACGAGGTGACGTCAGACGCGATGTAGTTTAAAACATTTTTAGGTCTCGCCTGAGACAGCGCTTTAGCGCTGCTCTCGCGAGAGCTTTTGTAAATGGGGGATCTGGAAGTGCAAACGAGATGCTTTCAGGCCTCTAAATACAGTGCATGTGCGTCGGCCGGGCGCGCGCACCATTTGGAGGCCTGAAAGCACTCTTTTGCTTTCACTTTCGCGGCCGTGCATGTGATCGCGATCGCGATTACTTTCACACAAGCACATACCCTACCACGGTCAGTCATTTCCTCGTGAGTTTAGCAGAGCGCACTTCAACCAGCTTGCTACTGCATTTGCTCTTGCAGCTTTAAATAATCATGTTGACTGTGCTCTGCATTGTAAAATGAAGGTTCTACTAGAATTGTTTTATTGGAGTATGTAAGAATTGTGCTGTGAATTATCTTCACTTTTTCAATTTCCCGCAATCACTTTTTGTTACACTGCACCCTTCTTCTTGTGTCACAATTCAGGACAAAAAGCATGTTGCTTTCGATTCTCATTCCAAAAATAAATTCAAGCTATGCAAATGGGCAACTGAGGAACACGTTTTGAGTGGAATATAACTTTTATTAAACCCAGAACTTGACAAATGATTCACGACTCATTTCCATAACTAGTGAATTCAGTAACTTATGCTTATTTGCTTGTGAACTCGATATCCTTTTGATGTATGCTCTTTATTTCTCTTTCATGCCATCGCTATTGTATAAAATTATTTAAAATCATTACTAGACTGCAGACCCACAATACATTCAATGCTTAAACTTCAGGCCTCCAAATACAGTGCATGTGCGTCGGCCGGGCGCGCGCACCATTTGGAGGCCTGAAAGCACTCGTTTGCTTTCACTTTCGCGGGCCGCACGGCCGCTTTGATGTGATCGCGATCGCGATTACTTTCACACACGCACATACCCTACCACGGTCAGTCATTCCCTCGTGAGTTTAGCAGAGTGCACTTCAACCAGCTTGCTACTGCATTTGCTCTTGCAGCTTTAAACAAGCATTTGCAATGCAATAGGTCTCGCAGTTACACGAGTTAAAGCTATTGGCATTGTAAATGACAATGCCAATAGGCATTGTTATTTGCAATGTCAATAGCTCTAACTTGCGTAAATGCGAGACCTAATGCATTGCAAATGCTTGTTTCTAAAGCGAATGTTGATCTTTGCCGCTTTTTTGCAACAACGTTTACATGCATCGCTTCGCCGTTCAGGTCTGACGAGATTGCTACAACGAACTGCAAGGTAAAGGGACACTCTCTGCAACCAATATCAGTGTTGAGTGGAAAGTGAGCGGTTAACAGTTAGGTGTACTGACCGCCTAGTCGAGCACCAATTTTTACGCGTTGTTTCTCCCGATCTTAGGTTATTCCGCGGTCAGGATTTTCTAGAAAGGTATACGGGCATGTTTAGCAGTACGACCAGCAGTGGTATCTGTAAGGTTGTAGGTCGCTCCTTAATATAACACACCAAGGCACACTGGCAGAAGGGCTGTAACTTCGTTTATTGTATACTCGCATAGGGAGCGCCAGAGCGGAGCTCCGTACTCGATTGAATTCGGCGCGCTAATGCCGATACCAAGAACATGGCTGCTATGGGAAGTCCGCTGACGTCACACGCAGTGTGCATCGCAGACTATACCGCTACACCACATCTCCCCCTTCATAAACACTAAAGCTACTGCACCCTCTAAACAACACCAACAAAACAACCCCATCTGGAACAGTCTTACTTGTTGTCCATACTGAACTCCTCGAACCTCCTGGGCAACATTACTCTTCTCCCACATCGTGTCCTCGCACTGCGCCCACCTAGAGTCGGGGTGGTCTCGACCCCATCCAGGCAGGATGTTTCACCATCTCCTCTTAGTCCTGCACCACCATCTTCAGTCACTTCCTGCTCTTCCTGGGTGTCTGTTCCGGGTCCTGTGGTCTCCTCTCTTCTTTGTCGCCCTGTTCACGACCAGGGACTGCCATTTCCCTCGCTGGATCTCCTCCTTGCTGCACCCGAGTCCTTCGTGGCACTTGCCGCCTCTTTGTCACCAGACTCCTCTCCTGGTTCCTTCTCATTGGCGCGAGTGCATCTCGCCATTCGGTCTTGGGACCATATCTTACCGTCGCTGAGCAGGGCAGACCTGGAGTAGGGCTCTACCACTCGGAACGGGGACGTGAACTTGCTGTCTCCTTTCTTCCCTTGCGTGGGCAATTTTACTCTCACCCACTCACCCTTCTCGAGTGCGACGTCCTTAGTGTTGTGCCTTTTGTCATAGTATTCGGTGTACACTGCCTGCGCTCTCTCCAGGTTCCTGCGTACAACTGCTGGGGACCAATGGCTTTGTACCGTGAGCCGTTTCCACGCCACATTGTCCTTTGTGAAGGGTTCTCTCCCTCTGAGTACCCGGAAGGGGCTGTACCCCGTGGAGGCGGGTGTTATGCGGTAGGCCCACATCAACCGCTTTAACTCCTTCTCCCAGTTGACTCCTTGGCTGATCGCAGCCTGCACCGACCCCATTATCACTCTGTCAAATCTTTCCGCCGCTCCGTTTCCAGCAGGGTGATAAATAGGTGTGTGTCGGATGGCAATGCCGTTTCTGTCCATGAATGCCTCCCACTTGGCTGAGGTGAATTGCGGTCCGTTGTCGCTTAGTATCGCCTTGGGGATTCCTTCCCTGATGAACACATCCGTGAGGAATTCCAATATTGTGTCTGTCTCTGCATAGACGTTCACATGTACTTCCGGCCATTTTGAGTACCGGTCAATGACCACCGTGAGGTACTTCTGTCCGCCTTTAGAGTCTTGTATGGGGCCCAGTACGTCAATTGAGATCTCTTCCCATGGGTTCTCGGGGCAATCAAAACTACCTAGGGGCGGACGTAATATTCTTTGGGTTTTATCCGCGTTGCTACACTGCTCACACGCCCTCATGTGTCATTCCACCGCGATGTCTATTCCTGGCCACCAGTAGTCTTCTTTCGTTCTCCCCTTGGTCTTCACTATCCCCAAGTGGCCTTCATGTGCGATGGCAACAATGCGTGGTCTCAGCGTGTGGGGGGGGACTACTTTGCTTCCTCGCAAAAAGAACCAGGGTTGATCCCCTATGGACAGTTCTTCCCGGACCTCCCAATATTGCTTAATTTCTTCCTCCAGTAGCCTCTTGTCCGGCCATCCCTTGGTTACGTACGCCTTGACCGCTCTCGTTTTCTCGTCCCTTCCATACTCCGTCTCCCATTCTTGCCCGCTTATGGCCCTCTCGTGATCTCCGGTGAACGCCACAGCGTACTCCTCCCATCCGCCTTCGTCCTGGGCCTCCGTAACTTCCTTGGACGCTGCTCTGCTCAGAAAGTCGGCCACCTTGTTCTTGTGCCCTGGCAGGTACTCCACATCGTATACATAGTCGAGGAGCCTCAGCGTCATCTTGGCGATTCTAGGAGTGGCATGTTCATGCCCGCTGGAAGTGAGGACCTTCACCAGTGGTTTGTGGTCCGTGCACAGTAAGAACCTTCCTTCCCACAGGAACTGCCGGAACCTCTCCATCGCCCACACCACTACGAGCATTTCCTTCTCAACGACGCTGAACTTACTCTCATTGGGAGCCAATGTTCGGGACGCAAAACTGATCGTGTTGGTCGCTCCCTCGGTGGTTCGTTGTGTGAGTACCGCCCCCAGGCCCCGGTCGCTGGCATCCGTAGTCAGCACCGTGAGTGCCGTTGGGTCGAAACCTTGAATGGGCACTGCCTCGCTGATGTGTCTCTTCATCTCCTCGAACTCCTGCTGGTGTTCCTCTGCCCATCTGAACGTGATTTTGTCCTGGAGCAGTGATCTCATGTGGTGGGTCTTGGAGGCAAAGTGCGGTACAAACTTGCTGCAAAATTCCACCATACCCAAGAACGTTTGGATGTCTTCTTTGTTCGAGGGCATGGGTGCGTCCTTGATGGCTGCTACGTTGGATGCTTTGGGTTTGATACCTTCTTGGCTGATCTCGTGCCCTAAGTACGTAACCTTGTTCATGCCAAACTTGCACTTATCCCATTGGGCCGTGAGTCCGTTCTGCTTTGGGCGCCAGCCACTCCGCGTTGTCAATCGCCTCTATCACCCCATTGTCCTCCAGTCTCTGCAGTTCTTCCTGTACAGCCGCCCTGGTCCGGAATGGGATGTTGCGTGCTTTGTGAGACACTGGACGGGCCCCCTCCTTTAGGTGTAGCTTGTGTGTAAACTTCGCTAGGCGACCGATGGAGTCCTTGAAGACTTCCGGGAATTCTTCCTTCCACCGCTGTGCCTACTGGTCTGGGCTGTCGTCGGTCATGAGCACTTGCGTGCGTCCACCTGGGTTCAGTTTTATTCCTAACTCCCCCTGGTCCTTCCAGCCCAGTACTGACGGTCCTTTCTCCGCCACGTATAGTTTTCACTCGCATGTTCTGCCCTTGAATTCAAAGGTGAGAGGGCAATACCCTACCATGGGTATGGGCTCCCCGGTGAATGTTACCGGATGAATGTCCGTTGGTTTCAGGCGATACTTTGTTCGCGTGGCAAAGTCTTCTTCCCATACTTTTCTCCTTATGATCGTGTAGGGCGATCCCGAGTCCACCACCATGGTGACTCGTACTCCTCCTATGCACATTTCGCACTTCGGTTTCTTCTCCACCGAACTCTCTATGCCCAGTATTTGCTCTTCTACTATTAAGATCTCGTCGTCTTCCTCTGGGTTCTCGTCTTCTCCTTTGCCTGCTTCTTGTGCCACATACTTCACTTGTTGCCGCGGGGATTTCCTCTGACATACCTTTTCGTAGTGACCTAGCAACCCACAGTATGCGCACTTCGCTCCGAACGCCGGACAGCCCTTGTCGTTGGCGGCGTGGCTGCCGCTCCCGCACCTGTAGCACACGTTCGTGCTCCACTGTCGCTGTCCTTGGGATCTCACGGTACGGGCATTGAACCGTCTGTAGTTCCGCGTGCCTTGTTGTCCCGTCGACGCCTTGCTGTCCGTGACCTTCCGATCCTCTACTTTGCACACCGCCAGCTCAGGCTGGCGTTCCCGTTTGGCCGCTTCCGCACATCTCCTGGTCATCTCAGCTTTCTTCACCAAGGATACGACCGTCTTCAATGGTGCGTCGCCGTTGGCCCACAGTTTCTCCTGAATGGAGGTGTTTACCGTGTGCATGATGATCTGGTCTCTGACCAGTTCTTCTTGCAAGGTCCCGAATTTGCACGTCAACGCCAGTTTTTGTAGGGCCGCCACATTTTCATCGACCGTCTCCCCTTTGTTTTGTGCCCTGTGGTAGAAGTTGTACCGGTCAATCGCTGTGCACACTGCCGGGCGGTAATGGGCATCCAGGTCTTCTATAGCGTGTTGGAACACATTGTCGTCCGCCGCCGCTCTCACTTCCTTCACCAGGTCTTCATACACCCTTTGTCCCGCTGGGCCCAAATGATGGAGTAGGATCTTCTTCTTCCTCGAGCTCGTGAACGCTGTCTCGCCCTCCTCTTCTAATGCCGATAAATAGTTCAGGAAATACCTTTTCCAATCCTCCCATGGCATCTCAGGTTCTCCGACCTTAGCAAGAAAGGGCACTGGATTCGTCAGTGAAAACGTTTGCGAGCTCATCTTCCCGCCGGATCTGTGGCGTCGCCGGCCTGCGGCGGAATTACCAGGCGAACTGGGCGCTTGGGCGCCTCTGCTCCCCGCTGCGTCGTCCAGGCCGGACTCTCCACTGTCCGTGTGGTCAGCACTGGTGTCTGCCAGCTTGTGGAGTCTTCCCCTCCCCTAAGGGGCATGATTAGCGCTGTACTGTCGCACGTGGCGCGGTCTGTGGGTGCGCGCCTGCCTACCAGGCTCGAATCCGGCTGATCTCACCAGATGGCGCTTTCCCCTTAGCACCGCGCGCTCTCCGCTGCTCTGCCGCGCCCCCCACTGCGTCCTCCGAGTTGCTTTGCCTGTGCTCTGCCACCATGTCGGTTTCGTCTGTGCGTGTGGCTCCTTCGTCACCACCTCGTCGCCATTGTAAGGTTGTAGGTCGCTCCTTAATATAACACACCAAGGCACACTGGCAGAAGCGCTGTAACTCCGTTTATTGTATACTCGCATAGGGAGCGCCGGAGCGGAGCTCCGTACTCGATTGAATTCGGCGCGCTAATGCCGATACCAAGAACATGGCCGCTATGAGAAGTCCGCTGACGTCACACGCAGTGTGCGTCGCAGACTAGACCGCTACACCACAGTATCCTTGCCTTTTGAACCAGCTAGAAGTTCGGACTTTTACAAACATCACAGGCAGTAGCAGCTTGACATGAGGTACATTGTTTTCAGCATACGATTTTGGGAGACATTCACTTTTTAGAGGTTGCGTAACACTGAGTGGAGTTCGTGTTTTTGTACATTCCAATAGATCAGTTGAAGCTTCTGTATATAACTCAGAGGACTGCGGGTGACAGCTCTCTACATTGAGAGGATATTTATTCAGCATCCATTCTACAGATAGCTGCGATTCCAGTAAGGGCCATTAATCAAGTACTAAATTCTTGTCTTCTTTTTTTCTTATTTCCTCTCTATTCTTTTATCTTCCTCTTTCTTCTCTCGTTTTCTTAGCTGATTTGAGGACATCACTGGTCACCCACAAAGGGAGCATTTTCCTTTAGTTATAGGTTTCTGGTTTTTCTCTTCTTCACATAGAATGATGTCACCACAGTAGTAATAATTTTCAACTTCATCCACTTTAGTTCACAAGAGTTGATCCTTGTCTGGTCCAAGGACAAGTACAGGCGTGTTCCCACCACTCTGGTCATGCACGTTGTATCTATAGATTATGTGTATTCATGCTTTGCATTTCTTAATACATTGAATACCAGCACATGTTCTTTTGTTTCATTCTTTCAAATACAGGCCAGTGAAGAAGGGATTTTTTAGAATCCCGAAATGCATTGGGCAACTACAACTACAATCGCCGTCTATTTCAATGTCACTAGTTTTATGTTTATGTTTCCTTTCAAGAAAAATTAATATTGACAATTCACATGTTCATTTGTAAATTGATTACCAAGTTGCACATCCAAAAACATTTTTCCAACTTTGATGGTTTACAAAGCTCAATAATTAAAGGAGCATATTTTGTGTTACAAGAATAAACCATTGTTTGTTTACGTTTTGTTCAAGCAATGATACTGTTGATGATTAAGTGTACATTCTGAAACAACCTGGAGTTTTCTCACTGCTGTGCATCCGGTATACAAGTGCAGTAGCATCTGCTTCTCATTGACGTTGCATGGTAACACCCACACAACACCAATGAAACTCTTACCCAGGGAAGAGTAACGCAGCACAGCGATTTGCGCCATTTTTCATTACTCCATATTTTTAGAGCCCCTCAAAGCTACGCTGACAAACTTAGAGGTGTGCGTCATGCATGTACTACGTTGCATTCTGCAAACGTGATGCACCCCTCTCATAAATATGCCTCTGAGTTGGCAGGCAGACAGCCCTCCAGTAACACAACAGAGTACTGCGCCTCCTGCTGGCTGGAAGCAGCAGACGCACACCTGTCACAGGCAAATCAAAACAAACAGTGGCAAAACAAATGCTGGAGTTTTTAGAAGTCAAACAGCTTGCTAATTCGTGGGTAAATGTCTGTGCATTGAAGAATTCCACATAGAAATCAGGGGTGGCTCCGTGCATACTGAGTGCCCCCACCCCTCTTTCACCATCATCAAATTAAAAAAACAATAACATTCAACAGGCAGCCGTGTGCTTATGCTGGATTAACAAATGCCAGTCTCTATATTAATAAATGACTTTTTCTTAAATATGTCATAGGCATTCTGCTCCTTCATAAACCTACACATGTTAACCATTTCAGAAGCACACACAAAAAAGTCACCTGCTCTGCTTCTTGGGTTTTGAATATTAACTTATGATAGAGTGGTAGCTGTGAGAGCTAACTATGTAACACTGTCTGATGATGACAGCCCACAACATACCATACCATTCTATGCTACAGAATGACATGCCATACCATACAATAGAATGGCAGGCCATACCATACCACACAATAGAATTACAGGTCATACCATACTATATTATAGAATGACAGGTCATACCATACAACAGTACAGAATGACACAACACCTATAAAATTATTGGCAAAGTCAATAAATCCTGAAATGCTGTGACATATTGGCTTTGCCAAAGCTTGTTTTATTTGACTTTTCTAAAAAAGTTTTGTAATGCTCCCATTTCCAACTGAATTATGAGTTACCCTCTACAGTTGTATACAAATTTGTACTGGGCACCAACACCAAAAACTTACCAAAGAATAATTATGCACTATGCAGCCCTACCAAGTACCACGCATCATGAGTTAGACTAACTGATTTCAGTGTGGTAGTGCGATTCACCGCACTGAAATGGAAAGCCACACATTTATAACGCCTTCTCATCTATCAAGCTGAGCACCAGCTGCTAATTAGCAGCACTCTCAGAAAGCTGGCAGCGCGTGATCCACGTTGCTTGAGGCAGGCTTGGGGTTTGGCTCAGCTCACTCTGGGCTGGCTTTAGAAGTTAAAATGTATTAACTTCACCCGCAGCGCCGCATTCAGATTCCCTGACTTCACATGATGACTCGAGTGAAGTAGCGTCTGCATGATTTGCCCTGACAAATGGCTACTTCTGAGAGACACTGACTACACACACCTATAGGCTCGCCCGGCCATCCGTGGGCCGCGGCGCGAGCAGGTGACGCAGCAGTCTGTTTAAATATGGCAGTGGGCACTGCATATTGTTGTGCTCCTCAGCCGTATTGTGACGACGGCCACGACCCGACCCAGCCTGAGGCCGCTGCCGGAGTGGTGGTGCTTCACATTCAGCAGGCAGCCTGTACAAGTCGTTGAGTCCTGGACTGCTGCCTCCACTAGTGGCGAAACACAGCCCCCACAGCCCCTGTGGTGCGGGGGGGGCCCCCAAGCTCCAGGGGGCCCCCTTAGCACAGTACTCTGACGAGAGCTCCTGATTTATTTCAGAGGGGGCCTGTAGGAGAGTAGGATCTTCACATTAGTACCCCCAATTTTTGCTGATGTTTCACTGTTTTTCGACCTTAGTCTGGCTGTGGCCCTGCTAATCAGGACCCCAGCCTAGCTGCTTCCTCTCTAAAATGGATTCCATGTACATTAGGTACATTTCTAATTGGATTCTGGAGTGCCTTATAAGCCCCTAGTATATGGTATACTATGTACCTAAGACATAGGTACCTCAGAGGCCTACCAGGGGCTGAAGCATGTATTATGCCACCCCTGGGAAGCACTCCAAAATTACACCACAGATCTTCTACTGCAGCCTAAGTAAGGTGGTGCCTGGACCCCTTACTGTGGTATAGGCTACCTATATCACTACCATTGAACACACATATAAAACCTATAAGTCACTCCTATGGCAGGCCTTAACAATCCTGAAGGCAGAGTGCTTGTTTTTTATGTGAGAGGGTGCCCCTGCCTGAGCAGAGCCCCTCTGCAGCGTTCTGAGTACCTCCTCTGATGCGGTTTATGGTGCAGCCTGACCATATACTCTTAAGTGCATTATAACCTCGCGGTAAATGCTAACTTTGGACTGGCTGCACAGAAACATGTTGTGTTTAATGTCAAACACTTTGGAATACTACCCCCCCGCCAGTTCTGGCGGCAGGGGTAGCATACCACCCTTCTAGAGGGAGAGACCTGTTCACACTGGTCTACCCGGTAAAGACTTTCTAGTGCCCTGGCATCACAAAATGGATGCCACTGCCACAGACACGGGTCTGGCCTCCTGCTGCTGACCAAAACTCCGGCAGGGGAGGCTTGGACAATAGGTTTCCTGTCCCAGGGAGGTGTACCCACCTCCCCAGACAGGCAGATGTGTATTGGAGCTGGGCGGGAGAACTCTCTGGTGCTTTGAAATCCTGCACTGGGGGCACTCTTGGTGTCCCTGTGCATACTCCAGTTCAAACCGGTTGCAGGGGCTACATGCCCCTGCTCTGGCGCGAAACTGGACAAAGGAAATGGGTGTAACCACTCCTCTTTCCAAACCCTCCCATAGGTGGGTCCCTAGAGTATGTCCAACCCCCAAACTTTGTATAAGTATGGGAACCCAGTCCTTGCGACTTTAGATTATCCTGGACGAAACTCTGCAACATGTATCCTGGACCTTCGACGTTCTATTTCAACTAGAAGACTGAAGAAATCTCCCTTGGGGTCAAGGAGTGACTCCCCTGCTGGCAGGCACCAAAGAAGCAACTGTAGGGTCTGCAATTCTGAAGCTCCCGCCAGACGCTGAAGTCTTTGCATCACCAGAGGTGGATTTCCAGACTTCCCCGAGGCTACCCTGAGTCCACAGCAAAGCGGAGGCCTGTGGCTATCTTGGGTGACGTGGAACCGTGACCCCTGGACACCGTGATCTTTTGCTGATCCACATCTTCCTGGTCTTCCTCGAAGTTGTGCTTTGGGCTCAGAGTAGCCCCAGCCTTGAGCACTTCCTGCACCGAAGATCTCTGGCCTCCACTCCATGAGTGACCAGTGGGCCAGTTTCAAGTGCGACCACTCGAGGCTCCTTCGCGATTGCTAGCCCGCTGGCTAGTGGGTCCCCACGAAGGTGACTCCTCTTCTGATTGGGCTTTCCTGGTTGCTCCAGATGTGCCCCAAATTACCCTTGCTGGATGAGTTCGCCCTACCTTTCTGGTCTGCACCGACGTCCTTTTTCTATTTCCAAGTGACTTGGTACCAATGGCACACCCTGGCTACCCATACCTGACATGCTGTTGAAGAGGCCTGATCAATGCAACCACTCTTAACCTGCTGAGTCTGAGTATGGCGGCCATAACAGAGGCCAGGCACACCGAGGACCATAGACCCCCTCCCCTTGTTGAAATTTCCCAGCACTGTGGCAGTTAAATAAACAAAGTGCTCATATTATTTTCATTGGGATTCATCCGCTTCTCTGAGTGTTAAAAACAGATGGCTCATTCAGTTTCAAGAAAACACTATTTTGTTAGATCCTGTGTTATTTTTCCCCAATTGCAGACCTGTCAAGGGTAGTTTGGTGGTTGGGGCCCTCTCTCATCACTAAGTGCATGTACCCAATCACTAAAGTTTTGGGAAGTAAAAAGACAGCTTTTCAAAATATTCAGAGTTCTTAGAGGCAGCTGAGGCTCTGTGAGGTGCTGTACCTTGGGATGAGGCTGCTCTTAGAAGCATCTCTCACTATGAAGGGCTCTAGGCTTCAAAGCTGCACATGTCTAGGAACTATGTTTTCCACTTCCTTGTCACTGTCCATCTATAAGACTCTGGCACACATTGCCCACAGCCGGGATCTTATCTTAAAAGTTACATTAAAGCAGAAATGATAATGGCAGTTCAGAATCTTAGAAAATCCAGCAGTATAGAGGCTTTATTGCCAAAAGAGTCAAATAAAAATTAATATAACTAAGTGGTCATAACTTTTTAGGTCGAGCCTAGGCAGCCTGCATGCCCTTTCTGGAAGACCTGATGTAGTTGAAAAGGGCGTAGCTCCAGTCTGCTGCCTTCCCATTGGTTAAATGCAGTGTCTCTTTACTTTGCTGCTTCCTAAGTGATTCACACAGAGAAACCTCACTTCTGATTTTTCAAAGAGGAGCACCGGCCAACTACAGTTACCGTCCACTTTCATGCTTAACCTCTTTTTCAGGAGTAATCTTTTTTGCTGTTTCCGGCATGCCATGACTTCAGCTGCAGCCCCTTTGATTTCCACCAATCGCGTTCAGTGAAATCGGATTTTTTCAGAAACCTATTGCAAACTAAAGTAGCGCACAACAATAAAGCTATACCGACACTTACAATTGCCTTTGCAATTTGTTCAGCTGCAGCCACTTTGCTTTCTGCCCTTCACGGTCAGTAAAATCGGATTTTCTTTTTGGAAACCCATAGCAAAGTAAAGTACCGCACAACAATGAATCTATACCAACACTTACCAGTTGCCTTTGAAAGCCACAAGAAGTTACTGCCGAGGAGGTAGAAAGCAAAAAGAGCTGCGCCACAGGCTTGTGATATTTTTTCCGACTAAGCAGACACTAAACCACACCTACTAACTAAATTCAACTTTTCTCGATTCAGTGATAGGCTGTAGTTTGCGAGAGGTTGATAAGGAAATGACTCAACTGTCCCACCCACAAAGAATAATTCGATGCTGCGCTGCTCAGCCCTCTTTCATAAAGCAACCGTTCTAGTAACTTCTTTATAAAATAATGTTTATGAACCAATATCTCTTTGCTTGTGCAAGGAATTTGTACAGGCCCATCCAGGTTTGTACACTGTTCCTCACATCATGCACATTAACAATCTACACGTGTGTACTTAACAATGACTGCAATTATTATATTATAGGCACTATGTGTCAGAAATCGATAGCCAACAACCAACTGCTGGCTTGATTCTTCAGACATGCTGTGGTGCATCTAGTTGACAAAGAAGAAACAGCCTCCCTTTGAAAAATATTCGTAACAAGTCGATTGACGAGATGGCAGTTTCTGTGCCTGATGTAGTGAAGTCCTTCACCCCCGTTTTTATGCATTTTAATACTTTAGATGTTCAATATTGTGCAAATGATGTTTTAGCCACTTCTAGCCTTCTTTAGATAATGACCACTTACAGAATTTGTCAAATTTGCATGAAGCAGCACACATGAAAGTTACAAAATGGCATTTTAGGATTGTTTATGTGCAGGAAGGGACACAGGGATAACCAGTCCTCCTCTGCACGCAGACACCCTTGCACTCTGGTGCAAGGGTGCCTGCGTTGGTGCTAAGTTATTAAACTTAGCGCCATCGTAGAGGGAAACGCAAGGCTGCACCACATTCTTGTAAATATGGTGCAGCCTTGTGTTTCAGAAGTGGCGGAGCGTGTCATTAGGCCGAGGAGGCTAACGACAAGCTCCGCCACTTCCTTGTACATATCCCGCTTTGTCTTCCACTGGCAATCATGACAAGCAGTCAGCAGCCTTGTTTGCCAACCCAGGAAGATATTGAACCTGGAGTTACATTTGTCCAATCCTTCACTCCGCCGTTTAAGTCTAGGAGTTACCCTCTCACTATGGTCAAAGGTGATCTGTCCTCACTAGAAAGGGAATGCCTCAGAAATAAAACTAGAAATATTATTTCTTCTCGTTACTCCTTTACTGTGGAAGCAGAGCATTTAACACATTCTAAGGTCTACCACTAATGGTAAATCTGGGAATGTGCCACAATTCTTGGGTGGATGCATAGGGACACCTACCCTCCTTGCCACAGAGCAACGCAAGGCAGTGATTTGCGCAGCCTACTCTAGATTTATCGAGCCAAGTAGTGGTAGTTAGCATTGTGGTTCTGTGGTTCAGTCGAAGAGCCAGGTCTTGAGGTCCTTCCTGAATTGAGGCAGTGATGGTGATTGCCTTCTGTTGGTAGTTCTTTTTCTCTAGGTTTCATGGGTAATGTAGTATGTTTTATCTTGGCAGCTATTATTATTATTATTGATCTTATAAGGCGCATAGCTACCAAAAAGGTTTCCCGGCGCCGCAATACAGGAAAAAGTACAAGTAATCAAGCTGTCCTGAAACCTATTGATTGAACAAACAGGCCTTTAGGTGTCTACGAAAGTTACTGGAAACAGTTTCTTTCCTAAGGAATAAAGGAAGGGAATTCCAAAGAAGAGGACCTAGATAAGCAAAAGATCGACCACCTAGACGAGAACGTTTGATCCTAGGTACTACAAACTTTGCCTGGGTAGCAGAACGGAGGGACCGCGAAGGAAGATACAAATGAACAATGGCCTTTAGATATTGAGGGGCACTACCAGACTTCACCTTGAACATATAGTTCAGGGTCTTGAACTTTATACGGCTCTCGACCCTGAGCCAGTGGAGTTCACGAAGAGAGCTGGAGACAGGAGTCATTCGCGGAATCTGACATAGCAGCCTAGGGCCGCATTCTGTACCAATTGTAGCCTGCGATTCACCTCCTTATTGGCTCCCAAATATAGGATGTTGCCATAGTCCAATCTAGATGTTATAAGTGCTTAAATTATCGTTTTCTGCGTGGGACTGGGTAACATCCAAAGGATCTTCCTGAGCCATTTCAGGATTGTGAAACAGACCGAAGCTACTTTTGTCACTTGCTGCTTCATTGAGAGTTGGTTATCAACAATCACACCCAGATTGCGAACTTGAGTAGCAGGTGTAGGGAGAGTCCCCATTTCAGGTGGCCAGTGCTGGGGGCCCCAGAGATCTACATTCTTACCCAAGATAAGAACCTCGGTCTTCTCCTCATTGAGCTTCAGTGAGTTAGCCGCCATCCAATCCGCAATTTTCCTAAGCCCGAACCTATTTGCTGACAAAGAAAAAAATATTTGGGTATCGTCGGCATAGGAGAAAATAGACAGCCCTACTTCTTCTGCGATCACTGCTAGTGGCTTAACATAAATGTTAAATAATAAAGGACTCAAAATAGAGCCCTGAGGAACACCATGGGGGGATAAATGAGTTTTCGACGCTGCCTCAGTTGAAAAAACTTGAAAAGTTCGATTGGTCAAAAAATTCCTAAACCAGCTAAGTGCTGGCCCAGCTATCCCCAATGAACGCAACGCCGTCAATAACACTGGGTGAGACACCGTGTCAAAGGCGGCGCTTAAGTCAATTAATGGAAGAAACAAATGCATAGTACTTGCCTCAGTTTCTTTAATTAAATTAAGACTTTCTTTCAGTAAATCTAAGAAAATCTCCACTCTTACTTAACTAAAAAAAAGACTTGCCATTTGCTTTCAGTGGCTGCATACAAAAAAAAAGATATTCTAACAAAAGTTTTTTTAATACTTTTAAAAAAACTTATAAATGTTTTTAAATGCAAATTAATAATATTACATTGTTGTAATGTTCTAATAACACTGTTTTTCTAATAATTATTAAATGATATTATGATTCTTAAAAAATATTTATTTAAATGTTAATAACCTTTCCTAAACAATGTGCAATTTTTTTTGTATTATAATAATTTACAATGTTGTAACTGCTAAAGCAGTTGCCATTACAAAGAGATGGCTGCGTTGTAGTAGCCCTGCAATGTTGTAGGGACACACACTAAGGGCTACCAACCAATAGGCAAGTTACTGGGTGAGTTACTGGGCACATGAGTATACTCACGCCCCAAGGAGATTCGTCCCATAAACTCCGATGACCTTATTTGGAAGAAATTACGCATCTCTGCAGCAACGCATCAATGTTACAAAATTACTTGCACCTGCGTCAGAAACTCTTACAACGCCATGTTTACGCTGTATTTACAATACAGGGCTCCATGGCACAAGGACCCACGGATGCCTCAGAAATAGTGACGAATATGTGGGAAGGATGCTGCAAAGCATCATGCCCAAAAGTGTTGCATTGCAGTAGTTGGACATAAGACTGATGCAACTACAGCATTGCGCAAAAAAAAAAGGTGATGCGTCAGTACTGTAGGACGCAAGTAGCCTGCTGTATGAGGACCAATGTAATAGAGTGTAAAAAGTGTAAAAAGGTGAAAAACTCACCTTGGACTCTAACATTGGCCCTACATGTCTAACATACAAGTGGGCATAGTGTACTTCTGCGCACCACTATTCCTAAGTATGTGTGACGTATTGTGTGAGACTACTAAGCGTGTGGATAAATCATTAATGTTGTGTAATGTGGCATTTACTATGTTACCTACCTTATGTGGGTACTTACCTGTTAAGGGGACGTGATTTCCTTTCAGATTACATTGTTGGAAGTGACTTCAGCTGGTCAGATTCGTATGCCACAGTCAAGGTGTCATTCCTGCACCTGGGTTTTAGAGGCATAGGAATTTTGCACATTGCAAGTGCAGCGGTCCGCTTCCGGATGATACGTCACTTTTCCAAGAAGTCATAAATACCACTGCATCAGTTTTATGGGGGATTTAACCTGTGAACACCTACCTTACATATATTAATTCTAACGCAACACAGCCGATTCCTTTGAAGGTAAAAACTGATGCAGGCTGACAAAAAGCAATGCATCAGCCTAGATGCACCACCTTGTAAATATGGAGTAAAGAAAGCGGCGCCAGTGTGTCAGAAAAAAATGACACAACGGCGTCGCATGCTCCTTTGCAAATCAGTCCCTGAGTCAGATGTGTTGCATTTCTGCATGCCTTTTTTGCTCAGTTTGGAATCATTGGCACAGTTGAAGACCTTGGTGGACCTCAGAAGGGCTTCAAGAGAAAATATTCCCACATCTGCTTTTGAGCATGGTTTTTAAATATGGACCTGCATAGAGGGGATAAACCCAAATTTCCTCTTACTTGCTTTGCTCAAAGGTTGCAGTATTCGGGAGTGTGCTTGGCCTTCGACCGAGGAAAATCTACCAAACCCAGACATTTCTGAAAACTAAACACTCAGGGGAGTGCATGCTGGTGATCCTTGTGTGGACCCCATTAGTTTTCTTACCCAGAATGCCAGGGAGCAAGCAAGATTTCCATGGTCCCGGGTTTGATCTATTCCTACCATGTGAACTAGGCTCAGCCACACAAGTGAGGCACTGTTTTAATGGTCAGAATTGTAGAAATGCTGGGTGGTAGGAATGTTGGGCATCTTTGCAGATTTCTGAAGTTTACCTTTTGTTTCACGGGCTCCTGGCCCAGCCGCACACACAAGGAAGCATTTTTTGGGAAAGGTGCGGGACCATAGTATAGTGTAACATTTATTATTATGAATTGAATTTTTCCACATTTTTGGTTTCAAATGGAAGCCAGTGTGCAAGAAAGATCACGTTTTGCAAAATACCTTATGAATCACAATAATATCGGTACCTCCAAATTTAGAGTTGTTCAAATAACCACAGTTTCTAAACTATCTCGTTCACATTTTAGAAATACATAGACTTCCTTCATTTTTCATTAAGTAGATTGTACCATATACATTTCTGCGTGGTCAGAATGCAATGAAAAATCAACCATCAGAGCAAAAAATTAATTACTATTTTTTCCTACTTATTTTCATTATTTTCTGTTGAACAATTAGTAGCTTTTGGAAAACCATGAGCAATCTACAGAAATTAACCCTTGCTGACTTCAGAATTTTCTCTAGTTTTCAGGAATGTATAGCTTTCCAAGTTCACCAATGGGTTTGACACCTGTTTCTACCATGAACTGCAAGTAGGTTGAAACCATAAAAAATAGAACTACAAGATAGAGAAATGGAAAGCCTGTGGTTAAAAACATTGTTTTTCTTCTACAATGCTACCTGTTCCAGAAAGCTGGGAAGATCGTGATCTTAGCACAGCAAATCCTTTGTTGTTTGTTACCCAAGACCCTTTCACCCCACCCGCAACCACCACATCCAACGAAACTGGACCCCAGCAGACCTTACTCAGCTGGACTCCCCTCACAGCAGACGACACCCTCAAGATCATGAAGAGCATCCACTCCGGAGCACTCTCTGACCTGTGATCGCAACACATCTTCAAAAGAACCCCTGAACTCTGCCGCACTATCAACTTCTCCATCAACTTTGCCCCCTTCCCGGAAGGCTGGGAACATGCAGAGATCAACCCCTTGCTGCAGAAACCATCTGCCGACCCGACGGACCTCAATAACTTCAGACCCATCTCTCCCCTCCCCTTCCCACCAATTCCCAACTTGCTGAGTTCATTGAAATGAACCACATCCTGGATCTCTCCTAATCCGGCTTCCGAAGCAACCACAGCACCTAGACCACCCTCCTCGCTGCCACAGACGATGTCCACACCCTCCTCGAACTAGGCGAAGCTGCAACCCTGATCCTTCTGCAATCAATACTGTCTCCCACTGCACCCTATGCACAAGACACCACAACGCCAGCATCCATGACAAAGCCCTGAAATAGATCCGCTCCTTCCTCACCGGCCAAACACAGTGAGTCAGTCTACCACAGTTCCCCTCTGGACCCACAGGGATCTGCTGCGGAGTGTCTCAGATATAGAAAACAATGGTCCTACACTTATTAACTACAGTTTAGTTATGAGAACAATTTAATTAAGAAAGCATTAATTTATCGAAAACCTCATCAGATATGTATACGTTCAGCATCTGGTGATTAATGCACAATCATTTATTAAAACTGTACATCCTCAAAAGACACAACGGCACCAAATATAGCTCCAAAAGTGACTGTTTATTGTATCTCAGTTACTTTTATAACAGATCACAATATTAAGGGGCAGATTTATAAGCCCTGTGCGTCACTTTTGCGCCGCCGTTGCGTCACTTTTGTGACGCAGCGGCGGCGCAAAGCCAGCGCCATGCTGCGGCATATTTACAACGTGACGCATCTAGGGAGATGCGTCATGAGGTTCCGTATGAGACGAGACGGCATTTTTGAGTAATGACGAATATGGATGAGTCTGGTATCCCCGAACCGCAAATGACGAGTATAGTGGGTGTACGTAGTTTTGCTATGCAGCCACGTATGGTTCGTCTCATTTTTGGGTTTGTTCATCCGAACCCTCGGGTTCCATTTTAGATACGGCATCCATTTTGTTTCTTGCCCTCAGGTAGCCAGCGAACGGGTTTTTGTTCGCTTCGTGACCCTGGGACTTTCAAGCTTGCACGAAGGACACGTGTTTCTTTGAGGTGACTTTTACGATGGGGGAAATGACACGAGTAGGGCAGATGGCCCCGCTCAAGGCTCATCTTGCCGCTCCGGTCTATTGTTTCAGCCACGCATACATTAGACACGAGGTCTTTGACCCTTCTATCGAGTTTCCTTTATTGCCCCTGACACTCTTTTCTAACCCGTTGTGTATTCTTGTCCTTTCCTTTCATCTGTTTTTCGTCCTTCCTCTTAATGTGTTTATGGTTAGGATGGAATGTGTTTATTGCGGAGGGAATATGTTTTTACAGTTGAGAACCGGCAAGACTGTTGTAATTATGTTCCGGCCTCCTGAAACATGAACACGACCCTTTTGAAGTTTATTGTGGGAACTGAGTTGTAACCTTTGTTCGCCATACTGTGCTATGGCAAAAACCTGTATAAAAGGAGCGATCCACTTCTACGAATTTGAAGCAGTCTCCGAGAACCTACACGTTGTGTACTTCTTGTGACCTCTGTATCCCTGCAGTAAATAAACGCTGATCTCTGACGTCGCTGGAAGTGTCCCGTGTCTCTGTGTTTGTACGCCAGAACAGGTAACCCCCGAAGGTTTCAGGTGTTGTTCCCTGGCACCGCTGGGTCTTAAGAATAACCCAGTCCTTCAGTTGGCGCCCAACGTGGGGCGACATCAACGGTACCGGTCCAAAGCCCGACGATCGTGAGGAACTTCGTGTGAAATCGCCGAGGGAAGGTGCACCCCGCTTCATCGATCCAGTTGTCGAAATAAGTGGCCCGACGCCTCTTCCCGCGAAGATCCCCGCCTCCTGACGGCTGCGACGGACCGATGCCCTGACTGTCGACCTGTTTTGGCGCCTGGCGTAGTCCTTTGTACGGCGAGACGATAGACGGGCCTTCCTGGTGACGCCATTGTTCTCTCAGTTAAGTATTTGTGGGTCGCTCCCAGTGTTGCTTTGTTGTTTGCATGGTTCCATAGCATTCGTGGTTCTTAGTTGTTGGGTTTTTATTTGACGATTGCAATTGCCAAAAACCGAGGGTCTTGCACTTTTTGCGAGGACATCGTAACTCGATAGCCCTTGAAGTTTGTATACTCGGTTAGTGTGCACGATGCCTGGCCGTAGTACTTTGTTTGGGTTTCTCAAATGTTGCAGCATGGATTCCCGGCTGGAGGATTCATGTCCGATACCTCCGGTTGGAACTCCAATTTACGAGCTCTATAGTCGTCATGGCGTGGGTCCTATTGTATATAATGAATGTTGGGTTCGCTATACTAAAAATGATGGCGTCCTTAGTTGGCCATCTCATGGTAGTTTCGAGACTACCGTTTTAGATAATTTGGAAGCTAAATTATTTAAGAAGAAGGCTAGGCCGGCCATGTTTGATTCCTTCCGGTTATGGCGGAAAGAGGCCAAGCAGAAAGAAATCAAACAGAATAAGAAAAATAAAAGAGAAGGTGTTATCACGGTGATGCGCAATGCAGAACAATATCAGTTAGACAAAGATGAGAAAGAGCAGGAAGTTAGTGCTCGGCTTCATCATATGGCAGTGGATAAATGTTATCCGGTGCTACCTTCTAATATTGACAAGACAGGTGAAGAAGCGGTGGAGGATTCGCTCTTGTCTTATCTGATGAAATCACCACCTCCCTATGCTCCCGATGTTATGGGTCCCGTTCGTCCACCTCTTCCTCAACCCGCTGTTTTGGCGGCTGCTGGTCAGCCCGCCGTTCCTCCCGTACTCCCGAATCCCCTTGGGCCACAGATCGTACGTCCTCTTGTCCCGGCTTCTCTCCCTACTGCGCCTTTCCAAGTCCCTCCTCAGCCTGTCATTCCTGTTGTTCCTGCTGCTGCGTCTACTTCCACTGTTTCCACCCCTATTGTTGCTACGCCTGCATCTTCTTCCTCTTCTCCTTCTGTTCGTAGTCGTCTCATGACTGCTGTTACTTCTCTTTATTCTCCGCTTTTTGGACCGATACTTGGCTCGACTCTTTCAGATGTCGCTCAAAGACGCAGTCAGCTTCCTGATGGTAGAGAACGTGAATCGTTGGTGAAAACGGCACGTAGATGGATTCGTAACCCTGTTAAATACACCCCACGTGTAGTGTTTGAAACGTTTTCCCAGTTTAATGTGCCCACGCAACGATTTGTGTTCGAAGAATTGTGTAAGTCATTGAAAGAGGAGTGGGACGATGATACAGCTGATGATATACCACCTGAGGTTTCCGAGCTGCAGTTTCGGTTTGCCACGGGTGTAATTGTGGGTGACAAAGTTCGAGAGGCCCTAGAACGTTTGTTATCCTTTCGATGTACGGTGCAACCTCGTGCGTTGTTTAAGGACGCGACTGTGGAATGGATGGCACAACCTAGTCAATATCCCATGCGGGAAGTTCCCCCGGTATGGATGCCAGGTGATCAGGCTGCTAACCCTCCTGTCCCAGGCCATTTCCAGAGAGTGTGGATACACCTCCCTTGGAAACGATCGGAAGTTTTACAAGTGAAACAATCCTTGCCTGATCCCCGTAAGAATCCTGCGGGTTATTACAAGGAGCTGTCCCAATTGGTGGATGCTACTGTCATGAACCTAGCCGATATTGACATGTTGTTTGGCAATGTGGTGCCTCAGCCGATTTGGGCGAAAATTCGTCACGAGAATCACGTAGCCGAGCTAGGCGGTGATTGGGCTGCCCTTACAGCGGCAGATGCCCGGCAGGTCGGTGGGGCTAAACCTGAACAGATTATTGTGGCTTTGCCTCAGAGGATAATTACCCTCATGAAAACACTTATGCCAGCGATGCGCGTCAATTGGGACAAATTATCAGCGTGCAAACAAAAGAGGGAGGAAAGTGTTTCTGATTTCTTTACGAGATTTGAGGAAGCGTTTGTTGATCATAGCGGTCAGGACATGGGTTCTGAGGGTGGTCAGCGGCTGTTCGTTGATAAGTTTGTATCGAACTTGTTGCCCGACCTTAGCAACAAGTTGAAGAATTCTGAGAGTTCGTGGGCTGTTTCTACCACTGCCCAAATATTGGCTACGGCCCAATATTACGAAAATAGAGAAAAGGAGGAAAGTGAGCGCGCAGATAAGAAAACGAAGGATCTTAAAACTAAGGTCTTATTGCAGCAAGCCTATCCTCCGCGTTCGAATTTTAGTGATACACAGCAGCTAAACAGATCACAACCACAGTTCTCCAGATCGCAGACGCGAAATGTTTCACCCGCACCTCGCTTTGTGCTGGGATATAATCAATGCGCATATTGTCGTGGGGAGGGCCATCTGAAGTTCGATTGTCCGGTTCTCCGTGATCGGACCAATGGTGTGTCGGCTCGAGGAGGACGTAGTGGTCCTCAACAGGCTTCCCGTGGTAGAGGTCGCGGAGTTACCCAGAATCAGGCCGACCGCTTTGCCACGTCTTCGGACTCGCACAATTGTTTCGATCGGCGCGAACCATCGTCCGGTCGGTCTGCACAGTATCATGTGGATGATTGCTATGTTGAGTGTGATGTTGATGCGGATGGTATCTACTAGGACAGCCATGGACAAAGGAAGGGAGAAGTATCAGTTCCGGTTGATCAGAGAGGGCCTTATGTTGCAGTAGCCACTTTGGGCGTCGTTGAGCCTTTTCTGTTGGACACTGGTGCAGCAAAAAGTTCCATCATGCATTCGAAACTCCCTGGCGCGCCTTTGTCTGGCTTAACGAATGTTTCCGTTGGATTCTCTGGCGCCCCCGTTAGCAATCCAGTTTCTAGCCCTTTGCCCCTTACAATTGGGTCTCATGAGCTAGAAGCTCCCTTGATTTTGACTACTGGTTGTGGTGAGAATCTTTTGGGCTTAGATTTGTTGAAAAGGTTACATGCGACTTTGTACTGTTCTCCTACGGGTGTGGAGCTTACGTTGGGTAAGAGCGTGATTTCCCCTATGTATTTATCGATCGACAAGCTCCCGGCGGCATTGAAAGCTCTTCCGGACTCCTTGTGGGCGACAGGTCCCAATGACGTGGGCCTGTTGGATATACCACCTTATGTCGTCCAACTGAAAGTTGGTGCGCGTGTGCCACGTATACCTCAGTATCGTATTTCCCTTGATGGTGAAAGGGCATTGTTAGCGATCATTTACGATCTGATCGGTAAAGATGTTATTGAGGAGACACGGGGTAATGTGTGCAATAGTCCCGTGTTGCCTATTCTGAAACGAACGGATCCCTCCAAGCCTCCTGTGTACCGTCTAGTTATCGACTTACGGGAGGTGAATAAAGTCGTTGTTCCGCAGTTTCCTGTGGTTCCAGACATTACAGCTTTACTGACTCTGATTCCAGCCACTGCATCATGGTTCTCGGTGATCGATCTGAAGAATGCGTTCTTTAGCATTCCGATTGCTGAGGAAAGCAGAGATTTGTTCGGTTTCTCATTAGGTGGTCGCAGCTTCAGATTCAAGCGCGCACCACAGGGCTACTGTGAGAGTCCATCAATTTACAGCCAAGCTCTTAAGAGTCAACTTGATGCGTTTGTGTTACCGGCTGGTGCAGCCTTGATTCAGTATGTTGATGATCTATTGGTCGCTGCTGACACTGAACAGCTCTGTAAAGCCGCTACGGTGTCTCTGTTACAGCATCTCTGTGCTTTACATCATAAAGTGTCACCTTCCAAACTGCAATATTGTTGTCAAGAAGTTACCTATCTCGGTCACTTATTGTCAAAGGCGGGAAGAAGGTTGACCCCTGAACGAATTGCAGCAATTGCTCGAATGACTGTGCCAACAACTCAGAGAGATGTGCGTGCCTTTCTAGGTATCACGTCATACTGCAGACAATGGATTCCGAACTTTTCACTGTTAGCGAAGCCATTGGTAGCCCTCACGTGCAAGGACGTTTCGACTCCTTTGCCTTGGACGGAGGAATGTCAGAAAAGTTTTTCTGAACTACGTGATGCGTTGTGTTCGGCTCCTGTGTTAGGTACTCCTGATTACAGCAAGCCATTCACATTATACGTCCATGAGAGGGACGGTTGTGCGTTGAGTGTTTTAACGCAACAATTTGGTGATAAGCAGCGTCCGTGTGCATATTTTTCCTCGACCTTAGACCCGGTAGCTAGAGCGTTGCCGAGTTGCTTGAGGGCGACAGCAGCAGCAGCGGCGTCTATTCGGCAGTCCGCAGGTCTTGTTATGGATAATATGCTCATAGTAATGGTTCCGCATGCAGTTGATACGCTCTTGAATCGGACAAAGACTCAACATCTGACGAGTGCAAGGTTGTCTGGGTACGAGCTGACCCTTTTGGCAAGTCATATACAGATCAAACGTTGTAATGTACTGAATCCGGCGACATTGTTGCCGATTAATATGGAATCAGATGATGTGCTGCCACATGATTGTTATTTACGGACTGAAGAAGAAACAAAAGGTCGTGTGGACCTGAAAAACACTCCCTTGGCAGATCCCGATGGTACTTTGTATGTGGATGGTTCTTGCTTCAAATTGCCGAATGGCGATGTGACGACTGCGTGTGCTGTGGTGACGTTGAGCACGGTGGTGGAAACTGCGAGATTGAATCAGAATTCCGCGCAAGCGGCAGAGTTAATTGCATTGACAAGAGCGTGTGTTCTGTCGAAGGGAAAGCGAGTGAATGTGTTTACTGACAGTCAGTATGCATTTGGTGTTGCGCATAACTTTGGAAGATTGTGGAGAGAAAGAGGATTTATGACATCGCATGGTACGAAGATCCAACACGGGCATCTCGTGAATGATCTTTTGGATGCACTTACGTTGCCTAAACAAGTGGCGATTGTTAAATGCAGTGCACATCGAAAAGTGACGGATGATGTTGGTCGTGGTAATGCATTTGCGGATGAAATCGCTAAGGAAACTGCTAAGAATATTGCGACTCGAATGTATGTTACGAGTTCAGTAAGGTGGCCGACGGAGACTGGTATGTGTGAAAATACCGTTGAGAGCGTGAAAGCAATTCAGAACGAAGCTACTGAAGCTGAAAAGACCAAGTGGAAAGAAAGTACAGGGAAGTTGGATATGCATGGATGTTGGGTTGACCTGACGGAATGTCAGAGGTGGATGTTACCAGATGCATATGTATTAGCTGTCGTGACGATGGCTCATGGGTTGTCACATATTAGTGCGAAAGGAATATGTAAGTTCTTGTCTCCTGTATGGAGGAATGAGGGTATTGCTAAATGTGCCGAAAGAGTGGTTAAGAACTGTATGGTGTGTTTGATGCACAATCCTGGCAAGGGTACCCCCACTCCACCTGGTCATTTTGCTCCTCCTGTTTGTCCCTTTGAGGTTATCCAGCTGGACTTTATCCATATGGAGAGATGCAATAACCTGAAGTATGTTTTGGTTGTGGTTTGTGCGTTCTCCAGATGGATTGAGGCCTATCCTCTTAAGGATAACACTGCCCTGTCCACAGCAAAAATCCTGCTGAAGGAATACTTTCCTCGGTACGGAATGCCCCGGATTGTATGGTCGGATAATGAGAGTGAGTTTGTGGGAAGTGTAATGCAGAGTGTGTGTAAGGGCCTGGGAATTCGACAGAAATTCCACAGTGCTAATCATCCTCAGGCAGCGGGTTTGGTTGAAGGGTACAATGGTACCCTGAAGCTGAAACTCGCTAAGGTTCAAGCTACGACTGGTCTGTCATGGCCTGATGCCTTGCCTCTGGCTCTCCTATCGACCAGAGCAACCGTACACTCTCGAGTAGGGCTTAGCCCATATGAGATTGTGTTCGGTCGCCCTGCGAATATTTGGGGAGTCCCGAGGCCTAGGGCTTTTGATAGTCTTGAGTATCCAATGTTAATTGATTACTTGCATGATTTGACCACTAAACTACGGTTAATCCATCAACAGGTCCTTGAAGCTCTACCGGCGCAGACAGAGGGTCCTGGACACCAGCTCCGGCCAGGAGACTGGGTGGTTACCCGAAACTTTGGTCGAAAGCGTAACTTGGAGCCAAGATTCGTCGGACCCTATCAAGTCTTATTGACGACGAGGACAGCGGTTCGACTGGAGGGTCGGAAAAACTGGGTGCATGCCAGCCACACAAAGAAGGTACCGATCCCCTTACCAACTGACGGTTGGGTGAGGACTGGGATTTCGGCCTCAGAAACTGAGACTCCTTTGCACTTCGTGCCATTTAGTGATGCTCAACTTGTGGAGGAGGATTCGTCACTGCCAGATCCACATGTGGAGTCATCAGCAGTAGAGAACCCAAGGTCTGACTCGTTGTCCACTTCATCGAACACTGTTGCGTCAGCTGAACAATTGTTTGTAGAGCAAACTCGACCTGGAAGAAGTCGATACTTTCTTCGTTCAAGGACTAATAAAAAGTAACAGTACAGTGGTTTTTGACGTTACGAATATTATGAACGATTACATCCTTTCTTTTTGAGTTGTTTGTGCTTTTCCACTGCTAAGAGACTTGTAATAAATTTGAACGTTTCGTGGAAACCTCGCCATCCGGGTCACCGTAGGGCCGTGCGGGTACTCCTTTCTGTTTAGCAGGTTTCTGACGCTAGGTTGGTTACTTTTGTCGATCTCTGGGAACTCCTGGGGATTGATAATTGCTACTCAGAACGAAGTGCGTCAAGTACGTCACGGACGGTTTGTAGAGGATGGCATTCTCTAAGCTGTTGGAAGAAGAAAGGGTGTTGGCACAGAGATCAGAATTATGGAGGGTTGTACGAACAAAATGTTTTTTGTTTCAGGTGTTTCTACTGTTTCTGGCCTTATCTATGTTATTGGTGGGTGGAGTGTATTTCGGAGTGCCGTTGTTCTTGCCTTCTGTTTCGCCTACCTTTTCTCCTAACCTAAGTTCCCTCACCACTGTCTCCCCACATTCCTTTCATCCTTTGCCTCAACATGAGCAGGTTAGGCGCGCGGAATTCATGAATAATTCCTTTGTTCAACTTCTACATCAGCATCAGTTGGTGGTGAATACTACCAATTGTTGGGTATGTGGGTTAATGCCACACACCATGGATAGGGGTATTCCGTATTTTGTCCTTCCATACAGCTCCCAGGGTTCAGCTCGAGCATTCCAAACTATGTTCCGTAGTGCACTAGATTCCTACCCCAGTCAGCTTACCAAGCCATCTCGAAGTTGCACAAGATTTCCGAGTCCATACACGTGGACGAAGGTAATTGGACGCTCCTGGGATGGTTTTGGGGCCTGATGTCAACCTGGGGTTGGAAGATTCTAATGGTCGTAGGGGCTGTTGTAACGATTCTGTTCACGTGTTGTCTTTGTGTACAGTGTGGTCCTGACTTATGTGGCTTATGTGCTGCGACGTGTATAAGGCGGCCATCTGTTACCAAGGAGACGTTGATGAATAGGATGATGTTCCAGCAGCAGCTGAACGATCTGATGAATATTGATATAGATTCCGATCTTGACTAGTGCTTGCCTACATGAGGGCAAAAGGAGCGTCTGAGGTTCCGTATGAGACGAGACGGCATTTTTGAGTAATGACGAATATGGATGAGTCTGGTATCCCCGAACCGCAAATGACGAGTATAGTGGGTGTACGTAGTTTCGCTATGCAGCCACGTATGGTTCGTCTCATTTTTGGGTTTGTTCATCCGAACCCTCGGGTTCCATTTTAGATACGGCATCCATTTTGTTTCTTGCCCTCAGGTAGCCAGCGAACGGGTTTTTGTTCGCTTCGTGACCCTGGGACTTTCAAGCTTGCACGAAGGACACGGGTTTCTTTGAGGTGACTTTTACGATGGGGGAAATGACACGAGTAGGGCAGATGGCCCCGCTCAAGGCTCATCTTGCCGCTCCGGTCTATTGTTTCAGCCACGCATACATTAGACACGAGGTCTTTGACCCTTCTATCGAGTTTCCTTTATTGCCCCTGACACTCTTTTCTAACCCGTTGTGTATTCTTGTCCTTTCCTTTCATCTGTTTTTCGTCCTTCCTCTTAATGTGTTTATGGTTAGGATGGAATGTGTTTATTGCGGAGGGAATATGTTTTTACAGTTGAGAACCGGCAAGACTGTTGTAATTATGTTCCGGCCTCCTGAAACATGAACACGACCCTTTTGAAGTTTATTGTGGGAACTGAGTTGTAACCTTTGTTCGCCATACTGTGCTATGGCAAAAACCTGTATAAAAGGAGCGATCCACTTCTACGAATTTGAAGCAGTCTCCGAGAACCTACACGTTGTGTACTTCTTGTGACCTCTGTATCCCTGCAGTAAATAAACGCTGATCTCTGACGTCGCTGGAAGTGTCCCGTGTCTCTGTGTTTGTACGCCAGAACAGGTAACCCCCGAAGGTTTCAGGTGTTGTTCCCTGGCACCGCTGGGTCTTAAGAATAACCCAGTCCTTCAGTCACGTTGTAAAGCTTGCGCCACATGTGGGTGTACCTTCACAGGGGGGGGGGGGGCGTTCCGGCGCAGGAACGCCTCCGAAAAGTGGCTGAGTGAAATCTACAAGATTTCACTCAGTCACTTTTCCGGCCATGCTGTGTCAAATCCCTGCGCCTGCTTGAAGCAGGCGTAGGGATTGACGCAGCATGTTAGGGATGGGGCACCCCTAAGCCTTGCAGGAGCTGCGTCGCGCTTGCGACGTAACTCCAGCAATGCACCACATTTCCGACTGGAGATGCGTCACGCATCTGCCCATCCGAGTGCCACGGTGCGCCGCATTATAAATGCGGCGCATCTGTGGTGGCGCACGGGTGGGCAGATGCGTCGCAACTCGTCTGGCGCATCTCTGCTGATTAGCAGAGATGCGCCAGAAGTCATAAATCTGCCCCTAAATGTTTTAACAGAGAGGTTGCTCCAAAAGGAGTGTGAAAGAGAAAGTGTGCTCGTGAATGGAACAGATATGAAAGAAGGGAAATCAAGTCAGGATACTTTAGTATCCTAAGCAAACCGGCTATGATTTTTAATGACACCAGTTCACAATTAGGCCTGTCCCTCATAGATAATTCCACAATGTTGTTTTCCGATTTTCTGGAGGTGCACAGAGATTTTATCATCTGTGGAATGGGCAGGGCTGGGGTGGTATCAGGTACAGGCCCACTAGGGGTGTGTCGACGTTTCGACCCTGGCACATAGAGGGTAATCTACATCCTCAGCGGATGGGTCCTCCTCAGGACAAGCGGGAAGGGAGGAACCTAGGAGTGAAATAATATCACTAATTAGAAACAGTCAAATGACAAAATTAACTGATGTCAAGGAGTCGTGCCTACTCACTGACCTATGGTTGGGTAAAGTCAGGATACAGTCCCTCGTGTGATGGACTCAGGGCTTCTCTATGAGCTCCACACTCTTCAACATCTGCATGGCCAGCTCGCTGCCATTGCCAGGAACCACAAACTCAACATAGTCTCCTACGCCAACATCCCAGCTGATCCTCTCCCTCACCAAGGAACACATAGTTGCCAAGAACAACTTCCACGGTTAGATAAAGGCTATCGCCACCTGCATGAAGAACAGCTGCCTCAAACTCAATTAAGAGAAAACCTAAGTCCTCATCCTGGGTTCCACCCCCTCTGCCTAGGATGACTCCTGGTGGCTTGCAGCTCTCGGAACCCACCCCGCATGCACAGACAATGCACAAAACCTGGACATCATCCGGGTCTCCTCGTTCACCATGAACAGCCATAATAACGCAGTCTCGTCATGCTGCTTTAACAAGCTATGCCTCCTCCAAAAGATCGTCAATTCACACACCAAGTCCAGTAGTGCTGTCACCCGAGCACTCATTAGCAGCAGAATCCACTACGGCAATGCACTCTATGCCAGCATCACCCAGAAACTTCTCAAACTGCAGAGCATTCAGAGCGCCTCCGCCAGACTCATCCTCAACATTCCCTGCCGCAGCCACATCACCGGCCACCTGAGAGACCTCCACTGGCTCCCAGTCAACTAAAGAATAACCTTGAAGCTCCACACACACACCTACAAAGCCCTACATGATGCGGGACCTGCGTACCTTAACCACGTCTCACATTCCACGCACCCACCGGAGGCCTCTGCTCCGCTTAACTGGCCCTGGCCACCGCCCAGAGATCTGTACGACGACGGCCGGAGGAAGAGCCTTCTCCTAACTCGCAGCAAAAACCTAGAACACCCTGCCTCTCCAATCAGACAATCACCATCACTGCACTCGTGAGGGACATCTAGTATCGACTAGTGGAACTGCAGCTCTTTGTAAAATTATTTTGATCTTGGATACTATAATATTCACTGCCCACTTCTAATCTCGTCCCATAATGCTTTGCAGGGCCTTTGGTTGGGATTGTATTTTTGCCAATAACTGTGCGTGGGGTGGTCCTAAGAGGATGGGACCACCACCGAATCGTTCAACAAGATGTAGTTTTTGTTTTCTAGGCATCTGCTTGGTTCTCTCCCTAGGTTAGGGAGGATCCCAAAATCATCACCTCTCTCACTACTTGCCCATTTATCATTTTTGTCAAATGACTATTTGCATTTTAGCATATAAAGACAGTGATATTTATTTTATCATAAAGTCCACTGTGTAAAATGCTGTTTGTAATTATTGCAAAGTGCAGACAAGCACACAGTGCTATCAGCTGTAGTGTAGTTAAAACTACATCCAGGGTTATCAATAATCTCAGAACTACCATCAACATCCCATTCCTAGCCAAAACAATGGAGAAGTGCATTCTACCACAACTCACCCAACATATAAACAAACTCAAAAAATACCTTCCAATCAGGATTCAGGAAAGACTGTAACCCTGGAACTGCTATGCTCAATATCTCAGGTGACATTCACAGATCCTTAGATGAAGGTGATGCATGCCTCCTAATCCTACTTGACTTATCTGTGGCTTTTGATACAGTAAATCACCCAGCCTTACTCAAGACACTCAAGAATCTCACTGGTAGCAATGGCACAGTCCTAAGATGGTTCACATCTTACCTGCAACATCCATCGCAACAAATAAAAATCAACAACTGCATCTCGAAACCAACACTAGTTCCACATGGTGTACCCCAAGGCTCAATTCTCTCCCCATCCCTTTTCAATCTATTCATCAAACCCCTTACTGTTATCCTGAACCAAGAAGGGGTAACAAATCACCCATATGCTGATGATACCAAACTCTACTACAAAATTAAAGCACCCAGTGACATCCTACATCTGAACGCCACACTAATCAAGATACAAACTTGGCTCAACACCAACCACTTGAAGTTGAACCCCAACTAAACTGAACTACTACTTTTCTCCCCTAGAAACAAGCCTCTAACAAACCAAGATTGGCTCAAGAATTTGGACGCCCTAAATTCTTCTTTCACACTATCAAACTCCCTAAAGTCCTTGGGCATCACTCTGGACAAAAACATGTTAATGAAGGACCACATCAACAATTGAGCCAAAGGAGCACTTTACACACTAAAACATCTCAAGAAAATCAACCTGTTTATTCCCCCAGATGACTTTAAGACGGGGGGCAATCTCTAGTCCTGTCAAAACTGGATCATGTCAATGCCTTCTTCACAGGAACGCTGAAAAATCACCTTGCCCCCCTAGGAACAATTCTCAGCACGGCTGCCCAGCTCCTAACAGTTTTTGAATGGTTTGAGCGCATCTCACCGGCCCTCAAGAACCTCAATTGACTTCCCATCAAATGAAGATGTATCTACTAGACTGCTTGCATCACCCACAAAGCCCTTCATACACATAACCCCAACAATCTAGATACCAAACTTTCGAAAGCAAGAAGAGCCAGGACTCTGCGAAGCTCAAACTCACTTATTCTCATACCTCCCAAACTGAAAAAGAAATACTCCCAGACACTCTCATTCTCTGGAAATGCACTGAGGATCTGGAACTCACTCCCTCTAGATCTTCGCTGCAACCCCTCTTTTTCCTGCGTCAAACAGGACATTAAATACCTCCTGCTCAACAAATCCTTCAACGCGCACTCAGACTGAGCTATGTTCCAAAAGCTCACACCCAATCTGACTTGACCCGTTGTGACGGTTGATTTATTGTTTCAGCTGTCTACTATGTCCTGTACTTATTTAACTTATGCTGTTCTGATGTACGCATAGTGTAACTACCTTGACTGCCTAACAATTTTCTTTGTCTGTATAAATGTATGTACTTCAATCAAACGATCTTGCATTATATATATAAAGCGCTCTGATACCTTTGCATCTAGCTAGCGCTATATAAAACTTATAAATACATTTTGTAGATGCCATTTATTATGAATAAAAGCATTTGCTTTCTTGCACAGCACTTTCTTCCCATCTTATTAACAACAAAAAAACTGCTATATTTTGGATATTTTTTCAGTTCTTTCTAGCGGAATCCACAAACATTAGAATCCCCAAGATATGGGAATAAAGTACACACCTTTGGCCTGTATACCAATTGTGGAAAAAAACAGTAATGAAGGCCTAATCTCAAAGTGCCTCAAATATCAAAAAAGGGTTTAACACTGAGGGTGGAAAAAGCTGAGCAGCTAAGGGATTAAGGGGCATATTTACAATGAGGTGGCGGAGCGTGCGGCAGCCTCCTTGGCTGAAGGCCACGCTCCGCCACTTCGGGATTGCAGGGCTGCACCATATTTACAATAATGCAGTGCAGCCCTGCATTCCCCCCTGTACTGGCACTAAATTTAGCAGCCTAGCGCCAATGCAGGTATCCTGCACAATACTGCAAGGGTGTCTGCGTTGAGGGGAAAATTGTTTATGTGAAGGAAGGTGACCCTTCCTGCACCTAAACAATCTTTAAATGGTGTTTTGTCAAGGTACACAATGTCATTTTTTAAAAAGATTGTTTATGTGCAGGAAGGGTCACCTTGCTGCACATAATCAATCAAAGGCCTTTTGCTGTTTCTGTGTGTGCTGCACAACGCAGCACACATGGAAACAGCAAAAGCGAGGAGAAATAAAGCATTTCTCCTCGTTTCACCTGTTTAAGACCAGGTTTTCACTGATCTTAATCTTGCCGCTGCCTCCTATTTACACTGCCCTTGTAAATAGGGAGTAGCATCAAAATCAATGGGGGCTGCGGTGGAGCCCCCACCTCAACACCCATTGCCTCCCCCTTTCCCGCTAAGTACAGTGTGAAAGGGGGCCTTATTTATAAGGCATCGTTAAGCCATGTGGCTTAACTCTGCCTTGTAAAGCACATATCGCTAAAATGACATTCCTGCGGCGAATGGGGCTTGTAAATATGTCCCAAAGTTGTCAGAAAATTAAGGGGTACATTTATAAGGGGATTGCGCCACCGGAACTTAACTTTTCTTATGTTCCAGTGGCGCAATGCCCTGCTCCATATTTACAAAGCAGCGTTAAGTTACTTGCATGGCTTAACAGCGCTTTGTAAACATGGAACCCTTTCACGCAGGTATATGCGTGAAAGGACCGTGCAATGGGTTTTGCTGTGGGCGTTCACTACAACACCTTTGATGCTGCCCCAGATTTACAAAGATGTGTAAATCTGAGGCAGTGCCAAAAACTAACCCTATGCAAAAGCAGGCGTTAGATTGGTGCAACAAGGAGAAATACTTGTATTTATCTTCATTTTTGCTCTTTCTATGTGTGCTGCTTAGTGCAGCACGAATAGAAAGAGCAAATCGCCTTTAAAGATTGTCTATGCGCAGAAAGGTGTCCCTTCCTGCATATAAACAATCATTCCCTGCAGCACAGGCTCCCTTGCACCATAGCACAAGGGTGTCTGTGTTGACGCTAGGCAGCTATTTTTAACGTTAGCCCAAGGGAAAACCTACATATATGACTTCTGTTTTCCTAAATGCTGCTGAGAAATTGGAATGTTTGCCACTATAGGCACGAAAGGTCAAATACATCTGTGTGAGTGGGAGTGTCTGGAAGTTTTAAATCCCAACATTAACAGACTTTGGCCTCTGTGATAAAGTTTACAGTCTGTTGACCCTCCCTTTATTACCTGCACTGCACATATCTTTTGCCACTCCGTTTTTCATTGTGCATGCCCTCAGCACTTGAATACATTTGTTTATAACTACATGATATTTGAATATACATATTTGACAAGCTGAGGCTTCTTGGCTTTGCCATTGCTTGTTCATTTAACTCTGCACTAATGAATAAGCTGCAGGTGAGACAGTGTTGTTTTCAACTTAACATTTTAAGTCGGTAGAGAGTGGTGGGGGACCGTGGCTCTCATACTTTACAGAATGCAGTGGACATGCTCTAGGGGCTCGGTGCGGAAGGACACGCACGTGAGCAAGACTCAACGAGGACAAATACTTCCTCTTCCCTGCAATCAAAAAGGGCCCATTGCGGAAGGAGGAACTTGTGAGCTCCCTTTCTAACTACTGCCATAAGCTGTCTTGAGAAAGGGAACCGGATCAAGGGTTTTAACGGTTAACATAGAGCTAAATTTGCCAGCTGCCCAATGTCGTGAATATCGTAAATAGACCCACCATTTTACTTGGCATCACCTAGGGAAGTGGTAAATTCTGAGAATATGGCGCCCACCACTACCTTAAACAAAAATAGGACCACGACACCCCTCTCTATAAAAACCCTGCAAAACTGGCGGCCATCTTTAAATGCCCATTGGACATTGGTATATCCTATTTCCTAAACCTCTACGATTGACCTTGGCACCTTTGGAATAAGTTCCTGAACAAAAAGAATACTCTATTCTTCTCAATCCAACTTTACTACTAACAAAGGCTCATCACAAATAATCTGGCCTCTACAAATGTCTTCACTACCTTACAATCCTGGTGGCAGGGTATGCCCAGACGTGGGTCCCTCGCCCACGTTGCCACTGGATTCAAGCTAGCCTAATATCCCACCTTCATGCTGCAGTAAATGTTTGGTTGGACCAGAGACTTTTGCCCTACTAACCTGGACGCCTTGATAGAGCGTCACATTATTCTGAAATTTGTAGGGGTGCATCATACTCACTGTTAGTCGGCACCCACATGTTATTTGAAGTAGTTTTAGTGACATAGAAATTGTATTATTAGTATCGTTTAACATAGGGGTGAAATGTAACCATGATTTTCATGAAGAATAATGTCGTAGATCATTGCAAATGTATAATGTTGATTTTATGTAATGCAATGTGTTAGTTAAACGTATGCTATGTTAAAGTTACACGTGCAGTTGCTTATTTACGTTTAAAAGAATAATGAACAAATGCTTAACGTGTGATTTAATAATGTGTTTAACAGTGTAAAGGCCTGGTCGCATATACATTTAAAGAGAAAGGCTTGTTTATTTTATTTTTGCTAGCTAATGTTGTAGGCCGAAAATGATTTCCCTTGGTAAAGGCTTTGGGTTTCAGGATGGTGATAAATCTTAGCGGAGTGAAAAGTTTTTCGTTCCCATGTTTCTGTTGCAGGTGCAAGGACATTTAGCTCGTTAGAGAGACTAGGTCTTTGTTTTAGGAGTTATGATGGTACGAAAAGCCAACAGGGGAGTACATTGGAATTTGCGGATGATACTTTCAGCGAGGAAGGTGCCTGGGACCCAAGGTCAAGCTAACCGTCGTTGGATGAAGTACAAGTCTCACTGGAAAAGTATTGGGAGAAGACCTGGCTGGAGAGGTGTGCCGAAGGGCGTGTTCTACGTTTTTGGGATTTTGTATTAGGGACAGTGCCCCGTGGGTTGAGCAGTTGAGGTTTAGATGGGAAGCTAGAAGGAGCATCTGAGAACAAGCTCTGACTAAGTGAATGTACTTCTAAGGAAGTCTTCACTTCTGACACCTTTTATTCTCTTGTCTGGGAGGGAAAATGTTAAGTAGGGATGTCACCTTAGAGCTAGAGTAGGGATAGACTAACTGTTTTCCTTTTTAGGCTAATGATTCCCAATGTAGACATTGGCTTAACCATTGTATTTCTTATGATCCTTGAACTTGTGATTCTTTTTGTTTTGAGTCGTATGAGACTCTTACGTAGACTTGCGTTTGTTTTAGTGCCCATTTATCTTCTTCACCTTGTGCTAAGGTGTCTGTATGTGCAGTTATTTTTGGTTGTAATAAAATCCTATACATTTTAGATTCGGAGTCGGTGGTCCTTCCTAAATTAGATTTGATTCGGGTGATTATGTTTTGAAAATTGAGTTTTCTCCCCTCCACACTATTTAGCAGATAAAAAGATCCTGGCGACCTGAGAGGATTCTTGGAGAGAATCAGGTAGGCAAGAATCCGGTCCTATCAGTCTCTGACCTCACATTAATCGGATAATTTCATTTGAATACCAGAATATGTGCCCTATTCTTCTTATACTTCTTTTTGCTGTCACTACCCTAGTGGCACCTTTGTCTTCCCCTCACAACCCTCTTCCTCCTCATTTTCCTAACATGGCCACCATTCGAGTTAAGCACGGAGTTAACTGCTTCAAAATCATTTATCCCCCTAATCTGTCTAAAGCTTCAGCAAAACGGTTCAAGCAATTCCATAATGGTCGATATGGGAGGCTCAAAAATTACTTCATTTTTTCAACTCACGACATCCCTTCCTGGTCCACCCGCTTCTATAACTCTTTCAACGTCGCCTCCTCCTCATTTATCCCACATGGGCAGCAGCTAAAAAAGTCCCCCTGTACTTGTTTAAATGGCTCTCTCACTATTTCACTATATAACAATGGTACTGTCTTGATTCAAGCTAAAGACACTTGTCTCTCTCTCTCTTTCGCCACCTCTTCCCTTCCCTTCTCCCGCACCCCTGCGACTGTGATCTCCCTTGATTATTCATCTTGCTTCACCCGTTACTCCCTATCTCCTCCCCTGACCCCCCTTTACTCCAATAGGCCGCTCTCCCGGGAGGCACAGGCCAACCCTCTGCCCCCTCCTTGCCATGCTCCCTCCGCTCCTATTCTTCCCCCCTCCCAATGTGAACGTCTCCTCAACACGCCAGTCATACCTCTGGCTAACACTCTCCTTTTCCACTCTGCACCTTCCAGGTATTCCAATGTTACCTCTTCCCCCTAACCCTGCCTAACACCCCCTTATTTAATCCACCTTTTCTACAACCTGATCTCCCAGTTAACTTTCCATACTTTCCCCCTTTTTCCTGCTTCTCTTCTTCCCTACCCACACTCCCCCTCTCCATGTACCCTGAATTATTCACAAACCCCTTTCATCTCTCTTCATCCTCCCATTCCTCCAGCAATGCTGCACAACCCTTTATCCCCCCTCAGTAATCCCATCCTTTTCCCGACCTTGGACCAAGCAGAACCATATTCTTTCTTCAACTACCCTCTAGCCCAACCCCCCACTCTGTCTGGTGCCTGTCCCCCTCCATTCACCTCTCCTAGCTTACAGGACTTTTCCAGCTCCATCTCCTATCTTCTCCCCAAACCTCCTGCCATTCTGTGACTCCTCTCTTTCCCCTCCCCGCATTCCTCCCTCCCTTCTCGTTCCTCACCTGTCTCCTCCTAAATATGATCTCAATTCTTCCCCTCTGTTCAACATCAGCAAAGATAACTCTTTCCACCTCAGCTGCACCAACATCCTCTCTCAACCGCCATCTATCTCCACCTTTTACTCTTGCACCCCAATATCCCCCTGCACCCTCACCTCTCCCTGCCCTCCCTCGCCAATTGCACTCCCTCCTGTATCCATTGAGCTACCTAACATTCCGTGTTCAGCCCTACTCTCTCAGGAAAATTGAAGCTACCATCTCACTCTTAAGCACTAAGATATCTTCCTTTCCAAACAACCCAATTCCCTTGGCAAATACTCACTTCCCCAAACTCCTGAGGAGTACCTTGCTCCCGTGCCCCAAAAGAGCCAATCACAATCTGTCTTCTGCTGACATCGCTAACTTACTGGGTAGTTACAAGACTTCCACCCCCTTCCACTTTCCTCTCCAAGTAAGTCTACTCTGTACACTATTCCAACCATCTCTTCTGTCAGAACTAATCATCTGCCTTATTTTACCCTGGCACCCTCTTACACAAACATTATCCCTATCACCCTTAAAAGCCCAAATGCCCCATCACCAAAAGAGTCTCGTCAGAGTTGCGCTGTTTGCTCCACAACTGCAGATCTGCAATTAAACACAAACTGGAAATTTCTGGCACCATCATTCTCCACAATCTTGACATTCTCTTCCTCAATGAGACCTGACACCACTCACACTATGTTTGATCTTCTGTTACCCACCGACTATTCTATCTTTAGAAATGATAGAACAGACAAAGTTGGGGGAGGTGTTGCAATCATCTTCAGAAACTCCCTTCAACTTAAGGCTTTTCCTAACAGCTCTTTCCGTACATTTGAATGCCTGTCTCTGGAGCTTCAAGTGCAACACTGCTCCCCCTTCAGATTTCATGCCATATATCAGCCGCCTGGTGAATGCTCTTCCTTTTTGGAGGAACTCACCGACTTCATCAGCGACCAATACTCTCAAAGTGACAGACAGATCTTCCTGGGAGACATCAATCTTCACTGGGGCTCTTTGGAAGACTCTGTTGCCAATATGCTTGCCACTTTTCTCTCAGCAAACAATCTTATCCACCACTGCACCGAAACAACACACTCTAAGGACTCAATTCTGACCTTGTTATATCTAAAGCAGACAAGCTTACTATTGCTGTCCCTATTCATGTAGACTGGTCTGACCACTTCCTCATCCCCTGCTCTCTTCACCTATCGCTCTCTATAACTCTTGGGCAACCTAAAAGGACTACTACCTGGTTCGGTAACATTAAATACATTGACCTTGACACTCTTTGTGATTCTGCTATGCTTTCACTTCCAAGGCTAGACCCCAACTTGGATGTCAACGATCTTACCTCCCAATGCCTCTCAGTCCTTGAAGTTGAAATTGATAATTTTGCTCCACTTCAAAGCAAAAGGAAAAGGCCTATTCCTTCAGCACCATAGTTCAATAAATCCCTTTATGAAGAAAGGAAGAACCTGAGAATCCTGGAGAAACAATGGAGACCATCTCCATCCACCACTAATCTTTCTATTCTATGTTCAGCAAGATCAAAATACCACAAACACATCTTCCATGAGAAAGCATCACACTTCAGAACCCTCCTCGACTCAGCCAAAAACAGACCCCAAAAACTATTTGACCTCATGTAAAATCCAAACTGCTCTCCCCCAACCATCAAGCTTGACGATTCTCCAAAGAAAGCAGCAGAATTCGCTATATTCTTTGATGAAAATGCATCCTCAAAACACAACCCTCTAACCATTCTTTTGACCCAATCCCTAGTGACATTTCCATTGATTTCTACACCCATACTCTTTCCTACTGGACCTGTCTGGTTAACCTCTTCCTCAGCCAACACTCCCTTCCTGTTACCCTTAAAATATGACAGGTTACCCCACTTCTTAAAAAACCCTCTGCTGATGCAAACGACCTCAACAACTTCCGCCCCATCACTAACCTCCCTTTTCTTGCGAAAATCACAGAAAGATGTGTCTGGTTTATTCAAAACTGCAGCACTGAAATAGCCCTGCTGCAAGTGATCGACAATGTGCTGCGTATACTCGATTCAGGGGAGTCTTTTCTTCTGATTCTTCTAGAGCTCTCTGCAGCCTTTGACACTGTTAATCACAACACTCTCCTTAACGCTCTTCAACATAGAATGGGTTTGGAAGGCACAGTGCTTAAATGGTTTACCTCATTCCTATTGGACAGTTCCCAAATTATCAAAATAGCGAACAGTCTTTCGTCTTTATTGGCGGTAGGTCAAGGCGTCCCTCAAGGTTCTATCCTTACACACACTTTGTTCAATCTCTATTTGGAACCATTGGGAAATCTCCTAAGTAAATCTGGGATCCTCTACCATCTCTATGCAGATGACACTCAAATCTACCTTAAGGTGTCTTCCGCACACGATATCTCATTCCTCAACTCTACAGGCCCATTGCGAGTCTCCCGTTTGTGGCTAAGGTGATTGAAAAAGCCATGAACATTCAGATCTCTGAATTTATTGAGAAACACCATCTCCTGGATGACACGCAATTTGGATTCCGGAAATACCATGGGACAGAGACAGCCTTGATTAAGGCTGCCGATGATATCAGGGTAATCCGGGATCAGGGGGAACAGCCATCCTGGTATTGCTGGATTTATCAGCGGCCTTCGACACGGTCGACCACACAATTTTGGTTGATCGTGTCGAGGGATTTGGAATCTGCCTCTCCGCTAAAAATCTAATTGCCTCCTTCCTAGCCAAAAGAACGCAGGCTGTCATCTTAGGCCCATTTCAATCGGCACAACTTTCATCTCCCTGCGGAGTTCCTCAAGGCTCATCCCTTAGTCCGACACTTTTTAATATTTATGTGTCGGACCTTGCTAAAACCATCAAAGCACACGGGATGAGCCTAATCTCTTATGCCGATGATACCCAGTTGGTACTGGCAATCAAAGGTGACGGAGATCAAGTGGCTGAAAAATTTAAGAAGGGACTCATCGACATAGGAGAATGGATGGCGACTAATTGCCTCAAATTAAACTCAGATAAAACTGAGGTGGTCATATTTGGACCTCTTCTCCCAGCCTGGCCATCAAGTTGGTGGCCAGTTACCTTCGGTATCCCTCCCATTCCAACCGCCAAAGTTAGGAACCTCGGTATCGTCTTCGATGAAGGTTTACACTTCATGGATCACGCCAATAAAACAGTTTCCACAGCACATCTAAAACTAAAGATGATCAGAAAAATTCGACCTTTTCTCCCGGAGTCTGCCATCAAAACCCTGGTCACCTCCCTAGTATTCTCCGCTCTGGATTACTGCAATGGCCTCTTTCTTAACGCTCAATCCAGAGTAATAACCAAACTACAAACTATCCAGAACGCAGCAGCACGCCTGCTTTCAGGAAAAACAAAATATGAATCAATATCAAGAAGCATAAAGGATTACCATTGGCTCACCGTTCGAAACAGAATCCATTTCAAGTCCCTTTGTATCGTGTTCAAAGCGCTCAATAATCAAGGACCTTACTTTTTGAAAGAGCAGCTGCAACTGTACAAACCTAGCAGAACGTTACGTTCAGCCACCCTCGGCCAACTGGTCATTCCTCGTACAAAGACGGTATCCTGGGGTGACCGACGCTTCCTGGTGGCAGCCCCAAAGCTCTGGAACACTCTACCCCTAAACATCAGGCAGAGCCCCTCCCTCCTTCACTTCCGTAAGCTCCTAAAAACTTGGCTGTTCGATCAATGATTCTTTCATCCCCACGTTTCTCACCACAAGTAACTGGTTTCTTAGCGCCAAGACGCCCTAGGGTATATGCTGCGCTTTATAAATATTAAAAATAAATAAATACTCTTAACTCTATTCAAAACTGGATGTTAACTCCTCAACTCATTCTGAATCCTTCCAAAACTGAATTCCTCATCCTCTCTACCTCACTCTCTCCTCCTCCTGTTCAATCTTGGATGGATCAGCTGAATTTACTCAACAATAAACCTATCGTTGTCAACAGCTCAAAATCCCTTGGTGTCATACTTGACAAAAGGCTCAATCTACTCTCCCACATCAATTCCATTGCAAAGAATGCACGATGCAAACTGCGCCTTCTCTGGGGAATTCGACGTTTCTTTTCGTAGCAAGACCTAAATGCCTTGGTCCAATCTCTGGTTCTCTCTAGATTGGACTATTGCAATTCCCTTCTTGCTGGCCTCCCCAAATCCCACCTTTCCCATCTTTAATCCGTTCTCCATTCAGCGGCTTGTTTTATATTTGGGGCCAAAAGAAGTGACCACATCACATTTTATCTTCTCTTCAATGGCTTTCCATCGAGGCAAGATCAATCTACAAAACTGCCTGTATCACCCACAAAGCCTTGCATACTTCCTCCCCTTGATACCTGGAGAATACACGGAACATTTCTGGAGGCCGTCTTGTAATGTGGAAAATTTACTGCTTGAGCCCCCCACCTTCAAAAGGGAAAGATCAATGGCTCAATCCTTCTCAGGCAATGCGGTGAGAATCTGGAACTCGCTTCCTCCACTACTCCGTACCACCACCTCTACCCGGACCTTCAAAACCGGCATCAAAGCTCTTCTCTTCCAAAGACACTTCTAGAACTAATACACCCCTTTTCATGTCCTCAAGGAAGTTCTTTCTTTATTGTAAATTTGTAAACTATGCCTGCACAATCTTCATCCTATTGTGCCATCTATTATTTTATTTTACCTTTTTTTGTTTCTCGTTTGTTTCTCTAACGTGTACATTTGTAATATTCTCCTCATGTAACGTACTTGGTTCTATTGTACAGCGCTCTGACACCTTTGGGTAAAGTCTGCATATATAAAAATGCATTAAATAAAATAAAAATAAATAAATAAGTAACATTCAACTGTGGCGTTTGCAATACAAGGGTGCAGTACCCCAGGTCGTTACTAGATGTCCCTATGGGGCCAACAGCACTCAGAGCACAGAGCTACAGGACGCTGCTAGAAGTTCTAAACGCACAGAATGGACTGCTTACTTGATAAAACCCTTTTTTACTTAATAACCACTTACTAAGTATAAAGGTCTTTCAATATTACTAAATTCCAACATCACACACCATGAAATGCGTGTGAAGAAGAAAAATAGTGACATATCAGCTGTCAGACTAAAATTCAATGTTGCCAGATTTTGAAACCCGCCATATGCCCAAAGCTGTCCAAGCTTTGTTAAGCTGCGGCCATCTTGGTTGGCTGCAGCCACGCCCACCGCGTTCCCAAAGATCCATCGCACATCACACCTTGTATCACCCGCTTCCTGCCATTTGAGAGGAATGTATAAGTGTAGGCACATGGCAGAGATCTCTCCACTCAGAAAGACATTTAAACCTGCCAGAGATCCCTTTGTGAGTTCATGAGAGACGTAAAAAGGGTAAATTTGGTCAGAAATGTATATTTGAATCCGCATTTACCTTTGTGAAAAGAGCAAGTTTGGGGTGGTTCTCTTTGAGAATAAGATGCTGCATGTAGCTACATATTTTCTGGGCCCACCATTGTGCACCCACTGCTCCTACCAGGTGAGTCTCTTGGGACCTTATAGATCAAATCTCTGCCTCTCAATCTGAGAGACAACAGTAACCATCCTGCTGTGGCCTCTGCTCCTATGTCTGCTTCATGGTTTGCCATTCAGTCCTGTCCCTATGAAGAATACTCACTCTCTCTTCATGCTCCTGGGCAGCCTCAACCCTGCTCTGGGGTACCAATGTGCACTTGTTGTCTGGTGGGTTTCAGTCTGTCTCTTTCTGTCTTTTTCCAGGGTCATGTGTGTGTTTTGTGTGTGTGTTGGTCTCCATGGCTTCCTGCTTTTTGCCCTTTGGCCCCTGTGGATGGGGTATGGGCCCCCATTGTGATATCTCCTGTCTGCTTGGATGTCAACCGCTTCTCCTCAGCATTGTAAGCCTGCATTTTGCCTGCACTCTGTGTTGGGAAGCCCTGCAGGGGTGGGACTCGGTCCCTCAGCATTCACCCTCAAGAGAGGAGGGGCCTGTCAACATCAGTGCTTCACAATGGGCAAAAGAAAGTTGAGGGCAGGCACCCTGGGGGAGACACAATTCCCACTAAAGACTCCTTTCCAGCGAGGGCAGCGAGTGTCATCACAAAGGATATCGAACTGACAAAAAGGAGACTTTCTCTGGAGGCTCTAAGAAGTGATCATGGTCCGACCCCCCCAAGATGACACTGTGCTGGTGGATAGCCAATTGCCTGGGCCAGCTTTGTTGCCAGCTGACACTCACTTAGCGGTCGTGCAGGTCCCCTTTGATGCAGACAACATGGCCACTGTAGAACCGAAGGCGCGCCTAAGGCAAGCCCGTCTGCGCCCGTCCGCCGCGCGGCCAGCGCCAGCCACGCTGCCGGGATGGTTGGAATGAGCCACCTAAGGTGGTCACGAGAGTTACTTTTAAGCCTCCAGGGCGCTGTTTGTAGGAGGGCACATCAGCTTGATCTGGCTCGTTCCCGATTGCCACACTATTGCATAGAATGTGGTCAGACGCTGGTTCAAAGTAAGGTGGACAGGGTGGGGCAGGCTTCCCAAAGCTCTCTCTCCGATCAGAGGGCCGCACTTAGTTTGGGATTGGTTAACTGCAGGTCGTTAACTAAACATGTCGAGGAGATCTGGTCAATTTTAATTGAAGAGAAGTGGGATGCCCTGTTCCTTACAGAAACCTGGTTGAGCGCTGATGCAACAACATCGATCTCACTTGCTACCCCACCAGGGTTCAAAATATGTTTTGTTAATCGTGAAGGGGGAAAAAGAGGTGGAGGGGTAGCGATTATCTTTAGAGATTCCTGGGAGCTTGTGTCTTCTGCCTCGCTGCTCCTGCATGGCATTGAAGGCTTACATTTTTGCCTCCAGATTACCCCCGCATTTGCCCGAGCTGGCATTCTTATTTATAGACCGCCTGCATGTGCAGCAACTGCCGTGCAGTCTCTATGCGATCTGATTGCCCAAAAATCAGTGCTCTATTCGAATTTTTTGGTTTTAGGTGACTTTAATTTACATGTAGACGACCCAGATTGCGTACAAGCAGCGCAACTTGTGTCATCCTTAGAGGGGGCAAACCTCCTACAAGGGGTGCTTTCTCCGACACACATGGCAGGTCACACTTTAGACCTTATTTTTTCGAATATACAAAATACCGTAATAGGGCCCCCACTACCACTGACCTGGTCGGACCATTCCCTAATTCCCTTTTCAATTACTCTCCCGACTGTCAAGTTAGTAAAAAATATCCAGATGGTGCAAAAAAGAGACTGGAAGAAACTGTTGGCGGAATCCTTAAGCCCCATACTGAGGGAGAGTTATCCTCAGCTATCCTACGACCCCACTCTAGATGCAGCTACTCTGCACAAATGGATGGGGGACGCAATGGAAGCTGTTGCACCAATCAGAATGGGGAAACCAGATAGATGCTCTCCCTCGGCGCCCTGGTTCTCCGCGTCCCTGAAAGAACAAAAAAGTCATTGTAAAAAATTGGAACGCCAATGGAGAGTAGCCTACTGTGATTTAGCCAAAGTGGTTTATAAAAAAGCGATAAAAGAACTTCATAAGGCTTTAAAAATTGCTAGACGAGATTACCTTGTAGCACGCATTCAGAATGCGAACCACTCTGGCACAGAAGTTTTTAAAGTAGTTCAATCCTTTTTTAAACCTAAGGCTAGTGAACTCGAGGTTACATCCTCTGCAGAAGGGTGCGAAAAAATCGCTGACTACTTTGACGACAAAATCTCTAAAGTCTATGACTCTTTTACTCCCTCCGAGGCCACTGTAAAACTGGAAACAACTGCAGATGGTGGCGGGAGGGAAACACTCTTAAACTTTACCCAGCTATCGCACCAGGAGGCATTAGCAGAAATATTGAAATGTAGGTCGGGCGCACCAGATGACCCTTGCCCTTCAAAGTTTTGGAAAATGTTAGCTCCATCTTTGATCGAGGGACTTCGCCATATCTGGAATACCTCCTTAGAGACAGGTATCTTTCCCGATTCTTGGAAACACGCATCTCTCCTCCCTCTGAGGAAGAAAGTTAATGGCGACCCGGGTGACCTTAGCAATTTGAGGCCCATTTCTCTGCTTCCTGCCCCGGGTAAGATGTTAGAGAAAATGGTTCAACGCCAATTGACCCCGTTCTTAGAGCAGAACCGATCTCTTCATGACACGCAATCGGGTTTTCGGGCAGGTTTCAGTACCGAGACCGCTCTTCTCGAGGTGGCAGAGTCGGTAAAATGGACATTGGATTCAGGAGCATCGGCATTGCTGGTGCTCCTGGACCTGTCCGCGGCCTTTGATACGGTAGACCATGGCATCCTGATCCAGAGACCACAAAATGCGGGTCTTGGTGGGACGGTGCTAGCTTGGGTTCAATCTTACCTAAGTGGGCGCTCCCAGAAAGTTGTTCAACAATCATTTGTTTCTAGACCTAAGCCAATTAAACGTGGCGTCCCCCAGGGCTCAGGCCTTAGCCCCCTGTTGTTTAATGTCTACCTAGCACCGCTTTTCACTCTTATTGCCAACTGGGGGGGTCAAGGCGATTTCGTACGCTGATGACACCCAGTTGGTTTTTCCATTTAAGGAGCGGTCGGTAGATACTTTCAAGAATTTTAAGGGCTGCCTTCAAGATATAGCATGCTGGATGAATGCTAATAAACTAAAGCTCAATGCCGGAAAAACTGAAGTCTTGTTTTTTGGCAAGGGCTCAGCTCCAGATCCAGCACTGTGGTGGCCATCAGAGATGGGGACACCACCAATACCTGGTTCCTGCACTAGGAATTTGGGTGTGAAATGGGAGGCAAATCTCTCCTTCTCTGCTCAAATTAAGCAGGTGTCTGCTAGATGTTTTAGCACCTTGAAAAATTTACGGAAAATTCTGCACTTTGTACCGGAGGATTGTCGAAAAACTATAGTACACGCTACAGTCACGTCCAGGTTAGACTATGCTAATAGTCTCTATTTAGGCCTACCCAAATATGCCATAGGACGTCTCCAGATGATTCAGAATGCGGCTGCGAGACTGGTGTTACGAATACCTTTTAAACAACATGTCTCTCCGTATTTACAGAAGCTCCACTGGTTGAAAGTGGAGAAGCGAATCCAATTTAAGGCCATGATTCTGGCGTATCGGGCCCTAAATGGGAATTGTCCTAAATATCTGAAGCAAAGATTGAGCATATATAAACAAAATCGGGTGTTACGCTCAAACTCTCAGACACTGTTGCACTGTTGCTTTGCGAAGGCCCGTTTGGGAGGAAGGACTTTCACAGTGGGTGCTGCATCACTGTGGAACAACCTTCTAGAGCCCTTGCGGAAGGTAAATACTGAATCTAGCTTCAGAAAATTATTGAAAACATGGCTTTTTTAGGTCCCTTTGGCTTTTTCTGGTCACCACTCAGCTATCTCTAGCGCCGGGACACCCCTATTTGGGGTAGCCGTGCACTCTATAAATTGCACTAATAATAATAACCTCTGGTTAAAGAGAGAGGGGGAATGGGGGCAAGAGAGCACCATAAAGCCACAAGGGGGTGGCTGCTACTTTGGACACTGTGAGGATTTTAAAATGGAACTGGTCTTGGATATACTTCTAAGTTCAAGGTATTGTTAAAAGGTTTATTGGCACCCTTATAACCGTGTCTAGAGGGACCCGAGGCTAAGTTAATCAAGTATCACCACCCTAGTGCTGGTGTTGCAAAGGGGTCACTCATGATAAGGTTTTAGCCGTCGTACCCAAGGGCCCGGGTGGTTCTGTAGATGGTGCTTGTGTCGAGGGCATTCTGGAAGTGTCCAAAGGGCCCAGCCATATTGTGTCAGGGGTACAGAATAGTTCAGCATCTCTACAAGGGGTTAGTAATGGGATTTACCAAGCAGCTCAGGTTAAAAGTGCAAATGGGCAGGAGGATATCCAGCAGTTTGGGGGTCAAGAACATAATGCACCTACGGACGGGTGTTACCACTCTATTGCATCTTCCCCTGAATCAGCACCTTTAGTGGGGGCCTTAACGGGGGTACCCCCATCAAACATGGTGCGAGGGAAACAACAGCAGACCTCAAGTGTAAGGTAAAACATTGGTGTGACAAGACCTTAGTGAATGGGCATCTCCTGTCCCCTCACATTATTATGGCGAGAAGAGCTGGATGGGTGGGACGTACGGCAAAGAACATTAAATGTGTTTGCATCATAATTAATTTACGGCATCCCAGATTTGCCAAAGACCTTGTTTAGAGCAACTTTCTTATGGAAGACAAAGCTACAGGGATCAAGTTTTCTCCCCTTCTGTATCTTTAGTATCCGCCCACCATTCCTGCAGTCAGCACAGGCCGGCCCATCCCCAGGTCCAATGGAACGGTTCACGGAGAAACTCCAAGTTTGGAAATACCACTTGAGAATAAGTTTGCGCCTTCGTGTGGGACTGGATGATAATAATTGACTGAGTCCACAACAAGTTGGACCCACTAGCCCTAGGCTCTATGGTACAGGAGTGATCATACAGCTCTGATTAAGCCAGCGGGACATCACTTGTCCCCATTAAAAGTCATGACATGGAATGTACCTGGGTTAAAATCCAAAAGGGATGATGTAAGGTGGTTTAGCATTTTGGGGGGAATCACATTGTGGCCTTGCAGGAAACATGGGACATTGAAAATTCTTTCTATATAGATGTTTTTTCCTCTTTTTTTTAAGCCGAGTCCCCTTCGCACGCGGGGCATGCAAAAGGGTGGCCTTCTTATCTTAGTCTCCCTTAAGATGTTTTCCACCCCGCTTTGGTGATAACTAATTTGCCCAATTTGTTGGCAGTAGAGTTGGTATTCAACGATAATCGTCCCTTGCTGATGTTTGTACAATATTTTCGGGCAGGAGCAGATCGACAAAACACATCCTTGTACTAAAGAGGTTTCTGGAAAGCTTCAGGGAGAAAAGACCCTCATACTAGCAGGTTATAATACTTGGTGATTTTAAAGTGCATTGATGCCAATAAGGTTGTGTCTTTTCAAAAGGGCTATTTGACGTAATACCTGCGGTACACACTTTGAACATTCAGAGCAAGGTGACTGGCTAGAGGATATCTTGGCGGGTAGTAACTTGTTCTGTATGGGGCAGACAGGGGAGGGTGACGTGATTCCTTACATCACTGGTAGGGGTTGTTCTTCGACTATTAATTTTATTATTTTATCTGCACCCCTGGCTTCCCTAGTCAAGTGTCTGAGGGCAATCTGGAATAACTTCAGTGACCACAATCCTATAGTGTTGGAATTGGATTGGGTACCAAACGTGGATGGTAAGTTGAAAATAGCTCTCCTTAATTGTGATCTTAGCACCAAGGACCAGCCCCAGAGATTGAAGTGGGATAGGGTGATCCCTGAGGTACGTTTAGAAAATCTTTACACAGTGAATGCGGGAATATTGCCCTATGTTTAGTGAGTGGTACTCAGGATGAGCTGGTCCTGGTCGCCTTTAATCGATTATATGAGCAGATTGCCTCAAATCTTTTGTCCCATGGAAAACATAGCAACAGTAAGGAGGACAAGTGGTTTGATAGTACTTGTTCCAGATCTCACAGGAATTTAATGGATTCCCTGAAGCAGAGGCCCATGGATGAGAAGAATATTAGGGCCTGTGGGAAAGCGTATAAACTGGTGATGATTTTGCGGAAAAAATAAATCAAGGAGCAAACCTGGCTGGAGTTATTACAGCCCTATGTTATAGCTAATAGTGCCAAACTCTGGAAAATCGTAAATCAACCATTTTTCTCAGGATCTGTAAATTCAAGGGCGGACTGTAACATTGCTCCTGATAGGTGGGTCAACCATTTTGAGGGAATGGACAGTGGGGGAGGGTGTAGAGGAGTATGTTACCCTGTGGGAGCCAGGGTGTGATATTTTGCCCCTGACCTTTAGTGTAGAAGAAGTATGTAAAGCAGTCTCCACCATGGCTGAGGGCAAAGCACTGAGCCCGGATACTGTACCTCCAGATGTTTATAAAGCTGATCCCCCAACCTGAGCAAAGATATTGATCCGTGTATTTAATGTGGCCTCCGAATGTGGTCTGTCCTCTTTCTGAACAATGATTTTGCGCATCTTTAAAAAAGGGGCGAGGGACAATACACAATGTTACCGCCCCATTTCTCTTTTAGACTCGGCTGCAAAAATCATGGGGAGGGTTGTCCTGGAGCGACTAATCTCCTAGCTTGATTATACCAGTCTAATATCTGAGCTACAATATGGCTTTAGGCAGGGGAGACGAAAGATGGATCAGTGTATTAACCTACAGCTGATTGTGGGTAAATACACAATAGCCAAAGACGGTTGCTTACATATGGCCGTTATGGATCTTACCTCGACCATCAACCGGGTCGATAGAAGTCAGCTCTGGCCCCTTCTCATGGTTCAGAGCACAGAGGCTGAGTTAGTTGCTTTTCTACATAGTCTCCACTCCAACCTCTCTGCCTCAATGAGGTATGATGAGGATGGCAATTTGTCTGCCTTTTGGAGGTCCATAGGGCGTTAAGGCGGGGGTGTATTTTGGGACCCCTGTTATTTTCCCTATATATTAATAATCTGGGTGATGTTCTGACAGTTGCCTGCAGGGATATTCCCAGGACGGGTTCTAAACTAATACCCATTTTATTATACGCGGACGTCGTGTTTCTGATTGCACGACCGCTGTGGGCCCCCAACATCATCTGGACACTTTCATTGACTGTATGGATTCATTAGATCTTTCAACTAATTATACCAAATCACAAACAATGATGATTGGTCCTCGGAAGACTGGTGGGATCAGGTTTTTTGGTAAAGGGACAGAATTAACTAAAGTAGCTACCTTCCCTTATTTGGGGGCACTTTTTGACAATGGAGTGTCTTGGATTCTGCAAAAGTCCCTTAAAAAGAATGTTTTAATGAGAGCTGTAGGTGTGACAATGGATTTTGCTGAGAGACTCAGGGCTAGACCAGTGCAGGCTCTAGTTAAGGTAAATCAAGAAAAATGCATCCCAATAGAAAGCTATGGGAAAGATGTGTGGGGTCATAAAGATGTCAGCGAACTTCAGGTGGTTGAAAACATTTTTTTTCATAGGATCTTGATGGTTCCTGTAAGCTCCTGGTCATTTGTGGTTGACAAGGAGGTAGGACTGGGGTACGTCACTGATGTTATCGCCCCTGCCCCCGTAATGCAGAGGCTTAGACTTTGGTTTAGCCCCGCTCTCTCACTTGACCAACTAGTGATTGAGGACTGTAGATCACTTGAGGGAGCATTCCATATTCCCAGGCTTAGGTATGTCAAGGGTATGTTGGAGAGTGTGGGCCATACAGAATTATTTATGAACCCCAGACTGGTACAGCCCAGGGAGTTGCTTGACTTTAAAAATAAATATATTTCTATCTAGGTGGCAGCGTGAAAGAGAGGAAAGAGAACTCCTTAAACCAACTGTGAAACAATACATTTTATTGGCAACTTGCTTACAGGGAGAACCATACTTGACGTTCATAAATAATGCACATCATCGCTTTCTATTGACAAGGTTCAGGCTTAATATAAAACAATGGATTTTAGCCGTTCCGAAAGGGTTTCGCAAGCTGGAGGATTTGAAACCCTGTCCCTCTGTGATCTGTATCGTACACTAAGGTACAGATTTATTATTCCCTTGTTAAGAAACAATGAATTTCGCACAAGGGAAACCAGCTTTGCTGTATTCACAATTGCTCCCACCCCCTCTGGTCTGTTCCTGGGTCTCAAGCTTCTTTTCTGGTGCCTTTAGACTTAGGAAAAAGTTATTTAACGACTAGGGGGCTTTTCATTTAATGAGCTGTTGCTTCTCCTGTTTTAATGATTGTACTGTGTGATATTATATTTTTATGGATGGACTGTATCTGTATTTATATATTTTTACTTTTTTTAAAAAAATACTTGGTTTTAATGGCTGTTGACTTTATGTAGTTTTGAATTACCGGATAAAGTATTCTCGACTGACTGACTGCTTCTGTTCCAACAGCACTGGGGTTGGGCTGCCTACTGGTGCTGTTGAGTGTCTTCTCGGTCTTGTCCTCTGCAGATGAGTGTCCTTGCTTTAGCGCATGCTTCGAGGAGCTAGTGGTCACGGACTGGCCCTTGTTTTTATGACTGGGCTGCGATCATCTCCCTGCGGCCAATTGATGAGGTTGCCACTGACACTGAAATTACTTGGTGAGTTTTCCTCACCTGTTCATGATAATGGCTGATGCCTCGAAGGTGTTCTCTTGTTGGTGTTTGGGGTGTCTGTCTGTGGTCATTGTGATGGATGTTGTTATTTGGGGATTCCATTGCTGTCCTGCTTGTGACCCCCACTTTGAGTTCCTTGCAGCTGTAGGTATCTTCACTTAGCTTCTGGTGCCTTGGGTGCCATCCACACTGGAGCACCATTTGTTTCATTTGGTCCTAGGCAATTTTCTTCTGTCTCTTGGGTGTGTTTGAGCCAGGCTGCCTTTTGAGTTTACTGCTGCTGAGGTTTTTTCTGCTTTCGTTTTCTATTGGTGCTGCCTGCCCAACTTCTAGGGTGCGTCCTCTCCACGCCCTGGCGATGCTCCTGCCTCCTGCTCAGGGATATCCTTGATGTGATTGTTTTCTAGCATTGTAGGGCCCCTGCCGTGACTGCATCATTCATCCTCCTTCGTTTCACATGGTGGTTGTCCCAGACGTTGTATGGCTTGTTCCTGATACTTGTGTGCTCTCTGGTGTCCATTGCTGCTGTCTGCTGGTGTGTCTTTTTCTAGGTCTGGAATTGCGTCAAACACATAGGGGCAGATTTATGTTTGACTTGCGCCTCATTTACGCCACCGTTGCGTCACTTTTGTGACGCAGCAGCGGCACAAATCCTGCGCCATGGTGCGGGGTATTTACAACGTGACGCATCTGGGAGATGCGGCGCATCCATGGTGGCGGAGCTGGGGCGCAAAATAACTGGCGCATCCCTGGTAACATGCAGGGATGCGTCAGTTATTGTAAATATGCCCCCATAGCATTTTGCTAGAACCTAAATGCGTAGGGAATAGATGAGAAAAGGGATGAGGAGGTAATGGCTGGATTATTTACTGGTAATCTTCATTATCATGATTCTTGCATTGTCTCAAAACTTGCATTATCGCCCTCCGCGCGGGACGCGCTTTGGGTGTGTTCCAGAGCGCTGGCTTGATGCGGTCAGGATGCTCTGTAGATGCAGCATCCTCCATGGCCCTCACGGCTTCTGGAGTGACGGACAGGGGCCAGCACGGACATTTGTTTAAAAAACAATACAACTTGGACTGGGTATGGCCTGCTGAGCTCTGGAGCTAGGGTCTCCCTCATTAAGTAAGTACTGGGACAAGGAAGGGACAATTGGAGTAAAAAAGGCAACTTGTAAATAATCCAGACATTAAAGAAGCCATGATTAGATGTAAATGGCCATAGAGTATAATTAATAAATTATAGTCATTCATTTGAGAACTTATCCAGTTTTGGAAGAGCCATTGAGTTTAGGCCACAAATTGGTTTTGATTTGGACGTGGCCAACCAGAGTTAGCATTTAAAGTGAATGGGGCAGATTTATGTTAACTGGCGCATCCCTGCATATCAGCAGGGATGCGCCAATTATTATGCGCCACAGCTGCGCCACCATGGATGCGGCGCATTTATAATGCGGCGCACCATGGGGCAAAAACGGCACAGATGTGCGACGCATCTGTGCCGTAAAAGTGGCGCATTGCTGGAGTTGCGTCGCAAGCGCGACGCAGCTCCAGCAATGTTCTGGGGGGCCCTATCTGTACAATACTGCGTCAATCCTTACGCCTGCTTCAAGCAGGCGCAGGGTTTTGACGCAGCATGGGCCTAAAAGTGACTGAGTGAAATCTTGTAGATTTCACTCAGCCACTTTTAGGAGGCGTTCCTGCGCCAGAACGCCCCCACCTGCCCTGGAACGCCTACATGTGGCGCAGGGCTTTACAACGTGATGCATCTCCCAGATGCGTCACGTTGTAAATACCCCGCACCATGGCGCAGGATTTGCGCCGCTGCTGCGTCACAAAAGTGACGCAACGGCGGCGCAAAAGTGGCGCAAGTGCAACATAAATCTGCCCCAATGTGTGGTGGATACGCTAGCAAGGTGCGGTGCCGTACAGGTTTAGAGTGTGAATGATACCCTTAATGGGCATGTACATAACCGTATGAGTGTATGTCTGAGGGACAGACACTCTTTTGCATTTGTAAATGCAGAGTAGAGATGTGCGTCACGTATATTCATACCTGACAACTTACTGAGGGGCAGATTTATGTTGCACTTGCGCCACTTTTGTGACGCAGCAGCAGCGCAAATCCTGCGCCATGGTGCGGGGTATTTACAACGTGACGCATCTGGGAGATGCGTCACGTTGTAAAGCCCTGCGCCACATGTAGGCGTTCCAGGGCAGGTGGGGGCGTTCCGGCGCAGGAACGCCTCCTAAAAGTGGCTGAGTGAAATCTACAAGATTTCACTCAGTCACTTTTGAGCCCATGCTGCGTCAAAACCCTGCGCCTGCTTGAAGCAGGCGTAAAGATTGACGCAGCATTGTGCAGATAGGGCCCCCCAGAGCCTTGCTGAAGCTGCGTCGCGCTTGCGACGCAACTCCAGCAATGCGCCACTTTTACGGCACAGATGCGTGACGCATCTGTGCCGTTTTTGCCCCATGGTGCGCCGCATTATAAATGCGGCGCATTCATGATGGCGGAGCTGGGGCGCAAAAAACTGGCGCATCCCTGCTGATATGCAGGGATGCGCCAGTTATTATAAATCTGCCCCAAAATAACTTGACAGGATGCAGAGGAGGTGGGGCCTTGGACGGGGCGGGCCTGGTGTCAAGAGCTATCTAAGAGGCACTCTGCCCCTCACCAAGCCCCCCCCACCCTCCTGAAAAAAACAGAAAACGGTAATCGAGGCTGTTGTCAATGTCCCGGGGTGTTTTCACATCTTTTATTGGACTTCGGTTGCTTACTTACTCCAGAAACGAGCTGGAATTCCACCGTGGTTGTCAGCTTATTTTTGCTGACAACCACGGTGGAATTCCAGCTCGTTTCTGGAGTAAGTAAGCAACCGAAGTCCAATAAAAGATGTGAAAACACCCCGGGACATTGACAACAGCCTCGATTACCGTTTTCTGTTTTTTTCAGGTTATTTTTGCTGCCACTGTGTGATTTTGGCTCCTCACCAGGTAACCGTGTGAAGGGAGCAGAATTTGTGTGACACACGGTGGCACCGTCTGAGTTGGCAGGTCTGGTATAGTTATTGGTGTTGGCATTCTTGATCCCCTCTGAGGCGGAAAGCCGGAGGTTTAGCTCAATCTGCATTTTTTTTAAATTTGTCACAAAATATTTGTTTTAAAACTCACAATAACGATCTGTCTCACCTGAGTTGAAGCGCTGCCGCTTCGCGCTCACACAGATCCCACAGGAAACCACAACAGCGCCAGCGCGCCAAAAGGCGGAGCCACGCCCACTGCGAGGCCACGCCCACCGACCACTACAAAAACGCTAGGAAAGCGCAACGACTGCCATTCTTGATCCCCTCTGAGGCGGAAAGCCGGAGGTTTAGCTCAATCTGCATTTTTTTTAAATTTGTCTCAAAAATTATTTGTTTTAAAACTCACAATAACGATCTGTCTCACCTGAGTTGAAGCGCTGCCGCTTCGCGCTCACACAGATCCCACAGGAAACCACAACAGCGCCAGCGCGCCAAAAGGCGGAGCCACGCCCACTGCGAGGCCACGCCCACCGACCACTACAAAAACGCTAGGAAAGCGCAACGACTGCCATTCTTGATCCCCTCTGAGGCGGAAAGCCGGAGGTTTAGCTCAATCTGCATTTTTTTTAAATTTGTCACAAAATATTTGTTTTAAAACTCACAATAACGATCTGTCTCACCTGAGTTGAAGCGCTGCCGCTTCGCGCTCACACAGATCCCACAGGAAACCACAACAGCGCCAGCGCGCCAAAAGGCGGAGCCACGCCCACTGCGAGGCCACGCCCACCGACCACTACAAATGTGTCGACCAACCAAGCGCAGCGGACGAGCGCAGCGGGAGCGCCGTCTGCGCGCCGAAGGCGCGCCTAAGGCAAGCCCGTCTGCGCCCGTCCGCGCCAAGACCGCGCCTAGCGCACGAAACTCTGCGCAAACCTCAACCATCATTAAGTACCTCCCTGAAGACCTCTATAGATTACAGGGTGGCAAACACTGCCCCTGTATACCCGATCTAACAAAATCTGCGGACACTATCAGCTGTAAAAATTGCAACTGGACGCCTACTAATTATCCAGCCTCTATACCCACTCCTCTATTGCATCCCAAGGCCGCCACAACGCTCTTTAAAGGAGGTCTGATTAACGCACGTTCCATGTGCAAGCATAATCAAGACATTCGCGACCTCATCTGCGACTCGGACCTGGACTGCCTAATGATAACCGAAACTTGGTTAACAGAAGATAGCAATCCTGATATTGCTGCTTCCCTACCTCAAGGCTACTCATTCTTTAGGCAGGACAGACCAAAAGGCAGAGGAGGAGGTGTCGCCATAATACTTAGGAACACCTTCCCATGCCACTCCTTCAACCTAGAGCCCCTAAAAAACACGGAAGGTCTAGGTTTCTCAATCAAATTGAACGAGCAAACCTCCTTCTCGGGTGGCCTCATTTACCGCCCGCCCGGTAATGCCACTGAATTTCTTGATTCATTGTGCGACTCCCTGGGTCACTTTCTTCTCCGATACCCCCACTTCACCCTACTCGGGGATTTCAACCTACATCTTGACTCCAAATCTGATACCCAAGCCATCAATTTCCTCCAAACACTAGAAATGTTTAATCTCCAACAACTAGTCTCCCAGCCTACCCACCTGCTTGGTCACACCCTTGATGCTGTATGTACCAATCTCTCTTCCCTCATCACCCTACCCCCGCTCCCTCAAATCTGGACCGACCACAGCTTGATCTTGTTCCACATCCATAGCGTACGCTCCCCTTCTCGCAATAACACTAACTCACGCCCCTCCAACCCTATCAATTGGAAAAAAGTCCAAGAAAGCTTAACTCTTAAACCTATGGATCAATCCCATACCCCTACCCTGTCCGGAAATGTAGAAGTCGACGCCGACCTCTTTTACAATTGGCTCACACAGGAAATGAAAACCAGAAACCCCCCCAAACGTCAAGGCATCTCTCATAAAAAATCCAAAATCAATGCCCCCTGGTTTACCCCCGAACTTGCCACCTCTCACCTACTTTGTAGGAAAGCAGAGCGAAAATGGCGTAAGTCCTATGACATTGACGATCGTCTCTTATATACTCAAACAAGAAAAGCCTATCTTTCGAGTATCAAATCAGCCAAGAAGTCCTACTATGTGAACGCCATCAAAGAATCCCATCAAAAACAAAAGACCCTGTTTTCTATAGTAAAGTCATTCACCCAGCCCAAAGCACTGCAACCTGAAATACCTCCATCACAGGACTTATGCGACAAAATCTCCGACTATTTTGAAGAGAAAATTGTTTCCATTCAAAGCAATTTCCCTCCTTTCTGTACCTCCTCACTCCCCCCTCTCTCGGACTCCTTTCCAGGAATTTTGAGCAGTTTCACCCATGTAACTCTGGCGCAAACTAGAGAAGTCATCCTGGCCTGCAAATCAGGCTCCCCTTCCGACCCCTGTCCCCCCAAAATCCTTCACCAAATTATCGACGTGATCAACCCAGCAATTAACGACATAGTCAATTCGTCGCTTAGCACAGGAACTGTCCCCCCCCGATGGAAGAAAGGAATTGTCAAGCCTCTCATGAAAAAGGCCAATAAACCTCCGTCTGACTTGACCAATCTACGCCCGATCTCACTACTCCCAGCCTTAGGAAAAATAACCGAACAACTGGTCTATAGAGAACTTAGACAATACCTGGAAGCTAATAACATACTCCATCCGCAGCAGTCGGGTTTCCGTCCCAAACATTCGACGGAAACAGCGCTGATAGAACTATCAGACACGATCAAACTGCTACAAGATCAGCGAAAAAATTCAATCCTCATCCTTCTTGACCTGACCGCGGCGTTTGACACCATTTCCCATTCCATCCTCATCAGTAGACTGACGAACATAGGGATTTCAGACTACGCTCTATCCTGGTTAAAATCATTCCTTGCAGACCGATCACAGACTGTCGCTCTGGGCCCTTTCCATTCAAAAGAGAAAACGATTTCCTCAGGCGTCCCGCAGGGTTCTATCCTAAGTCCCCTCCTTTTCAACATCTATCTCATTCCTCTCCTGTCCTTGATTGAATCCTTTGGAATACCTGTAACCTCCTACGCCGATGACACCCAGCTCATCGTGCCCTTGGATGGTAGCTCCACCAGTGCTGAACTCAACCTCAAGAACTGCCTAACGGAGGTCTTCCATTGGATGAACGCAAATCATTTGAAATGTAATTCAAATAAAACGGAGATTCTCCCAATTGGAAAGAATACCTCCTTCTGCCCAGCCCTCTGGTGGCCAGACGACTCAATCGCCCCCCCCCCAAACTGTAACTACGGCCAGGAATCTAGGCGTCATTTTCGACTCAGATCTCTCCTTTGATCAACATGCTAAGACTGTAGCCGGCAAATGCTTCGGGACAATAAGATCCTTAAGAAAGTTCTTCAACTTCCTCCCTCTCGACGCCAGAAAGAGTGTAACAGTAGCCCTTATAATTTCACGACTAGACTACTGCAACGGCTTACTGGCAGGGGCAAAAAAGAGCACTCTCACGAAACTCCAGAGCGTGCTTAATACAGCTGCTCGACTTGTACTCAAACTGCCCCGCAGAGCTTCCATCTCCGCAGCCCTTCGATCCTTACACTGGCTACCTCTCCACAAGAGAATTTTATTCAAAATTCTAATCGTCGCCTTCAGAGCTTTTAATAAATCAGGTCCAAAATACCTCCACAAACGTTTTCCCCACTACACCCCTGGGCGATCTCTCCGTTCGTCCCAGGACAACCTCATCCTGCCTGCAAAGTATAATCTGAAGACGAAGGGAGCTAAAACCTTAAGCTACCTGGCCACCAAAGCATGGAACAATCTGCCCAAACACCTCAGGCAACTAACGCAAGAAAAGCCATTCAGAAAGGTTCTGAAGACTTGGATCTTCAGCCTCCCCGATGATCTCACTAAAGCAGCCTTCTAATCCCTCTCTGTTCCCAGACCGGTAATCAAGGATTCTCAGCGCCATGATGCTCCTTCCGGAGCGAACGCCGCGCTTTACAAATACCCCTACAAATACAAATACAAATACAAATATCTCAATGCAAACCCCTAACCAGTGCGGAGGGGCTGACAGGTTGGTTCAAGAGCAAGAATGTAAGCCTTTCTTTCTTACATCTCTTACAGGTATATGTGAGTGTTGGTGTGTTTAATGGAGGACTACAGTAGGTGCCTTGGCAAACCATGTGTTGGTGTGTTCACTGACCGCAGCTCGAATGGCAGTAATACTTATTGCTGAACGAATTGCGCACTCAGAGTCGAGTAACCATTAGGCCCCTTTCTGCATGAGGCCCACTCGGGTGAAAGTCCACTGACTACTGAACAATTTACCTCTCAGTGGCGCCTTGAAAAAGTCCAAGTGACGAAACACGTGTCGGCTGAATCAGTTGTTCTCTGAAAATCTCCGGCGACTCTTCGCAACGTCTTACATCTCATAACAGGAGTAAAATTGTTCTGGAGTATTTGTAAATGCACTGTGAACAAATGTATTACATACATACAATACACTGTTATCACCGGACTGTTTGAATTACAGTATATTTGTTAAATGGCACATAGAATAAATGACTATTTCAATCAATCAATCAATCAATCAGTGACACTTATAGAGCGCGCTACATACCCGTAGGGTCACAAGGCGCTGGGGGGGGGGGTGCCGCTACTGCTCGAACAGCCAGGTCTTCAGCTTCTTCCTGAAGGAGAGGTGGTCTTGGGTCAGGCGCAGGTCGGTCGGGAGGGAGTTCCAGGTCTTGGCGGCCAGGTAGGAGAAGGACCTTCCTCCTGTAGTCGCTCTTCGGATGCGGGGGACGGCGGCGAGGGCGTGGTTGGCTGATCGGAGGTGGCGTTTGGGAGCGTAGAAGTTGATCCGGCTGTTGAGGTAGCTCGGGCCTTGGTCGTGTAGGGCTTTGTGTGCGTGGGTGAGGAGGCGGAAGGTGATTCTTTTGTTGACGGGGAGCCAGTGAAGGTCTCTCAGGTGTCCGGTGATGTGGCTGGTTCGTGGGATGTCGAGGATGAGTCTGGCCGAGGCGTTCTGGATCCGCTGGAGTCTCTTCTGGAGCTTGGCGGTGGTACCGGCGTAGAGGGCGTTGCCGTAGTCCAGTCGGCTGGTGACGAGGGCCTGGGTGACGGTCTTCCTGGTCTCGGTGGGGATCCACCGGAAGATCTTCCGTAGCATGCGTAGGATGTTGAAGCACGCCGAGGAGACGTTGTTGACTTGCCTGGTCATGGAGAGGGAGGAGTCCAGGATGAAGCCCAGGTTGCGTGCATGGTCTGTTGGTTTGGGTGCGGTGCCCAGGGCTGGAGGCCACCAGGAGTCGTCCCAGGCGGAGGGGGAAGAGCCCAGGATGAGGACCTCCGTCTTGTCAGAGTTCAGTTTCAGGCGGCTGGTCGTCATCCACTCGGCTACCTCTTTCATCCCTTCGTGCAGGTTGGCTCTGGCGGAGGCGGGGTCGTTGGTCAGGGAGAGGATCAGCTGGGTGTCGTCGGCGTAGGAGATAATGCTGAGGTTGTGTTTGCGTACGATGGCCGCGAGGGGGCTCATGTAGACGTTGAAGAGGGTGGGGCTCAGAGATGATCCTTGAGGGACGCCGCAGATGACTTCGGAGGCTTCTGATTTGTATGGTGGTAGGCGGACTCTCTGTGTCCTTCCGTCGAGGAAGGAGATGATCCATTCCAGCGCCTTGTCCTGGATTCCGATGTTACTGAGGCGCTGTACTAGGGTGCGGTGGCAGACCGTGTCGAATGCCGCGGAGAGGTCTAGGAGGATGAGGGCCGCTGTTTCTCCATTGTCCATCAGGGCTCGGATGTCATCGGTGGCGGCGATGAGGGCGGTCTCGGTGCTGTGATTGGCTCGGAAGCCGGACTGTGAGGGGTCGAGGGATCCGTTCGTCTCGAGGAAGGCGGCCATCTGCTTGTTGACGGTCTTCTCGATGACTTTGGCTGGAAACGGGAGGAGCGAGATGGGGCGGTAGTTCTTGAGTTCGGTGGGGTCCGCTGTTGGTTTCTTGAGTAAGGCGCTGAGTTCGGCGTGTTTCCAGCTCTCAGGGAAGGTGGCGGTGTTGAATGATGTGTTGATGATGTCTCGCAGGTGGGGTGCGATGACAGCGTCGGCCTTGTTGAAAACGTGGTGAGGGCAGGGGTCGGTCGGTGATCCGGAGTGGATGGAGTTCATCGTGCGGATGGTGTCTTCGGTGCTGATCGGGGTCCAGGCGTGGAGGGTGGTGGTGGGGGGTGATTGTTCGGTCATGGTGTGCGTTGGTTGGTTGTTGAAGCTGTTGTGTATGTCCGTGATCTTGTTGTGGAAGTATGAAGCGAGGGAGTTGCAGAGGTCTTGTGATGGGGTGATGTCGTTGTTTCCTGCGCTGGGGTTGGAGAGCTCTTTCACGATGTTGAAGAGTTCCTTGCAGTTGTGTGCGTTGTTGTCCAACCGTTCCTTGAATGCTGTTTTCTTGGCGGCGCGGATAAGCTGGTGGTGCTTCCGGGTGGCAAGCTTGAAGGAGGTCCTGTTGTCCGGTGTAGGTTCCCTTCTCCAGACTTTCTCGAGGGCTCGGCAGTTCTTCTTGGAGCTCTTGAGTTCGTCGGTGAACCATGGGGCTTTCTTGCTTCCGGGTCTGCTGGGCGGGGTCCTCAGCGGGGCGAGCTCGTCCGCGCAGATGCTGATCCACTTCGTGAGGTTGACGGCGGCCTGGCTGGGGTTCGCTGAGCTGGCAGGAGGGTGCTGGCTCAGGGAGGTGGCGAGCTGGTCTGCTGTGATCTTGTTCCAGCTTCTGCGGGCGGCCTGTTGCTGGTGGTGGTGGGTCGTCGTTCTCTTGAAGGTGAAGTGGATGCAGCTGTGGTCCGTCCATTGGAGCTCTGTGGCGTGGCTGAAGTCGATGTCTGTGCTGGAAGAGAAGACTGCGTTGAGTGTGTGTCCGGCGAGGTGGGTGGGGGTGGACACCAGTTGCTTGAGTCCCAGGTTGGCGAGGTTGTCCAGCAGGGTGCTGGTGTTGCGGTCGTTGTTGTTCTCCAGGTGGAAGTTGAGGTCCCCCAGGAGGATGTAGTCAGCGGAGGGGAGGGCATGCGGGCTGACGAAGTCGGCGATGTCCTCGCTGAATTGCGTGCGTGGTCCAGGGGGTCGGTAGATCAGGGTGCCTCTGAGGGTGGTGTTCGGGTTGGTGTGGATCTGGAAATGCAGGTGTTCGGCAGTGGTCAGGGTGTTCTCGGTGCTGGTCGTGAGACGGATGGTGTTCTTGTGGATGATGGCGATGCCTCCTCCCATCTGGTTGGCGTTGCGGTCCCTCCGGACGATCTTGTAGCCCTCTGGGATAGCGATGGCGATGTCGGGAGCTGAAGAGGCGTTCATCCAGGTCTCTGTGAGGAAGGCAACGTCAGGGGCTGTGGCGTCTAGGAGGTTCCAGAGTTCGATGGCGTTCTATTCTTTAATATGCATTAAGTAAATAGGTCTTACTTCAGTTACTCAACAGCGGCAGAGTGTGCTCCAGACACAATTTCATATGAAGTGGGTGATGCTTGTAATCACCTCCATCACGCTGTCAGGCAGCAAAAGCATATGTTTGTTGTACCACCAAACTCACCTGCAATTTTTTCACTTGTCGTTAATACTTAACATTGTTCAAACACCAGCCACTGTGCAACAGGGAGGCGCGGTTACCGATACCACTGTTAGCATTATAATAGTTCATGTGTCAGGAGGACTCGGAGGAAGCTTGCAATGTGTCTCTTCCAGGACAGAGGAATGATGCAAGACCTGGTAAAGTAGTTGATCCATTCATGAATCCTTGTTATTCTGTTTTCTGATTGGTTGACTGCACATGAATAGAACATGTAAGGAGTTAGAGTCAAACATAAGTTGGTCTCTGTTGATAGCAGACTTGCATATGACATCCCTGTGTTGCTACTGCCCTAATATGCTCAGCATGACTGGCAAGGACCAGATTTCCCTCTGAAGGGACTGGTGACCTAGTTTGTCAGGTGCCCGTTCCCTGACAGGAAAGACTGGACGTATTGTGGAACAAGAGAGTCACCAGGCTTCATAGAGCCACTGGTGGACAGATCCACAAGGCCATCCATGTAATTAAACCCATTACCCGCAGCACTGAGAAGAAGACTGGTCGGAAACAGACCTACAGTTCCTTGCGGGAGTCAGTAAGTCAGTAAGTGGCTGACGCACAGTTGGGTGTATGTTACTACATTTCAATTTAACTACATTTATTTTGTTTCTATCACTGTCACAATGTGCATTATTTATATATTGGTGGTATGCATTTTCCATTGCAACGGTAATGGATTATGCTTACGCCAATAAATTGGTCCACCCACTGAACTTAGATGCGGGCAGACCATAATTTGACCAAACTGGACACTACTTTGTCTCTGCCTTGGCCAAACATCTCCAATAGCCTGACGGAGTACAGGCTATCAGAGAATTGGCCATATGTCCACCCATCTAATTTAGATATATTTTTTACTGCCCTTCACCGCCAGGCAAACCAGGGGATAAGGGGCATTCTTTTATTTTCAAACAGAAAATCCTGCTTCAGGATTGACGGTTCCTGCCACTGCTTTACTGACCACCACCTTAGCGGTATTTTCTAAATCTGGTGGGCCGGGGCTATGTCATTGCAACAGAGTAATATGCTCAATTGGCTTAGCAAAATGAAGCCTGTCCGCCAAGAAATAAATTAGCCCCAGTGTTGTTTAGCACTGTGGAAATTAAAGGCCCACTGTAAAGCTGATTTGATTTACATTGTATGTGATTTTACATTTACCTTAAAAAAAATTACAAAAATTGAGGTCTTTTTAGAAAGATATTACGTCATGCTTGCATCACAAAAGTGATGCAAATCGATGTAAAACCTTTTTTACCTATTTACCTTCCAGCACTAAACTTGTTTAGCACTGAAAAATCACGTGAGAGCGCTGCTTTGCAATACTTAACGCCAAGGGGTGTATCATGGGCAGTGCACGGGCGTTCTGATGTAATTACCCAATTTTTCTGATGCTAAGCCTTATTTACTTAATGAAGTAGACCGGGTTTAGTGTCAGCAAATAGCTCCCATTTAAAATAGGCGCTATACAGGAGAAATGCTTCATTTCTCCTTTCTTTTCCGACTTTGCTTGTGTGCTGCACTTTACAGCACACATACAAAGTGGGAAAAGGTTTAAAGTTAGTCTGAGAATAGTATTTTATACTGGAAGGTTATCCTTCCAGTACAAAACCTATGCTAGACTTATGCATACACCCTTGCACTATGGTGCAAAGGCGAGCGCGTGGTGCGCGGCAGCTAGTTTCAGCGCAGCTGCTAGGGAGAGGGGAGGTGAGTGCCATATTTCTGTAAATATGGTGCTCTCCTGCTCTCTTCTCGTTCAACGCCGCTTCTTTGCCAGCTGCACTGCGTTGTGTGAGACTTTAGTAAATGTGCCCATAGCATCTTATGTAATACTGTTGCTCTTTTTTGACATACTTACATGAATAGAGACAGAAAATGTGAATGGAAATAGATTCAAAATGGCGGCCGCCTTACCTGAAGTGATAGAGCTAGTGTTAAAAATGTTTAAATTATAAAAATATTATAAATGATTGCCAGAAATCCGGTGCAAAAGAGAAGGTGTTGAGGTGCAAGGACGGGTCCCATCTGCACTGATCCATGCGGCTGATCCGACTGTGAATATAGAAAATGAACTGCATGAAGTATGATGATTAAAAATAATAAAATTATAATAATATTTTTATACATTATTTCTATGGAATGTACAAACATGGTGGATCAATTGTCATAAAAATAGATTTTATGACAAGACCAGAGACTCATATTATGCATTATTTGCTCACAATTATTTCAAGAGCAGCCAAGATAAAAATGTACTACATTACCAACCAAAAACGAACTACCAAATGGTGTCACAATGCTAACCACCAATCAGCTAATAGATATTCAACACCCTCTTGACTGAGAGAAACGCATACTCTTTCCTTATTGCTCGCGATCAGTTAATTGGTATCTCATTTACTGTGTTGATTTGAATGACATTTATGACAGTGATTTTTTTTTTGTTTTAGTTTAATTCAAATTTCTTGGGGGCATATCTACAAGGCGGCGATATCAAATTATCGCCGCTTTTGCGGCCGTTTTCAGCCGAAAAGCGGCGATAATTTTATCGCTATATTCGGAAGGTCACGCTATCGTGTGAAACCTTGCCTTAGCGCCTGAATTCCTAATGCCCATCTTTGCATCTCTAATGAGATGCAAAGTGGGCGTTCCTCCCAAGGATAACGGGAGAAATGTCGCTAAGCGACATTTCTCCTATTATCAAGCCTCACGAAAAGCAGCATAGTGACAAGAAAAGTAGCGATAACCTCTATTATCGCTACTTTCCTTACGCCTGCTTTGAAACTGACTTAGCCATGATATCCTATGGAAGGTGGATATCATGGCTAAGTATGTGAGGCCCTATCAGCAAGCTATCTCCAAACTTCGTGGGATTATCGCTGGTTTTCCAGCGATAATCTCATGTGCGGCAGTTAGCGCTAGGATTTTTATCGCTTTTGAGATAAGCGTTCCTAATAGCACGCTATCTCAGCGATAAAAATCTACGCTAGCCGGCAATAATTATCCTAGCGCTAAGTGCGCTTAGCGATAATTATCGCCGGTTGTTGCAGATATGCCCCTCGGTGCCTACCTTTTTCTCCCCTCCCTGTCAAAGTCCATTCTCCTGACAGTTGTGGTAGAGCGCAAGCTGAGGAAGATTTTGATCTCCTCAGGCGCTTCTCTTAAGTGGCGCAGTCAACATTGCTTTGCGCCTCTTTCCGTAGTTGAGCACTTTGATGGAACTTCACTTAACTTGGTGGGTGCAGCTTAGCCACCACCGCCACAAGACATTGCTGCCAGACAAAGACGGCCCTCCCTACCCTCCATATGGCCATTGCCTCAGCCTGATGAATACTGCAGTCAGCCACGCTGAAACAGTTGTGTATTGGAAGTTCAAGAAAGATGTTTGCGGCAAGCTGAATTAATTCATTATATTTAATTCATTTATTTAACTAATTTAATCAATATATTTACTATAACATTACCCAACTGAGGAAGCACTACCTTTGAAAATATAGTTGAATGTCTTCATCCAGCTGCCCTCAAGTGTGCCGCTCACATTGTTTTATCAATTTTTAGTATATATATATATATTACCTACTGGCGGTCGCCAGTAGGTAGTTATAGTTAGGACCCCTTTTCCATAGGAAAATCTCAACATTCTATTTTGAATAACTTTGGCGCCGGTCGATGAATCCTCGCGAATTTCTCAAAATAGGTGGGGCGCTACGCTCCGCTCCTACCCTGAAAGTCTCGGGGGGATTCGTCAAGCGGGGGCTGAGATAAAAGGGGGGTCCCAAAACGCGTTTTTCCCATGCATTTTTCCATAGGACCTTTAGAACGAGCTACAGCCCGAACGGCTGAACAGAATTACTAGAAATTTGGCAGAGAGGTAGTCCCTAGGTCAAGGAAGTGCCTTTTGTAGGTTTGGTGTAAATCTGTTCAGTAGATTCTGAGAAAATAGCCTTTAAATCAATATATATATCTGAGCCCGCTTACGGTACGCTTACCGTACGCTTACCGTAAGCGTACGGTGGCGTGCGCGTGCGATTCTGATTGGCTCTTAGATCTTAGTAAACATTCGAATCGGCCGAAACCAGGAAGCGGCGGCCGCCATTTTGTCTCTCGCACTGAGTGTTGTTTATCAAACAAGATGGCCAAAAACATGTTACGGGGCTGTTTTGACAACTCCCTCCCACATAGTCATGTTGAGGGAGTCCCCAAACATCCCCCAAGAGCAAAAACGGTTTTATTTTTTTTTCGGCAATTTCGCCGAGTACGCTTACCGTACGCTTACCGTAAGCGTACGGTAAAAAAAAAAAAAAAAAAAAACACTATCCACACTTACCCCACCCCCTGTGCTTTTGGTGGCCGTAGGCCACCAAATGTACAGGGCTTATTAATAGGTAAAAAAAACTAAATTTTGGCAACATGAAATTATAAAATCGAAATAAAAAAAACACTATCCACATTGACCCCACCCCCTGTGCTTTTGGTGGCCGAAGGCCACCAAATGTACAGGGCTTATTAAAGTTGATAAAAACCGTGCACGGAACGAACTGCGTTAAGTGGGCGCGCACGCCTCGAATGGCGTAAAGTAACTTAGCATTTGAAAAACCGTACAAATTCACTGAAAAAACCATAGGTTTCACACACGTTATAGTTAGGAATTAGCATTTAAAAAACCTTGCAAATTCACTGAAAAAATCATAGGTTTCACACATGTTATAGTTAGCGGAAATTTTACTGATAAAAAACCAGTGAAATTGCCCCGTTATAGTTAGTGCTGGCAACTATAACTCACGCGACCGCAATCTTCTGCTGATGACATATGTGTCTTTATGAAAAAAAAATATTTGTAATATATGTATAGCTAAAAATGTATGGAAGAAGACATGGGCAAATAAGTGTCTAAATACAGTATTAGCATCAGCAGAGGATTGCGGTCGCGTGAGTTATAGTTGCCAGCACTAACTATAACGGGGCAATTTCACTGGTTTTTTATCAGTAAAATTTCCGCTAACTATAACATGTGTGAAACCTATGGTTTTTTCAGTGAATATATATATGTATATGTATATATATATATATTCACTTAAAAAACCATAGGTTTCACACATGTTATAGTTAGATGGACATTTCACTCGTAAAAAACCTATGAAATTCCCCCGTTATAGTTAGTTCAGGTAACTATAACTCGCGCGCCCACAATGCACTGCTGATGACGTCACATATTACATCACTCATGACATGGTCAGTGACATCACTCATGACATCAATGATGACATCTGAAATGACACATTGTGGATTGCGGTCGCGCGAGTTATAGTTACCTGAACTAACTATAACGGAGGAATTTCATAGGTTTTTTACGAGTGAAATGTCCATCTAACTATAACATGTGTGAAACCTATGGTTTTTTAAGTGAATTTGCAAGGTTTTTTAAATGCTAATTCCTAACTATAACGTGTGTGAAACCTATGTTTTTTTCAGTGAATTTGTACGTTTTTTTAAATGCTAAGTTATGTATGTATTATTATATTTTTTATATATTTTTTTTACAATTTTTTTTTTATTGTTTTTTCACCGTGCACGCAATCCGCGATTTAAAAAAAAAATAATTACATTTTTTTTCTGCCTTCGGGGTCCTTCAGGGAGCCCCTGACAAAGGCTAGGGGGTCAGGAACTCTCTACCCTGCTCCCTTTTCACGTTCGCCACCTTCCTTTTTCACTCTCGCACTTAAAACAAACAAAATGGCGGCCGACACTTCCTGATTTCGACCGATTCGAACGTTGACTGCCATGTAACCACCAATCAGAATTACGCTCGCGCACATTAGGGTGCGCGCACCGTGCGCGCACGATGCGCGCCTATAGATATTTATGTACTTTTAACTGCAATTTTATCAGGAACTACTGAACAGATTGACTCCATATATGCAAAAGGCACATCCCTGACCTGAGGACTACCTCTTTGCCAAATTTCAAGTAATTCTGTTCAGCCGTTCGGGCTGTACCTTCGACTAAAGGTCCCTATGGAAAATTGCATGGCGAAAACGCGTTTTGGGACCCCCCTTTTTTCTCAGCCCCCACTTGACGAATCCCCCCGAGACTTTCAGGGTAGGAGCGGAGCGCCCCATCTGTTTTGAAAATTTCGCGAGGATTCGTCAACCGGCGCCAAAGTTATTCCAAATAGAATGTTGCGGATTTCCTATGGAAACACGGTCCTAACTATAACTATCTACTGGCGACCGCCAGTAGATAATATATACATATATATAAGCAACATTCTATTTGGAATAACTTTGGCGCCGGTTGACGAATCTTCGCGAAATGTTCAAAATAGGTGGGGCGCTCCGCTCCGCTCCTACCCTGAAAGTCTTGGGGGGATTCATCAAGCGGGGGCTGAGAAAAAAGGGGGGTCCCAAAACACGTTTTCCTCATGTAATTTTCCATAGGGACCTTTAGTCCAAGGTACAGCCCGAACGGCTGAACAGAATTACTTGAAATTTGGCAAATAGGTAGTCCTCAGCTCAGGCATGTGCCTTTTGCATATATGGAGCCCATCTGTTCAGTAGTTCCTGAGAAAATCAAAAGTAAAATCATATACATATCTGGGCGGAGCCTAACCACACATCTCATCCTGAGATCTGATTGGCTGTCAGCACTTCATCCAAGAAGTGTTGGCAGCCACCTTGGGACCAATATACATGATAGCACCTCATTAAAAAGCATTGCAGTTAATAGAAGGTTTTAAGACTTTAGTTACCTTATAAATCATTTGTTGATGGTACCATACTCATTTAAGGAATTGTGGTGTGTTCTAAGGTGATTTTACCATGTGAAAAAGCCTTCTGCTGTGATATCATGAACCATGTTTTAGAGAAAACTATTTTCTCATGCTTTTTCCCACAGAGGTTTGGAAGGTGATCTATAAGCTAAACTGAGGGCATATTTTCTGTAAATTCACATTATCTTTCTCAGTCATGTGAGAATGAAGTCTGACATTCTCAGTAAAACATGTACATCCAACTGTCAGTTGATTCCTTTGTGTTCTACTGCAGCTTCCCAGAGTGTTCTAAAGAACAACTAGAGCGCTAACAGTCTTACTTATGACAAAAGTATGGCACACCTGAAGCCATCTTGATTGGAATAAAGTGGTAACACTTAAAACATTTAATTTACAAAGGAACAAAATGAGGGGGTTCATTTTGCCATATAAATTATGATTAGTGCTGCAGAAAGAAAAACACATTTTGACTTCTGAAATCCTCTTTTATTTCATAAAAAAATTCTGACATGCAGACTGAAACATGCACTTTCAATACCAGCAGCAGATTTGCCTGGTGAGCAGTAGCTTTACTACAGTGATCTAATGAGCAACTAGAGTGCTAACATTCAGAATTTATGGAAAATGTGTGACACATCTGAATGCCTTCTTGATGGAATCAAAGTAAAAAACTAAAAGTATTTCCTACTGTGGAGACTGCAGTAAATGAGGAAATTAGGAAACTTCATAACAAATAAATCTCCCAAGATGGCCACCAGAGACAAAAGAGCCCAAATGTAGCCCAAATTAGGCCTGGGCGGTAAATTCCGTTCCGCTCGCGGAATTTGCGGAATTTGCGTAATTTCGCGTTCCGCGGAGAACACGAAATTGCTCAAAAGTCTGCTTTCCGCGATTTCGCGAAATTTTTGCTTGTTCGCGTTCTCAAAATGCGTGTTCGCGAGATATTTCTCCCCGAGCACGCAAACAGCAATTGTGAACAGGAAAAAAGCATCGCGAACAAGCAATTCCGCGTGTTCGCGGAATTTCTGCGTGTTCGCGGAGATTTTTTCCCGTTTCGCGGAGATTTGCGTAACGCAATTACGCAAATTCCGCCCACCCCTAGCCCAAATATCACCCAGATGTAGCCCAAATGTAGCCCAATGACAGAACGTCCCAGAGTGTTCTTAAGATCAACTAGAGCGCTTACTGTCTTACTTATGACAAAAGTATGGCATACCTGAAGCCATCTTGATTGGAATAAACTGGTAACACTTAAAACATTTAATTTAAAAAGGAACACAATGAGGGGGTTCATTTTGCCATAGAAATTATGATTAGTGCTGAAGAAAGAAAAATTAGGGCATATTTTGAGTGACTTCTCAAATCCTCTTCTATTTCATTAAAAAATTCTGATATGCAGACTGAAACATGCACTTCTAATACTAGCAGCAGACTTCCGTGGTGAGCAGTAGCTTTACTACAGTGATCTAATGAGCAACTATAGTGCTAACATTCAGAATTTATGGCAAATGTGTGACATATCTGAATACCTTCTTGATGGAATCAAAGTAAAAAACTGAAAGCATTTCCTACTGAGGAGACTGCTGTAAATGAGGAAATTAGGAAACTTCATAACAAATAAATCTCCTAAAATGGCCACCAGAGACAAAAGAGCCCAAATGTAGCCCAAATGTAGCCCAAATATCACCCAAATGTAGCCCAAATGTAGCCCAATGACAGAAGTGTGCAAAACACTTAGGGGCAGATTTATGTTGCACTTGCGGCACTTTTGCGCCGCCGTTGCGTCACTTTTGTGACGCAGCAGCGGCGCAAATCCTGCGCCATGGTGCGGGGCATTTACAAACGTGACGCATCTCCCAGATGCGTCACGTTGTAAAGCCCTGCGCCACATGTAGGCGTTCCAGGGCAGGTGGGGGCGTTCCGGCGCAGGAACGCCTCCTAAAAGTGGCTGAGTGAAATCTACAAGATTTCACTCAGTCACTTTTAGGCCCATGCTGCGTCAAAACCCTGCGCCTGCTTGAAGCAGGCGTAAGGATTGACGCAGCATTGTACAGATAGGGCCCCCCAGATCATTGCTGGAGCTGCGTCGCGCTTGCGACGCAACTCCAGCAATGCGCCACTTTTCGGCACAGATGCGTCACGCATCTGTGCCGTTTTTGCCCCATGGTGCGCCGCATTATAAATGCGGCGCATCCATGGTGGCGCAGCTGTGGCGCATAATAACTGGCGCATCCCTGCTGATATGCAGGGATGCGCCAGTCGTCATAAATCTGCCCCTTAGGGGCAGATTTATGTTGCACTTGCGGCACTTTTGCGCCGCCGTTGCGTCACTTTTGTGACGCAGCAGCGGCGCAAATCCTGCGCCATGGTGCGGGGCATTTACAAACGTGACGCATCTCCCAGATGCGTCACGTTGTAAAGCCCTGTGCCACATGTAGGCGTTCCAGGGCAGGTGGGGGCGTTCCGGCGCAGGAACGCCTCCTAAAAGTGGCTGAGTGAAATCTACAAGATTTCACTCAGTCACTTTTGAGCCCATGCTGCGTCAAAACCCTGCGCCTGCTTGAAGCAGGCGTAAGGATTGACGCAGCATTGTACAGATAGGGCCCCCCAGATCATTGCTGGAGCTACGTCGCGCTTGCGACGCAACTCCAGCAATGCGCCACTTTTCGGCACAGATGCGTCACGCATCTGTGCCGTTTTTGCCCCATGGTGCGCCGCATTATAAATGCGGCGCATCCATGGTGGCGCAGCTGTGGCGCATAATAACTGGCGCATCCCTGCTGATATGCAGGGATGCGCCAGTCGTCATAAATCTGCCCCTTATTTTTTGTGTATTTGCAGTTTTATATAGTGCAGATTTGTCAGGTATTGGAGTGCTTTACATGAGCATTGGTTACATCACACAAGATCAAATTCATTTTGGTTGTAGACATGGGGAGATTAAGTGATTTGACCAGAGTCACAGAATGTTGTGCTGAAGCAGAAACTCCAACCTGGTTCCCCAGTTGCAAAGTCTGCAGCTCTGGAAGTAACACCACACCCTCTACCCTTGGAAGCAACATTTAATCAAGTGGTCAACTGGATAAAAAAACTAAGATTACAAATAATTTAAAAGTTCTTTGTCGCTATTTGAAAACTCAGAAAATATGTCCTCATTTTAGTTTTTTAGAGCACTAACCATAATTTTGATGCAAATAAGACCATCTCATATATGTAATTTCTAAAGGAAATGCTCTAGGCATTACAGTTTTGATTACATCAAGATGACGTCAGGCGTTCCACACTTTTGTAATAAATATAGAATGTTAGCAATCTAGTTGTTCATTGGGATACTGTTGAGAGGCAGAGGCCAGGGGCACGGACTCTGAAAATTGAAGGCAGGTAGGAGAGTGCAGAGGCAACAATTTGACCACACTAGGCAGGCAGGAAGGGCAGTGGCAGCACAACAGACTATGGAGGGCAGTGGAAAGGGGGGCAGGGGCTACAAACCAACAATACAGGACTGGCAAGAGAGGCTGTGGTGATGTAATAGACCATTGTAGGCCGAAGGAAGAGGCAGTGGTCATACAACCATACATGCCAACAGACCCGTTTCAGCCAGGAAACGTCCAATGTTTTTAAGCTCAAATGGGCTTTACTTGATCTGGTTCCTGTCTAAAATCTTCTCTTTTTCAATGTAACTCAAAGGGGAAAATCAATACCCCAGTTTTATTTCAAAATCTCCCTCTTACCAAGTTCAAAATGTTCGCAAGTATGGTACATTGGATCATGGTAGGCAGGAGGAATTGGGGTAGGGACAGGGACTCGGATAACAGAGGACAGGAGGGACATTGAGAGGTGCACCAAACTGACCCTACAGGGCAGGCATCAGGGTTTGCAGGAGCGCAATACACCACACAGGGAATGCGGGACGGGAGTGCAGCACAACAATCCATAGAAAGCAATAGGGAGGGGACAGGACCATGCACATGGACAATAGACAACAGAGGTGAAAGAAGCAATGGTAGCTAGCTGACCATAATGGACAGACAGGAGAGAAAGCTGCAGCATAAGAGACCATAAAGGGCAGGAGGGACGGATCAGGGGCATTACAATGGAACCGACAAGCCAGGAAGGATGGAATAGGGGTCTGCACATGGAAAAAGAGGGCTGGGGGCAAGGGGGCAGGGCAGGAGCAGCAAGATGACCATGGAGGTCAGGCAGGATGGGCACTAGAAACAAGACACACCATGGAGAGCAACAGTGAGACTGATGGCATACACACAGACCATGGAGGGAAGGTGGGAGGGGGTCAGGAGCAGCTAGCTGACCACACAGGGAAGGTGGGAGGGGCCATGGCAGCACAGAAGACCATGCATGGCAAGCGGGAGGGTTAGTGGCAGCACAATGGCTATGATGCGCAAGAAGGAGGGTGCAGGGGCATGCACAAAGGACCATGGAGGATAGAAGGGAGGGTCAGGACCTGGGCACAGAGAAGAGAGTTCAGGGGAAGGGGCCTCACAACAGAGTGCGCGGGGCAGGCAGGAGGAGCAGTTGCAGCACAACAGACCAGGGAGGGCAGAAGGGTGTGGCAGTAAAATGGACCATTAAGGACAGGAGGAAGGGGATAGGGGCATGGCATGTGGACCGGGAGGGTGGAGGTGGCAGGGACAGGTTACAGTCATCTGACAATGCTAGGCAGGTGGGAGGGGAGTGGCACCTCAACAGAACACTCAGAGTAGATAGGAGTGGCAGGTCCATGGAACATGGTGGTCAAAAAGGATGGAGCAGGGGCATGCACAAAGACATCGGAGGGCAGGGGGAAGGAGAATAGGGGCAGCAAGCTAAGCACATAGACTAAGCAGGAGGTCAATGATGGGCCATAGAATTGGGCAATGGAGGGCAGGAGGAGTGGACTGGTACATCATGCTAAATGGAGGGCAGTGGCAGCACATCAGACCATGCATGGCAGGAGGGAGGAGGCTAGTCCATGGATTCAGACAACAGAGGATAGGGAGGAGGTGGATGGGGCAGCAAGCTAACTGTTCATAGAAGATGGGTATTAGGAACTTTATTGTTTTTAAAATGTGTGTCTGTGCGAACTACTTAAAATATGAACAAGTATGCAGCATAATCTCACTTTTATTCAGGAAGAAGAGGACGTTTGGGACTGTGACTCCGGGCTCACTTGGCAGAAACGTCCCCTGACCCTCCACCCCCCATCGCAAAACGTAATGCCCGTGAAAAGGGTAGGTGGTCACAGTGTTATATAGAACATAGTCCTGAGAGCACGATTGAAAATGAAAACTAGATATAGTATATGGTATAAACTATGCACCAAAAAGTGTGATATAATATGAAACGGGGCGTGAAATATAATATGCAATACATTGTGCGCAATGACAGATTCATTGGAGAGCGCGAGATAGCACAGGCACTAGCGCTTGCTATGTGATATGCGCCTTGGAGTGTAACATGCACAGGGCAGTGTTGTGTAACCTAAGTAGTCTCTAAAGTTGTAATATAAAATATGTGCTGGGTAGTGTAACATTGCATATGCACTGTGACAAAGATATGGATCCCAGATTGTAATAAGTATGGCATAGCGCTGTGCTTTATAACATAGGCATCGAGGAAGGCACGTTAGATGGGGCAATATAACCGGTGTGAAGGCAAGTGTGGCATGACATATTCACGGGGTGGTGTTACAGTGCACATGGGCTAGAGAGTGTCATAGCATAAGCACTAGATGGTGGAATACAACACAGAGGTGTGTGGCACTCGGCAGGCAATGGTGGGTGTAACACAGCATTGGGATCAGCCAGGAGCACGCTGTGACTCTCAAGTGAGGTTTGTCTCCTTTCCAGAGAGTAAAATAAAAAGTATTACACATCCGGCGGTGGATGTGGGTTTTATTAACCGTGAGGGGGTTTCTTGCATAGTTTGGTCGAATTTTTGTCGAATCCCCTTTGAATGGCTTGGTGTGCATGTGTATTAAATGTGCCCGTCAATAGCTACCCATGTTTGTATAAATAAACGACAAGGGTGTCTACTTGGAGAGTACCCACCAGCGGGGGCGCCGGGATTAGGCACGGTAAGGTGTCAGACATGTCAGAGCTTCACTAGCGGTGTGAATACATTCTACGTGGATTCATTGTATGCACAGTCATCTTTTAATGAATATCACACAAATCGTCATGGTGATAGGTACATACGGTTTGTCCAGCAACACAGCCCCCCTCCTAAAGAATAAAAAAAAAGAAAAAAAAAGGCCAAAACCCGGGGGTTGGGGTCCCCGGGGCCGATTAAGGCCTTGGGAGGGCCAAATTAATTTTTTTCAACGAAAAAATTAGGGTGCAGGCCCTGGGGGATGGGGTCCCCAGGGCTAATAAATTAGAAAAAGAAAGGGGGCCACACAGCCCTCCTTTAAAATAAATAAATAAAAGACCGGCATCGCGCCGTAGGCCATGCCCCCTCCTTGCAGCACTCTGTAAACGCGCCCCCTGGCCAGTTGTAAGTTGAGGAATTAATTCCCCTTCAATACTGAGGGTCCCTGAGGGCCAACTAGCCCAACAGGTATCTCCAGTATGCGCCAGGGAGCTGCGTTGCGGACAGGTGTTCTGAGGCCACGCCACTTTTTACACCTCCATGCAACGCAGCTCTGTGGCGCTTACTGGAGGTACCTAGTGGGCTCGTTTGACCCTAGGGACCCTTAGGATTCAAGGGGACTTAATCACTGTATCAGAACGGCCACAGGGCGCGTTTACACAGTGGTGAAGGGAGGGGACGGGGCCTGAGGTAACGTGTGCAAACACGCCCTGTGGCGCGTTTTTAAGTTGGGGAAATAATTCCCTTTGAATCCTGAGGGACCCTGGGGTCCAACTAGCCCACCAGGTGCTTCCAGTAAGCACCACTGCTCTGCGTTGCAGAGAGGTGGTGCAGGCCGTGCCACTTTTTACACCTCTCTGCAACGCAGCTCTGTGGCACTTATTGGAGGTACCTAGTGGTCTAGTTGGACCCTAGGGACCCTCAGGATTCAAGGGGACTTAATCTCCCAACTTAAAATGGCTACAGGGTGTGTTTACACAGTGGGGAAGGGAGGGGATGGGGCATGAGGTGACGTGTTCAAACACGCCCTGTGGTGCGTTTTAAGAGGTAGTTTTAATCCCCTGCCCTATTATATACTAGGGGCTTACAGAGGAGGTCATGCTAATCACAGGGGGACCCCAACGCATAGTGTGCCCTAGTGTATGTAGGTGTTTTCACTGTATTCTGAGTGCCTTTTAACTTAGCACTGGCTCTAGGACTGCTTAGGCAGACTCAGTTACCACCAGTATCCGTCTGAAAAAGTTGAGGGTACAGGATAATTTTGCAACAAGGCTTCTTTCTGCTCTTCTGTTTGTTCTTTCTGCACGTTATATTTCTTTCTGCACTTTTCTTCGTCTTTGAGGACTTCTGTTGCTTCTTTCTGCATTTCTTTTTTTTCTTTCTGTGCTTTTTTCCTTCTTTTTTCACATGTCCTATCTCTGTAGGCATAGTTAGAAATTAGCATTTAAAAAACCTTTGAAATTCACTGAAAAAACCATAGGTTTCAGGCACGTTATAGCTAGGAATTAGCATTTAAAAAACCTTAGAAATTCACTGAAAAAACCATAGGTTTCAGGGGCGATATAGTTAGCTGGACTTTTCACTCGTACAAAACCATAGAAATTCCCCCGTTATAGTTAGTTCAGCTAACTATAACTCGCGCGCCCGCAATGCACTGATGATGACGTCACATATTACATCACTCATGACATGGTCAGTGACATCACTCATGACATCAGTGATAACATCATCCTTGCGATAGAGTGGCAGACCTCCTCTCCCCCTAATATAACCTTTCATACACACATTCAAAAATAGAAATTAAAATTTTCAAAACAATGGACATACCAATACCAGTTACAACAACCTATTCAGTAATTGTAAGATCCACATACACATCCACTCATTCACCAACAGTCCTATACAGTCACTCATACATGCACTCACTCATCATATGTATTCATACACCTATACATTCTGTTACACAACACCACTCATCCATAAAGTTACTCACACACGTAGTCACTCATGCTAATAAGGAATCAAACATCCGTTTACCTGCATATTCAGTTATACACACACCACCACACTTACTTCTACAGAAACTTACACCTACTTAGTCTTTTAAACAATCATTTATAGAAACACATACTTATTCATACAGGAACTCTTTCAATCTCTCACATATACTCACTTTTACATATTCACATATAGACACTATTAAGACAGTCATTCACTCACTAACACACCCATGCACACACTCATCCACCCATACAGTCCTGCACACATGCTGTCTTCAACACATACAAACAGTGAGTCACTCATTCATGCACCTATGCACTATGTAATACCCCCCACCGAACCATACAGACATCAGACACTCATACTGATACTCAAAAAATCAACTAATAACCTATATAGACACTCATGTAGCTACTCACCAACCCATGCAGCCACTTATACACAAAGTGAGAGACTGATAGAGATATTTACATATTTAAACATTACTCACTAAGATACACTTAATCAGTCAGTAATACAATCAATTTTTCAAAAACAAATCATCCATTTAGACATTTATATACCCATTTATTCTTCCATCAACCTTGAGATATACATATATAAAACATATATAATTTTCAGAAAAACACACATTCACTGGATGATGTCATCAGTGATGTCATTTGAGATGTCATCAGTGATGTCATGAGTGATGTCACTGACCATGTCATGAGTGATGTAATATGTGACGTCATCAGCAGTGCATTGCGGGCGCGTGAGTTATAGTTAGCTGAACTAACTATAACGGGGGAATTTCTATGGTTTTGTACGAGTGAAAAGTCCAGCTAACTATATCGCCAATGAAACCTATGGTTTATTCAGTGAATATATATATATATATATATATATATATATAAATATATATATATATAAATATATATATATGTCAATTTCACTGAGTACCAAAGTACTTTTGCACTCTCGTCAGGACACACTAACCGCTACGAGTCCATCCGCCAATGAAAGATCGTATTTATTTCATAGCATAGAGCATCAGCCATAAATATACCCAACGCGTTTCGGCGAAACTCGCCTTGGTCACGGGTAAGTGAAAGTCTTCTGAAACACAAATTTAAGACTTCATGTTACGTACGACATCAAATACATAAACATAAACAACAGACTTACACATCAATCTGTGACACAAACGTGGCGGCCATTTTGGAACAGTCTTATTCTCATTGTGACCCAAATATTAAGTACATCAAATTCTGGTTGAAAAAATAATAATAATACTGACATTTAAGTACGCACCGGGTTTCCCCACACTCTCAAGTGTGTCAAATGTGATCTTCACTGATTATTCCACCCATTTATACGTGACACTCAATACCTTCAATCCCCACTGGTTTTGTATGCCGTATTCTGTTCATAAGTAATTACAAATTAACATATACCTAATGTATTTATCACCGGCATAGGAGATACTGCCACTTCCTTCAATGGCTAAGCGCATACCGGGTAATAAGCTCATGCTCATCTCATAGATGCTACAGCCAACGTTACTCTAACTTATTTGCATTGCTTCAAGAAAACAAGCCCCCAGTGGGGTTAAGTTCATACAATTTAAGTAATGAAAATGAAAATCATTATCAAAGTCAAATAAGACATAACATGTAAATTCTCTATCAGCATATCAATAATAGTGCAATATTCATAGCAAACCCTGTGAGCAATCACAGTGTGGAATTCTTGGACCTACAAGTACAGGCAGTGGGGAACAGATTGGTTTCGAAACTCTTTCGAAAATCCACAGCAGGTAACACCTTGCTATACGCAGAAAGTGGACACCCCAAAACATTGATCCGCAGCATTCCTTATGGGGAGTTCCTCCGAGCACGGAGAAACTGTAGTCTGGAGATGGATTTTATTGCAGAAAGTGAGTGTATGACCCAAATATTCTTGGAGCGAGGGTATACTCCCAAGGTCATTGAGAAAGCATTGACAAAGGCGAAGAGATTCACGCAGAATGATTTGCTGGTACCTAGAGATAAAGAGGGTGATGGTTTGAGTGATGGGGTTATAAGATTTGTAACCACGTATCATTCTAATTCCTGGGAAATACGAAAGTGTTTAAACCAACATTGGAAGATTTTAACAACTGAACCTACATTGAAAGACAAAATAGGTTCTTTACCAAATATCACTTATAGGAAATCTGATTCCCTCATAGACAAGCTCTGCAAGAATGAGGTATTAAGTCACCATAACGCTAACAGTGACATACAGGGATTTTTTACCTGTATGTCCTGTAAAGCGTGCAAGTTCAGTACCAATGTTAAGAAAGTGTACTATCCTGTCAGTAACACAGAGAGAAACATAAGTAAACATCTTACTTGTATGCCGGACTTCTGTGTTTATGTTTTGGTTTGCCCTTGTGGAAAGAAGTATGTGGGCAGTATGATGTTCACTGCAAAGAAAAGGGTATTGGAACATCAAAGGGCAATCCATAACAAGGACAAACTATCTCCGGTTGCCAGACATTTTGAGGGACTCCATAAGAGTAATCGAAACTTATTGAAATTCTTTGTTATCGATAGGGTGGTGGCAACACAAAGAGGAGGTGACAGGATACGCAAACTCAGGCAGCTGGAGTCAAGGTATATTTTAGATCTGAATACAAAAATTCCTGAAGGATTAAATTCTGAGGAGGAGATGTCTTGGCATTTGGGGGAATGATGATGTCTGATGGGAGGGTCCATTACTGCTAAACTGTTGTGATGGCATCCCATTTAGGATATTAGGGTATCCCACCCCAGATGTCTTTGATATTTCCGTATGTGTAGTGGGGAATGTTTATTTCGTTGTCTGGTTGTATTGCTATTGTTTACTTTTCAGTGAACTATCTGTGAAGAACTTTTTAGTAATGATGAATTTTGCTATTAGAGCGATTATGTGCTTCTGTGTGATTTTATGTATCTAGTAATCCATCTGGTTTAATTTTGTTGTATGTTATATAATGTCTGTTGAATATTCTGTGGCAGGCGGAGCTGTAAAAGATGAAGTCCAGTCTTTTTCTCTTTCTTTCTCTCGTGCTTCACATTGTGATTTCTTCACCTGGATCTCTTCTTCCTTTTATTTCAGTCTCTGTAGATCTTCATGAGCAATGAAGAAGCCCGGGCTATTACGTCTGATATTGGAAAATACCTTTTGTCCACTTGGACTGAATGGGTTTGCTATGAATATTGCACTATTATTGATATGCTGATAGAGAATTTACATGTTATGTCTTATTTGACTTTGATAATGATTTTCATTTTCATTACTTAAATTGTATGAACTTAACCCCACTGGGGGCTTGTTTTCTTGAAGCGATGTAGATAAGTTAGAGTAACGTTGGCTGTAGCATCTACGAGATGAGCATGAGCTTATTACCCGGTATGCTCTTAGCCATTGAAGGAAGTGGCAGTATCTCCTATGCCGGTGATAAATACATTAGGTATATGTTAATTTGTAATTACTTATGAACAGAATACGGCATAAAAAACCAGTGGGGATTGAAGGTATTGAGTGTCACGTATAAATGGGTTGAATAATCAGTGAAGATCACTTTTGACACACTTGAGAGTGTGGGGAAACCCGGTGCGTACTTAAATGTCAGTATTATTATTATTTTTTCAACCAGAATTTGATGTACTTAATATTTGGGTCACAATGAGAATAAGACTGTTCCAAAATGGCCACCACGTTTGTGTCACAGATTGATGTGTAAGTCTGTTGTTTATGTTTATGTATTTGATGTCGTACGTAACATGAAGTCTTAAATTTGTGTTTCAGAAGACTTTCACTTACCCGTGACCAAGGCGAGTTTTGCCGAAACACGTTGGGTATATTTCTGGCTGATGCTCTATGCTATGAAATAAATACGATCTTTCATTGACGGATGGACTCGTAGCGGTTATTGTGTCCTGACGAGAGTGCAATAGTACTTTGGTACTCAGTGAAATTGACGTAATAATTGGGCTGCTTCGGACCCGCAATTGCACCGATGCAGGAAGTGTCCCGGTTTTCTGAAGAAGTGAAAATTGATATATATATATATATATATATCAAAATAATTTGTTTTTCTATGTCAATCATGCCCTTAATTGATCTACCTCCGCAAATGTTATATATATATCAAAATAATTCAAATTCGTAATGTATACATATATATATGTTTGTTATGTTAATTGTACTTCTTAAGCGCAACGGTTACCCAAAGGTGTCCTGGCACTGAGTGCTGTCTTCTGGTTGTCAGAGTATGAGTTAGCCTAGGAGGTAAACAGCCAGGTTTTAAGTCCCTTCCTGAATGTCATCAGCTCTGTGGTGTTCCTGAGGTGGAAAGGTAGCTCATTCCAGGTCCTTGCGGCGCAAGTAGAGAAACTTCTTCCCCCCCAATTTGCTTTTTTAAATGTAGGTACTACCACTAATCTTGCTCCTGTAGATCGGAGTGCTCTCTTTGGAGTATACCATTTAAAGCACTGTTTTAGATGTTCCGGACCTCAACCATGGAGGGCCTTGAAAACTGTGCACTAAGATTTAAATTGAATCCGCTGTTTGACCGGGAGCTAATGCAGCAGTTTTATTCCTTTTTTATTGATACAAATTTTGGTGTTCCAGTCAAAAGTCTTGCTGCTGTGTTCTGCACAAGTTGAAGCCTGTTTAGGTGTTTCTTTTGGATGTTTAGGTATAAACTATTACAATTGTCCAAAATCAAGGAGGTTATTACTACCTTGTGGCAGTCTGCCGGCAAGTAGGACATAATTTTACGTATCATCCAGAGAAGATGGAAACGTTGAAACTTGTGGAGGTAAATGCATTCACCTTCTCTTCGAATGTCAGTTTATTGTCGATCAAGACTCCTAGGTTTTTTGCTTTCCTAGCTGGCTCTGGGAGTGTCGCTAGTTCTTCTGGCCTCCAGTCCGGTGTCCAAAAATTGGCATTGCTACCAAAAATGAGGACCTCTGTTTTACTTGAGTTCAGCTTCAAGCAATTCATTGTTATTCATAACCTGACTGTTTTCATGCAGTCATGGAACTTTAACCCTTTCTCTGCCTCTTGTTCAAGGCGTAGGGACATCACTATTTGGATGTCGTCCATGTAAGACATCAACTAGAATCCAAAGCATGTAATCAGTGTGGCCAAGCGTGTCACATAGACATTAAAAAGTGTGGCACTAAGGGAAGACCCCTGTGGCACTCCACATGGCATGAAAAACGGTGGTGAGCAAGCTTTATCAAGGTCCACGGTTTGAATCCTTTCTGTAAGGAAGAATTTTAGGAGATTCTAGGCCTTGCCTACCATCCCGCAGTCTGATAACAGGTCCATCAGAATGCTGTGATGGACAGTATCGAAGGCCGCTGAGAGGTCCAGCATGATAAGTGCTGCATTGCCTCCTTGGTCCAGAGCTTCCCTCACTTCTTCTGTGGATTTTATCAAAGCTGATTCTGTGCTGTGCTCTGCCCTGAACCCATATTGGGTGGAATCTAGCGAGTTTCTTACTCAGAGATGGTTACTGAGTTGAATATTCATAGCTTTTTCGATCATTTTTGCAGGCATAGGTGGACGGGAAATGTCCGGTAGTTGTTGGGGTCCTTATAGTCGATATTATATCTTTTGAATAATGGAAGAATGGATGCCGTTTTCCATATATTAGGGAAGTGCCCGGATTCAAACAATGCATTGAAAAGCGCAGTCAATGCCTTGCTAATAAGCTCCGGAATCTGTTTGATCACCGAAACTGGACATGGATCATTTGGCGATCCTGATTTAATAGCGGCCAGGAGCTTGGTTGTATCCTGTATTGTCAAGGATGAGAATTTATCTAGGAATGGTTGAGGCTCAGTTGTGGTTATCATCGGGATGGCTGAGACCATGGTCTCTGTGGTTAAGGGAAGACTAAACGAGGAGAAGATAGCTTCAACCTTCTGTTGAAAGAAAGTAGCTATTTCCTCGCAGAGCTCTGGGCTGCTTTGAGATTTAGGAGTAGATGGGGCAGTTAGTTTGACTACAGTTGAAAAGAGTTCTTCGTGGAGGATTTTGCCTTTATAATTTGCTCTATGAAGGACTTTTTGGTATTAAGCAACAGCTGTTTATAAGAGGCGATGCTCTGTTTGTAGGATTATTTGTCCGCCTCATTGTAGTCTCTCCTCCATTTACGTTCTAATCCCTTACAGACAAGTTTTTTTTCCTATCCAGTCTGCATAGCAAGTAGTAGCATCCTCTACGTCTATGGGAAGAGGGCGAGCTGTCGCCCGGAGAGAAGCAGCTGGCTCTGAGCTATTATTTCCTTCCAGGCTCTTATTGCAATCTCCCTTTTGGGTCCTAAAATGCTACAGTGAGGTTCAGAGGATATTAGATCAAGTTAGCACAGCAGCATGATCGGTCCAAGTCAGAGGTAACACCTTTGTATAGTTTATTAGGAGGTTGTTTGAGAATAGCCCATCTAGTGTGTGTCCTGGCACATGCGTAGGACCCTCCACACGTTGTCCTAATTCCCCACTATTCATCACCTCTACCAGAGTCACGGTGTCTGGATCGAGATGAGCTTCCAGATGGAAATTGAAGTCCCTTAAGATCGTGAAGGAGTCACCACAGAGCCCGGCCTCTAAGAGAGTCCCAATTGACTCCAAGAAGGTACCTCTTGGGCCTGGCAGTCTATATAGGAGAATACCCTTAAAGGAATTCTGCTGGGCTGTGTAAAAGTTGAATGATAGTGCTTCACAGTTTGTGTTAGATGCCATTTGGAAGGAGGATTGAAAGGAGTTATGGTAAATAATTGTGAGTCCCTCTCCCTCTCCTTTTAGGTCTATCTTGGGTGTAGCATTGGAAACCTGGAGGTGTAGCTTTTACAAGGTCTGGTCCAGATGCCTTATCTGACCATGACTCCGTAAAGAATGCTTACTGTATACTGTGCTCCTCCAGGAATAGTGCACATTCTGTGCTTTGTTTTCTCAAGGATCTGGCATTTAATAGTAAGCACCTCATACTATCCAATTTAGGTCTTACATTTTTATTTTCCATCCGTTCTGGCTGTTTTATGGGGTTAAGTAGAATGTGGGGTAGAGTAAGACTGCAGTTTGTAAAGGTTGCCACAGCTTCTTTTGGAGTGGCCCTGAGTTATAAGCATGGACACATGGTATGTGTACCTTTAAGATTACATGCTCGGAGGTCGTCTCCAGAGTACACCAGTGAGCCTGATCCTGACTTCTGGGAACCAGGGGGACTGGCCCTGAGCGTGGATGGGCGCAGACGGGCTTGCCTATGGTGCGACTTTGTCACGCAAGTGGCACACCTGCTGCACGCGTCTACTGCGCGGTCGCATCAGTGTGCCCTCAAATAGCATGGGCTCTGAAAGCTAGCCCGCTAAAAGGAATAGCGGCCCCGTTTCCCCAAGTGCCCATCCGGTAATACCCTTACGGTCTAATACAGCAATAAAGTGCAATTGTGTGTGCAACAGTACAATAGTACAATAGTGCAAATAACACAGCTAAAATCTAGAAGCAGTTAAAAAGCGATCTCTATTTTAAAAAATTACCTGGCAAGCTATAACACTGCTCTAGGGCAGCCAGGAGGTGTAGCGCTGCGCGGTCGGGTTAGCGTGCCCTTAAATAGCATATATATATATATATATATATATATATATATATATATATATATATTCACTGAAAAAACCATAGGTTTCACACATGTTATAGTTAGCTGGACATTTTACTCGTAAAAAACCATTGAAATTCCCCCGTTATAGTTAGTGCAGGCAACTATAACTCACGCGACCGCAATCCTCTGCTGATGCTAATACTGTATTTAGACACTTATTTGCCCATGTCTTCTTCCATTAAATTTTAGCTATACATATATTGCAATTTTTTTTTTTTCATAAAGACACATATGTCATCAGCAGAGGATTGCGGTCGCGTGAGTTATAGTTGCCTGCACTAACTATAACGGGGGAATTTCAATGGTTTTTTACGAGTAAAATGTCCAGCTAACTATAACATGTGTGAAACCTATGGTTTTTTCAGTGAATATATATATATATATCACTTATTGTTTACTTATTTTTATTTGAGTAGAGAGAATATCTCTCTTACTGAGGAGGAAGCAGCTTAGGGGCACTTTACTAGGACGGCGATAAATAAAAATAATGCGCGCTTATTTAGAAAGTTTTATAGAGCGCGAACAAGATCCTTGCGGATAACAGAGCGCTTTACATAACAACTGGCTGTAAGTAGAACAAAACAAAAATATGCAGGTAAACAATCATATAAAATCATAATTAGTGCAAATATAGTAGGAGGATTAAAGCATGGTGCTGTCTATTATAACAGGAAACAAGAGAACTCAGGTCTGAGGAGATAGTGCTCATGTAAATTTTGCCATGAGAAACGCTTTGACTTCTTTTTTGAAAGAGGCGGAGGAGGCGTTCCGTCTGGTTTCGGGGGGCAGAGTGTTCCAAATTTTGGGCGCCATCCCTGAGAAGGATCGATTATAAGTTTTCTTTTTGTTGAACCTTTGAGGTTTCAGTAAAAGGTTTTCAGCACTCCTGGAAGACCTTAGACCACCAGAGATTATCAGTTTCTGCGCGAGGTAGCTGGGAGAGCTGTGGTGTAAGGCTTTATGAGTCATGCACGCCACTTTTAGGTGGATTCTAGCTTCAAAAGGAAGCCAGTTCAAGGAGTTTAAGTCCGGGGTAATGTGTGCAGTTCTTTTCGAGCCAGTGATGAGTCTAGCTGCAGCGTTGATGGACGCTCTTAAGGGTGCTGTTGCAGCTTTTGGTAGGCCACACAGGGAGACACTTCCGTAATCAACACAAGGAATAACTAGCGCTTGTACTGCCAACTTGAGGTCCTCAACTGGCAGGAAGGGTTTCAGTTTCCTTAGGGTACTTATCTGGAAATTAGCTCTCTTAGTAGTGTTACTGATGTGTTTTTGCATCATGAGGTTGTTGTCGAGAGTGATCCCCAAGGATTTTGCTGAGTCCACGATAGTTGGTTGTACGTTGAACACGGTGAGCTGTTTGATCAAGTCGTGCATTAAAGGGATCTTGGCCGGTGGTGCTATGAGGAGGAATTCTGTTTTTAATGCGTTCAGTTTGAGATGTTTTTCTGATAACCAAGACTGGGTGATCTTGAGTGTGGAGTTGAGCATATTAATGGAGTTGATCTTGAGGTATAGTTGTGTGTCGTCCGCATACATATGAAATTGAACATTGGATGTTTGCAGGATTTCAGTGAGCGGTTCCATGAACAAGTTGAATAAGGACGGTGAAAGTGCGGACCCTTGCGGCACCCCCAGAGAAACAGGAGAGGAATTGGAGAGCGCGTTGTTAACCTTGAATTTTTGTGTGCGGTTATGCAGGAAGGATGTAAACCATTTTAGCCCTGTGCCAGACATACCCATCCTATGCTCCAGGAGATCTAATAGTTTCTGGTGTTTGACCGTATCAAAGGCTGATGAGAGGTCTAGTAGGATGAGTAAGCACGAAGCATTCTGGTCAAGGATTTGTAGAGCGTCATCAAGAATGTGTGTCATGGCCGATTCAGTGCTGTGACCCGCTCTGAAGCCTGATTGGTGTTTATTTAGTAGGTTGAAGTGATCTATGTGATTGGTCAGTTGTCGGTGTACACATTTTTCCAGCAATTTGGCCAAGGTGGGGATATTGGAAATGGGACGGTAGTTGTTAAGGTCGGTAGGGTCAGCAGTGAGTTTCTTTAGGATAGGTGAGACTTGGCCTACTTTGAGGGAGTCCGGGAAACAGCCTTGTTGGAGTGAGCTGTTAATGATTTTGGTCCAGAGTGGAAGAAGCCAAGGTGAAAGGGCTTTGACTGCATTAGCCGGGAGAGGGTCAGTGAAGTGATTGGCCGGTTTGAGGTTGTTGAGAATCTTGCCTAGGGCGTCTTCAGTGTACGTCTCAAAGGAAGACCAGGGTGCCTCGTTTTTAGGGCAGGCCTTAGGGGGGGAATGGCATTTGATGGGTGTAAGTAAGGGGGTGGTTACCGTATGAGGGGCAGTGTGTAGTGGTCTGTCATTAAGGAGATCCTTTATGATGTTGTCAGTCTTCAGATTGAAGAAGGTGGAGAATTCTTGACAGTTAGGTTGTGGGCGAGCTAGGTCTCAAGCCCGTTGGGGAGCTTCCTTGGATTGATTTTTGACAAGTTCGAAGAGTTTTTTGGGCCGGTTCTTAGCTTGGTCTAATTGGTGGCTGAAGAAATCAGCTTTAGTGCGCTTATTTTTTTTGTAGTATGCATTTCTCTTTTTCCTAAGGAGTTTGAGGTGGAGAGCCGATGGGACTGCTCTCCAATTGCATTCTGCGGACCTGAGGGCTCGTCTGTCCTCATTAAGTAGAGTGTTGTACCAGGGCTTGGAATCTTTAATGGGAGCTCTCTTAAGTTGCAGGGGGGCTGCCTCATTAATTATCGAGGTCATAGCGTTGAGATAGTGATTTGTGAGAACATGGACGTCTGAGGTGTTTACAGGGGGCTGGAGCAGGTTATAACTGGAGGCGGGTAGTGAGTTGGGGTTGATTTTTTTCAAGTCTCTTTTCCAGATCTTAGGTTTTGTGGTTTGCGATGAGTTGAGTTTAAAGGTTTCTTTGATGTGAAAGGCAATAATGTGATGGTCCGACCAGTTGCATGGTTGGATCGAATCCACCTGGATGACGTCAGCTTTGGAGATAATGAGATCAAGGGTTGATCCTTTGTTGTGTGTCAGACTACTACAGGATTGGATGAGGGCTATAGGGAGGTGGCGGAAGAGAACGAGTCAGAGGGATATAAATTGTAAGTGGGGAGAGGAGCGGAGGGCTTCAGAGGAATAGGTTCCCCATCTAAGGGGGGCACATAGGTTGATACAGTCGTGGTGGGCAGTAGGGTTAGTGGGTCAGGTGCAGTGCCAGGGGGGTGTGGATGGGAGGGGTGCACGGGGGGGAGCTATAAGGCAAAGGTGTCGGTGGTGACTGGGGCGTGAGTGGGGCAGGGGAGTTAAACGAGCCAGGCGTTGAAGGTGAGGTTAAGTGCTGAGTGTGGGAGAGGGGTGTAGGTTGAATGTGGGAGAGGGAGGTAGGTTGAGTGGGGGAGGGACTGGAGCCAGGTGGAGAAGGGGAGATATTGTAAGTAAGGATGGGGGGGTTAATCCAGTCTGAGTTGCCACAGGGGGCGGGTTGAGAAGGCAGCTGTGTTATAGACACCTGGTTTTCAATGATGGGGAAGATGGTATCTAAGAGATTTAGATTATGATCCGAGGCCTGAATGAAGATGGTGCCGTTATTGTAGATGGTGATGGTCGCTGTCGCATGAAATAGTTAGGAGGGGGAAGTAACGAAGGCTGTTCCATGTGCGGTTTTCCTTGTAGAGGAGATCGTGAGAGAGGCTAGGAATGCTTTTCTCCATAGGGCTCTTCGTTTAGTGTGGAAAATGAAGTCTGTGGTAGTGACTCCAGTATGAAGTGAGAAATAAGGGTCAGCGAAGAGCGTTTTAGGGTGAAGTTTAATAAAATTATGCTTGAAGCATTTGGCTGATTGTTTAGATAGGTTAGGGGGATAAATGATGCTGTAGGTGTGTGTACCTGCATGCTCCATGACGTCCACCCCAAGCGGAGTGACGTACGGAAGGAGGGAGACGAGATGGGAGGGGAGAAGCGTGAAAGCAGAGGTGAGGTCAAAGAGGAAAAGGATAGGAAGGAAAGTTGGAATTTTTTTTACATTTATTTATTTATTTAAAAAAAAATGTATTGTAATGTGGGGGGGGGGGTCCGCGAGTGTGAGAGGTAAAGAGACGAGTTGCACTAAAAGGAACTAAGGTAGAGGTAGGGGTGGGAGGATCAGAGGAAAGAGAGATAAAGGGAATTGAGCCCTTGAAGAGGGGCTTGCTTAGATAGAGGGGAACTAGTTAAGAGTTTGTGTATATGTCGAAATAGTATTCAAGGAAAAGCCTGCTAAGATAGTGGTTGTCAGAAAAATATGGCCAGATCTGGCTCTGTGATTTGGTAGTATAGGGAATCAAAGGGAGAAAAACACGGAAAAGCTATAGATTGATATAACTAATAGGAGAGCCGTTCCAAGATGGCTGCCGATTGACCAGTGATGATTTGGGTTCAAGTGTGTAGTCCTATCACTCTTTCCAAGATCCTGACTCTCTGATTGAAGTTCTCTGTCTATTCCCATAGGTAGCAGTTGTTGGTCCTTTGTTTCTTTTTTATTTTTTATTTTTTTTATTTTTTAGTAATGTGTAAAGCGCGGTAGTCCTATGTCTTTGGTCATGGCTTGGTGTGAAGAGGGAACAGCCCTCTCGGTATAGTAATTTAAGACAGCCATTTTGAGGAGAGCAAATGCTGCTGTTAACCCTGAGTGATCAAAGTGATGGCTTTGCCATGATGCAAACATAAGGTAAAACGAGCAGATTACCCAATAAAACAATAGGAGATCGGAAGGGCCGGTTCCTTGTACCCCGCCTCGCTCTATGAATGTTAGGACGTCATGCGGCGTTTGCCTAGGTAGGTGCGATATGTCCAGAACAACAATAAACCAATGGGGAAACCGTGTGGTCGTTTTGCCTCACGGATCGATTTCGTGAAGATTAGATCTTCACGCTGTTTTCAGTCAGCGGATTTTAAATGGGCCCAATACGCTGCGTGCTGCCGCCTGCACAAAGCAAAGCAAAAAAGATGCCGGAGCCCGAGGGGAAGGTCCTGAATTGCGGCACGAGGAGGGGGAAATACCTGCATTTGTAGCATTGACTCTGCCACGAAGCACGTCCGTGGATTAACAAGCCGCTTCAATCCTCGCGTAAGCAGAGCTGCCTCCCGCGATGCCTCCAGCGCTGTGTCTTCCACTTGCGCCGTCTACGTACCAAACCAGGTATCGGAGACCTGCCAAATCCACCGCGGGACTGCCTCCGGTCTCGGCCTCAAACTTGGGGGCCCCACGCAGCAAGCGTCGATGCTTAGCGCTTGTTTATTTATCGCTGTCTATCACAGGAATTTATCGCCCTGGTAACGCATTATTAACAACGTGTTACTCCAGGGCGATAATATTCGAAGGAAATGGGCCAACATCGCTGGAAAACCTGCGCTGTTGCACCCAAAACGAAGATAGCCTCGGTGATACGACCCTGTGGTCGTATCACCATAATCCACCTCCCATGTTAGCTATGCCTTAGACAGGAATTTAACAGACGTTAAATTCCTGCGTTAAGGCATAGTTAATGGGGATTTAAAATATCGCTACCCCTCATTGATGATATCACGAAGCTGGGGCAGCGATATTTTCCCATGGTGTTTTGTTAGGCATGCCTTCTTTGCATCTCATTGGAGATACAAAGCGAGGCATGAACAAAACGGGAGCTGAATCAAGGAAACACATACTAGCGGGTCCTTGCAAATAATGCGATATAATTATCGCCGCTTTTCACCGGAAAATGGATGCTAAAGCGGCAATAATTATATCTTCAGCCCTTGATGATATGCCCCCAGGTTTTTAGACATGCCTTAAATGCCTTCTGTTAGGACTTTGTTGAAAAGGCTGTCTATGATTGAATGAATACTATTTCTGAAACTATGTCAGCTTGAAAAAAGTAAAAAGCTCCTTTTGATCAGATCATGTAGCCCAATATGTGTTGCCTAAATTGAGACGCCTCTTGCTAAAGTATCTTGGAGTAGACTCCGGTCAGAAAGTCCACATCCTTCCTTGGCGTATAACGTAACTTCGACCCCTGCGATTGGTCCCAGTATGTTATTGTTCTTTAGAGCGTGGAATAATTACCAAGTCAGGCTTTTAGATCTATCAGGTCCTCCTACAAGAATTCTGGATCTAGCAGAAGAAGCCTGGCTTGAGGGCGCACTAGCTGATGCTTCTAATTTATCAAATTGCGCTTTAAGAGCAATATGCTTGTTTGGTGAATGCGGATGCAGCAGTGTCACAAGTGCGGCGTCAGAGTTGCTCTTACAGATTGATCCTAAGCTGGAAAGTCTGGCGAGTAAGGAGATGGGACAAGAAGCAAACGGCCTCCATTTAGGTGAATAATTCATCAAGGAACTGAGTAAATACGTGGCCACTTTTGCATCCATTAACAAGGCATAACTTTCCTTGCAGAAGACCTTTGGATCCAAGGTTTTTGGTACGGCCATGAAAGGCAGGAGCCGCTTTGTGGGCCGATATCCTTCAAGTGGAAACTCTTAGCAAACCAGAGGCTCCTACAGATTTCAACATGAATTCAAACCACAGTTCTACCCTCAAATGAATAGAGGCTGCAGACACCGGGGTTATCGAAACAGAGAATCCCAAAACTCAGGTAGGGCCTGTACCTTTTAGCTCCTGTAGGAGGTCGTCTGGTTTCTTTCCTGTCCGCATGACAAGCAATCAATTCAGATCCTTTCCAAACCAATAAAGGTCATGGTGTAGATCTTTATGATCGTCCTATACAATCCTCGTTACCTCGCCTCTGTTTTTTCCAAAGATGCAGCTTTTGGTGTCCTAAGAGGTAATTTCTCTTCTTCAAAACAGGCTATAGAGATAACTTTATTTGACCCATCAGTGGTTTTGACTTTTGAGAAAAATATTTCTAGTGCAAAAGAAAAACAAAGCATTCCATCCAGTGTCAACCTCAGGTTGTAGGGTACCATCATTACAAGATGGAGACAATCATTCATCTCAGGGATTCCCTGCTGGAGAAGGACTGTATGATCCGTTTACTTCTCCAAGATGCACTTCTTACAATCCACGTATCCATTTCTTACAGAAAGTTCCTACAATCTCGTTAACACTGTGGTGTTTCAACTAAGTCATGATACCCATCATTGATAATTTAAGTGTATCGCCTATCGAGACAATCTTTTCCTTCTAGCTCAAGACAAAGATCTACTATTACCTAAACTAACCAAGGGGCATATTATCAAGGACGGCATTAAAATTATCACCGGTTTAGCGGCAGAAAACTGCCTCTAAAGTGGCGATAATGGGCTTGATAATATGTCCTGGAGAATTCCAAAAGAAGCCCATGTTCACACCAGAACATGGACTTCTATTGGAATTCTCAAGGGCATATTATCAAGCCCATTATCGCCGCTTTAGCTGAAGTTTTCTGCCGCTAAACCAGCGATAATTTTTAAAGCAGTCCTTGATAATATGCCCCCTAATTTCTCCATCTACTTCAGAATCTTGGTTTTCTAATAAATTGGACAAATCTTCTTTAATTCCTTTTTTGGGTTTCCTTAGTGGCTCAGAGTCTTAAGTTTTCTTATTGACACAGAGAAATCAATTCTTCAACTCCCCCACGAAAAGGTGCTTCTAATTAATAAATAGATTAATCAGATTTTAATGATTTCCACTCTGGCTGTCTGGCCCTTACTCCTGCTCCACCCTCTTTGGGATGGACAATCTCTCAGCTTCAGGGTATATCAACCATTTTGGGGGAAAAAGTCGAGATCCACTGCAGAAGTAGGCAAAACCTTTTGGAGTTTTCTCTTCATAGAAAATATAGGGCAATCGGGGTACCTTCAAGCCAGTCTAACTACAATAGCAGATTGGTGGTCTCTGCAACTTCAAGAGACAAGCGAATGACGTATTCGCCCTACAGTTTTCAAAAAGCTTTTTTCCGAATTTGGTGCAATGGAATACCTTTCTTCCTGATTTAACAAACTTCCCTCATCTTCTCTCAACTTTCCTCATTTTATAGTTGTAACAGGATTCTCAAGCTTTGACAACAAAGGCTCTTTCTCAGTATTGGTCACTTTACCTAAATTACACTTTCCCTCTGTTTGTCATGATAGTACAAGTTTTAGCACAGGTACCAAGAAGCTGCTTCACGTTGACACCTCTCCTGTGGAAGGGCCAACCATGGTTCCCTACTGTCCTGAAGTTGTTGATAGATCTCCCCATTCTGATTCCGTCTTTGTCCAGTTTGCTTCTAAAGCCTCACGGTCGACATCACATAATGACTCCCAATCACTCCCTGGTATTGGTGGCATGGATAATTTATTGTCAGTCTGCAGAAACGCAGGAATTTTGACAGAGGCTTCTCAGCTCATTCAGCAATCTTATTCCCCATGAACCACCAAACTTTAAAAATTCACTTGGATGGTCTGGAAATGCAGGTGCTTGGACAAGAGTACATATCCCTTTTCAGTAGATGTGACTCTGGTCATACATTTCTTAGCATCCTTAAATTCTCAAGGGAAAGCGTGCAGGACTATAAATACATACAGAGCTGCAATTTTGGCAGAACATGTTGTCGTGTAGTTCCTGCTGATCCGTAGGACCTGCGCATAGTTCGGACAACATAAACTAATGGCTTGGTACCTAGACTGGTTCTGGACAACCCCGCAGGATATGCTGGCCTATAGTCTAGCCATCTCACGGTGCCACCGGAAGCCCCCCTAACCTAACAGGGAGTGCATGGTTTCTGGAAACTGATAAACATGATAACCCTGTCTCCTCAGGGATCGCAGAAACAGTACAGAATCTTTCGCTCATTCACTTCATACTGTTAAAGAACCAAGGGTAAATTCAGTTGCCACGCACCTGGGAGTCATGATCACCTCTTCCATTAATCGTATAATTGACCTGAATTATGAACAACTGCTATGCCAGTCTATTGTTCAGATGCGGCTATGGAATTGGCAACCAAAAGGTATCATTGGCTTTTGTAATCCAGTTAAGATGAATATTCACCCTCAGTTCCTTCATCCTCTCTATGAAGGGCTGATGCCTTCTTCAGGTGGATGGAAGATGCTATGGGTAGTTTCATTTGGGGATGCAAGAGAGATAGACGGGCCATTCATTATCTGAAGCGCTCTTCCTGTCAGGGGGGGTCGGGGCTTCCAGATTTTAAGGGATATTTTTGGGCTGCTTTTGGGTACGGTTCAAGCTTATAATGGGCATACCTAGAATCTGGGGAGATATCTGTCTGGCCTTCCAGATGTCGTTGTTGCATTCCCACTCACCATTATATGGGGATCCAGCTCTACCATCCATACTCCAGGATGCAGCAGCCGGGCAGTGGTACTCTAGAGGCGTAAAATCGATGGGTCAATCGTATCATCAGCAGGGACTTTGCACCTTCCCAATTCTACAACAAGGAACGCAGATACAGGATTATTTCCAATATAATGTTTCTAGTATTGCAATTCATGATGATGCCGTACTCCTGACGTATAGATACTCAGAGGATTGTAAGCTAACAATTGATAACATAGACGGAATAATGAGGGAACATAGAGGGGATGATCTTAGTAGCCTAGCTTGTAAATGGAGCTATAAGAATGGATCACCAGTGCAGATATCTTATCTTAAAGAAGCTTTTGACATAATGTACTCCTCGGTTACCGCAGCCAATTTAAAGTTACAACAATTCAGAACAGTTTGTGTCTGCATTATACACCAGAAAAGATAGGCAGGGGCATTAGCTATAACAGTAGCTGTCTTAGGCATGGGTTGTATGGGGCAGACATCGTGCACATTTTTGCTACTTGTATACATTAGAGCCTTTCTAGAGCGATATAGCTCAGTATATGTCCCAGTGTTTACAATGTGCTTTGCAACTAGCTGTCAAAGATATTAAACTAAGGGGCATATTATCAAGCACAGCGGTAAAATTATCACTGCTTTAGCGGCAGAAAACTGCCGCTAAAGCGGCCATAATGGGCTTGATAATATGCCGCAGAGAATTCCAATAGAAGCCCATGTTGACACCAGAACATGGGCTTCTATGGGAATTCTCAAGGGCATATTATCAAGCCCGTTATCGCCGCTTTAGTTGCAGTTTTCTGCCGCTAAAGTGGAGATAATTTTAACACTGTTTCTTGATAATATGCCCCTAAGTTTTAAGCAGGACGCTGGCAAGAATATATTGAGGGTTGTAGCTCTCGCTATTGGTGTAGCTCGTCTGTGTATCGCCAGGGATTGGATAGCATCGAAATCCCCCAGTGTGTCAGGGGGCCAATTCACAAAAGTAATTTGAGACAAAATCCTAACTTTACGACTTTCCGTATTCACAAAGGGCATTTAGGAGTAGTAAAGTTTGGATTTTGACTCAGATTACTTTTGTGAATCGGGCCAGTGTGTGTCGGTAGTGGGCATTACTGGGTCAGGTTTACCAGGGTGAGTTAGCAATTATCTGACTTTGGGAGGAAAGGGGGCCAGACTTATAAATCAGATTTGGACACCCATGTTTTGATTTATGGGGGCAAAATAAGAAATTTCGAGATATGACTTAAAAAATGTGAAAAATTAATAATGACCCTCTCTTTAAGTGTATATTGCTGACTTTAACTTGAATGCCCAAAATGTACATCCTATGTTGTTATTTTAATTATTTTGTTATTCTTTTGGGGTTTTTTGTTGTGTATGTGATCATGTTCATTTCGAAATTAAAATAATTAAAAATACACAAGGTCAAATATATATATACATATTTTTTGGGTATGGGCCGATTAAGGTACATATTTACATGCCTTTCACGCAACACAGGGCAGCAATCAAAGTTGCTCTGCTGCATTGCATGAAAGGGGGACAGCAGTAACGCGACATATCGATAGAGCATTTCTGCTGTCTTCTAGCACTGGTGCAGCCTAGCGGCACAGCAGGGACCCTGGCACTGCAGTGCCAGGGCGTCTGTGTAATTGGCAGGATGTTTTTGTGCAAGAAGAGATACCTTCCGGCACAAAGACAATCCTTAGAAGCAGTTTCCTCATTCTATTTGCGCTCCATAATGCAGCATACATCGAAAAAGGAAGTAACATGTAAAAATAAAGCTATGTCTCCTTGTTACACGTAGCATTTTGGCGCAATCCCAAGTTTACTCACCTTAGTAAATCTTGGATTGTATCAAAATGAAGGGTTGGTGCAGGAGAACACCCATGCTCCACTCATCGAACGCCTCCCAGATGCAAAGTAACACAACACGCTGCCTTTGTTACTTTGTATTTACTAAACCACGCAAAACCACACAAAGTGGCGTTGTGTGGTATAGTAATTGCCAAAAATGGTTCTGCGTCGGGCTCCACCATAAAAGTATCGTAATCCCAATGCATAATCTTAGCATATTTACCCCGAAGTGATTTGTCCAGAATCATCTAATGTTTGTCGACACCGAGACTCGAACCTGGTTCCTTAGTGCCAAAGTCAGCAGCTATAGTTTTAATGGCACATCCTCCCATTATTGAGGTGGAAGAAGGAGAAGATTGGAAAAGGGTCTAGAGGCCCATTTACTAACATTGTGCACCGTGGATGTGCCACTTTTATGCACAGCCACCACGCAAAATGTTATTTCCAATTTCCAAAGCCTTGCAAATCAGAGTTGCATGGCTTTCCGTGGTATTTTTGCCAAAAAGTAATGCAAGGCATTGCATATCACTGCCTTGCGTTACTTTGCATTAGGGAGGCGTTCCACGGGTGGGTGCATGGGTGTTCCCCACATTTAAATTCTCAAATGGTAAAGAAAATGTTTTTGTAAAGTGAACTATGGGGCAATCTTGCAGGGGGCAGGAAACATACATGGCAACATTTTAAAAGAGGATAGTGGGGGATTAAAAAATAAATATCCAAAGAATGTATTTTCTCCATTGACGTCCATTGAGGCTGAGGCAATCTCAGACGGGACACATCTTAACTAAAGTCATTTTTGGCCTAGAAAATTGGGAGTCTTGCGCCGGCATCGGGTCTATTGGCGGATATGAGTAAAAGACTTCTTGAGTAGGACTTTCCCTCAGAATGCTTCTAATCTTCTGGAAATATGGCTATAGTTATCGAGGTGCTGAGCACCTTCCTGCACAAAAACAATCCTCAAAGGCATATTCCTCTTTCCAGGTGTGCTGCAGAATGTGGTACACTTAGAAAGAGGAAACAACGAGGAGAAGTAAAGATATTTCTCCTGGAGGTCCCTCTGGTGGGGGGGAGCGTACAATTCTGACACATTCCCAGGTCTACCACTGTAGGTAAATCTAGGAATGTGTAAGAAGGCATCGGTGGGTGAGTGTCAACACCCACGCTCCACCCATGGAACGCCTTCCTGGCGCAGAGTCACGGAAGGCAGCGATTAGTGCTCCCTTGCGTTACTGTAGATTTATGAAGCCACGCTAGGTGCCCTTGCGTGGCTTGATAAATCTCATGCAGATTTTGCGTCGCCCTTGCGTTCCCATGCATTGCACAAGGGTGACGTAAGACCTTGATAAATATGGGCCTAAATGATAACAGCGGTGTTTGTCTTTTGTGAGCAACAAATCCTTGGGGGCAGATTTACTACGGTTTCATGCCACGCAGGGATGCAAGCAAAGTTGCTGCATTGCGTGAAACAGAGAGAGCAGAAATGCACCATATCTACTAAGACATGGCACACTGCTGTTCCCTGTTTGTGCTCCCGCACTGTGTGCTGCCGAGCACTAACATGGGCAGCCTTGTGCCCTATAAGGGTTCCGTTGTTACGAGCGGGATTGCTTTTTGTGCACAAGGGGGATCTTCCTGCACAAAACCAATCCTTAAAGGTATTTTCCCTTTCCTTTGTGTGATGCAAAATGCATCACACCTATAAAAAGGAAGCAATAAATAGTACTAAAGGTATTTCTCTTTTTTACGTCTGGTGCAATCCCAGGTTTACTGACCTTAGTAAATCTGCAATTGCATCAAAATACGTGAGTGGATGCATGGGAACGACCATGCTCCACCACAGCAAAACCTACCCAATGCAAGGAAACGCAACGCAGAGCTATTCATTGAGTTGCATTACTCTGGGGCATATCAACAAGGGCTTTATCTCTGCTTTTTTGGCTTTAAAAGCCAAAAAAGCAGAGATAAAACTAGCGCCCTATCAACAACAGGGTGCTAACACGCAAATTTGCATGTTAGCACCCTTTTACTCTACACTTCCCCTTGCATCTCTAATGAGATGCAAAGGGGGCGTTCCAGAGTAAAATAATAGGAGAAATGTTGCTAAGCGACATTTCTCCTATTATCAAGAATGTCGCTAACTCTGTTAGAGACAAAAAAAGCAGCGCTAACCGCGGTTAACGCTGCTTTTTTACGTCTGCTAATTTTCAGACTTAGCCATGATATCCTATGGAAGGAGGATATCATGGCTAAGTTTGCCTGTCCCTATCAACAAGGTAACGTGTGATTATCGCTGGGTTTCCAGCGATAATCTCACGTTAGCCTGTTAGCGTGTAGATATTTATCGCTATTGAGATAAGCGTTGCTAATAGCACGCTATCTCAGCGATAAAAATTCACGCTAGCCGGCGATAATTATCCTCACGCTAAGAGCGCTGAGCGATAATTATTGCCGGTTGTTGTTGATATGCCCCTCTGTACTTACAAAACCATGCAAAGTGGATCTGCTTGACTTAGGAAATCCCAGCTAAGGACTTGCGTTGCCTTGTGACGACTTGCGTCACGCAGGGACAATGCAGGTTCTTGGTAAATCTGGGCCTATATGTTCGGGAAGAGCTTTATTGTTATAAAATACAATACAATGAACAAGTGTTCAGTCTTTGTAATGTGTATGCCCCGACAGACAAAAAGAGGAGACAGGGAGGTTGTTGAGTTGTTGAACTTAATGAACCCCCAATTAGCATCCCCAGGTCCCTGCTGGGGATTTTATATTGTGTGCTACATGACCAAAACAAACACACAGTACACACATGTAGGAATTACATCACATCCATACTCTTGTCCGATGTTAAGACCAGGCCTTTTGATGTCTATGGAAGGGGCCATGATAATGGGGCTTATTTCACAGTACTACATCCAGGTCAGATGACAATGTTATTCCTGTGGTCATAGCGGTAGAAACATGATTTATTTTTGACTTCCTTTTATTCTATCAAAGCCTGTTGTCTGCAAGTATCTCCTTGAAAGGGGTTGACCTGAGAGGGCCGAGCTGTTGACAAGTAAATGCAGGGACGGACTGGCAGTAGCGGGCACTGGGCATTTCCATGGTGGGCCGCCAGGGTGTGGGCTGGTTTTGGCCTGGGGGCCGTTTTTGTTACCGGGGGACGGTTTTGCAGCATAGCTGGAATATCAGCCCCATGTAACAAAAGCAGCTGCAGTGTTTTCCACGTGCATCCCTCCTCTTCCAACCCGCGGCTTTGTCGACTCAGTTGCCAGGGCTGGTTTGCGTTCCCGGTCCGGCCCTGAGTGAATGGCTTAATACTCGAAGCTAAACAATATCTGAGGAATATGTACATGCATATAAGGTCTGGAACATGGCCAATAAGTCAATGATGTCCACGCAAATATTGTGGGGTTTTGTAAAACACAAACCTAAACTCTTTTTCCTACAGATGGGTAGAGAAAAAGGAAAATTAAAGCAACAAGGAGTTTGATGTATTGCAAACTGTAATGGCAATGCTGGGGACATTGCAAAATGAAGGTATGGATGTGTCTAACGATTTTTGAGTATTTAAAAAATTATTACAAAATTGATTGGAAACAATAGGGAAAGAACAAACATTCAATTTGACGTGTTCAGCATTATAAGCAAAATGAAAAATGCACAAGGGTTTTCTTTAAAAAACTTGTCATAAAGGAAGAACATGACAACATTGTTAGATGCTGATGGACATCTGGGGGCAAAGTTACTGCTATTTGGCGCAACGCAGCAAGATAACTTGCTGCACTGCGTCAAATGGAGAGGGCAGGAATGCGCCATATCTACTGTGACGTGGCGCATTCCTGCTCTCATTCTGCAGCACAGCACCAACGCAGGCAGCCTTGCACCATGGTGAAAGGGTGCCTGCATTACAGCCAGAAGACCTCCCTGCACAAACACAATCCTTAGAGGCATTTTCCTCTTTCTAAGTGTACTGCAGAATGAAGCATACTTAACAAGAGGAAACAAGGAGAAGAAATAAAGATATTTCTCCTTGTTATGCCTCCCCTAGAAAGGTGTACCATTTTCACGCATTCTGAGCTTTAGTAAATCGGGGGATGCGTAAAAAAAATGGGTGGATGCGTGGGTACACCCACACTCCACCCATGGAATGCCATACTAGGACAGAGTAATGCAAGCCAGCAGCTGGCGCTGGCATGCATTACTTCAGGTTCTCAGTGGTGCCTATACATGCTGTCCACGCCATTCCTGGAGCAGAACAGCATCAGTGCGTAGCAGCACCGTGCCATCTAATGACGCACAGAGGTACTGCTGAAAACTTTCCAGATCCAGTCTGACACCTGGGGAATATTCAAAAGGTGAGGAATCTGTGGCTAGAAGTCTGTATCTCAGGGGCAGATTTATAAGCCCTGTGCGTCACTTTTGCGCCGCTGTTGCGTTACTTTTGTTACGCAGTGGTGGCGCAAAGCCAGCGCCATGCTGCGGCAGATTTACAACGTGACGCATCTAGGGAGATGGGTCGCGTTGTAAAGCTTGCGCCACATGTGGGCGTACCTGCACAGGTGGGGGCATTCCGGCGCAGGAACGCCTCCGAAAAGTGGCTGAGTGAAATCTACAAGATTTCACTCAGTCACTTTTCTGGCCATGCTGCGTCAAATCCCTGCGCCTGCTTGAAGCAGGCATAAGGATTGACGCAGCATGTTAGGGATAGGGGCACCCCGAGCCTTGCTGGAGCTGCGTCGCGGTTGCGACGCAACTCCAGCAATGCGCCAACCTTACGCCGGCAGATGCGTCACTCATCTGCTTGTCCTTGCGCCACGATGCACCGCATTGTAAATGCGGCGCATCTGCGGTGGCGCAAGGGCAAACTTGCGTGACGCATCTTCCGTGGCGCATCCCTGCTGATTTGCAGGGATGCGCCAGGGAACATAAATCTGCCCCAGAATGTTTATTTTTGCCTCAATGATGGGCAACTTAACTTAAGTTCTAGGGCTGTTGCAGGGCAGCGCAGCAAGCCACTTCGCTGCCCTGCATCAAAAGGAAAGGACAGGAATGCACCATATTAACGATATACAATGCATTCCTGTCCTTTCCCACTGCGCTCGTTCCATTTTGGCTGCCTTGCGCCAAAGCAGGCACACTTATACCATGGTGAAAGGGTGAGTGCATTGTTGGCATAAAAACAATCCATGGAGGTGTTTTTCCTCTTTCTATGTTTGCTGTGAAATGCAGCACATATAGAAAGAGGAAACAACAAGGCAAAAGAAAGTTATTTTTCCTCGTTACGCCCTCCATGGGGAGGTGTACAGTTTGACGTATTCCGCCATTTACAGATCCTTGTAAATCTGGGAATGTGTCAAAACTCTTTGGTTTCGCCTAGGAAACCCCACCACAATGCCCATGGAACGCCCCCTGATGCAGCGTAAGACAACGCAGCGACTTGCACTGCGTTGCCTTACACCATATCTACGAGGACATGAAAAGCCACGCTAAGTAGCTTTATGTCGCCTTTTCGATATAGGTCTACATTCTGCGCTGCCGGAGCATCTTAAAAAGTGATGCACCAGAGCTCGTCAGCCTGGCCGTGAGTCGTTATGGCTGAGCCGTCCCGCAGTCCAGCCACTAAAAACGTGTGACGTTTCCGTCATCGTGCTGGCGAGTTTCATTGCCACACAACGTGCAATGATTCTATCCCAGCTGAGCGTCCTCCCTCTAGGGACCACCAAGTGAACTATACTTGATCGGTACAAATAAAACAAAAAACTGTTGCAAAACAAATGCATGTTCTAGTAAAATTTCCAACGCCCCGCGACCGCTGAGATTTCTAGCTCTTCTGTCTTTATTTACCATCAAGCGGATCTCAATCAGATCCTCCAAAAATTGTACTAACAGAGTTCACGTTTCATTGCTACACGAAGTGCAATGATCCACGACTGTTTTAAGTACAAAACAACACAACACAGAAAATTGCGTTTCAATAGGTTTTGTGGTTCCTTATATTACATGACAATAACGGCGACTAAACAAAATAATGACATGAATAAATGTAATGCTATATTACCAAAATATGTGTACACATGAACAAATTTCTGATTTTTAATGCTTAAAAAGGCTGTTTTTACTCATTGCAATGAAACGAAAGTGATCGTGGCTCTGCGGTGGCTTCTGGGTATGCAAATTACCATAAAAAACAGCTGGTTGTTGTCAGGCAGCCTGCCCTCTAGTAACAGTAGATGGTACTGCGCCTGCGAATTGGCGAACACGTTTAATGCTGTCTCTCACACACACACACACACACTCTCTCTCTCTCTCTCTCTCTCTCTCTCTCTCTCTCTCGTGTCTAAACTATATGGGATTATTAACCAGAAGTCAAACAGAACACACACTAACTCCCCCTTTTTTTTTAAAGTGCAACAAAATCGGCATGGCTCCACGAGAAAAGACTGCCATGGAATCCTGCTAGAAGTGTAAGTGGAAAGAGGTACAGGAGACACAATGGACTCCTTGTTGGACCGGGTTGTACTTTGCTGCTACAGATAGTGAAACACATCTGTGAAGCTGTGCTCCACGGAGCTGACATTTGTGTGCAGGCCAAGGAGCAGAATTCACAGGGAGGTAAACAGAACAAGCATTGGCATGCCAATAGGTCTCGCTTTTGGGACCTTTTAAGTATTTAATTATGCAGCACAATATCCTTGGTGCAACAACATCAACTGTTGCATGGCTAAAAACGTATAAGGTCCCAAAAGCGAGACCTATTGGCTATGCCAATGCTTCTTTCAATTGAAAAAGAAAGGCGACCCGAATGTCTGCGGTGCGTTGCATGGTTTCCTTTGTATTTGTGATGTATTAGCATGGATGGGGGCACCCCTGTCTCCGGTCCTCCTCCTGAAAGTCTTTCCTTGTAGAACTGGAACATTCCTACTGTATGGTATATTTCCGTGTCCAGATGGTGCAGCGCTGGTAAAGTCTCTGTCAAGTTACCGTTATAATATGCGGTTTATGTCTGAGTAGCTCACACGTCTTGCTTAGTGGAATCTACCTACCTGGGTGCTTTCTGGTGATTGAGGCTGCTGCTGCGCTTCCCGCCGTCAACTGTCCCTCCCTCCCGCCGTCGCTGTGCATCGCGACCGCTGTGTGGAGGGAGTTGGTGAACTACATTGCCCAGGCTCCTTCGCTCTTCATCCCGGAAGCGGACCCATTGTGTTTCGCGCCTGAAGGCGCTTATAATCCAACCTCATCCCCGGCAGAGCGGGGGTCGCTCACACGTCTTGCTTAGTGGAATCTACCTACCTGGGTGCTTTCTGGTGATTGAGGCTGCTGCTGCGCTTCCCGCCGTCAACTGTCCCTCCCTCCCGCCGTCGCTGTGCATCGCGACCGCTGTGTGGAGGGAGTTGGTGAACTACATTGCCCAGGCTCCTTCGCTCTTCATCCCGGAAGCGGACCTATTGTGTTTCACGCCTGAAGGCGCTTATAATCCAACCTCATCCCCGGCAGAGCGGGGGTCGCTCACACGTCTTGCTTAGTGGAATCTACCTACCTGGGTGCTTTCTGGTGATTGAGGCTGCTGCTGCGCTTCCCGCTGTCAACTGTCCCTCCCTCCTGCCGTCGCTGTGCATCGCGACCGCTGTGTGGAGGGAGTTGGTGAACTACATTGCCCAGGCTCCTTCGCTCTTCATCCCGGAAGCGGACCCATTGTGTTTCGCGCCTGAAGGCGCTTATAATCGAAACTCATCCCCGGCAGAGCGGGGGTCGCTCACACGTCTTGCTTAGTGGAATCTACCAACCTGGGTGCTTTCTGGTGATTGAGGCTGCTGCTGCGCTTCCCGCCGTCAACTGTCCCTCCCTCCCGCCGTCGCTGTGCATCGCGACCGCTGTGTGGAGGGAGTTGGTGAACTACATTGCCCCGGCTCCTTCGCTCTTCATCCCGGAAGCGGACCCATTGTGTTTCGCGCCTGAAGGCGCTTATAATCCAACCTCATCCCCGGCAGAGCGGGGGTCGCTCACACGTCTTGCTTAGTGGAATCTACCTACCTGGGTGCTTTCTGGTGATTGAGGCTGCTGCTGCGCTTCCCGCCGTCAACTGTCCCTCCCTCCCGCCGTCGCTGTGCATCGCGACCGCTGTGTGGAGGGAGTTGGTGAACTACATTGTCCAGGCTCCTTCGCTCTTCATCCCGGAAGCGGACCCATTGTGTTTCGCGCCTGAAGGCGCTTATAATCCAACCTCATCCCCGGCAGAGCGGGGGTCGCTCACACGTCTTGCTTAGTGGAATCTACCTACCTGGGTGCTTTCTGGTGATTGAGGCTGCTGCTGCGCTTCCCGCCGTCAACTGTCCCTCCCTCCCGCCGTCGCTGTGCATCGCGACCGCTGTGTGGAGGGAGTTGGTGAACTACATTGCCCAGGCTCCTTCGCTCTTCATCCCGGAAGTGGACCCATTGTGTTTCGCGCCTGAAGGCGCTTATAATCCAACCTCATCCCTGGCAGAGCGGGGTTCGCTCACACGTCTTGCTTAGTGGAATCTACCTACCTGGGTGCTTTCTGGTGATTGAGGCTGCTGCTGCGCTTCCCGCCGTCAACTGTCCCTCCCTCCCGCCGTCGCTGTGCATCGCGACCGCTGTGTGGAGGGAGTTGGTGAACTACATTGCCCAGGCTCCTTCGCTCTTCATTCCGGAAGCGGACCCATTGTGTTTCGCGCCTGAAGGCGCTTATAATCCAACCTCATCCCCCGCATCGCAGGCCCGCGCGCGGGTGGCACCGGGCTAAGCCCGGGCAAAGGGCGGGCCGTTGTGTGGCCGTTAGGGGGCCGGAAGAGGCCGGGTCGGGCCACCCCCCTAAGCTGTAAGGATTGTGGTGAGACTGTATCATTAATGTATGGATATCGTCAGATAGATCGGATGTACATTCACGAACTGTGTCATCATTAGTACTCAGGTATTCCCTTGGTTCGTATTAACAGACACTGAGCCTTTGTTATCGTGAATCTACAAGAGTCGGACATTAGCGATATATTCTGGCGCTCCATCGGCCCTGCGCTGGTTTTGTATAAATAGATATACTATTGTTAACCCTCTTCCCTCATCCACAGTGGTTCTGATTGGCGAAATACGTGATCTGTATATTGACATGGCTAAAAATAAATCCATTATGGATAATTATTTGGTTAAAAGGGTTAGCATAATCAATAGCGAAAGAAGGAAATCTTTGGAGAAGGAGACTTCAACAGAAAATGTGTTGCTATCTTTAGATGATAGTCCTATTACTTCTACTATAGTGGACCCTATAATTGAAGTCCCCGTAACGGAGAATTTAGCACATTCTTCTTTGGATTATGTTGTCCAAAGTCAAGCCTTACTGGAGTCCCCAAATGAGCCTGTATCCCTTCCTTCTCCTCCGAAAAGAGCTGTTAGGAAATGTAGGAAGCCCCAAAACAAGCGGGGGAGTGTCCATCATAAGACATTGTCGGACCAATCCCAGAGAAGTATAGTGGTCCATAATGAGACCCCGACTAATAACGTCGACGAGAACTCTGTTCTTATGGGCCTTATTACTAAGATGTTTGAGGAAAAATTAGTGCTTACGGTTAAGCCCCTTGTGGAGAAAATTGAATCACTATCAAATGAAGTACTAAGATTAGGTGGCATATTAGAGAAGATAAAACAGCCCACAAAATTATCTGAGGCACCGTTACAACCTGCTCACCTTGTATCGCTGCCTGTAACTGAGGTATTGAGTTCCTCTAGTCCTATGAGTTTATCGCATGCAGCTGGTAGTAATATTCGAACTAATATAGCTCCATCTAGTAGTGAGAGGGTTAGGGTCTCAGTGCAAAAATCACATTCTGTTAATCTTCCACCAGCTTGTGAACCTTATGTCATCGTTCTTTCAAACGTCCCACCCCTAGACCCAGCATCATCTAATTTCCGAGAGGAATCTCACGATTCACTTAAAACAAAATCAGTCGCTTGGCTAAATAAAAATTGTGGCTTTCCTACAAACCTTTCTGACCAAATATTGTCCACTAGACGAGTCCCTTGGATAGGTAATGCAAGGAAAATTTATAAGGGGGACTGTGTCATTATAAATTTTAGATACCCGCAACATGTTGTAACAGTCTTATTAAGAGCAGCCGCACTCGTATTGGGGGAGAATGATGTGTGCGCACACCCTTTGGTTTTTTTTACAGCCATTTAGATAGACCAGTACAAACAATGAATAGGTTAAGACCTATGTGTGTTAATAGCTTACCAATTTTTGCAATTCCGACGGAAAATAGATTCGCAGTACTGAGCTCATTAGATTCAAACGATTGACTTCCAAAGGCTGATAAAAAATTTTTAGTACCTACATTAGATACCCCGTTGAGGGGGACTCACATGAGCAGAGAAATTTTTGATCCAAAAATCTTAGTAACACTGAGTCTAATAAATGTGTCAACAGATGAGCTGCCACATGCTGCTGGGATTATTTATGCCCGACAGGATGAAGCAGCTGGAGCAGATATGGTTGTTAAGTTCCAACTAGTACGGTCAGAGGCAATAGGCAATAATACAGATGATCATAAAGTGGAAGTAGTAAATTCCCTAGTCATACCTGAGGTTGATACTGTTAGAGAAGTAAGTCCGTTAGGAACATCCCCATTATCTGTAAAAGTTACTCCTTATATTAGGTTGATATCCTGGAATATTGCTGGTCTTTCTAGGAATTTAAAGGATGTAGTATGGTGTTCATATATTGAGAATTATGACATTATCCTTTTACAAGAAACTTGGATGATAGAAACCCCCCATAGACTAGGATATAATACCTTCAGCTCTAAAGCAATACCATCAAATAGAGGAAGGGCATCTGGGGGGTTGGCCATCTGGACTACAGTTTCCTTGGAAATAGTCGTTACTCAGCTTTCTATTCCCTCTCTTGATCTGTTAGGTCTTAAAATTGTGACAAGAGGGAAAGGAGCTATCTATCTAATAAATATTTATAACAGACCGTATCCATCTAATAAGGAATCAAGGGTGGTAGAAATTAGGGACTCCATTTTAGAAGACCTAGGACAAAACGCTCAGGTATTAGTTTGTGGAGATTTTAATTGCAAATATGAACCTATCCAGGGTCTGGAAAGACTGTTCGATGAACAAGATGCTGTTAATGATATTATGCCCTTGGAACCTGCAAGATCTGTTAAAAGCTCAATAGCCGCTATGCAGATTTTACAGATGACTGTGTCGCATGATCTAAAAGCATGTAATGGTCGTGTTTGGTCCGATAGACCACCAGCTCCTACTTATTTTAAGGGTAATCTTAGGTCACATATAGATTTTGTATTGGCCTCCCGGAACCTATGGACCATATTACTCGATTTCTAGATAGACTCCAGAATGGAGAGTGACCATTTTCCTCTTCAATTATGGCTAGATTCTTTACCTTTCATTTGTAGACCAGATGATGAGGGTTTATTGAACTCTCCGGTTGGGGAAATACAGATCTCTAATAACAGGCGTGCTCTAAAATGGTCATATATTTTGGGTAAAAAAGAAGCCTTGACCAACATTTATAACAAATTTAATGAAATTATTGGAGCATCCCAGTTGCCCTCATTAGGCACACAGGGTGTTCTTGAACTACACTATAAGTTGGTCGAAGCTTTTACCCCTCTCCTGAGTAAAATATATAAAAAAGATGGAAACAGGAAAAAGGACCCTCTAGAGTCAGAAAACCCATGGTATAACTTAGAATGTAGAACAGCAAAATCAAGGCTGATCAGGCAGTAAAATCCGGGATTCGAACTGAAATAAAAAACGCTAGACTGGCCTATAATAAAATTATGGCTCAAGCCAAAAAAGCATGGGATGCTGACCTATGGGAGGATCTATTGTGTGCAGCAAAGCTACACGATCAGAGTACGTTCTGGAATCTAATCGCCAAGGGAAATAAGAAGGGCAATTCGCCAAAGGATATTTTCCTGGATGAAAGTACTTGGTGTGATCATTTTTCCAAGCTTTATTCTAATAGAAAGGATGATATGCCCCTTGACGATAATGAAATCATTTTAGATAAAAGTACTGTCCCATTACATTTTAGCCTAGAAGAAACTAATCAGGCAGTACAAGCTGTTAAAATGGGTAACGCCCCTGGTCTTGATAAAATTCCCGGTGAGTTATTAAAACATGATGTGGAAGTGTGGGGTCCATATATAAATTTCTTAAGTAATTCAATTGTGGCCGGAACACCGATCCCTGAATCGTGGAAAGGGGCAGGAATTATAACAATTTTCAAAAAAGGAGATCGCTATGATCCATGCAATTACCGTCCTATCAGTTTAATAGATATTTTACAAAAAATATTCGCCAGACATATTTTAAACAGGCTTTTAGATTGGATGGAGGAGACAAAGTTACTAACCAAATATCAAGCAGGTTTTAGATCTAAAATTAGCACAGTCGATCAGGTGTTTAGGTTTATGTGCATCTGTTGGAAATACGTAAATATCAGGAAGGGCAGCCTTTATGTGGCATTTATGGACTTAAGGGCGGCCTTCGACCTTGTTCCTCGTAACTTGCTGTGGTCCACACTAAGGAAGTTGGCTGTCCCAGGTGAGCTACTTAATGAACTTATTAAGTTACATACAGGGAATTATGCCAAAATTAGATGGGGGAAGGCTGGTGAAATATCAAGGGCCATTCCCATAGAGCGAGGCGTGCGCCAAGGTTGCATGCTCGCCCCCACACATTTTTTCGCTGTATGTTAATGATATCCCAAAATTTTTAAAGAACTGTGCTCACGACTCCCCGAAATTAGATGGAGAAGCAGTCACTTCCTTATTATTTGCTGATGATACTATTCTCATTTCTCAGACTCCGAGAGGTCTACAAAATTTGGTTAACTCCTTTCAAAATTACTGTGTGGAGAAGGGGTTAGAAATAAATTCAACAAAAACCAAATATATGGTTATAAACCCAAAAAAAACCTCAAGGAATAATCTGTTTTTAGAGAATCGTAAATTGGAACAGGTAGGAAGCTTTAACTATTTGGGTCTGATGTTGGATAATAAATTGACCTGGAAAGGACAGTTGGATAAAAGTACATTATCTCTTAAACAAAACTCACTGCCTATTTTAAAAGTGCATGGCGCAAGCCACCCTAAAGCTATTTCTCCAGCACTTGAGGTTTTTAAAGCAAAGGCCCAATCCGCTGCTCTTTATGGTGCTGAGATATGGGGTTGCTGTAGTACTAACAAATTTGGGAAGGTAGAAAACAACTTTGTACGCAGATTGCTTAAAATACCGTCCAGAACCCCCCTTGTTCCCGTATTCCTTGATATTAATCTCAAAAGAACAGAGTGCCTAGCATTATTGAGACCACTGTTGTACTGGGTTAGGGTTTGGTCTACCCCTGAGTTGAGCGATTATAAGTGTGGTTTGATTGAATTAATCCAGATAGATGAGCAGTTGAAAACCCCATGGCTAAAGCATATATGCAAATGGTTTAAGAAACTAGGGCTTTCTCACTTTTGGGAGGCACCACAGAACATGACTATGTCCTCGAAAAAAATTCTAAAGGATACTTTCTGGTCCTATGCCAATGGCGAGCTATCACTTGGTTCTACGACTGGCATATTGACTCAGAATTTCCTAAATATAAAAGATTTTGAAGAATTTATGGATGAGATTGGCCCCCCTCTAGCAAAATCATTATGCTTGCAATTTAGGTATGGGGCTTTAGCGATCAGTGCTTATACATGCAGTTGGGGCGGGGAAAAAGGTTCGGATTTGTGTACCTTCTGTTCCGTAGGGGCAAGGGAAGAGGATGTTCATCTACTCTTCTTTTGCCCGGCATATAAAAAACCGAGGCTTCGCCGGATCAAACCCCTTTGTAAACAAATGGGGGTTAGATCCTATAAAGTAGCAGAGCGTATACTGAAATCTAACACCTCACAATTAGTGGTCTTTGGTATAAGCAGATTCCTATTTAATGTGCATCTTATTAGGAATTGGTCTGGTTATAAACTGTAATACAAGAAGGGGAACCTATTTACTCCCCTTGCTATATAGTTTAAGATTCTCAGTCTTCCCCCAGTTTTATTCAGTGTTATTTATTTTTAAAATCTGGCTTTTAACTAATATAATATTCTTATTTATTTTTTATCAGGTATTGCTTAATCATGGAGATAAAACCACTTTGTCAATTGTTTGTAATTGTATATTACGGCCATGTATGCAAAATGTGTTATTTATTGTTGTGAAGGCTTTTATGGCTAATTTGCCGAAATAAAGTATTACTGAAACAGTAGATTATACAGCTATCGGTATATGGAAGGGCTCTGGATTTGTGTGATATGGCGTCAACAGCATTTACCACATAATCATGGATTGACAGTACTTGCTACTTAAGCTACTACCTCTGCCGCATAATTCTACATGTCAACAAAAGTAAATTGTTTCTATGGCAAACTATCAAAAGTTACTTTAAAAAAAAAAAGTGCCGGCTCACAGAGCACATCAAAGCGGGCGTGCGTCCGCGAAACGTAGGCGCGCGCGCCCGCGCACCTGCACTGTAGCACTTTTTTGAGCCCTCACAAAAAGTCTCGCCAGACCAGCGCATGCACTGGGTCAGGCGAGACCTAAAAAACCCAAAAATAATACCTACAGAGGCATCTGATTGGGAGGGGTAACGTTTGGCAGCCTACTGACAGCAGAACACAGCTGGCATCGTTTGCATATACATGCGCAGTGCTGTGTTACTGGTGAAATGCCCACAAAGGCAGTCTGCAGCAGCGTAGGATTACCAAGAGTTAGATGTCACTGATGTGTGCGCGAAGCTGGGATTCGCAGCTCTAGGCGCTAGGGTAAGGATCGACGCGCTCCTCGTCCAAGGAGCGGGAGGTGCAAGGCTCCTTCTAGCCACTAGAGGTCAGGCTCGTCCAGAGCGAACAAGCAGTGATTGCCGCACCTGGTACATCCTGCAGCCCCGAACCCCGTCGAGAACTGGAGGTCGCGTTCGCATTTGAAATGCCGGGAGAAGCGTGTGTTCCCAGAATGCCTTGTGGTGCCGGTCTCTTAGAGGCTGCTGCAAGAAGGGCTGTTTGGGTGCCAAATGTGGCCCCCTGGTGTAGATGAAGCGCTGGTTTATTAGATACGACGGGGCAGATTTACAAGCCCCTTGCGACACTTTAGCGCCACCATTGCGTCACTTTTGTGACACAGCGGCAGCATAAACAATGCACCACGTTTCGACACATTTACAACGTGACACATCTAGGGAGATGCGTCACGTTGTAAAGCCCCGCGCCACATTATACCTGCATCAGGTATAATGTATGCAGGGTGGGCGTTTCGATGCAAGAAAGCCTCGTAAAAGTGACGCAGTGAAATCTGCAAGATTTCAATGCACCACTTCTAAGGCTCAACTGTGTCAAAACCTTACGCCTGCTTGAAGCAGGCGTAAGGAATGACGCGGCACAATAGGTATAGGCCTTCCTGAGCATTGCTGGAGTTGCATCGTGCTTGCGACACAACTCCAGGAATGCGTGACCTTTGCGCCAACAGATGCTTGATGCATCGGCCAATCCTTGCGCCACGATGCGCCGCATTGTAAATGTGGCGCATCCATTGAGGCGCAAGGTTTTTTTGCGTGACACAAGTAAACTGACGCATCTCTGCTATGATGCAGAGATGCGCCAGTTTCTTGTAAATCTGTCCCTTTATGAGTATAAATCAGCACCGGGACCACACTGCACAATAATAAGAAACTCTTGTGCACGCTCAAATGCCCAATGCAGCTTTTATACGAAAGAGCCCAGCTGTGTGTTTGTCAAAGAGATTGTGGGGCAGATTTACAGGCCCCATGCAACACTTTTGTGCCGCCGTTGCGTCACTTTTGTGGCTCAACGGCGCGTAAAAAATGTGCCCAATTTACAACATGATGCATCTAGGGAGATGCGTCACGTTGTAAAGCCCTGCATCTCATTATACCTGCGTCAGGTATAATTTATGCAAGGTGGGCGTTCCCACGCAAGAACGCCTTGTAAAAGGGACACAGTGAAATCTGCAAGATTTCACAATGTCACTTCTAGGACGCCACTGCGTCAAAACCTTAAGCCTGCTTGAAGCAGGCGTAATAGGCCTCAAAATTCATTGCTGGAGTTGTGTCGTGCTTGTGACACGACTCCAGCAATGCGTGACTTTTGCACCTACAGATGCGTCAGAATTTCTTTTTTTTTTTAGTTCAGAAGAAAAGTTTATGAAAGGTAAAGAGGTGGAAACATACAGTACATATTACTGATTAAAAGAAAAACAATACATTGTGTACAAATTCCAGCGGAGATATATGAGTAAGATAAACATTTAAAACACAGCAAAAGGATAATCAGGGAGAACACAATGCATATATAAATGAAACCTAGAAAAACAGCAATAGAAATCAAGGGGGTTTAAGTACTTCCTGCTGAGAAGGGGTTGGTAAGGAGTGTTTTAATGCACATTTATCAAAAAAGATTGTGACAGGCAACCATAACTGAATTCGCTTCATGGCCATTTGTAGAGGAAACAGGAGAAATGTATCCAATCTATGATTATGGCATACATCCTACCACCAAGCTTTGTAAGAAATCTTCGTGAAATCTTTCCAATTTCTCGTTATCTGCTGAAAAGCAACTGCTATTAGTAAATCAACAATTCTGATATTAATGTCGTAGTTATCCCAAATTGGGGAAAGGCTTCCCAAGAAAATGTCCTTTACAAAGAATGGGGCATTGGTACCAAAAATTAAATTAATTTGAGACCAAAGCTGTTTCCAAAACTTATTTACAAATGAACATGAAAAAAGCATATGAAACAAATCAGCATCAGGAGATGCGCAAGACCAACAAGTATCCTGTACATTGGAGAATCTTTTATTTAAGGCGTGAGGAGATAGTAAAAGCCTATTGTATGTATAAAACAAAGTTTGTGTTAAACAAGCTGTTCTGGAGGTTTTACGTATCTTAGTCCAAATTTTATTCCACGTTGACGGGGACCATACTACACTAAAATCTCTCTCCCAAGAGATTTCAGTCGTGGATTTTTGTCTAGGTGTACCCTTAGATTGAGAAGAGTATATAAAATAGAAGCTTTAGGTTTGGTTCATAAAAGAGTGGATAAGTCAGTAGGTACATCAGCGATATGAGAGATACTAGAATCACTGGTAAGCCTAGTGTATACGTCAAGTACCGTACGTCGAAGAATATGGTATTTAGAAATCAGGGCAGCGTGCAAGCTATAAGTCTGTCGAAGTAAAGGGAAGGAAATAAATTCATTGTTCAAAAATAGTTGATGGACCCAGATCAAACCATGTTGCCTCCAAGACTTCCAATAGAAGGGTTTATTGTTTATTAATAGAGTCGTATTGTGCCAAATGGTGGACGCCAAAAAGGACTCAAGACTAAGAGTATCAGGAGTTAAAGGGAGTAAAGGAGTGAGAAGTTTGGAAGTACATTTAAATAGAGGAGAAGATAGCGTTTGGGGTTTACGGGAAAAAGAGAGATATTTTTTAAACGAAAAGGGGGACAAAAACGAACTTTCAACTGATGCCCATAAGGGGCAATCATCTGTGGGGTCAAGCAGCCAATATGAGGCTTGCCGTGATAAAAAAGCCTTCTGATAAACAGGAAAGTTGAGAAAATTAACCCCTCCCTCATTTTTAGGGCGTAATAATTTAGAAAGAGACATACGTGCTTTTTTAGTGTTCCATAAGAAGGAAGATAATACTGAGTTAATCGATTTGAATAATTTGGGAGAGATGGGGACTGGAATGTTGGAAAAGGTATATAAAACCATAGGGGAGAGCATCATTTTTATAGTGTCTAAACGGCCCCACCAGGAAAGGTATAGGGGATGCCATTTAGTAGTAAGATCGGAAAGTTTTTTAATACAATTATTCAAACATAAAGTAACTGTGCCTTTAATCGTGCGCGTGAAACTCAATCCCAAGTATTTGATATGAGAAGATTTCCAAGTAAAGTTTGTTGGGGCAAAATCAACTTTAAAAGTAAATTTAGTCAGAGGTAAGATTTCACACTTATCGCTATTCAGTTTATACCCAGAAACCAGGGAAAAAGATTGAACTTCCTTGAGAAAGGCAGGAACTGATTCACTAGAGTTGGAGATAAAAAGCAAAATATCATCAGCGTAGGCTGCTAGTTTGACATTAGTGGTCGGGGTCTGAAAACCATGTATTTGTATGTTTTGACGAATCTTTGATAAGAAGGGTTCTAGGGCTAAATTAAAAAGAAAAGGAGAGAGGGGGCAGCCTTGACGCACACCCCTAGCAAGGTCAAAAAAGGGCGAGATGAGACCATTAGCACAAACCGCAGCGCGCAGACTAGAATACAAAAGTGAGATCAGGGCTATAAACTTAGGACCAAAGCAAAACCATCGGAGGGCATAAAATAAATATTGCCATTCAACTCTATCAAAAGCTTTCTCTGCGTCAAGCGCTATAGCAGCGAGAGAGTGTTGTAGATGCGGAGCTTTAGATAAAATATTAAAAAACAACCTCGTATTATCATTAATGACTCACCCTTTCACGAAGCCGGATTGCTCCCTGCCTAAAATATTTGGTAGAATAGGGTACAAGCATAAGGCCAGTGCCTTTGAAAAGATCTTATAATCTATATTGACCAATGAAATGGGTCTGTAATTCTTACAATGTTTCAGATCTTTGCCCTCTTTAGGAATAAGACATATATGAGCCTCTGAGAAAGAGCCTGTTGATTCCCCCAGAGAGTTAAAAGAATGAATCAGAAGGAGTAATTTAGGTAATAATAATTTAGAGAAGTGGAGGTAAAATTCGACAGTGAATCCGTCAGGCCCAGGTGCCTTATCTTTTTTTAAGTGTTGAAGTGCCTCTAAGAGTTCTTGTTGTGTTGTATCTACTTCTAAGGACGATATATCGGGAAAAGTTTGCTGAGTTTTCTGTATAGTTGAAAAGAATTGTGAAAGCATATGACTTGTGGGATTCGTTTCGGGAGCATATAATGATTTGTAAAAAAGTGCGAATTCATTCAAAATTTCCGTGTCATTAAATTTTAAGATAGAATTCCCATCAAAAATAGAATCGATATATAATTTATTGTGTTTGGTTTTCAAATAATTAGCCAAAATTTTACGTGCCTTATTTTTCCCACCATAATATTTTGCGCTGGAATTCAGGAGGTAAAATGAGGCACTGTCAGTAGATTCTTTATTAAATTGCAGTTTCGCTTTTATAAGGGCATCAAGAGCATCTTTTGAATTGGATGTGTAAAAAGAATGCTCCAGTCTCTTAATATCTTGAAGCAGGGCACTCGAGCGTTTGCGAGTAATGTTACACTTCTTGGCCACAAAGCTGATAATAAAATCTCTCGCTGAGGCCTTAAAGGCGTCCCAAATAGTTGAAAAAGGGAAGGAGGTAGAATCGTTTAAGGAAAAATAGTCATCAAAGACTATGGAGAATGAGGAAGAGAATGCAGGATCCAAAAGAAGGGAGTTGTTGAATCTCCATCTTCTGGGCGTATTAACTTTTGGTAAAATATCCAAATCGATTGAGATGGGGGCATGATCAGATAACAATAAAGGTCCTATTTCAGCATGCAAAAGTGCTTGTGAAATGTTGTGGGAAACAAAAAAATAATCAATACGTGTTTAAGAATGATGCACAGGGGAATAAAAAGTATACTCTCTGGTGGTGGGGTTACACAACCTCCAGGCGTCCAAAAGTTTGTGCTGAGTAATAGCATGAATGAAGGACTTATGTGGTTTGTTAGGAATGAATGGAACTTTGGAATGTCAACATAGGGATCAAACATCTGATTGCAGTCCCCTGCTAGAATACAATTATCTTCCATGAAGAGGGCCATCTGCTGGGCAATGGAGGACCAAAAGGAGGAATCACCACCAGTAGGACCATATACATTGAAAAAGGAGACTGGAACATCCTTCAGCAGCAATTTAACATGGAGCCAACGGCCCTCTGTATCAGATTCCTTTGATATAAATTTACAATCAAGTGACTTATGACAGAGCATCATAACCCCATTGCGTTTGCCATCACTGTTAGAATAAAATATTTCCCCCACCCAACCTCGTTTTAGTTTTGATGACTCATTCTCCGTTAGGTGAGTCTCCTGTAAGAATACAATATCAGCATTCATCTTTTGCTAAGTGGGTCATAACTCTCTGACGCTTGATGGGGGAATTCAGCCCTCTAATATTCCATTATACTAATCTCATCGGCATAAAAGTTCAAGAGTAAAATAAAACAAGGAGAAGGAACAACAGCAAATCGATTCAGTGAAATAATCCGAGAGGAAATACAATACAATCTGAAAAATGGTTGCCAGGGTCCAAGTGTAAGAGAGAAGACAAAGAGAAAGTAGAGAAGGAAGATAAACAAATCTATAAGAAAAAGTCAAGAAGCAGGAGGAAATATATCCGGAGCTTTGATTCAAAGGAAAAGGATAAGAAAATAAATAGAGGATGAGAAGAATAAATAACAATAAGAGCTGAGAAATAATCACCTCAAGAGAAAGATCAGATGGATCAGAAAAAAGAACAGGACAGGACATGCAAAAAGAAAAAAACAACCAAAAGGGAAATAGAGAGAATAAATAAAAGAGAAATAAACAAAGAGAATAAGAAAACAAAAAGGATGGGGGTACAGGAGGGAAACATACCTACATAAGGAGAAACCAGGCAAAGACAGGGAAGGGGGTGGAACCACATGGAATGGACGACGCATCCAGGGATCAGCAAAGCGGAGGACCGGGAAGACATCATAAAGCAAAGGTAGGGAATCTGTGATGACAAAACAGAATCAGAGTTAGAATATTCCGTACGAAGGAACATTAACAGGAAAATTGAGGAACATTAACAGACAAAGTCTCAAAAAGAAAAACACAACAAAAACATCTTCAAGTATGCTATTAACAGGAAAGAAAAAAAACAACATGCAAACTGCCAAACATCAAAAAAGAGAAAACGAGAATTCGGTCAGCATGTCAATGAAAAAAACATATTAAACATTCAAAGAGAAGATGCAGGACCAGAAGAATCCATGACATTCGGTTTGCACGAATTGATAAAACTTTGTAAACGCACAGGATCTTCATATTTGGTGGTTTTGTTATTATATGTGACTTTAAAGAGGCATGGATGAAAAAGTCTATATCTGGCTCCTATTGAGAGCAAGTCAGCTCGCATATTCAAAAAAGCTTTGCGTCTGTTGGCGGTAGCTTTAGCATAGTCTTGCGCAAAATACAGGGATGAGCCAGACCATGTGACTTTAGGAGATGCTCTGACTGCTGAGAGAACCTTTAACAGATCCGTATACTCAAGAAAGTATAAGATGACTCCTCTAGGTCTTGGCGGGGACATAGAGTGTGCTGGAAGACGACCTAGCCGATGTGCTCGCTGAATGTTAAGGATCGTCCCCTCTGGCATATGGAGCAACTTAGGGAGGAATGACTTGAAAAATGCAAGAGAGTCTGTCCCTTCAAGACCTTCTCCCAGGCCATAAATGCGTAGGTTGTTGCGTCTACCGTGATTTTCAAAGTCTTCAACTTGTTTTTGAAGCGTAGAAACTTGAGAGTGTAGATGAGAGACAGCAACACAGGTTTCTTTAAAGGAGGATACATTGTGTTCAACTGACGAGACTCTAGCTTCCAATTGAGACCAATTATAGTTTAGTATTAGTTTCTTCCATGAATGGCCGAAGAGCTCTAATTTCTTCCAATAGTAACTCCATTGACGCTGGTGAAGCCGATTTAGGCGGCGATGGAGGATCCTTTTTTAAGCGCTTGGTGTTGGATTTCCCTGAAGCTGCAGACAAGGGCTCCATTGTTGTATCGTGACTGCGAGGAGAAGAGGCCAGAGACTCTTCTAATTGAGAGAATTCAGAAAAAATCTTTGAGTTTTTTTATAAAATTGTGTTTGAATTTGGAGAGAGAGGGTTGAAGTGCCCTCGTTCTACCCATAAAACACAGTTATCATGCTCTGCGCCAATGTTAGTATACAAGGGATCATACACAGCAAACAATGCGTGGAGCGTAAAATAGTAACTTCTAGAAAAACATAGGAGACTCTTCTAGTCAAGACAGTCAATTGCAGCCAGTCATCATGCCATCAGCAAAGAACTGGTATGCCAGAGTTAAAAGTACACATCCAAAAACGAACGAGAGCTCCAAGTGGATGTGCTACTGCTTCTACCACCAATGTTGGAAGGAAAAAACAATATATGAGGCAGTACACCGAAAGAAAAAAAAATGATCGCGTTGAGCTTGTCAAGGACAATCTCCCTTGACAAATAAGCTAATAGAGGAGAAGAGCAGTGGCATTAAGATAAAAAATCACTGCAGTCTGAGGACATGCTGAGAGGAAAATGAGTGGCAGCCATAATTATTACAGCATACACTTAGGTGAAGATACTAAAACAATATCCAAAATGGTAGAAAACAGCAGTAAAATGCCACAGTGCCCCCTCAAAAAACTGCCAATCCACGTTTTTGGAGTAATGACAGTGGATGTATAAGCATTGGTGAGCAAAAAAAGAAACTACATCATTATTGTGAGGAGATGCGCTCGCGCACGTATAAATTCGAAATGGTGGCTGCGCTGAGAGGAAAGCTGCTGAAGAAATCACTTCGGTAAGAAAGGCAATTAAAGTCCGCATTTGAAGTCAGCGGGGGTCCCAAAGCATGCACCAGGTCTTCATAGGTCCGTGCGCGTCTCCGTCCGAGCAGCAGCAGGTCTTGAAACGCCGAGTCTTCCCGGCGGACCGCGGAGCTTCACCTGGGTGCCGCCATTCACTCGGGCGCCAAGTCACACCCCCCTGCGTCAGAATTTCTGACGCATCGGTCAATCCTTGCGCCATGGTGCGCCATATTGTAAATACGGCGCATCCATGGTGGCGCAAGGGTTTCTCAGGGTGGCGCAGGGAAAGTGACGCATCTCTACAGATGCGTCACTTTCTTGTAAATCTGCCCCTGTGGTTCCGGAACTTAGCAGCCAGAGCATTTGTAACCCTCTGTGGTGCCTCGGATCAACTTACTTTCTTAGGGAGGTGGCTTATCTGTGCGGGGGAAGCGGCTGCCTGTAGTGTGTGCCTACACAGATGGTGAGACCTCTATTGAATGTGACTTCACTCCTCGGGGATGGAGACCTCTGCAGTTGGTGACTCCACTGCACGGAGGGAATCGTCAGAGAGCACTGCACAGAGAGGAAGCTCTTGGGCTGCTATGTGCGACACAAGCAATGAGAAGTTAACTTGTGTCTGCAGTGACTTGCCAGCAGAAGAGGGTAGCCCCGTACAATGTGACCCCCATTTCACTCTTCCCCTCAGTCCCCTCCTCTCCTCCCTTCCCCTTGCTTTCTCTCCTTTTCTTCCGCTGCTCTTTATATTTATTTTCCTCTCTACTCTCTCCACTCTCTGTCAACCCTCTTTATGTATTCTTCCTGTCCCGAACTACTTCGAGTATTTCTTGTAATGTTGTTTGGAATTTCCCATCCTTCTTCTTTAAGACCTCATTCCCCCTTCAGTGGACTACCTGCTTAGGGCACAGCACCTGGCCTTTCTTTCCTGGTTGGCCTTCCTTGCAGGTGGCTGTTTCCTTTTATGCCAGGGTCAGCTTTGTTCCTCCAAAACGGGCTTGTGTGCATGCAGTTCAGAATTTTATTCATTCATATATGTTCTTTTAAAGGGCATTAACCTGAAACAACAAATGCTGTGTATAACTGGATTTCAAAACTTCGATGTTGTGGTTTTAATTGGAATTGTCGTTGTGCTTGTGTTCTTTTGCTTCTTCCTTGACCCACACCCTGCGGCAATCTAGGCAAGCACCAGACACCCCCCTTCTCTCTTCTCTCTCCTTCTCTTCATCTCCTCCATTTCCTCTACTTTGTTTTTGTCTGAGCCCTCACCTCTTTCTCACTTATGTTTCTTTTACTTCTTTTTCTTTGTTTTCTCGCCATTTCTTCCCTTCCTTCCTTTTACTTCATTTCTGTCTCCTCTTTTTCCTTTTTCTCTCCATGTACAACGTCTCTCCATTCTCACTCTCTCTCTTCACTGCTTCCTGACCGCCTCTGCCCCAAACTCCTTTTTCCCCCCAAAAAGAAGTTGACTTACTGTTGACTGAATTATTGAGCCCAAGGCGGGGCGCGAGGGAGGCGGGGCTTAAATTGCTGAGGACCTCCGCTTCACAGAAGGGTCACTGTCTTGGTTCAGCCTTAAGTGTGACCGTACTTCTCCACTGGGGCCACTTGCATTGTTTAAAAAAAAATAAAAAAAGAATGCAGTTTTTGTAGGCCAGAGAGCCCACTAGATCCCATGTCTCGTGGCCCTTAAGGTTCACGAAGGCAGACTGACGCCTGCAGTTGTGGGGTTGCCTGTCAGGGTGTCTCCATGGGAAGGAGGCATACAGCTGTCTCTTGGCCTGAGGTATATGAATGGAGTAGCTGCTTCAGAGGATTATTCCCTCCGGTTTAATTTTCTGAAATGGGATGAGTCTGTAAGTCTTTCAACAAACCTGTGTGAATTAGAATTATTTTGTAGGGTTTTCTGGCAGGATGGCCTGCTGGGAGCTGACGGAGCTTATTTTGGCAGTTCTGTCTTCTACTGGAATGAATCTTGTGTTCTTCCAAAGTCGTTGATTCTCAGAGTCTCATCATTGCAGTGTTTTTGCAACTCTTTTGCCTCTTCTGTTTTTAGGTCGAGCAAGCATGATGTACTCAGGTATGGACTTGAAGCTCCGCCCATATTTCACATTGGCTTGTGTCATTGCCTTTGTAAACTCTGGCTCTTCTTGTTCAATAGGCTTAGTAGTCCTGCCTTAGTACCAATGTGTCTCATCTTGTAACCTCCCATAAGGACAGGCCCTCTTCCATGTGTTGTTACTCAGGAGGCTTTAATTACAGCCTCCTAGCACTAGTGGCCAACACTCACACTTTCAAAGCACATATAGGCACTTCACACAGATGAAAATAATTCTGCAGTGCGAGAGGTGATGATTTTGGGATCCTCCCTAACCTAGGGAGAGAACCAAGCAGATGCCTTGAAAACAAAAAGCACATCTTTTTGAACGATTCGGCGGTGGTCCCGTCCTCTGAGGACCACCCCAAGCACAGTTATTGGCAAAAATACAATCCCAACCAAAGGCCCTGCAAAGCATTGTGGGACAAGATTAGCAGTGGGCGGTAAATATTATAGTGTCCAATATCAAAATAATTCTACACAAAGCTGCAGTTCAACTAGTCGTTACTAGATGTCCCTCACGAGTCAAATGCAAAAGCATTGAAATTATTGTTACATCAAGCTGCAGTTCCACTCGTCGTTACTAGATGTCCCTCACGAGTCGACACGAGTCAAATGCGAAATTTTCATGAAAGGGTTTCATGCTTTTGCATTTGACTCGTGAGGGACATCTAGTAACGACTAGTGGAACTGCAGCTTGATGTAATAATAATTTCAATGCTTTTGCATTTGACTCGTGAGGGACATCTAGTAACCACTAGTTGAACTGCAGCTCTTTGTAGAATTATTTTTGAGATTGGACTCTATAATATTCACTGCCCACTACTTACCTTGTCCCATAATGCTTTGCAGGGCCTTTGGCTGGGATTGTATTTTTGCCCATAACTGTGCTTGGGGTGGTCCTAGGAGGAAGGGACCACCACGGAATCGTTCACAAGCATGATATGCTCTTTGTGTTCAAGGCTTCAGGTTGGTCCTCACCATAGGTTAGGGGGGACCCCAAAATCGTTACGTCTCTCATTGCCTAATGTTATCATGCTCAGTTCATTTTTTGTGAATTGGTTAAATGATTTCAAACATGTAATAATGTTGTAGCAAAGCATTTGAGGGTTATGATGTTATTATTGCTAGGCTTAATGCAAAAGTAGCACACAAGCTTAAACAAAGAAGCAAAGCAGTCATTCAAATGAAAGCAGTGTTTGGTGCACTTATACCCAAAAAGTCTACCACACCCCTTTTTTAGGGTGACCAGATTCTCAATTCTCAAAACAAAAAACGGTGACAGGTCATAGACATAGAAGTAGGACTGTTTGCAGTAACCATCGACATTAAAGTAGGACTATTTGACAGCTGTCATAGACATAGAAAAAGGACTACAATGACAGCGCCCTCCACAGACCGAGATGAAGCATTACAGACAACAAATCCGCGGTCTTCTATTGGCACCCCTCTCCTTTACACAGCAGCATTAGTATGTTTTATTACATTTACACTTTTAAGGACTATAGCATATATATGCCAAAAATCAATAAAACATTACAGGCTAGCAAACGCAAGATTTACTAGCTTTATCAATGCTCGTTTCTATAGCTGCGCGTCAGCACCACGTAAAGTACAACTCACTAATGTTGCTTAGTTGCTCATGACAGAAAAGCATGGGAGGTAAACTGCGGAATGCTAAACTGCCAAAGGGCAGCCATGGACCAATGTAAGAAAAACACTTCGCTCCAGGTATTCCTGCCTTAGGGTCTTAAGGGTTGCACAGGCTGGTCGACCACACAGTCCTCCCACATTTGCGTGGTCACTGCTGGAATGTCATGTTACCTTACTGGGGTATGTATAGTGCACTCTAGCCATTGGTATCATCTCACAGGGCAATAGTGTGAAGACCGGAGCAAAAAGCTTGAGCAGCGCTTCTCGCCTCTCCCACAGGCGTTAACCCTGCTCCTTTAAGTCCTTTCCCGCTAAACAGTTTTGCCGTGATCTAAAAGGTCAGTCAAAAGGTCAAGTCATAGCTTTGCTATGGAGAACACAGAGCATGCATCAATTGGTTAGGAATAAAACATGCAATGAGCAATGCATTAATCCTTGCACGGTATGCATAAGGGCTACTGAAAAGTTTGTATGGCTATGAATACAAGCTACAGGACGAAGAAATATTGTTTTATCCAAAGTAAAACTTTGGCTGGCAACGTAGGTGGCGCTGCGTGTAAAATGTCTCTCTTCAAAGGATTTCACTTCTTGCTACAGCGCTCACCTCAGTGACGACACATGCCGTAAACAGTGCAAAGAGAGCATGCGCGTGCATGCTCAACCGGAACAATGAAAAACAGGGACATTTCTGTGTTTTACCTGGACACTGTTTGAAAACAGGGACATTTGAGTCAATTGGAGAAATGTGTCGGGACACGGGGACACTTCTCCAAAAACGGGGACCGTCCTGGGAAAACGGGGACGTCTGGTCACCCTAGGGAAGTAGCGTCTACTAACCTCCAAGCGCGGCATGCGGTGCTTTGAAACAAAAAATATTTGCAATGCAATAGGTCTCGCATTTGTGAGAATTTCAGCTATTTTCCTTTACAATGCCAATAGCTCAAACTCTTGTAAATGCGAGACCTACTGCATTGCAAATGCTTGTTTTTGTTGCAGCCTTGTATATCTTGATTGAACTCGACCTCAGTCCTGCCAGGTACCACGGATCAGTGGTTAGACAAACACTTTTCAGTGCGGCTGTCCGCAGCCGAGGGCTATTCCGGTTCTTAAAGGACACTGAATCTGAGTGCGGCCCGGGCCTATAACGAGGAAGAGGGCCTTGAACAACTGGTGTAGCCCAAGCCAGAATGTATGTAAGGCTATTAGAACATCCACCCACTGAGGGTAGAATGTTCGAAGTTAAAAAGGAAGAAGCATGAAGACAAACATTGGAATGTTGAAGCCCCGGGCTTCTACCAGTCATTGTAAGCCCGGAGCTACTCCCTTGTCTTCAATGAAGCTCTCAACATTCCAATATTCTAAAATGCATTAGTCAGGCATTATAGCGTCCCCTGGGACAACACTGTGACGAGGCGCGCCGCTCATGAGGCAGCACCAATCAGTGCACTAAAATTGTCTTCCTGATATGAATGTGCCACTGCTCCGCTGCCTCTCAAATCTTTGCCCTATGTCAGAGCAGAAATAATCATTGACAGAGCTGAGCATTTACAATAATCGAAACATAGGCAGGACAGGGCTGTACAGATCAATTATCAGTTCGCTGCCCAGCCTGCCTCCGAGTCTTTTGTGGGCGTAGCAGCCAGCATGTGGGTGATCCCTTGGCTGGCGCCCTGCCTGAAATTTTCCTGAAAAGGCACCACCACGTTGGTGGCCAGCAGCGACACACACTTTACAGACTGGTCCCAGGTAGATACACTGGTGGGTGGCAGCCTTCTTTTTCCTTGCAGCACCCACCATCAGCAGAGAAGTGGTGCTTCTTGTACCGTCTGACCCCGTTACAGTGTTGTGAGGAGGGTTGTGGTGCAGGATGATTTTTTTCAGCCTGCTGAGCCAATGCCCTCCTAAGATCCCAGGCCAGCCTGGCCATATATTGCCAGAGATTATTGTCTAAAAGTAGGCTGCCCATATTTGGAGAAGCAAAAACTGTGACAGGCCAGATATGAAAGTAGGACTAAAGCCTTTAGTCTTACGACTATATCTGGCCCGTCCCGGCTTTGCGTGGCCTTGTAAATATGGGCCTATATCTATATTTATATGCAGAATCTCCTGCTAACACAGCCGTGCTGCAAGAATTACCCGCACTCCAGATAAGTCCAATTTTTCATCTATTGCTGACCTGTTTCAACCAAAACGGTCTTTCTCAAAGCATTATATATATATATATATATATATATATATATATATATATATATATATATATATATATATATATACATATATATTCACTGGAAAAAAACATAGGTTTCAGACATGTTATAGTTAGGAATTAGCATTTAAAAAACCTTAGAAATTCACTGAAAAAACCATAGGTTTCAGGGCTGTTATAGTTAGCTGGACATTAAACTCGTACAAAACCATTGAAATTCCTCAGTTATAGTTAATTGTACTCACTATAACTCGCGCGCCCGCAATCCACTGCTGATGATGTCACATATTACATAATTCATGACATGGTTAGTGACATCACTGATGACATCACTGATGACATCTCAAATGACATCACTGATGACATCATCCAGTGAATGTGGTTTGGTTCGTTAGTTAAATATGTATTATATATAAAGCAATCTGCATTGAAGAATGAGTGGATATATAAATATAAATATCTGGATGGATGAATGAATGAATAAGCTTTATTTCGATATATAAATATCATAAAAGCACATATGAATATAATAATGCAGGCGGTCATAAAATCAAAGATTTAGAGGTAAGAACATCGCCAAGGTTCCTAGGCAGATAAAATTTAAAAAACATATAAACATAATAAATAAGACAATTAGGTTAAAAACATATATCAGAGTAATTAAACTGCATTACATTTGGACTGCGAGACGTTTAGATCTTAGAATCCAGGCCCACCTTAAGAACTTGGAGAGTGCACAAACATACAGTGTTCCGGTATCTGATCTAAAGATACGCAAGGCTTGATTATAATCTCTGATCCCCATGTTTCTGCACAAAGGTTTAAGCCAAAATGACCTTGGGTGTTTATATTCCGGATAAGCAAATAAAATATGTGCTATTGATTCAGGCTTGGTCTCGCAGAAAGGACAGAAAGGCGGTGTTTGTAAAGGAGGTTTCCAGCGCGCGGTTAACTCGCGCACTGGAAGGGTACCAACCCTAAATTTAAAATAGAGTGCGCGATCAAAAGGTTTCTGGATAATATCAAGGTAAGGCTCATAGCGCACTTCTTTGAGCCTTAGAAATTCAATGGTGCATCTAGCACCATGGGAGCTTGAATTCCTCCTCGCGGTAACCCATCTCCAGTAGATTAGCTTCAATTCAGATTTAGGTGGAGAAGTTCTATTTACCCAGGCATCCTTTAGGCCAAGGTCAAACAGTAAGGACTTAACATCCCTTAGCCACTTGATCTTATGCCAACACGACATAGAGAGAATTTCGGACAAACCCTCAGCATACTTCACGAGCTCCGGGGTGCGCCAAAGCCGGGCCCAAAGAAGGAGGGGGCGAACTCTAGCCGTATCTTTCAGAGCCTGGCACCCTAAGTCCATCAGCAAGGGAGTAACAGGTGTACTCTGGGGGAGTGCCATCAGTTCCTTAAGGAAGGTCGACTCGGATTTGGCAAGCTGATCAATATTATTCATGCCCCATAATTCAGCTCCATAAAGTGCTGAACTTACACCTCTGGCTTTATATATCGTAAGGACAGGAGCTATTGGTCTAGAGGTGGAAGAACGATGCTCTCTAAGGAGGGCTCCAGTAATCCGCTTGTGATTTAGGAGCATCTTGTGTATGTGTGATGACCACTGCATTTTGTCCGAAATACGGATGCCCAAATAGTCGAATTCTTTTACCCTTTCCAAATTGGCTGAGTTTAGTATAGGGGGCCGACCTAACTTCTTTGGTGGGTTCAGAATTAGGTATTTAGTTTTAGAAGAATTTATTATAAGCCCTCTATTGGTACGAAAGGATTGGAAGCTGTTCAAGAGGGTTTGGAGACCCATTGGTGATTTAGATATTAGGAGAGTGTCATCAGCGAACAGGAGGGTTGGAATACGTTCGCCCGCCAGGGATGGTGCATCAGATGGAACTTGTGCCAAATGCTCCACTACACCATTCACGTAAAGTGAAAATAGAGTAGGTGCAAGAACACATCCCTGGCGGACACCCCTGTTCACTGGAATTCTCTCTGTTTTTTGGCCTTGGGAACCCCAGCGTACCTGTGCGAAGTTCCCCTCATGTAATTTGAACAGAAGGGCCAACAGATATGATGGAATCTTCATAGTGGCAAGGACATTCCAAAGGGTGGAACGAGGGACTAGGTCGAAGGCTGTTTTAAGTTCTATAAAGGCAAGGTAAAGACTACCTTTCCCAAGAAAAACAACCTTCCAATAAACAAGGAGCAGCCTGAAAACTTGCTCTATAGTACCAGTCCCAGTTCTGAAACCCGCCTGGTAATCCGAGAGGATGTTATTGTCACTTATCCAAGATAACATCCTCTCCAGGATCACCTTTCCTATAACCTTCTGAGTTGAAGCTATCAGGCTAATAGGGCGGTAGTTAGCCGGGTCATCCCTGCCTCCCTTCTTAAAAATCGGAACTACCTCGGCCCCCTTCCAGGAGTCCGGGACCGATGCTCCATTCATGATGGCATTAATTAAAGTAGAAAGAAGCTTCGCCCATCTTACTGGGTCAAGTCTAAGTATATCCACGGGAATACCATCAGGGCCTGCTGCCTTCTGGGGGACAATAGATATAATAGCATTAATCACTTCCTCGTCACTGAAGAGATTGGTGAATGCTAAGTCCTTAATGGGGGGAGCCTCCAAACAGGGAGGCACACCCTCACTCTCAGGGCAAAATGAATAGAGCTTGGAGAAATGGTCAAACCAAGCCGCACAGGGGATGTTGCAAGTGATAAGATCTTGATCAGGTCTATTCTTTGTCCTAATAGTGCTCCAGAAGAGGCCAGAATCCCGCTTAAGGGAAGCTTCCTTTAGTGTTTGCCAATATGAGTCTTCCCAAGCCTTTTTAGCACCAGCCACACAAATCCTATACTCTCTCCTAGCCAACTGGATCTCAGGAATAACTCTACTTTTAAGGGCTACAATTAAGGCCGATTTCTTCAACCTGCAATCTTGTGTGTACCAGCCTCCTACTGGGTTCTGCTTTCCCCCCCCTACTAGTTGTCTACCTTTGCCTTTTACTAAAAATAAGGACCCCAAATCTTTAATGAGGCCTTGGAAAAGCGTAGAAACCTTAGCATGGTAGGTCTCATGGGAATATAGGGAGGCTAACTCTTCTTGTGCACCACACAGGATGGATCCAATCGACTGGACTTTCATCTCATCGAGCATCTCTTTGCGCCATTTAAGGCGTCTCTCACAATTGGATGGGCATACCTCGAGGGTAGTCATAAGTGGACCGACTGGTAAGATCATGGGGCCAATGTCTTTCTCCCAAAGAGGATGTAAGCTTAGGGATAGCTGATAGTGGTCGCTATCAGCAGACGAGATTACTTCCATGTCTAGGACAAATGGCCAAAGTTTAAGATCAAGGAGGATATAGTCTATCCTTGAAGTGTGGCCTGTCCTATTGTAAGTGTGGGCACCTTGTTGGTCCGACTGAGTTCTACCATTAGCCGCCCTTAGACCAAACTCCAATGTCAAAGAGTTCATAAAGATGACTGACTTTGACCATCTCGTGATGGGAGGCAAAGATAATAAGGGAATACCTCTTTTAGCATCATCCTCCAGAAGCTCTGGGGAATCTAGCACAGAAAGAGGCTCAAAGGAGCAATTAAAATCTCCTGCAATCAGAACATGAGAGGTCTGGGAACACTTGCGCAATTCCTGTTCAAGGGACATGAGGGTGGATGACAAAGCTCCCCCACTTAAGCCTCTAGCATAAACATTAATTAAAGTAAGAGACTTTTTGCCCTGTACTCCCTTGATAGTGATCCTTAATAGATCAGGGGAAATATGGTGGGCCTGCTTGACAGTACATCCCAGGGAGATACTAACCCAGATGAGGAGACCGCCAGAGGGGCGGCCTCTCCCAGACGGGGATAAAATGGCCGGTTCAAAAAAGGTAGTGTAACCCACCATATGGTGGGGCACTATACTCCATGTCTCCTGAAATATACAAATACAATAGGGCTCAATTGAAGAATTCCAAGCTGGGAGATCTAGTTTGCTCGAAAGACCAGCAACATTCCAGCTTAGGATCTTCAAAGGAAGAGCAGTTATAGAGGGATCACAGGAGGGTGAAGAAGTAATATGGTTAGGGGCACCCTGTTGGCAGGTGGATAACGGGGCCAGTGGGAGGACAACGCTGAACTGGGGATGTAGTCCGGACTGTGACCTCTGATTAGGGACACAAGATAAAGAAGGGTTGGAAGGGAAATCCGCAGACATTGCAGGGGAGGTCATCACTACGTTATTAATAGCCTCCTCTAAGGGAATACAGAGATCAGCCATAGGCAGGGTTCCATGTCAGTATGAATTGTACTGGAAATGTGGTTCTCTATGTCTATTAAGAGAAGGAATGGCAAGGTCAGTAACTCTGGTCAGCTGATCCCCATCATAGCATCCATCATACACTGTATGAGAAAGAAACCGTGAGTACTGGGAATAAGAAAAATCTGAATAAAATTGGCTTAGATCATAGCAGCCTATGCCATTCTGAGCAGGGCCAGCATGATGATTACAAATGAAGCTTGGGACCCTTGGGTCTCTAAAATTAACAAGGATGCAATCCCCAGAATTTTTTTTACATCTATTACCCACCCAAGAGACTCTTCTAACGTGGAGAACATGACCATCCAAATGCCTCGGGAGCGGCCTATTATTATTCAGCCAATATGTTGTTTTATTTTTCAATTCGGAGAAGGATTCACGTTTACCATCTTTAAGATGGGGAACTCCCACTAAGACAGCCACGTAAGGCAAACACTCAGGTGGTAGATTAATGTGTGGCAAGACTTGCTGAGTGTTGGCAGAATTGACATTCGTGTGGGCAAGAGCAGGGCTCACATCAGGAGGTAGTGGGCTCCAACTCATGAGACGATGCTCCTGCACTCGCACAACGTGGTGCCGGGCCATAAACTAAAGTTTCTTTATTCTTTGGTTTGCTATTCCGAGAAAGGGAGGATGGTACTGATTTACGAGGCGCAGTGGGTGGTACATTCTTGGGCCTAGTGCTTGGGATGATATTAGAATTTGACAAGATAGACGGGGAAGTAAGCTCACTTGACGGCATCAGAGTAGGATGAGCAATGACAGAGTTGTCATGGCCAATCTTCACATGCAACTTCATCAAAGATTTGAGGGAGAAGAAATTATCTAGGGAGGTCTGTTCAAACCTCTCAAGCCTCTCAGACAGAATCCTCACCCTTTCGGTCAGAGGGAGCATAAGGGATTTAAAAAGAAGTTCTATTTGATCAATTATAGGAGATTGAGACTCGTGGCCATGAGCACCTAAATTGGAAGATAGATGTTCTGCAGATGGAAGATCAAGGGCTGAATTAGTAGAAAACCCAGGCGATAGGTGATTACTCTGGAGGCAAGGAGAGGAAGGAACTGTGCGTCCAGAGTTAGTAATATTGTTGTTACATGGCTTAGATTGTTGCTTCTTAGAAACATTTTGGGGGTCCCCCTTGTGGCCACTACCTACTCTTTTCCTTATGCTGGGAATAACTTTTGGTCTTACAATAATGGGGGCCTCAGAAGGAGAGGCAAGAGCGTGAGCTGTTGCTGAAATAGCTGTCGACTCAGGGGGAGCTGGGTGAGCTACCTGCGTGGGAGAGCAAGGGGAATCTAAGTGAAAAGGGGGGCCGTTACTGGCAGAACTGCTGGTAATTACGTCTCCGCTAGGCTCCACAGGCTGCGTAAGACCTGGACTAGACACAATGATCTGTGCAGGTCCTGGCACAGGGGAGACTGCTAGGGCAATATTACCCAGTGACAACCTCTTAGTATACAGCGTATCAAGTGATAAGCGCCGTTCCGTAATGGCAATTTCTTTTTCCAGCACAGAGCAGGCACGTATAATGAAATGGTCTAAAGTGCCGCTAACAGTGCGATCACCAGTCCCACCTCCCTTTCCCGAACGTGTGGACATAGCCATAAATGCAAAAGAAGCGTCCAGGATTACACACAAAACACAAGTGTCTAATGAAGTGCTCTGTGCCGGGAGTTTTTACCAGAGTCAGCGTGGTCAATCGTAGAAACCAGAAGGGGAGGCCCAACCGTGCATGCACTGAGTATGATAGCACACACCAGTATACAAAAGTCTCAAACAGTACCAACAGTCAAGCGTTACCTTGAGCAGCAAAACGCAGATGTAAGGGGGATAGGCCCAGCCCGGCCACTTCCGGCCCCGGACGGCCACAGACGGTCCCGCCCTTGTCCCGGGCTTCTCCCGGCGCCAACCCGCGCGCGGACCCGCGATGCGGTGGCTCTGGTGATCTTTAAGCGCCTCCAGGCGCGGATGGAGGTCGGGCGGCTTCCGGGTCTGCCGCAGGGGCTGGTGGGAGTTGTAGGCAACGAGCCCTCAGCAGCGACGAACACGGAGCACCCTGGCAGTACCTCGCCGCACACCAGCAAGAAACACCTCCTCTCTCCGATGGCGTGGCGCAGGTAATTCAGGTAGGAAATTGACTCGCCCGCTCTGACAGCGACTCTGGTGATCTTTAAGCGCCTCCAGGCGCGGATGGAGGTCGGGCGGCTTCCGGGTCTGCCGCAGGGGCTGGTGGGAGTTGTAGGCAACGAGCCCTCAGCAGCGACGAACATGGAGCACCCTGGCAGGACCTCGCCGCACACCAGCAAGAAACACCTCCTCTCTCCGATGGCGTGGCGCAGGTAATTCAGGTAGGAAATTGACTCGCCCGCTCTGACAGCGACTCTGGTGATCTTTAAGCGCCTCCAGGCGCGGATGGAGGTCGGGCGGCTTGCGGGTCTGCCGCAGGGGCTGGTGGAAGTTGTAGGCAACGAGCCCTCAGCAGCGACGAACACGGAGCACCCTGGCAGGACCTCGCCGCACACCAGCAAGAAACACCTCCTCTCTCCGATGGAGGATTTAGTAGCAGTGTGATGGACTGTTTACTTGACTAATTTATAGTGTCTCACTAAATATATTGCAAAGTTACTAAACTGTGTGAATATCTGTATCACTCTGTCAGTTGTTTTATACTGATTTTCGACAGTTGTTTAACTGTTTATTTTTACATATTTTATTTTTTAAATTACATTATATTTTTAATCTAAATGGAAATAAAAATGTTTTCTAAAATATTGAAACTGAAATATTCAGTTTTTTTTGTTGAATGTATAAGTGCAGAACTATAAGTGTGTTGTTTAGTTAGGATACTGCATGCATAGTGGATAGGGGTTTGAGGCAGTCCATGTGCTAATGCCTGGCTTGCTGCACTTGGATACTGACTGAATGATTAGAGTACTGCAAGGAGAGTGCCTGGGTGAATTTATAAGTGTTAGAATTACCTTTCAGGATCAGTACTGGGCTCAAAGATGGAGCACTGAGGTCTCCATGTTCACTGGAGTACAATTAAGCAGGAACAGGGGTGGGAGCACACCGCTTCACCTCCCAGAAAGGTTCGCCCCTGGCTTTGTGGTAAATGTAGTTTCAGTTACTTGCTTGCTTCAAGAGTATTCGAGTGTTTCGCCACAGTTGGCGCAGATAGTGCTGATCTCTAGACACGTGTTTCTGATTCTTTAACCATCATCAGTAGAGATTACAGTCTTTGAAATGTGGGGTTTGTTGAGTAGGCTGCCAACATCCTTCTCAGGTCAGGTACCTCTCACAGGCATGCGAGTGCTTCATCCACGAGCTCGTCAGCTCAATGACTCACGGGAGTACTATTAAGCAGGAACAGGGGTGGGAGCACACCGCTTCACCTCCCAGCAAGGTTCGCCCCGGGCATTGTGGTAAATGCAGTTTCAGTTACTTGCTTGCTTCAAGAGTGTTCGAGTGTTTCGCCACAGTTGGCGCAGATAGTGCTGATCTCTAGACACATGTTTCTGGTTCTTTAACCGTCATCAGTTGAGATTACAGTCTTTGAAATTTAAGGTTTGCTGAGTAGGCTGCCAACATCTTTCTCAGGTCAGGTACCTCTCACAGGCATGCGGGTACTTCATCCACGAGCTCGTCAGTTCAATGACTCACGCGAGTACTATTAAACAGGAACAGGGGTGGGAGCACACCGCTTCACCTACCTGCTAGGTTCGCCCCTGGCATTGTGGTAAATGCAGTTTCAGTTACTTGCTTGCTTCAAGAGTGTTCGAGTGTTTCGCCACAGTTGGCGCAGATAGTGCTGATCTCTAGACACATGTTTGTGGTTCTTTAACCGTCATCAGTAGAGATTATAGTCTTTGAAAGTTGGGGTTTGCTGAGTAGGCTGCCAACATCTTTCTCAGGTCAGGTACCACTCATAGGCATGTGGGTGCTTCATCCACGAGCTCGTCAGCTCAATGACTCACGGGAGATTTATCAACAGGAACAGGGGTGGGAGCACACGGCTTCACCTCCCAGCCAGGTTCGCCCCTGACATTGTGGTAAATGCAGTTTCAGTTACTTGCTTGTTTCAAGAATGTTCGAGTGTTTCGCCACAGTTGGCGCAGATAGTGCTGATCTCTAGACATGTCTTTCTGGTTCTTTAACCGTCATCAGTAGAGATTACAGTCTTTCAAATTTGGGGTTTGCTGAGTAGGCTGCGAACATCTTTCTCAGGTCAGGTACCTCTCACAGGCATGCGGGTGCTTCATCCATGAGCTCGTCAGCTCAATGACTCACAGGAGTACTATTAAACAGGAGTGGGAGCACACCACTTCATCTCCCAGCAAATTTCGCCCCTGGCATTGTGGTAAATGCAGTTTTGGATACTTGCTTGCTTCAAGAGTGTTTGAGTGTTTCGCCACAGTTGGCGCAGATAGTGCTGATCTCTAGACACATGTTACTGGTTCTTTAACCGTCATCAGTAGAGATTACAGTCTTTCAAATTTGGGGTTTGCTGAGTAGGCTGCCAACATCTTTCTCAGGTCAGGTACCTCTCATAGGCATGCGGGTGCTTCATCCTCCAGCTCGTCAGCTCAATGACTCACAGGAGTACTATTAAACAGGAACAGGGGTGGGAGCACACCGCTTCACTTCCCAGCAAGGTTCGCCCCTGGCATTGTGGTAAATGCAGTTTCAGTTACTTGCTTGCTTCAAGAGTGTTCAAGTGTTTCGCCACTGTTAGCGCAGATAGTGCTGATCTCTAGACACGTGTTTCCGGTTATTTAACTGTCATCAGTAGAGATTACAGTCTTTCAAATGTGGGGTTTGCTGAGTAGGCTGCCAACATCTTTCTCAGGTCAGGTACCTCTCACAGGCATGTGGGTACTTCAGCCACAAGCTCGTCAGCTCAATGACTCACAGGGGTACTTTTAAACAGGAACACGGGTGGGAGCACACAGCTTCACCTCCCAGCAAGGTTCGGCCCTGGTTCTTTAACCGTCATCAGTAGAGATTATAGTCTTTCAAATGTGTGGTGTGCTGAGCAGGCTGCCAACATCTTTCTCAGGTCAGGTACCTCTCACAGGCATGTGGGTGCTTCAGCCAAGAGCTCGTCAGCTCAATGACTCACAGGAGTACTTTTAAACAGGAACACGGGTGGAAGCACACAGCTTCACCTCCCAGCAAGGTTCAGCCCTGGCATTGTGATAAATGCAGTTTCAGTTACTTGCTTGCTTCAAGAGTGTTCGAGTGTTTCGCCACAGTTAGCACAGATAATGCTGCTCTCTAGACACGTGTTTCTGGTTCTTTAACCGTCATCAGTAGAGATTACAGTCTTTGAAATTTGGAGTTTGATGAGTAGGCTGCCAACATCTTTGTCAGGTCAGGTACCTCTCACAGGCATGCGGGTGCTTCATCCATGAGCTCGTCAGCTCAATGACTCACAGGAGTACTATTAAACAGGAACAGGGGTGGGAGCACACCGCTTCGTCTCCCAGCAAGGTTCACCCCTGGCATTGCGGTAAATGCAGTTTCAGTTGCTTGCTTCAAGAGTGTTCGATTGTTTCGCCACAGTTGGCGCAGATAGTGCTGCTCTTGACATGTGTTTCTGGTTCTTTAACCGTTATCAGTAGAGATTACAGTCTTTCAAATGTGGGGTTTGTGAGTAGGCTGTCAACATCTTTCTCAGGTCAGGTACCTCTCACAGGCATGCTTGTGCTTCATCCACGAGCTCGTCAGCTCAATGACTCACAGGAGTACTATTAAACAGGAACAGGGGTGGGAGCACACGGATTCACCTCCCAGCAAGGTTCGCCCCTGGCATTGTGGTAAATGCAGTTTCAGTTACTTGCTTGCTTCAAGAGTGTTCGAGTGTTTCGCCACAGTTGGTGCAGGTAGTGCTGATCTCTGGACATGTGTCTCTGGTTCTTTAACCGTCATCAGTAGAGATTACAGTCTTTCAAATGTGGGGTTTGCCGAGTATGCTGCCAACATCTTTCTCAGGTCAGGTACCTCTCACAGGCATGCTGGTGCTTCATCCATGAGCTCGTCAGCTCAATGACTCAAGGGAGAACTATTAAAGAGGAACAGGGGTAGGAGCACACCGCTACACCTCCCTGCAAGGTTCGCCTCTGGCATTGTGGTAAATGCAGTTTCAGTTACTTCCTTGCTTCAAGAGTGTTCAAGTGTTTCGTCACAGTTGGCGCAGATAGTGCTGATCTCTAGAAAAGTGGATCTGGTTCTTTAACCGTCATCAGTAGAGATTACAATCTTTCAAATGAGGGGTTTGCTGAGTAGGCTGCCTACATCTTTCTAAGGTCAGGTACCACTCACAATCATGCGGGTGCTTCATCCACGAGCTTGTCAGCTCAATCACTCACAGGAGAACTATTAATCAGGAACAGGGGTGGGAGCACACCGCTTTACCTCCCAGCAAGGTTCGCCCCTGGCATTGTGGTAAATGCAGTTTCAGTTACCTGCTTGCTTCAAGAGTGTTCGAGTGTTTCGCCACAGTTGGCGCAGATAGTGCTGACCTCTAGACACGTGTTTCTGGTTCTTTAACCGTCATCAGTAGAGATTACAGTCTTTGAAATTTAAGGTTTGCTGAGTAGGCTGCCAACATCTTTCTCAGGTCAGGAACCTCTCACAGGCATGCGGTTGCTTCATCCACGAGCTCGTCAGCTCAATGACTCACAAGAGTACTAATAAACAGGAACAGGGGTGGGAGCACACCGCTTCAACTCCCAGCAAGGTTCGCCCCTGGCATTGTGGTAAATGCAGTTTCAGTTACCTGCTTGCTTCAAGAGTGTTCGAGTGTTTCGCCACAGTTGGCGCAGATAGTGCTGATCTCTAGACACATGTTTCTGGTTCTTTAACCATCATCAGTTGAGATTACAGTCTTTGAAATTTAAGGTTTGCTGAGTAGGCTGCCAACATCTTTCTCAGGTCAGGTACCTCTCACAGGCATGCGGGTGCTTCATCCACGAGCTCGTCAGTTCAATGACTCACGCGAGTACTATTAAACAGGAACAGGGGCGGGAGCACACCGCTTCACCTCCCAGCAAGGTTCGCCCCTGGCATTGTGGTAAATGCAGTTTCAGTTACCTGCTTGCTTCAAGAGTGTTCGAGTGTTTCGCCACAGTTGGCGTACACAGTGCTGGTCTCTAGACACATGTTTCTGGTTCTTTAACTGTCATCAGTTGAGATTACAGTCTTTCAAATTTGGGGTTTGCGGAGTAGGCTGCCAACATCTTTCTCAGGTCAGGTACCTCTCACAGACATGCAGGTGCTTCATCCTCCAGCTCGTCAGCTCAATGACTCATGGGAGTACTATTAAACAAGAACAGGAGTGGGAGCACACGGCTTCACCTCCCAGCAAGGTTCGCCTCTGCCATTGTGGTAAATGCAGTTTGTTACTTGCTTGCTTCAAGAGTGTTTGAGTGTTTCGCCACAGTTTGCGCAGATAGTGCTGATCTCTAGACATGTGTCTCTGGTTCTTTAACCGTCATCAGTATAGATTACAGTCTTTCAAATGTGGGGTTTGCTGAGTATGCTGCCAACATCCTTCTCAGGTCAGGTACCTCTCACAGGCATGCTGGTGCTTCATCCATGAGCTCGTCAGCTCAATGACTCAAGGGACTACTATTAAAGAGGAACAGGGGTGGGAGCACACCGCTTCACCTCCCTGCAAGGTTCGACTCTGGCATTGTGGTAAATGCAGTTTCAGTTACTTGCTTGCTTCAAGAGTGTTCGAGTGTTTCGTCACAGTTGGCGCAGATAGTGCTGATCTCTAGACACGTGGATCTGGTTCTTTAACCGTCATCAGTATAGATTACAGTCTTTCAAATGTGGGGTTTGCTGAGTATGCTGCCAACATCTTTCTCAGGTCAGGTACCTCTCACAGGCATGCGGGTGCTTCATCCACGAGCTCGTCAGCTCAATGACTCACAGGAGTACTTTTAAACAGGAACAGGGGTGGGAGCACACCGCTTCACCTAGCAGCAAGGTTCGCCCCTGGCATTGTGGTAAATGCAGTTTCAGTTACTTGCTTGCTTCTAAAGTGTTTGAGTGTTTCACCACAGTTAGCGCAGATTTTGCTGATCTCTAGACACGTGTTTCTGGTTCTTTAACCGTCAGCAGTAGAGATTACAGTCTTTCAAATTTGGGGTTTGCTGAGTAGGCTGCGAACATCTCTCTCAGGTCAGGTACCTCTCACAGGCATGCGGGTGCTTCATCCATGAGCTCGTCAGCTCAATGACTCAAGGGGGTACTATTAAACAGGAACAGGGGTGGGAGCACACCGCTTCACCTCCCAGCAAGGTTCGCTCCTGGCATTGTGGTAAATGCAGTTTCAGTTACTTGCTTGATTCAAGAGTGTTCGAGTGTTTCACCACAGTTAGCACAGATATTGCTGATCTCTAGACACGTGTTTCTGCTTCTTTAACCGTCATTTGTAGAGATTACAGTCTTTGAAATTTGGGGTTTGCTGAGTAGGCTGCGAACATCTCTCTCAGGTCAGGTACCTCTCACAGGCATGTGGGTGCTTCATCCACGAGCTCGTCAACTCAATGAGTCACAGGAGTACTATTAAACAGGAACAGGGGTGGGAGCACGCGGCTTCACCTCCGAGCAAGGTACGCCCCTGGCATTGTGGTAAATGCAGCTTCAGTTACTTGCTTGCTTCAAGAGTGTTCGAGAGTTTCGCCACAGTTGGCGCAGATAGTGCTGACCTCTAGACACGTGGTTCTGGTTCTTTTACCGTCCTTAGTAGAGATTACAGTCTTTCAAATGTGGGGTTTACTGAATAGGCTGCCAACATCTTTCTCAGGTCAGGTACCTCTCACAGGCATGCGGGTGCTTCATCCACGACCTCGTCAGCTCAATGACTCACGGGAGTACTATTAAACAGGAACAGGGGTGGGAGTACACCGCTTCACCTCCCAGCCAGGTTCACCCCTGACATTGTGGTAAATGCAGTTTCAGTTACTTGCTTGCTTCAAGAGTGTTTGAATGTTTCGCCACAGTTGGCGCAGATAGTGCTGATCTCTAGACACATGTTTCTGGTTCTTTAACCGTCATCAGTAGAGATTATAGTCTTTGAAAGTTGGGGTTTGCTGAGTAGGCTGCCAACATCTTTCTCAGGTCAGGTACCTCTCATAGGCATGCGGGTGCTTCATCCACGAGCTCGTCAGCTCAATGACTCACGGGAGAACTATCAACAGGAACAGGGGTGGGAGCACACGGCTTCACCTCCCAGCCAGGTTCACCCCTGACATTGTGGTAAATGCAGTTTCAGTTACTTACTTGCTTCAAGAGTGTTCAAGTGATTCGCCACAGTTGGCGTAGATTGTGCTGATCTCTAGACACGTGTTTCTGGTTCTTTAACCGTCATCAGTAGAGATTACAGCCTTTCAAATGTGGGGTTTGCTGAGTAGGCTGCCAACATTTTTCTCAGGTCAGGTACCTCTCACAGGCATGCTAGTGCTTCATCCAGAAGCTCGTCAGCTAAATTACTCACAGGAGTACTATTAAACTGTTAAACATGAACAGGGGTGGGAGGCAATGATATCCTATGGAAGGAAATTCAAGTTACTGGTAAGTGCGGTTAGAATTACTTTTCAGGATCAGTACTGGGCTCAAATATGCAGCAGTGAGGTCTGTCCTGATAACAGGTGAGTAAATCGGAATTCGTAGTTCGGCTGATTTTAGAGGAATATTTGTAAGTTTCAAAAATCGACACTTCGAAACTTTTTCAGCATAAAGCAAGCAATGATATCCTATGGAAGGAAATTCAAGTTACTGGTAAGTACGGTTAGAATTACTTTTCAGGATCAGTACTGTGCTCAAAGATAAAGCACTGAGGTCTCTCCTCATAACAGGTGAGTAAATGGGAATTCGTAGTTCGGATGATTTTAGATGAATATTTTAAAGTTCCAAAACTCCACACTTAGAAGAATTTCCAAGTGAAACCAGTCAATGTTAGCCTATGGAAGGAAATTCAAGTTACTGGTAAGTACGGTTAGAATGACTTTTCAGGATCAGTACTGGGCTCAAAGATGCAGCACTGAGGTCTCTCCTGATAACAGGTGAGTAAATCGGAATTCGTAGTTCGGCTGATTTTACTTTGGTCCAGTATATATAGAGCCACTTTCCTACACTATCCCCTCCCTTCACCACTGTGCAAACACGCCCTGTGGTGCGTTTTAAGTTGGGGAAATAATTCCCCTTCAATCCTCAGGGTCCGTAAAGTCCATCTAGCCCACTAGGTATATCCAGTAAGCGCCACAGAGCTGCGTAGCAGAGAGATGTAAAAAGGCGCACGGCCTGCACCACCTCTCTGCAACGCAGCACAGTGGCACTTCCTGGAAGCACCTGGTGGGCTACTTGGCCCCCAGGGACCATCAGGATTGAAGAGGAATTGTTTCCCCAACTTAAAACACGCCACAGGGCATGTTTGCACATGTCACCTCAGGTCCCGTCCCCTCCCTTCACCAGTGTTTAAACGCGCCCCATGACGTGTTTTAAGTTGGGAGATTAAGTGCCCTTGAATCCTTTGGGTCCCTAGGGTCAAACTAGACCACTAGGTACCTCCAGTAAGCGCCACAGAGCTGCGTTGCAGAGAGGTGTAAAAAGGGGCTTGGCCTCAGAACACCTGTCTGCAGCGCAGCTCCCTGGCGCATACTGGAGATGCCTGTTGGGCTAGTTGGCCCTCAGGGACCCTCAGTATTGAAGAGGAATTAATTCCCCAACTTACAACTCGCCAGGGGGAGCGTTTGCAGAGTGCTGCAAGGAGGGGGCGTGGCCTCCGGCACGATGCCAGTCTTTTATTTATTTTATTTTTTAAGAAGGGGGGCTGTGTGGTTCCCCTTCTTATTCTAATTTATTGGCCCTGATGACCCCATCCCCCAGGGCCTGTCTCCCAAATTTTTTTCTCAAAAAAATATAATTAGAAGGGCGCCGCGTGGCCCCCCTCCCAAGGCCCAATCCCCAGGGCCGGCCACTGTTTTTTATTATTTTTAAAAAATATATATTTATAGACACACCTAGGACATGCTGGACAAACCGTACGTACCTATTACCATGACGATTTGCGTGATATTCATTAAAAGGCGACTATGCATACAATGAATCCTCATGGAATGTATTTACACCACTAGTGAAGCTCTGACATGTCTGATGCCCTACGTGCCTAATCCCGGTAGACACCCTTGTCGTTTATTTATACAAACATGGTTAGCTATTGACGGGCACATTTAATACACATGCACACCAAGCCATTCAAAGGGGATTCGACAAAAATTCGACAAACTATGCAAAAAAAAACCCTCACGGTTAATAAAACACACATCCACTGCCGGATGTGTAATACTTTTTATTTTACTCTCTGGAAAGGAGACGAACATCACTTGAGAGTCACAGCGCGCTCCTGGCAGAGCCCAATGCTGTGTGACACCCACCATTGCCTGCCGAGTGCCACACACCTCTGTGTTGTATTCCACTAGCTAGTGCATATGCTATGACACTCTCTAGCCCATGTGCACTGTAACACCACCCCGTGAATATGTCATGCCACACTTGTCTTCGCACGGGTTATATTGCCCCATCTAACGTGCCTTTCTCGATGCCTATGTTATAACGCACAGCGCTATGCCATACATATTACAATCTGTGATCCATATCTTTGTCACAGTGCATATGCAACGTTACACTCCCCAGCACATATTTTATATTACAACTTTAGAGACTAGTTAGGTTACACAACACTGCCCTGTGCATATTACACTCCAAGGCGCATATCGCATAGCACGCGCTAGTGCCTGTGCTATCTCGCGCTCTCCAATAAATCTGTCATTGCGCACAATCTATTGCATATTATATTTCACGCCCGGTTCATCTTATATCACAATTTTTGGTGCATAGTTTATACCATACACTATATATAGTTTTCATTTTCAATCGTGCTCTCAGGACTATGTTCTATATAACACTGTGTTCACCTACCCTTTTCACGGGCATTACATTTTGCGATAGGGGGTGGAGGGTCAGGGGGTGTTTCTGCCAAGTGAGCCCGGAGTCACAGTCACAAACGTCCTCTTCTTCCTGAATAAAAGTGATATTATGCTGCATACTTGTTCATATTTTAAGTAGTTCGCACAGACAGACGTTTTAAAAACAATAAAGTTCCTAATACCCGCCTTCTCTGAACAGTTAGCTTGCTGCCCCATCCCCTTCCTCCCTATCCTCTGTTGTGTGAATCCATGGACTAGCCTCCTCCCTCCTGCCATGCATGGTCTGATGTGCTGCCACTGCCCTCAATTTAGTATGATGTACCAGTCCACTCCTCCTGCCCTCCATTGCCCAATTTTATGCCCCATCATTGACCTCCTGCTTAAACTCTGTGCTTAGCTTGCTGCTCCTGTTCTCCTTCCCCCTGCCCTCCGATGTCTTTGTGCATGCCCCTGCTCCATCATTTTTGCCCACCATGTTCCATGGACCTGCCACTCCTACCTACTCTGAGTGTTCTGTTGAGCTGCCACTCCCCTCCCACCTGCCTAGCATTGTCAGATGACTGTAACCTGTCCCTGCCACCTCCACCCTGCCTGTCCACATGCCATGCCCCTATCCTCTTCCTCCTGTCCTACATGGTCCATTGTACTGCCACACCCTTCTGCCCTCCCTGGTCTGTTGTGCTGCAACTGCTCCTCCTGCCTGCCCCGTGCGGTCTGTTGTGAGGCCCCTTCCCCTGAACTTTCTTGTCTGTGCACAGGTCCTGACCCTCCCTTCTATCCTCCATCGTCCTTTGTGCATGCCCCTGCACCCTCCTTATTGCCCATCATAGCCATTGTGCTGCCACTAACCCTCCCACTTGCCATGCATGGTCTTCTGTGCTGCCATGGCCCCTCCCACCTTCCCTGTGTGGTCAGTTAGCTGCCCCTGACCCCCTCCCACCTTCCCTCCATGGTCTGTGTGTATGCCATCACAGTCTCACTGTTGCTCTTCATGGTGTATTTTGCTTCTGGTGCCCATCCTGCCTGACCTCCATGGTTATCTTGCTGCTCCTGCCCCCTTTCCCCCAGCCCTCTGTTTACATGTGCAGACCCCTACTCCCTCCCTCCTGGCTTGTCTGTTCCATTGTAATGCCCCTGATCCGTCCCTCCTGCCCTTTATGGTCTGTTATGCTGCAGCTTTTTCTCCTGTCTGTCCATTATGGTCAGCTAGCTACTATTGCCTCTTGCCCCTCTGTTCTCTGTTGTCCATGTGCATGGTCCTGTCCCCTCCCTCTTGCTTTCTATGGATTGTTGTGCTGCACTCCCGTCCCGCATGCCCTGTGTGGTGTATTGTGCTGCTGCAAACCCTGATGCCTGCCCTGCAGGGTCAGTTTGGTGCACCTCTCCATGTCCCTCCTGTCCTCTGTTATCCAGGTCCATGTCCCTACCCCATTTCCTTCCAGTATCCAATGTACCATACTTGCGAACATTTTGAACTTGGTAAGAGGGAGATTTTGAAAAAAAACTGGGGTATTGATTTTCCCTTTTGAATTACATTGAAAAAGTGGAGATTGTAGACAGGAGACAGATCAAATAAAGCTCATTTGAGCTTAAAAACATTGGACGTTTCCTGGCTGAATCGGGTCTGTTGGCATGTATGGTTGTACTACCATTGCCTCTTCCTTCTACCCACAATGGTCTATTACATTGCCACGGCCTCTCTTGCAAGTCCTGTATTGTTGGTTTGTTGCTCCTGCCCCCCTTTCCACTGCCCCCCATAGTCTGTTGTGCTGCCATGGCCCTTCCTGCCTGCTCAGTGTGGTTACATTGTTGCCTTTGCACCCTCCTACCTGCCTTCATTTTTCAGAGTCCGTGCCCCTGGCCTCTGCCTCTCAACAGTATCCTAATGAACAACTAGATTGCTAACATTCTATATTTATTTCAAAAGTGCGGAACGCCTGACGTCATCTTGATGTAATCAAAACTGTAATACCTAGAGCATTTCCTTTAGAAATTACATAAAAATTACATCAAAATTATGGTTAGTGCTCTAAAAGACTAAAATAAGGACATATTTTCTGAGTTTTCAAATAGCGACAAAGCACTTTTAAATTATTTGTTATCTTTATGTTTTTTTATCCAGTTGACCACTTGATTATATTTTGCACTTAGGGGAGAGGATGTGGTGTTACTTCCAGAACTGCAGACTTTGCAACTGGGGAACCAGGTTGGAGTTTCTGCTTCAGCTCGACATTCTGTGATTCTGGTCAAATCACTTAATCTCCCCATGTCTACAACCAAAATGAATTTGTTCTTGTGTGATGTAACCAATGCTCATGTAAAGCACTCCAATACCTGACAATTCTATGTCAGGACAGGAGGCTCCGATTATGCTTTCTCATTTCTTTATTAGAAATGCCCAGCAGCCAATCAGAAGAACCGTTGTAAAACGAAAAAACTACAGTACCCATGAGCACCAGGGTACCACGTGACCAACCATAGAGTCTCACATATAAAAGATACTGTAGGTGAAAGTACGTCCTCTTTCTTTGCTGCTCCGCAGCCAGTTAAGTGCTTTTTATTTACTTCTATAGCTACTTTGTTGCATTGATACTTTGTTGCAATGCCGCTTTGACGCGCTTGCTTGACTTTGAAATTCTTTGTTGATAACTTGCATTGCTACTTTGTTGCGCGCTGTCAAGCGCTTATTTGTGTCTCTCGCTCGGTATTTTACATCGCGCGGTGCAGAGTCTGGGAGCGTGGTCTCACCTCCCGAGGTCCAGACGCTCGTCGGAGCGTCTGTGTGCATTTTACGGTGGAGTGGGAGTACTGGGGCTGAGGGACTCGCGCTAGCGCGTGAGCTCCTCTTTTGCATTTATCTCGAGGCGGCCGTTATAGCGCATGCGCGGCGGCCATTTTGTTTGTTTATTTTTCGTGTTTCCACACGGAGCTTTGCCTGAGTCGGTTGTTTTATACACCGCTGCCCACAGCCTCGGATTTTCTTCAGTCCCATCGACGCCCTTTGCATATTCAAGGCTTTGGGCTGTATAATAACGCATAGGCACTGCCTAGAGTGATTTCTCAGCAAGCCCTCCCTCCACAATTTATTTATTTATATCTTTTAGTCAGGTTTTTTCTACCTTTCCTTCTGGCTTGCTGTGGGGTTCTTCACTCCCCCTGAATTGTGTCTTTGACATATCTATATTGATATTGGAGTATCATTTTGTGGGCTTTACTATCACAATACTGTGAAACAAAATGGAAGATTATTTTGATGATGATGATTACTCCTTTGAGGATGACGACTCTAGCTTCCTAGAGCAGGATTTGGTGGAGGCTCTGGACCAAGGGGTTCAACACTCCGCTAATAAAGCCCTTGTCCACGCTATCAATCCTCTGAAACATCATTTGACGAACTACGCCAAACAACAGAGTTGGTTGCCTTCTTCACGTTTATCAAAATCTCCAGCTAATCCGCATAGGTCGGATTTTAAAAGACTGGCTAAATCTTTAGCCTCAGAAAAGGCTTCCTCCTTGCCATCGGTGGGCGCTTCTGCCTCTACTGGACTTCTGACTGACACTGAAGGTCCTCCTTCCTCTCCTTCGGACCAGGATGTTCCACCACCACGCAAGAAGTCTCGTAAGGAGCATTATGTCGATGCACCTACTCATCCTTACCTTTGAACCTTCTGACCTTTATCATCCCCATTCATCTTCCTGGCTACCTTCTCCTGCGGTAGCGGCCTATGTTCAGGCGCACATTCGACAGCCCTTTGAGAAGGATGTTAGGGCTCGCCTCCGCTCCGAGTGCCCTCGCCCGGATCTCACTGATCACCTGGCGGACACTCCTGAGATTGATCCCACAATGCTTTCATACCTTAAAAAATTCGCAAAGGATCCGAAGAAGGGTCTTGACAGATCTTGGCGCTCCTGTCAGGATAAAATGCTGGATTTATTAGGCCCACTCACCAAGATTCTTGATCTTGGATTTCAAGCCAAGGAATCTTCTTCCCTTGTGGATCCTGATGACCTAATAGAATGGGCTCAGAGGGCTATTTGCCAGTTAGGCAACACTAATTGTGCGATTTCGAGCGAGCATCGTCGCTCTATTCTTCTGAAAATCGATCCAAAGTTGGCGGAACTCTCTACTTCAGAATCTGGTCCAGTGGCTCAGGATCTTTTATTCGGCCATCCTTCTCTTAAGGAATTGACTAAGTTTGTTGCGACCTTCAGCGGTCTTGATAAGGCTCAGGCTTCCATCAAACGTGCACTTCGTCCGGTTTTTGCCAGGGCCGGACGTCATAGGGGACGCTCGTTCGGCCGTGGCTCTCATAATTCCTCCCAGAGGGGTTATCAGTCCCAGAGAGGCAGTGGTCAGGAGTCTGGATACAACTCCCGCTCCAATTTCTATCCTTCCCGCAAAGGGAGAGGTCAATTTCGGAAAGGCCGTTCCGGTGGAAATCAAGGTGCCTACCCCGACTCTAACACCTCAGGTGAGTTTGATTCCTTTTTCCGAGGTGGTTCTGGGGGGCAGAATACGATTTTTTCTCCACAACTGGCGTCTAATCTCCAACGATGCTTGGGTTCTGCAAACTGTTCAGGGTTTCAAAATAGAGTTTTATCAGTCCCAACATCAATCCCTCCCTCCAAATCCCCTAATATTTTCTCTTCAGGACCACGGGTTTATCTCGGCGGAGATCGAATCCCTTCTCAAAAAAGGGGCAATCATTCCAACTATTCCCCACCCACAGGGGTTCATCAGCACTATTTTTCTGGTTCAGAAAAAAGGGGGCGGAAATCGTCTGGTCCTCAACTTGAAGGATTTCAACGGAAGTATCGTTTACAGACACTTCAAAATGGAGGGGATCTATCTATTGCGCGATCTTCTTCGCGAAGGGGACTGGATGGTTCGGCTCGACCTCAAGGATGCGTATCTTTCGATTCCCATTTTCGAGCCTCATCGCCGCTTTCTTCAATTCAGTTGGCAGGGGACTTGGTACAAATACACGGTTCTTCCATTCGGCCTCTCGTCAGCACCTTGGTGCTTCACGAAACTTCTGAGGCCCGTTGTGGAATGTCTGCGTGCTCGGGGTGTCCACTTAATATATCTAGACGACATTCTTATCATGGCAGACAGTCCCCTCACAGTCTTAACGCACCTGGAGTGGTCTATCGACCTTTTCTCATCAATCCTCAGAAATCTATCTAGAGTTTCTGGGTTTCCAAGTGAATTCCCTTTCCTGTCAACTTCTACTACCAAACCAAAAGATTCGGTACATCAAGAGGGAATTGAGGTTGGTTCTTTCCAGACAGACTGTGTCGTTGAGATCGTTAGCACGTGTTGTCGGTCTATTGGCGTCTTCCATTCAGGCGATCTTCCCGGGCCCTCTGCACTACAGGGCACTTCAAAGGTTGAAGATTCGTCATCTCCAAAAAGGTCTTCGCTATTCCGATCTGATTCCTCTTTCCGAGGATGCGAAGAGCGAGATGCAATGGTGGTTAGACCACATGGAGGCCTGGAATGGGCGAGCCCTGTTCGGCTCCTCTAAGGATCTGGTGATAGAATCCGATGCCAGTCTATGGGGTTGGGGAGCCCGGTGCGGTCCCGTCTCGACAGGGGGTCGATGGTCCTCCCAGGAACTGTCCCTTCACATAAACTGCCTGGAACTCCTCGCGGGCTCCTTTGCGATCCGGTGTTTTTCTCCTCTTCAGTCCAATTGTTGCATTCTTCTCCGCATGGACAATGTTTCAGCGGTCCGGTATGTCAACAAGTTTGGGGGAACGAGATCCAAGATTTTGGCGGAGATCGCCAAGGATTTTTGGCACTTCTGTCTTCAACAGAAGATCACAGTTATTGCCGAATATCTTCCCGGCTGTCACAATCAGATTGCGGACTGGAACTCTCGCCATCTTCGCGACTTCAGCGATTGGCGCCTTCATCCCCGCATTTTTCGCATTCTCCGTCGGACTTGGGGTCAATGTCACCTAGATCTGTTCGCTTCTCGCCTAAACACTCAGCTCCCTCTGTTTTTCAGCTGGAGGCCGGATCCGAAAGCCCTAGCCATGGATGCGTTCCTTCAGACTTGGCCGTCGACTCTGTGTTACGCCTTTCCCCCGTTCATGATGATTCCCAGGGTTCTGGCCTACACGAAACGCTTTTAAACAGAGTTAATTCTCATTGCTCCGCTGTGGAGAGCTCAAGCGTGGTTCCCGGTTCTTTTGGAGATGTGCTGTGCGGTCCCGTTCCTTCTTCCCCAGAAGTGGAATCTGTTGTTGGATCCCCTCGGCAATCCGCATCCCCTTGTTCTATCCGGCAATCTCCTTCTGTTGGCGTGGCGAATTTCGGGGATCGCTGGTCGCTCCCAGGCCTTTCATGCGATGCTTCCAAATTCATCAGTGACGCCTGGTCTCCCAGTACTCACAAGCGATATAGAGCCTCATGGAAACGATGGTGTGACTGGTGTGTTCAGCGGGAGGTTGATCCCGCTTCAGCGGATGTGGCTGATTATTAATTTTCTAGCCTCTCTCGCTTCCTCTGGTTTGGCTTATCGCACGGTCAACAATTTCCACTCCGCCATCTCCGCGGCTCATGTTCCTATCAATGGTTAACCTGCGGGTGAGCATCCCTTGATTTCCAAATTACTTAAGGGCATTCGTTTGTCGAATCCTCCGTGTCCTAAATATGACTCGCTTTGGGATGTCTCCATTGTTTTGAGATTTTTGGAGGCTTGGCCTTCTAATTCCTTGCTTTCCCGCAAGCAACTCTCTGCCAAACTGACTATGCTGTTATGTCTTGTTTCTTGCAAACGAGTTTCTGATGTGCGTGCGTTAGACTTGGCAGGTCGCAGTTTTACACCCGAAGGTGTCACTTTTCTTATTTCTAAACTCACCAAAACGGCTACTTCTTCAGTTACCTATCCTTCCTTTCCTCATCATCCCAACCTTTGTGTTGTTCAATGTGTCAAGGATTATGAGGTATGTACTGCCCCTTTACGTTCAGACACACAGGGTCAACTACTTATTGCTTTGCAGAAACCTTTCCGTCCTGTTACTCCTGCTACTTTAGCTCGCTGGGTTAGATGGCTCTTGTCTGAGGCTGGAATTGATGTTTCCATTTTTGGTGCTTATTCGGCTTGTGGGGCTATGGCCTCTAAAGCGTTCTCGATGGGTGTTTCATTATTGGACATCATGAAAACCGCAGATTGGTCTTCTGACTCTGTGTTCAAAACTTTTTATTACAAACCTATTGAGCATATTGCTTCTGTACTGGTGGATCAGCTTTGAACAAGCATAATCGGAGCCTCCTGTCCTGACATAGAATTAAAAATTTGCAAACATTCGTGACAAGAATTTTCAATTCTATTAAGGACAAGGAGGCGAGGATTATCCCACCCAAGGTCATGATTTGTTCTCATGTTTTTCAATGTTATATTTGCATTTAATTTATGCTGATGCATTGGTTTTTTCTCTCTTTTTTACCCCCCCTTTTTGTTGCCTTCACTCTCTTATGGGATGAATATCACGGCTGTACATTTCTTTTCAGGTTCTGACCCGAAATAGCGGCCCTTCTGTTCCTCCTGCTTACTCTGCTTGGATGGTCTTCTGCCTCCTATGTTCTGCGATTGCTGTGTTTTTCTATCGTCAAGGTGATCACCGGCTGTTGCTGATGGACTCTTTTACCTGGCATTTATCGTTTTTCATTGGACTTCCTGTTTCCTGTGAACTGTTCCTCACCAAAGAAAGAGGACGTACTTTCACCTACAGTATCTTTTATATGTGAGACTCTATGGTTGGTCACGTGGTACCCTGGTGCTCATGGGTACTGTAGTTTTTGCGTTTTACAACGGTTCTTCTGATTGGCTGCTGGGCATTTCTAATAAAGAAATGAGAAAGCATAATCCTCGCCTCCTTGTCCTTAATAGAATTGAAAATTCTTGTCACGAATGTTTGCAAATTTTTAAGTCTGCACCATATAAAACTGCAAAAACACAACAAATAAGTGTTTTGCACACTTGTGTCATTGGGCTATATTTGGGCTACATCTGGGTGATTTTGGGCTACATTTGGGCTCTTTTGTCTCCGGTGGCCATCTTGGGAGATTTATTTGTTATGAAGTTTCCTAATTTCCTCATGTACTGCAGTCTCTTCAGTAGGAAATGCTTTCAGTTTTTTACTTTGTTTCCATCATGAAGGTATTCAGATATGCCACACATTTGCCATAAATTCTGAATGTTAGCACTTTAGTTGCTCATTAGATCACTGTAGTAAAACTACTGTTCACCATGGAAGTCTGCTCCTGGTATTAAAAGTGCATGTTTCAGTCTGCATGTCAGAATGTTTTAATGAAATAGAAGAGGATTTGAGAAGTCACTCAAAATGTGCCCTCATTTTTCTTTCTTCAGCATTAATCATAATATCTATGGCAAAATGAACCCCCTCATTGTGTTCCTTTTTAAATTAAATGTTTTAAGTGTTACCAGTTTATTCCAATCAAGATGGCTTCAGGTGTGCCATACTTTTGTCATAATGAAGACAGTAAGCGCTCTAGTTTTTTTTAAGAACACTCTGGGACATTCTGTCATTGGGCTATACTTGGGCTACATCTGGGTGATATTTGGGCTTCATTTGGGCTCTTTTGTCTCTGGTGGCCATCTTGGGAGACTTATTTGTTATGAAGTTTCCTAATTTCCTCATTTACTGCAGTCTCCTCAGTAGGAAATACTTTCAGTTTTTTACTTTGATTCCATCAAGAAGGCATTCAGATGTGTCACACATTTGCCATAAATTCAGAATGTTAGCACTTTGCTCATTAGATCACTGTAGTAAAGCTACTGCTCACCAGGGAAGTCTGCTGCTGGTATTGAAAGTGCATGTTTCAGTCTGCATGTCAGAATTTTTTAATGAAATAGAAGAGGATTTGAGAAGTCACTCAAAATGGGCCCTAATTTTTCTTTCTGCAGCACTAAGCATACTTTCTATGGAAAAATGAACCCCCTCATTCTGTTCCTTTTTAAATTAAATGTTTTAAGAGTTACCACTTTAATCCAATCAAGATGGCTTCAGGTGTGCCATACGTTTATCATAAGTAGGACTGTTAGCGCTCTAGTTGTTCTTTGGAACACTCTGGGAAGCTGCAGTAGAACACAAAGGAATCAACTGACAGTCTCTGCCCTTGTTGGATGTACATGTTTTACTGAGAATGTCAGACTTCATTCTCACATGACTGAGAAAGATAATGTGAATTTACAGAAAATAAGCTCTCAGTTTAGCTTATAGATCACCTTCCAAACCTCTGTGGGAAAAGCATGAGAAAATATTTTTCTCTCAATCATGATATCCCAGCAGAAGGCTTTTTCACATGGTGAAATCACCTTAGAACATACCACAATTCCTAAAATGAGTATGGTACCATCAACAAATGATTTATAATGTAACTAAAGTCTTAAAACCTTCTATTAACTGCAATGCTTTTTAATGAGGTGCTATCATGTATATTGGTCCCAAGATGGCTGCCAACACTTCTTGGATGAAGTGCTGATAGCCAATCAGATCTCAGGATGAGATGTGTGGTTAGGTTCCGCCCAGATATGTATGTGATTTTACTTTTGATTTTCTCAGGAACTACTGCACAGATTGACTCCAGATATGCAAAAGGCACATCCCTGACCTGAGGACTACCTCTTTGCCAAATTTCAAGTAATTCTGTTCAGCCGTTTGGGCTGTACCTTGGACTAAAGGTCCCTATGAAAAATTGCATGGGAAAAACGCGTTTTGGGATCCCCCTTTTTTCTCAGCCCCCGCTTGACGAATCCCCCCGAGACTTTCAGGGTAGGAGCGGAGCGGAGCGCCCCACCTATTTTGAAAATTTCGCGAGGATTCGTCAACCGGCGCCAAAGTTATTCCAAATAGAATGTTGCGGATTTCCATGGAAACACGGTCCTAACTATAACTATCTACTGGCGACCGCGAGTAGATAATATTAATATATATATATATATATATATATATATATATATATATATATATATATATATATATATATATATATATATATATATATATATATTACTTATTGTTTAGTTAGTTTTATTTGAGTAGAGAGAATATCTCTCTTACTGAGGAGGAAGCAGTTAGGGGCACATTTACTAGGACGGCGATAAATAAAAGCAAAGCGCGCTTAGCACTTGTTTATTTATCGCCGTCTATCACAGGAATTTATTGCCCTGGTAACGCGTTATTAACAACGCATTACTCCAGGGTGATAATATTCCAGGGAAATGGGCCAACATCGCTGGAAAACCTGCGATGTTGCACCCAAAACGAAGATAGCCTTGGTTATACGACCCTGTGGTCGTATCACCATAATCCACCTCCCATGTTAGCTATGCCTTAGTCAGGAATTTAACAGACGTTAAATTCCTGCGTTAAGGCATAGTTATTGGGGATTTAAAATATCGCTACCCCTCGTTGATGATATCACGAAGCTGGGGCAGTGATATTTTCCCATGGTGTTTTGTTAGGCATGCCTTCTTTGCATCTCATTGGAGATACAAAGCGAGGCATGAACAAAACGGGAGCTGAATCAAGGAAACACATACTAGCGTGTCCTTGCAAATAATGCGATATAATTATCGCCATTTTTCGCCGGAAAACAGACGCTAAAGTGGCGATAATTATATCTTCAGCGCTTGATGATATGCCCCCAGGTTTTTAGACATGCCTTAAATGCCTTCTTTTAGGACTTTGTTGAAAAGGCTGTCTATGTTTGAATGAATACTATTTCTAAAACTATGTCAGCTTGAAAAAAGTAAAAAGCTTTCTTTTGATCAGATCATGTAGCCCAATATGTGTTGCCTAAATTGAGACACCTCTTGGTAAAGTATCTTGGAGTAGACTCTGGTCAGAAAGTCCACATCTTTCCTTGGCGTATAACATAACTTCGACCCCTGCAATTGGTCCCAGTATGTTATTGTTCTTTAGAGCGTGGAATAATTACCAAGTTAGGCTTTTAGATCTATCAGGTCCTCCTACAAGGGTTCTGGATCTAGCAGAAGAAGCCAGGCTTGAGGGCGCACTGACTGATGCTTCTAATTTATCAAATTGCGCTTTAAGAGCAATATGCTTGTTTGGTGAATGCGAATGCAGCAGTGTCACAAGAGCGGCGTCAGAGTTGCTCTTACAGATTGATCCTAAGCTGGAAAGTCTGGCGAGTAAGGAGATGGGACAAGAAGCAAACGGCCTCCATTTAGGTGACTAATTCATCAAGGAACTGAGTAAATACGTGGCCACTTTTACATCCATTAACAAGGCATAACTTTCCTTGCAGAAGACCTTTGGATCCGAGGTTTTTGGTACGGCCATGAAAGGCAGGAGCCGCTTTGTGGGCCGATATCCTTCAAGTGGAAACTCTTAGCAAACCAGAGGCTCCTACAGATTTCAACATGAATTCAAACCACAGTTCTACCCTCAAATGAATAGAGGCAGCAGACACCGGGGTTATTGAAACTGAGAATCCCAAAACTCAGGTAGGACCTTTACCTTTTAGCTCCTGTAGGAGGTCGTCTGGTTTCTTTCCTGTCCGCATGACAAGCAATCAATTCAGATCCTTTCCAAACCAATAAAGGTCATGGTGTAGATCTTTATGATCGTCCTGTACAATCCTCGTTACCTCACCTCTGTCTTTTTCCAAAGATGCAGAGCTTTTGGTGTCCTAAGAGGTAAATTCTCTTCTTCAAAACAGGCTATGGAGATAACTTTGCTTGAACCAACAGTGGTTTTGACTTTTGAGAAAAATATTTCTAGTGCAAAAGAAAAACAAAGCATTCCATCCAGTGTCAACCTCGGGTTGTTCAACAATGTTGTAGGGTACCATCATTACAAGATGGAGACAATCATTTATCTCAAGGATTCCCTGCTGGAGAAGGACTGTATGATCCGCTTACATCTCCAAGATGCACTTCTTACAATCCACGTATCCATTTCTTACAGAAAGTTCCTACAATCTCGTTAATACTGTGGTGTTTCAACTAAGTCATGATACCCATCATTGATAATTTAAGTGTATCGCCTATCGAGACAATTTTTTCCTTCTAGCTCAAGACAAAGGTCTACTATTACCTAAACTAACCAAGGGGCATATTATCAAGGACGGCGTTAAAATTATCGCCAGTTTAGCGGCAGAAAACTGCCGCTAAAGCGGCGATAATGGGCTTGATAATATGTCCTGGAGAATTCCAATAGAAGCCCATGTTCACACCAGAACATGGACTTCTATTGGAATTCTCAAGGGCATATTATCAAGCCCATTATCGCCGCTTTATCAGCAGTTTTCTGCCGCTAAACCAGCGATAATTTTTAAAGCAGTCCTTGATAATATGCCCCCTATTTTCTTCATCTACTTCAGAATCTTGGTTTTCTAATAAATTGTACAAATCTTCTTGAATTCCTTTTTTGGGTTTCCTTATTGGCTCAGAGTCTTGGGTTTTCTTATTAACACAGAGAAATCAATTCTTCAACTCCCCCACGAAAAGGTGCTTCTAATGAATAAATAGATTCATCAGATTTTAATGATTTCCACTCTGGCTGTCTGGCCCTTGCTCCTGATCCAGCCTCTTTGGGATGGACAATCTCTCAGCTTCAGGGTATATCAACCATTTGGGGGGAAAAAGTCGAGATCCACTGCAGAAGTAGGCAAAAACCTTTTAGGGTTTTCTCTTCAAAGAAAATATAGGGCAATCGGGGTACCTTCAAGCCAGTCTAACTACAATAGCAGATTGGTGGTCTCTGCATCTTCAAGAGACAAGCGAATTACGTATTCGCCCTACAGTTTCCAAAAAGTTTTTTTTCCGAATTTGGTGCAATGGAATGCCTTTCTTCCTGATTTAACAAACTTCCCTCATCTTCTCTCAACTTTCCTCATTTTATAGTTGTAACAGGATTCTCAAGCTTTGACAACAAAGGCTCTTTCTCAGTATTGGTCTCTTTACCTAAATTACACTTTCCCTCTGTTTGTCATGATAGTACAAGTTTTAGCACAGGTACCAAGAAGCTACTTCACAGTTGACACCTCTCCTGTGGAAGGGCCAACCATGGTTCCCTACTGTCCTGGAGTTATTGGTAGATCTCCCCATTCTGATTCCGTCTTTGTCCAGTTTCCTTCTAAAGCCTCACGGTCGACATCACACAATGACTCCCAATCACTCCCTGGTATTAGTGGCATGGATAATTTATCGGCAGTCTGCAGAAATGCAGGAATTTTGACAGAGGCTTCTCAGCTCATTCAGCAATCTCATTCCCCATGAACCACCAAACTTTAGAAATCCACTTGGATGGTATGGAAAAGCAGGTGCTTGGACAAGAGTACATATCCCTTTTCAGTAGATGTGACTCTGGTCATACATTTCTTAGCATCCTTAAATTCTCAAGGGAAAGCGTGCAGGACTATAAATACATACAGCGCTGCAATTTTGGCAGAACATGTTGTGGTGTAGTTCCTGCTGATACGTAGGACCTGCGCATAGTTCGGACAACATAAACTAAGGGCTTGGTGCCTACACTGGTTCTGGACACCCCCGCAGGATGTGTTGGACTATAGACCAGCTAGCTCACAGTGCCACCGGAAGCCCCCCTAACCTAACAGGGAGTGCATGGTTTCTGGCAACCGCTAAACATGATAACCCTGTCTCTTCAGGGATCGTGGAAACAGTACAGAATCTTTCGCTCAGTCACTTGTGCTTACCTTCTCTCAGAGAATTATACAGAATACACAGTGGGTTGTTTTCAATATATACAACCAATGTTATTCTTGTATAAAATACATGTGCTGCAACGATTAGTAGACAAAGCTAAAAAAAGAGATTACAAGCACCAAACCTGAGAACAGTAGATACATTCCTACCATGGTGCTGAAGCAATGAATATATGCAGGCATATATGCAATATGGTATTCTAACATACTCCTACCATACGAACCCTAAAATAAGTGTATCTAGAGTGTGTAAGGGTGTAGAGCCAAGAATCCCCTAAGGGACGATCCAACCCCATTACCTCATAGGAGAGAGTGAAGGACCCCGTCTTGGTCTCGAGTTGGACACGCCTTCACAGAATGTCAGACTGGGGCGAGGTGGTTTCTCAGCATGCAGGGGCCTTCAGTGTCAACAGAAGTGCCTCCTCAAACAATCTATCGGGATGCCTATTATTTATAATAAAAAGCTGGCTTCTCGATGTGCACACTAGATTAGTGATGTTATGCATCTGTAGATAGCCCTGTCAAACCCCATATCTGACTAAAACCCAAATAATTTTGAGCTATATCTCTACTGTTAAAGAACCAAGGGTAATTTCAGTTGCCACGTACCTGGGAGTCAAGATCACCTCTTGCGTTAATCGTATAATTCACCTGAATTATGAACAACTGCTATGCCAGTCTATTGTTCAGATGCGGCTATGGAATCGGCAACCAAAAGGTATCATTGGCTTTTGTAATACAGTTAAGATGAATATTCACCCTCAGTTCCTTCATCCTCTCTATGAAGGGCTGATGCCTTCTTCAGGTGGCTAGAAGATGCTATGGGTAGTTTCATTTGGGGATGCAAGAGAGATAGACGGGCCATTCATTATCTGAAGCGCTCTTCCTGTCAGGGGGGGTCGGGGCTTCCAGATTTTAAGGGATATTTTTGGGCTGCTTTTGGCAATTGTATTTGGGGCCTCATTCAGATTACCATCCAGGTTGTAACACCTATGCATATCAAATAGTGTTCGGGATGAATGGAAGTTTTTATTATGTACGTTGTCTGATTCTGATTGTTTCAAAAGGGTACGGTTCAAGCTTATAATGGGCATACGTAGAATCTGGGGAGATATCTGTCTGGCCTTCCAAATGTCGTTGTTGCATTCCCACTCACCATTATATGGGGATCCAGCTCTACCATCCATACTCCAGGATGCAGCAGCCCGGCAGTGGCACCCTAGAGGCATAAAATCGATGGGTCAATCGTATATTCAACAGGGACTTTGCATCTTCCCAATTCTACAACAAGGAAATGCCCTCCCTCCTGCTAATTTTTTTTTTAAATGGCATCAGATACAGGATTATTTCCAACATAATGTTTCTAGTATTACAATTCATGATGATGCCGTACTCCTGACGTATAGATACTCAGAGGATTGTAAACTAACAATTGATAACATGGACGGAATAATGAGGGAACATAGAGGGGATGATCTTAGTAGCCGAGCTTGTAAATGGAGCTATAAGAATGGATCACCAGTGCAGATATCTTATCTTAAAGAAGCTTTTGACATCATGTACTCCTCGGTTACCGCAGCCAATTTAAAGTTGCAACAATTCAGAACAGTTTGTGTCTGCATTATACACCAGAAAAGATAGGCAGGGGCATTAGCTGTAACAGTAGCTGTCTTAGGTGTGGGTTGTATGGGGCAGATATTGTGCACATGTTTCCTACTTGTATACATTTAGAGCCTTTCTAGTGCGATATAGCTCAGTATATGTATTTCCCAATGCCTCCCTTTGCATCTCCAATGAGATGCAAAGTGGGCGTTACTGGGCATACCCCGGATGGACTACCTTGCACATATCGCTGATGTTTACATCTCGATATTTACAAGGCAGCCCACATGATTTTAGCACATGTTAGGCTGTTTTCGCCAAAATCTAACGTCTGCTAAAATCCTGACTTAGCCATCCCTAACATTGGGGGTGGATTATGCTGATATGACCTGTGGGTCGTATCAGCAAGGTAATCGCCGTTTTGCAGGGAACATCGCTGGAAAACCAGCGATGTTCCCTGCAAAAGGATGATAAACTCGCTATCTCTGGAATTTGTATTGCCCTGGAGAAACGCATTGTTAATAACATGCTACCAGGGCGATAAATTCCTGAGATAGCCTGCGATAATACTATTATTGCTAAGCACGGCCAGCGATAATGATCGCTGGCCGTTGATAATATGCCTCTTAGTTTTAAGCAGGACGCTGGCAAGAATATATTGAGGGTTGCAGTTCTCGCTATTGTTGTAGCTCGTCTGTGTATCGCCAGGGATTGGATAGCATCGAAATCCCCCAGTGTGTCAGGGGGCCGATTCACAAAAGTAATTTTAGACAAAATCCTAACTTTACGACTTTCTGTATTCACAAAGGGCATTTAGGAGTAGTAAAGTTTGGATTTTGACTCAGATTACTTTTGTGAATCAGGCCCAGTGTGTGTCGGTAGTGGACTTTAACTTGAATGCCCAAAATGTACATCCTATGTTGTTACTTTAATTATTTTGTTCTTTTGGGGTTTTTTGTTGTGTATGTGATCATGTTCATTTCGAAATTAAAAAATAATTAAAAATACACAAGGTCAAATATATATATATTTTTTGGGTATGGGCCGATTAAGGTACATATTTACATGCATTTCACGCAACACAGGACAGCAATCAAAGTTACTGTGCTGAATTGCATGAAAGGGAGACAACAATAATACGACATATCGATAGCGCATTTCTGCTGTCTTCTAGCACTGGTGCAGCCTAGCGGCAAAGCAGGGACCCTGGCACTGCAGTGCCAGGGCGTCTGTGTAATTGGCAGGATGTTTTTGTGCAAGAAGAGATACCTTCCGGCACAAAGACAATCCTTAGAAGCAGTTTCCTCATTCTATTTGCGCTCCATAATGCAGCATACATCGAAAAAGGAAGTAACATGTAAAAATAAAGCTATTTCTCCTTGTTACACGTAGCATTTTGGCGCAATCCCAAGTTTACTCACCTTAGTAAATCTTGGATTGTATCAAAATGAAGTGTTGGTGCATGAGAATACCCATGCTCCACTCATTGAACGCCTCCCAGATGCAAAGTAACACAACACGCTGCCTTTGTTACTTTGTATTTACTAAACCACGCAAAACCACACAAAGTGGCATTGTGTGGTATAGTAATTGCCAAAAAAGGTTTTGCGTCGGGCTGCACCATAAAAGTATCGTAATCCCAATGCATAATCTTAGCATATTTACCCCGAAGTGATTTGTCAGAATCATTTAATGTTTGTCGACACCGAGACTCGAACCTGGTTCCTTAGTGCCAAAGTCAGCAGCTATAGTTTTAATGGCACATCCTCCCATTATTGAGGTGGAAGAAGGAGAAGATTGGAAAAGGGTCTAGAGGCACATTTACTAACATTGTGCACCGTGGATGTGCCACTTTTATGCACAGCCTCCACGCAAAATGTTATTTCTAATTTCCAAAGCCTTGCAAATCAGAGTTGCATGGCTTTCCGTGGTATTTTTGCCAAAAAGTAATGCAAGGCATTACATATCACTGCCAGGGACATCTTAAGGACTTTGGGGCCCTGGGCCAAACATATTTTGGGGGCCCCTGTTCAGAGCAGCTTTGAATTTATGATCCAATTTGAGCCCCTGTTTCCCACACAGTTTCCGCTTCCTCAGCTGCGTTAGCGATCCTGTTTGCATCTTAGGCATTAGCCTATATATTCCCGATCTAAATGGAGGCGCGCAGCTGACAGCGGTAGGATTTAGTGTTTCCTGCCCTGCTCATAGTTTTTTTTATACTTTTTAAAATGTATATGTGTGGCTGAATTACTCTGTGCTTTTTAACAATTTCTCCTACCTACGAGCACTTGCACTTTACTTGATTCTGCTTGCCTACACCTCCTCAGCTGCTACGATTCGCATCTAGTTTTTCCTCCAGTCCTGTTCCGCCGCGGCTGATACGCCGATTGTGCAGAGGGCTGTGGCTACTATAAGGCTCCTCACTTCCACCCACGTAGTTTCCACTTCCTCAGCTGCGTTAGCGATCCAGTTTGCATCATAGGCATTAGTGTATATATTCCCGATGCAAAAGAATGCGCACAGTGGGCGCGACGCTGGCGCGTCGAAGGCGCACCAAAGGCATGCACGTCTGCGCCCGGAGGCGTCCGGTGCCGGCCATGCTGCCCAGTTCCCCTCCGGTGAGTTTCTTCCACTATATTACAATAGGGAAACACTGCTTAGCCTTAGGCGGCTACCATTATGTCAGTGTACAGCGGCTCATCCGAGCTTGGAGGTAGACTTTCGATGCAATAAGTGCAACTGGTCTCTCCTCCAGCCCAGGAAACCCACACCCAAGATCCTCCCATGCAACAATAAGTGTAAAAACAATAAGAAAACAAAGGACTTAAAGGTCACCCTTTTAAATTGTCGCTCTATGCAAAAGCATGAACCACACATTTATGGTCTACTTTTAGACGAACAGCCTGATCTTTTATTTCTCACTGAGACCTGGCTGTCTGAAGCCTCCAACCCTCACCTCGGCCATCCCTACGGGTTATAAAATCCTTAGGAGGGACCGACCGAGTGGGAAAGGGGGCGGTGTCGCCATAATTTACAATCAAATACTAGACTGCTCTCCCATGCCAATGGAATACATCGCGGGCGCAGAGTCGTTAGACTTCCACTGTACCTTCTTCCCCCATCATAGCATAGCTGGTTTTCTAATTTACAGACCTCCCAGTGCAATTGGAAATTGTATTACTACGCTTAATACAGCCACCACCTCCCTGGCCTTAAAATACAACAACTGCCTTATTCTGGGAGATTTCAATATACATATGGACAATGGAAAAGACCCACAAACAATTTCCTTGTTGGAGACGCTGCAGACTGGCTCCAGACTAACATTGATGCACCTGTACCGGTTGTTTCCTGCTCCTTAAAGAGTTTGGCCCCACCAGCTCCATGGTTTAATGATTCCCTCAGATCTAGCAAAAGAAATTGTAGAAAAATGGAACGTAAATGGCGTAAATCCTATCTACCTGTGGACAGGAAGGTGTATAAAGACAACTTAAAAGCTCATTACATTCTCGTGAAGGCAGCCAAAAAAAACTTCTTTCAAACCAAGATAGAAAATGCCCAAAATAAGAGTAAGGTAATCTTTAGCATAGTTAAATCCTTTACCGCCCCGAAAGCTGGCACAAAGGAAGGGCCATGCACGAAAGAATGGTCTAAGCAAATAGCTCAATTCTGCCACAAAAAGATCCCCGGGATCGAACAAGCCTTCACTAACATCTCAGAGGAAGAACTGACCTTCTACCTTAGTTCTAATAGCAAATTTCACCTCTTGGATCCTCCATCTTTACTAGCTTTCCCTGAGTGTCAGCTTGAAGAGTCACTGACCCTTCTCCAAAGCATTAAGTCTGGCTCTCCTACCGACCCATGTCCAGCGAATATGCTTCCACCATCAACCCCAATGTAAACCAGCTCTTTAATGCTTCCCTCTCCTCAGGCAACATGCCTAAATTATGGAAGAATGCTAAGATTCTTCCACTGATAAAAAAGGCTGACGCCAAACTGACAGACCCTGCCAACTACAGGCCAATCTCCCTTCTTCTGGCCCTCTCCAAAGTATTAGAGAAGCATGTAAACAAGGCCCTCCAAGAACACATTGAAGATGGGAAGCTCCTTCATGTGTCCCATTCCGGTTTTAGGGCTAACTACAGTACGGAGTCTGCTCTGCTGGAAGTGACTGAATTTCTCAAGGGTACGCTGGACCAGGGAGGCAAGGCTGTTCTGATACTGTTCGATCTGTCGGCGCCCTTCAATACGGTCCCAATTGAGAGGCTCCTGGAGAGACTTGCTAACATCCAGGAGCCTTAACATGGATGTCATCCTTCTTGGCAAATGGATCTCAGGACATCTGGCTCCCCCTTTCTCATCCCCGGTTCCAGCCATGAATGTAGGTGTCCCTCAGGGCTCCATTCTCAGTCCTACCCTTAATAATATATATCTATCCCCTCTTGCATTTCTGGTAGAGGAAGAGGGCGCCAAAATTGTTTCCTATGCTGATGACACTCACACTTTACGTGTGAAAAAGGAACCAACTTTGACGGGGCAATGATTAGGTCTTGCCTCACAAAGGTTTTTAACTGGCTTAAGATCAATCAGCTGAAGTGCAATCCTGACAAAAGTGAAGTTGTTTTCTTTAGTAATCCAGAAACGCCTGACTGGAGCTCTTAGTGGCCAAAAGATCTGCTACCCCCAACCGCGGAAAAGGAGAAATTCAAAAACTTAGGAATTGTCATAGAAAAGACAATCTCCATGCGCTTTCAAATCCAAAATCTAACTGGAGCTTGCTTTGGCATACTCCGGATGCTAAAATATTCCTGCCACTGTTACCGCTTGAGAGCAGAAAGATCGTGATGCAGGCTCTGGTGACATCAAAGCTTGATTATGTCAACAGCTTGTACCTTGGTCTTCCCAAATGCCTTATCCAGCGCCTACAAGTGGTACAAAACGCAGCGGCCAGAGCCATCCTGAGACCTAAACCCAGATCTAGTATGACCCCTATTCTCAAGTCCCTACACTGGCTCCACATAAAAGAACGGATCAACTTCAAAGCGAGGACCATCTTCTTTAAAGCTTTCCGTGGCTTAGGAGCTGGCTACCTAAATAAGCGCGTTAATTGCTATACAACAGCTAGACCCCTAAGATCTTCCAATGCCAACCTAGTCATCATGCCTAAAAAATGCTGTGCCCGCACTGGAGGCAGATCCCTCAGCTTTCTAGGCGCAAAATTGTGGAATAGCCTCCCTGAGTCTCTGAGACTAACCACAGACCTACTCTCTTTCAGCAAGAACTTAAAAACCTGGATTTTACTAACTGATGGGTCTTTTACGCACGTTTTCCTCCCGCTGTCACGCGCCAGGACACTCTAGTCTGAGTAGTTGCGCGCTTTATTAAGTACACTATTTCATTTCATTAGGTCCCTGACAGTGCAAAGGAACACTCGTTTAAATTCTAGGGGCCTTATTTATGAGGCCTTGCTTCACTTTTATGCTGCCAGTGCGTCACTTTTTGTGACGCACAGGCAGCGTAAAAAAATGGCTATGTTGCTCCATATTTGCAAAGTGACGCATCTAGGCAGATGCATCACTTTGAAACTCCTGCACCACATTATACCTGCACCAGGTATAATGTATGCAGGGTGGGTGTTGCCCCGCAAAAAGCCTTGTAGAAGTGGCGCATTGAAATCTATGAGAACTCAGTGCGCCACTTCTAGGATGCCATTGCCTCAATATCTTACACCTGCCTAACAGCAGGTATAAGACTGATTCAGGCCCTTTCGGACACATTGCTGGGGTTGTGTCTATTTTCAGACACACCCCAGCAATGCATCACTTTTGCGCCTACAGATACGTCAGAAATACTGACATATCTGTAACTCCTTGTGACATGATGCGTCGTACAGTAAATATGACGCATCCATCATGTAGCAAGGAGGGTGCACTAAGAAATGACGCATCCCTGTTTTCACACAGCGATGCATCACTTCTCATAAATAAGGCCCTAAATGTGTTTACATCTAATATTCCCGGATAGTTATGTGTGTTTTCAATATTGTAACACAGCAGCAGCTCAGCAATATTACTGCAAATAATCTCTGTAACGCCCTCCCATTTCTTATATGTAAGGCCTTGTTTTGATCTAAAAGAAACTTTTTTATGTATATTGCAAACATAAACACAACATTTCTCTGCAAAATGGCTACACTGGACTCACAAATAAGGTACATAAAAAGAATAATTAAAGGAAAACAGTATTTAAAACAATCTGTTTAAGAAATATTCAAGGTCATTAGGGCAAACTCTGGAGAATGGAGCTGACTCTGTCAGGGGGCCCCCTGAAAGGCTGGGGCCCTGGGCCAGAGCCCACTTTGCCCATGCATTAAAACGTCTCTGATTACTGCCTTGCGTTACTTTGCATTAGGGAGACGTTCCACGGGTGGGTGCATGGGTGTTCCCCTTGCACCCACATTTAAGCATACATGGCAACATTTTAAAAGAGGATAGTGGGGGATCAAAAAATAAATATCCTAAGAATGTATTTTCTCCATTGACGTCCATTGAGGCTGAGGCAATCTCAGACGGGACACATCTTAACTAAAGTCATTTTTGAACTAGAAAATTGGGAGTCTCGCGCCGGCATCGGGTCTTTTGGCAGATATGAGTAGACGGCTTCTTGAGTAGGACTTTCCCTCAGAATGCTTCTAATCTTCTGGAAATATGGGTATAGTTATCGAGGTGTTGAGCACCTTCCTGCACAAAAACAATCCTCAAAGGCATATTCCTCTTTCCAAGTGTGCTGCAGAATGTGGTACACTTAGAAAGAGGAAACAATGAGGAGAAGTAAAGATATTTCTCCTCGTTGTGCCTCTGGTGGGGGGGAGCGTACAATTCTGACACATTCCCAGGTCTACCACTGTAGGTAAATCTAGGAATGTGTAAGAAGGCATCGGTGGGTGAGTGTCAACACCCACGCTCCACCCATGGAACGTCTTCCTGGCGCAGAGTCACGGAAGGCAGCGATTAGTGCTGCCTTGCGTTACTGTAGATTTAAGAAGCCACGCTAGGTGCCCTTGCGTGGCTTGATAAATCTCACGCAGATTTTGCGTCGCCCTTGCGTTCCCTTGCATTGCACAAGGGCGACGTAAGGCCTTGATAAATATGGGCCGGAATGATATCAGCTGTGTTTGTCTTTTGTGAGCAACAAATCCTTGGGGGCAGATTTACTACGGTTTCATGCTACGCAGGGCAGCAAGCAAAGTTGCTGCATTGCGTGAAACAGAGAGAGCAGAAATGCACCATATCTACTAAGACATGGCGCCCTGCTGTTCCCTGTTTGTGCTCCTGCACTGTGTGCTGCCGAGCACTAACATGGGCAGCCTTGTGCCCTATAAGGGTGCCGTTGTTACGAGCGGGATTGCTTTTTGTGCACAAGGGGGATCTTCCTGCACAAAACCAATCCTTAAAGGTATTTTCCCTTTCCTATGTGTGATGCAAAATGCATCACACCTAGAAAAAGGAAGTAATAAATAGTACTAAAGGTATTTCTCTTTTTTACGTCTGGTGCAATCCCAGGTTTACTGACCTTAGTAAATCTGCAATTGCATCAAAATACGTGAGTGGATGCATGGGAACGACCATGCACCACCACGGCAAAACCTACCCAATGCAAGGAAACGCAACGCAGAGCTATTCATTGAGTTGCATTACTCTGTACTTTCAAAACCATGCAAAGTGGTTCTGCTTGACTTAGGAATTCCCAGCTAAGGACTTGCGTTGCCTTGTGACGACTTGCGTCACGCAGGGACAATGCAGGTTCTTTGTAAATCTGGGCCTATATGTTCGGGAAGAGATTTATTGTTATAAAATACAATACAACGAAAAAGTGTTCAGTCTTTGTAATGTTTATGCCCCGACAGACAAAAAGAGGAGACAGGGAGGTTGTTGAGTTGTTGAACTTAATGAACCCCCAATTAGCATCCCCAGGTCCCTGCTGGGGGATTTTATATTGTGTGCTACATGACCAAAACAAACACACAGTACACACATGTAGGAATTACAACATCACATCCATACTCTAGTCCGATGTTAAGACCAGGCCTTTTGATGTCTATGGAAGGGGCCATGATAATGGGGCTTATTTCCCAGTGCTACATCCAGGTCAGATGACAATGTTGTTCCCGTGGTCATAGCGGTAGAAACATGATTTATTCTTTACTTCCTTTTATTCTATCAAAGCCTGTTGTCTGCAAGTATCTCTTTGAAAGGGGTTGACCTGAGAGGGCCGAGCTGTTGACAAGTAAATGCAGGGACGGACTGGCAGTAGCGGGCACTGGGCATTTCCATGGTGGGCCGCCAGGGTGTGGGCTGGTTTTGGCCCCTGGGGGCCGTGTTTGTTACCGGGGGACGGTTTTGCAGCATAGCTGGAATATCAGCCCCATGTAACAAGAGCAGGTGAAGTGTTTTCCACGTGCATCCCTCCTCTTCCTACCCGCGGCTTGGCCGACTCAGTTGCCAGGGCTGGTTTGCGTTCCCGGTCCGGCCCTGAGTGAATGGCTTAATACTCGAAGCTAAACAATATCTGAGGAATATGTACATGCATATAAGGTCTGGAACAAGGCCAACAAGTCAATGATGTCCACGCAAATATTGTGGGGTTTTGTAAAATACAAACCTAAACTCTTTTTTCCTACAGATGGGTAGAGAAAAAGGAAAATTAAAGCAGCAAGGAGTTTGATGTATTGCAAACTGTAATAGCAATGCTGGGGACATTGCAAAATGAAGGTATGGATGTGTCTAACGATTTTTGAGTATTTAAAAAATTATTACAAAATTGATTGGAAACAATAGGGAAAGAACAAACATTCAATTTGACGTGTTCAGCATTATAAGCAAAATGAAAAATGCACAAGGGGTTTATTTAAAAAACTTGTCATAAAGGAAGAACATGACAACATTGTTAGATGCTGATGGACATCTGGGGGCAAATGTAGTGCTATTTGGCGCAACGCAGCAAGATAACTTGCTGCACTGCGTCAAATGGAGAGGGCAGGAATGCGCCATATCTACTATGACGTGGCGCATTCCTGCTCTCATTCTGCAGCACAGCACCAACGCAGGCAGCCTTGTACCATGGTGAAAGGGTGCCTGCATTACAGCCAGAAGACCTCCCTGCACAAACACAATCCTTAGAGGCATTTTCCTCTTTCTAAGTGTACTGCAGAATGAAGCATACTTAACAAGAGGAAACAACAGGAAGAAATAAAGATATTTCTCCTTGTTATGCCTCCCCTAGAAAGGTGTACCATTTTGACGCATTCTGAGCTTTAGTAAATCCGGAGATGTGTAAAAAGACATGGGTGGATGCGTGGGAACACCCACACTCCACCCATGGAATGCCATACTAGGACAGAGTAATGCAAGCCAGCAGCTGGCGCTGCACTGCATTACTTCAGGTTCTCAGTGGTGCCTATACATGCTGTCCACGCCATTCCTGGAGCAGAACAGCATCAGTGCGTAGCAGCACCGTGCCATCTAATGACGCACAGAGGTACTGCTGAAAACTTTCCAGATCCAGTCTGACACCTGGGGAATATTCAAAAGGTGAGGAATCTGTGTCTAGAAGTCTGTATCAGAATGTTTATTTTTGCCTCAATGATGGGCAACTTAACTTAAGTTCTAGGGCTGCTGCAGGGCAGCACAGCAAGTCACTTCGCTGCGCTGCCCTGCATCAAAAGGAAAGGACAGGAATGCGCCATATTAACGATATACAATGCATTCCTGTCCTTTTCCACTGCGCTGGTGCCATTTTGGCTGCCTTGCACCAAAGCAGGCACACTTATACCATGGTGAAAGGGTGTGTGCATTGTTGGCATAAAAACAATCCATGGAGGTGTTTTTCCTCTTTCAATGTTTGCTGTGAAATGCAGCACATATAGAAAGAGGAAACAACAAGGCAAAAGAAAGTTATGTTTCCTCGTTACGCCTTCCCTGGGGAGGTGTACAGTTTGACGTATTCCACCGTTTACAGATCCTTGTAAATCTGGGAATGTGTCAAAACTCTTTAGTGTTGCCTAGGAAACCCCACCACAATGCCCATGGAACGCCCCTGATGCAGCGTAAGACAACACAGCGACTTGCACTGTGTTGCCTTACACCATATCTACGAGGACATAAAAAGCAACGCAAAGTGGCTTTATGTCGCCTTTTAGATATAGGTCTACATTCTGCGCTGCCGGCGCATCATAAAAAGTGATGCACCGGTGGCGCAAGGGGCTTGTAAATAAGCCCCTTAGTGTCTAAACCGCACTCTGAAACTCTACTGTCAACGAGGCACTGTCTTCTGTTGGATGACCATGTGACATGTCAAGCTATGTTTCATGAGATATATCTAGAACATTGGCATTTTGCAGGTCTTGAGACAGTGCATTATCAGTGTTCAGAGGGGCCATGTGTGCCTCCTGTTCTGGGTCAGAATCTTAGCTAAAAAGAGAATAGAGCCTCTGCTAGTACTGGTGGCGGACTTGTCACGTATGAGGCATTTGCATCGCTTTTCATTTTAAAAACTATGCAAACCTCACACAACATTTCCCCACTCTCACCATGGCGCAGCAGGAGGGTGCTACCACCCAGGACGGTATTTTCAAAGAAGGGGCCCTGTCCAGGAAGGCAGCAGAGAGAGGAAGTGAATTTCACTGAAAAGGAAAATGAGATTTTGTTTACAGAAGTGACCAAGCAAGAGGAGAATCAGTTTGCCACCACCGAATGATCATTATTCAAGAAGGACACTTTATGTAGAGCTATAGTTGACAAAATGAGTACATTCGCACCAACACACAGGACTGCTGCAGAATGCAAGAAGCGGTGGCATGAATACAAGCACAGGAAGTAGGAACAAATACCATTACATGTGCAGCCTGGAGGAGGACCAAGCACCCAGGAGGGTGTGACTCCAGTGGAGGAGCAGGTGGGGCACTCCTTGCACCAGGGATGGTTGATGCAATCAGGGCACAGACACTGCCAGTCTGGAGACACTACCTGTGAGTCAGGGTAAGTGTGAATGAAAGAATTTGTTTCTTATTTTTTTATTTACTAAAATAGAGATACGTCTGCCTAGGACCTGTTAGCATAATGAAGATTTTTTGTAAAGTAATTTGTTCGAGTACCTGAAACATGTTTTTGATTCTAAGTTGTTGTTATGTACCCTTTATTTGTCCTTTTATATATTATTTTTGCACATCACAAATCACAAAATACATCCATATTGTGGTTTGTGATGTGCCTCATCTTTTAAAACAATCCTTTACAATGTGATTTTTGTAACAACAAATGTATTACTGCTATATAAATCAAAAACGTAAACACCAACATGTATATTTTTGATTTAGCCCATGGTTGCATGAGTGGCCATCTACACCACTCTTGTATCCTGTATTTTGTATACGTTTAGCCCATCATATGAGTGATACCTTCTCCATGGTGGGCCCTGAGCACTTCTGATGATGGCCAGATGGCTGCAACCTTGCTTCTTTGTCTCTCTTTATTTTATTTTTTAAAGTATTGTAGACCCCACAGTCCTGAAATATGTCTCTAAAGGATGGCCGAGTCTGCAGTGTGCACTGAACGACGACTTTCTTCACCTCCATTGTTGGTCCCTGAGATTTTGTTGATGGATTTTGCCCTGATACGTATGATCGCAATGAAGAGCAGGTACCTGTGTCCCTGGAGCTACAACATATTGAAATAGAATTAACCAGCTCACTACCATAGTCCCATAATATTGCACACACCTCCCGAAGACACCCAAGACAAGCAATGCTCTCACAATCGACTCTGTTCATTCCATGTTTGACAAGCTATTGTTAAGAAAGTCAGATTCTGTTCTTTCACTAATGCTGGCACGCAAATATTGGCTTGAAGAACATAACACAAACTTATATAGACTGCACTCCTACTTATTTTCTCAGCTGCATTACCACTGGACGTATTGCCATCAGTTAAATATGGGAGAGATTTTCACTATACCTACCGGAAATACATATTAAGGGGCTTATTTACAAGCCCCTTGCGCCACTTTTGTGTCATTTTTAACATGGGAAAAGTGACGCAAAAGTGGCGCAAGGGGCTTGTAAATATGCCCCTAAATGTGTTTCTGGGCTGCATTGGCTTACCATCTCTAGGTCAATCAATCAATCAGTGCCTTGTGGAGCACGACTATTCAACTGTAAGGGTCTCAAGGCGCTGGGGAGGGGGAGAGAGCTGCAGGTCCGCTGAGGCACTGTGGTTCAGCTGAAGAGCCAGGTTTTGAGGTCCTTCCTGAATTGAGGCAGTGACTGTGATTGCCTGAGGTGGAGAGGCTGGGTGTTCCAGGTGTTTGCTGCGAGGTTGGAGAAGGATTTTCCTCTGGCTGTGGTCTTGCTGATACGTGAGACGGTACCCAGGGCCAGTGGGCAGAGCAGAGGTCTCTGGTGGCTGCGTGGAATGAGAGACGGTGGTTGAGGTACGCAGGTCCTGCATCATGTAGGGCTTTGTAGGCGTGGGTGCGGAGCTTGAAGATGATTCTTTTGTTGACTGGGAGCCAGTGGAGGTCTCTTAGGTGGCTGGTGATGTGGGTGCGGTGGGGGATGTTGAGGATGAGTCTGGCTGCTGCGTTCTCGAACTTCTGCAAATTCTTGAGAAGTTTCTGGGTGATGCCGGCGTAGAGTGCATTGCTGTAGTTGATTCTGCTGCTGGCGAGTGCGTGGGTGACTGTCTTTCTGTTTTCAGTGGGGATCTGTTTGATTATCTATTGGAGCTGGCATAGCGTGTGGAAGCATGATGATGAAACAACGTTGATCTGGCAGCTCATGGGGAGCGTGGAGTCCTTGATGCTGCCGAGGTTTCGTACGTGGTCTGTGGGTGTGGGTGAGTTCCAAGTGCTGCGGGCCACCAAGAGTCATCCCAGGCTGAGTGGATGGAGCTTATGATTAGGACTTCAGTCTTCTCTGAGTTGAGCTTGGGGCATCTGTTCTTCATCCAGTTGGTGACAGCTTCATCCTGTTGTGAAATTTTGCCATTCCCTGGTGGTGTTGGGGCAGTCAGGAGGTTGCAATAAGCTTAGCGGGACCGCCGCTGTCCTGCCAAGCATATTACGAGTCTTCACTGCACTCTTGAATCTCGCCCCTTGCGGGGCCTTTTGTTGGCATTGTATTTTTGCCCATAACTTTGGTTGGGGTGGTCCTAGGAGGATGGGACCACCACCGAATCATTCAGCATGATATGCTCTTTGTGTTCAAGACGGCTGCTTGGTCCTCACCCTACATTAGGGGGGACCCACAAATCATCACCTCTCTCATTGCCTGATATATTTCAAAGCTCACTTTTGTGAAATGGTTATGTAAAGGTAAAGTTGTTTTATTGAATTCCATCTCTCTCCATTTGATGCTGCACAGCAAGTTGTGTTGACGTGTAGCGTCAAAGTTTGATAAATCATGGACAAAGTTCTGATCTAATTCTACAGGAGTTCCAAGCATTAATGACAAAAAGGCTGAGATATGGAACTAATACATTGGACATTTTTGGTTATTCAACATGTACGTTTTACTCAACCTTCTGAGGGTAGATCATGAGTAGATGCTGTAACACTATCTTGAATTTATGGTGGATCTACAAATAGAGTAGACAACAATCAGTTCATCAGACTGACTCCCCAGCAATTGCCATCAGGGAAACTTTTTCATAAAATTGAGAAGTTATCTGCTTTTGATGATCTGAGGCTGTTTTGCTGATTCAAACTTATATATTGAAGAGCCGATGCTGACATGTACTTGATTCTTAGAACATGTTTTAGCGGTAATGTTATATCAGGCTGAAGCTGCTATTTATATCTTGCTGTCGTTCTTGGGGATCAAGTATTATCAAGAATGTCCTTAAAACAATTGGCCTTTCCCCAAATTCTAGAACTCAGGGGCAACGCCAAAGCAACAGGTTTTGGTTCCTGAAATATTGATATTTAGGGTAAAATGACAACATTTTACAAGTGCTGTATATTGTCCCAGATATATTCTCGGTTTTGATTTATTTTAAATTGTGTCTTCTTACAAAAACTAAGCGACATTTCTCCTATCATCAAGCCCCACGCTATGAAGCATAGCGGCAGGAAAAGTAGCGATAACCCCTGTTATCGCTACTTTCCTTATGCCTGCTTCAGGACTGACTTAGCCATGATATCCTATGGAAGGTGGATATCATGGCTAAGTTTGTGAGGCCCTATCAACAAGCTAACGCCACACTACGTGAGATTATCGCTGGATTTCCAGCGATAATCTCACGTTAGGCAGTTAGCGCTAGGATTTTTATCGCTTTTGAGATAAGCGTTGCTAATAGCACGCTATCTCAGCGATAAAAATCCACGCTAGTCGGCGATAATTATCCTAGCGCTAAGTGCGCTTAACGATAATTATCGCCGGTTGTTGCTGATATGCCCCTTGGAGACCACCGCAGGCTCAGTAGAGATCTATGCACCTTTATAGAAACCCATGTCATGGCGCTTCCTGTCAAGATACACATATTTGCTAAATAGCTGTGGTAAATATTCTTTTTACCTTGACTGAATTTCATACGGAATCTAAAATAAAGTAAAATAGCTCAGAATAACAAGAGGCAGAATCCGTGGTATAAGAGATTTTCTGAATGGGCTTTATTCCAAAATGGCCGACTCGAGTGGCGGCCTTCAGGTTCCGTCACCACGAGGGTTCAGGAAGTGAAGTACAATACTTTATTGACAAGAAGTAACTTTTATAGGTTATACATTACAATGAAACGAATGCAAAAGGCGTAACAATTGATAAGAAAAATGACATAGAAATACGTAATCGAAACTAGGCGTAATAAGGAGCAAAAAGAAACATGATTGGCTCTGATTATCATACATAAGTGGATCTATAAGATAATACTTAACATAGATGCGCGCGCAGCAGTATGACGTGTGATTGACGTGCAACTAGGGGGTGAAGGGGACTTGACATTTAGCTCTACATGTGGAGACGAGAAGTCTGGGGGGTCAAGTCAACCTAATCCCAAATCATATCTAACATCCTATGTTTAGAGAACTATGTTATCCACAAGAAAAGACTCTCGGACAGAATCTATTCTATACTGACTGTGTGTGCGTGTACAAGCGTCTAAGTGTCTATATGAGATGCGAGGGGCAGAAAACTTTCCATGGCAACAGGGCTATGAATTACGTGCAGGAGGACGGAAAGGCCGAGTCCTTTGCTTGTGAGCTAAAGGAGATGTTTACCCAAATCACTACACAGGAATGCATCGGCTGAAGAGCAAAGTAGATAATTCGAAGGTGAAATACAGCTTCTTGGCAGGCAGGCGAAACTGGCCGAGGCAGGCACTGTTAGCTGCACAGGGAGTAGGACAAAGTTCATGGATACAGATGCGAGCTCAAGCTGAAGCTGTCAGAGACAGAGAGCAGGGAAGGCTTTGAGGACAGAATCGGGCCTACTTGCCTGAACTGTAAAAATGGAGTAACTTAGCCATATAAAGTCGGTGGCCTTTCATACTTAGGAATCGAATATCCAGCCCATTGATGGCGGATCTGACAGAGAACATATTGACGGTGGACGCACATATGTTTGCGTCTTGGAAACTGGAACTGGAGGGAACATACATGTACTCGTGACATGCACATAGAACCGTTGGGGTCCAAGATAGGGGACATAACTGATCAGGAAAATCCACATTTCCACATTCCCTCCTTGTCCCCTACTTGCCCTTCAAGAGATATCAATCTTCATCATTCCGTCGATTTGCTCATGGAGCATCATTTCTTCTTCCTTCTTCTTTCGGCATTTTGAACGAGAACCTTGATATGGAATGCATGATGTGGCACACAGACCACAAATCGCTGGTCCACATTGCAGGCATAAACAACAACTGAAGAGCATAAGAAGGCCAATACCTAGGAAGGATAGAACTCTCCATCCCCAGGCTGATATTACACTCCAAAACCACCCGGACCACGTCCAAGTGCCTGGATTCTCGTGTATCTGGCTCACAATCTTATGAAGGCGTGTTATAGCTTTATATACAGATGGCGAATTTTCTGGTATGACTATGCAGCAGCTGGATCCGATGACCCTGCAAGCTCCGCCCCTATCGGCCAGGATGACGTCGAGGACAAGACGATTCTGGAGAACAACAATTCTCATCACTGATTGTTCCTCTGTCAGATTGCCTAGGGCGGCTATAGTCTCGTTTACTACGGCTTCAAGAGTCTTGGTTAGTCTGCGTATCAGCTTACTATTTGATATTGTACCTATATAGGGAAAGATGCCTTTATTGAAATCTACATACTTGTCCCATGCCGTTTCAGTATAATCGACAACTGGGAGATCTCTTCGCTCTCTATTGTGTACTAAATGAACATTTCGATAATAATCAGGAGGAGCTAGGAAAACAGGTGGCAGAAGGAATGCTATGTAACAGGTACCATCCCAATCTAGAGGCAGACGCATATATGCCGTCTGACCACATATAAAGTAAGAATGGCGAGAAGCTCTAAATGAAGATTTACCTTGATCACTATATTCTACTGTAGTAACGCATTGGCTGTGGCCCATATGTATGGAACCAACTTTTCTTACACATAATTCACCCTTAACTGGAAATACTGACATAGTGGGCAGAATTAGTTCAACTTCGGATTTGACATTCAGAATCATAAGATTAGGTGTAAAATTACCTAATTTATACACTTCATTTTCTAGATCAGTTCCTGTTCTACTGGGGCGACCCTCCTTATTAGGATGACAGACTTTGAATAAAACTAGATTCAGATTTCCCCATATCCAATGTTGTTGATAAACGGCTGTGTCTGGGTCTATGGAATTTAGTAAACTAAACCATGCTCCACAGGAGCCATTGTGTGTGAACGGATGTGGAAAGAAAGGCAGAACTCCTTTGTTATTCTGATAGGGAGGGAGTCGGCCACACACCCAACAATTGGTGGCATTACTAGTCTGATGGGAATGATGTAACATACTAATGAAAGTGTTATTGCGCAGCGCAAGTCTATAAGATAATTCATGTGGCGGTAGGTCACTAAAAGAATGTTCAGCAGCAACATTATAAACATGTCTAGAAATAGGATGATATATGTGCAAAATCACACTCGTAACAATTATTAAAAGACTCAATAAAAACAAAATTAATAATGTCCTCATACAGTAGCTACGCAGTGATTTACAATACGCCTGTCGTTTCAACATTTCTCGGGTATTTTCTCTACTCAGGTCCAAGGGATACATGTCGGAGACAATTCAACCGCTTCACCTTGGAGAGGACTTAAACAATCAAATTGCTCGACTGTTTGGGCCTAAGCTTTAATTTATAGCACTGAGAGTCATTCTGTTCAACAAAAGGAAGTTTTGAATCAGTCTGTGAGGGAGTGCAGGGCACAGTGTCTATATCCGAGGATAGTCCATGAAATTTCTTAATGTGGCTGGAATGTATCCAGCCCTTGCGGCCCTCAACTTTCACGGCTGTTCTTGTGGTCAGCAGGACTAGCTTCGGTGCTTTCCACCTGGGCTCCAACTGGGTCTTCCGATCAAAATTTCTTACAAACACCAGATCCCCCGGAGCAACGTCATGGGGTTTCACCTCAGTGTTGTCAGGAAAAGCTGCAGCTACCTGTGAACGACAAGATTGTAGTGCAGACATCAAGGAAGCCAAGTAATCTGTCAGTATATTACAATTAACATCAGTTATTTTACGTGGTATAGGCGTCCCCCACATATTTGGTGGCCTTCCGAAGATCACCTCATACGGGGATAGCCCTGTTCGAGAGTGTGCTACCATTCTTATGTAAAATAGTGCAACTGGTAATGCTACTATCCAGTCAACACCTTTCTCCTTACATATTTTAGACAATCTGATTTTCAAAATTTGATTATGTCGTTCCACGAGACCTGCTGCCTCGGGGTGTCGGACACAGTGGAATTTCCACTGATATCCCAACAAAAGTGAGACATGTTTCATTAATTCGGATGAGAAAGGCTGGCCGTTATCTGAATATACAACACGTGGTAAACCGTGCCGTGGGAAGAATTCTCGGACTAACTGTTTGGCAGTAGTCGGGGCCGTGTAATCTGATACTGGGTACGCCTCAGTCCATCGGGAGAGAGCGCAGACAACTACAAGAACATATTTGAATCCTCGACATCGTTCCATCTGGATATAATCCATTTGGAGCACTTCAAAAGGATGATCAGGAGTCTGGAATCCACCCTGTTCTACGGGAACACTTTTTCCTGGGTTGAACTGACAACATATCATACAGGTACGGACTTTTTGTTTAGCTGCTGCTCGTAAATGTTTATTGAACCAAATGTGTTGAATGCTATCTAGCATGGCTTTCTCTCCTAAATGCGCCGGGCTGTGAATTGTAGCTATAATGGCTTGGACCATAGAGTCAGGAAGAAACCATACAGATTTCTCCTTCGTCATCCATCCCTGATCTGTCTGGATCCCTCCTAGTTCAGTCCATTTCTTTAATTCTTCTGCAGTAGCATGTGTCTGTATGTCAATTACATCAAGTGCGGGATCTTTAATTGTCATACACTGTGTTGGTGTCTGAACTATTGGCTTTGTCATGTCTAATGTGCGATTCTGAGCAGTCTGTTTAGCTGTTCTGTCAGCTAAATCATTGCCTTGAGAAATGATATCAGTAACCTTCGTGTGTGCTTTACATTTCATAATCGATATAGCAGTGGGTAGATGTATGGCGTCTAACAAGGCATGAATGAGGGGTCCGTGCTGAATGTGGGCACCATGGGAGGTTAAATAACCTCTCTCTCGCCACAGCACGCCGAAGTCGTGTACGACTCCGAATGCATAACGTGAGTCAGTGTATACATTAACTTTCTTATTTGTGGCTTGAATACAGGCTTGTGTTAGAGCAATAAGTTCTGCTGCTTGGGCTGACAAAGTATCTATACAATTTGTCTCAATAACTTCAGTGTCTGTTGTGACTGCATACGCGGCCACTAAGTCTCCTGTACTTGCTCTCATGCACGATCCATCTACATACAACGTCAGGTCTGGATCTAACAATGGAACGTCTGTCAAGTCTTGTCTCGGTTTCGTCTTTATTTCAATAATTTCAACACAATCATGAGCTAGTGGGTCTGTTCCAATTACAGGTAAAAGTGTAGCAGGATTCAATGTATTACACCGTCGGATCTCTATGTGTGGTTGAAACAATGTCAGTTCATAACCGGTAAGTCTTGCTATGGTCAAGTGTTGTGTTTGTGTTCGGTTCACAAGAACTTCTACTGCATGTGGTACTTGTACTGTCAATGGATGTCCTAACACTATGGCATCGCTTTGTCTGATTGCTAAAGCTGTTGCCGCCACTGATTTCAGGCACGCGGGCAAAGCCTGAGCTACGGGATCTAATGTACTGGAAAAATAAGCACATGGCTTGCGTGATCCTGCTTGTTCCTGAGTGAGTACTGACAAGGCAGTACCTTCGCGTTCTGTAACAAAGAGTGTAAAATGTTTGCTATAACATGGTGTTGCTAAAACAGGTGCTTGACATAAAGCTTTCTTTAAGCTTTCAAAAGCTTGTGTATGTTCCTGAGTCCAAGGGAGAATAGTCGATGTGGCTGCCTCCTGTGTGGTTAACTGAATGAGTGGTTTTGCTAGAAATGCGTACTGAGGGATCCACTGCCTACAATATGAAGTGAGGCCTATGAAAGCCCGCACCTCCTTTTGTGTCTGGGGTATTGACATGTTAGCAATTAACTGGATGCGATCTGGTGTAAGCTGCCTTCCCTCCTTGGACAGCGAGTGACCAAGATAAATAACTCGCTGGACACAGAATTGCAGCTTAGAAGGAGACACCTTGTGCCCCTTGTCGGCTAGAAAATGTAAAACTGTCAGAGAAGCCTTTTCACATTCAGGTTCGCTTCTCGCGGTGATCAGCAGATCATCGACATATTGAAGCAGTGCAGTGTTGACTGGCATGTGGATACTGTCAAGTTCTCGTTTCAGTGCTTGGCTGTAGATGCTGGGGCTTTCTGTGAATCCTTGGGGAGCGCGTGAGAATTTAAAGCTGCGCCCATTTAAACTGAATCCGAACAAATATTGGCTTTCCGGATCTATTGGGACACTGAAAAAGGCATTCTTGAGATCAATTACAGTAAAGAATGTTGCTTCGGAATCAATTGCTGTCAATAATGATGATATATCGGGAACCACAGGAAATTGTGGCACAATGCACTTGTTTAGTTCACGCAAATCAATAACCAATCGGTATACTGGCGGAGCAGTAGGATCAGTTCGTTTAAGAATCGGAATTATCGGTGAATTACATACATTGGAGTCTGTTTCTACAACTACTCCTTGGGCAATTAGCTCATCAATGATTTTCAACAAAGCCACTACAGCATCTTGCGGTAACTTGTATTGTCGCATTCGTGGTAATACCACTCCTGCCTTGAGTGTAACTCGGTATGGTGTAATGTTCATGTAACCAACATCAGTAGGGCCTTGTGCCCATAGATGCGCTGGTAAAGTCTGTAGTCGGGGATCCATGTCTCTAGACACATAGTGACCTTTAAAATCACGTAAAAACAACCTTACTCCTTCCGGAGAACAACATATTATGGCTCCTAGGGCTTTCAGAGTTTTAATTCCTAACAGGTTTTCTGGGCATGATTTAGTAAGCAATAAATCTGTAGTTCGTGTCAAAGGTCCTATCGTAAGTGGAAGAGGCTGTGATACTTCATTAACAATAGGTTTTCCTGAAAAACCAAGGGAAACATTTTGAGAGCCTGAGAGGGGTGCCCCTGGAACTTCACTACGTTTTATAGTTGTTCGACTTGCCCCTGTATCGAGTAAGAATTTTCTATCTTGACCTAATAATTCACTATGTACATAAGGTCCTTCTTGATCTACAGGAATCTCGATAAGGGGTAAGTCAACTTCCCTCTCTAGGCTGGTTCATGCGTAACGCTGATACTCAGGATATTCATACTGTGCAGTCTGATACATTTGTCGTGTTGTGGTTTGTGTGGCAGTAGCAGGCAACGGTGGTGCAGCTGGCACAAACTGTATTGGCTGTTGTGCGGCTGGCATGGCCTGGGAATGCGGCATAGCTCCTTGTACATTCTGATCTTGTCTGAGTGGCCGTGATCTTTCTTGTGTTTTACCTATGGCGATATTATGTTTTAAAACTGGACAATCGTGTACGTAATGACCTGGCTTTTTGCAATAATTGCATGTCCCTTTTACCGGTCCTGCTGAATCGGACTGTGTCATACCCTTTTTATGTCCTTCAGCCGGTACTGTCTGAGACACTAGCATTTTCATCTTTGTATCTTTCATACGTCTTTGTTCGTGTTCTTGTTCATCTCTAATTCTATTGTGATGATACTGTAACATTTGTAGCATTTGTGACGGAGTGTTACTTTGCCAGGTACTCTCGAATTTCAATATTCTATTCTTTACTGGAGGTAATGCATTTTCTACTAATTTTGTCACAAATAAATGTGGATACGACTCACTACTTGTTTTTATACCACTATTTATTCCAAAACATTTTTCAAATCGGGCATAATAATCACTTGTGTCTTCATCATGCTTTTGTTTACAGGCCGTGATTGCACCCCAATCTTCCTTTTTCGTAGTTAATAAACGTGGCAGTACTTGTACTAGTAAACCTGGTAATGCTTTGACTTTATCCCCGAGCCCTGAACCTGCAGTTCGGGCCTTTTCTTCCGTTTCTAATGCTGTCCAATCTATCTTTTGGTCTCCCACTTCCCACTCTTTCTCTTTCAGTTTTTCATAAATGCCAGCAGGTAAGAGTACCTTTAATATCGTCATAATATCAGGATAGGTATACTCTCCCATCAGTAACATGTCCTTAATTTCTCGGTGGAAACCCGCTGGGTCTTTGTCATGACTTGGTACTACTTTCTTCATTTCTAACAATTCAATTTTTGATATGGGTGTGTATACAAATACACGGTGAAACTGATTGTCTTCGCCTTTTATTGGGTGCACTTCTCGTAAGGGATTTTGTCTATCCATACAATACGGCGTTCTTTCTCTGCGGGGCAGCGGGAAAGAATCCGGACTTACAAAAAGGACATACTGTTTACGTGACACTAATATTTCTTTAATTAACTTATTACTAGAACCTCTCCATCTGTTCGTGAGTAGTTCCGTTAATATATCAGGTAAAGGACCAGGGTCAGCATGTTGGCTCTTATATAATATAAGGAGTTGCTGAATCATATAGATTCCAGCTAAACGTTGTTCATCTGCACTGAGGTTAAAAAACGTGTGTGCTACGGTCTCATCACCGTATTTTTCAGGACTGTCAATCCAGTGAACGGCTGATCTGGCTAATTCTTGCTCATCCATGGAATCGAGGAGGTGGTAACCCCTTCGTTCTCGTAGTATTTTATCTGCGGCTTGAAACAAATGTTCAGGAGACTTCAGATTTATTACAGGCATCGGATACGTTCTGCTATTATTTGGACATACAGAGTGTATGGGATCGGAAAAGCATCTAGTATTATCACAGGATCTTCCTCTGCCTACGTAGGCTATGGTCTCTGACTGTCTTGCGGAATTCCCTGATTCGGACACTTCATCTTGCTCGAACTCGTCTGTTTCCAATCTTTCTTCATGAATACGTTCTATTTCTCTACGGATTTTTCGGCACATGGCTATTATACAGTTTTTCTTATCGTGTCTCCCTTCTGATATATTCTGGCTCCATCTTGTAAGAATAAGCATTGTATTCGGGTCTACCCCCGGCCGGTCTTGATTTCTGATCACACAGTTTATGAGGAAACGTAACAGTTCCCCCTGTATTTCTACTTTCTGGAATTCCATAGCTCTGTTAATACATTCTGGGTCTCGCCCTGTTTGGACAAAATGATATATTTTATCTAGATGCGTAATCATTCCTGGTAACCTCGCTAAATACTCTGCGGCTCGTCTGATACGTAATGATGCCAGGACCATTTCGTCCTCTTTACCGACCACCGGGTCATATCTACAATCTATAAGGAGTTCCTTAAGCGTACGTTCACTTACGAATTTGGGTGTACGTGAATGCGCTGGCTCTTGAAAAACAAGTTTATTTATTCTAGGTGGTGTAAAGGTATTGCTAGCACCTCCCGTGGCCCCATCTGGGGTGTCGGGTGTGAATGGATTCGTCGAACGTGACACAGCAACTATAGGTGTCGATACCACTGTCGGATCGATTGCGGGGACAGATGAAACAGATTTGCTTGCCGGAGCTTGTGTCGGGACTTGCTGTTGCACGGGGACAGATACCTGGTCCTGACGTTGAACCCCTCCGCCAGACGATCTATGTGGTGCGGGGTTAGCATACTCGGGAGCTGCGTCATCTAGATATGAGGAAAGAAAAACATCTTCTGCGGTTCGGGGACGCCCTTTTGGATGTACCTTAATTGGAAATAATGGGGGTGGCAAGTCTTTTGGTATCTCTGGAGTAGCCTTAGGTAATCCTTCGGCTAGAAGAGGATACATACCGTTCATAAGAGCATTTCTTTGTCTATCTACTTGTTCTGATTTCACTCGGATTCCTTCCTCAATTAATAGATTTTCTTGAACTTCCTTTGAACTTTCTTTACTCCTCTCTTCTTGTCTACGTGCTTTTTCTGTACGTCTATGAGATTCTTTACGCCATAACTCAACAGCGTCTTTCTGTGACTGTCTGACTTTTCTTTTCCATAACTCTTCCTCCACTTTCATGATGCACTCTGCATCCCAGGTTCCCGCTGCGGGCCACCTTTGACTTTCCGGCAATCCCTTGGTATAATCTACCCATAAATCAAGGAATAATATGGCATCTAAGCCATGCTTGTGATACATAAAATGCCCTGGGGTGTCCCTAGGAGGAATAGGAACTGCTTCTTCAAGCACCCCTTTTCTGGTAGTAATCTGTCTTAACTTCGAGAAGAGCGGCATCTTGACAACTGATCTGATACTTACTCTTGAACTCACTTAATACGAGAAAAAAAAGAACACAATAATGAACAGTGAACAATGAACAATCATTCATACCACAATATGCAAGACATTTGAACACTTTAAACATTAAACATTAAACATTTAAAAAAATGACCGACAATGATGACAGTCTGCATAACTAATCACCAAGCTGAATTCTTGACAATAACTGAATACTTCGGAATACTTGATATACTGCTAAACAGTACATATACACTGCTAAACAGTGCAGACCGGATTTGTGTACCCAAATCCGTCTTGACCGGCACAACCTATGTGCGCGTCAACACGCCTCCCCGGCGATGGTACTCACCGAGTAGCTCCTTGAAACGGAAGGCCTCAGAGAGTGAACGGGACTCGATGACTGCGGACAGCGGACCCTCTGGACATCGGGATTTCGAAAACCTGGTGGGCCTCTGTATACCTCGGATCTTGCTCTCTCAGCTAGGCTCTGGTCGGGATACTTCGCACTTCTCACCGCCTCGTCTGGGTTGATCGCAGCCTCAGTCGCCCCCGCTTGACCGGAGGGAGCTTACAGGAAATCCTGCTGGTACGCGTTTATGGTCCGTCCAGCTGTGGCAGGAGACCGGGCCTGCAACGCACCGCCGGCGCGTGAGATGAGAAAGTGTCCCTGTTCGGGCGCCATTATGTGGTAAATATTCTTTTTACCTTGACTGAATTTCATACGGAATCTAAAATAAAGTAAAATAGCTCAGAATAACAAGAGGCAGAATCCGTGGTATAAGAGATTTTCTGAATGGGCTTTATTCCAAAATGGCCGACTCGAGTGGCGGCCTTCAGGTTCCGTCACCACGAGGGTTCAGGAAGTGAAGTACAATACTTTATTGACAAGAAGTAACTTTTATAGGTTATACATTACAATGAAACGAATGCAAAAGGCGTAACAATTGATAAGAAAAATGACATAGAAATACGTAATCGAAACTAGGCGTAATAAGGAGCAAAAAGAAACATGATTGGCTCTGATTATCATACATAAGTGGATCTATAAGATAATACTTAACATAGATGCGCGCGCAGCAGTATGACGTGTGATTGACGTGCAACTAGGGGGTGAAGGGGACTTGACATTTAGCTCTACATGTGGAGACGAGAAGTCTGGGGGGTCAAGTCAACCTAATCCCAAATCATATCTAACATCCTATGTTTAGAGAACTATGTTATCCACAAGAAAAGACTCTCGGACAGAATCTATTCTATACTGACTGTGTGTGCGTGTACAAGCGTCTAAGTGTCTATATGAGATGCGAGGGGCAGAAAACTTTCCATGGCAACAGGGCTATGAATTACGTGCAGGAGGACGGAAAGGCCGAGTCCTTTGCTTGTGAGCTAAAGGAGATGTTTACCCAAATCACTAGACAGGAATGCATCGGCTGAAGAGCAAAGTAGATAATTCGAAGGTGAAATACAGCTTCTTGGCAGGCAGGCGAAACTGGCCGAGGCAGGCACTGTTAGATGCACAGGGAGTAGGACAAAGTTCATGGATACAGATGCGAGCTCAAGCTGAAGCTGTCAGAGACAGAGAGCAGGGAAGGCTTTGAGGACAGAATCGGGCCTACTTGCCTGAACTGTAAAAATGGAGTAACTTAGCCATATAAAGTCGGTGGCCTTTCATACTTAGGAATCGAATATCCAGCCCATTGATGGCGGATCTGACAGAGAACATATTGACGGTGGACGCACATATGTTTGCGTCTTGGAAACTGGAACTGGAGGGAACATACATGTACTCGTGACATGCACATAGAACCGTTGGGGTCCAAGATAGGGGACATAACTGATCAGGAAAATCCACATTTCCACATAGCTGTCAAAACTGACAGAAGCAGACACCAAAACTTTAACAAACTTTTAAAAAAACTAATGACACCCACACCCAGGGATTTTTTTTCCTGAGTGCAGGAGGGTTTTTGTTTCCTGAGTGCAGTAATAGACAGAAAAAAGGGCATCACACCATTCACCCTAAATAGGATGGGCGGCAAATGCCCCTTCGCTGACAGCCCCATCTGTGTTGGCCCAACAGAGGAAGCTTTCCATCAACTGAGCCATGGGTGGCTCTGTCAATGAATGGTGGTGGTCCTGCTAACCCTAAATAGGGCAGGTGGGCCATCAGTTTGGCAGACAGGGTAGCTCTGTCAGTCTTTAAATCTATCTGTATGAAATTGGAATTGTACAATATTACATCTTTCTGGAGCAAGTAAGAATCGTTGGGCAGATTTACTGATATTTCATGCAAGGCAAGACAGCAAGGCAACTTGCTGTCTTGCTTTGTGTGAAAGGGGGAGAGCAGAAATGTGCCACATCTCCTAAGATATGGTGCACTTTTGCCCTCTCCTTGCGCTGGTGCAATGCCAACGAAGGCACACTTGTGCCATGCTGCAAGGGTGCGTGTGTTACAGGCAGGTTTGCTTAACACAGGCAAGAAAGGATACCTTCCTGCACAAAAGCCATCCTAAAAGGTGATTTCTTCCTTCTATGTGTGATGCAGAATACATCACGCCCTGTCAGTTCGGACATTATTCAGGTTTAAAAGTCTTTGTAAATCTGGGTTTGCATCAAAATACATTTGTGCATGCACAAGAACGCTCATACTCCACCCATGTACCACCTACCCAGCGCAACGTAACATAAGGCAGGGCAAAGTAACGCAGCACACTGCCTTGCATTACTTTGGTTTTAGTAAACAATGCAAAGCCAAGCAGGGCACGCTGCAAAGCGATGCAAAATCCTAGTAAATCGGGTTCTGACTGTCATGAATTTGTGCTGCTCGTAATATTTTTATATGCAAAGACGGGTCTGCCCTGCTTTTTCATTTTTTAACTTAGTATTTGTTCATTGAAATCTTCACTATTTTGTTACAGAAAGTGAAACTGTTCCCTGTTCATTTGAACTGCTTTGGAAATGCGGCTGGAATATAGTTTGCAGTCGATTAAATAAAATAAAAGATTTGTCAGGATTACAATTTTTCACATGTTTTACTAATACTTAAAAGGAAGAGGCAGCTGCGGACAGCGACCTAGAATTTGTTCAACCTCTCCCCATCTGGGTGTTAAATGTAACTGAAACAAGTCCTGTAGCTTACTATGACATATACACCTAGCTAACAGTGCCCTAATATTAAGATACTTATTAATCAGGGCAGTTTTACATAGCATTTCCTATACTCTACTATGTGTCACAGCTCTTTCCACAAGATATTTACTTACAAACTTTTATGCATACACACAACTCAGTAACCCTGGAAGCTAAGATGGGGATGGGCACAGAGACAGGGGAGCATTAAATGCCAGATATTTCTTCATTATGGGTTATACTTGGACATATCACTGGGATATTAGATTTGTCATATTTTTTAAGGCTACAAATGATGGATTTGTGTGTTTGGAGGAAGGAATTACGGGGTCATTAGGATGGCCGTCCGCAATCCGATCCTATTTGGGACAGACCGCATATGAGGGGTCCATCCCACAGTGCAAATTAGGATGCGACCGCCACTTCCTGGTGCTACGCTCTGCAGCAACCGCCGAAAGCCAAAACAGACACCTCAAACATTTCCCTGCACTACGTGGCAGGCTCCATGCGGTGCCTACCACATGGTGTAGGGATATGTAGGGGGGCACCCATGGTGCCTATCACCCTGGCCCTGGATTGACCGCCACAGAACGACCTGTCAAGAGGTATATTGTAATCCCTATGGCGGTGCCTGACAGGCACTGCTGCAATTCTGGGACTCCAGGGAGGTCCAACAAGCGGTCGGATACAGACGACTTGTCTGAATTGAGGCGGTCTGTGTTTCTGACCACCACCTGTCAAAATGACATTATTATATGGCAGATCGAAATCCCTGGTAAGATGGCTGAAAGACCACCACCGACAGCCTGTCGGTGGCGGTCCTTCGGCCGTCGTAATGAGGTCCTGATTTCCGGATTTATGGAACGCTACCTAAATAGTTCTCTGATTCTTGAATCTTGGAAGTTCCAGAGGCATGAATCTTCTGTAGTGATTGGCTGCCCACTGAGGGGATTGAGTCAGGTGTCTTGGAAGCCATGACTCACGGCTTGGTGCATTGTGCTTGCAATTTTAAAAAAAGTCCCAACTTCTGTGGAAAGGCAGTGACTGGTAATCATGGACAGTTTGATGTGCTCAAACCATTTTACTTCCTTGATGAGTCTTGGCCAATTTAGGGCTGCCATGAAAGCTGCAAGGTGTGGTTGGGAGCGCTAGGGGACGCACGACCAAGATGGCTGCACGCCCGTTAGGCTCTGGACACTTGGCTAACTGATTTACTATTCATCCTGATTAACTGACCGCCGCTTGCTGTCACAATAAGAGAATCGCTTACTGATGTCATTAGCTGCCTGCCTTCCTAAATTCAGCTCCAGAGAGCGCCCGCCGGTGGCGCTTTCAGCTGGAGAAGCCAGGCTGGGACGGCGGTGAGATCCTGCGGTGGACAACGCATGGCTGTGCTAGCTACTGCATCACCGAGGCTCCACACGTGGCGACCGGGCCGCACGGAATGTGAATTGCTGCCTTCCTGTTGCAGACGATCGCCAGCTCTGCCAAAAACTCTCACTGCTATATCCCCCCTTCACGGCGGGGAAACCAACCTCTCAGCACCAGGACGTGTCATTCTGTGCGGTGAGACGATTGGTGCTCGTGCGCTCACCCTGGTGCGGTGCCCTCCTTCATTTGCATTGGTGCTTCTCATGACTGCTCCCTGACTCCCCGGCTACTTTGTGGTGCGCTTAATATTGCTTATGTTGGTGTGAACTGTATCTCCAATTGACGGTACCACTTTTCTCTCGTCCTGTATGACATTTGACAGTGGCTGGCGGTTGCTTGATCAATGTATCACGTTTGGCCAAATACCCTCCCCCCCTTGACCAACAGCATTGGGGGAGGCACTTGTTGCACACTGGCGTACCCCCACGTGGGAGATCCCCTTCGATCACTCTTTTTTTGAATAATGACTCCTTTCTTATTGCCCTGTTGCAATGTGTTTGTTGTGTTGGGTGATGGTAGTGCTGCTGGCACATTTGGGGTGCCTCTGTGGGTGGGGGGAGGGTAGGGGGATTCTGCTCTCTGTTTGCCATTCGACCGAGGTCGTCAGCCTAGCCGTGAGTCCTGGCTGATCTGCACAGCAGTCCAGCCACGCCTGCCGACCTACGTAAACAAGCATTTGCAATGCAATAGGTCTCGCATTTACGCGAGTTTGAGCTATTGACATTGCAAATGACAAGGCCTTTTATTTTTGTTTTTTGAACATAAATAAAAGGGATTGTCATTTACAATGCCAATAGCTTAAACTCGTGTAAATGCAAGACCTATTGCATTGCAAATGCTTGTTCATACTTCAAGAGAGCCGTTTGGGTGTTTTGCTCTTTTGCCACAGAAACAAAACAGCCACATGCAAACCCTTTAAATCCCATAAAGCTGACCGGCACACAGAAAGCTTTTACGCTATCTCTTTAATCCTAACGGAGTAAAAACATGCCACCAAGCCTTGCTGTTCTGCTTGCAAGGTCGGAGCCCCCAAGTAATGGCAGTCGCGGCTGGCATGACTCGCGGGTGGGTGGGGAAAGGTGGGGGTGCGGGCAGTGCGCCGTCTCCCTGCATCACTTTCAGGGTTATAAAACACGGTGGACTCTGTTACAAAAGCTGAGCATTCCTTGGAGTACTTTACACCCACAGGGCCGCCCGGGAGTGCTCAGTCAAAGAGATATACAAGAACAAAGGCGAGACACTGAGCATCTGCAGCAGTCGGGATCAGATAGGATCTAGGTTGGCTCAGCACCTACGATTAGTAGCTGAACCCTGCAAAGCCCCGCACACTGTCCCCCAACCCCTAGTAGCCCACAGGTCCAGACACCCCATGCCTCACCCGTCTGCACCACTCAAGACACGGGGAGGGGACACCTCACCAAGTGACATCACCCGGTACGTGCTCACATTTCCATCTTGTGGTCGGAAGTGCGGCCGCCAAGCCCCGCCGCCAGACAACTATATTACGTTTCGGGTTGTTTGCCCCCCACGGGGGCTCCTTCTGGGGCTATTGTTCGGAGACACAGGCGCCCCTGTGAACTGTCTGCAGAGGCCCGGGGCCAGGCGATACAGGCTTGGGGGCACGGGCGTGCCTCAAAGGCCGCAAATCACATCAAAGACAAACAATGATGCGTAAAAAAGTCTAGAAAGCAAAAACAAATAAACCAGGTTTACAACTTTGTCGCGAGAGCGCACATTTAAACATAAATCACAGATATGATCTGCAGGCTGTAACTGGAAACAGGCAGCGAGTAGAAGAACCCCCTTAACGAATGTAAGTGGCTCCTACACCTGGGCACCCACAGGGGCTCTCTAAAAGAAGCAGCCTGGACTACCGAATTGGGTAGCTCAGCGAGCTAAGCACTCTCTGACGAGAACCGCAGGTTACAGATTCAAATCTCTAAAAAGTCGGCCTTGAAATCTGGAAAATGATTTTAAAAGGACTCTACACCTTACTTGGGTTAAAATAACTGCATATAAAAAGTTATGTTAATGCGCTTATAGACCACGTTAGGAACCATTGAAGCAGCGCATTTCTTTTCTATACCGGTTCCTTCACTGCCAAGTTATTTTTGTGGTCTAACTAACTATTTTTGTCGTATTTTACACACTTGGGGGCATATCAACAACAACCGGCGATAATTATCGCTAAGATCACTTAGCGCTAGGATAATTATCGCCGGCTAGCGTGGATTTTTATCGCTGAGATAGCGTGCTATTAGCAACGCTTATCTCAAAAGCGATAAAAATGCTCACGCTAACTGTCTAACATGAGATTATCGCTGGAAACCCAGCGATAATCTCACATTAGCTTGTTGATAGGGACAGACAAACTTAGCCATGATATCCTCCTTCCATAGGATATCATGGCTAAGTCAGAAAAATACCAGACGTAAAAAAGCAGCGTTAGCCGCGGTTAGCGCTGCTTTTTTTGTCTCTAACAGGGTTAGCGATATTCTTGATAATAGGAGAAATGTCGCCTAGCGACATTTCTCCTATTATTTTACTCTGGAACGCCCCCTTTGCATCTCATTAGAGATGCAAGGGGAAGCGTAGAGTAAAAGGGTGCTAACATGCAAATTTGCATGTTAGCACCCTGTTGTTGATAGGGTGATAGTTTTATCTCTGCTTTTTTGGCTTTTAAAGCCAAAAAAGCAGAGATAAAGCCCTTGTTGATATGCCCCTTGGAACTTCTAAATTAACAAAGTAAAGTTTCCGCAATAAGTGCTTGGGTGAACCAGGTCACCTCTAAACCAGTTTATGCCCACGGGGGCAGATCAGACTGGATAGTGCTGCGTGCCAGGGGTGTTTGTTTTGTCTCGTGGCTTCCAATGAGGCTTAAATGGACACAAAAAACACAAGCCAAATGGAAAAAAAGCGTTTTTAGGTCTCGCTGAGACAGCGAAAGCTGTCTCTTTGAGACATTTTGTAAGTGGGTTTTTAAAGTGCTTCCCCTGGCATAGAGCTACAGTGCACGAGGCGTGCACGCGCGCAAAGCAGCCATATGGCTTTACGTCGCTCTCCCTCGTAGCCCCTCTCCGCCCCCTTCCCTGCTGCTATTTCACACCAGTTTTCATCAGAACTCCTGCTTCTCTCCCCCACCCCCCACCATCACGTCTCGCGTGTCCAATGCTTTTCTTTCCTATGTCCTTTCATTTCTTACATGCAGTACCAACCTTGCTTTCACGCTCCTCCGCCCCTCCCCGTCACATCGCGCAGCTTTCACTTTCGCGCGCGGCCAATGCTTGTTTTCATTAAAGTGAAAGCATGATGGCGACACCTTGTTTCTTATTTGCAGGCTCCGAGGAACTCGTTTCGGCAACTCAGGCTCCGAGGAACTCGTTTCGGCAATAGAACCGAACATTTCTCCCAGGCTTTGGCAGGAGCACTTCCAGTCTCTCTACACGGTGGAACAAGGGCTTGGAGACTGTGAAATCTTACCTGTATATAATCATCTAGAAGGGGACCCATTCACCGAAAAGGAGGTTCGGGTCGCCATATCAGGCCTATCAACTGGCAAGGCACCTGGCCTGGATGGTCTTCCTGGTGACCTTTATAAACAGGAGCCAGATATATGGGCCCCTTATCTCCTAGTATTGTTTAATGCGGTCCTAAAGGGCATGGAGGTGCCCTGTACTTGGCTGGGCGCAGAGGTGGTTCCGATTTTCAAGAAGGGCTTGCCTCTGCTCCCAGCCAACTACAGGCCCATCAGCCTGATAGATGTGTCACAAAAACTTTTTGGAAGGCTTATTCTAAATCGCCTCCAGAACTGGATAGAGGAAACGGCCATCATGAGCCCATATCAGGCGGGGTTCAGAAAGGGGGTATCTACTATGGACCAAATTTTTCGCCTAAACCTCATTTATTGGAGGACGGCGCTCGTCGAGGGGGGCAGCTTGTTCACGGTGTTCGTGGACTTGCGTGCCGCCTTCGACTTAGTACCGAGATCCAAACTTTGGAGTGTCCTCAACGATTTGGGAGTCCCGCCAGATATCTTGGCCATCCTAATTAAACTACATCAGGATAACTATGCGCGGGTAAGGTGTGGCAGGATGGGAGGCCTAACAGAAAGATTCCCCGTTGACAGTGGGGTGAGGCAGGGATGCGTGCTTGCACCCACCCTGTTTTGTCTCTTCGTCAACGGGGTAATCGCCCACCTGTCCGGGATAGAAGACATCGACGCCCCCAAACTGAATGGCAGCAGAGTGCCCGCCATAATGTTTGCGGACGACACCCTGCTGCTGTCTAAATCCCCTATGGGAATTCAACGGATAGTGGATGGGTTCTTGCAATTTTGCACTGAGAGGGGCCTTGAAATCAACGCCTCAAAGACAAAATACATGATTTTGAACCCCTCCCCCTCAACACGTCCCAACCCTATGTTGGGTACAGCACGATTGGAGAGGGTTTCCACATTTGAATATTTGGGGGTAACCCTGAATGAGAAAATGACATGGGGGACACATACCATCAAGGCAAACATGAAGTTATCACAGAAAATGGGTGGTATCATTAGAATGGTGGGCAAATCCACTTACCGTCTACTGGCTCCAATGATACAGATCTATAAATCCCAAGCTCGGGGCTCTGTCATATACGGGGGTGAATTATGGGGCCATACTCCTGTTAAAAATTTAACATGCTCAGAGAATAAATTTCTGAGGCAGTTGGTGGCTCTTCCTCCCAGTACGCCATTGCTTCCGTTGAGACTGGATCTCGAACTTAGGCCAATTGCCGAGGAACTTGGCTTAAAACCACTAACCTTCTGGAAACGACTTTGGAGTAGCCACGATCTAAGCGATTACAGAAGTGAGCTGCAGGAATTTTTGGCCCTACCGAATTTCGGTAAGATCCCTTGGCTAATATACATAAAAAATTCATGTGAAAGCTTAGGCCTAGTGGATTTATGGACCGATCCTGTAAACTCAAGCACGAGGATCTCCCGAAAGGCACTTTCACAACTTTACTATCAGTCAAAGCTGACCTCTGCTATAGAAAGCACACGGCAGGGTTCACTGACCAATTCATTTATACAATTGAAAGATTCCTATATAATGGAAAATGTTTTGGATGGCATGGCCCCTGTGATAGCAAGAAAGCTCTATCTGCAGTGGAGGTATGGTTCTTTACCCTTGAGGGCCTTTACCAGCTCCTGGTCTCAGCCTCCAACAAGTGAGCAATGCCCAGCCTGTGCACATCCACAGGAAAATGATCTACATGTGGTCTTTTTTTGCAATGCATATCGGAGAGCGAGGAAGCATTGGCTTATACCCATTCTTAAAAACATTGGCTTTAGGAAATTTTTGCCTGCGTTTAGAATATTAAAAACTGATTTGTCACCTCCAATTGTTTTTGCAGTGGCAAAGTTTCTAATGGCCATGTGGTATGCTCGAACCAGTATTTTAAAAAAGGGGGCGACCGTGTAATGTTATTTTGACTCTAGTACACCCTTCCTACGTTTTTACATGTTTGTATTATGACTTTTTTGAAAAGTAAATGTTCTTATGTGAATGTTTAAAATACTGGAAACCTCTAAATCTTAAACAATTGTAAAGCATTTCACCCTTCCTACGTTTTTGTATGTTTGTATTATGACATTTTTGAAAAGTAAATATTCTTATGCAAACGTTTAATATACTGGAAACCTCTAAATCTTAAACAATTGTAAAGTATTTTATCTTTGATGATCTAAATGATCGAAAATAAAGATTATCTGATACTATTTGCAAGCACGACGTGCTGTGTTACATTCAGCACCCCATTCCCGCTTTCTGCCCCGTTTGCCCGCCCCACCACCGTTCCGAGATCGTAACTTTTAATTTTTAAACTGATGCGGCTGTTTACAGTGATTGCTGTGGTTTCTGTGCTCTGTGGGACACTGCGCTCTGTAAATACAACAAAAGGAAACGTTTACGCATCTACCAAGAGCTGCTTTTAATACTGTGCACTTAAATCACAACTCGAGAAAACATGCATGAGTGGTTGTGGTATGCATTACCGTACTCAAACCTATCTCAAAATTCTGGGTGCCCACCACCCTGGCTTAACCATTCCAACACCTTGATATATTTTAACATGAATGTACAAAAGCAGGAGGCGCACACAGAGCATGGAACAATATCTTTTTTTTAATACAAGCTACAAAAAGCCTTTCTAGTCCTTGATTCAAAAGCAGGCCCAAATGTATAAGCCATCGCATTCGTATCATCAGGGGCACAATGACAAATAGTCGGTACAAGAAAAGCTAGTCGGTACAAGCGCTTCAGTCCGAACACGTCTTGCTGAGGGCCCAAATTGTTGATCAGATCTCAATCTTTGTAGAACTAACACTTTGTCCCAGTGTGTCAGACATCCTGTATAGACTGCAAAAATGTTGATTTACTTTTACAGACCCCTGCACCAGCGGTTTTAGCAGGGCATCTTTGTGACTGCTAGCAGTCCACAGTGGCACGATAACGTTCTGCTACAGGGGACTAACAGAACATAAAAGAGAATATAATACACTGACATAAAACATGATTCTTGTGCACATGCAGCTAACAAACCTTTAATGCACACACTCGACAGCTGCACCGGGATCTCTTGCAGATATAGCGGTCATTCAGTAGCACAGCCAGAAGCGACATGCTGAAAGCTGTTTCTATTAAGATTCGCCTTTTTATTTTAATGTGATATTCATTCAAATAGACAAATGTATCCATATATTAGAAATTACGAATTTCCGCAGTTTTTTTTATAAACAAATAAGGACAGGGTTGGAACTATGGAAGAGATATTAATTAAAAATGGACCACGGAAGGGCAACAGTTTTAAAAATGTTAATTTACTTGCACCTTTTTTCTAATAAGTAGAGAGCGGAATCACAACCACCTATTTAATTTTCTAAGCCCATTACTACATAGAATCATTGCCTAATCGTAAGCAAGGGCCATCGGAAACGGAGCAACCTTTCGGGTAAGGTCGGGAATGGGGCCAAGGACGTGGTATTTCACTAGCCGATGTACTTCTAGGTGCACGATCTCACTTCCAACGCAATTAGCATTTATACTCGGAGCAGAGCACTCACAAACCAGGAAGAGACCCTCCCCAACGGATAGAGCCCGCTCACACCAGATGTGGCCACTAATACTCAGCCCACTGCTATCACATAACCAAGCACGACAAGCATGGATTATTTGTACTTCTTAGAACACGTTACCACAGAGCTACAAGTAAAAGCTCATGAATCGGGTTTATAAATGAAATAAACACTTTCGAAACATTGGGGCAGATTTATGTTGCCTGGCGCATCCCTGCAAATCAGCAAGGATGCGCCAGGAATGATGCGTCACGCAAGTTTACCCTTGCGCCACACATGATGCGCCGCATTTATAATGCGGCGCATCATGGCGCAGGAATAAACAGATGCGTGACGCATCCAATGGCGTAAGGTTGGCGCAGTGCTTCAGTTGCGTCGCAAGCGCGACGCAACTCCAGCACTGTTCCAACCAACCCTATCCCTAACATGGTGCGTCAAGCCTTACGCCTGCTTCAAGCAGGCGCAGGGTTTTGGCGCATCAGCGTTGGGAAAGTGACTCAGTCAAATCTTATAGATTTGACTGAGTCACTTTTCAGGGGCGTTCCTGCGACGGAACGCCCCCCCCTATGTCGACACGCCCACGTGAAACCTGACGCAGGTTTTACGTGGCGCAGGGCTTTACATCGTGACGCATCTCCATAGATGCGTCACGATGTAAATATGGCGCAACGTGGCGCAGGCTTTACACCGCCGCTGCGTCACAAAAGTGACGCAACGGCGGCGTAAAAGTGGCGCATCTCCGACATAGATCTGCCCCATTGACTAAAAAGACAATCCCACAATTCCTAGCGAAGGAGTTTGGACAAAGAGGAGCATTTCATGGCCCTCGTCCTTGTGGTGGAAGCCCAGGCCCAGGACCGAAGGAGGCAGCAAGGGCACGAAGCAAGGTCTTCTAGCCGCTGCCTGCCTTGCTGCCTCTGGTGACGATAATCGGGAGAAAGAACCCTCCCGTCGCACCGACCCCCCCATCGCACCGCCCTGGCCCCCCCTCAATCCTGCCTCCTCCAAAGAGATGCCATCATATTACGCTATTCCGCAGGGACACAATGGTCCAACGCGGAGATACATGTTACTTATCAGTGTTTGCAGGTGTATGAGACCAACTGGTTCAATTGTTGTGAACCAGGAATGCAATTCCTAAAATTCACGGGCTGCTGAAGAAAGCAGAGGACTGCGAGCTTGTGTCCCTGATGACACGGAGTCATCAGGTCACCTTACTTGTAGGGCCCAGAACCGGTAACAAAACGGACAATCAGAGGGAACACCCCCTTATCGTTTCCACGACCACTAGCCAGCACCGGGTGAGCTGGGGGCAAGAAAGATTCAGGAGGGGCACAGAACCTAGTAGAAACTGCACATCAAAAAACAAAGATGTCCAATCTACAAATAAATCAATAAAAATACCAATCCATAGCTGTGCACTCTTATGTGGCTACACCAACAACAAGCATTTGCAATGCAATAGGTCTTGCATTTACATGAGTTTAAGCTATTGGCATTGTAAATGGCAATGCCTTTCATTTTATGCTTTAAAAACCAACATAAATATAAGGCATTGTCATTTACAATGCCAATAGCTCAAACTCGCGTAAATGCGAGACCTATTGCATTGCAAATGCTTGTTCAGGTTTCCTAAAGAACACAAGCCCAGTGAATGTCTTATCGGCCTAATCCACGTCAGCTGCCCTCTGAAGGTCACCGGTCCCGGCAGGCCGCAGGAGGGGCGGGGGTGGGTGTGTACAGCCCCTGTGCACCCTGCTAAAGTACCGGGCGCTCTGCTCCCTGTAGAAGCCAGAGTTACCGGTGTGCATGGCTTTACGTGGTAAATAAACCAAGCGCAGTAAAAGGAGCGCACAGGGCGAAAAACTCCACCGGGCAGTGAAACAGAAGAAAGCAAAGGGCGCTGCTGCAAACCAAGACGGGAGGGCATTAAAATGTGCCTTTTGTCATCAAAACAAACCCGCCAGCTATGCTGTTCTTGTTAATACAAAAATAGTGCCAGGAATGGGAGAACCCACTGGGTAGTTTGTCTACAGCCTGCCACTGAGGTATGTGAAGGAACAAAAGCAGACACACCAAAAAGGTATCTGATATCTAGACAGAGAAAATAAGCCAGTCATGATTTTGGTACTCGCAGTCCTTGGGTTTAAACTTGCGTTCTGGTACTTGTAGTTCAGCTTTTATAATAGTGCATGTAAAATCCCAGGAAGCAGAATGCAAGTGGATTACCTGGGGAAGCATTGAGCAGCGCTATTCACAATTGGCAGGGGTGGCTTTAAATCTCTGAAACCCAACAGACACCTCATGGGCATCTGAAACAGTGTGGGGCATATAACTATCGCCAGTTGAAAGTGAAAGTACAACAAGCCGGGCGGAGGTGGCGCGCGCGGGCTTGGGGGCGGGGGAGCGCATTCCAGGCAGGGGAGCGGACCCTTTGAAGTGCTCCCAAAAAGCGGATTGCATGGCGGGCACGATGCGCGTGATTGTGCGCGTGCTAGCCATGCAATCCGCTTTTTGAGAGCATCTAAAAGCCCCTATAGTCTCGCTTTGCGATCGCTTACGTACGCGATAGCAAGGCGATGTAGTGTCCTGCGAGACACGTTCTAGTGTCTCAACAGGAAGCTGTAATCCCAGCCACTCCCTTGAGGGCTGGACACACTGCACCCCACACCCATCCATCACGGGTGTCACGAGTGACGTGGCCCCGTCAATAAAAGAGCCCGAGTGCACGTGCTCGTGGCCAGTTACCACCATACAAACCCTGGTGTCAGTGTCCTTCATTGCCGTGATGTGGGCCTGAGGCCCAACACCACATTGGCGACGAGGCGGGTAGCCAGTCCCGCGTGCCCGTTTGCTCTGCGCATCGTCATCCTTTGTGGGGGCGGAAATGAGCCCCAGCAAGCTGCACCCCCACCGAGCAGTCCACTGCCACTCGTGGCTGTAGTAATCGCCGCGTCCAAGAAGCAATGAACGGAGACCAGGCATGTCTCCTTCCCACCAGCGTTAGAGGAGAGGACGTGACCCCGGTGGAGGCGAGTACCCGGCGATGCCAACTACGCATCCGCTGCCAAGCTCACCAGTGCATCTTCACGACCCGGCCACTTCCCGAGTCCGAAGAGGGGGGGAGCGCCCACCCCTCCATGACGAGGCCAGCTCTGTATCCGCTGCTGCACCCTAACCGCCGCCTCCATAAGTGAAAAGCCTGGCGCCAGCTGCTCGCAGCACCCTACAAAGCCGGCAAAGATAAGCACCAGCCCAGCCTGCGGGGAGCCAGAGAGCTGCACAAAGGTAGGAGAGGCCTGTGTGCCTCTATCGCAATCCCATGCCGTCCGGACACCCATCTGGTAACGGGCGGTGAGCGAAGAGCCAGCCTCCAGCCCCTCTCGGCGCCCGCTCCTGGGAAACTCGTCACGCTGCCATCGGCAGCTGAGCAGACGCGGACAGAGGGCCCAGCAAACTCCGTGCCACCTAGCGACACCGCAAACTCCCCCCCCACGGTTGCATTCGAGTCAGCCTGATGCACATCCAGGCAGTGAGGGAAGAAACGTAGGCTGCCGCCTCCCGCTGTGAAGCCTGCACCCGTGTGAGCCGCGACGCGGAGGTACACATGCCGTGCGGCCCGTACTCCAGGTTCCGTCACCCCCAGCAAGCCGCCCAGCCCATGTGCGCCACCCCTACTGTGCCCCCCTACCTTCCTCAAAGCGATCACCACGGTCCGGAGGTAGGCGCGAGGCCGTAGGTTCCAGGCTGCCAGCAAGCACCTAGGCCCAGCACCGGAGGCCGCCAAAGACCAGCTCCAAGCTCCACGTTTGGGAAGAAGCTGAGCAGCCCGGCAGCCGCTGAAATTTACCCGCCATGCGAGCTCAGGCCTGCAGCGTCAGCCCCGTGTAGCCTGCCTTCGAGAGGGGGAGACTGCTGCAATGCAAGCCGCGAGCAACAGCAGCGCCATCTAGCTGCACCTCGCCCAAACTGCACTCGACGAGGTAATTTGGGAAAGCAACCAGGGAAAGACACATACCGTCTGCAAAGGCACAGATGCCAAAGCGGACACATGTTTACACCACCATCACCCTTACATACCTGCTACTCCTTACTGAAGTGACACATGTGAGCCATGGACAAGGAAGCCCTGCAGCACAGCCAGGAGAATGCTCCACCCGCTGCCCCACAGCACCTGCAGCATCAAAAGTAACCTTCCCACATTGTAGGCAGGAACCACCCGGCCCGCAGCTCTAAGAAGGAAGGACGAGACTTTTAACTACAGAAGCGCTGCCCGGTGGCCACCAGTGATACTGCAGCCGCCCTCACTAAGCAGCAACCATAGATACAGAGACCTGTGCGCGAGAAAGGGCCACAGCACTGCTCCTAATGTTCATATTACCCCACCACAAGTAACTGCAAGGGGAAGGAACCAGCCAGGACAAAACGGCCCTCACATGACCTCCAATGACCAGCAAGCTCTCTGAGGCAACCCTGCGTAGGAAGCGCCTCTAGCACGCACAGAAGCGATCCTGTCCAGCACAGCAGGGTGACCGCAGCGCCGCCCTCACCCCACTGGCAACAGTCAGCATAGCAGGCAAATCAAGTGCAGGAAAAGGGGCGAAAGGAACTGTTTTTTTAAACGTCAGCCCCAAATGAAAGCCGCACACAGACTCAATCAGCGAGGCAATGGCCACGCATGGCAAGCGGCCCCGCCCAAACACGGAAACGCCTGCAATGCTCAGCGTGTCAAGGTACTCACATAGGAGTAGTCTCAGCATTTCTACGCCCAGGACCCTGGCAGTAGAAGGAGGGCACGGCCTTCCACCCCCTGCAAAACACAGGAGAGGCTGAACACTGACCCCAACACCCCGGCACAGAGGGGCCAAAGGCGCTGACAAGTGGCTGAAAGGAAGAATTTTCGAAACTCCACATTGCAAAGAGCTCAAAAAGTCCAAGCCTACCACAGCCACACAAGCTGCCGAGAGGCTGTTGGAAGCCAACAACAAAGCACAAGGGAGAGACTGTCAACCCAGCAGCGAGTTGTCAGAACAGCGGGACCAAAGGCCCACAGCAGCACAGCCTGAGCACACAAAGCCCAGGAAAGGAAAGGAAGCGCGCCAACGGAAGAATGCATCCAACCCCACCCCAACTACCAGACGAAAACAGGGACACCTACGTCCCGGCGCCACACTTTCTCAATAGACATTGAGGCCGCAAAACTCAACCAGTGCCAGAACGGACCGCACCCAGCTGCCCTGCAAGAGAAGGGCACAAGATAGGCCTACAGTGTCTCTGTCCCTATGCAGCATGCCCAATATACCAGATGAATGCACGCACGTGAAACTCACACCCAGCAAGGAGATACCAAGGGCCTAGAACTACCCCGGCACAGGAACGTGCCAAGAAGCAAATGACAGGGAAGCCCAGCAGGACGGCAAGCCCTGCGAGAAGCACCCGAAGGCGAAGACGGAACGCACGTGGTCCGAAGCGTGCAGAAGACCGCACCAGTGAATCCGACAACACGGGCAGGCGCCCGGGAGATAGAAGCATCTCCGCAACGAAACACAGCTGAGCGCAGCACAGAGAGCGACCATGTCCCCACTGCACCAGCGAAGCCCCGCAGAGGGCAGAAAAGCAACACAGGGTCCTCCTCAACACTGCCTCAAGATGGAGTCGGCGGTGACCCACAACAGGCAAAAGAGGAGTCGCACCCGCAGCGGCCCGAAAGCGTCACAGTGTCCGTGACACAGTGTCCTCCTCAACACAGCCTCAAGATGGAGTCGGCGGTGACCCAAGACAGGCAAGGAAGGAGTTGCACACTCCACGTGGCGGCCGCCACAGCAACAGGCGCTCCCACGCCAGCGACACGCGACTGGACGTCACGTCGCCCAGCAAGCAAGGAGCGCGCCGGAGCGAAGGCAGAAGCCGGCGCCATGACAGCGCCGCCTCGAGGTCCAAGCACAACGCCCTCGAAGAAAGAAGAGTGACAGCCCTGTCACCCTGAAAAACCGGAAGACACAGGTAGACTGAATAGACCAGAAAAAGGAGAAGACCGGGGACTCACAGCAAGCCAAGAGCTCACCCTGACACATCTGACAGCCACCAAGGCGGACCACCGTCCCTGGACACAGCCTCACAGGAGAACCGAACGTAAGCCGCAGCAGTCGCAAACCGCGTCTCTCCGCAACACGTCTTCAGGTGAACGGCCACTCCCCAAGCGTCGGCTGCCCAAGTCAAGGGGCATCCCTGCTCCTGTCCGCAGATGCCATGGGTGAAGATCTGCCCTGAGTGTCTGTCCTCACACCGCCTCAAGATGGAGTCGGCAGTGGCCCCCAAGCCAGGCAAGAGAGGATCAACACAATCTACGTGTTAAGCCGCCATGGACACTCAACATCAGCAAGGCGGAAGCACGTGGCTGCCCAGGTCCATCCTAACATCCGAGCTCTCCCAGCAAAGCACCAACACCTGTCATTCCGAATCACCACATGGCTGGCAACCGTCACCCACGCCAGCCATCGGCACATGCGTCAAGCACCACTCCCTGAGTACCGATGGACTGGAGTCCTTAACCGTTGCCACACAAGCCGACTAAATGGAACCCAAAACCTCCTGTGAACCTGGCCTACACCGGAACCGCGGCAGCGAGTGCAAGTCTTGGCCAAGACTCATCCACCCGTGAGGGTTGTGCGTGCGACCAAGCAACGGCTCCTCGGCGGTCCTGCAGCTGCCCCCAGACGGCACACAAGCAGCGGCTCCAGCGCAGCCTTCCTACAGAATCCCGCAGCAACCCCGACGACGGGCCTCCCCAGGCGGGAGAGCGAGAAGAGACATTGCCCCACCGACGGGGTACCGATCACAGCCAAGCGTTCCACAGGGACAGTCGGTCCAGCAACACCTCCGTGAACTCTCACATTAGACCCCGTCCATGATCATGACGCAGCCCACCAAAAGAACTCGTAGATCTCACCACAGACCATCACCGACGTCAGCCAAGAGGAAGCCATGCCAGACCCGTCATTGTCAGCGAACGGACGATAGGCAGCGGACGTCTCCAAGCCAGCGGTCGTGCCCTGAGCCCCTCAGGTTAAACTACGAGTGCCCGCGGAGAAGGTTCTGTTGCAAGCCCAGGCCACCGGCCAACGTCTGATGTCGCCCTGCCACCTGACTCGAGAAGCTGATGGACCCTGTGGTATTTCATCAACTGTGTTTTTCCCCGCAGGTTGGACTTGACTCTTTGTTTTGTCCTTCAATAAAGTTGGGGAGGAATGTAGTGTCCTGCGAGACACGTTCTAGTGTCTCAACAGGAAGCTGTAATCCCAGCCACTCCCTTGAGGGCTGGACACACTGCACCCCACACCCATCCATCACGGGTGTCACGAGTGACGTGGCCCCGTCAATAAAAGAGCCCGAGTGCACGTGCTCGTGGCCAGTTACCACCATACAAACCCTGGTGTCAGTGTCCTTCATTGCCGTGATGTGGGCCTGAGGCCCAACACCACAGGCGACACCTAAACATCACCATCCAGCCAGTCTGCCAACGTCACAATGAGCCGCCCAGCAGTGCAGCCACTAAAAACGTTACGGTCACTTTCCTTAATCGTGCAGTGCAGCCACTAAAAACGTTACGGTCACTTTCCTTAATCGTGCTCGAGAACTGCCACGCGAATCGCAATGATTACATCCCAACTGACCACCTCCCTCTAAGAACAACAAAGTTATCTACAGTTCAAGTACACCCAAAAAGCCAACAGCTCTTACACTGGAAATGCGTGCAAAGCTTTCCAACACTTCTCACTTATTTTACTCTCGAGTGGATCTCGAACAGATCCTTCAAAAATTATATGTGGTACAATCGCTTATTACCGCCACACGAAGTGCAATAATTCACGATTTATTATACATGACATGTGATAGAAACGCAATCGTTACAATAACGTTTCTGGTTCCTCATAGTACATGAAAATAACGGCGACTAAACAAATTAATGACATGAAATAAATGTAATGCTATATGACCAAAACATGTATACACATAAAACATGTTTCTGATTCTTAATGCTTAAAAAGGCTGTTTTTACTCATTGCAATGAAACGAAAGTGATCGTAGCTCTGCGGTGGCTTCTGGGTATGCAAATTAGCCCCCCCCCCCGCCAAAAAAAAACAGCTGGTTGTTGTCAGGCAGCCTGCCCTCTAGTAACAGTAGATGGTACTGCGCCTGCGAATTTGTTGAACACGTTTAATTCACACACACACACACACACACACGCACGCACGCACGCTCTCTCTCTCTCTCCCCCCCCCACAGACACACACACACACACACACTCTCTCTTTCTCCCTCTCTCTCTCGTGTCTAAACTATATGGGATTATTAACCAGAAGGCAAACAGAACACACACTAACCCCCTCTTTTTTTTTTTAAGTGCAACAAAATCGGCATGGCTCCACGAGAAAAGTCTGCCATGGAATCCTGCTAGAAGTGTAAGTGGAAAGAGGTACAGGAGACACAATGGACTCCTTGTTGGACCGGGTTGTACTTTGCTGCTGCAGATAGTGAAGCACATCTTTGAAGCTGTGCTCCACGGAGCTGACATTTTTGTGCAGGCCAAGGAGCAGAATTCACAGGGAGGTAAACAGAAAAACCCAAAAATAATACCTACAGAGGCATCTGATTGGGAGGGGTAACGTTTGCAGCCTACTGACAGCGGAACACAGCTGGCATCGTTTGCACATGCGCAGTGCTGTATTACTGGTGAAATGCCCACAAAGGCAGTCTGCAGCAGTGTAGGATTACCAAGAGTTTGATGTCACTGATGTGCGCGCGAAACTGGGATTCGCAGCTCGAGGCGCTAGGGTCGGGATCGACGCGCTCCTCGTCCAAGGAGCGGGAGGTGCAAGGCTCCTTCTAGCCGCTAGAGGTCAGGATCGACGCGCTCCTCGTCCAAGGAGCGGGAGGTGCAAGGCTCCTTCTAGCCGCTAGAGGGCAGGCTCGTCCAGAGCCAACAAGCAGTGATTGCCGCACCTGGCGGCAGGCAGACTCGGGGTACATCCTGCAGCCCCGAACCCCGTCGAGAACTGGAGGTCGCGGTCGCGTTTGAAATGCGGGAGAAGCGTGTGTTCCCAGAATGCCTTGTGGTGCCGGTCTCTTAGAGGCTGCTGCAAGAAGGGCTGTTTGGGGGCCAAATGTGGCCCCCTGGTGTAGATGATGCGCTGCTCCCTGGTGTAGATGAAGCGCTGGTTTATTAGATACGACGGGGCAGATTTACAAGCCCCTTGCGACACTTGAGCGCCGCCATTGCGTCACTTTTGTTACACAGCGGCGGTATAAACAATGCACCACGTTGCAACACATTTACAACGTGACCCATCTAGGGAGATGCATCACGTTGTAAAGCCCCGCGCCACATTATACCTGCGTCAGGTATAATGTATGCAGGGTGGGCGTTTCGATCCAAGAAAGCCTCGTAAAAGTGACGCAGTGAAATCTGCAAGATTTCAATGCACCACTTCTAGGACTCAACTGTGTCAAAACCTTACGCCTGCTTGAAGCATGCGTAAGGAATGACACGGCACAATAGGTATAGGCCTTCCTGAGCATTGCCAGAGCTGCGTCGTGCTTGCGACACAACGCCAGGAATGTGTGACCATTGCGCCAACAGATGCTTGATGCATCGGTCAATCCTTGCGCCACGATGCGCCGCATTGTAAATGTGGCGCATCCATTGAGGCGCAAGGTTTTTTTTGCGTGACACAAGTAAACTGACACATCTCTGCTATGATGCAGAGATGCGTCAGTTTCTTGTAAATCTGTCCCTCTATGAGTATAAATCAGTGCCGGGACCACACTGCATAATAATAAGAAACTCTTGTGCACGCTCAAATGCCCAATGCAGCTTTTATACGAAAGAGCCCAGCTGTGTGTTTGCCGAAGAGATTGTAGGGCAAATTTACAGGCCCCTTGCAACACTTTTGTTCCGCTGAGGCGTCACTTTTGTGACTCAGCGGCGCGTAAAAAATGTGGCCAATTTACAACGTGATGCATCTAGGGAGATGCGTCACGTTGTAAAGCCCTGTGTCTCATTATACCTGTGTGACTTTTGCCCCAACAGATGCGTCAGAATTCCTGACGCATCTGTCAATCCTTGCACCATGGTGAGCCATATTGTAAATACGGTGCATCCATGGTGGCGCAAGGGTTTCTCAGGGTGGCGCAGGGAAAATGACGCATCTCTACAGATGCATCACTTTCTTCTAAATCTGCCCCTGTGTTTCCGGAACTTAGCAGCCAGAGCGTTTGTAACCCTCTGTGGTGCCTCGGATCAACTTACTTTCTTAGGGAGGTGGCTTATCTGTGCGGGGGATGCGGCTGCCTGTAGTGTGTGCCTACACAGATGGTGAGACCTCTATTGAATGTGACTTCACTCCTCGGGGATGGAGACCTCTGCAGTTGGTGACTCCACTGCACAGAGGGAATCATCAGAGGGCACTGCACAGAGAGGAAGCTCTTGGGCTGCTATGTGCGACACAAGCAATGAGAAGTTAACTTGTGTCTGCAGTGACTTGCCAGCAGAAGAGGGTAGCCCCGTACAATGTGACCCCCATTTCTCTCTTCCTCTCAGTCCCCTCCCATCCTCCCTTCCCCTTGCTTTCTCTCCTTTTCTTCCGCTGCGCTTTATATTTGTTTTCCTCTCTACTCTCTCCACTCTCTGTCAACCCTCTTTATGTATTCTTCCTGTCCCAAACTACTTTGAGTATTTCTTGTAATGTTGTTTGGAATTTCCCATCCTTCTTCTTTAAGACCTCATTCCCCCTTCAGTGGACTACCTGCATAGGGCACATCACCCGGCCTTCCATTCCTGGTTGGGCTTCCTTGCAGGTGGCTGTTTCCTCTTATGCCAGGGTCAGCTCTGTTCCTCCAAAACGGGCTTGTGTGCATGCAGTTCAGAATTTTATTCATTCATATATGTTCTTTTAACCCCTTCGATGCTCATGACGGAACGGTTCCGTCATGAGCATCGGTTGAGCTGTGCTCATGACGGAACCGTTCCGTCATGACCACGCCCGCGCTAGAACCCTTCAGCACCGCGGGGGAATCCGCGCAGCGCTGAAGGGGTTAAAGGGCATTAACCTGAAACAACAAATGCTGTGTATAACTGGATTTCAAAACTTCGATGTTGTGGTTTTAATTGGAATTGTCGTTGTGCTTGTGTTCTTTGCTTCTTCGTTGACCCACACCCTGCGGCAATCTAGGCAAGCACCAGACACTCCCTTTCTCTCTTCTCTCTCCTACTTTTTCTCTCTCCTTCTCTTCCTCTCCTCCATTTCCCCTACTTTGTTTTTGTCTGAGCCCTCACCTCTTTCTCACTTATGTTCCTTTTACTTCTTTTTCTTTGTTTTCTTGCCATTTCTTTCTTTCCTTCCTTTTACTCCTTTTCTGTCTCCTCTTTTTCCTTTTTCTCTCCATGTACAACGTCTCTCCATTCTCACTCTCTCTCTTCACTGCTTCCTGACCGCCTCTGCCCCAAACTCCTTTTACCCCAAAAAATAAGTTGACTTATTGTTGACTGAATTATTGAACCCAAGGCGGGGCGCGAGGGAGGCGTGGCTTAAATTGCTGAGGACCTCCGCTTTACAGAACGGTCACTGTCTTTTTCAGCCTTAAGTGTGACCGTACTTCTCCACTGGGGCCTCCTGCTTTGCCTAAAAAAAAAGAATGCAGTTTTTGTAGGCCAGAGAGCCCACTAGATCCCATGTCTCGTGGCCCTTAAGGTTCACGAAGGCAGACTGACGCCTGCAGTTGTGGGGTTGCCTGGCAGGGGATCTCCATGGGAAGGAGGCATACAGCTGTCTCTTGGCCTGAGGTATATGAATGGAGTAGCTGCTTTAGAGGATTATTCCCTACGGTTGAGTTTTCTGAAATGGGATGAGTCTGTAAGTCTTTCAACAAACCTGTGTGAATTAGAATTATTTTGTCGGGTTTTCTGGCAGGATGGCCTGCAGGGAGCTGACGGTGTTTATTTTGGCAGTTCTGTCTTCTACTGGAATGAATCTTGTGTTCTTCCAAAGTCGTTGATTCTCCGAGTCTCAACATTGAAGTGTTTGCAACTTTTTTGCCTCTTCTGTTTTTAGGTCGAGCCTGGGTAGTGCATGCGCTGCTCTGTTAAGCATGATGTATTCTGGTATGGACTTGATGCTCCGCCCATATTTTACATTGGCTTGTGTCATTGCCTTTGTAAACTCTGGCTCTTCTTGTTCAATAGGCTTAGTAGTCCCTCCTGAGTACCACTTTGTCTCATCTTGTAACCTTCCATAAGGACTGGCCCTCTTCCATGTGCTTTAATTACCGCCTCCGAGCACTAGGGGGCATATTATCAAGGCCAGGCGATAATTATCGCTCAGCACTCTTAGCGCGAGAATAATTATCGCTGGCCAACTCTGAATTTTATCGCGGAGATAGCGTGCTATCAGCAACGCTTATCTCCAAAGCAATAAAATTCAGAGCGTAAGCTGCCAACTGTACGATTATCGCTGGAAATACAGCGATAATCGCACAGGGTTTGGCGATAGCTTGCTGACAGGGCAAGGCATACTTAGCCATGATATCCACCTTCTATAGGATATCATGGCTAAGTCAGTTTCAAAGCAGGCGTAAGGAAAGTAGCGATAACAGTGGTTATTGCTACTTACTTGCCGCTATGCTTCTTAGCGTGAGGCTTGATAATAGGAGAAATGTCGCTTAGCGACATTTCTCCCGTTATTCTGGGGAGGAACGCCCACTTTGCATCTCATTAGAGATGCAAAGTTGGGCGTTAGGGGAAGTGCGAAGAAGCATGGATTCACGCGTTAGCGTGTCCTTGCTAATAGGGCGTTAAAATTATCGCCGCTTTTCAAACGGACGCAAAAGCGGCGATAATTTTTTATCGCCTCGTTGATGATATGCCCCTATTTCGTATAAATGGTTTTACCTGCCTGCTCTTGCAGGCAGGACACGCTCACTCCTAACCCTTTTTGTTTTTATGGCACGGCATGCCACAGTGGCGGCCGCGCCTTTGGTGTATTTACGGCGCTGAACGCAGACGCATGTTGTTTTTTTACTGTTTATTCTCTTTTTTGTTGTTTCCAAGCACCCCATGCCGCGCTTGCACGTTAATAGAAGCCACGCCCCTTTCTTTAGATGAGCCGCGTCTAAAGAAAGAAGCCAAGCAGTCATTAAAATGAAAGCAGTGTTTGGTGCACTTTTACCAAAAAAGTATTTGTTTTTCAAACAAATGCTTTTTTGGTAAAAGTGCCCCATACCGCGCTTTCAATTTAATGACGGCCACACCCCTTTTTTACACCTGGCTCGTCTAAAGAAAGGGAAGTGGCGTCTATTAACCCCCAAGCGCGGCATGCGGTGCTTTGAATCAAAAAATATTTGCTATACAATAGGTCTCGCATTTGTGAGAATTTCAGATATTTTCCTTTACAATGCCAATAGCTCAAACTCTTGTAAATGCGAGACCTATTGCATTGCAAATGCTTGTTTTTGTTGCAGCCTTGTATATTTTGATTGAACTCGACCTCAGTCCTGCCAGGTACCACGGATCAGTGGTTAGACAAACACTTTTCAGTGCTGCTGTCCGCTGCCAAGGGCTATTCCGGTTCTTAAAGGACACTGAATCTGAGTGCGGCCCGGGCCTATAACAACTGGTGTAGCCCAAGCCAGAATGTATGTAAGGCTAGTAGAACATCCACCCACTGAGGGTAGAATGTTCGAAGTTAAAAAGGAAGAAGCATGAAGACAAACATTGGAATGTTGAAGCCCCGGGCTTCTTCCAGTCATTGTAAGCCCGGAGCTACTCCCTTGTCTTCAATGAAGCTCTCAACATTCCAATATTCTAAAATGCATTAGTCAGGCATTATAGCGTTCCCTGGGACAACACTGTGACGAGGCGCGCCGCTCATGAGGCAGCACCAATCAGTGCACTAAAATTGTCTTCCTGATATGAATGTGCCACTGCTCCGCTGCCTGTCAAATCTTTGCCCTATGTCAGAGCAGAAATAATCATTGACAGAGCTGAGCGTCTACAATAATCGAAACATAGGGAGGACAGGGCTGTACAGATCAATTATCAGTTCGCTGCCCAGCCTGCCTCCGAGTCTTCTGTGGGCATAGCAGCCAGCATGTGGGTGATCCCTTGGCTGGCGCCCTGCCTGCAATTTCCCTGCAAAGGCACCACACCGTTGGTGGCCAGCAGCGACACACACTTTACGGACTGGCCCCAGGTAGACACACTGGTGGGTGGCCGCCTTCTTTTTCCTTGCGGCGCCCACCATCAGCAGAGAAGTGGTGCTTCTTGTACCGTCTGACCCCGTTACAGTGTTGTGGTGCAGGATGTTGTTTTTCAGCCTGCTGAGCCAATGCCCTCCTAAGACCCCAAGCCAGCCTGGCCACATATTGCCAGAGATTATTGTCTAAAAGTAGGCTGCCCATATTTGGAGAAGCAAATACTGGGACAGGCCAGACATAAAAGTAGGACTAAAGCCTTTAGGCTTACGACTATATCTGGCCCGTCCCGGCTTTGCATGGCCTTGTAAATATGGGCTTATATCTATATTTATATGCTGAATCTCCTGCTAACACAGCCGCGCTGCAAGAATTGCCCGCACTCCAGATAAGTCCAATTTTTCATTTATTGCTGACCTGTTTCAACCAAAACGGTCTTTCTCAAAGCATTATATATATATATATATATATATTCACTGAAAAAAACAATAGGTTTCAGACATGTTATAGTTAGGAATTAGCATTTAAAAACATTAGAAATTCACTGAAAAAAAACATTGGTTTCAGGGCTGTTATAGTTAGCTGGACATTTCACTCGTACAAAACCATTGAAATTCCTCAGTTATAGTTAATTGTACTCACTATAATCCACTGCTGATGATGTCACACATTACATCATTCATGACATGGTCAGTGACTTCACTGATGACATCACTGATGATATCTCAAATGACATCACTGATGACATCATCCAGTGAATGTGGTTTGGTTTGTTAGTTAAATATGTATCATATATATAGCAATCTGCATTGAAGAATGTTTGGATATATAAATATAAATATCTGGATGGAGGATTTAGTAGCAGTGTGATTGACTATTTACATGACTAATTTATAGTGTCTCACTAAATATATTTCATAGTTACTAAACTGTGTGGATATCTGTATCACTCTGTCAGTTGTTGTGTAAACTGCTGTACCAGTTGGTTACTAGCTATGTGAAAGTCTATATTAGTTATTGATTAGTTAACTGAGTATTTGTATGGGAGAGTGAATGTGTGTGTGGTTCGGTGGGGGGTGTGTGACTGCCAAAAGATGTGTGAATAGTTGATTCAGTAGGTATATGAGGTATACATAAGACTCAGTGATTGTATGAGTGACTGGTTGGATAACTGTATACTTGTAATAGTGATTTTATAACACACTAAGTATGAGTTAATAGCTATATGAATAAATGAATTGGTGTTTGTATAAATGTGTAGCTGAGTAAATGTAAGTATGATTCATTGTTTGCATAAATGAGTAGGATGACTGCATAAGTGAATAGGATGTGTGCTGGTGTGTAATGTCGATATAGGTGTATAAGTATATTTGATAGTGTTCTATTGATCATTGACAGCATGTATGAGTGAATCTATAGGTAAGTTATTAGATGTGTGTGTAGATCTAGGAATCACTGAGTGTGTTTTTAGAAACTTGTAATGGTGTGTCAATGGATTCAAATATGGTACTCTGTATTTTACAGTGAGTGATGAAAGGTCATACTAGTGTAAAGTGAGGTGTATCTGATTGTCACGTGAATGATGTCATCAGTGATGTCATTTGAGATGTCATCAGTGATGTCATCAGTAATGTCACTGACCATGCCATGAATGATGTAATATGTGACATCATCAGCAGTGGATTGCGGGCGAGTTATAGTGAGTACAGCTAACTATAACGGAGGAATTTCAATGGTTTTGTACGAGTGAAATGTCCAGCTAACTATAACAGCCCTGAAACCTATGTTTTTTTCTGTGAATTTCTAAGGTTTTTTAAATGCTAATTCCTAACTATAACATGTCTGAAACCTCTGTTTTTTTCAGTGAATTTCAAAGGTTTTTTAAATGATAATTTTTAAATGTAATAATAATTATATGTATTTTTTATACTGATTTTCTACAGTTGTTTAACTGTTTATTTTTACATATTTTATTTTTTAAATTACATTATATATTTTTTATCTAAATGGATATAAAAATGTTTTCTAAAATATTGAAACTGAAATATTGTGGTTTTTTTGTTGAATGTATAAGTGCAGAACTAAACGTGTGTTGGTTAGTTAGGATACTGCATGCATAGTGGATAGGGGTTTGAGGCAGTCCATGTGCTAATGCCTGGCTTGCTGCATGAGTACTTGGATACTGACTGAATGATTAGAGTACTGCAAGGAGAGTGCCTGGGTGAATTTATAAGTGTTAGAATTACTTTTCAGGTACAGAACTGCGCTCAAAGATGGAGCACTGAGGTCTCTCCATGTTCACTGGAGTACTATTAAGCAGGAACAGGGGTGGGAGCACACTGCTTCACCTCCCAGCAAGGTTCGCCCTTGGGATTGTGGTAAATGCAGTTTCAGTTACTTGCTTGCTTCAAGAGTGTTTGAGTGTTTTGCCACTGTTGGTGCAGATAGTGCTGATCTCTAGACACGTGTTTCTGGTTCTTTAACGGTCATCGGTAGAGATTACAGTCTTTAAAATTTGGGGTTTGTTGAGTAGGCTGCCAACATCTTTCTCAGGTCAGGTACCTCTCACAGGCATGCAGATGCTTCATCCACGAGATCGTCAGCTCAATGACTCACGGGAGTACTATTAAACAGGAACTGGGTTGGGAGCACACCGCTTCACCTCCCAGCAAGGTTCGCCCCTGGCATTGTGGTAAATGCAGTTTCCGTAACTTGCTTGCTTCAAGAGTGTTCCAGTTTTTCGCCACAGTTGGCGCAGATAGTGCTGATCTCTAGACACGTGTTTCTGGTTCTTTAACTGTCATCAGTAGAGATTACAGTCTTTGAAATTTGGGGTTTGATGAGTAGGCTGCCAACATCTTTCTCAGGTCAGGTACCTCTCACAGGCATGCGGTGCTTCATCTACGAGCTCGTCAGCTCAATGACTCATGGGAGTACTATTAAGTAGGAACAGGGGTGGGAGCACACTGCTTCCCCTCCCAGCAAGGTTCGCCCCTGGCATTGTGGTAAATGCAGTTTCAGTTACTTGCTTGCTTCAAGAGTGTTCGACTGTTCCCCCACAGTTGGCGCAGATAGTGCTGATCTCTAGACACGTGTTTCTGGTTCTTTAACCATCATCAGTAGAGATTACAGTCTTTCAAATTTGGGGTTTGCTGAGTAGGCTGCAAACTTCTCTCTCAGGTCAGGTACCTCTCACAGGCATGTGGGTGCTTCATCCATGAGATCGTCAGCTCAATGACTCACGGGAGGACTATTAAACAGGAACAGGGGTGGGAGCACACCGCTTCACCTCCCAGCAAGGTTCACCCCTGGCATTGTGGTAAATGCAGTTTCAGTTACTTGCTTGCTTCAAGAGTGTGCGAGTGTTTCGCCACAGTTGAGGCAGATAGTGGTAATCTCTAGACATGTGTTTCTGGTTCTTTAACCGTCATCAGTAGAGATTACAGTCTTTCAAATGTGGGGTTTGCTGAGTATGCTGCTGTTAGAAATGAGGGGGCTCTGGTTGACGCAGGTGTGAACCCACAACAAGCAGGGACCCTTTACTTCTTGTCAGGGCGAAGGATGACTCCCAAGAATAACCCCTGCTCACCCTCTAGGTGCGTGGCGCGAGCAGTCTAGGCTAAGTCTCAGGCGTACACGGTTAAGCAAGTGCAATTACACATACAGTAAACCCCTTGCATGCACCACAAACGGACACCAATCAGGAAGTATATAAAAATAAGCTTTTATGTAGTTTCAGCAGAGTTGAATACAAGGCCCAGTAACGTTGAACTGATGGGGCCACACTTCTTGGAAATACGGTAAAGTTCTCTTGGTTTTATGGAAAGTTCTTTTAGGCGGGCACAAGGTAACTGTAGGCCTCAGCGTACCTGGGGCTGAGGCAGCGCCCAGGAAGCACACAGCAGATGACAGGGAAATAAGAACGTTGCGGACCCTGGATCCGATGCGAGCTCGCGGTCGAGTTCGTAAGTACAGTACCTTGTTTCTTGACGCAAAGGCGGGTGCGGGATTTCAGCGGCTCTTCGACAGAAGAGCGAGGCGGCGTCCGGGGCTCCCACACTTCACGAGGGTGTCTGATCTTCAGGCTCACGACAAGAGCGGGGTGTTGCAGGTGGCGGGTGAACAAAGCGGGGCAGCCGGGCACGCAGATACGTCCGGGTCGTCCGAGGCTTGGAGATGCTCACAAACGCCGATTCCGGCGGGAGGGTGAAGGTGCACAGCGAGCCTCCACGAGCGAGGTGACCGGGCAGCCCAGCACAGCGTAGGGGGAGCGGCTCCGATCGAGCGAGGCTCTTCCCAAGGCGGGGGCGGCTAAGCAGTCCTGGTCACGGCTCAGGGAGGGACTGGGCACGAGGGTCACAGCTCCGGCGAGGGAAAGGACACCACAGTCCAGCAGCAGGCGAGTGAAGATCAGGTAGAGCCCAATGGTCCTGGGGCTCAGTTCAGGGGGCAAGCTCAGTTCCAAGCCCTTGGAGATCGTTTTGGAAAAGTACAAGTCTTGAAAGTAAAAGTAAAGTAAAAGTCTTCAGCAACACTTTCTCTTCTCTCCTTTGGCAGCAAGGTCACCACTGCAGGCCAATCCCCCAGGATAGGGACAGTCTTCCTCCTACAGCTTTCCCGGTGCCTCCTCCTCAGGCAGAGATTCTTCTTGGTCAAAAGCGGATCTAGTTTCTTAGGAGCAGGGCTCCTCCATTTATACCACAAATCTTTTGTTCTCCCAGGCCAGGGGGGCCCTTGCCTAGTTCAGTCCGGTTTCTGAGCACTTTGTTTACGTGATGCAGGCTTCTCCTTTCAGAGTGCAGGGCAGAGTCATCAGACGCTCCACAGGGGGCGGAGCCGGCATTGAGGTAGCAGAGCACTGTCGTATTCAGAGCCTAGGAGCACTCCTCCCACCCATCTACCTGTCGATCGTCCTATTCATTACCAGGCTACCTAGCCCTGCCCATCTGGGTTCCCCCAGCCCTGTCACTCATACCAGCCAGACATCAGATACACATCACGCAGAGGCGGCTGAAAGGTTTAGGCAAGCAAAGGCCAACTTTCTAAAAGCGGCATTTGCAAACCCGGAATATTAAAATAAACCTTGCGAAAAGATGTACCTTATTATTCCGAGTTCAGGCATACTAAACTCGATCTTCTACCATGTTCCCTGGGTCGGTTAGGATCATAGGGTGTAATGATCCAGGCCGCCCATACTGGCCTATGAGAACAGGGTAGCCTTGCAGTAGTGAACAACAAGATGGCGGTAATTCACTACTAGGACATGCCACGCATCCAGGCTTGTCCTACCTTAGGCTTACAACGCACCCTGCCCGCGGGCCTACCAGAGGGGTGACTAACATGCAGCTAAGGGAAGGTTTTAGGGACCGGCAAGTGTGGGCACTTGCCGGTCAGCATGTCAGTACCAGACTGCACGCAGGTTCTGCGATGGCAGACCTCAGACATATTTTACCGGCCGCTTCTGTGGGTGGCACAACCAGTGCTGCAAGCCCACCAGCGGTGTTCGCATTTACATGCCCTGGCGCCCCCGGCGCACTTTACTGGGGTCTGACAGTAAACCAAACAATCCAATCATGGAATCCAACCAACATATACAATTTACATAGGGAGCACTCGCACCGCGACACTGGTTGGCAGTGGCACAGCGCGCTGAGCGGCCAACACCATAAAAACACATGAGGCACAGTGACAAAAAGAGGAAGGGAGACTCACGCCAAGGTGCCAGGTCTAACACGTGTCCCCTCCAGCTGAAAAGTGGGGAGAACTACCCTACCCCAGGGAGTTCCTCATCACTAAGGCGGAAAAATCTGGACAGACCATCAGCATTGGCGTGATCTGTACCAGGGCGATGTTCCACCGTGAAATCCATACCCTGTAGGGAAATGGACCACCTCAACAGCTTTGGATTCTCACCCCTCATATGCATCAACCATCTGAGGGGCCTGTGGTCCGTCTGAACCCGGAAGTGAGACCCAAACAAGTAGGGTCTTAGCTTCTTCAGCGCCCAGACCACAGCAAATGCCTCACGCTCAATAGCACTCCACCTTTGTTCCCGTGGAAGTAACCTCCTGCTAAGAAAGGCTACGGGTTGATCTAGGCCCTCCTCATTAACCTGTGAAAGAACAGCCCCCACACCATGCTCTGAAGCGTCTGTCTGAACGATAAACTCTTTGGAGAAGTTGGGAGCCAAGAGCACGGGCGCCGTGCACATAGCAGTTTTCAAGGCCTCAAAAGCTTTCTGACAGGTGTCAGTCCAGATCACTTTCCTGGGCTGCTTCTTCGAAGTCAGCGCTGTCAAGGGGGCAACCATGTTGCCATACCCCTTGACAAACCTCCTGTAGTACCCGGTGAGACCTAGGAAGGCTCTCACCTCCGTCTGGGTTTTGGGCGCCTCCCAATTCAGGATGGTTTCTATCTTGGGCTGAAGGGGTGCTACCTGGCCACTCCCAACTTGGTGCCCCAAGTACACCACGGAACCCTGCCCGATCTGGCACTTACTCGCCTTGATCGTGAGGCCTGCTTTGCGCAGCGCCATCAACACTTCCCAGAGGTGACGCAAGTGTTCCTCCCAAGTGGAGCTGAACACTGCGATGTCATCCAGGTAGGCTGCACTGAATGAATCCAGCCCAGCCAACACCTGGTTGACCAATCTCTGGAAGGTGGCAGGGGCATACTTCATCCCAAATGGCATAACCCGGAACTGGTAGTGCCCATCTGGGGTGGAAAATGCTGACCTCTCTTTGGCCCCCTCGGTCAAGGCGATCTGCCAATACCCAGACGTTAAATCAAACGTGCTGAGGTAGTTGGCAGCCCCTAGCCGATCGATGAGCTCATCAGCTCTGGGGATGGGGTGTGTGTCGGTCCTAGTGACCGAATTGAGTCCTCTGTAGTCCACACAGAACCGGAGTTCGGGTGTGGCTCCCGGCGCTGCAGCCTTTGGGACCAAGACCACGGGGCTGGCCCAAGGACTGCTAGAAGACTCAATTACCCCGAGTGCAAACATCTTGGAGACCTCCTCCTTGATGCATGTCCTCACCCTGTCAGTCACCCTGTAGGCCTTGTGCCGCACAGGTGGACTATCCCCAGTGTCCACATCATGGACGCACCAATCAGTGACACCAGGGACCAGGGAAAACAGGTCAGAAAACTGTCCCAGCAACTGGCGACAATCATTCTGTTGCTCAGGGGTCAGGGTGGAAGAGAGGATGACACCATCCACTGACCCATCCTGCTCCTTGGCTGACAGGAGGTCAGGAAGAGGTTCTGTCTCCTCTTCCATTCCAGCATCTGTTGCCAAGAGCATGCCCACTTGGGACCTCTCCAAGTGGGGCTTGAGGCGGTTGACATGCAGGACCCTTAAGGGGTTCCTAGGAGACTTCAGGTCCACCACGTAGGTAACAGGACTCTTGCGCTCCACCACCTCAAAGGGACCGGTCCACTTATCCTGGAGCGCACACGGCTCCACGGGGGCCAAGACCCATACTTTCTGTCCAGGCTGAAGCTCTACCAGAGTGGCATTCTGGTCGTACCACCGCTTCATCTCCTCCTGGCTGGCTTCCAGATTTGCCTCAGCAAGTTGCCTGAATCGCCTAGTCTGATTCCTGAAGGCCAGCATGTAACTATATACATTCTGGGGAGGCTTCCTGGGAGATTGCTCCCAGCCTTCTTTGACCAGACTTAGAGGTCCTCTGACTGGGTGACCATACAGAAGCTCAAAGGGACTGAACCCCAGAGACTTCTGTGGCACCTCACGGTAAGCGAAGAGAAGGCATGGTAAGAGGACGTCCCACTTACGCCTCATGGCTCCTTCTAGGCCCATTATCATGCCTTTGAGGGTTCGTTTGAATCTCTCAACCAACCCGTTTCCTTGGGGGTGGTAAGGGGTGGTGAACTTGTAGGTTACACCACACTCTTGCCAAAGAGATTTCATGTACTTGGACATGAAATTGGTACCTCGGTCAGACACCACTTCTAGAGGGAATCCCACTCGGGAGAAAATTCCCATCAGTGCACGTCCCACCACGGGGGCCGTCACTGTCCTTAGAGGAATGGCTTCCGGGTACCGGGTGGCATGGTCCACCAGGACCAGGATGAACCTATTGCCCATCGCTGTCCTGGGGTCCAGTGGCCCTACAATGTCAATCCCCACTCGCTGGAATGGGGTACCGACCACAGGGAATGGCTGGAGTGGAGCCTTCTGCTTCCTTCCACTCTTTCCACTTGCCTGGCAAGTCTGGCATGTCCTGCAGTGAGTATCTGAACTCCTGCGCATTTGAGGCCAATAAAAGTGGGTGACAAGCCTTTCAAAGGTCTTGTCCTGCCCCAAATGCCCTGCCAATGGCACATCGTGAGCCAGCCCCAGTAGGAAGGCTCTGAAGTCCTGGGGTACCACCAGCGCACGGGCTGACCCAGGCTCAGCAACCTTAGGCTCTGTATATAGGAGGTCGTTCTCCCAGTAAACGAAATGTGATCCTGACTGATCACCTGCGGCCTGGTCTGCAGCCTGCTGCCGCATACCCACGAGAGAAGGGCACTCCTTCTGTGCCTTGCAAAAGTCCTCCCTGGTGGGACCCCCTTCCTGCTGCCAATGGGTCAGCTCCGGCAGGTCTCCCAGTTCAGCTATCTGCTCCCCTGTAGGCTCCAGGGCATTCCCCTCAAGGTCTGCTTCCTCCTGGACCGTGGGAACTTCAGGGGCCGGCTTCCCGCGCCCCTTGCTCCTTCTCTCTGAGGCCGGTTCCTGGGCCTCCCTCTCAGGCTCCAGGACCTCTACTGGCTGCCATGGACCGTGTGGTGACACACGCCCAATCCGGCATACCCAACATCTCCAGGTGAGCACTCCGCTCCACCTTAGCCCAAGGTGAGCTCTCCAGATCGTTCCCTAACAAACAGTCTACAGGCATGGCGGGCCTCACAGCTACCTGAAGAGTACCAGAGACCCCCCCCACTCAAAGGGAACCTGAGCCACCTTGCAGTGTCTCTCTGTGTTGTCAGCGGCAACAACGGGATAGAAGGCATTGGGGACCACCTGCTCCTGAGACACCAGGTGACACCTGACAGCCGTCACACTGGCTCCTGTATCTCTAAGAGCTTCCACCCTATGGCCATTTATGGTCACCCGCTGCCTGTACTTCTTAGTGTTCTCGGGCAGCTGGGTTGGAGGGACCAATTCACGGTCTCCTAGCGAGACCAGGGACATCTCTGCGGGACCCCACCCACCTTGGACATCCCTCTCCTCCCCCAAGGCTACACTAGTCACCTGCCGGGGTGGAGCACCAGTGGGTGCTGGTTTACCAAACAATGGACACTTTACATCAGAGGCAAAATGCCCCAAATTGTTACACCTGTAACATCTTACGGGCCCCTTTGGAACAGGAGGACCTGTCGGGGCCCCGGTCGGTTTCTGGGGTGGGGGAGGCTGAGAACCCTTCCCTTGGTTCCCTTGGGGACTATTTTGGGGCCCTTTTTGGAACTGCTTCTGTTTACCCCTGTCCCCCCCACTCTTCTGCTGGGGACCCTGCCCACCTTTGGCGGAATCTCCCACGGTACCCTTGTGGACCCTGGTACTGACCCAGCGGTCCGCCTACTCAGCAAGCTTCCTCGGGTTAGTCAGCTTACTATCTATCAGGTGCTGGCGTAGCTCAGGAAAACAATTACTGGACAAGTGCTCCCATGCCATTAGATCAAGAAGCCCTTGATAATCGTTCACCTTACTACCCTTCACCCAACCATCCAGCGCTCTGCAAAAGAAAGTCACATACTCCACATACGTACTATTGGGAATCTTAGTGCAACCCCTGAACCTCTGTCTATATAACTCAGGGGTCAACCCATACCTAGCCATCAATGCTTCCTTCATATGGGCATAAGAATTACGAACATCAACAGGTAAATCTAACAGTGTGTCCCGCCCTTCACTCAGGAACCTTCCCCACAACCCCGCTCCCCAATCTTTCTCAGGGACCCGGTGGGAAGACATGGCTACCTCGTAGGCTCTGAACCACTGCCCGATGTCGTCATTCCTGAAGAACTCCTTCACTACATCCTTGGGAATATAAACTCTTGGTTCCGCCGGTCCTGGCGGTGTGCTGCCACCAGAGGGATTAAGCTCCAAACTTTTTGCTTTCAGCTCCAGCTCCCTCAGCTTCATGTCATGCTCTAATTGTAGTTTCTTTTCTTCCATGGCTAATCTTTGTTTTTCCATATCCATCTGCCCATGAAGTTTTGCCATTTCCGCCTCGTGTGCCCGGGTTGCTGCCCTGTCTGCCAACTCTTCTGGCGACAGGCACCTGCCAACCTCATGGACACTTTCTGGTGGAACCACTTCCACCTGATTCTCTGGGGCCTTTGACTCATACCAGGCCCTCAGCGCCTTCACAAATTGTTCCTTCTTTTTCAATCCAGTTTGGGCAATGCTGAACTTGGAGCAAAGACCTTTTAAGTCTTCATTGGTACGATTCAGAAGCGCGTCTTCTTCCCAATCTACGTCTTCAAATCCAGAGATTATGGAAGCCGCCCTTCCGGCTGAAAGTGAACCAGGCATGGCTCTAACAACGGAGACTCTTGGCAAAACAAAAACAAATGCTAGCCTTGTGGCTGTGTTACTGGTCTGCTCTCACTACGTGGTGATCAGTGATTCACTATACGCAAACCACAAATGCAAATCCGTAAATCCCACCGCTGCCACCAATGTTAGAAATGAGGGGGCTCTGGTTGACGCAGGTGTGAACCCACAACAAGCAGGGACCCTTTACTTCTTGTCAGGGCGAAGGATGACTCCCCAGAATAACCCCTGCTCACCCTCTAGGTGCGTGGCGCGAGCAGTCTAGGCTAAGTCTCAGGCGTACACGGTTAAGCAAGTGCAATTACACATACAGTAAACCCCTTGCATGCACCACAAACGGACACCAATCAGGAAGTATATAAAAATAAGCTTTTATGTAGTTTCAGCAGAGTTGAATACAAGGCCCAGTAACGTTGAACTGATGGGGCCACACTTCTTGGAAATACGGTAAAGTTCTCTTGGTTTTATGGAAAGTTCTTTTAGGCGGGCACAAGGTAACTCTAGGCCTCAGCGTACCTGGGGCTGAGGCAGCGCCCAGGAAGCACACAGCAGATGACAGGGAAATAAGAACGTTGCGGACCCTGGATCCGATGCGAGCTCGCGGTCGAGTTCGTAAGTACAGTACCTTGTTTCTTGACGCAAAGGCGGGTGCGGGATTTCAGCGGCTCTTCAACAGAAGAGCGAGGCGGCGTCCGGGGCTCCCACACTTCACGAGGGTGTCTGATCTTCAGGCTCACGACAAGAGCGGGGTGTTGCAGGTGGCGGGTGAACAAAGCGGGGCAGCCGGGCACGCAGATACGTCCGGGCCGTCCGAGGCTTGGAGATGCTCACAAACGCCGATTCCGGCGGGAGGGTGAAGGTGCACAGCGAGCCTCCACGAGCGAGGTGACGGGGCAGCCCAGCACAGCGTAGGGGGAGCGGCTCCGATCGAGCGAGGCTCTTCCCAAGGCGGGGGCGGCTAAGCAGTCCTGGTCACGGCTCAGGGAGGGACTGGGCACGAGGGTCACAGCTCCGGCGAGGGAAAGGACACCACAGTCCAGCAGCAGGCGAGTGAAGATCAGGTAGAGCCCAATGGTCCTGGGGCTCAGTTCAGGGGGCAAGCTCAGTTCCAAGCCCTTGGAGATCGTTTTGGAAAAGTACAAGTCTTGAAAGTAAAAGTAAAGTAAAAGTCTTCAGCAACAGTTTCTCTTCTCTCCTTTGGCAGCAAGGTCACCACTGCAGGCCAATCCCCCAGGATAGGGACAGTCTTCCTCCTACAGCTTTCCCGGTGCCTCCTCCTCAGGCAGAGATTCTTCTTGGTCAAAAGCGGATCTAGTTTCTTAGGAGCAGGGCTCCTCCATTTATACCACAAATCTTTTGTTCTCCCAGGCCAGGGGGGCCCTTGCCTAGTTCAGTCCGGTTTCTGAGCACTTTGTTTACGTGATGCAGGCTTCTCCTTTCAGAGTGCAGGGCAGAGTCATCAGACGCTCCACAGGGGGCGGAGCCGGCATTGAGGTAGCAGAGCACTGTCGTATTCAGAGCCTAGGAGCACTCCTCCCACCCATCTACCTGTCGATCGTCCTATTCATTACCAGGCTACCTAGCCCTGCCCATCTGGGTTCCCCCAGCCCTGTCACTCATACCAGCCAGACATCAGATACACATCACGCAGAGGCGGCTGAAAGGTTTAGGCAAGCAAAGGCCAACTTTCTAAAAGCGGCATTTGCAAACCCGGAATATTAAAATAAACCTTGCGAAAAGATGTACCTTATTATTCCGAGTTCAGGCATACTAAACTCGATCTTCTACCATGTTCCCTGGGTCGGTTAGGATCATAGGGTGTAATGATCCAGGCCGCCCATACTGGCCTATGAGAACAGGGTAGCCTTGCAGTAGTGAACAACAAGATGGCGGTAATTCACTACTAGGACATGCCACGCATCCAGGCTTGTCCTACCTTAGGCTTACAACGCACCCTGCCCGCGGGCCTACCAGAGGGGTGACTAACATGCAGCTAAGGGAAGGTTTTAGGGACCGGCAAGTGTGGGCACTTGCCGGTCAGCATGTCAGTACCAGACTGCACGCAGGTTCTGCGATGGCAGACCTCAGACATATTTTACCGGCCGCTTCTGTGGGTGGCACAACCAGTGCTGCAAGCCCACCAGCGGTGTTCGCATTTACATGCCCTGGCGCCCCCGGCGCACTTTACTGGGGTCTGACAGTAAACCAAACAATCCAATCATGGAATCCAACCAACATATACAATTTACATAGGGAGCACTCGCACCGCGACACTGGTTGGCAGTGGCACAGCGCGCTGAGCGGCCAACACCATAAAAAGACATGAGGCACAGTGACAAAAAGAGGAAGGGAGACTCACGCCAAGGTGCCAGGTCTAACAGCTGCCAACATTTTTCTCAGGTCAGGTACCTCTCACAGGCATGCGGGTGCTTCATCCACGAGCTCGTCAGCTCAATGACTCACGGGAGTATTATTAAAGAGGAACAGGGGTGGGAGCACACCGCTTCACCTCCCAGCAAGGTTCGCCCCTAGCATTGTTGTAAATGCAGTTTCAGTTCCTTGCTTGCTTCAAGAGTGTTCGAGTGTTTCGCGCACAGTTGGCGCAGATAGTGCTGATCTCTAGACACGTGTTTTTGTTTTTTTGACCGTCATCAGTAGAGATTACAGTCTTTTAAATTTGGGGTTTGCTGAGTAGGCTGCCAACATCTTTGTCAGGTCAGGGACCTCTCACAGGCATGCGGGTGCTTCATCCACCAGCTCGTCAGCTCAATGACTCACTTTAGAACTATTAATCAGGAACAGGTGTGGGAGCACACCGCTTTACCTCCCAGCAAGGTTCGCCCCTGGCATTTTGGTAAATGCAGTTACAGTTACTTGCTTGCTTCAAGAGTGTTTGAGTGTTTCGCCACAGTTGGTGCAGATAGTGATGATCTCTAGACACGTGGTTCTGGTTCTTAAACCGTCATCAGTAGGGATTACCGTCTTGGGGTTTGCAGGTTAGGCTGCCAACATCTTTCTCAGGTCAGCTACCTCTCACAGGCATGCGGGTGCTTCATCCTCCAGCTCGTCAGCTCAATGACTCACAGGAGTACTATTAAACAGGAACAGGGGTGGGAGCACACCGCTTTACCTCCCAGCAAGGTTCGCCCCTGGCATTTTGGTAAATGCAGTTTCAGTTACTTGCTTGCTTCAAGAGTGTTTCGCCACAGTTGGCGCAGATAGTGATGATCTCAAGACACGTTTTTCTGGTTATTTAACCCTCATCAGTAGAGATTACAGTCTTTCAAATGTGGGGTTTGCTGAATAGGCTGCCTACATCTTTCTCAGGTCAGGTACCTCTCACAGGCATGCGGGTGCTTCATCCACGAGCTCGTCAGCTCAATGACTCACGGGAGAAATATTAATCAGGAACAGGGGTGGGAGCACACCGCTTTACCTCCCAGCAAGGTTCGCCCCTGGCATTTTGGTGAATGCAGTTTCAGTTACTTGCTTGCTTCAAGAGTGTTTGAGTGTTTTGCCACAGTTTGCGCAGATAGTGATGATCTCTAGACACGTGGTTCTGGTTGTTAAACCGTCATCAGTAGAGATTACCGTCTTTGAAATGTGGGGTTTGCTGAGTAGGCTGCCAACATCTTTCTCAGGTCAGGTACCTCTCACAGGCATGCGGGTGCTTCATCCACGAGCTTGTCAGCTCAATGACTCACAGGAGTACTTTCAAACAGGAACACAGGTGGGAGCACACCGCTTCACCTCCCAGCAAGGTTCGCCCCTGGCATTGTGCTAAATGCAGTTTCAGATACTTGCTTGCTTCAAGAGTGTTCGAGTGTTTCGCCACAGTTGGCACAGATAGTGCTGCTCTCTAGACACGTGTTTCTGGTTCTTTAACCGTCATCAGTAGAGATTACAGTCATTGAAATTTGGGGTTTGCTGAGTAGGCTGCCAACATCTTTCTCAGGTCAGGTACCTCTCACAGGCATGCGGGTGCTTCATCCACGAGCTCGTCAGCTCAATGACTCACAGGAGTACTTTTAAACAGGAACAGGGGTGGAGCACACCACTTCACCTCCCAGCTAGGTTCGCCCCTGGCATTGTGGTAAGTGCAGTTTCAGTTACTTGCTTGCTTCAGGAGTGTTCGAGTATTTCACTACAATTGGCGCAGATAGTGCTGATCTCTAGACACATGTTTCTGGTTCTTGAAACGTCATCAGTTGAGATTACAGTCTTTGAAATTTGGGGTTTGCTGAGCAGGCTGCCAACATCTTTCTCAGGGCAGGTACCTCTCACAGGCATGCGGGTGCTTCATCCATGAGCTCGTCAGCTCAATGACTCACGGGAGTACTATTAAACAAGAACAGGGGTGGGAGCACACCGTTTCACATCCCAGCAAGGTTCGCCCCTGGCATTGTGGTAAATGCAGTTTTGGTTACTTGCTTGCTTCAAGAGTATTCAAGTGTTTCGTCACAGTTCTCGCAGATAGTGCTGATCTCTAGACATGTGGTTCTGGTTCTTTAACCGACATCAGTTGAGATTACAGTCTTTGAAATTTGGGGTTTGCTGAGTAGGCTGCCAACATCTTTCTCTGGTCAGGTACCTCTCACAGGCAAGCGGGTGCTTCATCCACAAGCTCGTCAGTTCAATGACTCTCGCGAGTACTATTATACAGGAACAGGGGTGGGAGCACACCGCTTCACCTCCCAGCAAGGGTCGCCCCTGGCATAGTGGTAAATGCAGTTTCGGTAACTTGCTTGCTTTAAGAGTGTTCGGGTGTTTCGCCATAGTTGGCCCAGATAGTGCTGATCTCTAGACACGTGTTTCTGGTTCTTTAACTGTCATCAGTTGAGATTACAGTCTTTCAAATTTGGGGTTTACTGAGTCGGCTGCCAACATCTTTCTCAGGTCAGGTACCTCTCACAGGCATGCGGGTGCTTCATCCACGAGCTCGTCAGCTCAATGACTCACTGGAGTACTATTAAACAAGAACAGGGGTGGGAGCACACCGCTTCACCTCCCAGCAAGGTTCGCCCCTGGCATTGTGGTAAATGCAGTTTTGGTTACTTACTTGCTTCAAGAGTGTTCAAGTGTTTCGGCACAGTTGGCGCAGATAGTGCTGATCTCTAGAAACGTGTTTCTTGTTTCTTAACTGTCATCAGTAGAGATTACAGTCTTTCAAATGTGGGATTTGCTGAGTAGGCTGCCTACATCTTTCTCAGGTCAGGTACCTCTCACAGGCATGCGGGTGCTTCATCCACGAATTCGTCAGCTCAATGACTCACTTTAGAACTATTAATCAGGAACAGGTGTGGGAGAACACCGCTTTACCTCCCAGCAAGGTTCGCCCCTGGCATTTTGGTAAATGCAGTTTCAGTTACTTGCTTGCTTCAAGAGTGTTTGAGTGTTTCGCCACAGTTGGCGCAGATAGTGATGATCTCTAGACACGTGGTTTTGGTTCTTAACCCCTTGTGTACCCATGACGAGCTGGACTCGTCATGGAGCACAGTCACGCTGTGCCCATGATGAGTCCAGCTCGTCATGAGGCATTCCCTGGCTAATCCCTCTGGTGCGGGCACCAGAGGGATTCTCTTTTAGTGAAAATAGCCTCTGGAGCTGGGGAAGAGCTTCCCCAGCTCCCGAGCCCCCCCCCCCCCTTTCACTGTAATGACAATCGGCGCGCACGTCGCGCCAACATCATTACAGTGAAAGTGAAACTGAAATGAGCCAAGAGGCTCATTTCAGTTTCACTTTCTACGTGCTCAGGGGGCTATCTCAGCCCCCTGAGCACGTAGAAAGACGGGAGAGGTATCGTTGGAAAGGGGAGAATCTAACTGCTTGGGGATCGCCACAGGAGAGCGATCCCCAAGCAGGGATCCACCCACTAGACACCAGGGAGGGGGGAGCGGCCCCTTGGGCAAGGGCCTTTGCTCCCCCCAACTGATGTTGGCACATTTAGTCTTTCTGCCCCCCCTGGGGGGCAGATGGGGGTATTAGCCCCCAATCTGCCCCCCCGGGGGGGTAAAAAGCCCACTAGACACCAGGGAATTTTTTTAAAAATAAAAATAGGGGTGGGGGCTGCCCAAAACGGGCAGGCCCATGGCCCCCCCCCCAATTACTACAGTCTTTCTGCCCCCCCCGGTGGTCAGATGGGGCATTGGCCCCTAATCTGCCCCTTCGGGGTGGCAGAAAGCCCACTAAACACCAGGGATTAGTTTTTAGGTTTTTTTTAGGGTGGGGGCCACCCACCGGCCACCATTACAGCCTTAATGCCCCCCCTGGGGGGCAGATGGGGCATCGGCCCCCAATCTGCCCCCCTGGGGGGGGAAAACCCATTAGACACCAGGGAATTGTAAAAAAAATAAAAATAGGGGTGGGGGCTGCCCAAAACGGGCAGGCCCATGGCCCCACCCCACCCCCCAATTATCACAGTCTTTCTGCCCCCCCTGGGGGGCAGATGGGGCATTGGCCCCTAATCTGCCCCCCAGGGGGGGGCAGAAAGCCCACTATACACCAGGGATTTGTTTTCAGTTTGTTTTAGGGTGGGGGCTGCCCGAAACGGGCACGCCAATGCCTCCACCCACCCGCCACCATTACAGCCTTTCTGCCCCCCCTGGGGGGCAGATGGGGCATTGGCCCGGGTGTCTAGCTTTCAGAAATGTGTGGGTTTGGTAGGTTCCCCTAGGTGGCCGCCGAGCACCGGGCAAAACACCCAGGTGACCCTCCTTGCAAAACCAGGTCGTTTTGAGGTAGGCAATTTTCATGTCGCCTCAATACGTTTTGGGCCCTTGCCTGTCGCGGGTACTTGGGCCTCCCACACGAGTGAGGCACCGTTTTTATCGGGAGACCCAGGGGAACGCTGGGTGGTAGGAAATTTGTGTCAGCCCGGTGATGCCAAAACTTTCCCACACAAAAATGTGTGAAAAAGGTGATTTTTTTCAGCTAAATTTGAGGTTTGCAGGGCATTCTGGGTAAGGAAACGTTGGGGGAGCCACACAAGCCATACCTCCCTGGAATCCCCCGGGTGTCTAGTTTTTAGAGATGTGTGGGTTTGGTAGGTTCCCCTAGGTGGCCGACGAGCACCGGGCCAAAAACCCAGGTGACCCCCTTGCAAAACCAGGTCGTTTTGAGGTAGGCAATATTCATGTCGCCTCAATTCGTTTTGGGCCCTTGCATGTCGCGGGTACTTGGGCCTCCCACACGAGTGAGGCACCGTTTTTATCGGGAGACCCGGGGGAACGCTGGGTGGTAGGAAATTTGTGTCAGCCCGGTGATGCCACAACTTTCCCACACAAAAATGTGTGAAAAAGGTGATTTTCTTCAGCTAAATTTGAGGTTTGCAGGGCATTCTGGGTAAGGAAACGTTGGGGGATCCACGCAAGCCATACCTCCCTGGAATCCCCCGGGTGTCTAGCTTTTAGAAATGTGTGGGTTTGGTAGGTTACCCTAGGTGGCCGCCGAGCACCGGGCCAAAAACCCAGGTGACCACCCTTGCAAAACCAGGTCGTTTTGAGGTAGGCAATTTTCATGTCGCCTCAATACGTTTTGGGCCCTTGCCTGTTGCGGGTACTTGGGCCTCCCACACGAGTGAGGCACCGTTTTTATCGGGAGACCCGGGGGAATGCTGGGTGGTAGGACATTTGTGTCAGCCCGGTGATGCCACAACTTTCCCACACAAAAATGTGTGAAAAAGGTGATTCTCTTCAGCTAAATTTGAGGTTTGCAGGGCATTCTGGGTAAGGAAACGTTGTGGGATCCACGCAAGCCATACCTCCCTGGAATCCCCCGGGTGTCTAGCTTTCAGAAATGTGTGGGTTTGGTAGGTTCCCCTAGGTGGCCGCCGAGCACCGGGCAAAAAACCCAGGTGACCCCCCTTGCAAAACCAGGTCGTTTTGAGGTAGGCAATTTTCATGTCGCCTCAATACGTTTTGGGCCCTTGCCTGTCGCGGGTACTTGGGCCTCCCACACGAGTGAGGCACCGTTTTTATCGGGAGACCCGGGGGAAAGCTGGGTGGTAGGACATTTGTGTCAGCCGGGTGATGCCACAACTTTCCCACACAAAAATGTGTGAAAAAGGTGATTCTCTTCAGCTAACTTTGAGGTTTGCAGGGCATTCTGGGTAAGGAAACGTTGTGGGATCCACGCAAGCCATACCTCCCTGGAATCCCCCGGGTGTCTAGCTTTCAGAAATGTGTGGGTTTGGTATTTTCCTCTAGGTGGCCGACGAGCACCGGGCCAAAAACCCAGGTGACCCCCTTGCAAAACCAGGTCGTTTTGAGGTAGGCAATTTTCATGTCACCTCAATACGTTTTGGGCCCTTGCCTGTCGCGGGTACTTGGGCCTCCCACACGAGTGAGGCACCGTTTTTATCGGGCGACCCGGGGGAACGCTGGGTGGTAGGAAATTTGTGTCAGCCCGGTGATGCCACAACTTTCCCACATGAAAATGTGTGAAAAAGATGATTTTCTTCAGCTAAATTTGAAGTTTGCAGGGCATTCTGGGTAAGGAAACGTTGGGGGATCCACGCAAGCCATACCTCCCTGGAATCCCCCGGGTTTCTAGCTTTCAGAAATGTGTGGGTTTGGTAGGTTCCCCTAGGTGGCCGCCGAGCACCGGGCCAAAAACCCAGGTGACCACCCTTGCAAAACCAGGTCGTTTTGAGGTAGGCAATTTTCATGTCGCCTCAATACGTTTTGGGCCCTTGCCTGTCGCGGGTACTTGGGCCTCCCACACGAGTTAGGCGCCGTTTTTATCGGGAGACCTGGGGGAATTCTGGGTGGTAGGAAATTTGTGTCAGCCTGGTGATGCCACAACTTTCCCACACAAAAATGTGTGAAAAAGGTGATTTCTTCAGCGAAATTTGAGGTATGCAGGGCATTCTGGGTAAGGAAACGTTGGGGGATCCACACAAGCCATACCTCCCTGGAATCCCCCGGGTGTCTAGTTTTCAGAAATTTGTGGGTTTGGCAGGTTCCCCTAGGTGGCCGACGAGCACCGGGCCAAAAATCCAGGTGACCCCCCTTGCAAAACCTGGTCGTTTTGAGGTTGGCAATTTTCATGTCGCCTCAATACGTTTTGGGCCCTTGCCTGTCGCGGGTACTTGGACTTCCCACATGAGTGAGGCACCGTTTTTATCGGGAGACCGGGGGGAACGCTGTGTGGTAGGAAATTTGTGTCAGCTCGGTGATGCCACAACTTTCCCACACAAAAATGTGTGTAAAAGGTGAATTTATCAGCTAAATGTGAGGTTTGCAGGACATTCTGGGTAAGGAAACTTTGGGGGATCCACGCAAGCCATACCTCCCTGGAATCCCCCGAGTGTCTAGTTTTCCGAAATGTGTGGGTTTGGTAGGTCCCCCTAGGTGGCCGCCGAGCACCGGGCCAAAAACCCAGGTGACCCCCTTGCAAAACCAGGTCTTTTGAGGTAGGCAATTTTCATGTTGCCTAAATACGTTTTGGGCCCTTGCCTGTCACGGGTACTTGGGCCTCCCACACGAGTGAGGCACCATTTTTATCGGGAGACCCGGGGGAATGCTGGGTGGTACGAAATTTGTGTCAGCCCGGTGGTGCCACAACTTTTTCACACAAAAATGTGTGAAAAAGGTGATTCTCTTTAGCTAAATTTGAGGTTTGCAGGGCATTCTGGGTAAGGAAACTTTGTGGGATCCACGCAAGCCATACCTCCCTGGAATCCCCCGGGTGTCTAGCTTTCAGAAATGTGTGGGTTTGGTAGGTTTCCCTAGGTGGCCGCCGAGCACAGGGCAAAAAACCCAGGTGACCCCCCTTGCAAAACCAGGTCGTTTTGAGGTAGGCAATTTTCATGTCGCCTCAATACGTTTTGGGCCCTTGCCTGTCGCGGGTACTTGGGCCTCCCACATGAGTGAGGCACCGTTTTTATCGGGAGACCCGGGGGAACGCTGGGTGGTAGGACATTTGTGTCAGCCCGGTGATGCCACAACTTTCCCACACAAAAATGTGTGAAAATGGTGATTTTATCAGCTAAATTTGAGGTTTGCAGGGCATTCTGGGTAGGAAACATTGGGGGATCCACGCAAGCCATACCTCCCTTGAATCTCCCGGGTGTCTAGTTTTCAGAAATGTGTGGGTTTAGTAGGTTCCCCTAGGTGGCCGCCGAGCACCGGGCCAAAAACCCAGGTGACCCCCCTTGCAAAACCAGGTCGTTTTGAGGTAGGCAATTTTCATGTCGCCTCAATAGGTTTTGGGCCCTTGCCTGTCGCGGGTACTGGGGCCTCCCACACAAGTGAGGCACCGTTTTTATCGGGAGACCCGGGGGAGCGCTGGGTGGTAGGAAATTTGTGTCAGCTCGGTGATGCCACAACTTTCCCACACAAAAATGTGTGAAAAAGGTGAATTTATCAGCTAAATGTGAGGTTTGCAGGGCATTCTCGGTAAGGAAACTTTGGGGGATCCACGCAAGCCATACCTCCCTGAAATCCCCGAGTGTCTAGTTTTCAGAAATGTGTGGGTTTGGTAGATCCCCCTAGGTGGCCGCCGAGCACCGGGCCAAAAACCCAGGTGACCCCCTTGCAAAACCAGGTCTTTTTGAGGTAGGCAATTTTCATGTTGCCTAAATACGTTTTGGGCCCTTGCCTGTCGCGGGTACTTGGGCCTCCCACACGAGTGAGGCACCGTTTTTATCGGGAGAACCGGGGGAACGCTGGGTGGTAGGAAATTTGTGTCAGCCCGGTGATGCCACAACTTTCCCACACAAAAATGTGTGAAAAAGGTGATTTTTTTCATCTAAATTTGAGGTTTGCAGGGCATTCTGGGTAAGGAAACGTTGGGGGATCCACACAAGCCTTACCTCCCTGGAATCCCCCGGGCGTCTAGTTTTTAGAAATGTGTGGGTTTGGTAGGTTCCCCTAGGTGGCCGACGAGCACCGGGCCAAAAACCCAGGTGACCCCCCTTGCAAAACCAGGTAGTTTTTAGGTAGGCAATTTTCATGTCGCCTCAATACGTTTTGGGCCCTTGCCTGTCGCGGGTACTTGGGCCTCCCACACGAGTGAGGCACCGTTTTTATCGGGAGACCCGGGGGAACGCTGGGTGGTAGGAAATTTGTGTCAGCCCGGTGATGCCACAACTTTCCAACACAAAAATGTGTGAAAAAGGTGATTTTCTTCAGCTAAATTTGAGGTTTGCAGGGCATTCTGGGTAAGGAAACGTTGGGGGATCCAGGCAAGCCATACCTCCCTGGAATCCCCCGGGTGTCTAGCTTTCAGAAATGTGTGGGTTTGGTAGGTTCCCCTAGGTGGCCGCCGTGCACCGGGCCGAAAACCCAGGTGACCCCCTTGCAAAACCAGGTCTTTTTGAGAAAGGTAATTTTCATGTTGCCTCAATACGTTTTGGGCCCTTGCCTGTCGCGGGTACTTGGGCCTCCCACACGAGTGCGGCACCGTTTTTATCGGGAGACCCGGGGGAACGCTGGGTGGTAGGAAATTTGTGTCAGCCCGGTGATGCCACAACTTTCCCACACAAAAATGTGTGAAAAAGGTGATTTTTTCAGCTAAATTTGAGGTTTGCAGGGCATTCTGGGTAGGAAACATTGGGGGATCCACGCAAGCCATACCTCCCTGGAATGCCCCGGGTGTCTAGGTTTCAGAAATGTGTGGGTTTAGTAGGTTCCCCTAGGTGGCCGCCGAGCACGGGGCCAAAAACCCAGGTGACCCCCTTGCAAAACCAGGTCTTTTTGAGGTAGGCAATTTTCATGTTGCCTGAATACGTTTTGGGCCCTTGCCTGTCGCGGGTACTTGGGCCTCCCACACGAGTGCAGCACCGTTTTTATCGGGAGACCCGGGGGAACGCTGGGTGGTAGGAAATTTGTGTCAGCCCGGTGATGCCACAACTTTCCCACACAAAAATGTGTGAAAAAGGTGATTTTTTTCAGCTAAATTTGAGGTTTGCAGGGCATTCTGGGTAAGGAAACGTTGGGGGATCCATGCAAGCCTTACATCCCTGGATTCCCCCGGGTGTCTAGTTTTCAGAAATGAGTGGGTTTAGTAGGTTCCCCTAGGTGGCCGCCGAGCACCGGGCCAAAAACCCAGGTGACCCCCCTTGCAAAACCAGGTCGTTTTGAGGTAGGCAATTTTCATGTCGCCTCAATACGTTTTGCTCCCTTGCCTGTCGCGGGTACTTGGGCCTCCCACAGGAGTGAGGCACCGTTTTTATCGGGAGACCCGGGGGAACACTGGGTGGTAGGAAATTTGTGTCAGCCCGGTGATGCCACAACTTTCCCACACATAAATGTGTGAAAAAGGTGATTTTATCAGCTAAATTTGAGGTTTGCAGGGCATTCTGGGTATGGAAGCTTTGGGGGATCCACGCAAGCCATACCTCCCTGGAATCCCCTGAGTGTCTAGTTTTCAGAAATGTGTGGGTTTTGTAGGTCCCCCTAGGTGGCCGCCGAGCACCGGGCCAAAAACCCAGGTGACCCCCTTGCAAAACCAGGTCTTTTTGAGTTAGGCAATTTTCATGTCGCCTCAATACGTTTTGGGCCCTTGCCTGTCGCAGGAACTTGGGCCTTCCACACGAGTGAGGCACCGTTTTTATCGGGAGACCCGGGGGAACGCTGGGTGGTAGGAAATTTGTGTCAGCCCGGTGATGCCACAACTTTCCCACACAAAAATGTGTGAAAAAAGTGATTTTCTTCAGCTAAATTTGAGGTTTGCAGGGCATTCTGGGTAAGGAAACGTTGGGGGATCCACACAAGCCATACCTTCCTGGAATACCCCGGGTGTCTAGTTTTCAGAAATGTGTGGGTTTGGTAGGTTCCCCTAGGTGGCCGACGAGCACCGGGCCAAAAACCGAGGTGACCCCCCTTGCAAAACCAGGTCGTTTTGAGGTAGGCAATTTTCATGTCGCCTCAATACGTTTTGGGCCCTTGCCTGTCGCGGGTACTTGGGCCTTGTTAGAAATGAGATTTCTGGTTGGCTAGGGCTTGCGCCAAAGCCAGGCAGAAACCACCACTCTGGCCAGGGCTGGGGAGTTACACGCCAAAGATAACCCCTGCTCACCCCCTTGGTAGCTTGGCTTGAGCAGTCAGGTTTATCCCGGAGGCGATGTGTAAAGCGTTTGCGCGCGCACCCAGCAACAACACCCAAGGCCCACTGTAATATGCTGCTCAGCCAGGATGTGTGTGTATGTTGGAATGTTGGAGTTAGAATGTTGGAATGGTTTGAGTCAGTTGGTCTATGGGCTGAGCAGCGTACAGGCTGCTCCTGGTGGGGCTCGCTATTTATATACTTCATTACCTGTAACTTCAATCATCAATAAATATACTTGAAGTTACCAACAACGAATGGACATTTCATCATTCATATTTCCACTTATTACAATTGGTACCAGGAGTGGGGTTATTTCTATTCCCCACAATTGACGACGATTGGAAAGACCTTGCTCTTCAACCCTCAAGAAACTTCAAGTATATTCAAGATAAAGAAATTCAAGATAAAGGAAATCCTCGAAAAGCAGCTTAAACTTACTTGCACCGAGCGCCCCACCAGTGACCTCCCACCGGTCGCCCACAACACCAGAGTGCAAGTCCCTGCTTGGGTTTCTTTCTACTGCCTGCAACTACGAGATCTGAGGGTTGTTCCTGTCGCGCTACGAACAAACTTTCTACTGCCTGCAACTACGAGATCTGAGGGTTGTTCCTGTCGCGCTACGAACAAACTTTCTACTGCCTGCAACTACGAGATCTGAGGGTTGTTCCTGTCGCGCTACGAACAAACTTTCTACTGCCTGCAACTACGAGATCTGAGGGGCCTGCTTCCTGCAGTTCCTACGACATCCTTCGCCATTATTTTGGGTTTCCTGCTCAGATTACAGAGCAACTTTCACAGAGCCCAGATCGAGGGAAAGGTAATCTGAACCGGTGTTTTCAGTGCCAGCTGGGGAGATCTGATACCAAGTAAGAAAAATATTTTACATGACTGAAGGCCATTTGACAAACCCAGGAGTCAGCTGCATTGTCAATTTCGCTTCGACAATTTAAGCTGCACTTTAATTTCCTTTGTTTTTAAAAAAAAAACGGAACTGTGTAATTATCTGCTGCCATCTACTGGAGGTTACTGGGAATCTTATTTGCCTGCAATTTCGTTGTTGACAGGAAATGTTCCGTTCTCTTTCACTTCGGTAATTAGTGTCATGCGACAATTGAACACGGCGCAGGTACTGTATTGGTGTACTTGTGTGAGACTGCCTAATTTCTTTTTAGTCAAGGCCACATTGTAATTTTCGGGCTGATTTAATACTTTAAGCTATGTTGCCATTTTACTTCGTTTTACTATTGGCAGTTTAAACGCTCATTCGTTTTGAAAACATTTTAAAAAAATCTGCCACGAGCACATTCAGAGCGCGCAGCCTACCTCTCCTCAGCCTTACATCCTGCTGCCTCGTGAATCCATTCGTCACTCCACTGTGACGTCTTCAGTTTGTTCAGACATATTAAGCTGATTTGGTGCACGGAGATGCCGGGAGCCATCCGGCGTGGCGTCGCCGTGCGTGCCGCCATTTTAAATTTGCCACAGCATCCTACTATACAGTCAGCTTTTGCCAAGCATGTTTGCTTTCGCCAACCACGTCTGTTCGCTATGCGGGATGATAAAGTTATTACAAGTTCGTTTTCATGCTGCCTCAAGTCCTTTCTTCAACCCATCATTTCAGGGTCTCCAGAATGCCAGTTGTCAATTTTAATGTTTATTTCAACAACATGGATTTTGAGACAAGCTCTCTCTTTTGAGAAATTTCAAGCGTAATCGAAGTACTGTACTTTCACTTTTTAAACAGTGCCACCTAGCTGTTATCCTTTTATCACTGCACCTCATCAAGGAGAATATAAATCCATGCGATTTAGACACTGAAAATGCAGGTCTTCGAGAGTTCCTTCCGATCCATTAATTCAACTTCTCTTCGTGGAACTCACTCCGTCTGAAGTTTCTAGAAAGTGTTACTTTCCTTGCCTGCATCGGCATCAGTTCTCTCCTTCGTAGATGTTACTATCAAAGTACTGTGCAGTGTACTTTTCAGTCATGATACCGTTATGTTAATTTTAGTATAAGTACTTCACAATGCCTTTGCTCTCATTTTCTGAAATAAGTACTTCATGATTTCTATACGCTAATTTTTTTAACATAAGTACTTTACGATATATTTACAGTTATGTTTAAAATAAGTACTGACAGTCTTATTTAAAGTAAGGATTTCGATATTGTTTTATGTGGTACTACCACATCTTGTGCACATTTGGTTTCATATTGCATTTACTTTGTTGTATGTGGTTCTACCACATCTCGTGCACATTTGTTTTCATATTGTATTTACTTTGTTGTATGTGGTACTACCACATCTTGTGCACATTCTTATAAATTGCTTTTGCCTTATTTCGAGTGGTACTATCACATCTAGTGCACATTTTTACAAATTGTATTTACCCTGTTTATGTGGTACTACCACATCTAGTTCACGTTTTTACAAATTGCCTTGTTGCATCTCGTGCACATATTTAAAAATGTTTTGTCTTGTTTCATGTGGTACTACCACATTTCGTGCACATTTTTAGAGATTGCATTTACCTCATTTAATGTGGTACATCCACATCTTATTCATTTGTTTGACTGTTTATGTGGTGTGTCCCCACATCTATTTCATGTGGTGTGTCCCCATATCTATTTATGTGGTATATCCACATCTTATGCACACGTTCTACTGTGTTATGTGGTGTCCCCACATCTTTTTATTGTGGTCATTCCACATCTGTACTCGCAAATTGTTTTATTGCGTCACGTTGTGCGTTTTGCTCTACTTGTTTTCTTCTTCACGCTCTTGATTGTACTCTTGTACTTCCTTTGTGTCGGCCCGGCCAGCTTTCATGATCTTTGTACCTGAGACACTTATTGTTTTGTTGTGGGTGTGTATCGTTTGTTTCCATGGGAGAAAGGGAGATGGGTGGTTGAGTCGTCTTTTGTGCCTCTTGTGATCCTCATTGTTCCCTCCCACTCACTATTTTCTCATTGTTTTGGTTGTGGGTGTGTATCGGTTGTTTTCATGGTAGAAAGGGAGATGGGTGGTTGAGTCGTCTTTCGTGCCTCCTGTTATCCTTATTGTTTCTTCCAACTTACTATTTTCTCTTGGCGTTTTCTTTCAATTTTCATATCTTGCCATGTTTTCGCTTAAGTCTTTTACTGTGACTTTTTGTTATACCTTCTTAGAGTTTTTCCTTTTTCATTGTTAAGAAGGGAGATGTTGTAATATGCTGCTCAGCCAGGATGTGTGTGTATGTTGGAATGTTGGAGTTAGAATGTTGGAATGGTTTGAGTCAGTTGGTCTATGGGCTGAGCAGCGTACAGGCTGCTCCTGGTGGGGCTCCCTATTTATATACTTAAATACCTGTAACTTCAATCATCAATAAATATACTTGAAGTTACCAACAACGAACGGACATTTCATCATTCATATTTCCACTTATTACACCCACCACAAAGGAAACTCCACACAAGGTTATATATAAAAATAGCCTTTGTATTATACCAAAACACATTAGATAATATTCACACAATTTACACTGTGCCAACTGGCACTGGCAGAATTTTACAAGGGATTATATGTAGAGGGGACAGGGCCACATGGACCACTGTCAGGAATTAGCACTTTTAGAACTTAGCACTTAGAACATAGGATATAAAATTACTGTAGCACAAAATAGACCTTGTAGCGCACAACCAGTAACCACTGGTAACAGGTAAGTACCACCTACGCAACCCTAACCACCTTAGGAAAATATTGCGTAGGGATCCAGGACCTCACTAGCACCACCTGTACTAGGAGAAAACAACCACCTAAGGATCACATTACCTGTAGGGGTATAAGCACATTACACATGACGCATAAAAACACATTCAGAGGTGTAAACACAAGGCACATGACGCATAAAAACACATTCAGAGGTGCAGGTTAGGAACAATAGCGCAAACCTCACATTAGCCACCACTTGTGGCAGTCCCTAGGCCAACTGGCCTTGTCGGGGCTAGGACGCCCTGTGTCCAGCAGAGTCAGGGCAAGACTGCGCAGGCGGCGCATGCCAAAACACAGAGGGTCACAACCTAAACGTTGCAGCTGCCCACTAAGTGCTTGGTAGCTGGGAAAATGAGCGTGGGCACCACTGTGCCTCCCAGAACAATATACAGCCCTGGAGCCACCTAGGCTCTAAAAGAAGGATGCCCCCAAAACAGCGTGGGAGCCTCGTGGGCTCTAAAACACAATTTTGCCCAGCGTAAGGGTGGAGCCTCTCACGGGCTCAGGAACACTGCCCCCTTCGTTGGAGCCTCTCAGGGGCTCAAGAAAGTAAGGCTGCAACGTTGGAGCCTAAACAAATATGCCCCCATTCATGCTGGAGCGGCCCGCTGCCTTCCGGGGCCGCTCGTAGCACCAGAGAGATGCCCTCGTGGTCGGAGTCCCTCGGGACTCTATACAAATGTGCCCCGTCGTTGGAGTCCCTCTCAGGGACTCGAGAGACCAATGCCCCCAGACGTTGGAGCCTTACAGGCTCTAAATCAAACAATGCGCCCCGTTGGAGCGGTCCGCTGTGGAGCGGGGCCGCTCTGCTTCCGCCTCTCCCCACCCGGACTCCCTTTTTCACTTTCCGGCTGGGGGAGAGGTGGCGAAGGCAGGACTCGGTCTGCGGGGCTTGTTACTCGCGGACTTTGACTGGAATGCGGAGCCTACGGGCTCCGAACACGAAGGCCACACGTCCCAGTGCGGGGTGGGCTCCCGCCTGGGTGGGGGACACGGCGCTTCTCCTCCGGAGTGCCCCGGGGCGCAGGGTAGGCTCCTGCCTGATCCGGGGCTCAAATTAGCCGCGAGTGTTCGGTGGGAGGCGGGGTAGGCTCCCGCCCTCCTATTTTCGGTTCCGGTTGTCCCGGAGGCCCACCCCCTGCCTGCCTGACTTCCTGGATATCCCGGCTCCGGGCTGCAGCGATGATTTGCGGTCAAATGCCGGGTGGGCACCGGCTCTTTTCAAAGGCAATAAATCGAGGTGGGCACTCGATATAGAAATAATTAAATAAGCGGGGTAGGCACCCATGAGCGAACGCCAAAATGCGGGGTGGGCACCCGCTGTAGATCTCGGTAACCAGAGGGGGAATCCCTATGCCGGGGATTCCCTCTTTTAGGAGGAGCAGTTCGGCACTGCAGAGGCGACACAGGAGCGCTCTCTAAGCGCTGGGGCACCAAATAAAGCGCTCCTAACGCTATAAGTAAAATAAAAGCGCTTCCAGGCGCTTAGGGGAAAAGGCAAGTCCAGCAAAGTTTAGGAAGGTAGGAAGGGGGCAAGGCTGGGCCAGGGGCCAGCTCACTGGGCCCTCCAGGCAGGAAGGCAGTCCTAAGTGGCGGTTCCTCCTGGCCTCCAGCAGCAGCAGCCCCCCTCAGATTGGATCCTGGAAGAGAACAAATTGTGAGGGGACACAGCCCCTTCTTATACACCTTTTCCCTTTGTTGTTGCTCGGGGTGAGGGGAAAAACCAGTCGCAGCTGGTTGGGGAGCACCCTTGATGTGCTCAGTCCCTCACTCTATTCACTGGCAGGGCTAGGGTCATCAGTCGCACCACAGGGGGCGGAGTCAGCATTGTGTGGGGAAAGCCCTGCCCTATTCAGGTCCAAGGTGCACTCCTCCCCAGCCATCGCATGCTAATCTCACACTCACCACTGGGGCAAACCCACCCAGACTCCTGGAGCCAGGCTCACCAGCCAGCTCCAGCCAATCACACGCCAGACACCTTTTACACTAATATGCCAACTCCTAGAAGTGGCACTTCCGCACATGACATAATCACGCATTATACATCATTGCGAAGCATTCGATCACACGAGTCCGCACATACCAAACTCGAGCCTGCACACCCCACGCATCAGGAACTACCAGGGACACATACATTCCCCATGCATTCCTATGGGAGGGCAGGCCTATCTCACCATATGCACTCAGAGTGCGCACGCACTTTACTCTGGGACACAGGGAAAGTGCGCAGAAACCAAAAATCACTACCACCAGGTCACCAGTGAAAGCAAAAAGTTCAGGGGTAAACCTGCCAGAAGGGCCAAGTCCAACACAACCCCCTTCCAGCCAAAACGCAGGTGTTAGAAATGGGATTTCTGGTTGGCTAAGGCTTGCGCCAAAGTAAGGCAGAAACCACCACTCTAGTCAGGACAAGGATGGTACACGCCAAAGATAACCCCTGCTCACCCCCTTGGTAGCTTGGCACGAGCAGTTTGGCTTATCCCTGAGGCGATGTGTAAAGCGTTTGCGCGCACACCCAGCAACAACACCCAAGGCCCACCACAAAGGAAACTCCACACAAGGTATTCTATAAAAATAGCCTTTGTATTATACACAACACATTAGACAAAAACACACACTCTACAATGTGCCAACAGGCACGGGCAGAATTTACAAGGGATTATATGTACAGGGGACAGGGCCACGTGGACCGCCGTCCGGAATTAGCACTCTTAGAACATAGGAATAATACTGTAGTACAAAATAACATATGTAGCACACAACCAGTAACTACTGGTATCAGGGAAGTACCACCTACGCAACCCTAACCACCTTAGGAAAATATTGCGCAGGGAATCAGGACCTCACTAGCACCACCTGTACTAGGGAGAAAACAACCACCTAAGTATCACAATACCTGTAGGGGTCTAAGCACATAAACACATGATGCATAACATTCAGAGGTGTAAAGCAAAGCACATGACGCATAAACACATTCAGAGGTGCAGGAAAGGTACAATGGCGCAAAAACTCACATTAGCCACTATCTGTGGCAGTCCCTAGGCCAACTGGCCTTGAAGGGGCAAGGGCGCCCTGTGTTCAACAGAGTCAGGGCGCGCCGGCGCAGGCTGCGCAAACCAGGTGCACAAAGCACAACCTACACGTGGCAGTTGCCCACTAAGTGCTGGGCAACTGGAGAAATGCTGGGGCCAACGTTGGAGCCTCCCAGGGCTCTGAACAACTGAAATGCCCCCTAGAGCCTCGCAGGCTCGAGAAATAATGGCCCCTTCGTTGGAGTCCCTCTGGACTCTGACAGCTGGAAATGCCCCCCAGAGCCTTCTAGGCTCGAGAAATAATGGCCCCTTCGTTGGAGCGGCCCGCTGCCTTCCGGGGCCGCTCTGTTTACCGAAGAAATGCCCCCGTATCGTTGGAGCGTACTCGCGCTCTGAGACCAACGCTGCGGTCCCAACAGTACTGTGGCCGAGTCCCCTTCTGGGACTCAACCAGGACTTGCCCTGATACGTCGGAGCGCAACTGCGCTCGAAGCAAGCAATGGTGGAGCCTTACTCGGCTCTATGGTCCTGCCCCCCCGCGTGGGAGCGTACTCGCGCTCCTCCAACCAGGCGGCCCCGTGGTGGGCTGCCTCGGTGAGCAGCAGGAAGAACTCTGGGTGCGGCAGAGGAGGGACACCCAGGGACGCCCGCACTCACCTGTGGTTAGAGAGGCGGCGTCTCCTCACTCGGGGGTCTCCTCTGCAGCGCGGACCTTCGTTCGCCCGGGCCCCCTCCTGGGACCCGGGACTTGGGAGCGGAGCCGGCCGGGCTCCGGACTTCAGGATTCCTTTTCTGCCTCGCAGCGCAGGAGCGCGGGGTAGGCTCCCGTCGCTTCCTGCGTGAAGCCCCGCCCACATCTCATGAAGGCTGCCTGACTTCCTGGGTTTCGGCCCGGGCTGCAGCGGTGATTCTCGGATCGCGGTGAGGCGGGGTGGGCACCCGCTAGGGGGATGAATAAAATGAAAAGCGGCAAAGTCCCTGGCGGGGTGGGCACCCGCTAGGGATATTAATTTTCAATAAAGCGGGGTGGGCACCCGTTAGCCAAATAAGCAAATAAGCTGGGTAGGCGCCGGGTGGGCACCGGCTCGTGCAACAGAGCGCTGAAGGAAAATAAAAGCGCTTCCAGGCGCTTAGGGATACAGATAAAGCGCTCCCAGCGCTTTAGGGCAAAATAATCCACCAAGTCCAGCAAAGTTCTTCCCTGCATGCAGCAGGGAAGGGGTAGGGGGCAAGGCTGGACCCAGAGCCAGCTCACTGGGCCTCCAGGCAGGGAGGTAGTCCAGGTGGCGGTCCTCTGGTCCAGCAGCAGCCCCCCTCAGGTAAGATCCTGGCAGAGAACAGTTTCTGTGGGGACACAGCCCCATTTTTATACAGGCAAACCCTTTGTTCTGGGTTCAGGGTGAGGGGGAAAACCAGTCGCAGCTGGTTGGGGAGCACCCTTGATGTGCTCAGCCCCTCACTCTATTCACTGGCAGGGCTAGGGTCGTCAGTCGCACCACAGGGGGCGGGGCCAGCATTGTGTGTGGAAAACCCTGTCCTATTCAGGACCCAGGTGTACTCCTCCCACCCATCTAGCTGCTGATCTCCCCATTCACCACTGGGTGACTCATCCTGACTCTGGGGAATCCCTAGCCCGTCACATGACATGACCAGCCAATCACGCGACAGACACACTGCACACCGAAGTGCCCACTTCTAGAAGTGGCACTTCCACACTAGGTACATGCACGCCGCACACATCATCGCGCAGCACTCACTCACACGAGTCCGCACATACCAAACTCGGGCCTGCACACCCCACGCATCAAGAACTACTAGGGACACATACATTCCCCATGCATTCCTATGGGAGGGCAGGCCTATCTCACCACATGCACTCAGAGCACGCACGCACTTTACCCTGGGACACAGGGAAAGTGCGCAGAGACCAAACAATTACCACACCAAGTCATCAGTAAAAAGCAAAAAAGTTCAGGGGTGAACCTGCCAGAAGGGCCAAGTCCAACACAACCCCCTTCCAGCCAAAACGCAGGGCAGACCAATCACCACCGTGATGGACTTCCCTGCTTGGGGCGATAGAACACGGACGCGGGCCCGCAACTGCAGGGACACCCTCCGGTTCTACGCCACGGTGAACCCATGGAATTCTTTCTAACACCACTGTCTGGACCAACTGGGCTACCCCACTGGTACTACCAAGCTGTCCGCGGCCAAGACCAGGCCCTAGGCCACCCAGGTGCCACTGGTCTTTGCCTAACCACAGAGTGGGGGGTAGTAACCCCTGGCACATAGCGGCCATTCTCCACTCTTCCTCTCCGAAAGACAGGACTAGACTGCCACTGGTTCTCCAGCCTAGGTTCTACACCCTCAGGCGGACCAGGAGTCTCAGGGAAGGCTCTCCTCCCCCTACCTCTTCTCCTAGGGTTCCTCCTCCTCTGGCGAGGGGTACACCTAGAACGCCATTCCAACCCAGGGTTTAACCCCTCAGGTTGTACCGGGGGCAGAGGTGGGCTCTCCCACCCTCTGCACCCCCTTCCAGAGCCCTGCTCCCTACCAACTGGGGCGGTACCTCTGGAAGAAGAACTGGTCGGGACGCTGGTAACAGACGTCCCACCCTTCAGGTCAGGCTGATCCTGAACCTGGCCTCCCAACCTCCGGCCTAGAACCTTTGGTGGAATAATTGCCTGGCACTCCAGGACTTCTGGGGATTTCCACTCCATCCCCCTGAGGCTATCAAAGGACACATATGCCGAGCGACTGTCTGTCTGGCGCTGATCTCCCGTCCCCTGTCCACCTGACAGTGCGCGGAGATCCCCCAGAACAGAAGTGGTGCCACCCTGGCCACTACACGGGATCCTAGCCCAACTGGGTAGTCCCTGACCCACAGGCTCTTCCACTGGGGAACTCATCCCCCAATCACTCCTCACACTGGACTCCTGTACCCTCCCTACCGGAGCGGTACTGCCAGACTCTAGAACCACAGGAGCCCTGGTTACAGGTGCTCCAGGTCCTCTACTCACCAGGAGATCTTCCTCAAATGGGCTAACAGGACAGCCTAGGTCCCCAACTTGGTGTTCCCTCAAGAAACCATCCAAGTCCTGAGGCAGGGTTTCGTGCGTCTGGGGACCCTCGGTCACCCTCTCACTCCTGCTCCACTGAGCCAGGCAGTGAGCCCCTACACCCCCCTCGCTATCCTGGGACCTAGCTGGGCTACACTGAGCCTCTTCCACCACGCTGGGCTGGAAGATACCTGACCCACTACTTTTGGAGTTACTCCCTAGTGACTCTAGAGAACCTCTAGCCCTTTCCCAGCGCTCTGCTTCCTCCGCAAGCTCAAGGGGCTCAGACAATCCACACCCCAACAGGTGTTGGCGCAACCCTGGCACACAACAACTGAGCAGGTGTTCTTTGAGAACCAGATTACACAGTATATCAAAATCACTTGCTGTGGAAATCCAATCAAACATTGCATCCTCACATCCATCCACAAACTCCTCCCAAGTCTGGTGAGACAGTTTCCTACTGCCCCTGAATTTCAACCTTAACTCCTCCTCCTGGGGAACAGGTACCAGACTGGGGGAACTGGGACTGGGATTTCCTACACTGGAATCTATCTGGCTGCTACCACTGGACTCAACCCTCCCTGGGGAGTCCAGAAAATTAAAACTGCGCGCAGGGGATAGTCTACCCTCCAGAGCTACTTTGCCTCTGGTGGAGGCCCTCTCAGCCTCCTCTACCCTCTCCCGCGCCAAGACCCACTCAGTCTCTCGCTGTTGCTTCCTGGCCTCCAGCTGCGCCATAGCCTGAGCATGCTCTAACCTGAGCTTCTCTAACGCCAGCTGGTGCTCCCTTTCTTTCCTCCTATCTTCCCACTCCTCTGGGGACAGGGAAAGGGATGAGGCGCTGCTTCCTACGCTGGACCCAGCAAGGGACGCCCTACCTATGGGGTCCTCACTCTCTACTGGCGTCCAGGTATTGTCATCCTCTACCTCCTCTTCTGAATCTTCAGGGCTCCCCACAGACCCACCACCCTCCAGGTGTGAGGCCCGGGCCCTTTCCATACTGTGCTCAAGATCCCATGCACCCTTTTGCCATAGGACCAGGTGGTCCTGAAGTTCGTAAAGAGTGTTGGACTCTCTCCCTGTACAGGACCTTTCTAACTCCTGCCTCTGGCGCCAAGCTAGCTCATAGGGATCACAAGCATGCTCCATTCTGGCGGACGTTATGGTAAAAATTATACAGGGAACCTAGGGGTCTGAGTTTCACACAGGAGCACACAATTCACAAAAAGATTCAGCAAGCTCTCTAACCCAGAGAACTCACACTCACTTGCCTAGTGCCACACACCATTCATCCACACACACAACCCTCCCCTCGGACTGGTAAGGCAGTTTCTACCACCCCTGATTCCTCAACCTGACCACCACGTGACACAGGTACCAACTCTGGGCGCAGGGCGGGGGACAAATGTACAGGACACTATTACGCTGCCACCACTGGATCCCACCCTCTGGTGAATCCAGAAACACAATGCACTAAGGGGGATGATCTACCCTCCCGAGCTAGGGACACCTAACTCACAGTGCACAAAACCACATTTCCAAAGAAATGACAATTAAAAACAAATTTAGAACAATAATCCCTATACCATGTGATTTATCTAAATGCAGAGTTTTGTAGTGCGGCCAGTTGCCGCTGCGGTACAGCGCAAACGCAAGTCCAAATCCCACCGCTGATCACCAATGTTAGAAATGGGATTTCTGGTTGGCTAAGGCTTGCGCCAAAGTCAGGCAGAAACCACCACTCTAGTCAGGGCAAGGAAGGTACACGCCAAAGATAACCCCTGCTCACCCCCTTGGTAGCTTGGCACGAGCAGTTTGGCTTATCCCTGAGGCGATGTGTAAAGCGTTTGCGCGCGCACCCAGCAACAACACCCAAGGCCCACCACAAAGGAAACTCCACACAAGGTATTCTATAAAAATAGCCTTTGTATTATACACAACACATTAGACAAAAACACACACTCTACAATGTGCCAACAGGCACGGGCAGAATTTACAAGGGATTATATGTACAGGGGACAGGGCCACGTGGACCGCCGTCTGGAATTAGCACTCTTAGAACATAGGAATAATACTGTAGTACAAAATAACATATGTAGCACACAACCAGTAACTACTGGTATCAGGGAAGTACCACCTACGCAACCCTAACCACCTTAGGAAAATATTGCGCAGGGAATCAGGACCTCACTAGCACCACCTGTACTAGGGAGAAAACAACCACCTAAGTATCACAATACCTGTAGGGGTCTAAGCACATAAACACATGATGCATAACATTCAGAGGTGTAAAGCAAAGCACATGACGCATAAACACATTCAGAGGTGCAGGAAAGGTACAATGGCGCAAAAACTCACATTAGCCACTATCTGTGGCAGTCCCTAGGCCAACTGGCCTTGAAGGGGCAAGGGCGCCCTGTGTTCAACAGAGTCAGGGCGCGCAGGCTGCGCAAACCAGGTGCACAAAGCACAACCTACACGTGGCAGTTGCCCACTAAGTGCTGGGCAACTGGAGAAATGCTGGGGCCAACGTTGGAGCCTCCCAGGGCTCTGAACAACTGAAATGCCCCCTAGAGCCTCGCAGGCTCGAGAAATAATGGCCCCTTCGTTGGAGTCCCTCTGGACTCTGACAGCTGGAAATGCCCCCCAGAGCCTTCTAGGCTCGAGAAATAATGGCCCCTTCGTTGGAGCGGCCCGCTGCCTTCCGGGGCCGCTCTGTTTACCGAAGAAATGCCCCCGTATCGTTGGAGCGTACTCGCGCTCTGAGACCAACGCTGCGGTCCCAACAGTACTGTGGCCGAGTCCCCTTCTGGGACTCAACCAGGACTTGCCCTGATACGTCGGAGCGCAACTGCGCTCGAAGCAAGCAATGGTGGAGCCTTACTCGGCTCTATGGTCCTGCCCCCCCCGCGTGGGAGCGTACTCGCGCTCCTCCAACCAGGCGGCCCCGTGGTGGGCTGCCTCGGTGAGCAGCAGGAAGAACTCTGGGTGCGGCAGAGGAGGGACCCCCAGGGACGCCCGCACTCACCTGTGGTTAGAGAGGCGGCGTCTCCTCACTCGGGGGTCTCCTCTGCAGCGCGGACCTTCGTTCGCCCGGGCCCCCTCCTGGGACCCGGGACTTGGGAGCGGAGCCGGCCGGGCTCCGGACTTCAGGATTCCTTTTCTGCCTCGCAGCGCAGGAGCGCGGGGTAGGCTCCCGTCGCTTCCTGCGTGAAGCCCCGCCCACGTCTCACGAAGGCTGCCTGACTTCCTGGGTTTCGGCCCGGGCTGCAGCGGTGATTCTCGGATCGCGGTGAGGCGGGGTGGGCACCCGCTAGGGGGATGAATAAAATGAAAAGCGGCAAAGTCCCTGGCGGGGTGGGCACCCGCTAGGGATATTAATTTTCAATAAAGCGGGGTGGGCACCCATTAGCCAAATAAGCAAATAAGCTGGGTAGGCGCCGGGTGGGCACCGGCTCGTGCAACAGAGCGCTGAAGGAAAATAAAAGCGCTTCCAGGCGCTTAGGGATACAGATAAAGCGCTCCCAGCGCTTTAGGGCAAAATAATCCACCAAGTCCAGCAAAGTTCTTCCCTGCATGCAGCAGGGCAGGGGTAGGGGGCAAGGCTGGACCCAGAGCCAGCTCACTGGGCCTCCAGGCAGGGAGGTAGTCCAGGTGGCGGTCCTCTGGTCCAGCAGCAGCAGCAGCCCCCCTCAGGTAAGATCCTGGCAGAGAACAGTTTCTGTGGGGACACAGCCCCATTTTTATACAGGCAAACCCTTTGTTCTGGGTTCAGGGTGAGGGGGAAAACCAGTCGCAGCTGGTTGGGGAGCACCCTTGATGTGCTCAGCCCCTCACTCTATTCACTGGCAGGGCTAGAGTCGTCAGTCGCACCACAGGGGGCGGGGCCAGCATTGTGTGTGGAAAACCCTGTCCTATTCAGGACCCAGGTGTACTCCTCCCACCCATCTAGCTGCTGATCTCCCCATTCACCACTGGGTGACTCATCCTGACTCTGGGCAATCCCTAGCCCGTCACATGACATGACCAGCCAATCACGCGACAGACACACTGCACACCGAAGTGCCCACTTCTAGAAGTGGCCCTTCCACACTAGGTACATGCACGCCGCACACATCATCGCGCAGCACTCACTCCCACGAGTCCGCACATACCAAACTCGGGCCTGCACACCCCACGCATCAGGAACTACTAGGGACACATACATTCCCCATGCATTCCTATGGGAGGGCAGGCCTATCTCACCACATGCACTCAGAGCACGCACGCACTTTACCCTGGGACACAGGGAAAGTGCGCAGAGACCAAACAATTACCACACCAAGTCATCAGTAAAAAGCAAAAAAGTTCAGGGGTGAACCTGCCAGAAGGGCCAAGTCCAACAGCAGGGCAGACCAATCACCACCGTGATGGACTTCCCTGCTTGGGGCGATAGAACACGGACGCGGGCCCGCAACTGCAGGGACACCCTCCTGTTCTACGCCACGGTGAACCCATGGGATTCCTTCTAAAACCACTATCCGGACCAACTGGGCTACCCCACTGGTACTCCCAAGCTGTCCGTGGCCAAGACCAGGCCCTAGGCCACCCAGGTGCCACCGGTCTTTGCCTAACCACAGAGTGGGGGGTAGTAACCCCTGGCATATAGCGGCCATTCTCCACTCTTCCTGTCTGCAAGACAGGACTAGACTGCCACTGGTTCTCCAGCCTAGGGTCTACACCCTCAGGCGGACCAGGAGTCTCAGGGAAGGCTCTCCTCCCCCTACCTCTTCTCCTAGGGTTCCTCCTCCTCTGTCGAGGGGTACCCCTAGAACGCCATTCCAACCCAAGGTTTAACCCCTTAGGTTGCACCGGGGTCAGAGGTGGGCTCTCCCACCCTCTGCATCCCCTTCCAGAGCCCTGCTCCCTGCCAACTGGGGTGGTACCTCTGGAAGAAGAACCGGTCAGGACACTGGTTACAGTCGTCCTACCCTTCAGGTCAGGCTGATCCTGAACCTGGCCTCCCAACCTCCGGTCTAGAACCTTTGGTGGAATAATCGCCTGGCACTCCAGGACTTCTGGGGATTTACACTCCATCCCCCTGAGGCTAACAAACGACACATATGTCGTGTGATTGTCTGTCTGGCGCGGATCTCCCGTCCCATGCCCACCTGACAGTGCGTAGAGATCCCCCAGAACAGAAGTGGTGTCACCATGGTCACGACACGGGATCCTGGCCCAACTGGGTAGTCCCTGACCCACTGGCTCTTCCACTGGGAAACTAATCCCCCAATCACTCCTCACGCTGGACTACTGTACCCTCCCTACCGGAGCGGCACTGCCAGGCTCTAGAACCACAGGAGCCCTGTTTACAGGCGCTCCAGGTCCTCTACTCACTAAGAGATTGTTAGACCTGGCACCTTGGCGTGAGTCTCCCTTCCTCTTTTTGTCGCTGTGCCTCATGTGTTTTTATGGTGTTGGCCGCTCAGCGCGCTGTGCCACTGCCAACCAGTGTCACGGTGCGAGTGCTTCCTATGTAAATTGTATATGTTGGTTGGATTCCATGATTGGATTGTTTGATTTACTGTCAGACCCCAGTAAAGTGCGCCGGGGGCGCCAGGGCATGTAAATGCGAACACCGCTGGTGGGCTTGCAGCACTGGTTGTGCCACCCACAGAAGCGGCCGGTAAAATATATCCGAGGTCTGCCATCGCAGAACCTGCGTGCAGTCTGGTACTGACATGCTGACCGGCAAGTGCCCACACTTGCCAGTCCCCAAAACCTTCCCTTAGCGGCATGTTAGTCACCCCTCTGGTAGGCCCGCGGGCAGGGTGCGTTGTAAGCCTAAGGTAGGACAAGCCCGGATGCGTGGCATGTCCTAGTTGTGAATTGCCGCCATCTTGTTGTTCACTACTGCAAGGCTACCCTGTTCTCATAGGCCAGTATGGGCGGCCTGGATTATTACACCCTATGATCCTAACCGACCCAGGGAACATGGTAGAAGATCGAGTTTAGTATGCCTGAACTCGGAATAATAAGGTACATCTTTTCGCAAGGTTTATTTTAATATTCCGGGTTTGCAAATGCCGCTTTTAGAAAGTCGGCCTTTGCTTGCCTAAACATTTCAGCCGCCTCTGCGTGATGTGTATCTGATGTCTGGCTGGTGTGAGTGACAGGGCTGGGGGAACCCAGATGGGCAGGGCTAGGTAGCCTGGTATGAATAGGACGATCGACAGGTAGATGGGTGGGAGGAGTGCTCCTAGGTTCCGAATAGGACAGTGCTCCGCTACCCCGATGCCGGCTCCACCCCCTGTGGAGCGTCTGATGACTCTGCCCTGCACTCTGAAAGAAGAAGCCTGCATCACGTAAACAAAGTGCTCAGAAACCGGACTGAACTAGGCAAGGGCCCCCCTGGCCTGGGAGAACAAAAGATTTGTGGTATAAATGGAGGAGCCCTGCTCCTAAGAAACTAGATCCGCTTTTGACCAAGAAGAATCTCTGCCTGAGGAGGAGGCACCGGGAAAGCTGTAGGAGGAAGACTGTCCCTATCCTGGGGGATTGGCCTGCAGTGGTGACCTTGCTGCCAAAGGAGAGAAGAGAAACTGTTGCTGAAGACTTTTACTTTACTTTTACTTTCAAGACTTGTGCTTTTCCAAAACGATCTCCAAGGGCTTGGAACTGAGCTTGCCCCCTGAACTGAGCCCCAGGACCATTGGGCTCTACCTGATCTTCACTCGCCTGCTGATGGACTGTGGTGTCCTTTCCCTCGCCGGAGCTGTGACCCTCGTGCCCAGTCCCTCCCTGAGCCGTGACCAGGACTGCTTAGCCGCCCCCGCCTTGGGAAGAGCCTCGCTCGATCGGAGCCGCTCCCCCTACGCTGTGCTGGGCTGCCCCGTCACCTCGCTCGTTGGAGGCTCGCTGTGCACCTTCACCCTCCCGCCGGAATCGGCGTTTGTGAGCATCTCCAAGCCTCGGACGGCCTGGACGCATCTACGTGCCCGGCTGCCCCGCTTTGTTCACCCGCCACCTACAACACCCCGCTCTTGTCGTGAGCCTGAAGATCAGACACCCTCGTGAAGTGTGGGAGCCCCGGACGCCGCCTCGCTCTTCTGTCGAAGAGCCGCTGAAATCCCGCACCCGCCTTTGCGTCAAGAAACAAGGTACTGTACTTACGAACTCGACCGCGAGCTCGCATCGGATCCAGGGTCCGCAACGTTCTTATTTCCCTGTCATCTGCTGTGTGCTCCCTGGGTGCTGCCTCAGCACGAAGTGCGCTGAGGCCTACAGTTACCTTGTGCCCGCCTAAAAGAACTTTCCATAAAACCAAGAGAACTTTACCGTATTTCCAAGAATTGTGGCCCCATCAGTTCAACGTTACTGGGCCTTGTATTTGAATCTGCTGAATCTACATAAAAGCTTATTTTTATATACTTCCTGATTGGTGTCCGTTTGTGGTGCATGCAAGGGGTTTACTGTATGTGTAATTGCATTTGCTTAACCGTGTACGCCTGAGACTTAGCCTAGACTGCTCGCGCCACGCACCTAGAGGGTGAGCAGGGGTTATTCTGGGGAGTCATCCTTCGCCCTGACAAGAAGTAAAGGGTCCCTGCTTGTTGTGGGTTCACACCTGCGTCAACCAGAGCCCCCTCATTTCTAACATTGGTGGCAGCGGTGGGATTTACGGATTTGCATTTGTGGTTTGCGTATAGTGAATCACTGATCACCACGTAGTGAGAGCAGACCAGTAACACAGCCACAAGGCTAGCATTTGTTTTTGTTTTGCCAAGAGTCTCCGTTGTTAGAGCCATGCCTGGTTCACTTTCCGCCGGAAGGGCGGCTTCCATAATCTCTGGATTTGAAGACGTAGATTGGGAAGAAGACGCACTTCTGAATCGTACCAATGAAGACTTGAAAGGTCTTTGCTCCAAGTTCAGGATTGCCCAAACTGGATTGAAAAAGAAGGAACAATTTGTGAAGGCGCTGAGGGCCTGGTATGAGTCAAAGGCACCAGAGAATCAGGTGGAAGTGGTTCCACCGGAAAGTGTCCATGAGTTTGGCAGATGCCTGTCGCCAGAAGAGTTGGCGGACAGGGCAGCAACCCGGGCACACGAGGTGGAAATGGCAAAACTTCATGGGCAGATGGATATGGAAAAACAAAGATTAGCCATGGAAGAAAAGAAACTACAATTAGAGCATGACATGAAGCTGAGGGAGCTGGAGCTGAAAGCAAAAAGTTTGGAGCTTAATCCCTCTGGTGGCAGCACACCGCCAGTACCGGCGGAACCAAGAGTTTATATTCCCAAGGATGTAGTGAAGGAGTTCTTCAGGAATGACGACATCGGGCAGTGGTTCAGAGCCTACGAGGTAGCCATGTCTTCCCACCGGGTCCCTGAGAAAGATTGGGGAGCGGGGTTGTGGGGAAGGTTCCTGAGTGAAGGGCGGGACACACTGTTAGATTTACCTGTTGATGTTCGTAATTCTTATGCCCATATGAAGGAAGCATTGATGGCTAGGTATGGGTTGACCCCTGAGTTATATAGACAGAGGTTCAGGGGTTGCACTAAGATTCCCAATAGTACGTATGTGGAGTATGTGACTTTCTTTTGCAGAGCGCTGGATGGTTGGGTAAAGGGTAGTAAGGTGAATGATTATCAAGGGCTTCTTGATCTAATGGCATGGGAGCACTTGTCCAGTAATTGTTTTCCTGAGCTACGCCAGCACCTGATAGATAGTAAGCTGACTAACCCGAGGAAGCTTGCTGAGGAGGCGGACCGCTGGGTCAGTACCAGGGTCCACAAGGGTACCGTGGGAGATTCCGCCAAAGGTGGGCAGGGTCCCCAGCAGAAGAGTGGGGGGGACAGGGGTAAACAGAAGCAGTTCCAAAAAGGGCCCCAAAATAGTCCCCAAGGGAACCAAGGGAAGGGTTCTCAGCCTCCCCCACCCCAGAAACCGACCGGGGCCCCGACAGGTCCTCCTGTTCAAAAGGGGCCCGTAAGATGTTACAGGTGTAACAATTTGGGGCATTTTGCCTCTGATGTAAAATGTCCATTGTTTGGTAAACCAGCACCCACTGGTGCTCCATCCCGGCAGGTGACTAGTGTAGCCTTGGGGGAGGAGAGGGATGTCCAAGGTGGGTGGGGTCCCGCAGAGATGTCCCTGGTCTCGCTAGGAGACCGTGAAGTGGTCCCTCCAACCCAGCTGCCTGAGAACACTAAGAAGTACAGGCAGTGGGTGACCATAAATGGCCATAGAGTGGAAGCTCTTAGAGATACAGGAGCCAGTGTGACAGCTGTCAGGTGTCACCTGGTGTCTCAGGAGCAGGTGGTCCCCAATGCATTCTATCCCGTTGTTGCCGCTGACAACACAGAGAGACACTGCAAGGTGGCTCAGGTTCCCTTTGAGTGGGGGGGGGGTCTCTGGTACTCTTCAGGTAGCTGTGAGGCCCGCCATGCCTGTAGACTGTTTGTTAGGGAACGATTTGGAGAGCTCACCTTGGGCTAAGGTGGAGCGGAGTGCTCACCTGGAGATGTTGGGTATGCCGGATTGGGCGTGTGTCACCACGCGGTCCATGGCAGCCAGTAGAGGTACTCAAGAGGTCCTAGAGCCTGAGAGGGAGGCCCAGGAACCGGCCTCAGAGAGAAGGAGCAAGGGGCGCGGGAAGCCGGCCCCTGAAGTTCCCAAGGTCCAGGAGGAAGCAGACCTTGAGGGGGATGCCCTGGAGCCTACAGGGGAGCAGATAGCTGAACTGGGAGACCTGCCGGAGCTGACCCATTGGCAGCAGGAAGGGGGTCCCACCAGGGAGGACTTTTGCAAGGCACAGAAGGAGTGCCCTTCTCTCGTGGGTATGCGGCAGCAGGCTGCAGACCAGGCCGCAGGTGATCAGTCAGGATCACATTTCGTTTACTGGGAGAACGACCTCCTATATACAGAGCCTAAGGTTGCTGAGCCTGGGTCAGCCCGTGCGCTGGTGGTACCCCAGGACTTCAGAGCCTTCCTACTGGGGCTGGCTCATGATGTGCCATTGGCAGGGCATTTGGGGCAGGACAAGACCTTTGAGAGGCTTGTCACCCACTTTTATTGGCCTCAAATGTGCAGGAGTTCAGATACTCACTGCAGGACATGCCCGACTTGCCAGGCAAGTGGAAAGAGTGGAAGGAAGCAGAAGGCTCCACTCCAGCCATTCCCTGTGGTCGGTACCCCATTCCAGCGAGTGGGGATTGACATTGTAGGGCCCCTGGACCCCAGGACAGCGATGGGCAATAGGTTCATCCTGGTCCTGGTGGACCATACCACCCGGTACCCGGAAGCCATTCCTCTAAGGACAGTGACGGCCCCCGTGGTGGGACGGGCACTGATGGGAATTTTCTCCCGAGTGGGATTCCCTCTAGAAGTGGTGTCTGACCGAGGTACCAATTTCATGTCCAAGTACATGAAATCTCTTTGGCAAGAGTGTGGTGTAACCTACAAGTTCACCACCCCTTACCACCCCCAAGGAAACGGGTTGGTTGAGAGATTCAACCGAACCCTCAAAGGCATGATAATGGGCCTAGAAGGAGCCATGAGGCGTAAGTGGGACGTCCTCTTACCATGCCTTCTCTTCGCTTACCGTGAGGTGCCACAGAAGTCTCTGGGGTTCAGTCCCTTTGAGCTTCTGTATGGTCACCCAGTCAGAGGACCTCTAAGTCTGGTCAAAGAAGGCTGGGAGCAATCTCCCAGGAAGCCTCCCCAGAATGTATATAGTTACATGCTGGCCTTCAGGAATCAGACTAGGCGATTCAGGCAACTTGCTGAGGCAAATCTGGAAGCCAGCCAGGAGGAGATGAAGCGGTGGTACGACCAGAATGCCACTCTGGTAGAGCTTTAGCCTGGACAGAAAGTATGGGTCTTGGCCCCCGTGGAGCCGTGTGCGCTCCAGGATAAGTGGACCGGTCCCTTTGAGGTGGTGGAGCGCAAGAGTCCTGTTACCTACGTGGTGGACCTGAAGTCTCCTAGGAACCCCTTAAGGGTCCTACATGTCAACCGCCTCAAGCCCCACTTGGAGAGGTCCCAAGTGGGCATGCTCTTGGCAACAGATGCTGGAATGGAAGAGGAGACAGAACCTCTTCCTGACCTCCTGTCAGCCAAGGAGCAAGATGGGTCAGTGGATGGTGTCATCCTCTCTTCCACCCTGACCCCTGAGCAACAGAATGATTGTCGCCAGTTGCTGGGACAGTTTTCTGACCTGTTTTCCCTGGTCCCTGGTATCACTGATTGGTGCGTCCATGATGTGGACACTGGGGATAGTCCACCTGTGCGGCACAAGGCCTACAGGGTGACTGACAGGGTGAGGACATGCATCAAGGAGGAGGTCTCCAAGATGTTTGCACTCGGGGTAATTGAGTCTTCTAGCAGTCCTTGGGCCAGCCCCGTGGTCTTGGTCCCAAAGGCTGCAGCGCCGGGAGCCACACCCGAACTCCGGTTCTGTGTGGACTACAGAGGACTCAATTCGGTCACTAGGACCGACGCACACCCCATCCCCAGAGCTGATGAGCTCATCGATCGGCTAGGGGCTGCCAACTACCTCAGCACGTTTGATTTAACGTCTGGGTATTGGCAGATCGCCTTGACCGAGGGGGCCAAAGAGAGGTCAGCATTTTCCACCCCAGATGGGCACTACCAGTTCCGGGTTATGCCGTTTGGGATGAAGAATGCCCCTGCCACCTTCCAGAGATTGGTCAACCAGGTGTTGGCTGGGCTGGATTCGTTCAGTGCAGCCTACCTGGATGACATCGCCGTGTTCAGCTCCACTTGGGAGGAACACTTGCGTCACCTCTGGGAAGTGTTGATGGCGCTGCGCAAGGCAGGCCTCACGATCAAGGCGAGTAAGTGCCAGATCGGGCAGGGTTCCGTGGTGTACTTGGGACACCAAGTTGGGAGTGGCCAGGTAGCACCCCTCCAGCCCAAGATAGAAACCATCCTGAATTGGGAGGCGCCCAAAACCCAGACAGAGGTGAGAGCCTTCCTAGGTCTCACCGGGTACTACAGGAGGTTTGTCAAGGGGTATGGCAACCTGGTTGCCCCCTTGACAGCGCTGACTTCGAAGAAGCAGCCCAGGAAAGTGATCTGGACTGACACCTGTCAGAAAGCTTTTGAGGCCTTGAAAACTGCTATGTGCACGGCGCCCGTGCTCTTGGCTCCCAACTTCTCCAAAGAGTTTATCGTTCAGACAGACGCTTCAGAGCATGGTGTGGGGGCTGTTCTTTCACAGATTAATGAGGAGGGCCTAGATCAACCCGTAGCCTTTCTTAGCAGGAGGTTACTTCCACGGGAACAAAGGTGGAGTGCTATTGAGCGTGAGGCATTTGCTGTGGTCTGGGCGCTGAAGAAGCTAAGACCCTACTTGTTTGGGTCTCACTTCCGGGTTCAGACAGACCACAGGCCCCTCAGATGGTTGATGCATATGAGGGGTGAGAATCCAAAGCTGTTGAGGTGGTCCATTTCCCTACAGGGTATGGATTTCACGGTGGAACATCGCCCTGGTACAGATCACGCCAATGCTGACGGTCTGTCCAGATTTTTCCGCCTTAGTGATGAGGAACTCCCTGGGGTAGGGTAGTTCTCCCCACTTTTCAGCTGGAGGGGACACGTGTTAGACCTGGCACCTTGGCGTGAGTCTCCCTTCCTCTTTTTGTCGCTGTGCCTCATGTGTTTTTATGGTGTTGGCCGCTCAGCGCGCTGTGCCACTGCCAACCAGTGTCACGGTGCGAGTGCTTCCTATGTAAATTGTATATGTTGGTTGGATTCCATGATTGGATTGTTTGATTTACTGTCAGACCCCAGTAAAGTGCGCCGGGGGCGCCAGGGCATGTAAATGCGAACACCGCTGGTGGGCTTGCAGCACTGGTTGTGCCACCCACAGAAGCGGCCGGTAAAATATATCCGAGGTCTGCCATCGCAGAACCTGCGTGCAGTCTGGTACTGACATGCTGACCGGCAAGTGCCCACACTTGCCAGTCCCCAAAACCTTCCCTTAGCGGCATGTTAGTCACCCCTCTGGTAGGCCCGCGGGCAGGGTGCGTTGTAAGCCTAAGGTAGGACAAGCCCGGATGCGTGGCATGTCCTAGTAGTGAATTGCCGCCATCTTGTTGTTCACTACTGCAAGGCTACCCTGTTCTCATAGGCCAGTATGGGCGGCCTGGATTATTACACCCTATGATCCTAACCGACCCAGGGAACATGGTAGAAGATCGAGTTTAGTATGCCTGAACTCGGAATAATAAGGTACATCTTTTCGCAAGGTTTATTTTAATATTCCGGGTTTGCAAATGCCGCTTTTAGAAAGTCGGCCTTTGCTTGCCTAAACATTTCAGCCGCCTCTGCGTGATGTGTATCTGATGTCTGGCTGGTGTGAGTGACAGGGCTGGGGGAACCCAGATGGGCAGGGCTAGGTAGCCTGGTATGAATAGGACGATCGACAGGTAGATGGGTGGGAGGAGTGCTCCTAGGTTCCGAATAGGACAGTGCTCCGCTACCCCGATGCCGGCTCCACCCCCTGTGGAGCGTCTGATGACTCTGCCCTGCACTCTGAAAGAAGAAGCCTGCATCACGTAAACAAAGTGCTCAGAAACCGGACTGAACTAGGCAAGGGCCCCCCTGGCCTGGGAGAACAAAAGATTTGTGGTATAAATGGAGGAGCCCTGCTCCTACGAAACTAGATCCGCTTTTGACCAAGAAGAATCTCTGCCTGAGGAGGAGGCACCGGGAAAGCTGTAGGAGGAAGACTGTCCCTATCCTGGGGGATTGGCCTGCAGTGGTGACCTTGCTGCCAAAGGAGAGAAGAGAAACTGTTGCTGAAGACTTTTACTTTACTTTTACTTTCAAGACTTGTGCTTCTCCAAAACGATCTCCAAGGGCTTGGAACTGAGCTTGCCCCCTGAACTGAGCCCCAGGACCATTGGGCTCTACCTGATCTTCACTCGCCTGCTGCTGGACTGTGGTGTCCTTTCCCTCGCCGGAGCTGTGACCCTCGTGCCCAGTCCCTCCCTGAGCCGTGACCAGGACTGCTTAGCCGCCCCCGCCTTGGGAAGAGCCTCGCTCGATCGGAGCCGCTCCCCCTACGCTGTGCTGGGCTGCCCCGTCACCTCGCTCGTTGGAGGCTCGCTGTGCACCTTCACCCTCCCGCCGGAATCGGCGTTTGTGAGCATCTCCAAGCCTCGGACGGCCCGGACGCATCTACGTGCCCGGCTGCCCCGCTTTGTTCACCCGCCACCTACAACACCCCGCTCTTGTCGTGAGCCTGAAGATCAGACACCCTCGTGAAGTGTGGGAGCCCCGGACGCCGCCTCGCTCTTCTGTCGAAGAGCCGCTGAAATCCCGCACCCGCCTTTGCGTCAAGAAACAAGGTACTGTACTTACGAACTCGACCGCGAGCTCGCATCGGATCCAGGGTCCGCAACGTTCTTATTTCCCTGTCATCTGCTGTGTGCTCCCTGGGCGCTGCCTCAGCACGAAGTGCGCTGAGGCCTACAGTTACCTTGTGCCCGCCTAAAGAACTTTCCATAAAACCAAGAGAACTTTACCGTATTTCCAAGAATTGTGGCCCCATCAGTTCAACGTTACTGGGCCTTGTATTTGAATCTGCTGAATCTACATAAAAGCTTATTTTTATATACTTCCTGATTGGTGTCCGTTTGTGGTGCATGCAAGGGGTTTACTGTATGTGTAATTGCATTTGCTTAACCGTGTACGCCTGAGACTTAGCCTAGACTGCTCGCGCCACGCACCTAGAGGGTGAGCAGGGGTTATTCTGGGGAGTCATCCTTCGCCCTGACAAGAAGTAAAGGGTCCCTGCTTGTTGTGGGTTCACACCTGCGTCAACCAGAGCCCCCTCATTTCTAACAGAGATCTTCCTCAAGTGGAGTAACAGGACAGCCTAGGTCCCCAACTTGGTGTTCCCTCATGAAACCATCCAAGTCCTGAGGCAGGGTTTCGTGCGTCTGGGGACCCTCGGTCACCCTCTTACTCCCGCTCCACTGAGCCAGGCCGTAAGCCCCTACACCCTCCTCGCTATCCTGGGACCTAGCTGGGCTACACTGAGCCTCTTCTACCACGCTGGGCTGGAAGATACCTGAACCACTACTTTTGGAGTCACTCCCTAATGACTCTAGAGAACCTCTAGCACTTTCCCAGCGCTCTGCTTCATCCGCAAGCTCAAATGGCTCAGACAATCCACACCCCAACAGGTGTTGGCGCAACCCCGGCACACAACAACTGAGCAGGTGTTCTTTGAGAACCAGGTTACACAGTTTATCAAAATCAGATCCTGTGGGATCTATCCAATCAAACAGTGCACCCTCACATCCATCCACAAACTCCTCCCAAGACTGGTGAGACAGTTTCCTACTGCCCCTAAATTTCAACCTTAACTCCTCCTCCTGGGAAACAGGTACCAGACTGGGGGAACTGGGACTGGAATTTCCTACACTGAAATCTATACGGCTGCCACCACTGGACTCAACCCTCCCTGGGGAGCCCAGAAAACTAAGACTGCGCGCAGGGGATAGTCTACCCTCCAGAGCTACTTTGCCTCTGGGGGAGGCCCTCTCAGCCTCCTCTATCCTCTCCTGCGCCAAGACCCTCTCAGTCTCTAGCTGTTGCTTCTTGACCTCCAGCTGCGCCATAGCCTGGGCATGCTCTAAACTGAGCTTTTCTAACGCCAGCTGGTGCTCCCTTTCTTTCCTCCTATCTTCCCACTCCTCTGGGGACAGGGAAAGGGATGAGGCGCTGCCTCCTATGCTGGACCCAGCAAGGGACTCCCTACCTATGGGGTCTTCACTCTCTACTGGTGTCCAGATAGTGTTATCTTCTTCCTCCTCTTCTGAATCTTCAGGGCTCCCCACAGACCCACCACCCTCCAGGTGTGAGGCCCGGGCCCTTTCCGTACTGCGCTCAAGATCCCATTGACCCTTTTGCCATTGGATCAGGTTGCTTCTAAGTTTGGACTGAGTGTCTGACTCATCCACCCCTATGTCTCTCTGTTAGACCTGGCACCTTGGCGTGAGTCTCCCTCCCTCTTTTTGTCGCTGTGCCTCATGTGTTTTTATGGTGTTGGCCGCTCAGCACGCTGTGCCACTGCCAACCAGTGTCGCGGTGCAAGTGCTCCCTATGTAAATTGTATATGTTGGTTGGATTCCATGATTGGATTGTTTGATTTACTGTCAGACCCCAGTAAAGTGCGCCAGGAGCGCCAGGGCATGTAAATGTAAACACCGCTGGTGGGCTTGCAGCACGGGTTGTGCCACCCACAGAAGCGGCCGGTAAAATATGTCTAAGGTCTGCCATCGCAGAACCTGCGTGCAGTCTGGTACTGACATGCTGACTGGCAAGTGCCCACACTTGCCGGTCCCTGAAACCTTCCCTTAGCTGCATGTTAGTCACCCCTCTGGTAGGCCCACGGGCAGGGTGCGTTGTGAGCATAAGGTAGGACAAGCCTAGATGCGTGGCATGTCCTAGTAGTGAATTACCGCCATCTTGTTGTTCACTACTGCAAGGCTACCCTGTTCTCATAGGCCAGTATGGGCGGCCTGGATTGTTACACCCTATGATCCTAACCGACCCAGGGAACATGGTAGGAGATGCCTGAACTCGGAATAATAAGGTACATCTTTTTCCAAGGTTTATTTTAATATTCGCGTTTGCAAATGCCGCTTTTAGAAAGCTGGCCTTTGCTTGCCTAAACATTTCAGCCCGCCTCTGCGTGATGTGTATCTGATGTCTGGCTGGTGTGAGTGACAGGGCTGGGGGAACCCAGATGGGCAGGGCTAGGTAGCCTGGTGGTGAATAGGACGATCGACAGGTAGATGGGTGGGAGGAGTACTCCTAGGCTCTGAATAGGACAGTGCTCTGCCACCTCAATGCCGGTTCCGCCCCCTGTGGAGCGTCTGAGGACACTGCCCTGCACTCTGAAAGAAGAAGCCGCATCACGTAAACAAAGTGCTCAGAAACCGGACTGGACTAGTCAAGGGCCCCCCCTGGCCTGGGAGAACAAAAGATTTGCTGTATAAATGTAGGAGCCCTGCTCCTAAGAAACTAGATCCGCTTTTGACCAAGAAGAATCTCTGCCTGAGGAGGACGCACCGGGAAAGCTGTAGGAGGAAGACTGTCCCTGTCCTGGGGGATTGGCCTGCAGTGGTGACCTTGCTTCCAAAGGGGAGAAGAGAAACTGTTGCTGAAGACTTTGCTTTATTTTTACTTTCAAGACTTGTGCTTTCCAAAACGATCTCCAAGGGCTTGGAACTGAGCTTGCCCCCTGAACTGAGCCCCAGGACCATTGGGCTCTACCTGATCTTCACCCGCCTGCCGCTGGACTGTGGTGCCTTTTCCCTCGCCGGAGCTGTGGCCCTCATGCCCCAGTCCCTCCCTGAGCCGTGACCAGGACTGCTTAGCCGCCCCCGCCTTGGGAAGAGCCTCGCTCGATCGGAGCCGCTCCCCCTACGCTGTGCTGGGCTGCCCCTGTCACCTCGCTCGCTGGAGGCTCGCTGCGCACCTTCACCCTCCCGCCAGAATCGGCGTTGTGAGCATCTCCAAGCCTCGGACGGCCAGGACGTAATCTGCATGCCCGGCTGCCCCGCTTTGTTCACCCGCCACCTGCAACACCCCGCTCTTGTCGAGAGCCTGAAGATCAGACCCCCATCATGAAGTGTGGGAGCCCCGGACGCCGCCTCGCCCTTCTGTCGAAGAGCCGCTGAAATCCCGCACCCACCTTTGCGTCAAGAAACAAGGTACTGTACTTACGAACTCGACCGCGAGCTCGCATCGGATCCAGGGTCCACAACGTTCTGATTTCCCTGTCATCTGCCGTGTGCTTCCCGGGCGCCGCCTCAGCACGAAGTGCGCTGAGGCCTACAGTCACCTTGTGCCCGCCTAAGGAACTTTCCGTAACAAAGAGACTTTACCGTATTTCCAAGAGTTGTGGCCCCATCAGTTCATCGTTACTGGGCCTTGTATTTGAATCTGCTGAATCTACATAAAAGCTTATTTTCATATACTTCCTGATTGGTGTCTGTTTGTGGTGCATGCAAGGGGTTTACTGTATGTGTAAATGCATTTGCTTAACCGTGTACGCCTGAGACTTAGCCTAGACTGCTCGCGCCACGCACCTAGAGGGTGAGCAGGGGTTATTCTGGGGTCATCCTTCACCCTGACAAGAAGTAAAGGGTCCCTGCTTGTTGTGGGTACACACCTGCGTCAACCAGAGCCCCCTCATTTCTAACATTGGTGGCAGCGGTGAGGATTTACGGATTTGCATTTGGGGTTTGCGTATAGTGAACCACTGATCACCACGTAGTGAGAGCAGACCAGTAACACAGCCACAAGACTAGCAATTGTTTTTGTTTTGCCAAGAATCTCCGTTGTTAAAGCCATGCCTGGTTCACTCCCCGTCGGAAGGGCAGCCTCTATAATCTCTGGATTTGAGGACATAGATTGGGAAGAAGGCGCACTTCAGAATCATACCAATGAAGAATTGAAAGGTTTTTGCTCCAAGTTCAGAATTGCCCAAACTGGATTGAAAAACAAGGCCCAACTCGTGAAGGCGCTGAGGGCCTGGTATGAGTCAAAGGCACCAGAGAATCAGGTGGAAATGGTTCCACCAGAAAGTGTCCATGAGTTTGGCAGAGGCCTGTCGCCAGAAGAGTTGGCAGACAGGGCAGCAACCCGGGCACACGAAGTGGAGATGGCAAAACTTCATGGGCAGATGGATATGGAAAAACAAAGATTAGCCATGGAAGAAAAGAAACTACAATTAGAGCATGACATGAAGCTGAGGGAGCTGGAGCTGAAAGTAAAAAGTTTGGAGCTTAATCCCTCTGGTGGCAGCACACCGCCAGCACCGGCGGAACCAAGAGTTTATATTCCCAAGGATGTAGTGAAGGAGTTCTTCAAGAATGACGACATCGGGCAGTGGTTCAGAGCCTACGAGGTAGCCATGTCTTCCCACCGGGTCCCTGAGAGAGATTGGGGAGCAGGGTTGTGGGGACGGTTCCTGAGTGAAGGGCGGGACACACTGTTAGATTTACCTGCTGATGTTCATAATTCTTATGCCCATATGAAGGAAGCATTGATGGCTAGGTATGGGTTGACCCCTGAGTTATATAGACAGAGGTTCAGGGGTTGCACTAAGATTCCCAATAGTACGTATGTGGAATATGTGACTTTCTTTTGCAAAGAGCTGGATGGTTGGGTAAAGGGTAGTAAGGTAAATGATTATCAAGGGCTTCTTGATTTAATGGCATGGGAGCACTTGTCCAGTAATTGTTTTCCTGAGCTACGCCAGCACCTGATAGATAGTAGGCTGACTAACCCTAGGAAGCTTGCTGAGGAGGCGGACCGCTGGGTCAGTACCAGGGTCCACAAGGGTACCGTGGGAGATTCCGCCAAAGGTGGTCAGGGTCCCCAGCAGAAGAGTGGGGGGGAGAGGGGTAAACAGAAGCAGTTCCCAAAAGGGCCCCAAAGTAGTCCCCAAGGGAACCAAGGGAAGGGTTCTCAGCCTCCCCCACCCCAGAAACCGACCGGGGCCCCAACAGGTCCTCCTGTTCAGAAGGGGCCCATAAGATGTTACAGGTGTAACAATTTGGGGCATTTTGCCTCTGATGTAAAGTGTCCATTGTTTGGTAAACCAGCACCCACTGTGCTCCACCCCGGCAGGTGACTAGTGTAGCCTTGGGGGAGGAGAGGGATGTCCAAGGTGGGTGGGGTCCCGCCGAGATGTCCCTGGTCTCGCTAGGAGACCGTGAAGTGGTCCCTCCAACCCAGCTGCATGAGAACACTAAGAAGTACAGGCAGTGGATGACCATAAATGGCCATAGAGTGGAAGCTCTCAGAGATACAGGAGCCAGTGTGACAGCTGTCAGGTGTCACCTGGTGTCTCAGGAGCAGGTGGTCCCCAATGCATTCTATCCCGTTGTTGCCGCTGACAACACCGAGAGGCACTGCAAGGTGGCTCAGGTTCCCTTTGAGTGGGGGGGGTCTCTGGTACTCTTCAGGTAGCTGTGAGGCCCGCCATGCCTGTAGACTGTTTGTTAGGGAACGATTTGGAGAGCTCACCATGGGCTAAGGTGGAGCGGAGTGCTCACCTGGAGATGTTGGGTATGCCGGATTGGGCGTGTGTCACCACACGGTCCATGGCAGCCAGTAGAGGTACTCAAGAGGTTCTGGAGCCTGAGAGGGAGGCCCAGGAACCGGCCTCAGAGAGAAGGAGCAAGGGGCGCGGGAAGCCGGCCCCTGAAGTTCCCACGGTCCAGGAGGAAGCAGACCTTGAGGGGGATGCCCTGGAGCCTACAGGGGAACAGATAGCTGAACTGGGAGACCTGCCGGAGCTGACCCATTGGCAGCAGGAAGGAGGTCCCACCAGGGAGGACTTTTGTAAGGCGCAGAAGGAGTGCCCTTCTCTCGTGGGTATGCGGCAGCAGGCTGCAGACCAGGCCGCAGGTGATCAGTCAGGATCACATTTCGTTTACTGGGAGAACGACCTCCTATATACAGAGCCTAAGGTTGCTGAGCCTGGGTCAGCCCGTGCGCTGGTGGTACCCCAGGACTTCAGAGCCTTCCTACTGGGGCTGGCTCACGATGTGCCATTGGCAGGGCATTTGGGGCAGGACAAGACCTTTGAAAGGCTTGTCACCCACTTTTATTGGCCTCAAATGCGCAGGAGTTCAGATACTCACTGCAAGACATGCCAGACTTGGCAGGCAAGTGGAAAGAGTGGAAGGAAGCAGAAGGCTCCACTCCAGCCATTCCCTGTGGTCGGTACTCCATTCCAGCGAGTGGGGATTGACATTGTAGGGCCACTGGACCCCAGGACAGCGATGGGCAATAGGTTCATCCTGGTCCTGGTGGACCATGCCACCCGGTACCCGGAAGCCATTCCTCTGAGGACAGTGACGGCCCCGTGGTGGGACGTGCACTGATGGGAATTTTCTCCCGAGTGGGATTCCCTCTAGAGGTGGTGTCTGACCGAGGTACCAATTTCATGTCCAAGTACATGAAATCTCTTTGGCAAGAGTGTGGTGTAACCTACAAGTTCACCACACCTTACCACCCCAAGGAAACGGGTTGGTTGAGAGATTCAACCGAACCCTCAAAGGCATGATAATGGGCCTAGAAGGACCCATGAGGCGTAAGTGGGACGTCCTCTTACCATGCCTTCTCTTCGCTTACCGTGAGGTGCCACAGAAGTCTCTGGGGTTCAGTCCCTTTGAGCTTCTGTATGGTCACCCAGTCAGAGGACCTCTAAGTCTGGTCAAGGAAGGCTGGGAGCAATCTCCCAGGAAACCTCTCCAGAATGTATATTGTTACATGCTGGCCTTCAGGAATCAGACTAGGCGATTCAGGCAACTTGCTGAGGCAAATCTGGAAGCTAGCCAGGAGGAGATGAAGCGGTGGTACGACCAGAATGCCACTCTGGTAGAGCTTCAGCCTGGACAGAAGGTATGGGTCTTGGCCCCCGTGGAGCCGTGTGCGCTCCAGGATAAGTGGACTGGTCCCTTTGAGGTGGTGGAGCGCAAGAGTCCTGTTACCTACGTGGTGGACCTGAAGTCTCCTAGGAACCCCTTAAGGGTCCTACATGTCAACCGCCTCAAGCCCCACTTGGAGAGGTCCCAAGTGGGCATGCTCTTGGCAACAGATGCTGGGATGGAAGAGAAGACAGAACCTCTTCCTGACCTCCTGTCAGCCAAGGAGCAAGATGGGTCAGTGGATGGTGTCATCCTCTCTTCCACCCTGACCCCTGAGCAACAGAGTGATTGTTGCCAGTTACTGGGACAATTTTCGGATCTGTTTTCCCTGGTCCCTGGTGTCACTGATTGGTGCGTCCATGACGTGGACACTGGGGATAGTACACATGTGCGGCACAAGGCCTACAGGGTGACTGACAGGGTGAGGACATGCATCAAGGAGGAGGTCTCCAAGATGTTTGCACTCGGGGTAATTGAGTCTTCTAGCAGTCCTTGGGCCAGCCCCGTGGTCTTGGTCCCAAAGGCTGCAGCGCCGGCAGCCACACCCGAACTCCGGTTCTGTGTGGACTACAGAGGACTCAATTCAGTCACTAGGACTGACGCACACCCCATCCCCAGAGCTGATGAGCTCATCGATCGGCTAGGGGCTGCCAACTACCTCAGCACGTTTGATTTAACGTCTGGGTATTGGCAGATCGCCTTGACCGAGGGGGCCAAAGAGAGGTCAGCATTTTCCACCCCAGATGGGCACTACCAGTTCCGGGTTATGCCCTTTGGGATGAAGAATGCCCCTGCCACCTTCCAGAGATTGGTCAACCAGGTGTTGGCTGGGCTAGATTCGTTCAGTGCAGCCTACCTGGATGACATCGCGGTGTTCAGCTCCACTTGGGAAGAACACCTGCGACACCTCTGGGAAGTGTTGATGGCGCTGCGCAAGGCAGGCCTCACGATCAAGGCGAGTAAGTGCCAGATCGGGCAGGGTTCCGTGGTGTACTTGGGACACCAAGTTGGGAGTGGCCAGGTGGCACCCCTTCAGCCCAAGATAGAAACCATCCTGAACTGGCAGGCGCCCAAAACCCAGACAGAGGTGAGAGCCTTCCTAGGTCTCACCGGGTACTACAGGAGGTTTGTCAAGGGGTATGGCAACCTGGTTGCCCCCTTGACCGCGCTGACTTCGAAGAAGCAGCCCAGGAAAGTGATTTGGACTGACACCTGTCAGAAAGCTTTTGAGGCCCTGAAAACTGCTATGTGCACGGCGCCCGTGCTCTTGGCTCCCAACTTCTCCAAAGAGTTTATCGTTCAGACAGACGCTTCAGAGCATGGTGTGGGGGCTGTTCTTGCACAGATTAATGAGGAGGGCCTAGATCAACCCGTAGCCTTTCTTAGCAGGAGGTTACTTCCACGGGAACAGAGGTGGAGTGCTATTGAGCGTGAGGCATTAGCTGTGGTCTGGGCGCTGAAGAAGCTAAGACCCTACCTGTTTGGGTCTCACTTCCGGGTTCAGACGGACCACAGGCCCCTCAGATGGTTGATGCATATGAGGGGTGAGAATCCAAAGCTGTTGAGGTGGTCCATTTCCCTACAGGGTATGGATTTCACGGTGGAACATCGCCCTTGTACAGATCACGCCAATGCTGACGGTCTGTCCAGATTTTTCCGCCTTAGTGATGAGGAACTCCCTAGGGTAGGGTAGTTCTCCCCACTCTTCAGCTGGAGGGGACACGTGTTAGACCTGGCACCTTGGCGTGAGTCTCCCTCCCTCTTTTTGTCGCTGTGCCTCATGTGTTTTTATGGTGTTGGCCGCTCAGCGCGCTGTGCCACTGCCAACCAGTGTCGCGGTGCAAGTGCTCCCTATGTAAATTGTATATGTTGGTTGGATTCCATGATTGGATTGTTTGATTTACTGTCAGACCCCAGTAAAGTGCGCCAGGAGCGCCAGGGCATGTAAATGTAAACACCGCTGGTGGGCTTGCAGCACGGGTTGTGCCACCCACAGAAGCGGCCGGTAAAATATGTCTAAGGTCTGCCATCGCAGAACCTGCGTGCAGTCTGGTACTGACATGCTGACTGGCAAGTGCCCACACTTGCCGGTCCCTGAAACCTTCCCTTAGCTGCATGTTAGTCACCCCTCTGGTAGGCCCACGGGCAGGGTGCGTTGTGAGCATAAGGTAGGACAAGCCTAGATGCGTGGCATGTCCTAGTAGTGAATTACCGCCATCTTGTTGTTCACTACTGCAAGGCTACCCTGTTCTCATAGGCCAGTATGGGCGGCCTGGATTGTTACACCCTATGATCCTAACCGACCCAGGGAACATGGTAGGAGATGCCTGAACTCGGAATAATAAGGTACATCTTTTTCCAAGGTTTATTTTAATATTCCGCGTTTGCAAATGCCGCTTTTAGAAAGCTGGCCTTTGCTTGCCTAAATATTTCAGCCCGCCTCTGCGTGATGTGTATCTGATGTCTGGCTGGTGTGAGTGACAGGGCTGGGGGAACCCAGATGGGCAGGGCTAGGTAGCCTGGTGGTGAATAGGACGATCGATAGGTAGATGGGTGGGAGGAGTACTCCTAGGCTCTGAATAGGACAGTGCTCTGCCACCTCAATGCCGGCTCCACCCCCTGTGGAGCGTCTGAGGACTCTGACCTGCACTCTGAAAGAAGAAGCCGCATCACGTAAACAAAGTGCTCAGAAACCGGACTGGACTAGGCAAGGGCCCCCCCTGGCCTGGGAGAACAAAAGATTTGCTGTATAAATGTAGGAGCCCTGCTCCTAAGAAACTAGATCCGCTTTTGACCAAGAAGAATCTCTGCCTGAGGAGGAGGCACCGGGAAAGCTGTAGGAGGAAGACTGTCCCTGTCCTGGGGGATTGGCCTGCAGTGGTGACCTTGTTTCCAAAGGGGAGAAGAGAAACTGTTGCTGAAGACTTTGCTTTATTTTTACTTTCAAGACTTGTGCTTTCCAAAACGATCTCCAAGGGCTTGGAACTGAGCTTGCCCCCTGAACTGAGCCCCAGGACCATTGGGCTCTACCTGATCTTCACCCGCCTGCCGCTGGACTGTGGTGCCTTTTTCCTCGCCGGAGCTGTGACCCTCGTGTCCCAGTCCCTCCCTGAGCCGTGACCAGGACTGCTTAGCCGCCCCCGCCTTGGGAAGAGCCTCGCTCGACCGGAGCCGCTCCCCCTACGCTGTGCTGGGCTGCCCCTGTCACCTCGCTCGCTGGAGGCTCGCTGCGCACCTTCACCCTCCCGCCGGAATCGGCGTTGTGAGCATCTCCAAGCCTCGGACGGCCCGGACGTAATCTGCATGCCCGGCTGCCCCGCTTTGTTCACCCGCCACCTGCAACACCCCGCTCTTGTCGTGAGCCTGAAGATCAGACCCCCATCGTGAAGTGTGGGAGCCCCGGACCCCGCTCGCCCTTCTGTCGAAGAGCCGCTGAAATCCCGCACCCACCTTTGCGTCAAGAAACAAGGTACTGTACTTACGAACTCGACCGCGAGCTCGCATCGGATCCAGGGTCCGCAACGTTCTGATTTCCCTGTCATCTGCCGTGTGCTTCCCGGGCGCCGCCTCAGCACGAAGTGCGCTGAGGCCTACAGTCACCTTGTGCCCGCCTAAGGAACTTTCCGTAACAAAGAGACTTTACCGTATTTCCAAGAGTTGTGGCCCCATCAGTTCATCGTTACTGGGCCTTGTATTTGAATCTGCTGAATCTACATAAAAGCTTATTTTCATATACTTCCTGATTGGTGTCTGTTTGTGGTGCATGCAAGAGGTTTACTGTATGTGTAATTGCATTTGCTTAACCGTGTACGCCCGAGACTTAGCCTAGACTGCTCGTGCCACGCACCTAGAGGGTGAGCAGGGGTTATTCTGGGGAGTCATCCTTCGCCCTGACAAGAAGTAAAGGGTCCCTGCTTGTTGTGGGTACACACCTGCGTCAACCAGAGCCCCCTCATTTCTAACACTCTCTCTCTCTACAGAACCTTTCCAACTCCTGCATATTGTACCATACTAGATCACTGAGATCAAAAGCAGGCTCCATTCTGGCGGACGTTCTGGTGAAAAGATTACACAGGGAACCTAGGGGTCTGAGCTTAACACAGGAGTACACAAAAAGGGTTCAGCAAGCTCTCTATCCCAGAGAACTCACACTCACTTGCCTAGTGCCACGCACCATTCATCCACACACAACCATCCCCTCGGACTGGTAAGGCAGTTTCTACCACCCCTGATTCCTCAACCTGACCACAAGTGACACAGGTACCAACTCTGGGCGCAGGGCGGGGAACAAATGTACTGGACACTATTATGCTGCCACTACTGGATCCCACCCTTACTGGTGAACCCAGAAACACATTTCCACAGAAATGACAAAAACAAATTTAGCACAATAATCCCTATACCATGTGACTATCTAAATGCAGAGTTTTGTGGTGCGGCCAATTGCTGCTGCGGTACAGCGCAAACGCAAGTCCTAATCCCACCGCTGATCACCAATGTTAGAAATGGGATTTCTGGTTGGCTAGGGCTTGCGCCAAAGCCAGGCAGAAACCACCACTGTAGTCAGGGCTGGGGAGTTACACGCCAAAGATAACCCCTGCTCACCCCCTTGGTAGCTTGGCACGAGCAGTCAGGCTTATCCCGGAGGCGATGTGTAAAGCGTTTGCGCGCGAACCCAGCAACAACACCCAAGGCCCACCACAAAGAAAACTCCACAAAAGGTTATATATAAAAATAGCCTTTGTATTATACCAAAACACATTAGATAATATTCACACAATTTACACTGTGCCAACTGGCACGGGCAGAATTTTACAAGGGATTATATGTACAGGGGACAGGGCCACATGGACCACTGTCAGGAATTAGCACTTTTAGAACTTAGCACTTAGAACATAGGATATAAAATTACTGTAGCACAAAATAGACCCTGTAGCGCACAACCAGTAACCACTGGTAACAGGTAAGTACCACCTATGCAACCCTAACCACCATAGGAAAATATTGTGCAGGGAACCAGGACCTCACTAGCACCACCTGTACTAGGAGAAAACAACCACTTAAGTATCACAATACCTGTAGGGGTATAAGCACATTACACATGACACATAAAAACACATTCAGAGGTGTAAACACAAGGCACATGACGCATAAAAACACATTCAGAGGCGCAGGTTAGGAACAATAGCGCAAAACTCACATTAGCCACCACTTGTGGCAGTCCCTAGGCCAACTGGCCTTGTCGGGGCTAGGACGCCCTGTGTCCAGCAGAGTCAGGGCAAGACTGCGCAGGCGGCGCAAGCCAAAACGCAGAGGGCCACAACCTAAATGTTGCAGCTGCCCACTAAGTGCTGGGCAGCTGGGAAAATGAGTGTGGCCTCCACTGTGCCTCCCAGAACAATATACAGCCCTGGAGCCACCTAGGCTCTAAAAGAAGGATGCCCCCAAAACAGCGTGGAAGCCTCGTGGGCTCTAAAACACAATTTTGCCCAGCGTAAGGTTGGAGCCTCTCAGGGGCTCAGGAACACTGCCCCCTTCGTTGGAGCCTCTCAGGGGCTCGAGAAAGTAAGGCTGCGACGTTGGAGCCTAAACAAATATGCCCCCATTCACGTTGGAGCGGCCCGCTGCCTTCCGGGGCCGCTCGTAGCACCAGAGAGATGCCCTCGTGGTCGGAGTCCCTCGGGACTCTATACAAATGTGCCCCGTCGTTGGAGTCCCTCTCAGGGACTCGAGAGACCAATGCCCCCAGACGTTGGAGCCTTACAGGCTCTGAATCAAACAATGCGCCCCGTTGGAGCAGTCCGCTGTGGAGCGGGGCAGCTCTGCTTCCGCCTCTCCCCACCCGGACTCCCTTTTTCACTTACCGGCTTGGGGAGAGGTGGCGAAGGCAGGACTCGGTCTGCGGGGCTTGTTCCTCGCGCACTTGGACTGGAATGCGGAGCCTACGGGCTCCGAACACGAAGGCCACATCTCCCAGTGCGGGGTGGGCTCCAGCCTGGGTGGGGGACACGGCGCTTCTCCTCCGGAGTGCCCCGGGGCGCAGGGTAAGCTCCTGCCTGCGCCGGGGCTCAAATTAGCTGCGAGTGTTCGGTGGGAGGCGGGGTAGGCTCCCGCCCTCCTATTTCCGGTTCCGGTTGTCCCGGAGGCCCACCCCCGACCTGCCTGACTTCCTGGATGTCCCGGCTCCGGGCTGCAGCGATGATTTGCGGTCAAATGCCAGGTGGGCGCCGGCTCTTTTCAAAGGCAATAAATCGAGGTGGGCACTCGATATAGAAATAATTAAATAAGCGGGGTAGGCACCCGTGAGTGAGCGCCAAAATGAGGGGTGGGCACCCGCTGTAGACCTCGGTAACCAGAGGGGGAATCCCTACGCCGGGGATTCCCTCTTTTAGGAGGAGCAGTTCAGCGCTGCAGAGGCGACACAGGAGTGCTCTCTAAGCGCTGGGGCACCAAATAAAGCGCTCCTAGCGCTATAAGTAAAATAAAAGCGCTTCCAGGCGCTTAGGGGAGAAGGCAAGTCCAGCAAAGTTTAGGAAGGTAGGTAGGGGGCGAGGCTGGGCCAGGTGCCAGCTCACTGGGCCCTCCAGGCAGGAAGGCAGTCCTAAGTGGCGGTTCCTGCTGGCCTCCAGCAGCAGCAGCCCCCCTCAGATTGGATCCTGGAAGAGAACAAATTGTGAGGGGACACAGCCCCTTCTTATACACCTTTTCCCTTTGTTGTTGCTCAGGGTGAGGGGAAAAACCAGTCGCAGCTGGTTGGGGAGCACCCTTGATGTGCTCAGACCCTCACTCTATTCACTGGCAGGGCTAGGGTCATCAGTCGCACCACAGGGGGCGGAGCCAGCATTGTGTGGGGAAAGCCCTGCCCTATTCAGGTCCAAGGTGCACTCCTCTCCAGCCATCCGCAAGCTAATCTCACACTCACCACTGGGGCAGACCCACCCAGACTCCTGGAGCCAGGCTCACCAGCCAGCTCCAGCCAATCACACGCCAGACACCTTTTACACTAATATGCCAACTCCTAGAAGTGGCACTTCCGCACATGTCATAATCACGCATTATACATCATTGCGAAGCATTCGATCACACGAGTCCGCACATACCAAACTCGAGCCTGCACACCCCACGCATCAGGAACTACCAGGGACACATACATTCCCCACGCATTCCTATGGGAGGGCATGCCTATCTCACCATATGCACTCAGAGTGCGCACGCTCTTTACTCTGGGAGACAGGGGAAGTGCGCAGAAACCAGAAATCACTACCACCAGGTCACCAGTGAAAGCAAAAAGTTCAGGGGTAAACCTGCCAGAAGGGCCAAGTCCAACAGGCTTCCCACACGAGTGAGGCACCGTTTTTATCGGGAGACCCGGGGGAACGCTGGGTGGTAGGAAATTTGTGTCAGCCCGGTGATGCCACAACTTTCCCACACAAAAATGTGTGAAAAAGGTGATTTTCTTCAGCTAAATTTGAGGTTTGCAGGGCATTCTGGGTAAGGAAACATTGGGGGATCCACGCAAGCCATACCTCCCTGGAATCCCCCCGGTGTCTAGCTTTCAGAAATGTGTGGGTTTAGTAGGTTCCCCTAGGTGGCCTCCGAGCACCGGGCCAAAAACCCAGGTGACCCCCCTTGCAAAACCAGGTCGTTTTGAGGTAGGCAATTTTCATGTCGCCTCAATACGTTTTGTGCCCTTGCCTGTCGCGGGTACTTGGGCCTCCCACACGAGTGAGGCACCGTTTTTATCGGGAGACCCGGGGGAACGCTGGGTGGTAGGAAATTTGTGTCAGCCCAGTGATGCCACAACTTTCCCACACAAAAATGTGTGAAAAAGGTGATTTTTTCAGCTAAATTTGAGGTTTGCAGGGCATTCTGGGTAAGGAAACGTTGGGGGATCCACGCAAGCCATACCTCCCTGGAATCCCCCGGGTGTCTAGTTTTCAGAAATCTGTGGGTTTGTTAGGTTCCCCTAGGTGGCCGCCGAGCAACGGGCCAAAAACCCAGGTGATCCCCCTTGCAAAACCAGGTCGTTTTGAGGTAGACAATTTTTATGTCGCCTCAATACGTTTTGGGGCCTTGCCTGTCACGGGTACTTGGGCCTCCCACACGAGTGAGGCACCGTTTTTATCGAGAGACCCGGGGGAACGCTGGGTGGTAGGAAATTTGTGTCTGCCCGTTGATGCCACAACTTTCCCACACAAAAATGTGTGAAAAAGGTGATTTTCTTCAGCTAAATTTGAGGTTTGCAGGGCATTCTGGGTACGGAAACTTTGGGGGATCCACACAAGCCATACCTCCCTGGAATCCCTCGGGTGTCTAGTTTGCAGAAATGTGTGGGTTTGTTAGGTTCCCCTAGGTGGCCGACGAGCACCGGGCCAAAAACCCAGGTGACCCCCCTTGCAAAACCAGGTCGTTTTGAGGTAGGCAATTTTCATGTCGCCTCAATATGTTTTGGGCCCTTGCCTGTCGTGGGTACTTGGGCCTCCCACACGAGTGAGGCGCCGTTTTTATTGGGAGACACAGGGGAACGCTGGGTGGTAGGAAATTTGTGTCAGCCCGGTGATGCCACAACTTTCCCACACAAAAATGTGTGAAGAAGGTGATTTTCTTCAGCTAAATTTGAGGTTTCAGGGCATTCTGGGTAAGGAAACGTTGGGGGATCCACGCAAGCCATACCTCCCTGGAATCCCCCGGGTGTCTAGCTTTCAGAAATGTGTGAGTTTGGTAGGTTCTCCTAGGTGGCCGCCGAGCACCGGGCCAAAAACCCAGGTGACCCCCTTGCAAAACCAGGTCGTTTTTAGGTAGGCAATTTTCATGTCGCCTCAATACGTTTTGGGCCCTTGCCTGTCGCGGGTACTTCGGCCTCCCACACGAGTGAGGCACCGTTTTTATCGGGAGACCCGGGGGAACGCTGGGTGGTAGGAAATTTGTGTCACCCGGTGATGCCACAACTTTCCCACACAAAAATGTGTGAAAAAGGTGCTTTTTTCAGCTAATTTTGAGGTATGCAGGGCATTCTGGGTAAGGAAACGTTGGGGGATCCACACAAGCCATACCTCCCTGGAATCCCCCGGGTGTCTAGTTTTCAGAAATCATTGGGTTTGGTAGGTTCCCCTAGGTGGCCGACGAGCACCGGGCCAAAAACCCAGGTGACCCCCCTTGCAAAACCAGGACGTTTTGAGGTAGGCAATTTTCATGTCACCTCAATACGTTTTGGGCCCTTGCCTGTCGCGGGTACTTGGGCCTCCCACACGAGTGAGGCACCGTTTTTATCAGGAGACCCGGAGGAACGCTGGGTGATAGGAAGTTTGTGTCAGCCCGATGATGCCACAACTTTCCCACTCAAAAATGTGTGAAAAAGGTGATTTTCTTCAGCTAAATTTGAGGTTTGCAGGGCATTCTGGGTAAGGAAACGTTGGGGGATCCACGCAAGCCATACCTCCCTGGAATCCCCCGGGTGTCTAGCTTTCAGAAATGTGTGAGTTTGGTAGGTTCCCCTAGGTGGCCGCCGAGCACCGGGCCAAAAACCCAGGTGACCCCCTTCCAAAACCAGGTCGTTTTGAGGTAGGCAATTTTCATGTCGCCTCAATATGTTTTGGGCCCTTGCCTGTCGCGGGTACTTGGGCCTCCCACACGAGTGAGGCACCGTTTTTATCGGGAGACCCGGGGGAACGCTGGGTGGTAGGAAATTTGTGTCACCCGGTGATGCCACAACTTTCCCACACAAAAATGTGTGAAAATGGTGCTTTTTTCAGCTAAATGTGAGGTATGCAGGGCATTCTGGGTAAGGAAACGTTGGGGGATCCACACAAGCCATACCTCCCTTGAATCCCCCGGGTGTCTAGTTTTCAGAAATGTGTGGGTTTGGTAGGTTCCCCTAGGTGGCCGACGAGCACCGGGCCAAAAACCCAGGTGACCCCCCTTGCAAAACCAGGTCGTTTTGAGGTAGGCAATTTTCATGTCACCTCAATACGTTTTGGGCCCTTGCCTGTCGCGGGTACTTGGGCCTCCCACACGAGTGAGGCAGCGTTTTTATCGGGAGACCCGGGGGAACGCTGGGTGGTAGGAAATTTGTGTCAGCCCGGTGATGCCACAACTTTCCCACACAAAAATGTGTGAAAAAGGTGACCTTTTCAGCTAAATTTGAGGTTTGCAGGGCATTCTGGGTAAGGAAACGTTGGGGGATCCACGCAAGCCATACCTCCCTGGAATCCCCCGGGTGTCTAGTTTTCAGAAATGTGTGGGTTTTGTAGGTTCCCCTAGGTGGCCGTCGAGCACCGGGCCAAAAACCCAGGTGACCCCCCTTGCAAAACCAGGTCGTTTTGAGGTAGGCAATTTTCATGTCGCCTCAATAAGTTTTGGGCCCTTGCCTGTCGCTGGTACTTGGGCCTCCCACACGAGTGAGGCACCGTTTTTATCGGGAGACCCGGGGGAACGCTGGGTGGTAGGAAATTTGTGTCAGCCCGGTGATGCCACAACTTTCCCGCACAACAATGTGTGAAAAAGGTGATTTTTTCAGATAAATTTGAGGTTTGCAGGGCATTCTGGGTAAGGAAACGTTGGGGGATCCACGCAAGCCGTACCTCCCTGGAATCCCCAAGGTGTCTAGTTATCAGAAATGTGTGGGTTTGGTATGTTCCTCTAGGGGGCCGCCGAGCACCGTGCCAAAAAGCCAGGTGACCCCCCTTGCAAAACCAGGTCGTTTTGAGTTAGGCAATTTTCATGTCGCCTCAATACGTTTTGGGCCCTTGCCTGTCGCGGGTACTTGGGCCTCCCACACGAGTGAGGCACCATTTTTATCGGGATACCCGGGGGAACGCTGGGTGGTAGGAAATTTGTGTCAGCCCGGTGATGCCACAACTTTCCCACACAAAAATGTGTGAAAAAGGTGATTTTCATCAGCTAAATTTGAGGTTTGCAGGGCATTCTGGGTAAGGAAACGTTGGGGGATCCACACAAGCCATACTTCCCTGGAATCCCCCGGGTGTCTAGTTTTCAGAAATGTGTGGGTTTGGTAGGTTCCCCTAGATGGCCGTCGAGCACTGGGCCAAAAACCCAGGTGACCCCCCTTGCAAAACCAGGTCGTTTTGAGGTAGGCAATTTTCATGTCGCCTCAATATGTTTTGGGCCCTTGCCTGTCGTGGGTACTTGGGCCTCCCACACGAGTGAGGCACCGTTTTTATCGGGAGACACGGGGGAACGCTGGGTGGTAGGAAATTTGTGTCAGCCCGGTGATGCCACAACTTTCCCACACAAAAATGTGTGAAAAAGGTGATTTTCTTCAGCTAAATTTGAGGTTTTCAGGGCATTCTGGGTAAGGAAACGTTAGGAGATCCACGCAAGCCATACCTCCCTGGAATCCCCCGGGTGTCTAGCTTTCAGAAATGTGTGGGTTTGGTAGGTTCCCCTAGGTGGCTGCCGAGCACCAGGCAAATAACCCAGGTGACCCCCCTTGCAAAACCAGGTCGTTTTGAGGTAGGCAATTTTCATGTCGCCTCAATACGTTTTTGGCCCTTGCCTGTCGCGGGTACTTGGGCCTCCCACACGAGTGAGGCAACGTTTTTATCGGGAGACCCGGGGGAACGCTGGGTGGTAGGAAATTTGTGTCAGCCCGGTGATGCCACAACTTTCCCACACAAAAGTGTGTGAAAAAGGTGATTTTTTTCAGCTAAATTTGAGGTTTGCAGTGCATTCTGGGTAAGGAAACGTTGGGGGATCCACACAAGCCATACCTCCCTGGAATCCCCTGGTTGTCTAGTTTGCAGAAATGTGTGGGTTTGGTAGGTTCCCCTAGGTGGCCGACGAGCACCGGGCCAAAAACCCAGGTGACCCCCCCTTGCAAAACCAGGTCGTTTTGAGGTAGGCAACTTTCAAGTCGCCTCAATACGTTTTGGGCCCTTGCCTGTCGCGGGTACTTGGGCCTCCCACACGAGTGAGGCACCGTTTTTATCAGGAGACCCAGAGGAACGCTGGGTGGTAGGAAGTTTGTGTCAGCCCGATGATGCCACAACTTTCCCACTCAAAAATGTGTGAAAAAGGTGATTTTCTTCAGCTAAATTTGAGGTTTGCAGGGCATTCTGGGTAAGGAAACGTTGGGGGATCCATGCAAGCCATACCTCCCTGGAATCCCCCGGGTGTCTAGCTTTCAGAAATGTGTGAGTTTGGTAGGTTCCCCTAGGTGGCCGCCGAGCACCGGGCCAAAAACCCAGGTGACCCCCTTGCAAAACCAGTTCGTTTTGAGGTAGGCAATTTTCATGTCGCCTCAATACGTTTTGGGCCCTTGCCTGTCGCGGGTACTTGGGCCTCCCACACGAGTGAGGCACCGTTTTTATCGGGAGACCCGTGGGAATGCTGGGTGGTAGGAAATTTGTGTCACCCGGTGATGCTACAACTTTCCCACACAAAAATGTGTGAAAAAGGTGCTTTTTTCAGCTAAATTTGAGGTTTGCAGGGCATTCTGGGTAAGGAAACTTTGGGGGATCCACGCAAGCCATACCTCCCTGGAATCCCCCGGGTGTCTAGTTTTCAGAAATATGTGGGTTTTGTAGGTTCCCCTAGGTGGCCGCCGTGCACCGGGCCAAAAACCCAGGTGACCCCCCTTGCAAAAGCAGGTCGTTTTGAGGTAGGCAATTTTCATGTCGCCTCAATACGTTTTGGGCCCTTGCCTGTCGCGGGTACTTGGGCCTCCCACACGAGTGAGGCACCGTTTTTATCGGGAGACACGGGGGAACGCTGGGTGGGAGGAAGTTTGTGTCAGCCCGATGATGCCACAACTTTCCCACTCAAAAATGTGTGAAAAAGGTGATTTTCTTCAGCTAAATTTGAGGTTTGCAGGGCATTCTAGGTAAGGAAACGTTAGGGGATCCACGCAAGCCATACCTCCCTGGAATCCCCCGGGTGTCTAGCTTTCAGAAATATGTGGGTTTGGTAGGTTCCCCTAGGTGGCCGCCGAGCACCGGGCAAAAAACCCAGGTGACCCCCCTTGCAAAACCAGGTCGTTTTGAGGTAGGCAATTTTCATGTCGCCACAATACGTTTTTGGCCCTTGCCTGTCGTGGGTACTTGGGCCTCCCACACGAGTGAGGCAACATTTTTATCGGGAGACCCGGGGGAACGCTGGGTGGTAGGAAATTTGTGTCAGCCCGGTGATGCCACAACTTTCCCACACAAAAGTGTGTGAAAAAGGTGATTTTTTTCAGCTAAATTTGAGGTTTGCAGTGCATTCTGGGTAAGAAAACGTTGGGGGATCCACACAAGCCATACCTCCCTGGAATCCCCCGGGTGTCTAGTTTTCAGAAATATGTGGGTTTGGTAGGTTCCCCTAGGTGGCCGACGAGCACCGGGCCAAAAACCCAGGTGACCCCCCCTTTGCAAAACCAGGTCGTTTTGAGGTAGGTAATTTTCATGTCGCCTCAATACGTTTTGGGCCCTTGCCTGTCGCGGGTACTTGGGCCTCCCACACGAGTGAGGCACCGTTTTTATCAGTAGACCCGGAGGAATGCTGGGTGGGAGGAAGTTTGTGTCAGCCCGATGATGCCACAACTTTCCCACTCAAAAATGTGTGAAAGAGGTGATTTTCTTCAGCTAAATTTGAGGTTTGCAGGGCATTCTGGGTAAGGAAACGTTGGGGGATCCACGCAAGCCATACCTCCCTGGAATCCCCCGGGTGTCTAGCTTTCAGAAATGTCTGAGTTTGGTAGGTTCCCCTAGGTGGCCGCCGAGCACCGGGCCAAAAACCCAGGTGACCCCCTTGCAAAACCTGGTCGTTTTGAGGTAGGCAATTTTCATGTCGCCTCAATACGTTTTGGGCCCTTGCCTGTCGCGGGTACTTGGGCCTCCCACACAAGTGAGGCACCGTTTTTATCGGGAGTCCCGGGGGAACGCTGGGTGGTAGGAAATTTGTGTCACCCGGTGATGCCACAACTTTCCCACACAAAAATGTGTGAAAAAGGTGCTTTTTTCAGCTAAATTTGAGGTATGCAGGGCATTCTGGATAAGGAAACGTTGGGGGATCCACACAAGCCATACCTCCCTGGAATCCCCCGGGAGTCTAGTTTTCAGAAATGCTTGGGTTTGGTAGGTTCCCCTAGGTGGCCGACGAGCACCAGGCCAAAAACCCAGGTGACCCCCCTTGCAAAAAGAGGTCGTTTTGAGGTAGGCAATTTTCATGTCACCGCAATACATTTTGGGCCCTTGCCTGTCGCGGGTACTTGGGCCTCCCACACGAGTGAGGCACCGTTTTTATCAGGAGACCCGGAGGAACGCTGGGTGGTAGGAAGTTTGTGTCAGCCCGATGATGCCACAACTTTCCCACTCAAAAATGTGTGAAAAAGGTGATTTTCTTCAGCTAAATTTGAGGTTTGCAGGGCATTCTGGGTAAGGAAATGTTGGGGGATCCACGCAAGCCATACCTCCCTGGAATCCCCCGGGTGTCTAGCTTTCAGAAATGTGTGAGTTTGGTAGGTTCCCCTAGGTGGCCGCCGAGCACCGGGCCAAAAACCCAGGTGACCCCCTTGCAAAACCAGGTCGTTTTAAGGTAGGCAATTTTCAAGTTGCCTCAATATGTTTTGGGCCCTTGCCTGTCGCGGGTACTTGGGCCTCCCACACAAGTGAGGCACCGTTTTTATCGGGAGACCCGGGGGAACACTGGGTGGTAGGAAATTTGTGTCACCCGGTGATACCACAACTTTCCCACACAAAAATGTGTGGAAAAGGTGCTTTTTTCAGCTAAATTTGAGGTATGCAGGGCATTCTAGGTAAAGAAACGTTGGGGTATCCACACAAGCCATACCTCCCTGGAATCCCCCGGGTGTCTAGTTTTCAGAAATGTGTGGGTTTGGTAGGTTCCCCTAGGTGGTCGACGAGCAGCGGGCCAAAAACCCAGGTGACCCCCCTTGCAAAACCAGGTCGTTTTGAGGTAGGCAATTTTCATGTCACCTCAATACGTTTTGGGCCCTTGCCTGTCGCGGGTACTTGGGCCTCCCACACGAGTGAGGCAGCGTTTTTATCGGGAGACCCGGGGGAACGCTGGGTGGTAGGAAATTTGTGTCAGCCCGGTGATGCCACAACTTTTCCACACAAAAATGTGTGAAAAAGGTGATCTTTTCAGCTAAATTTGAGGTTTGCAGGGCATTCTGGGTAAGGAAACGTTGGGGGATCCACGCAAGCCATACCTCCCTGAAATCCCCCGGGTGTCTAGTTTTCAGAAATGTGTGGGTTTTGTAGGTTACTGTTAGACCTGGCACCTTGGCGTGAGTCTCCCTTCCTCTTTTTGTCGCTGTGCCTCATGTGTTTTTATGGTGTTGGCCGCTCAGCGCGCTGTGCCACTGCCAACCAGTGTCGCGGTGCGAGTGCTCCCTATGTAAATTGTATATGTTGGTTGGATTCCATGATTGGATTGTTTGATTTACTGTCAGACCCCAGTAAAGTGCGCCGGGGGCGCCTGGGCACGTAAATGCGAACACCGCTGGTGGGCTTGCAGCACTGGTTGTGCCACCCACAGAAGCGGCCGGTAAAATATGTCTGAGGTCTGCCATCGCAGAACCTGCGTGCAGTCTGGTACTGACATGCTGACCGGCAAGTGCCCACACTTGCCAGTCCCTAAAACCTTCCCTTAGCTGCATGTTAGTCACCCCTCTGGTAGGCCCATGGGCAGGGTGCGTTGTAAGCCTAAGGTAGGACAAGCCCGGATGCGTGGCATGTCCTAGTAGTGAATTACCGCCATCTTGTTGTTCACTACTGCAAGGCTACCCTGTTCTCATAGGCCAGTATGGGCGGCCTGGATTATTACACCCTATGATCCTAACCGACCCAGGGAACATGGTAGAAGATCGAGTTTAGTATGCCTGAACTCAGAATAATAAGGTACATCTTTTCGCAAGGTTTATTTTAATATTCCGGGTTTGCAAATGCCGCTTTTAGAAAGTCGGCCTTTGCTTGCCTAAACATTTCAGCCGCCTCTGCGTGATGTGTATCTGATGTCTGGCTGGTGTGAGTGACAGGGCTGGAAGAACCCAGATGGGCAGGGCTAGGTAGCCTGGTATGAATAGGACGATCGACAGGTAGATGGGTGGGAGGAGTGCTCCTAGGTTCTGAATAGGACAGTGCTCCGCTACCTCGATGCCGGCTCCACCCCCTGTGGAGCGTCTGATGACTCTGCCCTGCACTCTGAAAGAAGAAGCCTGCATCACGTAAACAAAGTGCTCAGAAACCCGACTGAACTAGGCAAGGGCCCCCCTGGCCTGGGAGAACAAAAGATTTGTGGTATAAATGGAGGAGCCCTGCTCCTAAGAAACTAGATCCGCTTTTGACCACGAAGAATCTCTGCCTGAGGAGGAGGCACCGGGAAAGCTGTAGGAGGAAGACTGTCCCTATCCTGGGGGATTGGCCTGCAGGGGTGACCTTGCTGCCAAAGGAGAGAAGAGAAACTGTTGCTGAAGACTTTTACTTTACTTTTACTTTCAAGACTTGTGCTTTTCCAAAACGATCTCCAAGGGCTTGGAACTGAGCTTGCCCCCTGAACTGAGCCCCAGGACCATTGGGCTCTACCTGATCTTCACTCGCCTGCTGCTGGACTGTGGTGTCCTTTCCCTCGCCGGAGCTGTGACCCTCATGCCCAGTCCCTCCCTGAGCCGTGACCAGGACTGCTTAGCCGCCCCCGCCTTGGGAAGAGCCTCGCTCGATCGGAGCCGCTCCCCCTACGCTGTGCTGGGCTGCCCCGTCACCTCGCTCGTGGAGGCTCGCTGTGCACCTTCACCCTCCCGCCGGAATCGGCGTTTGTGACCATCTCCAAGCCTCGGACGGCCCGGACGCATCTGCGTGCCCGGCTGCCCCGCTTTGTTCACCCGCCACCTACAACACCCCGCTCTTGTCGTGAGCCTGAGGATCAGACACCCTCGTGAAGTGTGGGAGCCCCGGACGCCGCCTCGCTCTTCTGTCGAAGAGCCGCTGAAATCCCGCACCCGCCTTTGCGTCAAGAAACAAGGTACTGTACTCACGAACTCGACCGCGAGCTCGCATCGGATCCAGGGTCCGCAACGTTCTTATTTCCCTGTCATCTGCTGTGTGCTTCCGGGGCGCTGCCTCAGCACAAAGTACGCTGAGGCCTACAGTTACCTTGTGCCCGCCTAAAGAACTCTCCGTAACACAAAGAGAACTTTACCGTATTTCCAAGAATTGTGGCCCCATCAGTTCAACGTTACTGGGCCTTGTATTTGAATCTGCTGAATCTACATAAAAGCTTATTTTTATATACTTCCTGATTGGTGTCCGTTTGTGGTGCATGAAAGGGGTTTACTGTATGTGTAATTGCATTTGCTTAACCGTGTACGCCTGAGACTTAGCCTAGACTGCTCGCGCCACGCACCTAGAGGGTGAGCAGGGGTTATTCTGGGGAGTCATCCTTCGCCCTGACAAGAAGTAAAGGGTCCCTGCTTGTTGTGGGTTCACACCTGCGTCAACCAGAGCCCCCTCATTTCTAACATTGGTGGCAGCGGTGGGATTTACGGATTTGCATTTGTGGTTTGCGTATAGTGAATCACTGATCACCACGTAGTGAGAGCAGACCAGTAACACAGCCACAAGGCTAGCATTTGTTTTTGTTTTGCCAAGAGTCTCCGTTGTTAGAGCCATGCCTGGTTCACTTTCAGCCGGAAGGGCGGCTTCCATAATCTCTGGATTTGAAGACGTAGATTGGGAAGAAGACGCGCTTCTGAATCGTACCAATGAAGACTTGAAAGGTCTTTGCTCCAAGTTCAGGATTGCCCAAACTGGATTGAAAAAGAAGGAACAATTTGTGAAGGCGCTGAGGGCCTGGTATGAGTCAAAGGCACCAGAGAATCAGGTGGAAGTGGTTCCACCAGAAAGTGTCCATGAGTTTGGCAGAGGCCTGTCGCCAGAAGAATGGGCAGACAGGGCTGCAACCCGGGCACACGAGGTGGAAATGGCAAAACTTCATGGGCAGATGGATATGGAAAAACAAAGATTAGCCATGGAAGAAAAGAAACTACAATTAGAGCATGACATGAAGCTGAGGGAGCTGGAGCTGAAAGCAAAAAGTTTGGAGCTTAATCCCTCTGATGGCAGCACACCGCCAGTACCGGCGGAACCAAGAGTTTATATTCCCAAGGATGTAGTAAAGGAGTTCTTCAGGAATGACGACATCGGGCAGTGGTTCAGAGCCTACGAGGTAGCCATGTCTTCCCACCGGGTCCCTGAGAAAGATTGGGGAGCGGGGTTGTGGGGAAGGTTCCTGAGTGAAGGGCGGGACACACTGTTAGATTTACCTGTTGATGTTCGTAATTCTTATGCCCATATGAAGGAAGCATTGATGGCTAGGTATGGGTTGACCCCTGAGTTATATAGACAGAGGTTCAGGGGTTGCACTAAGATTCCCAATAGTACGTATGTGGAGTATGTGACTTTCTTTTGCAGAGCGCTGGATGGTTGGGTGAAGGGTAGTAAGGTGAATGATTATCAAGGGCTTCTTGATCTAATGGCATGGGAGCACTTGTCCAGTAATTGTTTTCCTGAGCTACGCCAGCACCTGATAGATAGTAAGCTGACTAACCCAAGGAAGCTTGCTGAGGAGGCGGACCGCTGGGTCAGTACCAGGGTCCACAAGGGTACCGTGGGAGATTCCGCCAAAGGTGGGCAGGGTCCCCAGCAGAAGAGTGGGGGGGACAGGAGTAAACAGAAGCAGTTCCAAAAAGGGCCCCAAAATAGTCCCCAAGGGAACCAAGGGAAGGGTTCTCAGCCTTCCCCACCCCAGAAACCGACCGGGGCCCCGACAGGTCCTCCTGTTCCAAAGGGGCCCGTAAGATGTTACAGGTGTAACAATTTGGGGCATTTTGCCTCTGATGTAAAGTGTCCATTGTTTGGTAAACCAGCACCCACTGGTGCTCCACCCCGGCAGGTGACTAGTGTAGCCTTGGGGGAGGAGAGGGATGTCCAAGGTGGGTGGGGTCCCGCAGAGATGTCCCTGGTCTCGCTAGGAGACCGTGAAGTGGTCCCTCCAACCCAGCTGCCTGAGAACACTAAGAAGTACAGGCAGTGGGTGACCATAAATGGCCATAGAGTGGAAGCTCTTACAGATACAGGAGCCAGTGTGACGGCTGTCAGGTGTCACCTGGTGTCTCAGGAGCAGGTGGTCCCCAATGCATTCTATCCCGTTGTTGCCGCTGACAACACAGAGAGACACTGCAAGGTGGCTCAGGTTCCCTTTGAGTGGGGGGGGGTCTCTGGTACTCTTCAGGTAGCTGTGAGGCCCGCCATGCCTGTAGACTGTTTGTTAGGGAACGATTTGGAGAGCTCACCTTGGGCTAAGGTGGAGCGGAGTGCTCAACTGGAGATGTTGGGTATGCCGGATTGGGCGTGTGTCACCACACGGTCCATGGCAGCCAGTAGAGGTACTCAAGAGGTCCTGGAGCCTGAGAGGGAGGCCCAGGAACCGGCCTCAGAGAGAAAGAGCAAGGGGCGCGGGAAGCCGGCCCCTGAAGTTCCCACGGTCCAGGAGGAAGCAGACCTTGAGGGGGATGCCCTGGAGCCTACAGAGGAGCAGATAGCTGAACTGGGAGACCTGCCGGAGCTGACCCATTGGCAGCAGGAAGGGGGTCCCACCAGGGAGGACTTTTGCAAGGCACAGAAGGAGTGCCCTTCTCTCGTGGGTATGCGGCAGCAGGCTGCAGACCAGGCCGCAGGTGATCAGTCAGGATCACATTTCGTTTACTGGGAGAACGACCTCCTATATACAGAGCCTAAGGTTGCTGAGCCTGGGTCAGCCCGTGCGCTGGTGGTACCCCAGGACTTCAGAGCCTTCCTACTGGGGCTGGCTCACGATGTGCCATTGGCAGGGCATTTGGGGCAGGACAAGACCTTTGAAAGGCTTGTCACCCACTTTTATTGGCCTCAAATGCGCAGGAGTTCAGATACTCACTGCAGGACATGCCAGACTTGCCAGGCAAGTGGAAAGAGTGGAAGGAAGCAGAAGGCTCCACTCCAGCCATTCCCTGTGGTCGGTACCCCATTCCAGCGAGTGGGGATTGACATTGTAGGGCCCCTGGACCCCAGGACAGCGATGGGCAATAGGTTCATCCTGGTCCTGGTGGACCATGCCACCCGGTACCCGGAAGCCATTCCTCTAAGGACAGTGACGGCCCCCGTGGTGGGACGGGCACTGATGGGAATTTTCTCCCGAGTGGGATTCCCTCTAGAAGTGGTGTCTGACCGAGGTACCAATTTCATGTCCAAGTACATGAAATCTCTTTGGCAAGAGTGTGGTGTAACCTACAAGTTCACCACCCCTTACCACCCCCAAGGAAACGGGTTGGTTGAGAGATTCAACCGAACCCTCAAAGGCATGATAATGGGCCTAGAAGGAGCCATGAGGCGTAAGTGGGACGTCCTCTTACCATGCCTTCTCTTCGCTTACCGTGAGGTGCCACAGAAGTCTCTGGGGTTCAGTCCCTTTGAGCTTCTGTATGGTCACCCAGTCAGAGGACCTCTAAGTCTGGTCAAAGAAGGCTGGGAGCAATCTCCCAGGAAGCCTCCCCAGAATGTATATAGTTACATGCTGGCCTTCAGGAATCAGACTAGGCGATTCAGGCAACTTGCTGAGGCAAATCTGGAAGCCAGCCAGGAGGAGATGAAGCGGTGGTACGACCAGAATGCCACTCTGGTAGAGCTTCAGCCTGGACAGAAAGTATGGGTCTTGGCCCCCGTGGAGCCGTGTGCGCTCCAGGATAAGTGGACCGGTCCCTTTGAGGTGGTGGAGCGCAAGAGTCCTGTTACCTACGTGGTGGACCTGAAGTCTCCTAGGAACCCCTTAAGGGTCCTACATGTCAACCGCCTCAAGCCCCACTTGGAGAGGTCCCAAGTGGGCATGCTCTTGGCAACAGATGCTGGAATGGAAGAGGAGACAGAACCTCTTCCTGACCTCCTGTCAGCCAAGGAGCAAGATGGGTCAGTGGATGGTGTCATCCTCTCTTCCACCCTGACCCCTGAGCAACAGAATGATTGTCGCCAGTTGCTGGGACAGTTTTCTGACCTGTTTTCCCTGGCCCCTGGTGTCACTGATTGGTGCGTCCATGATGTGGACACTGGGGATAGTCCACCTGTGCGGCACAAGGCCTACAGGGTGACTGACAGGGTGAGGACATGCATCAAGGAGGAGGTCTCCAAGATGTTTGCACTCGGGGTAATTGAGTCTTCTAGCAGTCCTTGGGCCAGCCCCGTGGTCTTGGTCCCAAAGGCTGCAGCGCCGGGAGCCACACCCGAACTCCGGTTCTGTGTGGACTACAGAGGACTCAATTCAGTCACTAGGACCGACGCACACCCCATCCCCAGAGCTGATGAGCTCATCGATCGGCTAGGGGCTGCCAACTACCTCAGCACGTTTTATTTAACGTCTGGGTATTGGCAGATCGCCTTGACCGAGGGGGCCAAAGAGAGGTCAGCATTTTCCACCCCAGATGGGCACTACCAGTTCCGGGTTATGCCATTTGGGATGAAGAATGCCCCTGCCACCTTCCAGAGATTGGTCAACCAGGTGTTGGCTGGGCTGGATTCGTTCAGTGCAGCCTACCTGGATGACATCGCAGTGTTCAGCTCCACTTGGGAGGAACACTTGCGTCACCTCTGGGAAGTGTTGATGGCGCTGCGCAAGGCAGGCCTCACGATCAAGGCGAGTAAGTGCCAGATCGGGCAGGGTTCCGTGGTGTACTTGGGACACCAAGTTGGGAGTGGCCAGGTGGCACCCCTTCAGCCCAAGATAGAAACCATCCTGAATTGGGAGGCGCCCAAAACCCAGACGGAGGTGAGAGCCTTCCTAGGTCTCACCGGGTACTACAGGAGGTTTGTCAAGGGGTATGGCAACATGGTTGCCCCCTTGACAGCGCTGACTTCGAAGAAGCAGCCCAGGAAAGTGATCTGGACTGACACCTGTCAGAAAGCTTTTGAGGCCTTGAAAACTGCTATGTGCACGGCGCCCGTGCTCTTGGCTCCCAACTTCTCCAAAGAGTTTATCGTTCAGACAGACGCTTCAGAGCATGGTGTGGGGGCTGTTCTTTCACAGATTAATGAGGAGGGCCTAGATCAACCCGTGGCCTTTCTTAGCAGGAGGTTACTTCCACGGGAACAAAGGTGGAGTGCTATTGAGCGTGAGGCATTTGCTGTGGTCTGGGCGCTGAAGAAGCTAAGACCCTACTTGTTTGGGTCTCACTTCCGGGTTCAGACGGACCACAGGCCCCTCAGATGGTTGATGCATATGAGGGGTGAGAATCCAAAGCTGTTGAGGTGGTCCATTTCCCTACAGGGTATGGATTTCACGGTGGAACATCGCCCTGGTACAGATCACGCCAATGCTGACGGTCTGTCCAGATTTTTCCACCTTAGTGATGAGGAACTCCCTGGGGTAGGGTAGTTCTCCCCACTTTTCAGCTGGAGGGGACACGTGTTAGACCTGGCACCTTGGCGTGAGTCTCCCTTCCTCTTTTTGTCGCTGTGCCTCATGTGTTTTTATGGTGTTGGCCGCTCAGCGCGCTGTGCCACTGCCAACCAGTGTCGCGGTGCGAGTGCTCCCTATGTAAATTGTATATGTTGGTTGGATTCCATGATTGGATTGTTTGATTTACTGTCAGACCCCAGTAAAGTGCGCCGGGGGCGCCAGGGCACGTAAATGCGAACACCGCTGGTGGGCTTGCAGCACTGGTTGTGCCACCCACAGAAGCGGCCGGTAAAATATGTCTGAGGTCTGCCATCGCAGAACCTGCGTGCAGTCTGGTACTGACATGCTGACCGGCAAGTGCCCACACTTGCCAGTCCCTAAAACCTTCCCTTAGCTGCATGTTAGTCACCCCTCTGGTAGGCCCACGGGCAGGGTGCGTTGTAAGCCTAAGGTAGGACAAGCCCGGATGCGTGGCATGTCCTAGTAGTGAATTACCGCCATCTTGTTGTTCCCTACTGCAAGGCTACCCTGTTCTCATAGGCCAGTATGGGCGGCCTGGATTATTACACCCTATGATCCTAACCGACCCAGGGAACATGGTAGAAGATCGAGTTTAGTATGCCTGAACTCAGAATAATAAGGTACATCTTTTCGCAAGGTTTATTTTAATATTCCGGGTTTGCAAATGCCGCTTTTAGAAAGTCGGCCTTTGCTTGCCTAAACATTTCAGCCGCCTCTGCGTGATGTGTATCTGATGTCTGGCTGGTGTGAGTGACAGGGCTGGAGGAACCCAGATGGGCAGGGCTAGGTAGCCTGGTATGAATAGGACGATCGACAGGTAGATGGGTGGGAGGAGTGCTCCTAGGTTCTGAATAGGACAGTGCTCCGCTACCTCGATGCCGGCTCCACCCCCTGTGGAGCGTCTGATGACTCTGCCCTGCACTCTGAAAGAAGAAGCCTGCATCACGTAAACAAAGTGCTCAGAAACCGGACTGAACTAGGCAAGGGCCCCCCTGGCCTGGGAGAACAAAAGATTTGTGGTATAAATGGAGGAGCCCTGCTCCTAAGAAACTAGATCCGCTTTTGACCAAGAAGAATCTCTGCCTGAGGAGGAGGCACCGGGAAAGCTGTAGGAGGAAGACTGTCCCTATCCTGGGGGATAGGCCTGCAGGGGTGACCTTGCTGCCAAAGGAGAGAAGAGAAACTGTTGCTGAAGACTTTTACTTTACTTTTACTTTCAAGACTTGTGCTTTTCCAAAACGATCTCCAAGGGCTTGGAACTGAGCTTGCCCCCTGAACTGAGCCCCAGGACCATTGGGCTCTACCTGATCTTCACTCGCCTGCTGCTGGACTGTGGTGTCCTTTCCCTCGCCGGAGCTGTGACCCTCGTGCCCAGTCCCTCCCTGAGCCGTGACCAGGACTGCTTAGCCGCCCCCGCCTTGGGAAGAGCCTCGCTCGATCGGATCCGCTCCCCCTACGCTGTGCTGGGCTGCCCCGTCACCTCGCTCGTGGAGGCTCGCTGTGCACCTTCACCCTCCCGCCGGAATCGGCGTTTGTGAGCATCTCCAAGCCTCGGACGGCCCGGACGCATCTGCGTGCCCGGCTGCCCCGCTTTGTTCACCCGCCACCTACAACACCCCGCTCTTGTCGTGAGCCTGAGGATCAGACACCCTCGTGAAGTGTGGGAGCCCCGGACGCCGCCTCGCTCTTCTGTCGAAGAGCCGCTGAAATCCCGCACCCGCCTTTGCGTCAAGAAACAAGGTACTGTACTTACGAACTCGACCGCGAGCTCGCATCGGATCCAGGGTCCGCAACGTTCTTATTTCCCTGTCATCTGCTGTGTGCTTCCGGGGCGCTGCCTCAGCACAAAGTACGCTGAGGCCTACAGTTACCTTGTGCCCGCCTAAAGAACTCTCCGTAACACAAAGAGAACTTTACCGTATTTCCAAGAATTGTGGCCCCATCAGTTCAACGTTACTGGGCCTTGTATTTGAATCTGCTGAATCTACATAAAAGCTTATTTTTATATACTTCCTGATTGGTGTCCGTTTGTGGTGCATGAAAGGGGTTTACTGTATGTGTAATTGCATTTGCTTAACCGTGTACGCCTGAGACTTAGCCTAGACTGCTCGCGCCACGCACCTAGAGGGTGAGCAGGGGTTATTCTGGGGAGTCATCCTTCGCCCTGACAAGAAGTAAAGGGTCCCTGCTTGTTGTGGGTTCACACCTGCGTCAACCAGAGCCCCCTCATTTCTAACAGTTACCTGTTGGACCTGGCCCTTTTTGAAGGGTCATCCCTAAACTTTTTGCCTTCCTCCTGTATTTTTTCTGACCTGGTGTTGGCTGATTTATGACTCTGGGCACCTTACCACTGCTGACCAGTGCTAAGGTGCATATGCTCTCCCTATGGTAAAATGTATACATTGATTGGTGTCCATGATTGGTTTATTTGGTTTACTGTCAGCCCCTAGTAAAGTGCACCAGGAGTGCCAGGGCTTGTAAATACAAATGCTGCTGGTGGGCTTGCAGCACTGGTTGTGCCACCCACAGAAGCGGCCTAGTAAAATGTGTCTAGGATCTGCCACTGCAGAACCTGCGCGCAGTCTGGTACTGTCGCGCTGACTGCGCAAGTGCACCCACTTGCCAGTCCCTAAACCTTCCCTTAACTACATATTAGTCACCCCTCTGGTAGGCCCAAAGGCAGGGTGCATTATAGGCATAAGGTAGGACATGCCCTGATGTGTGTGGCATGTCTTAATAGTGAATTACAGCCATTTTCGTTTTTCACTATTGAAGGCTACCTGCTCTCCATAGGCCAGAATGGGCTACTGGAATTACTACACCCTGTAATCCCAGTGGACTCATGGAGCATGGTAGAAAGTTATGTTTAGTATGCCTGAACTCAGAATAATAAAATACTTCTTTTAGTAAAGTTTATTTTAATATCCTGCGTTTGTAAATACTACTTTTAGAAAGTTAGTATTTACTGATCTGGCCATTCAGTCCGCCTCTGCGCTGTGTGTGTGTGTGTTCTGCCTAGCAACAGTAAGGAGCAGGGTTGGGGAAACCCCAGAGACAGGTTGGCTGCCAGGTGGTGGGTAGAGAGATTACACCAGGATGGGTGGGAGGAGTACACCCTGACTCTTGAATAGACCTGTGCTCTGCCAGCACAAAGCCGGCGCCGCCCCCTGTGGAGCGGCTGATGTCTCTGCCCTGCTGCTGAAAGGAAAGCGCAGAGTCATCCACAACAAAGTGCTCCAAAAACTGGACTGAGCCAGGCCCAGGCCCCCTGGCGCTAAAGAACAAAAGAATTGGTGTATAAAAGTAGGAGCCTGGCTCCTAAGAAATCAGATCCTGTTTGCGCCAAGAAGAAACTCTGCCTGAAGGAGAAGGACCTGGAGAAGCTGAAGGAGGAATACTGTCTCTCTGCCTGAGAGACTGGCCTGCAGTGGGTGCCTGTCTGCTGGAAGGAGAAAGAAAGCCTGAAGAAAAAGACTTTAACTCAACTTGTGCCTTTGCAAACACTCTCCAAGGGCTTGCGTGTGAACTTGCCCCCTGATCTGCGCCCCAGGAACAGTGGGCGCTACTCTCCCAGAAGAAGAGGAGCTGCTGGAGGTGGCCTTGAACGCTGGCCCCCGAGTACCTGTGTGTCCCCCTCTATCTGAGCACCGCGACTGCCGCCCACCGGGGCTGCTGTGAGCACCGTAAAGGCCTGACTGGCCCGAGCCCAGCAAGCAACTGCCCCCCGAGCCGTAGCTCGCAAAGTGAAGAAGAAACTGACCAGGCTCCAAGCGCCGAGCCTCTGCGACCCCTGGGTGTGGAGGCCACTGTGAGGACCTGCGACGCACTGATCATCTCCCGATTAAAGCCGACAGCGCGACGCGCTGAAGAATTGCCTCCGAAGCTGCCCCTCCTGCTTCTACCCCTCCGTGGTGACCTGTGACCTGCCCGAGCGCCCAACGAAGCTTCGCCGTCCCCTGGACACTTGGGACTTCAGCGCGACGTGGGACGCCCTTGGACTGGACCGCGAGGCCGCCACGAACTTCCCCCGTGAAGACTGAAAGAGATTGGTGAGTTCGCGCGCGAAGGTAAGGCCCGTACGTGCACTGGTATGGACCGTACTTACATCTGAAGTGTCTGGTGTTTGGAGCCGTACTCGCCTTTGGAATCATCAAGACTGGTGCGCCTAGTACGGCCCGTACTTGCCTTTGTACGGACCGTACTTACATGTGAAGTGTTTTGCAACGTACTGCCTTGCCCCGTAGTTCGAGCCGTACTGTGGGTACGTCCATCTGAAATAATTGTGCGTAAATACGGCCCGTACTTGCCTTTGTACGGACCGTACTGACCCCTGAAGTATCCTGTTTTGAACCTTAGCAACCTTGGTTCGACTCGTACCAGCCTTGGTCTGAACCGTACTGGCCTCGGGAGCAGCATAGTTCGAACCGTACCTGCTTTGAGCCGAACTACATTGAAAAGCATTACCGGTGCTCACTCGAGAAGAGTGAGACTCGGCAAGCGTACTCGTGCTCACGCGAGAAGCGTGAGAAACGGCAAGGTCCTGTTAAAACCTTGCCCAGAGCACCCCAAAGGCGCTACGAAGGGCCCCGAAGACCTAAAGAACTTATTTTAAAGAGAACTGTGCCATTTTAAAACCTGTGGACTGCCCTTAAGTATTTTAAAGTAACTGGATTGAGATTCGCTAAGAGAACTGTATTTATTCAACCTGCCTAAAAGAAAACCCTTTTATATAAAGACTTCTACTTTTGATAAATACAGCCTTGTGTCTTTTGTGTGGTGGGGTGGTGATTATTGTGTGGGACAACTTGAACGCTTAACCATAAGCCCTCCGAAAATTTAGCCTGACTGCTCGCGCCACGTTACCTAGAGGGTGAGCAGGGGTTATTTTTAAAGAGGTGATCCTTTGCCCTGACTTAGAGGAAAGGGTCCCTGCTTGTCGCAAGTGCATACCTGCGCCAACCAGAGACCCCGGATTCTAACATTGGTGGCAGCGGTGGGATTTACGGATTTGCGTTCTTATTGTCTGCGCAGTGATTGCTAACCATTGCACAGTGGACAGTCCAGTAGCTTAAGCCACAGAACTTTTAGAATTTTAATTTCACTTGCCAAAGATCCCTTGCGTTTGAAGCCATGCCGGGCTCAAACAGCATAGAGAAAACCGCGTCTGAAGCCTCGGAGGCTGGAGAGGTTGAATGGGATGAGTCAAAACTGGATAGCTACAAGAGAACTGAACTCAAGTACTTCTGCAGGAAGCTCAAGGTTCCACATGCAGGATGCAAGAACAGATCAGATCTCTACAAGGCGCTCAAAGCCTGGATTGATTCAAGGGGTGCAACTAAGGAAGTTACACCATGGAAACCAGCGGAAAGCGTTCGCAGTTTTGGCAGAGGCCTGTCGCCAGAGGAGCTGATAGACAGACAGGCCGCCCGGGATCATGAATTGAAGTTGGCAGAGCTGGAAGTAAATGCCCAATTGGAGCTAGAAAGCAAGAAGCTGGCTCTGGAAGAAAAGAAAATGCAAATGAAGCATGACTTCCTAATGAAGAAATATGACATGGAGCTCGAGAGGCTTGAGGCCATGAGTGTCTCAGCCCAGCAGCAAGAAAGGTGTGTAGCTCAGAGGTTGAGCTTTTCTGAGTGGGAGGAGGAACCCAGCTCAGATGGTGGCAGCAATAGTGAATATTTTAGTGCTGAAAGAGTAGTACGCACACCCAGAGATGTGGCGCCTGACTTGAAGGAGGGGGTTAATATACACCAGGAGGTTCAAGGGCATGAGGTAGCTGCAGTAGTGCGCAGTATCCCTGAAGGGAATAGGGTGACTGGCGCAGGGGTTCATGGTCCTAGTGGCGGGAGGGACACTCTACTGACTCTAGATGAGAGGTGCAGGGAGAGGGGTTCCCCCAAAATTGAAGTCCTGGTAGGTGAGTGTGAAGACCGCCCAGAAGAGTGTGGGTTGTGTGACAGAGACAGTCAGATACTGTCTTGCCAGTCTCAGGAGAGTGGTGTGGAGTACGTGTGTGAGGCACTGGATGGTAAGGTGAAGGCTAGTTTGGTTAACCCTGCTAGGGGGCTGTGTGATCCAATTGTGGGAGAGCATATTTTAAGTCCCTGTTTTCCAGAGCTATGTCAACGCCTGTTGGGGAGTGAGTTCTCTGACCGCAGAGAACTAACATTGGAGGCAGACCTTTTGGTGGATTCCAGAGGGTCTGGAGAGGCATTGGGGAGTGACCCCGTGGGGAGTGGCTCAGGTATCTTCCAACCCAGAGTGGTGGAAGTGGTGCAGAGTAGCCCAGCTAGGTCCCATGGTAGTGGGAGGGGTGTAGGGCCTCACGTCCTGTCTCAGTGGAGAAGGAGTGAGTGTGGGGCTGCGGGCCCCCAGGTGCCCGAAACCCGGTCTCAGAGCCTGGATGGTTCTTTAAGAGAACACCAGGCAGGGAGCCTAGGCTGTCCTGATGGGCCGCCCGTCGAGGTGGATCCCCTAGTGGCTGGTGAACAGGGAGTGTCTGTAAGCCGGCCTCCCTCGGTTCTGGTGTCTGGCAGTACCGCTCCAGTAGGGAGGGTGCAGAGGTCCAGATTGAGGGGTGAGAGGGGGAAAGAGTCCCCAGTGGAAGAACCAGTGGGTCAGGGGCCAGCCAGAAGGGCTGCGTCACCAGTGAATGACCATGGTGAAACCACTTCTGTCCTGGGGGATCTTCAGGCACTGTCAGATGGACAGGGGTCGGGAGATCAGCGCCAGGCAGACTGTCACACGACACATGAGTTATGTGTCACCCTCAGGGGGAGCATGCATGCTCCCCGGGAAGTCCTGGTGCGCCAGGCGAGCGTTCAACCGCATGGGTTGGTCCCAGGGTTGGGAAGCCAGGTTCAGGTGTTGTCTGACCTGGAGGGTGGGACTACTGTAATCAGTGTCCTGACCCATGTTGCTTCTGGGGGTACCACGCCAGTTGGGAGTGGGCAGTACCCTGGAAGGGGGTGCAGAGGGAGGGAGTCCTCGCCTCTGACCCCGGCTCAACTGAAGGGTTTAGACCCTAGGTTGGAGGGCCAGGTTCAGGGTGTCCCCCCTGACCTGGACGCCCAGTTGCAGGATAGAACACCTGAACTGGTGGGCGAATTGCGCAGGACACCTGCCCCAGGTGCCCTGGCAATTCTGGAAGGGGGTACCACTCCAGGTGGGAGGGTACAGAGCCCCAAGGAGAAGGACCGGGTGTGGGAGAGGCCACCCCAGTCTTGGGTCCAGCCGCCGGGTACAGTCCTGGGGCTGGTGGGTCAGTGCCAGTATGTCATACCTGACCTGACAAGGGGGAGAATGGACAAAGGGTGCCAAGCACCTGGGGCTACTGCCCCCCGCTCCCTGGCGCCACAGAGGATTGAGAGCCCTGAGAGGCATACAGCATGGGTCTCATCCCTGACTACTGTCAGTGGCCACTGTAGTATTTTGCTGTCTGTCTGTTGGGACACCCCTGTGGGCCAGTTAAGGTTAGGTGCTGCACAGGTGGTGTCCACAGGTGAGGAAAAGGGTTCCCCATGGATTGGTTTGGTGGGCCCTGAGAGTATGGACAGAGGGAGTCCAATAGGTTCAGATTGGCATAGAACTGGAGTCTGCCCCTGCAGTTGCGGGCCAGGTCCTTGTTCTATCGCCCCAAGCAGGGAAGACCATCACGGTGGTGATTGGTCTACCCTGCGTTTTGGCTGGAAGGGGGTTGTGTTGGACCTGGCCCTTTTTGAAGGGTCATCCCTAAACTTTTTGCCTTCCTCCTGTATTTTTTCTGACCTGGTGTTGGCTGATTTATGACTCTGGGCACCTTACCACTGCTGACCAGTGCTAAGGTGCATATGCTCTCCCTATGGTAAAATGTATACATTGATTGGTGTCCATGATTGGTTTATTTGGTTTACTGTCAGCCCCTAGTAAAGTGCACCAGGAGTGCCAGGGCTTGTAAATACAAATGCTGCTGGTGGGCTTGCAGCACTGGTTGTGCCACCCACAGAAGCGGCCTAGTAAAATGTGTCTAGGATCTGCCACTGCAGAACCTGCGCGCAGTCTGGTACTGTCGCGCTGACTGCGCAAGTGCACCCACTTGCCAGTCCCTAAACCTTCCCTTAACTACATATTAGTCACCCCTCTGGTAGGCCCAAGGGCAGGGTGCATTATAGGCATAAGGTAGGACATGCCCTGATGTGTGTGGCATGTCTTAATAGTGAATTACAGCCATTTTCGTTTTTCACTATTGAAGGCTACCTGCTCTCCATAGGCCAGAATGGGCTACTGGAATTACTACACCCTGTAATCCCAGTGGACTCATAGAGCATGGTAGAAAGTTATGTTTAGTATGCCTGAACTCAGAATAATAAAATACTTCTTTTAGTAAAGTTTATTTTAATATCCTGCGTTTGTAAATACTACTTTTAGAAAGTTAGTATTTACTGATCTGGCCATTCAGTCCGCCTCTGCGCTGTGTGTGTGTGTGTGTTCTGCCTAGCAACAGTAAGGAGCAGGGTTGGGGAAACCCCAGAGACAGGTTGGCTGCCAGGTGGTGGGTAGAGAGATTACACCAGGATGGGTGGGAGGAGTACACCCTGACTCTTGAATAGACCTGTGCTCTGCCAGCACAAAGCCGGCGCCGCCCCCTGTGGAGCGGCTGATGTCTCTGCCCTGCTGCTGAAAGGAAAGCGCAGAGTCATCCACAACAAAGTGCTCCAAAAACTGGACTGAGCCAGGCCCAGGCCCCCTGGCGCTAAAGAACAAAAGAATTGGTGTATAAAAGTAGGAGCCTGGCTCCTAAGAAATCAGATCCTGTTTGCGCCAAGAAGAAACTCTGCCTGAAGGAGAAGGACCTGGAGAAGCTGAAGGAGGAATACTGTCTCTCTGCCTGAGAGACTGGCCTGCAGTGGGTGCCTGTCTGCTGGAAGGAGAAAGAAAGCCTGAAGAAAAAGACTTTAACTCAACTTGTGCCTTTGCAAACACTCTCCAAGGGCTTGCGTGTGAACTTGCCCCCTGATCTGCGCCCCAGGAACAGTGGGCGCTACTCTCCCAGAAGAAGAGGAGCTGCTGGAGGTGGCCTTGAACGCTGGCCCCCGAGTACCTGTGTGTCCCCCTCTATCTGAGCACCGCGACTGCCGCCCACCGGGGCTGCTGTGAGCACCGTAAAGGCCTGACTGGCCCGAGCCCAGCAAGCAACTGCCCCCCGAGCCGTAGCTCGCAAAGTGAAGAAGAAACTGACCAGGCTCCAAGCGCCGAGCCTCTGCGACCCCTGGGTGTGGAGGCCACTGCGAGGACCTGCGACGCACTGATCATCTCCCGATTAAAGCCGACAGCGCGACGCGCTGAAGAATTGCCTCCGAAGCTGCCCCTCCTGCTTCTACCCCTCCGTGGTGACCTGTGACCTGCCCGAGCGCCCAACGAAGCTTCGCCGTCCCCTGGACACTTGGGACTTCAGCGCGACGTGGGACGCCCTTGGACTGGACCGCGAGGCCGCCACGAACTTCCCCCGTGAAGACTGAAAGAGATTGGTGAGTTCGCGCGCGAAGGTAAGGCCCGTACGTGCACTGGTACGGACCGTACTTACATCTGAAGTGTCTGGTGTTTGGAGCCGTACTCGCCTTTGGAATCATCAAGACTGGTGCGCCTAGTACGGCCCGTACTTGCCTTTGTACGGACCGTACTTACATGTGAAGTGTTTTGCAACGTACTGCCTTGCCCCGTAGTTCGAGCCGTACTGTGGGTACGTCCATCTGAAATAATTGTGCGTAAATAGGGCCCGTACTTGCCTTTGTACGGACCGTACTGACTCCTGAAGTATCCTGTTTTGAACCTTAGCAACCTTGGTTCGACTCGTACCAGCCTTGGTCTGAACCGTACTGGCCTCGGGAGCAGCATAGTTCGAACCGTACCTGCTTTGAGCCGAACTACATTGAAAAGAATTACCGGTGCTCACTCGAGAAGAGTGAGACTCGGCAAGCGTACTCGTGCTCACGCGAGAAGCGTGAGAAACGGCAAGGTCCTGTTAAAACCTTGCCCAGAGCACCCCAAAGGCGCTACGAAGGGCCCCGAAGACCTAAAGAACTTATTTTAAAGAGAACTGTGCCATTTTAAAACCTGTGGACTGCCCTTAAGTATTTTAAAGTAACTGGATTGAGATTCGCTAAGAGAACTGTATTTATTCAACCTGCCTAAAAGAAAACCCTTTTATATAAAGACTTCTACTTTTGATAAATACAGCCTTGTGTCTTTTGTGTGGTGGGGTGGTGATTATTGTGTGGGACAACTTGAACGCTTAACCATAAGCCCTCCGAAAATTTAGCCTGACTGCTCGCGCCACGTTACCTAGAGGGTGAGCAGGGGTTATTTTTAAAGAGGTGATCCTTTGCCCTGACTTAGAGGAAAGGGTCCCTGCTTGTCGCAAGTGCATACCTGCGCCAACCAGAGACCCCGGATTCTAACATTACCCTAGGTGGCCGCCGAGCACCGGGCCAAAAACCCAGGTGACCCCCCTTGCAAAACCAGGTCGTTTTGAGGTAGGCAATTTTGATGTCGCCTCAATACGTTTTGGGCCCTTGCCTGTCGCTGGTACTTGGGCCTCCCACACGAGTGAGGCAACGTTTTTATCGGGAGACCCGGGGGAACGCTGGGTGGTAGGAAATTTGTGTCAGCCCGGTGATGCCACAACTTTCCCGCACAAAAATGAGTGAAAAAGGTGATTTTTTCAGCTAAATTTGAGGTTTGCAGGGCATTCTGGGTAAGGAAACGTTGGGGGATCCACGCAAGCCATACCTCCCTGGAATCCCCAAGGTGTCTAGTTATCAGAAATGTGTGGGTTTGGTATGTTCCCCTAGGCGGCCGCCGAGCACCGTGCCAAAAAGCCAGGTGACCCCCCTTGCAAAACCAGGTCGTTTTGAGGTAGGCAATTTTCATGTCGCCTCAATACGTTTTGGGCCCTTGCCTGTCGCGGGTACTTGGGCCTCCCACACGAGTGAGGCACCATTTTTATCGGGAGACCCGGGGGAACGCTGGGTGGTAGGAAATTTGTGTCAGCCCGGTGATGCCACAACTTTCCCACACAAAAATGTGTGAAAAAGGTGATTTTCTTCAGCTAAATTTGAGGCTTGCAGGGCATTCTGGGTAAGGAAACGTTGGGGGATCCACACAAGCCATACTTCCCTGGAATCCCCCGGGTGTCTAGTTTTCAGAAATGTGTGGGTTTGGTAGGTTCCCCTAGGTGGCCGACGAGCACCGGCCAAAAACCCAGGTGACCCCCCTTGCAAAACCAAGTCGTTTTGAGGTAGGCAATTTTCATGTCACCTCAATATGTTTTGGGCCCTTGCCTGTCGTGGGTACTTGGGCCTCCCACACGAGTGAGGCGCCGTTTTTATTGGGAGACACGGGAGAACGCTGGGTGGTAGGAAATTTGTGTCAGCCCGGTGATGCCACAACTTTCCCACACAAAAATGTGTGAAAAAGGTGATTTTCTTCAGCTAAATTTGAGGTTTGCAGGGCATTCTGGGTAAGGAAACGTTGGGGGATCCACACAAGCCATACCTCCCTGGAATCCCCCGGGTGTCTAGTTTTCAGAAATGATTGGGTTTGGTAGGTTCCCCTAGGTGGCCGGCGAGCACCGGGCCAAAAACCCAGGTGACCCCCCTTGCAAAACCAGGTCGTTTTGAGGTAGACAATTTTCATGTCACCTCAATACGTTTTGGGCCCTTGCCTGTCACGGGTACTTGGGCCTCCCACACGAGTGAGGCACCGTTTTTATCGGGAGACCTGGGGGAACGCTGGGTGGTAGGAAATTTGTGTCACCCGGTGATGCCACAACTTTCCCACACAAAAATGTGTGAAAAAGGTGCTTTTTTCAGCTAAATGTGAGGTATGCAGGGCATTATGGGTAAGGAAACGTTGGGAGATCCACACAAGCCATACCTCCCTTGAATCCCCCGGGTGTCTAGTTTTCAGAAATGTGTGGGTTTGGTAGGTTCCCCTAGGTGGCCGACGAGCACCGGGCCAAAAACCCAGGTGACCCCCCTTGCAAAACCAGGTCGTTTTGAGGTAGGAAATTTCATATCACCTCAATACGTTTTGGGCCCTTGCCTGTCGCGGGTACTTGGGCCTCCCACACGAGTGAGGCAGCATTTTTATCGGGAGACCCGGGGGAACGCTGGGTGGTAGGAAATTTGTGTCAGCCCGGTGATGCCACAACTTTCCCACACAAAAATGTGTGAAAAAGGTGACCTTTTCAGCTAAATTTGAGGTTTGCAGGGCATTCTGGGTAAGGAAACGTTGGAGGATCCACGCAAGCCATACCTCCCTGGAATCCCCCGGGTGTCTAGTTTTCAGAAATGTGTGGGTTTTGTAGGTTCCCCTAGGTGGCCGTCGAGCACCGGGCCAAAAACCCAGGTGACCCCCCTTGCAAAACCAGGTCGTTTTGAGGTAGGCAATTTTCATGTCGCCTCAATAAGTTTTGGGCCCTTGCCTGTCGCTGGTACTTGGGCCTCCCACACGAGTGAGGCACCGTTTTTATCGGGAGACCCGGGGGAACGCTGGGTGGTAGGAAATTTGTGTCAGCCCGGTGATGCCACAACTTTCCCGCACAACAATGTGTGAAAAAGGTGATTTTTTCAGCTAAATTTGAGGTTTGCAGGGCATTCTGGGTAAGGAAACGTTGGGGGATCCACGCAAGCCATACCTCCCTGGAATCCCCAAGGTGTCTAGTTATCAGAAATGTGTGGGTTTGGTATGTTCCCCTAGGGGGCCGCCGAGCACCGTGCCAAAAAGCCAGGTGACCCCCCTTGCAAAACCAGGTCGTTTTGAGGTAGGCAATTTTCATGTCGCCTCAATACGTTTTGGGCCCTTGCCTGTCGCGGGTACTTGGGCCTCCCACACGAGTGAGGCACCATTTTTATCGGGAGACCCGGGGGAACGCTGGGTGGTAGGAAATTTGTGTCAGCCCGGTGATGCCACAACTTTCCCACACAAAAATGTGTGAAAAAGGTGATTTTCTTCAACTAAATTTGAGGTTTGCATGGCATTCTGGGTAAGGAAACGTTGGGGGATCCACACAAGCCATACTTCCCTGGAATCCCCCGGGTGTCTAGTTTTCAGAAATGTGTGGGTTTGGTAGGTTCCCCTAGGTGGCCGACGAGCACCGGGCCAAAAACCCAGGTGACCCCCCTTGCAAAACCAGGTCGTTTTGAGGTAGGCAATTTTCATGTCGCCTCAATATGTTTTGGGCCCTTGCCTGTCGTGGGTACTTGGGCCTCCCACACGAGTGAGGCACCGTTTTTATCGGGAGACACGGAGGAACGCTGGGTGGTAGGAAATTTGTGTCAGCCCGGTGATGCCACAACTTTCCCACTCAAAAATGTGTGAAAAAGGTGATTTTCTTCAGCTAAATTTGAGGTTTTCAGGGCATTCTGGGTAAGGAAACGTTAGGGGATCCACGCAAGCCATACCTCCCTGGAATCCCCCGGGTGTCTAGCTTTCAGAAATGTGTGGGTTTGGTAGGTTCCCCTAGGTGGCCGACGAGCACCGGGCCAAAAACCCAGGTGACCCCCCCTTGCAAAACCAGGTCGTTTTGAGGTAGGCAATTTTCATGTCGCCTCAATACGTTTTGGGCCCTTGCCTGTCGCGGGTACTTGGGCCTCCCACACGAGTGAGGCACCGTTTTTATCAGGAGACCCGGAGGAACGCTGGGTGGTAGGAAGTTTGTGTCAGCCCGATGATGCCACAACTTTCCCACTCAAAAATGTGTGAAAAAGGTGATTTTCTTCAGCTAAATTTGAGGTTTGCATCGCATTCTGGGTAAGGAAACGTTGGGGGATCCACGCAAGCCATACCTCCCTGGAATCCCCCGGGTGTCTAGCTTTCAGAAATGTGTGAGTTTGGTAGGTTCCCCTAGGTGGCCGCCGAGCACCGGGCCAAAAACCCAGGTGACCCCCTTGCAAAACCAGTTCGTTTTGAGGGAGGCAATTTTTATGTCGCCTCAATACGTTTTGGGCCCTTGCCTGTCGCGGGTACTTGGGCCTCCCACACGAGTGAGGCACTGTTTTTATCGGGAGACCCGGGGGAATGCTGGGTGGTAGGAAATTTGTGTCACCCGGTGATGCCACAACTTTCCCACACAAAAATGTGTGAAAAAGGTGCTTTTTCAGCTAAATTTGAGGTTTGCAGGGCATTCTGGGTAAGGAAACGTTGGGGGATCCATGCAAGCCATACCTCCCTGGAATCCCCCGGGTGTCTAGTTTTCAGAAATGTGTGAGTTTGGTAGGTTCCCTGTTAGAAATGAGGGGGCTCTGGTTGACGCAGGTGTGAACCCACAACAAGCAGGGACCCTTTACTTCTTGTCAGGGCGAAGGATGACTCCCCAGAATAACCCCTGCTCACCCTCTAGGTGCGTGGCGCGAGCAGTCTAGGCTAAGTCTCAGGCGTACACGGTTAAGCAAATGCAATTACACATACAGTAAACCCCTTTCATGCACCACAAACGGACACCAATCAGGAAGTATATAAAAATAAGCTTTTATGTAGATTCAGCAGATTCAAATACAAGGCCCAGTAACGTTGAACTGATGGGGCCACAATTCTTGGAAATACGGTAAAGTTCTCTTTGTGTTACGGAGAGTTCTTTAGGCAGGCACAAGGTAACTGTAGGCCTCAGCGTACTTTGTGCTGAGGCAGCGCCCCGGAAGCACACAGCAGATGACAGAGAAATAAGAACGTTGCGGACCCTGGATCCGATGCGAGCTCGCGGTCGAGTTCGTAAGTACAGTACCTTGTTTCTTGACGCAAAGGCGGGTGCGGGATTTCAGCGGCTCTCCGACAGAAGAGCGAGGCGGCGTCCGGGGCTCCCACACTTCACGAGGGTGTCTGATCCTCAGGCTCACGACAAGAGCGGGGTGTTGTAGGTGGCGGGTGAACAAAGCGGGGCAGCCGGGCACGCAGATGCGTCCGGGCCGTCCGAGGCTTGGAGATGCTCACAAACGCCGATTCCGGCGGGAGGGTGAAGGTGCACAGCGAGCCTCCACGAGCGAGGTGACGGGGCAGCCCAGCACAGCGTAGGGGGAGCGGCTCCGATCGAGCGAGGCTCTTCCCAAGGCGGGGGCGGCTAAGCAGTCCTGGTCACGGCTCAGGGAGGGACTGGGCACGAGGGTCACAGCTCCGGCGAGGGAAAGGACACCACAGTCCAGCAGCAGGCGAGTGAAGATCAGGTAGAGCCCAATGGTCCTGGGGCTCAGTTCAGGGGGCAAGCTCAGTTCCAAGCCCTTGGAGATCGTTTTGGAAAAGCACAAGTCTTGAAAGTAAAAGTAAAGTAAAAGTTTTCAGCAACAGTTTCTCTTCTCTCCTTTGGCAGCAAGGTCACCACTGCAGGCCAATCCCCCAGGATAGGGACAGTCTTCCTCCTACAGCTTTCCCGGTGCCTCCTCCTCAGGCAGAGATTCTTCTTGGTCAAAAGCGGATCTAGTTTCTTAGGAGCAGGGCTCCTCCATTTATACCACAAATCTTTTGTTCTCCCAGGCCAGGGGGGCCCTTGCCTAGTTCAGTCCGGTTTCTGAGCACTTTGTTTACGTGATGCAGGCTTCTTCTTTCAGAGTGCAGGGCAGAGTCATCAGACGCTCCACAGGGGGTGGAGCCGGCATCGAGGTAGCGGAGCACTGTCCTATTCAGAACCTAGGAGCACTCCTCCCACCCATCTACCTGTCGATCGTCCTATTCATACCAGGCTACCTAGCCCTGCCCATCTGGGTTCCTCCAGCCCTGTCACTCACACCAGCCAGACATCAGATACACATCACGCAGAGGCGGCTGAAATGTTTAGGCAAGCAAAGGCCGACTTTCTAAAAGCGGCATTTGCAAACCCGGAATATTAAAATAAACCTTGCGAAAAGATGTACCTTATTATTCTGAGTTCAGGCATACTAAACTCGATCTTCTACCATGTTCCCTGGGTCGGTTAGGATCATAGGGTGTAATAATCCAGGCCGCCCATACTGGCCTATGAGAACAGGGTAGCCTTGCAGTAGGGAACAACAAGATGGCGGTAATTCACTACTAGGACATGCCACGCATCCGGGCTTGTCCTACCTTAGGCTTACAACGCACCCTGCCCGTGGGCCTACCAGAGGGGTGACTAACATGCAGCTAAGGGAAGGTTTTAGGGACTGGCAAGTGTGGGCACTTGCCGGTCAGCATGTCAGTACCAGACTGCACGCAGGTTCTGCGATGGCAGACCTCAGACATATTTTACCGGCCGCTTCTGTGGGTGGCACAACCAGTGCTGCAAGCCCACCAGCGGTGTTCGCATTTACGTGCCCTGGCGCCCCCGGCGCACTTTACTGGGGTCTGACAGTAAATCAAACAATCCAATCATGGAATCCAACCAACATATACAATTTACATAGGGAGCACTCGCACCGCGACACTGGTTGGCAGTGGCACAGCGCGCTGAGCGGCCAACACCATAAAAACACATGAGGCACAGCGACAAAAAGAGGAAGGGAGACTCACGCCAAGGTGCCAGGTCTAACACGTGTCCCCTCCAGCTGAAAAGTGGGGAGAACTACCCTACCCCAGGGAGTTCCTCATCACTAAGGTGGAAAAATCTGGACAGACCGTCAGCATTGGCGTGATCTGTACCAGGGCGATGTTCCACCGTGAAATCCATACCCTGTAGGGAAATGGACCACCTCAACAGCTTTGGATTCTCACCCCTCATATGCATCAACCATCTGAGGGGCCTGTGGTCCGTCTGAACCCGGAAGTGAGACCCAAACAAGTAGGGTCTTAGCTTCTTCAGCGCCCAGACCACAGCAAATGCCTCACGCTCAATAGCACTCCACCTTTGTTCCCGTGGAAGTAACCTCCTGCTAAGAAAGGCCACGGGTTGATCTAGGCCCTCCTCATTAATCTGTGAAAGAACAGCCCCCACACCATGCTCTGAAGCGTCTGTCTGAACGATAAACTCTTTGGAGAAGTTGGGAGCCAAGAGCACGGGCGCCGTGCACATAGCAGTTTTCAAGGCCTCAAAAGCTTTCTGACAGGTGTCAGTCCAGATCACTTTCCTGGGCTGCTTCTTCGAAGTCAGCGCTGTCAAGGGGGCAACCATGTTGCCATACCCCTTGACAAACCTCCTGTAGTACCCGGTGAGACCTAGGAAGGCTCTCACCTCCGTCTGGGTTTTGGGCGCCTCCCAATTCAGGATGGTTTCTATCTTGGGCTGAAGGGGTGCCACCTGGCCACTCCCAACTTGGTGTCCCAAGTACACCACGGAACCCTGCCCGATCTGGCACTTACTCGCCTTGATCGTGAGGCCTGCCTTGCGCAGCGCCATCAACACTTCCCAGAGGTGACGCAAGTGTTCCTCCCAAGTGGAGCTGAACACTGCGATGTCATCCAGGTAGGCTGCACTGAACGAATCCAGCCCAGCCAACACCTGGTTGACCAATCTCTGGAAGGTGGCAGGGGCATTCTTCATCCCAAATGGCATAACCCGGAACTGGTAGTGCCCATCTGGGGTGGAAAATGCTGACCTCTCTTTGGCCCCCTCGGTCAAGGCGATCTGCCAATACCCAGACGTTAAATCAAACGTGCTGAGGTAGTTGGCAGCCCCTAGCCGATCGATGAGCTCATCAGCTCTGGGGATGGGGTGTGCGTCGGTCCTAGTGACTGAATTGAGTCCTCTGTAGTCCACACAGAACCGGAGTTCGGGTGTGGCTCCCGGCGCTGCAGCCTTTGGGACCAAGACCACGGGGCTGGCCCAAGGACTGCTAGAAGACTCAATTACCCCGAGTGCAAACATCTTGGAGACCTCCTCCTTGATGCATGTCCTAACCCTGTCAGTCACCCTGTAGGCCTTGTGCCGCACAGGTGGACTATCCCCAGTGTCCACATCATGGACGCACCAATCAGTGACACCAGGGACCAGGGAAAACAGGTCAGAAAACTGTCCCAGCAACTGGCGACAATCATTCTGTTGCTCAGGGGTCAGGGTGGAAGAGAGGATGACACCATCCACTGACCCATCTTGCTCCTTGGCTGACAGGAGGTCAGGAAGAGGTTCTGTCTCCTCTTCCATTCCAGCATCTGTTGCCAAGAGCATGCCCACTTGGGACCTCTCCAAGTGGGGCTTGAGGCGGTTGACATGTAGGACCCTTAAGGGGTTCCTAGGAGACTTCAGGTCCACCACGTAGGTAACAGGACTCTTGCGCTCCACCACCTCAAAGGGACCGGTCCACTTATCCTGGAGCGCACACGGCTCCACGGGGGCCAAGACCCATACTTTCTGTCCAGGCTGAAGCTCTACCAGAGTGGCATTCTGGTCGTACCACCGCTTCATCTCCTCCTGGCTGGCTTCCAGATTTGCCTCAGCAAGTTGCCTGAATCGCCTAGTCTGATTCCTGAAGGCCAGCATGTAACTATATACATTCTGGGGAGGCTTCCTGGGAGATTGCTCCCAGCCTTCTTTGACCAGACTTAGAGGTCCTCTGACTGGGTGACCATACAGAAGCTCAAAGGGACTGAACCCCAGAGACTTCTGTGGCACCTCACGGTAAGCGAAGAGAAGGCATGGTAAGAGGACGTCCACTTACGCCTCATGGCTCCTTCTAGGCCCATTATCATGCCTTTGAGGGTTCGGTTGAATCTCTCAAACAACCCGTTTCCTTGGGGGTGGTAAGGGGTGGTGAACTTATAGGTTACACCACACTCTTGCCAAAGAGATTTCATGTACTTGGACATGAAATTGGTACCTCGGTCAGACACCACTTCTAGAGGGAATCCCACTCGGGAGAAAATTCCCATCAGTGCCCGTCCCACCACGGGGGCCGTCACTGTCCTTAGAGGAATGGCTTCCGGGTACCGGGTGGCATGGTCCACCAGGACCAGGATGAACCTATTGCCCATCGCTGTCCTGGGGTCCAGGGGCCCTACAATGTCAATCCCCACTCGCTGGAATGGGGTACCGACCACAGGGAATGCCTGGAGTGGAGCCTTCTGCTTCCTTCCACTCTTTCCACTTGCCTGGCAAGTCTGGCATGTCCTGCAGTGAGTATCTGAACTCCTGCGCATTTGAGGCCAATAAAAGTGGGTGACAAGCCTTTCAAAGGTCTTGTCCTGCCCCAAATGCCCTGCCAATGGCACATCGTGAGCCAGCCCCAGTAGGAAGGCTCTGAAGTCCTGGGGTACCACCAGCGCACGGGCTGACCCAGGCTCAGCAACCTTAGGCTCTGTATATAGGAGGTCGTTCTCCCAGTAAACGAAATGTGATCCTGACTGATCACCTGCGGCCTGGTCTGCAGCCTGCTGCCGCATACCCACGAGAGAAGGGCACTCCTTCTGTGCCTTGCAAAAGTCCTCCCTGGTGGGACCCCCTTCCTGCTGCCAATGGGTCAGCTCCGGCAGGTCTCCCAGTTCAGCTATCTGCTCCCCTGTAGGCTCCAGGGCATCCCCCTCAAGGTCTGCTTCCTCCTGGACCGTGGGAACTTCAGGGGCCGGCTTCCCGCGCCCCTTGCTCCTTTTCTCTGAGGCCGGTTCCTGGGCCTCCCTCTCAGGCTCCAGGACCTCTTGAGTACCTCTACTGGCTGCCATGGACCGTGTGGTGACACACGCCCAATCCGGCATACCCAACATCTCCAGGTGAGCACTCCGCTCCACCTTAGCCCAAGGTGAGCTCTCCAAATCGTTCCCTAACAAACAGTCTACAGGCATGGCGGGCCTCACAGCTACCTGAAGAGTACCAGAGACCCCCCCCCCACTCAAAGGGAACCTGAGCCACCTTGCAGTGTCTCTCTGTGTTGTCAGCGGCAACAACGCGATAGAATGCATTGGGGACCACCTGCTCCTGAGACACCAGGTGACACCTGACAGCCGTCACACTGGCTCCTGTATCTCTAAGAGCTTCCACTCTATGGCCATTTATGGTCACCCGCTGCCTGTACTTCTTAGTGTTCTCAGGCAGCTGGGTTGGAGGGACCACTTCACGGTCTCCTAGCGAGACCAGGGACATCTCTGCGGGACCCCACCCACCTTGGACATCCCTCTCCTCCCCCAAGGCTACACTAGTCACCTGCCGGGGTGGAGCACCAGTGGGTGCTGGTTTACCAAACAATGGACACTTTACATCAGAGGCAAAATGCCCCAAATTGTTACACCTGTAACATCTTACGGGCCCCTTTGGAACAGGAGGACCTGTCGGGGCCCCGGTCGGTTTCTGGGGTGGGGGAGGCTGAGAACCCTTCCCTTGGTTCCCTTGGGGACTATTTTGGGGCCCTTTTTGGAACTGCTTCTGTTTACCCCTGTCCCCCCCACTCTTCTGCTGGGGACCCTGCCCACCTTTGGCGGAATCTCCCACGGTACCCTTGTGGACCCTGGTACTGACCCAGCGGTCCGCCTCCTCAGCAAGCTTCCTTGGGTTAGTCAGCTTACTATCTATCAGGTGCTGGCGTAGCTCAGGAAAACAATTACTGGACAAGTGCTCCCATGCCATTAGATCAAGAAGCCCTTGATAATCATTCACCTTACTACCCTTCACCCAACCATCCAGCGCTCTGCAAAAGAAAGTCACATACTCCACATACGTACTATTGGGAATCTTAGTGCAACCCCTGAACCTCTGTCTATATAACTCAGGGGTCAACCCATACCTAGCCATCAATGCTTCCTTCATATGGGCATAAGAATTACGAACATCAACAGGTAAATCTAACAGTGTGTCCCGCCCTTCACTCAGGAACCTTCCCCACAACCCCGCTCCCCAATCTTTCTCAGGGACCCGGTGGGAAGACATGGCTACCTCGTAGGCTCTGAACCACTGCCCGATGTCGTCATTCCTGAAGAACTCCTTTACTACATCCTTGGGAATATAAACTCTTGGTTCCGCCGGTACTGGCGGTGTGCTGCCACCAGAGGGATTAAGCTCCAAACTTTTTGCTTTCAGCTCCAGCTCCCTCAGCTTCATGTCATGCTCTAATTGTAGTTTCTTTTCTTCCATGGCTAATCTTTGTTTTTCCATATCCATCTGCCCATGAAGTTTTGCCATTTCCACCTCGTGTGCCCGGGTTGCAGCCCTGTCTGCCAATTCTTCTGGCGACAGGCCTCTGCCAAACTCATGGACACTTTCTGGTGGAACCACTTCCACCTGATTCTCTGGTGCCTTTGACTCATACCAGGCCCTCAGCGCCTTCACAAATTGTTCCTTCTTTTTCAATCCAGTTTGGGCAATCCTGAACTTGGAGCAAAGACCTTTCAAGTCTTCATTGGTACGATTCAGAAGCGCGTCTTCTTCCCAATGTACGTCTTCAAATCCAGAGATTATGGAAGCCGCCCTTCCGGCTGAAAGTGAACCAGGCATGGCTCTAACAACGGAGACTCTTGGCAAAACAAAAACAAATGCTAGCCTTGTGGCTGTGTTACTGGTCTGCTCTCACTACGTGGTGATCAGTGATTCACTATACGCAAACCACAAATGCAAATCCGTAAATCCCACCGCTGCCACCAATGTTAGAAATGAGGGGGCTCTGGTTGACGCAGGTGTGAACCCACAACAAGCAGGGACCCTTTACTTCTTGTCAGGGCGAAGGATGACTCCCCAGAATAACCCCTGCTCACCCTCTAGGTGCGTGGCGCGAGCAGTCTAGGCTAAGTCTCAGGCGTACACGGTTAAGCAAATGCAATTACACATACAGTAAACCCCTTTCATGCACCACAAACGGACACCAATCAGGAAGTATATAAAAATAAGCTTTTATGTAGATTCAGCAGATTCAAATACAAGGCCCAGTAACGTTGAACTGATGGGGCCACAATTCTTGGAAATACGGTAAAGTTCTCTTTGTGTTACGGAGAGTTCTTTAGGCGGGCACAAGGTAACTGTAGGCCTCAGCGTACTTTGTGCTGAGGCAGCGCCCCGGAAGCACACAGCAGATGACAGGGAAATAAGAACGTTGCAGACCCTGGATCCGATGCGAGCTCGCGGTCGACCCATCTTGCTCCTTGGCTGACAGGAGGTCAGGAAGAGGTTCTGTCTCCTCTTCCATTCCAGCATCTGTTGCCAAGAGCATGCCCACTTGGGACCTCTCCAAGTGGGGCTTGAGGCGGTTGAGGCGGTTGACATGTAGGACCCTTAAGGGGTTCCTAGGAGACTTCAGGTCCACCACGTAGGTAACAGGACTCTTGCGCTCCACCACCTCAAAGGGACCGGTCCACTTATCCTGGAGCGCACACGGCTCCACGGGGGCCAAGACCCATACTTTCTGTCCAGGCTGAAGCTCTACCAGAGTGGCATTCTGGTCGTACCACCGCTTCATCTCCTCCTGGCTGGCTTCCAGATTTGCCTCAGCAAGTTGCCTGAATCGCCTAGTCTGATTCCTGAAGGCCAGCATGTAACTATATACATTCTGGGGAGGCTTCCTGGGAGATTGCTCCCAGCCTTCTTTGACCAGACTTAGAGGTCCTCTGACTGGGTGACCATACAGAAGCTCAAAGGGACTGAACCCCAGAGACTTCTGTGGCACCTCACGGTAAGCGAAGAGAAGGCATGGTAAGAGGACGTCCCACTTACGCCTCATGGCTCCTTCTAGGCCCATTATCATGCCTTTGAGGGTTCGGTTGAATCTCTCAACCAACCCGTTTCCTTGGGGGTGGTAAGGGGTGGTGAACTTGTAGGTTACACCACACTCTTGCCAAAGAGATTTCATGTACTTGGACATGAAATTGGTACCTCGGTCAGACACCACTTCTAGAGGGAATCCCACTCGGGAGAAAATTCCCATCAGTGCCCGTCCCACCACGGGGGCCGTCACTGTCCTTAGAGGAATGGCTTCCGGGTACCGGGTGGCATGGTCCACCAGGACCAGGATGAACCTATTGCCCATCGCTGTCCTGGGGTCCAGGGGCCCTACAATGTCAATCCCCACTCGCTGGAATGGGGTACCGACCACAGGGAATGCCTGGAGTGGAGCCTTCTGCTTCCTTCCACTCTTTCCACTTGCCTGGCAAGTCTGGCATGTCCTGCAGTGAGTATCTGAACTCCTGCGCATTTGAGGCCAATAAAAGTGGGTGACAAGCCTTTCAAAGGTCTTGTCCTGCCCCAAATGCCCTGCCAATGGCACATCGTGAGCCAGCCCCAGTAGGAAGGCTCTGAAGTCCTGGGGTACCACCAGCGCACAGGCTGACCCAGGCTCAGCAACCTTAGGCTCTGTATATAGGAGGTCGTTCTCCCAGTAAACGAAATGTGATCCTGACTGATCACCTGCGGCCTGGTCTGCAGCCTGCTGCCGCATACCCACGAGAGAAGGGCACTCCTTCTGTGCCTTGCAAAAGTCCTCCCTGGTGGGACCCCCTTCCTGCTGCCAATGGGTCAGCTCCGGCAGGTCTCCCAGTTCAGCTATCTGCTCCCCTGTAGGCTCCAGGGCATCCCCCTCAAGGTCTGCTTCCTCCTGGACCGTGGGAACTTCAGGGGCCGGCTTCCCGCGCCCCTTGCTCCTTCTCTCTGAGGCCGGTTCCTGGGCCTCCCTCTCAGGCTCCAGGACCTCTTGAGTACCTCTACTGGCTGCCATGGACCGTGTGGTGACACACGCCCAATCCGGCATACCCAACATCTCCAGGTGAGCACTCCGCTCCACCTTAGCCCAAGGTGAGCTCTCCAAATCGTTCCCTAACAAACAGTCTACAGGCATGGCGGGCCTCACAGCTACCTGAAGAGTACCAGAGACCCCCCCCCACTCAAAGGGAACCTGAGCCACCTTGCAGTGTCTCTCTGTGTTGTCAGCGGCAACAACGGGATAGAATGCATTGGGGACCACCTGCTCCTGAGACACCAGGTGACACCTGACAGCCGTCACACTGGCTCCTGTATCTCTAAGAGCTTCCACTCTATGGCCATTTATGGTCACCCGCTGCCTGTACTTCTTAGTGTTCTCAGGCAGCTGGGTTGGAGGGACCACTTCACGGTCTCCTAGCGAGACCAGGGACATCTCTGCGGGACCCCACCCACCTTGGACATCCCTCTCCTCCCCCAAGGCTACACTAGTCACCTGCCGGGGTGGAGCACCAGTGGGTGCTGGTTTACCAAACAATGGACACTTTACATCAGAGGCAAAATGCCCCAAATTGTTACACCTGTAACATCTTACGGGCCCCTTTGGAACAGGAGGACCTGTCGGGGCCCCGGTCGGTTTCTGGGGTGGGGGAGGCTGAGAACCCTTCCCTTGGTTCCCTTGGGGACTATTTTGGGGCCCTTTTTGGAACTGCTTCTGTTTACCCCTGTCCCCCCCACTCTTCTGCTGGGGACCCTGCCCACCTTTGGCGGAATCTCCCACGGTACCCTTGTGGACCCTGGTACTGACCCAGCGGTCCGCCTCCTCAGCAAGCTTCCTTGGGTTAGTCAGCTTACTATCTATCAGGTGCTGGCGTAGCTCAGGAAAACAATTACTGGACAAGTGCTCCCATGCCATTAGATCAAGAAGCCCTTGATAATCATTCACCTTACTACCCTTCACCCAACCATCCAGCGCTCTGCAAAAGAAAGTCACATACTCCACATACGTACTATTGGGAATCTTAGTGCAACCCCTGAACCTCTGTCTATATAACTCAGGGGTCAACCCATACCTAGCCATCAATGCTTCCTTCATATGGGCATAAGAATTACGAACATCAACAGGTAAATCTAACAGTGTGTCCCGCCCTTCACTCAGGAACCTTCCCCACAACCCCGCTCCCCAATCTTTCTCAGGGACCCGGTGGGAAGACATGGCTACCTCGTAGGCTCTGAACCACTGCCCGATGTCGTCATTCCTGAAGAACTCCTTTACTACATCCTTGGGAATATAAACTCTTGGTTCCGCCGGTACTGGCGGTGTGCTGCCACCAGAGGGATTAAGCTCCAAACTTTTTGCTTTCAGCTCCAGCTCCCTCAGCTTCATGTCATGCTCTAATTGTAGTTTCTTTTCTTCCATGGCTAATCTTTGTTTTTCCATATCCATCTGCCCATGAAGTTTTGCCATTTCCACCTCGTGTGCCCGGGTTGCAGCCCTGTCTGCCAATTCTTCTGGCGACAGGCCTCTGCCAAACTCATGGACACTTTCTGGTGGAACCACTTCCACCTGATTCTCTGGTGCCTTTGACTCATACCAGGCCCTCAGCGCCTTCACAAATTGTTCCTTCTTTTTCAATCCAGTTTGGGCAATCCTGAACTTGGAGCAAAGACCTTTCAAGTCTTCATTGGTACGATTCAGAAGCGCGTCTTCTTCCCAATGTACGTCTTCAAATCCAGAGATTATGGAAGCCGCCCTTCCGGCTGAAAGTGAACCAGGCATGGCTCTAACAACGGAGACTCTTGGCAAAACAAAAACAAATGCTAGCCTTGTGGCTGTGTTACTGGTCTGCTCTCACTACGTGGTGATCAGTGATTCACTATACGCAAACCACAAATGCAAATCCGTAAATCCCACCGCTGCCACCAATGTTAGAAATGAGGGGGCTCTGGTTGACGCAGGTGTGAACCCACAACAAGCAGGGACCCTTTACTTCTTGTCAGGGCGAAGGATGACTCCCCAGAATAACCCCTGCTCACCCTCTAGGTGCGTGGCGCGAGCAGTCTAGGCTAAGTCTCAGGCGTACACGGTTAAGCAAATGCAATTACACATACAGTAAACCCCTTTCATGCACCACAAACGGACACCAATCAGGAAGTATATAAAAATAAGCTTTTATGTAGATTCAGCAGATTCAAATACAAGGCCCAGTAACGTTGAACTGATGGGGCCACAATTCTTGGAAATACGGTAAAGTTCTCTTTGTGTTACGGAGAGTTCTTTAGGCGGGCACAAGGTAACTGTAGGCCTCAGCGTACTTTGTGCTGAGGCAGCGCCCCGGAAGCACACAGCAGATGACAGGGAAATAAGAACGTTGCGGACCCTGGATCCGATGCGAGCTCGCGGTCGAGTTCGTAAGTACAGTACCTTGTTTCTTGACGCAAAGGCGGGTGCGGGATTTCAGCGGCTCTTCGACAGAAGAGCGAGGCGGCGTCCGGGGCTCCCACACTTCACGAGGGTGTCTGATCCTCAGGCTCACGACAAGAGCGGGGTGTTGTAGGTGGCGGGTGAACAAAGCGGGGCAGCCGGGCACGCAGATGCGTCCGGGCCGTCCGAGGCTTGGAGATGCTCACAAACGCCGATTCCGGCGGGAGGGTGAAGGTGCACAGCGAGCCTCCACGAGCGAGGTGACGGGGCAGCCCAGCACAGCGTAGGGGGAGCGGCTCCGATCGAGCGAGGCTCTTCCCAAGGCGGGGGCGGCTAAGCAGTCCTGGTCACGGCTCAGGGAGGGACTGGGCACGAGGGTCACAGCTCCGGCGAGGGAAAGGACACCACAGTCCAGCAGCAGGCGAGTGAAGATCAGGTAGAGCCCAATGGTCCTGGGGCTCAGTTCAGGGGGCAAGCTCAGTTCCAAGCCCTTGGAGATCGTTTTGGAAAAGCACAAGTCTTGAAAGTAAAAGTAAAGTAAAAGTTTTCAGCAACAGTTTCTCTTCTCTCCTTTGGCAGCAAGGTCACCACTGCAGGCCAATCCCCCAGGATAGGGACAGTCTTCCTCCTACAGCTTTCCCGGTGCCTCCTCCTCAGGCAGAGATTCTTCTTGGTCAAAAGCGGATCTAGTTTCTTAGGAGCAGGGCTCCTCCATTTATACCACAAATCTTTTGTTCTCCCAGGCCAGGGGGGCCCTTGCCTAGTTCAGTCCGGTTTCTGAGCACTTTGTTTACGTGATGCAGGCTTCTTCTTTCAGAGTGCAGGGCAGAGTCATCAGACGCTCCACAGGGGGTGGAGCCGGCATCGAGGTAGCGGAGCACTGTCCTATTCAGAACCTAGGAGCACTCCTCCCACCCATCTACCTGTCGATCGTCCTATTCATACCCGGCTACCTAGCCCTGCCCATCTGGGTTCCTCCAGCCCTGTCACTCACACCAGCCAGACATCAGATACACATCACGCAGAGGCGGCTGAAATGTTTAGGCAAGCAAAGGCCGACTTTCTAAAAGCGGCATTTGCAAACCCGGAATATTAAAATAAACCTTGCGAAAAGATGTACCTTATTATTCTGAGTTCAGGCATACTAAACTCGATCTTCTACCATGTTCCCTGGGTCGGTTAGGATCATAGGGTGTAATAATCCAGGCCGCCCATACTGGCCTATGAGAACAGGGTAGCCTTGCAGTAGGGAACAACAAGATGGCGGTAATTCACTACTAGGACATGCCACGCATCCGGGCTTGTCCTACCTTAGGCTTACAACGCACCCTGCCCGTGGGCCTACCAGAGGGGTGACTAACATGCAGCTAAGGGAAGGTTTTAGGGACTGGCAAGTGTGGGCACTTGCCGGTCAGCATGTCAGTACCAGACTGCACGCAGGTTCTGCGATGGCAGACCTCAGACATATTTTACCGGCCGCTTCTGTGGGTGGCACAACCAGTGCTGCAAGCCCACCAGCGGTGTTCGCATTTACGTGCCCTGGCGCCCCCGGCGCACTTTACTGGGGTCTGACAGTAAATCAAACAATCCAATCATGGAATCCAACCAACATATACAATTTACATAGGGAGCACTCGCACCGCGACACTGGTTGGCAGTGGCACAGCGCGCTGAGCGGCCAACACCATAAAAACACATGAGGCACAGCGACAAAAAGAGGAAGGGAGACTCACGCCAAGGTGCCAGGTCTAACATTCCCCTAGGTGGCCGCCGAGCACTGGGCCAAAAACCCAGGTGACCCCCTTGCAAAACCAGTTCGTTTTGAGGGAGGCAATTTTTATGTCGCCTCAATACGTTTTGGGCCCTTGCCTGTCGCGGGTACTTGTGCCTCCCACACGAGTGAGGCACTGTTTTTATCGGGAGACCCGGGGGAATGCTGGGTGGTAGGAAATTTGTGTCACCCGGTGATGCCACAACTTTCCCACACAAAAATGTGTGAAAAAGGTGCTTTTTCAGCTAAATTTGAGGTTTGCAGGGCATTCTGGGTAAGGAAACGTTGGGGGATCCATGCAAGCCATACCTCCCTGGAATCCCCCAGGTGACCCCCCTTGCAAAAGCAGGTCGTTTTGAGGTAGGCAATTTTCATGTCGCCTCAATATGTTTTGGGCCCTTGCCTGTCGCTGGTACTTGGGCCTCCCACACGAGTGGGGCACCGTTTTTATGGGGAGACCCGGGGGAACGCTGGGTGGTAGGAAATTTGTGTCAGCCCGGTGATGCCACAACTTTCCCACACAAAAATGTGTGAAAAAGGTGATTTTTTTCAGCTAAATTTGAGGTTTGCAGGGCATTCTGGGTAAGGAAACGTTGGGGGATCCACGCAAGCCATACCTCCCTGTAATCCCCCGGGTGTTTAGTTTTCAGAAATGTGTTGGTTTGGTAGGTTCCCTGTTAGAAATGAGGGGGCTCTGGTTGGCGCAGGTGTGTACCCACAACAAGCAAGGTCCCTTTACTTCTTGTCAGGGCGAAGGATGACTCCCCAGAATAACCCCTGCTCACCCTCTAGGTGCGTGGCACGAGCAGTCTAGGCTAAGTCTCAGGCGTACACGGTTAAGAAAATGCAATTGCACATACAGTAAACTCCTTGCATGCACCACAAACGGACACCAATCAGGAAGTATATAAAAATACGCTTTTATGTAGTTTCAGCAGATTCAAATACAAGGCCCAGTAACGTTAAACTGATGGGGCCACAACTCTTTGAAATACGGTAAAGTCTCTTTGTTACGGAAAGTTCCTTAGGCGGGCACAAGGTAACTGTGGGCCTTATCGCACTTCGTGCTGAGGCGGCGACCGGGAAGCACACGGCAGATGACAGGGAAATCAGAACGTTGCGGATCCTGGATCCGATGCGAGCTCGCGGTCGAGTTCGTAAGTACAGTACCTTGTTTCTTGACGCAAAAGCGGGTACGGGATTTCAGTGGCCCTTCGACAGAAGGGCGAGGCGGCGTCCGGGGCTCCCACACTTCCCGGCAAGAGCGGGGTGTTGCAGGTGGCGGGTGAGCAAAGCGGGGCAGCCAGGCACGCAGATATGTCCGGGCCGTCCGAGGCTTGGAGATGCTCACAACGCCGATTCCGGCGGGAGGGTGAAGGTGCGCAGTGAGCCTCCAGCGAGTGAGGTGACAGGGGCAGCCCAGCACAGCGTAGGGGGAGCGGCTCAGATCGAGCGAGGCTCTTCCCAAGGCGGGGGCGGCTAAGCAGTCCTGGTCATGGCTCAAGGAGGGACTGGGGCACGAGGGTCACAGCTCCGGCGAGGGAAAGGACACCACAGTCCAGCGGCAGGCGAGTGAAGATCAGGTAGATCCCAATGGTCCTGGGGCTCCGTTCAGTGGGCAAGCTCAGTTCCAAGCCCTTGGAGATCGTTTTGGAAAGCACAAGTCTTGAAAGTAAAAGTCAAGCAAAGTCTTCAGCAACAGTTTCTCTTCTCCCCTTTGGTAGCAAGGTCACCACTGCAGGCCAATCCCCCAGGACAGGGACAGTCTTCCTCCTACAGCTTTCCCGGTGCCTCCTCCTCAGGCAGAGATTCTTCTTGGTCAAAAGCGGATCTAGTTTCTTAGGAGCAGGGCTCCTACATTTATACAGCAAATCTTTTGTTCTCCCAGGCCAGGGGGGGCCCTTGCCTAGTCCAGTCCGGTTTCTGAGCACTTTGTTTACGCGATGCAGGCTTCTTCTTTCAGAGTGCAGGGCAGAGTCATCAGACGCTCCACAGGGGGCGGAGCCGGCATTGTGGGGGCAGAGCACTGTCCTATTCAGGGCCTATTAGTACTCATCCCACCCATCTACCTGTCGATCGTCCTATTCACAACCAGGCTACCTAGCCCTGCCCATCTGGGTTCCCCCAGCCCTGTCACTCACACCAGCCAGACATCAGATACACATCACGCAGAGGCGGCTGAAATGTTTAGGCAAGCAAAGGCCAGCTTTCTAAAAGCAGCATTTGCAACCGCGGAATATTAAAATAAACCTTGGGAAAAGATGTACCTTATTATTCCGAGTTCAGGCATACTAAACTCGATTTTCTACCATGTTCCCTGAGTCGGTTAGGATCATAGGATGTAACAATCCTAGCCGCCCATACTGGCCTATGAGAACAGGGTAGCCTTGCAGTAGTGAACAACAAGATGGCGGTAATTCACTACTAAGACATGCCACGCATCTAGGCTTGTCCTACCTTATGCTTACAACGCACCCTGCCCGTGGGCCTACCAGAGGGGTGACTAACATGCAGCTAAGGGAAGGTTTTAGGGACCGGCAAGTGTGGGCACTTGCCGGTCAGCATGTCAGTACCAGACTGCACGCAGGTTCTGCGATGGCAGACCTTAGGCATATTTTACCGGCCGCTTCTGTGGGTGGCACAACCAGTGCTGCAAGCCCACCAGCGGTGTTTGCATTTACATGCCCTGGCGCTCCTGGCGCACTTTACTGGGGTCTGACAGTAAATCAAAAAATCCAATCATGGAATCCAACCAACATATATAATTTACAAGGGAGCACTCGCACCGCGACACTGGTTGGCAGTGGCACAGCGCGCTGAGCGGCCAACACCATAAAAGCACATGAGGCACAGCGACCATAAGAGGGAGGGAGACTCACGCCAAGGTGCCAGGTCTAACACGTGTCCCCTCCAGCTGAAAAGTGGGGAGAACTACCCTACCCCAGGGAGTTCCTCATCACTAAGGCGGAAAAATCTGGACAGACCGTCAGCATTGGCGTGATCTGTGCAAGGGCGATGTTCCACCGTGAAATCCATACCCTGTGGGGAAATGGACCACCTCAACAGCTTTGGATTCTCACCCCTCATATGCATCAACCATCTGAGGGGCCTGTGGTCCGTCTGAACCCGGAAGTGAGACCCAAACAGGTAGGGTCTTAGCTTCTTCAGCGCCCAGACCACAGCAAATGCCTCACGCTCAATAGCACTCCACCTCTGTTCCCGTGGAAGTAACCTCCTGCTAAGAAAGGCTACGGGTTGATCTAGGCCCTCCTCATTAATCTGTGAAAGAACAGCCCCCACACCATGCTCTGAAGCGTCTGTCTGAACGATAAACTCTTTGGAGAAGTTGGGAGCCAAGAGCACGGGTGCCGTGCACATAGCAGTTTTCAGGGCCTCAAAAGCTTTCTGACAGGTGTCAGTCCAAATCACTTTCCTGGGCTGCTTCTTCGAAGTCAGCGCTGTCAAGGGGGCAACCATGTTGCCATACCCCTTGACAAACCTCCTGTAGTACCCGATGAGACCTAGGAAGGCTCTACCTCGGTCTGGGTTTTGGGCGACTCCCAATTCAGGATGGTTTCTATCTTGGGCTGAAGGGGTGCCACCTGGCCACTCCCAACTTGGTGTCCCAAGTACACCACGGAACCCTGCCCGATCTGGCACTTACTTGCCTTGATCGTGAGGCCTGCCTTGCGCAGCGCCATCAACACTTCCCAGAGGTGGCGCAGGTGTTCTTCCCAAGTGGAGCTGAACACTGCGATGTCATCCAGGTAGGCTGCACTGAACGAGTCCAGCCCAGCCAACACCTGGTTGACCAATCTCTGAAAGGTGGCAGGGGCATTCTTCATCCCAAAGGGCATAACCCGGAACTGGTAGTGCCCATCTGGGGTGGAAAATGCTGACCTCTCTTTGGCCCCCTCGGTCAAGGCGATTTGCCAATACCCAGACGTTAAATCAAATGTGCTGAGGTAGTGGGCAGCCCCTAGCCGATCTATGAGCTCATCAGCTCTGGGGATGGGGTGTGCGTCAGTCCTAGTGACCAAATTGAGTCCTCTGTAGTCCACACAGAACCGGAGTTCGGGTGTGGCTCCCGGCGCTGCAGCCTTTGGGACCAAGACCACTGGGCTGGCCCAAGGACTGCTGGAAGACTCAATTACCCCGAGTGCAAACATCTTGGAGACCTCCTCCTTGATGCATGTCCTCACCCTGTCAGTCACCCTATAGGCCTTGTGCCGCACAGGTGTACTATCCCCAGTGTCCACATCATGGACGCACCAATCAGTGACACCGGGAACCAGGGAAAACAGATCAGAAAATTGTCCCAGCAACTGGCGACAATCATTCTGTTGCTCAGGGGTCAGGGTGGAGGAGAGGATGACACCATCCACTGACCCATCTTGCTCCTTGGCTGACAGGAGGTCAGGAAGAGGTTCTGTCTCCTCTTCCATCCCAGCATCTGTTGCCAAGAGCATGCCCACTTGGGACCTCTCCAAGTGGGGCTTGAGGCGGTTGACATGTAGGACCCTTACGGGGTTCCTAGGAGACTTCAGGTCCACCACGTAGGTAACAGGACTCTTGCGCTCCACCACCTAAAAGGGACCGGTCCACTTATCCTGGAGCGCACACGGCTCCACGGGGGCCAAGAACCATACCTTCTGTCAAGGCTGAAGCTCTACCAGAGTGGCATTCTGGTCATACCATCGCTTCATCTCCTCCTGGCTGGCTTCCAGATTTGCCTCAGCAAGTTGCCTGAATCGCCTAGTCTGATTCCTGAAGGCCAGCATGTAGCTATATACATTCTGGGGAGGTTTCCTGGGAGATTGCTCGCAGCCTTCCTTGACCAGACTTCGAGGTCCTCTGACTGGGTGACCATACAGAAGCTCAAAGGGACTGAACCCCAGAGACTTCTGTGGCACCTCACGGTAAGCGAAGAGAAGGCAGGGTAAGAGGATGTCCCACTTACGCCTCATGGGTCCTTCTAGGCCCATTATCATGCCTTTGAGGGTTCGGTTGAATCTCTCAACCAACCCGTTTCCTTGGGGGTGGTAAGGTGTGGTGAACTTGTCGGTTACACCACACTCTTGCCAAAGGGATTTCATGTACTTGGACATGAAATTGGTACCTCGGTCAGACACCACCTCTAGAGGGAATCCCACTCGGGAGAAAATTCCCATCAGTGCACGTCCCACCACGGGGGCCGTCACTGTCCTCAGAGGAATGGCTTCCGGGTACCGGGTGGCATGGTCCACCAGGACCAGGATGAACCTATTGCCCATCGCTGTCCTGGGGTCCAGCAGCCCTACAATGTCAATCCCCACTCGCTGGAATGGGGTACCGACCACAGGGAATGGCTGGAGTGGAGCCTTCTGCTTCCTTCCACTCTTTCCACTTGCCTGGCAAGTCTGGCATGTCCTGCAGTGAGTAGCTGAACTCCTGCGCATTTGAGGCCTATAAAAGTGGGTGACAAGCCTTTCAAAGGTCTTGTCCTGCCCCAAATGCCCTGCCAATGGCAAATCGAGAGCCAGCCCCAGTAGGAAGGCTCTGAAGTCCTGGGGTACCACCAGCGCACGGGCTGACCCAGGCTCAGCAACCTTAGGCTCTGTATATAGGAGGTCGTTCTCCCAGTAAATGAAATGTGACCCTGACTGATCACCTGCGGCCTGGTCTGCAGCCTGATGCCGCATACCCACGAGAGAAGGGCACTCCTTCTGCGCCTTACAAAAGTCCTCCCTGGTGGGACCTCCTTCCTGCTGCCAATGGGTCAGCTCCAGCAGGTCTCCCAGTTCAGCTATCTGTTCCCCTGTAGGCTCCAGGGCATCCCCCTCAAGGTCTGCTTCCTCCTGGACCGTGGGAACTTCAGGGGCCGGCTTCCCGCGCCCCTTGCTCCTTCTCTCTGAGGCCGGTTCCTGGGCCTCCCTCTCAGGCTCCAGGACCTCTTGAGTACCTCTACTGGCTGCCATGGACCGTGTGGTGACACACGCCCAATCCGGCATACCCAACATCTCCAGGTGAGCACTCCGCTCCACCTTAGCCCAAGGTGAGCTCTCCAAATCGTTCCCTAACGAACAGTCTACAGGCATGGCGGGCCTCACAGCTACCTGAAGAGTACCAGAGACCCCCCCCCACTCAAAGGGAACCTGAGCCACCTTGCAGTGCCTCTCTGTGTTGTCAGCGGCAACAACGGGATAGACTGCATTGGGGACCACCTGCTCCTGAGACACCAGGTGACACCTGACAGCTGTCACACTGGCTCCTGTATCTCTGAGAGCTTCCACCCTATGGCCATTTATGGTCACCCACTGCCTGTACTTCTTAGTGTTCTCAGGCAGCTGGGTTGGAGGGACCACTTCACGGTCTCCTAGCGAGACAATGGACATTTCTGCGGGACCCCACCTACCTTGGATATCCCTCTCCTCCCCCAAGGCTACACTCGTCACCTGCCGGGGTGGAGCACCAGTGGGTGCTGGTTTACCAAACAATGGACACTTTACATCAGAGGCAAAATGCCCCAAATTGTTGCACCTGTAACATCTTACGGGCCCCTTCTGAACAGGAGGACCTGTTGGGGCCCTGGTCGGTTTCTGGGGTGGGGGAGGCTGAGAACCCTTCCCCTGGTTCCCTTGGGGACTACTTTGGGGCCTTTTTGGGAACTCCTTCTGTTTACCCCTGTCCCCCCCACTCTTCTGCTGGGGACCCTGCCCACCTTTGGCGGAGTCTCCCACGGGACCCTTGTGGACCCTGGTACTGACCCAGTGGTCTGCCTCCTCAGCAAGCTTCCTAGGGTTAGTCAGCCTACTATCTATCAGGTGCTGGCGTAGCTCAGGAAAACAATTACTGGACAAGTGCTCCCATGCCATTAAATCAAGAAGCCCTTGATAATCATTTACCTTACTACCCTTTACCCAACCATCCAGCGCTCTGCAAAAGAAAGTCACATACTCCACATACGTACTATTGGGAATCTTAGTGCAACCCCATAACCTCTGTCTATATAACTCAGGGGTCAACCCATACCTAGTCATCAATGCTTCCTTCATATGGGCGTAAGAATTATGATCAGCAGGTAAATCTAACAGTGTGTCCCGCCCTTCACTCAGGAACCGTCCCCACAACCCCGCTCCCCAATCTCTCTCAGGGACCCGGTGGGAAGACATGGCTACCTCGTAGGCTCTGAACCACTGCCCGATGTCGTCATTCTTGAAGAACTCCTTCACTACATCCTTGGGAATATAAACTCTTGGTTCCGCCGGTACTGGCGGTGTGCTGCCACCAGAGGGATTAAGCTCCAAACTTTTTGCTTTCAGCTCCAGCTCCCTCAGCTTCATGTCATGCTCTAATTGTAGTTTCTTTTCTTCCATGGCTAATCTTTGTTTTTCCATATCCATCTGCCCATGAAGTCTTGCCATCTCCACTTCGTGTGCCTGGGTTGCTGCCCTTTCTGCCAACTCTTCTGGCGACAGGCCTCTGCCAAACTCATGGACACTTTCTGGTGGAACCATTTCCACCTGATTCTCTGGTGCCTTTGACTCATACCAGGCCCTCAGCGCCTTCACGAGTTGGGCCTTGTTTTTCAATCCAGTTTGGGCAATTCTGAACTTGGAGCAAAAACCTTTCAATTCTTCATTGGTATGATTCTGAAGTGCGCTTTCTTCCCAATCTATGTGCTCAAATCCAGAGATTATAGAAGCTGCCCTTCCGGCGGGAAGTGAACCAGGCATGGCTCTAACAACGGAGATTCTTGGCAAAACAAAACAATGGCTAGCCTTGTGGCTGTGTTACTGGTATGCTCTCACTACGTGGTGATCAGTGGTTCACTATACGCAAACCACAAATGCAAATCCGTAAATCCTCACCGCTGCCACCAATGTTAGAGATGAGGGGGCTCTGGTTGGCACAGGTGTGTACCCACAACAAGCAGGGACCCTTTACTTCTTGTCAGGGCGAAGGATGACTCCCCAGAATAACCCCTGCTCACCCTCTAGGTGCGTGGCGCGAGCAGTCTAGGCTAAGTCTCAGGTGTACACGGTTAAGCAAATGCAATTGCACATACAGTAAACCCCTTGCATGCACCACAAACGGACACCAATCAGGAAGTATATAAAAATACGCTTTTATGTAGTTTCAGCAGATTCAAATACAAGGCCCAGTAACGTTAAACTGATGGTGCCACAACTCTTTGAAATACGGTAAAGTCTCTTTGTTACGGAAAGTTCCTTAGGCGGGCACAAGATAACTGTGGGCCTCAGCGCACTTCGTGCTGAGGCGGCGACCGGGAAGCACACGGCAGATGACAGGGAAATCAGAATGTTGCGGACCCTGGATCTGATGCGAGCTCGCGGTCGAGTTCGTAAGTACAGTACCTTGTTTCTTGACGCAAAGGCGGGTGCGGGATTTCAGCGGCCCTTCGACAGAAGGGCGAGGCGGCGTCCGGGGCTCCCACACTTCACGATGGGGGTCTGATCTTCAGGCTCACGGCAAGAGCGGGGTGTTGCAGGTGGCGGGTGAGCAAAGCGGGGCAGCCGGGCACGCAGATACGTCCGGGCCGTCCGAGGCTTGGAGATGCTCACAAACGCCGATTCCGGCGGGAGGGTGAAGGTGCACAGCGAGCCTCCAACGAGCGAGGTGACGGGGCAGCCCAGCACAGCGTAGGGGGAGCGGCTCCGATCGAGCGAGGCTCTTCCCAAGACGGGGGCGGCTAAGCAGACCTGGTCACGGCTCAAGGAGGGACTGGGGCACGAGGGTCACAGCTCCGGCGAGGGAAAGGACACCACAGTCCAGCGGCAGGCGAGTGAAGATCAGGTAGAGCCCAATGGTCCTGGGGCTCCGTGCAGGGGGCAAGCTCAGTTCGAAGCCCTTGGAGATCGTTTTGGAAAGCACAAGTCTTGAAAGTAAAAGTAAAGCAAAGTCTTCAGCAACAGTTTCTCTTCTCCCCTTTGGTAGCAAGGTCACCACTGCAGGCCAATCCCCCAGGACAGGGACAGTCTTCCTCCTACAGCTTTCCCGGTGCCTCCTCCTCAGGCAGGGATTCTTCGTGGTCAAAAGCGGATCTAGTTTCTTAGGAGCAGGGCTCCTACATTTATACAGCAAATCTTTTGTTCTCTCAGGCCAGGGGGGCCCTTGCCTAGTTCAGTCCGGTTTCTGAGCACTTTGTTTACGTGATGCAGGCTTCTTCTTTCAGAGTGCAGGGCAGAGTCATCAGACGCTCCACAGGGGGCGGAGCCGGCATTGAGGTAGCAGAGCACTGTCCTATTCAGAGCCTAGGAGCACTCCTCCCACCCATCTACCTGTCGATCGTCCTATTCATTACCAGGCTACCTAGCCCTGCCCATCTGGGTTCCCCCAGCCCTGTCACTCATACCAGCCAGACATCAGATACACATCACGCAGAGGCGGCTGAAAGGTTTAGGCAAGCAAAGGCCAACTTTCTAAAAGCGGAATTTGCAAACCCGGAATATTAAAATAAACCTTGCGAAAAGATGTACCTTATTATTCCGAGTTCAGGCATACTAAACTCGATCTTCTACCATGTTCCCTGGGTCGGTTAGGATCATAGGGTGTAATAATCCAGGCCGCCCATACTGGCCTATGAGAACAGGGTAGCCTTGCAGTAGTGAACAACAAGATGGCAGTAATTCACTACTAGGACATGCCACGCATCCGGGCTTGTCCTACCTTAGGCTTACAACGCACCCTGCCCGTGGGCCTACCAGAGGGGTGACTAACATGCAGCTAAGGGAAGGTTTTAGGGACTGGCAAGTGTGGGCACTTGCCGGTCAGCATGTCAGTACCAGACTGCACGCAGGTTCTGCGATGGCAGACCTCAGACATATTTTACCGGCCGCTTCTGTGGGTGGCACAACCAGTGCTGCAAGCCCACCAGCGGTGTTCGCCTTTACATGCCCTGGCGCCCCCGGCGCACTTTACTGGGGTCTGACAGTAAATCAAACAATCCAATCATGGAATCCAACCAACATATACAATTTACATAGGGAGCACTCGCACCGCGACACTGGTTGGCAGTGGCACAGCGCGCTGAGCGGCCAACACCATAAAAACACATGAGGCACAGTGACAAAAAGAGGGAGGGAGACTCACGCCAAGGTGCCAGGTCTAACACGTGTCCCCTCCAGCTGAAAAGTGGGGCATTTCCAAGAATTGTGGCCCCATCAGTTCAACGTTACTGGGCCTTGTATTTGAATCTGCTGAATCTACATAAAAGCTTATTTTGATATACTTCCTGATTGGTGTCCGTTTGTGGTGCATGCAAGGGGTTTACTGTATGTGTAATTGCATTTGCTTAACCGTGTACGCCTGAGACTTAGCCTAGACTGCTCGCGCCACGCACCTAGAGGGTGAGCAGGGGTTATTCTGGGGAGTCATCCTTCGCCCTGACAAGAAGTAAAGGGTCCCTGCTTGTTGTGGGTTCACACCTGCGTCAACCAGAGCCCCCTCCGAGCACCGGGCCAAAAACCCAGGTGACCCCCCTTGCAAAACCAGGTCGTTTTGAGGTAGGCAATTTTCATGTCACCTCAATACGTTTTGGGCCCTTGCCTGTCGCGGGTACTTGGGCCTCCCACACGAGTGAGGCACCGTTTTTATCGGGAGACCCGGGGGAACGCTGGGTGGTAGGAAATTTGTGTCAGCCCGGTGATGCCACAACTTTCCCACACAAAAATGTGTGAAAAAGGTGATTTTTTCAGCTAAATTTGAGGTTTGCAGGGCATTCTGGGTAAGGAAACGTTGGGGGATCCACGCAAGCCATACCTCCCTGGAATTCCCCGGGTGTCTAGTTTTCAGAAATGTGTGGGTTTTGTAGGTTCCCCTAGGTGGGCGCCGAGCACCGGGCCAAAAACCCAGGTGACCCCCCTTGCAAAACCAGGTCGTTTTGAGGTTGGCAAATTTCATGTCGCCTCAATACGTTTTGGGCCCTTGCCTGTTGCTGGTACTTGGGCCTCCCACACGAGTGAGGCACCGTTTTTATCGGGAGATCCGGGGGAACGCTGGGTGGTAGGAAATTTGTGTCAGCCCGGTGATGCCACAACTTTCCCGCACAAAAATGTGTGAAAAAGGTGATTTTTTCAGCTAAATTTGAGGTTTACAGGGCATTCTGGGTAAGGAAACGTTGGGGGATCCACGCAAGCCATACCTCCTTGGAATCCCCCAGGTGTCTAGTTTTCAGAAATGTGTGGGTTTGGTAGGTTCCCCTAGGCGGCCGCCGAGCACCGTGCCAAAAACCCAGGTGACCCCCCTTGCAAAGCCAGGTCGTTTTGAGGTAGACAATTTTCATGTCGCCTCAATACGTTTTGGGCCCTTGCCTGTCGCGGGTACTTGGGCCTCCCACACGAGTGAGGCACTGTTTTTATCGGGAGACCCGGGGGAACGCTGGGTGGTAGGAAATTTGTGTCAGCCCGGTGATGTCACAACTTTCCCACACAAAAATGTGTGAAAAAGGTGATTTTTTCAGCTACATTTGAGGTTTGCAGGGCATTCTGGGTAAGGAAACGTTGGGGGATCCACGCAGGCCATACCTCCCTGGAATCCCCCTGGTGTCCAGTTTTCAGAAATGTGTGGGTTTGGTATGTTCCCCTAGGTGGCCGCCGAGCACCGGGCCAAAAACCCAGGAGACCCCCCCTTGCAAAACCAGGTCGTTTTGAGGTAGGCAATTTTCATGTCGCCTCAATACGTTTTGGGCCCTTGCCTGTCGCGGGTACTTGGGCCTCCCACACGAGTGAGGCACCGTTTTTATCGGGAGACCCGGGGGAACGCTGGGTGGTAGGAAATTTGTGTCAGGCCTGTGATGCCACAACTTTCCCACACAAAAATGTGTGAAAAAGGTGATTTTTTCAGCTAAATTTGAGGTTTGCAGGGCATTCTGGGTAAGGAAACGTTGGGGGATCCACGCAAGCCATACCTCCCTGGAATCCCCCGGGTGTCTAGTTTTCAGAAATGTGTGGGTTTGGTAGGTTCCCCTAGGTGGCCGCCGAGCACCGGGCCAAAAACACAGGTGACCCCCCTTGCAAAACCAGGTCGTTTTGAGGTAGGCAATTTTCATGCCGCCTCAATTTGTTTTGGGCCCTTGCCTGTCGTGGGTAATTGGGCCTCCCACACGAGTGAGGCACATTTTTTATCGGGAAACCCGGGGGAACGCTGGGTGGTAGGAAATTTGTGTCAGCCCGGTGATGCCACAACTTTCCCACACAAAAATGAGTGAAAAAGTAGATTTTTTCAGCTAAATTTGAGGTTTGCAGGGCATTCTGGGTAAGGAAACATTGGGGGATCCACGCAAGCCATACCTCTCTGGAATCCCCCGGGTGTCTAGTTTTCAGAAATGTGTGGGTTTGGTAGGTTTCCCTAGGTGCCGGCAGAGCTAGGGTTAAAAAACTACAGCTAGGCACTTTGCCAAAAAAGGTTCATTTTTCACTGCGAAATTGAGGTGAGTCCACGATGCGTTTTGCGCCGTTTCCTGTCGCGGGCACTAGGCCGACCCACACAAGTGAGGTACCATTTTTATCGGAAGACTTTGGGGAACACGGGGTGGTTGGAAATTTGTGGACCACGTAGATTCCAGAACTTTCCACCACAGAAATGTGGGGAAAATGTGTTTTTTTTGGCAATTGTTTAGGGTTGCAAGGGATTCTGGGTAGCAGAACCTGGTGGGAGGCAGTCAAGTCACCCCATCCTGGATTCCCCTGGGTGTCTAGTTTTCAAAAATGTATAGATTTGCTAGGTTTCCCTAGGTGTCGGCAGAGCTATGGTTCAAATACAACAGCTAGGCACTTTGCCAAAAAAGGGTCATTTTTGACAGCAAAATTTAGGTGTGTCCACGTTGCGTTTTGCGCCGTTTCCTGTCGCGGGCACTAGGCCGACCCACACAAGTGAGGTACCATTTTTCTCGGAAGGCTTTGGGGAACGCGGGGTGGGTGGAAATTTGTGGATCCACGCTGATTCCAGAACTTTCCACCAGAGAAATGTGGAGAAAATGTGTTTTTTGGGTAATTTTTTAGGTTTACAAGGGATTCTGGGTAACAGAACCTGGTGGGAGGCAGTCAAGTCACCCCATCCTACATTCCCCTGCGTGTCTAGTTTTTAAAAATGTATAGGTTTGCTAGGTTTCCCTAGGTGCCGGCAGAGCTATGGTTCAAAAACTACAGCTAGGCCATTTGCCTAAAAAGGGTCATTTTTCGCAACAAAATTGAGGTGTGTTCACATTACATTTTGCATCGTTTCCTGTCACGGGCACTAGGCTGCCCCACACAAGTGAGGTACCATTTTTCTCGGAAGACTTTGGGGAATGCGGGGTGGGTGGAAATTTGTGGATCCACGCAGATTCCCGAACTTTCCACCAGAGAAATGTGGGGAAAATGCGTTTTTTGGGCAATTTTTTAGGTTTGCAAGGGATTCTGAGTAACAGAACCTGGTGGGAGGCAGTTAAGTCACCCCATCCTGCATTCCCCTGGGTGTCTAGTTTTCAAAAATGTATAGGTTTGCTAGGCTTCCCTAGGTGCCGGCAGAGCTATGGTTCAAAAACTACAGCTAGGCCATTTGCCAAAAAAGGGTCATTTTTCGCTACGAAATTGAGGTGTGTCCACCTTATGTTTTGCGCCATTTCCTGTCGCGGGCACTAGGCTGACCCACACAAGTGAGGTACCATTTTTCTCGGAAGACTTTGGGGAACGCGGGGTGGGTGGAAATTTGTGGATCCACGCAGATTCCAGAACTTTCCACCAGATAAATGTGGGGAAAAAGTGTTTTTTGGGCATTTTTTTAGGTTTGCAAGGGATTCTGGGTAACAGAACCTGGTGGGAGGCAGTCAAGTCACCCCATCTTAGATTCCCCTGGGTGTCTAGTTTTCAAAAATGTATAGGTTTGCTAGGTTTCCCTAGGTGCCGGCAGAGCTAGGGTTAAAAATCTACAGCTAGGCACTTTGCTAAAAAAGGGTAATTGTGCATTGTGAAAATGTGGTGTGTTCACGTTGGGTTTTGAGCCATTTCCTGTTGTGGGCCTACAAGTGAGGTACCATTTTTATCGGGTGACTTAGGGTAATTCAGATTTGTAAAGGAACTGTTATTACCTATTGACTTTCTATGCCTTTCCGCCTTCCAAATGAAAGACATTGTGCAAAAAAGAAGTCATTCTAAAAAATTACTGATAATTCTCATGCTAGTATGAGCATTCCCAATTTCGGAAATGTGAAAATATCTACTGTTTCTAAACTCTATATTTTGTTTCCATTTCAGAAATACATAGGTGTCTTTCATACCGATTTTTCCATGTACACATTTTTACAGAATAACTACTATATACCCGGTACATAATAAAAAACCATTGCAAGTTGCTGCTCAGTTTTTGGACCTGGGTCTGACGGGTTCTTGGTGAACCTACAAGTCCTATATATCCCCACAACCAGTAATGTCCAGCGGATGTAACGGTATATTGCTTTCAAAGAGCTGTCATAATTAGAAGAAGTTACAGGTGAAAACGTTGACACAAAAGTCTTTTTTATTCAACGAATTTTCTATTTATCCTATATTTAACTGTTAGTTTCTATAAAAAAACCATGATGGATCTACACAAAGGACCCCTTGCTGAATTCAGAATTTTGTCTACTTCTCTAAAATGTATAGCTTTCCAGGATCCATTATTGCTTTTGTACCCATTTCTACCATTAACTGGAAGGAGGTCGAAAGCACAAAAAATAGCAAAAATAGGCTATGTCCCAGAAAAATGCCAAAACTGTGTAAAAACTTTTGGGTTTCCAACAAAAGTCTGGTATCCCCTAAAAGCTGGGAAAATGGTGATTTCAGTCCCACAAACCCTTTTTTGATAACACTTGCAGGGAAAAACTCAGAAGCTTTCATTTGCAGCCCATTTTTCCCATTTTCCCCCCAAAAAACCTACATTTTGCTGTATTTTGGCTCATTTCTGTGACCCCTCCAGGGGAATCCACAAACCCTGAGTACCTTCAGAATCCCCATGATGTTGGAAGAAAAGGACGCAAATTTGGCGTGGATACCTTATGTGGTCAAAAAGTTACAGGGGCCTCAGCGCGCACTACCCCAAATAGCCAAAAAAGGGTGTGGCACAGGAGGGGAAAAGGCCTAGCAGCGAAGGGGTTAAACCGTCATCAGTAGGGATTACCGTCTTGGGGTTTGCAGGTTAGGCTGCCAACATCTTTCTCAGATCAGCTACCTCTCACAGGCATGCGGGTGCTTCATCCTCCAGCTCGTCAGCTCAATGACTCACAGGAGTACTATTAAACAGGAACAGGGGTGGGTGCACATCGCTTCACCTCCCAGCAAGGTTCGCCCCTGGAATTGTAGTGAAAAAATTTTCAGCTACTTGCTTGCCTCAAGAGTGTTCGAGTGTTTCGCCACAGATAGCGCAGATAGTGTTGATCTCTAGACACGTTTTTCTGGTTATTTAACCCTCATCAGTAGAGATTACAGTCTTTCAAATGTGGGGTTTGCTGAATAGGCTGCCTACATCTTTCTCAGGTCAGGTACCTCTCACAGGCATGCGGGTGCTTCATCCACAAGCTCGTCAGCTCAATGACTCACGGGGGAAATATTAATCAGGAACAGGGGTGGGAGCACACCCCTTTACCTCCTAGCAAGGTTCGCCCCTGGCATTTTGATAAATGCAGTTTCAGTTACTTGCTTGCCTCAAGAGTGTTCGAGTGTTTCGCCACAGTTGGCGCAGATAGTGATGATCTCTAGACACGTGGTTCTGGTGGTTAAACCGTCATCAGTAGAGACTACCGTCTTTGAAATGTGGGGTTTGCTGAGTAGGCTGCCAACATCTTTCTCAGGTCAGGTACCTCTCACAGGCATGCGGGTGCTTCATCCACGAGCTTCTCAGGTCAATGACTCACAGGAGTACTTTTAAACAGGAACACAGGTGGGAGCACACCGCTTCACCTCCCAGCAAGGTTCGCCCCTGGCATTGTGGTAAATGCAGTTTCAGTTACTTGCTTGCTTCAAGAGTGTTCGAGTGTTTCGCCACAGTTGGCGCAGATAGTGCTGCTCTCTAGACACGTGATTCTGGTTCTTTAACCGTCATCAGTAGAGATTACAGTCTTTGAAATTTGGGGTTTGCTGAGTAGGCTACCAACATCTTTCTCAGGTCAGGTACCTCTCACAGGCATGCTGGTGCTTCATCCACGAGCTCGTCAGCTCAATGACTCACAGGAGTACTTTTAAATAGGAACAGGGGTGGGAGCACACCACTTCACCTCCCAGCAAGGTTCGCCCCTGGCATTGTGGTAAGTGCAGTTTCAGTTACTTGCTTGCTTCAAGAGTGTTCGAGTGTTTCACCACAATTGGCGCAGATAGTGCGGATCTCTAGACACATGTTTCTGGTTCTTTAACCGTCATCAGTTGAGATTACAGTCTTTGAAATTTGAGGTTTGCTGAGTAGGCTGCCAACATCTTTCTCATGGTCAGGTACCTCTCACAGGCATGCGGGTGCTTCATCCACGAGCTCGTCAGCTTAATGACTGACGGGAGTACTATTAAACAGGAACAGGGGTGGGAGCACACCGTTTCACCTCCCAGCAAGGTTCGCCCCTGGCATTGTGGTAAATGCAGTTTTGGTTACTTGCTTGCTTCAAGAGTATTCGAGTGTTTCGTCACAGTTGGCGCAGATAGTGCTGATCTCTAGACATGTGGTTCTGGTTCTTTAACCGTCATCAGTTGAGATTACAGTCTTTGAAATTTGAGGTTTGCTGAGTAGGCTGCCAACATCTTTCTCATGGTCAGGTACCTCTCACAGGCATGCGGGTGCTTCATCCACGAGCTCGTCAGCTTAATGACTGACGGGAGTACTATTAAACAGGAACAGGGGTGGGAGCACACCGTTTCACCTCCCAGCAAGGTTCGCCCCAGGCATTGTGGTAAATGCAGTTTTGGTTACTTGCTTGCTTCAAGAGTATTCGAGTGTTTCGTCACAGTTGGCACAGATAGTGCTGATCTCTAGACATGTGGTTCTGGTTCTTTAACTGTCATCAGTTGAGATTACAGTCTTTGAAATTTGAGGTTTGCTGAGTAGGCTGCCAACATCTTTCTCTGGTCAGGTACCTCTCAAAGGCAAGCGGGTGCTTCATCTACGAGCTCATCAGTTCAATGACTCTCACGAGTACTATTAAACAGGAACAGGGGTGGGAGCACACTGCTTCACCTCCCAGCAAGGGTCGCCCCTGGCATAGTGGTAAATGCAGTTTCGGTAACTTGCTTGCTTTAAGAGTGTTCGGGTGTTTCGCCATAGTTGGCGCAGATAGTGCTGACCTCTAGACACGTGTTTCTGGTTCTTTAACTGTCATCTGATGAGATTACAGTCTTTGAAATGTGGGGTTTGCTGAGTAGGCTGCCAACATCTTTCTCATGGTCAGGTACCTCTCACAGGCATGCGGGTGCTTCATCCACGAGCTCGTCAGCTTAATGACTGACGCGAGTACTATTAAACAGGAACAGGGGTGGGAGCACACCACTTCACCTCCCAGCAAGGTTCGCCCCTGGCATTGTGGTAAATGCAGTTTCGGTTACTTGCTTGCTTCAAGAATATTTGAGTGTTTTGTCACAGTTGGCGCAGATAGTGCTGATCTCTAGACATGTGGTTCTGGTTCTTTAACCGTCATCAGTAGAGATTACCGTCTTTGAAATGTGGGGTTTGCTGAGTAGGCTGCCAACATCTTTCTCATGGTCAGGTACCTCTCACAGGCATGAGGAGCTTCATCCACTAGCTCGTCAGCTCAATGAGTCACAGGAGTACTTTTAAACAGGAACACGGGTGGGAGCACACCGCTTGACCTCCCAGCAAGGTTCGCCCCTGTCATTGTGGTAAATGCAGTTTCAGTTACTTGCTTGCTTCAAGAGTGTTTGAGTGTTTCGCCACAGTTGCCGCAGATAGTGCTGGTCTCTAGACACGTGTTTCTGGTTCTTTAACTGTCATCAGTAGAGGTTACAGTCTTTCAAATTTGGGGTTTGCTGAGTAGGCTGCCAACATCTTTCTCAGGTCAGGTACCTCTCACAAGCATGCAGGTGCTTAATCCAAGAGCTCGTCAGCTCAATGACTCACGGGAGTACTAGTAAACAAGAACAGGGGTGGGAGCACACCGCTTCACCTCCCAGCAAGGTTCGCCCCTGGCATTGTGGTAAATGCAGTTTCGCTTACTTGCTTGCTTCAAGAGTGTTCGAGTGTTTCGCCACAGTTGGCGCAGATAGACCTGATCTCTAGACACGTGTTTCTATTTTTTTTAACTGTCATCAGTAGAGATTACAGTCTTTTAAATTTGGGGTTTGCTGAGTAGGCTGCCAACATCTTTCTCTGGTCAGATACCTCTCACAGGCATGCGGGTGCTTCATCCACGAGCTTGTCAGTTCAATGACTCACGCGAGTACTATTAAACAGGAACAGGGGTGGGAGCACACCGCTTCACCTCCCAGCAAGGGTCACCCCTGGCATTGTGGTAAATGCAGTTTCAGTTACTTGCTTGCTTCAAGAGTTTTTGAGTGTTTCGCCACAGTTGGCGCAGATAGTGATGATCTCTAGAGACGTGGTTCTGGTTCTTAAACCGTCGTCAGTAGAGATTACCGTCTTTGAAATGTGGGGTTTGCTGAGTAGGCTACCAACATCTTTTTCAGGGCAGGTACCTCCCACAGGCATGCGGGTGCTTCATCCATGAGCTCGTCAGCTCAATGACTAACGGGAGTACTATTAAACAAGAACAGGGGTGGGAGCACACCGTTTCACCTCCCAGCAAGGTTCGCCCCTGGCATTGTGGTAAATGCAGTTTTGCTTACTTGCTTGCTTCAAGAGTATTCGAGTGTTTCGTCACAGTTGGCGCAGATAGTGCTGATCTCTAGACATGTGGTTCTGGTTCTTTAACCGTCATCAGTTGAGATTACAGTCTTTGAAATTTGAGGTTTGCTGAGTAGGCTGCCAACATCTTTCTCAGGTCAGGTACCTCTCACAGGCATGCAGGTGCTTCATCCTCCAGCTCGTCAGCTGAATGACTCACGGGAGTACTATTAAACAGGAACAGGGGTGGGAGCACACCGCTTCACCTCCCAGCAAGGTTCGCCCCTGACATTGTGGTAATGCAGTTTCAGTTACTTGCTTGCTTCAAGAGTGTTCGAGTGTTTCGCAACAGATAACGCACATAGTGCTGATCTCTAGACACGTCTTTCTGGTTCTTTAACCGTCATCAGTAGAGAGTACAGTCTTTGAAATTTGGGGTTTGCTGAGTAAGCTGCCAACATCCTTCTCAGGTCAGGTACCTCTCACAGGCATGCGGGTGCTTCATCCATGAGCTCGTCAGCTCAATGACTCACGGGAGTACTATTAAACAGGAACAGGGGTGGGAGCACACCGCTTCACCTCCCAGGAAGGTTAGCCCCTGGCATTGTGGTAAATGCAGTTTCAGTTATTTGCTTGCTTCAAGAGTGTTCGAGTGTTTCGCCACAGTTGGCGTAGATAGTGCTGATCTCTAGACACATGTTTCTGGTTCTTTAACCGTCATCAGTTGAGATTACAGTCTTTGAAATTTGGGGTTTGCTGAGTAGGCTGCCAACATCTTTCTCAGGTCAGGTACCTCTCACAGGCATTGGGTGCTTCATCCACAAACTCGTCAGCTCAATGACTGACGGGTGTATTATTAAGCAGGAACAGGGGTGGGAGCACACCGCTTCACCTCTCAGCAATGTTCGCCCCTTATATTGTGGTAAATGCAGTTTCGGTTACTTGCTTGCTACAAGAGTGTTCGAGTATTTCGCCACAGTTGGCGCAGATAGTGCTGATCTCTAGACACGTCTTTCTGGTTCTTTAACCGTCATCAGTAGAGATTACAGTCTTTGAAATGTGGGGTTTGCTGAGTAGGCTGCCAACATCCTTCTCAGGTCAGGTACCTCTCACAGGCATGCGGGTGCTTCATCCATGAGCTCATCAGCTCAATGACTCACAGGAGTACTATTAAACAGGAACAGGGGTGGGAGCACACCGCTTCACCTCCCAGCAAGGTTCGCCCCTTGCATTGTTGTAAATGCAGTTTCGGTTACTTGCTTGCTTCAAGAGTGTTTGAGTGTTTCGCCACAGTTGGCGCACATAGTGCTGATCTCTAGACATGTGTTTCTTGTTCTTTAACCGTCATCAGTAGAGATTACAGTCTTTGAAATTTGGGGTTTGCTGAGTAGGCTGCCAACATCTTTCTCAGGTCAGGTACCTCTCACAGGCATGCGGGTGCTTCATCCATGAGCTCGTCAGCTCAATGACTCACAGGAGTATTATTAAACAGGAACAGGGGTGGGAGCACACCGCTTCACCTCCTAGCAAGGTTCACCCCTGGCATTGCGGTAAATGCAGTTTCAGTTACTTGCTTGCTTCAAGAGTGTTCGAGTGTTTCGCCACAGTTGGCGCAGATAGTGCTGATCTCTAGACACGTGTTTCTGGTTCTTTAACCGTCATCAGTAGAGATTACAGTCTTTTAAATGTGGGGTTTGCTGAGTAGGCTGCCAACATCTTTCTCAGGTCAGGTACCTCTCACAGGCATGCGGGTGCTTCATCCACGAACTCGTCAGTTCAATGACTCACCCGAGTACTATTAAACAGGAACAGGGGTGGGAGCACACCGCTTCACCTTCCAGCAAGGGTCGCCCCTGGCATTGTGGTAAAATGCAGTTTTGGTTACTTGCTTGGTTTAAGAGTGTTCGAGTGTTTCGCCACAGTTGGCGCAGATAGTGCTGATCTCTAGACACGTGTTTCTGGTTCTTTAACCGTCATCAGTAGAGATTACAGTCGTTCAAATTTGGGGTTTGCTGAGTACGCTCTCAACATCTTTCTCAGGTCAGGTACCTCTCACGGGCATGCGGGTGCTTCATCCTCCAGCTCGTCAGCTGAATGACTCACAGGAGTACTATTAAACAGGAACAGGGGTGGGAGCACCCCGCTTCACCTCCCAGCAAGGTTCGCCCCTGGCATTGTGGTAAATGCAGTTTCGGTTACTTGCTTGCTTCAAGAATATTTGAGTGTTTTGTCACAGTTGGCGCAGATAGTGCTGATCTCTAGACATGTGGTTCTGGTTCTTTAACCGTCATCAGTAGAGATTACCGTCTTTGAAATGTGGGGTTTGCTGAGTAGGCTGCCAACATCTTTCTCATGGTCAGGTACCTCTCACAGGCATGAGGAGCTTCATCCACTAGCTCGTCAGCTCAATGAGTCACAGGAGTACTTTTAAACAGGAACACGGGTGGGAGCACACCGCTTGACCTCCCAGCAAGGTTCGCCCCTGTCATTGTGGTAAATGCAGTTTCAGTTACTTGCTTGCTTCAAGAGTGTTTGAGTGTTTCGCCACAGTTGCCGCAGATAGTGCTGGTCTCTAGACACGTGTTTCTGGTTCTTTAACTGTCATCAGTAGAGGTTACAGTCTTTCAAATTTGGGGTTTGCTGAGTAGGCTGCCAACATCTTTCTCAGGTCAGGTACCTCTCACAAGCATGCAGGTGCTTAATCCAAGAGCTCGTCAGCTCAATGACTCACGGGAGTACTAGTAAACAAGAACAGGGGTGGGAGCACACCGCTTCACCTCCCAGCAAGGTTCGCCCCTGGCATTGTGGTAAATGCAGTTTCGCTTACTTGCTTGCTTCAAGAGTGTTCGAGTGTTTCGCCACAGTTGGCGCAGATAGACCTGATCTCTAGACACGTGTTTCTATTTTTTTTAACTGTCATCAGTAGAGATTACAGTCTTTTAAATTTGGGGTTTGCTGAGTAGGCTGCCAACATCTTTCTCTGGTCAGATACCTCTCACAGGCATGCGGGTGCTTCATCCACGAGCTTGTCAGTTCAATGACTCACGCGAGTACTATTAAACAGGAACAGGGGTGGGAGCACACCGCTTCACCTCCCAGCAAGGGTCACCCCTGGCATTGTGGTAAATGCAGTTTCAGTTACTTGCTTGCTTCAAGAGTTTTTGAGTGTTTCGCCACAGTTGGCGCAGATAGTGATGATCTCTAGAGACGTGGTTCTGGTTCTTAAACCGTCGTCAGTAGAGATTACCGTCTTTGAAATGTGGGGTTTGCTGAGTAGGCTACCAACATCTTTTTCAGGGCAGGTACCTCCCACAGGCATGCGGGTGCTTCATCCATGAGCTCGTCAGCTCAATGACTAACGGGAGTACTATTAAACAAGAACAGGGGTGGGAGCACACCGTTTCACCTCCCAGCAAGGTTCGCCCCTGGCATTGTGGTAAATGCAGTTTTGCTTACTTGCTTGCTTCAAGAGTATTCGAGTGTTTCGTCACAGTTGGCGCAGATAGTGCTGATCTCTAGACATGTGGTTCTGGTTCTTTAACCGTCATCAGTTGAGATTACAGTCTTTGAAATTTGAGGTTTGCTGAGTAGGCTGCCAACATCTTTCTCAGGTCAGGTACCTCTCACAGGCATGCAGGTGCTTCATCCTCCAGCTCGTCAGCTGAATGACTCACGGGAGTACTATTAAACAGGAACAGGGGTGGGAGCACACCGCTTCACCTCCCAGCAAGGTTCGCCCCTGACATTGTGGTAATGCAGTTTCAGTTACTTGCTTGCTTCAAGAGTGTTCGAGTGTTTCGCAACAGATAGCGCACATAGTGCTGATCTCTAGACACGTCTTTCTGGTTCTTTAACCGTCATCAGTAGAGAGTACAGTCTTTGAAATTTGGGGTTTGCTGAGTAAGCTGCCAACATCCTTCTCAGGTCAGGTACCTCTCACAGGCATGCGGGTGCTTCATCCATGAGCTCGTCAGCTCAATGACTCACGGGAGTACTATTAAACAGGAACAGGGGTGGGAGCACACCGCTTCACCTCCCAGGAAGGTTAGCCCCTGGCATTGTGGTAAATGCAGTTTCAGTTATTTGCTTGCTTCAAGAGTGTTCGAGTGTTTCGCCACAGTTGGCGTAGATAGTGCTGATCTCTAGACACATGTTTCTGGTTCTTTAACCGTCATCAGTTGAGATTACAGTCTTTGAAATTTGGGGTTTGCTGAGTAGGCTGCCAACATCTTTCTCAGGTCAGGTACCTCTCACAGGCATTGGGTGCTTCATCCACAAACTCGTCAGCTCAATGACTGACGGGTGTATTATTAAGCAGGAACAGGGGTGGGAGCACACCGCTTCACCTCTCAGCAATGTTCGCCCCTTATATTGTGGTAAATGCAGTTTCGGTTACTTGCTTGCTACAAGAGTGTTCGAGTATTTCGCCACAGTTGGCGCAGATAGTGCTGATCTCTAGACACGTCTTTCTGGTTCTTTAACCGTCATCAGTAGAGATTACAGTCTTTGAAATGTGGGGTTTGCTGAGTAGGCTGCCAACATCCTTCTCAGGTCAGGTACCTCTCACAGGCATGCGGGTGCTTCATCCATGAGCTCATCAGCTCAATGACTCACAGGAGTACTATTAAACAGGAACAGGGGTGGGAGCACACCGCTTCACCTCCCAGCAAGGTTCGCCCCTTGCATTGTTGTAAATGCAGTTTCGGTTACTTGCTTGCTTCAAGAGTGTTTGAGTGTTTCGCCACAGTTGGCGCACATAGTGCTGATCTCTAGACATGTGTTTCTTGTTCTTTAACCGTCATCAGTAGAGATTACAGTCTTTGAAATTTGGGGTTTGCTGAGTAGGCTGCCAACATCTTTCTCAGGTCAGGTACCTCTCACAGGCATGCGGGTGCTTCATCCATGAGCTCGTCAGCTCAATGACTCACAGGAGTATTATTAAACAGGAACAGGGGTGGGAGCACACCGCTTCACCTCCTAGCAAGGTTCACCCCTGGCATTGCGGTAAATGCAGTTTCAGTTACTTGCATGCTTCAAGAGTGTTCGAGTGTTTCGCCACAGTTGGCGCAGATAGTGCTGATCTCTAGACACGTGTTTCTGGTTCTTTAACCGTCATCAGTAGAGATTACAGTCTTTTAAATGTGGGGTTTGCTGAGTAGGCTGCCAACATCTTTCTCAGGTCAGGTACCTCTCACAGGCATGCGGGTGCTTCATCCACGAACTCGTCAGTTCAATGACTCACCCGAGTACTATTAAACAGGAACAGGGGTGGGAGCACACCGCTTCACCTTCCAGCAAGGGTCGCCCCTGGCATTGTGGTAAAATGCAGTTTTGGTTACTTGCTTGGTTTAAGAGTGTTCGAGTGTTTCGCCACAGTTGGCGCAGATAGTGCTGATCTCTAGACACGTGTTTCTGGTTCTTTAACCGTCATCAGTAGAGATTACAGTCGTTCAAATTTGGGGTTTGCTGAGTACGCTCTCAACATCTTTCTCAGGTCAGGTACCTCTCACGGGCATGCGGGTGCTTCATCCTCCAGCTCGTCAGCTGAATGACTCACAGGAGTACTATTAAACAGGAACAGGGGTGGGAGCACCCCGCTTCACCTCCCAGCAAGGTTCGCCACTGGCATTGTGGTAAATGCAGTTTCAGTTACTTGCTTGCTTCAAGAGTGTTTGAGTGTTTCGCAACAGATGGCGCAGATAGTGCTGATCTCTAGACACGCCTTTCTGGTTCTTTAACCGTCATCAGTAGAGATTACAGTCTTTGAAATTTGGGGTTTGCTGAGTAGGCTGCCAACATCTTTCTCAGGTCAGGTACCTCTCACAGGCATGTGTGTGCTTCATCCACGTGCTCGTCAGCTCAATGACCTGCGGGAGTACTATTAAACAGGAACAGGGGTGGGAGCACACCGCCTTACCTCCCAGGAAGGTTCGCCAGTGGCATTGTGGTAAATGCACTTTCAGTTACTTGCTTGCTTCAAGAGTGTTCGAGTGTTTCGCCACAGATAGCGCAGATAGTGCTGATCTCTAGATACGTCTTTCTGGTTTTTTAACCATCATCAGTAGAGATTACAGTCTTTGAAATTTGGGGTTTGCTGAGTAGGCTGCCAACATCTTTCTCAGGTCACGTTCCTCTCACAGGCATGCGGGTGCTTCATCCACGAGCTCGTCAGTATAATGACTCACAGGAGAATTATTAAACAGGAACAGGGGCGGTAGCACACTGCTTCACCTCCCAGCAAGGTTTGCCCCTGGCATTGTGGTAAATGCAGTTTCAGTTACTCGCTTGCTTCAAGAGTATTCGAGTGTTTCGTCACAGTTGGTGCAGATAGTGCTGATCTCTAGACATGTGGTCCTGGTTCTTTAACCGTCATCAGTAGAAATTACAATCTTTCAAATGTGGGGTTTGCAGAGTAGGCTGCCTACATCTCTCTCAGGTCACGTACCTCTCACAGACATGCGGGTGCTTCATCCAGGAGCTCGTCAGCTCAATGACTCACGGGAGAACTATTAATCAGGAACAGGGGTGGGAGCACACCGCTTTACCTCCCAGCAAGGTTCGCCCCTGGCATTTTGGTAAATGCAGTATCAGTTACTTGCTTGCTTCAAGAGTGTTCGAGTGTTTCGCCACAGTTGGCGCAGATAGTGCTGATCTCTACACACATGTTTCTGGTTCTTTAACCATCATCAGTTGAGATTACAGTCTTTGAAGTTTAAGGTTTGCTGAGTAGGCTGCCAACATCTTTCTCAGGTCAGGTACCTTTCACAGGCATGCGGGTGCTTCATCCACGAGCTCGTCGGCTCAATGACTCACAGGAGTACTTTTTAACAGGAACAGGGGTGGGAGCACATCACTTCACCTCCCAGCAAGGTTCGCCCCTGGCATTGTGGTAAATGCAGTTTCAGTTACTTGCTGGCTTCAAGAGTGTTCGAGTGTTTCGCCACAGTTGGCGCAGATAGTGCTGATCTGTAGACACATGTTTCTGGTTTTTTAACCGTCATCAGTTGAGATTACAGTCTTTGAAATTTGGGGTTTGCTGAGTAGGCTGCCAACATCTTTCTCAGGTCAGGTACCTCTCACAGGCATGCGGGTGCTTCATCCACGAGCTTGTCAGCTCAATGACTCACGGAAGAACTATTAATCAGGAACAGAGTTGGAGCACACCGATTTATCTCCCAGCAAGGTGCGCCCTGGGCATTTTGGTAAATGTAGTTTCAGTTACTTGCTTGGTTTAAGAGTGTTCTAGTGTTTCGCCACAGTTGGCGCAGATAGTGCTGATCTCTAGACACGATGTTCTGGGTCTTTAACTGTCATCAGTTGAGATTACAGTCTTTCAAATTTGGGGTTTGCTGCGTAGGCTGCCAACATCTTTCTCAGGTTAGGTACCTCTCACAGGCATGCGGGTGCTTCATCCACGAGCTCGTCAGCTCATTGACTCACGGGAGTACTATTAATCAAGAACAGGGGTGGGAGCACACCGCTTCACCTCCCAGCAAGGTTCGCCCCTGGCCTTGTGGTAAATGCAGTTTTGGTTACTTGCTTGCTTCAAGAGTGTTCAAGTGTTTCGCCACAGTTGGCACAGATAGTGCTGATCTCTAGAAATGTCTTTCTGGTTCTTTAACCGTCATCAGAAGAGATTAGTCTTTGAAATTTGGGGTTTGCTGAGTGGTCTCTCAACATCTTTCTCAGGTCAGGTACCTCTCACAGGCATACGGGTGCTTCATCCATGAGCTCGTCAGCTCAATGACTTACAGGAGTACTATTAAACAGGAACAGGGGTGGGAGCACACCGCTTCACCTCCTAGCAAGGTTCACGGTCGACATCACACAATGACTCCCAATCACTCCCTGGTATTGGTGGCATGGATAATTTATTGTCAGTCTGCAGAAACGCAGGAATTTTGACAGAGGCTTCTCAGCTCATTCAGCAATCTTATTCCCCATGAACCACCAAACTTTAAAAATTCACTTGGATGGTCTGGAAATGCAGGTGCTTGGACAAGAGTACATATCCCTTTTCAGTAGATGTGACTCTGGTCATACATTTCTTCGCATCCTTAAATTCTCAAGGGAAAGCGTGCAGGACTATAAATACATACAGCGCTGCAATTTTGGCAGAACACGTTGTTGTGTAGTTCCTGCTGATACATAGGACCTGCGCATAGTTCGGACAACATAAACTAAGGGCTTGGTGCCTAGACAGGTTCTGGACACCCCCGCAGGATATGCTGGCCTATGGTCCAGCCATCTCACGGTGCCACCGGAAGCCCCCCTAAACTAACAGGGAGTGCATGGTTTCTGGAAACTGCTAAACATGATAACCCTGTCTCCTCAGGGATCGCAGAAACAGTACAGAATCGTTTGCTCAGTCACTTGTGCTTACTTTCTCTCAGAGAACTATACAGAATACACAGTGGGACGTTTTCAATATATACAACCAATGTTATTCTTGTATAAAATACATGTGCTGCAATGATTAGTAGACAGAAGCAAAAAAAGGAGATTACAAGCACCAAAACTGGGAACAGTACATACATTCCTACCATGGTGCTGAAGCAATGAATATATGCAGGCAAAGACGCAATATGGTAATCGAACATACTCCTATGATACGAACCCTACACTAAGTGTATCTAGAGTGTGTGTGGGTGTAGAACCAAGAATCCCCTAAGGACTCGGGTGTCACCCAGGATAGGCTCCACGCCCTTGGCTTGAAACAGTTCGAATACAAATCCTAGTTACTGATGCTGCCAAGACACTGTACAGGGAACAGCAAGGTAGACTGTATGATGTTGGGGATAAGGCGGGTAAACTGATTGCGTGGCTCGATAAGAAGGAGAGAGTGAACCGCGTGGTCCCTGTGCTTCAGGATTCTGGCGGTGTGCGTGTGACTGACCCTGGCGAGATTGTGGAGTGTTTTGCTGATTATTTTCGTGTGGTTTACTCCCCGGTGTCCGACAGAGATGAGGTTGACTCTCGTTCCTTGTTGAGGGACATTGCGCTGCCTTGCCTGTCTGAAGAGGATCGAGAGTGCATGGAGGCATCGTTGTCAGCCGACGAGATTGCTATCGCGATTCGTTCCCTTCGTACTGGTAAGGCTATGGGCCCCAATGGATTGCCCATTGAATTGTACAAATTGTGTCCGGATAAAGTCGCGCCTTTTCTCCGTGATATGTTTTTGGAGTTGCGTGAGCTTGGTTCCCTCCCTAGTGACCAGCGTCTGGCCACCATAGTTGTGATTCCCAAGGAGGGTAAGCCTCGTGATCGTTGTGCCTCATACAGGCCCATTTCCCTACTGAATGCTGAACCAAAGATCCTCGCCAAGGTCCTCGCTAATCGCCTACTCGCTGTTATCTGTGACCTGATTCATCCGGAACAATCTGGTTTCATCCCACACAGGAACACCGCTCTCAACCTGCGGCGTTTGCATGGCGTTCTCGCCAGGGCGGATTTTCTTTCCGAGCTGGCCATTTTGGCTTCCTTGGACGCCACGATGGCCTTTGATACGATAGAATGGCCATACCTCTGGGCCACACTGGCGAAGTTCGGTTTCGGGCCGGGATTCATTAGTTGGGTCAGACTTTTATATACGGATCCACTGGCTCAGGTTGTTGTCAATGGGAGGGTGTCCCAGCCCTTCGCTCTCGGGAGGGGTACTAGTCAGGGGTGTCCGCTGTCCCCCCTGCTCTTTGCTTTTGCTTTAGAACCGCTCGCAGCCTGGCTCCGATGGGAACCGTCGATAAAGGGCATTCAGTGGGCCCCTGGCTTTGAGGAACGAGTCTCGTTGTACGCCGACGATATTCTTTTGTACCTCACCTCCCCGCGTGAATCCTTTAATGTCCTTTTTGACGTCCTGACTTCTTTCGGGAAAAACTCCGGGCTGATCATTAACTGGTCCAAATCCTGTGTGTATGTTATTTCCGGTGACCTTCCCCCCTTGCCGAATAGGTTTCCCATTCAAATTTCGCAATCCGGTTTCAGGTACTTGGGGATCTATGTATCGTTGGACCCGGCGGTCCGCCATGAGCATAATCTCCTTCCTCCTCTCCGGCGATTGAAGTTGGACATGGCTCGCTGGCGTAGGTTGCCGTTGTCGCCACTCGGTCGAGCGGCACTTTTTAAAATGATGTCCCTGCCCTGATTTCTCTACGCACTCCAGAACTCCTTTGATTTTATTCTGGCGGCCTACTTCCGGGAGGTGGAGGGTCTACAGAGGAGACTTATTTGGGACGGTCGCGCTCGTATCGCTCTTGCAAAACTGACTCTCCCCTGGTATGACGGGGGCATTGCGCTCCCGGACATCAGGAGGTACTATTGGGCCTCCCAGCTGTCCGCTGTCAACCATGCTACGTATGCACCCGGCCCAAATCCGGCTTTCGAGATGGATAAATATCAGTTGCCTGGTGGCAACTTCAATAGAGCGCTCTATTCTCGGACGGCGGGGAGGAACCTAACGGGACCCACTAAGATTGCAGTGCGTGCGTGGAAGGATGCCAATGTGGCCATGCGTTGGAATGATCGCCTGACACGAGCAACCCCCCTGTTTGCGTCGGACGGATTGGGATGCCTCTGGACAACGAAAGGTTTTGAGAACTGGGATATGATTGGCATTAGCAGAGTGGGTGATCTCTGGGTGAAAGGTTCTGTCAAATCCTTTGCGGGGCTTCAGAGTGAGTATGAGCTGAGTGAGAGGGAGTTCTTCAGGTACGCACAGGTGCGCCACGCTTTGCTGTCGGTTTTCAAGGCCGGTACCACGATCCCCGCAGCTTCACCACTCGACCGTATACTTGATGGTCATCTGCCCGATAGTACGATTTCTTTGATCTATAAGAAGTTAATCAACAGTCGGGCGGACCTCCTTGTGCATCTTCGGGAGGCCTGGACCGGAGACGGGTTGGAGTTGGATGACGAGGACTGGCAGTCTGCATTGTCTTCCCCGAAAGAGGTCGCCATTCCTGCCCGTCTCCGTCTTGTCCAGCTTAAAATTCTTCATCGTGTGTATGTAACTGGTCCTCGTTTGGTTGCGATGGGTTTTTCTTCGGATGGGCTGTGTAAGCGCGGCTGTTGTATGAGTGCCACCTTCCTTCATATCCTTTGGGAGTGTCGCGAGGTTGTGGCTTATTGGCGCCGTGTGCATGCGGTAATGGAGTGTGTCACTGGGGTTGCTCTGTTGCCTGAGGCTCGTCGATGTTTGCTGAATGTATGGGAGCCGAATGATTACAACGTTGCCCAGGCCCAGTGGGCGGCACTTGGGAACATAATTGCAAAGAGGGATATCGCACAGCTTTGGGGTTCCCGACGGCCTCCCACCGTGTCAGTGTGGAAGGAGAACATGGACTGGTGTATGTTCAGGGAGAAGACGGTATATCTGGTTCGGGGCAAGCCTATGGCGTGGGGTAGAATTTGGGGTCAGTGGAATGCCTACAGAGGTAACATTTGTACGCCCCCTTTTGAAGATACTTCTGATATTTCCCTGTCCCCCTGATCCTGGGGTTCCCTGAATACTGTACTGTTTATGCTGATTGTTCTGGCTTCCCCGCTGCCTCTTCCCCCCCGGTCATCTTTATTGACCTCCTGATTCTTTACCTGGTAGGGTGGGGTCCCCCCGTCGGCGCTTGACACCGTCTAGACTGTTTCTCGCCTTGCGTTTTGTTTTTCTTTTTTGTTCGTTTTCTTCTTTTCAAAATTTAAAATATTAGTATTCTGCCTAACTTCTGAGTTGCCCAGCATAACTTTTGTAATCCCGCTGCGCCTCTGGGGATCAGTCGCTGCTTTGTGACGTCACGTAATTTGCATGCATGTGCTAGCGGTCGGCCCTAGTGGTTGTAGGCCCACGTTTGTATTGTTGGTTTTCTGCACAATAAAGTTTTTCAAAAAAAAAAAAAAATAATAATTAATCCCCTAAGGGACGATCCAACCCCATTACCTGATAGGAGAGAGTGAAGGACCCCGTCATGGTCTCGAGTTGGACACCCCTTCACAGAATGTTAGACCGGTACGTGGTGATTTCTCAGCATGCAGGGACCTTCAGTGTCAACAGAAGTGCCTCCTCAAACAATCTATCGGGATGCCTATTATTTATAATAAAAAGCAGGCTTCTCGATGTGCGCACTAGGTTAGTGATGTTATGCATATGTAGATAGCGCTGTCAAACCCCATATCTGTCTAAAACCCAAATAATTTGAGCTATATATCTACTGTTAAAGAACCAAGGGTAATTTCAGTTGCCACGTACCTGGGAGTCAAGATCACCTCTTGCGTTAATCGTATAATTCACCTGAATTATGAACAACTGCTATGCCAGTCTATTGTTCAGATGCGGCTATGGAATAGGCAACCAAAAAGTATCATTGACTTTTGTAATACAGTTAAGATGAATATTCACCCTCAGTTCCTTTATCCTCTCTATGAAGGGCTGATACCTTCTTCAGGTGGCTAGAAGATGCTATGGGTAGTTTCATTTGGGGATGCAAGAGAGATAGACGGGCCATTCATTATCTGAAGCGCTCTTCCTGTCAGGGGGGGTCGGGGCTTCCAGATTTTAAGGGATATTTTTGGGCTGCTTTTGGCAATTGTATTTGGGGCCTCGTTCAGATTACCATCCAGGTTGTAACACCTATGCATATCAAATAGTGTTCGGGATGAATGGAAGTTTTTGTTATGTACGTTGTCTGATCCTAATTGTTTCAAAAGGGTACGGTTCAAGCTTATAATGGGCATACGCAGAATCTGGGGAGATATCTGTCTGGCCTTCCAAATGTCATTGTTTCATTCCCACTCACCATTATATGGGGATCCAGCTCTACCATCCATACTCCAGGATGCAGCAGCCGGGCAGTGGTACTCTAGAGGCGTAATTCATCATCATTCATGATGATGCCGTACTCCTGACGTATATGTACTCAGAGGATTGTAAACTAACAATTGATAACATGGACGGAATAATGAGGGAACATAGAGGGGATGATCTTAGTAGCCTAGCTTGTAAACAGAGCTATAAGAATGGATTACCAGTGCAGATATCTTATCTTAAAGAAGCTTTTGACATCATGTACTCCTCGGTTACCGCGGTCAATTTAAAGTTGCAACAATTCAGAACAGTTTGTGTCCGCATTACACACCAGAAAAGATAGGCGGGGACATTAGCTATAACAGTAGCTGTCTTAGGCATGGGTTGTATGGGGCAGACATCGTGCACATGTTTGCTACTTGTATACATTTAGAGCCTTTCTAGAGCGATATAGCTCAGTATATGTCCCAGTATTTACAATGTGCTTTGCAACTAGCTGTCAAAGATATTAAACTAAGGGGCATATTTACAAGGGCTTTATCTCCGCTTCTTTGGCTTACAAAGCCAAAAAAGCGGAGCTAAAACCAGCGCCCTATTTACAAGAGGGTGCTAACATGCATAATCGCATGTTAGCAACCTTTTTCCCAATGCCTCCCTTTGCATCTCCAATGAGATGCAAAGTGGGCGTTACTAGACGTACCCCGGATGGACCACCTTGCAAATATCGCTGATGTTTACATCTCGATATTTACAAGGCAGCCCACATGATTTTAGCACACCTTAGGCCGTTTGCGCCAAAATCTAACGTCTGCTAAAATCCTGACTTAGCCATCCCTAACATAGGGGGTAGATTATGCTGATACGACCCTGTGGGTCGTATCAGCAAGGTTATCGCCGTTTTGCAGGGAACATCGCTGGAAAACCAGCGATGTTCCCTGCAAAAGGGCGATAACCTCGCTATCTCTGGAATTTTTATTGCCCTGGAAAAACGCATTGTTAATAACGTGCTACCAGGGCGATAAATTCCTGAGATAGCCTGCGATAATACTATTATTGCTAAGCACGGCCAACGATAATGATCGCTGGCCGTTGATAATATGCCCCTAAGTTTTAAGCAGGACGCTGGCAAGAATATATTGAGGGTTGTAGCTCTCGCTATTGTTGTAGCTCGTCTGTGTAGCGCCAGGGATTGGATAGCATCGAAATCCCCCAGTGTGTCAGGGGGCAGATTCACAAAAGTAATCTGAGACAAAATCCTAACTTTACGACTTTCGGTATTCACAAAGGGCATTTAGGAGTAGTAAAGTTTGGATTTTGACTCAGATTACTTTTGTGAATTGGGCCCAGTGTGTGTCGGTAGTGGGCATTACTGGATCAGGTTTATGAGGGTGAGTTAGCAATTATCTGACTTTGGGAGGAAAGGGGGCCAGACTTATAAATCAGATTTGGACACCCATGTTTTGATTTATGAGGGCAAAATAAGAAATTTCGAGATATGACTTAAAAAATGTGACAAATGTATAATGACCCTCTCTTTAAGTGTATATTGCTGACTTTAACTTGAATGCCCAAAATGCACATCCTCTGTTGTTATTTTAATTATTTTGTTATTCTTTTGGGGTTTTTTGTTGTGTATGTGATCATGTTCATTTCGAAATTAAATATAATTAAAACTACACAAGGTCAAATATATATATATATTTTTTGGCTATGGGCCGATTAAGGTACATATTTACATGCATTTCACGCAACACAGGGCAGCAATCAAAGTTGCTCTGCTGCATTGCATGAAAGGGGGACAGCAGCAATGCGACATATCTATAGCGCATTTCTGCTGTCTTCTAGCACTGGTGCAGCCTAGCGGCAAAGCAGGGACCCTGGCACTGCAGTGCCAGGGTGTCTGTGTTATTGGCAGGATGTTTTTTTGCAAGAAGAGATACCTTCCGGCACAAAAACAATCCTTAGAAGCAGTTTGCTCATTCTATTTGCGCTCCATAATGCAGCATACATTGAAAAAGGAAGTAACATGTAAAAATAAAGCTATTTCTCCTTGTTACATGTAGCATTTTGGCGCAATCCCAAGTTTACTCTCCTTAGTAAATCTTGGATTGTATCAAAATGAAGTGTTGGTGCATGAGAACACCCATGCTCCACTCATTGAACGCCTCCAAGATGCAAAGTAACACAACATGCTGCCTTGTGTAACTTTGTATTTACTAAACCACGCAAAACCACACAAAGTGGCGTTGTGTGGTATAGTAATTGCCAAAAATGGTTTTGCATCGGGCTGCACCATAAAAGTATCGTAATCCCAATGCAAAATCTTAGCATATTTACCCCGAAGTGATTTGTCCAGAATCATTTAATGTTTGTCTGACACCGAGACTCGAACCTGGCGGCATATCAGCAACAACCGGCGATAATTATCGCTAAGCGAACTTAGCGATAGGATAATTATCGCCGGCTAACGTGGATTTTTATCGCTGAGATAGCGTGCTATTAGCAACGCTTATCTCAAAAGCGATAAAAATCCTAACGCTAACTGCCTAACGTGAGATTATCGCTGGAAACCCAGCGATAATCTCACGAAATGTGGCATTATCTTGTTGATAGGGACTCACAAACTTAGCCATGATATCCACCTTCCATAGGATATCATGGCTAAGTCAGTCCTGAAGCAGGCATAAGGAAAGTAGCGATAACAGGGGTTATCGCTACTATTCCTGCCGCTATGCTTCATAGCGCGGGGCTTAGCGACATTTCTACTGTCATGTCAGGTCAGGAACGCCCACTTTGCATCTCATTAGAGATGCACAGCTGGGCGTTAAGATTCCCGGCGCTAAAGCAAGGTTTCACGCGTTAGCGTGACCTTGCTAATTAGGCGATAAAATTATCGCTGCTTTTCGTCCGAAAACGGTCGAAAAAACGGCGATAATTTATTATCGCTGCCTTGTAAATATGCCCCCTGGTTCCTTAGTGCCAAAGTCAGCAGCTATAGTTTTAATGGCACATCCTCCCATTATTGAGGTGGAAGAAGGAGAAGATTAGAAAAGGGTCTAGAGGCACATTTCCTAACATTGTGCACCGTGGATGTGCCACTTTTATGCACAGCCACCACGCAAAATGTTATTTCTAATTTCCAAAGCCTTGCAAATCAGAGTTGCATGGCTTTCCGTGGTATTTTTGCCAAAAAGTAATGCAAGGCATTGCATATCACTGCCTTGTGTTACTTTTCATTATGGAGGTGTTCCACGGTGGGTGCATGGGTGTTCCCCATGCACCCACATTTAAATTCTCAAATTGTAAAGTAAAATGCTTTTGTAAAGTGAACTATTGGGCAATTTTGCAGGGGGCAGTAAGCGAACATGGCAACATTTTAAAAGAGGATAGTGGGGGATTAAAAAATAAATATCCAAAGAATGTATTTTCTCCATTGACGTCCATTGAGGCAGAGGCAATCTCAGACGGGACTCATCTTAACTAAAGTCATTTTTGGCCTAGAAAATTGGCAGTCTCGCGCCGGCATCGGGTCTATTGGCAGATATGAGTAGACGGCTTCTTGAGGAGGACTTTCCCACAGAATGTTTCTAATCTTCTGGAAATATGGCTATAGTTATCGAGGTGTTGAGCACCTTCCGGCACAAAAACAATCCTCAAAGGAATATTCCTCTTTCCAAGTGTGCTGCAGAATGTGGTTCACTTAGTAAGAGGAAACAACAAGGAGAAGTAAAGATATTTCTCCTCGTTGTGCCTCTGGTGGGGGGGCGTACAATTCTGACACACACCCATGGAGCGCCTTCCTGGCGCAGAGTCACGGAAGGCAGCGATTAGTGCTGCCATGCGTTACTGTAGATTTATGAAGCCACGCTAGGTGCCCTTGCGTGGCTTGATAAATCTCACGCAGATTTTGCGTCGCCCTTGCGTTCCCTTGCATTGCACAAGGGCGACGTAAGGCCTTGATAAATATGGGCCTGAATGATATCAGCTGTGTTTGTCTTTTGTGAGCAACAAAACCTTGGGGGCAGATTTACTACGGTTTCATGCCACGCAGGGCAGCAAGCAAAGTTGCTGCATTGCGTGAAACAGAGAGAGCAGAAATGCACCATATCTACTAAGACATGGCGCCCTGCTGTTCCCTGTTTGTGCTCCCGCACTGTGTGCTGCCGAGCACTAACATGGGCAGCCTTGTGCCCTATAAGGGTGCCGCTGTGACGAGCGGGATTGCTTTTTGTGCACAAGGGGGATCTTCCTGCACAAAACCAATCCTTAAAGGTATTTTCCCTTTCCTATGTGTGATGCAAAATGCATCACACCTAGAAAAAGGAAGTAATAAATAGTACTAAAGGTATTCTCTTTTTTACGTCTGGTGCAATCCCAGGTTTACTGACCTTAATAAATCTACAATTGCATCAAATACGTGAGTGGATGCATGGGAACGGCCATCCACCACCACAGCAAAACCTACCCAATGCAAGGAAACGCAACGCAGAGCTATTCATTGAGTTGCATTACTCTGTACTTACAAAACCATGCAAAGTGGATCTGCTTGACTTAGGAAATCCCAGCTAAGGACTTGCGTTGCTTTGTGACGACTTGCGTGACGCAGGGACAATGCAGGTTCTTGGTAAATCTGGGCCTATATGTTCGGGAAGAGCTTTATTGTTATAAAATACAATACAACGAAAAAGTGTTCAGTCTTTGTAATGTTTATGCCCCGACAGACAAAAAGAGGAGACAGGGAGGTTGTTGAGTTGTTGAACTTAATGAACCCCCAATTAGCATCTCCAGGTTCCTGCTGGGGGATTTTATATTGTGTGCTACATGACCAAAACAAACACACAGTACACACATGTAGGAATTACAACATCACATCCATACTCTTGTCCGATGTTAAGGCCAGGCCTTTTGATGTCTATGGGAGGGGCCATGATAGCAGGGCATATTTCACAGTGCTACATCCAGGTCAGATGACAATGTTGTTCCTGTGGTCATAGCGGTAGAAACATGATTTATTTTTGACTTCCTTTTATTCTATCAAAGCCTGTTGTCTGCAAGTATCTCCTTGAAAGGGGTTGACCTGAGAGGGCCGCGCTGTTGACAAGTAAATGCAGGGACGGACTGGCAGTAGCGGGCACTGGGCATTTCCATGGTGGGCCGCCAGGGAGTGGGCTGGTTTTGGCCCCTGGGGGCCGTGTTTGTTACCGGGGGACGGTTTTGCAGCATAGCTGGAATATCAGCCCCATGTAACAAGAGCAGGTGAAGTGTTTTCCACGTGCATCCCTCCTCTTCCTACCCGCGGCTTGGCTGACTCAGTTGCCAGGGCTGGTTTGCGTTCCCGGTCCGGCCCTGAGTGAATGGCTTAATACTCGAAGCTGAAACAATATCTGAGGAACATGTACATGCATATAAGGTCTGGAACAAGGCCAACAAGTCAATGATGTCCACGCAAATATTGTGGGGTTTTGTAAAATACAAACCTAAACTCTTTTTTCCTACAGATGGGTAAAGAAAAAGGAAAATTAAAGCAACAAGGAGTTTGATGTATTGCAAACTGTAATGGCAATGCTGGGAACATTGCAAAATTAAGGTATGGATGTGTCTAACGATTTTTGAGTATTAAGAAATTATTACAAAATTGATTGGGAACAATAGGGAAAGAACAAACATTCAATTTAACGTGTTCAGCATTATAAGCAAAATGAAAAATGCACAAGGGTTTTCTTTAAAAAACTTGTCATAAAGGAAGAACATGACAACATTGTTAGATGCTGATGGACATCTGGGGGCAAAGTTACTGCCATTTGGCGCAACGCAGCAAGATAACTTGCTGCACTGCGTCAAATGGAGAGGGCAGGAATGTGCCATATCTACTGTGACGTGGCACATTCCTGCTCTCATTCTGCAGCACAGCACCAACGCAGGCAGCCTTGCACCATGGTGAAAGGGTGCCTGCATTACAGCCAGAAGACCTCCCTGCACAAACACAATCCTTAGAGGCATTTTCCTCTTTCTAAGTGTACTGCAGAATGAAGCATACTTAGCAAGAGGAAACAACGAGAAGAAATAAAGATATTTCTCCTTGTTATGCCTCCCCTAGAAAGGTGTACCATTTTGACGCATTCTGAGCTTTAGTAAATCTGGGGATGCGTAAAAAAATGGGTGGATGCGTGGGAACACCCACACTCCACCCATGGAATGCCATACTAGGACAGAGTAATGCAAGCCAGCAGCTGGCGCTGCACTGCATCACTTCAGGTTCTCAGTGGTGCCTATACATGCTGTCCACGCCATTCCTGGAGCAGAACAGCATCAGTGCGTAGCAGCACCGTGCCATCTGATGACGCACAGAGGTGCTGCTGAAAACTTTCCAGATCCAGTCTGACACCTGGGGAATATTCAAAAGGTGAGGAATCTGTGGCTAGAAGTCTGTATCAGAATGTTTATTTTTGCCTCAATGATGGGCAACTTAACTTAAGTTCTAGGGCTGTTGCAGGGCAGCGCAGCAAGTCACTTCGCTGCGCTGCCCTGCATCAAAAGGAAAGGACAGGAATGCACCATATTAATGATATACAATGCATTCCTGTCCTTTCCCACTGCGCTGGCACCATTGTGGCTGCCTTGCGCCAAAGCAGGCACACTTATACCATGGTGAAAGGGTGTGTGCATTGTCGGCATAAAAACAATCCATGGAGGTGTTTTTCCTCTTTCAATGTTTGCTGTGAAATGCAGCACATATAGAAAGAGGAAACAACAAGGCAAAAGAAAGTTATTTTTCCTTGTTACACCTTCCCTGGGGAGGTGTACAGTTTGACGTATTCTACCATTTACAGATCCTTGTAAATCTGGGAATGTGTCAAAACCCTTTGGTTTTGCCTAGGAAACCCCACCACAATGCCCATGAGACGCCCCCTGATGCAGTGTAAGACAACACAGCGACTTGCACTGCGTTGCCTTACACCATATCTACGAGGACATGAAAAGCCACACAAAGTGGCTTTATGTCGCCTTTTAGATATAGGTCAACATTCTGCGCTGCCGGAGCATCATAAAAAGTGATGCACCGGTGGCGCAAGGGGCTTGTAAATGAGCTCCTTAGTGTTTAATTCGCACTCTGAAACTCTACTGTCAACGAGGCACTGTCTTCTGTTGGATGACCATGTGACATGTCAAGCTATGTTTCATGAGATATATTCTAGTACATTGGCATTTTGCAGGTCTTGAGACAGTACATTATCGGTGTTCTGAGGGGCCATAGGTGCCTCCTGTTCTGGGTCAGAATCTTAGCTAAAAAGAGAATAGAGCCTCTGCGGGTACTGGTGTCGGACTTGCCACGTATGAGTCATTTACATCGCTTTTCATTTTAAAAACTATGCAAACCTCACACAACATTTCCCCACTCTCACCATGGCGCAGCAGGAGGGTGCTACCTCCCAGGAGGGTATTTTCCAAGAAGGAGGCACTGTCCAGGAAGGCAACAGAGAGTGGAAGTGAATTTCACTGAAGAGGAAAATGAGATTTTGTTTACAGAAGTGACAAAGGAAGAGGAGAATCAGTTTGCCACCACCGAATGATCATTATCCAAGAAGGACACTTCATGTAGAGCTATAGTTGACAAAATCAGTACATTCGCACCAACACAGAGAGAGAACTGCTGCAGAATGCAAGAAGCGGTGGCATGAATACAAGCACAGGAAGTAGGAACAAATACCATTACATGTGCAGCCTGGAGGAGGACCAAGCACCCAGGAGGGTGTGACTCCAGTGGAGGAGCAGGTGGGGCACTCCTTGCACCAGGGATGGTTGATGCAATCAGGGCACAGACACTGCCAGTCTGGAGACTCTACCTGTGAGTCAGGGTAAGTGTGAATGAAAGAATATGTTTCTTATTTTTTTATTTACTAAAATAGAGACACGTCTGCCTAGTACCTGTTAGCATGATGAAGATTTTTTGTAAAGTAATTTGCTCAAGTAACTGAACCATGCTTTTGATTCTAAGTTGTTTTGTACCCTTTATTTGTGCTTTTATATATTATTTTGCCAGTCAAAATACACCCATATTGTGGTTTGTGATGTGCCCCATCTTTTATAACTATGCTTTACAATGTGATTTTTGTAACAACAAATGTATTACTGCTATATAAATCAAAAACATAAACACCAACATGTATTTTTTTGATTTTGCCCATGGTTGCATGAGTGGCCATCTACACCACTCTTGTATCCTGTATTTTTTATAAGTTTAGCCCATCATATGAGTGATACCTTCTCCATGGTGGGCCCTGAGCACTTCTGATGATGGCCAGATGGCTGCAACCTTGCTTCTTTGTCTCTCTTTAATTTATTTTTTAAAGTATTGTAGACCCCACAGTCCTGAAATATGTCTCTAAATGAGGGCCGAGTCTGCAGTGGGCACTGAACGACGACTTTCTTCACCTCCATTGTTGGTCTCTGAGATTTTGTTGATGGATTTTGCCCTGATACGTATGATCGCAATGAAGAGCAGGTACCTGTGTCCCTGGAGCTACAACATATTGAAATAGAATTAACCAGCTCACTACCATAGTCCCATAATATTGCACACACCTCCCAAAGACACCCAAGACAAGCAATGCTCTTACAATTGACTCTGTTCATTCCATGTTTGACAAGCTATTGTTAAGAAAGTCAGATTCTGTTCTTTCACTAATGCTGGCGCGCAAATATTGACTTGAAGAACATTACAGAAACTTATATAGAGTTAGACTGCACAACTACTTATTTTCTCAGCTGCATTACCACTGGACGTATTGCTATCAGTTAAATATGGGAGAGATTTTCACTATACCTACCGGAAATACATATTAAGGGGCTTATTTACAAGCCCTTTGCGCCACTTTTGGGTCATTTTAACATGGCAAAAGTGACGCAAAAGTGGCGCAAGGGGCTTGTAAATATGCCCCTAAATGTGTTTCTGGGCTGCATTGGCTTACCATCTCTAGGTCAATCAATCAATCAGTGCCTTGTGGAGCACGACTATTCAACTGTAATGGTCTCAAGGCGCTGGCGAGGGGGAGAGAGCTGCAGGTCCGTCGAGGCACTGTGGTTCAGCTGAAGATCCAGGTTTTGAGGTCCTTCCTGAATTGAGGCAGTGACTGTGATTGCCAGAGGTGGAGAGGCTGGGTGTTCCAGGTGTTTGCTGCGAGGTTGGAGAAGGATCTTCCTCTGGCTGTGGTCTTGCTGATTCGCGGGATGGTAGCCAGGGCCAGTTGGGCAGAGCAGAGGTCTCTGGTGGCTGTGTGGAATGAGAGGCGGTGGTTGAGGTACACAGGTCCTGCATCATGTAGGGCTTTGTAGGCGTGGGTGCGGATCTTAAAGATGATTCTTTTGTTGACTGGGAGCCAGTGGAGGTCTCTTAGGTGGCTGGTGATGTGGGTGCGGCAGGGGATGTTGAGGATGAGTCTGGCTGCAGCGTTCTTGAACTTCTGCAAATTCTTGAGAAGTTTCTGGGTGATGCCGGCGTAGAGTGCATTGCTGTAGTTGATTCTGCTGCTGGCATGTGCGTGGGTGACTGTCTTTCTGTTTTCAGTGGGGATCTATTTGATTATCTATCGGAGCTGGCATAGCGTGTGGAAGCATGATGATGAAACAACGTTGATCTGGCAGCTCATGGGGAGCGTGGAGTCCTTGATGCTGCCGAGGTTTCGTACGTGGTCTGTGGGTGTGGGTGAGTTCCAAGTGCTGCGGGCCACCAGGTGTCATCCTAGGCTGAGTGGGTGGAGCTCATAATTAGGACTTCAGTCTTCTCTGAGTTGAGCTTGGGGCATCTGTTCTTCATCCAGGTGGTGACAGCCTTCATCCCGTTGTGAAATTTGTTCTTGGCGACTGTTGGTTCGTTGGTGAGGCAGAGAATCAGCTGGGTGTCATCAGCATAGGAGACGATGTTGAGTCTGTGGTTCCAAAAATTGATTATTGACGATGGCTGCGAGCGGCACTATGTAGATGTTGAAAAGCATGGGGCTCAGGGAGGAGCACTGAGGCACTCCAGCTGATATCTTCGGGTACTGAGAGGAACGGAGGTAGTCTGCCTCTCTGTGTTCGGCCAGTGAGGAAGAAGCGGATTCATTCCCGAGCTTTGTCACCGCCATTCCCTGGTGGTGTTGGGGCAGTCAGGAGGCCGCAATAAGCTTAGCAGGACCGCCGCTGTCCTGCCAAGCATATTACGATTCTTCACTGCACTCTAGAATCTCGCCCCATAATGCCTTGCGGGGTCTTTGGTTGGCATTGTATTTTTGCCCATAATTTTGGTTGGCCTGGTCCTAGGAGGAAGGGACCACCACCGAATCATTCAGCATGATATGCTCTTTGTGTTCAAGACAGCTGCGTGGTCCTCACCCTAGATTAGGGGGGACTCCAAAATCATCACCACTCTCATTGCCTGATATATTTCAAAGCTCACTTTTGTGAAATGTTTATGTAAAGGTAAAGTTGTTTTATTGAATTCCATCTCTCTCCATTTGATGCTGCGCAGCAAGTTGTGTTGACGTGTAGTGTCAAAGTTTGATAAATCATGGACAAAGTTCTGATATAATTCTACAGGAGTCCCAAGCATTAATAACAAAAAGGCTAAGATATGGAACTAATACATTGGACATTTTTTGTTATTCAACATGTACGTTTTACTCAACCTTCTGAGGGTAGATCATGAGTAGATGCTGTAACACTATCTTGAATTTATGGTGGATCTACAAATAGAGTAGACAACAATCAGTTTAACAGACTGATTCCCCAGCAATTGCCATCTGGGAAACTTTTTCATAAAATTGAGAAGTTATCTGCTTTCGATGATCTGAGGCTGTTTTGCTGATTCAAACTTATATATTGAAGAGCCAATGCTGACATGTACGCGATTCTTAGAGCATGTTTTAGCGGTAATGTTATATCAGGCTGAAGCTGTTATTTATATCTTGCTGTCGTTGTTAGGGATCAAGTATTATCAAGAATGTCCTTAAAACAATTGGCCTTTCCCCAAATTCTAGAATTCAGGGGCAACGCCAAAGCAACAGGTTTTGGTTCCCTGAAATATTTATATTTAGAGTAAAATGACAACATTTTACAAGTGCTGCTGTATATTGTCCCAGAAATATTCTCGGTTTTGATTTATTTTAAATTGTGTCTTCTTACAAAAACATTTTTCCTCTTGAAATTAGAAAGGATTCGCCTGGCTGACTATGAGTAAACAGAGCACCAGATTTCACGGTTGTTGGATGATACTCCATCCGTCAGGGTGGAGGACATTCATTCTGCCACCCCCATGGACTTCCCTCGGCCAAATGTAGAGATCACCGCAGGCTCAGTAGAGATCTATGCACCTTTATAGAAACCCGTGTCATGGCGCTTCCCGTCAAGATACACATGTTTGCTGAACAGCTGTCAATATTGACAGAAGCAGTTACCAAAACTTTAACAAACTTTAACAAAAACTAAAGACACACACACCCAGGGATTTTTTTTCCTGAGTGCAGGAGGGATTTTTTTTTCTAAGTGCAGGAGTCATTATTTGCTTTTTTCTGTCTCCCTAGCAGTAATAGACAGAAAAAAGGGCATCACACCATTCACCCTAAATAGGATGGGAGGCAAATGCTCCTTCGCTGACAGCCCCTACTGTGTTGGCCCAACAGAGGAAGCTTTCCATCAACTGAGCCATGGGTGGCTCTGTCAATGGATGGTGGTGGTCCTGCTAACCCTAAATAGGGCAGGTGGGCCATCAGTTTGGTGGACAGGGTAGTTCTGTCAGTCTTTAAATCTATCTGTATGAAATTGGAATTGTACAATATTACATCTTTCTGGAGCAAGTAAGAATCATTGGGCAGATTTACTGATATTTCATGCAAGTCAAGACAGCAAGGCAACTTGCTGTGTTGCTTTGTGTGAAAGGGGGAGAGCAGAAATGTGCCATGTCTCCTAAGATATGGTGCACTTTTCCTCTCTCCTTGCGCTGGTGCACTGCCAATGAAGACACGCTTGTGCCATGCTGCAAGGGTGCGTGTGTTACAAGCAGGATTGTTTAACACAGGCAAGAAAGGATACCTTCCTGCACAAAAGCCATCCTAAAAGGTGATTTCTTCCTTCTATGTGTGATATAGAATACATCACGATCTGTCAGTTAGGACATTATTCAGGTTTAAAAGTCTTTGTAAATCTGGGTTTGCATCAAAATACATTTGTGCATGCACAAGAACGCTCATACTCCACTCATATACCACCCATCCAGCGCAACGTAACATAAGGCAGGGCAAAGTAACGCAGCACAATGCCTTGCATTACTTTGGTTTTAGAAAACAATGCAAAGCCATGCAACTCGGCTGTGCACGGCTGAGTAAATGCCACTAAGGATTTTGAAGCAGGGCACGCTGCAAAGCGATGCAAAATCCTAGTAAATCGGACCTGACTGTCATGAATTTGTGCTGTCCAGTAATATTTTTATATGCAATGACGGGTCTGCCCTGCGTTTTCATTTTTTGACTTAGTATTTTCTTATTGAAATCTTCAATATTTTGTTACAGAAAGTGAAACTGTCCCCTGTTCATTTGAACTGCTTTGGAAATGCGGCTGGAATATAGTTTTGCAGTCGATTAAATAAAATAAAAGATTTGTCAGGATTACAATTTTTCACATGGTTTACTATTACTTAAAAGGAAGAGGCAGCTGCGGACAGTGACCTAGAAGTTGTTCAACCTCTCCCCATCTGGGTGTTAAATGTAACTGAAACCAGTCCCGTAGCTTACTATGACATATACACCAAGCTAACAGTGCCCTAATATTAAGATACTTATTAATCAGGGCAATTTTACATAGCATTTCCTATACTCTCCTATGTGTCACAGCTCTTTCCACAAGATATTTACTTACAAACGTTTATGCATACACAAAACTCAGTAACCCTGGAAGCTAAAATGGGGATGGGCACAGAGACAGGGGAGCATTAAATGCCAGATATTTCTTCATTATGGGTTATAGTTGGACATATCACTGGGATATTAGATTTGTCAGATTTTTTTAAGGCTACAAATGATGGATTTGTGTGTTTTGAGGAAGGAATTATGGGGTCATTAGGATGGCCGTCCGCAATCCGATCGTATTTGGGACAAACCGCGTATGAGGGGTCCATCCCACAGTGCAAATTAGGGTGCAACCGCCATTTCCTGGTGCTACGCTCTGCAACACCCGCCGCAAGCCAAAACAGACACCTCACACATTTCCCTGCACTACGTGGCAGTCACCATGCGGTGCCTACCACATGGTGTAGTTATATGTAGGGGTGCACCGATGGGGCCTATGACCCTGGCCCAGGGTTGACCACCACAGAACGACCGGTCGAGAGGTATATTATAATCCCTATGGAGGTGCCTGACAGGCACTGCCGCAATTCTGGGACTCCAGGGAGGTCCAACAGGCGGTCAGATACAGACCACTTGTCGGGATTGTGGCGGTCTGTGTTTCTGACCACCACCCATCAAAATGCCATTATTATATGGCAGACGGAAATCCCTGGTAAGATGGCTGAAAAAATAGTTCTCTGATTCTTGAATCTTCTGTAGTGATTGGCTGCCCACTGAGGGGATTGAGTCAAGTGTCTTGGAAGCCATGATCACGGCTTGGTGCATTGTGCTTGCAATTTTGAAAAAAGTCCCAACTTCTGTGGAAAGGCAGTGACTGGTAATCATGGACAGTTTGATGTGCTCAAACCATTTTACTTTCTTGATGAGTCTTGGCCAATTTAGGGCTGCCATCAAAGCTGCAAGGTGTGGTTGGGGGCGCTAGGTGGCGCACGACCAAGTTGGCTGCACGCCCGTGAGGCTCTGGTCTCTTACCTAACTGATTTACTATTCATCCTGATTAACTGACCGCTGCTTGCTGTCACAATAAGAGAATCGCTTACTGATGTCATCAGCTGTCTGCCTTCCTAAATTCAGCTCCAGAGAGCGCCCGCCGGTGCCGCTGTCAGCTGGAGAAGCCAGGCTGGGACGGCGGTGAGATCCTGCGGTGGACAATGCATGGCTGTGCTAGCTACTGGATCACTGAGGCTCCACACGTGGCGACTGGGCCGCACGGAAGATATCGTCATACCATATACTCTTAAGTGCATTATGAACCTCGCGGTTAAATGCTATCTTTGGTTTGGCTTTATCAAAACATGTCGAGTAAGGTGTCATACGAATTGGAATACTAACCCCTCGCCAATTCTGGCGATGGGGTTAGCATTCCACCCTTCTAGAGGGACACGACATGTACAGTACCTGAAACCCGGGTAAAATCAGACATAGCCTCAGCTCCACAAATGGATGCTGCCACCACAGACACAAGTCTGCCCTCCTGCTGCTGGGAGTCCTTCCAGCTTGGGAGACGTGGACAAAGGGTTTCCTGCCAGGGGAGGTGCGAGCACCACCCCAGACAGGATTTTGTGTATTGGTCAGGTAGGGCTTGAAAGAAACCAGACATGCCTGAGGCTCACAAGGAGCCTCGGTGCATATGCCAGTTCAAACCGGTCCTGGGGCACACCAGCCCTGGACCTGGGGCGAGCTGGACAAAGGATTGGGGGTGTAACCACCCCCCTTCCTGGTCCCACCCTTAGGGAGGGACCTAGCAGGTAGTCCAGCCCCTAGAATCCGCTTAAAGGTAGGAGCTGTGTCCTAAGACTTCAGACATCCTGGAATCAACTTGAAACTAAGAAGAAGACGGGAACTTCGACATTCTGTGGCACAGAAGACTGAAGGAAAATCTCCCCTATGGTCAGGGAGTGACCATCTTGCTAACGCAAGCACCAACCAGCGATTCGACGTCTGCTTTGCCGCCGCCTCCCGCCGGAGCCCGAGCCCAGAGCCCAACAAGAACTGGACCTCCAGACCTCTCACCGCCCGATCCACAGTCCCTGCAAAGAAGGAACCCGTGGAGGCATCGAGACACGTGGAGCCAGCCATCTTGAAAGACACTTGACAAGCTGCAAGCGCAACAACAGAGGCTCCCTCCAAGTTGTGCTTTGGGTCCTGAGAAGCCCAACATCCGAGCAGCATCTGCATCAAAGGTGAGCCCTCCAGCATCTCCACGATCTGCGTGGGGCCCTTCTGCACTTTGCAACTCGACACGCCTGCCCGGTCCCTGGCCTGTTGGCTAGTGGCCATTTTGGCGACCTATTTTGAAAACTACAATGCTGGTCTGGTTGCTCCAGACTGGCCCCTGCTGCCCTCCAAAGGAGCAGCCCCTCTGACCTTGCTGGTCAGAACTACAAGCTTTCTTCACTTTCCACGACTCCTGCTTTTGCCAAGGCTTGTTTGCTTCTTTCAAGTCGCCAATGCCGCTGACAGCGAGAGCCTGCGTGGGACAGCTCGTGACCCGACTCCTGGACGTCGTCGACCTTCAGGGACCACGTGGCTGCGGAGACAAGCTTCCTCTCTTCACCTGTTTGCACCCGACATCGCCTGGTACCTACCTGGTGCCACGCCGGTCACTGGCTAGTGACTGTGAACACTGTCCCCTCTGCTTTCAGGTCTTCAACACTTCCGGTCCATCCTTGGATCCACCTCATCTCTTCTGGACCGGCCGCCTGCAGCATCTTTGTCGACAGGCTCCATTGAACAGATAGACGAAACCCGACGCACTTTGAGCCCTATGCACCCGCTTCCTGTGGGTGAGGTAAAGCTGGCACTCCGGTGCACAAGTGTAGAGTAACATCTCTAATGTCTATGTTTTAAGTCTTGAGTTCGTAGGTCATTATGAAGACCCTTCTAGCAGTAACTTTTGAACTTTACGCACCCATTGAAAACCTATGGGAGCCCGCGTGTAACTTTCCTCACTGCACACGCGACCCGTGGACCTCCTGGTCACTAACTAAAGTTAGCTCCTTGTAGGCCCAGCGAATCTAGAGGCCCTAGGCCTTCTACCTTTCCTGTTAGTGGTACTTATACCACTATTTTAGTATATGGTTTGAGTGGCCACCAGGGCCTATCCATATAAAGTGCAACTTCTGTATATCGTAATACTTTCTTGTTTGACGATTGGTGCTCCTGTGCTCATAAAGAGTCTAGGGGATACTTTGAGAAATAAATACATATATATTTTGAATATATATCTGTGTGGTGTCCTTTCATTGGTGTAAAGGGGGGTTACATATTGTAAAACAGCTTGCTTAACATGCCAAGACGAGTTTAGCCTGAAAGACTGCTTAGCCTACGCTACCACTAGGGCAGCTGGTCCGAAAAGGTTGACTTACAACCACACCATAAGGGTTGCTTGGCATGGTACAAGGTGGTCACTTTAACTAGTGAACAGCATATACCAGGCCAACTTCTGACACCCAGGCAGGCAGCTAGCGCAATCGATTTGACGCCCTAAATTCGCCAATTATGTTCTTGAGATTAAAGATTCGGAGGGTGTACAGCTGGTACTCCCCTACCAAGCTGGTTTTGTCCCAGGCCGGTCAACCTCACATAATCTCTGCACGCTTTTCTCCACTCTCCATACAATAGACCCGGAGGTAACCCTAGTCGCTGTATTCCTCGACGCAACAAAAGCGTTTGACTCGGTGCAATGGAACTATCTCTTTGTAATTTTACAGAACATGGGCTTTCCGCTGGGGTTTATTTCCTGGGTTCGCCTTCTTTATACCGAGCCTGTAGCCAAGGTCCTTATCAGTGGTCATTCCTCACCTCCCATCCCAATCTCTCGCGGGATGCAGCAAGAGTGGCCACTGTCCCCACTTCTGCTCGCTCTGGCGATCGAACCCCTTGCAGCTAAAGTCAGACAATACCATCAGGATAAGGCCCTTCGTTGCCCACTCCGACATATCCTGATGTCTCTGTATGCGGATGAGGTCACGCTGTACGTCAGGGAACTCCAGACGAACCTTAATCCGCTGCTCCGAAAGTTTGTGAGATTTGGAGGTTTATCTGGGATCCATATCAATTGGTCCAAGTCTTAACCATTCCCCCTCACGTCCTCTGTTACAGAGTTCGCTCCGGACTTTCTAATTGAGTGGTGCCCTGACGAGGTTAAATACCTTGGCATCTGGCTATCCGCAAATCTTGACGAATTGATGCGCCTCAACTACGACCATGCCCTCGATGGATACGGGACAGTGTTACACGTTGGATTGCTCTCCCGCAGTCCATTGCAGGCCGCATATCCTTAATGAAAATGGTCATCCTTCCTAAACTCCTTTATTTATTCACAAACATACCCTATAACCCGGGTCGAGGTTTTTTTTAGATGCCCCAGACAGAGCTCATTCGCCTCACTTGGGGTGGTAAACAGCCCATAGTACAGTGGGCCACCCTCACCCGTCCCTTCGCACAAGAGGGGGTTCGACATACCCAATTTTGAGCTTTACTATGTCTGTGCGCAAGCCCGTTACGCGCATTTCTTGTTTCACCCCCCCAGATACATGCCTCAAGTAGCGGCGGAACAATGGCTATCAGATCCCATTCCATTAGACGGCGCTATCTTCGCTGCCGGCGCTAGCCGTGCGGATGTACAGTCCCCGTATACCACCACCGTTAAGGCATAGCAACATATTGTTACACAAACTCGGGTCCTTATGCTGTATTCGCTGCTACTTCCCCTATCATACCACCCGCAAATGCTAGTCTTGCAGGAGGGAATATTTAAGAAAACGCTTGCCAAACATGGGATTAAGACTTGAGGGGACCTCTATCTCCAGGGAAAATTCAGAACCTCGCAACAACTCTTATCCGCGATACCTCCCTCCCCCATGGACCTTTTTTTATGTACCCGTTTGAGGCAGGGTTTCAAAGCACATACTCTTTCCTTCCCCCGAGAGCCACCTGAAGTCGCTACGCTTCGCCTTATCTTGACTGGCGATGCGGCGCTTCACCTAGTTTCCTCCCTCTACCACTCTCTGTACACCACTCAGTGCACTTCACAAACTTCCTCCAAGGATAAATGGTCTGTAGAATTGGCGCTCGTTATAAGAGAGGAGCAGTGGACTTATTGCTGCAGGCAAACGGAGCACAGCACGTCCAGTAGCTGCCTCCGGATCCTTCACTATAAATTCTTACACCGCACATATTATACACCAGCAAAACTTTATCGCTTCCAGCTGCGTGATGATGACATATGCGATCGTTGTGGGGCTACGGGGGCTGACTTCCTACACTTGGCATGGGACTGTGCTGTTGTACAGGAGTATTGGCTCCAGGTCTTGGAGGCCCTGGAACAGATGACACTGCTACACCTCCAACACACTCCCCTTTTTGCTCTCCTTGGTTACACTGCAACCATAGTGGTAAAACACAGAAAATTTGTTTCATTCAGACTCCTCCTCGCCAAACAGCGTATTGCATGTCGTTGGGGCTGGGGTCGGGCACCCAAGTTTAAGGACTGGATCTGGGATATGGTCTTCTGGCAGGATCAAATGTGCGCGTTTGCCGCACTGCTCCCACTAACCTCCCGCCCTCGAAACAACTGGGGACCCCTCACAACATAACTGCTCACACACCCTGTTGCTGACCTTGATGACACGCAGCCAGTCCCGGCGGCACCCACCTGAACCCCCTCAGACCCTCTTCAGGTTGCTGTGTGACCCTCTCCCCCCCTCCTTTGAATTTGACTTATGATTGAATGCTGCTGCTGTGTGTACTATTTGGATGTCTCTTCTAATGTTGCCTCTAATGCCTCAATGCACGGATCATTCACTTACCGTGTTTCATTGGCCCTCAGATTAGCTTTGCTAGTTTACTGTACCTGTTTCATCTGTTCACTTGCAATGGTACGGTCTTTGTTATTATATTTATGAAAGGTAAAAAGTTTCATGTTTTGTCATAGGTGAACTAAAGAGATCTGATCCATCTGATGATTTTAAGTTTCCAATTGAATCTGATAAGTGAATCAAGCCTACATTGGACAGGGATTGAGGTCTGTGGAAGCGAAATGTGGGTAAAAATTCACCTGACTCCCACTATATATACATTGAATAGAATTCAGTGGCGACTCCTCCGCTAAGGTGGAAGTGCATCGCACCACTGCTTTTAAGCAGTGTAAATAAAGGAAACAGACAATGATAATAGCAAAGTTATTATCATTTTGTGTTTCTGTGCTGCTTTGTGGGCGGGCAGTCGGGCGGGGCTGCTCAGCTCTCAGGGCAGGGGAGGAGTGGTTTGCCCACTCCAAGTGGCAGATTTACAAACCCCTTGCAACACCTTTGTGACGCAGCGGTGGTGTAAAACATGCGGCCACTTACAATGTTACACATCTAGGGAGATGCATCACGTTGTAAAGCCCTGCGTCACATTATACCTGCGTCAGGTATAATGCATGCAGGGTGGGCGTTTCCACGCAGGAAAGCCTTGTAAAAGGAACGCCGTGAAATCTACAAGATTTCACTGCATCACTTCTAGGACGCCACTGCATTGAAACCTTACACATGCATGATGCAGGCGTAAGGAGTGATGCAGTGTAGTGAGAATAGGCCTCAAAATGCAATTCGGGAGTTGTGCTGTGCTTGCGACACAACTCCAGCAATGCGTGATTTTTGTGCCAACAGATGTGTCAGAATTTCTGACGCACCTGTCAATCCTTGCGCCACGGTGTGCCGTATTGTACGGCGCATCCATAGTGGCGCAAGGGTATCTCAGGCTGGCACAGGGAAACTGACGCATCTCTACAGATGCATCAGTTTCTTGTAAATCTGCCCCCAAGTGCGCAGTGACTGTTTGGCCGGCCCTCTGGTGCTGGCCAAAATAGTCATGCGCACTTCACATATTCTCAATGCAGGCTGCATTATGGCCTGCATGGAGAACATGCCCAGGCCCCCATTCCCTGGCTGAGCGCAGATCCATGGCGCTCAGGCCAATCACAACGCTGCATTGCAGCGTTGTGATTGGTCAGGGGAGCCTGGGTGCCTCCTGGTTCCTGTTCGGTACCAGTGGAGTCGGGACACAGAGGAGAGACACAGCGGCGACGCCAATGCCCCACCTCGCTACCCCAGATTGGTGCCGGGGGCCACTGATAGAATTTAGAACTATTTTTGAAGTATGTTTTTGCACAATTTGAGATTTGCAACTTAGGGTTGGTTTGATCTTGTCGTCTTGAGCTGAGTTTGAACTTGTACGACATGGATAGCTTTAGGTTTCGGACAGGTCTCAAAATCTGGCAAAACTGACTACAGGTCCAGTAAGAATAGGTGGCTCTCACAATGCACAAAGGCGCAGTACAACAAGTGGTCACTAGGGGGCCATAATAATCAATCAATGAATTTGTAAAGCGCGCTACTCACCCGTAGGGTCTCAAGGCGCTGGGGGGAGGGGGATCCGCTACTGCTCGAAGAGCCAGGTCTTGAGCTGTTTCCTGAAAGAGAGATGGTTCTGGGTCAGTCGTAGGTGGGTGGGGAGGAAGTTCCATGTCTTGGCCTCTAGGTAGGAGAAGGATCTTCCTTCGGCGGTGGTCTTGCGGATGCGTGGGACGGTGGCGAGGGCGAGGCTGGCGGAGCAGAGGTGGCGGGTGGGCGTGTAGAATGTGAGGCGGTTGTTGAGGTATGTGGGTCCCATGTCGTGGAGAGCCTTGTGTGCGTGGGTGAGTAGTCTGAACGTGATCCTCTTGCTGATGGGGAGCCAGTGCAGGTGTCTCAGCTGGGGAGAGATGTGGCTGAAGCGGGGGGTGTCCAGGAAAAGTCATGCAGAGGCGTTCTGTATGCACTGGAGTCATTTCTGTAGTTTGGCTGTAGTTCCAGCATAGAGGGTGTTTCCGTAGTCCAGTCGGCTGGTGACGAGGGCTTGGGTGACCGTCTTCCTAGTGTCGGTGGGGATCCACCGGAAGATCTTTCGGAGCATGCGCAGGGTGTTGAAGACGAGACGGCGTTGACTTGCTTGGTCATCGTGAGGGAGAAGTCCAGGATGAAGCCCAGGTTGCGAGCATGGTCTGTTGGCTTTGGAGCGGAGCCCACGGCAGGGGGCCACCAGGAGTCGTCCCAGGCGGAGGGGGATGTTCCCAGGATGAGGACTTCCGTCTTATCTGAGTTCAGTTTCAGCCGGCTGAGCTTCATTCATTCCGCGACGTCTTTCATTCCTTCCTGGAGGTTGGCTCTGGCGGTTGCGGGGTCGTTGGTGAGGGAGAGGATCATATGGGTGTCGTCGGCGTAGGAGATGATGTTGAGGTTGTGTTGGCGTGCGATGGCTGCGAGGGGGCTCATGTAGACGTTGAAGAGGGTGGGGCTGAGCGAGGATCCTTGCGGGACGCCGCAGATGACTTCGGTGACCGCGGACCGGAACGGGGGAAGGCGGACTCTCTGGGTTCTACCGGCGAGGAACGAGATGATCCATTCCAAGGCCTTTCCTTGGATTCCGATGTTGCTGAGGCGCTGTATCAGGGTGCGGTGGCATACGGTCTCGAAGGCTGCCGAGAGGTCCAGGAGGATGAGGGCAGCTGTTTCCCCGTTGTCGAGCAGGGACCTGATTTCGTCGGTGGCTGCGATGAGGGCCGTCTCGGTGCTGCAGTTTGCTCGGAAGCCGGACTGCGAGGGATCCGTTGGTCTCGAGGAAGGCAGAGAGTTGTTTGTTGACGATCTTCTCGAAGACTTTGGCCGGAAAGGGGAGGAGCGAGATGGGGCGGAAGTTCTTGAGGTCCGTGAGGTCCGCGGTGGGTTTCTTCAGGAGGGCGCTGAGCTCGGCGTGTTTCCAGCTCTCTGGGAAGGTGGCGGATGCGAAGGAGCTGTTGATGATGTTCCGAAGTTGGGGTGCGATGATGGAGTCGGCTTTGTTGAAGATGTGGTGTGGGCAGGGGTCGGTTGGGGAGCCGGAGTGGATGGTGTTCATCGTGCGGGTAGTATCTTCGGTGCTGACCGTCGTCCAGGTGCAGAGGGTGGTGGTGGGGGTCGCCAGATCGGTGGTAGGGTGCGCGGTCTGTGCGCCAAAACTGGTGTGTATGTCGGCAATCTTGCAGTGAAAGAACGAGGCGAGTGAGTCGCAGAGGTCCTGCGAGGGTGTGATGTCGTTGTTGCAGGCGCTGGGGCTGGAGAGCTCTTTGACGATGCTGAAGAGTCCCTTGCTGTTGTGGGAGTTGTTGTCCAGTCGTTCTTTGAATGTGGTCCTTTTGGTGGTGCGGATCAGTTGGTGGTGTTTGCGGGTGGCATTCTTGAGGGCTGTCATGTTTTCTGTAGTCTGGTCGTGGCGCCAGGCTTTCTCGTCAGGAACCACGCTTTATATACACCGTGAGTTCAGTACCAGAGGCTGACACTAGGAGCCAGTGAAGTCCAGCACGGAGTACTCTGGTCACTATGAACCAGAAATATCTGTTTCTAATGATTTAAAATTGCCGGTGACGCTGCTTGTTTGCTGTGTAAGTGCCTGCTCTCTAGCACCAAGAAGCCTTGCATCTCCCGCGGATTCAACAAGGCTCTTGTTAGTCCTTACCCATAGCGCCTTGAACTGCATTTGAGAAAAGTCACGTATTAAACAATTCTACTTCCCGACGTGTTTGCTAACTGTTTAGGTCTCGCCTGCGTTGCAGCCCATGCGCTGCTCGCTGGCGAGACATTTTGTGAGAGCAGGATTTCAGAAAAGGGCTTTAAGACCCGCCCTTCATTTCCATTGGCTGGCATCACTGTTTATGCTAAACGGTGACCTGCCATTGGAAATGAGGGTTTTTTGTGGATGCTCTTTCGCCTCTAATCCGACTGGGCTGCCTGTTTGCTGCTGTTGCAAAGCACTTTCTTATCTTTATGAGGCCATTAGAAACACATAGCCTCATACAGACAAAAGATTGATGCTTGTTTTAACTGTAACTTGTGTTTGCATCACGCTTTCACTTTCACTTAAAGTGAAAGTGCAATGCTAAAATAAATACACTGCTGTGTGCATAATGGCAACAGCTTGTTTTTAATCTTCCTCTCGAGAATGGGTTCTGGTGCCGACCTGGGGCTCAGGCCATCTCAACAAGGGCAGGGCTAGAGGAGGTGGCATGAAGACCCTGTCACTGGGGTGTGCTCAAATCCTGTTGCTCTCGGGACCAGCATGGCGCGGGAAGGGCCTTATGGGACGAGCAAAGGCACTCCTGGTCCAGGGTCTCTTCGTCAGATTGGGCTGCAGTGGCAGTGGGTGGGTCCCGGTGTCACTGCTCCTGCTGCACTAGCTTTAGGATCACCTGTGCCTGTTTTGTGCATTGAGTCTGCGTATCACTGTGTGGCTTGGGTCAGTTTGTCTTTAGCAGGAAGTGGGTTTCGCCCTCCAGAGCCCACCACCAAAAACGTAGTTTGCGAAATGAGTCAGAAGGATTAATTTACTTACACTTTTCCTCCGTATGTTTGCAAGCGATCTGTGGGTTGTTTCTCACATCAAACTCTCAATCCTACTGCAGTACTTCTAGGGTTGTTGAAGTACATAGGAGCTGTGCTTCTCCACATCAGCCAATCATGTACAAGAAACGTGCCTTTCAATTGGCCAGATGGGCGGCTAATGAAGAGCAGGGCGGCCTAACAAACGTTGGTGGCTGAGTGGACTAGTGCATCCACTTCAGGGGTGTGTGGTTAACCGTATTGTGACTTGTCCGAACCCTAGCAGGCCCAGTCACACTTTCATCCTTCTGAGGTCGATAACACTAGTACTGACAGCTGAGAGCCCCCTCCTGACCACCGACTGACCTGTTAAGGGTCTGTCATCTGTGTCTCCATTGCCCAGCCTCCTTTGTAATGACAAATGCAAAAACAACAATTGATGGACAGAATGCAGAACAATGTCATACATTCACCCCAGTACAGAGATCTGGGCCTAAATCCATCGTTTTTTTGCTCACCATGCCGTTCCAGTTCGAACCCAGCCATATGCAAATCAGTCTTGACCCTGTGCCTCATGGGAACAGTCCAGCCCGAACTGCCAAGCCAGGTCCACCATGGACTGGAAACAAGCATCCTAGGACCGGTTTCGGGGTTTCACCCCTCTTCAGCCAGGATAGCTTGATTCCAGTGGCATGGAGAGCAAGGGACCCACGTCTGGGCATACCCTTCCCACTCAGTTCGGGCTGGACTGTTCCCATGAGGCACAGGGTCAAGACTGATTTGCATATGGCCATGTCTAAACTGGGGTGGCGTAGTGGGCAAAAGAACGATGGATTTAACCCAGATCTCTTGACTGGGGGAGAATGTCTGCATTGTCAGCATTCCGTCCATCATTTGTTTGTTGTAACGCTTTTCGCCCTAAGTGGGATGGGTATTCCCAGACGTGGGACCCGTGCTCACTACGCCACTGGAGTCAAGCTATCCTTGCTGATGACGGCTGATAGCCAGAAACCGGTCCTAGGATGCTTGATTCCGGTCCAGGGAAGACATGGCTTGGCAGTTCGGGCTGGACTGTTCCCATGAGGCACAGGGTCAAGACTGATTTGCATATGGCCATGTCTAAACTGGGGTGGCGTAGTGGGCAAAAGAACGATGGATTTAACCCAGATCTCTTGACTGGGGGAGAATGTCTGCATTGTCAGCATTCCGTCCATCATTTGTTTGTTGTAACGCTTTTCGCCCTAAGTGGGATGGGTATTCCCAGACGTGGGACCCGTGCTCACTACGCCACTGTAGTCAAGCTATCCTTGCTGATGACGGCTGATAGCCAGAAACCGGTCCTAGGATGCTTGATTCCGGTCCAGGGAAGACATGGCTTGGCAGTTCGGGCTGGACTGTTCCCATGAGGCACAGGGTCAAGACTGATTTGCATATGGCCATGTCTAAACTGGGGTGGCGTAGTGGGCAAAAGAACGATGGATTTAACCCAGATCTCTTGACTGGGGGAGAATGTCTGCATTGTCAGCATTCCGTCCATCATTTGTTTGTTGTAACGCTTTTCGCCCTAAGTGGGATGGGTATTCCCAGACGTGGGACCCGTGCTCACTACGCCATTGGAGTCAAGCTATCCTTGCTGATGACGGCTGATAGCCAGAAACCGGTCCTAGGATGTTTGATTCCGGTCCAGGGAAGACATGGCTTGGCAGTTCGGGCTGGACTGTTCCCATGAGGCACAGGGTCAAGACTGATTTGCATATGGCCATGTCTAAACTGGGGTGGCGTAGTGGGCAAAAGAACGATGGATTTAACCCAGATCTCTTGACTGGGGGAGAATGTCTGCATTGTCAGCATTCCGTCCATCATTTGTTTGTTGTAACGCTTTTCGCCCTAAGTGGGATGGGTATTCCCAGACGTGGGACCCGTGCTCACTACGCCACTGGAGTCAAGCTATCCTTGCTGATGACGGCTGATAGCCAGAAACCGGTCCTAGGATGCTTGATTCCGGTCCAGGGAAGACATGGCTTGGCAGTTCGGGCTGGACTGTTCCCATGAGGCACAGGGTCAAGACTGATATGCATATGGCCATGTCTAAACTGGGGTGGCGTAGTGGGCAAAAGAACGATGGATTTAACCCAGATCTCTTGACTGGGGGAGAATGTCTGCATTGTCAGCATTCCGTCCATCATTTGTTTGTTGTAACGCTTTTCGCCCTAAGTGGGATGGGTATTCCCAGACGTGGGACCCGTGCTCACTACGCCACTGGAGTCAAGCTATCCTTGCTGATGACGGCTGATAGCCAGAAACCGGTCCTAGGATGCTTGATTCCGGTCCAGGGAAGACATGGCTTGGCAGTTCGGGCTGGACTGTTCCCATGAGGCACAGGGTCAAGACTGATTTGCATATGGACATGTCTAAACTGGGGTGGCGTAGTGGGCAAAAGAACGATGGATTTAACCCAGATCTCTTGACTGGGGGAGAATGTCTGCATTGTCAGCATTCCGTCCATCATTTGTTTGTTGTAACGCTTTTCGCCCTAAGTGGGATGGGTATTCCCAGACGTGGGACCCGTGCTCACTACGCCACTGGAGTCAAGCTATCCTTGCTGATGACGGCTGATAGCCAGAAACCGGTCCTAGGATGCTTGATTCCGGTCCAGGGAAGACATGGCTTGGCAGTTCGGGCTGGACTGTTCCCATGAGGCACAGGGTCAAGACTGATTTGCATATGGCCATGTCTAAACTGGGGTGGCGTAGTGGGCAAAAGAACGATGGATTTAACCCAGATCTCTTGACTGGGGGAGAATGTCTGCATTGTCAGCATTCCGTCCATCATTTGTTTGTTGTAACGCTTTTCGCCCTAAGTGGGATGGGTATTCCCAGACGTGGGACCCGTGCTCACTACGCCACTGGAGTCAAGCTATCCTTGCTGATGACGGCTGATAGCCAGAAACCGGTCCTAGGATGCTTGATTCCGGTCCAGGGAAGACATGGCTTGGCAGTTCGGGCTGGACTGTTCCCATGAGGCACAGGGTCAAGACTGATTTGCATATGGCCATGTCTAAACTGGGGTGGCGTAGTGGGCAAAAGAACGATGGATTTAACCCAGATCTCTTGACTGGGGGAGAATGTCTGCATTGTCAGCATTCCGTCCATCATTTGTTTGTTGTAACGCTTTTTGCCCTAAGTGGGATGGGTATTCCCAGACGTGGGACCCGTGCTCACTACGCCACTGGAGTCAAGCTATCCTTGCTGATGACGGCTGATAGCCAGAAACCGGTCCTAGGATGCTTGATTCCGGTCCAGGGAAGACATGGCTTGGCAGTTCGGGCTGGACTGTTCCCATGAGGCACAGGGTCAAGACTGATTTGCATATGGCCATGTCTAAACTGGGGTGGCGTAGTGGGCAAAAGAACGATGGATTTAACCCAGATCTCTTGACTGGGGGAGAATGTCTGCATTGTCAGCATTCCGTCCATCATTTGTTTGTTGTAACGCTTTTCGCCCTAAGTGGGATGGGTATTCCCAGACGTGGGACCCGTGCTCACTACGCCACTGGAGTCAAGCTATCCTTGCTGATGACGGCTGATAGCCAGAAACCGGTCCTAGGATGCTTGATTCCGGTCCAGGGAAGACATGGCTTGGCAGTTCGGGCTGGACTGTTCCCATGAGGCACAGGGTCAAGACTGATTTGCATATGGCCATGTCTAAACTGGGGTGGCGTAGTGGGCAAAAGAACGATGGATTTAACCCAGATCTCTTGACTGGGGGAGAATGTCTGCATTGTCAGCATTCCGTCCATCATTTGTTTGTTGTAACGCTTTTCGCCCTAAGTGGGATGGGTATTCCCAGACGTGGGACCCGTGCTCACTACGCCACTGGAGTCAAGCTATCCTTGCTGATGACGGCTGATAGCCAGAAACCGGTCCTAGGATGCTTGATTCCGGTCCAGGGAAGACATGGCTTGGCAGTTCGGGCTGGACTGTTCCCATGAGGCACAGGGTCAAGACTGATTTGCATATGGCCATGTCTAAACTGGGGTGGCGTAGTGGGCAAAAGAACGATGGATTTAACCCAGATCTCTTGACTGGGGGAGAATGTCTGCATTGTCAGCATTCCGTCCATCATTTGTTTGTTGTAACAGCCTCCTTTGTAGGCCCAGACGCTGCCCATGTAGTGAGGAAAGCTGGCCTTACCAGCGTGCAAACCAATCCATAGTATGTGGCTTGTAAATCCAATTCCAGCCTTTTCTCCATGTGTTTTGCACCTCTGGCCAGTCTCTTGCAACGTCTGGGACTCCCTCTGGGGTCTGCGCCCAAGCAGGCACAATATTACTTGGCTAATCGTAAAGCTTTGTGAGAAAACTCACTTAAAAATTAAAAAGGGCGGGATAAAATACACCTGTATAACAACCTAAATTGTGAACGATCTTGTCCCTCTCCCACCCGCATTTAATTGCTCAGGGTAATACATGTGCTACCTAAACTTCTGTTCTGCCTGCACACCTCACATGTTTACATCAGACCGCAGCAGCAACACTCCACGGACAGATGCCGCTTCTAGATCACACATTGCAGTTTCTTTACTGTGACCACGCACCAAGCTCCACTGCGTTCTCATTAGGTGTGCGCTGTATAAATTCCACACTCGTACAACCACTGTACGGAATGAAGGCAAATACTCCCCCCAACCCCCCTCCAAAAAATATAATCATAATCACGCCCCTGTGTTCGTTCAACCATGGATCAACAAAAGCGTGGGGGCTAGCTGTCCAAGCCACCGCCGATGGGGACGGTCTGATTTGCGGTGAGTTTCCAGCGCCATCGAGGGAGCCCAGGGCTTGAATGCATCAGCTTCAGAGCACAGTGCGTCACGTGCAGGTTATCACATGCGACAGTTAAAGTAAGGGTGATCGAAGGGTTAATGCACCTGCTTATGTGTTGTGTTGGCTGCAGGTCGCAGGCTCTCAAACAACGGTCGGTGGCAGGGGATTGTGTGCAACCCCCAGATGATGTATTTGGAAAGATCTCGTTTTGGTCCTCCAAGGTCTGATCAAAACAAGTCAGTGCTGATATGTTTATATTTAATGAGAGATTGTATTTTCAAATTCGGAAGTAACGTTGGGTATTTATTACGCGCGCTTCCTGCCCTCCAATCCATTGTCTGCAGAAGAAAAGCGCCGTAAAAGCCATCAGTTTGACCTTGTGCATAGTGATTTCTTAGATTCACGAAGACACAGCACAAGTGCTACATGTCAACAAAAGCAACAAGCATTTACAATGTAACAGGTCTCGCAATTACATTATTTTGAGCTTTTGACATTGTAAATGGCATAGGGGCATAGAAAATTATCGCCACTTTTGCGAAAAGCGGCGATAATTTTATCGCCTAATTAGCAAGGTCACGCTAACGCGTGAAACCTTGCATTAGCGCACTAATTCTTAACGCCCCGCTTTGCATCTCTAATGAGATGCAAAGTGGGCGTTCCTGACATGACAGGAGAAATGTCGCTAAGCGACATTTCTCCTATCATCAAGCCCCACGCTAGGAAGCATAGCAGCAAAATAAGTAGCTATAACCCCTGTTATCGCTACTTTCCTTACGCCTGCTTCAGTACCGCCTTAGCCCTGATATCCTATGGAAGGTGGATATCATGGCTAAGTTTGTAGGGCCCTATCAACAAGCTAACGCCATATTTTGTGAGATTATCGCTGGGTTTCCAGCGATAATCTTACGTTAGGCAGTTAGTGCTAGGATTTTTATCGCTTTTGAGGTAAGCGTTGCTAAATGCTAATAGCACGCTATCTCGGCGATAAAAATCCACTTCAGCCGGCGATAATTATCCTAGCGCTAGGTTACAATACCAAAATCAACACCTATTGCATTGCACAGCGGGTGTCCTGTGAAAAGGGCGCCGCACTTATTAAAGTAAAAAAAAAAAATGACAATGCTTTTTATTTATGTTTTAAAAACAAAAACATAAAAAAGGCATTGCCTTTTACAATATCAGTAGCTCAAACTCGCATAAATGCGAGATCTATTGCATTGCAAATGCATGTTCAAATATACTAGAGATAGCAACGCCACATGAACGCAGAGCCTAGCTCTTCTGTCTTACTTTAATATCAAGTGCAAGTGGATCTCAACCAGATCCTCCAAAAATTACAATAACATGAGTCGATTATTATTTATTTTTCTGGATCTACCCGTCAAGCCCTCAGTCAGCCGGTCGAGCGAGCCTGCCACACCAGCCAGCCTAGCCTCCCGTCCCGGCCAACTAGCCCAGGGCGTACTAGGCACGGCTTATCTTTTCAGCTGCTCCGGTCTGTCCAGCTCCCCCTCCCTCCGGCAGCCAAACAGCCCAGCGGAACTGCGGGGGACCAGCCCGCAGTCAGCCATTAGCCGGTCAGCCTTGCGCCGGTCGGACCTAGGAGGATTCCACCAGTCATGGGGACGGACGACTTCGCCTTTCGGCTGAGGTCGTCAGCCTGGCCGTGAGTCGGCATGGCTGAGCCGCCCCGCAGTGCTCGCGAGTTTCAGACGGTCCTCCCTCCAGGAACCACCGAGTGGACTACACTTGATGTGAACTAAGAGAACGAGCAGATATGCACTGTAAATGCGTGCAAAACTTTCTTAATTTTTTGTCTTTTTTTACTATCATTTGGATCACAACTTGATCCTCCAAAAATTGATATTTAACAAGTCGATTATTATTGCCAATCGGAGTACAATAACCCACGACTGCTATTAATAAATTGCATGATCACTGACTTGTTACAATTACTTTTTTGGTTCCCCATATCACATGAAAATAACGGCGACTAAACAAATTAATGACATGAATAAATGTAATGCTATATTGCCAAAATATGTATACACATAAACATATTTCTGATTCTTAATGCTTAAAACGGCTGTTTTTACTCATTGCAATGAAACGAAAGTGATTGTGGCTCTGCGGTGGCTTCTGGGAATGCAAATTACCCCCAAAAAACAGCTGGTTGTTGTCAGGAAGCCTGCCCTCTAGTAACAGTAGATGGTACTGCGCCTGCGAATTGGCGCACACGTTTAATGCTGTCACCCCCCCCCCACACACACACACACACACACACACAGTCTCTCTCTCACTCGCTCTCCTGACCTGGTGTCTAACGAGGAAGAGGGCCTTTAACAGTGCTTTAAATGGGAAAAAATAAGTGCGGGTACTCGTTAAATTGAGAGAGGGGCGTGGCTAGTGGGCGGGGTTAGAGGCGGAGTTAGACATGATACATGTTTTCCTCGCATTGTCCTGGATAGTGGTCTCACACTTTCCATATGTGCAGATTACCAACTAAAACCCCAATGAGTCAAGCCATCAACAGTAGTTTTAGCACTTTCAGGCTAATAATGAATGTGCTCTAGGACGAGAGAGACTCTGGCACTTACACCGGTTGCGCAACAGAACAAAACATGTGAGAAATGTATCAATTCAAACAAAATGTGTTAACTTGTTATACAAAATGAAGGTGAAACACCAAATGTTCACGTTTTCTTGTTTTGTAATATTTAAAGCTTCCTCATATCATAATATTTCTAATGTACCTGCTTGGTTGCATCTGGCGCGGTCCTTAAATATTCAAGGGTGCACACACACAAACAAGCATTCCACGCATTTCTTTTCAAATACCTCCTGATTCTGTTCCTCTCAAACAAACACTCTCTGTTTTCACATCTCTAAGCTCGAGATCCCTCTCGCACTCACCTCTCTACGTTCATAGCTAATTCTGTTCCACTCACGTTACCCCAACTGCATCCTATCACTCTCTCTCATCACTCTTTCTATTTCTAATATGCCCTCTCCGTGCCTCTCTACCTCTTTCCATAACAGTCTGGATGTCTTTCATATCTCTGTACGCGCTTACCCTTTCTGCCTCTACCTTTTCCTACTTTAAATTCTCTGCTCCTTCCCCCTCACTCTTCACCTTCACACACCCCCATTTACCCTCCTCTCCCCTCAGCAGAAAACCCTACGGACGGCCGAAGAGCTTGCACTGGCAGGCAGTGAACACTGCAGGGTTCCGAGTATGTGCAGAGTCCAGCAGGGTAGAGGTCATGGGGAAGAACAATACTGGCCTCTGATGGGAAGGTTAGTGATCTTCCCCACCTCGCCTGTGCACCAGGGAGGCTTAAAGCCATCTTCATCACTTCATCCCAGCCCATCATGGACTCAATGTCCCAGCGGGCGGGGTGGAATCGCAGGGACAAGTGAGTCATGAAAAAGACAGTCAGACTCCAGTGGGGGGCCAAGGGGTGAAAATGGCCCATTCCTCCACGGACCCAGCATCGATGCCTGGCTCCATCTGGGTAGGAAGGGAGCAGAGGCCCTCTTGCCCCTGCGCAGGCCTCCAGGCAAATAATACACACGGCAATGCTCAACATGCTGCCAAACAAACGGCACGCAGCTGGCCCTCAGGCACCAGTCCAGTGCCCACCTTATTAATCCGACCCCGAGTACCGGTACTCTCCTTGACAGTGGAGAAGTGCCGGTACTCAGCTCGGTAAATTTAAGAAGTGCCGGTACTCAGTACCGGTGAGTACCGGCCCATTTAAAGCGCTGGCCTTTAACAACTGGTGTAGCCCAAGCCAGAATGTATGTAAGGCTATTAGAACATCCACCTGTCGTGTCGCCATGCCTGTCCCTACTTGTGACAGGGTCAGGCATGGCCAGAAGTGGAAGGGGAGGAGCCGCGGGCGGGAGCGGGAGTCAGAAAATAATAAAGGAAGTTTGCAGAGTGCAGCCAGTGTCCGTGTGTTTCTTAAACCACGGGACACTAAACCACCCACTGAGGGCAGAATGTTCAAAGTTAAAAAGGAAGCAGCATGAAGACAAACATTGGAATGTTGAAGCCCCGGGCTTCTTCCAGTCATTGTAAGCCCGGAGCTACTCCCTTGTCTTCAATGAAGCTCTCAACATTCCAATATTCTAAAATGCATTAATCAGGCATTATAGCGCCCCCTGGGACAACACTGTGACGAGGCGCGCCGCTCATGAGGCAGCACCAATCAGTGCACTAAAATTGTCTTCCTGATATGAATGTGCCACTGCTCCGCTGCCTCTCAAATCTTTGCCCTATGTCAGAGCAGAAATAATCATTGACAGAGCTGAGCGTTTACAATAATCGAAACATAGGCAGGACAGGGCTGTACAGATCAATTATCAGTTCGCTGCCCAGCCTGCCTCCGAGTCTTCTGTGGGCATAGCAGCCAGCATGTGGGTGATCCCTCGGCTGGCGCCTTGCCTGCAATTTTCCAGCAAAGGCACCACCCCGTTGGTGGCCAGCAGCGACACACACTTTACGGACTGGCCCCAGGTAGACACACTGGTGGGTGGCAGCCTTCTTTTTCCTTGCGGCGCCCACCATCAGCAGATAAGTGGTGCTTCTTGTACCGTCTGACCCCGTTACAGTGTTGTGAGGAGGGCTGTGGTGCAGGATGTTGTTTTTCAGCCTGCTGAGCCAATGCCCTCCTAAGACCCCAAGCCAGCCTGGCCACATATTGCCAGAGATTATTGTCTAAAAGTAGGCTGACGATATTTGGAGAAGCAAAAACTGGGACTGGCCAGACATGAAAGTAGGACTAACGCCTTTAGTCTTACGACTATATCTGGCCCGTCCCGACTTTGTGTGTGTATATATATATTCGCAACAACTCGCCTTCACTTTCTTTTCTTGGATGAAACAAACAAGCCCAGACCCAGTAATTCTTGTGCTGTATTTTATTTAGCCAATTCCGCCATTACGCGTTTCGGGCGATCCCGCCCTTGATCACATGACAACTCATTAGCTGGTAACCACATTATTTAAAGTGCAAGTGCAATGGCTTAATTCATGGACACAGAAGAAACACCGCAATGCAGCGAAGAGGTACTGAAGCAAAATCACAATAGTTACATAAATGTAAACATTTAGATTGCTCTCTTTTTCTTTTTTTCATAAAAATTATGAAAATTATATATATATACCCCAACATTACAACAAAGGAAACTGTTTTCTGATATTCCTTTTACATTACCATTGTTTAAAAATACCAAGGTACTAATATTAGCGTAAATGCATGTATTGATTCCATGTTTCCCTGTGTCCTTACTTTGCATTCATCAAAGTGCTTGCAAAGATAGAATAAAGTGCAAATTATAATAACAAATAACAAATTATATATATATATGTAAACACTACACAAATTCAGGTTACTTCAAGGTGACCAATCCAGATCTCAATACCTTACCAACCACACATATTACATCATGTATCTCTACTGTGGGTTGAAAGGATGTGCAAACAGCAAGAGTATTTAAAGTGCAAACAGTTCCAGGATGACAATTAATAAATATTTAAATATATTAGGTAGACCCTGCCGGAAATCCAAAATAGATGGAAGCATATAATGTGCTTTCCTTTGCTGATTTCTAAAATCAAACCTAAAACATTATAAATAAATAAATATCATCCTAAAATTTGCCTTAAAATTTCTTTTCAGTGAAAATCATTAATGTGCACCTCTGTAAGAAGAACTAATAGTTGAGAAAAAATCCTTTGTCCTATATACTGTGCTTAATTCCCCAAGAGGTGCCCAACTGCTATTGAAATGTATATAAATCTTCACTAGTATTTAAACCCCTGGGGTATTTAGAATCAAACTGCAGAATATACGTTGTTTCCAACCTTCTCAATTTGGATTCCCTATCCCCACCTCTTCTTTGTGGGGTAACAGTGTCTATAACAATATTTCAAATGTTTCGCGTCACTGTTGTGGTTAGTCTTAAAATGCCTTGCAACCGGATAATTGACATCATTGTTGCAAATAGCCCGTATGTGTTGAAGGATTCTTTTATGCACAGGCAGCTTTGTGCTTCCTACATATTTCAAGTTACAGCTGCAAGTTAGCACATAAACTACAAAATCAGACTTGCATGTAAGAAAATGTCCAATTTCACATAGTTTAGACCCAAATGCTGTAATATAGGTTTTAGTATTTATTCCATATTTGCATGCCTTGCATGATGTACATTTAAAGAACCCCTTTCTTGTCGCAAGCCATGAACCTTTGCTCCCCACCTCAAGGTACTAGAGCCATGCCCATGCTATTAGTGTTCTTGAAAGTGACTGAAAGATTATTGGGTAATAGTTCCCCAATTATTGGGTCATCTTTCACAACGGGCCAACTTTTTCTCACTATGGTCCTTATTTGTTTTTCTTGATGTGAGAATCCTAGAATCAACCTGATGGGTTCTTCTCCTCCTTTATGGCTAGCTGATGTATCTTTGTACTTTAACAAATCGTGTCTGGCCAAAGACTTGGATTTGATGATGGCAGATTCAATCACATCTGAGCTATATCCCCGGTCCAGAAACCTGATACGGCTTTCCCTCTGTATTCTATTGCACTCTTCCTCCTCACTGCATATACGCCTAATACGGAGCATCTCCCCATAAGGGATGCTCTTAATAAGGTGCGGAGGATGAGCGCTGGAGGCATGAAGCAATGTATTGCCTGCCGTAGGTTTTCTGAAGAGGGTGGTAGATAACCTATTGTTTATTATCTGGATTTGTACGTCCAGAAATGTGACCTTCTCCTTACTTATATCCGAAGTAAACTTCAAATTGAGCGAATTGTCATTTAACACCTCAATGAAGGATGTGGCACTTTCAACATCACCATCCCACACTATAAACAAATCATCAATATAGCGGAGCCAGGTAACAACTCTCCTATTAAAAGTCTGCTCGTGTTGTTGCATGAGGACCAGCTCCTCCCACCACCCCATGAATAAACAGGCGTAGCTAGGAGAGAAGCTGGCCCCCATGGCAACTCCCTGGATCTGTTGATACATCTTTCCATTAAACAAAAACAGATTGTTTTCCAGGCAGAATAATAACATTTTAAGGAGCATTTTGTTGTGGTGAAAGAGATCAATCGGTCTATTCATCAAAAAATATTCCACAGCCCTCATTCCGTCATTGTTCCTAATACAAGTATATAATGAGGACACATCAAGTGCTATCATTAAATAAGTGGATTTCCATGTTATGTTCTGCACCTTTCTCAGGAAATCACTCGTATCCTGCACAAATAACTTCAAATTTCTTACAAATTCTTGCAGGAAAAAAAATCAATATACCTAGACAGGTTCTCTAACAGGCCATCACATGCAGCAATAATGGGACGTCCTGGGGGTTTATTCATATCTTTATGCAATTTGGGTATGAAATAAATCACAGGAATGATAGCATGCTCCTTTTTAAGATATTTGAATTCATCCCAACTAAGTAACCCCATACTCCTCCAAGCTACAAGTTGAGAAAACAATGTCTCCTGTATATCCTTAAATTTAACAGGTGAGACCCTTCTATAGCATTCTGAGTTATTCAGTTAACTGTATGCCTCTTCCAGATACTCCTTTAGTGGCCATAACACCAGATTGCCTCCTTTATCTGAGTTACGTATAATGATCTCATCATGTTCTCTCAATTTTTTGATGAGTTGCCAATATCTCCTCTCATGATTGGTGAATTTCTTATTGTTGGCATTATTGATAGCAATATTAAGTCTCTTAATTTGTGCCACAATCTGTTCATTAAAAACATCTATGGAGTCTCTTGCCATAATAGGAACAAATTTGGATTTTTGTTTAAATGGAGTCCGTGGTTTGACTTCTGTTCCTTGAATTTGGGATGCTTGTATATTCATTGACCCAATCGCCCCTTGGAACTGGTTGTGGATATCTGTTGCCGCTATGTCACCCAAGCTTCGCAAATCATTGAGTAGCTCATAGTCAGACCCTAACAGGCCATGCATCTCTGAGGCGTGGATTGCTCCTTCGGCTTGCTCCAATCCTCCCCTGGCACTGTGCTGATGGTGATACTTTTTCAATTTTAGTTTACGTATGAACTTATAAATGTCTGCCCGAGTCTGGGTATAGTTGAAATTGGATTCCGGACAGTAAGATAGTCCCAATGATAAAAGTTGCTTTTCTGCAGTAGAGAGATCAAGTCCCGCAAGGTTAACAATAGTGTTGTTATTTTCTGAGGCAACGGGGTCAACATTTTGATTTCCCATTGCTGAATCCCCTATCGTCGAGCCCTGCCTCTCCCGCGCCTCCTGGCGCCTTCTCCTTGCTTTCCTACGCTCCCTTCTCCGTCGGGTTGCCCTGTTTTGCCGGGTGCCTGGATGCGTGGTCTCAATGTTTCTCTCTGACTGCGTTTTAAAATTTCTAACTCTTCCCCCAATGTTAGTTTGATATTATTTGCCTCTGATCTTGTTCCCAAGTTTTCTGACTCAGACCCGCTCTCCACGGCTGAACTTAATTCAGAGGCTGAGGGGGATGTATTGGCATTAACTTGATAATTTCTTCTGTCCTCCACATTCCCCATACGTTTTTTTGCCGTACCCACCCGCATTGAGTCATATCTTCTGGCGAACGTAAATATCTGTCCGTTCGCATAATCATCCCGGTCACGTCTAAACTTGTATGTTTTACGGTTCTTTATTTTTTCTTCTTCTTTCTTAAGACGCACATTCATTTCTTCCACCATTTTCTGTTTAAATTGCGGATCCCCTTGTGGTTCAATTTCTTTTTCAAGGAGCTCTATTTTCTCTTGAAGCGCCCCTCTATCAATTTCTGCATACTTCACTAAAATTTGAGCAAGTCGTCTGGATGACTCTAAACATATATATGTATACATTATCTACTGGCGGTTGCCAGTAGATAGTTATAGTTAGGACCTATTTTCCATAGGAAATCCACAACATTCTATTTGGAATAACTTTGGCGCCGATTGACGAATCTTCGCAAAATTTTCAAAACTTTTGGCCAGCTCCGGTCCGCTCCTATCCTGAAAGTCTCGGGATGATTCGTCAAACGGGGGACAAGAAAAAAGGGGGGTCCCAAAATGTGTTTTCCCCATGCAATTTCCCATAGGAACTTTAGCCGCAACTACAGCCCGAACTGCTGAACGGAATTACACCAAATTTGGCAAAGAGGTAGTCCTTAGTTCAGACTCGTGCCTTTTGCTTAAATGGTGTACATCCGTTCAGTAGTTGCTGAGAAAATCACAATTAAAAGTACATATATATCTAGGGCCGCGGATCCTCCCGTGCACGAGCTGTATGCTAATTGGCTGTCAACACTTCAAACCAGGAAGTGTTGGCAGCCATCTTGTGCCTCGGTAGAACCCGAGGCACAAGAAAGCAGAAAACAAACGTGCAAAACACGCAAAGGGGGCAGGGTAGACACACCCTGACCCCATAGTCCTGCTCAGGGGGTCCCACAAGGACCCCCAAGGCCCCAAATTTTAGAAATGTCTTTTTTAAAAATCGCGGGATGCGCGGATCCGCAGGGCTTTTGTGAAATATGTGGGGGGGGCTCTCAGACCCCCCAGCCCCGGGGACCGCCACCCCCCGGGGCTTTATGACATTAAATGCAGGGGGTTCACGGCCCCCCGCAGCCCCGGGGACCGCCACCCGGGGCTTTTTAAAAAATAAAATCAACCTGTGTGGGGGGGCCTGAGCCCCCCACACGCTCCGGGGACCGCCACCTCCCCGGGGCACTACGTTTTTTAATTTGGGGGTCCGTTATGGATCCCCCAGCCCCTGGGACCAACACCCCCCAGGGCTTTGACAAAGGTGGGAGGGGGGCCGCGCAGCTCCGCTCCTAGAGCCCTCCATGGCCCTGGGGACCACCAACCCCCAGGGCCGGCTCCTGCAGTGTCCCGGGGTGCCCACCCCCGGGACACTGCTGTTTGCAATGGCAGGGCGGGAGCCTCACGTCTCCCACCCTGCCACTGCAAACTGCTTTTTCCCTGCTCTCGCTTAAATGAAACAAAGCAGATTGCTTTTCCATATGGGGAGCAGCATGTTAGCTGCTCCCCATGAGGAAAAGCAATGCCGGCTCCCGCAGGAGGCGGGGAGCTGGCTGGGACCGTGGGGGGATTGGGGACCCCCCCACGGTCCCCAACAGAGAGGGCCTACCCCGGGGGATGGGGTCCCCGGGGCTACAAGTGGCTCGGGAGGGGGGCCACGTGGCCCCCCTCTCCAATTAAAAAATAAATAAAATAAAACAATGGCCGTCCCCGGGCGATGGGGTCCCCGGGGCCTTAAGTGGCCTGAGCAGGGGGGCTACACAGCCCCCTCCATAAAATATTTAAAAATGTGGCCATGCCCCGGGGGATGGGGTCCCCGGGGCTACAAGTGGCCCGGGAGGGGGGCCACGTGGCCCCTACCCCATTAAAAAATATATAAAATAAAACAATGGCCGGCCCCGGGGGATGGGGTCCCCGGGGCATTAGGTGGCCTGAGGAGGGGGGCTACGCAGCCCCCTCCATAAAATATAAAAAAATGTGGCCATGCCCCAGGGGATGGGGTCCCCGGGGCTCGGAATTGGCCACGGGAGGGGGGCCACGCGGCCCCCGTCCCGTAAATAATTTTTAAAATTTCAATTTGTGGGTGAGGCCCTTGGGGATGGGGTCCCCAGGGCCCCAAAAAAGTAAAAGGAAGGGGGGCCACACAGCCCCCCTTTCAATTTTTTTTTTTTTAAAAAGACGCAATCGTCCCTAGGCCCCGCCCCTTCACAAACACACTCTGCAAACGTGCCCTGTGGCGCGTTTTAAATTGGGGAATTAATGCCCCTTCAATACTGGGGGTCCCTGGGGACCAACTAGCCCACTAGGTACCTCCAGTAAGTGCCACAGGGCTGCATTGCAGAGAGGTGCTCCAGGCCACGCCCCTTTTTTACACCTCTCTGAAACGCAGTCTTGTGGCGCTTACTGGAGGTACCTGGTGGGCTAGTTGGACCCCAGGGACCCTCAGGATTCAAAGGGACTTAATCCCCCAACTTAAAACGTGCCACAGGGCGCGCTTGCACAGTGGTGAAGGTAGGGGGCGGGGCCTGAGGTGATATGTGTGCAAACACGCCCTGCGGCGCGTTTTAAGTTGGGGAATTAATTCCTTTTCAATCCTGAGGTCCCCTGGGGGCCAACTAGCCCATCAGGTACCTCCAGTAAGCACCACGGAGCTGCGTTGCAGAGTGTTGTAAAAAGGGGCATGGCCTCTAAACACCTCTCTGCAATGCAGCTCCCTGGCACATACTGGAGGTACCTGGTGGACTAGTTAGCTCCCAGGGGACTTCAGGATTGAAGAGTAATTAATTCCACAACTTAAAGCGCGCCACTGGGCGTGTTTGCAGACATGTCACATCAGGCCCCGCCCCCTTCCTTCACCATTGTGTAACCGCGCCCTGTGGTGCGTTTTAAGTTGAGGAATTGATTCCTATTCAATCCTGAGGGTCCCTGGGGGCCAACTAGCCCATCAGGTACCTCCAGTATGCGCCAGGGAGCTGCGTTGCAGAGAGGTGTTCAGAGGCCACGCCCCTTTTTACACCTGTCTGCAACGCACATCTGTGGCACTTACTGGAGGTACCTAGTGGGCTACTTTGACCCTAGGGACCCTCAGGATTCAAGGAGACTTAATCTCCCAATTTAAAACGCGCCAGGGCATGTTTACACACTGGTGAAGGGAGGGGATGGGGCCTGAGGTGACGTGTGCAAACACGCCCTGTGGCGCGTTTTAAGTTGGGGAAAAAATTCCTCTTCAATCCTGAGGGACCCTGGGGGCCAAGTAGCTCACCAGGTGCTTCCAGGAAGTGTCACTGCGCTGCGTTGCAGAGAGGTGGTGCAGGCCGAGCGCCTTTTTACATCTCTCTGCTACGCAGCTCTGTGGCGCTTACTGGATGTACCTAATGGGCTAGTTGGACTCTACGGACCCTCAGGATTGAAGGGGAATTATTTACCCAACTTAAAACGCGCCACAGGGCGTGTTTGCACAGTGGTGAAGGGAGGGGATGGTGTAGGAAAGTGGCTCTATATATATTGGACCGAAGTAAAATCAGCCAAACTACGAATTCCGATTTACTCACCTGTTATCAGGAGAGACCTCAGTGTTGCATCTTTGAGCCCAGTACTGATCCTGAAAAGTAATTCTCACCGTACTTAACAGTAACTTGAATTTTTTTCCATAGGCTAACATTGACTGGTTTCACTTGGAAATTCTTTTAAGTGTGGAGTTTTGGAACTTACAAATATTCCTCTAAAATCAGCCGATCTACGAATTCCGATTTACTCACCTGTTATCACGAGAGACCTCAGTGCTGCATCTTTAAACCCAGTACTGATCCTGAAAAGTAATTCTAACCGTACTTAGCAGTAACTTGAATTTCCTTCCATAGGCTGACATTGACTGGTTTCACTTGGAAATTCTTCTAAGTGTGGAGTTTTGGAACTTACAAATATTCCTCTCAAATCAGCCGAACTACGAATTCCGATTTACTGACATGTCATCAGGTGTGACCTCAGTGCTGCATCTTTGAGCCCAGTACTGATCCTGAAAAGTAATTCTAACACTTATAAATTCACCCAGGCACTCTCCTTGCAGTACTCTAATCATTCAGTCAGTATCCAAGTACTCATGCAGCGAGCCAGGCATTAGCACATGGACTGCCTCAAAGCCCTATCCACTATGCATGCAGTCCCCTAACTAACCAACACACTTATAGTCCTGCACTTATACATTCAACAAAAAAACAATATTTCAGTTTCCATATTTAAAAAAACATTTTTATTTCCATTTACATTACAAATATATAATGTAATTTAAAAAATAAAATATGTAAGCAATAAACAGTTAAAAAACTGTAGACAATCAGTCTAAAAAAATACATATAACTATTATTACATTTAAAAATTATCATTTAAAAAACCTTCAAAATTCACTGAAAAAACCATAGGTTTCAGACATGTTATAGTTAGGAATTAGCATTTAAAATACCTTAGAAATTCACTAAAAAAAACCATAGGTTTCAGGGCTGTTATAGTTAGCTGTACATTTCACTCATACAAAACCATTGAAACTCCTCCGTTATAGTTAGTTGTACTCACTATAACTCGCGCGCCCGCAGTCCACTGCTGATGATGTCACATATTACATCATTCATGACATGTTCAGTGACATCACTGATGACATCACTGATGACATCTCAAATTACATCACTGATGACATCACTGATAACATCGTCCAGGTGACAATCAGCAACACCTCATCATACACTAGTATAACCTTTCATCACTCACTGTTAAATCTATGGACACACCAATACAAGTTTCTAAAAACCTACTCAGTGATTTCTAGATCTACACACACATCTAATCACTTACCTATACATTCACTCATACATGCTGTCAATATTCAATAGAACACTATCAATTATACTTATACACCTATATCGACATTACACACCAGCACACATCCTATTCCCTTATGCAGTCACCCTACTCATTTATGCAAACGATGAATCATACTTACATTTACTCAGGTACACACTTATACAAACACCACTTCATTTATTCATATAGATAGTAACTCATACTTAGTGTGTTATAAAATCACTATTACAAGTATACAGTTATCTATACAGTCACTCATACAATCACTGAGTCTTATGTATACTTATTTATATACAACAACTGTCACATACACTGCCTTTTATTTTTCTAGTTTGTTGGACATGTACCATTGAGAGATATATTTGCTCATCACCACACCCATAAAGATATTCACTCACCCAAACAACTTTTATAACATGTAGTCTTAACCTCATATACCTATTGAATCAACTATTCACACATCTTTCGGCAGCCACACACCCCCACCGAACCACACACACATTCACTCTCCCATACAAACACTCAGTTAACTAATCAATAACTAATAAGGCTTTCACATAGCTAGTAACCAACTGGTGCAGCAGTTTACACAACAACTGACAAAGTGATACAGATATTGACACAGTTTAGTCACTATCCAATATATTTAGTGAGACACTTTAAATTAGTCACTTAGACAGTCAATCACAGTGCTACTAAATCCTCCATCCAGATAATTATATTTATATATCCACTCATTCTTTAATGCAGATTGCTATATAAATAATACATATTGAACTAACAAACCAAACCACATTCACTGGATGATGTCATCAGTAATGTCATCAGTGATGTCATTTGAGATGTCATCAGTGATGTCATCAGTGATGTCACTGACCATGTAATATGTGACATCATCAGCAGTGGATTGCGGGCGCGCAAGTTATAGTGAGTACAACTAACTATAACGGAGGAATTTCAATGGTTTTGTACGAGTGCAATGTACAGCTAACTATAAAAGCTCTGAAACCTATGTTTTTTTCAATGAATATATATATATTATGTGATCAAGGCTGTGTGTCAACAGCCGAAACGTTATGCTGACCGTGGAGAAATAAAATTAGCACGCTAAATTTACTTGGCACTTTGTGGTCTGTACCTGTTTAACAAGGAGGAAGACAGGACTGCTGAAAGTTATATATATATATATATTATCTACTGGCGGTCGCCAGTAGATAGTTATAGTTAGGACCGTGTTTCCATAGGAAATCCGCAACATTCTATTTGGAATAACTTTGGCGCCGATTGACGAATCTTCGTGAAATTTTCAAAATAGGTGGGGCGCTCCGCTCCGCTCCTTCCCTGAAAGTCTCGGGGGGATTCGTCAAGCGGGGGCCGAGAAAAAAGGGGGGTCCCAAAACACGTTTTCCCCATGCATTTTTCCATAGGACCTTTAGACACAGCTACAGCCCGAACGGCTGAACAGAATTACTTGAAATTTGGCAGAGAGGTAGCCATAAGGTCAAGGAAGTGCCTTTTGTAGGTCTGGTGTAAATCTGTTCAGTATTTCCTGAGAAAATAGCATTTAAAAGCATATATATATGTGGGCGGAGCCTAACCACACATCTCATCCTGAGATCTGATTGGCTGTCAGCACTTCATCCAAGAAGTGTTGGCAGCCATCTTGGGACCAATATACATGATAGCACCTCATTAAAAAGCATTGCAGTTAATAGAAGGTTTTAAGACTTTAGTTACATTATAAATCATTTGTTGATGGTACCATACTCATTTTAGGAATTGTGGTATGTTCTAAGGTGATTTCACCATGTGAAAAAGCCTTCTGCTGGGATATCATGATTGAGAGAAAAATATTTTCTCATGCTTTTATCACAGAGGTTTGGAAGGTGATCTGTAAGCTAAACTGAGAGCTTATTTTCTGTAAATTCACATTATCTTTCTGAGTCATGTGAGAATGAAGTCTGACATTCTCAGTAAAACATGTACATCCAACAAGGGCAGAGACTGTCAGTTGATTCCTTTGTGTTCTACTGCAGCTTCCCAGAGTGTTCCAAATAACAACTAGAGCGCTAACAGTCCTACTTTTGATAAACATATGGCACACCTGAAGCCATCTTGCTTGGATTAAAGTGGTAACTCTTAAAACATTTAATTTAAAAAGGAACAAAATGAGGGGGTTCATTTTTCCATAAAAAGTATGATTAGTGCTGCAGAAAGAAAAATTAGGGCACATTTTGAGTGACTTCTCAAATCCTCTTCTATTTCATTAAAAAATTCTGACATGCAGACTGAAACATGCACTTTCAATACCAGCAGCAGTTTTCCCTGGTGAGCAGTAGGTTTACTACAGTGATCTAATGAGCAAAAAGAGTGCTAACATTCTGAATTTATGGCAAATGTGTGACACATCTGAATGCCTTCTTGATGGAATCAAAGTAAAAAACTGAAAGTATTTCCTACTGAGGAGACTGCAGTAAATGAGGAAATTAGGAAACTTCATAACAAATAAGTCTCCCAAGATGGCCACCAGAGACAAAAGAGCCCAAATGTAGCCCAAATATCACCCAGATGTAGCCCAAGTATAGCCCAATGACAGAATGTCCCAGAATGTTCTTAAAAACAACTAGAGCGCTTACTGTCTTCATTATGACAAAAGTATGGCACACCTGAAGCCATCTTGATTGGAATAAACTGGTAACACTTAAAACATTTAATTTAAAAAAGAACACAATGATTGGGTTCATTTTGCCATAGAAATTATGATTAATGCTGAAGAAAGAAAATGAGGGCATATTTTGAGTGACTTCTCAAATCCTCTTCTATTTCATTAAAATATTCTGACATGCAGACTGAAACATGCACTTTTAATACCAGGAGCAGACTTCCATGGTGAACAGTAGTTTTACTACAGTGATCTAATGAGCAACTAGAGTGCTAACATTCAGAATTTATGGCAAATGTGTGACATATCTGAATACCTTCATGATGGAATCAAAGTAAAAAACTGAAAGCATTTCCTACTGAGGAGACTGCAGTACATGAGGAAATTAGGAAACTTCATAACAAATAAATCTCCCAAGATGGCCACCGGAGACAAAAGAGCCCAAATGTAGCCCAAAATCACCCAGATGTAGCCCAAATATAGCCCAATGACAGAAGTGTGCAAAACACTTATTATTTTGTGTTTTTGCAGTGTTATATAGTGCAGACTTGTCAGGTATTGGAGTGCTTTACATGAGCATTGGTTACATCACACAAGAACAAATTCATTTTGGTTGTAGACATGGGGGAGACTAAGTGATTTGACCAGAATCACAAAATGTCGAGCTGAAGCAGAAATTTCAACCTGGTTCCCCAGTTGCAAAGTCTGCAGTTCTGGAAGTAACACCACATCCTCTCCCCTAAGTGCAACATGCAATCAAGTGGTCAACTGGATAAAAAAACATAAATTTAACAAATAATTTAAAAGTGCTTTGTCGCTATTTGAAAACTCAGAAAATATGTCCTTATTTTAGTCTTTTAGAGCACTAACCATAATTTTGATGCCAATAAGACCCTCTCATATATGTAATCTCTAAAGGAAATGCTCTAGGTATTACAGTTTTGATTACATCAAGATGATGTCAGGCGTTCCACACTTTTGTAATAAATATAGAATGTTAGCAATCTAGTTGTTCATTAGGATACTGTTGAGAGGCAGAGGCCAGGGGCACGGACTCTGAAAATTGAAGGCAGGTAGGAGGGTGCAAAGGCAACAATTTAACCACACTGAGCAGGCAGGAAGGGCCGTGGAAGCACAACAGACTATGGAGGGCAGTGGAAAGGGGGGCAGGGGCAACAAACCAACAATACAGGACTTGCAAGAGAGGCTGTGGCAATGTAATAGACCATTGTGGGCAGAAGGAAGAGGCAATGGTAGTACAACTATACATGCCAACAGACCCGATTCAGCCAGGAAACGTCCAATGTTTTTAAGCTCAAATGGGCTTTATTTGATCTGTCTCCTGTCTACAATCTCCTCTTTTTCAATGTAACTCAAAGGGGAAAGGTGCACCAAACTGACCCTACAGGGCAGGCATCAGGGTTTGCAGCAGCACAATACACCACACAGCGCATGCGGGACGGGAGTGCAGCACAACAATCCATAGAAAGCAAGAGGGAGGGGACAGGACCATGCACATGGACAACAGAGAACAGATGGGAAAGAGTAGGGGTATGCACATGTAAACAGAGGGCTGGGGGCAAGGGGGCAGGGCAGGAGCAGCAAGATAGCCATGGAGGTCAGGCAGGATGGGCACTAGAAGCAAGACACACCATGAAGAGCAACAGTGAGACTGTGATGGCATACACACAGACCATGGAGGGAAGGTGAGGTGGGAGGGGGTCAGGGGCAGCTAACTGACCACACAGGGAAGGTGGGAGGGGCCATGGCAGCACAGAAGACCATGCATGGCAAGTGGGAGGGTTAGTGGCAGCACAATGACTATGATGGGCAAGAAGGAGGGTGCAGGGGCATGCACAAAGGACGATGGAGGATAGAAGGGAGGGTCAGGACCTGTGCACAGACAAGAAAGTTCAGGGGAAGGGGCCTCACAACAGACCACACGGGGCAGGCAGGAGGAGCAGTTGCAGCACAACAGACCAGGGAGGGCAGAAGGGTGTGGCAGTACAATGGACCATGTAGGACAGGAGGAAGAGGATAGGGGCATGGCATGTGGACAGGCAGGGTGGAGGTGGCAGGGACAGGTTACAGTCATCTGACAATGCTAGGCAGGTGGGAGGGGAGTGGCAGCTCAACAGAACACTCAGAGTAGATAGGAGTGGCAGGTCCATGGGACATGGTGGGCAAAAAGGATGGAGCAGGGGCATGCACAAAGACATCGGAGGGCAGGGGGAAGGAGAATAGGGGCAGCAAGCTAAGCACAGAGTTTAAGCAGGAGGTCAATGATGGGGCATAGAATTGGGCAATGGAGGGCAGGAGGAGTGGACTGGTACATCATACTAAATTGAGGGCAGTGGCAGCACATCAGACTATGCATGGCACGAGGGAGGAGGCTAGTCCATGGATTCACACAACAGAGGATAGGGAGGAGGGGGATGGGGCAGCAAGCTAACTGTTCAGAGAAGGCGGGTATTAGGAACTTTATTGTTTTTAAAACATTGTGTCTGTGCGAACTACTTAAAATATGAACAAGTATGCAGCATAATCTCACTTTTATTCAGGAAGAAGAGGACGTTTGTGACTGTGACTCCGGGCTCACTTGGCAGAAACACCCCCTGACCCTCCACCCCCTATCGCAAAATGTAATGCCCGTGAAAAGGGTAGGTGAACACAGTGTTATATAGAACATAGTCCTGAGAGCACGATTGAAAATGAAATCTAGATATAGTGCATGGTATAAACTATGCACCAAAAAGTGTGATATAAGATGAACTGGGCGTGAAATATAATATGCAATACATTGTGTGCAATGACAGATTCATTGGAGAGCGCGAGATAGCACAGGCACTAGCGCGTGCTATGCGATATGCGCCTTGGAGTGTAATATGCACAGGGCAGTGTTGTGTAACCTAACTAGTCTCTAAAGTTGTAATATAAAATATGTGCTGGGGAGTGTAACGTTGCATATGCACTGTGACAAAGATATGGATCCCAGATTGTAATATGTATGGCATAGCACTGTGCGTTATAACATAGGCATCGAGGAAGGCACGTTAGATGGGGCAATATAACCCGTGCGAAGACAAGTGTGGCATGACATATTCACGGGGTGGTGTTACAGTGCACATGGGCTAGAGAGTGTCATAGCATATGCACTAGCTAGTGGAATACAACACAGAGGTGTGTGGCACTCGGCAGGCAATGGTGGGTGTAACACAGCATTGGGCTCTGTCAGGAGCGCGCTGTGACTCTCAAGTGATGTTCGTCCCATTTCCAGAGAGTAAAATAAAAAGTATTACACATCCGGCAGTGGATGTGTGTTTTATTAACCGTGAGGGGGGTTTCTTGCATAGTTTTGGTCGAATTTTTGTCGAATCCCCTTTGAATGGCTTGGTGTGCATGTGTATTAAATGTGCCCGTCAATAGCTATCCATGTTTGTATAAATAAACGACAAGGGTGTATACCGGGATTAGGCACGGTAGGGCATCAGACATGTCAGAGCTTCACTAGTGGTGTAAATACATTCCACGTGGATTCATTGCATACATAGTCGCCTTTTAATGAATATCACGCAAATCGTCATGGTGATAGGTACGTACGGTTTGTCCAGCATGTCCTAGGTGTGTCTATAAATATATATTTTTAAAAAATAACAAAAAACAGTGGCCGGCCCTGGGGATTGGGGTCAAAAAAATATAATTAGGAGACAGGCCCCGGGGGGATGGGGTCATCAGGGCCAATAAATTAGAATAAGAAGGGGAACCACACAGCCCCCCTTCTTAAAAAATTAAAATAAATAAAAGACTGGCATCGTGCCGGAGGCCATGCCCCCTCCGTGCAGCACTCTGCAAATGCGCCCCCAACAGGCATCTCCAGTATGCGCCAGGGAGCTGCGCTGCAGACAGGTGTTCTGAGGCCAAGCCCCTTTTTACACCTCTCTGCAACGCAGCTCTGTGGCGCTTACTGGAGGTACCTAGTGGTCTAGTTTGACCCTAGGGACCCTTAGGATTCAAGGGGACTTAATCTCTCAACTTAGGACAGCCACAGGGCGCGTTTACACAGTGGTGAAGGGAGGGGACGGGGCCTGAGGTGACGTGTGCAAACACGCACTATGGCACGTTTTAAATTGGGGATATAATTTCCCTTCAATACTGAGGGACCCTGGGGGCTAACTAGCCCACCAAGTGCTTCCAGTAAGCGCCACTGAGCTGCATTGCAGAGAGGTGGTCCAGGCCGTGCCACTTTTTACACCTCTCTGCAACGCAGCTCTGTGGCACTTACTGGAGGTACCTAGTGGGCTAGTTGGACCCTAGAGACCCTCAGGATTCAAATGAACTTAATCTCCCAACTAAAAACGGACACAGGTCGTGTTTACACAGTGGTGAAGGGTGGGGACGGGGCCTGAGTTAACGTGTGCAAAAACGCCCTGTGGCCTGTTTTAAGAGGTAGTTTTAATCCCCATGCCCTATTATATACTAGGGGCTTACAGAGGAGGTCATGCTAATCACAGGGGGACCCCAACTCATAATGTTCCCTAATGTATGTAGGTGTTTTCACTGTATTCTAAGTGTCTTTTAACATAGCACTGGCTCTAGGACTGGTTAGTCAGACTCAGTTACCACCAGTATCCGTCTGAAAAAGTTGAGGGTACAGGATGATTTTGCAACAAGGCTTCTTTCTGCTCTTCTTTTTGTTCTTTCTGCACGTTATCCTTCTTCCTGCACTTATCTTCGTATTTGAGGACTTCTGTTGCTTCTTTCTGCACTTCTTTTGTTTCTTTCTGTGCATTTTTTCTTCTTTCTTCACATGTCCTATCTCTGTAGGCATAGTTAGAAATTAGCATTTAAAAAACCTTTGAAATTCACAGAAAAAACCATAGGTTTCAGGGACGTTATAGTTAGGAATTAGCATTTAAAAAACCTCAGAAATTCACTGAAAAAACCATAGGTTTCAGGGGTGTTATAGTTAGCTGGACTTTTCACTTGTACAAAACCATTGAAATTCCCCCGTTATAGTTAGTTCAGCTAACTATAACTCGCGCGCCCGCAATGCACTGCTGATGACGTCACATATTATATCACTCATGACATGGTCAGTGACATCACTCATGACATCACTGATGATATCTCAAATGACATCACTGATGACATCACTGATGACATCATCCTTGTGATAGAGTGGCAGACCTCCTCTCACCCTAATATAACCTTTGATACACACATTCAAAAATAGAGACAAAAATTTTCCAAACAATGGACATACCAATACCAGTTACAACAACCTCTTCAGTAATTCTAAGATCCACATACACATCCACTCATTCACCAACAGTCCTATACAGTCACTCATACATGTACTCACTCATCATATGTACTCATACACCTATACATCCTGTTACACAATGCCACTCATCCATAGAGTTACTCACACACATAGTCACTCATGCTAATAAAGAATCAAACATACATTTACTTGCATATACAGTTATACACACACCACCACACTTACTTCTACGGAAACGTACACATACTTAGTCTTTTAAACAATCACTTATAGAAACACATACTTATTCATACAGGAACTCTTTCAATCTCTCACTCTCACATATACTCACATATATACACCAATAGTCACATATACTAGTTTAAAACATATGTAGGTACTCATAAAGACACTATTGAGACAGTCATTCACTCACTAACACACCCATACACACACTCGTCCACCCATACAGTCCTGCACACATGCTGTGTTCAACACATACAAACAGTGAGTCACTCATTCATGCACCTATGCACTACGTAATACCCCCCACCGAACCACGCAGACACTCAGACTGATACTCAAAAAACCAACTAATAACCTATATAGACACCCATGTAGCTACTCACCAACCCATGCAGCCACTTATACACAAAATGAGACTGATACAGATATTTACATATTTAAACATTACTCACTAAGCCATGTATTCACTATGATACACTTAATCAGTCAGTTACACAATCAATTTTTCAAAAACAAATCATCCATTTAGACACTTATATACCCATTTATTCTTCCCTCGACCTTGAGATATACATATATAAAACATATTTAATTTTCAGAAAAACACACATTCACTGGATGATGTCATCAGTGATGTCATCAGTGATGTCATTTGAGATGTCATCAGTGATGTCATGAGTGATGTCACTGACCATGTCATGAGTGATGTAATATGTGACGTCATCAGCAGTGCATTGCGGGCGCGCGAGTTATAGTTAGCTGAACTAACTATAACGGGGGAATTTCAATGGTTTTGTACAAGTGAAAAGTCCAGCTAACTATAACACCCCTGAAACCTATGGTTTTTTCAGTGAATATCTATATATATATGATGCAAAACTTCTCCTCCCATCCGAATAGAAACAAGGGACACAGCGGGGCTTCACAGGTCGTTTATTGGGCACTCATAGGCATGACGCGTTTCGACGATTAGCCTTTTTCCAAATGCCACAGTTCGTAGTCGAAGTTACCCAATAAATGTCCTATTTAACCTCCTCCTTACACAGTGGCAGGGAGCTCACCTGCATTGCATTGTCTTGCTGACTCCTTAGTAGCCCCAAGTCAGAGACTACTGTTCCCATCATGCAGTATGTTGGAATTCAATATGTGGTGCAGTCGGGGAACTTCACGAAAATCCTGGGAACAAACGACCTTGTGTCCCCTATTTCCAACCATCCAGACCCACAGGCTTCCCGGTTACACCCACCGCGAGGATGGCTGGCCCCAGGTGGAACACTGTGCTTTGTATTCAAATTGGGCTGCTGAACTGTAGCTTACGGACTCTGTTGACCTATCAGGTTGTGGGTTAAAAAAGCTAGAGTGCTTCACCATATGTGGATAAAGAACTATTGATGGACAGAATGCAGAACAATGTCATACATTCACCCCAGTACAGAGATCTGGGCCTAAATCCATCGTTTAATTGCTCACCATGCCATTACAGTTTGGAGCCAGCCATATGCAAATCAGTCTTGACCCTGTGCCCAATGGGAACAGTCCAGCCCGAACTGCCAGGCCAGGTCCGCCCTGGACTGGAAACAAGCATCCTAGGACCAGTTTCGGGGTGTCACCCCTCTTCAGCCAGGCCAGGTCCTCCCTGGACTGGAAACAAGCATCCTAGGACCAGTTTCGGGGTTTCACCCCTCTTCATAGATGCTGGACTTGCCAGCGTTCACTCGGAGTCCCGAAATGGTGGCGAAGTTCTGCAGCACGTGTGCCAGCTGGTCGGGTATGTTCTCTATGTCCTTCACATAGACCAACAGGTCGTCTGCATATAGCGACACTTGATGCACCGCATCCCCCAGTGGTATTCCATCCCCTAGCGTTGCGCGTATCGCTACTGCTAGGGGCTCCATTGCCAGCGCGAACATAGAGGGGACAAGGGGCACCCCTGTCTGGTGCCCCGGCACACCGGTATGGCATCAGAGATATATGGACCCAACCGTACTCGGACTGTGGGGTTTTTGTACAGTAGATCGACCATCCCATGCCCAGTCCGTGTCTCAACAGCACCACCGACAGGTAGCTCCATTCTAAGCAATTAAATGCTTTTTCCAGGTCTAGGATGAGACATCCCACTCTGGGCCACACCCATACAGCTTCGGTCGCCACCCTGAAGTACCTCCGCAGGTTCAGCGACGTGCACCGTGCGGACACAAAACCATTTTGGTCACTATGAACTAACAGGGGGACCACCAGCGTTAATCTTTCTGCTAACACTTTAGCGAGGATCTTATAGTCTGCTTTGAGTAACGCCAAGAGTCGGTATGACCCCAGGGCTGTGGGGTCTCTGTCTGGCATTAGCAGGGAGACTAAGTATGCTTCCCGCATCGAGGGTGGTAGAGTGCATTCCTCCAGTGCCTTGGTGTATAGTGCGTGGAGATGTGGCACCAGAACTTTGCGGTACGCTTTATAGTATTCGGCTGGCAGTCCCTCCGGCCTGGGCGTCTTTCCAGATGCCATGGATTTGATCGCCTCCCCAATCTCTTCTAAGGAGAGGGGCTTGTTAAGCACCTCCTGATGCTCCTCCAAGGCCGTGGGCAATTGGACAAAGTCCAAGAATCTCTCCATGACGTTTAGGGCCACTTCCTCTAGATCTGTAGAGTTGGGCGTAGTGGTCGGTCATTGCTTTGTGTATCTCGCGTTGCGTGTACACCAAGGTCCCCTCTGCCGTGCGTATTGCTCCTATCGGGGCATGGCTGCCTTCCTGCCACAGCAGCCAAGCAAGCAATCAGCCCGCTCTATCTGCCCTAGCATGCGTGTGGGCCGTATGGGTTGTGTAATTATGACACCTCAGTGCTCCAGGAGCTCCGCATGGTGGGCGCTAAGCTCCTCCAGTCAGCTCGAGTGCCTGCCACTCCCCTCCCCTTCACGCTCGTATTGCAACAGCTTGGATTCCAATTGTGTAAGCGAGGTTGATAGCTTCTTACGTATGTTCCACGTGGCCCCCAGACCGTGTCCCCTAGTCACCACTTTGTGGGCATCCAACTTTCCCCTCATTAATGTCAAAGTACATGAGGATTGCCGTCCCCAGCGATGAACGAAACTCTGGGTCCTCTAGCGCACTCAGTTGACGTCGCCATCTGGGCACGGAGGGCGGTCTGCTCCCCAACTAAAATGAAACCACAGAGGGTTATGATCGGAGTGCGTCTGCCCCAGATATTCCGATTTTGCAACTAGCGGGAGCAAGGATTGGGAACCCGGAGATCATGCACTGTAGAGTAATAGGAGTAGATTCGCTCGGTTGGGTTGAGGATGTGTCACATGTCTTGTAATGTCCAATTCGAAAGCCAATCCCCGAATGCTTGCGTGTTTGACACTGCTATTATCATGCGGAGAGGGGGAGAAGATCTATCCAAGTGAACATAAAGCACCATGTTATAATCTCCACCCAGCAGCCAGGGGAGTCCGGTGTAGGAGGTCAGGACCTGTGATAGTTGTGCTAGGAATGACGGTTGGTCTACATTGGGGACGTATACCGACCCCAGCAGGATTGTTTGGCCATTTAACTTCCCACGCACGAAGGTGTGCCTGTCCTCTTGGTCTGTTACCACGTCTTCACAGATAAATGGGGTGCCTGCCCATACCCAGATCAATGAGCCTCAGTCGTGTGCTGAAAATGTGGTGCCGTACATCTGCCCTCTCCAGCGCCTGAGTAGTCTGTTAAGCTCTGCCTGTGTCATGTGTGTCTCCTGTAAGAGGGCGATACCCACCAAATGTCTCTGGAGGTAGGAAAATATAGAATAGCGCCTCGTGGGTGTGTGCATGCCGCGTATATTCCATGTTAAATATGTTAGTTCGTGTCATCGCTCAGCTGGTGAGTCAGCTGCAGTGGTGGGTGTGAGGAAGGTTGCACTGGCAAGTGGGTGCCATGGTCAAGGGGGTATGTTGGTTTACTGCAATGGAAACAACTTCAAACATCATAACAGTTGGGGCGTATCCCACGGGGGATGTCCATTCAAACGTCTGTAACGGGTATTGATAATGAACTAGTCCAGTGTAGTGCCTGGTGGACCACGTGCGCTAGTGGTGTCTTGTCTTTACTGTCTCCCCCTATTGTCCCCAGTGTGCTTCGGAGATGCATCATCGTGCTGATTGTGAGAAGTTGGCCTGGTATATGATGTTCACTAATTAAAGTGACCACCTTGTACCATGCCAAGCAACCCTTATGGTGTGGTTGTAAGTCAACCTTTTCGGACCAGCTGCCCTAGTGGTAGCGTAGGCTAAGCAGTCTTTTAGGCTAAACTCGTTTAGGCATGTTAAGCAAGCTGTTTTACCATATGCAACCCCCCTTTATACCAATGAAAGGACACCACACAGATATATATTCAAAATATATATGTATTTATTACTCAAAGTATCCCCTAGACTCTTTATGAGCACAGGAGCACAAATCGTTAGACAAGAAAGTATCACAATATACGAAAGTTGCACTTTATATGGATAGGCCCTGGTGGCCACTCGAACCATATACTAAAATAGTGGTATAAGTACCACGAACAGGAAAGGGAGAAAGCCTAGGGCCTCTAGAATCGCTGGGCCTACGAGGAGCTAACTTTAGTTAGTGACCAGGACCAGGAGGTCCACGGGTCGCGTGTGCAGTAAGGAAAGTTACACGCGGGCGCCCATAGGTTTTCAATGGGTGCGTAATTGTTCAAAAGTTACTGCTAGAAGGGTCTTCTGGTTGGACTACGAATTCAAGACTTCAAACCTAGACATTAGAGATGTTACTCTAAACTTGTGCACCGGAGTGCCAGCTTTACCTCACCCACAGGAAGCGGGTGCATAGGGCTCGAAGTGCGTCGGGTTTCGTCTATCTGTTCAATGGAGCCTGAAGACAAAGATGCTGCAGGCGGTCGGTCCAGAAGAGATGCGGTGGATCTAAGGAAGGATGGATCGGAAGTGTAGAAGACCTGAAAGCAGAGGGAATGTTCACAGTCACTAGCCAGTGACCGGCGTGGCACCAGGTAGGTACCAGGCGATGTCGGGTGCAAACAGGTGTAGAGGTGAAGCTTGTCTCCGCAGCCACGTGGTCCCTGAAGGTCGACGACGTCCAGGAGTCGGTTCACGAGCTGTCCCACGCAGGCTCCTGCTGTCGGCGGTGTCGGCGACTCAGAAGAAGCAAGCAAGCCTTGGCAAAAGCAGGAGTCGCAGGAAGTGAAGAAAGCTGTTAGCTCTGGCCAGCAAGGTCAGAGGGGCTGCTCCTTTGGAGGGAAGCAGGGGCCAGTCTGGAGCAACAAGACCAGTGTCGTAGTTTTTCACGATGATTGCCAAGATGGCCACTAGCAAATGGACCAGTGACCGGTTAGGCGCGTCGAGTCGCGAAGTGCAGAGGGGCCCCACGCAGATCGTGGAGATGCTGGAGGGCTCACCTTTGATGCAGATGCTGCTCGGATGTTGGGCTTCTCAGGACCCAAAGCACAACTCGGAGGGAGCCTCTGTTGTCGCGCTTTCAGCTAGTCGAGTGTCTTCCAATGTGGCTGGCTCCACGTATCTCGGTGCCTTCACGGGTTCCTTCTTTGCAGGGACTGTGGATCGGGCTGTGAGAGGTCTGGAGGTCCAGTTCTTGTCAGTCTCTGGGCTCCGGCGGGAGGCGGCGGCAAAGCAGACGTCGATTCGCTGGGTGGTGCTTGCGTTAGCAAGATGGTCACTCCCTGACCATAGGGGAGATTTCCTTCAGTGTTTTGTGCAGCAGAACGTCGAAGTTCCCGTCTTCTTCTTAGTTGTAAGTTGATTTCAGGATGTCTGAAGTCTTGGGACACAGCTCCTACCTTTAAGCGGATTCTAGGGGCCGGACTACCTGCTAGGTTCCTCCCTAAGGGTGGGACCAGGAAGGGGGGTGGTTACACCCCCAATCCTTTGTCCAGCTCGCCCCAGGTCTGGGGCTGGTGTGCCCTAGGACCGGATTGAACTGGCATATGCACCGAGGCTCCTTGTGAGCCTCAGGCATGTCTGTTTCCTTTCAAGCCCTACCTGACCAATACACAAAATCCTGTCTGGGGTGGTGCTCGCACCTCCCCTGGCAGGAAACCCTTTGTCCACGTCTCCCAAGCTGGAAGGACTCCCAGCAGCAGGAGGGCAGACTTGTGTCTGTGGTGGCAGCGTCCATTTTGTGGAGCTGAGGTTATGTCTGATTTTACCCGGGTTTCAGGTTCTGTACATGTCGTGTCCCTCTAGGAGGTTGGAATGCTAACCCCGTCGCCAGAATTGGCGAGGGGTTAGTATTCCAATTCGTATGACACCTTACTCGACATGTTTTGATAAAGCCAAACCAAAGATAGCATTTAACCACGAGGTTCATAATGCCCTTAAGAGTATATGGTATGGCGATATCTGGAAACGGTAGAAGGAAATTGTTCCGACTACTGCAGACAGGCTCAGCTCATGCCAGAGTGTCAAGAATTCCTGTCATGCGAGGGGAGGAAAACGGTAACCAGCGTAAACGGACTACATCTCCCAGGATGCTTAGCGGTTGAGAGGTTATGTAAACAGGAGAGCTGTTACATAACTCAAGGAAAACACGCCCTTATGTAAACAGGAGAGCTGTTACATAACTCAAAGGAAAACACGCCCTTATGTAAACAGGAGAGCTGTTACATAACTCAAGGGAAAACACGCCCTTATGTAAACAGGAGAGCTGTTACATAACTCAAGGAAAACACGCCCTATAAAGGGAGGAACCGGGAGGTACAAGGCTGTCGGATATTGTGTTTACACCGACAAACCTGCTTCGTGAAGAGCAGTGTTCCGGAGTGGTGCTCCAGTAAGGCAAGAACGGAGGTAGGTCGAGTCGTTACTCCCTGGGCCGTGTCTTGCCCCATCGTCACCTGTGAAGGACCCGGAAGCTCTACCGGTCAACCATTGAGCTTCGCTTTTTGACTCGGCTGAGTCAAAGCGCAGTGGCGCTTTTGCTGGTTGGAGTCGTAACTCCCAGCCCGACCAGAGATACAGGGACTGCCAGCTGTAACGCACACCAGGAGGTGTTTGCCGCGTTACAGACTCGGAAGTCCACAGGATCGATCGAGCGGCTGCTCTCGGTTCAGTCTTCTTGCTTTTGATTGGGGTATCGGTGACGCATCACCAGGAGGTGACTCCGCGTTCCGGTGCAGTCTGAGGAAGAGGTTGAGCGGCTGCTCCCTTCAGGTAGAGACCCCGGCTGGGTGTTTCCCTGACTCCTCGATTCTCCCCAACACTCGTCGTGCCCCTCACAGCCTACCGATTGGCATTGTCGGCCATTTCATTTCTGCCCTCTGTTGGCATACGCCGGGATCGGCGTATATGCAGAGGACGGTTAGGACCATCCGTGCTGTGGGCTGGTAACGTACTTAGCCTGGAGGATTCCAGTGACTATAACTTTTGTTTATTCGTTGTATTGTTTTGCCTTCATTAAAATAACTAACCCTTCACAAGTGGTTGCGTCCTCATTATCGTGTCTGTTAAACGATCCTGGGACGTTCAGGGCGTTACAAAATATCCGACCGTAATAACACTAACTGTCTCCCGGTCGATAGCAGACATGGCAACACTTGATGATGTGCTGGCTGCTTTAGCGACCGTGCAAGTTGAAGTGGCTGCCTCTAGGCAAGAAACAGCCGATGTAAAAGCCAGACTGGATGCTATCCAATTGGACCCGCTCACGCCCAGCACCTCCCTCACGAACCAGACCCCTGCGGTAGTAGTGGAAATGCCGGTAGCCATCCCCTTGGCAACACCAGAGAGGTACAGTGGGGATCCTAACACAGTGCAGGTATTCCTCACACAAGTGGCGCTACATTTATCGTGCAAACCAAGGGCGTTCCCCACGAGTCAGGCTCGTGTGGCTTTCCTTATTTCCTATTTGGCTGGAAACGCGGCACAATGGGCCGTACCTCTGGTGAGCAGGGACGACCCCATCTTATGTGATTGGGGTGCTTTTCGCGAGGAATTCCTGAAGGTATTCGACAGAAGGGCTGACTCGTACACGGCGGACCGTGAAATGCTTGAGTTGAGACAGGGATCCAACGACCTGGTGCAGTATCTCAACGCGTTCCGACGGCTAGTTGCGGAAACCAAGTGGCCTGTTGCTAAACAGACGGCGCTCTTCCATCACGGGCTGTGCGATGAGCTCAAAGACGCCGTGGCTCATATTGACCCTCAACCCAAGACATGTGAGGGCCTTATCAACCTGGTATTACGGCTGGAACATAGGCTGAGTGAAAGAAAAGGGGATCAGGGGAGAAAAGGAAAATCCCTTCCATCCTATGTGACGGTGGGAAGTCCTGAAACTTCCACCGCATCCAAGGGAGAACCCATGGACATCGGCGCAATACGAGCGAGCCTCACAGCCACGGAGAAAGAGTCACGCCGTAAACAAGGATTGTGCCTATATTGTGGCAAAAAAGGCCACTACGTACGTGAATGCCCTGCCAAACCGAAGACGTCACGTTATTGGGCCAACCGGTCGGTAACAGCCGTGGTGGACATACCGGCGGAAAACTAGAGGACTCCCAGACCAAAGAAGGGGCATCTCGGAGTCACTCATCCATCCCTTCACTCTCCAACTCGGTCACTAAGGGACACCGACACCTGTTTCTCACGGTGCACGTGGGAGTGCATGACCAGTGGATACCCGTTGTGGCCATGGTGGATTCAGGGGCCACTGGCATGTTTATGGACCACAACGAGGCATGCAGGCTAGGGCTAGTGCTTCTTCCCAAAGCTGTACCCGAAGACGTCTATGCTGTAGACGGAAGGCGATTGGTGACGGGGCCCATCGGGCAGCACACGGGGGTCCTTCCGATGAGATATGGGAGAAACCATTTGGAACAAATCGATTTTAACATCATCCGAGCGCCCCAATATGGCGTCATATTGGGATTGCCGTGGCTACAGAAACACAACCCCTCTGTGGATTGGCCAACACATCGCGTCGAAATGACGTCACCGTATTGCATCCTGCATTGTGGAAAAAGAACGGAATCCCTTGACGCAGATGAGAGCGGGAGTCAGACGGTGGCTACAGCGGCAGAAAAAGATGTGGCTCTCCCCCAGGCTTATCACAGTTTTGAGGATGTATTTGATGAGGTGAAGGCGGACGTGCTACCACCACATAGACAGTTTGACTGCCAGATCGACCTGGTGCCAGGGGCCAGCGTTCCCAGCGGCAGGCTGTATGCCCTGACGGAGCCTGAAAACGTGCATCTCCGGGGGTACCTGGATAAACTCCTCAAGCTAGGATTCATCCGCCCGTCCAAGTCTCCGGCCGCCTCGCCACTCTTCTTCATCCCGAAAGCTAATGGGGAGCTGAGAGCCTGTGTGGACTTTAGGGCATTGAATGCGATAACCATAAAGAATCGGTACCCCTTGCCTCTCATCAGTGTACTGCTGGAACAGGTCAAGAAAGCTCGTATCTACACCAAGTTGGATTTGAAAGGGGCATACCATCTGGTGCGCATGAGGGACGGAGACGAGTGGAAGACCGCCTTTAAGACCAGGTTCGGCCTTTTTGAGTACCTCGTCATGCCGTTCGGTCTGTGCAACGCCCCGGCAGCCTTTCAGTACTTTTTGAATGAGGTATTCAGAGAGGAGTTGGATATCTACGTGGTCGTATATATCGACGACATCCTCATCTACTCGTCCAGTGTGGAGGAGCACGTACACCACGTCAATGCTGTGCTCCAAAAGCTGAGGGAAAACAAGCTGTTTTGTAAACTCAGCAAGTGTGACTTCCACGTCACGTCCGTGGAATTCCTCGGAGTGATGCTGAGTCCAGAGGGACAGGAGATGGCAGAACGAAAGATCAAGGCGGTGAAAGAATGGCCGGTGCCCCAAAGCGTGAAGGACGTCCAAAGTTTCATTGGCTTCGCCAACTTTTACAGGCGGTTTATAGATGGATTTTCAGGATTGGTGGCCCCAATCACACAGCTACTGAGGAAGTCCAAGGAGTTTGTCTGGTCCCCTGAAGCGAACACAGCCTTTGAGGCCCTGAAAAGCGCCTTTGGTAAGGCGCCGGTGTTGGCTCACCCCGATCCGGATCTCCCCTACGTGGTGGAAGCGGACGCATCGGATGTGGCGCTGGGGGCTATCTTGTCCCAACGCAACCACGACACAGGGGTGCTTCATCCCGTTGCGTACATGTCCCGCAAACTCAACGACGCCGAACGCAACTACCATATTGCGGAGAAGGAGCTTCTCGCAATCAAGGACGCCTTCACCGAATGGAGGCATTGGTTGATGGGGGCAAGACATGTGGTATCGGTGTACACGGACCATCGGAATCTACAGTTCATGACGGCCACAAGACACCTTTCTCCCAGGCAGCTGCGGTGGATGATCTTCTTTGCGGGGTTCAACTTCCGCATCACATATCGGCCGGGGACGGAAAACCGGAAGGCGGACGCCCTGTCCCGTCAATCTGCAGTTAAGGAACCATTGCCTGCGACCGAGCGTTCCATCATTTCCCCGAGGATGGTATTGGGGGTTATCCAACCGGATACTTTCCTGAGGGGAATAAAAAGAGGGATCAGGTCATTCGCATGGCGGAGGTGGCTCCTCAGTCACAGAGAATGGCAGCTGAAGGACGGGATACCCCTGAAGGGCAGGTGCCTGTTGATACCCACGCCTAGGCTAAGGAAACAAGCATTCATCTGGTGCCATGACTCTCCATGCGCAGGTCATTTGGGCTTTGAAAAAACGGTGGCTAGCATGGGACGGCATTTCTGGTGGCCAACCATGAGAGTGGATGTCAGGAGGTGGGGACAGGAGTGTCCTACGTGGGCTACCATGAAGGCCGACCATGGCCGAACCCAAGGGCTCTTACATCCACTTCCGACCCCGGATAGACCATGGGATAGCATATCACTGGACTTCGTGGTGGGCCTACCGGTAGACCAGGGGATGACGGCAATACTGGTGGTGGTGGATTACTTGACGAAAATGGGGCACTTCATCCCCTGCAAGAGAGTCCCTACGGCCGGGGAATTGGCGTCACTACTCCTAAAGAATGTGGTACGACTGCATGGATTACCTGGGGTGATCGTGTCGGACCGGGGGTCGCAGTTTACTGCGCAATTCTGGAAGACTTGGTGCACTGCGCTGCATGTTAAGACCGCCCTGTCCACCAGCTACCACCCTCAAACGGACGGCCAAACCGAGCGCCTGAACCAAACGCTCAAACAGTATCTGCGATGTTTTGTGGACCAGGGCAGGGAAGAATGGGTCGACTTGCTATGGGTTGCAGAGATAGCCTATAACAACGCCACTCACAGCTCCACACAGTCATCTCCGTTCTATAGCAACTATGGCCAACATCCCAGGTTCTTGCCATTTCTACATCCGTTCAGAGAGGACAGGATTCCCGCCACAGCGGACAGGGTGGCACACATAAAAGACACGTTGATGCGCTCAAGAGCTGTCCTAATAGAGGCCAAGAGACGATACAAGGCTGCGGCCGACAGGAAGAGAAGGCCCGGGCCACTGTACCGCACTGGAGACTACGTCTGGATATCCACAAGAAACATGAGGTTTCGAAAGAACAGTGTGTTCCATCCCAAGTACATGGGCCCCTATCGCATTACCAAGTGTTTGGGTCCCGTGAACGTGAAGGTGTGCTTGCCCCAGTCATTGCGGATACACCCTGTCTTTCATGTATCATTGCTCAAACCAGCACCCTCCAAGCCGTCTGGGACACCTAGGCCGGTATGCGTGGAGTCGGAGGTGGAGTATGAAGTGTCGGGCATACGGGCGTCCAAATGGCGCAGGGGGAAGCTGTGGTACCTGGTTGCATGGAAAGGCTATGGCCCGGAGGAGCAATCATGGGAACCGGCTGAAGGGGTTCATGCTCCGCGCTTGGTCTCCTTGTTCCATCGGCGTTTTCCTGCCAGCGCTGGACCCGTGGGGAGCCGCTGAGAGGGAGGATGTACTGTCAAGAATTCCTGTCATGCGAGGGGAGGAAAACGGTAACCAGCGTAAATGGACTACATCTCCCAGGATGCTTAGCGGTTGAGAGGTTATGTAAACAGGAGAGCTGTTACATAACTCAAGGAAAACACGCCCTTATGTAAACAGGAGAGCTGTTACATAACTCAAAGGAAAACACGCCCTTATGTAAACAGGAGAGCTGTTACATAACTCAAGGGAAAACACGCCCTTATGTAAACAGGAGAGCTGTTACATAACTCAAGGAAAACACGCCCTATAAAGGGAGGAACCGGGAGGTACAAGGCTGTCGGATATTGTGTTTACACCGACGTACCTGCTTCGTGAAGAGCAGTGTTCCGGAGTGGTGCTCCAGTAAGGCAAGAACGGAGGTAGGTCGAGTCGTTACTCCCTGGGCCGTGTCTTGCCCCATCGTCACCTGTGAAGGACCCGGAAGCTCTACCGGTCAACCATTGAGCTTCGCTTTTTGACTCGGCTGAGTCAAAGCACAGTGGCGCTTTTGCTGGTTGGAGTCGTAACTCCCAGCCCGACCAGAGATACAGGGACTGCCAGCTGTAACGCACACCAGGAGGTGTTTGCCGCGTTACAGACTCGGAAGTCCACAGGATCGATCGAGCGGCTGCTCTCGGTTCAGTCTTCTTGCTTTTGATTGGGGTATCGGTGACGCATCACCAGGAGGTGACTCCGCGTTCCGGTGCAGTCTGAGGAAGAGGTTGAGCGGCTGCTCCCTTCAGGTAGAGACCCCGGCTGGGTGTTTCCCTGACTCCTCGATTCTCCCCAACACTCGTCGTGCCCCTCACAGCCTACCGATTGGCATTGTCGGCCATTTCTTTTCTGCCCTCTGTTGGCATACGCCGGGATCGGCGTATATGCAGAGGACGGTTAGGACCATCCGTGCTGTGGGCTGGTAACGTACTTAGCCTGGAGGATTCCAGTGACTATAACTTTTGTTTATTCGTTGTATTGTTTTGCCTTCATTAAAATAACTAACCCTTCACAAGTGGTTGCGTCCTCATTATCGTGTCTGTTAAACGATCCTGGGACGTTCAGGGCGTTACACAGAGCACCATCTCACATAAAACCAAGCACTCTGCCTTCAGGATTGTTAAGGCCTGCCATAGGAGTTACTTATAGGTTAACATGTGTCCTCTTTAAGGTTAGGTATAGGCATACTACACCTAAGTAAGAGGTGGATACACCAACTTACCCCAGCTGAGTGATCAGCCAGTTGTGTCAAATTGCTAGGCCAGGCCAGGGGTGGCACAATACATGCTTCAGCCCCTGGTAGGCCTCAGATACACCAATGCCCTGGGTACCTAGGTTACACTAGTACAGGGGCTCACAGGGTGATCCAGTTCCAATGGGTCATGCACCTAAAGTGCATGGTGTCAATTTAGCAGAGAGAACAGCAGGCTGGGGGTCTGATAAGCAGACCCACAGCCTCAATACGTCGAAAACCAGTGAAGCAAAAAGCAATCTCCTAGTTATCTCAATGTAGTACGTGGTACGGTCGGACTTGTGCTCAGTGGTCACCTAACTGTCTCTGGAGGTATTGTGTGCACCCGTTTGCGCCATAGTGGCACCCCTGTTGTGCGCCATGCTCTAATAACATGTGTAAAGAAAACAAGCAAACAAAGCTCTACTTGCGTAAGTTGACTATGACTGAGTCCAGTGCAGCATTATGATATCATATGATGTCATCTGTGGGGTTACCACTGGTAGGCTCATGTCTTCAGATAGATGTGTCTCGCATGTGGGCTTTCATGCGTTCACTACTGTGTGCAGTTCTAAGAGTTGCTACTGCCTCTAAGACATCCCGTGCTCCATCCTGATTTTCTCCGGATTTGGCGCTACTGGACCTGCCCTTGCAGACTGGAATGCCCCACGTCTTCTCCGCCTTCGAGGTCTCCGCTCTGTCGAGTTGCCAGTATCCGGGCCCAGAGGGCGTCTTCCTTTCTACAGCCCGACTCCTCCAGCCAGTCCCACGCCTCCGCGGGGGAATCGAAGAAGCGGGTCCCCTCTTTTGTTACCACTCTCAGCCTGGCGGGGAATAGCAGGGAGTAGGGCAGCTCCAGTTCCCGGAGTTGATTCTTCACTGCCGTGTAATTGCTTCTGCGTTGCTGCACGAGTGTGGTGTAGTCTGGAAAGAACATGACTTGACTGCTGCACACTTGAAGGTCACCTAGCTTCTGGGTTTCGCGCAGTACCACATCTCTTTCCCTATAATTAAAGAGTTTAAAGAGGAACGGTCGGGGCCTGGCGTCCGGTTAAGGCTTCTGCACCGGCACCCGATGTGCCCTCTCCACTACAAATTGCGGTGAGAATGCCCCCTGAGGCAGCAGGTCTCGTAGCCAGTGCTCAACATATTGCTCCGGGCTTCTACCTTCCTCCCCCTCTGGAAGGCCCGACACGCTAATGTTGTTGCCCCGGGAGCGCCCTTCTGCATCTTCTACTCTGTCTTTGAGCGCATACACACTGTCCATCATGTCTGTTAGCGCAGCGGCATGGCTCTGGGTGACAGGCTGAAGTTCTTTGAGGGTTTGGCCATGGGCCCTAACCGTCTCGTCCAGTTTACGGTGGTCTGTGTGCAGGAGGCTGAAGTCTGAGGTGACTTTATCAATCTGTGTTTCCAGGGATGCCTTGGTCTGTTATAGGGCGGCACCAATCTTTTCCACCGCTGTGAGCACCAAATCTATCATGGCCGCTAGAGTCGCCGCCTGCGATTCCATCTCTCTGCTGTGTCTCGCGTGTGCGGGGTCCAGGCTTACTGTGCGTGGTGGTCCTTGCTGCGTCTTGTCTCTTAGCCGGCCCATTACAAGTTGCTGCGCAGTTGGCGAGCAGCCCTTAGTGAGGTCGGTCTTGACTGTCGACGGGTCACTGATCTTGATCTAAGGGACTCTGGGCTCGCCCTCAATCGTGAATCATTCGTGTTACTTGACTAGGCTTGCGTTCTGTGGGCGTTCTTCCCTGTGGGTAATGTCTCGATTCAGAAGCAGGCCCCGTGGCTGGTAGGCTTCGCGTCCCTGGATGCACCGCAGCAGGGGAGTGCCTGCACCCCACATGTGGCAGCCAGTGGGGGCATCTCCGGTGGGTTGCTGTGTTATGTCCGCTCCACTGCTTCAGCGCGGGAAGTTGCTTCTGATCCGCTTCTACCCCGGGGTGTCCCAGAGGTGTCCCTGTGTTTCTGTCCTGTGCTCTGGCCACTCACCGCATCCCAGTCGCAGCAGCGATCGCGGCCTTCAAGATGGCGCTCATCCGGCCCGTCTGCTGCCGCCCTCTCAGACCCAGGGCTCCTGTGGCATCTCAGTGTCGCTTTGGCCGGAGTTCCCAATGTTCTAGGTCGCAACTGAAGAGCGGCCAGCTGCCCAGTGGTTATCCTCCTCCCCCTTGGATTCCAGGCCTGGTCCAGTGATTTACTTCCCCAATCTGCCAAGTGAGTCGGGTGGCCTCTGCTGCAATAGGAGACCTCGGCGGTTCCTACCTGGATCCGGTTCTCGCCCCAGTCTCGCTGCAGTCCGCTCGTGCTGTTCAGCGGCCACCCGCCTCCTCTCACGGCCGCTGATCCATGCTGCTTTGCGGTCTCCCAAGGGGTCACGTCACCCCAGCAGGCCTCAACTGCGGGAGGCGATTACTGGAGATTGCCCCCTCAGCATGTTTCTTTCGCGCACTGCACAGACTCGCATTTTGCGGTAAGATCCCGCCAGGACCCCGCAACTTTTTTCTGGCAGAAGGACACCCTGTCAGTTACAGGTTACAGCTCCGGCTCAGGCCGCCGCCTCTCGCTCCGTACTGCTGCTGCAAGTCCGTGCCTCGCGCTGGCCACACTCCTCACCTCAGCTTGACGAGATGGTACTCGTCGGGTCGGCCCGGCGCCTCCTCTCGGCCTGCTGCCACCACCGCCTCCAGGCACCGCTAGCTACTCGTGACCGCCCCCGGGGAATCTCCGCTTTCTGTAAGCAGGCCTCGGGGATCCGCCGGCTGTCCGCTGGCCTCAGGGGTCCATGCCTTGCTGGTGCTTTCGCTGATCTGGGCGTTCTCCCTGGCACTAGCAGTCGTGCCAGTGGCTATCGCTGAGGGTGTAGTTGCGAGTGCCGGCCTCAGTCCCTCACCGCGCACTGCATCCCCGCACGTTCGATCTTCCTAGGCCTCGCGGCTCCCCGGGCCACGAGCACGTCCGATGAATTAGCACTCTGTTAGGCCTCTCAGGCGCCTCTCTTCAGTGTCTCACCAGTCCTGTGTGTTTTTAGCACGGATGGCACCTCTTCCGGATCGTTTTACCGGATAATTAGGAGATATTGGCCGGAGCACTAGAGACTCGCGTTCGCCATGATGGCTGACTAGCCACGCCCCCCCAAAGCTATGCCTCTTGTTTGTTGATAGACCTGCTGTTGGAACAAAAAGTAATTATTCTCCAAGCAAAATCTTGTCAGACTGATAAGCATTTTGTTGTGCTGATAGAATTCAATCGGTCTGGTGCCTAAGAAATGTTCCAATGCCCTAACTCCGTCATTATGATGTATCGATGTATACAGGTTAGAGATGTCTAATGACATTAGAAAATAGTCATCTTGCCATTGTAGGTAGTGGACTTGTTTTAAAAAGTCAGTGGTATCCTGTTTGTATTACGGTAAGGCTTTGACCAGGTCTTGTAGGAAGAAATCAATGTAGACAGACACATTTTCAAGCTGGCTCTGCTTTGCAGAAATTATTGGAACTCCCGGGGGTGGTAAAATGTCTTATGTACTTTAGGAATAAAGTAAATAACGGGCATGATTGGATAGTCATTTTTAAGAAACCTGTATTCTTTTTAGTTGATTAATCCCGCACTTTTCCAGGCCAAGAGTTTAGCAAATAGCTCATTTTGTACCACTGTGATGACTTGTTTATTGTTAACTTATAGCAATTACGGTCACTGAATTGAGACATAGCTTCCTCCATGTTGGACTTTGCCCTTCTGGCAGGTTCACCCCGAAACCTTTTGCTTTTTATTGGTGACTTGGTGTAATGATTTTTGGCTTCTGCGCACTTTTACCACTGTGTCCAAGGGTAAAGTGCGTGCGTGTAGTGAGGTTGGCCTGCCCTCCCATAGGAATGAATGGGGGAATGTATGTGTCCCTGGTAGTTCCTGATGCGTGGGGAGTGCAGGGGCGAGTTTGGTATGTACGGACTCGTGTGAAAAAATGCTGCGCGATGATGTGTGCGGCGTGCATGTACCTAGTGTGGAAGTGCCACTTCTAGAAGTGGGCACTTCTGTGTGCAGTGTGAGATGTATGCCTTGACTGGCGATTGGCTGGTTGAGGTCATGTGACGGGTTAGGGAAATCCCCAGAGTCAGGAGGAGTCACCCAGTAGTGAATAGGGAGTTTAGCATGTTGATGGCTGGGGAGGAGTGCACCTTGGACCTGAATAGGGCTGGGTTTTCCCCACACAATGCTGGCTCTGACCCCTGTGGTGCGACTGACGACCCTGGCCTGTTCTCTGAATAGGGAGAGGGGCTGAGCAAAACAAAGTGCTCAGGAACCAGTTGTAACTGGTTCGCCCCTTCCCTGCACCTGGAGACAAAGGGAATCTGTGTATAAGAAGGGGCTGTGACCCCATGTATGTTGTTCTCTTCTAGGATCAACTTGAGGGGGGCCTGCTGCTGCTGGGCGCCAGGAGAGACCGCCACTGGGGACTGCCTCCCTGCTGGAGGGCCCTGTGAGCTGGACCCTGGGCCCAGTCTTTGCCCCCCTGCCTTTGAAGACTTCTGATTGCTGGACCTTGTTTTAATCCCCAAGCGCCTGGGAGCGCTTTTATTTGATTTGTAGCGCTGGGAGCGCTTTGTTAGGGACACCAGCGTAGAGGAGCGCCTCCCTGGGTGCTTCGCTGAAGCCTCCAGTGCCTTAAAGCGCTGGAATTGCTTCCGGCGCAGAGAGCGCTTTTCCCTGTGCCCTTGGCGCCAGGAGCGCTTTTGTTTCTGATGGCGGGTGCCCACCCCGCTTATTGCCACAGATTTTGACTTTAAGACGAAGGCGGGAGCCCACCCCGCGCTTCGGTGAAAGCCGAAGGAAAATCACCGCTGCAGCCCGGACCGGAAGTCAGGCACCCCCTGGGGGTGGGCCGTGCGACGGAAGCTGTGCAGAAAGCAGGAAGCAGGCGGGAGCCTACCCCGCGCTCCTGCGTAGGACCCGGGTGAGGTGAGGTGTGCTGCAGCAGGGGACTCCCCTCCGTACGGAGAGTCCCGCAGGTGCCAGTGAAGCGGAGGGGGCTCGAGGCACATTGCCGGTGCCTGCCCCCGCCGCAAGGGAAGAGGCCCCGTGTGCAGCTCGGCAGCCGCCGTCCCCGCGAGAAGCCGAGGAGGAGCTGTGCGCTCCGACGACGAAGAGCCCGGTGAGTGGGGACAGCCTGTGTAGAGAGAGAGCCCCCCGAGTGGGACTCTAAACGTTACGGGGGCCTGAATGTTTAGAGCGCGAAGCGCTCCAACGAGGGGGCCAGTGTTGGTAGTGGCGCCGCCGTAGCGGGCCACTGTAATTTAGGGGGCATTTCAATTGTTTTAGAGCCCAGGAGAGGCTCCACGTGAGAGTGGCAGATTGGTGTCGAAGGGCACAGTGGTGCCCACGCTCATTCCTCCAGCTGCCCAGCACTTAGTGGGCAGCTGCAACGTTTAGGTTGGGATCTCTACGCTTGTGGCTTGCGCAGCTGGGGCAGCTTTACTGGGACAGGGCGTCCTAGCCCCGACAAGGCCAGTTGGCCTAGGGACTGCCACAGGTGGTGGCTCATGTGAGTTTCTCGCTAATGTTCCGAACCTGCACCTCCGAATGTATTTTGATGCGTCATGTGCCTTGTTTTACACAGCTGAATGTATTTTATGCATCATGTGTTTTCTTTCTATAACACCGCTGAATGTATTTTATGCACCATGTGTTTTCCTTCCTTACACCGCTGAATGTATGTTATGCATCATGTGTTTACCTGCCCAGCACCTCTGAATGGGTTTTATGCGTCATGTGCCTTGCTTTACACCGCTGAAGGTATTTTATGCATCATGTGTTTTCTTGTTCTACACCTCTGAATGTTTTCTGCATCATGTGTAATGTGCGTTTACCCCTACAGGTATTGTGATACTTAGGTGGTTGCTTTCTCCTAGTACCGGTGGTGCTAGTGAGGTCCTGGTTCCCTGCGCGATATTTTCCTAAGGTGGTTAGGGTTGCGTAGGTGGTACTTACTTGTTACCAGTAGTTACTGGTTGTGTGCTATATGTGTTATTTTGTGCTAAGTGCTAAATTCTAAAAGTGCTAATTCCTGACAGTGGTCCATGTGGCCCTGTCCCCTGTACATATAATCCCTTTTAAATTCTGCCCGTGCCTGTTGGCACATTGTAAAGTGTGTATTTATTATCTAATGTGTTTTGGTATAATACAAAGGCTATTTTTATATAATACCTTGTGTGGAGTTCCTTTTGTGGTGGGCCTTGGGTGTTGTTGCTGGGTGCGCGCGCAAACGCTTTACACATTGCCTCAGAGATAAGCCTGACTGCTCGTGCCAAGCTACCAAGGGGGTGAGCAGGGGTTATCTTTGGCGTGTAACTTCCTTGCCCTGACTAGAGTGGTGGTTTCTGCCTGACTTTGGCTCAAACCTTAGCCAACCAGAAATCCCAGTTCTAACACTCCATATTTCATTTTTTCGGCCAGATGACCACATTGCCACCTTTATCTGAGTTCCGGACAACTACTGAGTCGTTGTCCTGATGTTTTTGGATTAATTGATGGTATTTATACTGTTGTGCATTTCGATTTGTATTGTCTGTTTGGGTTTTATACTAGTACAGGTTCTTTACTTCTGCTGTTATCAGTTCATTAATCGTATCAATGGAATCCCTGGGCATGATGGGTACAAAAGTAGACTTGGGTTTAAATCCTGTGTTTAGGGTGGCAGTGATATTCATATGATGTAGTTCCATGAGTGATTGAGTAGACTCTAATTGCGCCAGTGTATATATGTATATATATATTTTCGTTTAAAAAATCCTCCGATTAGCAGAAAATACTTGGACACTCCAGCATTCTGAATAAAGTTATTTAATGGCTAGAAAAACTACGCGTTTTGACTTCCGCCTTGCTCACGCTGCTCATATATATATATGTATATATATATATGTGTATTAAAAAATCACCGCAGCTTGTCTCCAGAACGCATTTCGGCTGTCTCTGCAGCCTTTGCCAACTTTTTAAAGTGCTGGTTTGTGTGAATATATAAAGAGAGTCTGCACGTAAGTCCAATCAAACTACAATAGAAGAAATACTTCTTCTCTCCACACCTCACTCAATTGATCAAATGTGTCTTTTACCAGTGTCTTTTTAAAAAAAAGCATTATCTATAGTCTGTGAAGTGCGAGCAAAAATGAATAGCTGTGCAAAATACGCATTGTTTTAAAAAACAGCTTTTCTTCCCAAGTTGCTGTTAGTGTGTCTTTTAAAATCAATTTCAGTCTCACCGACTTGCTGTTATTAGCCTTGCGCCTCACTACTAGGCAGCTGCCTTCTGTGGCCCCAGCTGTCATCAGGACGAACAGCACTTCATTTCCTTACGTCACTGTGCTCCGGGGGCACTCTGGATTCACACGTCGGGTCCCATTGCAGTTTGCCTGAGTGCATCATAACGCTGGGGGTGCAGATTAAGACATCACCACTGGCGTCTATTAAACAACAAGATTCCTCCCCATAAGACAAGAAGTCTGCACCTATGTCGCAAGTGTGTCTTTTAAAATCAGTTCCAGTCTCACCGACTTGCTGTTGTTATTAGCCGTGCACCTCACCACTAGGCAGCTGCCTTCTGTTCTGTGGCCCCAGCTCCGAGAGAACATATATATATGTGGCCCAAGGTACATAGGAGTAGCAGGTAGGGATACCACTCATCAACCGCAAAATCCTGGCCGCAAAAATGACAGGTCTGGCCGCAAACTGCTGGTCCTAAAAGTGACAGGTCTGGCCGCAAACTGCTGGCCGCAATAACTCTGGTTTTAAAAGGGGTGACATGTAGGGCTAGTCCCAAAAGTGACAGGTCTGGCAGCAAAAACAGAGATATGTGTGTATGTATGTGTTTAAAAGTGCGTAAAGTGCGTGCCTGTAGGATGGAAATGTCTGGGCATGTTTAAAACTGGGGGTTGCAGACAGCTGGTGGTTGAACAGCTGTGGAGCAGTCCTGAGGCCATGTGGCCGTGTTGTGTTGTTAGAGGTGTATGCCTCTTTTAGGGGTTGTGGTTTCTTAGAATACAGATAAGCCTGTGGCAAGAGCCGTGAACAGCAAGCAGACGTTCGAATACGAAAAGGTGCCCACAGCCAAAATGAAGAGATACAACCCGTTCGTGAAAAGACCAGTGTTGGATGGCTCCCAGGCCGGTATCAATAGATATTACCGCAGCTTAACACCCCTGGTAATGGACGAGAATGCTCAACAAGAAACACCTAAGGATATGGGCTGCGACGTTACTGGTTTTGGCAACGGCATGTGCAGGCCTCTGGAGGAACTTAGTCTCAAGGATGGCGTATGCCGGATGGCCCCAATTAAGGGCGCCAGCAGCGAAAGGGAGGGCTCGTGTAGTGGCAGCGTGCTTGCTGGCCTCAGTTCATTGGACATGGAGGAGGATGAAGAAGTTGTAACACCGTCTAACACATCCGTCTATGAAGACATGGACCTTCAGGAGAATGCGGCTGCTGAGAAGGTCGTTCTGCAACAGCCTGGGACAAGCGCCGAAGATGACGGGGCTCGCAGGACCTTAGCGACTCGCAAGATTTCAGAGCCGCCGCAGAGGGCGGTGAAAATGCAGAGGTTAGTAGGAAAATGTTATGAGCAGGTAGTTACAAAAACAAAATTATGTCTTTTATTTCTTCAACTAATGGTATGGCAATCTTTCTTTTTTTTTGACCCCTAGAGAGCAACACCCGCTGGATGCACCTACTTCATAATGCAGTATGGTAAAGAGGCTGTAGCACCTCCTTACACACCCGTCTATGAAGACATGGACCTTCAGGAGAATACGGCTGCTGAGAAGGACAGCCTGGGACAAGCGTCGAAGATTATGGGTCCTCGCAGGACATTAGCGATTCTCAAGATTTCAGAGCCGCCGCAGAGGGCTGTGAAAAAGCAGAGGCTAGTAGGAAAATGTTATGAGCAGTCCGCTACATAACGCTGTATTTTCTTTCTTCAACTAACGTATTGTCATTCTTTCATCTTTTGAACCTAGAGAGAAACCTCAAAAAGGCCTGCGGCAGAGTGGCGGTCTGTAAAAGCGAGAAATGTAATTTTCAATTGTCTGTGGTGTTCAATACAAGCTGGAAGTTCCACATGTCAAAACCGTGATGGCTGCGATAAGTGTGTATGCGAATCTGACGCGTGTGAAAAGGAAGAGCCAGGATTGACCTACGATGACAGGCTGGGCAGTTAAGGCTTTCGCCGCGTCGGTGGTACTAAACTGTGTCAAACGTGACTATTACAGCCTTTGTCACGGTCACGGTCATCAAATCAGCGATCCGCAGCAGGCGGCGCACAAATGCTTGTGTGAATCATACAGAACAAGAACAATACGATATATTTGTACTTTGTTAGACCCTTACAAGGTGTATAAACTGCTAAGGGTTGTGTACAGGTTGTACAATGAAAAGAAATATGTCCACCCTGATATGTTGAGGATCTTGACAGTGGCACTCAATGAGATCCGATACGCCTTTGACCCGAGCTTAAAACTAACCGTTATACAGGGGATGGACACTGCTTTCAATAGAAGGATGATAGAAAGACTCATAGCAAGGCGTATGTGTAATCTGTATAAAAAAAATAGACAAGCAGGGTCTTTGGCCCCCCGAAGACTGTTTTAAACAAGGTATTATGTAACGTTACATGATAGCATGTATTTAGAACAAACTAGTAGAATGTTAAACCAAAAGGGTGGCTCTGTGTTAAGCCGTACTTACTATGCATAATGTGAAAAGATATGAAACCATTGTCTATGATTTTGCTAATATTCTTTATTTTTTAATAAAATGTTCTTACACAAAACAAGCGTCATTCATTGCATGGTGTGTTTCGGCTGATAACATGCAGGGGGTCCTGTTAAGAAAACTTTATTATGATACTAGGGAAGTTGGCAGCTTGGGGAGCGCCGAAGCTCTATATAGAAGGGCTGTGGCTGAAAATGAGTCGGTAAGCAGAGAAGCTGTGAAGACGTGGTTGTCAGGCGAGGAGGCGTATTCACTCCATAAACCGGCCAGAAGACATTTTAAGAGACGCCCGACAATCGTTAATGCGCAAATAGATTATCAATGGCAAGCGGACAGAATAAGTCTTCAAGATATAGCAAAACATAACAACGGCTCTTGTTATATATTAACCGTCATAGATGTGTTGTCCAAGTACGCCTACGCAGAGGCGCTGCGTGATAAAAGCGGGGCTAGCGTCACAACCGCTTTTAAAGCCATCTTCGATAAGGGGCGTATTCCTCAAAAACTACAAACAGACGCCAGGCTTTTTTAGCTGTATATAATGCCAGTTATCATAGGACCATCAAAAGGGCACCCGAAGATGTAACACCTAGTGATTCGGTAACTGTTTGGAGAAATGTGTATGGCCGTAATTTCGGTACAAAGGTGAAGAAGCCTGTTTTTAAAAAAGGTGATCACGTTAGGATTTCAAAATTGAAAGGAGTCTTCACGAAGGGTTACCAACAGACTTTTAGCGATGAAATATTTATAGTGGAAAGTGTGGAGCTTAAGGAATGGCTATATATTTACAGGTTAAAGGACTACGATGGGGAAACGGTGTCTGGGGCTTTTTACAAGGAAGAGTTACAAAAGGTGCCCGATGATCCGAACCGGGTGTACAGGGTTGAAAAGGTTCTGAAAAGGAAAGGTAGCGGGGCTAAGAGCCAGGCATATGTCAAATGGCGGGGATGGCCTGAGAAATTTGGTCAGATCCCTGAAGGGTGTGTGAGCTCAAAGCAGCTGATACGATGGAGACAAAGCCCTTTTATATAACCTCAAGTTGGAATCAAATCTTTCTTTTAGCAACCAAATACAGACCGTTTCAGCCGCTTGTTTTTCCAAGATCAGGATGATTAGGAAATTCATCACCTATCTCCCTAGTGACACCAGGAAAACCATAGTCCAGGCATTGATTACATCTCACCTGGACTATGCGAACCGCCTGTATTTAGGGTTGCCCGCGGGCCTCCTACATCGGCTTCAGACAGTCCAGAATGCGGCTGTTCGACTTGTCTGCGGGGTTTCTCTACGCACCCACATATCGCCATATCGCAGAGCATTACATTGGCTACCAATCCATCAAAGAGCTGCATTCAAAGCCATGACCTTAGCCCATCGAGCAACTAGGGGTAGGGGATCGGCCTACCTCTCTGCTAGTATCCGTCCTTACTGTAACTCTCGGAACCTCCGTTCCAACTCCCAACATCTGCTTTCCATACCAAGATTTAGGAAAGCACGTTCGGGAGGTAAAACCTTCCAGGTCTGTGCCACAACTCTCTGGAACGAACTCCCGATCGCAATTAGGATGATCCAGGAAGAATTACCCTTCCGTAAGGCACTAAAAACTTTTCTCTTCTGTTAACCTCCCCAGGACTATCACGCTGCTTTCACTCAGAAGCGCCGGGACACCCCGTTGGGGTAGCTGCGCGCTATATAAAATACACAAAATAAATAAATAAATAAACCTTACCATCCAACGCTTCTGAGGGCATGTTCCCCAGCAATCTGATTTCTAATTACACCGTCAAATTGACTAAGCCTGTGGACTTGAAAGGGGACTGGGAGGTTGCCCTAACAGAAATCCACTACCCTAGAACATTGAATACATTTACAGCGGCCGAAACCAAGTTTCACATCAAGCGTGAACAGGACCCCATGGGCATACACGTATCCTTCCCTTACGGCTACTACCCAAGCGTTTCAAGCGTTGTCGAAGCCATCAACAAATCCATAGCTGCCATAGAACCACATCCGAATATTCATCTGGTGCTAGATAACGTTAGAAGGAAGGTGTTTCTTAAAGCAATACATCGCAACACCCTGTTTAACTGCTCCGGTAAATTAAGAAGGGTTTTAGGTACAGTACAACATGTGAAAAGTCCGGTGGAACAAGATCACATGTGCCCCGATATTGATGGGGGGTTTTACATGCTCTATGTGTATGGTGATATTGTAGAAGCTCAGAGGATTGGGGATAGTTACTCACCGCTGTTAAGATGGGTTCATGTACAGGGTGATGATAATACGATGGTCAACATACAATTTAACAAACCTGACTACGTCGCAGTTTCTAAAAACCATTTTGACACTATTTCAATTATGATCTACGATGATCAGTCTGAGCCGGTGGCCTTTAAATACGGGAAAGTTGTTAAGCTTCATTTAAGGCCTAGACACGACAGGGGATATTAAGCAGCTGGAATGGGGGTTATGAAAACATACGGTGACCCGTCCATGTACAGGGACTATTACAGAAGTCAAGCCGGTTATGGAGGACCACCGTACTTTCAAGGTTCACCTGTCATGTACGGGGCTGGATTAGGAGGATTCTTTAGGAGTCTGTTTAGAAGAGCTATGCCTTTCCTGAGAAGAGGCTATGAAATTGCAAAACCTCATGTTAAGACGGCTGCTACGAGCATTGCCCAGGATGTGGTGGGGTCTGTTACATCGGCGGTTGCAGAGCGCATGAACAAACAGCCGCAAGAAGGAGCGGGGCTGGTGTATAAGCCACGCGCGAGTGTCAAAAGGAAACGTCGGGTTTCCAGACGCAGGGGCTCTCCGGTCCCCTATAAAAAAAGGAGGAGCTCTTCAAAGCGCACTCAGAAAAGAAGAGCTCCAAGAAGGAAGAGAGGTGCGAAGAAGCGAAACGGTTCTAAAGTAAATATTTTTTAAAGCCTCGTAAACAGCACTATGGCCTTCGTACATTGTGGATCAGGAGAGTGCGCCAAATCAGAGTTAGACTTGTTTACTCTAAAACCCACGCAGACAAGCATCGAAAACAGCTTCTTCATGGAGGTATCACCTTTAGCAGCATTGACGCCGTTGGCCCCCATAGAGTTTTTTGTGTCAGGGTCCACGTATATGTATTTGGATCTCAACAACACGTTGCTGCATCTTATGTGTAAAATTGTAAAAGCCGATGGGACCGTCATTGAAGACGACTCTAAAGTGGCAACGATCGCTTACCCGCTAGCTACCCTGTTTAATCAAGTGGACATCACCTTGGGCGATCAACTCATCACCCAGAACGATAACATGTACGCCTCCAGAGCCTACATCGAGAGCATTCTAAATTACAGTAGCGACACCCTTGACACACAACTTTCAGCGGGTCTCTTTCACCGGGATCCATTCGGTCACTTTGAAATCACAGCTCTGGATGGAGCCAATAAGGATTTTAAAAAAGAGCGGGGCAGGCAGCAGCCAGTCGTACCTTTGACCTCCTGGGGCGCATACATTCAGACCTCTTCTTCCAAGATAAACTGCTCATCAACGGAAATGATCTTAAGCTCAAGCTCAATCGCAACAAGGACTCATTCTGCCTCATCAGTGGAGATGCGGAACAGTACAAGCTGAGCATCCTGTCCGCGAGCCTGTTTGTAAAGCGAGTGAAAGTGTCCCTGAGCGTCAGGTTAGCGCACGCCGAAGCTTTACAAAAATCCAATGCCAAGTACGCTGTGGAAAGAGTATCTCTGAAAGTATTCAGTATACCGGCAGGTACCCGCTTAACACAGCAGCAGAATTTATTTCTGGGGCAGCTACCCAAACTCATCATCGGCTTTGTGGACAATACAGCTTTTAGCGGTACCTAAGACTCAAACCCCTTCAATTTTAAACACTACAGTATCAACTACGCGGCGTTGTTCCACGAGGGCAATGTGATTCCTGCAAAACCCTACACACCCAGTTTTACAACCACCAATTACATCAGGGAATATCAAGGGCTGGTTTCGATAACCGGGAAGCATCAAAGGGACTGTGGTGTGGCCGTGTCACGAGAAGGCTATGGGAGCGGATACACGCTGTTCGCATTCGACCTAACACCCGACATGGAAGAGGGCGATCACTACAACCTGGTAAAAAACGGGAATCTAAAAGCTGAAATACGTTTCGCAGAGCCGCTCAGGACGAATGTGAACATGGTCGTATTCTCGGTATTCGACAGCATCATTCAGATCAACCACGCCACACAGATTTTTTTCGACTATCTTTAAAACATTTGTGAAACGGACACTGTGCAGATACGTAACTTCTTAAACAGGCATAAATACGCTGGGAAATACTTTTTAGGGGTTTTCCCTAGCGATGGGTTACCAACCAAAATAGGGTCAGAAAGACCGAGCACCCTAGTCTTTAACACAGACCCTCATGACAAGGGTGGGACACATTGGGCCACCTTGTTTATAGCTAGGGACAAGGTTACAGTGTTTTACAGTACAGCAGAGTTCCCTGAACACAGTATCTATACACAGCCAATATTCAAGTTTGTGAAAAAAGCTGCAGATGTGGTGGAGTATAACAAGCTGAGGGTGCAGGATTCCATTGCCATCACATGCGGGGAACACTGTATTTTTTTCATCAGTAAAATGTCAGAGGGTGTTTCGTTTAGAAATTTCTTAATTGTATATTCAAGGGATCTTGTTAACAATGACAGTATAGTTGTGAAATATGTAAAAGAAAACACAAGGGCGTCGGTCAGACCTGTGAAAACCGAATATGCAGCTTGTCAAAATTGTCAGGGTTTATAACAGATGTGTGCTTAATGTTGAACGTGTAAAATAAAGACATTATATATATTTTTTTAAAAACATGCATTCAGATGCCGTATTTCAAGGTGAACAACCTTTACAACGCAACTTTTACAACGCACTACCATTACAACGAAACTATTACAACGCAAAATCTGTTACAACGCATGCCATTACAACGCAAGACATTACAACGAAATGCACTAGGTGGCGTGCTAACATTAGAAATAGTGTAGTTTTACTATCCAAACACCTTCCCTACTGCAACGTGGACTGGAGTTAGAATAGTAAATTATACATTTCTAATGTCAGCACGCCATCTAGTGTATGTCGTTGTAAAAGCATGCGTTGTAAAGACTTGCGTTGTAACAGATCTTGCGTTGTAAAAAATGCGTTGTAACGGCATGCGTTGTAAAAGCATGCGTTGTAACGTCATACATCCGTATTTCAATAAACATGCACCTTAAATGTTTTAAAAGACGACTGAGACGGATTGAAAAGTTATAACATGTGTTTATTACAAACAGGTTGGTAGGTGGGTCGTTAGTTTGACAAACTTTATTGAAGAAACCTATGAAGAAAAAAAACCCAGACACGTTTATACACATAATACACACAATTATTCAAAAAGTCTGTAGAAACATCAAGGCGTAATCCACGTGAGGGGTTTGGACACTGTCTTTTTGCGAAGTGGCACCGCAGGTGCAGGGGTAGACCATTTAGGGGATAGCCTTCGAACGTCAGAACTTATAGGCGTTGGTAGTAGGGGATCCTTCAAATTTTCTAGCAGTCACCGGTGTTCATTAGTACCAACGAGCGTGGAGGGTATATTGAGTTCAGCAGCGGCTCGCAGAAACTGATCCAAACCACGTGGCGCATTTTGAGCCGTTAGGATTTTGGGATGAGTGAGACCTTTGACTAGATCGTACATGTGTGACCCTCCAACCGGTTGTCCCTTGTAGAGAAATTTGCCTCGCTCATTCCAAGAGGTTAGGTTAGAAGCTGCGAGTTTACTCATTATCATCTGCGCAGCCCCTCGGTGCCTCTGGCTTATATTTTTTCAGAGATCGACAACAAAGGTATCTGAGGATGGTGCAAGATCGGGAGGCGGCTGCAGGGGCTGCGGGGCTTTGGCCGGAGCTGCTGGTTGTTCAGAGTCTGGGGTATATAGAGTCAGCTTGTTTTTCTCGGTATTCCATTGGGTGTAGTAATTTAAGAATTTTTTGAGAGTGGCGGTGTAAAGGTTAGCCTTGTCGTAGGGATTTAGATCGGTCCTGCTCAAAATTTCTTGAATTTCAGTATCCAGGCGTAGAGTCTCATTTCTACGGATATCCCAGGCGTTGTCTGAGGAAGACCCCATATGCTCCATTTGCTGCCTAGGAACCAGATACATTTTTGTGGCATGCTCCATCACAGGCCCGAGAGGAGGCTTGTAATCATAGGTATAGCCCCCAGACTGTTTCACCAGTTTCTTCTTGGTGATGAGCGAGGCCCTTTTATTACTAAGATTCCTGATAAGACCCCTCTTCTACTTCAGCACCTGTAACTGACGCTTTGGGTGTTTAGGGCTATTTCTGAAATGGCAGACACTTAAATCGTCAGAAGCGGCGCCCAGGATGGCCTTTCTGTGTTGGGGGCTGGCTGTAGCAAGTATTTTCAGGAGAGCTAAATTGCGGCGTAGGCGGGCAGACATGGTCAACACTGTGGTTCCGATCACGATCCGGCAAAAACCGGGTACGAACCGTCGGACGGAGCATATTCCCCGTCCGACGCGTACCCATTCGCAACAAAATCCCAACATGGAAATACGATTCGCACAGACGCAACAGTTCCGTACGCTTCGTATAAAATCCCGAACGACTAAAAAATACAAACAAATGTGAACCGGGAAAGCGCGTCGGGACGCACGCAGCATGCCAATCACGAACCAGGAATCACGATTCGCACGTCATCCCGCACAGTGAATATTTCCCGCCAGCCAAAAACTGCCGGGAAATCAGGACGACGCGAACAAGGAGTACCTGGACGCGACGGACAGACATGGACCCGAACCTACGTGTCATCCCGGCCCTCATAGCAGTCGACCTACTCTACAGGTTACGACGCAGACGCCGCAGAAGGTCAGAACAACACCCAGGGGCAAAGGGGGGGGAGGGGGGGCAGGGGCAGGACACAAAACCCCACCCAAGTCACACAGCACACATGCCCTGGACATACCTGACCCCCAGGCCCTGGTCACTATGAGGGGGTGGGGGCAGGCCCAGCAAAGCCAGCGGCCGCCACAACGGAAGTGCTTGACGACGCGAACCAGCAACACAACCATACAGGTACGTCCCGTACCCACGCCTTAAGAGCGTGGGTACGAGTCGTACCACGCCCACACCCACGTCATCCCAACAATGCCGGGACGGCTGTACCCACGTGGCAAAGGCCCGGGTATGGGCCGCACAAGCATCATATCGCGTGGGGGCGCATATGTACAGACCATACCCCCACCCCCCGTATGTACGGAGCGTACCCCCACCCCAACAGTGTACGTACGGACCGTACCCCCACCCCCGTATGTATGGAGCGTACCCCCACCCCCGTATGTACGGAGCATACCCCCACCCCAACAGTGTACGTACGGACCGTACCCCCACCCCCGTATGTATGGAGCATACCCCCACCCCCGTATGTATGGAGCGTACCCCCACCCCAACAGTGTATGTACGGAGCGTACCCCCACCCCCGTATGTACGGAGCGTACCCCCACCCCAACAGTGTACGTACGGACCGTACCCCCACCGCGTATGTATGGAGCATACCCCCACCCCAACAGTGTACGTACGGACCGTACCCCCACCCCCGTATGAATGGAGCGTACCCCCACCCCCATATGTATGGAGCGTACCCCCACCCCAACAGTGTATGTACGGAGCGTACCCCCACCCCAACAGTGTACGTACGGACCGTACCCCCACCACGTATGTATGGAGCGTACCCCCACCCCAACAGTGTACGTACGGACCGTACCCCCACCCCCGTATGAATGGAGCGTACCCCCACCCCAACAGCGTACGTACGGACTGTACCCCCACCCCCGTATGAATGGAGCGTACCCCCACCCCGTATGTACGGAGCGTACCCCCACCCCCGTATGTACGGAGCGTACCCCCACCCCCGTATGTACGGAGCGTACCCCCACCCCAACAGTGTAAGTATGACACGTACCCACACCTGGAATGCATGGAGCGAACCCACACCCGTGTATGTTCCAAGCACACAGATCCTGAAATAGGAGGTGTGTGTGCAGAGTCCCCCCAGCAGTCCCCAGAGACATGAGGGGTGGGTGCAGATTCCTCCCAGCAGTGCCCACAGACAGGAGGGGTGGGTGCAGAGTCCTCCCAGCAGTGCCCACAGACATGAGGAGTGGGTGCCTAACACTCCCAGCAGTGCCCAGAGACATGAGGGGTGGGTGCAGAGTCCTCCCTGCAGTCCCCAGAGACAGGAGGGGTGGGTGAAGATTCCCCCCAGCAGTTCCCACAGACAGGAGGGGTGGGTGTAGATTCCTCCCAGCAGTGCCCAGAGACAGGAAGGGTGGGTGCCTAACACTCCCAGCAGTGCCCAGAGACAGGAGGGGTGGGTGCAGATTCCTCCCAACAGTGCCCACAGACAGGAGGGGTGGGTGCCTAACACTCCCAGCAGTGCCCAGAGACAGGAGGGGTGGGTGCAGAGTCCTCCCAGCAGTGCCCACAGACATGAGGGGTGGGTGACTAACACTCCCAGCAGTGCCCAGACACAGGAGGGGTGGGTGCAGAGTCCCCCCAGCAGTGCCCAGAGACAGGAAGGGTGGGTGCCTAACACTCCCAGCAGTGCCCAGAGACAGGAGGGGTGGGTGCAGAGTCCTCCCAGCAGTCCCCAGAGACAGGAGGGGTGGGTGCAGATTCCCCCCAGCAGTTCCCACAGACAGGAGGGGTGGGTGCAGAGTCCTCCCAGCAGTGCCCACAGACATGAGGGGTGTGTGCAGAGTCCCCCCAGCAGTGCCCACAGACATGAGGGGTGTGTGCAGAGTCCTTCCAGCAGTCCCCAGAGACAGGAGGGGTGGGTGCAGAGTCCTCCCAGCAGTGCCCAGAGACAGGAAGGGTGGGTGCCTAACACTCCCAGCAGTGCCCAGAGACAGGAGGGGTGGGTGCAGAGTCCTCCCAGCAGTGCCCACAGACATGAGGGGTGGGTGCCTAACACTCCCAGCAGTGCCCACAGACAGGAGGGGTGGGTGCAGAGTCCTCTCAGCAGTGCCCACAGACAGGAGGGGTGGGTGCCTAACACTCCCAGCAGTGCCCACAGACATGAGGGGTGGGTGCCTAACACTCCCAGCAGTGCCCACAGATAGGAGGGGTGGGTGCAGAGTCCTCCCAGCAGTGCCCACAGACAGGAGGGGTGTGACATATGTGTGCGAGGCTGGAAGTACACACATGCATACTGCCTAAAAGGGAACATGTCCCCATGAACTCATGTCAACAGACTCCATACACAAGTACAGTGATCACCAAGGATGCCACGAATGATGCCGGTGGAGACATGGCTCTGCATGCATGGCCAAAGTTGAAGGGCTCCGTCACACACACAGCTCATGTAGACACAGCTCAGCACAAAACATTGGACACACCCTGCAGGGAAGATGGCAGGGCACACAGAGGAAGGAACACACCTTGGGACAATGACACCATGCAGAAACAGCTTACATGACCAAAGAAAGTTAGCTACAACCTTGTGATGGCACACAGATCCCAGGGTCCCCCCATGAGCAGCACACAACTACATTTCACACACACCCAACACATGAACACCACCCAACACCATGTAGCAGCCCCACCAACAGCAATACCGGCAAAGCAGTAGTGTCATAAGGAAAAAAAAATATATTGCTTTATTCAGCATGATCCCAATGTTCGTGGATTGCAGGCAGTTCAATATTTACAAAGCCCATAGGGCAGTCCAGAAGTCACAGCTGGATGGGGGACACAGTGGGATGCGTGTCCCCTAGCTTGCCTGCACAGTCAGACTCCGTCGTCTTCCACAGGGGTGAGGGCATCATGGGGGGGAAGGACCAGGCACCGCAGGGACATCAGGGCAAAGGGGAGGCGTTGTGGGTGCAGGGATGGAGGACTCCACCACAGGGGGTGGGGCAGGGCCAAAGGCGGAGGCCAGGATGTCACTGCACAACTTAGCAAGGTCCTCCAGGGATTCCCCTGCACCCGAAGGAACCACAGGCCCCAAGGAGGATGGGGGGTCAGAGGGATGGGTCGCAGCGCCACTGGGGGAGGGTGTGGACAGGGGTGGGGACTCAAGCACCCTGACCTGGGACTTCCTGGACCGCTTGCGGGGTGGTGTCACTGTGGGGCTCATGGACAGAGCTGCCATGAAGGAGTCTTGGGGGGAGATGTGGCCAGGAGAGCTGAGGGGAGGGGATTTGGAGGGAGTGGATTTGGTGGAATGCGGACTCCCACTCTGGCTGCGTGTCACACGTTTTCCCCCCGACCCAGTGGGTGTGCCTACTTCACCCTGTGTGTGCGTGTCAGGAGGTGTGGGGTGGACCTTCCCTGCTGGTGTGGTGCCTGTGTCTGTTGATGTGGGTGCATGCCGACGTCTGGGTGTACGTGGGACAGGCATGGGAGTGGGAAGTGTGGATGGGGCAGGGGTAGGTGGTGGGAGGTCGCGCTGCAGGAGACCCACTGCTGCAGTCAGTGTCGATTCTATCGACCTCAGCAAGCTGCGTTGGTCAGCCTGCGATGAATGAATGCCCTCCAAGTATGCCTCGATGTTGTTGAGGACCTGGCTGTGGGCATGGAGGACATTAAGGATCGCAGCCTGACCAACCTGCAACTGCCGCTGGATGTCCACAGACTCGGCATTGGCAGCAGCAGTGGAGACAGGGGCAGGGGGTGCGGTGCCTGGCATGAAGGAGACATGCGGTGACTGGGCACGCTGGGAAGGGACACGAGCAAGTGGGAGGCGGCTGATGGCAATGGAGGGGGCGGGGCGAGATGTTGTGCCGCTGTCAGCTGCTGGTGCAGCCTCCGCCCACTCGGAGAGATCCTCCTCGGACCTGTCAGCTTCATATTCCGACGTGCCAGTCGACAGGTCCTCGGCCTCACTCTCCTCCGCCTCTGTTCCACTCGATGTGCCAGCCACGATGTCACCGTGTCAGAAGCCCTTTCTTTCTTGCGCAGGAACAGAGATGCCTTTTCCCAACACCACCTCCAAGAACCACCAACGCAGCACTATGAAAAGATGCGTTAATGCCTTCTCCGGAGGGGGTAGGGGGATTGGATAAAATAACAAAAGAGAAGAGAAGAGACTGCCACTGGTTGACTGCTTCCCGTTGGGTCTTCTTTCTGTTAAACTGGCTTCTGGTTAGATCATTCAGGAGGCTGAATAAACATTAGACTTATTAGTTCTATTTAATCTCCTTCCTCTTAATAACCTTTAGTCTTATATTATAGCCCCTTCTACATACCAGCTTGTAAACCCAGTGTTGCTTCTCTTCTATTGGACAGCTATTTTTTCTGCTCCGTATCTCTCTTCTAATAGTTCCTAATGTTAACACAAAAGTTAGTGGTCTTTTCTTGTACCTCACAACAATCTATTTAACTCCCTAAAACTACGTCATACCTATCTTTTACTCTTAGGAATGTATAAATTTTTAATATTCTTTTTCTTTTTCACAGGAACAGTTCGTAGATAGATGAACTTGGGTAGTACTACAACACTATTCCTTATTTACATCATAACATTTACACGGTGTGACTTTAGACTCAAAACTTAGCTCTGGTGCTTCTCATGGAACTTCGAACTCTTCACTGACTCTCCAGTCAAATGTCTCTCAACAATTGGAACAGACGCGCCTCACTGACGCGTGACTCTCAGACGAAGGTTCTCCTCCTTCAAACAGATGACGGGTTTTCTGTTGCGGAACTCCAGACTCTTTCTTGAACTGCGCATGAGCTCCAGCCGAACACTACCTCAGGAGCGGTAGGCTCGAGGTGAAACTTAACACGCAGACACGAATTCCGAAACTGCTACGGTTCAAGGTAAGCGTAATTGGAAACTCTTCCTGTCAGGAAACTACGGGAAATGCCCTCACTAAAACTAACTCGGACTCAAGGTTGCTGCTAGGGTGACGGGTTCAGGTGAAGTGCGCCAACGTTCTAAGTTGCGCGCTTCTCATAGAGTTCTGGAACAATGAGAAAGACTAGAACGCTAACTCCCCCAGAGCGTCGGCCATCTTAAGGTTCCATACTTCCCAGGCCTTGCTCCAAGTCAGAGTTCTTAGGATCTTTTTGTTTCTCATTGGTTGATGGGCACTGATAGTGCAGATAGAAGGTTTCTTGTCGGTAATGGTTCTGACAGTACCCCCTCTCAAAGGAGGTCCCTCCAATCTTGGCTTCCGAGGAAATTTTAGATGAAAGGATCGTATCAAACGGGGGGCATGGACATCAGAACATTTCTCCCAAGATCGTTCCTCTGGACCATAGCCTTTCCAGTCCACTAAATAGTAAACTGTTCCTTTAGATCTCTTAGAGTCTAGAATTCTTTTTATCTCAAACTCAACTCCTGATTCTAAGTGCACAGGTTTTGGAGGGAGGTCCATTCTTACATCTGAGGATATTTTTTTTAGTAAGGAAACATGGAACACAGGGTGAATCTTCATTTCAGGTGGTAAGGTCAAACGGTAAGTCACTGGATTGATTACTTTCTCTATGGGGTAAGGACCTACAAATTTTGGTTGGAATTTTCTATCTCCTTTGAGTCTGAGATTTTTAGCATTTAACCAAACCCTGTCTCCTACTTGCAGTTTAGGACCTTCCCTTCTTTTCCTGTCAGCATATTTCTTGTATGTCTGCTTGGCTTGTATTAAGTTATTAGTGGCAGTCTGATGGACTTGGGCTAAATTTTGTACTATTTCCTGCACAGCTGGGACTGAGATTTCTTTACCAATTACAGAAGCATTTGGGTGCCTACCATAATTTAGATAGAAAGGGGAAAAACCCGTAGAAACATTTTTAGCATTATTGTGTGCGAACTCTGCAGCCCACAAATACTCTGGCCAATCCCCTTCTTGATCTAACAAAAACATCCTTAAATACTGTTCTAGTTCCTGGTTGACTCTCTCAGTTTGCCCATCTGTCTCCGGGTGATAGCTAGTGGAATATTTGGTTTCAACTCCCAAACTGTCCATGAAGGCCTTCCAGAAGCGAGATATGAACTGTGAACCCCGATCTGAGATAATCACTCGAGGAACACCATGGGCTCGCACTATGTGTATGCCAAATTGGTGAGCCAGTTCTCTAGCTGTCGGAAGTCCCTTTAATGCAACAAAATGTGCCATCTTGGTGAATGCATCTACAAATACTAATATGGTGTTAAAACCCTGACTGGAAGGCAAGTCCACTATCAAATCTACAGTAACCGTGTGCCAGGGATGTGGGGGTGTGGGCATAGGTTGGAGATACCCCCTAGGTGACTGTCTCTCCGATTTTCCTCGCGCACAGACCCCGCAGGCCTTCACATGAGAGTGAATGTCCTTAGTCATTTGTGGCCACCAATAGTTTCTTTGAATCAAGTCTTCAGTCTTTTGTATGCCCTTATGCCCGGCTAATTTGCTCTCATGATTGTTCTTCAAAACTAATTGCTGAAGCTCTAGAGTAGGCAGATACAGTTTTTCTTCATGCCAAGGTAGTCCATGTTGAATCTTTCGGAAAGGTTCTTGCTCTGCCCAATCATGCATTTCTTTCTGTGACATTGCTCCAGCTACCCTTTCCTCGAAGGTTTCTTGACTCACCGCCCCAAGTATTTGGTGTTCGGGAATGATTGTCTTTGATTCTTGGTCGCTTTCAAGCTTTTCCATTTTTAATCTTGACAGGGCATCAGCCTTCCCATTCTTAGTTCCTGGTCGGAAAGTGATCACGAAGTCAAAATCCGCGAAATACAACGACCATCTCAGCTGTCTCGGGGTAAGGGTTTTTGCAGATTTCAGGAATTTTAGGTTCCTATGGTCTGTGAACACGGTCACGGTATGTCTCGCTCCCAATAGATAGTGTCTCCACTCCTGGAAAGCGTCCTTGATCGCCAGTAGCTCTTTTTCTGTGATGGTGAAGTTAACTTCAGCTGGTGTTAATTTCCTCGATCTGTAAGCCACTGGGTGGAGTTGTCCTGTTTTCTTGTGTCGTTGAGAGAGGACTCCTCCTATTGCTAGATCCGAAGCATCCGTCTCCAAATAGAAGGGTTCACTAGGGTCTGGATGTAATAGAATTGGTGCGGAGGTAAACTCTTCTTTAAGTGACCTAAAGGCTTCTTCTGCCTCCTTGGACCACTCAAAAGGAACCCCCTTTTTGAGCAATCGAGTAAGAGGAACCAGCTTGTGTGAAAATTCATTCACAAACCTCCGGTAAAAATTGGCAAAACCAATGAAGCTTTGCAATTCTTTCACACAACTTGGAGATTTCCATTCTAGAACTGCCTTAACCTTCTTAATGTCCATCGTGATTCCAGACGGCGTGAGCACGAATCCAAGAAATTCCACCTCTTTTACACTAAATGCACACTTTTCCAATTTAACATACAAGTGGTTCTCCTTCAATTTTTGTAGAATTTTCTTCACCTGGCCTGGATGTTCTTGTTCTGTTCTGGAGTAAATCAATATATCGTCGATATATACTATGACGCATTGATCGATATACTCACTCAAGACACTATTTATAAAATGTTGGAAGGCTGCTGGTGCGTTGCATAAGCCGTAAGGCATGACCTGGTACTCGTACAAACCTAGCTTTGTTCGGAACGCCGTTTTCCACTCGTCCCCTTCTCGAACCCGGATCAAGTGGTATGCCCCTCGCAGGTCTAGTTTCGTGTAAATCTGTGCCTCCTTTACCTGGTCTAACAGCACAGAGATGAGAGGAAGAGGGTACCGATTCTTGATGGTAACTTTGTTAATGGCTCGATAGTCAATACAGGTTCTTAACTCGCCTTCTTTTTTGGGCACAAAGAATAAAGGGGAGGAGACCGGAGACTGAGATGGACGGATAAATCCGTTGGCCAAGTATTTCCCAATGTATTCCTTCAAGTGTTCATTCTCTTTCTCTGTCAAGGCATACACTCGGCTACATGGTAATTGAGCGCCTGGCTCCAGATCGATCCTGCAGTCAAATGGCCGATGTGGCGGTAACTTCTCTGCCTCTATCTCGTTGAACACTTCCTCGAATTCCTTATATTCAGATGGTATTTCACCAGTGTGGATCACACACACAGAAATTTCTTGTTCACTCAAAGAGGTTGCTGGTCCTGATCCCTTAGTTTCCACGAGATGGTCAAAACAGTTGCCTTTACAGAATTCAGAATTCATGCTCACAGTTCTCGCTCCCCAATCGATGCTTGGATTGTGTTCCGTTAACCACGGCAGGCCCAATATAATCTGGAACTGAGGAGCATCGATCAAATTGAACTGGATGAGTTCGCGATGTTCCTCTTGAAAGGTCAACTCTACTTGTTCCGTGTGACTAGTGATCGGTCCGGAGGAAAGATTAGTTCCATCTACGGCTCTTACTGGTTCACTTCTTGACTTCAAGATGGGTCTTAGTCCGACGCTGGCTGCATATTTGATATCGCAGAAGTTTCCTGTTGCCCCTGAATCAATCATAACTGACACCTCAGTTAAAATGACATTCCTGAACTTTATTTTCATTGAAATTACAAGGTGGGGAGATGAAGACTGTAAAGTGTTCGCGATATGATGTTCTTCTGGAGTTGCCTTATCCTCAGCACCTACCAACCCAACTCCTCCTATTGGTGGTGCGTGGAGTTTTCCTTCTCCTTTGAGAACATTTTTGGCTTTTTGGGACAAATTCTGACGAAGTGTCCACTTGCTCCACAATACAGGCACAAATTATTCTGTCGTCTTCTCTCCTTCTCCTCCTTGGTCAGAGGACCCCGAACCACTCCAATCTGCATAGGCTCGGTTCCAGATTGACTGTCTGGTACTTTCGTTGAGTCATTCTTAGTTCTGTCGAATCTCGGTATACTAAATTTGAAATCCTTTCGCTTTTCACCCCTCCTCTCACTTTGACGAAAATCGATTTCCAAAACCAAATCGATTAAGGCTGAAACGTCGGTAGGTCGATTTGGAATTTGGGCCAAAACGTCCTTCAATTCGTCTTTTAACCCACGATAGAAGACTGCTGCTCTTTTCCATTCCGGCCAGTCCGTTTCTACCACCAACTTATTGTATTGAGCTAGATATGCTACAAGATCCTTGTTCCCCTGCTTTAATTCTAAAAGTTCATTGTCTGTGGCTTGAGAAATCTTTCGGCGATCAAATATCCTCAAAAATTCTTTTTTGAAATCTTCGAAGTGATAAAGAAGAGCATCGTCTCTGGTGACTAAGGGCATGGACCAACTAGCGGCATCTCCGCTAAGGTATGACAAAATAAAGGCCACACGGGACTGTGCGTCTGGAAAAATCGAAGGACGACACATGAAGTGCAGGGAGCATTGCGTCAAAAAGATTTGAGCCTTCTGAGGATCACCACTGAATCTTTCTGGGGGGGCTAGAGGAATAACAGGAGAAAGAGAATGGACTACATGTGTGGCTACACTAGAAGTGGAGTGTTCACCTTCTGTGTCTGGGAATTTCAAACTGGATGTCGGATTAAAACTGGAAATCTTAGCTGCCAGCTCGACTGTTTCCCTCCTTGTGTCCATTACCTCCTGTCTCAAACCCCTGTTTTCATCCCTAACTGCGGCTAATTCTTTTTGTATTATGTGCAAGACCTCTCCTAATTTTTGCAACTCCAAACCTTCAGCCATTCTGTTCGGGCGCAATCAATACGTGGGCACTTCACTCTGTCAGAAGCCCTTTCTTTCTTGCGCAGGAACAGAGATGCCTTTTCCCAACACCACCTCCAAGAACCACCAACGCAGCACTATGAAAAGATGCGTTAATGCCTTCTCCGGAGGGGGTAGGGGGATTGGATAAAATAACAAAAGAGAAGAGAAGAGACTGCCACTGGTTGACTGCTTCCCGTTGGGTCTTCTTTCTGTTAAACTGGCTTCTGGTTAGATCATTCAGGAGGCTGAATAAACATTAGACTTATTAGTTCTATTTAATCTCCTTCCTCTTAATAACCTTTAGTCTTATATTATAGCCCCTTCTACATACCAGCTTGTAAACCCAGTGTTGCTTCTCTTCTATTGGACAGCTATTTTTTCTGCTCCGTATCTCTCTTCTAATAGTTCCTAATGTTAACACAAAAGTTAGTGGTCTTTTCTTGTACCTCACAACAATCTATTTAACTCCCTAAAACTACGTCATACCTATCTTTTACTCTTAGGAATGTATCAATTTCTAATATTCTTTTTCTTTTTCACAGGAACAGTTCGTAGATAGATGAACTTGGGTAGTACTACAACACTATTCCTTATTTACATCATAACATTTACACGGTGTGACTTTAGACTCAAAACTTAGCTCTGGTGCTTCTCATGGAACTTCGAACTCTTCACTGACTCTCCAGTCAAATGTCTCTCAACAATTGGAACAGACGCGCCTCACTGACGCGTGACTCTCAGACGAAGGTTCTCCTCCTTCAAACAGATGACGGGTTTTCTGTTGCGGAACTCCAGACTCTTTCTTGAACTGCGCATGAGCTCCAGCCGAACACTACCTCAGGAGCGGTAGGCTCGAGGTGAAACTTAACACGCAGACACGAATTCCGAAACTGCTACGGTTCAAGGTAAGCGTAATTGGAAACTCTTCCTGTCAGGAAACTACGGGAAATGCCCTCACTAAAACTAACTCGGACTCAAGGTTGCTGCTAGGGTGACGGGTTCAGGTGAAGTGCGCCAACGTTCTAAGTTGAGCGCTTCTCATAGAGTTCTGGAACAATGAGAAAGACTAGAACGCTAACTCCCCCAGAGCGTCGGCCATCTTAAGGTTCCATACTTCCCAGGCCTTGCTCCAAGTCAGAGTTCTTAGGATCTTTTTGTTTCTCATTGGTTGATGGGCACTGATAGTGCAGATAGAAGGTTTCTTGTCGGTAATGGTTCTGACACACCGCTGGCACTTGTGCTCGGTCCCTCCACTTGGTCTGTGCCCATGTCTCCCTCCGAGTCCCCCGACGATGCTGTGGGCAGGGTGAAGAGACAGAAATTAATCAGACACCTGTATACATCTGTCACATGAGTCCAATCTACATAGGTTACAGTGCATAGCCTGAAAAGAAAGATCTCTAACATCTACAAAACAAGGTACTGATATAGGGCATGAAACACACAGTTCGTTGACCCACCATGCCACTGAAATACCCTGGAGAGCATGACACAATAGCAAATGACATGAAACGGAGTCTGACATAGGAGCCAGGCCCTGGGGACAATCCTGCACTGCATCTGCACCACACAGCGTTGCCGAAAATAGGGATGACCAGGGACCATATCCATGAACTTGAGACACATGCGGCATAGGTAATACTGAAAACATGCCCAACATGACTGGGTCACTGCACCTTGAGTGTGTGTCCAGACAAACAGCACACACTGCCCAGACCCAGCAAGGAGAATTCTGGATTTGACATGTAGGCTTGGCCCGCACCAACCACCCCCTACATGAGGCAATTTTTTGAGACACAGGTGGCACTAACATCTCTTAGTCTGGGTGAAAAACACAGAGGCAGCCGAAATGCAAGATTGGACGCCAAACACCCAAGGTGCGCCTGTACAAATAATGAGGTACAAGTGCACATCATCAGATGAGTATAACAAGACACACAGGCACTGGCAACTGTGAGTATGAAGAAGGACAATCAGGTCAGGCTGCACAGTGGACACTTGTACTACATTTCACGTCTATATACATGGTGCCAGGGGACAATGGCACAGAGCACAACCTATGCTGTAGACACTGAGAGTGTCCACGTTTTGTGATGACACATTCAACACCTAGGAAAAGATGCCCCAGGGGACAGTAGTGGCCACACAACTCCATGCTCCTGAATGGTAATGACTGCAACACACGCCACCATCCCTGCACTATGCGTATTGCACACTCATGCACATCATGTCACAGGCCACTACATAGGACATACGCGCTGTAAGGCATGACACTTGAGAGACTAACTCCCATGTCTGGACTCAGCATCAGTGCCAACTGACATGGAACCCACATGCAGTGAACTGGACAGGGCACAGGCAAGAACCCAAAACCTGTTACACACCACCCCCACACATGATGCTACAGGCATAGTTCACATGGACAAAGCGCCAGCCTACATTACCTTGTGAAGGAGTGACTACACACAGACCAGGGAACACATTGCAAGGAGGGGAAGGGGGCAGGAGAGCAGCGCTATACTGTGGCTAACAGGATCTGCACAGCACCTTTAAACCCTGGCAGTGTATCCATGCAACTGTGCCCTTACAAATGCTGGTGACACACAACAAACACACATGTACCTACCCCCTTCCGGCTGCTGCATCTCCTGTAAGCGCCTCTCCAAGTCTGGAAATACCACCGCCAGCACACGCTTGTGGATGTGGGTCAGACGGCGGCGCCCGCGGTTCTTGTGGCTCACAGGTGAGTCCCCCAGCAGGACCCGTGCGATCCTCCGCGTCCAGCACCGGATATCCTGCCAGCGTTTCCTCACCTGTGACAGGCTCCGCCTGTGACCATCCACAGTCCTCACGGCACTGACGGCGGTCAGCCAGATGTGCTCCTTAGCAGAGGCGCCTACCTGTGAGGATGAACAAGTGACACCACATCAATACACCAGCCACATGTCACAGAGAGACATATTAGAACACATTTGCTGTTCACAACAAGGCATAGTATGTATCCAACGCATTGCACCTTTGTTATAGGGACATGATCCTCTGGGGAGGGAAAAAGCAGTATGTGCCATTGAAAGTACACAGGTGGAATGATGGCAACGTCACAATCAATGATCAAGGCTCACACTGTGCATCACACCCACCCCTCCTGTGTCTGGGCGCTGCTGGTAGGAATCTGCACCCACCCCTCCTGTGTCTGGGCGCTGCTGGGAGTGTTAGGCACCCACCCCTCCTGTCTCTGGGCACTGCTGGTAGGAATCTGCACCCACCCCTCCTGTCTCTGGGCACTACTGGGAGGAATCTGCACCCACCCCTCCTGTCTCTGGGCACTGCTGGGAGGAATCTGCACCCACCCCTCCTGTCTCTGGGCACTGCTGGTAGGAATCTGCACCCACCCCTCCTGTGTCTGGGCGCTGCTGGGAGTGTTAGGCACCCACCCCTCCTGTCTCTGGGCACTGCTGGGAGGAATCTGCACCCAACCCTCCTGTGTCTGGGCACTGCTGGGAGGAATCTGCACCCACCCCTCCTGTCTCTGGGCACTGCTGGTAGGAATCTGCACCCACCCCTCCTGTGTATGGGCGCTGCTGGGAGTGTTAGGCACCCACCCCTCCTGTCTCTGGGCACTGCTGGGAGGAATCTGCACCCACCCCTCCTGTGTCTGGGCGCTGCTGGGAGTGTTAGGCACCCACCCCTCCTGTCTCTGGGCACTGCTGGGAGGAATCTGCACCCACCCCTCCTGTCTCTGGGCACTGCTGGTAGGAATCTGCACCCACCCCTCCTGTGTCTGGGCGCTGCTGGGAGTGTTAGGCACCCACCACTCCTGTCTCTGGGCACTGCTGGGAGGAATCTGCACCCACCCCTTCTGTCTCTGGGCACTGCTGGTAGGAATCTGCACCCACCCCTCCTGTGTATGGGCGCTGCTGGGAGTGTTAGGCACCCACCCCTCCTGTCTCTGGGCACTGCTGGTAGGAATCTGCACCCACCCCTCCTGTGTATGGGCGCTGCTGGGAGTGTTAGGCACCCACCCCTCCTGTCTCTGGGCACTGCTGGGAGGAATCTGCACCCACCCCTCCTGTGTCTGGGCGCTGCTGGGAGTGTTAGGCACCCACCCCTCCTGTCTCTGGGCACTGCTGGGAGGAATCTGCACCCACCCCTCCTGTCTCTGGGCACTGCTGGTAGGAATCTGCACCCACCCCTCCTGTGTCTGGGCGCTGCTGGGAGTGTTAGGCACCCACCACTCCTGTCTCTGGGCACTGCTGGGAGGAATCTGCACCCACCCCTCCTGTCTCTGGGCACTGCTGGTAGGAATCTGCACCCACCCCTCCTGTGTATGGGCGCTGCTGGGAGTGTTAGGCACCCACCCCTCCTGTCTCTGGGCACTGCTGGTAGGAATCTGCACCCACCCCTCCTGTGTCTGGGCGCTGCTGGGAGTGTTAGGCACCCTCCCCTCCTGTCTCTGGGCACTGCTGGTAGGAATCTGCTCCCACCCCTCCTGTCTCTGGGCACTGCTGGGAGGAATCTGCACCCACCCCTCCTGTCTCTGGGCACTGCTGGGAGGAATCTGCACCCACCCCTCCTGTGTCTGGGCGCTGCTGGGAGTGTTAGGCACCCACCCCTCCTGTCTCTGGGCACTGCTGGGAGGAATCTGCACCCACCCCTCCTGTCTCTGGGCACTGCTGGTAGGAATCTGCACCCACCCCTCCTGTGTCTGGGCGCTGCTGGGAGTGTTAGGCACCCACCACTCCTGTCTCTGGGCACTGCTGGGAGGAATCTGCACCCACCCCTCCTGTCTCTGGGCACTGCTGGTAGGAATCTGCACCCACCCCTCCTGTGTATGGGCGCTGCTGGGAGTGTTAGGCACCCACCCCTCCTGTCTCTGGGCACTGCTGGTAGGAATCTGCACCCACCCCTCCTGTGTATGGGCGCTGCTGGGAGTGTTAGGCACCCACCCCTCCTGTCTCTGGGCACTGCTGGGAGGAATCTGCACCCACCCCTCCTGTGTCTGGGCGCTGCTGGGAGTGTTAGGCACCCACCCCTCCTGTCTCTGGGCACTGCTGGGAGGAATCTGCACCCACCCCTCCTGTCTCTGGGCACTGCTGGTAGGAATCTGCACCCACCCCTCCGGTGTCTGGGCGCTGCTGGGAGTGTTAGGCACCCACCACTCCTGTCTCTGGGCACTGCTGGGAGGAATCTGCACCCACCCCTCCTGTCTCTGGGCACTGCTGGTAGGAATCTGCACCCACCCCTCCTGTGTATGGGCGCTGCTGGGAGTGTTAGGCACCCACCCCTCCTGTCTCTGGGCACTGCTGGTAGGAATCTGCACCCACCCCTCCTGTGTCTGGGCGCTGCTGGGAGTGTTAGGCACCCTCCCCTCCTGTCTCTGGGCACTGCTGGTAGGAATCTGCTCCCACCCCTCCTGTCTCTGGGCACTGCTGGGAGGAATCTGCACCCACCCCTCCTGTCTCTGGGCACTGCTGGGAGGAATCTGCACCCACCCCTCCTGTGTCTGGGCGCTGCTGGGAGTGTTAGGCACCCACCCCTCCTGTCTCTGGGCACTGCTGGGAGGAATCTGCACCCACCCCTCCTGTGTCTGGGCACTGCTGGGAGGAATCTGCACCCACCCCTCCTGTCTCTGGGCACTGCTGGTAGGAATCTGCACCCACCCCTCCTGTGTATGGGCACTGCTGGGAGGAATCTGCACCCACCCCTCCTGTGTCTGGGCACTGCTGGTAGGAATCTGCACCCACCCCTCCTGTCTCTGGGCACTGCTGGGAGGAATCTGCACCCACCCCTCCTGTTTCTGGGCACTGCTGGTAGGAATCTGCACCCACCCCTCCTGTGTCTGGGCGCTGCTGGGAGTGTTAGGCACCCACCCCTCCTGTCTCTGGGCACTGCTGGGAGGAATCTGCACCCACCCCTCCTGTGTCTGGGCACTGCTGGGAGGAATCTGCACCCACCCCTCCTGTCTCTGGGCACTGCTGGTAGGAATCTGCACCCACCCCTCCTGTGTATGGGCGCTGCTGGGAGTGTTAGGCACCCACCCCTCCTGTCTCTGGGCACTGCTGGGAGGAATCTGCACCCACCCCTCCTGTGTCTGGGCGCTGCTGGGAGTGTTAGGCACCCACCCCTCCTGTCTCTGGGCACTGCTGGGAGGAATCTGCACCCACCCCTCCTGTCTCTGGGCACTGCTGGTAGGAATCTACACCCACCCCTCCTGTGTATGGGCGCTGCTGGGAGTGTTAGTGTTAGAAAGGGTAGACGGACCGGGAGGGTCGGCCGGGGGCAGGAGGAGAGGTCTCCGGGGAGAGCCGTCTCCAGCGATCGTACAGACAAGTAACTTCCCCCCCCCACAGACAGATACCACACACGGATAAGGTTCAGTGTTCTTTATAAGCACTTCTTAAGGTACGGTTGAATGGTACAAGGAGGTCTGGACTCAGGGGTCCCCTCGATTCAAGTCTCTCAAAGCAGGGTAAGGGGTAGCGGGACAGTCTGTTTACCAGTCAGGTAGTTCGGATGAGATGATGACTAGCTCACAATCCTCGAGCTTGGTGGTTTAGTTGGTACGGGCCGCGGCAGCGCCAGCAGGTCCCGGTCGAGATGGTCGGTACACGGTCCACGGCAGCGCCAGCAGGTCCCGGAAAGATGGTCGATGTACGGTCCGCGGCAGCGCCAGCAGGTCCCGGTGAGGATGGTCGTTACAACGGGCCGCGGCAGCGCCAGCAGGTCCCGACGAGGATGGATGTTGCAGAAGGCCGCGGCAGCGCCAGCAGGCAGGACGATGGTTCACAAGAGCGGGCTACGGCAGCGCCAGTAGTCCGTCAAGGCTGAGTTCTCTCGGTGTCTCTCGACTCCAGGATACAACTGCCTTCCTGCTCCGGAGTTGCCCCAGTTATAGGGCAGGCGCCCTTTGATGTCCGGACCCTCGCACTTGGAGGTCGGAGGGCCCGGGATGAAGGTGTCCAGACACCCAGCAGGGGGTGGAGCCAGCGCCTGGGGGAGCTGGAGGCGATCGGCACCTGGCGGGGGAAGAGCTCTTGACACTTCGTTCTCCCATTGACCTGCCAAGTGGTCCGCTCACCTCCTGGGTGGATGGTGGTGCCGGGATGTCGGGGCCGGCCAGACCCGGGGTTAGGGTCGGGGCGAGGCCACGCGGCCTCGTGGTGCAGGGCCCAAGATGGCGGCTTGCACCGGCCGGGGGAGCCGGTGGGGCTGGGCCCCGTGATGAGTAGAGGTCCGAGGGCAGAAGATCCGTCGGGAGACGGGGTACAGGTGCTTTTCGTGGGTTATGCCTGGTGGGCCGGAGCTCGGGCCCTGTCGTGCGGGGAGGGAGCAAGCCCTTCGTGTGGCCTGTCCAACATGCGTCCCCCCCAGCTGAAGGCGGGGAGAGTCACCCATCTCCTTGGGGACTCTCTTCGTCGAGGCGGAAAAAGCGGGACAGGCCATCCGCGTTGGCGTGGTCTTGGCCTGGTCGGTGCTCCACCGTGAAGTCCATTCCCTGCAGGGAAATGGACCAGCGCAAGAGTTTTGGGTTCTCCCCCCGCATCTGCATCAGCCACTGCAGGGGTCGATGGTCGGTTTGTACCCGGAAGTGGGTACCGAAGAGATAGGGCCGGAGCTTTTTGAGGGCCCACACCACTGCGAAGGCCTCCCTCTCGATGGTGCTCCAGCGCTGTTCTCGGGCCAGGAGACGTCGACTGATGAAGGCCACCGGCTGGTCATGACCTTCGGGGTTTAACTGAGAAAGGACGGCTCCGATGCCGTGGTCGGAGGCGTCGGTCTGTACCACGAATTCCCGACTGTAATCGGGGGCCTGGAGCACAGGGGCGGTGCACAGGGCGGCCTTCAGCTTCTCGAAGGCCGCTTGACAATCGGGGGTCCAGTTAATCCGCTTCGGTTGGTTCATGGACGTGAGACCCGTGAGGGGCCCCACGATGCTGCCGTAGTCCTTCACGAACCGCCGGTAGTAGCCGGTGAGCCCCAAGAAGGCTCGGACCTCGGTCTGGGTGACGGGGGGCTGCCAGGACTGGATGGCAGCAATCTTAAGTTGTAGCGGGGCCACCAGCCCGCTTCCCACTTGGTGCCCAAGGTAGGTCACAGACCCTTGGCCAATTTGGCACTTGCCGGCCTTAATTGTGAGGCCGGCCCGCTGGAGGGCCTGTAGGACCTCTTGGAGGTGACGGAGGTGGTCGGGCCAGTGGCGGCTGTATACAGCGATATCGTCCAGGTAGGCAGCGCTGAACTCTTCGAGCCCCGCCAAGACCTGGTTCACGAGGCGTTGAAACGTGGCGGGGGCATTCTTCATGCCGAAGGGCATGACCTTGAATTGGTAGTGGCCATCGGGGGTAGAGAAGGCTGACCGTTCCTGAGCCCTGGGTGTGAGGCCGATCTGCCAGTAGCCCGCTGTTAGGTCGAAGATACTAAGGTAGCGGGCGGCCCCCAGCCGGTCGATCAGCTCGTCTGCTCGGGGGATCGGATGAGCGTCGGTCCGGGTGACAGCGTTCAAGCCCCGGTAGTCGACGCAGAATCTCAGTTCAGGTGCGGTGCCGGGGGCAGCGGCTTTGGGAACCAATACAACCGGACTGGCCCAGGGACTGTCCGAGGGCTCGATGACCCCGATTGTGAGCATCTTGGCCACTTCCTCCTGTATGCAGGCCCGTACCCGATCTGGTACGCGGTAGGCCCGGTGTCGGACAGGGGGACTGTCCCCGGTGTCCACGTCGTGCAAACACCAAGGGGTGACCCCGGGGGTGAGGGAGAACAGGGTAGCGAACTGCAGCAGGAGGTTCCGGCAGCCCTGGCGTTGCTCCGAAGTGAGGGCGTCAGAGAGCCGTACCCCGTCCACGGAGCCGTCATTCTCCTGAGTCTTCAGAAGATCCGGGAGGGGTTCGGAGTCTTCCTCTGCCCCACTGTCCGTAGCCATCAGGAGGCTGAGTTCTGAGCGCACAAAGTGTGGTTTGAGTCGGTTGGTGTGGAGGACCCGAAGGGGGTTCAGGGAGGTCCCCAGGTCGATGAGGTAAGTGACGGGGCTTTTGCGCTCGACCACTTTGAAGGGCCCCGTCCACTTATCTTGCAAGGCACATGGTTCGGTGGGGGACATCACCCATACTTGTTGTCCAGGCTCGAACTCAACGGAGGAGGCATTGTGATCATACCACCTCTTCATGTCCTCCTGGCTGGCCTCGAGGTTCGCCTTGGCCATCTCACTGAAGCGCCGGGTCTGATTGCGTAGGGCCAGGATGTATTTGAAGACGTCTGGAGGGGTCTTTAGGGGGGCCATCTCCCAACCTTCTTTTACTAGGCTGAGGGGCCCTCGCACAGGGTGCCCGTACAGGAGTTCGAAAGGGCTAAAACCGAGGGACTTCTGGGGAACTTCTCGGTAGGCGAAGAGGAGGCACGGGAGTAGTACATCCCACTGGCGACGGAGGGGCTCTTCCAATCCCCCAATCATCCCCTTGAGAGTGCGGTTAAAACGCTCCACTAGTCCGTTCCCTTGGGGGTGATAGGGGGTCGTGAATCTGTAGGTGACCCCACATTGTTGCCAGAGGGACTTCATGTATTTGGATATAAAGTTCGTGCCTCGGTCGCTGACGACTTCTCGGGGGAAGCCTACCCGGGAGAAGATCCCCATTAGGGCCCGGCCAACCACCGGAGCTGTCACGGTCCGTAGGGGCACCGCCTCGGGGTAGCGGGTGGCATGGTCCACCAGTACTAAGATGAACCTGTGTCCTTGTGCCGTGCGGGGGTCCAGAGGCCCCACAGTGTCTATCCCCACCCTCTCGAACGGGGTGGTGACCACAGGGAAGGGTTGCAGAGGGGCTTTCAGCTTCCGACCACTCTTCCCGCTGGCTTGGCATGTGGGGCAAGATCGGCAGTGGTTCAGGACGTCGTTCCTCATTTTCGGCCAGAAAAAGTGGGTCACTAGGCGGCTGTACGTTTTGTCCTGGCCCAGGTGTCCAGCCAGGGGGACATCGTGGGCCAGGTTGAGCAGAAAGTCTCTGAAGCGGAGAGGTACCACCAGTACTCGACCGGCCCCCAGCTCGGCGATTCTTTGCTCGCTGTATAGCAGGTCGTTATCCCAGTAGACCCAGTGAGTTCCGGTGGAGTCCCCTGCGTTCTGGGCGCTGGCTTGTTGGCGGAGTCCCTCGAGGGAGGGACAGGTCTTTTGTTCCTGGCGGAACTGTTCTTGGGTGGGCCCCCCTTCTTGACGCCACTGAGCCAGGTCAGGAAGGTCCTGGGGTTGCGCGTCCCCTTCGGTCGTCGGGTCTGGGAGGCTGGCCTCGTCGTTGTCTTCTACTGGGGCGACCGGGGGCGGAGGTGCTGGCCATTCCGGTTCTTCTGATCGGGGGACGGCACGGGCGGCCATGGACCGGGTGGTTATGCAGGCCCAGTCCGGGAGGCCCAGCATCCCCAGGTGCTCTCTTCTCTCAACGGTGGCCCACGGGGAACTCTCGAGGTCATTCCCCAGGAGGCAGTCCACGGGGGCATCGTCCCGGACCGTCACCTTCAACAGGCCGGAGACCCCTCCCCATTCGAATGGGACGCAGGCCATTTGACACATACTCTCAGAGTTGTCTGCCGAGCGGACGGGGCAGAGAATGTTCGGCAGGATCTGCTCGGGCTTCACCAGGTGACAGCGGACGGCCGTCACACTGGCGCCTGTGTCACGCAAGGCCTCGGCACGCTGTCCATTAATGGTCACCCACTGACCGTATTTCCTGGTGTTAGCGGGTAGGGGAGCCCGCGGGACCATGTCTCTTCCCCCTAAGCACGCCAGGACCATGGCGGCCGGTTCCCACTCTTGCTGGGCCGGCTCATACTCTTCTGGTTCCTCCGATAATCGCTCTTCCCCCAGGGCGGCGGCAGCTACCTGGCGGGGCTTGGGTGTTTGGTTCTGCGGGCAGCTCGGGTCATTGGCGTAGTGGCCGACTCGCTGGCATCGGTGGCACGTGACGTTGGCTCGGAACCCAGGACGCCACGGGGGGTTGGCCCGGCCGGCCAGAGGCGGGGTGCTGGCCACGGGTGTTGCTGGCAAGGCGTCTCTCCCTCGCCCCTGGCCCCCTCCTCCTCCCCGAGGACGGTGCTGGCCTTGGTTGCTTCTGTTCTGTTCGTGTGGCCCCCTCCGGCCCACTCGGGTGCTTTCCCATCGGTCAGCTTCGGCGGCGAGCTGCCGGGGGTCAGTCAGCTTACTGTCGAGGAGGTGCTGCCTGAGCTCGACGAAACAGTTGTTCGACAGGTGCTCCCATACCATAAGGTTAAAGAGTTGTTCGTAGGTGGTGACATGGCTCCCCTTGATCCAACCCTCGAAGGCACGGCTGAAATAGTTCACGTATTCTACCCAAGTTGTACCTGGGATCCGGGTGCAATCTCTGAACCTCTGGCGGTACATCTCGGGTGTGAGGCCGTAGCGGGTGAGGAGGGCAGCCTTCATGTGGTCGTAGGACGACATTTGGTGATCTGGGAGCTGCAGTAGGGCATCGCGACCCTCGTTGATAAACCTCCCCCAAAGTCCGGCTCCCCAATCACTCCGGTCGATCCGGTGGGAGGTCATGGCGATCTCGTAGGCTTTAAACCACTGTTGTATGTCGTCTTCTCGGACATACTCGCGGACAACATCCTTGGGGATGTGGACTTTTTTCTCGATTGGCCCCGGGGTGTGTGGTCGCTCAGGCACCCCCAGTTCTTTATTCTGTTTCCGAAGTTCTATCTCCGCTAGTTGGCGCTCGTGCTCGAGCGTTATTTTTTTCTCCTCCAGCTCTCTCTGTCTCTGCTTCTCTTCTCGTTCTTCTCGGAGCCGCATATGCTCGAGGTTGAGTTTCTGTTCAGCTAACTTGAGTTCCCCATCCATCTTGAGTCGTGCCATTTACAACTCGTGCAATCTGGTTCTTTCTCTTTCTCGGATCTCCTCCTGCGAGAGGCCCGTTCCCCGCTCCTCGGGAGCCGTGGCGTTCCCCTCTGGTGTGATGCTGCTTTGGTCGGAGGGTCCGGCGACCCCAGTTTCTGTCCACGACTCTAGGGCATGCTTTAGATCATCCTTGGTACTCAGGCCGGTGGTAGCAATGCCAAGTTCTATGCAGAATTGTCTCAGTTCGCGGTGGTTGTATTCTTCTAACTTATCCATTTGGAATTTCTCGGTGGAGCTGCTATCTTTGGCTGACATCGTGTTTTTGTCGTGGGGTGAGCTACTCTCTGTACGATTACGCGTTGATTCGGATCGCGCCGCTGGCCACCAATGTTAGAAAGGGTAGACGGACCGGGAGGGTCGGCCGGGGGCAGGAGGAGAGGTCTCCGGGGAGAGCCGTCTCCAGCGATCGTACAGACAAGTAACTTCCCCCCCCCCACAGACAGATACCACACACGGATAAGGTTCAGTGTTCTTTATAAGCACTTCTTAAGGTACGGTTGAATGGTACAAGGAGGTCTGGACTCAGGGGTCCCCTCGATTCAAGTCTCTCAAAGCAGGGTAAGGGGTAGCGGGACAGTCTGTTTACCAGTCAGGTAGTTCGGATGAGATGATGACTAGCTCACAATCCTCGAGCTTGGTGGTTTAGTTGGTACGGGCCGCGGCAGCGCCAGCAGGTCCCGGTCGAGATGGTCGGTACACAGTCCGCGGCAGCGCCAGCAGGTCCCGGAAAGATGGTCGATGTACGGTCCGCGGCAGCGCCAGCAGGTCCCGGTGAGGATGGTCGTTACAACGGGCCGCGGCAGCGCCAGCAGGTCCCGACGAGGATGGATGTTGCAGAAGGCCGCGGCAGCGCCAGCAGGCAGGACGATGGTTCACAAGAGCGGGCTACGGCAGCGCCAGTAGTCCGTCAAGGCTGAGTTCTCTCGGTGTCTCTCGACTCCAGGATACAACTGCCTTCCTGCTCCGGAGTTGCCCCAGTTATAGGGCAGGCGCCCTTTGATGTCCGGACCCTCGCACTTGGAGGTCGGAGGGCCCGGGATGAAGGTGTCCAGACACCCAGCAGGGGGTGGAGCCAGCGCCTGGGGGAGCTGGAGGCGATCGGCACCTGGCGGGGGAAGAGCTCTTGACACTTTGTTCTCCCATTGACCTGCCAAGTGGTCCGCTCACCTCCTGGGTGGATGGTGGTGCCGGGATGTCGGGGCCGGCCAGGCCCGGGGTTAGGGTCGGGGCGAGGCCACGCGGCCTCGTGGTGCAGGGCCCAAGATGGCGGCTTGCACCGGCCGGGGGAGCCGGTGGGGCTGGGCCCCGTGATGAGTAGAGGTCCGAGGGCAGAAGATCCGTCGGGAGACGGGGTACAGGTGCTTTTCGTGGGTTATGCCTGGTGGGCCGGAGCTCGGGCCCTGTCGTGCGGGGAGGGAGCAAGCCCTTCGTGTGGCCTGTCCAACAGTTAGGCACCCACCCCTCCTGTCTCTGGGCACTGCTGGGAGGAATCTGCACCCACCCCTCCTGTCTCTGGGCACTGCTGGTAGGAATCTGCACCCACCCCTCCTGTTTATGGGCGCTGCTGGGAGTGTTAGGCACCCACCCCTCCTGTCTCTGGGCACTGCTGGTAGGAATCTGCACCCACCCCTCCTGTGTCTGGGCGCTGCTGGGAGTGTTAGGCACCCACCCCTCCTGTCTCTGGGCACTGCTGGGAGGAATCTGCACCCACCCCTCCTGTGTCTGGGCGCTGCTGGGAGTGTTAGGCACCCACCCCTCCTGTCTCTGGGCACTGCTGGGAGGAATCTGCACCCACCCCTCCTGTCTCTGGGCACTGCTGGTAGGAATCTGCACCCACCCTCCTGTCTCTGGGCACTGCTGGGAGGAATCTGCACCCACCCCTCCTGTCTCTGAGCACTGCTGGTAGGAATCTGCACCCACCCCTCCTGTGTCTGGGCGCTGCTGGGAGGAATCTGCACCCACCCCTCCTGTCTCTGGGCACTGCTGGTAGGAATCTGCACCCACCCCTCCTGTGTATGGGCGCTGCTGGGAGTGTTAGGCACCCACCCCTCCTGTCTCTGGGCACTGCTGGTAGGAATCAGCACCCACCCCTCCTGTGTCTGGGCGCTGCTGGAGTGTTAGGTACCCACCCCTCCTGTCTCTGGGCACTGCTGGGAGGAATCTGCACCCACCCCTCCTGTGTCTGGGTGCTGCTGGGAGTGTTAGGCACCCACCCCTCCTGTCTCTGGGCACTGCTGGGAGGAATCTGCACCCACCCCTCCTGTCTCTGGGCACTGCTGGTAGGAATCTGCACCCACCCCTCCGGTCTCTGGGCACTGCTGGGAGGAATCTGCACCCACCCCTCCTGTCTCTGAGCACTGCTGGTAGGAATCTGCACCCACCCCTCCTGTGTCTGGGCGCTGCTGGGAGGAATCTGCACCCACCCCTCCTGTCTCTGGGCACTTCTGGGAGGAATCTGCACCCACCCCTCCTGTGTCTGGGCGCTGCTGGGAGTGGTAGGCACCCACCCCTCCTGTCTCTGGGCACTGCTGGGAGGAATCTGCACCCACCCCTCCTGTCTCTGGGCACTGCTGGGAGTATTAGGCACCCACCCTTCCTGTCTCTGGGCACTGCTGGGAGGAATCTGCACCCACCCCTCCTGTCTCTGGGCACTGCTGGTAGGAATCTGCACACACCCCTCCTGTCTCTGGGCACTGCTGGTAGGAATCTGCACCCACCCCTCCTGTCTCTGGGCACTGCTGGTAGGAATCTGCACCCACCCCTCCTGTCTCTGGGCACTGCTGGTAGGAATCTGCACCCACCCCTCCTGTCTCTGGGCACTGTTGGTAGGAATCTGCACCCACCCCTCCTGTCTCTGGGCACTGCTGGGAGGAATCTGCACCCACCCCTCCTGCGTCTGGCCAGCACCTCAAAGCAGTCACATGCCACAGGCCACTGACGCCACCTCAGCAGAGTACACAGACACACACACAGGCACAGGACATTCACCTGCCATTGCCAAATGCAGATACAAACCTCACTCTGCACATGTGCCACTAGACTGGGGGGGCTCACAGGTGTGGGGCTGGCTCTGCACGTCAGACACACAGCACTGCTCCCTGCTCACATCAGATGTGCAGGGCATATCCAGGCCTCATGCATCTGGGGTGGTCCACTACACATATGCACCCACACAAATGACATTGGAGTTACACACGCCGATGTCCAGGGGACAAACACATCATGTGGACACTCTCAGCACAGGTACAGTGAACAAACACACATCTGTGGGTACAGTCACCTGTCACACTGGGGTAACCACTGAATCACAGGAGGACTGTAGAAGCTACGTACCCTGGAGGATTAGACAGGCATAATGTGTAATGCCACATACAGTGATTGTCACAGTACACACAATGCAAGTGAGGAGAGCAGACATGCACCACAGCATGCTGTGGCTGGGAGCCATCAGGCATCCCCCCCCCTGGGACATCCCCTACAGTACATAGCATGTGTGTCACACCTGGACACAATGCCAGAAGTCACAGTCACAACAAAGGGACAGTCTGTGCTAGTAGCCTCTGCACTCACCTGATACCCTGGTCGCCCATACAGAAGGGGGTACTGTGGGAGGATCACATCCAGCAATGCCAGGTTCTCCTCCAGGGTGAATGGCTGTGTCCTCTCCACAGACCTTGATATGGTTCCAGGGAATCAGTAGCAGCAGCTGGGTCGACGAATTCAAAGATGTGCAGGCAAGTGCTCCCTCATGGGACCTGGCTGCCTTATATGTGTCTTTCTGCCCAGTTTCATGCACAGGACTACAGAGTGATTGGTCACTCACAATTGCATCCTATGTTTCCTCCAATCCCTTCAAACCTAGCACAGTCATTTGTTTTTTAAAGTGTTTTTTTCTTCAGCATGATGTAAACTCCAGAACCACATTGCAACAAAGTATATTCATTCAAACTGACTTCTGCTGTGCACCTTCTGGAACAATTCGATTTTCAAACTTGGCCTCCATGACAACCAGCATGCATGTATGCCTTTAGACTTCTCCCTCATGTCTCCCCGATGTAATTTGGAGCTTCACACACAGGTACGGTGCGTACCGGGGCCCTAGGGCACCACAATTGCATATCAACGGCCCGTACACACGCCTGTACGGTCCGTCTCACTATGGGTCCGCATAGGCGCGAACACCCATAGTGGTACGGACCGTACTCACGCTTGTACGGTCCCTATCACTATGGCTGTTTGCGCGTCGGCGTACTCATAGTGATAGTGAGCGTACAGGCGTGTGTACGATCCGTCTCACTATGGGTCCGCATAGGCGCGAAAACCCATAGTGGTACGGACCGTACACACGCCTGTACGCTCACTATCACTATGGCTACGCATACGCGCAAACAGCCATAGTGATAGGGAACGTACATGCGTGAGTACGGTCCGTACCACTATGGGTGTTCGCGCCTATGCGGACCCATAGAGAGAGGGACCATACACACGCCTGTACGCTCACTATCACTATGAGTACGCCAACGCGCAAACAGCCATAGTGATAGGGAATGTACATGCGTGAGTACGGTCCGTACCACTATGGGTGTTCGCGCCTATGCGGACCCATAGTGAGACGGACCGTACACACGCCTGTACGCTCACTATCACTATGGCTACGCATACGCACAAACAGCCATAGTGATAGGGAACGTACAAGCGTGAGTACGGTCCGTACCACTATGGGTGTTCGCGCCTATGCGGACCCATAGTGAGACGGACCGTACACACGCCTGTACGCTCACTATCACTATGGCTACGCCTACGCCAGAACTCCCATAGTGATAGGGAACGTACACAGGCACTCTTAGCGAATGTCCGGTGCCTTTCACACATCACAGTGGTGACAGGCAGCACACAGGGAGGAATAAGGCTGACATACTTGTCCATGGATGGACATCAAGGCATTGTCTGGACAGTACAACATGTGTGGGGCACAGGTGTGAAAGGCTGTGATGTGGCACATTACTCCTGAGTGGAGAAGGCACCAGCTGTATGATGAGATGTGTACAGATGTTATGTGTGACGGTGCAATGTGTGCCAGCCATGGCCATAACTCCCTTGACATGTGTGCATGTCGTACTGCACACTTGGGATGAGCGTCACTGGCATGGCACGGTCACCAACACACGCAAGTGACCCCTGATGGCCGGAACAGGGGTTACCAGACCAGACATGTCACTACCCACGGTGCACCATATGACTATGTCATGTATGTGTGGGGGGTTCCCATGAGGTAGATGTTGGATCTCCCTCAAAGGCATCAGCTGTTGCAGCAACCAACATATGTCTGTGTGTAGATGGACATGGCACACTGGTACGCACACCAGGCCACATGTGGCATCGGATATGAGGTGCATGTGTATGCATGGGACACGGAGTAGCGCAACAAGGACATGTCTGCATCCTCCCTATGTATGTGTGGTGAGTCATGACATGTACACCTTCATGGCAAGGCGTGTGGCCTGTCCTAGTGTAATGTCATGTGACCTGTGGCTCCATTGTTCCGCTACCAGTCTCTGCACTCGACATCCTACTTCTGCTGATGTGTGGATGTATGTCACTCCTGTGTAGCGTCTGTCTGTTCACTGACACTGGTACACAGCTAATCCCATGCCATGGCATGTGGAGGTTCACAATCTCCGTGTGTAGCTGGGTCTTGGTAGGAGTGTCAGCTGGCAGCCATACATGTCCAGGGCATGTGGAACATACCTGACTACGTTTGTCGCATATGTGTATTGCCAGATGAACATGTGCTCAGCACCAACAAATTGTAGTTGTAGTGCACTCACTCTTCCTTGTCACTTCCAAATTTCTGCAGAGCGCCGCCTCTTCCCCGAGATATTCCGGACTTGGCTTCCATGCGGGAGAATGACTGCATCCGGTGCTACCGCTTCCCCCAACCGTTGATTCTGGAGTTGACGGCGAGGCTGGCACCACACCTGCAACCGCTGCACAGGTATCCTACGGCACTGACACCCAAGCTGAAGGTAATGGCAGCCCTCCATTTTCTTGCCACGGGTACCTTTCAAAATACCATTGCTTATGTTGGTGGCATGTCCCAGAGCATGTTTTGCCGTGTGCTGCATGATTTCTTAGAGGCCATGTTGCTTCACCTTGATGAGTTCATCCATTTCCCAACCCCTGAAATGTTGACTGTTGTCAAGCGTGGATTCTATGCCCTGGGAGGGATGCCCCATGTCATTGGGTCCATAGATGGGACACATGTGTCTTTGGTACCACCACAGGCACAGGAGGTAGCGTACCGTAATCGCAAACACTACCACTCCATCAATGCCCTTGTGGTGTGTCTGTCCAGCATGGTGATTTCACATGTCTGTGCTCGTTTTCCAGGATCAGCACACGATGCCTACATCATGAGGCGTAGCAGGGTGCCTGAAATGATGACGCAGCTGCGCAACGAACGAGCATGTCTTGTTGGTGGGTACACTCTGTCTGTCCTGTATTTAGCGTAGACTTCCAGCACGACCGCTTCTCCTGTGGTACTTATGTCCATGTGCTTTCCATGTAGGGGACGCTGGCTATCCCAACATGCCATGGCTGATCACACCTCTCCGCAACCCCGTCACGCCAGCCCAGCTCCGCTACAACACCGCCCATGGCCGGACAAGGCGAGTGATTGAGAGGACATTTGGCCTCCTGAAGAGCCGCTTTAGGTGCCTCCACAAAACCGGCGGCGCCCTCCCATATGCCCCGGCGAAGGTCTGCAAGATCTTCATGGTGTGCTGCATGCTGCACAACATGGCAGTTGAGAAAGCTGTGCCACTGATCCTGGATCAAGATGATCAGGACCATCCACCCGTGGAGGACGTAGCTCTTGGCAATGGGGCTAGTGATGTGGAGGACGTGGTACCGCAAGAGGACATCCGGACTAGGCTCATACGCGACTTCTTTGCTTAGTGGTGAGCACCAGTGTGTGTGTGTGCACGCATTGGTCCCCGTGTGGCATGTGTTGCAATGTGTGTGTCCATCTGCATGTATGGCACGTGAGTCAGGTGTGTATGGATGTGTCACGGGAGTGATGGTGGCAGTGATGTGAATGTCCCCAGTCATAATTGTGACCTTGTATGTTGTCATCCTTACATGTGTCGAGTACATGCACATGCAAGTGGCTGTGCTTTTTGTGGCTGACTTCTTGTGTGTCTCTCTTCCCCAGGTCCTTGCGCATGCCGTCTGCTGGTTGCATTGTTGTGGCACTGCTATTCCTCATGGACACGTCATTGTGTGCTGACTCAGCGTTACACGCACGGACATGTTTGGAAGTCTCCTTAGGGTAAGGGATGCATCAGGGGTTTATTGGGTGTGGCCGTTGTCTATGATGTATGCACACTGCCCCTGTGGATGTTTTGTTCCTCTGCAGGCATGTCGCACCACCATGGTACACATGACATGCAGCTGGGTACACCTGAATAGCTGCTCAGACTTGTTGACAGTCATCAGTGATGGGATTGTGGAATGGGATGATGGCATCAATGTGTGTTACACTGCCCTCGGACACACACGGTTTGCATTGGCTTGACTTGGTGTGGGACTTCAACATCAGCGTGTCAATGGTGTATGGCAGTCTCTCCGTGAGCAGCAGGGGGTGTTTAGCTGTTAGCCGACACTTGTGTGCCAGTTCCATGGCTATCAGGCATTTGTGCTGCAGAAGGGGAGTGCCAGTGTTGGACCGACATGTTACTCCACATGACCCGTTCATGTGTACTCCGAGTTGCCACTGCAATCCCGAATACATGACTAATAAAGGTGTCCCTATGCCTCCAAGGTGCCTCTTCTCAAATCAATGCTGGTGTGTTGACACGGTGCATCCGGCATGTGTGGCATGGTTTTCAGTGATTGTGGCTATGTGTCTGGTAGCAAGATGCCAGCTGTCTGTGTGGGATTAGACTGTGTATTGTGCATGGTGTCCATGACTGTGTGGGCATTGTGACATGTGCCATCCCCATGCATCCAACCTTGGCCGGGTCACCATTCTCCGCATCCTCCGGACTCAAGCTTGCAGGACATGGTTCTGCCACCTGTCCACACATACCTGAGTGCCCCCCGGGACACTCCACATGATCCCTGACCTCTGCGCATGGCTGTCGCTGTACTCCATATGTCTGTCAGCACGGTTGTGCGGCCACCCCCTGAGCTGGTTGTGCCCATCACGGGTGTGTATGTTGCTCCATGTCTGTCTTGCCTAATACAATGTGACCCATGTGTGTCCTGTGCCAGACTCAGGCCCCAGGGTGTGGTTGGTTGTAGTCAAATGAGTAGTCAGGCATGGTTAAAGTTTACAAGACACATGTGACGTAATAATGCAAGATGTAGTCATCATCTCTTAAGCGTGTTAGTTTTTATTTGTGTTGGGGTAGGTGGGGGGGGTATGACAAGAGGGGCTTTCTGGGTGTGTGGAATCCAAAGTTCACTGGGGGAGTTGGTGTCCTTGCCATAGAAAATCCTCAGGGTACATGGCACAGTCTTTGGCCACATTGGTCAGACGGTGACCAGCAAGTCCATGTGGCAGGGAATGTCATTTGCTGCTGTGCTGCAGTTGCTCCAGTGTGCCAGGTGCCAGGCCAGGTGTCCTGGGAGATGGTGGTGTTGCTCCGACCCTCACGGTATTTTACGTGGACGACCCGCCCTCCTGCGGGAACCCTCAGAAGCAGGCTGTGACGATGCTTGGGAAGCTCCGTCGGATGTTTCCTCCTCCTCCTGATCCCTCCCTGTGGGTGGTGATGTCCTTCGCCTGGTGGCACAGGGAGGGTTGCCCATGTTGTCGGCTATCCGACTGAGTGAACGGTCAATTCCTGTGAACAGCGTCACAAGCTCAGCCTGTCTGTCCTCCATCCGCCCTTGGTGTCGCAGTAGACAGGCATGTTGCTCCGCATGTTGCTGGGCCTGCTGGGTCTTGATCTCCTCGAGGGTCCCCTGCATCTGGTTGAGGGTGGACACAACCTGGCTCATGCCCGTGGTGTCCTGCCGGTATGTGCTCAGGATGGTTCTTACTTGGGAATATACCGGGTCCCCAGCCAACTGGTCAGGCTCGCGCCTCCGCCGTCCTCCACTCCCACCACCCCTGCCCACTTGCACCTGGCCTGACCTTGTGGGCACATCGGGTCTCTGGGACCCCTGAGGGGTGGCATTTGCGTTGTCGCCTGCCTCCTCCTGGGTGCCCGGTACACCGTGTCCCTCCTGGTCAGCCTGACTGCGTTGTGGTGGTGGGGCAGGGATCCTGGGTGTCTCCTGAGATGTGGCAGGAGTGGGGGTGGTGGTTGGCCCAGTTGTACCTGACGCAGGTGCTGCAGGTGGTTGGACACCAGAGGGGCCAGGTTGGTCGGGGTCGTCCACGGAGTGTTGTGAGTGGTCGCTGCCGGTGTGGTCGACATCCCACAGAGCCGGATCCTGTGAGTCTTCCCCCCCAGTGTTGGGGGGTGGTCCACCACGTTGACCTGTGTGTGTGAGAGACAATGTTATAAATTTTCCATGCAACATCCATGTTTCATTTTTTTCAAAGTTCGCACATTTCGTCGAGGTTTATGGATATGTCTTGCATTCCACTCACAGTGCACTTGTGCATGGGTATGTCCCTTGTCCACATCTTTGGAGACTTTACCTATGTGTGTGACACAGTGTTACTTGCTGCGTCAATTGTGACTGCAGTCAGCAGTGGAGTGGGCAGGTGTGGCAAGCCATGCATAGGCGCCTTGCATGTTGCAATGTACGTGGGCACATGGAGTTGTTCCACACACTTATGTTATGCAGGTAGCTGTCGTTGTACTCGTGCACAGGTTGAGACATGGCCCAGTGTTTGGGCATGGAGAAGAGAGGGGGATTCATGCACTGGCCACCCTTGTGTACATGCACGCAGTCCACCTGCTGACGAGCAGACATTCCCACACCACCCAAGGGTGAATAGTACTCCCTGTGTCTCCCTCCCTCCCTGTCCCCCTCTCCCTCCCTCCCTGTGTCAGCCTCCTCCCTCTGTCCGTCTCCCTGTGTCTCCCTCCCTCTCTGTCCCCCTCTCCCTCCCTCCCTCCCTCCCTGCGTCAGCCTCCTCCCTGTGTCCGTCTCCCTGTGTCTCCCTCCCTCTCTGTCCCCCTCTCCCTCCCTCCCTCCCTCCCTGTGTCAGCCTCCTCCCACTGTCCGTCTCCCTGTGTCTCCCTCCCTCTCTCTCATCGTCTCCCTCCCTCTGTGTGTCACCCTCTGTCACCTCAGCCCAGCTTCCTGGCCACACACTGTTTGCAGTTCTTAGAATGGGCCTTGGCTTGTTCATGTGAGTTTGTTTCTGATCTCCAGGCAGCCATTGGGTGTATTGTCTGTGTCTGCGCTGCTGTTGTGGTGGTGTGTGCTGCCACTCTTTCACAGTGTGGGCTGTTCATTAGCTGCTGTCATGTGCGAAATGTTCCTTCAGCCCCATGTCTTCATGCAAGGCGTGCGCCATTTGCAGGCAAGTATTTCCTGTGTGGGGACACACTGTTTGTCTGGCTGTGACCTGGGCCCTACGGGCTGAGGGCATATTTGTCTCCTTCTGAGTATCACTATGTGATTTTTGAGGCCCACCCTCCCGCCATCCGGGTTCCCGTGTCTTGTGTTGGTGTTTTCTGTGGCTTGTGATGTGGGATTATCCAGCTGGGTGCATGTGGCACGGTGGCGCTAGTGGCATGTGCGTGTTTATGGAGTATGGGTGAGTCATGCGATAGCTTGGTGTGGTTGCGTGCATGATTGTGATTTTGGTTGTGGATGACGTTCCCCCCCATGTGAGGTGAGTTGTTTGTGTACTCACCTGTTTTTTCTGCAATGCTGGTCTGTCTGACCAATGTTCCAAAGAGGTGTGGCTCGACTCTGAGGATTTCATCGACAAGGACCTCCAACTCTTGGCTAGTGAACTTTGGATTCTTGTTAGTGGCCATGGTGAGGGGTGTGGGTGTGTATGGTTGTGAGGGGTGTGGGTGTGGATGGTTGTGGGTGTGTGGATGTGATGAGGGGGTGTTTGTGAAGGTGTGTGTGTGAAGGTGTGCAAGCGTAAGGTATTTCAATGGTTCAAGTCTGGTGCTGTAGGTTGTCTGTGGGGTCTGGCAGCAGTGAGTCTGTTGCAAAGGCTCATGGTTTGTGTGTGTTGGGCCTTTTTATTGGCCCATTTGTGGGTGTGGCTGTGTTTGAACTTTGGGTGGGTGTGTTATAAGGAGTGGTAGTTATTTGGGCCTCTGTTTAGGTGTTTGGCAGTTGCTGGTGAGTGACTAGGTTGTATTTGGGCTTGTTGGACATGTTTAGTGGCTTAGTGCGATTCGAATTGAGTCTTCTTGTGTTGTTTTGCTTTGTCCTGGTTGTGTACGTGCGTTTTTGGCGTCTGTACGGTGCGTACATCGGCCTTTTTGTTGTACAGTGCTGGCATTGTGTGTGGATTGGTACGACTCGTACATGTGCGAGGTTGGATGAGGGTGCTGGTGTTGGGGCCTGGGGTACGATCTGTACTTCGACTGGTGGTGTTTGTGTTCGCTTCGTACATACGCGGGTGGGCGTACGGTCCGTACATACACTGGTGGGGTGGGGGTACGGTCCGTACATACACGCTTGGGGTGTGGGTTTGCTCCATAGGTACGCGGGTGGGCGTACAGTCCGTACATCCACTGGTGGGGTGGGGGTACGGTCCGTACATACACGCTTGGGGTGTGGGTTCACTCCATAGGTAAGCGGGTGGGCGTACGGTCCGTACATACACTGGTGGGGTGGGGGTACGGTCCGTACATACACGCTTGGGGTGTGGGTTCGCTCCATAGGTACGCGGGTGGGCGTACGGTCCGTACATACACTGGTAGGGTGGGGGTACGGTCCGTACATACACGCTTGGGGTGTGGGTTCGCTCCATAGATACGCGGGTGGGCGTACGGGTCGTACATACACGGGTGGGGTGGGGGTACGGTCCATACCTACACTGGTGGGGTGGGGGTAGGGTCCGTACATACACTGGTGGGGTGGGGGCACTATTCATGCATACACGGGTGGGCGTACGGTCCGTACCTACACTGGTGGGGTGGGGGTACGGTCCGTACATACACGCTTGGGGTGTGGGTTCGCTCCATAGGTACGCGGGTGGGTGTACGGGTCGTACATACACGGGTGGGGTGGGGGTACGGTCCGTACCTACACTGGTGGGGTGGGGGTAGGGTCCGTACATACACTGGTGGGGTGGGGGCACGCTTCATGCATACACGGGTAGGCGTACGGTCCGTACATACACTGGTGGGGTGGGGGTACGGTCTGTACCTACACGCTTGGGGTGTGGGTTCGCTCCATCGGTACGCGGGTGGGCGTACGGTCTGTACATACACTGGTGGGGTGGGGGTACGGTACGTACATACACGCTTGGGGTGTGGGTTCGCTCCATAGGTACGCGGGTAGGCGTACGGTCCGTACATACACTGGTGGGGTGGGGGCACGGTCTGTACCTACACGCTTGGGGTGTGGGTTCGCTCCATCGGTACGTGGGTGGGCGTACGGTCCGTACATACACTGGTGGGGTGGGGGTACGGTACGTACATACACGCTTGGGGTGTGGGTTCGCTCCATAGGTACGCGGGTGGGCGTACGGTCCGTACATACACTGGTGGGGTGGGGGTACGGTCCGTACATACACGCTTGGGGTGTGGGTTCGCTCCATAGGTAAGCGGGTGGGCGTACGGTCCGTACATACACTGGTGGGGTGGGGGTACGGTCCGTACATACACGCTTGGGGTGTGGGTTCGCTCCATAGGTACGCGGGTGGGCGTACGGGTCGTACATACACGGGTGGGGTGGGGGTACGGTCCGTACCTACACTGGTGGGGTGGGGGTACGGTCCGTACATACACGCTTGGGGTGGGGGTTCGCGCCATAGGTACGCGGGTGGGCGTACGGGTCGTACATACACGGGTGGGGTGGGGGTACGGTCCGTACCTACACTGGTGGGGTGGGGGTACGGTCCGTACATACAGGCTTGGGGTGGGGGTTCGCTCCATAGGTACGCGGGTGGGCGTACGGGTCGTACATACACGGGTGGGGATTCGACTCGTACATAGGACGGCTGGGGGTGGGTGTTGAGCGCGTATGCGGGCACATGTCTCCATGGTTGCTATGGGTGTTCGGTGCGGACGGTGTTTTTTCCATCCGGTTGTGACTTGGGACGCACGCCATGGATCGTGATTCCGCGGTCGGACTTCACTTTTCAGATTTGTACGGTGATTCGTCCGATGACGTGTCGGACACATTTTCCGACCCGAGGACATGAGGGGTTTAATTCCCGATGCGGCTCGTATGGCCTTTTTCACATGCGAATCGTGATTGCCAGTTAGTACGGCACTTGTACGATTCGTACGGGAAAAAGACCGGATACGAGTCGCACGGGAAATTTGTTTGCCGGATCGTGATCGGCACCTCTGTGTTATAAGGGTGGATTTGTAAATGGCTGTAAAAGGCATCTGCGCGGCTTTTTATAGGATCTGGGTCTTGGGCATTGGGGTGTAAACTACCGGTAACTCGGGGGGAAAAATATCAGCCCTCAGTCTATAGTCTTCTAGAGTTTCATTTTTTAAGTCTACCAACAGGTAACCGTGTGGTTTTGCTGTAGTGTCGTTAAAGGTCTCCATGAAGAAGTGTGTGTGTCCGGTGTACATCTGTTTAGCTATGACGACTATTTGCTGTTTGTCACGGGGTTTTTTAAATAAAACAAGGTATGAAGCTTTGAGAGCTATAGACAGACTGTTCTTACCCTTGTAAAACAAGTTCTGCACAATGTAGCAGATGCTTAGATTGCGATGATGTGAATAGTGAGTAAAAGCTCTCTAAAACTCCGGATGATCACCACCTTCACGCATAAGGTCATCGACAATTATCATATTTACAAGGGTCGGGGGCAGTAGCTCATCATTGTTGAGGTTATCCGGTATACCCTCTATAAATTTGATAGGGGGGAACCTCCGAGCCAAGTCTGTATAAAGAGGCTGCCAGCATGAATAAAGCCACACAATGTTGTTAGGGGTTTGGGATAAAACAGAGCCGGCATTTTCTAGGAGCTTTTTTGTAAAGTAGCTTTTACCGCAGTTTGAGGGCCCTGCTAGCACGTAGGAGAACGGATGCTGTAACCGGGTGTCCATGATATGGAGGCTGTCTCTCTAATGAGCCTAATAACCATAAGGCAGTGTTTTATAGTCAGCAGTCAGGACCCTTTTATCAAAAACAACTCGCAATGTTTTATGTAGGGGCTGGGTTGTAATTTCCCACTTCTTTTTGGATCTGACTATGCCGGGCTGGTTCACGACTATGGTTTTAGCATTCTCAGAATCGGCTGCGGTAGCGTATTCATGCACCAGATTCTTCAAACTATCAAAATTGATTTTTAGGGTGTTGCTGACATTTAGGTGCCGATTCCGAACCTGGAGAAATTTCCCCCGTACGAATCGTATCCGGATTTTTTTCTGACCGAATCGTACAAGTGCCGTACAAACTGGCAAGTACGATTCGTATTGGAAAAACTCCATACGATTCGCATTGGGTCGAGTCCCCCACACGTCCTCGGGTCGGAAAACATGTCCGACACGTCCCCGGACGATTTACTGTACCAATGTCAAAAATCCAGTCCGACCGCGCAAGTACGATCCGTACCAGCCAGACCATGTCTCATCCGGTTGGAAAAACACCGTACGGACCGTACACACATAGCAACCATGGAGACATGTGCCCGCATACGTGCCGTACCCCCACCAGCACCCGCAAGTATGTGCCGTACCCCCCCCAGCCCCCATACCTCCAGCCCGTACCCCAGCCCCCGTACGTACAGACCGTACCCCAGCCCCTGTACGTACGGACCGTACCCCCAGCCCCCGTACGTACGGACCGTACCCCCAGCCCGTACCCCCAGCCCCCGTACGTACGGACTGTACCCCCAGCCCCCGTACGTACGGACCGTACCCCCAGCCCCCGTACGTACGGACCGTACCCCCAGCGCTACACGGGCTGGGGGTACGGTCCATACGTACGGGGGCTGGGGGTACGGGCTGGGGGTACGGTCTGTACGTACGGGGGCTGGGGGTACATGCTGGGGGTACGGTCTGTACGTACGGGGGCTGGGGGTACGGGCTGGGGGTACGGTCTGTACGTACGGGGGCTGGGGGTACGGTCTGTACATACGGGGGCTGGGGGTACGGTCCGTACGTATGGGGGCTGGGAGTACGGGCTGGGGATACGGTCCGTACGTACGGGGGCTGGGGTGGGGGTACGGCGCGTACCGGGCCCCCAAATGTGGTAGTTTTGCGGCGTACGTCCGGACTGCTGTGGGTACGATTCGTACTTCCTGGTTCGGGAAACGCAGCCTGAATGCCTACCGACGTCACGTCGGAGGTGTCCTGGGTCGCATTTGTGTGTTCTAGTTCGTCGGTCGGTGTTTTGTACGATTCGTACGGAAATAGTATTTCCATACGGATCGTACTTCCATGGTCGGAAAATTTCCCAAACGGGTACGAGTCGGACGGAGAATACGCTCCGACCGACAGTTTGGACCCGCTTTCTCCAGGATCGGAATCGGCACCTATATGTTATCCCTTTGACCTTCATACACACTTTGTTCTTGTTTGTACGGTAACTGTATGTCTTAGGTCCTGAGGACGTATATTCTAATATAAACTCATCCTTATCTAGCTCGCTGGTCAGATTATCCAGATAATCCCCTAGAGGAGGGTCTTCATCCCCCGGTTTGCTCAGAAAAATCACAGAGTCTGTATCATGATACAAGCAGCGATCCTGGAGCTTATCCATAACCCCGTAAAGCTCTAGACGAGCGTGGGCTGTCGTGAAGCAGGCTATGAAAATGTTTATGTTGTTACTCGTTGTAGGGTACTCGGGTGTATTTCCAACACAAAGCAGCGGTATCGTCATCAATAAACTCACAGCTGAACACTTCGTACCATGGGGCAAACAGGTACTTGAACAGTTCATCAGGATCTGTTATTAAGGAATCACTAACAAAATATCGAAAGACTAAAAATCGACGTACAAATATATCGATACTAAATTATCGATCACATTATTATCGACATCACATACTTATTTAAAACATTACAAAAATATCGAACACACAATATCGAACTACATAAATATAGATACACAAAATATCGCAAACACAGTTATCGAAATCCTTAAATATCGACGCTCATTAATAAACATATACTTCATTACAAAATATCGTAAACTAAAATATCGACCACAAAAATATCTCCATTTTACTAATATCGACTGTATAACATTAAATTAAATACTAAAATAAAACAACATAAACACCAAATAATGTCTTTTAAATCTATACAAAATTAATATTAAACAATATTATATTTACTACATTTAAAAATTGATTAAAATACTTAACTATTTACTAAAACATTATTAACAACCTTCCTACATTAAACAACAATATTATGGAATGATACTTTATCAATTCATGCATACAATACATAATATAATGTTTAGAAAAATACATATAGAATAATACACCACAAAACCACTAATTAGCGTTTTCCTTATCTGGAAACTAACTTCCAGAATTTAAAAAAAAATAATTCGAACTGACCAATAAAAACACTCCAAATTCAAACTAACCAATAACACACATATTACAACATCCAAAGCACTATAAAAATAAGTTCAACTTCATTCACAATCCAGAACCAAAAAAACGAAATTGAATGAAGAAGATAATCTACTGGATTGCAACTGCAGATATAAGAAAATCAACATACAGCAAATCTTTAAAAATATCAAAAGTAAGTTAACTATATTATACTCATTAAGCCTCAAAGCAAATAAATTGTAATTACAATATACATACACTACAAATAAATAAATGTCTTCTTTCTATTTCATGTTTTCACTACAGGAAACTCCAAAAGAAACTAAGAAAATACAGAACAGCACCAAAAAACTAACAAAGTATTTCACAACCAAAAATCAACTAATAGATTAAAAAACCAGCCACATTTAATCCCAATTACAAATCCCCTAACCATTCCCTATTAAAATATACAAACAAATATTAAAACAAATGTACTTTTATTTTCCAGAGAAAGAAAATACTGAAAGAAAATTCCACAAATAAAGAATAAAAAGCATTCTACTCAAACACATCAAAAACAACGTTGTAAGTATATTTTAACTAAATCTTGTTTTTTCTACTTAAATTCATACAACAGCATATATAATAACTATAATATATATTTTTCATAGATAAAGCTACATCAAAATGACTGAAGGAGCAGAATTCATAACAAGCCAGAAGGGAAAAATGTTACTATGCTATATGGGATACACTTACACACAGGAAAAAGTGTATGGTTTAAAAGTTAACTGGAAATGCACTAAATACTACTCCAATAAGTGCTATGGGCGTGCTACAACACGACAAACAACAGTACTGTACAGTAGAGAACATAACCATCCACCAAACATTACTGAAATAGAAGTCAGATCTGCATTGGAAACTATAAAGGAAGCTAGCACAAGTTCTCAAAAACCTACAAGTGTAATTTTAAAAGAGCAGCTTCCCAAAATTCCTAAAACTGCTACTACACAAATGCCATCTGTAACTTCACTCAAAAGAACTATAGCACGTACTAAAAAAAGCACTACTACTTCAACCCCAATTCCTCACACATATAGTGAAGTTATTCTAAGTCCAGAACAAAGTATAACTTTAAACATAGAACCATTTGTCATTTTTGATAATAAAAACAATGACAAACGAATAATAATATTTGGAACAGCTAATAATCTCTCTAAACTACAAGAATCACAAAACTGGATGATGGACGGGACTTTTACCATATGTCCCAAACCCTTTTTCCAACTATATACAATACACGTCCTATATCACAATTGCAATATACCATTAATTTACGCATTATTACCAAACAAACATAACTCCACATACACTGAACTATTATATACAATAAAACAAAAAACAAATAACTTTTCCCCACAAAAAATAATCCTAGACTTTGAACATGCAATGATTAATTCTATATTAAAAACACACCCCCATACCTCCATCCAAGGCTGTTACTATCATTTTAATCAGTGCCTATATAGACACATGCAAAAATCAGCCCTAAGCATTGAATATGCAACTAATGCAGCTTTCGCATATCAAATAAAAAAACTAATAGCACTTGCTTATGTACCGGACACAGACGTAACAGAACATAACAACATTTTAATAGACAGCGCCTTCTACAAACAAAATGAAGAAAAACTAAGTCCACTATTGGACTATTTCGAAGATACATGGGTCGGCACACTACATAGATCTGGCCACAGAAGAAACCCTAAATTCCCGGGTGGAACGTATACAGAAGCACATGGAGAATCAAAAACTAATAACGCAGTTGAAGGATGGCATAACGCCTTCCTGCAATCAACAGGCAGAACAAAACCAACACTAGAAAGATTTATATCAATCCTACAAAAAGAACAGAGTTATCAAGAGTTCCGAATGGAACAATCCATAACTCAGCTAACTCCAAAAACCTCAAAACAAACTAAACAAATGTTTATATATCTAGAGCAACAAGTAAAATTGTACCCTACTACCAAAGGCCTAGAATACCTAAACATCATAGCTAAAACACTTCTTTAAAAGACCAATACAAATAAATAACTAATTACTCATTTTCAATCATATCAAACATATAAAATATATTTATCTTATCACAAAAATTATTACTGTGTGTAACATATTTATACATATTGTCAGAAAAATATTAACACACATTAATAATATTTGTAATAAAATAAAAATAAACAATAATATTAAACAATACCCACCCACAAGAAATAATTATAAATTAACTTACCAAGTTTATTCCAAACTCTGAAAAATCCATTTCCTGCTTACACAATCCAAACCGAAAAAAAAGGTTCCCAAAAAAAAATGCAAAAATACAACTGTCGATTAAATCCATAATCCATGCACCAAATATCCATGGGAAAACCATGAAAAACCCGAAAATAGCTAAAAATAGTAAAAAACGCTCCAGAAAAACAGAAACAATTAAAGAAGTGTAAAAAACATATTGTTCAATAAAACGAACACACACTTCTTTAAAAAAAAAACGACTCCATCCGAAACGAAGAACCTAGAAAAGAAAGTATAAAAAAAAGCAACATACATTCCCACCCACATAAAACAACACAAACACTTACTAACAATAGTACTAGATATAAAAGACTTCTAAATATACATTAAACACCTTAAATCTAACTCTCGAAACATGCCTACACAACGTTAAAAACACATAAAAACACAACCCGCAACTCTAACACATAGGGGCCGATTCTGATCCTGGAAAAATTTTCCCCGTACGAATTGTATCCGGATTTTTTTCCGTACGAATCGTACAAGTACCGTACAAACTGCCAAGTACGGTTCGTATGGGAAAAAATACATACGAATCGCATTGGGAAAATTCCCCCACACGTCCTCGGGTCGGAAAAAGTGTCCGACACGTCCCCGGCCGTTTTTCCGTTCAAATGTGAAAACAGAAGTCCGAGCGCACAAGTACGATCCATGCCGGCCATCCGATGTTACAACCGTATGGAAAAAACACCGTACGGACCGGACTACAATAGCAACCATGGAGACATGTGGCCGCATACGCGTCGTACCCCCCCCCCAGCCCCCGTATGTACGGACCATACACCCACCCGTGTATGTACACCAGTGTATGTACGGACCGTACCCCCACCGGTATATGTATGGCCCGTACCCCCACCCGTGTATGTACGGACCGTACCCCCACCTGTGTATATACACCAGTGTATGTACGGACCGTACCCCCACCTGTGTATGTACGGACCGTACACCCACCCGCGTATGTACACCAGTGCATGTACGGACCGTACCCCCACCCGTGTATGTACGGCACGAACCCCCAGCGCTACGCGGTGGGGGTTCGCGCCGTACATACACTGGTGGGGGTACGGTCCGTACATACACGGGTGGGGGTATGGTCCGTACATACACTGGTGTACATACACGGGTGGGGGTACGGTCCGTACATACACGGGTGGGGGTACAGTCCGTACATACACTGGTGTACATACACAGGTGGGGGTACGGTCCGTACATACATGGGTGGGGGTATGGTCCGTACATCCGTGGGGGGGGGCTGGGGGTACGGCGCGTACATCCACGGGGGGGGGCTGGGGGTATGGCGCATACATCCGCAGGGGGGGCTGGGGGTTCGGCGCATACTTACGGGGGCTGGGGGGGGGTACGGCGCGTACTGGGCCCCCTGTTCAGGTCGCTTTGCCACATACTTACATTTTCCGGCACTTTTTGGGTGCCGTAAAAAATTGCCCGTCCGGACTGCTGTCGGTACGAATCGTACTTGCTGGTACGTAAAAAGCTGCATTTCTCCGTACGATTGCCGCGTATGCGCTGTCCCGGATCACATTCGTATGTGTTTTTACGTCGGTCGGTGTTTTTTACGATTCGTACGGAAAAGGTGTTTCCGTACGAATCGTACTTCCGAGTTCCTAGGGTTTTTTTACCGGGTACGAGTCGGACGGAGAAAACGCTCCGACCGACGGTTCGTACCCGGTTTTTCCAGGATCGGAATCGGCACCATAATATTTCCAAATATAACTAATATATATACAGCTACACTAAACAATATCTAACTAGGCTCAAAATAAAGTTTTAAACCATCTAAAACATATAAAACAAACCTTACCTATCACGACGCGAAGTAACTCCCAACCGCGAGCTTCCCTTCAACCCAAATGACCCAAAACAACATTACCGAGTTACAAAATAGAGCGCCCAAAACATAATAAAACATTTAACTACACCAAAAATAACTCATTTAATCAGTTAAAATAGAAATTCACACACAATTTTTTTCTATTATTTTGCTAAAATAGACCTCTTTTTTTCATTTACCTAAAAATTGTCAACAAATTTTCCTCATGTGTAAAATTAAAAAATAAGGTGCCGATTCCGATCCTGGAGAAATTTCCCCCGTACGAATCGTATCCGGATTTTTTTCCGACCGAATCGTACAAGTGCCGTACAAACTGGCAAGTACGATTCGTATGGGAAAAACTCCATACGATTCACATTGGGTCGAGTCCCCCACACGTCCTCGGGTCGGAAAACGTGTCCGACACGTCCCCGGACGATTTACCGTCCCAATGTCAAAAATCCAGTCCGACCGTGCAAGTACGATCCGTACCAGCCAGACCATGTCACATCCGGTAGGACAAACACCGTACGGACCGTACACACATAGCAACAATGGAGACATGTGCCCGCATACGTGCCGTACCCCCCCCAGCCCCTGTATGTATGGACCGTACCCCCACCTGTGTATGTACGGTGGTGTACGTACGGACCGTACCCCCACCTGTGTATGTACGGTGGTGTACGTACGGACCGTACCCCCACCCGTGTATGTACGGTGGTGTACGTATGGACCGTACCCCCACCTGTGTATGTACGGTGGTGTACGTACGGTCCGTACCCCCACCCGTGTATGTACGGTGGTGTACGTACGGTCCGTACCCCCACCCGTGTATGTACGGCGTAGCGCTGGGGGTTCGCGCCGTACATACACGGGTGGGGGTACGGTCCGTACGTACACCACCGTACATACACGGGTGGGGGTACGGACCGTACGTACGAGTGCTGGGGGGGGTACGGCGCGTACCGGGGCCCCAAATCAGGTCGTTTCGCGGCGTACTTCGCTTTTTGGGTGCCGGAAAAATATTGACGTCCGGACTGCTGTGGGTACGATTCGTACTTCCTGGTTCGGGAAACGCAGCCTGAATGCCTGCCGACGTCACGTCGGAGGTGTCCTGGGTCGCATTTGTGTGTTTTAGTTCGTCGGTCGGTGTTTTGTACGATTTGTACGGAAATTGTATTTCCATACGGATCGTACTTCCATGATCGGATAATTTCCCAAACAGGTACGAGTCGGACGGAGAATACGCTCCGACCGACAGTTTGGACCCGCTTTCTCCAGGATCAGAATCGGCACCTAAATATTCAAAAATATAAAATATTTATTATTGTAATTTCTAAAAAGAAAATACAACAAATCAATGCATGACAAATTGTTACAAATATTTTGCATGAATTATAACATTTAATTTATGTTCAAAATGTATTTGTTTTGAAAAAATTGTTACAATAATTAATATTTTACATATTAATATTAATAAAAAACTTATAACATGTTTGTACTACAAATATTAAAATGTTAACAATGTTTATATAGGAAAATATTTCCCAAAAGTTTTGTATAAATATGTACTAAACCTATTGCTATGTTAAATTTAATTTAATACACAACATTGTACTAAATTATAAATTATTAAAATGTACTAAAAAAATTGTACAAAATATGGTAAATGTACATAACATTTTTCTGACCTATATTCAATATATTTCATTTGAATTACAATGTAAATAATGATATTTCTGAAATTTTCCTACTCAAATAAATAAACAATAAAAAATGTCAAAATCTACAATAAAAACCATGTTCTTGTCTTATTAATTGTGATTATTTATATTTACCTTCTATTATCAATATTTAACATATATAAAATATTCTTTTAACAAAAATAAAAATAAATAAATATTAAAAAATTACTGAATACTATTACCCACTATTCCAACACAAAATATTCTTATTTTGTTCCTACAAATAACATTAAATATATCAATAAACATATCACATTAAAACTTTAAGTGTATTTATTATTCTAAACTATAAATATTTAATTAAGTAGTACAAATCCAATATATAATAATTAAATACTATTAATATACAGTTAACATTTTTTTTACTATTGCTATATCAATTTAATTTAATTTCATGAAATACCAGACAGTAAACCTCAAAATATACTATAACCACTGCACTTAACAATAATTACAGTATATGTTCCAAAGTAAAAATAACTAATTCTACACTTCCAATGCTATTTAAATTAATTAAATCAATAATAACAAATATACACAATTTACATACTATTATCACTACAAACTGTAACAAAACATGATAAATACTTAAAACACTAAACATAAACTATTACCTATTTCCACTCTAATCTACAATAAATCGTAGTAGATAGATGCTGAACAGTAAACATGAAAAATTTCCTATTCCCACTCCAATGTACAATAGGATTCAGTAGCTGCTAGTCAGTAAACATAAACATTTTACTATTCCCACTCCAGTTTATAATAAATTAGAGTAGGTGCTGGACAGTGACCATAAATAATTTACTATTCCCACTCCAGTCTATAACAAATTAGAGTAGGTGCTGGACAGTGACCATAAATAATTTACTATTATCACTCCAGTCTATAATAAATTAGAGTAGATGCTGGACACTGACCATAAAGAGTTTACTATTCCCACTCCAGTCTATAATAAACTAGAGTAGGTTCTGGACAGTGACCATAAATAATTTACTATTCCCTCTCCAGTCTATAATAAATTAAAGTAGGTGCTGGACAGTGACCATAAATATTTTACTATTCCCATTCCAGTCTATAATAAATTAGAGTAGGTGCTGGACAGTGACCATAAATAATTTACTATTCCCACTCCAGTCTATAATAAATTAGAGTAGTTGCTGGACAGTGACCATAAATCATTTACTATTCCCACTCCAATCTATAATAAATTAGAGTAGGTGCTGGACACTGACCATAAATAGTTTACTATTCCCACTCCAGTCTATAATAAATTATAGTAGGTGCTGGACAGTGAGCATAAATATTTTACTATTACCACTCCAATTTATAATAAATTAAAGTAGGTGCTGCACAGTGACCATAAATAATTAACTATTCCCACTCCAGTCTATAATAAATTAGAGTAGATGCTGCACAATAACCATAAATAATTTACTATTCCCACTCCAGTCTATAATAAATTAGAGTAGGTGCTGGGCACTGACCATAAATAATTTACTATTCCCACTCCAGTCTATAATAAATTAGAGTAGTTGCTGGACAGTGACCATAAATCATTTACTATTCCCACTCCAATCTATAATAAATTAGAGTAGGTGCTGGACACTGACCATACATTATTTACTATTCCCACTCCAGTCTATAATAAATTAGAGTAGGTGCTCGACAGTGACCATAAATTACTTACTATTCCCACTCCAGTCTATAATAAATTATAGTAGGTGCTGGACAGTGAGCATAAATATTTTACTATTACCACTCCAATTTATAATGAATTAAAGTAGGTGCTGCACAGTGACCATAAATAATTAACTATTCCCACTCCAGTCTATAATAAATTAGAGTAGATGCTGCACAATAACCATAAATAATTTACTATTCCCACTCCAGTCTATAATAAATTAGAGTAGGTGCTGGACAGTAACAAAAAATAATTTACTATTCCCCCTCCTCTCTACAATAAATTAAAGTAGTTGCTGGACAGTGACCATAAATTATTTACTATTCCCACTCCAGTCTATAATAAATTAGAGTAGGTGCTGGACACTGACCATAAATTATTTACTATTCCCACTCCAATCTAAAATAAATTAGAGTAGGTGCTGGACAGTGACCATAACTAATTTACTATTCTCACTCAGGTCTACAATTAATTAGAGTAGGTGTTGGACACTGACCATAAACAAAATAGTATTCCCACTACCCTTTGTAACAAATTAATGTAACTGCCAGTCACTACATATAAATAATTTACTAATCTAAAAATAAACTATTACATTTTTGGGTAGTTACTGGACACTAAACATGCATTTTTTTCTATTACCACTACTATATACATTTTAATCATGAAAACCTCATTACTCAACATTAGCAATAATAGGCCCATAACAATATTTATTCTTAATAACTCCCCACCCTCAACCCACATAAATCACAAAAAATATTGATAATATTTTATACAAATATATAAGCCTATTTTCAAAATTTTATATATCTATATCTGTTTTATCTTTTATTAATGTAATAATAAAATTCACTACAACATTTCTAATTTTATTACAATACCGAACCTTATCCCCTATAAACACACCCATCCCAGGCCTAAAAAGATTTCTCATCTTTCAAATGGCAAATACATTAATTTCTCTCAAAATGTATTCAGAAATGTTCTATTATAACCAAATATACTATTGTGAGAAATTTATCTTAAAAAAACTCCCTACAATAATACTCTATAAAACATACTACACACTCATTAATGTATTTCTAAACCTTTCAGTTTATGATTTATTTATTGTTTTTTTAATTATTTTATTGTTTTAATTAAATGTTCTTATTATTTAATTTTAAATCATTACTTTACAAACACTACCCATCCTTAACCCTATAAACCCACCATCACACTTCTAAAATAATATATGAAAATCAATTTTTCAGATTAAATTTGAAATATCTATAATTTTTGAGAAATTTATCAATTTATTTGAGACTTTTTTTTTAAATTACTATTTTCAAAACACTACCCACCCTTATCCCCTATAAATCCTAAATCCATCTAATTAAATTATTTTCTTCTTAAAAATTGCTAATTTTAATTTAAAAAACAATTATAAATGTACATTTTTTATAATAATTATTAAATTTTATATATATTTCTAAAACACTCCCCACCCTCATCCCCTATAAACCCAAATTCCCGCGTATTACATTAATTTTCTTATTAAAATTTTAAAATTTCTATTTTAATACCAATTTTGAAATTGCAATTTTTCCTATTAAATATAAAATTGTATATATTTTTCTAAAACACTCCCCACCCTTATCCCCTATAAACCCAAAATCCCACTAATTACATGTTTTTTTTATGACATTTTTAACATTTTTCTTTTAATACCAAATTTGATATTTAATTTTTTTTAAAATAATATAAAATGTTAGATGTATTTCTAAAACACTCCCCACCCTTATCCCCTATAAACCCAAAATGCCACTTATTACATTTATTTTATTATTTAAATTTTTAAATTTCAATTTTATTCAAAATTTTATTTGGAAATTTATTTAATAAAAAATTTAATTTTATATTTATTTCTAAAACACTCCCCACCCTTATCCCCTATATACACAACATCCCACTAATAATTTTTTTTTCCTAATTACAATGTAAATATATAAATTTTGTTCAAAAATTACATTCAAATTATACAAATATTTCTTTAAATATTTCATTTAAAATATATATTTTTAAAACACTCCCCACCCTTATCCCTTATAAACCCAACATCCCGCTCCTAAAATTATATATCAAATTTAAAAATATAATATTTATATAAACAAAATTATTATTTTTAATACACTTAAATAAGCATTTTCTAACACTTATAAACAAGAAATTTTAACAAATAGCAAAATCACAAAATACTATCCTTTTTCGATATTTTAACAACATGATATTATGACTTTCGATATACTTTACCTCGATATTTTACTAAACATTACAATATCGACATTTTTTACATCGATATAAAAAACAGAGATATTTTATTCCATCGATATTTTTACTTCGATATTTCTGTATATCGATATTACATTTCCGATATTTTGTCTACTCACCGTTATGAAGGTAGTATTTGACAGGTTTGTGCGCTGTGCAAATTTTCCCCATAAGGAGTTGAGACAGAGTTTGGCTAACTGACGGCGTGCAGTATTGACCTCTATCAGATGGGGGCGTAAACGGATACCCTCGTGAGCGTAGTAGTCAGCGATGTATTTCTGTTTTGCATCCTGACTAGTACACCATTCTGGGTACCTTGAGGCCTTCTGTTTGTCTCTGAGAAACAAATTAATGTAGGGGGCAAAGAGCTGTGTTGTAGTGCTCTTAAAATGCCATACTTCGTGTACTCTACCGAGCCTGTACCCTTTCTCTAAGGCAGCTTGTACCTCGATGCTACACCAAGTCCCTGTGAGCATCCTTTGTTCTTCGGTGTGTCTGCAAATGTCAACCTCTTTAAACATCGCACATGTTCGACAGAGGGGGAACATCAGCTTACCATCGACTCTGAATGGTAACACCGGAAAGTAAAGCTGCTTAGGAGGATAGATTTCACATTTGACCAGCCCAAAGTATTCGGTTAGGGGCTTAAAATTAGGGGTGGGCGGAATTTGCGTAATCGCGTTACGCAAATCTCCGCGAAACGGTAAAAAATCTCCGCGAACACGCAAAAATTCCGCGAACACGCGAAATTGCTTGTTCGCGATACTTTTTTCCTGTTCGCGATCGCTGTTTGCGTGCTCGGGGTGAAATATCTCGTGAACACGCATATTGATAACGCGAACAAGCAAAAAATTTCGCGAAGTCGCGGAACGCAGATTTTTGGGCAATTTCGCGTTCTCCGCGGAACTCGAAATTACCCAAATTCCGCAAATTCCGCGAACGGAGCGGAATTTACCGCCCAGGCCTACTTAAAATCTCTATAGATGATGGTTGTGGTGACCCACGGGGTACAACTTCATTTTGTTCACAAAAGGGTACAGACTGGTGAAATCATAGTAGTGTATTTTCTCACCCTCACCAGCGGCCTTGTACAGCTGTATGGCATTTGTACGACCCCTGAATTAGGCATTGCGGGGCTCCAGAGGTTTGGGTAAATCACGCGTCTTAAGAAAAGAGCAGAGGTCAGTGTCTGTTTTTAACATGTCTAGCCACTCGTGCTCCCAAAGAACTCTCATAGCAAAGCCCCGCTTTTCAACATACCGGGCCTTTGTCAGAGTACGTCTGTATAAGTGTTCAAATGTGGCACCCAGCATTTTGTTATACTCATGGGGTTTGTAACACTTGGGGCAGCTGTGGTAAAAAAGGCCGTTGAATTCAAAGGCCGTCGACACGCCCTTAATTACAGAGTACCCGTCCAGGTGATAGGGGCCCAGGCGGTAGGAATTTGTATGTCTTCCTTCTCAGAGACGTGCATGAGCCATTGGATAGAGGGGTTTGAATAACGTTTCTGTTTACCTCAAAAACATGTGCTTGTAGATGAACATACACATGGAGGCCAGAGTGACGTTTTGAAACGGGTCTATGTATTCAGCCGCTTCTAGCATTTCAGGAGTTTTGGATTTCACGTACAGACCCTTTTTAGTTAGGGTCTTGGATTTTAAGGCCTTGACTTTCTTAGTCATTGTCTTAGGTTTCAAGACCTTGACTTTTTTAGTCATAGACACAACAGCATCTCTGAAGAGGTTACAAGCTTGCCGCAGGATCATTACATCAGCCTGACAGTAAGCTTTCAACTCTGCTTGAAACTGAAACTCCTTTTCACGGTTTTCAGAGTACCATTGAAGAAAGCTCTCTTTCTCATCAGGCATCATGTATTCAACCCCGTAGCTGTCAGGAGGCGGCATGGGCCCCACATAATTCTGGTTAGCCCAGGTGTTAAACAAGTGTGGAAAATAACCTTTACACCCTGGGAACCCAAAGGCCTTTGGCAGCTTGCTCAATTTCATGGGTAGGAAATTCAGGGTGTCTATGAACCGTATTTGTAAAGGGCATACCGTCAACAGCATCAGTTTAGAACCCTAGGTTATGAGTTCAACTTGGATCTTTTCACGAATCATGTTTTGCAGAATAAAGAAGGAGTCGTAGGCTTTCGAATTGTGGGCGAGCATGGTATACCCATGGAATTTGGTTTGAATGAAAGTGCTGAGGAAATCACCAACGCACGTTCGCCCTTCAAACTCCCAGCTAGCGTCAGCTAGGTGGTGTGCGTAAATATAGTTAGGCTGGTGTACCCCCGTCTCTTGTGTGCACTCTATATCAAATACTATATAGTCTTCGGTCTTGGTCTGGGGGAGCCCTTTAACCATATAACACTGATGGTTGGTGCCAGCCGTGAAAGACACATGGCAACGGGGGCATATCATGCCTTTGCACTTGTGATCCGCTGCCACATACCGATCACACTCGCGGCAATCTGTTTTAGAGATGCAGTTAAAAGAATTCTTGTGTATGCTCAAGCAGTCTTGCGAGCGACAAAACATCCTACACATGCCACACCTCACCTTCAGGGTAGTGTCTTCTATGCACCCGTCCCTCTGACACATCTTACAATGCATTTTACACTGGTGATATGTTCTATTGTTGTATATATGGTCACAATGGGTGCACACATACTTGACCCCCAGAAAACCTTTAAGGTTCAAGATTCCGTAAAAATGATTTTCGTTGTGAAGGACATATACGGTCTTGTTTCTCACACGTTCCCCGGTTGTAAAGTACTGCCAGGAGCCGTTGTGATAAAGAACTTTCACCGTCACTGCAAAATAGTTCTCAAAAAGACCTATGTCACCAAAGCCGACCATGCGATCAGGAGGTATTTCAAGAACCTCATGGGCTTCAGCCGCTCTAGACATGATGACAGCGTCAGGGGTCTTGCGATCCATCAACAGCCCCACCATGCTGGCCGCCAGACATGTATTGTCTGCGGCGCTGTTAAAGTTGAGCAGCCACCGTTGTTTCTTACCAATTATCTGACTGTATAGTATGCTCTTTAAAGGTCTGGAAACACCCCCCTCACACCCCCGTAGGTGAACAACCTTTACAACGCAACTTTTACACCGCACTACCATTACAACGAAACTATTACAACGCGAAATCTGTTACAACGCATGCCATTACAACGCATGCCATTACAACGAAATGCACTAGATAGCGTGCTAACATTAGAAATAGTGTAGTTTTACTATCCAAACACCTTCCCTACTGCAACGTGGACTGGAGTTAGAATAGTAAATTATACATTTCTAATGTCAGCACTCCATCTAGTGTACGTCGTTGTAAAAGCATGCGTTGTAAAGGCTGGCGTTGTAACAGATCTTGCGGTGTAAAAAATGCGTTGTAACGGCATGCGGTGTAAAAGCATGCGTTGTAACGTCATACATCCGCCCCCGTACAATGAGGGCTATGACTCTAAAAGTGCCATAGGCGACTAGTTCAGCCTTACTCTGTAAAAGCCTGGAGAGGTTTCCTAAAAATTGCACAGCGTCAAAAACATCTCGGGCCTTCCTCCTGGTGAACAACGGCCTGTCAAAACCCTGCCCCTGGAAGCGGAGTTGGAAAAAGTCATTAAGACCCACATCGCGTAACAACTTTTCTATGAGCTCCTGTACAGCCTGATGCATAGCTAGAACCCCATGATCGGATGATGTTATTTGGTGTAGGTTAACAAATCTAAACTCCTCATAGTGTTCTAAGGCGTTAAACCTCTCTACATTGCGACTGTAACTTCTAACACTCTCTAAAAACATGGGCTCTGAACCCTCATCATCAGGAGTGTGACTTACGACGTTGTTCTATGGTGTGTCATTTTGTGGGTTCAGGTCATGACCTGTCTCAGGGGTCCTTGTAAACCTCCGGGTAGCGCATATTCTAGCCTTCTTCAGCTTGCGTATTAAAAGCCTACGGTGTTTTGCACTATTAACCCACTTTTGGTTTTTTTTACGGGCCCAGGCTTTTCTAGGATCCAGGCCCCAGCCTATCTGAACAGGTTGGTTTGCGGCGGTATACGTCTTGTTCATGGAGGCCTCCGCTACAGATCCACCCCTAGGTCCTTCTGAATGTTCAGAGGGTTGGAGTTTTAACGCTCTACCCCCTACCCCCTTCAAATGGCCGCCCCTCGGTATGTTAGCTCCTGCCCCTATGTATTGGAGGGAGTGTGGTACTGAGTTAAGTATTTCAGGCTGTGTTTCAGGCGTTGGTCTTGAAACTATGGTACCTTGTTTGAAGGGTTCTAGGGAAACAGGGTTGTCTTGTTTGAGGGGCTCTAGGGAAACAGGTGGCCTCTGCTTGAAAAGTTGTAAGAAGCGTAAGGACTTTGTCAGTAACCTCTGAACCTTACGGCTATATTTTGATTTCGGGGGCCTCTTATGAGCACCACAGGCCATGGGACTCTTTAGGGGTTGGCGATGCCATAGTCACGCCTTTATACCACATATGTCTGGATGATCACTTTTTTACACATATCAACCCTTTGCACGACCTTCTGTTGGGCCGCCTCTTGAATATGTTACTGGTAATCCCCAGCCCCAATTTAAGTTAGCGGCGTTCGCCTGGCGTTTTAGTTTTCTAACCGCCATCTGCATCTCTTTTACATGCGCCCCCAATACCGCATGTGTGTTTATAGAATCGTCTTGCGTCTGATTAGTGGGGCCCACCTTGCGCAGCCTTATAAATGGCTCTAACTCCGCAGGACCCTCTTTCCTGCTAACAGCCTTAGCCCCTTTATGTAATGCCTGTGCCTGTAGTGTTTTAGAAATAGGGACCCATTGCGAACGCCCTGGTGTGTCCATGAGCGGATAAGTACCCCAGGGGTGTGCAATAAGCGGCAATGCCCACTGGTCCAAGGCGGTATTGTTATCCCCACATATTGCTGTGGGCAATGTGGGGCTTACGCTGGCCGCGGGGCTGGTTGGGTCGTATGCTCCAGGTGGGGTAATAGGGGTCACAGGGTATGAGGATTGTGAGGGGCTGTTGTCGTAGTAATCAGGGGTCTTAGTGGAAATGTCTGTGTTATGGTGTGGTGATGGGTTACCAGGGCTCTGTAACCCCCCGTTGTTCGAAGCCTCCTTGAGCCCCGTTTCTGTGGGTCTACCTACGCTGTCTACCAGGCCCACCAACGCATTGAGAACGTCGCTGCCCCCGATATAAGGAACTCCTAAGTGTTGAGTATTATCACATTTTGAGACCCTAGGCTGGTCCTGAACGCTTATAGTCTGCTTTGGGGTCTGAGCCGGGGCGTGCACCTCTACATGAACCGTTAGTTTATTTGAAACTGTCTGGGGTTTCAGGACACAGACTGGATCCTGCGGTGTAATAGGGTTGTTCAGGGGCGGTGCTATCTGTAGCTTCGGGACCCCCGGCTTCAGCTTAAGATATTTTCTTGAGAGGCGCGCTGTTTTAGGGGGCTGTGGCGGCCCCAGCTCTTCTACACCCTGCAGTACAACTACCACATCCTTGGAGATCAGGGGTGTATAGACATCATTCAGGGGTTTAGAACCACTTTTTACGGATAGGTCTAAGGGTTTAGATTGTGGCTCAGGACTCCTTGGGTTCTTCTCAGGGCTCAAGGGCCTTGCATAGACCTCCGGGGGCACCTGCTACTTCTTCTTGAGGTTTAAGGGTTCGGTTTGGGGCTCTGTGAATACATTGGGAGACTTCTCACGTTTTAAAGGGTAGGGGCGGTTCTCTGAGTCCCTATGTTTCTTCTTAAGGGGTGCCATACATGAGACACATTTACCTTTTGATATCCTAAGAGGGCTCAGACCAGCTGTACCGTTTTTACACAGACCCTGCCCTGTGTTATCTGGGTTTGTAAACATTCCTACAGTGCTGACCCCACCCCTGTGCAGAATAGATTTTTCTATAGGATTGTTCATCGTGTTGGAAGGGGTGTAGTACGAAGAGAGTTTCTCCTGGCGTACAGGCCTACTCAAGCCTTTTGTAGCGGCTCTGTTGTTCTGGACGGTTGATGTTATGTCCCTTAACCCCTTCAGCGCTGCGCGGATTTCCGCGCAGTGCTGAAGGTTCCGAGCGCGGGCGGGGCCATGACGGAACGGTTCCGTCATAAGCACAGCCCAACCGACGTGCATGACGGAACCGTTCCGTCATAAGCGTCGAAGGGGTTAATGGCTGGACAGACCTCTCTTCAGAATGTTTCTGAGATGCTTCTAGAATATAAAGAGAAAAATATATATTCGAGAAAACATAAAACAGCATGTACAATCACCACCATTCTAATTTTCTACACAGCCATCTTTTTATACAGGCGTTGCTACAAGCCGCTGGACCCCTCTGGCTGAGAGTCTGTAACACCGCTAGTAATTCTCACACCCTTTTGTAAAAAACAAACCTGCTAGAGGTCTTTTTGCAGCTCCTTTCTTTGACGCTTTACTCCCTTTAGAAGTACTTTTCCCAGCTCCTTTCTTTGGCGCAGGCCCCTCTTTACACGTTAAAGCTTTCCTCTTCAAAGGTCTTTCTTTTGAAAGTTGCGCAGCCTCTTGGACCTCGGCGCCATCTGTGCACACAGGGGCCCCTGTAAAGAAAAAATAATACCCGGCCTCAGACATCTTTCTGTGGAGGCCCCCTTTACCCCCCTGGTCAGGCCTTTGGCCTACCCCATCTCCCAGCATCTTAGACAATTTAAATAACGGTGGTCTTTTTTATTTACATGTAGGAACGGTAGTGTTTTGAACATTGTTCATAGCTCCTTGAGCATCGAGGTACACCATAAGATCTTCAAGAACTTGTTGTAGGTTGGGATCATAAGGGTGAAATCATACATACATGAGAACCCCATTAGAAAAAACAGAACTTCTGAGAGATTTTTGTACAAAACTACGTAGAACTACACAACTCTAAATATATATACCTGTCTGCTGGTCTGTCAATTATCGGGCGTTGATAGTTATTTCAAGGGTGTCCAGCGCCTGGGGTACATAGATAACATCTGTTTTTGCAGGGTCTTGCATCTGTATTAAATAAAAAACAACTTTTTTAAAACACGCCTTTCTTAAACAATGTATTACAATTCCAAACAATTCATGTAGGCATTTAAAAAAGGCTGTTAGGGGGGTGCAACAACCCACATTTTTTTTTAAAGCGCTGCAGGTGGTGCTCTAAAACATATATTCAAAAATGGCTGCTTGTGCAGCGCAGAAGCCTGTACTTTAATAGCTCGGTCATTGGGGCTAGCCTTAGCATACAATGGCCACCACTACCGCATGTAACGTAACGTTTATTTTAGTGTTTTGAGTGTGCCATTTATTGCAATTTTTACCTCTACGTGTACTGTGCATGCTTTTGCAACTTATACATGTCACTTTTTCCTTTTGTAACGTGTCGTTTCCTACCTTCTGTATTTTGTTTGCTCTTGATACTTGCACAATTGTCACTATTGCCTCATGGAAAGTAACGTTTGTTTTAGTGTGCCATTTATTGCAATATTTGTTTACCTCAACATGTACTTTGTATGCTTTTGTAACCTGCACACGTCACTTTTTCCTTTTGTAACGTAATGTTTGCTACCTTTTGTATTTTGTTTGCTCTTGATACTTGCACAATTGTCACTATTGCCTCATGTATCATTACTGTTCCTATTGTGTAGCGCTCTGACACCTTTGGGTAAAGGTCTCGCTATATAAAAACGCATTAAATATATAAATATAAACACACACACACACACACACGCACACACACACGCACCTGATGTGCAAGGCCCCACCCCTTCAATGACTCGCTGGTGACATCACTGAAGGGGGCGGGTCTTGCACATCAGACCCGTAGGAGAAGCAGCCATGCCGCCGATCACGGAGCCAGCCCCTGAACCCCCCGAGCAGCGCCAGCCGCAAGCGGGCTCGGGGGTTATTTAAAAAAAAACGATGCCAGTGGGCCACAGAGCCCCGCGGACCCTGGAACCAGCCCCTGAAACCCCCGAGCAGCGCCAGCCGCAAGCGGGCTCCGGGGTTATTTTTTTAAAGAAAACAGAGCCCTCATGCCCCCCTGCCAGAACAGCCTCCTGAGCCCCAGAACAGCGCCTGCAGCAAGCAGACTCTGGGGAATTTCAAATTAAAAACAGGGCATCGAGCCCCATACCATCACGGACTCCTGAGCCCCCACGGACTTGTAGCAGTTTTTAACCTGAAGGCTATGACTCCTGAGACAGTTCACCGGCAGGATAGACAGGGGTGGTGAGTACCAAATTGTATTATTTATTTTGAATTTGTAAACATTGTATTTTATTTAAAGTACCTCTGGTAACCGTGCAATACAAACGCCTCATAACCTCTAACATTCTTGACATTAAGGGGCCGATTCCGATCCTGGAAAAATTTTCCCCGTACGAATCGTATCCGGATTTTTCTCCGTACGAATCGTACAAGTACCGTACAAACTGCCAAGTACGATTCGTATGGGAAAAAATACATACGAATCGCATTGGGAAAATTCCCCCACACGTCCTCGGGTCGGACGTTTTTCTGTACAAATGTGAAAACAGAAGTCCGAGTGCGCAAGTACGATCCGTACCGGCCATCCGATGTTACAACCGTATGGAAAAAACACCGTACGGACCGAACTGCAATAGCAACCATGGAGACATGTGGCCGCATACGCGCCGTACCCCCCCCAGCCCCCGTATGTACGGACCATACCCCCACCCGTGTATGTACACCAGTGTATGTACGGATCGTACCCCCACCGGTGTATGTACGGACCGTACCCCCACCCGTGTAAGTACGGACCGTACCCCCACCCGTGTATGTAGACCAGTGTATGTACGGACCGTACCCCCACCTGTGTATGTACGGACCGTACCCCCACCCGTGTATGTACACCAGTGTATGTACGGACCGTACCCCCACCCGCGCTGGGGGTTCGCGCCGTACATACACGGGTGGGGGTATGGTCCGTACATACACGGGTGGGGGTACGGACCGTACATACACTGGTGTACATACAGGGGTGGGGGTACGGTCCGTACATACACTGGTGTACATACACTGGTGGGGGTACGGTCCGTACATACACGGGTATACATACACGGGCGGGGGTACGGTCCGTACATACACAGGTGGGGGTACGGTCCGTACATACACTGGTGTACATACACGGGTGGGGGTACGGTCCATACATCCGTGGGGGGGGGCTGGGGGTACAGCGCGTACATCCGCGGGGGGGCTGGGGGCACGGCGCGTACATCCGCGGGGGGGGCTGGGGGTTCGGCGCGTACTTACGGGGGCTGGGGTGGGGTACGGCGCATACTGGGCCCCCTGTTCAGGTCGCTTCGCCGCGTACTTACATTTTCCGGCACTTTTTGGGTGCCGTAAAAAATTGCCCGTCCGGACTGCTGTCGATACGAATCGTACTTGCTGGTACGTAAAAAGCTGCATTTCTCTGTACGATTGCCGCGTATGCGCTGTCCCGGATCACATTCGTATGTGTTTTTACGTCGGTCGGTGTTTTTTACGATTCGTACGGAAAAGGTGTTTCCGTACGAATCGTACTTCCGAGTTCATAGGGTTTTTTTACCGGGTACGAGTCGGACGGAGAAAACGCTCCGACCGACAGTTCGTACCCGGTTTTTCGAGGATCGGAATCGGCACCTAAATGTACACCAGCATGGTGAAATGTTTCTATAAAAAAAAATGTATAATCTTAAAGCTACACCCCGGCGCCACACCCAAACCCCCCTTTATACACTTTAAATGTAGCTACATTGTATTTTGCCCCTTTTAAAAACTTCAATGACAACATTATTCACATTAAACAGCAGCTCATAATGCCTTAAAGATTAATTAAAGCGCCATGGGTACAATACTACAAATGCACTGAGTACCATTTAAAATGCATCTATGCACACTTAAATGCATTGTCCCTAATACTTTAAATACGCCATAAACATACATCATGGCGTCATCCCTTATTTACCTCCATTACAGTGTAGCAGGCGGCGTCAATCTGGGATAAGTGGTTCAGGTCCATTCTTGCTGTAAGTTCCTGGGGTGGCTCTCTGCAGCAGAACAATCCAGGCAAGTTGCTCCCCAAGGGTTTTTGAATGGTTGCTTCGGCAGGAATCCTTAAGGTACAGCAATACAATCCAGGCAGGTCGCTCCCCCGGGGTTTTTGAATGGGTGTTTGGGGCAGGAACCTTAAGGGCCCTTTTTATATTTATCCCGGCATGCTAATTTGAAGACCCCACAACCCTTTATGACTTGTTGGGGGGTGGGTTTAGAACAATGTCATTTGTGGGGTGGGAACCTTTTCTATCCTTGTACAGTATAAACAGTACAACACTTTTATTATTTTGACAACTGGTACTTGGGTGACCATCGCAAAACTCTCTACACCTTCTTGAAACTTTTATAATGGCCCTCAGGTGTTAAAGCTGTTTGGCCCTTGCCCCGGGGTGGAGGGCTCCATGGATCAGGATCTATCTCCAATCCCAAGCTCCAACACCTGTCATTTTTAAGGCCAGAGTTTTTCCTGCCAGACCTGTCACTTTTGGGACTAGCCCTACATGTCACCCCTTTTTTTAAGACCAGGCCTGTCACTTTTTTGCTGCCAGGAATGTCACTTTTTGCGGCCAGGAGCTTTGGGATGTGTGAATAACATCCTGCCAGTTGCCACCCTGTTTCAGGTTGTCGGGGGCAGCTTTGGTTCTACATGATACCTGGCAGGATGTAATTCACACATCCCCCAAAGCTCCTGGGTGGCTGTGGTTTGTTATTTTATAACAGGGCTTGTAATAGCCTATTTTTGAGAATTGCCCAAAGAAAGGTTTGTGAGGGACCTGGGCTGGGTTTTGAACTCGTCCTCCCACAGATCAATAGAAACCAAAACCTGAGGGTAGAGGCTGATCAGATCCGTACACGACAAATGAATATGGTTACTGGTTGTTGGATAGTGCACGAAACCAGAGAGTACTCCCCTCTTTACTCCCGAAAACGTAGGATCAAGTCCTACAACAACATTCAAATGCAAAATTTTTCAGCACTATATACATTTATATAAGCATAATATAGCGACAGCAACTCAATAACGAAGACATCTAGCACAAGAGGTGTATTTCATGGAGAAATGTTCTTCTTTATTTTTCTCAGATGGAAATTCTTTACATTTCATATTTCATATCCTCATAGCCAACGCGTTTCGTCTCCCACGAGACTTCTTCAGGGCTTACATATGTGATGTATAGAATTTTTCTTTTAGGGGTTCATATAGTTTGAATTCAAAAGTCAACGTTTTCTTTAGATCACTCAGTCTTCGGCAACGGTACCCTTTACCACTTTGACACCTACATGCCCGAGCCTTCACAGGCCATGGGCTGGGGTCTCAGGACTGCTCCACAGCTGTTCAACCACCAGCTGTCTGCAACCCCCAGTTTTAAACATGCCCAGACATTTCAATCCTACAGGCACGCACTTTTCTACGCACTTTTAAACACATACATATACACATAACTCTGTTTTTGCAGCCAGACCCGTCACTTTTGGGACTAGCCCTACATGTCACCCCTTTTAAAACCAGAGTTATTGCGCCAGCAGTTTGCGGCCAGACTTGTCACTTTTAGGACCAGCAGTTTGCGGCCAGACCTGTCATTTTTGCGACTAGCAGTTTGCGGCCAGACCTGTCATTTTTGCGGCCAGGATTTTGCAGTTGATGAGTGGTATCCCTACCTACTACTCATAGGAGTAGAACCAACCCCCCAGGCAGACCCATTGTCTCCTCTAGGGATAGCGCCTTGGAGAATTTATCACAGTATTTCAACCATTTCTTGAGGGATTTTGTGATCACACTGCCTTCATACGTGAGGGACACTAAAGACTTCCTTAGTAAAATTTACAATCTAGAGTGGCAAGCGTTGATTATCTGCTAATAACCATGGATGTAAACTCACTATTTACATTGATTCACCATGAACAGGGGCTGGAAGCATGTGCTAAATACGTGAGACGTAGACACATCAGGTACCTGGGACATACACAGATAATACTTGAAATGATTAGGTTCTGTCGGTCCAATAATTTTTTCATGTTCAGTAATGAAATGTACAGACAGACCCTTGGAACCGCGAATGGGCACATGCTTCACCCCCGGTTTCGCCAACCTGTTCATGGGAGGAAGACATCATGAAAGACACTGTTATATGTCTTGATTTTGCCAAGGTTATCTCATGGCTCAGATATATTGACGACCTGTTCCTTCTCTGGCGAGGCAGCGAACAGGAAGCTCTGCAGATAAACTCAACAAGAATTCCTACAACCCCACACTCACAAGTATAATCAGCAAGAAAGAGTTAGAGTACTTGGATACCAAGGTACAAATAGTGTCTAACAAATTACACACTAGCCTATTTAGGAAATGCACAGCGGAGAACACTTTACTACATGCCATGAGCAGCCACCCTGATAACCTCAAATGGAGCATCCCCTTTGGGAACTTGCTCAGAGCCAAGCGCAACTGTAGCTCAGAGGAAGGATACATGAAGGAACAAACTACCATGATTAACAGATTCCAAGAAAGGGGCTACCCGCTTTGGGTCCTCACAAGGGCATTAGAGAGGATCAAAACTATGGGGAGAGATGCAACACCAACAACTTAGAGAGCACTGACACCAGGGAAACTCGCATCATCCTCACCTACAACGGGAATTCTGACAACATACGTAAAACCATCATACGTAACTCGAATATCATAAGGGAAGGCCCCATCATAGGCAATACCATCCCAGTTAGATCCAGTATCACATACAGAAGGGGACACAACCTTAGAGATTTCCTGGTACACAGTGATCTTACCGATACTGCTGTGACAAGGGGAGTAGATTTTAAGGGTTTCTTACCACGCGGCCATTGTAAGGCCTGTTGCAACAGTCGCACGAAGAAGGAGTTCTTTAATACCAGCACCAACAGTATGATACCCATTAAACAGTTTTTAACATGTGGCACTACTTTTGTAATAAAGCAAAACCAAAGGAAATGATGACTGGGGGTGAGTGCTTGCAATGTTCAACACTCCGTCCATCATTTACTTTGGTTTCTGCTTTGTTCGCCATAAGTTGGCAGGGTATGCTCAGACGTGAGTCCCTTGCTCACTTTGCCACTGGATTCAAGCAAGCCTGGCTGAAGACGGCTGAAATGCCAGAAACCGGTCCCAGGAAGCTTGTTTCTGGTCCAGGGAAGACATTGCTTGGCAGTTCGGGCTGGACTGTTCCCATGAGGCACAGGGTCAGACTGATTTGCATATGGCCATGTCTGAACTGGGGTGGCAGAGTGGGCTAAAGAACGGTGATGGATTAAACCCAGATCAGTTGACTGGGGGTGAGTGCTTGCAATGTTCAACACTCCGTCCATCATTTACTTTGGTTTCTGCTTTGTTCGCCATAAGTTGGCAGGGTATGCTCAGACGTGAGTCCCTTGCTCACTTTGCCACTGGATTCAAGCAAGCCTGGCTGAAGACGGCTGAAATGCCAGAAACCGGTCCCAGGAAGCTTGTTTCTGGTCCAGGGAAGACATTGCTTGGCAGTTCGGGCTGGACTGTTCCCATGAGGCACAGGGTCAGACTGATTTGCATATGGCCATGTCTGAACTGGGGTGGCAGAGTGGGCTAAAGAACGGTGATGGATTAAACCCAGATCAGTTGACTGGGGGTGAGTGCTTGCAATGTTCAACACTCCGTCCATCATTTACTTTGGTTTCTGCTTTGTTCGCCATAAGTTGGCAGGGTATGCTCAGACGTGAGTCCCTTGCTCACTTTGCCACTGGATTCAAGCAAGCCTGGCTGAAGACGGCTGAAATGCCAGACACCGGTCCCAGGAAGCTTGTTTCTGGTCCAGGGAAGACATTGCTTGGCATTTCGGGCTGGACTGTTCCCATGAGGCACAGGGTCAGACTGATTTGCATATGGCCATGTCTGAACTGGGGTGGCAGAGTGGGCTAAAGAACGGTGATGGATTAAACACAGATCAGTTGACTGGGGGTGAGTGCTTGCAATGTTCAACACTCCGTCCATCATTTACTTTGGTTTCTACTACTTTTGTAATATACGTCTTAGAGAGCCCTTGTAAACTTAGATATGTGGGCAGCACGACTCATATAGCTAAAAAAAGAATCCTTGAGCATATGAGAGCAATCACAAACAGGGATCAACAATATCCGATTGCTCGGCACTTTGAGGCACATCACTACTCAGACAGTTCTAAACTGACATATTATGCCATAGAATAGGTGATGGGAAATAGGAGAGGAGGGAACCGCACCCTTAGACTTAGACAACGGGAGTCTAGGCACATCATAGGGTTGAGTACTCGCCATCCAAATGGACACAACCTGGATGAGGAAATGGCAAACATCTGCAGGAAGGCTAGGCCCCGATTAGCTTCAGGGAGACATCAGTCCTATGGGTACTAGGACCTGCAGGTAGTCCTACAGATTCATTTTCTTAAATAATGTATTTTCCCATCTGGCATTCCAGCTGTATTACCCCACTATATTTTTTGTATTTGTATATTTTATTACTGAGCACTTATAATAGATGACATAGGGGTTGTTTGATTGAGATTAGGTCTACAGCAGTTCCTGGTTATGAATTTGTTTGTTCAATGGGCCACTTGGCGAATGCATTGCAATCCACATTTTGATATGGGTGGTGATGACAGACTTTCAACCTGATTCTACATGGTATTCACCGTGAGCGTAACACAATAGTGAGAGCTCAAATCCACTTGGAGGGAACAACACAGTGGCACGGGTAGCTCCCTTCCCATACTACAGTGTCCAATGGCGATCTACATGATCACAGCCTTTTTATCAGATGAACAAGTACACAGACGGAAACTCTACACTGGGTGTTGACAACCGGGACAGCAAGACATCTGGTGACGCATCTTTATAGAGCACTTAAGATGAACAGAGTTAGGACGGAGCCTGTGGCACGCGGGGCATGGGGGGAGGAGTTGGCAGCACCCTTGACTCACAGAGTGGATCGCGACCTGAGAGTTAGTAAAACGGGTCTCTTGCAAAGCTGGAGAACTTTAATTATTTTCACCACACATATCTAACACTAGTTAAACTCAGTCAGATGTATAGGAACAGAAGTGCAGATTGTCCGCGAATTGAGGGAGAGGGTGCATCCTTCTTACATATGCCATGGACCAGAGTGCTCACACAGCTGCGAACAGTGACAGCGATAGGGGATGAGATGTCACCTCAGGTGTGTCTACTACTAGGCATAGTTAAACAACCTTGAGGGGACAAGATGCACTGGAAGTTCCTACAGTTAGCCCAAGTGCTGGCCAAGAGGAGGGTGACCATAGAGTGGCTAAGTACGAGGGCCCCCTCAACCACATTATGGTTTAAAGATGTCACTGAGTGGGCACTAGCAGATGAGGCACACATGAAACTCAATAGATGGGATGATAAACTACAGGATGACTTAGAAATTTGGGCCACATTGTGGAGGCCATGCAGACTGGGCAGATAGGGGTAGTAAACGGAGCTTGCATTCCCAGGGTACTTAACATTCTGGCACAGAGGCAGCAGTCAGAGGACGATAGGGGGAGTAGCCCTACCCTGAGGGAATTTTGGGGTGAGAATAGGTAATGAGTGATCGGGGTAGGAGCTCAACATCATATGCAATAGTGGGCTTGGATGTATACATGGTTGTGGACTAATGATGCACATTTTGAAGCACTTGCCATTGGGGAGGTGGGCTACGATTGGAGGGTGTGGGAGGGGTTGGATCTTTGTCTACCTGAAACTGGAGATGGAGTGAACACTGAGCGAATATACCTTTTGTTATTTCTTCTTTGTGTTTTCTTTTTTTGGTGGTATTGCAACTGTATAGTAAAGTTTTGTTGCTCAGTGTTACCATGGCAACGGGTTTGCCCTAAAAAAAGAATAACTAATAAAAAGATATAAGAAAAACATATATCTAAAAATCTAGGGTGGGTGTAAAAGGCAGTCTAGGTCTGTGCCGTTTCGGGTTTCCCAGCGGACATTAATCAAAACATCCTCTGCAAACTTATGGATGAAAAAGCAATTAAACAAGAGTTCCTAGAATTTTTCATAATTCTGACCTTCCATCGGATATTTTTACCCATTGGAATATTAATGTACAATAAAAGTACTGGCTCTATAAGCCTTGGAATACTTTCATTACCGCAAATGTTTGCCAACACTTCTTAGCTCCATGACCGTAACCAAGCAATTTATTGCGAAAGGTTGCGATCTGCGAATGTGGGCCACTTTTTCCCAGTGCCTGGGCCTAATTGTGGCCCCAATCCCACCCTGCAGACAATCACCCCCTCTACCATGGCTTGAGCTTAGTTTGTAAAAACATTTGCCAGTGTATAAAATGATCTTCATATACCATCATTAGTGCTGCCCACAACCACACTGGTAATTCAGTTTTACTCTGAAAACTAGGTTATGACAATCAATCAATCAATCAATCAAGGCATTTATAGAGCGCGCTACTCACCCGGAGGGTCTCAAGGCGCTTGGGGGGGGGTGAGGTGCCGCTACTGCTCGAACAGCCAGGTCTTGAGTTTCTTCCTGAAGGAGAGGTGGTCTTGGGTCAGGCGAAGGTCGGTCGGGAGGGTGTTCCAGGTCTTGGCGGCCAGGTAGGAGAAGGACCTTCCTCCTGTTGTCGCTCTTCGGATGCGGGGGACGGTGGCGAAGGCGTGGTTGGTCGATCGAAGGTGGCGTTTGGGAGCGTAGAAGTTGAGGCGGTTGTTGAGGTAGCTCGGGCCTTGGTCGTGTAGGGCTTTGTGTGCGTGGGTGAGGAGACGGAAGGTGATTCTCTTGTTGACGGGGAGCCAGTGCAGGTCTCTCAGATGTCCGGAGATGTGGTTGCGTCGGGGGATGTCGAGGATGAGTCTGGCTGAGGCGTTCTGGATCCGCTGGAGTCTCTTCTGGAGCTTGGCGGTGGTTCCGGCGTAGAGGGCGTTGCCGTAGTCCAGTCGGCTGGTGACGAGGGCCTGGGTGACCGTCTTCCTAGTCTCGGTGGGGATCCACCGGAAGATCTTCCGTAGCATGCGCAGGATGTTAAAGCAGGACGCGGAGACGGCGTTGACTTGTCTGGTCATGGAGAGGGAGGAGTCCAGGATGAAGCCCAGGTTGCGTGCGTGGTCTGTCGGTTTGGGTGCGGTGCCCAGGGCGGGGGGCCACCATGAGTCGTCCCAGGCGGAGGGCGAGGAGCCCAGGATGAGGACTTCCGTCTTGTCTGAGTTCAGTTTCAGGCGGCTGGTCGTCATCCACTCGGCTACGTCTTTCATCCCTTCGTGGAGGTTGGTTCTGGCGGCGGCTGGGTCGTTGGTCAGGGAGAGGATCAGCTGGATGTCGTCGGCGTAGGAGATGATGTTGAGGTTGTGTTGGCGTGCGATGGCCGCAAGGGGGCTCATGTAGACGTTGAAGAGGGTGGGGCTGAGCGAGGAGCCCTGGGGAACGCCGCAGATGACTTCCGTGGCTGCAGATCTGAACGGTGGTAGGCGGACTCTCTGTGTCCTTCCAGCGAGGAAGGAGATGATCCATTCCAGTGCCTTCTCCTGGATTCCGATGTTGCTGAGGCGCTGCACTAGGGTGCGGTGGCAAACGGTGTCAAACGCCGCGGAGAGGTCTAGGAGGATGAGGGCCGCTGTCTCACCGTTGTCCAGCAGGGCTCGGATGTCATCGGTGGCAGCGATGAGGGCGGTCTCGGTGCTATGGTTGGCTCGGAAGCCAGACTGTGAGGGGTCGAGGGATCCATTTGTCTCGAGGAAGGCAGCCAGCTGCTTGTTGACGGTCTTCTCGATGACTTTGGCTGGGAACGGGAGGAGCGAGATGGGGCGGTAATTCTTGAGTTTGGTGGGGTCCGCTGTTGGTTTCTTTAGTAGAGCGCTGAGTTCGGCGTGTTTCCAGCTCTCAGGGAAGGTGGCGGTGTCGAAGGAGGTGTTGATGATGTCCCGCAGGTGGGGTGCGATGACAGCGTCGGCCTTGTTGAAGACGTGGTGGGGGCAGGGGTCGGTCGGAGATCCGGAGTGGATAGAGTTCATCGTGCAGATGGTGTCTTCTGTGTTGATCTGGGTCCAGGCGCTGAGGGTGGTGGTGGGGGGCGTTGGTGCGGTCGTTGGGAGCGTTGTTTGTGGGCTGAAGCTGTTGTGTATGTCCGCGATCTTGTTGTGGAAGTAGGAGGCGAGGGAGTTGCAGAGGTCTTGCGACGGGGTGATGTCGTTGTTTCCGGCGTTGGGGTTGGAGAGCTCTTTCACGATGTTGAAAAGTTCCTTGCAGTTGTGTGCGTTGTTGTCCAGCCGGTCCTTGAATGCTGTTTTCTTGGTGGCGTGGATCAGTTGATGGTGCTTCCGGGTGGCGAGCTTGAGGTTGGTCATGTTGTCCGGTGTTGGCTCCCTTCTCCAGGCTTTCTCGAGGGCTCGGCAGTTCTTCTTGGAGCTCTTGAGTTCGTCGGTGAACCATGGAGCCTTCTTGCTGCCGGGTCTGCTGGGCGGGGTCCTCAGTGGGGCGAGGTCATCTGCGCAGTTGCTGATCCACTTCGTGAGGTTGTCGGCGGCCTGGCTGGGGTTCGCTGAGCTGGCGGGAGGGTGCTGGCTCAGGGAAGCGGCGAGCTGGTCTGCTGTGATCTTGTTCCAGTTTCTACGAGCAACCTGTTGCTGGTGGTGGTGGATCGTGGATCTTCTGAAGGTGAAGTGGATGCAACTGTGGTCCGTCCAGTGGAGTCCGGTGGCGTGGCTGAAGACGATGTCCTTGCTGGATGAGAAGACAGCGTCGAGCGTGTGTCCGGCGAGGTGGGTGGGGGTGGTCACCAGCTGCTTGAGTCCGAGGTTGGCGAGGTTGTCAAGCAGGGTGGTGGTGTTGCGGTCGTTGTTGTTCTGCAGGTGGAAGTTGATGTCCCCCAGGAGGATGTAGTCCGCGGAGGGGAGGGCGTGCGGGCTGATGAAGTCGGCGATGTCTTCGCTGAATTGTGTGCGTGGTCCCGGGGGTCGGTAGATGAGGGTGCCTCTGAGGGTGGTTTTGGGGTCCGTGTGGATCTGGAAGTGCAGGTGTTCGGCGGTTGTCAGGGTGTCGTCGGTGGTGGTCGTGAAGCGGATGGTGTCCCTGTAGATGATGGCGATGCCTCCTCCGGTCTGGTTGCCTCGGTCTCTTCGGGTGATCTTGTAGCCGTCTGGGATGGCGATGGCGATGTCGGGCGCTGAGGAGTCGTTCATCCAGGTTTCCGTGAGGAAGGCGACGTCAGGAGCTGTGGTGTCGAGGAGGTTCCAGAGTTCGATGGTGTGTCTGTGGACGGAGCGGGTGTTGAGTAGGATGCACTTGAGGTGGTTGCTGCTGGTGGTCGGCTTGGCGGGTGCTGGTGCGGGGCAGGTCCGGATGCAGGAGAACTTGCAGGCGTGACAGCTGAAGGGTCCATGGGTTCGTCTCGGGGTGGCTCGGTAGCATCCCGGGAATCGGCCGGTGTTGAGTGCGTTGAGGGAGGCGGTGTCGTACGTCCGGCGGGTGGGCTGGGGTCTGCGGGGGCCAGAGGTCTTGGCACTGGGCGCGGTCCAGGCGCGGACGGGCGCAGACAGGCTTACCTTTGGCGCACCTTCGGCGCTCATTCGGCGCGCCCGCTGCGCGTGCACGCTGCGCGTTCGCCACTCTGCCATAAGAGGAGAGTGGGGGGGGCGGAGCGAGGGAGGGGCAGCTGGGAGGCGGGAGAGGGGCGGCGAATGGGAAGGCTCCAGGTGGAGGGGGGCGGGGCCGCAGGGGATCAGCGGCGGGGAGCGGGGAGGTGGCGGGGGAACAGCGGGAAAAACGGCGGGAAAACGGCAGACTGGGCAAGAGACTGACAAAAAGATAGAAAGGCTGGGCAAAGCAGGGGAAAGCAGCCCCAACACAGGGGGGACAGACGAGAGTGCAGAGGCAGGAGCAACAGGCAAAAGGACACGCAGGCAGCAGGAAGCGGCGCTGCGATCCAGAAGCTGAGACCACGCCTCGTGGTCAGGGGCACAGCTGCGAGCAGCGGCGGGAACGGGGCAGCTAGGGCACACCCACGGGGAGTGTGCGCAGTGCGTGGAGGAGTGACCGGCCCAGAGGCACAGAGGTCATCACTCAGTCTACTGTGATCTCACTCACTCTTCACTGCTATGACAACAAATGCGGTGCTATTCTATGACAATGAGCTATTATATCAGAAAATACATGAAAAAAGGCCACTAAAGGTTGCTTCATTGCCAAGATTCCCTACCTGACTCATAATGTCCATGCTTTGGGAATGGGGTGACAACTGGCTGCAGAGAGGAGAATAATCAGGTCCCTTAAGCGATGTGAACAGATCATACATGATGCAGACAACCTCAGTTGTAGGAGTTATACCCCATGTGGGCAGATCAGAGCAGGAAGGTCAGCAGCTGATGATGCAAACAGATCAAATGCAGATTGTTAGAAATGGGGGTCTCTAGTTGGCAGAAGTAGGTAACTTTGACCAAGTTGGGACCCTTCTTCCTAGTCAGAATAAGGGAGTTACACTCCTAAAATAACCCCTGCTCACCCCCTTGGTAGCTTGGCATGAGAAGTCAGGCGTATTCTAGAAACAGTATGTAAAGCATTTGCACATAACCAAGAGTAAAACAGTAAAAACACTACAAAAGGGCACCATACCAGTTTTAGAAAAATATCCAATATTTTGTATACTTAAAACAAGATCAAAACTATGAAAATCCACAATACAGTACTTAAAAATGTATACTGTGCAAGAATACAGTTCCTTGAAGTCGGTAGCTCCGTCCGGTGCTACCACGGTGTCGTGAACAACAAATCCAAACAGTTCTGGCTGACCGAAGTGTTGCGGGCCAGCTAGGGTGTCGGGAGGACCCGCAAAACAGTACACTTAGAAATGCAGATGTCGGCGACCTCTTGTTGAGCTCCGATAAGCCGGCATCGGCAGGCATCAGTTCCGGAAGTCGTACAGGAATCGTTGGCCCTTTGAGTCACACGTGTTGTAGATCAAACTCCTCGTGGTTGAAGTCAGGAGTGCCGGCGTCGCCAGGCATCGGGGGCTGCAGTGCAAAGTGCAGTAGTGCGTCATGCAGTGCCCCCAGGTCGCAGTGCAGGCAGCGGCTCAGTGACTGTCATCCATCAGCATCGGTGAGACCAGGGCTGCGGTGCAAAGTGATGCGGTGCTCGTCACGGTGCTGGCAGGTCATGGTGCAAGCAGTGGCCTACCTTAGGTGTGACTAAGATGTAGGAAAAGGGAAGGTTAGGGCCTGGCAAGTGAGTGCACTTGCCAGGTCGACATGGCAGTTAGAAACAGCGCGCAGACTCTGCAGTGGCAGGTCTGAGCTACCTTTACAGGGCTACTTCTGTGGGTGGCACAATCAGCACTGCAAGCCCACTCACTAGTAGCATTTGATTTACAGGCCCTGGCACTCTCAGTGCACTTTACGAGGGACTTACCAGTAAATCAAATATGCCACTCATGGAAACATGAATCCATAACACAATTTAGAACAGGAGCACTTGCACTGTATCACTGAACAGTAGTGAGAAAGTGCGCAGAGACACTAAACCAGCAAAAACAGAGTAAAAACCCGAAGGTCAGAAAGCAAAAAGACAGGGAAAACACGTCAAAAGATGCCAAGTCTAACACAGATACATCAGGCAGAGAAAATAAAACAGGTCAGAGATACCTAATACCGGCAAAGGAGAGATACAGATGCATAGAAGCTTAGTCACAAAACAACTGTAAATGTATGCTTATACTTCTGACTGAGTGTACTTTTGCAGGTCCAGAAGTACTCCTGGAAGGCTACACCAGGTGCAGATTTCCAGGAGTACTAGGGGAGAGATAAAGTGACTTTTATAAAAGTATTTTATTCTCCTGTGTGGAATTCCTCAGAGCTGAGAATTCTGAATAGGGGGAATGGAGACCTCTTGGGATTCCTTTTCCATCCTGGGAGGGAGTTACTCATCCCTTTGCTGTAATAAGTCTCCAACTATTTCCAGGGTAGGAAGGGAATGGACAGGGTTTGGGAATGCCCACAAACGTGCATGTTTGTGTGCAAACCCAAAGATTTTTTTAATTTTTTTTTATTTAAACAAGAAAACACACAACAAGCAATCAGCAAGTCAATATACTTCCAGTATTGCATTACATGTCGTGAAGGTGGCACCAAACCGAGGAAGTCTCAGCATCCAAAAAATATACATTTCCATGGTAACAGTCAGTGGTCACAATCCCCCTCCCCACATCACAGTCCATTATCATCTGATTCCTTTACCTGAGTGGTGGTACATATCATGTCTCTGTACTCATTCCATTTCCCCCAAACCTTAGTCCACTTATCTGGACAGCCCCTGCTTTCATGTACAGTTTTTTAGGCTATCATACACCAGTCCATATCCTTCTTCCAATCAATCAATTTCGGGGGAGCTTGGGCACCGCATAGCCTTGCAATAGTCCGCTTAGCCACCATACATCCCAATACTACCCAAACACGTTCTTTACTGGTAAGGTCTGTTGCATCCCAGATATTTAGGAGACACCACTGTGCAGATTTCTGCATCACTGCAATGTGTACCTCCCGCATGTAAGACATCCCCTTTTCCGAAAATATCAGTATATCAGGACAGTCCCATATTATGTGAAAGAAAGATTCTTCCTGCCCACACCCGCTCATACAACTTGAGAGGTTAAGTTCACCCATTTTCACCAAGATTGGGGGGAACATATGCTCTATGGAGCATTTTTTACTGTAAAAGCTGAAACCGTGATCTAATGGCTAACTCTTACTCTTTGGGCGAGGCCAGAGCTTCTATCCAGTCCTCGTCTTCCAATTGCCCCAGGTCTTGTTCCCAGCGGGCCCGAAAGGTCAGCAAGTGATCTGTGAAGTAATTCATAATTTATATCAAAGACATTCCTTCTTCTCCAAATGCTTGTCTCCCCTTGGGATTTTAGCCCTCAATGCATGTCTCACTTGCAAGTATCTAAAGGTTTCTGATGTTGCTAACTGATATTCTTGCTGTAGTGTTGTAAACAATTAAATGTCCCTCTATACTCATAGATCACCCAGTGTGGAGAGGCCAATCAAACCCCAGTTCCTGAAACCTCCTTGGTTTCCCAAGAGCCCCAGACATGCCGAATCCCACAATGGTGTCATCCGAGTGAGTCTACCCTTCCACCCCACAGCTGTAAGCACCTCTTTCCAGATCTTCAATGTAGTGGCGGTTTGCACAAGAAAGTATTCTACTTTATCGCCTCTGAAAATAGCCCTCAGGTATCCCACCAGCTGCATGTTATGGCGGTCCATTTTATACACTGCATCTTCCTGCGGGTAGTGTACCCAGTGGTTAATCACCGTAAGCTAAGCCACCCAGTAATACTTACGCAGAGCTGGGACTGCCGCCCTCTCATCTTACCACCCCCTCATTAATTTTGATTAAAAAATTCTTGGGGGCCACCGTCCCATAAAAGCAATCGCACAAACATGTCAATTGTTTGAAAGTATGTGTGTGGGATTACATATGGGGTATTCTGTAGAATATAAAGAAACCATGGCAGTGCCATCATCTTAACCCCTTCGCTGCTAGGCCTTTTGCCCCCCTGTGCTAAGCCTTTTTTTGGCTATTTGGGGTAGTTCATGCTTAGGCCCCAATAAAAATGATACCCCACTCGCGTGGGTGGGTCAAGTACCCGCGACAGGCAAGGCCCCAAAACGTATTGAGGAGACATCAAAAGGACCTATCACAAAACAACCTGGGTTTTTGGCCCTGGGCTCGGCGGCCATCTTGGGAAATTACCAAACCCACACATTTCTGGAAACTAGACACCCAAAGGTAGTCTAGGGAGGTATGGCTTGTGTGGATCCCCTAACATTTTCCTACCCAGAATGCCCTGCAAACCTCAAATTTAGCTGAAAATAAATCACTTTTTTCAAATTTCTGTGTGGGAAAGTTCTGGAATCTACGTGGATCCACAAATTTGCTACCACCCAGTGTTCCCCTAGGTCTCTCGATAAAAATGATACTCTACTCGTGTGGGTGGGTCAACTACACACGACCGTTTCCTGTCGCGGGCCCTAGTCATTCCCACACAAGTGAGGTACCATTTTTCTCAGAAGACTTTGGGGAATACGAGGCGGGTGGAATTTTGTGGATCCACGCAGATTCCAGAGCTTTCCACCACTAAAATTTGAGGAAAATGTGTTTTTTTGACAAACTTTGAGGTTTGCAAGGGATTCTGGGTAACAGAACCTGGTGAGAGCCAGTCAAGTCACCCCATCCTGGATTCCCCTGGATGTCTAGTTTTCAAAAATGCATAGGTTTACAAGGTTTCCCTAGATGCCAGCAGAGCTAGGGTTCAAAATCTACAGCTAGGCACTTTGCAAAAAAAGGGTCAGTTTTCACTGTGAAAATGTGGTGTGTCCACGTTGCATTTTGAGATGTTTCCTGTCGCGGGCACTAGGCATTCACACACAAGTGAGGTACCATTTTTCTCGGAAGACTTTGGGGAATGCGGGGTGGGTGGAATTTTGTGGATCCACGCAGATTCCAGCACTTTCCACCACAGAAATGTGCGGAAAATGTGGTTTGTTTTACAAATTTTCAGGTTTGCAATGGATTCTGGGTAACAGAACCTGGTGAGAGCCAGTCAAGTAACCCCATCCTAAATTCCCCTGGGTGATTAGTTTTAAAAAATGTATAGGTTTGCTAGGTTTCCCTAGGTGCCGGCAGGGTTAGGGTTCAAAATCTACAGCTAGGCACTTTGCAAAAAAAGGGTCAGTTTTCACTGTGAAAATGTGGTGTCCACATTGAGTTGTGGGCCGTTTCCTGTCGCGGGCACTAGGCCTACCCAAGCAAGTGAGGTACAAATATTCTATGAAGACTTTGGGGAACGCGGGGTGGGTGGAATTTTGTGGATCCACGCAGAATCCAGAACTTCCCACTACTGAAATTTGAGGAAAATGTGTTTTTTTGACAAACTTTGAGGTTTGCAAGGGATTCTGGGTAACAGAACCTGTTGAGAGCCAGTCAAGTCACCCCATCCTGAATTCCCCTGGATGTCTAGTTTAAAAAAATGTATAGGTTTGCCAGGTTTCCCTAGGTGCCGGCAGAGCTAGGGTTCAAAATCTACAGCTAGGCACTTTGCAAAAAAAGGGTCTGTTTTCACTGTGAGAATGTGGTGTATCCACATTGCGTTTTGGGACGTTTCCTGTCGTGGGCACTAGTCATTCCCACACAAGTGAGGTACCATTTTTCTCAGAAGACTTTGGGGAATACGGGGCGGGTGGAATTTTGTGGATCCACGCAGATTCCAGAGCTTTCCACCACTGAAATTTGAGGAAAATGTGTTTTTTTGACAAACTTTGAGGTTTGCAAGGGATTCTGGGTAACAGAACCTGGTGAAAGCCAGTCAAGTCACCCCATCCTGGATTCCCCTGGATGTCTAGTTTTCAAAAATGTATAGTTTTACTAGGTTTCCCTAGATGCCAGCAGAGCTAGGGTTCAAAATCTACAGCTAGGCACTTTGCAAAAAAAGGGTCAGTTTTCACTGTGAAAATGTGGTGTGTCCACGTTGCATTTTGAGACGTTTCCCGTCGCAGGCACTAGGCATTCACACACAAGTGAGCTACCATTTTTCTCGGAAGACTTTGGAGAATGCGGGGTGGGTGGAATTTTGTGGATCCACGCAGATTCCAGCACTTTCCACCACAGAAATGTGCGGAAAATGTGGTTTGTTTTACAAATTTTCAGGTTTGCAATGGATTCTGGGTAACAGAACCTGGTGAGAGCCAGTCAAGTCACCCCATCCTAAATTCCCCTGGGTGATTAGTTTTCAAAAATGTATAGGTTTTCTAGGTTTCCCTAGGTGCCGGCAGAGTTAGGGTTCAAAATTTACAGTTAGGCACTTTGCATAAAAAAGGTCAGTTTTCACAGTGAAAATGTGGTGTCCACACTGCGTTTTGGGCCGTTTCCTGTCGCGGGCACTAGGCCTACCCACGCAAGTGAGGTACAATTTTTCTCTGAACACTTTGGAGAATGCGGGGTGGGTGGAATTTCTGTGGATCCACACAGAATCCAGAACTTCCCACCACTGAAATTTGAGGAAAATGTGTTTTTTTGACAAACTTTGAGGTTTGCAAGGGATTCTGGGTAACAGAACCTGGTGAGAGCCAGTCAAGTCACCCCATCCTGGATTCCCCAGGATGTCTAGTTTTAAAAAATGTATAGGTTTGCCAGGTTTCCCTAGGTGCCGGCAGAGCTAGGGTTCAAAATCTACAGCTAGGCACTTTGCTAAAAAAGGGTCCGTTTTCACTGTGAAAATGTGGTGTGTCCACATTGCGTTTTGGGACGTTTCCTGTCGCGGGCACTAGTCATTCTCACAGAAGTGAGGTACCATTTTTCTCGGAAGACTTTGGGGAATACGGGGTGGGTGGAATTTTGTGGATCCACGCAGATTCCCGAACTTTCCACCACTGAAATGTGGGAAAAATGTTTTTTGTGGACAAATTATGAGGTTTGCAAGGGATTACGGGTAACAGAACCTGGTGAGAGCCAGTCAAGTCACTCCATCCTGGATTCCCCTGGATGTCTAGTTTAAAATAATGTATAGGTTTGACAGTTTTCCCTTGGTGCCGGCAGAGCTAGGGTTCAAAATCTACAGCTAGGCACTTTGCAAAAAAAGGGTCCGTTTTCACTGTGAAAATGTGGTGTGTCCACGTTGCATTTTGAGACGTTTCCTGTCGCGGGCACTAGGCATTACCACACAAGTGAGGTACCATTTTTCTCTGAAGACTTTGGGGAATGCGGGGTGGGTGGAATTTTGTGGATCCACGCAGATTCCAGCACTTTCCACCACAGAAATGTTCGGAAAATGTGGTTTGTTTTACAAATTTTCAGGTTTGCAATGGATTCTGGGTAACAGAACCTGGTGAGAGCCAGTCAAGTCACCCCATCCTAAATTCCCCTGGGTGATTAGTTTTAAAAAATGTATAGGTTTGCTAGGTTTCCATAGGTGCCGGCAGAGTTAGGGTTCAAAATCTACAGCTAGGCACTTTGCATAAAAAGGGTCAGTTTTCACAGTAAAAATGTGGTGTCCACACTGCTTTTTGGGCCGTTTCCTGACGCGGGCACTAGGCCTACCCACGCAAGTGAGGTACAATGTTTCTCAGAAGACTTTGGAGAATGCGGGGTGGGTGGAATTGTGTGGATCCACGCAGATTCCAGAACTTTCCACCACTGAAATTTGAGAAAAAAAATTTTGGGGGGACAAATTTTGAGGTTTGCAAGGGATTCTGGGTAACAGAACCTGGTGAGAGCCAGTCAAGTCACCCCATCCTGGATTCCCCTGGATGTCTAGTTTTATAAAATGTATAGGTTTGCCAGGTTTCCCTAGGTGCCGGCAGAGCTAGGGTTCAAAATCTACAGCTAGGCACTTTGCAAAAAAAGGGTCCGTTTTCACTGTGAAAATGTGGTGTGTCCACATTGCGTTTTGGGACGTTTCCTGTCGTGGGCACTAGTCATTCCCACACAAGTGAGGTACCATTTTTCTCGGAAGACTTTGGGGAATACGGGGCAGGTGGAATTTTGTGGATCCACGCAGATTCCAGAACTTTCCACCACTGAAATGTGAGAAAAATGTGTTTTTTTGACAAATTATGAGGTTTGCAAGGGATTCTGGGTAACAGAACCTGGTGAGAGCCAGTCAAGTCACCCCATCCTGGATTCCCCTGAATGTCTAGTTTTAAAAAATGTATAGGTTTGCTAGGTTTCCCTAGATGCCAGCAGAGCTAGGGTTCAAAATCTACAGCTAGGCACTTTGCAAAAAAAGGGTCAGTTTTCACTGTGAAAATGTGGTGTGTCCACGTTGCATTTTGAGACGTTTCCTGTCACGGGCACTAGGCATTCCCACACAAGTGAGGTACCATTTTTCTCTGAAGACTTTGGGGAATACGGGGTGGGTGGAATTTTGTGAATTCATGCAGATTCCAGCACTTTCCACCACAGAAATGTGCGGAAAATGTGGTTTGTTTTACAAATTTTCAGGTTTGCAATAGATTCTGGGTAACAGAACCTGGTGAGAGCCAGTCAAGTCACCCCATCCTAAATTCCCCTGGGTGATTAGTTTTCAAAAATGTATTGGTTTGCTAGGTTTCCCTAGGTGCCGGCAGAGTTAGGGTTCAAAATCTACAGCTAGGCACTTTGCCTAAAAAGGGTCAGTTTTCACAGTGAAAATATGGTGTCCACACTGCGTTTTGGGCTGTTTCCTGTCGCGGGCACTAGGCCTACCCACGCAAGAGGGGTACAATTTTTCTCTGAAGACTTTGGAGAATGCGGGGTAGGTGGAATTCTGTGGATCCACGCAGAATCCAGAACTTCCCACCACTGAAATTTGAGGAAAATATGTTTTTTTGACAAACTTTGAGGTTTGCAAGGGATTCTGGGTAACAGAACCTGGTGAGAGCCAGTCAAGTCACCCCACCCTGGATTCCCCAGGATGTCTAGTTTTAAAAAATGTATAGGTTTTCCAGGTTTCCCTAGGTGCCGGCAGAGCTAGGGTTCAAAATCTACAGCTAAGCACTTTGCAAAAAAAGGGTCAGTTTTCACAGTGAAAATGTGGTGTGTCCACATTATGTTTTGGGACGTTTCCTGTCGCGGGCACTAGTCATTCCCACACAAGTGAGGTACCATTTTTCTTGGAAGACTTTGGGGAATACAGGGTGGGTGGAATTTTGTGGATCCACGCAGATTCCAGAACTTTCCACCACTGAAATGTGAGAAAAATGTTTTTTTGGGACAAATTTTGAGGTTTGCAAGGGAGTCTGGGTAACAGAACCTGGTGAGAGCCAGTCAATCACCCCATCCTGGATTCCCCAGGATGTCTAGTTTTAAAAAATGTATAGGTTTGCTAGGTTTCCCTAGGTGCCGGCAGAGCTAGGGTTCAAAATCTACAGCTAAGCACTGTAGGAAACCGGGGTCACCAGTCCCTATGGCGGTAACGTGACACGAGCGGCTGGGCACCCAAAGGCCTGTGTGTAAAGCAACCATACAACACGCACCTCTCATGGAACGGGGAACACACACAATAAGGGACGCCACACTGTATATTTTATGCAAATAATTCAAGTTTACCCAAGCAGTTCAAGATAGATGCAGTTCATGAGACATAGGTGCAATTCATGAGCTATAAAGGCAATTCATTGAGATGTACCTGCAAGTCAAGAGATATACATGCAATTCATGGACTATAAATGCAATTCATGAGATATCAATGCACTACAGGAGATATAACTGCGATTCAATGATAGGTACATGCAAGCTTCACTTATTCTGGCGTTGGATTAGCCAGCACCCTATTCACCAACACGTTATTTACCAGGATGTTTCCTGAAGGCTCTAGGCCACCCTCGTGTGTCTGACTCCCCTTGGTAGGGCTCGGGGGAACGTAGCGCCACTCCTGGGGGGCGTGCAGGGACCCAGGGCAGACCTCGCGGCCTGCCGCTTTACCTGTAGCGCCTCAGTGGCGATTACCGCGTTATACGCGCTAAGTGGTGAATACCTCAGAACGGAGCATCTAGAATAAAGCGCTACTCGTAATCAATAGCACTGAACACTTCACAACGGAGCATTTGGAATAAAGCGCTACTCGAAATCAATAGCACTGAACACTTCACAAAGGAGCATTTGGAATAAAGCGCTACTCGCAATCAATAGCACTGAACACTTCTCAACGGAGCATTTGGAATAAAGCGCTACTCGTAACCAATAGCACTGAACACTTTACAACGGAGCATTTGGAATAAAGCGCTACTCGTAATCAATAGCACTGAACATTTTACAACGGAGCATTTCAAATAGAGCGCTACTCGTAATCAATAGCACTGCAGATTTCAGACCGGAGCAGTTCACGGAGCACATCGGGTCTTACGGAGCGAGTCTCTCGTACTCCGGTGCAGTTCGTGGGGCACCACGCTCCTTGACAGTCACGGGGGAACAAGGGGGCGGATCCCTCGGGGGGGTCTCTCAGTCGAGGTGACCGGGGGACTCCCACGGAGAGGGAACCCGGGCTCAGGGTGTGGTGTGGCTCCCAGCCAGCAGGGGGCGCACCGGGATCAGTCCCAAGCCTCCGGGCTTACCTTGCTCGACGTCGGGAAGCGTCCTCACCGGCTCCGCAGTCCGCAGGCGATCCTGTTGCAATGGAGGGGCCGGTCACAGCCTCGCACGCCTTCACCACAGCTGCGACGGCAACGGTGGGGCCCCGGGCTTCTCCTCGGGCCTCGCGGCGACGGTGGGCACTCTTCCGGCCTCCGGGCCGCAGCGGTGAGCGCGCTTCAGCCTCCACACCACAGGGGGGGCTCAAATTAAGCAGTGGAGCTCCGCGCTCAACAGAGCACGCTGCCGGGGATCCCAGGCCAGGTCGGGGAGCTCAGGGGTCACAGCGCTAAGACCTGGTTGATCCTCAGCGATTCCACAATCAGCTTGGCATTTAGGGTCAAGGTTCAGTCTGGACACGCAGTCTCAGCATTCAGTTCCTGCTATCAGTTGCTCTAGGAAGTCTTGATGGCGCAGATGTATCTGGCGCCCTTAAGGGGTTCTGTTACAGGGGGGTAGGGAGTGAGTTGGGGACTAGGTCCTTCCTAGTCAGGCTGGGCAGAGGTGTCCTGGGTCCTCCTACTGCTGGGCAAGATCAGTGGGTTTCACAGGGTCCCTCACTCACTTAAGAGGCAGCACCTAAATCCTGTCACTCTCAGAGGCATAAGTCCCTGGCTAGGCCCTACCGCCTACACTCCTGCGTGGATTCTCCAACTCTGCTTTACCCCACTGGCCAACTAACTACAAAAAGTTCCCTCCCTCACTTAAGTAGCCCTAGGTCAGGTGACCTCTAGCCAAGGCGGCAAACGTAAAATCCACACCTCCCTTCTAGAAGGTTCCAGCACATTCCAGGAGCTTCCCCATTCTACCTATGGGACAAAAAAGGCGGGCTGGTGTCGCAACATTGTTGTGGGGTCCCAGCCAGCTCCTGGCAGCTAGGGTGCTACTAATAAAGACCACTCTGCAGTAGCAGGGGCCTGTAGCAGCCATCTTGGGAGAAGTAAAAAAAACGAAAAAACTCAGGGAAAAGGGCCAAGTCCAACAAGCACTTTGCAAAAATAGGGTCAGTTTTCACAGTGAAAATGTGGTGTGTCCACATTATGTTTTGGGAATTTTTCTCGGAAGTCTTTGGGGAATACGGGGTGGGTGGAATTTTGTGGATCCACGCAGATTCCAGAACTTTCCACCACTGAAATGTGAGAAAAAAGTGTTTTTTTGACAAATGTTGAGGTTTGCAAGGGATTCTGGGTAACAGAACCTGGTGAGAGCCATTCAAGTCACCCCAGTCTGGATTCCCCTGGATGTCTAGTTTTAAAAAATGTATAGGTTTGCCAGGTTTCCCTAGGTGCCGGCAGAGCTAGGGTTCAAAATCTCCAGCTAGGCACTTTGCAAAAAAAGGGTCAGTTTTCACTGTGAAAAAATGTGGTGTGTCCACGTTGCATTTTGAGATGTTTCCTGTCGCGGGCACTAGGCATTCCCACACAAGTGAGGTACAAATTTTCTCGGAAGACTTTGGGGAATGCGGGGTGGGTGGAATTTTGTGGATCCACGCAGATTCCAGCACTTTCCACCACAGAAATGTGCGGAAAATGTGGTTTGTTTTACAAATTTTCAGGTTTGCAATGGATTCTGGGTAACAGAACCTGGTGAGAGGCAGTCAAGTCACCCCATCCTAAATTCCCCTGGGTGATTAGTTTTCAAAAATGTATAGGTTTGCTAGGTTTCCCTAGGTGCCGGCAGAGTTAGGGTTCAAAATCTACAGCTAGGCACTTTGCATAAAAAGGGTCAGTTTTCACAGTGAAAATGTGGTGTCCACACTGCGTTTTGGGCTGTTTCCTGTCGCGGCCACTAGGCCTACCCACGCAAGTGAGGTACAATTTTTCTCTGAAGACTTTGGAAAATGCGGAGTAGGTGGAATTTTGTGGATCCACGCAGAATCCAGAACTTCCCACCACTGAAATTTGAGGAAAATATGTTTTTTTGACAAACTTTGAGGTTTGCAACGGATTCTGGGTAACAGAACCTGGTGAGAGCCAGTCAAGTCACCCCATCCTGGATTCCCCAGGATGTCTAGTTTTTAAAAAAATGTATAGGTTTGCCAGGTTTCCCTAGGTGCCGGCAGAGCTAGGGTTCAAAATCTACAGCTAAGCACTTTGCAAAAAAAGGGTCCGTTTTCACTGTGAAAATGTGGTGTGTCCACATTGCATTTTGGGACGTTTCCTGTCGCGGGCACTAGTCATTCCCACACAAGTGAGGTACCATTTTTCTCGGAAGACTTTGGGGAATGCGGGGTGGGTGGAATTTTGTGGATCCATGCAGATTCCAGAACTTTCCACCACATAAATGTGAGGAAAATATGGTTTTTTTGGACAAAGTTTGAGATTTGCAAGGGATTCTGGGTAACAGAACCTGGTGAGAGCCAGCCATGTCACCCCCTCCTGGATTCCCCTTGGCTACAGCCCCATCTGCCCTCCAGGCTGTGATGGTGGTGGGGTGGGGGCATTGGGGTGCCCGTTTCGGGCAGCCCCCACCCTAAAAACAAATGCGCCTAAAAAAATCCCTTGTGTTTAGTGGGCTTTTTGCCCCCCGGTGGGCCAACTGCCCCCATCTGAAAGGCTGTAATGGTAGCGGGGGTGGAGGCATTGGGTTGCCCGTTTTGGGCAGCCCCCACCCATATTTTTCTTTGTAAAAAAAAATCCCTGGTGTCTTGTGTACTTTTTGCCCCCCCGGGGGGCAGATTTAGGGCTACTGCCCCCATCTGCCTCCCAGGCGGGGGGGAAAGACTCAATAGTGCCAAAATTATTAATAGGGGGGAGCAAAGGCCCTTGCCCAATGGGCTGCTCCCCCCACCCTAGTGTCTAGTGGGTGGATCCCTGCTTGGGGATCGCCCTCCTGGGGCAAACCCCAAGCAGGGATCCACTGGGGTACCATTGGAAAGGGTAGATTCTCCCCTTTCTAACAATACCTCTCCCGTCTTTCTACGTGCTCAGGGGGCTGAGATAGCCCCCTGAGCAAGTAGAAAGGCTCATTTCAGTTTCAGTGAAATGACGTCAGCGTGACGTGCGCGTTGATCGTCATTTCACTGAAACGGGGGTGGGGGGCCTCGGGAGCTGGGGAAGCTCTTCCCCAGCTCCCGAGGCTCTTTATGTGAAAAGGGTATCCCTCTGGTGCCCGCACCAGAGGGATTTCCGGGACGTGTGCTCCGCCCACTGTGTGTCATGACGGCTCCCGGCCGTCATGAGCACAGAAGGGGTTAAACAGTGCGGCTCTACCTAAAAACGATAGTGGAAGTGATCTCCAAAGTTGTACATCATCCTCGAGATTGCAGAGCAGGGGTTCTAGGTTGTGTTCATAAAAAACTTAAGAATCTTTAGTGACATATATGCTGAGGTATTTGAACCTTTAAATTGCTATAGGTATCTCATATCCTCTAAGTTGGGGCGTCGGGGCTTCAGAGTGGGCATATAGTACAGCTTTTTGCCAATTAATAGTATATCCAGAATATTTTTATAGACTGCAAATATTTGTAGAATCCTTTGTAGTGTTGTCTTTGGGTTTGCTATATATAACAGGGTATCATCTGCATATAAAGATATTGGGCCCGATTCACAGAACTAACTTAAGACAAAATCCTAAACTTACTACCATTTTGGTATTCACAGAAGGCACTTACTCATTTTGGTATTCACAGAAGGCACTTACTCATTTCGGTATTCACAGAAGTTAGGAGTCCTAACTTTAGGACTCCTAAATGCCTTCTGTGAATACCAAAAGTCTTAAAATTAGGATTTTTCTCAATTTAGTAGTCCTAAGTCTAAATTTAGGACTACTAAATTGAGAAAAATCCTAATTTTAAGACTTTCGGTATTCACAGAAGGCATTTAGGAGTCCTAAAGGTAGGAGTCCTAACTATACTACTACTAAACTGAGAAAAATCCTAATTTTAAGACTTTCGGTATTCACAGAAGGCATTTAGGAGTCCTAAAGTTAGGAGTCCTAAACTTAGGACTACTAAATTGAGAACAATCCTAATTTTAAGACTTTCGGTATTCACAGAAGGCATTTAGGAGTCCTAAAGGTAGGAGTCCTAACTATACTACTACTAAACTGAGAAAAATCCTAATTTTAAGACTTTCGGTATTCACAGAAGGCATTTAGGAGTCCTAAAGTTAGGACTCCTAACTTCTGTGAATACCGAAATGAGTAAGTGCCTTCTGTGAATACCAAAATGAGTAAGTGCCTTCTGTGAATACCAAAATGGTAGTAAGTTTAGGATTTTGTCTTAAGTTAGTTCTGTGAATCGGGCCCATTCTGTTTTCCCAGTCCAGTGTCCATTTTAGCCCCATGATTATGGGGTCCCCCCTAATCCAAACCGCTAAGGGTTCCAACAACGGGCATCCCTGTCTAGTACCCCAATGTAACTCAAAGATCCTTGGTGTGTTATTATTGACAGTCACTTGGGCAAGTGGGTGGGAGTAGAGTAGCTGCAGCCAGGACAGGAATTGTGGTCCAAAACCTTGCTTCTCCAACAGCGCATACATAAAAGGCCATTCAATGGTATCAAAAGCCATTCGGGCATCTAAGGAGAGCACCACTGCATCTTCCTCCATTGTGGCTGCTCTTCTCAAATTCAGTGCCGTGTTTCTCCCCGGCATAAACCCGGACTGGCCCGGATGGATGAGGTTGTGCAGAAATTTTGTCAATCGGGTTGCTAATAACTTGGCCAGTATTTTCAGTTCTGCATTCAAAAGTGATATCGTCTGTAGGAGAAACACTCATCCTTAGGCTTACCTGCTTTGTATATAACCACTATATTGGCTATTCTCTGATCTCTGGGTAAGGTGCCCTGATCACGACTTTCCTGAAACTTTCGAAGGAGCATTGGGGCGATCCTAGACACTGTCAGTTTATGTAGTTCAACCGGTATCCCATTTGGACCTCACGCTTTTCTGGATTTTAGGGCCCCAATCGCTTGTGTAATTTCACATTCTGTTATTTCTACTTTTAGAACATCTCTTTTCTCCTCTGCAAGTTTTGGTATGGGTAAATGAACTAAGAATTCCCGTGCTTCCTCCACTGGGACCAAGTGTGAGGTTTCATAGACCTGGCTATAGTATGACGCTAATTCGTCCATAATGGCCTCTTCCTGTCTTACCAGTATACCATCTCTCCGTTTCATCTCGTAGACCCCTCTCGCTGCTTCCCCTCTTTTGTCTAACAAGGCCAGCAATTTTCCTGCCTTATCACCCACTTCATATAAAGTATGTTGCGTTGCTCAGTGTCTAGCCTTGGTTGCTTCCTCGGCTGTATCTCTAAACTCCTTCTGCTTAAGCTGAAGGCAATGTGCAGTGAATCACTATTATCTTCTAGGTCATGTAACTCTTTTTCTAACTTTCCTAGGGGCATATTATCAACGGCCAGCGATAATTATCGCTGGCCATGCTTAGCGATAATTTTATTATCATAAGCTATCTCTGGAATTTATGGAGATAGCGAGGTTATAGCCCTTTTGCAGGGAACATCTCTGGTTTTCCAGCGATGTTCCCTGCAAAACGTCGATAACCTTGCTGATACGACCCACAGGGTCGTATCAGCATAATCCACCCCAATGTTGGGGATAGGTAAGTCTGCATTTTAGCAGACGTTAGTTTTTGGAGAAAACAGCTGTTTTCTTCAAAAACTAACGTGTGCTAAAATGCTGGGGCAGCCTTGTAAATATTGCGATGTGAACATCAGTGATATTTGCAAGGTTGTCCATCCGGGGTACGCCTAGTGACGCCCACTTTGCATCTCGTTAGAGATGCAAAGGGAGGCATTGGGAAAAAGGGTGCTAACATGCGATTATGCATGTTAGCACCCTCTTGCAAATAGGGTGATTGTTTAATCTCCGCTTTTTTTTAGATAAAGCCCTTGTAAATATGCCCCCAAGTTTGGCCCTTTTTTCTTTCTTGTGGCCTGCTATTAGGGAAATTCCTTGTCCTCTGATGACTGGCTTATAGGCTTCCTACAAGATATTGCCAGAGTCTACAATGCCCTCATTTTCTACTTTGTAGTTATCCGTGGCTTCCTGGAGTTGAGTTCGGATTTGGGGTATTTTGAGATAACATGGATTTAGTTTCCCCTGGTGGGTGCGATTGGTGGAACCTAAGTTATAATGCACTGACACTGGGGCATGATCAGATATACTTCGTGCCAGGTGATGTAGGTCATGGAAAAAAGGAGTAGATTTGCTAATGTGAAAATGTAATCAATACAAGAGAGGGTGCAGTGGGCCCCCAAATGCTAGGTGCATTGCTGTGTTGTGGGGTTGAGTGTCCTCTAGACATCTATAAGGCCTAAGACTGACAGAAAGTCTTTCAGATTAGTTCCTGCTTGTTCCTGAGGTCATATCGGCCAGCGGTCTACCACAGAGGAGAGAGCAGCATTGCAGTCTCCTCCCATTACCAAGTTACCCACTGGGTGGGTGTTCCAGGAGTAGCGCTCCCAGGCTCTGAAACAACTGTGTCTGTACTTGCAGCGGGCGTACAGTGCGATTAGATTGAATAGCTGCCCTTCCCATGTTCCTGTGGCAACAACATATCTGCCACTGTCATCATGAATATTCTTTTGGACTATAAAAGTGAAGAATGAACGTATAAGGATGCCAACCCCTCTAGACCATGTGGTGTATCCTGCATGCACTATCAATTTGTACCCCCATCTGTTTAGTGCCCCATATTGTGTCCCTTGAATGTGGGTCTCTTGAAGAAGGACCACCTTGGAGGCGTGTCTTTTCAGGCATTGTAGGACTACCCCTTGTTTAATTCTATCGCCAAGTCCGTAAACATTTCAGGAGAGAATTTTAAGTCCTTTGGAAGGCGCCATTTGACCTACTTAGCTTCTGTGTTGGGGTGTGTCCCTGCCTCTTCCAGTATGGATCCTGAGTAGGGGGGGAGCAAGGAATATGGTGCCCCAATCCCACAACTCCGGCATCGACCTCAGCATGCATTTTGTCGCTGATTGATAAAGAAAACAGTAAATCAAAACATTCCTAATAAAACTTAATCCCAACCCTCCTCCCCACAGAGTGTCTTTGTACCCCTTAAGAAACATTTACCTATCTAGAGGGGAGTCCTCAATCCAACCCTTCCAGGTGCCACTCATGCTCATTAGTCAACCTAATTACATCATCCAAACACAAGGTCTATGATTGAAAATTTGACTTATCGGTATATCTGCATCTTATTCGGGAGATCTCTGTTCATGTATAGTTCGGGCCTCCTTGTTCTCGAAGGAGGTATTGTAGCTCCAAACTGAATCTCCTGATCTGTACTATGTCTCACAGCGAGTCTTCTGCCGGATCAGTCAAGTCCGAGTTGTGGGTACCAATGGGTTCCACCACATCTTTGCCCTCGGTTTTATTGTCCTTGGTCTTTCCATGCCTGGGAGTTCTCCAACAGTCCAACCAATCCAATGCTTCCTCCGGTGTGGCGAAAAAACATATTTTTCCTTCTGCAAACACTCATAGTTTTGCTAGGAACAGCGTGGCATACTTTAGGTCCTTTTCCCGCAGGACTTTTTTGACCTCTAAGAAAGACTGTAATTTCTGCGCCTTCATTGTAAAATCCAGAAAAAAGGAAACAATGCTATTGTCCCATTTTACATGAGGTGCAACTTGTGAGGTCTGCAGTATCGCATCTCGGTCCCTGAAATAAAAAATGCAGGCAATAGTAGGTTTCGGTGGGGTCCCCGGTTTTGGCGGGACCCCTGGGACCCAATGAGCTCGTTCTGCTGAAAAAAAATTGAAAGTCTTTTGGGCTTTAGGTGTTTGAGTATAAGGTCTTCTACAAGCATTACCACTGCAGGGCCCTCGGCGCTCTCCGGCACTCCAATTATTCATACATTATTTCGGCTTGATCGGCCTTCTGCATCTTCCATTCTAGCCTCTAATACTTTGACAGAGTTGCGCAGTTCATCTACTTTAGTTAGTGGTGTTTTGGAGTCGGTCTTAATTTCAGAGTGATAATGGTCTCCTCTGCTTCTTTGACTCGGGTGCCTATGTTGGGATATCCACTTGCATCAGTGTCAGACAGACAGACAAAACCACTTTATTCGATTAATTAAAATCATAAAAGTACAAAGCATAAAATACACATAAAGAATTATTATCCTAGATACAAATGGGCAGTAAAAAAGATATATCATAAATAATCTATTATACATCATGATATAGAATTCTCTGATAAAAACAGTTCCAATTAAATTCATACAACATTAATCATGGGCAATCGTCTTTTTCTAAGATGGGCAGCAGCAACAAGGAAACTGGCGATATAAAAAATGTTCCTTACATCATCTAACAGTTGGAGATACAGTAGGGATGGTCTAACCTGTAAAAAGCCCTTTTCCCTCAAAAGAGGGACTAAAAAAACTCCTCCGTATAGCATTATAAAAGTCACAGAACATAATAAAGTGCACTGGCACGGGCCGATCTCCTCTAATTTACACCACCCAGAAAACTTGCCCAACAAAAGGTGGATTAAATTAAAACGAAATTTAGTCAGGAGCCAACAATGATAAAGTTTGGTCACAATTCTCAGGTAAGGCTCGATTAATGGGGAGAATATTGTTAAGTAGTGGGCCTTAACCAAAGGTTTTTGTAACTCTAGTTGCTCCCGTTCCAACAACAATAAATTAAAAAAATGTGTTTGTACCCAGTTTATATCTTCTTTTTTAATCCCTCCTGGAGCGTTACAGTGTCATTTCGGTGGTCATAGGATCAATTTTCACCTCCAACAAGGATTTGCTATCCTTAATCGCTGCCATAACATCTTGTGTCGGTGGTTCCTGAGTCGTTGGGGCTTGAATATCGTCTTGGGTTTGCTGGTGTAATGCCTGAGAGACCTGTGGTTCCGTCCTGAGATGGGCGTATTTTCCCATCTTGGTTTGTGACGTTGCCCTTGAAACCTTCAGCCCAGACATTATGCAAAATTCAACGTTGATTGAGGTGTAGCCAGGTTTTTGGAAAGGGGAGAAACGCGGGGAGAGGAGGGCCGTTTCCACCGCCTACACACGGGGAATGAGGCTCTCACAATGCTCTGTCCGGTCGTGCCTCCCTCGTCCCAACGTCCCCCCAGGAGAACAGCACCCTTCTGATTGTCTAGCGTAGTCCAGTTGGCACACCTCCAACTATCAATGTCGACCCCGGAGTCACACCACTGCTACTGGACTCAGGCAGGGGTAGTAGACCTTTAGTATTTCAGATGGTACTGCGGCTCAGCGTCTGAATTCTTGGCCCTGTTGCCTGCATGGGGCTCGAGAGTCCACTGGGTAGGTCCTTACTAGGGCGAGGACCCCCACATTTTAACTGGTACGATTTTACCCGGGTGAAAGGGGAATGGGGGAGCTGGCCCTATGCCCACACCCACTCCGCCCCAGCCCCGATATCAATCTATGCATGCACTGCTGTTTGGGCCAAGTAATTCTCTCTCCTTGTGCTGGAAAAGGCCACCTTTGCCTTCCAGTCTTCTCCATTTGGAAATGTCCGGGCCTACATGATCATCAACTTCCTTCTTTCCATCACTCAGATCTTTGCCACCTCAGCCCCTGTCTTGCGTTCGGGCCTTACTGGGAGATTCAAGTTTCGGGGCGTGATCACACCGACTACTGAGGCCCCTGCCTCCTAAATCACAGAGTGAACTCTTCAGCCCCCCAGCGCTGCTTCACCTCTGTGCTGGGACGACGCTGCAGCTGTGACTCATCCGGTCCGTACACATTCACAGACAGGAATTGCCTGTCGCATCACCTTTGAGGACCCTCCATCATTCCCGGGAACCACTCTGCCAAATAATCGCCACCGGGGGACCTAAGCCCGAGAGTAGGGACTCACCACCTGGTGAGGCCTGCGCTTACTCTGCTGTGGAGGCCGTCCTTCTCATGCGATCGGCGCTGCACTAACAACGGATGGTAGTGTCTCCTCGTTGCTGCCCGATGACACACTTGAGCGCAGGCAGGTATATCCTGCAATCCGCTGCTGATCTTCAGGCTTGAGGTCGGTTCCAATTGGTAGAGCAGGTAAAATGAAATTTTGTATACCTTCTCTATTTTGCATGAAAATACTAATTACATATTCATTCTAAATACAAACCTGTATTCATTGTTTGGAGTGTTACTACTAATCAACTTTACACCTTGATAAACACAAGAAACACAGGGACTAAATGCTAATTGCATGGCTAATAATTCTAATGACTAACTGTGGTACGCATATTAACTGTAGAATGTGTTGGTATAGAAAATTGCATGATTTATGTTGCTTTTGTGATAGTTTGTGCTCCTGGTATTGCGGAATGGTGAGTATTATTGCCTTAAATGTTGCTATAAGCTAGGAAAATACTAATATATATTGGGATTAGTGTGGGTTTAAACATTAGAATCTTCATTTGCGTATATCAATTATTTTTTATGTTTGTTTTGCTTACATTGGCATTCGGGCCTACTAGGCCGCGATATTCAAAATGGAGTTCGGAAGTGGCCACCGTTGTGTGAGCGCGATGCCTACTGCGCAGACTCGGATGGCTCTGAAGATCTCCAGGCGACCTCCAAAGCGGCCACCGTGTTCCTTGTCAAGGATTGGAACGTGGAGGATTGCCAGAACTCAGCTAATGTGAATGACAGAAAAAGACAATAGAGACCTGTATCCAGAGATCTACATGTTGTTACTTTGGAACTTTTCGCATGAGAACTGGACAAACTAAAGGATGACATATTCAATTCCCTGAGAACCAAGAAAACCTGGGAACCGAGTTCAATATTTCAAATTTCAGGAGTGAAGCCAATCAGGAGTCTTCTGCTCCTAGAGATGTTGCGGATTATCTTAGAATCTCCTATATAAGGGGAACTTTCGAAGAGGGTGAGTAGAAGTGTAGAAGTGCGTTTCGAGTTTCCGTTGGTGATTGCTGGTGAGGAGAGCCGATTTGCTTGCAAGATTGCCTGGTCCTTGTGATACCTTTGGGACTGTGTTGTGCCGAGCAAAATAACTTTTTCCCGGACTTATTGGGTCTTAGCCTGCACTTTGATTGGACGATTTCACCAGAAGGGGTTTGATTTATGCAGGGCTGACAGGTTTCGGGATATGGTCACCGGTATCTGAATTTAGGTAAATAAAATTGTTATGCAAATTTGTGACAAAATATTCATTGAACCCTGATTTGATTAAATGCTGATTATGCCAACGAAAGAGAATTTGTTAGATAAACTAAACATTGATTAATAAAAATGAGTTTGGATTCTTTTAATAAGATATTGATTAATCAAAGGTTCCGAAGCTTTAATGTGTTGTAGCTGGTTCTAAATCACCATCAACCAGTCCAACTAATTGGTCCATCGACCAAGTGGTGGAGTGCCTTGATGTTTAAAGTTAGGATTCTCAAGGTGCAGATGTATATGATGTGTATAATGTAAAGAATTTTCTTCCTATAGGTAATAAGGTACCCCCACATGTCCAGCGCTTCTTTCCTCCTGTGCGCAGATTCGGAGTGAGACGTGTGAGTGTTGGTGTTATGGGCCCCACCAATGAATGTGTGTGTGAATGAGATAGTGCGATGACGGGTCTGTGACGCAGGGAGGATATGTACATTTACCCTTTCCGTTGGAGCAGTTTTCTGGTAGCAGATTGATGGTTTTATTGTATTGGTTTGGTGATTATTGATTATTGATGATTGACTGATTATTGATTTATGTACTAACATTCTATGTTGAGTCTTGTTGCGTTCTATGTTGGTTTTGAAGACTTCCGAGATGTAGGAAGTTGGATGCCCTGTAGGCACAGGGGGATAACGTGTGGCAACTGAAGTCGCACGGTGTATTGTCTGGTTGCCCTGTAGGTACACGGGGAAATCGTGTGGCAAGTGAAGTCGCACGAACCATTGTCTGGGTTCGAGTTGGTAACATCGTTGTGTGTTATCGTTAGGGACATTTCTGTGTGAAAGTGCGTGAGTGCAATAACAACAGGTTCTCTCGTGAAAATCTGGCCTTAGTTCTCAGGAGCAGTGTAGTCTCCACATGTGTTTTATCCCCAGAGAAACGGTTAGCCTTTTTGCTTGTTAGAAGGGTAAGGTAGAGGGAAGTGCAACTTTATCGGCGAAACAGAATAATTCTGTGGTAGCGTAGAGGTAAGCGCTGCCTACTGGAAATACAGAATTCTTGTGTAAATGAATGAAAACTATCTCTTTGGTTTAGCGAAACAGGCAATGGTGGTGTTTTATGTCGTTACTAACAGATGTTTGATTGAAGAGAACGTAAGGGAAATTTTGCCGATAATATTTGTAAAGGAGGGGTCAGCAGAAGCAGGAATAGCGAGACAAGCTGACGTCAGAAAGACCGCGCTGAGATTGGCCAGCCATAGAGAAACGAAGTGTTCACGGATTGGTGCATTGGTGTACGCTGCGCTAGGAGTGGGGAATTGCCAGTGTGACAAAGACACTCAGGATTGGTGCGTTAGTGTGAGTCGCGCTGGGACTGGAGAATTACAGAGCGGCGTAGACGCTCCGGATTGGTGCGTTAGTGTGAGTCGCGCAGGGATTGGACAGCAAACAGAATAGTCGTAGTGAAGCGATCCAGGAAATCTAACGATTCAGGATTAAAGAATAAGATAAATGATGTATTACAATCCACCAGAGAAAGAGAAAAAGTCATGGTTTGAAAAAATCAGGAACCTATTTAAAAAGGATAAGTCAATTGTGACTAGGGAAATCGCCCGCATCTTTTATGGTACCAAAATATGGGTACCATACATATATTTGGCTAGATAATTGGGCAAAGTATACCAAAGAAGATGGAGTTCTAGCATTTCCAGAAAGTGGTTCGTTCAGTTTAGCTGTATTACAGAACCTAAGAGAAAGGATGATGAGGTTAGAACCGAGACATAGACCTACTCAATTTGAAGCTTTTACGGAATGGGAAGAAGAGATGTATGAAAGAGAACGGCAGCGGAGTGGCGGAAGGTATAATTACATGTTTGGTAGACCGTGTGGACAGGAAAGTCATGATGACAGGATGAGGAGATGGCTGAGTGCAAACATGACTGATGGGATGTTTCCATTGAGAAATGTTGAAGAAACTAGTGGTAGAAAGTGTACAGAAAAGAGAAACAATACAGGGTCAGAAGGTTACAAGTATGGTGCGAATGAGTCGGAGGATGATGTGCTAGAGGACATGTTTTATAAAAATCCTCCCCCGTATCAACCAAACTCCACGTTGCTGACGCCGAGTGAGCCAGTAAAAGAAACACCGCGAAATAAAACTTTTGAGCAAACGCCACCTGATTTAGGGAAAGATAATCCATTTTGAGTCTTTGAAATAGCACAACCTGTCAGGATGGTAAATGAAAATTCAGCTGAACTGGCTAGAACTACCCTGGAATTAACCGAAAAAATTAGGGAATTAACTAAAAATATGGAAGCCGTAACTGTTCCTGTAACTATAGGACCAGTGATGCCTGTCTTTGATAAACAGAAAGATAATGAGCATTGTTTAACAGTTCTTTACAATAGTAATAAACAGATCGAGACGGAAAAAAGAGATTCAGGAGAAAATCCATGTGGAAAATTAGTAGGTACCTCAGGGTTAAGTATTCCTAAAAATCTGACAATGAATCAAAATCCAGCAAGTTAGACGCTGATGACAACAGAATCAGCATCAGAGACCCCGGAAAGAAGTATGGAACGAATAAGAAATGAAACAATTCCTGTAGGTTCCACTTTTGATAAATTAAGCGATTGGTTAAGGAGTTTACAGCGAAAAGATACAGAACCTAAACCTTTAGATGTGGCAAAATTAAAAATAACGTTGGAGGAATTAATAGTAGGGACTATTCCAACTGAAAAATTAAAAGCATATCAGGATGAAGAACTAATGTTTCTGTGTAAAAGTATAACTTGGAGAGCGAGGAGTTTGCATGAGAAACTGGAAGAGACAGCAAGCGAAATGGGCATTGACTTAGAGAAAATAAGATCATTACAGAGGCCATACAGAGTAGATTTCTCTGAAAAAGATATTGAAAATTTGAATACTGCAGGAAGGTTAACTCAGATTAAAGAACTGATTGCCTTGCTAAGAAAATGGGGTGATGTAGATAGATGGAAAAGCAGGTGGTTTCGAAAGAGAGATGATGCAACAGATAAGACCTTTTCAGCATTCCCGGTAAGAGAAAAGGAGACGGTGGTAACAGAATGTCCCATAAGGGAGATCCCAGGAGGGGGTTATGTGCATGTTTCCTGGACTAGACAGGACATTTTATCATTTACAAATTTATTTTCCCAGGCTTAGGTAGAAGCCTGTGGAATGGTATCGGCAAGTGGAAAGGTTTGTTTAATTATCAAAAGTATTGTGGATAGATTTGAATGGTCTGTTCGATATAATTGTGCCGGCAGATCTCTGAGCGGAATGTAAAATGACAGTAGGTTGGCCCACTCAAGAGTATCCTAGGGACCCTAATACAGGTGCCCCTGATCCAGAAGTAATGAGGAAGTATGAACAGGTAATTACCTTTTTGAAAAATAAAGTGCCTCCAAAAGAAAGTGATTGGGTAAAAATTAATAGAACTCACCAGGAAGTTAAAGAATCTGTCCATGCCTATTATGAAAGATTGCTGTTGGCCTTTAAACAATACAGTGGGAATTAGAAATTAAGGGGCCGATTCCGATCCTGGAGAAACCGGGTACGAACCGTCGGACGGAGCATTTTCTCCGTCCGACTCGTACCCGGTAATAAAACATTACAAATATGCAAGTACGATCCGTACGGAAACACTATTTCTGCACGAATCGTACAAAACACCGACCGACGAAAAAATACATACCAATGTGATGCGGGACAGCGCCGACGTGATGTCCGGACGCATTCAGCCAGCGTTTCACGAACCAGGAAGTACGATTCGTACCGACGTCACTCCGGACAAATTATATTTTCCGGCAGCCAAAAACTGCCGGGAAATCAGGACGACGCGCAGAAGGAGCACCTGTACGCGACGGACAGCCATGGACCCCAACCTACGTGTCATCCCGGCCCTCATAGCAGTCCACCTGGTGTACAGGAACCGACGCAGACGCCGCAGGAGGTCAGAACAACACCCAGGGGCAAAGGGGGGGGAAGGAAACATAACCCCCACCCAAGTCACAAATCATACATGCCCTGTACATACCTGACATCCAGGGCCTGGTCACTTCGAGGGGGTGGGGGCGTGTCCACAAAGGCATGCGTAGTCGACATGGACGCGAACCGGCAACACAACAGTTGTGGTACGTACCGTACCCACGCCTTAAGAGCGTGGGTACGGGTCGTACCACGCCCACCCCTACGTCACCCCAACAATTGCGGTACGGCCCGTACCCACGTTCTAAAGGCCTGGGTACGGCCCGTACCAGCATTGTTGGGGTGACGTAGGGGTACGCGCGGTTCGACCCGTACCCACGCTCATAAGGCATGGGTACGGGCTGTACCCTACATCACCCCAACAATGCTGGTACGGGCCGTACCCAGGCCTTTAGAACGTGGGCACGGGCCGTACCGCCATTGTTGGGGTGACGTAGGGGTACGCGTGGTGCGACCCGTACCCACGCTCTGAAGGCCTGTGTACGGTGCGTACCCCTACGGCACCCCAACAATGGGTGTACGCACCGTACCCCCGTTCTAAAGGCCTGGCTACGGGCCGTACCCAGGCATTCAGAGCGTGGGTACGGGTCGTACCACGCCTACCCCTAGGGCACCAGTACATCATTGATACATGGCGTACACACGCCACGAATGATGTCATAGTGCCTGGTGCAGCATCTGACCAGTATATTGGGGGGGTTAATGCCCAGGTGAGCAGTGTACTGCACCAAGGGTGCAGGCGGGTGGGTGGGTGTCGTGCTACGATCCACAACAGTGGACAGAGACATAGGGGTGGATGCCCATCACTCCCAGCAGTGCCCAGACACAGGAGGGGTGGGTGCAGAGTTCTCCCAGCAGTGCCCAGACATAGGAGTGGTGGGTGCCTATCACACCCAGCAGTGCCCAGACATAGGAGGGGTGGGTGCCTATCACTCCCAGCAGTGCCCACACATAGGAGGGGTGGGTGCCTACCACTCCCAGCAGTGCCCAGACATAGGAGGGGTGGGTGCAGAGTCCTCCCAGCAGTGCCCAGACATAGGATGGGTGGGTGCCTATCACTTCCAGCAGTGCCCAGACATAGGAGGGGTGGGTGCCTATCACTCCCAGCAGTGCCCAGACATAGGAGGGGTGGGTGCCTATCACTCCAAGCAGTGCCCAGACATAGGAGGGGTGGGTGCCTATCACTCCCAGCAGTGCCCAGACATAGGAGGGGTGGGTGCCTATCACTCCCAGCAGTGCCCAGACATAGGAGGGGTGGGTGCAGAGTCCTCCCAGCAGTGCCCATGGAAAGAAAAGGGTGGAGTACCCACAGATACAATGCCCACAATTGTCAGTCAGGTGCTCAAAGACCCTGCAGAACATGTAACACATGTGTGCGAGGCTGGGAGTACACACATGCATAGTGCGTAAAAGGGAACATGTCCACATGAAGTCATGTCAATATACTCCATACACAAGTACAGTCACCACCAAGGATGCCACTAATGATGCAGGTGAAGACATTGCCCAGCATGCATGGCCAAAGTTGAACGGATCCGTCACACACCAAGGAAATGTAGACACAGCTCAGCACAACATTTTGAAAACACCCTGCAGGGAAGATGTCAGGGTCCACAGAGGAAGGAACACACCTTGGGACAATGGCACCATGCAGTAAGAGCTTACATGACCAAAGATTATTTGCAAATACCTTGTGATGGCACACAGATACCAGGGTCCACCCCATGAGCAGCACACCACTACATTTCCCAGACACCTAAAACATTATCACCACCCCAAATCATGGAGCAGCACCACAAACAGCAATACCAGAAAAGCAGTAGTGTTCAAAGGAAAAAAATAATTGCTTTATTCAGCATATTTTTTTTTTTTTTAAATGTACACTATTTACAAGGCCCATAGGCAGTCGATATTCCAATTCCTGGTGGGGGGACACAATGGGACGCGTGTCCCCTAGCTTGCCTGCACAGTTTATAGTTCCTTTTCTTCCACAGGGGGGGGGGGCTTTATGTGGGGGGGAAGGACCAGGCACCACAGGGACAGGAGGGGCAAGGGTAGGCGTTGTGGGTGCAGGGACGGAGGACTCCACCACAGGGGGTGGGGTAGCGCCAAAGGTGGTGGTTAGAATGGCGCTGCACACGGTTGCAAGGTCCCCCAGCGTCTCCCCTGCACCCGAAGGAACCACAGGCCCCAAGGAGGGGGGGGGGTCGGAGGGATGGGTCGCAGCGCTACTGGGGGAGGGTGTGGACAGGGTGGGGGACTCAACTCCCCTGCCCGGGGACGTCTTTGACCGCTTGCGGGGTGGTGTCACACTGGGGCTCAGGGACATACTGGCCATGAAGGAAACCTTGTCGGACTGTTGGGCAGGAGAGCTGAGGGGAGTGGATTTGGAGGAAGTGGGTCGTGAGGAATGTGGACTCCCACTGTGGCTGCGTGTCTTCCGTTTGCCCCCCGACCCAGTGGGTGTGCCTACTTCACCCTGTGCGTGCGTGACGGGAGGCGTGCGCTTGGGCTTCTCTGGTGGAGTGCTGCCTGTGTCTGGTGGGGTGCGTGCATGGGGACGTCTGGGTGTGCTTTGGACAGGCATGGGAGTGGGAAGTGTGGATGGTGCAGGGGTAGGGGGGGGACGCAGTGCTGCAGGAGACCCACTGCTGCAGTCAGTGTCGAGTCTATGGACCTCAGCAACATGCGTTGGTCAGACATCGCAGCTGACATGCCCTCCATGTACGACTCCATCTGTGTGAGCACTCGGGTGCGGCCATGGAGGACATTAAGCAGCGATGTCTGACCAACCTGCAACTGGCGCAGAATGTCCACAGACTCAGCATTCACAGCAGCAGTGGAGACAGGGGCAGGGGGTGCGGTGCCTGGCGAGAAGGAGACATGTGGTCGCCTAGCACGGCCGGAAGGGACCCAAGCAAGTGGGAGGCCGGTGATGGGAATGGAGGGGGCGGCAATAGATGGAGTGCTGCTTTCAGCTGTGGGAGCAGCCTCCGCCCCCTCAGAGAGCTCAGCCTTGGACCCGTCAGCGTCATAGTCGGTGGTGGGACTGGACAGGTCCTCTGCCTCTCTCCCCTCGGCCTCTGTGCCACTCGCTGTGCAAGACTCGACAGCACTGCTGGCACTGGTGCTCGTTCCCTCCTCAAGGTCTGTGCCAGTGTCTCCCTCGGTGTCCCCCGACGATGCTGTGGGCAAGGTGAAGAGACAGGAAATAATCAGACACCTGTATACATATGTCACATGATTCAAATCTACATAGGTCACAGTGCATAGCATGAAAAGCAACATGAGTAACATCAACAATACAAGGCACATATGTAGGCCCTGCAACACACAGTTGGTTGACCCACCATGCCACTGAGAAACAATGGAGAGCATGACACAACAGCAAATAACTTGATATCAAATTAGACAGGGACACTCGAGCACAGCATCTGCACCACACACCGTTGCCAAAAAAGGGATGAGCAGGAACCATGTCTTTTCACCTTTGCCACATGCTGCTTAGCAAATACATTAAACCATGCCCAACATGACTGGGTCAGTGCATGTTGAGTGTCTGTCCAGACAATTATCACACACAGGTCAGACCTGGCAAGGAGACATAAGGTTTGGACATGTAGGCCTTGCCCGCACAAACCCCCCCTACCTGAGACAATGTGATTGAGACAGAGCAAGTACTTACACCTCTTAATCTGGGTTTACTAAAATGTGCATCAAGAACTCCTAAATGTACTCAACATCACCTCGTGCGGCTGACTACACATATTAGTGACAAACAACCATCATCAGATAGTTGTACAGACACACACAGGCACTGGCCAGTGTGAGTATGCACAAGCCAAATGGGGTCACCCTGTACAGTGGACACATGTAGCACACTTTACGTAAATACAAATGAGTCCAGGGAACAATGCCACAGAGGCCAAACTATGCTGAACACACAGAGAATGTCCACAGTGTTGGATGACACACATGATTCCTAGGAAAAGGTGCCCCAGGGGACGGTAGTGGCCACACTCCTCCATGGTCCTGGAATTATCTGACTGCAACTGAAGCAACCGTCCCTGCACTATGCATATCTCCCACTCATGCACATCATGTCAGAGGGCACAACATTGGACATGCATGCTGTAAGGCAGTACACTTTTAAGACACACTCCGATGTCGGGACTCACCATCAGTGCCAACTAACATGGACCCCACAATGACTGAACTGGCCAGGGCACAGGCAAGGTCCCAAAACCTGTTACACACCACCCCCACACATGATGCTGCAAGCATTGGGCACTTGGATAAACTGGCAGCCTAGATAACCTTGTGCAAGAGTGACTACACACAGACCAGGGAACACATGTCAAGGAGGGTAAGGGAGGAAGAACAGCACCAGTTTACTTTGGGGAACAGGATCTGCACTGCACATTTAAACCCTGGCAGTGTATCCATGCAACTGCGCACTTCCAAAAGCTGGTGACACACAACAAAAACACATGTACCTACCCCCTTCCTGCTGCTGCTTCTCCTGTAAGCGCCTATCCAAGTCAGGGAAGACCACCGCCAGCACACGCTTCTGGATGTGGGTCAGGCGCCGGCGCCCACGGTTCTTGTGGCTCTCTGGTGAGTCCCCCAGCAGGACCCGTGCGATCCTCCTCGTCCAGCACCGGATATCCTGCCAGCGTTTCCTCACCTGGGCCAGGTGCCGCTTCCGACCCTCCACTGACCTCACGGCACTGACGGCTTGCTTCCATATCTCCCCCTTGGCATAGACGCCTACCTGAGAGGATGCAAAAGTGAGAATACTTAAATAGACCTGATAAATGTCACAGAGACACACATTATAACAATTTTGCAGGTTTGAACAGGGCATAGTATGCAGCCAACTCATTGCACCTTTGTCATAGGGACATTATCCTCTGGGGAAGGCCAAATGCACTATGTGTCATTGAAAGTACACAGGTGGCATGAGGGGTGCGACATAATCAATGATCCAGGCTCACACTGTGCATCACAAGCTACACCAGGATTATGTACAGCACCTCAAAGCAGTCACATGCCCCAGGCCACTGACGCAACCTCAGCAGAGTACACAGACACACACAGGCACAGGATAATCACCTGCCATTGCCAACTGCGGGTACAAACCTCACTCTGCACATGTGCCACTAGACTGGGGGGGGTGTCACAGGTGTGGGGCTGGCTCAGCACGGCAGACACACAGCACTGCTCCCTGCTCACATCAGATGGGTAGGGTATATCCATCCCTCATGCAGCTGGAGTGCAACACTCCACATAGACACTCACCCACATCCATGTTTCATACATATTAAAGTTGGCACAGTTCCTCTGGGTAGTTGGATATGTCTAGCATTCCTCTCACAGTGCACTTGTGCATGGGTATGTCCCTTGGCCAGGGCTTTCGACACTTTACCTATGTGTGACACACTCTTAGTTGATGCATCATTTTGGAACGCAGTCAGCAGTGTAGTGAGCGGGGGTAGCGACCCATGCAGAGCCGCCTTACGTGTTACACTGTACGTGGGCAAATGGTGTCTTTTCCATACAATTTGAGAATGCAGGTAGGTAACTTATGCATTTGTGACTGGGTTCTAACAAACACAGTGAGTGGGTATACTGGGTGTAAGGTTAGGTTTGTGCCTGCAGCACGGATCTACTCGTGCACAGATTGACACATGGCCCAGTGTTTTGCAAAGGAAAAAGGGGGGGTTAACGCACTGCCAAACCTTGTCTACATGCACACAGTCCACCTGCTGACGAGCGGACATGCCCACACCACCCAAGAGTGATTTGGTCTCCCTCTGTCTCCCTTTCTCCCTCCCTCTGTCAGTCTCCTCCCTCTGTCCGTCTCCCTCTGTCTCCCTTTCTCCCTCCCTCTGTAACCCTCCTCCCTCTGTCTGTCTCCCTCTGTCATCCTCTGTCTCCCTCCCTCTCTCTCCCCCTCTCCCTCCCTCTGTCTGTCACCCTCTGTCACCTCAGACCAGCTTCCTGGGCACACACAGTTTGCAGGTCTTTCAAAGGCCATTGGCTTGTTCATGTGGCTTTGTTTCTAATCTCCAGGCACCCATTGGGCGGAGTGTCTGAGTCTGCGCTGCTGCTGTGGCGGTGTGTGCTGGCACTCTTTCACAGTGATGCCTCTTCATTAGCTGCTGTTATGTGCAAATTGTGCCTTCATACCCATGTCATCCTGCAACGCGGCCACCATTTGCAGGCAACACAGTACTGTGTGGGGACACACTGTTTGTATGGCTCTGCTCTAGGCCATATGGGCTGAGGGCAATGTTGTCTGCTTCTGAGTTGCACAATGTTAATTTTGAGGCCCACCCTCCCGGCATCCGGGACATCTTGTCTTGTGTTGGTGTTTTGTGTGGCCTGTGACTTGGCATGGCCTTGCTTGGTGCATGGGGCATGGAGCCGCTAGTGGCATGTGCGTGTTTTTGGAGTGTGGTTGTGTCCGGTGATGGCTTTGGGGTGGTTGCGTGCATTGTTGGGATTTGGGTTGTGGATGGCGTTCCCCCCCTGTGAGGTGAGTTGTTTGTGTACTCACCAGGCTCTCGGACTCCTTCTACTCCGTGTACTCCCACCGGCGGCAGCGTGGCCATCACCTTCTCCTCCCAGGGATGGTAGTGTACCGGTCTGCGGGGCGGCCCTCCTCCAGCGATGTTCCCCTGGTTATGATCCTCCGTCATTTTGCGGCGGACCGTCCTCCGCAGATCGTACCACCTGGCTTGGCATTCATGCCTGGTCCTTCTGGTGGCCCCAACAGCATTCACACGATCAACGATCCTCTGCCACATGGCAGATTTTTCGGCTATGCTGGTCTGTCTGACCAATGTTCCAAAGAGCCGTGGCTCGACTCTGATGATTTTGTCGACAAGGATCTCCAGCTCCTCCCTTGTGAACTTTGGATTCTTGTTAGTGGGCATGGTGTGGGGTGTGGGTGTGGATGGTTGCGGGTGTGTGAGTGTGGTTGTGAAGGTGTGTGTGTGAATGTGATGAGGGGGTGTTTGTGATGGTGGTTGTGTGAAGGAGTGCAAGTGTAAGGTGTATTGATGGTTGGAGTATGGTGCAGTGCGTTGTCTCTGGGGTCTGGCAGCAGTGGATCTGTTGCAAAGGATCATGGTTTGTGTGTGTTGGGCCTTTTTAGTGGTCCATTTGTGGGTGTGGCTGTGTTTGAACTTTGGGTGGGTGTGTTATAAGGAGTGGTTGTGTTTTGGGCCTCTGTTTAGCTGTTTGGCAGTTGCAGGTCAGTGTATAGGATGTATTTGGGCTTGTTGGACATGTTTTGTGGTGTTGTGCGATTCGTATTGACTCTCCTTGTGTTGTTTTGCTTTGTCCTGGTTCAGTACGAGTGTTTTTGGCGTCTCTAAGGTGCGTACATCGGCCATGTTGTTGTACAGTGCTGACCTTTGCTATGGCTTAGTACGACTCGTACATGCGCGATGTTGGGTGAGGGTGCTGGTGTAGGGGCCTGGGGTAGGGTGCGTACAGACACAGGCACGGTGTTGGTCCGCACCGTCCATAGGTGGTGGGGTTTCGCCCCGTAAATACAGGGGGGGCTGGGTGTACGCTCCGTACATACACGGGTGGGGTACGCTCCATACATACACGGGTGGGGGTATGCTCCGTACATACACGGGTGGGGGTACGCTCTGTACATACACGGGTGGGGGTACGCTCCATACATACACGGGTGGGGGTACGCTCCATACATACACGGGTGGGGGTACGCTCCGTACATACACGGGTGGGTGTACGCTCCATACATACACAGGTGGGGGTATGCTCCGTACATGCACGGGTGGGGGTACGCTCCGTACATACACGGGTGGGGGTTCGCTCCGTACATACACGGGTGGGGGTACGCTCCGTACATGCACGAGTGGTGGTACGCTCCATACATACACGGGTGGGGGTACGCTCCGTACATACACGAGTGGGGGTACGCTCCGTACATACACGGGTGGGGGTACGCTCCGTACATACATGGGTGGGAGTGCGCTCTGTACATACGGGGGCTGGGGGGGTGTTCGGCGCGTACATACGAGGGCTGGGGGGGTGTTCGCGCATACATACGGGGGCTGGGGGGGTGTTCGGCGCGTACATACGGGGGCTGGGGGAGTGTTCGGAGCGTACATACGGGGGCTGGGGGGGTGTTCGGCGCGTATGCGGGCACATGTCTCCATGGTTGCTATAGGAGTTCGCTCCGTACGGTGTTTTTTCCATACGGTTGTACAATCGGACGCACGGGACAGATCGTACTTGCGCGCTCGGACTTCAGTTTTCCGATTCGTACGTAAAATCGTCCGGGGACGTGTCGGACACATTTTCCGGCCCGAGGACGTGTGGGGGAATTTTCCCAATGCGATTCGTATGGACTTTTTCCCATACGAATCATACTTGGCAGTTTGTACGGTACTTGTACGATTCGTACGGAAAAAAATCCGGATACGATTCGTACGGGGAAATTTTTTACAGGATCAGAATCGGCACCTAAGTGAGAAAGATTTAAGTCATTTTGTATATCGATTTGTGTATGGGTTGAGACCTGAAGTAAACGAAATTATTAAACAACATACAGTAGATTGGCAAAATATAAAGATAGATGAAGTACTGAGACATGCGAAATATTTTAGCGACAAAATTGAAGCAAAGCAATGCAAGCTGAAAGAGAAAGCCATGTGGGCTCAGGTTAAGGTAGCGGAAAGGCAAGAAGCCCAGCTGATCGAACAAGCAAATGGCATGGGCCATGTGAGACCAAAACCTAATATTGAAAAAGGAAAGGGACAGATTAGTTTAGACAAAGCGAAAAAGAAGTGGCCATGTCATAATTGCAGAAAATTAGGGCACTGGAAATCCGAGTGTAAATTGCCCCCGAGTGCTAATGGCGATAATGCATCATTGAATCCGCAAGTGCAGAATGAGGTGAGTTGTCAACTGCCGCGACAGCAGCAGGTTGTTACCCAACAGTGTCAGGTGCCAAAGCCACCTTTTCCACAGAGCGTAAACCCTCAGACAAACAGTAATGAGACAGGATTCTACACCGAGGAACAGGTAACAAAGCTACCGCGCACTAGTGCTGTTTCGCAGTATTGGCTGCAACGCGATGAGAGTGAGTCAGAAGAGAGTTATTGACGGTGCCAAGGAGAGGAAGAGGAGTGCGTACTTGGCGCAACTCTAGAGGTAGACCAGACAGGCCCTTTTGTGGTAGAAAAGTAAATGATGAAAATATTACTTTCCTAGTAGATACTGGTGCTACTCGTTCAACTGTTAGATCAGCTGACATCAAAAATCTTACTCTCTCGGATGACACAATCCAAGTAGTTGGAGTCTCCAATCGACAGATAAAAACGTATCTTACTGAGCCTGTTAAAGTTAAAATAGGTAAATTCACCGATATGCATCGCTTTGTTGTTTGCGATACCAGCCCTGTAAATTTGTTAGGGAGGGATTTGTTGTGTAAATGAACTGCACGATTTTCTGTACAGTAGATGGCATAGCTTTTGAAACTCCTGATGAGGATGTACTGTATAAAATGACCATGGCCAATATGGAACCCGAAGTTACTGAGGCATTTGTTGTATTTAACCCAGAAGAATTGCCTCAGGAATTGAAGAAAACAGTGAAACCCGAAGTGTAGGATTACACGGGAGAAGATATGGGATTGGTGAAAAAGGTAGACCCTGTGAAGATAACTGTAAAGGAAGGAATAAGACATGATCTTAAAGAAATTAGCCGACATTCTTGACCTGGCAAAATCCACTAAACAAAACACAGACTCCATGCAGGTGGAACTCACCACCATAAGAGCAGATATGCACGCAATAATTCAATTCAAAGCTCACAGATGCTGAGCAGAGAATAAGTGACGTGGAGGATGTAACTTCCCAGGGTAAATCTGGCCAACTTTAAACTCTACCAAACGGCGTTCTTAGCAAAACAGGGCTTGTATTGTTTTTTTACCTCCTGTGGGATATACTCCAGTCTGGTTAGAGATCGAGAAATCGTTGCTCAACAATTTGGCCCCAGCTGCCCTACTTACCTCCAAACTTACAAGTATCAGCTGCTCAAAATCCATATTTAAAAACACAAAATACGCCCTTATGCAATTAGATAAAATTCTAGATGTCAGTATTAGGCATTCGCACTTAGAGTCACTGTGGGACAACCATAAAATGCAATATAGGGGGAGCACCTTACACTACAATACATGGATCGACAAGGGTATCTCCTTTCCTCACCAACTGGTAGACCAAGTAGAGCCCATCTCTTTTAAAAACCTACAGACAAAATGTAATCCAGATCATAGGGAATACTACAGTTTCCTAAAAATTAAGGCAGCAATCACGAAAGCTAACCTGACGTATTCTTCCCCTTCCCTCCCAGAATACATAGCGAAAATAAATAAGCTGGGTCACCAAGTATCCTGGATTTATAAATGACTTCGCCCTAAACATTCAAGCCTCAATAAAAAGCTCACCTCCTATTGGGAATCACTATCTTCTTCCCCTATCTCCGAAGAGGCCTGCTCCAAAACGTGGAACTCAGTCTCTAGAAAGAAAATTTCTCCAGCCCTAACACAGACAAAATTTTGGCTCTTACACAAAGCATATTGGACACTAGCTCGCCTACACCTACACAAGATTAGAGAGGATTCCAAGTGCTGGAACTGTAAAGAGGATACAGGAGACCTAGCACACCTGCTATTCTACTGCAAATGCGTTTAACATTTTTGGGACGGTATATTTGATTTTATCTCATGCTCCCTTAAAAGGTAATTCACTACATTGGTATTTGCCTCCCTTAATGTGGAAGTGCTAAACGACAATGACAGGGCCCTTTTGGAATTTCTCCTGATAGCAGCAGTTAAAGTTATACTAAACAACTGGAAGGATACAAACAAAGCATTGTTTAAATGCTGGTTAAACTGGGTATCCCATCTCAGAGGCGCTGACACAATTGCCCTCCAAAACTCACCTTGGAAATCCCCCTCAGACATATGTGGGATAGTCTTGACATATATTTTGAATCACACAAATGCCATGAGATATACCCTTACTGAGGAGTAGCTTATAGTCTGCCCAAGCTTGGCCTATATCGGTTCTGTACCTGATTTCTCCTATAGGTAATCATCTGTACTATGTCGCTGCAGTCCATAAGTAGATGTTCATTGACAGTATATGTTTTATGTTCTTTTTGATTTATCTTTTTGATATTTAGCACACTTTGTAGTAATGTATTTATTTGTATGTGTGTTTGATGTATTCATTTGTTCAGGAAAGCAACCAATAAAAAACTTTTGAACACAAAAAAAAAAAGTCTCTCGTACTAGCAGGTTATAATACTTGGTGATTGTAAAGTACATTGATGCTAACGAGATTGTGTCTTTGCAAAAGGGCTATTTGACGTAATCCCTGCGGTAACACACTTTGAACATTCAGAGCAAGGTGACTTGCTAGAGGATATCTTGGCGCGTAGTAATTTTTTTGTATGGGGCAAACAGGGGAGAGTGAAGTCATTCCTTACTTCACTGGTAGGGTTTGTACTTCTACTACTGATTTTATTTTTTTATCTGCCCCCCTGGCTTCCCTAGTCAAGTCTCTGAAGGCAATCTGGAATAACTTCAGTGACCACAATCCTATACTATTGGAATTGGATTGGATATCAGATGTGGATGGTAAGGGGAAAAAAGGTCTCCTTAATAGTGATTTTAGCACTAAGGACCAGCCCCAGAGATTGAAGTGGGATAGGGTGATCCTTGAGGTATTTTTAGAAAATCTTTACACAGTGAATGCAGGAATATTGTCCTATGTTTAGTGGGTGGTACTCAGGATGAGCTGGTCCTGGACACCTTTCATCGATTATGTGAGCAGATTGCCTTGAATCTTTTGTCCCGTGGAAATCATAGCAACAGTAAGGAGGACAAGTGGTTTTAAAGTACTTGTTCCAGATCTCACAGGAATTTGATGGTTGCCCTGAAGCAGAGGCCCATGGATGAGAAGCGTATTAGGAAAGCATATAAACTGGCAATGACTTTGTAGAAAAAATAACGCGAGGTTTCTTTCGTGGTCTGTGGGTGGTTTCCAAGTGCTGCGGGCCACCAGGTGTCAATCTAGGCTGAGTGGGTGGAGCTCATAATTAGGACTTCAGTCTTCTCTGAGTTGAGCTTGGGGCATCTGTTCTTCATCCAGGTGGTGACAGCCTTCATCCCGTTGTGAAATTTGTTCTTGGCGACTGTTGGTTCGTTGGTGAGGCAGAGAATCAGCTGGGTGTCATCAGCATAGGAGACGATGTTGAGTCTGTGGTTCCTGACGATGGCTGCGAGCGGCACTATGTAGATGTTGAAAAGCATGGGACTCAGGGTGGAGCACTGAGACACTCCAGCTGATATCTCCGGGTACTGAGAGGAACGGAGGTAGTCTGCCTCTCTGTCTTCGGCCGGTGAGGAAGAAGCAGATTCATTCCCGAGCTTTGTCACCGCCATTCCCTGGTGGTGTTGGGGCAGTCAGGATGCCGCAATAAGCTTAGCGGGACTGCCGCTGTCCTGCCAAGCATATTACGAGGCTTCACTGCACTCTAGAATCTCGTCCCATAATGCCTTGCGGGGCCTTTGTATTTTTGCCCGTAATTTTGGTTGGGGTGGTCCTAGGAGGATGGGACCACCACTGAATCATTCAGCATGATATGTTCTTTGTGTTCAAGACAGCTGCTTGGTCTTCACCCTAGGTTAGGGGGGACCCAAAAATCATCACCTCTCTCATTGCCTGATATATTTCAAAGCTCACTTTTGTGAAATGTTTATGTAAAGGTAAAGTTGTTTTATTGAATTCCATCTCTCTCCATTTGATGCTGCGCAGCAAGTTGTGTTGACGTGTAGCGTCAAAGTTTGATAAATCCTGGACAAAGTTCTGATCTAATTCTACAGGAGTTCCAAGCATTAATGACAAAAAGGCTGAGATATGGAACTAATACATTGGACATTTTTGGTTATTCAACATGTGCGTTTTACTCAACCTTCTGAGGGTAGATCATGAGTAGATGCTGTAACACTATCTTGAATTTATGGTGAATCTACAAATAGAGTAGACAACAATCAGATCATCAGACTGACTCCCCAGCAATTGCCATCTGGGAACATTTTTCATAAAATTGAGAAGTTATCTGCTTTTGATGATCTGAGGCTGTTTTGCTGATTCAAACTTATATATTGAAGAGCCAATGCTGACATGTACTTGATTCTTAGAACATGTTTTAGCGGTAATGTTATATCAGGCTGAAGCTGTTATTTATATCTTGCTGTCGTTCTTGGGGATCAAGTATTATCAAGAATGTCCTTAAAACAATTGGCCTTTCCCCAAATTCTAGAACTCAGGGGCAATGCCAAAGCAACAGGTTTTGGTTCCTGAAATATTGATATTTAGGGTAAAATGACAACATTTTACAAGTGCTGTATATTGTCCCAGATATATTCTCGGTTTTGATTTATTTTAAATTGTGTCCTCTTCTTACAAAAACATTTTTCCTCTTGAAATTAGTAAGGATTCGTCTGGCTGACTATGAGTAAACCGAGCACCAGATTTCACGGTTGTTGGATGATACTCCAGCCGTCAGATGGAGGACATTCATTCTGCCACCCCCATGGACTTGCCTCGGCCAAATGTAGAGATCTATGCACCTTTATAGAAACCCGTGTCATGGCGCTTCCTGTCAAGATACTCATGTTTGCTGAACAGCTGTCAATATTGACAGAAGCAGTTACCAAAACTTTAACAAACTTTAACAAAAACTAATGACACCCACACCCAGGGATTTTTTTTCTTGAGTGCAGGAGGGATTTTTTTTCCTGAGTGCAGGAGTCATTATTTGCTTTTTTCTGTCTCCCTAGCAGTAATAGACAGAAAAAAAGGGCATCACACCATTCACCCTAAATAGGAATGGAGGCAAACGCTCCTTCGCTGACAGCCCCATCTGTGTTGGCCCAACAGAGGAAGCTTTCCATCAACTGAGCCATGGGTGGCTCTGTCAATGGATGGTGGTGGTCCTGCTAACCCTAAATAAGGCAGGTGGGGCATCAGTTTGGTGGACAGGGTAGTTCTGTCAGTCTTTAAATCTATCTGTACGAAATTGGAATTGTACAATAGTACATCTTTCCGGAGCAAGTAAGAATCATTGGGCAGATTTACTAATATTTCATGCAAGTCAAGACAGCAAGGCAACTTGCTGTGTTGCTTTGTGTGAAAGGGGGAGAGCAGAAATGTGCCACATCTCCTAAGATATGGTGCACTTTTGCTCTCTCCTTGCGCTGGTGCACTGCCAACGAAGGCACACTTGTGCCATGCTGCAAGGGTGCCTGTGTTACAAGCAGGATTGTTTAACACAGGCAAGAAAGGATACCTTCCTGCAAAAAAGCCATCCTAAAAGGTGATTTCTTCCTTCTATGTGTGATGCAGAATACATCACGCTCTGTCAGTTAGGACATTATTCAGGTTTAAAAGTCTTTGTAAATCTGGGTTTGCATCAAAATACATTTGTGCATGCACAGGAACGCCCATACTCCACCCATGGACCACCTACCCAGCGCAACGTAACACAAGGCAGGGCAAAGTAACGCAGCACAATGCCTTGCATTACTTTGGTTTTAGTAAACAAGGCAAAGCCATGCAAATCGGCTGTGCACGGCTGAGTAAATGCCAATAAGGATTTTGAAGCAGGGCACGCTGCAAAGCGATGCCAAATCCTAGTAAATCGGGGCCTGACTGTCATGAATTTGTGCTGTCCAGTAATATTTTTATATGCAAGGGCGGGTCTGCCCTGCTTTTTCATTATTTGACTTAGTATTTTTTTATTGAAATCTTCAATATTTTGTTACAGAAAGTGAAACTGTCCCCTGTTCATTTGAACTGCTTTGGAAATGCAATAAAAGATTTGTCAGGATTACAATTTTTCACATGGTTTACTAATACTTAAAAGGAAGAGGCAGCTGCGGACAGCGACCTAGAAGTTGTTCAACCTCTCCCCATCTGGGTGTTAAATGTAACTGAAACCAGTCCCGTAGCTTACTGTGACATATACACCAAGCTAACAGTGCCCTAATATTAAGATACTTATTAATCCATGCAGTTTTACAAAGCGTTTCCTATACTCTCCTATGTGTCACAGCTCTTTCCACAAGATATTTACTTACAAACGTTTATGCATACACAAAACTCAGTAACCCTGGAAGCTAAAATGGGGATGGGCACAGAGACAGGGGAGCATTAAATGCCAGATATTTCTTCATTATGGGTTATACTTGGACATATCACTGGGATTTTAGATTTGTCAGATTTTTTAAGGCTTCAAATGATGGATTTATGTGTTTTGAGGAAGAAATTATGGGGTCATTAGGATGGCCATCCGCAATCCGATCGTATTTGGGACAAACCGCGTATGAGGGGTCCATCCCACAGTGCAAATTAGGGTGCGGCCGCCATTTCCTGGTGCTACGCTCTGCAGCACCCACCGCAAGCCAAAACAGACACCTCACACATTTCCCTGCACTACGTGGCAGGCACCATGCGGTGCCTACCACATGGTGTAGGGATATGTAGGGGGGCACCCATGGGGCCTATGACCCTGGCCCAGGGTTGACCGCCACAGAACGACCGGTCGAGAGGTATATTATAATCCCTATGGCGGTGCCTGACAGGGACTGCCGCAATTCTGGGACTCCAAGGAGGTCCAACAGGCGGTCGGATACAGACCACTTGTCGGGATTGTGGCGGTCTGTGTTTCTGACCACCACCCATCAAAATGACATTATTATATGGCAGACGGAAATCCCTGGTAAGATGGCTGAAAGACCGCCACCGACAGCCTGTCGGTGGCGGTCCTTTGGCCGTTGTAATGAGGCCCTGATTTCCGGATTTATGGAACGCTACCGAAAAAAGAAAGAAAAATAGTTCTCTGATTCTTGAATCTTGGAAGTTCCAGAGGCATGAATCTTCTGTAGTGATTGGCTGCCCACTGAGGGGATTGAGTCAAGTGTCTTGGAAGCCATGATCACGGCTTGGTGCATTGTGCTTGCAATTTTGAAAAAAGTCCCAACTTCTGTGGAAAGGCAGTGACTGGTAATCATGGACGGTTTGATGTGCTCAAACCATTTTACTTTCTTGATGAGTCTTGGCTAATTTAGGGCTGCCATCAAAGCTGCAAGGTGTGGTTGGGGGCGCTAGGTGGTGCACGACCAAGTTGGCTGCACGCCCGTGAGGCTCTGGACTCTTGGCTAACTGATTTACTATTCATCCTGATAAACTGACTGCCGCCTGCTGTCACAATAAGAGAATCGCTTACTGATGTCATCGGCTGCCTGCCTTCCTAAATTCAGCTCCTGAGAGCGCCCGCTGGCGCCGCTGTCAGCTGGAGAAGCCAGGCTGGGATGGCGGTGAGATTCTGCGGTGGACAATGCATGGCTGTGCTAGCTACTGGATCACCGAGGCTCCACACGTGGCGACTGGGCCACACGGAATGTGAATTGCTGCCCTCCTGTTGCGGACGATCGCCAGCTCTGCCAACAACTCTCACTGCTATATCCCCACTTCACGGCGGGGAAACCAACCTCTCAGCACCAGGACGTGTCATTCTGTGCGGTGAGACGATCGGCGCTCGTGCGCTCACCCTGGTGCGGTGCCCTCCTTCATTTGCATTGGCGCTTCTCATGACTGCTCCCTGACTCCCCGGCTACTTTGTGGTGCGCTGTGGACAGTGCGGTCCTGCCCCCCTGCACTGCCCATTTGCTGTGCTGTCCCCATGGGGCTTGTTTCGGAACCCTGTTGTGAGTGTGGGGCACTTCCACTCGCGCTGCGGGGCGGCCCATCTACTGATATCGACGCATGCTGTGTCGCCCGGCACTGCTGACTGTGGTTGGCGCCAGCCATCTCCAACCTGGCTAACCTGCAAGCCGCGCACGTTGCCGCTCTTGATGGGAGCTTGCTGAAGTTATTTAATACCGTCTGACTCCGCAGCCATCCCAGCGCAGACTTTGCAGATATCTCAGCCTGAGCCTCGGCATTCTGCCACCCTGTACCCGTGCCTTCGTCGAGAGAAGCCTGGACTGGCACTGCGCACAGATCTACTTGAGGGAGGGGAACGCGCTATCCCCCCTTTGCTTCTCCTGCGAGGGGCTGCCCGATTGTCCCATTGGGGTGACTGTCTGTGCTTCGCCCTAGATGCACCGTGCTCTGGCTCCTCACTAGTGGCTACTTCATTGGTTCTTCACAGTTTGGCCACCTTGCTCCTCCACATCTACCGCCACCATTAATTCTGAGCATTTACCTCTGCCACCTTGCACCGCACTGTTGACCCTTCATTTCTCACCATTTGGGTCCAGCCTGGTATCTCTCTTCCTTTTTATAGTCACACATCTGACTTCTCCCCTGTGCCAGGTCTCCTTACCCGCCGCGCAGTCGACATGGGGACACATGAGGGCCGCCAGACCAAACTCCCCTTCGATGCCAAGAAAACTATCACGCGCTCTTGCGCTGGGGTTTTAGACCCGTTGACCAACGTGCCCTCCCCTGCCCCTCAGCCAGCCCCGGAGGACGAGGTCAAATCCCTATTGTTAGATATGCGGCGCAGCCTGATCGATCTCTCGATTAAAATGGACTTAATGAACACGCGCATGGACTACATAGTCCAAAGGTGGAAAGGTAGGACGAACGACTCAAGGAGGCGGAGAGACGTATCTCGGATACGGAGGACACCACCTCGCAGATGAACAGCCAAATGGCCCAGATGGATAAGCTACTAAAAGTAATCGCGGCCAAGAACGAGGACTTAGAAGATAGAAGCCGACGCAACAACATCCGCGTTACTGGAATTCCTGAGAGCACGAATACGGGAAGAATAGAAAACTTCCTTGAACGACTCCTACGCACCACCTTCGGAACAAACGCCTTCTCCGTTCATAGTAGAACGGGCACACAGATCTCTCAGCGCACGCCAAGCTCCGGGAGCCACTCCGCGGCCAATAATTGCACGCCTCCTAAATTACAGTGACCGGAATGCAGCGTTGAGGCTGGCCAGAGATCACCAGAACTTACAATTTGAAGGCATTCGTTTCTCAATTTACCCCGATTTGACGATGGCGGTACAGGAGACCCGCCGTAAGTTTCTCCCGGCCAAGCAAAAACTCCGCAAGCTCCAGATTGAATATGCTCTGCTATATCCAGCCTGCCTGAGAATCACATATCAGGATAAACATCACTTCTTCACAACTGACCACCAGGTGGACGACTTCCTTCGCACCGTCAAAAAAGATACCCAGACGAGGGTGTCCGGTTCTTAACTCCCAGTCACCATCGTTGAGTGCTGCCTGAACTTCATTTATCTGTACTTTTTGGTAGTCAGTGGTCCTCCCCCCTTTTTTTTTCCCTTAATGAACTTCTTGGCCCAGCTGCGGTTTGTCCTCATGCTTCTGAGACATACCTGACTTGCCATCGCCCTGGCACTACTGCTGGGAGTTCTGGGGAGTGATATGAAGCAGTATGCACTCTCACCATGACATGCTCGTCTTGGACTACAGTGCCACTGTGTTCTCCTCTCAAACCACAGATAAGTGCTGATGCCCTACGCATAATGACTGTATCATCTCACTTAATATTGTTTATGTTGGTGTGAACTGTTTCTCCAATTGACGGTACCACTTTTCTCTCGTCCTGTATGACATTTGACAGTGGCTGGCGGTTGCTTTATCAATGTATCACGTTTGGCCAAGTACCCTCCCCCCCTTGACCAACAGCATTGGGGGAGGCACTCGTTGCACACTGGCGTACGCCTACGTGGGAGATCCCCTTAGATCGCTCTTCTTTGCATAATGACTACTTTCTTATTGCACTGTTGCAATGTGTTTGTTGTGTTGGGTGATGGTAGTGCTACCGGCATGTTTGGGGTGCCGCTGTGGGGGGGGGGGTAGGGGGATTCTGCTCTCTGTTTGTATTGTTCTTTACACCATTTGACAGGCACACACTTTGTACTGTAGCACACATGGTATGGTACCCTACACAGGCCACTTCTTAACCTTGATAACATAGCCTTTCACGCTACAACACACTGAGCCCCTACGTCTCAATCTAATCTCTTGGAACATTAGAGGCATCCGGGATCCTCGGAAATGCAGAAAATCCCTTTCCTACCTTGACTGGCATCATGTGCACATAGCGGTTCTGCAAGAAACCCACCTCGACCCTTCCCGCCCTCCCACGTTCACTTGTAAGTGGGCCACGACACGCATCTTCTCCTCATACTCCACATAATCTCGGGGGTGGCGATCCTGGTTAAACGCAACTCACACTTCGTTCTGGGGGGCACACAGCAAGATCATATGGGCCGTAGTTGTTTTCTCTGGGGTACACTTGGGACTCAATCAGTCACGATGGTGTATTACTACGGCCCTAACGTAGACAATCCGAATTTTTACACCATGCTGTGGGGACGTATTCTGCAAATTGGCTCCACTCACATTATTTGGGGGGGAGATTTTAACTCCGCTTTCAATCCGGCAATGGACAGATCTAACCCCCTCCCCATTCACTACACCAAAACACAAGCAGCTATACAGGGAATACTCACAGCCATGAACTCACTGATGCCTGGTGCCACCTTCACCCCGGGGACAGGGAGGGTACCCATTACACTGCTCTCCATGCCCCATGGGCCAGACTGGACTACTGAGTGGTTTGTCTTGGTGCTGTTTCCTGGATTGAGTGTGCCACCCACCTCGCCAGAACCTACTCAGACCATACGCCAGTACTCATGACTATTACCCCTCCTGATCTGCGATCTGCCCCTCGACTGTGGCGTCTTGCTCCAGAGACCTTGCTTGACACAGTCTTCAGGGCGGAGATTGGAGAGGAAATTACCTCCATCTTCCGGGCCAATGTTGATTCAGTCTCTTCGGTGGGGACGGTGTGGGAGGCTTTCAAGGTCACAATACGTGGGATTTGTATGGCCAAAAGCTTTGGGGTCCGACGCGATCTGCGCCGTACCCTTCATAAACTAGAGAGCGAACTAAAACAGTTAGAGGCTGAACTCTGGGGACCTAACTCGAACCACCGCCTTTCCATATTTCGAGATAAACTAACGGAATATAAAGAAACGGCGGAATCTGAGGCGCACTTCCGCGGAAAATACTTTACAGCGCTTAAATATGGCGAGGGTGAACGCCCAGGCAGGCAGCCAGTGCAATCGATTCAACGCCCTAAATTCACCAATTATGTTCTTGAGATTAAAGATTCGGAGGGTGTACAGCACAGGGACAACCAGGACATTCTGCGCACCTTTACTGATTTCTACACCACGTTATATAGTACATGTAAGGCTGAACCCCCTGATTTTACCCCCCTCCTGCAAGATATCACTCTGGGTTGGTTAGGCGACTCACAGCGGGAGTTCCTTGCGGCTCCCTTTGAAAATGATTAAATTCACGAGGCAATAATGCAAATAAAATGTGGAAAGGCCCCAGGCACTGATGGCCTCCCTGCAGATTTTTATGAAGCTTATATCGCCCAGCTGCTTCCCATTCTAAAAATCGCCTTAAATGAAGCACTGGAACTGGGTTGGCTTCCCCCCTCCACGAGGCTGGCATTGATATCGTCCCCCCTTAAACCTGGCAAGGCGGCAGATTGCTGCGACTCATATGGACCTTTATCCATAATTAACACTGACACCAAAATCCTTGCAAAACTTCTTGCTAATCGTCTCAGCCTATTAATGGACAAACTGGTACTCCCCTACCAAGCTGGTTTTGTCCCAGGCCGGTCGACCTCACATAATCTCTGCACGCTTTTCTCCACTCTCCATACAATAGACCCGGAGGTAACCCTAGTCGCTGTATTCCTCGACGCAACAAAAGCGTTCGACTCGGTGCAATGGAACTATCTCTTTGTAATTTTACAGAACATGGGCTTTCCGCTGGGGTTTATTTCCTGGGTTCACCTTCTTTATACCGAGCCTGTAGCCAAGGTCCTTATCAGTGGTCATTCCTCACCTCCCATCCCAATCTCTCGCGGGACACAGCAAGAATGCCCACTGTCCCCACTTCTGCTCGCTCTGGCGATTGAACCCCTTGCAGCTAAAGTCAGACAATACCATCAGGATAAGGCCCTTCGTTGCCCACTCCGACATATCCTGATTTCTCTGTATGCAGATGATGTCACGCTGTACGTCAGGGAACTCCAGACGAACCTTAATCCTCTTCTCCGAGAGTTTGTGAGATTTGGAGGTTTATCTGGGATCCATTTCAATTGGTCCAAGTCTTAACTATTCCCCCTCACCTCCTCTGTTACAGAGTTCGCTCCGGACTTTCCAATTGAGTGGTGCCCTGACGAGGTTAAATACCTTGGCATCTGGATATCCGCAAATCTTGACGAATTGATGCGCCTCAACTACGGCCATGCCCTCGATGGATACGGGACAGTGTTACACGTCGGATTGCTCTCCCGCAGTCCATTGCAGGCCGCATATCCTTAATTAAAATGGTCATCCTTCCTAAACTCCTTTATTTATTCACAAACATACCCTATAACCCGGGTAGAGGTTTTTTTAGATGCCCCGGACAGAACTCATTCGCCTCACTTGGGGTGGTAACAGCCCATAGTACAGTGGGCCACCCTCACCCGTCCCTACGCACAAGAGGGGGTTCGACGTACCCAATTTCGAGCTTTACTATGTCTGTGCGCAAGCCCGTTACGCGCATTTCTGGTTTCACCCCCCCAGATACATGCCTCAAGTAGCGGCGGAACTATGGCTATCAGATCCCATTCCATTAGACGGCGCTATCTTCGCTGCCGGCGCTAGCCGTGCGGATGTACAGTCCCCGATTACCACCACCGTTAAGGCATAGCAACATATTGTTACACAAACTCGGGCCCATATGCTGTATTCGCTGCTACTTCCCTTATCATACCACCCGCAAATGCCAGTCTTGCAGGAGGGAATATTTAAGAAAACGCTTGCCAAACATGGGATTAAGACTTGAGGGGACCTCTATCTCCAGGGAAAATTCAGAACCTCGCAACAACTCTTCTCCGCGATACCCCCCTCCCCCATGGACCTTTTTTTATTTACCCGTTTGAGGCAGGGTTTCAAAGCACATACTCCTTCCTTCCCCCGAGAGCCACCTGAAGTCGCTAAGCTTCGCCTTATCTTGACTGGCGATGCGGCGCCTCACCTAGTTTCCTCCCTCTACCACTCTCTGTACACCACTCAGTGCACTTCACAAAGTTCCTCCAAGGATAAATGGTCTGTAGAATTGGCGCTCGTTATAACAGAGGAGCAGTGGACTTATTGCTGCAGGCAAACAGAGCACAGCACGTCCAGTAGCCGCCTCCGGATCCTTCACTATAAATACTTACACCGCACATATTATACACCAGCAAAACTTTATCGCTTCCAGCTGCGTGATGATGACAAATGCGATCGTTGTGGGGCTACGGGGGCTGACTTCCTACACTTGGCATGGGACTGTGCTGTTGTACAGGAGTATTGGCTCCAGGTCTTGGAGGCCCTGGAACAGATGACACTGCTACACCTCCAACACACTCCGTTTTTGCTCTCCTTGGTTACACTGCAACCATAGCGGTAAAACACAGAAAATTTGTTTCATTCAGACTCCTCCTCGCCAAACAGCGTATTGCATGTCGTTGGGGCTGGGGTCGGGCACCCAAGTTTAAGGACTGGATCTGGGATATGGTCTTCTGGCAGGATCAAATGTACGCATTTGCCGAACTGCTCCCACTAACCTCTCGCCCTCGAGACAACTGGGGACCCCTCACAACATAACTGCTCACACACCCTGTTGCTGACCTTGATGACACGCAGCCAGTCCCGGCGGCACCCACCTGAACCCCCTCAGACCCTCTTCAGGTTGCTGTGTGACCCTCTCCCCCCCCTCCTTTGGATTTGACTTATGATTGATGCTGCTGCTGTGTGTACTATTTGGATGTCTCTTCTAATGTTGCCCCTAATGCCTCAATGTACGGATCATTCACTTATCGTGTATCATTGGCCCTCAGATTAGCTTTGCTAGTTTACTGTACCTGTTTCATCTGTACACTTGCAATGATACAGTCTTTGTAATTATATTTATGAAAGGTTAAAAGTTTCATGTTTTGTCACAGGTGAACTCAAGAGATCTGATCCATCTGATGATTTTAAGTTTACAATTTAATCTGATAAGGGAATCAAGCCTACATTGGACAGGGATTGAGGTCTGTGGAGGCGAAATGTGGGTAAAAATTCACCTGACTCCCACTATATGTACATTGAATAGAATTCAGTGGCGACTCCTCCGCTAAGGTGGAAGAGCATCGTCCCGCTGCTTTTAAGCGGTGTAAATAAAGGAAACATACAATGATAATAACAAAGTTATTATCATTTTATGTTTCTGTGCTGCTTTGTGGTCGGGCAGTCGGGCGGGGCTGCTCTGCTCTCAGGGGAGGAGGGGTTTGCCCACTCCAAGTGGCAGATTTACAAGCCCCTTGCGACACATTTGTGACGCAGCGGTGGTGTAAAAAAAGCCGACACTTACAATGTTACGCATCTAGGGAGATGCGTCACGTTGTGAAGCTATGCGTCACATTATACCTGCGTCAGGCATAATGCATGCAGGGTGGGCGTTCCCACGCAGGAAAGCCTTATAAAAAGATTTCACTGCATCACTTCTAGGACGCCACTGCATTGAAACCTTACGCCTGCTTGATGCAGGCGTAAGGAGTGATGCAGTGTAGTGAGAATAGGCCTCAATATGCAATTCTGGAGTTGTGCCGTGCTTGCGACACAACTCCAGCAATGCGTGATTTTTGGGCCAACAGATGCGTCAGAATTTCTGACACACCTGTCAATCCTTGAGCCACGGTGCGCCGTATTGTAAATACGACGCATCCATGGTGGCGCAAGGGTATTGCAGGCTGTCAAGAACCAACCACATATGTAATGCCTGCGCACCCCTTCTTCTGACAGCACAAACTTCACAACGGCATCTTTGTATCTTCTGGTGTTTGCTCGGTCCTATTGTAGTTGAGTACTTCAATTCCGGAATCGTGCGTAAGAGGGCCGCATTTAATAGCTCAGGGTAATACATGTGCTACCTACACTTCTGTTCTGCCTGCACACCTCACGTGTTTACATCAGACTGCAGCACCAACACGCCACGGACAGATGCCGCTTCTAGATCACACATTGCAGTCTCTTTACTGTGACCACGCTCTGAGCTCCACTGCGTTCTCATTAGGTTTGCGCTGTATAAATTCCACACTCGTACAACCACTGTACGGAATGGAAGTCAAATACTCCCCCCGTCCACCCTCCAAAAAAAAATAATAATAATCATGCCCCTATGTTCGTTCAACCAAGGATCAACAAAAGCGTGGGGGCTAGCTGTCCGAGCCACCGCCGATGGGGACGGTCTGATCTGCATCGAGTTTCCAGCGCCATCGAGGCAGCAATAAGCCAATGCACATGCTTATGTGTTGTGTTGGCTGTAGGTTGCAAGCTCTCAAGCAACGGTCGGTGGCAGGGGATTGTGTGCAACCCCCAGATGACGTATTTGGAAAGATCTCATTTTGGTCCTCCAAGGTCTGATCAAAACAAATCAGTGATGATATGTTTATATTTAATGAGGGATTGTATTTTCAAATTCAGAAGTAACGTTTGGGTATTTATTACGCGCGCTCTCTGCCCGCCAACCCATTGTCTACAGAAGAAAAGCGCTGTAAAAGCCATCAGTTTGACCTTGTGCATAGTGATTTTTTAGATTCACGAAGACACAGCACAAGTGCTACATGTCAACAGAAGCACCAAGCATTTACAATGTAATAGGTCTTGCAATTACATTATTTTGAGCTATTGACATTGTAAATTGGGCATATTTACAAGGCGGCAATGGAAAATTATTGCCGCTTTTGCTTCCATTTTGGGCCGAAAAGCGGCGATAATTTTATCGCTTAATTAGCAAGGTCACGCTAACGTGTGAAACCTTGCATTAGCACACGAATTCTTAATGCCCAGCTTTGCATCTCTAATGAGATGCAAAGTGGGCGTTCCTGACCTGACATGAGAAATGTCGCTAAGCGACATTTCTCCTATCATCAAGCCCCACGCTATGAAGCATAGCGGCAAGATAAGTAGCGATAACCCCTGTTATCGCTACTTTCCTTACGCCTGCTTCAGGACCGACTTAGCCATGATATCCTATGGAAGGTGGATATCATGGCTAAGTTTGTGAGTCCCTATCAGCAAGCTAACGCCACACTACGTGAGATTATCGCTGGGTTTCCAGCGATAATCTCACGTTAGGCAGTTAGCGCTAGGAGTTTTATCGCTTTTGAGATAAGCGTTGCTAATAGCATGCTATCTCAGTGATAAAAATCCACTTCAGCCAGCGATTATTATCCTAGCTCTAGGTGCGCTTAGCGATAATTATCGCCGGTTGTTGCTGATATGCCCCAATGTCTTTTAAAAAATGTAAATGCATTGTTATTTACAATAACAAAATCAACACCTATTGCATTGCATAGCGGGTGTCCTGTGAAGAGGGCGCCGCACTTATTAAAGTTAAAAAAATGACAATGCTTTTTTTTTATGTTTTAAAAGCAAAAACATAAAAAAGGCATTGCCTTTTACAATATCAGTAGCTCAAACTCGCATAAATGCGAGATTTATTGTATTGCAAATGCATGTTCAAATATACCAGAGATAGCAACGCCACATGAACGCAGAGCTTGCTAGCTCTTCAGTCTTCCTTTACTATCAAGTGGATCTCAACCAGATTCTCCAAAAATTACAATAACATAAGTCGATTATTATTTACTTTTGGGGATCTACCCGTCAAGCCCTCAGTCAGCCAAGCCAGTCTGCCACAACAGCCAGCCTAGCCTCCCATCCCGGCCTCCACCTACTAGGCACGGTTGTCTGTCCAGCTCCACTCTCCCTCAGTGCAAAAGGAAACTGTGCTATAACACTGTAGCATAGCAGCAATAACAACAATGCCAACAAATGCCTTGCTAAAACAATTTTACATGCTAGAAAACATAACCAACTCTCAACAAAAGAACTGTGAATGAAAATATTAGGCAATGAGAGAGGGGATGATTTTGGGGTCCCCCCTAACCTAGGGGGAGGACTAAGCAGATGCCTTGAACACACAGAGCATATCATGCTGGTGAACGATTCCGTGGTGGTCCCTTCCTCCTAGGACCACCCCAAGCACAGTTATGGGCAAAAATACAGTCCCAACCAAAGGCCCTGCAAAGCATTATGGGACAAGATTAGCAGTGGGCAGTGAATATTATAGTGTCCATATCAAAATAATTCACAAAGAGCTGCAGTTCAACTAGTCGTTACTAGATGTCCCTCACGAGTCAAATGCAAAAGCATTGAAATTATTATTACATCAAGCTGCAGTTCCACTAGTCGTTACTAGATGTCCCTCACGAGTCAAATGCAATAGCATTGAAACCCTTTCATGAAGCTTTTGCATTTGACTTGTGTCGACTTGTGAGGGACATCTAGTAACGACGAATGGTACTGCAGCTTGATAGGAGGATAGGAAACTGCTGGCTCCGGATCGGGCTGGTCCTTTCCGGTCTTTTGGTGCTACCCATGCCTTTGGTCCTTCTCGTAGGGGCCGTGTTCACCAGCCCTTTCGTGGTCGGGTGCGCGGCCGGGGTGCCCCTTCCACTGATAAGTCCCGGTTCTCCAACGTTCACTCCTCCGCTGCTGCTCCCTCCAAATCATGACTCTGTTTCTCCGGGGAAGGGTCCAGTTGGGGGTCGGCTGCGATTCTTCCTGACGTCCTGGAGGTTGACTGTGTCAGATCAGTGGGTCCTTCGGGTGGTTTCCGAGGGTTTTCGCCTTAGATTCAGCCAGGGTCCGCCAGACTGTTTCAGGTCCACTCCTTGCCCCAGGTTGGCCCTCAAGAAGGCGGCGCTTTTGGCCAGTATCGACTCTCTTCTGGCAAAGGGTGCTGTGATTCCGGTTCCGGAGGCTCAGCAGGGGTTGGGGGTGTACTCTATCCTGTTCCTTGTGTCCAAGCGCACGGTGGATCTCAGGCCTGTCATGGACCTGAAGTGGCTGAATGGCTCCATTCCCCCTCAGTCCCCGACAGTCAGCGTTTTCTGCGGTTCTGTGTCCTGGGTCGGCACTACCAGTTTCAGGTATTGCCTTTTGGTCTCTGCTCTGCTCCCAGGGTGTTTACGAAGGTTCTGGCATCTGTCATTGGTCATTTGCATGGGGAGGGCATTCAGGTGTTTCCCTACCTGGACGATTTATTGATTTCTGCTTCTTCTCTTCCTAAGGCGGTGATCCATGTCCAGAGGGTTTGCCGGATCCTGGAATTGCACGGATTCCTGGTGAATGTGGGGTAGTCCTCCCTGGTTCCTTCACAGGATCTGACTTTCATTGGAGCTCGTTTCAGGACTCTGTTGGGGGTTGGTGTTCCTGCCCCCTGCTCGGATGGAAACCCTGCTGTCTGCTGTTCGGTCCCTGCTGTCGGGTCCTTCCCAGCCTGCGAGACTTTGGTTGAGGGTTCAGGGTCTCATGTCCGCTTCCTTGTCAGTGGTTCCTTGGGCTCGCCTGCACATGTATCCCATGGTGTCCCATATTTTGTTGCATTGGGACCCCTGTTCTCAGGATCTCGATCTCTTGATTCCTGTGTTGGTGGGGGTTCGGGAGGCTCTGAGGTGGTGGTTGGACGTGGTTCATCTCTCCCGAGGTTGTCCTTTTCTGGTGGTTCCTTCTCGGGTCCTCACTACCGATGCCAGCCTTTTGGGCTGGGCTACTACTCTGGGGGTCTCTTCGACTCAGGGTGTTTGGGCTCTGAATGTGATGTCGTGTTCATCAAGTTGCAGGGAGCTGAAGGCTGTCCATCTGGGTCTGTTGGCGTTCTCGAACCTTCTCAGGTGGTCATGGCGTATCTCAATCATCAGGGGGGCTGCCGGGTTCCTTCCCTCAGTTCCCTCAGTTACCTGATTTGTTCGTGGGCAGAGTTGCACCTGGAGTCTCTGTCAGCTGTTTACCTTCCTGGAGGCATATCAACAACAACCGACGATAATTATCGCTAAGCGCACTTAGCGCTGGGATAATTATCGCCGGCTAGCGTTGATTTTTATCGCTGAGATAGCGTGCTATTAGCAACGCTTATCTCAATAGCGATAAAAATCCTCACACTAAGTGGATAACGTGAGATTATCGCTGGAAACCCAGCGATAATCTCACGTTAGCTTGTTGATAGGGACAGACTAACTTAGCCATGATATTCTCCTTCCATAGGATATCATGGCTAAGTCAGAAAAATACCAGACGTAAAAAAGCAGCGTTAACCGAGGTTAGCGCTGCTTTTTTTGTCTCTAACAGGGTTAGCGATATTCTTGATAATAGGAGAAATGGCGCTTAGCGACATTTCTCCTAATATTTTACTCTGGAACGCCCCCTTTGCATCTCATTAGAGATGCAAGGGGAAGCGTAGAGTAAAAGGGTGCTAACATGCGCATTTGCATGTTAGCACCCTGTTGTTGATAGGGTGCTAGTTTTATCTCTGCTTTTTTGGCTTTTAAAGCCAAAAAAGGACAGCTAAAGCCCTTGTAGATATGCCCCCAGGTCAGGAGATCGTGGTTGCGGACTGCCTGAGCCGGGTCTTTCCGTCCATGGGGTCCTTGTCCCAGACACGCCTGATGTTCCGGGCTTTGCGGGGGAGGTTTGGGTCTCCGATTGTGGACCTGTTTGCTTCCCGGGCCAATGCGAAAACCCGTTGCTTTTGCAAGATTATGCCATGTCCGGAGGCATGGAAGATAGATGCTGTGTCCTTCCGCTGGCCGAACGGCCTGTTGTATGCATTCCCTCCTGTTCCACTGATCCCCGCTGTGTTGCAGAAGATCAAGAGGGAGGGAGCCCTTGTTCTTCTGATTGTGCCAGGTTGGCGTCGCCCCCCATGGTTTCCTCTCTTGTTGGAGTTGGCGGTGGGCACGGGGTGGTTGTTGCCCTTCGATCCTTTTCCTCTGGTAGGGCCTCTACTTCCTCTTCTGGTGTTCCGGTCTTTGGGTCTGCGGGCCTGGCTCTTGAGAGGGATTCCCTGATTCGGGGTGGGTGTTCTGTGGTGGTTGCTGATGTTATTCAGCGGTCCAGGCGTCCGTCTACTTTGCGTTCCTATGCGAAACACTGGGACAACTTTGCTGCTTGGTGCGTTCGGCACAGTTTGTCTGTGGCTGACTTGGATCCTGCGCGCATTCTTGATTTTTTGCATGAGGGTTTTGATTTGGGTTTAGCCATCTCTACTCTTCATGCTCAGTGGGCTGCCATTCGGGCCTTTCATGCGCTTCCTTTGGTCTCTGTGTCACCCTTGGTGTCCAGGCTTTTGAAGTCTCTGGCTTTTCAGCGTCCCCGTCCTGTCTTCCCCTCCTTGGGATCTTCCGCTGGTTCTGCGTGCTCTGCAGTCGTTTCCTTTTGAGCCTTTGGAGTCGATTGACCTGAAATTCTTGACTCTTAAGGTCGTCTTTCTGGTGGCTATTGCTTCTGCCAGGAGAATTGTGGAGTTGGGTGCCTTTCTGAGGTCTGCTCCTTTTTTATGTGTTCTGGAGGATCGTGTTGTGTTACGTCCTCACCCCACTTTTGTTCCTAAGGTGAATTCCTTTTTTCATCGTTCTGCTGAGGTGGTTCTTCCAATTCTTTGTCCTGGTCCCTCCTCTGGGGAAGAGTCGCTTCTGCATCTTTTGGATGTTCGGCGCGCCTTGTTGATTTACCTGAAACGGACTTCTTCTTTTTGCAAGGTGGACAATTTATTTGTGAATTTTGGTTTGTCCCGTAGGGGTTTGCGTCTTTCCCTGTCCACTCTCAGTCGTTGGATTAAGGACGTTATTCTGTTGGCTTATGGTTCATCTTCCTTGGTTCCCTCTCTTCCTGTTCAGGGGCATTCCACTCGTTCGGTTGCTGTCTCCTGGGCCGCTTTCAAGGGGGTGTCCATGGAGGATATTTGCCATGCTGCCACTTGGTCTTCCCCTCATACCTTCATGTCGCACTACCGTCTTCAGGTTGGGGGTGGTGCTTCAGTTGCCTTTGCCTCTTCTGTGCTGGGTTCTGGAGTCCCATAGGTTGGAGATTCTGGATGTCTCTTTCCTGTTGTTGAATAAAGTTTTGCTCTGGTGCTGACTTTCCTGGTGGACTGTGTTCTTCCATGAAGCTGATATGCTTTGGTATCGGCTCATTAGTGAATATTGTGGCGAGGAAGACGGACGAGGAGGTAATGCCCCGGTTACTTACCGGTAATCTTCATTACTCCGAGTCCTTGTCTTCCTCGCCACAGTATAGTTTCCCTTTCCCTCTCGGCCCTCTTATTGGCTTCATGTCTGCGGTTTGGTTTCTCAGGTCGTTTGAGGCTTTCTGTATCCCTTTATGGGATTGGCTATTGTCACTGGGGGCCATATTGGAAGGAGAGCGAGACTAATATGCTAATTTCATTTGGAGTTTCTGTCAGGAGCAGGCTCATTAATGACTCCTGTGGCGAGAAAGACAAGAACTCCTGCATAGTGCTAACTTTTCTGTTTATTTTTAACATGAAGTGGATCTGTACAAAGATTCTCCAAATATTATATATCAAGTCGATTATTATCACCACCCGTAGTGCAATAACCTACGACTACTGTAGCAATCAATAGATGCAATTGTGATACAATAAGATTTCTGGTTCCTCATATCACATGAAAATAACGGCGACTAAAATAATATTATTGACATGAATAAATGTAATGCTATATTACCAATCATGTATACACATAAACATATTTCTGATTCTTAATGCTTAAAAAGGCTGTTTTTACTCATTGTAATGAAACGAAAGTGATTGTGGCTCTGCGGTGGCTTCTGGGTATGCAAATTACCCCCAAAAAACACAGCTGGTTGTTGTCAGGCGGCCTGCCCTCTAGTAACAGTAGATGGTACTGCGCCTGCGAATTGGCGAACACGTTTAATGTAGAATTATTAACCAGAAGTCAAACAGAACACACACTAACCCCCCCCCCCCCCCCTTTTTTTTAAAGTGCAACAAAATCGGCATGGCTCCACGAGAAAAGTCTGCCATGGAATCCTGCTAGAAGTATAAGTGGAAAGAGGTACAGGAGACACACAATGGACTCCCTGTTGGACTGGGTTGTACTTTGCTGCTACAGATAGTGAAGCACATCTGTGAAGCTGTGCTCCACGGAGCTGACATTTTTGTGCAGGCCAAGGAGCAGAATTCACAGGGAGGTAAACAGAAAAACCCAATAATAATACCTACAGAGGCATCTGATTGGGAGGGGTAACGTTTGCAGCCTACTGACAGCAGAACACAGCTGGCATCGTTTGCACATGCACAGTGCTGTATTAGTGGTGAAATGCCCACAAAGGCAGTCTGCAGCAGTGTAGGATTACCAAGAATGAGATGTCACTGATGTGCGCGCGAAGCTGGGATTCGCAGCTCTAGGCGCTAGGGTAAGGATCGACGCGCTCCTCGTCCAAGAAGCGGGAGGTGCAAGGCTCCTTCTAGCCGCTAGAGGTCAGGCTCGTCCAGAGCGAGCAAGCAGTGATTGCCACACCTGGCGGCAGGCAGACTCGGGGTACATCCTGCAGCCCCGAACCCCGTCGAGAACTGGAGGTCGCGTTCGCATTTGAAATGCGGGAGAAGCGTGTGTTCCCAGAATGCCTTGTGGTGCCGGTCTCTTAGAGGCTGCTGCAAGAAGGGCTGTTTGGGTGCCAAATGTGGCCCCCTGGTGTAGATGATGCGCTGCTCCCTGGTGTAGATGAAGCGCTGGTTTATTAGATACGATGGGGCAGATTTACAAGCCCCTTGCGACACTTTAGCGCCGCCATTGCGTCACTTTTGTGACACAGCGGCGGCATAAACAATGCACCACGTTTCGACACATTTACAACGTGACACGTCTAGGGAGATGCGTCACGTTGTAAAGGCCCGCACCACATTATACCTGCGTCAGGTATAATGTATGCAGGGTGGGCGTTTCGATGCAAGAAAGCCTCGTAAAAGTGACGCAGTGAAATCCGCAAGATTTCAATGCACCACTTCTAGGACTCCACTGTGTCAAAACCTTACGCCTGCTTGAAGCAGGCGTAAGGAATGACGCGGCACAATAGGTATAGGCCTTCCTGAGCATTGCTGGAGTTGCGTCGTGCTTGCGACACAACTCCAGGAATGCGTGACCATTGCGCCAACAGATGCTTGATGCATCGGTCAATCCTTGCGCCACGATGCGCCGCATTGTAAATGTGGCGCATCCATTGAGGCGCAAGTTTTTTTTTGCATGACACAAGTAAACTGACGCATCTCTGCTGTGATGCAGGGATGCGTCAGTTTCTTGTAAATCTGTCACTGCATAATAATAAGAAACTCTTGTGCACGCTCAAATGCCCAATGCAACTTTTATACGAAAGAGCTCAGCTGTGTGTTTGTCAAAGAGATTGTGGGGCAGATTTACAGGCCCCTTGCAATGCTTTTGTGCCGCTGTTGCGTCCCTTTTGTGACGCAGCGGCGCATAAAAAATGTGGCCAATTTACAACGTGATGCATCTAGGGAGATGCGTCACGTTGTAAAGCCCTGCGTCTCATTATACCTGCGTCAGGTATAATTTATGCAAGGTGGGTTTTCCCACGCAAGAAAGCCTTGTAAAAGGGACACAGTGAAATCTACAAGATTTCACAATGTCACTTCTAGGACGCCACTGCGTAAAAACCTTAAGACTGCTTGAAGCAGGCGTAATAGGCCTCAAAATTCATTGCTGGAGTTGTCTCGTGCTTGTGACACGACTCCAGCAATGCGTGACTTTTGCCCCAACAGATGCGATTCTGACGCATCTGTCAATCCTTGCGCCATGGTGCGCCATATTGTAAATACGGCGCATCCATGGTGGCGCAAGGTTTTCTCAGGGTGGCGCAGGGAAAATGACGCATCTCTACAGATGCGTCACTTTCTTGTAAATCTGCCCCTGTGTTTCGGAACTTAGCAGCCAGAGCGTTTGTAACCCTCTGTGGTGCCTCGGATCAACTTACTTTCTTAGGGAGGTGGCTTATCTGTGCGGGGGATGCGGCTGCCTGTAGTGTGTGCCTACACAGATGGTGAGACCTCTATTGAATGTGACTTCACTCCTCGGGGATGGAGACCTCTGCAGTTGGTGACTCCACTGCACGGAGGGAATCCTCAGAGAGCCCTGCACAGAGAGGAAGCTCTTGGGCTGCTATGTGTGACACAAGCAATGAAAAGTTAACTTGTGTCTGCAGTGACTTGCCAGCAGAAGAGGGTAGCCCCGTACAATGTGACCCCCATTTCTCTCTTCCTCTCAGTCCCCTCCTCTCCTCCCTTCCCCTTGCTTTCTCTCCTTTTCTTCCGCTGCGCTTTATATTTATTTTCCTCTCTACTCTCTCCACTCTCTGTCGACCCTCTTTATGTATTCTTCCTGTCTCAAACTACTTCGAGTATTTCTTGTAATGTTGTTTGGAATTTCCCATCCTTCTTCTTTAAGACCCCTTTCCCCCCTTCAGTGGTCTACCTGCATAGGGCACAGCACCCGGCCTTCCTTTCCTGGTTGGGCTTCCTTGCAGGTGGCTGTTTCCTTTTATGCCAGGGTCAGCTTTGTTCCTCCAAAACGGGCTTGTGTGCACGCAGTTCAGAATTGTATTCATTCATATATGTTCTTTTAAAGGGCATTAACCTGAAACGACAATTGCTGTGTATAACTGGATTTCAAAACTTCGATGTTGTGGTTTTAATTGGAATTGTCGTTGTGCTCATGTTCTTTTGCTTCTTCCTTGACCCACACCCTGCGGCAATCTAGGCAAGCACCAGACACTCCCTTTCTCTCTTCTCTCTCCTACTTTTTCTCTCTCCTTCTCTTCCTCTCCTCCATTTCCCCTACTTTGTTTTTGTCTGAGCCCTCACCTCTTTCTCACTTATGTTTCTTTTACTTCTTTTTCTTTGTTTTCTCGCCATTTCTTCCTTTCCTTCCTTTTCCTCCATTTCTGTCTCCTCTTTTTCCTTTTTCTCTCCATGTACAACGTCTCTCCATTCTCACTTCACTATTTCCTGCCCGCCTCTACCCCAAACTCCCTTTTCCCCCCCAAAATAAGTTGACTTACTGTTGACTGAATTATTGAACCCAAGGCGGGGCGCGAGGGAGGCGTGGCTTAAATTGCTGAGGACCTCCGCTTCACAGAAGGTTCACTGTCTTGGTTCAGCCTTAAGCGTGACCATACTTCTCCACTGGGGCCTCCTGCTTTGTTTAAAAATAAATTTAAAAAAATGTAGTTTTTGTAGGCCAGAGAGCCCACTAGATCACATGTCTCGTGGCCCTTAAGGTTCATGAAGGCAGACTGACGCCTGCAGTTGTGGGGTTGCCTGTCAGGGTGTCTCCATGGGAAGGAGGCATACAGCTGTCTCTTGGCCTGAGGTATATGAATGGAGTAGCTGCTTCAGAGGATTATTCCCTACGGTTGAGTTTTCTGAAATGGGATGAGTCTGTAAGTCTTTCAACAAACCTGTGTGAATTAGAATTATTTTGTAGGGTTTTCTGGCAGGATGGCCTGCAGGGAGCTGACGGAGCTTATTTTGGCAGTTCTGTCTTCTGCTGGAATGAATCTTGTGTTCTTCCAAAGTCGTTGATTCTCTGAGTCTCAACATTGCAGTGTTTGCAACTCTTTTGCCTCTTCTGTTTTTAGGTCGGGCCTGGGCAGTGCATGCACTGCTCTGTAAAGCATGATGTACTCAGGTATGGACTTGAAGCTCCGCCCATTTTTTACATTGGCTTGTGTCATTGTCCTTTGTAAACTCTGGCTCTTCTTGTTCAATAGGCTTAGTAGTCCCGCCTTAGTACCACTTTGTCTCATCTTGTAACCCCCCATAAGGACTGGCCCTATCCATGTGTTGTTACTCAGGAGGCTTTAATTACAGCCTCCTAGCACTAGGGGGCATATTATCAAGGCCAGGCGATAATTATCGCTCAGCTCTCTTAGCGCCAGAATAATTATCGCTGGGCAACTCAAAGTGCAATGATTACATCCCAGCTGACCGTCCTCCCTCTAGGGACCACCAAGTGAACTACACTTGATGTGAGCCAGAAGAACGAGCAGCTATTGCACTGTAAATGCGTGCAAAACTTTCTTAATCTTCTGTCTATCTTTACTATCAAGTGGATCTCAACCAGATCCTCCAAAAATTACGATTCAACAAGTCGATTATTTTTTTTATTTTTATTTTTTTAATCTACCCGTCAAGCCCTCAGTCAGCCGGTCGAGCAAGTCTGACACACCGGCCAGCCTAGCCTCCCGGCCAACTCACTCAGCGTACTAGCCCAGGGGGTACTAGGCATGGCTTATCTTTTCAGCCGCCCCGGTCTGTCCAGCTCTGCCCTCCCTTAAGCATCCAACCAGCCCAGCCGAACTGCGGGGAACCAATCCGCAGTCAGCCATTAGCCGGTCAGCCTTGCGCTGATCGGACCTAGGAGGGGTTTGCCAGACAGGGGGTCGACTTAGCCTTCCAGCCATGCCCTTCGGGCCCGCAGTTCCACTGAGGTCGTCAGCCTGGCCGTGAGTCCTGGCTGACCTGCACAGCAGTCCAGCCAAGCCCGCCGACCTAGAGTAAAAAAATCACCATCCAGCCAGTCTGCCAGTCAGCCCACGTCACAGTGAGCCGCCTAGCAGACCAGCTACTAAAAACATTACAACGTTACCGTCACTTTTCCTTCATCATGCTCGAGAATTTCATTACCTCCTCGTCCGTCTTCCTCGCCACAGTATTCACTAATGAGCCTTCGGCTCCTGACAGAAACTCCAAATGAAATTTGCATACTAGTCTCCCTCTCCCTCCAATATGGCCCCCAGTGACGATAGCCAATCCCATAAAGGGATACAGAAAGCCTCAAACGACCTGTTTTTTTGTTTCTGCACTACTCCGAGTGCTGTGTTTCTGCTTGTCAGGTGAGTGTGGGTCGGCGGTCCTGCTGTAGCGGACTCTTGTGCCCTGAGTTCGTTTGGATGGGGGGACGTTAGTTGTGTATGTACCTTCTTCTGTTGTTCGTTAATTTGGGTTCCCCTGTGCAACGTGCATCTCCGGTTCCTGCTCCAGCGGTCCCGGCGTGGCGGAGCTTGGGTTCGATTTGGGTCACGCCTCCTTCCTGGATCTGCGCCTCGGTGTCCTGCTTCAGCGGACTCTTGGCGGCGTTTTTTCGGTTGTTGCAGGCCGCACGTCCTGCACAGCGGACTTCATGCGGTCGGCGCTTTGATGTGGTCTTTGTTCTTCCCGCTTAGGGCGCTGGGGGTTCGAGGTTGCGGTGTTTCTGTTGGGTCCTGTTTCCTTTGAGGTGGTTCCTCGGCAGTCATGGCAATTTCCCGGCAGTAAGGGGCACGGTCTTCCGGCTCCTTTATTGTGTGCTGGGGGCGTGTCCTGTATTTTTTCTTGATTGCCATGCACCTGGTGGCCTTTAAATACGCTGATTTCTTGTTGGTTTCGGTGCTGGGTGGTTCTTCCATTACTGCTTTTGCGTTGGCTGTTGTGATGGAGGTTTCTGTTGATGCTGTGGCTCCTGGGCTTGGGGATGTCGCCTCTGGGTCTCAGGATGCGTTGCCTTCCTTGTCTGTGATTCAACAGATGATTGATTCGGCTGTGGCTGCTGCTTTGCGTGTCAAGGTGACTGCGCCTCCTTCTAAGAAGGTCAGGTCTGATCCTGCCTCCCAGGTTGATTCGGACGCTGAGGATGATGTGGAGGTTCAAGATCGCTTTGTGCAGGGTGCTGACCTTAAGGACGTACTGAGGCACATTCGCGCCAACTTGATGTTTCCTGATTCGGTTGTTCCGATGGAGGATGATTTTTTTGCGCAATATCAACGTCCGGATCCTGATAATGTTCCTCTGCATTCTTCTGTGGTAAAGGTATTGGAGACTGAATGGAAGGATATTGACAAGGGGGCTTTCCCTCAATACTTGGCTAAGCGTTACCCTTTGCAGGATTTTTCTTCCAAATATCCTTCGTCGGTGAAGGTTGATTCCTTGATGGCGGCAATGTCGTCTCAGGGGTCTGTGGTTTCTAAGGATTCATCTCCGGCGGATCCTGTGGATAGAAAGGTGGATGGGGCGGTGAAGCGCACTTTTTCTGCTGCCAATTTTTCCATCCGGGCTGCCACTTATTCTTCTTATGCCATTCAATCCTTGCTGAAGGATTTTCAGTCGTTGGCTGAACTATTGGACCAGGGCGAGAAAATCTCCTCTACGTTGGCCATGATGGAGCAGCAGGTTCGTCTCCTTTCGGACGTCTCTTTTGATGCCTTGGGGGCGGCGGCTTCTGCGGCTGGTTCTTCGGTTGCGGCTAGGCGCCAGTTGTGGCTGCGCTCCTGGAAGGCTGATGCTACCCAGAAGTCTTTGTTAATGAAGATTCCTTTTACTGGAGTTAAACTTTTTGGTCCTCCTTTGGAGGATATGGTGAAGAAGACGGCGGAGGATAGGAAACTGCTGGCTCTGGATCGGGCTGGTCGATTCCGGTCTTTTGGTGCTACCCGTGCCTTTGGTCCTTCTCGTAGGGGCTGTGTTCACCAGCCCTTTCGTGGTCAGGGGCGTGGCCGGGGTGCCCCTTCCACTGATAAGTCCCAGTTCTCCAACGTTCACTCCTCCGCTGCCGCTCCTTCCAAATCATGACTCTGTTTTTCCGGGAAAGGGTCAAGTTGGGGGTCGGCTGCGATTCTTCCTGACGTCCTGGAGGTTGACTGTGTCAGATCAGTGGGTCCTTCGGGTGGTTTCCGAGGGTTTTCGCCTTAGATTCAGCCAGGATCCGCCAAACTGTTTCAGGTCCACTCCTTGCCCCAGGTTGGCCCTCATGAAGGTGGCGCTTTTGGCCGGTATCGACTCTCTTCTGGCAAAGGGTGCTGTGATTCCGGTTCCGGAGGCTCAGCGGGGGTTGGGGGTGTACTCCACCCTGTTCCTTGTGTCCAAGCGCACGGGGGATCTCAGGCCTGTCATGGACCTGAAGTGGCTGAATGGCTTCATTCTCCCTCAGTCCCTGACAGTCAGCGTTTTCTGCGGTTCTGTGTCCTGGGTCGGCACTACCAGTTTCAGGTATTGCCTTTTGGTCTCTGCTCTGCTCCCAGGGTGTTTACAAAGGTTCTGGCACCTGTCATTGGTCATTTACATGGGGAGGGCATTCAGGTGTGTCCCTACCTGGACGATTTATTGATTTCTGCTTCTTCTCTTCCTAAGGCGGTGATCCATGTCCAGAGGGTTTGCCGGATCCTGGAATTGCACGGATTCCTGGTGAATGTGGGGAAGTCCTCCCTGGTTCCTTCACAGGATCTGACTTTCATTGGAGCACAAGCAGGACTCTGTTGGGGGTCAGTGTTCCTGCCCCCTGCTCGGAGGGAGACCCTGCTGTCTGCTGTTCGGTCCCTGCTGTCGGGTCCTTCCCAGCCTGCGAGACTTTGGTTGAGGGTTCAGGGTCTCATGTACGCTTCCTTGTCAGTGGTTCCTTGGGCTCGCCTGCACATGTATCCCATGGTGTCCCACATTTTGTTGCATTGGGACCCCTGTTCTCAGGATCTCGATCTCTTGATTCCTGTGTTGGTGGGGGTTCGGGAGGCCCTGGGGTGGTGGTTGGACGTGGTTCATCTCTTCCGGGGTTGTCCTTTTCTGGTGGTTCCTTCTCGGGTCCTCACTACCGATGCCAGCCTTTTGGGCTGGGGTACTACTCTGGGGGTCTCTTCGACTCAGGGTGTTTGGGCTCCGAATGTGATGTTGTGTTCATCAACTTACAGGGAGCTGAAGGCTGTCCATCTGGGTCTGTTGGCGTTCTCGGACCTTCTCTTGGGTCATCATGTCCAAGTCCGGACGGACAATCAGGTGGTCATGGCGTATCTCAATCATCAGGGGGGCTGCCGGGTTCCTTCCCTCAGTTCCCTCAGTTACCTGATTTGTTCGTGGGCAGAGTTGCACCTGGAGTCTCTGTCAGCTGTTTACCTTCCTGTGGGCATATCAACAACAACCGGCGATAATTATCGCTTAGCGCACTTAGCGCTAGGATAATTATCGCCGGCTAGCGTTGATTTTTATCGCTGAGATAGCGTGCTATTAGCAACGCTTATCTCAGTAGCGATAAAAATCCTCACGCTAAGTGGCTAACGTGAGATTATCGCTGGAAACCCAGCGATAATCTCACGTTAGCTTGTTGATAGGGACAGACAAACTTAGCCATGATATCCTCCTTCCATAGGATATCATGGCTAAGTCAGAAAAATACCAGACGTAAAAAAGCAGCGTTAACCGAGGTTAGCGCTGCTTTTTTTGTCTCTAACAGGGTTAGCGATATTCTTGATAACAGGAGAAAAGTCGCTTAGCGACATTTCTCCTATTATTTTACTCTGGAACGCCCCCTTTGCATCTCATTAGAGATGCAAGGGGAAGCGTAGAGTAAAAGGGTGCTAACATGCGAATTTGCATGTTAGCACCCTGTTGTTGATAGGGTGCTAGTTTTATCTCTGCTTTTTTGGCTTTTAAAGCCAAAAAAGCAGAGATAAAGCCCTTGTTGATATGCCCCCAGGTCAGGAGAACGTGGTTGCGGACTGCCTCAGCCGGGTCTTTCCGTCCATGGGGTCCTTGTACCTGACGCGCCTGATGTTCCGGGCTTTGCGGGGGAGGTTTGGGTCACCGATTGTGGACCTGTTTGCTTCCCGGGCCAATGCGAAAACCCGTTGCTTTTGCAAGATTATGCCATGTCCGGAGGCATGGAAGATAGATGCTCTGTCCTTCCGCCGGCCGAACGGCCTGTTGTATGCATTTCCTCCTGTTCCACTGATCCCCGCTGTGTTGCAGAAGATCAAGAGGGAGGGAGCCCTTGTTCTTCTGATTGTGCCAGGTTGGCGTTGCCCCCCATGGTTTCCTCTCTTGTTGGAGTTGGCGGTGGGCACGGGGTGGTTGTTGCCCTTCGATCCTTTTCCTCTGGTAGGGCCTCCGCTTCCTCTTCTGGTGTTCCGGTCGTTGGGTCTGCGGGCCTGGCTCTTGAGAGGGACTCCCTGATTCGGGGTGGGTGTTCTGTGGTGGTTGCTGATGTTATTCAGCGGTCCAGGCGTCCGTCTACTTTGCGTTCCTATGCGAAACACTGGGACAACTTTGCTGCTTGGTGCGTTCGGCACGGTTTGTCTGTGGCTGACTTGGATCCTGCGCGCATTCTTGATTTTTTGCATGAGGGTTTTGATTTGGGTTTAGCCATCTCTACTGTTCGTGCTCAGTGGGCTGCCATTCGGGCCTTTCATGCGCTTCCTTTGGTCTCTGCGTCACCCTTGGTGTCCAGGCTTTTGAAGTCTCTGGCTTTTCAGCGTCCCCGTCCTGTTCTGTCTTCCCCTCCTTGGGATCTTCCGCTGGTTCTGCGTGCTCTGCAGTCGTTTCCTTTTGAGCCTTTGGAGTCGGTTGACCTGAAATTCTTGACTCTCAAGGTCGTCTTTCTGGTGGCTATTGCTTCTTCCAGGAGAATTGTGGAGTTGGGTGCCTTCCTGAGGTCTGCTCCTTTTTTATGTGTTCTGGAGGATCGTGTTGTGTTACGTCCTCACCCCACTTTTGTTCCTAAGGTGAATTCCTTTTTTCATCGTTCTGCTGAGGTGGTTCTTCCAATTCTTTGTCCTGGTCCCTCCTCTGGGGAGGGGTCGCTTCTGCATCTTTTGGATGTTCGGCGCGCCTTGTTGATTTACCTGGAACGGACTTCTTCTTTTTGCAAGGTGGACAATTTGTTTGTGAATTTTGGTTTGTCCCGTAGGGGTTTGCGTCCTTCCCTGTCCACTCTCAGTCGTTGGATTAAGGACGTTATTCTGTTGGTTTATGGTTCATCTTCCTTGGTTCCCTCTCTTCCTGTTCAGGGGCGTTCCACTCATTCGGTTGCTGTCTCCTGGGCCGCTATCAAGGGGGTGTCCATGGAGGATATTTGCCATGCCGCCACTTGGTCTTCCCCTCATACCTTCATGTCGCACTACTGTCTTCAGGTTGGGGGTGGTGCTTCGGTTGCCTTTGCCTCTTCTGTGCTGGGTTCTGGGGTCCCATAGGTTGGAGATTCTGGATGTCTCTTTCCTGTTGTTGAATAAAGTTTTGCTCTGGTTCTGACTTTCCTGGTGGACTGTGTTCTTCCATGAAGCTGATATGCTTTGGTATCAGCTCATTAGTGAATACTGTGGCGAGGAAGACGGACGAGGAGGTAATGCCCCGATTACTTACCGGTAATCTTCATTACTCCGAGTCCAGGGCCCTCTTATTGGCTTCATGTCTGCGGCTTGGTTTCGCAGGTCGTTTGAGGCTTTCTGTATCCCTTTATGGGATTGGCTATCGTCACTGTAGGCCATATTGGGGGGAGTGGGAGACTAGTATGCTAATTTAATTTGGAGTTTCTGTCAGGAGAGGAAGGCTCACATTAAGGAAGATAGAACTGGTGCATAGTGCAATGATTATAATCCAATTTATCATCCTCTCTGGAAGTACTACCAATTAAAGACTCTTGATGTACTACACTGCCAATTTTTCTAACTTTTCTGTCTATTTTAACTGTCAAGGGGATCTCAACACAGATCCTCCAAAAATTATGTACAATAAAGTCGATTATTATTACCACCATGAGTGCAATTACCCACGACTCCTGCAATAAAGTCATGCAAGCATAATCGGTACAATACCTTTTCTTGTTCCTCATATTACAGGAAAGTAACAGCGTCTAAATAAAATTATTGACAGGAATAAATGTAATGCTATATTACCAATCATGTATACACATAAACATATTTCTGATTCTTAGTGCTTAAAAAGGCTGTTTTTACTCATTGCAATGAAACGAAAGTGATTGCGGCTCTGCGGTGGCTTCTGGGTATGCAAATTACCCCCCAAAAAAACAGCTGGTTGTTGTCAGGAAGCCTGCCCTCTAGTACCAGTAGATGGTACTGCGCCTGCGAATTGGCGAACACGTTTAATGTAGATTTTCCTAGTTCTTATGAAGGAAAGTCTTAATTTTATTAAAGACACGAGGCGAGTATTATAATAGGAGCCTCTGGTCTTGCCATAACATTCTCTCTCTCACACACCTCCCCCCCACACACACACACACACTCTCTCTCGTGTCTAAACTATATGGGATTATTAACCAGAAGTCAAACAGAACACACACTAACACCCCCCCCCCCCCCTTTTTTTTTTTAAAGTGCAACAAAATCGGCATGGCTCCACGAGAAAATGGAATCTTGCTAGAAGTGTAAGTGGAAAGAGGTACAGGAGACACACAATGGACTCCCTGTTGGACCGGGTTGTACTTTGCTGCTGCAGATAGTGAAGCACATCTTTGAAGCTGTGCTCCACGGAGCTGACATTTGTGTGCAGACCAAGGAGCAGAATTCACAGGGAGGTAAACAGAAAAAAAAACAATAATAATACCTACAGAGGCATCTGATTGGGAGGGGTAACGTTTGCAGCCTACAGACAGCAGAACACAGCTGGCATCGTTTGCACATGCGCAGTGCTGTGTTAGTGGTGAAATGCCCACAAAGGCAGTCTGCAGCAGTGTAGGATTACCAAGAGTTTGTTGTCACTGATGTGCGCGCGAAACTGGGATTAGTAGCTCGAGGCGCTAGGGTCAGAATCGACGCGCTCCTCGTCCAAGGAGCGGGAGGTGCAAGGCTCCTTCTAGCCGCTAGAGGTCAGGATCGACGCGCTCCTCGTCCAAGGAGCGGGAGGTGCAAGGCTCTTTCTAGCCGCTAGAGGTCAGGATCGACGCGCTCCTCGTCCAAGGAGCGGGAGGTGCAAGGCTCTTTCTAGCCGCTAGAGGTCAGGATCGACGCGCTCCTCGTCCAAGGAGCGGGAGGTGCAAGGCTCCTTCTAGCCGCTAGAGGTCAGGATCGACGCGCTCCTCGTCCAAGGAGCGGGAGGTGCAAGGCTCCTTCTAGCCACTAGAGGTCAGGCTCCTCCAGAGCGAACAAGCAGTGATTGCCGCACCTGGCGGCAGGCAGACTCGGGGTACATCCTGCAGCCCCGAACCCCGTCGAGAACTGGAGGTCGCTTTCGCATTTGAAATGCGGGAGAAGCGTGTGTTCCCAGAATGCCTTGTGGTGCCGGTCTCTTAGAGGCTGCTGCAAGAAGGGCTGTTTGGGTGCCTAATGTGGCCCCCTGGTGTAGATGATGCGCTGCTCCCTGGTGTTTTTATTTATTTTTATTTAATGCGTTTTTATATAGCGCGGACTTTACCCGAAGGTGTCAGAACGCTTCACAATAGGAGCAGAAATGATACATAAGGAGAAAAATGACAAGTGACATGTTACAAAATCAAACGTTACGTTCCAAGAGGCAATAGTGACATTTGTGCAAGTATCAGGAGCAAACAACATACAAGAGGTAGCAAACGATACGTTACAAAAGGAAAAAGTGACGTGTGCAGGTTACAAGAGCATACAAAGTACACAGAGGTCAATAAATGGCAGACACTCAAAACACTAAAACAAAAGTTACGTTACATGAGGCAGTGGTGGCCGTTGTGCATGTATCAAAAGCAACCAAAATACAAGAGGTAGCAAACGATACGTTACAAAAGGAAAGTGACGTCTGCATGTTATACAAGAGTGCAAAGTACAAGTAGAGGTATAATACTGCACTAAATGGCAGACACTCAACACACAAAAACACACTGGGAAGGCACTTCTATAGGCATGGAGAACAGAATTTCCTAAAACGGAAGGACTTCCTTCAGAAAATAGAGGGCGTAGATTACATTTGGAAATGTCTTTGAAGGAGGAGAGCTTTGAGGTCAGTTTTGAAGGCCTGGGAAGAGGTGGTGGTCCGGAGATGAGGCGGAAGCGAGTTCCAGATGCCTGAAAAGGATTGGGCCATCGATCTTTCCTTCTTGAAAGTGGGAGGTTCAAGCAATACATTTTCTGCATTACGTGAAGGTCTGGAGCCTCCAGAGAGTTTCAGTTTATTCGCCAGGTAGCGAGGGGAGGAGGAGTGCAAGGCTTTGTGGGTGATACAGGCAGTCTTGTAGATAGATCTTGCCTCTATGGGAAGCCAACGGAGGGTGGATAAAATGGGTGTGATGTGGTCGCTTCTTTTGGCCCCATGTATGAAGCGAGCTGCTGAATGGAGAACAGACTTCAGAGGGGACAGGTGGGTTTTGGGGAGGCCAGTAAGAAGAGAATTGCAGTAGTCCAATCTGGAGAGAACCAGCGATTGGACCAGGATTTTAAGGTCGTGCTCCGGGAAGAAGTGACGAATCCCCCAAAGAAGGCGCAGTTGGTATCGAGCAGACTTTGCAATGGAATCGATGTGGGAGAGTAGATTGAGTTTTTTGTCGAGTATGACACCAAGGGATTTTGCACTCTCGACAATGATGAGTTTATTGTTCAGTAGATTAGTCTGATCCATCCATGATTGCACTGGGGGAGGAGAAAGTGAGGAGGAGAGGAGGAGGAATTCAGTTTTGGAGGGATTCAGGATCAGTTGATGAGTTAACATCCAGTTTTGAATGGAGTCGAGAGTAGAGCTTAGGAAGGAGAGATCGTGAGTGGAGGCCACCTTAAGGTAGATTTGAGTGTCGTCCGCATATAGATGATATTGGATCCCGGATTTACTCAGGAGATTTCCCAACGGTTCTAAATAGAGATTGAATAGTGTGGGTGCAAGTATAGAGCCTTGAGGGACACCTTGACTGACCGCTAAAGGAGATGAAAGACTGTTCGCTATTTTGATCATTTGGGATCTATCAGAGAGGAAGGAGGCAAACCATTTGAGCACAGTGCCCTCCATGCCCATTCTCTGTTGAAGAGTGTTAAGGAGAGTGATAGAGATCAGGGGGTCCAAAATATGCCCACTACCACAGATAGAGTAATTTCACAGTTACACGCACATACATTCATCATACGCTAGGGCCCATTTCACTAACATACGCTCAAATACTCTACCAGCAATAGACCTGTGGGAAGAAAAACTCCAAACCACCCTGCATCTATATCTAGGACGATGAGACCTAATTATAGTGGTTGTCCTTAAACATACTCTATTCAATCTATACAATAATAATCAAAATGTACACAATAATTTGACAAGAAAGAATATTCAACACCATGTTTAAAATTATAATGCTTTATCTAAAATTAGTCAAAGTAAAATCAGAATAAATCATTTCTCATAGTTACCTATTCTAACTAAGTGTCAGAACGGTCAGGACCAGTCTCTCGGTAAAGTCTCTCAAGACGAAGTCCTCAGCATCAGTCCTCAGCAACGCAAGTTCACGCAGCAAAGGTAAAACAGCAAGTGGCAAAAAGGCGCCAAAAGAAGTGGAAAAAGAGTGGGGGCATCTCTCTCTAAGCTAACAGTTTTTATAGTGAAAAATACAATGGAAACACACATTAGTCTGGAAAAAAACCACTGAATCACTGAGCAGAGCGAGAAGGAAAGGATGCAACCTTGCAACATTTATGAATCTCCGCTCAGGAAAAAATACACATAGCGAAAACTACGGAACAGGAACCAAGAAAATAAAACATGTATCACATTTAATCCGGCTGCTCCTCGGCCATCGAGCCACAGTTCATTGTCTGTTTCAGAAGCTCCTTTGTTTGCCAAGGACACTTTCACTTTTCTTGGAGAACACCCAAAAGCTGCTGCCGTCCTCATGGAAAATTTCATAGAAGGACCATGGTCAGTTGTCTTCGACCTTTCTCCAGCAGGGGTCTCCCTTGCCACATCACAGAATATGCCACAGCCAGGCTTCGAAATACAGTCAGCTTGGTTAAGGCCTTCACAGGCCACAATAGACCATCTTAATTAAAGAGACAAAATAAACATTACTACAGCATAATGATTAAACAGTGTAAACCCCACTAATACCCTTATGTGTATGCATTTATCTAGCTTTGCGACATAAAAAGCATTAATTCAGACAGCGTTTTCGTGCTTAAAATAAAATAGCACACAGCAACGTTTAAACATGAAACTTGCACGTTAATATTAGAACATAAACAGCACACATAAGCTAACCCTCATATAACTTTCTCTTATGTTAGGACAAACAAGTTGGTTAATAAAAACACACTCGCACAAAGACAAATAATTAATTGTTAATTATTAATAAATTAATAAAACACATAGACATGCCAGAGCTTCAAAAGCCCCAGAATTTTCTTAACAGAAAACTCTGCTCCAGCAATCCCCCCTTTGGTGATTTTATCACCAAATAAACCCAAAAAAAAAAAATAGTGAAAATTTAGTCCCATTTTAGGAGAAATCAGAAATGTCTTTTCCCCTTACACAAATTACACACTAGTCACTCTCTCATCATCTCTCTTTGTCTCCAAATAAACACTCTCCCTCAATTCTTCTAATTCAATCTCTTGTGGTTCTCTTTTGAAAATTTTCGAATTCTTGTTTTTCTTTTCATTTTTCAATTTCTCTTTCCCTCTCCTGTTTTTACAACACACACACACCAATCTCAGTATCAGTAAAGCAACAATTATTCAAGACAAAGGAAACAATATCCTACCTATAATAGTACTACCTATTTTTGCAATAAAATCCTTAACAGCTATCATCTTATTAGCTATTTTAGTCCATAAACTCCCAGTATCAAGTGGTACTAATTCTTCATGCAAACCAGTAATATTTCTAATATAGACCTTCAAGTCTTTACTTTCATCAGGAAAATAAGTGCAACAATGTTGAACTTTCAAAATTCCACAAACTCCACCCTCTTTGGCCAAAAGAATATCAAGGGCAAGTCGATTTTGCATAGACATGGCACGTACGGCACTTAATTCCGTATTTACCAAAAGAAACCCTCCTGCGGTATTTGTCGATAAGCGATCAACCACTGTGGACAGTTTCCGAATTCCATAGGCATTTAAAGAAATTCCCACTGCTGGAATCAAAACCCCAAAAATGTCACCCACAATTTCAGACCAAGTTTCTCTCTTAAAACGTGTTAATAAGTTAATATCTTCTACATCTTTTATTTTATCTGTATGAAAAATCTTAGGAAAAACTAAACCCACATAACATGTGCCATACCAATGGTCAGGCAACTTGTAATAAGCCTTGTTCCCACAAACATAATACACTCCTGGAAAAATTGTATCTTCTCCACCTCTGAAACCCCAACCTGTCGCAACGAAGTATGTATCATGGCACTCACTAGTTCCCACAAAATATGTGTCATACTGGGATTTCCTCCTTGTAATGCAAAGTTTACCCTTCTGTGGTGTATCTAAAGCTAAAGTCGGACTAACTCCATTCTTCAACTCCCTTCCCATTTCAATGTCCCAAATTGTCTCACTCACTTCATATTTTCCCCCTTTCTCATGCATGTTCACTCTCCTTTCCTCTACCATATCCAGGAAAGCTTTCTCCTCTTCTCTCAGACTGCAAGTTAAATTATTCTTAAAAATGTAATCTAATGTTAATCCCTTTTCTTCAATAAAAATCTCACCAAAAGTGTTAGCTTCTTTAGCTGGATTCAGCTCTTTATTCATTGGCAAGTGTCCAAAAATACTATCTCTGTTGGACATCTTATAGTCTACTCTACCTAACAAATAAAAAACACTACTTAAAATACTACAAGAAATACCATATGTAGCTGGCAAATGGTGATAAGTAACACCTTCTGAAACGGATGCAGGCAACTGCATACAGACATAACAATCACTGACTTCCATTGTCTTCACATATTCATATAACAGTTTAGAAAAAACATTACTAGAAAAATTATTAATTGACCTATCTTTGTGTATGTAACTACTTCTAATTGGAACTACTTTTTGTGAATTCTTCTCTACATTTGTCCCATTCTCTATATTCATTCCAAACTCTACTCTAAACGTAACTAATAACATTAAAACACCCCATAGAAGCATTAATAATCCAGTACAACAGCAGCACATTCTACACCACCTCTTGAAAAAGGCACATCTATTTTGATTAACTTCTATGTTAGCCATTTTCTGTTTTAACCTCTACTACTCCACTACTGAAATTAGAACTTTTCAAATCTTCAACGTTTGTTCCAAACTCTTCAGCTTCTTCAAATGATCTTTTCGTTCACTCAGTCCAAGTGAATCCTTCTTTACTCAGTTTGGATACTTGTCATTCTTCACTTCACTTTCTTCAACATCAAATTGTATCAGATCTCCAACATCAAGATCCTCAGTACTCGACTCTTCTCCAATGTCAGTCAAGAGTACTTTCAGAATTTCACCAGTATCTTCCTCAACCACTTTTCTCAAGACCACTTCCGGATTATCTCGAGTCACTGTTTCTTCTTTTCCTTCTTCAGACAGTGCCACATAAGACCATTCCGGTGATCTGTACTTTTGATTGAGTCTTCTTACTCTTTTTATTTCTACTGGTTCTTTTGATTTATTCGATTCCTCTTCTTCAGCTTTCGAACTTTGACTCGAAACTTCATTCACTTGTTCAGCTTTTGATGAATTTGCTCTTATTACTCTGTATCTCAGCCTTTTAACTCTGTTGTTAGGCCAACGATCTCCTTTCACAACCTTTTTCGGCCTTAGTTCTTTAACACTCCTTTCTCCAATCCAAGTTCTCTTTCTCAGAACTCGACCCTCTGTTTGTTCATTTTCATCAACTGATTCTGTTTCATTTGCCTTTTGCTTTCGTTTCTCAGCAGTTTTCTTTTCTTGCACAGATTCTTTCACCACTATTTGAGACTTCCCTACTTCTATCCCTCCTCGGGTCTCCGACACGCAATCTTCTTGCTGTCTACTTGTCCCTTCACCTAGCTCCTCATCAATGTTCCCTACACCTCCTCGGGGGTCTTCCGCAATCTGTCCCTCTCTATCTTCTTCTGACCCTGTTTTTTCAAGAATAATCTCAAGTGGTTCTTCAATCTCCTCCTCTTCTGATTCAGGAGTAGTCTCTGTGTGTTTTTTCTTTTCTTTTCTTTTTCCTCCACTGCTACTTGAAACTTCAGGCTCTTTAACAGAATCTGATCTTCCTTCTGATACTCGCAGTGAATCTCTTGAAGCTTTCTCTGCTTCTTTTCTCACTGATTCTGTATCTTCAGGATCTTCACCATCACTGGAATCTGACTCTTCAAAATACTCTTTACCAGTCCCTTCTTTTGGATTTGGAACTCTCAGAGTATGACTTGCATGTACCCAGTGCTTTACTCCAGCACACTTCACTGCAGTCGTTGTAGTCAGAATGATTTGTCTCGGTCTTCCCCACCTTGGAATCAAGCAATTTCTTCTCCTGTGAACCTTGATTCTCACCCAGTCTCCTGGACTCAGATCATGGGCTTGCTTCTTCTCAAGTGTGGTAGCTTCTTCTCCAATCTGGTGAAACACAGAATGAACTGCGTCAGCCAGGCCTTTACAGTAATCCAGAATCATGTCATCAGTTATTGTCACCAACTTATTCACAGGCACGAATGCATGGCGCATAGCACGTCCCATAATTATTTCATGCGGGCTCAAACCTGTGGTTCTATCTGGAGTAGATCTCATAGTCATCAGAACTAGAGGTAAGACATCTGGCCATTTCATGCCAGTGGCTAAGCACATTTTTCCAATTCTATTCTTGATTGTGCCATTGATCTGCTCAACCACACCAGAAGCCTCTGGTCGGTATGCACAATGTAGCTTCTGCTGTATTTTCAATGCTTCACAAATCAAACCAATGAGTTCATTTTGAAAATGTCTACCTCTGTCAGACTCAACTGTAACTGGAAACCCATACCTAGGAATCAACTCCCTCAACAGTAATTTTGCCACTGTTAATCCATCATTTCTTCTAGTCGGGTAAGCTTCCACCCACCTTGAAAATAAACAGACTACCACTAAAACATACCTTAGTCTATTCACTTGGGGCATTTCAATGAAATCAATTTGCATTCTTGTAAAAGGACCTCCTTCTCTGCCTATTGTCCCTAGACTCACCACTGTCTTTTTCCCAGTGTTAAATTGCTGACAAACTAAACACCTTTGACAGATACTCTCTGCAATTGTCCTAAACTTTGCATTGTACCAAGTCTGTTTAAACGACCTAACCATCGCGTCCCTCCCCAGGTGTCCCTGGCCATGATACATCCTTGCCATTGACGACAAGATAGAGTTAGGCATCACTGATCTGCCATCTCTGTAGACCCAAACATGGTCTGTTTCTCTTGGAGCACATCCTGCCTTAATCCAATCTTGTTTCTCTTCTTCTCCTGCCTCATCTTGTAACTGTTTCACTTCATCCCAGGTCTCTAGGACATTAGTAAACATCACAGAAAGAAAAGACATTTCCCCTTCTCTGTCCCTGTTAATGGACTGATTTGTCTTTGCACAATACTGTGCAACATCATTGGCGTACCTGTTACCAATTGTTATGAAATCCTCCCCTGGACCATGGGCAGCACATTTTACAACTGCTAACTCCTTAGGCAGCTGTATCGCCTCAAGCAATTTTCCAATCAACTCAGCATTCTTTATCGGAGTTCCACCCGATGTCAAGAAACCTCTTTGTAGCCACAGTTGGCCAAAATCATGCACCACTCCAAATCCGTATTGACTATCAGTCAACACAGTTGTTCTCAAATCTTTCCCAATCTCACAAGCTTTTGTCAATGCCACTAGTTCAGCAACTTGCGCAGATTTCACTCCTTTCAATGGTGATGCTTCCATAACCTCTGAAACTTTGCACACCGCATATGCTGCACATAGCACACCATTATCATTTCTCAGGCATGATCCATCCACAAACAACACATGGTCATTCTCAGGTAAGGGAAGATCCCTTATGTCCGGTCTTGGTTTTGTACAGTACTCAAGCACATCCAAACAATCATGATCATCTTCCATTTTTATACCCACATTTTCAATATCCGGCAAGAGTGTTGCTGGATTCACATTCACACATCTCTCAAGAGTCACATTTGATGCTCCCAGAATTACTTTTTCATACTTAGTCAACCGGCTATGTGACATATGCTGAGTTCTGCTTCTTGTCAAAAGAATTGCCACATTGTGAGGTACGAATACCCTTACAGGATACCCCATTATGATTCCCTCACTTTGTTCCAGGCTTCTGCATGTCGCAGCCACAGATTTTAGACAACCTGGTAAACCCACAGCTACAGGGTCAAGTGTCGATGAGAAGTACGCAATAGGCCTTCTCAATTGCCCATGTTTCTGGATTAACACTGAAAGTGCACATCCATTTCTTTCACTGCAGTACAGTTCAAATTCTTTTTCATAGTCAGGCATACCCAAAGCTGGAGCCTCACACATTTTACTTTTTAGCTCTTCAAATGCTGCCAATTGTTCTGCATCCAGATCCAATGGATCTTTCATTTCACTTTTTGTCAATTTAATCAATGGCTTTGCTATCAGGGAAAAATTAATTATCCACTGACGACAATATCCCACCATACCCAGAAACATTCTCACTTCTCTCTGGGTTTTTGGAGCTTTCATTTCTCTGATTATTCTGATTCTGTCAGTAGTCACTTTTCTCAAACCTTTCTCAATATTATGTCCAAGGTAATGCACCTCTTTCTTGCAAAATTGCAATTTAGCTGGAGATACCTTTAACCCTCCATCTGCCAGATGATTCAGTAAAGCTATGGTATCTACTTCACAAGCTTCACGTGTCTTTGATGCCACCAGTAGGTCATCAATGTACTGCACTAACACTGAGTTTTCGGGCATAATCAAACTCTCCAACGATTTCTTCAATAACTGATTGAATATCGAAGGACTCTCCGTATATCCCTGAGGGATACGACACCATGCCAAAATACGCTGGCCAAACCTAAATGCAAAAATCGGTTGGCTGTCATGATGCAATGGAATTGAAAAGAACGCATGACACAAATCAATCACTGTATACCACTCAGCATCATGTGGAATTTGATACAGAATCACTGATGGATTTGGCACAATGGGACAACATGCCACCACAATTTGATTAACTTTTCTCAGGTCTTGCACTATCCTGAATTTGCCATTGGGCTTTTTCAGTCCCATTATCGGTGAATTACACGGACTACTCAGTAGTTCTCTTAGAACTCCTTGCTGAATCATTTTCTCAATTATAGGAGTTATCCCTTCAATTATTTCTGGTGTCATTTTGTACTGAGGAATGTTAGGATATGTAATTCCCTCTTTCACTGCAATTTTCACTGGATCTACATTATTCATCAATCCCACATCCTCTCCTGTAAAATCCCAAACTGCTCTTTTCACTGTGTCTCTCAACACTTGAGGCAAATCCTCCGGATTGAACATTGGAAATGCACCAATCAACTCACTTTCTCTATTTTCTAGAGTCATTCGGTACAAAACATCTTCATCTGGTGTCTCAAAAGCTATTCCATCTGGTGTACAGAAAATTGTGCAATTCATCTTACACAATAGGTCCCTACCTAACAAGTTCACTGGACTCGTGTCACAGATAATAAATCTGTGCATGTCTGAAAATTTCCCTATCTGTACTCTTACTGGTTCAGTAAGACGTGTTCTGATTTGTGTATTGGCTACACCAACTACTTGGATTGCTTCATCCGAGAGAGGAAGATTTCTAACATCTGTTGACCTGACAGTTGATCTTGTCGCACCTGTGTCTACCAAAAAAGTAACACTCTCCTCATTTATTTTCCCATCCACAAATGGTCCTGCCTGGTCTATTTCTAGAGTTGCACCAAGTATGCACTCTTCCTCCTCTCTTCGGCACCGTCAATAATCACCCTCAGACTCACTCCCTTCACTCTTTAACAAGTACTGTTGTACCTTGTTAGTACGTCTTGGTTTGTTTACCTGCTCATCATTGAAGAATCCCGAGTCCTGATTGTACTTTTGTACCCCTCTATTCTGCGGTAAGGGCGGTTTTGGCTCTTGACTCTGCTGTCTCACAACTTTTTGCTGTTGTTGCTGCTGGTTATTCCCTTCATTCTGCACCTGTTGATTTAAGGATTTACCCTCATTTAATGGTGGATTAGGACAATCATTCCTCCAATGTCCCAGTTGGCCACAGTTGTGACATGGGAACTTCTTTTTCGCTTCCTCAAGATTTCCCTTTCCTTTTCCTGCAAATCTCGGTCTATTCCCTGCATTATTTCCTGGATTATTTGCCTGTTCCATTAACTGTGCTTCCTGTCTTTCTGCAACTTTCACTTGTGCCCACATTGCTTTCTCTTTCAACTTTCTTTGTTTTGCTTCAATTTCATCACTGAAATATTTTGCATGTCTCAGAATCTCTTCTACTTTCTTACTCTGCCAATCCACTGTGTGTTCACGAATTCTCTCACCAATTTCAGGTCTTAGGCCATATACAAATCTGTATACAAAATGACTCAGATCTTTATCACCCAGGGGTTCATCTCCACTGAATTGTTTAAAAGCCAATATCAACCTTTCGTAAAAAGCATGAACTGATTCTTTTGCTTCCTGTTGTGTTCGATCTATTTTAACCCAGTCTGTTTCTTTTGGAGGTACTTTACTCTTCAAGTATACCATCACCTGATCATACTTCCTCATTACTTCTGGATCTGGTGCCCCTGTTCTTGGATCCCTTGGATATTCCTCAGTAGGCCAACTCACAACTATTTTACACTCAGTCCACAAATCTGCTGGAACAATTATATCAAACAGACTATTCAAGTCAACCCACAGCACTTTTGACAATTTCACAAACCTGTCTACCTGCCTATACCACTCGACGGGCTTTTCTCTCAATCGAGGGAAATCATTCGTAAATGATAAAATATCCTGTCTAGTCCATGGAACATGTACATATCCTCCTCCAGGTATTTCTCTCATGGGATAATTTTCCACTGGTTTCACTAGAAATGCTGAATGCGTTGTTCTATCTTCAGATTCCTCTCTTTTCTTATACCACCTATCCTTCCACTTTTCTACATCACCCCATCTTCGCAATAATGCCACCATTTCTTTAATCTGTCCTATTCTACCAGAAGTATTTAGATTTTCTATATCTTTTTCTGTAAAATCCATCCTGTAAGTTCTCTGTAAAGCTTTCACTTTATCAATGTCAACTCCTTGCTCATTTGCTATTGCTCTTAGCCTGTCATGTGTATTCTTTGCTCTCCAGGTAACACTTTTGCACATAAACAATAGCTCACCATCATGATGACTCTTCAGTATTTCTACTGGAACTGTTCCTGTCACAAGCTCTTCTAATTCTATACGTAACTTAACCACATCAATAACTTGTGAATCCTTATCCTTTTTCTGAAGAACCTTCATCCAATCATTTAAATCATCAACTGTTATTTCAGCAGTTTTCCTCACTGGAACCACTTTTTTCTGCGGTTCTAAAATCGGCATCCCTGAACAACCAGGTTCACTAGTATCCAATAGTTCACTACATGTGTCATGTCTTGTTTGACTCAGGTCACTTCTTTCTGCTCTTTTATTTGAATCTCCTGAAGGACCAACTGAATTTGTCAGATTATTTGCAATATATGGAACTACCAGTCCATTTTCACCTGTCCTCTGTTTATCAAACACAGGAATAACCGGACCTATAGTTACAGGCACCGTAACAGCTTCCAGATTCTTCGTTAACTCCCTGATTTTCTCAGTCAGTTCTGTTGTTGTCTTTGCTAATTGTCTGGCATTTTCCTCACTACCTCTTGATTCAGGTGTCATTTTTTCTTTCTCAACTGTATCTCTTATCGGAGAAACAACTGGTGTACTCTCATCTGGTTCTGGTCTATATGGAGGTGGTCTCTTGTAAATCATGTCATTTAAAACCTCATCCTCATACTCTCCATATCTTCTCATATCTGACTCAGAAACCCTTTCTACTGAAGGAGCAGAACCTTCAACTGTTCTCATTGGATATAATCCCTCTGACATATTAGCATCTCGCCATCTTTTCATTCGATCATGATGTGTTTCACGATCATGTCTCCTCCCAAACATATATCTGTACTGACCTCCAGATCTTTGTCTTTCTCTATTACATACTTCTTCTTCCCATTCCACTAAAGCCTCGAACTGTGTAGGTCTCGGCTTCGGGTCCAGACATACCATCTTTTCCCGTAAGTTTCTCAACACGGCCAAATTAAATGAACCATGTTCTGGAAATGCTAGAACACCATCTTCTTTAGTATACCCAACCCAATTCTGCAACCATATACAGGTATGTAATCCATATTTCGCAGCCATGAAGGATGCAGGTGTTTTCGCTGGAGGTAGCAACTCACCCTCTCTTGTCTTAACCTCTTTATCCTTGCTAAACCACTTCTTAACTTTTCCAAAAAAGGTTTTTTTCTTTTTCTCCTCTTGGTAATACATTTTAGCGCTTACCAAAACTTCTCTACTCTTTCCGTATTATAAATATACAATACGAGTTAACACACCAATCCTGGAGTGTCTACGTCACTAGTCAGGTCTTCCAATCCCTGCGCGACTCACACTAACGCACCAATCCTAGCGCGAACCTATTCCGATCCACTATCCAATCAGAGCACGGACCTTTTGACGTCAACAGCTGCTGCAGTTTCTGTCTCCTGTCTCTGTCACTCGTCTACCCCTCCTTTACAAAAAAAAAAAACTCTCAGTAGACTTCGTGTCAAAATTTCTACAAAATCTATTAGTTACAACATAAAAACATCTCCATTGTCTGCTTCGCTAACCACAGGATAGTAAAAGAGAGTCTATTTCTCAAGAGTCAACAAATATCCATACATCTCATAACTGTTTCCTCTAGGACTTATCCAAAGAGTCTTACAATCAATTAATGTAGATACATTCACGCACATTCATACGAGAAAAATATAGCACATGCACACAGAATCCTGCTCTTGGGAACAGCGTACAATCTGTTTCTGTAGTAGGACATACATTAACTAAGCAACTTTGCCCAGTTCTTCAAACAAGCTCAGAGAATACCTATTACTCCTCCCGCAATAAGCTTTAACGGCAATCCTTACAGATCCCTGGGACTTAAGACCAGAGTTTCACAGATAACCTTCACTACGATACACACTCCTTATATACCAGAAATATTTTCTAATAGTAACATACAATAATGTCACTGATTCCGAACCCAGACAATGTGAACGCGCAACTTCAATTGTCACACGTAATTCCTTACAATTCCGTCTTTCCCGAGAGCAGCATATACACCTTCCTCTGCTCTACTACGGAACTGCTACCAGCTTCCAAATTCCAGAAGCACTACATATAACTCAACATGACGACTCCAACATATAATATTAGTACATATACCAACAACATCAAAATAAGTCAATAATCAATAAGCTAATTTACAAGCAATCTTATCTTATCAGATCAAGACAACCATCTATAACCATCCTCTGCTACCAAAGAAATTGATAGAGATCAGGGGGTCCAAAATATGCCCACTACCACAGATAGAGTAATTTCACAGTTACACGCACATACATTCATCATACGCTAGGGCCCATTTCACTAACATACGCTCAGATACTCTACCAGCAATAGACCTGTGGGAAGAAAAACTCCAAACCACCCTGCATCTATATCTAGGACGATGAGACCTAATTATAGTGGTTGTCCTTAAACATACTCTATTCAATCTATACAATAATAATCAAAATGTACACAATAATTTGACAAGAAAGAATATTCAACACCATGTTTAAAATTATAATGCTTTATCTAAAATTAGTCAAAGTAAAATCAGAATAAATCATTTCTCATAGTTACCTATTCTAACTAAGTGTCAGAACGGTCAGGACCAGTCTCTCGGTAAAGTCTCTCAAGACGAAGTCCTCAGCATCAGTCCTCAGCAACGCAAGTTCACGCAGCAAAGGTAAAACAGCAAGTGGCAAAAAGGCGCCAAAAGAAGTGGAAAAAGAGTGGGGGCATCCCTCTCTAAGCTAACAGTTTTTATAGTGAAAAATACAATGGAAACACACATTAGTCTGGAAAAAAACCACTGAATCACTGAGCAGAGCGAGAAGGAAAGGATGCAACCTTGCAACATTTATGAATCTCCGCTCAGGAAAAAATACACATAGCGAAAACTACGGAACAGGAACCAAGAAAATAAAACATGTATCACATTTAATCCGGCTGCTCCTCGGCCATCGAGCCACAGTTCATTGTCTGTTTCAGAAGCTCCTTTGTTTGCCAAGGACACTTTCACTTTTCTTGGAGAACACCCAAAAGCTGCTGCCGTCCTCATGGAAAATTTCATAGAAGAACCATGGTCAGTTGTCTTCGACCTTTCTCCAGCAGGGGTCTCCCTTGCCACATCACAGAATATGCCACAGCCAGGCTTCGAAATACAGTCAGCTTGGTTAAGGCCTTCACAGGCCACAATAGACCATCTTAATTAAAGAGACAAAATAAACATTACTACAGCATAATGATTAAACAGTGTAAACCCCACTAATACCCTTATGTGTATGCATTTATCTAGCTTTGCGACATAAAAAGCATTAATTCAGACAGCGTTTTTGTGCTTAAAATAAAATAGCACACAGCAACGTTTAAACATGAAACTTGCACGTTAATATTAGAACATAAACAGCACACATAAGCTAACCCTCATATAACTTTCTCTTATGTTAGGACAAACAAGTTGGTTAATAAAAACACACTCGCACAAAGACAAATAATTAATTGTTAATTATTAATAAATTAATAAAACACATAGACATGCCAGAGCTTCAAAAGCCCCAGAATTTTCTTAACAGAAAACTCTGCTCCAGCAAGAGTGTTGTGATTGACTGTGTCAAAGGCTGCAGAAAGGTCAAGAAGAATTAGAAGACAAGACTCCCCTGAATCGAGTATCCGCAGCGCGTCATCAATCCCTAGCAGCAGGGTTGTTTCAGTGCTGCAGTTTTGAATGAAGCCGGACTGGAAATTGTCAAGAAGATCATTGTCCTTGATATGGCGAGAGAGTTGTTTCGCTACACATTTTTCTGTGATTTTCGCAAGAAAGGGTAGGTTAGTGATGGGACGGTAGTTGTTGGGGTCGTTCGCATCAGCGGTGGGTTTTTTAAGCAGAGGGGTGACCTGTCCAGTGTTGAAGGAAACAGGAAGGGAGCCTTGACTGAGGGAGAGGTTGACCAGAGTGGTCCAATAGGAAAGAGAATGGGTATAGAAGTCAATGGCAATGGCACTAGGGATGGGGTCAAGAGAATGGTTAGAGGGCTTTGTATCGAGGATGCATTTAAGGAGGGCATCATCAGAGATGGGGTCAAATTTTTGCCAAATGGTTAAGGATTTGCGCTCCTCTGTAGGGGTAGGATGAATGACCTGATCTACAGTGATTTCACCTTTTTGTCAAAGAATATAGCGAATTCCGCAGCTTTCTTTGTGGAGTCCTCCAATTTGGAGGTTGGGGGAGAGCTGTTAAGGTTCTTGAGGAGGTCGAATAGTTTTTTGGGTCTATTTTTGGCTGAGTCAAGGAGGGATTTGAAGTGCGACGCTTTTCCAAGGAAGATGTGCTTGTGGTACTTGGATCTTGCTGAACGAAGCGTGGCCAAGTTTTCGGTGGAGGGCGCTTGTCTCCATTGTTTCTCAAGGACTCTTAGGTACTTCCTTTCTTCATAGAGGGATTTGTTGAACCAAGGTGCTGAGGGAGTGGGCCTTTTCTTTTTGCTTTGGAGAGGAGCGACATTATTGATTTCGACTGTAAGGACTGTAAGGCATTGGGAGGTGAGTTCTTTAACATCTAGGTCCGGGTCAAGCCTTGGAAGTGATAGCAAGGCAGAATCACAGAGGGTACTGAGGTCAATATTTTTAGTGTCACGGAACCAGGAAGTAGCCCTCTTAGGCTGGCCAAGAGTTATAGAGTGTGATAGGTGAAGAGAGAATGGGATGAGGAGGTGGTCAGACCAGTCTACATGAATAGGGGTAGCGATGGTCAGCAAGCCTGCTTTAGAAATAACAAGGTCCAGGGTTGAGCCTTTAGAGTGTGTTGTTTCAGTGCAGTGTTGGATAAGATCGTTAGCAGAGAGGAAGGTGGCCAGCGAATTCGCAGAGGTGTCTTGAGGCGAGCCCCAGTGGACATTGAAGTCACCCACGAAGATCTGATTGTCACTTTGCGAGTATTGGTCACTGATGAAGTCCGTGAGTTCCTCCATAAACGAAGGGCTGCTACCAGGTGGTTGGTAGATAACATGGAATCTGAGAGGTGAGCGGTGGTGCAATTGAAGCTCAAGAGATAGGCATTCAAATGCGTGGAAGGAGCTGTTAGGAAGAGCCTTAAGTTGAAGGGAGTTTCTAAAGATGACTGCAACACCTCCCCCAACTTTGTCGATTCTGTCATTTCTAAGTATAGAATAGCCTGTGGGTACAAGGAGATCAAACATAGAATGAGAGGTATCATTGAACCAGGTCTCTGTGAGGAAGAGCATGTCAATATTGTGCAAGTTGATGGTATCGGAGATTTCAAGTTTGTGTTTTATTGCAGATCTGCAGTTGTGGAGCATACAGCGCAGCTCTGTCGAGACTGTTTTGGTGACGGGGCACTTGGGCTATGAGGGGTGATGGGGATATTGTACTTATATGAGGGCGCTCGGGAGGGTTTAGGTGGATGAGTGGTGTAGATGAAGCACTGGTTTATTAGATACGACGGGGCAGATTTACAAGCCCCTTGCGACACTTTAGCGCCGCCATTGCGTCACTTTTGTGACGCAGCGGCGGCATAAACAATGCACCATGTTGCGACACATTTACAATGTGACACATCTAGCGAGATGCGTCACGTTGTAAAGCCCCGCCCCACATTATACCTGTGTCAGGTATAATGTGTGCAGGGTGGGCGTTTCAATGCAAGAAAGCCTCGTAAAAGTGACGCAGTGAAATCCGCAAGATTTCAATGCACCACTTGTAGGACTCCACTGTGTCAAAACCTTACGCCTGCTTCAAGCAGGCGTAAGGAATGACGCGGCACAATAGGTATAGGACTTCCTGAGCTTTGCTGGAGTTGCGTCGTGCTTGCGACACAACTCCAGGAATGCGTGACCATTGCGCCAACAGATGCTTGATGCATCGGTCAATCCTTGCGCCACGATGCGCCGCATTGGAAATGTGGCGCATCCATTGAGGCGCAAGGTTTTTTTTGCGTGACACAAGTAAACTGGCGCATCTCTGCTGTGATGCAGAGATGCGTCAGTTTCTTGTACATCTGTCCCTTTATGAGTATAAATCAGCGCCGGGACCACACTGCATAATAATAAGAAACTCTTGTGCACGCTCAAATGCCCAATGCAGCTTTTATACGAAAGAGCTCAGCTGTGTGTTTGTCAAAGAGATTGTGGGGCAGATTTACAGGCCCCTTGCAACGCTTTTGTGCCGCTGTTGCGTCCCTTTTGTGACTTAGCGGCGCGTAAAAAATGTGCCCAATTTACAACGTGATGCATCTAGGGAGATGCGTCACGTTGTAAAGCCCTGCGTCTCATTATACCTGCGTCAGGTATAATTTATGCAAGGTGGGTTTTCCCACGCAAGAAAGCCTTGTAAAAGGGACACAGTGAAATCTACAAGATTTCACAATGTCACTTCTAGGACGCCACTGCGTCAAAACCTTAAGACTGCTTGAAGCAGGCGTAATAGGCCTCAAAATTCATTGCTGGAGTTGTGTCATGCTTGTGACACGACTCCAGCAATGCGTGACTTTTGCCCCAACAGATGCGATTCTGACGCATCTGTCAATCCTTGCGCCATGGTGCGCCATATTGTAAATACGGCGCATCCATGGTGGCGCAAGGTTTTCTCAGGGTGGCGCAGGGAAAATGACGCATCTCTACAGATGCGTCACTTTCTTGTAAATCTGCCCCTGTGTTTTGGAACTTAGCAGCCAGAGCGTTTGTAACCCTCTGTGGTGCCTCGGATCAACTTACTTTCTTAGGGAGGTGGCTTATCTGTGCGGGGGATGCGGCTGCCTGTAGTGTGTGCCTACACAGATGGTGAGACCTCTATTGAATGTGACTTCACTCCTCGGGGATGGAGACCTCTGCAGTTGGTGACTCCACTGCACGGAGGGAATCGTCAGAGAGCACTGCACAGAGAGGAAGCTCTTGGGCTGCTATGTGCGACACAAGCAATCAGAAGTTAACTTGTGTCTGCAGTGACTTGCCAGCAGAAGAGGGTAGCCCCGTACAATGTGACCCCATTTCTCTCTTCCTCTCAGTCCCCTCCTCTCCTCCCTTCCCCTTGCTTTCTCTCCTTTTCTTCCGCTGCGCTTTATATTTATTTTCCTCTCTACTCTCTCCACTCTCTGTCAGCCCTCTTTATGTATTCTTCCTGTCCTGAACTACTTTGAGTATTTCTTGTAATGTTGTTTGGAATTTCCCATCCATCTTCTTTAAGACCCCTTTCCCCCCTTCAGTGGTCTACCTGCTTAGGGCACAGCACCCGGCCTTCCTTTCCTGGTTGGGCTTCCTTGCAGGTGGCTGTTTCCTTTTATGCCAGGGTCAGCTTTGTTCCTCCAAAACGGGCTTGTGTGCATGCAGTTCAGAATTGTATTCGTTCATATATGTTCTTTTAAAGGGCATTAACCTGAAACGACAATTGCTGTGTATAACTGCTTTTCAAAGCTTCGATGTTGTGGTTTTAATTGGAATTGTCGTTGTGGTTGTGTTCTTTTGCTTCTTCCTTGACCCACACCCTGCGGCAATCTAGGCAAGCACCAGACACTCCCCTTTCTCGCTTCTCTCTCCTACTTTTTCTCTCTCCTTCTCTTCGTCTCCTCCATTTCCCCTACTTTGTTGTTGTCTGAGCCCTCACCTCTTTCTCACTTATGTTTCTTTTACTTCTTTTTCTTTGTTTTCTCGCCATTTCTTCCTTTCCTTCCTTTTACTTCATTTCTGTCTCCTCTTTTTCCTTTTTCTCTCCATGTACAACGTCTCTCCATTCTCACTCTCTCTCTTCACTGCTTCCTGACCGCCTCTGCCCCAAACTCCTTTTTCCCCCCCAAAAAGAAGTTGACTTACTGTTGACTGAATTATTGAGCCCAAGGCGGGGCGCGAGGGAGGCGGGGCTTAAATTGCTGAGGACCTCCGCTTCACAGAAGGGTCACTGTCTTGGTTCAGCCTTAAGTGTGACCGTACTTCTCCACTGGGGCCACTTGCATTGTTTAAAAATAAATAAAAAAAGAATGCAGATCCCATGTCTCGTGGCCCTTAAGGTTCACGAAGGCAGACTGACGCCTGCAGTTGTGGGGTTGCCTGTCAGGGGATCTCCATGGGAAGGAGGCATACAGCTGTCTCTTGGCCTGAGATATATGAATGGAGTAGCTGCTTCAGAGGATTATTCCCTCCGGTTTAATTTTCTGAAATGGGATGAGTCTGTAAGTCTTTCAACAAACCTGTGTGAATTAGAATTATTTTGTAGGGTTTTCTGGCAGGATGGCCTGCAGGGAGCTGACGGAGCTTATTTTGGCAGTTCTGTCTTCTACTGGAATGAATCTTGTGTTCTTCCAAAGTCGTTGATTCTCAGAGTCTCATTTGCCTCTGGGCAGTGCATGCGCTACTCTGTAAAGCATGATGTATTCTGGTATGGACTTGATGCTCCGCCCATATTTTACATTGGCTTGTATCATTGCCTTTGTAAACTCTGGCTCTTCTTGTTCAATAGGCTTAGTAGTCCTGCCTCAGTACAAGTTTGTCAGCGCTCTTAGAGCGCAAGCTGCCAACTGTCCTGATAATCGCACAGGGTTTGACGATAGCTTCAAAGTGATGATTTTGGGATCCTCCCTAACCTAGGGAGAGAACCAAGCAGATGCCTTGAAAACAAAAAGCACATCTTTTTGAACAATTCGGCGGTGGTCCCGTCCTCTGAGGACTACCCCAAGCACAGTTATTGGCAAAAATACAATCCCAACCAAAGGCCCTGCAAAGCATTATGGGACAAGATTAGCAGTGGGCAGTGAATATTATAGTGTCCAATATCAAAATAATTCTACACAAAGCTGCAGTTCAACTAGTCGTTACTAGATGTCCCTCACGAGTAAATGCAAAAGCATTGAAATTATTGTTACATCAAGCTGCAGTTCCACTCGTCGTTACTAGATGTCCCTCACGAGTCGACACAAGTCAAATGCAAACTTTTCATGAAAGGGTTTCAATGCTTTTGCATTTGACTCTTGAGGGACATCTAGTAACGACTAGTTGAACTGCAGCTCTTTGTAGAATTATTTTTGATATTGGACACTATAATATTCACTGCCCACTACTTACCTCGTCCCATAATGCTTTGCAGGGCCTTTGGCTGGGATTGTATTTTTGCCCATAACTGTGTTTGGGGTGGTCCTAGGAGGAAGGGACCACCACGGAATCGTTCACAAGCATGATATGCTCTTTGTGTTCAAGGCTTCAGGTTGGTCCGCACCATAGGTTAGGGGGGACCCCAAAATCGTTACCTCTCTCATTGCCTAGCATTATCATTCACAGTTCATTTTGTGAATTGGTTAAATGATTTCTAACATGTAACAATGTTGTACCAAAGCATTTGAGGGTTTGATGTTATTATTGCTAGGCTTAATACAAATTTAGCACACAAGCCTTAAACAAAGAAGCTAAGCAGTCATTAATATGAAAGCAGTGTTTGGTGCACTTTTACCAGAAAAGTCACCATGGACATTAAAGTAGGACTATTTGACAGCTGTCATAGACATAGAAAAAGGACTACAATGACAGCTCCCTCCACAGACCGAGATGAAGCATTACAGACAACAAATCCGCGGTCTTCTATTGGCACCCCTCTCCTTTACACAGCAGCATTAGTATGTTTTATTACATTTACACTTTTAAGGACTATAGCATATATATGTTAAAAATCAATAAAACATTACAGGCAAGCAAACGCCAGATTTACTAGCTTTATCAATGCTCGTTTCTATAGCTGCGCGTCAGCACCACGTAAAGTACAACTCACTAATGTTGCTTAGTTGCTCATGACAGAAAAGCATGGGAGGTAAACTGCGGAATGCTAAACTGCCAAAGGGCAGCCATGGACCAATGTAAGAAAAACACTTCTCTCCAGGTATTCCTGCCTTAGGGTCTTAAGGGTTGCACAGGCTGGCCGACCACACAGTCCTCCCACATTTGCGTGGTCACTGCTGGAATGTCATGTTACCTTACTGGGGTATGTATAGTGCACTCTAGCCATTGGTATCATCTCACAGGGCAATAGTGTGAAGACCGGAGCAAAAAGCTTGAGCAGCGCTTCTCGCCTCTCCCACTGGCGTTAACCTTGCTCCTTTAAGTCCTTTCCCGCTAAACAGTTTGCCGTGATCTGAAAGGTCAGTCAAAAGGTCAAGTCATAGCTTTGCTATGGAGAACACAGAGCATGCATCAATTGGTTAGGAATAAAACATGCAATGAGCAATGCATTAATCCTTGCACGGTATGCATAAGGGCTACTGAAAAGTTTGTATGGCTATGAATACAAGCTACAGGACGAAGAAATATTGTTTTATCCAAAGTAAAATTTTGTCTGGCAACGTAGGTGGCGCTGCGTGTAAAATGTCTCTCTTCAAAGGATTTCCCTTCTTGCTACAGCGCTCACCTCAGTGACGACACATGCCGTAAACAGTGCAAAGAGAGCATGCGCGTGCATGCTCAACCGGAACAATGAAAAACAGGGACATTTCTGTGTTTTACCTGGACACTGTTTGAAAACAGGGACATTTGAGTCAATTGGAGAAATGTGTCGGGACACGGGGACACTTCTCCAAAAACGGGGACCGTCCTGGGAAAACGGGGACGTCTGGTCACCCTAGGGAAGTAGCGTCTACTAACCTCCAAGCGCGGCATGCGGTGCTTTGAAACAAAAAATATTTGCAATGCAATAGGTCTCGCATTTGTGAGAATTTCAGCTATTTTCCTTTACAATGCCAATAGCTCAAACTCTTGTAAATGCGAGACCTATTGCATTGCAAATGCTTGTTTTTGTTGCAGCCTTGTATATCTTGATTGAACTCGACCTCAGTCCTGCCAGGTACCACGGATCAGTGGTTAGACAAACACTTTTCAGTGCGGCTGTCCGCTGCCGAGGGCTATTCCGGTTCTTAAAGGACACTGAATCTGAGTGCGGCCCGGGCCTATAACGAGGAAGAGGGCCTTTAACAACTGGTGTAGCCCAAGCCAGAATGTATGTAAGGCTAGTAGAACATCCACCCACTGAGGGTAGAATGTTCGAAGTTAAAAAGGAAGAAGCATGAAGACAAACATTGGAATGTTGAAGCCCCGGGCTTCTACCAGTCATTGTAAGCCCGGAGCTACTCCCTTGTCTTCAATGAAGCTCTCAACATTCCAATATTCTAAAATGCATTAGTCAGGCATTATAGCGTCCCCTGGGACAACACTGTGACGAGGCGCGCCGCTCATGAGGCAGCACCAATCAGTGCACTAAAATTGTCTTCCTGATATGAATGTGCCACTGCTCCGCTGCCTCTCAAATCTTTGCCCTATGTCAGAGCAGAAATAATCATTGACAGAGCTGAGCATTTACAATAATCGAAACATAGGCAGGACAGGGCTGTACAGATCAATTATCAGTTCGCTGCCCAGCCTGCCTCCGAGTCTTCTGTGGGCGTAGCAGCCAGCATGTGGGTGATCCCTTGGCTGGCGCCCTGCCTGAAATTTTCCTGCAAAGGCACCACCACGTTGGTGGCCAGCAGCGACACACACTTTACAGACTGGCCCCAGGTAGATACACTGGTGGGTGGCAGCCTTCTTTTTCCTTGCAGCACCCACCATCAGCAGAGAAGTGGTGCTTCTTGTACCGTCTGACCCCGTTACAGTGTTGTGAGGAGGGTTGTGGTGCAGGACGATTTTTTTCAGCCTGCTGAGCCAATGCCCTCCTAAGATCCCAAGCCAGCCTGGCCATATATTGCCAGAGATTATTGTCTAAAAGTAGGCTGCCCATATTTGGAGAAGCAAAAACTGGGACAGGCCAGATATGAAAGTAGGACTAAAGCCTTTAGTCTTACGACTATATCTGGCCCGTCCCGGCTTTGCGTGGCCTTGTAAATATGGGCCTATATCTATATTTATATGCAGAATCTCCTGCTAACACAGCCGTGCTGCAAGAATTACCCGCACTCCAGATAAGTCCAATTTTTCATTTATTGCTGACCTGTTTCAACCAAAACGGTCTTTCTCAAAGCATTATATATATATATATATCACTGAAAAAACCATAGGTTTCACACATGTTATAGTTAGCGGAAATTTTACTGATAAAAAACCAGTGAAATTCCCCCGTTATAGTTAGTGCAGGCAACTATAACTCACGCGACCGCAATCCTCTGCTGATGCTAATACTGTATTTAGACACTTATTTGCCCATGTCTTCTTCCATACATTTTTAGCTATACATATATTACAAATATGTTTTTTTTCATAAAGACACATATGTCATCAGCAGAAGATTGCGGTCGCGTGAGTTATAGCTGCCTGCACTAACTATAACGGGGGAATTTCACTGGTTTTTTATCAGTAAAATTTCCGCTAACTATAACATGTGTGAAACCTATGGTTTTTTCAGTGAATTTGCAAGGTTTTTTAAATGCTAATTCCTAAGTATAACGTGTGTGAAACCTATGGTTTTTTCTGTGAATTTGTACGGTTTTTTAAATGCTAAGTTACTTTACGCCATTCGTGGCGTGCGCGCCCACTTAACGCAGTTCGTTCCGTGCGCGCACGGTGCGCTTCGCGCACCGTGCGTGCACAGTAAGCACGCGGTGCTTACTGTGCTTACGGTGCTTATAAGCCATGCACAAATGGTGCCCTTCGGGCACCATTTGCACACGGGGTGGAGAGAGTGTGGATAATTTTTTCTTTGATTATTTTTGTTGAAAATATTGTGGTTTTTTACATCATAAATAAGCCCTGTACATTTAATGGCCTGTGGCTATCAAAAGCACAGGGGGTGGGGAGAGTGTGGATAGTGTTTTTTTTTTTTAATTTTTTACCGTACGCGTACGGTAAGCGTACGGTAAGCGTAATCGGCGAAATTAGCAAAAAAATAAAAATGGCTTTTTTGGCCTTGGGGGGGTCTTGGGGGACTCCCTCCTCATGGCTATGTGGGTGTGAGCTGTCAAAACAGCTCCTTTACTTGTGTATTGGTTTTTTTTTATCACCTATCTCTCAGTGCGAGAGAGAAAATGGCGGCCGCCGCTTCCTGGTTTCGGCCGATTCGAATGTTTACTAAGATCTAAGAGCCAATCAGAATCGCGCTCGCGCACGCCACCGTACGCGTACGGTAAGCTTACGGTAAGCGTACCGTAAGCTGGCTCAGATATATATATTGATTTAAAGGCTATTTTCTCAGAATCTACTGAACAGATTTACACCAAACCTACAAAAGGCACTTCCTTGACCTAGGGACTACCTCTCTGCCAAATTTCTAGTAATTCTGTTCAGCCGTTCGGGCTGTAGCCCTGTCTAAAGGTCCTATGGAAAAATGCATGGGAAAAACGCGTTTTGGGACCCCCCTTTTATCTCAGCCCCCGCTTGACGAATCCCCCCGAGACTTTCAGGGTAGGAGCGGAGCGTAGCGCCCCACCTATTTTGAGAAATTCGCGAGGATTCGTCGACCGGCGCCAAAGTTATTCAAAATAGAATGTTGCGGATTTCCTATGGAAAAGGGGTCCTAACTATAACTACCTACTGGCGACCGCCAGTAGGTAATATATATATATATATATATAAATATATATATATATATATATATATATATATATATATATATATATTCACTGGAAAAAAACATAGGTTTCAGACATGTTATAGTTAGGAATTAGCATTTAAAAAACCTTAGAAATTCACTGAAAAAACCATAGGTTTCAGGGCTGTTATAGTTAGCTGGACATTAAACTCGTACAAAACCATTGAAATTCCTCAGTTATAGTTAATTGTACTCACTATAACTCGCGCGCCCGCAATCCACTGTTGATGATGTCACATATTACATAATTCATGACATGGTTAGTGACATCACTGATGACATCACTGATGATATCTCAAATGACATCACTGATGACATCATCCAGTGAATGTGGTTTGGTTCGTTAGTTAAATATGTATTATATATAAAGCAATCTGCATTGAAGAATGAGTGGATATATAAATATCTGGATGGATGAATGAATGAATAAGCTTTATTTCGATATATAAATATCATAAAAGCACATATGAATATAATAATGTAGGCGGTCATAAAATCAAAGATTTAGAGGTAAGAACATCGCCAAGGTTCCTAGGCAGATAAAATTTAAAAAACATATAAACATAATAAATAAGACAATTAGGTTAAAAAAATATATCAGAGTAATTAAACTGCATTACATTTGGACTGCGAGACGTTTAGATCTTAGAATCCAGGCCCACCTTAAGAACTTGGAGAGTGCACAAACATACAGTGTTCCGGTATCTGATTTAAAGATACGCAAGGCTTGATTATAATCTCTGATCCCCATGTTTCTGCACAAAGGTTTAAGCCAAAATGACCTTGGGTGTTTATATTTCGGACAAGCAAATAAAATATGTGCTATTGATTCAGGCTTGGTCTCGCAGAAAGGACAGAAAGGCGGTGTTTGTAAAGGAGGTTTCCAGCGTGCGGTTAACTCGCGCACTGGAAGGGTACCAACCCTAAATTTAAAATAGAGTGCGCGATCAAAAGGATTCTGGATAATATCAAGGTAAGGCTCATAGAGCACTTCTTCTTTGAGCCTTAGAAATTCAATGGTGCATCTAGCACCATGGGAGCTTGAATTCCTCCTCGCGGTAACCCATCTCCAGTAGATTAGCTTCAATTCAGATATAGGTGGAGAAGTTCTATTTACCCAGGCATCCTTTAGGCCAAGGTCAAACAGTAAGGACTTAACATCCCTTAGCCACTTGATCTTATGCCAACACGACATAGAGAGAATTTCGGACAAACCCTCAGCATACTTCACGAACTCCGGGGTGCGCCAAAGCCGGGCCCAAAGAAGGAGGGGGCGAACTCTAGCCGTATCTTTCAGAGCCTGGCACCCTAAGTCCATCAGCAAGGGAGTAACAGGTGTACTCTGGGGGAGTGCCATCAGTTCCTTAAGGAAGGTCGACTCGGATTTGGCAAGCTGATCAATATTATTCATGCCCCATAATTCAGCTCCATAAAGTGCTGAACTTACACCTCTGGCTTTATATATCGTAAGGACAGGAGCTATTGGTCTAGAGGTGGAAGAACGATGCTCTCTAAGGAGGGCTCCAGTAATCCGCTTGTGATTTAGGAGCATCTTGTGTATGTGTGATGACCACTGCATTTTGTCCGAAATACGGATGCCCAAATAGTCGAATTCTTTTACCCTTTCCAAATTGGCTGAGTTTAGTATAGGGGGCCGACCTAACTTCTTTGGTGGGTTCAGAATTAGGTATTTAGTTTTAGAAGAATTTATTACAAGCCCTCTATTGGTACAAAAGGATTGGAAGCTGTTCAAGAGGGTTTGGAGACCCATTGGTGATTTAGATATTAGGAGAGTGTCATCAGCGAACAGGAGGGTTGGAATACGTTCGCCCGCCAGGGATGGTGCATCAGATGGAACTTGTGCCAAATGCTCCACTACACCATTCACGTAAAGTGAAAATAGAGTAGGTGCAAGAACACATCCCTGGCGGACACCCCTGTTCACTGGAATTCTCTCTGTTTTTTGGCCTTGGGAACCCCAGCGTACCTGTGCGAAGTTCCCCTCATGTAATTTGAACAGAAGGGCCAACAGATATGATGGAATCTTCATAGTGGCAAGGACATTCCAAAGGGTGGAACGAGGGACTAGGTCGAAGGCTGTTTTAAGGTCTATAAAGGCAAGGTAAAGACTACCTTTCCCAAGAAAAACAACCTTCCAATAAATAAGGAGCAGCCTGAAAACTTGCTCTATAGTACCAGTCCCAGTTCTGAAACCCGCCTGGTAATCCGAGAGGATGTTATTGTCACTTATCCAAGATAACATCCTCTCCAGGATCACCTTTCCTATAACCTTCTGAGTTGAATCTATCAGGCTAATAGGGCGGTAGTTAGCCGGGTCATCCCTGCCTCCCTTCTTAAAAATCGGAACTACCTCGGCCCCCTTCCAGGAGTCCGGGACCGATGCTCCATTCATGATGGCATTAATTAAAGTAGAAAGAAGCTTCGCCCATCTTACTGGGTCGAGTCTAAGTATATCCCCGGGAATACCATCAGGGCCTGCTGCCTTCTGGGGGACAATAGATTTAATAGCATTAATCACTTCCTCGTCACTGAAGGGATTGGTGAATGCTAAGTCCTTAATGGGGGGAGCCTCCAAACAGGGAGGCACACCCTCACTCTCAGGGCAAAATGAATAGAGCTTGGAGAAATGGTCAAACCAAGCCGCACAGGGGATGTTGCAAGTGATAAGATCTTGATCAGGTCTATTCTTTGTCCTAATAGTGCTCCAGAAGAGGCCAGAATCCCGCTTAAGGGAAGCTTCCTTTAGTGTTTGCCAATATGAGTCTTCCCAAGCCTTTTTAGCACCAGCCACACAAATCCTATACTCTCTCCTAGCCAACTGGATCTCAGGAATAACTCTACTTTTAAGGGCTACAATTAAGGCCGATTTCTTCAACCTGCAATCTTGTGTGTACCAGCCTCCTACTGGGTTCTGCTTTCCCCCCCCTACTAGTTGTCTACCTTTGCCTTTTACTAAAAATAAGGACCCCAAATCTTTAATGAGGCCTTGGAAAAGCGTAGAAACTTTAGCATGGTAGGTCTCATGGGAATATAGGGAGGCTAACTCTTCTTGTGCACCACACAGGATGGATCCAATCGACTGGACTTTCATCTCATCGAGCATCACTGTGCGCCATTTAAGGCGTCTCTCACAATTGGATGGGCATACCTCGAGGGTAGTCATAAGTGGACCGACTGGTAAGATCATGGGGCCAATGTCTTTCTCCCAAAGAGGATGTAAGCTTAGGGATAGCTGATTGTGGTCGCTATCAGCAGACGAGATTACTTCCATGTCTAGGACAAATGGCCAAAGTTTAAGATCAAGGAGGATATAGTCTATCCTTGAAGTGTGGCCTGTCCTATTGTAAGTGTGGGCACCTTGTTGGTCCGACCGAGTTCTACCATTAGCCGCCCTTAGACCAAACTCCAATGTCAAAGAATTCATAAAGATGACTGACTTTGACCATCTCGTGATGGGAGGCAAAGATAATAAGGGAATACCTCTTTTAGCATTCACCTCCAGAAGCTCTGGGGAATCTAGCACAGAAAGAGGCTCAAAGGAGCAATTAAAATCTCCTGCAATCAGAACATGAGAGGTCTGGGAACACTTGCGCAATTCCTGTTCAAGGGACATGAGGGTGGATGACAAAGCTCCCCCACTTAAGCCTCTAGCATAAACATTAATTAAAGTAAGAGACTTTTTGCCCTGTACTCCCTTGATAGTGATCCTTAATAGATCAGGGGAAATATGGTGGGCCTGCTTGACAGTACATCCCAGGGAGATACTAACCCAGATGAGGAGACCGCCAGAGGGGCGTCCTCTCCCAGACGGGGATAAAATGGCCGGTTCAAAAAAGGTAGTGTAACCCACCATATGGTGGGGCACTATACTCCATGTCTCCTGAAATATACAAATACAATAGGGCTCAATTGAAGAATTCCAAGCTGGGAGATCTAGTTTGCTCGAAAGACCAGCAACATTCCAGCTTAGGATCTTCAAAGGAAGAGCAGTTATAGAGGGATCACAGGAGGGTGAAGAAGTAATATGGTTAGGGGCACCCTGTTGGCAGGTGGATAACGGGGCCAGTGGGAGGACAACGCTGAACTGGGGATGTAGTCCGGACTGTGACCTCTGATTAGGGACACAAGATAAAGAAGGGTTGGAAGGGAAATCCGCAGACATTGCAGGGGAGGTCATCACTACGTTATTAATAGCCTCCTCTAAGGGAATACAGAGATCAGCCATAGGCAGGGTTCCATGTCAGTATGAATTGTACTGGAAATGTGGTTCTCTATGTCTATTAAGAGACGGAATGGCAAGGTCAGTAACTCTGGTCAGCTGATCCCCATCATAGCATCCATCATACACTGTATGAGAAAGAAACCGTGAGTACTGGGAATAAGAAAAATCTGAATAAAATTGGCTTAGATCATAGCAGCCTATGCCATTCTGAGCAGGGCCAGCATGATGATTACAAATGAACCTTGGGACCCTTGGGTCTCTAAAATTAACAAGGATGCAATCCCCAGAATTTTTTTTACATCTATTACCCACCCAAGAGACTCTTCTAACGTGGAGAACATGACCATCCAAATGCCTCGGGAGCGGCCTATTATTATTCAGCCAATATGTTGTTTTATTTTTCAATTCGGAGAAGGATTCACGTTTACCATCTTTAAGATGGGGAACTCCCACTAAGACAGCCACGTAAGGCAAACACTCAGGTGGTAGATTAATGTGTGGCAAGACTTGCTGAGTGTTGGCAGAATTGACATTCGTGTGGGCAAGAGCAGGGCTCACATCAGGAGGTATATGTTGGTTCGTAGTGGGCTCCAACTCATGAGACGATGCTCCTGCACTCGCACAACGTGGTGCCGGGCCATAAACTAAAGTTTCTTTATTCTTTGGTTTGCTATTCCGAGAAAGGGAGGATGGTACTGATTTACGAGGTGCAGTGGGTGGTACATTCTTGGGCCTAGTGCTTGGGAGGATATTAGAATTTGACAAGATAGACGGGGAAGTAAGCTCACTTGACGGCATCAGAGTAGGATGAGCAATGACAGAGTGGTCATGGCCAATCTTCACATGCAACTTGATCAAAGATTTGAGGGAGAAGAAATTATCTAGGGAGGTCTGTTCAAACCTCTCAAGCCTCTCAGACAGAATCCTCACCCTTTCGGTCAGAGGGAGCATAAGGGATTTAAAAAGAAGTTCTATTTGATCAATTATAGGAGATTGAGACTCGTGGCCATGAGCACCTAAATTGGAAGATAGATGTTCTGCAGATGGAAGATCAAGGGCTGAATTAGTAGAAAACCCAGGCGATAGGTGATTACTCTGGAGGCAAGGAGAGGAAGGAACTGTGCGTCCAGAGTTAGTAATATTGTTGTTACATGGCTTAGATTTTTGCTTCTTAGAAACTTTTTGGGGGTCCCCCTTGTGGCCACTACCTACTCTTTTCCTTTTGCTGGGAATAACTTTTGGTCTTACAATAATGGGGGCCTCAGAAGGAGAGGCAAGAGCGTGAGCTGTTGCTGAAATAGCTGTCGACTCAGGGGGAGCTGGGTGAGCTACCTGCGTTGGAGAGCAAGGGGAATCTAAGTGAAAAGGGGGGCCGTTACTGGCAGAACTGCTGGTAATTACGTCTCCGCTAGGCTCCACAGGCTGCGTAAGACCTGGACTAGACACAATGATCTGTGCAGGTCCTGGCACAGGGGAGACTGCTAGGGCAATATTACCCAGTGACGACCTCTTAGTATATAGCGGATCAAGTGATAAGCGCCGTTCCGTAATGGCAATTTCTTTTTCCAGCACAGAGTAGGCACGTATAATGAAATGGTCTAAAGTGCCGCTAACAGTGCGATCACCAGTCCCACCTCCCTTTCCCGAACGTGTGGACATAGCCATAAATGCAAAAGAAGCGTCCAGGATTACACACAAAACACAAGTGTCTAATGAAGTGCTCTGTGCCGGGAGTTTTTACCAGAGTCAGCGTGGTCAATCGTAGAAACCAGAAGGGGAGGCCCAACCGTGCATGCACTGAGTATGATAGCACACACCAGTATACAAAAGTCTCAAACAGTACCAACAGTCAAGCGTTACCTTGAGCAGCAAAACGCAGATGTAAGGGGGATAGGCCCAGCCCGGCCACTTCCGGCCCCGGACGGCCACAGACGGTCCCGCCCTTGTCCCGGGCTTCTCCCGGCGCCAACCCGCGCGCGGAACCCGCGATGCGGTGGCTCTGGTGATCTTTAAGCGCCTCCAGGCGCGGATGGAGGTCGGGCGGCTTCCGGGTCTGCCGCAGGGGCTGGTGGGAGTTGTAGGCAACGAGCCCTCAGCAGCGACGAACACGGAGCACCCTGGCAGGACCTCGCCGCACACCAGCAAGAAACACCTCCTCTCTCCGATGGCGTGGCGCAGGTAATTCAGGTAGGAAATTGACTCGCCCGCTCTGACAGCGACTCTGGTGATCTTTAAGCGCCTCCAGGCGCGGATGGAGGTCGTGCGGCTTCCGGGTCTGCCGCAGGGGCTGGTGGGAGTTGTAGGCAACGAGCCCTCAGCAGCGACGAACACGGAGCACCCTGGCAGGACCTCGCCGCACACCAGCAAGAAACACCTCCTCTCTCCGATGGCGTGGCGCAGGTAATTCAGGTAGGAAATTGACTCGCCCGCTCTGACAGCGACTCTGGTGATCTTTAAGCGCCTCCAGGCGCGGATGGAGGTCGGGCGGCTTCCGGGTCTGCCGCAGGGGCTGGTGGGAGTTGTAGGCAACGAGCCCTCAGCAGCGACGAACACGGAGCACCCTGGCAGGACCTCGCCGCACACCAGCAAGAAACACCTCCTCTCTCCGATGGCGTGGCGCAGGTAATTCAGGTAGGAAATTGACTCGCCCGCTCTGACAGCGACTCTGGTGATCTTTAAGCGCCTCCAGGCGCGGATGGAGGTCGGGCGGTTTCCGGGTCTGCCGCAGGGGCTGGTGGGAGTTGTAGGCAACGAGCCCTCAGCAGCGACGAACACGGAGCACCCTGGCAGGACCTCGCCGCACACCAGCAAGAAACACCTCCTCTCTCCGATGGAGGATTTAGTAGCAGTGTGATGGACTGTTTACTTGACTAATTTATAGTGTCTCACTAAATATATTGCATAGTTACTAAACTGTGTGAATATCTGTATCACTCTGTCAGTTGTTTTATACTGATTTTCGACAGTTGTTTAACTGTTTATTTTTACATATTTTATTTTTTAAATTACATTATATTTTTAATCTAAATGGAAATAAAAATGTTTTCTAAAATATTGAAACTGAAATATTCTGTTTTTTTTGTTGAATGTATAAGTGCAGAACTATAAGTGTGTTGTTTAGTTAGGATACTGCATGCATAGTGGATAGGGGTTTGAGGCAGTCCATGTGCTAATGCCTGGCTTGCTGCACTTGGATACTGACTGAATGATTAGAGTACTGCAAGGAGAGTGCCTGGGTGAATTTATAAGTGTTAGAATTACTTTTCAGGATCAGTTCTGGGCTCAAAGATGGAGCACTGAGGTCTCCATGTTCACTGGAGTACAATTAAGCAGGAACAGGGGTGGGAGCACACCGCTTCACCTCCCAGAAAGGTTCGCCCCTGGCTTTGTGGTAAATGTAGTTTCAGTTACTTGCTTGCTTCAAGAGTATTCGAGTGTTTCGCCACAGTTGGCGCAGATAGTGCTGATCTCTAGACACGTGTTTCTGATTCTTTAACCATCATCAGTAGAGATTACAGTCTTTGAAATGTGGGGTTTGTTGAGTAGGCTGCCAACATCCTTCTCAGGTCAGGTACCTCTCACAGGCATGCGAGTGCTTCATCCACGAGCTCGTCAGCTCAATGACTCACGGGAGTACTATTAAGCAGGAACAGGGGTGGGAGCACACCGCTTCACCGCCCAGCAAGGTTCGCCCCGGGCATTGTGGTAAATGCAGTTTCAGTTACTTGCTTGCTTCAAGAGTGTTCGACTGTTTCACCACAGTTGGCGCAGATAGTGCTGATCTCTAGACACGTGTTTCTGGTTCTTTAACTGTCATCAGTAGAGATTACAGTGTTTCAAATGTGGGGTTTGCTGAGTAGGCTGCAATATCTTTCTCAGGTCAGGTACCTTTCACAGGCATGCGGGTGCTTCATACACGAGCTCGTCAGCTAAATGACTCGCAAGAGTACTATTAAACAGGAACAGGGGTGGGAGCACACCGCTTCCCAGCAGAAGAGTGGGGGGGACAAGGGTAGACAGAAGGACTTCCCAAAAAGGCCCCAAGGTAATCCCCAAGGGAACCAAGGGAAAGGTTCTCAGCCTCCCCCACTACAGAAACCGCAAGGGGCCCCGACAGGTACACCTGTTCAGAAGGGGCCCATCAGATGTTATAAGTGTGGTAACCTAGGGCATTTTGCCTCTGATGTGAAGTGTCCTTCCTATGGTAAACCACTACCAGCACCCACTGGTGCAACCCTCTGGCAGACGGCTAGTGTAGCCCTGGGTGGAGAGATGGGTGTCCAAGGTGGGTGGGGTTCAGTAGAAATGTCCCTGGTCTCATTAGGAGACCGTGAAGTGGTCCCCAAAACACAGCTGCCTGAGAACACTAAAAAATACAGGCAGTGGGTGACCATAAATGGCCATAGGGTGGAAGCTCTCAGAGACACAGGATCCAGTGTGACAGCTGTCAAGCGCCACCTGGTGTCTCAGGAGCAGGTTGTCCCAGGAGCATTCTATCCAGTTATTGCCGCCAACCACACCGAGAGTCACTGCCCAGTGGCTCAGGTTCCCTTTGAGTGGGGGGGTCTCTGGTACTCTTCAGGTAGCTGTGAGGCCCGCCATGCCTGTAGACTGTCTGTTAGGGAACGATCTGGAGAGCTCACCTTGGGCTAAGGTGGAGCGCAGTGCTCACCTGGAGATGTTGGGTATGCCAGATTGGGCGTGTGTCACCACACAGTCCATGACAGCGAGTAGAGGTGCTCAAGAGGACTTGGAGCCTGAGAGGGAGGCCCAGGAACCGACCTTAGGGAGAAGAGGCAGGGGGAGCGGGAAACCGGCCCCCGAAGTTCCCACGGTCCAGGAGGAAGCAGACCTTGAGGGGGATGCCCTGGAACCTACAGGGGAACAGATAGCTGAACTGGGGGACCTGCCTGAGCTGACCCATTGGCAGCAAGAAGGAGGACCCTCCAGGGAGGAATTCTGCAGGGAGCAGAAAGAGTGCCCTTCTCTCGGGGGTATGCGGCAGCAGGCTGCAGACCAGGCCACAGGTGATCAGTCTGGGTCACATTTCATTTACTGGGAGAACGACCTCCTGTATTCTGAGCCTAAGGTTGCTGAGCCTGGGTCAGCCCGTGTGCTGGTGGTACCCCAGCGCTTCAGAGCCTTCCTACTGGGGCTGGCTCACGATGTGCCATTAGCAGGACATTTGGGGCAGAACAAGACCTTTGAAAGGCTTGTCAGCCACTTCTTTTGGCCCCAAATGCGCAGTAGTTCAGACACTCACTGCAGGACCTGCCAGACTTGCCAGGCAAGTCGTAAGAGTGGAAGGAAGCAGAAGGCTCCACTCCAGCCATTCCCTGTGGTCGGTACCCCATTCCCGCGAGTGGGGATTGACATTGTAGGGCCACTGGACCCCAGGACAGCGATGGGCAATAGGTTCATCCTAGTCCTGGTGGACCATGCCACCCAGTACTCGGAAGCCATCCCTCTGAGGACAGTGACGGCCCCCGTGTTGGGACGTGCGCTGATGGGAATTTTCTCCCGAGTGGGATTCCCCCTAGAGGTGGTGTCTGACCGAGGTACCAATTTCATATCTAAATATATGAAATCCCTTTGGCAAGAGTGTGGTGTAACCTACAAATTCACCACACCTTACCACCCCCAAGGAAACGGGTTGGTTGAGAGATTCAACCGAACCCTAAAGGGCATGATAATGGGTCTTGAGGAACCCATGAGGCGTAAGTGGGACGTCCTCTTACCATGCCTTCTCTTTGCTTACAGAGAGGTGCCACAGAAGTCTCTAGGGTTCAGCCCCTTTGAGCTGCTGTATGGACACCCAGTGAGAGGACCTCTAAGTCTGGTCAAGGAAGGCTGGGAGCAATCTCCCAGGAAACCTCCCCAGAATGTATATAGCTACATGCTGGCCTTCAGTAACCAGACTAGGCGTTTCAGGGATCTTGCTGAGGCAAACCTCGAAGCCAGCCAGGAGGAGATGAAGCGGTGGTACGACCAGAATGCCACTCTGGTAGAGCTTCAGCCTGGACAGAAGGTATGGGTCTTGGCCCCAGTGGAGCCCTGTGCGCTCCAGGGTAAGTGGACCGGTCCCTTTGAGGTTGTGGAGCGCAAGAGCCCTGTCACCTATTTGGTGAACTTGCGGTCTCCAAGGAACCCCTTGAGGGTCCTTCATGTCAACCGCCTCAAGTCCCACTTGGAGAGGTCCCAAGTGGGCATGCTCTTAGCGACAGATGCTGGGATGGAGGAGGAGACCGAGCCTCTTCCTGACCTCCTGTCAGCCAAGGAGCAAGATGGGTCAGTGGATGATGTCATCCTCTCTCCCACCCTGACCCCTGAGCAACAGAACGATTGTCGCCAGTTACTGGGACAATTCTCTGACCTGTTTTACAGGCATGCGGGTACTTCATGCATGAGCACATCAGCTCAATAACTCATGGGAGTACTATTAAACAGGCACAGGTGTGGGAGCACACCGCTTCACCTCACTGCAAGGTTTGCCCCTGGCATTGTGGTAAATGCAGTTTCAGTTCATTGCTTGCTTCAAGAGTGTTCGAGTGTTTCGTCACAGTTGGCGCAGATAGTGCTGATCTCTAGACACGTGTTTCTGGTTCTTTAACCGTCATCAGTAGAGATTACAGTCTTTCAAATGTGGGGTTTGCTGAGTAAGCTGCCAACATCTTTCTCAGGTCAGGTACCCCTCACAGGTATGCGGGTGCTTCATCCACGAGCTCGTCAGCTCAATGATTTACGGGAGTACTATTAAAGAGGAACAGGGGTGGGAGCACACCGCTTCACCTCCCAGCAAGGTTCGCCCCTGGCATTGTGGTAAATGCAGTTTCAGTTATTTGCTTGCTTCAAGAGTGTTCAAGTGTTTCGCCAAAGTTGGCGCAGATAGTGCTGATCTCTAGACACGTGTTTCTGGATCTTTAACTGTCATCAGTAGAGATTACAGTCTTTGAAATTAGGGGTTTGCTGAGTAGGCTGCCAACATCTTTGTCAGATCAGGTACCTCTCACAGGCATGCGGGTGCTTCATGCATGAGCTCGTCAGCTCAATAACTCACGGGAGTACTATTAAACAGGAACAGGGGTGGGAGCACACCGCTTTACCTCCCAGCAAGGTTCGCCCCTGGCATTTTGGTAAATGCAGTTTCGGTTACTTGCTTGCTTCAAGAGTGTTTGAGTGTTTCGCCACAGTTGGCGCAGATAGTGCGGATCTCTAGACACGTGTTTCTGGTTCTTTAACCGTCATCAGTAGAGATTACAGTCTTTGAAATTTGGGGTTGGCTGAGTAGGCTACCAACATCTTTCTCAGGTCAGGTACCTCTCACAGGCATGCGGGTGCTTCATCCACGAGCTCGTCAGCTCAATGACTCACAGGAGTACTTTTAAACAGATACAGGGGTGGGAGCAGACCGCTTCACCTAGCAGCAAGGTTCGCCCCTGGCATTGTGGTAAATGCAGTTTCGGTTACTTGCTTGCTTTAAGAGTGTTCGAGTGTTTTGCCACAGTTGGCGCAGATAGTGCTGGTCTCTAAACACGTGTTTCTGGTTATTTAACTGTCATCAGTTGAGATTACAGTCTTTCAAATTTGGGGTTTGCTGAGTAGGCTGCCAACATCTTTCTCAGGTCAGGTACCTCTCACAGGCATGCGTGTACTTCATCCGTGAGCTCGTCAGCTCAATGACTCACGAGAGTACTATTAAACAGGAACAGGGGTGGAAGCACACCGCTTCACCTCCCAGCAAGGTTCGCCCTTGGAATTGTGGTAAATGCAGATTTGGTTACTTGCTTGCTTTAAGAGTGTTCCAGTGTTTCGGCACAGTTGGCGCAGATAGTGCTGGTCTCTAAACATGTGTTTCTGGTTCTTTAACTGTCATCAGTTGAGATTACACTCTTTCAAATTTGGGGTTTGCTGAGTAGGCTGCCAACATCGTTCTCAGCTCAGGTACCTCTCACAGGCAAGCGGGTGCTTCATCCACGAGCTTGTCAGCTCAATGATTTACGGGAGTACTATTAAAGAGGAACAGGGGTGGGTGCACACGGCTTCACCTCCCAGCAAGGTTCGCCCCTGGCATTGTGGTAAATGCAGTTTCAGTTACTTGCTTGCTTCAAGAGTGTTCGAGTGTTTCTCCACAGTTGGCGCAATTAGTGCTGATCTCTAGACATGTGTTTCTGGTTCTTTAACCGTCATCAGTAGAGATTACAGTCTTTCAAGTTTGGGGTTTGCTGAGTAGGCTTCGAACATCTCTCTCAGGTCAGGTACCTCTCACAGGCATGCGGGTGCTTCATCCACGAGCTCGTCAGCTCAATGACTCACAGGAGTGCTATTAAACAGGAACAGGGGTGGGAGCACACCACTTCACCTCCAAGCAAGGTTCGCCCCTGGCATTGTGGTAAATGCAGTTTCAGTTACTTGCTGGCTTCAAGAGTGTTCGAGTGTTTCGCCACAATTGGCGCAGATAGTGCTGATTTCTAGACACATGTTTCTGGTTCTTTAACCGTCATCAGTAGAGATTACAGTCTTTCAAATTTGGGGTTTGCTGAGTAGGCTGCCAACATCTTTCTCAGGTCAGGTACCTCTCACAGGCATGCAGGTGCTTCATGCATGAGCTCGTCAGCTCAATGACTCACGGGAGTACTAGTAAACAGGAGCAGGGGTGGGAGCACACCGCTTCACCTCCCAGCAAGGTTCGCTCCTGGCATTGTGGTAAATGCAGTTTCAGTTACTTGCTTGCTTCAAGAGTGTTCGAGTGTTTTACCACAGTTAGCACAGATATTGCTGATCTCTAGACACGTGTTTCTGGTTCTTTAACCGTCATCAGTAGAGATTTCAGTCTTTCAAATTTGGGGTTTGCTGAGTAGGCTGCGAACATCTCTCTCAGGTCAGGTACCTCTCACAGGCATGTGGGTGCTTCACCCACGAGCTCGTCAGCTCAATGACTCACAGGAGTACTATTAAACAGGAACAGGGGTGGGAGCACACCACTTCACCTCCAAGCAAGGTTTGCCCCTGGCATTGTGGTAAATGCAGTTTCGGTTACTTGCTGGCTTCAAGAGTCTTCAAGTGTTTCGCCACAATTGGCGCAGATAGTGCTGATTTCTAGACACATGTTTCTGGTTCTTTAACCGTCATCAGTAGAGATTACAGTCTTTCAAATTTGGGGTTTGCTGAGTAGGCTGCCAACATCTTTCTCAGGTCAGGTACCTCTCACAGGCATGCAGGTGCTTCATCCTCCAGCTCGTCAGCTCAATGACTCACGGGAGTACTATTAAGCAGGAACAGGGGTGGGAGCACACCGCTTCACCTTCCAGCAAGGTTCGCTCCTGGCATTGTAGTAAATGCAGTTTCAGTTACTTGCTTGCTTCAAGAGTGTTCAAGTGTTTCTCCACAGTTGGCACAATTAGTGCTGATCTCTAGACACGTGTTTCTGGTTCTTTAACCGTCATCAGTAGAGATTACAGTTTTTCAAATGTGGAGTTTGCTGAGTAGGCTGCCAAAATCTTTCTCAGGTCAGGTTCCTCTCACAGGCATGTGGGTGCTTCATCCACAAGCTCGTCAGCTCAATGACTCACAGGAGTACTATTAAACAGGAACAGGGGTGGCAGCACACCGCTTCACCTCCCAGCAAGGTTCACCCCTTGCATTGTGGTAAATGCAGTTTCAGTTACTTGCTTGCTTCTAAAGTGTTTGAGTGTTTCACCACAGTTAGCGCAGATATTGCTGATCTCTAGACACGTGTTTCTGGTTCTTTAACCGTCATCAGTAGAGATTTCAGTCTTTCAAATTTGGGGTTTTGCTGAGTAGGCTGCGAACATCTCTCTCAGGTCAGGTACCTCTCACAGGCATGTGGGTGCTTCATCCACGAGCTCGTCAGCTTAATGACTCACAGGAGTACTATTAAACAGGAACAGGGGTGGGAGCACACCACTTCACCTCCAAGCAAGGTTTGCCCCTGGCATTGTGGTAAATGCAGTTTCGGTTACTTGCTGGCTTCAAGAGTGTTCGAGTGTTTCGCCACAATTGGCGCAGATAGTGCTGATTTCTAGACACATGTTTCTGGTTCTTTAACCGTCATTTGTAGAGATTACAGTCTTTGAAATTTGGGGTTTGCTGAGTAGGCTGCGACCATCTCTCTCAGGTCAAGTACCTCTCACAGGCATGCGGGTGCTTCATCCTCCAGCTCGTCAGCTCAATGACTCACAGGAGTACTATTAAACAGGAACAGGGGTGGGAGCACGCGGCTTCACCTCCGAGCAAGGTTCGCCCCTGGCATTGTGGTAAATGCAGTTTCAGTTACTTGCTTGCTTCAAGAGTGTTCGAGTGTTTCGCCACAGTTGGCGCAGATAGTGCTGATCTCTAGACATGTCTTTCTGGTTCTTTAACCGTCATCTGTAGAGATTACAGTCTTTCAAATTTGGGGTTTGCTGAGTAGGCTGCAAACATCTTTCTCAGGTCAGGTACCTCTCACAGGCATGCGGGTGCTTCATCCATGAGCTCGTCAGCTCAATGACTCACAGGAGTACTATTAAACAGGAGTGGGAGCACACCACTTCATCTCCCAGCAAATTTCGCCCCTGGCATTGTGGTAAATGCAGTTTTGGATACTTGCTTGCTTCAAGAGTGTTTGAGTGTTTCGCCACAGTTGGCGCAGATAGTGCTGATCTCTAGACACATGTTACTGGTTCTTTAACCGTCATCAGTAGAGATTACAGTCTTTCAAATTTGGGGTTTGCTGAGTAGGCTGCCAACATCTTTCTCAGGTCAGGTACCTCTCATAGGCATGCGGGTGCTTCATCCTCCAGCTCGTCAGCTCAATGACTCACAGGAGTTTTATTAAACAGGAACAGGGGTGGGAGCACGCGGCTTCACCTCCGAGCAAGGTTCGCCCCTGGCATTGTGGTAAATGCAGTTTCAGTTACTTGCTTGCTTCAAGAGTGTTCGAGAGTTTCACCACAGTTGGCGCAGATAGTGCTGACCTCTAGACACGTGGTTCTGGTTCTTTTACCGTCCTCAGTAGAGATTACAGTCTTTCAAATCTGGGGTTTACTGAATAGGCTGCCAACATCTTTCTCAGGTCAGGTACCTCTCACAGGCATGCGGGTGCTTCATCCACGAGCTCGTCAGCTGAATGACTCACAGGAGTACTATTAAACAGGAACAGGGGTGGGAGCACACCGCTTCACCTCCCAGCTAGGTACGCCCCTGGCATTGTGGTAAATGCATTTTCAGTTACTTGCTTGCTTCAAGAGTGTTCGAGTGTTTCGCCACAGTTGGCGCAGATAGTGCTGATCTCTAGACACATGTTTCTGGTTCTTTAACCGTCATCAGTAGAGATTATAGTCTTTGAAAGTTGGGGTTTGCTGAGTAGGCTGCCAACATCTTTCTCAGGTCAGGTACCACTCATAGGCATGTGGGTGCTTCATCCACGAGCTCGTAAGCTCAATGACTCACGGGAGATTTATCAACAGGAACAGGGGTGGGAGCACACGGCTTCACCTCCCAGCCAGGTTCGCCCCTGACATTGTGGTAAATGCAGTTTCAGTTACTTGCTTGCTTCAAGAGTGTTCGAGTGTTTCGCCACAGTTGGCGCAGATAGTGCTGATCTCTAGACATGTCTTTCTGGTTCTTTAACCGTCATCAGTAGAGATTACAGTCTTTCAAATTTGGGGTTTGCTGAGTAGGCTGCGAACATCTTTCTCAGGTCAGGTACCTCTCACAGGCATGCGGGTGCTTCATCCATGAGCTCGTCAGCTCAATGACTCACAGGAGTACTATTAAACAGGAGTGGGAGCACACCACTTCATCTCCCAGCAAATTTCGCCCCTGGCATTGTGGTAAATGCAGTTTTGGATACTTGCTTGCTTCAAGAGTGTTTGAGTGTTTCGCCACAGTTGGCGCAGATAGTGCTGATCTCTAGACACATGTTACTGGTTCTTTAACCGTCATCAGTAGAGATTACAGTCTTTCAAATTTGGGGTTTGCTGAGTAGGCTGCCAACATCTTTCTCAGGTCAGGTACCTCTCATAGGCATGCGGGTGCTTCATCCTCCAGCTCGTCAGCTCAATGACTCACAGGAGTACTATTAAACAGGAACAGGGGTGGGAGCACACCGCTTCACCTCCGAGCAAGGTTCGCCCCTGGCATTGTGGTAAATGCAGTTTCAGTTACTTGCTTGCTTCAAGAGTGTTCAAGTGTTTCGCCACTGTTAGCGCAGATAGTGCTGATCTCTAGACACGTGTTTCCGGTTATTTAACTGTCATCAGTAGAGATTACAGTATTTCAAATGTGGGGTTTGCTGAGTAGGCTGCCAACATCTTTCTCAGGTCAGGTACCTCTCACAGGCATGTGGGTACTTCAGCCACAAGCTCGTCAGCTCAATGACTCACAGGGGTACTTTTAAACAGGAACACGGGTGGGAGCACACAGCTTCACCTCCCAGCAAGGTTCGGCCCTGGTTCTTTAACCGTCATCAGTAGAGATTATAGTCTTTCAAATGTGGGGTGTGCTGAGCAGGCTGCCAACATCTTTCTCAGGTCAGGTACCTCTCACAGGCATGTGGGTGCTTCAGCCAAGAGCTCGTCAGCTCAATGACTCACAGGAGTACTTTTAAACAGGAACACGGGTGGGAGCACACAGCTTCACCTCCCAGCAAGTTTCAGCCCTGGCATTGTGATAAATGCAGTTTCAGTTACTTGCTTGCTTCAAGAGTGTTCGAGTGTTTCGCCACAGTTAGCACAGATAATGCTGCTCTCTAGACACGTGTTTCTGGTTCTTTAACCGTCATCAGTAGAGATTACAGTCTTTGAAATTTGGAGTTTGATGAGTAGGCTGTCAACATCTTTCTCAGGTCAGGTACCTCTCACAGGCATGCTTGTGCTTCATCCACGAGCTCGTCAGCTCAATGACTCACAGGAGTACTATTAAACAGGAACAGGGGTAGGAGCACACCGCTTTACCTCCCTGCAAGGTTCGCCTCTGGCATTGTGGTAAATGCAGTTTCAGTTACTTCCTTGCTTCAAGAGTGTTCAAGTGTTTCGTCACAGTTGGCGCAGATAGTGCTGATCTCTAGAAAAGTGGATCTGGTTCTTTAACCGTCATCAGTAGAGATTACAATCTTTCAAATGAGGGGTTTGCTGAGTAGGCTGCCTACATCTTTCTAAGGTCAGGTACCACTCACAATCATGCGGGTGCTTCATCCACGAGCTTGTCAGCTCAATCACTCACAGGAGAACTATTAATCAGGAACAGGGGTGGGAGCACACCGCTTTACCTCCCAGCAAGGTTCGCCCCTGGCATTGTGGTAAATGCAGTTTCAGTTACCTGCTTGCTTCAAGAGTGTTCGAGTGTTTCGCCACAGTTGGCGCAGATAGTGCTGACCTCTAGACACGTGTTTCTGGTTCTTTAACCGTCATCAGTAGAGATTACAGTCTTTGAAATTTAAGGTTTGCTGAGTAGGCTGCCAACATCTTTCTCAGGTCAGGAACCTCTCACAGGCATGCGGTTGCTTCATCCACGAGCTCGTCAGCTCAATGACTCACAAGAGTACTAATAAACAGGAACAGGGGTGGGAGCACACCGCTTCACCTCCCAGCAAGGTTCGCCCCTGGCATTGTGGTAAATGCAGTTTCAGTTACCTGCTTGTTTCAAGAGTGTTCGAGTGTTTCGCCACAGTTGGCGCAGATAGTGCTGATCTCTAGACACATGTTTCTGGTTCTTTAACCATCATCAGTTGAGATTACAGTCTTTGAAATTTAAGGTTTGCTGAGTAGACTGCCAACATCTTTCTCAGGTCAGGTACCTCTCACAGGCATGCGGGTGCTTCATCCACGAGCTCGTCAGTTCAATGACTCACGGGAGTACTATTAAACAGGAACAGGGGTGGGAGCACACCGCTTCACCTCCCAGCAAGGTTCGCCCCTGGCATTGTGGTAAATGCAGTTTCAGTTACCTGCTTGCTTCAAGAGAGTTCGAGTGTTTCGCCACAGTTGGCGTACATAGTACTGGTCTCTAGACACATGTTTCTGGTTCTTTAACTGTCATCAGTTGAGATTACAGTCTTTCAAATTTGGGGTTTGCTGAGTAGGCTGCCAACATCTTTCTCAGGTCAGGTACCTCTCACAGACATGCAGGTGCTTCATCCTCCAGCTCGTCAGCTCAATGACTCACGGGAGTACTATTAAACAAGAACAGGGGTGGGAGCACACGGCTTCACCTCCCAGCAAGGTTCGCCTCTGGCATTGTGGTAAATGCAGTTTGTTACTTGCTTGCTTCAAGAGTGTTTGAGTGTTTCGCCACAGTTGGCGCAGATAGTGCTGATCTCTAGACATGTGTCTCTGGTTCTTTAACCGTCATCAGTATAGATTACAGTCTTTCAAATGTGGGGTTTGCTGAGTATGCTGCCAACATCCTTCTCAGGTCAGGTACCTCTCACAGGCATGCTGGTGCTTCATCCATGAGCTCGTCAGCTCAATGACTCAAGGGACTACTATTAAAGAGGAACAGGGGTGGGAGCACACCGCTTCACCTCCCTGCAAGGTTCGACTCTGGCATTGTGGTAAATGCAGTTTCAGTTACTTGCTTGCTTCAAGAGTGTTCGAGTGTTTCGTCACAGTTGGCGCAGATAGTGCTGATCTCTAGACACGTGGATCTGGTTCTTTAACCGTCATCAGTAGAGATTACAATCTTTCAAATGTGGGGTTTGCTGAGTAGGCTGGAGTGCCTACATCTTTCTCAGGTCAGGTACCTCTCACAGGCATGCGGGTGCTTCATCCACGAGCTCGTCAGCTCAATGACTCACAGGAGTACTTTTAAACAGGAACAGGGGTAGGAGCACACCACTTCACCTCCCAGCAAGGTTCGCCCCTGGCATTGCGGTAAATGCAGTTTCAGTTGCTTGCTTTAATAGTGTTCGAGTGTTTCGCCACAGTTGGCGCAGATAGTGCTGATCTCTAGACACATGTTTCTGGTTCTTTAACCGTCATCAGTTGAGATTACAGTCTTTGAAATTTGGGGTTTGCTGAGTAGGCTGCCAACATCTTTCTCAGGTCAGGTACCTCTCACAGGCATGCGGGTGCTTCATCCACGACCTCGTCAGCTCAATGACTCACGGGAGAACTTTTAAACAGGAACAGGGGTGGGAGCACACCGCTTCACCTCCCAGCAAGGTTCGCCCACGGCATTTTGGTAAATGCAGTTTCAGTTACTTGCTTGCTTCAAGAGTGTTCGAGTATTTCGCCACAGTTGGCGCAGATAGTGCTGATCTCTAGACACATGTTTCTGGTTCTTTAACCGTCATCAGTTGAGATTACAGTCTTTGAAATTTAAGGTTTGCTGAGTAGGCTGCCAACACCTTTCTCAGGTCAGGTACCTCTCACAGGCATGCGGGTGCTTCATCCACGAGCTCGTCAGTTCAATGACTCACGGGAGAACTTTTAAACAGGAACAGGGGTGGGAGCACACCGCTTCACATCCCAGCAAGGGTCGCCCCTGGCATTGTGGTAAATGCAGTTTTGTTTACTTGCTTGCTTTAAGAGTATTCGAGTGTTTCGCCATAGTTGGCGCAGAGAGTGCTGGTCTCTAGACACGTGTTTCTGGTTATTTAACTTTCATCAGTTGAGATTAGTCTTTCAAATTTGGGGTTTGCTGAGTAGGCTGCCAACTTCTTTCTCAGGTCAGGTACCTCTCACAGACATGCGGGTGCTTCATTCTCCAGCTCGTCAGCTCGTCAGTTCATGGACTCACTGGAGTACTATTAAACAGGAACAGGGGTGGGAGCACACGGCTTCACCTCCCAGCAAGGTTCGCCCCTGGCATTGTGGTAAATGCAGTTTCAGTTACTTGCTTGGTTCAAAAGTGTTCGAGTGTTTTGCCACAGTTGGCGCAGATAGTGGTGATCTCTAGACATGTGTCTCTGGTTCTTTAACCGTCATCAGTAGAGATTACAGTCTTTCAAATGTGGGGTTTGCTGAGTATGCTGCCAAAATCTTTCTCAGGTCAGGTACCTCTCACAGGCATGCGGGTGCTTCATCCACGAGCTCGTCAGCTAAATGATTTACGGGAGTACTATTAAAGAGCAACAGGGGTGGGAGCACACCGCTTCACCTCCCTGCAAGGTTCGCCTCTGGCATTGTGGTAAATGCAGTATCAGTTACTTGCTTGCTTCAAGAGTGTTCGAGTGTTTCGCCACAGTTGGCCCAGATAGTGCTGATCTCTAGACACATGTTTCTGGTTCTTTAACTGTCATCAGTAGAGATTACAGTCTTTCAAATTTGAGGTTTGCTGAGTAGGCTGCGAACAATTCTCTCAGGTCAGGTACCTCTCACAGGCATGCGGGTGCTTCATCCACGAGCTCGTCAGCTCAATGACTCACAGGAGTACTATTAAACAGGAACAGGGGTGGGAGCACACCACTTCACCTCCAAGCAAGGTTTGCCCCTGGCATTGTGGTAAATGCAGTTTCGGTTACTTGCTGGCTTCAAGAGTGTTCGAGTGTTTCGCCACAATTGGCGCAGATAGTGCTGATTTCTAGACACATGTTTCTGGTTCTTTAACCGTCATTTGTAGAGATTACAGTCTTTGAAATTTGGGGTTTGCTGAGTAGGCTGCGACCATCTCTCTCAGGTCAAGTACCTCTCACAGGCATGCGGGTGCTTCATCCTCCAGCTCGTCAGCTCAATGACTCACAGGAGTACTATTAAACAGGAACAGGGGTGGGAGCACGCGGCTTCACCTCCGAGCAAGGTTCGCCCCTGGCATTGTGGTAAATGCAGTTTCAGTTACTTGCTTGCTTCAAGAGTGTTAGAGTGTTTCGCCACAGTTGGCGCAGATAGTGCTGATCACTAGACATGTCTTTCTGGTTCTTTAACCGTCATCTGTAGAGATTACAGTCTTTCAAATTTGGGGTTTGCTGAGTAGGCTGCAAACATCTTTCTCAGGTCAGGTACCTCTCACAGGCATGCGGGTGCTTCATCCATGAGCTCGTCAGCTCAATGACTCACAGGAGTACTATTAAACAGGAGTGGAAGCACACCACTTCATCTCCCAGCAAATTTCGCCCCTGGCATTGTGGTAAATGCAGTTTTGGATACTTGCTTGCTTCAAGAGTGTTTGAGTGTTTCGCCACAGTTGGCGCAGATAGTGCTGATCTCTAGACACATGTTACTGGTTCTTTAACCGTCATCAGTAGAGATTACAGTCTTTCAAATTTGGGGTTTGCTGAGTAGGCTGCCAACATCTTTCTCAGGTCAGGTACCTCTCATAGGCATGCGGGTGCTTCATCCTCCAGCTCGTCAGCTCAATGACTCACAGGAGTTTTATTAAACAGGAACAGGGGTGGGAGCACGCGGCTTCACCTCCGAGCAAGGTTCGCCCCTGGCATTGTGGTAAATGCAGTTTCAGTTACTTGCTTGCTTCAAGAGTGTTCGAGAGTTTCACCACAGTTGGCGCAGATAGGGCTGACCTCTAGACACGTGGTTCTGGTTCTTTTACCGTCCTCAGTAGAGATTACAGTCTTTCAAATCTGGGGTTTACTGAATAGGCTGCCAACATCTTTCTCAGGTCAGGTACCTCTCACAGGCATGCGGGTGCTTCATCCACGAGCTCGTCAGCTGAATGACTCACAGGAGTACTATTAAACAGGAACAGGGGTGGGAGCACACCGCTTCACCTCCCAGCTAGGTACGCCCCTGGCATTGTGGTAAATGCATTTTCAGTTACTTGCTTGCTTCAAGAGTGTTCGAGTGTTTCGCCACAGTTGGCGCAGATAGTGCTGATCTCTAGACACATGTTTCTGGTTCTTTAACCGTCATCAGTAGAGATTATAGTCTTTGAAAGTTGGGGTTTGCTGAGTAGGCTGCCAACATCTTTCTCAGGTCAGGTACCACTCATAGGCATGTGGGTGCTTCATCCACGAGCTCGTAAGCTCAATGACTCACGGGAGATTTATCAACAGGAACAGGGTTGGGAGCACACGGCTTCACCTCCCAGCCAGGTTCGCCCCTGACATTGTGGTAAATGCAGTTTCAGTTACTTGCTTGCTTCAAGAGTGTTCGAGTGTTTCGCCACAGTTGGCGCAGATAGTGCTGATCTCTAGACATGTCTTTCTGGTTCTTTAACCGTCATCAGTAGAGATTACAGTCTTTCAAATTTGGGGTTTGCTGAGTAGGCTGCGAACATCTTTCTCAGGTCAGGTACCTCTCACAGGCATGCGGGTGCTTCATCCATGAGCTCGTCAGCTCAATGACTCACAGGAGTACTATTAAACAGGAGTGGGAGCACACCACTTCATCTCCCAGCAAATTTCGCCCCTGGCATTGTGGTAAATGCAGTTTTGGATACTTGCTTGCTTCAAGAGTGTTTGAGTGTTTCGCCACAGTTGGCGCAGATAGTGCTGATCTCTAGACACATGTTACTGGTTCTTTAACCGTCATCAGTAGAGATTACAGTCTTTCAAATTTGGGGTTTGCTGAGTAGGCTGCCAACATCTTTCTCAGGTCAGGTACCTCTCATAGGCATGCGGGTGCTTCATCCTCCAGCTCGTCAGCTCAATGACTCACAGGAGTACTATTAAACAGGAACAGGGGTGGGAGCACACCGCTTCACTTCCCAGCAAGGTTCGCCCCTGGCATTGTGGTAAATGCAGTTTCAGTTACTTGCTTGCTTCAAGAGTGTTCAAGTGTTTCGCCACTGTTAGCGCAGATAGTGCTGATCTCTAGACACGTGTTTCCGGTTATTTAACTGTCATCAGTAGAGATTACAGTATTTCAAATGTGGGGTTTGCTGAGTAGGCTGCCAACATCTTTCTCAGGTCAGGTACCTCTCACAGGCATGTGGGTACTTCAGCCACAAGCTCGTCAGCTCAATGACTCACAGGGGTACTTTTAAACAGGAACACGGGTGGGAGCACACAGCTTCACCTCCCAGCAAGGTTCGGCCCTGGTTCTTTAACCGTCATCAGTAGAGATTATAGTCTTTCAAATGTGGGGTGTGCTGAGCAGGCTGCCAACATCTTTCTCAGGTCAGGTACCTCTCACAGGCATGTGGGTGCTTCAGCCAAGAGCTCGTCAGCTCAATGACTCACAGGAGTACTTTTAAACAGGAACACGGGTGGGAGCACACAGCTTCACCTCCCAGCAAGTTTCAGCCCTGGCATTGTGATAAATGCAGTTTCAGTTACTTGCTTGCTTCAAGAGTGTTCGAGTGTTTCGCCACAGTTAGCACAGATAATGCTGCTCTCTAGACACGTGTTTCTGGTTCTTTAACCGTCATCAGTAGAGATTACAGTCTTTGAAATTTGGAGTTTGATGAGTAGGCTGTCAACATCTTTCTCAGGTCAGGTACCTCTCACAGGCATGCTTGTGCTTCATCCACGAGCTCGTCAGCTCAATGACTCACAGGAGTACTATTAAACAGGAACAGGGGTAGGAGCACACCGCTTTACCTCCCTGCAAGGTTCGCCTCTGGCATTGTGGTAAATGCAGTTTCAGTTACTTCCTTGCTTCAAGAGTGTTCAAGTGTTTCGTCACAGTTGGCGCAGATAGTGCTGATCTCTAGAAAAGTGGATCTGGTTCTTTAACCGTTATCAGTAGAGATTACAATCTTTCAAATGAGGGGTTTGCTGAGTAGGCTGCCTACATCTTTCTAAGGTCAGGTACCACTCACAATCATGCGGGTGCTTCATCCACGAGCTTGTCAGCTCAATCACTCACAGGAGAACTATTAATCAGGAACAGGGGTGGGAGCACACCGCTTTACCTCCCAGCAAGGTTCGCCCCTGGCATTGTGGTAAATGCAGTTTCAGTTACCTGCTTGCTTCAAGAGTGTTCGAGTGTTTCGCCACAGTTGGCGCAGATAGTGCTGACCTCTAGACACGTGTTTCTGGTTCTTTAACCGTCATCAGTAGAGATTACAGTCTTTGATATTTAAGGTTTGCTGAGTAGGCTGCCAACATCTTTCTCAGGTCAGGAACCTCTCACAGGCATGCGGTTGCTTCATCCACGAGCTCGTCAGCTCAATGACTCACAAGAGTACTAATAAACAGGAACAGGGGTGGGAGCACACCGCTTCACCTCCCAGCAAGGTTCGCCCCTGGCATTGTGGTAAATGCAGTTTCAGTTACCTGCTTGCTTCAAGAGTGTTCGAGTGTTTCGCCACAGTTGGCGCAGATAGTGCTGATCTCTAGACACATGTTTCTGGTTCTTTAACCATCATCAGTTGAGATTACAGTCTTTGAAATTTAAGGTTTGCTGAGTAGACTGCCAACATCTTTCTCAGGTCAGGTACCTCTCACAGGCATGCGGGTGCTTCATCCACGAGCTCGTCAGTTCAATGACTCACGGGAGTACTATTAAACAGGAACAGGGGTGGGAGCACACCGCTTCACCTCCCAGCAAGGTTCGCCCCTGGCATTGTGGTAAATGCAGTTTCAGTTACCTGCTTGCTTCAAGAGAGTTCGAGTGTTTCGCCACAGTTGGCGTACATAGTACTGGTCTCTAGACACATGTTTCTGGTTCTTTAACTGTCATCAGTTGAGATTACAGTCTTTCAAATTTGGGGTTTGCTGAGTAGGCTGCCAACATCTTTCTCAGGTCAGGTACCTCTCACAGACATGCAGGTGCTTCATCCTCCAGCTCGTCAGCTCAATGACTCACGGGAGTACTATTAAACAAGAACAGGGGTGGGAGCACACGGCTTCACCTCCCAGCAAGGTTCGCCTCTGGCATTGTGGTAAATGCAGTTTGTTACTTGCTTGCTTCAAGAGTGTTTGAGTGTTTCACCACAGTTGGCGCAGATAGTGCTGATCTCTAGACATGTGTCTCTGGTTCTTTAACCGTCATCAGTATAGATTACAGTCTTTCAAATGTGGGGTTTGCTGAGTATGCTGCCAACATCCTTCTCAGGTCAGGTACCTCTCACAGGCATGCTGGTGCTTCATCCATGAGCTCGTCAGCTCAATGACTCAAGGGACTACTATTAAAGAGGAACAGGGGTGGGAGCACACCGCTTCACCTCCCTGCAAGGTTCGACTCTGGCATTGTGGTAAATGCAGTTTCAGTTACTTGCTTGCTTCAAGAGTGTTCGAGTGTTTCGTCACAGTTGGCGCAGATAGTGCTGATCTCTAGACACGTGGATCTGGTTCTTTAACCGTCATCAGTAGAGATTACAATCTTTCAAATGTGGGGTTTGCTGAGTAGGCTGGAGTGCCTACATCTTTCTCAGGTCAGGTACCTCTCACAGGCATGCGGGTGCTTCATCCACGAGCTCGTCAGCTCAATGACTCACAGGAGTACTTTTAAACAGGAACAGGGGTAGGAGCACACCACTTCACCTCCCAGCAAGGTTCGCCCCTGGCATTGTGGTAAATGCAGTTTCAGTTGCTTGCTTTACTAGTGTTCGAGTGTTTCGCCACAGTTGGCGCAGATAGTGCTGATCTCTAGACACATGTTTCTGGTTCTTTAACCGTCATCAGTTGAGATTACAGTCTTTGAAATTTGGGGTTTGCTGAGTAGGCTGCCAATATCTTTCTCAGGTCAGGTACCTCTCACAGGCATGCGGGTGCTTCATCCACGACCTCGTCAGTTCAATGACTCACGCAAGTACTATGAAACAGGAACAGGGGTGGGAGCACACCGCTTCACCTCCCAGCAAGGGTCGCCCCTGGCATTGTGGTAAATGCAGTTTAAGTTATTTGCTTGCTTGAAGAGTGTTCAAGTGTTTCGCCACAGTTGGCGCAGATAGGGCTGATCTCTAGACACATGTTTCTGGTTTTTTAACCGTCATCAGTAGAGATTACAGTCTTTCAAATTTGGGGTTTGCTGAGTAGGCTGCGAACGATTCTCTCAGGTCAGGTACCTCTCACAGGCATGCGGGGGCTTCATCCACGAGCTCGTCAGCTCAATGACTCACGGGAGAACTTTTAAACAGGAACAGGGGTGGGAGCACACCGCTTCACCTCCCAGCAAGGTTCGCCCACGGCATTTTGGTAAATGCAGTTTCAGTTACTTGCTTGCTTCAAGAGTGTTCGAGTATTTCGCCACAGTTGGCGCAGATAGTGCTGATCTCTAGACACATGTTTCTGGTTCTTTAACCGTCATCAGTTGAGATTACAGTCTTTGAAATTTAAGGTTTGCTGAGTAGGCTGCCAACACCTTTCTCAGGTCAGGTACCTCTCACAGGCATGCGGGTGCTTCATCCACGAGCTCGTCAGTTCAATGACTCACGGGAGAACTTTTAAACAGGAACAGGGGTGGGAGCACCCCGCTTCACATCCCAGCAAGGGTCGCCCCTGGCATTGTGGTAAATGCAGTTTTGTTTACTTGCTTGCTTTAAGAGTATTCGAGTGTTTCGCCACAGTTGGCGCAGAGAGTGCTGGTCTCTAGACACGTGTTTCTGGTTATTTAACTTTCATCAGTTGAGATTAGTCTTTCAAATTTGGGGTTTGCTGAGTAGGCTGCCAACTTCTTTCTCAGGTCAGGTACCTCTCACAGACATGCGGGTGCTTCATTCTCCAGCTCGTCAGCTCGTCAGCTCATGGACTCACTGGAGTACTATTAAACAGGAACAGGGGTGGGAGCACACGGCTTCACCTCCCAGCAAGGTTCGCCCCTGGCATTGTGGTAAATGCAGTTTCAGTTACTTGCTTGGTTCAAAAGTGTTCGAGTGTTTTGCCACAGTTGGCGCAGATAGTGGTGATCTCTAGACATGTGTCTCTGGTTCTTTAACCGTCATCAGTAGAGATTACAGTCTTTCAAATGTGGGGTTTGCTGAGTATGCTGCCAAAATCTTTCTCAGGTCAGGTACCTCTCACAGGCATGCGGGTGCTTCATCCACGAGCTCGTCAGCTAAATGATTTACGGGAGTACTATTAAAGAGCAACAGGGGTGGGAGCACACCGCTTCACCTCCCTGCAAGGTTCGCCTCTGGCATTGTGGTAAATGCAGTATCAGTTACTTGCTTGCTTCAAGAGTGTTCGAGTGTTTCGCCACAGTTGGCCCAGATAGTGCTGATCTCTAGACACATGTTTCTGGTTCTTTAACTGTCATCAGTAGAGATTACAGTCTTTCAAATTTGAGGTTTGCTGAGTAGGCTGCGAACAATTCTCTCAGGTCAGGTACCTCTCACAGGCATGCGGGTACTTCATGCATGAGCACGTCAGCTCAATAACTCATGGGAGTACTATTAAACAGGCACAGGTGTGGGAGCACACCGCTTCACCTCCCAGTAAGGTTCGCACCTGGCATTGTGGTTAATGCAGTTTCAGTTATTTGCTTGCTTCAAGAGTGTTCAAGTGTTTCGCCAAAGTTGGCGCAGATAGTGCTGATCTCTAGACACGTGTTTCTGGTTCTTTAACCGTCATCAGTGGAGATTACAGTCTTTCAAATGTAGGGTTTGCTGAGTAAGCTGCCAACAACGTTCTCAGGTCAGGTACCCCTCACAGGTATGCGGGTGCTTCATCCACAAGTTCGTCAGCTCAATGACTCACAGGAGTACTATTAAAGAGGAACAGGGGCGGGAGCACACCGATTCACCTCACTTCAAGGTTTGCCCCTGGCATTGTGGTAAATGCCGTTTCAGTTACTTGCTTGCTTCAAGAGTGTTCGAGTGTTTCGTCACAGTTGGCGCAGATAGTGCTGATCTCTAGACACGTGTTTCTGGTTCTTTAACCGTCATCAGTAGAGATTACAGTCTTTCAAATGTGGGGTTTGCTGAGTAAGCTGCCAACATCTTTCTCAGGTCAGGTACCCCTCACAGGTATGCGGGTGCTTCATCCACGAGCTCGTCAGCTCAATGATTTACGGGAGTACTATTAAAGAGGAACAGGGGTGGGAGCACACCGCTTCACCTCCCAGCAAGGTTCGCCCCTGGCATTGTGGTAAATGCAGTTTCAGTTATTTGCTTGCTTCAAGAGTGTTCAAGTGTTTCGCCAAAGTTGGCGCAGATAGTGCTGATCTCTAGACACGTGTTTCTGGTTCTTTAACTGTCATCAGTAGAGATTACAGTCTTTGAAATTAGGGGTTTGCTGAGTAGGCTGCCAACATCTTTGTCAGGTCAGGTACCTCTCACAGGCATGCGGGTGCTTCATGCATGAGTTCGTCAGCTCAATAACTCACGGGAGTACTATTAAACAGGAACAGGGGTGGGAGCACACCGCTTTACCTCCCAGCAAGGTTCGCCCCTGGCATTGTGGTAAATGCAGTTTCGGTTACTTGCTTGCTTCAAGAGTGTTTGAGTGTTTCGCCACAGTTGGCGCAGATAGTGCGGATCTCTAGACACGTGTTTCTGGTTCTTTAACCGTCATCAGTAGAGATTACAGTCTTTGAAATTTGGGGTTGGCTGAGTAGGCTACCAACATCTTTCTCAGGTCAGGTACTTCTCACAGGCATGCGGGTGCTTCATCCACGAGCTCGTCAGCTCAATGACTCACAGGAGTACTATTAAACAGATACAGGGGTGGGAGCACACCGCTTCACCTAACAGCAAGGTTCGCCCCTGGCATTGTGGTAAATGCAGTTTCGGTTACTTGCTTGCTTTAAGAGTGTTCGAGTGTTTCGCCACAGTTGGCGCAGATAGTGCTGGTCTCTAAACACGTGTTTCTGGTTATTTAACTGTCATCAGTTGAGATTACAGTCTTTCAAATTTGGGGTTTGCTGAGTAGACTGCCAACATCTTTCTCAGTTCAGGAACCTCTCACAGGCATGCGGGTGCTTCATCCACGACCTCGTCAGTTCAATGACTCACGCAAGTACTATGAAACAGGAACAGGGGTGGGAGCACACCGCTTCACCTCCCAGCAAGGTTCGCCCACGGCATTTTGGTAAATGCAGTTTTAGTTACTTGCTTGCTTCAAGAGTGTTCGAGTATTTCGCCACAGTTGGCGCAGATAGTGCTGATCTCTAGACACATGTTTCTGGTTCTTTAACCGTCATCAGTTGAGATTACAGTCTTTGAAATTTAAGGTTTGCTGAGTAGGCTGCCAACACCTTTCTCAGGTCAGGTACCTCTCACAGGCATGCGGGTGCTTCATCCACGAGCTCGTCAGTTCAATGACTCACGGGAGAACTTTTAAACAGGAACAGGGGTGGGAGCACACCGCTTCACATCCCAGCAAGGGTCGCCCCTGGCATTGTGGTAAATGCAGTTTTGTTTACTTGCTTGCTTTAAGAGTATTCGAGTGTTTCGCCACAGTTGGCGCAGAGAGTGCTGGTCTCTAGACACGTGTTTCTGGTTATTTAACTTTCACCAGTTGAGATTAGTCTTTCAAATTTGGGGTTTGCTGAGTAGGCTGCCAACTTCTTTCTCAGGTCAGGTACCTCTCACAGACATGCGGGTGCTTCATTCTCCAGCTCGTCAGCTCATGGACTCACTGGAGTACTAATAAACAGTAACAGGGGTGGGAGCACACGGCTTCACCTCCCAGCAAGGTTCGCCCCTGGCATTGTGGTAAATGCAGTTTCAGTTACTTGCTTGGTTCAAAAGTGTTCGAGTGTTTTGCCACAGTTGGCGCAGATAGTGGTGATCTCTAGACATGTGTCTCTGGTTCTTTAACCGTCATCAGTAGAGATTACAGTCTTTCAAATGTGGGGTTTGCTGAGTATGCTGCCAATATCTTTCTCAGGTCCGGTACCTCTCACAGGCATGCGGGTGCTTCATCCACGAGCTCGTCAGCTAAATGATTTACGGGAGTACTATTAAAGAGGAACAGGGGTGGGAGCACACCGCTTCACCTCCCTGCAAGGTTCGCCTCTGGCATTGTGGTAAATGCAGTATCAGTTACTTGCTTGCTTCAAGAGTGTTCGAGTGTTTCGCCACAGTTGGCGCAGATAGTGCTGTTCTCTAGACACATGTTTCTGGTTCTTTAACCGTCATCAGTAGAGATTACAGTCTTTCAAATTTGGGGTTTGCTGAGTAGGCTGCGAACAATTCTCTCAGGTCAGGTACCTCTCACAGGCATGCGGGTGCTTCATCCACGAGCTCGTCAGCTCAATGACTCACGGGAGAACTTTTAAACAGGAACAGGGGTGGGAGCACACCGCTTCACCTCCCAGCAAGGTTCGCCCACGGCATTTTGGTAAATGCAGTTTTAGTTACTTGCTTGCTTCAAGAGTGTTCGAGTATTTCGCCACAGTTGGCGCAGATAGTGCTGATCTCTAGGCACATGTTTCTGGTTCTTTAACCGTCATCAGTTGAGATTACAGTCTTTGAAATTTAAGGTTTGCTGAGTAGGCTGCCAACACCTTTCTCAGGTCAGGTACCTCTCACAGGCATGCGGGTGCTTCATCCACGAGCTCGTCAGTTCAATGACTCACGGGAGAATTTTTAAACAGGAACAGGGGTGGGAGCACACCGCTTCACATCCCAGCAAGGGTCGCCCCTGGCATTGTGGTAAATGCAGTTTTGTTTACTTGCTTGCTTTAAGAGTATTCGAGTGTTTCGCCACAGTTGGCGCAGAGAGTGCTGGTCTCTAGACACGTGTTTCTGGTTATTTAACTTTCATCAGTTGAGATTAGTCTTTCAAATTTGGGGTTTGCTGAGTAGGCTGCCAACTTCTTTCTCAGGTCAGGTACCTCTCACAGACATGCGGGTGCTTCATTCTCCAGCTCGTCAGCTCATGGACTCACTGGAGTACTATTAAACAGTAACAGGGGTGGGAGCACACGGCTTCACCTCCCAGCAAGGTTCGCCCCTGGCATTGTGGTAAATGCAGTTTCAGTTACTTGCTTGGTTCAAAAGTGTTCGAGTGTTTTGCCACAGTTGGCGCAGATAGTGGTGATCTCTAGACATGTGTCTCTGGTTCTTTAACCGTCATCAGTAGAGATTACAGTCTTTCAAATGTGGGGTTTGCTGAGTATGCTGCCAACATCTTTCTCAGGTCAGGTACCTCTCACAGGCATGCGGGTGCTTCATCCACGAGCTCGTCAGCTAAATGATTTACGGGAGTACTATTAAAGAGGAACAGGGGTGGGAGCACACCGCTTCACCTCCCTGCAAGGTTCGCCTCTGGCATTGTGGTAAATGCAGTATCAGTTACTTGCTTGCTTCAAGAGTGTTTAAGTGTTTCGCCACAGTTGGCGCAGATAGTGCTGATCTCTAGACACATGTTTCTGGTTCTTTAACTGTCATCAGTAGAGATTACAGTCTTTCAAATTTGGGGTTTGCTGAGTAGGCTGCGAACAATTCTCTCAGGTCAGGTACCTCTCACAGGCATGCGGGTACTTCATGCATGAGCACGTCAGCTCAATAACTCATGGGAGTACTATTAAACAGGCACAGGTGTGGGAGCACACCGCTTCACCTCCCAGTAAGGTTCGCACCTGGCATTGTGGTAAATGCAGTTTCAGTTATTTGCTTGCTTCAAGAGTGTTCAAGTGTTTCGCCAAAGTTGGCGCAGATAGTGCTGATCTCTAGACACGTGTTTCTGGTTCTTTAACCGTCATCAGTAGAGATTACAGTCTTTCAAATGTGGGGTTTGCTGAGTAAGCTGCCAACAACTTTCTCAGGTCAGGTACCCCTCACAGGTATGCGGGTGCTTCATCCACAAGCTCGTCAGCTCAATGACTCACAGGAGTACTATTAAAGAGGAACAGGGGCGGGAGCACACCGCTTCACCTCACTGTAAGGTTTGCCCCTGGCATTGTGGTAAATGCATTTTCAGTTACTTGCTTGCTTCAAGAGTGTTCGAGTGTTTCGTCACAGTTGGCGCAGATAGTGCTGATCTCTAGACACGTGTTTCTGGTTCTTTAACCGTCATCAGTAGAGATTACAGTCTTTCAAATGTGGGGTTTGCTGAGTAAGCTGCCAACATCTTTCTCAGGTCAGGTACCCCTCACAGGTATGCGGGTGCTTCATCCACGAGCTCGTCAGCTCAATGATTTACGGGAGTACTATTAAAGAGGAACAGGGGTGGGAGCACGCAGCTTCACCTCCCAGCAAGGTTCGCCCCTGGCATTGTGGTAAATGCAGTTTCAGTTATTTGCTTGCTTCAAGAGTGTTCAAGTGTTTCGCCAAAGTTGGCGCAGATAGTGCTGATCTCTAGACACGTGTTTCTGGTTCTTTAACTGTCATCAGTAGAGATTACAGTCTTTGAAATTAGGGGTTTGCTGAGTAGGCTGCCAACATCTTTGTCAGGTCAGGTACCTCTCACAGGCATGCGGGTGCTTCATGCATGAGTTCGTCAGCTCAATAACTCACGGGAGTACTATTCAACAGGAACAGGGGTGGGAGCACACCGCTTTACCTCCCAGCAAGGTTCGCCCCTGGCATTGTGGTAAATGCAGTTTTGGTTACTTGCTTGCTTCAAGAGTGTTTGAGTGTTTCGCCACAGTTGGCGCAGATAGTGCGGATCTCTAGACACGTGTTCCTGGTTCTTTAACCGTCATCAGTAGAGATTACAGTCTTTGAAATTTGGGGTTGGCTGAGTAGGCTACCAACATCTTTCTCAGGTCAGGTACATCTCACAGGCATGCGGGTGCTTCATCCACGAGCTCGTCAGCTCAATGACTCACAGGAGTACTATTAAACAGATACAGGGGTGGGAGCACACCGCTTCACCTAGCAGCAAGGTTCGCCCCTGGCATTGTGGTAAATGCAGTTTCGGTTACTTGCTTGCTTTAAGAGTGTTCGAGTGTTTCGCCACAGTTGGCGCAGATAGTGCTGGTCTCTAAACACGTGTTTCTGGTTATTTAACTGTAATCAGTTGAGATTACAGTCTTTCAAATTTGGGGTTTGCTGAGTAGACTGCCAACATCTTTCTCAGTTCAGGTACCTCTCACAGGCATGCGGGTACTTCATCCGTGAGCTCGTCAGCTCAATGACTCACGAGAGTACTATTAAACAGGAACAGGGGTGGAAGCACACCGCTTCACCTCCCAGCAAGGTTCGCCCTTGGAATTGTGGTAAATGCAGATTTGGTTACTTGCTTGCTTTAAGAGTGTTCCCGTGTTTCGGCACAGTTGGCGCAGATAGTGCTGGTCTCTAAACATGTGTTTCTGGTTCTTTAACTGTCATCAGTTGAGATTACACTCTTTCAAATTTGGGGTTTGCTGAGTAGGCTGCCAACATCGTTCTCAGGTCAGGTACCTCTCACAGGCAAGCGGGTGCTTCATCCACGAGCTCGTCAGCTCAATGATTTACGGGAGTACTATTAAACAGGAACAGGGGTGGGAGCACAATGCTTTACCTCCCAGCAAGGTTCGCCCCTGGCATTGTGGTAAATGCAGTTTCAGTTACTTGCTTGCTTCAAGAGTGTTCGAATGTTTCGCCACAGTTGGCGCAGATAGTGCTGATCTCTAGACATGTGGTTCTCGTTCTTAAACCGTCATCAGTAGATATTACCGTCTTTGAAATGTGGGCTTTGCTGAGTAGGCTGCCAACATCTTTCTCAGTTCAGGTACCTCTCACAGGCATGCGGGTGCTTCATCCACGAGCTCGTCAGCTCAATGACTCACATGAGTACTTGTAAACAGGAACACGGGTGGGAGCACACCGCTTCACCTCCCAGCAAGGTTCACCCCTGGCATTGTGGTAAATGCAGTTTCAGTTACTTGCTTGCTTCAAGAGTGTTCGAGTGTTTCGCCACAGTTGGCGCAGATAGTGCTGATCTCTAGACACGTGTTTCTGGTTCTTTAACTGTCATCAGTTGAGATTACAGTCTTTCAAATTTGGGGTTTGCTGAATAGGCTGCCAACATCTTTCTCAGGTCAGGTTCCTCTCACAGGCAATCGGATGCTTCATCCACGAGCTCGTCAGCTCAATGACTCACGGGAGTACTATCAACAGGAACAGGGGTGGGTGCACACAGCTTCACCTCCCGGCAAGGTTCGCCCCTGGCATTGTGGTAAATGCAGTTTCAGTTACTTGCTTGCTTGAAGAGTGTTCGAGTGTTTCACCACAATTGGCGCAGATAGTGCTGACCTCTAGACACGTGTTTCTGGTTCTTTTACCGTCATCAGTAGAGATTACAGTCTTTCAAATGTGGGGTTTGCCGAGTATGCTGCCAACATCTTTGTCAGGTTAGGTACCTCTCACAGGCATGGGGGTGCTTCATGCATGAGCTCGTCAGCTCAATGACTCACGGGAGTACTATTAAACAGGAGCAGGGCTGCGAGCACACAGCTTCACCTCCCAGCAAGGTTCGCTCCTGGCATTGTGGTAAATGCAGTTACAGTTACTTGCTTGCTGCAAGAGTGTTCGAGTGTTTTACCACAGTTAGCACAGATATTGCTGATCTCTAGACACGTGTTTCTGGTTCTTTAACCGTCATCAGTAGAGATTTCAGTCTTTCAAATTTGGGGTTTGCTGAGTAGGCTGCGAATATCTCTCTCAGGTCAGGTACCTCTCACAGGCATGCGGGTGCTTCATCCACGAGCTCGTCAGCTCAATGAATCACAGGAGTACTATTAAACAGGAACAGGGGTGGGAGCACACCACTTCACCTCCAAGCAAGGTTCGCCCCTGGCATTGTGGTAAATGCAGTTTCGGCTACTTGCTGGCTTCAAGAGTGTTCGAGTGTTTCGCCACAATTGGCGCAGATAGTGCTGATCTCTAGACACATGTTTCTGGTTCTGTAACCGTCATCAGTAGAGATTACAGTCTTTCAAATTTGGGGTTTGCTGAGTAGGCTGCCAACATCTTTCTCAGGTCAGGTACCTCTCACAGGCATGCAGGTGTTTCATCCTCCAGCTCGTCAGCTCAATGACTCACGGGAGTACTATTAAACAGGAGCAGGGTTGGGAGCACACCGCTTCACCTCCCAGCAAGGTTCGCTCCTGGCATTGTGGTAAATGCAGTTTCAGTTTCTTGCTTGCTTCAAGAGTGCTCAAGTGTTTCTCCACAGTTGGCGCAATTAGTGCTGATCTCTAGACATGTGTTTCTGGTTTTTTAACCGTCATCAGTAGAGATTACAGTTTTTCAAATGTGGAGTTTGCTGAGTAGGCTGCCAAAATCTTTCTCAGGTCAGGTTCCTCTCACAGGCATGTGGGTGCTTCATCCACAAGCTCGTCAGCTCAATGACTCACAGGAGTACTATTAAACAGGAACAGGGGTGGCAGCACACCGCTTCACCTCCCAGCAAGGTTCACCCCTGGCATTGTGGTAAATGCAGTTTCAGTTACTTGCTTGCTTCTAAAGTGTTCGAGTGTTTCACCACAGTTAGCGCCGATAGTGCTGATCTCTAGACACGTGTTTCTGGTTCTTTAACCGTCAGCAGTAGAGATTACAGTCTTTCAAATTTGGGGTTTGCTGAGTAGGCTGCGAACATCTCTCTCAGGTCAGGTACCTCTCACAGGCATGCGGGTGCTTCATCCATGAGCTCGTCAGCTCAATGACTCACGGGAGTACTATTAAACAGGAACAGGGGTGGGAGCACACCGCTTCACCTCCCAGCAAGGTTCGCTCCTGGCATTGTGGTAAATGCAGTTTCAGTTACTTGCTTGCTTCAAGAGTGTTCGAGTGTTTCACCACAGTTAGCACAGATATTGCTGATCTCTAGACACGTTTTTCTGCTTCTTTAACCGTCATTTTTAGAGATTACAGTCTTTGAAATTTGGGGTTTGCTGAGTAGGCTGCGAACATCTCTCTCAGGTCAGGTACCTCTCACAGGCATGTGGGTGCTTCATCCACGAGCTCGTCAACTCAATGAGTCACGGGAGTACTATTAAACAGGAACAGGGGTGGGAGCACGCGGCTTCACCTCCGAGCAAGGTACGCCCCTGGCATTGTGGTAAATGCAGTTTCAGTTACTTACTTGCTTCAAGAGTGTTCAAGTGATTCGCCACAGTTGGCATAGATTGTGCTGATCTCTAGACACGTGTTTCTGGTTCTTTAACCGTCATCAGTAGAGATTACAGCCTTTCAAATGTGGGGTTTGCTGAGTAGGCTGCCAACATCTTTCTCAGGTCAGGTACCTCTCACAGGCATGCGGGTGCTTCATCCACGAGCTCGCCAGCTCAATGACTCACGGGAGAACTATCAACAGGAACAGGGGTGGGAGCACACGGCTTCACCTCCCAGCCAGGTTCACCCCTGACATTGTGGTAAATGCAGTTTCAGTTACTTACTTGCTTCAAGAGTGTTCAAGTGATTCGCCACAGTTGGCGTAGATTGTGCTGATCTCTAGACACGTGTTTATGGTTCTTTAACCGTCATCAGTAGAGATTACAGCCTTTCAAATGTGGGGTTTGCTGAGTAGGCTGCCAACATCTTTCTCAGGTCAGGTACCTCTCACAGGCATGCTAGTGCTTCATCCAGAAGCTCGTCAGCTCAATTACTCACAGGAGTACTATTAAACTGTTAAACAGGAACAGGGGTGGGAGGCAATGATATCCTATGGAAGGAAATTTAATTACTGGTAAGTGCGGTTAGAATTACTTTTCAGGATCAGTACTGGGCTCAAATATGCAGCAGTGAGGTCTGTCCTGATAACAGGTGAGTAAATCGGAATTCGTAGTTCGGCTGATTTTAGAGGAATATTTGTAAGTTTCAAAAATCGACACTTCGAAACTTTTTCAGCATAAAGCAAGCAATGATATCCTATGGAAGGAAATTCAAGTTACTGGTAAGTACGGTTAGAATTGCTTTTCAGGATCAGTACTGTGCTCAAAGATAAAGCACTGAGGTCTCTCCTCATAACAGGTGAGTAAATGGGAATTCGTAGTTCGGATGATTTTAGATGAATATTTTAAAGTTCCAAAACTCCACACTTAGAAGAATTTCCAAGTGAAACCAGTCAATGTTAGCCTATGGAAGGAAATTCAAGTTACTGGTAAGTACGGTTAGAATGACTTTTCAGGATCAGTACTGGGCTCAAAGATGCAGCACTGAGGTCTCTCCTGATAACAGGTGAGTAAATCGGAATTCGTAGTTCGGCTGATTTTACTTTGGTCCAGTATATATAGAACCACTTTCCTACACTATCCCCTCCCTTCACCACTGTGCAAACACGCCCTGTGGCGCGTTTTAAGTTGGGGAAATAATTCCCCTTCAATCCTCAGGGTCCGTAGAGTCCATCTAGCCCACTAGGTATATCCAGTAAGCGCCACAGAGCTGCGTAGCAGAGAGATGTAAAAAGGCGCACGGCCTGCACCACCTCTCTGCAACGCAGCACAGTGGCATTTCCTGGAAGCACCTGGTGGGCTACTTGGCCCCCAGGGTCCATCAGGAGTGAAGAGGAATTGTTTCCCCAACTTAAAACACGCCACAGGGCATGTTTGCACATGTCACCTCAGGTCCCGTCCCCTCCCTTCACCAGTGTTTAAACGCGCCCCATGACGTGTTTTAAGTTGGGAGATTAAGTGCCCTTGAATCCTTTGGGTCCCTAGGGTCAAACTAGACCACTAGGTACCTCCAGTAAGCGCCACAGAGCTGCGTTGCAGAGAGGTGTAAAAAGGGGCTTGGCCTCAGAACACCTGTCTGCAGCGCAGCTCCCTGGCGCATACTGGAGATGCCTGTTGGGCTAGTTGGCCCTCAGGGACCCTCAGTATTGAAGAGGAATTAATTCCCCAACTTACAACTCGCCAGGGGGAGCGTTTGCAGAGTGCTGCAAGGAGGGGGCGTGGCCTCCGGCACGATGCCAGTCTTTTATTTATTTTATTTTTTAAGAAGGGGGGCTGTGTGGTTCCCCTTCTTATTCTAATTTATTGGCCCTGATGACCCCATCCCCCAGGGCCTGTCTCCCAAATTTTTTTCTCAAAAAAATATAATTAGAAGGGCGCCGCGTGGCCCCCCTCCCAAGGCCCAATCCCCAGGGCCGGCCACTGTTTTTTATTATTTTTAAAAAATATATATTTATAGACACACCTAGGACATGCTGGACAAACCGTACGTACCTATCACCATGACGATTTGCGTGATATTCATTAAAAGGCGACTATGCATACAATGAATCCTCGTGGAATGTATTTACACCACTAGTGAAGCTCTGACATGTCTGATGCCCTACGTGCCTAATCCCGGTAGACACCCTTGTCGTTTATTTATACAAACATGGTTAGCTATTGACGGGCACATTTAATACACATGCACACCAAGCCATTCAAAGGGGATTCGACAAAAATTCGACAAACTATGCAAAAAAAAACCCTCACGGTTAATAAAACACACATCCACTGCCGGATGTGTAATACTTTTTATTTTACTCTCTGGAAAGGGGACGAACATCACTTGAGAGTCACAGCGCGCTCCTGGCAGAGCCCAATGCTGTGTTACACCCACCATTGCCTGCCGAGTGCCACACACCTCTGTGTTGTATTCCACTAGCTAGTGCATATGCTATGACACTCTCTAGCCCATGTGCACTGTAACACCACCCCGTGAATATGTCATGCCACACTTGTCTTCGCACGGGTTATATTGCCCCATCTAACGTGCCTTCCTCGATGCCTATGTTATAACGCACAGCGCTATGCCATACATATTACAATCTGGGATCCATATCTTTGTCACAGTGCATATGCAACGTTACACTCCCCAGCACATATTTTATATTACAACTTTAGAGACTAGTTAGGTTACACAACACTGCCCTGTGCATATTACACTCCAAGGCGCATATCGCATAGCACACGCTAGTGCCTGTGCTATCTCGCGCTCTCCAATAAATCTGTCATTGCGCACAATCTATTGCATATTATATTTCACGCCCGGTTCATCTTATATCACACTTTTTGGTGCATAGTTTATACCATACACTATATATAGTTTTCATTTTCAATCGTGCTCTCAGGACTATGTTCTATATAACACTGTGTTCACCTACCCTTTTCACGGGCATTACATTTTGCGATAGGGGGTGGAGGGTCAGGGGGTGTTTCTGCCAAGTGAGCCCGGAGTCACAGTCACAAACGTCCTCTTCTTCCTGAATAAAAGTGAGATTATGCTGCATACTTGTTCATATTTTAAGTAGTTCGCACAGACACACGTTTTAAAAACAATAAAGTTCCTAATACCCGCCTTCTCTGAACAGTTAGCTTGCTGCCCCATCCCCTTCCTCCCTATCCTCTGTTGTGTGAATCCATGGACTAGCCTCCTCCCTCCTGCCATGCATGGTCTGATGTGCTGCCACTGCCCTCAATTTAGTATGATGTGGAGGAGCCTAGCGCGCATCCAAGATGGTCGCGTGAGCACAGGGCTCCCCGGACCCTCGCTGCTCCTCGGAATTTATCCTGAAACTATCCTGACTTGGCTGACGGAATCTGGAAGGCGAATTCTGGCTGAGCGTTGACCTTCTTTCAGAAACCGAATCGGACCTGGGGATCCTGATCTAAGGTGGTTGGAACTTTCGAGGCCCAATCGATGGCTGTGCCCGGTGCGAGGGTGACCTGTGGAGCCGGGGTGTAATTGAACAACAGCGGCAGCGGATCTGTGCCAGTGGCCGCTCCATTACTTTCGGTTTCACTTTTGGATCCCTGAGGGGCTGGAGATCGTAACTGTTTGGAGCGGCTGGGTGTTTATCTCCGCTGGATGCCCTTGTCTCCGCTTGCCACCAGTGTGTCCGTTGATTCTGGTTTCCTCGCCCGGCCGCATCACGGTATCTGGTGCGGCTTCTGACTGAGTGGCCGGCACCCCCTTGACGCTGGGCCGGTGGTCCCCGTCGGTGAGCGTGGTTCTCATGGGTGGCAGGGGGGGCCCGAGGGGCGTAAGACTAAGACATCCCTCCGCGGGGGTCCGGTCCAGACGAACAACATGGATCGCTATACTCAAGGAAGAGGGTCCCCTGGAGCGGCTGGAGCCCCCTCGGACGAAGCTGGTGGTGGCTCGTCCATGCCCTCGGATCCGTCCCTGCAGGACATTATGGGCGCCATTAACGGCATCAAGGAGACTATTGCTACGCAATATGAGGCTTTGGCCCGTAAAATCGACACGGTGGCTATTGATGTCGCACTGATTCGGGCGGATCTCTCCAAGACCAACGAGAGGGTTCAATCGCTTGATGTGCGGACGTCCACCCTGGTTACGGATGTGTCGGATCAGCGGGCCACTCTCGGCGACCTCAAGTCGGCCAACGATCTGATGGCCCGGCGGCTGGAGGACTTTGAGGGACGGGCCCGCCGCAATAACATCCGCGTCGTGGGCGTCCCGGAGTCCTCCGACAACCACCCGGTGGATCTCTTGGTGGAAGAGCTCATCCTTAAGCATCTTGCCCCCGCCGGCCTGAGTAAGTTCTTTGCCGTGGAGCGGGCCCATCGAGTTCCGGGCGGTCGGCCGCGGCCGGGGGCCCTCCCGAGGCCCATTGTTGCCAAACTTTTCTACTACAGAGACCGAGATGTGATTTTGCAGGCCTCGCGGGCCCATGGCCCGGTCCGCCATGAGAATGCGTCTATTAACTTTTTCCCGGACTTCACCCAACTTGTCCAGAAGCAAAGGATGGGCTTCCAGGGGGTAAAGCGTCGCCTCCGCGACCTGGGTCTCAAGTACTCCATGCTTTTTTAGGTCTCGCTGAGCCCCAGCGCTTGCGCTGGCTCGAAGAGACATTTTATATGTGGGATTTTCAAAGTGCGGCTGGCTGGCCTAACGCTTGCGTTCACGCGATCGTGCACGCGCGCAGCCGGCCGCCAGCAGCACTTTGAAAACTCGTGTGCGTCATCGCGATCACTTTCACTTTCAGAGCGATCGCGATGAGGCACGCACACACACAACTCCTCCCCGTGTAATTCTTTTCCGGCCGTAGCCGGGACTTGCCTGTGAGTCAGTTTCCTTCACCACTAGCTTTCTTTTTTGCTCCTCGGCGTATCGGCAACATTGTATCATTCTCTCCGCTCTGAGCCTCCCGCTGGAAGTTGCTACTTTGTTTCCAGAGCAGCGCGGGTAGCTTTTTCCTTTGCCGATCCGCTCCGTAGGCAATTTAAGAAACATTGTTTTCAGCCCAACGCTTGCCATTCTTGTTTTCTGTGGATGCGAGACGTCACTTTTTTTTCGGTGTGAAGTGAGCAAGCCTGGCTCTCCCGGCCTCCAGCTTTCTCCTTCACTCCTCTGATGGCTCCATGGGGTGAAATGGGGGCGCTTCTTTTCTCCTGACGGGCTGTTCTTGTTCCTGCTGTTCCGAGGGTCGTACTCTTCTCTCAAGTTGTTCCTGGGACCCTACTCATTTACCCGCGTCAAATCTAGTGAAGTCCTAAGCGGAGCGGATAGGAGCTGAACAGCGTTGAGACCAGTGCTGAGCATGTCCCTAGCGCCGCCCCTTCTAGGGGCGCTGCTGCTGGCAGCTGCCCTCCCCATAGGTAAGGGCGCCTTAAACTATGCTTAGACCGGTATACAGCTCATGCACCACCCCCGCACCCCCACCCCATCTTCTGGTCTCTGCTCAGTCGTCCCTGCACCCCCGTCTAATGCCACTGCTCCTCCCCGTGTGTTGTAACTGTTCGTCTGCTGCCAGGATAATCTGACATGCTCTAACCTCCCGTCTTCTCTGTCACTTCAAGGCGTCCATGCTCACATTCTCATTCCCACTCGTAACTTGGTTTCTGCATAGCATTTCGTCTGCAATTTATTTTCTCTCCCCTCTCAGCTGTCCCAAAATCTAGCTCATGTATTGTTTTAACCTTAATGTCATTACTCTACTCCTCCATGTTGCATTACTTTACTGTGCATGTTCTGTCACCTTTAGCCTCCTCTTTCTTTATCAGCTGTACCGCTCCTATATCCCTTTCCATTGATCTTCCTGTTTCAACACTTCCGTTGTCTTCGCTCCCCTCCTTGTTGGGTGACTCAATTTGTAAACCAAAATACCCCCAAACATACAGCTGGAAAAACACACACCAATTGTCACATCGAAGGCAATATACTGCACGTGTAATTTATCAAATATCCACCATAAAACATGCAAATATGTTGTAAAAAAATCCTGTGCCCTTTGCTGCCCTGTGCAGCTGACGTACTGAATTGATCTCTGGATGGCCTTATTAACAAGAACTCTATCACCATCGAAGCTAGCACTAGAAAATAACTCCTTTTACCCAAACTTTGCAATTTTCTGTCCAGAGCTCTGTCTGAAAGCTGTAGTGTTTTAGATGAGACAATGTGCACCTCTGGACTAAAGTTTTGTCAAAGCAGATCTCAGTGCCAGGACTGATTCTACTCACATCACACAGCACCACAAGGCCTTCCATTGCCCTCTCCTAAGGAGGGACAGTGCGCACAGAAGTGCGAAGAGCTGCCTGCCCTTCTCTGGAGGCTTACTTCACTCTACTATAAATGGGACAGAGCCAGGACTTCTCAGCATTACTACTTAAATAGGACAGTTCCAACACTTCCTAGCAGGGCTGCTCGAAGTTAATTTCGGGGTTAGTGGCACTTCTTAAAGGGATGTTAATTTAGGGGCGCTGTGCAGGTACTTTTCAGCGGGGTTGCATTGCATTTACTGAGACAGGTTCAGTGCTTCCAAAAAGGAATGCCATCTTTCAATGGAGAAGCTTTAGACCATAGAATACGTAGTTTAACACTTTACTAAAGCATTTACACCACCCCTCAGCATTGCTTCTATAATTTGCTTAGGACGTTACTGGCACATTTAAACAAGCATTTGCAATGCAATAGGTTTCGCATTTATACGAGTTTGAGCTATTGGCATTGTAAATGACAATGCTTTTTATTTAAGTTTGGTTTTTTAAAAACATAAATAAAAGGCACTGTCATTTACAATGCCAATAGCTCAAACTCGTATAAATGCGAGACCTATTGCATTGCAAATGCTTGTCCTGCTAGGCTCAGAGTGGAGCACGAAGATCGGACAATCTTTTTTGACTCTCCCGTGACTGTGAGTGACTGGCTTGACTTGCTGCCGGGCCGCGGGGACCGGCCTGGGCCCTCTACTGGTACCGAGGGTGGCGGGTCTCCCTCAGAGTGACGTTGGTCCTTGATTTTGCCATTTTGTACTGTTCGGCTGGGTTCAACTTCTCTTTTGCATTTTGTTTCATTATGATCTATGTGGGGGGCGGCTGGGGACGGGTCCCTCTCCTCCTCCGGGGTCTTTCCGTAGAATGGGGTTTATGGGGCGACAGGCACACTGCAAGTTGGGGTGGTTTTTTGGGTCGCAGGGGTGCAGGGTGGGGGGAGTTGGTAGTCGGGGGGGGTTGGGGGGCTTTGATTTGTGTGTTTTGTTTTTAATGCGAGGTTTTTGTTCAGTTCTAGTCTTGGGCGCTGCGCTATCTGCTGGGGGACCCTTGACCGGTTGGAGGGGATGGGGGGGGACGGGTTGAGGTTGATGTCATGGAACGTCAATGGATTGGGGGACCGTATCAAACGGGGTGTTGTGCTGAAGTATCTGCGACGTATGTCTCCTGATGTGGTGTTTTTACAGGAGACGCATCTGGTGGGTAATGTTTGTCATGCCATGAACAGGGGGGGGTACCGACTCGTTGCCCATTCCGGTTTCACCACTGGCTCTAGAGGGGTTGGCATTCTCCTGCGCTCTTCACTTCCGCTGGAGATCACCAGGGTGGTCCCGGACGACAGAGGGCGCTATGTGGCTTTGACTGGGCGGTGGGAGGGGCAGTCCCTTTCCCTGGTCTCTGTCTATGTTCCCCCGGGCCTCCAGAACTCCACCTTTTCAGACTTGGGTCGAATGCTGCTTGAGCTTCCTGACAGTCTTCTGATTATGGGTGGGGATTTCAATTCGGTGGTCTCGGGCGACCGGGATCGCCACCCGCCCAGGGCCCTCCCTGCTGCGCAGGCGTGGCTTGGCGGATTCATGGAGACCTTCGGTCTGGTCGATTGCTGGAGGTTAATGCATCCTACACAGTGTCAGTACACTTTTCACTCTGGGGCGCATGGGAGTCTCTCCAGATTGGACTACTTTCTTATGCCCGCGGCCCAGACTGCTCGGATTCGAGAGGTTAAGCATCTGGCCCGGGGTATCTCTGATCATTCCCCACTGTGGTTGTTTTTTGACACGGGGACGCGGTCTGCTGGGCGGATCGCTCCTATTAACCCTTGGTACCTGCGGAACCCCACGATCCGCTATAGTCTGGTCAAGTCGATTGACCAATACTTCCTTGAGAATGATGGGTCGGTGATGTCCGCTGTGTCCCTGTGGGAAGCTTTTAAGGCAGTACTCCGTGGGCAGGCCCTATCCCAGATTGTGGCGGCTAAGAAGGTTAAAACGGAGGAGGTGGAGAAGCTGGAGACCGACATCCTGGGGTTGGAGGCGGCCTTGGAGACGGGTGTCTCTCCGGATGGGCTACATGCCCTCAGCCTGAAACAGTTCGAGTATAAGTCCCTTGTTACTGACGCTGCCCGGACCATGTATAGGGAGCAGCAGGGTAGGTTGTATGATGCTGGAGACAAGGCTGGTAAATTGATTGCTTGGCTGGATAGGAAGGAGAGAGTGAATCGTGTGGTCCCAGAGCTCAGGGTTGCGGATGGAGTGTGTGTGACTGAGCCTGGCGAGATTGTGGAGTGCTTTGCTGACCACCTCCGGACGGTGTATTCCCCGGTGTCTGACAGAGATGAAGACGACTCTCGTCTTCTACTACGGGATATTGTCCTGCCCGGCTTAACCGTCGAGGACCGCGAGCGGTTGGATGCCCCCTTGGCCGTCGATGAGATTGCTGCCGCGATTGGCTCCCTTCGCTCGGCCAAAGCTATGGGCCCTAATGGCCTGCCGATCGAACTATACAAACTACGCCCGGATAAAATCGCGCCCTTCCTCCGTCGTATGTTTCAGGAGTCGAACGAGGGGGGTTCCCTTCCCGCCGACCAGCGCCTGGCGACTATAGTCGTGATTCCTAAGGAGGGTAAACCACGTGACCGCTGTGCTTCATATAGGCCTATCTCTCTCTTAAACGCAGAACCCAAAATCCTCGCCAAAGTCCTCGCCAACCGCTTGCTGAGCGTTATCTGTGATCTGATTCATCCGGATCAATGCGGCTTCATCCCCCACCGTAATACCGCTCTTAATCTGCGGCGTCTGCACGGTGTCCTAGCTAGGGCGAAATACTTTTCTGAACCAGCTGTATTGGTTTCATTGGACGCCACCATGGCCTTTGATACCATCGAGTGGCCATTCCTCTGGGCGGTCTTGGAGAAGTTTGGCTTTGGGGAGGGATTTCTTAGCTGGGTGAAGCTTCTTTATGCCGGACCAATGGCTCAGGTGGTTGTCAATGGGCGGGCTTCCCGGCCTTTTGCTCTCGGGAGGGGCACTAGGCAGGGGTGCCCGTTGTCCCCTCTGCTTTTTGCTCTGGCCTTAGAACCGCTCGCCGCCTGGCTCCGCTGGGAGCCCTCTATCAGAGGGATCCGGTGGGCCCCGGGCTTCGAGGATCGGGTCTCGCTGTACGCGGATGATATTCTTCTGTACCTCACCTCGCCGCGACAGTCACTTAATGTTCTCTTTGATGTCCTCACCTCCTTTGGGAAAAACTCGGGTTTGATAATTAACTGGTCCAAATCTTGCGTGTACCCTCTCTCCGGTGGCCCTCCCGTCTTGCCGCCTCTACTTCCTATCCAAACGTCCTCATCCGGCTTTAAATACCTGGGGGTGTATGTTTCGTTGGACCCGGCGGTCCGCTATGAGCAGAACCTCCTGTCTCCACTCCGACGTTTGAGGGTGGATACGGCGCGTTGGTGTAGGTTGCCCCTGTCTCCGCTTGGTCGCGCGGCCCTGTTTAAAATGATGTCCCTTCCCAGATTTCTTTACGCACTACAGAACTCATTTGATGTCATTCCGGTGGCCTACTTTCGGGAGGTGGAGAGCCTGCAGAGGAGACTGGTCTGGGACGGGCGGGCGCGTATCGCTCTGGCAAAGCTTACTCTCCCCTGGTACGACGGGGGCATCGCGCTTCCTGACATTAGACGGTACTATTGGGCCTCCCAACTGTCGGCAATTAACCATGCCACGTATGCTCCTGGTCTGAACCCGGCGTATGAGATGGATAAATTCCTGCTTCCCGGCGGTAATTATAACAGAGCGCTTTACTCCCGATCCGATGGTGGTACCCTCACGGGCCCTACCAAGATTGCGGTAAGGGTGTGGAAGGCGGCGAATGTAGCGATGGGCTGGAGTGAGCGTTTAACATGTGCTACTCCCTTGTTTGCCTCAGACCGCCTGGGGAGCCTTTGGACGACGAAAGGCTTTGAGCACTGGGACACGATCGGTATTAGCAGAGTGGGGGATCTGTGGGTTAAAGGCGCGGTCAAGACCTTCGCGGCGCTCCGGAGCGAGTATGAGCTTAGTGAGAGGGAGTTTTTTCGCTACGCCCAGGTTCGGCATGCCCTGCTCTCGGTTTTTGGGGAAGGGTCCACGGTCCCTGTTTCTTCGCCCCTCGAGGACCGCATACTCGATGGTCACGTTCCCGATAGTACTATCTCCTTGATCTATAAAAAGTTGATAAATAATCGGGCTGACCTCTTGGTGCGTCTAAGGGAGGCATGGACGGGGGATGGGGTTGAGTTGGACGACGAGGACTGGCAGTCCGCGCTGTCATCTCCTAAGGAGGTGGCCATCCCGGCCCGTCTCCGTTTGGTCCAGCTTAAGATCCTCCATCGCGTTTACGTGACGGGCCCCCGTTTGGTTTCGATGGGGTTTTCTGAGGACGGGCTCTGCAGGCGTGGCTGTGGGCACAGTGCCACCTTTCTCCACATCCTGTGGGAGTGCCGCGAGGTGGTGGAATACTGGCGTCAGGTGCATGAGGTTATGAGGCGAGTCACCGGGGTCACGCTGTTGCCGGAGGTGCGTCGTTGTGTGCTGAATGTGTGGGAGCCCAATGACTATAACGCGGCCCAGACTCGGTGGGCGGCCCTGGGGAACATGATAGCAAAGAGGGACATAGCGCAGCTTTGGGGTTCGCAGCGGCCCCCCACCGTGTCTGTCTGGAAGGAGAACATGGACTGGTGCATGTTCAGGGAAAAAACTGTTTATGTGGCTCGGGGTAAACCCGGGGCTTGGAACAGAATTTGGGGGCAGTGGAATGCGTATCGTGGAAGTATTTGTGCTCCCCCCCTTGTGGAAACGTCTGATGTAGCCATGTCCCCCTGATCCTTGATGGTTCCTTACTTATTTGGCACATCTGAGTATAGATTTGTATTCCCGTCTCTCCCCCCCCCTACCTCTTTGTTTCCCTGCCTTTTGACTGCCATTGGGTGGTCGGATATGGACGTACCCCTGCTGTGGCCCGACGCCCATCTTATGTTTTCTTGCCTCGCTTTTGTTTTAAGTTGTTATTTATGTTAAAAGGGTGTATCCTGATTTCCTTTATGTGCAGTCTGCTTTTCTGTATTGTGCGGAGCCCCGGTGGGCCAGTCATCGTGATTGCACTGTGTGATCTTTTACCTACTAGCGGCCGGCCCTGGTGGTTGTAGGCCCGTGCTTGTAACCTTCTTTCTGCACAATAAAAATTTTCAAAAAAAAAATAAAAATTTAGTATGATGTACCAGTCCACTCCTCTTGCCCTCCATTGCCCAATTCTATGCCCCATCATTGACCTCCTGCTTAAACTCTGTGCTTAGCTTGCTGCTCCTGTTCTCCTTCCCCCTGCCCTCCGATGTCTTTGTGCATGCCCCTGCTCCATCATTTTTGCCCACCATGTTCCATGGACCTGCCACTCCTACCTACTCTGAGTGTTCTGTTGAGCTGCCACTCCCCTCCCACCTGCCTAGCATTGTCAGATGACTGTAACCTGTCCCTGCCACCTCCACCCTGCCTGTCCACATGCCATGCCCCTATCCTCTTCCTCCTGTCCTTCATGGTCCATTGTACTGCCACACCCTTCTGCCCTCCCTGGTCTGTTGTGCTGCAACTGCTCCTCCTGCCTGCCCCGTGCGGTCTGTTGTGAGGCCCCTTCCCCTGAACTTTCTTGTCTGTGCACAGGTCCTGACCCTCCCTTCTATCCTCCATCGTCCTTTGTGCATGCCCCTGCACCCTCCTTCTTGCCCATCATAGCCATTGTGCTGCCACTAACCCTCCCACTTGCCATGCATGGTCTTCTGTGCTGCCATGGCCCCTCCCACCTTCCCTGTGTGGTCAGTTAGCTGCCCCTGACCCCCTCCCACCTTCCCTCCATGGTCTGTGTGTATGCCATCACAGTCTCACTGTTGCTCTTCATGGTGTGTCTTGCTTCTGGTGCCCATCCTGCCTGACCTCCATGGTTATCTTGCTGCTCCTGCCCCCTTTCCCCCAGCCCTCTGTTTACATGTGCAGACCCCTACTCCCTCCCTCCTGGCTTGTCTGTTCCATTGTAATGCCCCTGATCCGTCCCTCCTGCCCTTTATGGTCTGTTATGCTGCAGCTTTTTCTCCTGTCTGTCCATTATGGTCAGCTAGCTACTATTGCCTCTTGCCCCTCTGTTCTCTGTTGTCCATGTGCATGGTCCTGTCCCCTCCCTCTTGCTTTCTATGGATTGTTGTGCTGCACTCCCGTCACGCATGCCCTGTGTGGTGTATTGTGCTGCTGCAAACCCTGATGCCTGCCCTGCAGGGTCAGTTTGGTGCACCTCTCCATGTCCCTCCTGTCCTCTGTTATCCAGGTCCATGTCCCTACCCCATTTCCTTCCAGTATCCAATGTACCATACTTGCGAACATTTTGAACTTGGTAAGAGGGAGATTTTGAAAAAAAACTGGGGTATTGATTTTCCCTTTTGAGTTACATTGAAAAAGAGGAGATTGTAGACAGGAGACAGATCAAATAAAGCCCATTTGAGCTTAAAAACATTGGACGTTTCCTGGCTGAATCGGGTCTGTTGGCATGTATGGTTGTACTACCATTGCCTCTTCCTTCTACCCACAACGGCCTCTCTTGCAAGTCCTGTATTGTTGGTTTGTTGCCCCTGCCCCCCTTTCCACTGCCCTCCATAGTCTGTTGTGCTGCCATGGCCCTTCCTGCCTGCTCAGTGTGGTTACATTGTTGCCTTTGCACCCTCCTACCTGCCTTCATTTTTCAGAGTCCGTGCCCCTGGCCTCTGCCTCTCAACAGTATCCTAATGAACAACTAGATTGCTAACATTCTATATTTATTTCAAAAGTGCGGAACGCCTGACGTCATCTTGATGTAATCAAAACTGTAATACCTAGAGCATTTCCTTTAGAAATTACATATATGAGAGGGTCTTATTTGCATCAAAATTATGGTTAGTGCTCTAAAAGACTAAAATAAGGACATATTTTCTGAGTTTTCAAATAGCGACAAAGCACTTTTAAATTATTTGTTATCTTTATGTTTTTTTATCCAGTTGACCACTTGATTACATTTTGCACTTAGGAGAGAGGATGTGGTGTTACTTCCAGAACTGCAGACTTTGCAACTGGGGAACCAGGTTGGAGTTTCTGCTTCAGCTCGACATTCTGTGATTCTGGTCAAATCACTTAATCTCCCCATGTCTACAACCAAAATGAATTTGTTCTTGTGTGATGTAACCAATGCTCATGTAAAGCACTCCAATACCTGACAATTCTTTGTCAGGACAGGAGGCTCCGATTATGCTTTCTCATTTCTTTATTAGAAATGCCCAGCAGCCAATCAGAAGAACTGTCGTAAAACGAAAAAACTACAGTACCCATGAGCACCAGGGTACCACGTGACCAACCATAGAGTCTCACATATAAAAGATACTGTAGGTGAAAGTACGTCCTCTTTCTTTGCTGCTCCGCAGCCAGTTAAGTGCTTTTTATTTACTTCTATAGCTACTTTGTTGCATTGATACTTTGTTGCAATGCCGCTTTGACGCGCTTGCTTGACTTTGAAATGCTTTGTTGCTAACTTGCATTGCTACTTTGTTGTGCGCTGTCAAGCGCTTATTTGTGTCTCTCGCTCGGTATTTTACATCGCGCGGTGCAGAGTCTGGGAGCGTGGTCTCACCTCCCGAGGTCCGGACGCTCGTCGGAGCGTCTGTGTGCATTTTACGGTGGAGTGGGAGTACTGGGGCTGAGGGACTCGCGCTAGCGCGTGAGCTCCGTTTTTGCATTTATCTCGAGGCGGCCGTTACCGCGCATGCGCGGCGGCCATTTTGTTTGTTTATTTTTCGTGTTTCCACACGGAGCTTTGCCTGAGTCGGTTGTTTTATACACCGCTGCCCACAGCCTCGGATTTTCTTCAGTCCCATCAACGCCCTTTGCATATTCAAGGCTTTGGGCTGTATAATAACGCATAGGCACTGCCTAGAGTGATATCTCAGCAAGCCCTCCCTCCACAATTTATTTATTTATATCTTTTGGTCAGGTTTTTTCTACCTTTCCTTCTGGCTTGCTGTGGGGTTCTTCACTCCCCCTGAATTGTGTCTTTGACATATCTATATTGATATTGGAGTATCATTTTGTGGGCTTTACTATCACAATACTGTGAAACAAAATGGAAGATTATTTTGATGATGATGATTACTCCTTTGAGGATGACGACTCTAGCTTCCTAGAGCAGGATTTGGTGGAGGCTCTGGACCAAGGGGTTCAACACTCCGCTAATAAAGCCCTTGTCCACGCTATCAATCCTCTGAAACATCATTTGACGAACTACGCCAAACAACAGGGTTGGTTGCCTTCTTCACGTTTATCAAAATCTCCAGCTAATCCGCATAGGTCGGATTTTAAAAGACTGGCTAAATCTTTAGCCTCAGAAAAGGCTTCCTCCTTGCCATCGGTGGGCGCTTCTGCCTCTACTGGACTTCTGACTGACACTGAAGGTCCTCCTTCCTCTCCTTCGGACCAGGATGTTCCACCACCACGCAAGAAGTCTCGTAAGGAGCATTATGTCGATGCACCTACTCATCCTCAAGTCCTTACCTTTGAACCTTCTGACCTTTATCATCCCCATTCATCTTCCTGGCTACCTTCTCCTGCGGTAGCGGCCTATGTTCAGGCGCACATTCGACAGCCCTTTGAGAAGGATGTTAGGGCTCGCCTCCGCTCCGAGTGCCCTCGCCCGGATCTCACTGATCACCTGGCGGACACTCCTGAGATTGATCCCACAATGCTTTCATACCTTAAAAAATTCGCAAAGGATCCGAAGAAGGGTCTTGACAGATCTTGGCGCTCCTGTCAGGATAAAATGCTGGATTTATTAGGCCCACTCACCAAGATTCTTGATCTTGGATTTCAAGCCAAGGAATCTTCTTCCCTTGTGGATCCTGATGACCTAATAGAATGGGCTCAGAGGGCTATTTGCCAGTTAGGCAACACTAATTGTGCGATTTCGAGCGAGCATCGTCGCTCTATTCTTCTGAAAATCGATCCAAAGTTGGCGGAACTCTCTACTTCAGAATCTGGTCCAGTGGCTCAGGGTCTTTTATTCGGCCATCCTTTTCTTAAGGAATTGACTAAGTGTGTTGCGAACTTCAGCGGTCTTGATAAGGCTCAGGCTTCCATCAAACGTGCACTTCGTCCGGTTTTTGCCAGGGCCGGACGTCATAGGGGACGCTCGTTCGGCCGTGGCTCTCATAATTCCTCCCAGAGGGGTTATCAGTCCCAGAGAGGCAGTGGTCAGGAGTCTGGATACAACTCCCGCTCCAATTTCTATCCTTCCCGCAAAGGGAGAGGTCAATTTCGGAAAGGCCGTTCCGGTGGAAATCAAGGTGCCTACCCCGACTCTAACACCTCAGGTGAGTTTGATTCCTTTTTCCGAGGTGGTTCTGGGGGGCAGAATACGATTTTTTCTCCACAACTGGCGTCTAATCTCCAACGATGCTTGGGTTCTGCAAACTGTTCAGGGTTTCAAAATAGAGTTTTATCAGTCCCAACATCAATCCCTCCCTCCAAATCCCCTAATTTTTTCTCTTCAGGACCACGGGTTTATCTCGGCGGAGATCGAATCCCTTCTCAAAAAAGGGGCAATCATTCCAACTATTCCCCACCCACAGGGGTTCATCAGCACTATTTTTCTGGTTCAGAAAAAAGGGGGCGGAAATCGTCTGGTCCTCAATTTGAAGGATTTCAACGGAAGTATCGTTTACAGACACTTCAAAATGGAGGGGATCCATCTATTGCGCGATCTTCTTCGCGAAGGGGACTGGATGGTTCGGCTCGACCTCAAGGATGCGTATCTTTCGATTCCCATTTTCGAGCCTCATCGCCGCTTTCTTCAATTCAGTTGGCAGGGGACTTGGTACAAATACACGGTTCTTCCATTCGGCCTCTCGTCAGCACCTTGGTGCTTCACGAAACTTCTGAGGCCCGTTGTGGAATGTCTGCGTGCTCGGGGTGTCCGCTTAATAATATATCTAGACGACATTCTTATCATGGCGGACAGTCCCCTCACAGTCTTAACGCACCTGGAGTGGTCTATCGACCTTTTACAATCTCTGGGTTTTCTCATCAATCGTCAGAAATCTATCTAGAGTTTCTGGGTTTCCAAGTGAATTCCCTTTCCTGTCAACTTCTACTACCAAACCAAAAGATTCGGTACATCAAGAGGGAATTGAGGTCGGTTCTTTCCAGACAGACTGTGTCGTTGAGATCGTTAGCACGTGTTGTCGGTCTATTGGCGTCTTTCATTCAGGCGATCTTCCCGGGCCCTCTGCACTACAGGGCACTTCAAAGGTTGAAGATTCGTCATCTCCAAAAAGGTCTTCGCTATTCCGATCTGATTCCTCTTTCCGAGGATGCCAAGAGCGAGATGCAATGGTGGTTGGACCACATGGAGGCCTGGAATGCGCGAGCCCTGTTCGGCTCCTCTCCGGATCTGGTGATAGAATCCGATGCCAGTCTATGGGGTTGGGGAGCCCAGTGCGGTCCCGTCTCGACAGGGGGTCGATGGTCCTCCCAGGAACTGTCCCTTCACATAAACTGCCTGGAACTCCTGGCGGGCTCCTTTGCGATCCGGTGTTTTTCTCCTCTTCAGTCCAATTGTTGCATTCTTCTCCGCATGGACAATGTTTCAGCGGTCCGGTATGTCAACAAGTTTGGGGGAACGAGATCCAAGAATTTGGCGGAGATCGCCAAGGATTTTTGGCACTTCTGTCTTCAACAGAAGATCACAGTTATTGCCGAATATCTTCCCTGCTGCCACAATCAGATTGCGGACTGGAACTCTCGCCATCTTCGCGACTTCAGCGATTGGCGCCTTCATCCCCGCATTTTTCACATTCTCCGTCGGACTTGGGGTCAATGTCACCTAGATCTGTTCGCTTCTCGCCTAAACACTCAGCTCCCTCTGTTTTTCAGCTGGAGGCCGGATCCGAAAGCCCTAGCCACGGATGCGTTCCTTCAGACTTGGCCGTCGACTCTGTGTTACGCCTTTCCCCCGTTCATGATGATTCCCAGGGTTCTGGCCTACTCGAAACGCTTTCAAACAGAGTTAATTCTCATTGCTCCGCTGTGGAGAGCTCAAGCGTGGTTCCCGGTTCTTTTGGAGATGTGCTGTGCGGTCCCGTTCCTTCTTACCCAGAAGTGGAATCTGTTGTTGGATCCCCTCGGCAATCCGCATCCCCTTGTTCTATCCGGCAATCTCCTTCTGTTGGCGTGGCGAATTTCGGGGATCGCTGGTCGCTCCCAGGCCTTTCATGCGACGCTTCCAAATTCATCAGTGACGCCTGGTCTCCCAGTACTCACAAGCGATATAGAGCCTCATGGAAACGATGGTGTGACTGGTGTGTTCAGCGGGAGGTTGATCCCGCTTCAGCGGATGTGGCTGATTATTAATTTTCTAGCCTCTCTCGCTTCCTCTGGTTTGGCTTATCGCACGGTCAACAATTTCCACTCCGCCATCTCCGCGGCTCATGTTCCTATCAATGGTAAACCTGCGGGTGAGCATCCCTTGATTTCCAAATTACTTAAGGGCATTCGTTTGTCGAATCCTCCGTGTCCTAAATATGACTCGCTTTGGGATGTCTCCATTGTTTTGAGATTTTTGGAGGCTTGGCCTTCTAATTCCTTGCTTTCCCGCAAGCAACTCTCTGCCAAACTGACTATGCTGTTATGTCTTGTTTCTTGCAAACGAGTTTCTGATGTGCGTGCGTTAGACTTGGCAGGTCGCAGTTTTACACCCGAGGGTGTCACTTTTCTTATTTCTAAACTCACCAAAACGGCTACTTCTTCGGTTACCTATCCTTCCTTTCCTCATCATCCCAACCTTTGCGTTGTTCAATGTGTCAAGGATTATGAGGTATGTACTGCCCCTTTACGTTCAGACACACAGGGTCAACTACTTATTGCTTTGCAGAAACCTTTCCGTCCTGTTACTCCTGCTACTTTAGCTCGCTGAGTTAGATGGCTCTTGTCTGAGGCTGGAATTGATGTTTCCATTTTTGGTGCTTATTCGGCTCGTGGGGCTATGGCCTCTAAAGCGTTCTCGATGGGTGTTTCATTATTGGACATCATGAAAACCGCAGATTGGTCTTCTGACTCTGTGTTCAAAACTTTTTATTACAAACCTATTGAGCATATTGCTTCTGTAGTGGTGGATCAGCTTTGAACAAGCATAATCGGAGCCTCCTGTCCTGACATAGAATTAAAAATTTGCAAACATTCGTGACAAGAATTTTCAATTCTATTAAGGACAAGGAGGCGAGGGTTATCCCACCCAAGGTCATGATTTGTTCTCATGTTTTTCAATGTTATATTTGCATTTAATTTATGCTGATGCATTGTTTTTTTCTCTCTTTTTTACCCCCCCTTTTTGTTGACTTCACTCTCTTATGGGATGAATATTACGGCTGTACATTTCTTTTCAGGTTCTGACCCGAAATAGCGGCCCTTCTGTTCCTCCTGCTTACTCTGCTTGGATGGTCTTCTGCCTCCTGTGTTCTGCGATTGCTGTGTTTTTCTATCGTCAAGGTGATCACCGGCTGTTGCTGATGGACTCTTTTACCTGGCATTTATCGTTTTTCATTGGACTTCCTGTTTCCTGTGAACTGTTCCTCACCAAAGAAAGAGGACGTACTTTCACCTACAGTATCTTTTATATGTGAGACTCTATGGTTGGTCACGTGGTACCCTGGTGCTCATGGGTACTGTAGTTTTTTCGTTTTACAACGGTTCTTCTGATTGGCTGCTGGGCATTTCTAATAAAGAAATGAGAAAGCATAATCCTCGCCTCCTTGTCCTTAATAGAATTGAAAATTCTTGTCACGAATGTTTGCAAATTTTTAAGTCTGCACTATATAAAACTGCAAAAACACAACAAATAAGTGTTTTGCACACTTGTGTCATTGGGCTATATTTGGGCTACATCTGGGTGATTTTGGGCTACATTTGGGCTCTTTTGTCTCCGGTGGCCATCTTGGGAGATTTATTTGTTATGAAGTTTCCTAATTTCCTCATGTACTGCAGTCTCTTCAGTAGGAAATGCTTTCAGTTTTTTACTTTGTTTCCATCATGAAGGTATTCAGATATGCCACACATTTGCCATAAATTCTGAATGTTAGCACTTTAGTTGCTCATTAGATCACTGTAGTAAAACTACTGTTCACCATGGAAGTCTGCTCCTGGTATTAAAAGTGCATGTTTCAGTCTGCATGTCAGAAGGTTTTAATGAAATAGAAGAGGATTTGAGAAGTCACTCAAAATGTGCCCTCATTTTTCTTTCTTCAGCATTAATCATAATGTCTATGGCAAAATGAACCCCCTCATTGTGTTCCTTTTTAAATTAAATGTTTTAAGTGTTACCAGTTTATTCCAATCAAGATGGCTTCAGGTGTGCCATACTTTTGTCATGATGAAGACAGTAAGCGCTCTAGTTGTTTTTAAGAACACTCTGGGACATTCTGTCATTGGGCTATACTTGGGCTACATCTGGGTGATATTTGGGCTACATTTGGGCTCTTTTGTCTCTGGTGGCCATCTTGGGAGACTTATTTGTTATGAAGTTTCCTAATTTCCTCATTTACTGCAGTCTCCTCAGTAGGAAATACTTTCAGTATTTTACTTTGATTCCATCAAGAAGGCATTCAGATGTGTCACACATTTGCCATAAATTCAGAATGTTAGCACTTTTTTTGCTCATTAGATCACTGTAGTAAAGCTACTGCTCACCAGGGAAGTCTGCTGCTGGTATTGAAAGTGCATGTTTCAGTCTGCATGTCAGAATTTTTTAATGAAATAGAAGAGGATTTGAGAAGTCACTCAAAATGGGCCCTAATTTTTCTTTCTGCAGCACTAATCATACTTTCTATGGAAAAATGAACCCCCTCATTTTGTTCCTTTTTAAATTAAATGTTTTAAGAGTTACCACTTTAATCCAATCAAGATGGCTTCAGGTGTGCCATACGTTTATCATAAGTAGGACTGTTAGCGCTCTAGTTGTTCTTTGGAACACTCTGGGAAGCTGCAGTAGAACACAAAGGAATCAACTGACAGTCTCTGCCCTTGTTGGATGTACATGTTTTACTGAGAATGTCAGACTTCATTCTCACATGACTGAGAAAGATAATGTGAATTTACAGAAAATAAGCTCTCAGTTTAGCTTATAGATCACCTTCCAAACCTCTGTGGGAAAAGCATGAGAAAATATTTTTCTCTCAATCATGATATCCCAGCAGAAGGCTTTTTCACATGGTGAAATCACCTTAGAACATACCACAATTCCTAAAATGAGTATGGTACCATCAACAAATGATTTATAATGTAACTAAAGTCTTAAAACCTTCTATTAACTGCAATGCTTTTTAATGAGGTGCTATCATGTATATTGGTCCCAAGATGGCTGCCAACACTTCTTGGATGAAGTGCTGATAGCCAATCAGATCTCAGGATGAGATGTGTGGTTAGGTTCCGCCCAGATATGTATGTGATTTTACTTTTGATTTTCTCAGGAACTACTGCACAGATTGACTCCAGATATGCAAAAGGCACATCCCTGACCTGAGGACTACCTCTTTGCCAAATTTCAAGTAATTCTGTTCAGCCGTTTGGGCTGTACCTTGGACTAAAGGTCCCTATGAAAAATTGCATGGGAAAAACGCGTTTTGGGACCCCCCTTTTTTCTCAGCCCCCGCTTGACGAATCCCCCCGAGACTTTCAGGGTAGGAGCGGAGCGGAGCGCCCCACCTATTTTGAAAATTTCGCGAGTATTCGTCAACCGGCGCCAAAGTTATTCCAAATAGAATGTTGCGGATTTCCATGGAAACACGGTCCTAACTATAACTATCTACTGGCGACCGCCAGTAGATAATATTAATATATATATATATATATATATATATATATATATATATATATATATATATATATATATATATATATATTACTTATTGTTCAGTTAGTTTTATTTGAGTAGAGAGAATATCTCTCTTACTGAGGAGGAAGCAGTTAGGGGCACATTTACTAGGACGGCGATAAATAAAAGCAAAGCGCGCTTAGCACTTGTTTATTTATCGCCGTCTATCACAGGAATTTATTGCCCTGGTAACGCGTTATTAACAACGCATTACTCCAGGGTGATAATATTCCAGGGAAATGGGCCAACATCGCTGGAAAACCTGCGATGTTGCACCCAAAACGAAGATAGCCTTGGTTATACGACCCTGTGGTCGTATCACCATAATCCACCTCCCATGTTAGCTATGCCTTAGTCAGGAATTTAACAGACGTTAAATTCCTGCGTTAAGGCATAGTTATTGGGGATTTAAAATATCGCTACCCCTCGTTGATGATATCACGAAGCTGGGACAGCGATATTTTCCCATGGTGTTTTGTTAGGCATGCCTTCTTTGCATCTCATTGGAGATGCAAAGCGAGGCGTGAACAAAACGGGAGCTGAATCAAGGAAACACATACTAGCGTGTCCTTGCAAATAATGCGATATAATTATCGCCACTTTTCGCCGGAAAACAGACGCTAAAGCGGCGATAATTATATCTTCAGCGCTTGATGATATGCCCCCAGGTTTTTAGACATGCCTTAAATGCCTTCTTTTAGGACTTTGTTGAAAAGGCTGTCTATGATTGAATGAATACTATTTCTAAAACTATGTCAGCTTGAAAAAAGTAAAAAGCTTTCTTTTGATCAGATCATGTAGCCCAATATGTGTTGCCTAAATTGAGACACCTCTTGGTAAAGAATCTTGGAGTAGACTCTGGTCAGAAAGTACACATCCTTCCTTGGCGTATAACATAACTTCGACCCCTGCAATTGGTCCCAGTATGTTATTGTTCTTTAGAGCGTGGAATAATTACCAGGTCATGCTTTTAGATCTATCTACAAGAGTTCTGGATCTAGCAGAAGAAGCCAGGCTTGAGGGCGCACTAGCTGATGCTTCTAATTTATCAAATTGTGCTTTAAGAGCAATATGCTTGTTTGGTGAATGCGAATGCAGCAGTGTCACAAGAGCGGCGTCAGAGTTGCTCTTACAGATTGATCCTAAGCTGGAAAGTCTGGCGAGTAAGGAGATGGGACAAGAAGCAAACGGCCTCCATTTAGGTGAATAATTCATCAAGGAACTGAGTAAATACGTGGCCACTTTTACATCCATTAACAAGGCATAACTTTCCTTGCAGAAGACCTTTGGATCCGAGGTTTTTGGTACGGCCATGAAAGGCAGGAGCCGCTTTGTGGGCCGATATCTTTCAAGTGGAAACTCTTAGCAAACCAGAGGCTCCTACAGATTTCAACATGAATTCAAACCACAGTTCTACCCTCAAATGAATAGAGGCAGCAGACACCGGGGTTATTGAAACTGAGAATCCCAAAACTCAGGTAGGACCTTTACCTTTTAGCTCCTGTAGGAGGTCGTCTGGTTTCTTTCCTGTCCGCATGACAAGCAATCAATTCAGATCCTTTCCAAACCAATAAAGGTCATGGTGTAGATCTTTATGATCGTCCTGTACAATCCTCGTTACCTCACCTCTGTCTTTTTCCAAAGATGCAGAGCTTTTGGTGTCCTAAGAGGTAAATTCTCTTCTTCAAAACAGGCTATGGAGATAACTTTGCTTGAACCAACAGTGGTTTTGACTTTTGAGAAAAATATTTCTAGTGCAAAAGAAAAACAAAGCATTCCATCCAGTGTCAACCTCGGGTTGTTCAACAATTTTGTAGGGTACCATCATTACAAGACGGAGACAATCATTCATCTCAAGGATTCCCTGCTGGAGAAGGACTGTATGATCCGCTTACATCTCCAAGATGCACTTCTTACAATCCACGTATCCATTTCTTACAGAAAGTTCCTACAATCTCGTTAATACTGTGGTGTTTCAACTAAGTCATGATACCCATCATTGATAATTTAAGTGTATCGCCTATCGAGACAATTTTTTCCTTCTAGCTCAAGACAAAGGTCTACTATTACCTAAACTAACCAAGGGGCATATTATCAAGGACGGCGTTAAAATTATCGCCGGTTTAGCGGCAGAAAACTGCCGCTAAAGCGGCGATAATGGGCTTGATAATATGTCCTGGAGAATTCCAATAGAAGCCCATGTTCACACCAGAACATGGACTTCTATTGGAATTCTCAAGGGCATATTATCAAGCCCATTATCGCCGCTTTAGCAGCAGTTTTCTGCCGCTAAACCAGCGATAATTTTTAAAGCAGTCCTTGATAATATGCCCCCTATTTTCTTCATCTACTTCAGAATCTTGGTTTTCTAATAAATTGTACAAATCTTCTTTAATTCCTTTTTTGGGTTTCCTTATTGGCTCAGAGTCTTGGGTTTTCTTATTAACACAGAGAAATCAATTCTTCAACTCCCCCACGAAAAGGTGCTTCTAATGAATAAATAGATTCATCAGATTTTAATGATTTCCACTCTGGCTGTCTGGCCCTTGCTCCTGCTCCAGCCTCTTTGGGATGGACAATCTCTCAGCTTCAGGGTATATCAACCATTTGGGGGGGAAAAGTCGAGATCCACTGCAGAAGTAGGCAAAAACCTTTTAGGGTTTTCTCTTCAAAGAAAATATAGGGCAATCGGGGTACCTTCAAGCCAGTCTAACTACAATAGCAGATTGGTGGTCTCTGCATCTTCAAGAGACAAGCGAATTACGTATTCGCCCTACAGTTTCCAAAAAGTTTTTTTTCCAAATTTGGTGCAATGGAATGCCTTTCTTCCTGATTTAACAAACTTCCCTCATCTTCTCTCAACTTTCCTCATTTTATAGTTGTAACAGGATTCTCAAGCTTTGACAACAAAGGCTCTTTCTCAGTATTGGTCTCTTTACCTAAATTACACTTTCCCTCTGTTTGTCATGATAGTACAAGTTTTAGCACAGGTACCAAGAAGCTACTTCACAGTTGACACCTCTCCTGTGGAAGGGCCAACCATGGTTCCCTACTGTCCTGGAGTTATTGGTAGATCTCCCCATTCTGATTCCGTCTTTGTCCAGTTTCCTTCTAAAGCCTCACGGTCGACATCACACAATGACTCCCAATCACTCCCTGGTATTAGTGGCATGGATAATTTATCGGCAGTCTGCAGAAATGCAGGAATTTTGACAGAGGCTTCTCAGCTCATTCAGCAATCTCATTCCCCATGAACCACCAAACTTTAGAAATCCACTTGGATGGTATGGAAAAGCAGGTGCTTGGACAAGAGTACATATCCCTTTTCAGTAGATGTGACTCTGGTCATACATTTCTTAGCATCCTTAAATTCTCAAGGGAAAGCGTGCAGGACTCTAAATACATACAGCGCTGCAATTTTGGCAGAACATGTTGTCGTGTAGTTCCTGCTGATACGTAGGACCTGCGCATAGTTCGGACAACATAAACTAAGGGCTTGGTGCCTACACTGGTTCTGGACACCCCCGCAGGATGTGTTGGACTATAGACCAGCTAGCTCACAGTGCCACCGGAAGCCCCCCTAACCTAACAGGGAGTGCATGGTTTCTGGCAACCGCTAAACATGATAACCCTGTCTCTTCAGGGATCGTGGAAACAGTACAGAATCTTTCGCTCAGTCACTTGTGCTTACTTTCTCTCATAGAATTATACAGAATACACAGTGGGTTGTTTTCAATATATACAACCAATGTTATTCTTGTATAAAATACATGTGCTGCAACGATTAGTAGACAAAGCAAAAAAAGAGATTACAAGCACCAAACCTGAGAACAGTAGATACATTCCTACCATGGTGCTGAAGCAATGAATATATGCAGGCATATATGCAATATGGTATTCTAACATACTCCTACCATACGAACCCTAAAATAAGTGTATCTAGAGTGTGTAAGGGTGTAGAGCCAAGAATCCCCTAAGGGACGATCCAACCCCATTACCTCATAGGAGAGAGTGAAGGACCCCGTCTTGGTCTCGAGTTGGACACGCCTTCACAGAATGTCAGACTGGGGCGAGGTGGTTTCTCAGCATGCAGGGACCTTCGGTGTCAACAAAAGTGCCTCCTCTAACAATCTATCGGGATGCCTGTTATTTATAATAAAAAGCTGGCTTCTCGATGTGCACACTAGATTAATGATGTTATGCATCTGTAGATAGCGCTGTCGAACCCCATATCTGTCTAAAACCCAAATAATTTTGAGCTATATCTCTACTGTTAAAGAACCAAGGGTAATTTCAGTTGCCACGTACCTGGGAGTCAAGATCACCTCTTGCGTTAATCGTATAATTCACCTGAATTATGAACAACCGCTATGCCAGTCTATTGTTCAGATGCGGCTATGGAATCGGCAACCAAAAGGTATCATTGGCTTTTGTAATACAGTTAAGATGAATATTCACCCTAAGTTCCTTTATCCTTTTTGCGCCATCCTCTCTATGAAGGGCTGATGCCTTCTTTAGGTGGCTAGAAGATGCTATGGGTAGTTTCATTTGGGGATGCAAGAGAGATAGACGGGCCATTCATTATCTGAAGCGCTCTTCCTGTCAGGGGGGTCGGGGCTTCCAGATTTTAAGGGATATTTTTGTGCTGCTTTTGGCAATTGTATTTGGGGCCTCGTTCAGATTACCATCCAGGTTGTAACACCTATGCATATCAAATAGTGTTCGGGATGAATGGAAGTTTTTATTATGTACGTTGTCTGATCCTAATTGTTTCAAAAGGGTACGGTTCAAGCTTATAATGGGCATACGTAGAATCTGGGGAGATATCTGTCTGGCCTTCCAAATGTCATTGTTTCATTCCCACTCACCATTATATGGGGATCCAGCTCTACCATCCATACTCCAGGATGCAGCAGCCCGGCAGTGGCACCCTAGAGGCGTAAAATCAATGGGTCAATCGTATATTCAACAGGGACTTTGCATCTTCCCAATTCTACAACAAGGAAATGCCCTCCCTCCTGCTAATTTTTTTTTTAAATGGCAACAGATACAGGATTATTTCCAACATAATGTTTCTAGTATTGCAATTCATGATGATGCCGTACTCCTGACGTATAGATACTCAGAGGATTGTAAACTAACAATTGATAACATGGACGGAATAATGAGGGAACATAGAGGGGATGATCTTAGTAGCCTAGCTTGTAAATGGAGCTATAAGAATGGATCACCAGTGCAGATATCTTATCTTAAAGAAGCTTTTGACATAATGTACTCCTCGGTTACCGCAGCCAATTTAAAGTTGCAACAATTCAGAACAGTTTGTGTCTGCATTATACACCAGAAAAGATAGGCAGGAGCATTAGCTGTAACAGTAGCTGTCTTAGGTGTGGGTTGTATGGGGCAGATATTGTGCATATTTTTCCTACTTGTATACATTTAGAGCCTTTCTAGTGCGATATAGCTCAGTATATGTATTTCCCAATGCCTCCCTTTGCATCTCCAATGAGATGCAAAGTGGGCGTTACTGGGCATACCCCGGATGGACTACCTTGCACATATCGCTGATGTTTACATCTCGATATTTACAAGGCAGCCCACATGATTTTAGCACATGTTAGGCTGTTTTCGCCAAAATCTAACGTCTGCTAAAATCCTGACTTAGCCATCCCTAACATAGGGGGTGGATTATGCTGATATGACCTGTGGGTCGTATCAGCAAGGTAATCGCCGTTTTGCAGGGAACATCGCTGGAAAACCGGCGATGTTCCCTGCAAAAGGATGATAAACTCGCTATCTCTGGAATTTGTATTGCCCTGGAGAAACGCATTGTTAATAACATGCTACCAGGGCGATAAATTCCTGAGATAGCCTGCGATAATACTATTATTGCTAAGCACGGCCAGCGATAATGATCGCTGGCCGTTGATAATATGCCCCTTAGTTTTAAGCAGGACGCTGGCAAGAATATATTGAGGGTTGCAGTTCTCGCTATTGTTGTAGCTCGTCTGTGTATCGCCAGGGATTGGATAGCATCGAAATCCCCCAGTGTGTCAGGGGGCCGATTCACAAAAGTTATTTTAGACAAAATCCTAACTTTACGACTTTCTGTATTCACAAAGGGCATTTAGGAGTAGTAAAGTTTGGATTTTGACTCAGATTACTTTTGTGAATCTGGCCCAGTGTGTGTCGGTAGTGGACTTTAACTTGAATGCCCAAAATGTACATCCTATGTTGTTACTTTAATTATTTTGTTCTTTTGGGGTTTTTTGTTGTGTATGTGATCATGTTCATTTCGAAATTAAAAAATAATTAAAAATACACAAGGTCAAATATATATATATTTTTTGGGTATGGGCCAATTAAGGTACATATTTACATGCATTTCACGCAACACAGCGCAGCAATCAAAGTTGCTGTGCTGCATTGCATGAAAGGGAGACAACAATAATACGACATATCGATAGCGCATTTCTGCTGTCTTCTAGCACTGGTGCAGCCTAGCGGCAAAGCAGGGACCCTGGCACTGCAGTGCCAGGGCGTCTGTGTTATTGGCAGGATGTTTTTGTGCAAGAAGAGATACCTTCCGGCACAAAGACAATCCTTAGAAGCAGTTTCCTCATTCTATTTGCGCTCCACAATGCAGCATACATCGAAAAAGGAAGTAACATGTAAAAATAAAGCTATTTCTCCTTGTTACACGTAGCATTTTGGCGCAATCCCAAGTTTACTCACCTTAGTAAATCTTGGATTGTATCAAAATGAAGTGTTGGTGCATGAGAATACCCATGCTCCACTCATTGAACGCCTCCCAGATGCAAAGTAACACAACACGCTGCCTTTGTTACTTTGTATTTACTAAACCACGCAAAACCACACAAAGTGGCATTGTGTGGTACAGAAATTGCCAAAAAGGGTTTTGCGTCGGGCTGCACCATAAAAGTATCGTAATCCCAATGCATAATCTTAGCATATTTACCCCGAAGTGATTCGTCAGAATCATTTAATGTTTGTCGACACCGAGACTCGAACCTGGTTCCTTAGTGCCAAAGTCAGCAGCTATAGTTTTAATGGCACATCCTCCCATTATTGAGGTGGAAGAAGGAGAAGATTGGAAAAGGGTCTAGAGGCACATTTACTAACATTGTGCACCGTGGATGTGCCACTTTTATGCACAGCCTCCACGCAAAATGTTATTTCTAATTTCCTAAGCCTTGCAAATCAGAGTTGCGTGGCTTTCCGTGGTATTTTTGCCACAAAGTAATGCAAGGCATTACATATCACTGCCAGGGACATCTTAAGGATTTTGGGGGCCCTGGGCCAAACATATTTTGGGGGCCCCTGTTCAGAGCAGCTTTGAATTTATGATCCAATTTGAGCCCCTGTTTCCCACACAGTTTCCGCTTCCTCAGCTGCGTTAGCGATCCTGTTTGCATCTTAGGCATTAGCCTATATATTCCCGATCTAAATGGACGCGCGCAGCTGACAGCGGTAGGATTTAGTGTTTCCTGCCCTGCTCATAGTTTTTTTAATACTTTTTAAAATGTATATGTGTGGCTGAATTACTCTGTGCTTTTTAACAATTTCTCCTACCTACGAGCACTTGCACTTTACTTGATTCTGCTTGCCTACACCTCCTCAGCTGCTACGATTCGCATCTAGTTTTTCCTCCAGTCCTGTTCCGCCGCGGCTGATACGCCGATTGTGCAGAGGGCTGTGGCTACTATAAGGCTCCTCACTTCCACCCACGTAGTTTCCACTTCCTCAGCTGCGTTAGCGATCCAGTTTGCATCATAGGCATTAGTCTATATATTCCCGATGCAAAAGGATGCGCACAGTGGGCGCGACGCTGGCGCGTCGAAGGCGCACCAAAGGCATGCACGTCTGCGCCCGGAGGCGTCCGGTGCCGGCCATGCTGCCCAGTTCCCCTCCGGTGAGTTTCTTCCACTATATTACAATAGGGAAACACTGCTTAGCCTTAGGCGGCTACCATTATGTCAGTGTACAGCGGCTGATCCGAGCTTGGAGGTAGACTTTCGATGCAATAAGTGCAACTGGTCTCTCCTCCAGCCCAGGAAACCCACACCCAAGATCCTCCCATGCAACAATAAGTGTAAAAACAATAAGAAAACAAAGGACTTAAAGGTCACCCTTTTAAATTGTCGCTCTATGCAAAAGCATGAACCACACATTTATGGTCTACTTTTAGACGAACAGCCTGATCTTTTATTTCTCACTGAGACCTGGCTGTCTGAAGCCTCCAACCCTCACCTCGGCCATCCCTACGGGTTATAAAATCCTTAGGAGGGACCGACCGAGTGGGAAAGGGGGCGGTGTCGCCATAATTTACAATCAAATACTAGACTGCTCTCCCATGCCAATGGAAAACATCGAGGGCGCAGTCCTTAGACTTCCACTGTACCTTCTTCCCCCATCATAGCATAGCTGGTTTTCTAATTTACAGACCTCCCAGTGCAATTGGAAATTGTATTACTACGCTTATAACAGCCACCACCTCCCTGGCCTTAAAATACAACAACTGCCTTATTCTGGGAGATTTCAATATACATATGGACAATGGAAAAGACCCTCAAACAATTTCCTTGTTGGAGACGCTGCAGACTGGCTCCAAACTAACATTGATGCACCTGTACCGGTTGTTTCCTGCTCCTTAAAGAGTTTGGCCCCACCAGCTCCATGATTTAATGATTCCCTCAGATCTAGCAAAAGAAATTGTAGAAAAATGGAACGTAAATGGCGTAAATCCTATCTACCTGTGGACAGGAAGGTGTATAAAGACAACTTAAAAGCTCATTACATTCTCGTGAAGGCAGCCAAAAAAAACTTCTTTCAAACCAAGATAGAAAATGCCCAAAATAAGAGTAAGGTAATCTTTAGCATAGTTAAATCCTTTACCGCCCCGAAAGCTGGCACAAAGGAAGGGCCATGCACGAAAGAATGGTCTAAGCAAATAGCTCAATTCTGCCACAAAAAGATCACCGGGATCGAACAAGCCTTCACTAACATCTCAGAGGAAGAACTGACCTTCTACCTTAGTTCTAATAGCAAATTTCACCTCTTGGATCCTCCATCTTTACTAGCTTTCCCTGAGCTTCAGCTTGAAGAGTCACTGACCCTTCTCCAAAGCATTAAGTCTGGCTCTCCTACCGACCCATGTCCAGCGAATATGCTTCCACCATCAACCCCAATGTAAACCAGCTCTTTAATGCTTCCCTCTCCTCAGGCAACATGCCTAAATTATGGAAGAATGCTAAGATTCTTCCACTGATAAAAAAGGCTGACGCCAAACTGACAGACCCTGCCAACTACAGGCCAATCTCCCTTCTTCTGGCCCTCTCCAAAGTATTAGAGAAGCATGTAAACAAGGCCCTCCAAAAACACATTGAAGATGGGAAGCTCCTTCATGTGTCCCATTCCGGTTTTAGGGCTAACTACAGTACGGAGTCTGCTCTGCTGGAAGTGACTGAATTTCTCAAGGGTACGCTGGACCAGGGAGGCAAGGCTGTTCTGATACTGTTCGATCTGTCGGCGCCCTTCAATACGGTCCCAATTGAGAGGCTCCTGGAGAGACTTGCTAACATCCAGGAGCCTTAACATGGATGTCATCCTTCTTGGCAAATGGATCTCAGGACATCTGGCTCCCCCTTTCTCATCCCCGGTTCCAGCCATGAATGTAGGTGTCCCTCAGGGCTCCATTCTCAGTCCTACCCTTAATAATATATATCTATCCCCCCTTGCATCTCTGGTAGAGGAAGAGGGCGCCAAAATTGTTTCCTATGCTGATGACACTCACACTTTACGTGTGAAAAAGGAACCAACTTTGACGGGGCAATGATTAGGTCTTGCCTCACAAAGGTTTTTAACTGGCTTAAGATCAATCAGCTGAAGTGCAATCCTGACAAAAGTGAAGTTGTTTTCTTTAGTAATCCAGAAACGCCTGACTGGAGCTCTTAGTGGCCAAAAGATCTGCTACCCCCAACCGCGGAAAAGGAGAAATTCAAAAACTTAGGAATTGTCATAGAAAAGACAATCTCCATGCGCTTTCAAATCCAAAATCTAACTGGCGCTTGCTTTGGCATACTCCGGATGCTAAAAATATTCCTGCCACTGTTACCGCTTGAGAGCAGAAAGATCGTGATGCAGGCTCTGGTGACATCAAAGCTTGATTATGTCAACAGCTTGTACCTTGGTCTTCCCAAATGCCTTATCCAGCGCCTACAAGTGGTACAAAACGCAGCGGCCAGAGCCATCCTGAGACCTAAACCCAGATCTAGTATGACCCCTATTCTCAAGTCCCTACACTGGCTCCACATAAAAGAACGGATCAACTTCAAAGCGAGGACCATCTTCTTTAAAGCTTTCCGTGGCTTAGGAGCTGGCTACCTAAATAAGCGCGTTAATCGCTATACAACAGCTAGACCCCTAAGATCTTCCAATGCCAACCTAGTCATCATGCCTAAAAAATGCTGTGCCCGCACTGGAGGCAGATCCCTCAGCTTTCTAGGCGCAAAATTGTGGAATAGCCTCCCTGAGTCTCTGAGACTAACCACAGACCTACTCTCTTTCAGCAAGAACTTAAAAACCTGGATTTTACTAACTGATGGGTCTTTTACGCACGTTTTCCTCCCGCTGTCACGCGCCAGGACACTCTAGTCTGAGTAGTTGCGCGCTTTATTAAGTACACTATTTCATTTCATTAGGTCCCTAACAGTGCAAAGGAACACTCGTTCAAATTCTAGGGGCCTTATTTATGAGGCCTTGCTTCACTTTTATGCCACCAGTGCGTCACTTTTTGTGACGCACAGGCAGCGTAAAAAATGGCCATGTTGCTCCATATTTGCAAAGTGACGCATCTAGGCAGATGCATCACTTTGAAACTCCTGCACCACATTATACCTGCACCAGGTATAATGTATGCAGGGTGGGTGTTGCCCCGCAAAAAGCCTTGTAGAAGTGGCGCATTGAAGTCTATGAGAACTCAGTGCGCCACTTCTAGGATGCCATTGCCTCAATATCTTACACCTGCCTAACAGCAGGTATAAGACTGATTCAGGCCCTTTCGGACACATTGCTGGAGTTGTGTCTATTTTCAGACACACCCCAGCAATGCATCACTTTTGCGCCTACAGATACGTCAGAAATACTGACATATCTGTAACTCCTTGTGACATGATGCGTCGTACAGTAAATATGACGCATCCATCATGTAGCAAGGAGGGTGCACTAAGAAATGACGCATCCCTGTTTTCACACAGCGATGCATCACTTCTCATAAATAAGGCCCTAAATGTGTTTACATCTAATATTCAGGGATAGTTATGTGTGTTTTCAATATTGTAACACAGCAGCAGCTCAGCAATATTACTGCAAATAATCTCTGTAACGCCCTCCCATTTCTTATATGTAAGGCCTTGTTTTGATCTAAAAGAAACTTTTTTATGTATATTGCAAACATAAACACAACATTTCTCTGCAAAATGGCTATACTGGACTCACAAATAAGGTACATAAAAAGAATAATTAAAGGAAAACAGTATTTAAAACAATCTGTTTAAGAAATATTCAAGGTCATTAGGGCAAAACTCTGGAGAATGGAGCTGACTCTGTCAGGGGGCCCCTGAAAGGCTGGGGCCCTGGGCCAGAGCCCACTTTGCCCATGCATTAAAACGTCTCTGATCACTGCCTTGCGTTACTTTGCATTAGGGAGACGTTCCACGGGTGGGTGCTTGGGTGTTCCCCTTGCACCCACATTTAAGCATACATGGCAACATTTTAAAAGAGGATAGTGGGGGATCAAAAAATAAATATCCTAAGAATGTATTTTCTCCATTGACGTCCATTGAGGCAGAGGCAATCTCAGACGGGACACATCTTAACTAAAGTCATTTTTGAACTAGAAACTTGGCAGTCTCGCGCCGGCATCGGGTCTATTGGCAGATATGAGTAGAAGACTTCTTGAGTAGGACTTTCCCTCAGAATGCTTCTAATCTTCTGGAAATATGGCTATAGTTATCGAGGTGTTGAGCACCTTCCTGCACAAAAACAATCCTCAAAGGCATATTCCTCTTTCCAAGTGTGCTGCAGAATGTGGTCCACTTAGAAAGAGGAAACAACGAGGAGAAGTAAAGTTATTTCTCCTCGAGGTCCCTCTGGTGGGGGGGGAGCGTACAATTCTGACACATTCCCAGGTCTACCACTGTAGGTAAATCTAGGAATGTGTAAGAAGGCATCGGTGGGTGAGTGTCAACACCCACGCTCCACCCATGGAACGCCTTCCTGGCGCAGAGTCACGGAAGGCAGCGATTAGTGCTGCCATGCGTTACTGTAGATTTATGAAGCCACGCTAGGTGCCCTTGCGTGGCTTGATAAATCTCATGCAGATTTTGCGTTGCCCTTGCGTTCCCTTGCATTGCACAAGGGCGACGTAAGGCCTTGAGAAATATGGGCCAGAATGATATCAGCTGTGTTTGTCTTTTGTGAGCGACAAAACCTTGGGGGCAGATTTACTACGGTTTCATGCCACGCAGGGCAGCAAGCAAAGTTGCTGCATTGCGTGAAACAGAGAGAGCAGAAATGCACCATATCTACTAAGACATGGCGCACTGCTGTTCCCTGTTTGTGCTCCCGCACTGTGTGCTGCCGAGCACTAACATGGGCAGCCTTGTGCCCTATAAGGGTGCCGTTGTTACGAGCGGGATTGCTTTTTGTGCACAAGGGGGATCTTCCTGCACAAAACCAATCCTTAAAGGTATTTTCTCTTTCCTATGTGTGATGCAAAATGCATCACACCTAGAAAAAGTAATAAATAGTACTAAAGGTATTTCTCTTTTTTACGTCTGGTGCAATCCCTGGTTTACTGACCTTAGTAAATCTGCAATTGCATCAAAATACGTGAGTGGATGCATGGGAACGGCCATGCACCACCACAGCAAAACCTACCCAATGCAAGGAAACGCAACGCAGAGCTATTCATTGAGTTGCATTACTCTGTACTTACAAAACCATGCAAAGTGGATCTGCTTGACTTAGGAAATCCCAGCTAAGGACTTGCGTTGCTTTGTGACGACTTGCGTCACGCAGGGACAATGCAGGTTCTTGGTAAATCTGGGCCTATATGTTCGGGAAGAGCTTTATTGTTATAAAATACAATACAATGAACAAGTGTTCAGTCTTTGTAATGTTTATACCCCGACAGACAAAAAGAGGAGACAGGGAGGTTGTTGAGTTGTTGAACTTAATGAACCCCCAATTAGCATCCCCAGGTCCCTGCTGGGGGATTTTATATTGTGTGCTACATGACCAAAACAAACACACAGTACACACATGTAGGAATTACATCACATCCATACTCTTGTCCGATATTAAGACCAGGCCTTCTGATGTCTATGGGAGGGGCCATGATAACAGGGCTTATTTCACAGTACTACATCCAGGTCAGATGACAATGTTATTCCTGTGGTCATAGCGGTAGAAACATGATTTATTTTTTACTTACTTTTATTCTATCAAAGCCTGTTGTCTGCAAGTATCTCTTTGAAAGGGGTTGACCTGAGAGGGCCGAGCTGTTGACAAGTAAATGCAGGGACGGACTGGCAGTAGTGGGCACTGGGCATTTCCATGGTGGGCCGCCAGGGTGTGAGCTGGTTTTGGCCCCTGGGGGCTGTTTTTGTTACCGGGGGACGGTTTTGCAGCATAGCTGGAATATCAGCCCCATGTAACAAGACCAGGTGAAGTGTTTTCCACGTGCATCCCTCCTCTTCCTACCCGCGGCTTGGCCGACTCAGTTGCCAGGGCTGGTTTGCGTTCCTGGTCCAGCCCTGAGTGAATGGCTTAATACTCGAAGCTAAACAATATCTGAGGAACATGTACATGCATATAAGGTCTGGAACATGGCCAATAAGCACAGGAAGTAGGAACAAATACCATTACATGTGCAGCCTGGAGGAGGACCAAGCACCCAGGAGGGTGTGACTCCAGTGGAGGAGCAGGTGGGGCACTCCTTGCACCAGGGATGGGTGATGCAATCAGGGCACAGACACTGCCAGTCTGGAGACACTACCTGTGAGTCAGGGTAAGTATGAATGAAAGAATATGTTTCTTATTTTTTTATTTACTAAAATAGAGATACGTCTGCTTAGTACCTTTTAGTATAATGAAGATTTTTTGTAAAGTGATTTGCTCAAGTACCTGAAACATGTTTTTGATTCTAAGTTGTTGTTTTGTACCCTTTATTTGTGCTTTTATATATTATTTTACATATTGTGGTTTGTGATGTGCCTCATCTTTTAAAACTATGCTTTACAATGTGATTTTTGTAACAACAAATGTATTACTGCTATACAAATCAAAAACGTAAACACCAACATGTATTTTTTTGATTTTGTCCATGGTTGCATGAGTGGCCATCTACACCACTCTTGTATCCTGTCTTTTTTATACGTTTAGCCCATCATATGAGTGATACCTTCTCCATGGTGGGCCCTGAGCACTTCTGATGATGGCTAGATGGCTGCAACCTTGCTTCTTTGTCTCTCTTTAATTTATTTTTTAAAGTATTGTAGACCCCACAGTCCTGAAATATGTCTCTAAAGGATGGCCGAGTCTGCAGTGTGCACTGAACGACGACTTTCTTCACCTCCATTGTTGGTCCCTGAGATTTTGTTGATGGATTTTGCCCTGATACGTATGATCGCAATGAAGAGCAGGTACCTGTGTCCCTGGAGCTACAACATATTGAAATAGAATTAACCAGCTCACTACCATAGTCCCATAATATTGCACACACCTCCCGAAGACACCCAAGACAAGCAATGCTCTCACAATTGACTCTGTTCATTCCATGTTAGACAAGCTATTGTTAAGAAAGTCGGATTCTGTTCTTTCACTAATGCTGGCGCGCAAATATTGACTTGAAGAACATTACACAAACTTGTATAGACTGCACACCTACTTATTTTCTCAACTGCATTACCACTGGACGTATTGCCATCAGTTAAATATGGGAGAGATTTTCACTATACCTACCGGAAATACATATTAAGGGGCTTATTTACAAGCCCTTTGCGCCACTTTTGCGTCATTTTAACATGGGAAAAGTGACGCAAAAGTGGCGCAAGGGGCTTCTAAATATGCCCCTAAATGTGTTTCTGGTCTGCATTGGCTTACCATCTCTAGGTCAATCAATCAATCAATTAGTGCTTTATGGAGCACGTCTATTCAACTGTAAGGGTCTCAAGGCGCTGGGGAGGGGGAGAGAGCTGCAGGTCCGCTGAGGCACTGTGGTTCAGCTGAAGAGCCAGGGGGCATATTATCAAACAAACAGCATTTAAATTATCGCCGCTTTAGCAGCAGAAAACTGCTGCTAAAGCGGTGATAATGGGCTTGATAATATGCCCGTGGGAATTCCCATAGAAGCCCATGTTCTGGTGTCAAAATGGGCTTCTATGGGAATTCTCTGCTGCATATTATCAAGCCCATTATCACCGCTTTAGCGGCAGTTTTCTGCCGCTAAAGCGGCGATAATTTTAACGCCGTCCTTGATAATATGCCCCCAGGTTTTGAGGTCCTTCCTGAATTGAGGCAGTGATGGTGATTGCCTGAGGTGGAGAGGCTGGGTGTTCCAGGTGTTTGCTGCGAGGTTGGAGAAGGATCTTCCTCTGGCTGCAGTCTTCCTGATACGTGAGACGGTAGCCAGGGCCAGTGGGCAGAGCAGAGGTCTCTGGTGGCTGCGTGGAATGAGAGACGGTGGGTGAGGTACGCAGGTCCTGCATCATGTAGGGCTTTGTAGGCGTGGGTGCGGAGCTTGAAGATGATTCTTTTGTTGACTGGGAGCCAGTGGAGGTCTCTTAGGTGGCTGGTGATGTGGGTGCGGCGGGGGATGTTGAGGATGAGTCTGGCTGCAGCGTTCGCGAACTTCACCAAATTCTTGAGGAGTTTCTAGGTGATGCCGGCGTAGAGTGCATTGCTGTAGTTGATTCTGCTGCTGACGAGTGCGTGGGTGACTGTCTTTCTGTTTTCAGTGGGGATCTATTTGATTATCTATCGGAGCTGGCATAGCGTGTGGAAGCATGATGATGAAACGGCGTTGATCTGGCAGCTCATGGGGAGCGTGGAATCCTTGATGCTGCCGAGGTTTTGTTTGTGGTCTGTGGGTGAGTTCCAAGTGCTGCGGGCCACCAGGAGTCATCTCAGGCTGAGTGGGTGGAGCTCATGATTAGGACTTCAGTCTTCTCTGAGTTGAGCTTGGGGCAGCTGTTCTACTTCCAGGTGGTAACAGCCTTCATCCCGTTGTGAAAGTTGTTCTTGGCGACTGTTGGTTGGTTGGTGAGGCAGAGAATCAGCTGGGTGTCATCAGCATAGGAGACAATGTTGAGTCTATGGTTCCTGATGACGGCTGCGAGCGGCACTATGTAGATGTTGATAAGCGTAGGGCTGAGGGCGGAGCACTGAGGCACTCCAGCTGATATCTTTGGGTACTGAGAGGAACGGAGGTAGTCTGCCTCTCTGTGTTCGGCCGGTGAGGAAGAAGCGGATTCATTCCCGAGCTTTGTCACCGCCATTCCCTGGTGGTGTTGGGGCAGTCAGGAGGTCGCAATAAGCTTAGCGGGACCGCCGCTCTCCTGCCAACCATATTACGAGTCTTCACTGCACTCTAGAATCTCGCCCCATAATGCCTTGCGGGCCTTTGGTTGGCATTGTATTTTTGCCCATAATTTTGGTTGCAGTGGTCCTAGGAGGATGGGACCACCACCGAATCATTTAGCATGATTTGCTCTTTGTGTTCAAGATAGCTGCGTGGTCCTCACCCTAGATTAGGGGGGACTCCAAAATCATCACCACTCTCATTGCCTGATATATTTCAAAGCTCACTTTTGTGTAATGGTTATGTAAAGGTAAAGTTGTTTTATTGAATTCCATCTCTCTCCATTTGATGCAGCGCAGCAAATTGTGTTGACGTGTAGCGTCAAAGTTTGATAAATCCTGGACAAAGTTCTGATCTAATTCTACAGGAGTTCCAAGCATTAATGACAAAAAGGCTGAGATATGGAACTAATACATTGGACATTTTTGGTTATTCAACATGTACGTTTTACTCAACCTTCTGAGGGTAGATCATGAGTAGATGCTGTAACACTATCTTGAATTTATGGTGGATCTACAAATAGAGTAGACAACAATCAGTTCATCAGACTGACTCCCCAGCAATTGCCATCAGGGAAACTTTTTCATAAAATTGAGAAGTTATCTGCTTTTGATGATCTGAGGCTGTTTTGCTGATTCAAACTTATATATTGAAGAGCCGATGCTGACATGTACTTGATTCTTAGAACATGTTTTAGCGGTAATGTTATATCAGGCTGAAGCTGCTATTTATATCTTGCTGTCGTTCTTGGGGATCAAGTATTATCAAGAATGTCCTTAAAACAATTGGCCTTTCCCCAAATTCTAGAACTCAGGGGCAACGCCAAAGCAACAGGTTTTGGTTCCTGAAATATTGATATTTAGGGTAAAATGACAACATTTTACAAGTGCTGTATATTGTCCCAGATATATTCTCGGTTTTGATTTATTTTAAATTGTGTCTTCTTACAAAAACATTTTTCCTCTTGAAATTAGTAAGGATTCCCCCGGCTGACTATGAGTGAACAGAGCACCAGATTTAAAGGTTGTTGGATGATACTCCATCCGTCAGGGTGGAGGACATTCATTCTGCCACCCCCATGGACTTCCCTCGAGAAAATTTGGGGGCAGATCATCAAGCTGGCGATAAAAAATTATCGCCGTTTTTGCGGCCTTTTTCGGCCTAACAGCGGCGATAATTTTATCGGCTAATTAACAAGGCCACGCTAACGCGTGAAACCTTGCTTTAGCGTCGGGATTCCTAACGCCCAGCTTTGCATCTCTAATGAGATGCAAAGTGGGCGTTCCTGACCTAACATGACAGGAGAAATGTCGCTAAGCGACATTTCTCCTATCATCAAGCCCCACGCTATGAAGCATAGCGGCAGGAAAAGTAGCGATAACCCCTGTTATCGCTACTTTCCTTATGCCTGCTTCAGGACTGACTTAGCCATGATATCCTATGGAAGGTGGATATCATGGCTAAGTTTGTGAGGCCCTATCAACAAGCCTTCGCCACACTACGTGAGATTATCGCTGGATTTCCAGCGATAATGTCACGTTAGGCAGTTAGCGCTAGGATTTTTATCGCTTTTGAGATAAGCGTTGCTAATAGCACGCTATCTCAGCGATAAAAATCCACGCTAGTCGGCGATAATTATCCTAGCGCTAAGTGCGCTTAGCGATAATTATCGCCGGTTGTTGCTGATATGCCCCTTGGAGACCACCGCAGGCTCAGTAGAGATCTATGCACCTTTATAGAAACCCATGTCATGGCGCTTCCTGTCAAGATACACATATTTGCTAAATAGCTGTCAAAACTGACAGAAGCAGACACCAAAACTTTAACAAACTTTAAAAAAAACTAATGACACCCACACCCAGGGATTTTTTTTCCTGAGTGCAGGAGGGTTTTTGTTTCCTGAGTGCAGTAATAGACAGAAAAAAGGGCATCACACCATTCACCCTAAATAGGATGGGCGGCAAATGCCCCTTCGCTGACAGCCCCATCTGTGTTGGCCCAACAGAGGAAGCTTTCCATCAACTGAGCCATGGGTGGCTCTGTCAATGAATGGTGGTGGTCCTGCTAACCCTAAATAGGGCAGGTGGGCCATCAGTTTGGCAGACAGGGTAGCTCTGTCAGTCTTTAAATCTATCTGTATGAAATTGGAATTGTACAATATTACATCTTTCTGGAGCAAGTAAGAATCGTTGGGCAGATTTACTGATATTTCATGCAAGGCAAGACAGCAAGGCAACTTGCTGTGTTGCTTTGTGTGAAAGGGGGAGAGCAGAAATGTGCCACATCTCCTAAGATATGGTGCACTTTTGCCCTCTCCTTGCGCTGGTGCACTGCCAACGAAGGCACACTTGTGCCATGCTGCAAGGGTGCGTGTGTTACAGGCAGGTTTGCTTAACACAGGCAAGAAAGGATACCTTCCTGCACAAAAGCCATCCTAAAAGGTGATTTCCTCCTTCTATGTGTGATGCAGATTACATCACGCCCTGTCAGTTCGGACATTATTCAGGTTTAAAAGTCTTTGTAAATCTGGGTTTGCATCAAAATACATTTGTGCATGCACAAGAACACTCATACTCCACTCATATACCACCTACCCAGCGCAACGTAACATAAGGCAGGGCAAAGTAACGCAGCACACTGCCTTGCATTACTTTGGTTTTAGAAAACAATTCAAAGCCATGCAAATCGGCTGTGCACGGCTGAGTAAATGCCACTAAGGATTTTGAAGCAGGGCACGCTGCAAAGCGATGCAAAATCCTAGTAAATCGGGTTCTGACTGTCATGAATTTGTGCTGCTCGTAATATTTTTATATGCAAAGACGGGTCTGCCCTGCTTTTTCATTTTTTAACTTAGTATTTGTTCATTGAAATCTTCACTATTTTGTTACAGAAAGTGAAACTGTTCCCTGTTCATTTGAACTGCTTTGGAAATGCGGCTGGAATATAGTTTGCAGTCGATTAAATAAAATAAAAGATTTGTCAGGATTACAATTTTTCACATGTTTTACTAATACTTAAAAGGAAGAGGCAGCTGCGGACAGCGACCTAGAAGTTGTTCAACCTCTCCCCATCTGGGTGTTAAATGTAACTGAAACAAGTCCTGTAGCTTACTATGACATATACACCTAGCTAACAGTGCCCTAATATTAAGATACTTATTATTCAGTGCAGTTTTACATAGCATTTCCTATACTCTCCTATGTGTCACAGCTCTTTCCACAAGATATTTACTTACAAACGTTTATGCATACACACAACTCAGTAACCCTGGAAGCTAAGATGGGGATGGGCACAGAGACAGGGGAGCATTAAATGCCAGATATTTCTTCATTATGGGTTATACTTGGACATATCACTGGGATATTAGATTTGTCATATTTTTTAAGGCTACAAATTATGGATTTGTGTGTTTTGAGGAAGGAATTACGGGGTCATTAGGATGGCCGTCCGCAATCCGATCCTATTTGGGACAGACCGCAAATGAGGGGTCCATCCCACAGTGCAAATTAGGATGCGACCGCCACTTCCTGGTGCTACGCTCTGCAGCAACCGCCGAAAGCCAAAACAGACACCTCAAACATTTCCCTGCACTACGTGGCAGGCTCCATGCGGTGCCTACCACATGATGTAGGGATATGTAGGGGGGCACCCATGGTGCCTATCACCCTGGCCCTGGATTGACCGCCACAGAACGACCTGTCAAGAGGTATATTGTAATCCCTATGGCGGTGCCTGACAGGCACTGCCGCAATTCTGGGACTCCAGGGAGGTCCAACAAGCGGTCGGATACAGACGACTTGTCTGAATTGAGGCGGTCTGTGTTTCTGACCACCACCTGTCAAAATGACATTATTATATGGCAGATCGAAATCCCTGGTAAGATGGCTGAAAGACCACCACCGACAGCCTGTCGGTGGCGGTCCTTCGGCCGTCGTAATGAGGTCCTGATTTCCGGATTTATGGAACGCTACCTAAATAGTTCTCTGATTCTTGAATCTTGGAAGTTCCAGAGGCATGAATCTTCTGTAGTGATTGGCTGCCCACTGAGGGGATTGAGTCAGGTGTCTTGGAAGCCATAACTCACGGCTTGGTGCATTGTGCTTGCAATTTTTAAAAAAGTCCCAACTTCTGTGGAAAGGCAGTGACTGGTAATCATGGACGGTTTGATGTGCTCAAACCATTTTACTTCCTTGATGAGTCTTGGCCAATTTAGGGCTGCCATGAAAGCTGCAAGGTGTGGTTGGGAGCGCTAGGGGGCGCACGACCAAGATGGCTGCACGCCCGTTAGGCTCTGGACACTTGGCTAACTGATTTACTATTCATCCTGATTAACTGACCGCCGCTTGCTGTCACAATAAGAGAATCGCTTACTGATGTCATTAGCTGCCTGCCTTCCTAAATTCAGCTCCAGAGAGCGCCCGCCGGTGGCGCTTTCAGCTGGAGAAGCCAGGCTGGGACGGCGGTGAGATCCTGCGGTGGACAACGCATGGCTGTGCTAGCTACTGCTTTACCGAGGCTCCACACGTGGCGACTGGGCCGCACGGAATGTGAATTGCTGCCTTCCTGTTGCAGACGATCGCCAGCTCTGCCAACAACTCTCACTGCTATATCCCCCCTTCACGGCGGGGAAACCAACCTCTCAGCACCAGGACGTGTCATTCTGTGCGGTGAGACGATTGGTGCTCGCGCGCTCACCCTGGTGCGGCGCCCTCCTTCATTTGCATTGGCGCTTCTCATGACTGCTCCCTGACTCCCCGGCTACTTTGTGGTGCGCTGTGGACATTGCGGTCCTGCCCCCCCGCACTGTGCATTTGCTGTGCTGTCCCCGTGGGGCTTGTTTCGGTACCCTGTTGTGAGTGTGGGGTGCTTCCACTCACGCTGCGGAGCGGCCCATCTACTGACATCGATGCATGCTGTGTCACCCGGCGCTGCTGACTGTGGTTGGCGCCAGCCATCTCCAACCTGGCTAGCCTGCAAGCCGTGCATGTTGCCGCTCTTGATGGGAGCTTGCTGAAGTTATTTAATACCGTCTGACTCCGCAGCCATCCCAGCGCAGACTTTGCAGATATCTCAGCCTGAGCCTCGGCATTCTGCCACCCTGTACCCGTGCCTTCGTTGAGAGAAGCCTGGACTGCCACTGCGCACGGATCTACTTGAGGGAGGGGAACGCACTATCCCCCCTTATGCTTCTCCTGCGAGAGGCTGGCCGATCATCCCATTGGGGTGACTGTCTGTGCTTTGCCCTTGATGCACCGTGCTCTGGCTCCTCACTAGTTTCTACTTCACTGGTTCTTCACAGTTCGGCCACCTTGCTCCTCCACATCTACCGCCACCATTAATTCTGAGCATTTACCTCTGCCACCTTGCACCGCACTGTTGACCCTTCATTTCCCGCCATTTGGATCCGGCCTGGTATCTCTCTTCCTTTTTATCGTCACACATCTGCCTTCTCCCTTGTGCTAGGTCTCCTTACCCGCCGCGCAGTCGACATGGGGAAACCTGAGGGCCCTCTCCCCCCCACTGAGGAGGATTCCTTAACCCCCCTCTCTCCCCCGAGGTGGATTCCTTTGTTTTGTAACTGAAACCTGAGGGCCGCCAGACCAAACTCCCCTTCGATGCCAAGAAAACTATCACGCGCTCCTGCGCTGGGGATGCGGACCCGTTGACCAACATGCCCTCCCCTGCCCTTCAGCCAGCCCCGGAGGATGAGGTCAAATCCCTATTGTTAGATATGCGGCGCAGCCTGATCGACCTCTCGACTAAAATGGACTTAATGAACACGCGCATGGACTACATAGTCCTAAAGGTGGAAAAGTAGGACGAACGACTCAAGGAGGCGGAGAGACGTATCTCGGATACGGAGGACACCACCTCGCAGATGAACGGCCAAATGGCCCAGATGGATAAGCTATTGAATGTAATCGCGGCCAAGAACGAGGACTTAGATGCTAGAAGCCGACGCAACAACATCTGCTTTACTGGAATTCCTGAGAGCACGAATACGGGCAGAATGGAAGACTTCCTTGAATGACTCCAACGCACCACCTTCGGAACAGACGCCTTCTCCGCTCAGTTCATAGTAGAACGGGCACACAGATCTCTCAGCCCACGCCAAGCTCCGGGAGCCACTCCGCGGCCATTAATTGCATGCCTCCTAAATTACAGGGACCGGGATGCAGCGTTGAGGCTCGCCAGAGATCACCAGAACTTACAATTTGAAGGCATTAGTTTCTCAATTTACCTCAGTTTCACGATGGCGGTACAGGAGACCCGCCGTAAGTTTCTCCCGGCCAAGCAAAAACTCTGCAAGCTCCAGATTGAATATGCTCTGCTATATCCAGCCTGCCTGAGAATCACATATCGGGATAAACATCACTTCTTCACAACTGACTGCCAGGTGGACGACTTCCTTCGCACCATCAAAAAAGATACCCAGACGAGAGGGTCTCCGGTGCGTCTCACCCAGTCTCCATCGTTGAGTGCTGCCTGAACTTCATTTTTCTATACTTTTTGGTAGTCAGTGGTCCTCCCCCTCCCCCCCTTTTTCCCCCTTAATGAGTTTCTTGGCCCAGCTGCAGTTTGTCCTCATGCTTCTGAGACATACCTGACTTGCCATCGCCCTGGCACTACTGCTGGGAGTTCTGGGGAGTGATATGAAGCAGTATGCATTCTCACCGTGGCCTGCTCGTCTTGGACTACAGTGCCACTGTGTTCTCCTCTCAAACCACAGATAAGTGCTGATGTCCTATGCATAATGACTGTATCATCTCACTGTTGCATACTCTCGCCTTAATATTGCTTATGTTGGTGTGAACTGTTTCTCCAATTGACTGTACCAGTTGGGGCTGAATTATTTGTCCGACCTGATAGAGCTGAAACCATTAATGTTATGCAGGTCGATTTGGTTGAAGAAAGAGACCGGGTTTAATAGAAGCATCATTAAGGACAGCCTCTGTTTGGACAAATGTCTACAAATCTCATGGTTAAAATTTGTGGTTACTACTTTTAAGGACTTTTTCAAGGTGAATATCTTAGAAAAATCAGACGCATAGTTTGGATTTTCTAAGTCAGATTTCAAACAAATTTTTGTAAGGGAAAAAGTTCAACGCTGCCATTTTAAGAATATGCAGCTTGCAACCGTGGCTTTTTATTATTCACAGGAGCATACTGTAGGGTTTCAACCATACCTATCTCAGGTTACTAGATCCTCGCATTGGTTCGTATTGACCCGACTGAGATTTGGTATTGTCCAGCATTTGGTGGCTTTTCCATCGATAAAAAAATACCCCACTGCTCCTTGTCCATGTGATGGAGCCACTAAACAGAGTGTTACACATTTTCTCCTTACATGTAATCTATATATGCATTTGCCCATTGTCTATCTGAAACCACTTTTTAAAAAATAGGGGTCTCGTACTTTGAAATCCGCTTTGACCCTGTTGTTTACTTTAAATGAGATAGATACATGTTTTTTTACTGCCACGTTTATCTTAAAATCTATTGCTGCTAGAAAATGTATGGTTTTTTAACTTTTATGTTCAGATGATAGATTATTTTTCGTAAATTTTTTATTGTGACTCCCTCAAATTGTATTTGGTTTAATTCGCTCAGTAAGTTGTTGAAGTGACCTGGTTCCATAGGTTGATGTGACACAGCAGACGTAGCCAGGATAGATCTTAAGCGTATTTATTAAGTTAGTAAAGTCCATAGAATAGCTCCACCAGGAGCAGCCTGCCAGCTGCTCAGCCCATCCTCTCAACTGGCTCACACCACACCAACCTCCAACATTCCAGTCACGTCAACATTCCACATGGAACTCTCACACTGGCCGAGCAGCTAGTTAGAAGATACAGGAGAACAGTATTAACTTTACATGAAGATACTACAATATCTCCCTTCTTTACAATTGATTCCTACTGGCTGTTTCTCTGGACCTGCCACCGGTCTGCTGTTGTTGCCATTGTTGCCCTCTGCCTTTTTTTACTAAAAATTCATCAGCAACTCGCCGGACCCGCTTCGCGGGTCCCGCAGCGCACATTCCACCAGCGAGAGTTGCTGCTGAGAGAGGGGCTGTCTTGTGCTTTAAAACTTGGGGTGTGTTATTGCTGGCAGGGCTGCGAGTACGTTAGCAGGGACAACATCACCCAGGAGTCCCTGCGAGCCCAATATGTTTCACCTGGGCCGCTCTCCCTGCTGGACCCGCCCCCCCGTCCACAGAGTTAAAACTGGGATTCAGGACTTTGTTTGTTGGATTCCTACTGGCTGTTTCTCTGGACCTGCCACCGGTCTGCTGTTGTTGCCATTGTTGCCCTCTGCCTTTTTTGACTTGAAATTCATCAGCAACTCGCCGGACCCGCTTCGCGGGTCCCGCAGCGCACATTCCACCAGCGAGAGTTGCTGCTGAGAGAGGGGCTGTCTTGTGCTTTAAAACTTGGGGTGTGTTATTGCTGGCAGGGCTGCGAGTGCGTTAGCAGGGACAACATCACCCAGGAGTCCCTGCGAGCCCAATTTGTTTCACCTGGGCTGCTCTCCCTGCTGGACCCGCCCCCCCCCCCGCCTATCACCCCTTTTGTTCTACTTAAGGAGGCTGCAGCGCGGGAGCGTGCCGGGAGAAGCCCGGTACAAGGGCGGGACCGTCTGTGGCCGTCCGGGGCTGGACAAGGCTGGGCTGGGCCACCCCTCTGATACCTGCTTTAGGAGGTGCACGGGTAGCAAGTATTGTGAGTGTATTGGATTGTTAGCTGAAGGATTCCTTCTCTAGGCGCAGTTAGTGGCTTAACTATCTTTGCTGAGGTCTCTATGCCAATGTCTACCCGATCTGGTAGGGGCTTGAGGGGGGTAGGCGGGGCGGGCGCTGGTTGTGTTTCTGGGACTATGGACCAATTTATTACCCGGGTTGTTACGGTTATCGAGAAAGAAATCGCCATGACGGAACGGCGTCTTTCTCGGGAACCTCTGACCGGTAAACGCTCATCGTTGGGATCTCTGGCATTAGTTCCCTCCCCAGTACACCCAACTGACCCTCTAGTTAATGTTTCTCCTGTTCATGCATCTGATCCCTTAGTTAATGTTTTACTAGACCCTGACCACCCACGGGTTGTTGCGATTAGGGCTAGCCTGGACCGGCTAGAGAGTTTGTCTGCTGCGGTTTCGCTGGGAGGTGAGAGCACCCTGCCAGAGCCACGGCCGATTGGGAAATCTGCGCCTTTGCTCCCTGTTGCTACCCCACCTCGTCAGGAGGATTCCACCGCCCCTTCTGTGCCCTTACCACTGGCAGTAAATGGCCAAGTTTTTAGCAAAAGGAAACGACTGGCTAGTCCACGTAAGGGCAGTTACTTAAAACCTTTTAAGAAACCCAGGAGAGTTGGAAGTAGGGTGGGTTGGTCCCATAAGGGCGCAGGGGTGGGTGTTGGTTATCCACAGGGGCTTAAAGGGGGAGCAGTTACTGGTGCTATTGTAGAGAAGACATGTGTGGATCTGATGTCCGATCCTCCTGAATCTGCCGACGGCCCCCCTACCGAGACCCCATTAATCACCCAGCTCGAAAAAATCATGAAATCATTGTTGATCCCGGTTCTAGAGAGAGTGAAGGGGCTAACAGAGCGACTGGACAGATTCGAGCAAGTCACTCTTGATAATTTTTTCTCCCTAAAATCTCTCATTAAACTCCACTCTAGAATTAGGGAGGATGTCTCAGTAGGGAATTTTGCTCCTCGAGAGTCACCTACTGCCCCAATAAGTCTAACTAACACATGTGGGGCAGTGTAGGGGGTGGTCGAGGTAAATAGCCCTGTGGTGCAAACTGTGGCCTCCTCTGGAGCCATCCCAAAGTTCAGGGCAACCACAGTGGGGGTACCGGCGCAATTTAACGCAGCACTGGGTAGCATTGTCTATCCAGTGACGATTGCGAGGTCTACGGGCCCAAGCACAAGCGGTACCGCTACGACTAAAAAATCTAGCGATAGTAATTGTACTGGTACAACTAATACCAAATCTGTCAAAATAACCCCAACTTCCATCTTACAACCAAGAAATGCTCCAAACATTTTTCCTGTCCCCAATGTCAACTTACCCCCAGACTGCCAGCCCTTTGTGACAGTACTTACTGGGGTTCCCGTGCTAAAGCCAGGTAAACATGAGTCATATGCCGAACTTAAGAATAAAACCCTATTCTGGCTAAAGGAAAACAGACCTCTCCCTAGCTCATTGGGTGGTCGGGTTATCCATGTGAGGAGGGTTAGCTGGTTAGGCACCTGGCCCAAAGACATAATGGGGGACTGTATTATAGTTAATTTTGAAGACCCTAGGGTAGCCAGCTATGTTTGTAGTTTCAACAATAGTGAGGGCGGTATGGGCCCCAACACAGGAATTGGTACGCGTGATCTTAGCTTTTTTAATCCTTATGTAGCTCCCGCCCGGCCTGCTAGAGTCGCTAGTTGGGATAGATGGATTGGCAGACAAACTCCTCAAAATCTCCCCCAATTCAGCCTGTTTCGTCAAAATCCATGCCCATTTCCCACTTGGTCCTGGCAGAATTGTTGACAAAATAGTTATTGTAAAGGGGCTGTTTCGGGGCCACCCTGTTATAACTTATCTTCTTTTGAGGGTAGTGCTGTGTCCCATATTGTGGAGTCAACAGGTTATTCAAATCCTGATGAGTCTGCCCTCGAAGCCCCTAACCAGCTGAAACCAGTAAGTGATGTACCAACTAACTCTGGATTTCAGGATAGTCTATCCGTGCAGAGGTTTTCCTCTGCGCAGGTTGCAGTTGATGAGGTCCTGAAGATTGTCAGCTGGAATATAGCGGGCATTTCTCGCAACCTGGACATACCGGAATGGAACTCTTTTATTGAGTCATTTGGGATATGCTTATTTCAGGAAACCTGGTGTCTGGAACCGCGATACAAGGTTGGTTACACCACCTATTTTGTACCTGCAACCCCTTCGTCCGCTGGGAGAGGTCGACCTTCAGGCGGTCTATTAATTTGGGTAAGCATCTTATTGGGGTATCAGATTAGGTGTATAGAAACTAAGTCCCCAGATTTGCAGAGACTAGTAGTCAGAGGGTCTTCTGGGGGGCGGACTTTAGAGATTTTTAATATCTATGTTAGATCCCCGAAAGGGGGTGCGCCCTCATTGACCCTACTGGGCTTAGAGGATGCACTCAGATCCTGTAGGTCAGCAACGTATATTATGATAGCAGGGGACTTTAACTGCACCTTTGAACCCCTAGCCGAGGATGACATATTAGGCTCTCAAGAAGAAGATGTTAGGAGAGGCATTCCACCCCTGTTAATACCACCTATTAAGAGCTGGACCCAAAGTGCTATCCATTTAAATGCCCTAACCCTGGAATATGGTGTGAGGGCAGTAAATGGACGGTCAAAGTCGGACTCCTGTGGGGCCCACACCTTCAATAGGGTAGGTCATTCATCTCGAATTGACTATATCCTGCTGAATTTCAAGCTCTGGGGGCATTTGTTGGATATGGCAGTCCTCCCTTCGTCTGACAGCGATCATAATCCGCTGTCTTTGTCACTGTCCCCAATGTGGACGGTTGGGGAGAAACTGCAAGCCCCCCAGGCGTGGAAGTCAACAAGCGATGTTTGTCCCTCGAATTGCGGTAGGCGCCTAAAATGGAAAAATGTAGCTTTTGATGAGGGCAAGATCGTGGCAATAAGATCAATCATGGCTAACGCCTTGTCCAGACTAGATTCCCTTGCGACGAATGTTCATGAGATTTCCACTCTGTTTAGCCATACTACCAAAGCATTAGGTGACCTCTTCACTGTGCGAAATCCAGGTTATAGGGCCAACAAGATGGGGCGCCCTAAGGGTAACCCTGGTTGGTATTCTGCTCCCTGCAGAAGTGCGAAAAGGGACTTAATCAATGCAGTTAAACTTAAGGATACCGAATTGATTAGTACAGCCAGGAAGTTGTACAGGGGTGCTATTGGTAAGGCGAAGAAAGAGTGGGAAAATCAGTTCTGGTGTGATCTAAAACTGGCAAGTGCTGGGAGGGACTCGAAGGGCTTTTGGGATTTAATTAGAACCAGGGACAAACCCATAGATTCCCTTATAACATGCAATATCCCTGAGGCGTCATGGTTTGACCATTTTTCCAACCTTTATACTGTGGCTACGGGGGTTGGGGTAGATCCAGCTGAAACTTTTTCGGTTGATTTTTTCGGGCTGAGTGAGGACCTCCTGTTTACAGGGAAGGAAGTAGAGGTTGCGATTTCGTGTCTTGTCCCAAATAAAGCTGCGGGCCGGATGGGCTACCCGGGGATTTGATCCGCATTAATATATTAGAATGGGGAAAGCTCATTGCATCATTACTTAATGCAAGTTTCTATGATGCACCACTCCCAGACTCCTGGATGGGCGCTGAGGTTGTCCCGATTTTCAAAAAAGGGAGTCGGGACAACCCAGCTAATTATCGCCCTATAAGCCTACTGGATTCATCGCAAAAGGTGGCAGGAAAGGTGGTTTTAGGGAGGATGCTCCAGTGGGTAGAGGAGAATAGGATACTTTCTGATTTCCAGGCGGGCTTTAGGTCAGGTACTGGGACCATTGAGCAGTCATTCCGTCTGCTGTTGTTATACTGGAAGGTGGTTGTGCTGGGCAAAGGCAGTCTGTATCTTGCCTTTATAGATTTACGGACTGCCTTTGACCTAGTGCCCCGCAGCCGCCTATGGAGCGTGTTGTCAGATTTAGGTATGCCACCGTACTTATTATCTTTGATAATTAAGTTCCATGCAGAAAACTTTGCACAGGTTCGGTGGGGCAATCAGGGCCAAAAAACCGCCCGAATAACTGTAAATAGAGGTGTCCGTCAGGGCTGTGTTTTAGCCCCCACTCTGTTTTCATTGTACGTCAATGGAGTGGTGGAGCATCTCTTACAAAATCCTTCAGATGCTCCATCCCTGGCGGGCAGGAGAATACCCACTCTATTATTTGCAGACGACACCCTCTTGATCTCCAAGACCCCAGTTGGACTGCAGAGCCTCCTTGATAGGTTCCAAACTTTTTGTAATTTGAGGGGATTAGAAATTAACACGGGAAAGACCAAATATTTGGTCTTGAATCCCCCCAAAAAAAGGGGTAGGCCACCTGCACTGAACTCAGTGTCCCTAGAAAGAGTCAAGGAGTTTGACTATTTAGGAATACGCCTCTCTGACACCATGAGGTGGAATTGTCATCTCCACAAAATGCTGCTAAGTCATAAAAGGGTGGTGGGGGCACTGCTCAAAGAACAACGGTCCTCCACCCTCAAACCGATTGCCCCAGTTCTTGACATCTACAAGGCAAGAGGGGTGAGTGCGGCGCTTTACGGAGCAGAGCTTTGGGGGGCGCAGAATGTGGATCAGTTGACCCGTTCAGAAAATAAGTTTTTGAAGGATTTAATGGGCCTCCCTTATAGTACCCCCACCCTTCCCTTACTCCTTGACATGGGCTGCTGTCCTATTAAAGACCAGGCAAGGTTGCGCCCTCTACTCCTCTGGGCCCGCATATGGAGAGTTCCGGAGCTTGTTAGTTATGCGGAGGGGCTAAATGAGGTTTTATCAATGCCTGGTTGGCATAAAATAGGATGGTTGAGGGATGTTAAGCGGTTGCTGGGCGAGTTGGGTCTTGGAGGGGCCTGGCAGTCCAGGACCGCACCATCCAAGTCTGTCCTGAAAAAACTGTATTGGAAATGGGTAATGGATTCCAGAAACTCTAATCCCAATCTATGTAGATGTTCTGCTGAATTCCTATTAGTAAAGGAGGTGGCACTACTTGAGCCTTATCTCGATATCATTTCAAAATTTAGAGATAGGGCTTTATATTTTAAATTTAGGATAGGTGTGCTGCCTGTGTGTGAGTTGACCGCAGGATGGAAGGTACCAGCACAGACTACTCCTTTCTGCCCTTTCTGTGAGACCAGGATTGAGTCGGTTTCCCACCTTTTATTTGAATGTCCTGCATATAAAGCTCCTCGCCTCAGGTGGCTGAAACCCCTATGTAAAGAGCTAGGCACAAGACAATGTAGTGAGGCTCTCCGTATTTTAAAATCCGACACACGCCCTTTATTCGCCTGTGGTATGGCGAAGTTCTTAAATTGGGCATGGCCGATCAGATCAAAAAGGCTTTTGTATGTTGTTTAATTATGGTTTTAAAAATTGGAATTTTTATGTAATTTATCTATGCCATTCGTATCTTGAACCTGCATAATTGTTTTCGTATGAATTGGCCTTTTATTTTCTTTTTAAAAATAGATGTATTGTATTGCTTTTAAAGATATGTTTTATATCGAAATAAAGCCAACTTTGACTGACTGACAATTGAAAATACAACACACAATACTAAAAGTTAAAGAAACTATACACAAAATATAAACAACAGATAAATAGTCCAAAGCCCAAGGGTAAGATGAATAAGCTATACCACGAAAGGGACCCAGACTATAAACAACAGAAAAAGGATAAGAAAAGGATGAAAAGATGAGAATAAACTATCACCATCCTCCTCTTATAATAAGCCAGAAAAGAAAACATTAAACTCATTCACTAACACCAACCTCCTCTTTTAATAAAACACGAAAAAAAAACGGTAAATCCCAAACAGACATTGAGAAGACACCACAAAAGATACATATATAAAAACGCAGAGAATCACAATAGGAAACAACTACAATTACTCTAGAAATTGAAGAAACATACAGGAAGAATCCCTCCCAGAACAAATATACAATGGGTGGATCTCACCCCTCACTAAAACGTAGGTGGGACTAACACCCCCTAAACTCTGAGTAAATGGGTCTAACACCCAAATATACTGAAAACAGAAATGGGACTAACACCCATTACAAATTACATAGGAGGGACTAACACCCCCTATACACAGAGTAACTGGGACTAACACCCATTACCAATAACGTAGGTGGGACAAACACCCCCTAAACACTAAGTATATGGGACTAAATCCCATAAACAATTACGTAGGTGGGACTAATACCCCCTAAAAACTGAGTAAATAGGACTAACACCCATTACTACTGACATAGGTGGGACAATAACCCCCTATAAACTGCGCAAATAAGAGACATGGGACAATTGTACGTGTGGAATGCCATTCAAAAAAAATGTTGACACATAGCAATAACAAAACACACTGTAAATTCAACAATGTTAACATGTAGCTTTAACATAGCACACAGTAAACCTATAAATGTTGTTTTCCTTTTGAAATAAAACATTTTTGCGTTGAATCTTATAAAACTACACAAGAAACTTGTATTTCGAAAATGACAATGGTGTGCCTGTCACCGCGATAAGGAACAGGCGTTCAACAATTCGAAGAGACGTGCCACCAGAAAGTACCTCAAAGACTTGCCACCCGACAATGTTGTTGACTTCATGACAGAACATCCGCATATCTTCACATGACCCTGAGGAGAAAGTAAGAGTACATGCACTGCAGCTCGCAGACCGTTCAGAAGACGTGCAACAGTAAAACAGCCGGCACTAACGAGACATGTCCCTCAGCACAGCGCCATACCAAACTGAGTCAAACGTTGCTGTCGTTTAACTCCTCCACCGATGACGGACTGTGTCATCCACCAAATCAGAGGCTACACATTAGGCACAGAAGCAGTATTGCAAAGTACTCACAGACAAACGGTCAGGACACCCAGCAGTCCCTCACATACGAAATAACTGTAATGGCTCACGCAGCTTGGTAGTATACATCTTGGCAGCTCCTCCAATGTTGCAGTTGCGGCCGGGCATCACGTGCAAGTCATACTGGAGGGCACTTTCAACCACCAATACACAGCATGCAGGAAGCCTGGATCCGCCAACTCCAAGATGGCGGGACGCACAGGAGACGCATGCCGAGAGGCTCACGGCACGCTCCTGCTTCAAAACATCCTTTGGCAGCCTCGACGACCGTGAAGTTAGGAGACGTCATGGAAGGTTGATGAAAAGCCCCACGCGGCATGGTGGTTAAGGTGAGTTGCGCGAGCCAATATTAAATTTGAAAACATAGCGCAACAGTCATTTTTACTTGCCATGTAGTAGAAACCAACACCAAAAACAAATTTGAATATACACTTTCCTCACTGTGTAGTTCTCACACTGAAAGCAGGCAAAGTGCCCGAATTTCAAAAATTAAATCATCATACCCAACGGTGCAACGCTGGCAGGAGCAACGTTAAAGATGTCACGAATCCAATCCCTCGGCAAGGTAAAATATAACACCATAAAACAGACACGAATGAGCCTTACTGTCACTAGAAACGCTCCACTTTGCACTGGATACAAAAACTGAAGGCAGCAACAGGTTAACTTTCTCCCTGAAGCACTGTAGATATTTCACGTAGCATAAGATGTCTATTAAACATGTAAACAGCCTTAGTAACACATATCCAGGAGATGAAAGAAACAGCATCAATTTACCATGCTTCTTCAGACAAAAAAAAAAATCAGCTTTCTGTGGCACAGTCGCTGTTTGATGCCCTGGAGATATTTGTTGTGGCACAAGACCATCTGAAAGATGTAGGTAGCCTTTCTTAACGTATGTAAAAATGTATAAGATACCAAGATGAAGACACAGCACGCCTTGGCTGAAATTACAAATATCGCCAGACCCCACTTCCGGTGACAGCTCCCAAACGCTCACCTCACGACCGTCAAGTGGTCCTCCACGGTCCAACACAAAGAGACAGCTAGCACTTCTCTTACGCGACTGTCACAGGGGCCAGCATCCTTCCAAAGACACCGATCTTGGTAGCGAAGACATCCAGCAAACGGCTCAGGGACACAACACCTCGAAGTAGACACAGGACTGAGGACTGAGGCAAGCCTCTGTGCTGCACTGGGGAACAACTTGCAGCTCCACTCCTCACTCCACCAGGCACACAGAGGTTTGGGTGACCGGTGTTGTGGTCACTGGTGGGGCTCACGTTGCCAGGTAGAATCGCCAAATGAGGAGTTTCTTTTCTTTAAGTCAAATTTCTTCAAGTCACACCAATTTAGTTACACACCAGTCTGTTCAGGTTACACGCACGGTTTCTTTAGTCCAACTCGTCACCAATTGAAGTGACCTGGTTCCATAGGTTGATGTGACACAGCAGACGTAGCCAGGATAGATCGCCAGGATAGATCTTAAGCGTATTTATTAAGTTAGTAATGTCCATAGAATAGCCCCACCAGGAGCAACCTGCTAGCTGCTCAGCCCATCCTCTCAACTGTCTCACACCACCCCCAGCTCCAACATTCCAGCCACGTCAACATTCCACATGGAACTCTCACACTGGCTGAGCAGCTAGTTAGAAGATACAGGAGAACAGTATTAACTTTACATGAAGATACTACAGTTGTATATTTGTTGTCTTGTGCTTTTATGATTGTTTTTTTTTTTAATAATCGAATAAAGCTTACTTTGAATTGAATTGGACTGTACCACTTTTCTCTCGTCCTGTATGACATTTGACAGTGGCTGGCGGTTGCTTGATCAATGTATCACGTTTGGCCAAATACCCTCCCCCCCTTGACCAACAGCATTGGGGGAGGCACTTGTTGCACACTGGCGTACCCCCACGTGGGAGATCCCCTTAGATCACTCTTCTTTTGCATAATGACTCCTTTCTTATTGCCCTGTTGCAATGTGTTTGTTGTGTTGGGTGATGGTAGTGCTGCAGGCACATTTGGGGTGCCGCTGTGGGTGGGGGGAGGGTAGGGGGATTCTGCTCTCTGTTTGCCATTTGACCGAGGTCGGACCTCACCGTGAGTCCTGGCTGATCTGCACAGCAGTCCAGCCAAGCCCGCCGACCTACATAAAAAATCACCATCCAGCCAGCCGCCCAGCAGTGCAGCCACTAAAAACGTTACGGTCACTTTTCCTTCTTCATGCTTGAGATCTTCCTTGCCACGCGAATCGCAATGATTACATCCCAACTGCCCACCACCCTCTAAGAGCAACAAAGTAAATTACAGTTAAAGTAAGTTAAAGTAAACCCCAAATGCAGCTCTTCCACTGGAAATGCGTGCAAAGCTTTCTAACACTTCTATCTATCTTTATTCTCAAGAGGATCTCGAACAAATCCTTCAAACATTTGATGCAGTACAAGCGCTTATTACTGCCACACGGAGTGCAACAACTCACGACCTATCACACCTGACTTGTCATGGAAACATAACCGTTACAATGACGTTTCTGGTTCCTCATAGTACATGAAAATAACGGCGAGTAAACAAATTATTGACATGAATAAATGTAATGCTATTTTACCAAAACATGTATACACATAAAACATATTTCTGATACTTAATGCTTAAAAACGCAGTTTTTACTCATTGCAATGAAACGAAAGTGATCGTAGCTCTGCGGTGGCTTCTGGGTATGCAAATTACCCCTCCCACCAAAAAAAAAAAACAGCTAGTTTTTGTCAGGCAGCCTGCCCTCTAGTAACAGTAGATGGTACTGCGCCTGCGAATTTGTTGAACACGTTTAATTCATACACACACACCCACACACGCACGCTCTCTCTCTCTCTCTCCCCCCCACACACACACACTCTCTCTTTCTCTCTCTCTCTCTCGTGTCTAAACTATATGCGATCATTAACCAGAAGTCAAACAGAACACACACTAACACCCCCCCCCCCTTTTTTTTAAAAAGTGCAACAAAATCGGCATGGCTCCACGAGAAAAGTCTGCCATGGAATCCTGCTAGAAGTGTAAGTGGAAAGAGGTACAGGAAACACAATGGACTCCTTGTTGGACCGCGTTGCACTTTGCTGCTACAGATAGTGAAGCACATCTTTGAAGCTGTGCTCCACGGAGCTGACATTTGTGTGCAGCCAAGGAGCAGAATTCACAGGGAGGTAAACAGAAAAACCCAATAATAATACCTACAGAGGCATCTGATTGGGAGGGGTAACGTTTGGCAGCCTACTGACAGCAGAGCACAGCTGGCATCGTTTGCACATGCGCAGTGCTGTGTTAGTGGTGAAATGCCCACAAAGGCAGTCTGCAGCAGTGTAGGATTACCAAGAGTTTGATGTCACTGATGTGCGCGCGAAGCTGGGATTCGTAGCTCGAGGCGCTAGAGGTCAGGATCGACGCGCTCCTCGTCCAAGGAGCGGGAGGTGCAAGGCTCCTTCTAGCCGCTAGAGGTCAGGATCGACGCGCTCCTCGTCCAAGGAGCGGGAGGTGCAAGGCTCTTTCTAGCCGCTAGAGGTCAGGATCGACGCGCTCCTCGTCCAAGGAGCGGGAGGTGCAAGGCTCCTTCTAGCCGCTAGAGGTCAGGCTCGTCCAGAGCGAGCAAGCAGTGATTGCCGCACCTGGCGGCAGGCAGACTCGGGGTACATCCTGCAGCCCGAACCCCGTCGAGACCCGGAGGTCGCGTTCGCGTTTGAAATGCGGGAGAAGCGTGTGTTCCCAGAATGCCTTGTGGTGCTGGTCTCTTAGCGGCTGCTGCAAGAAGGGCTATTTGGGTGCCAAATGTGGCCCCCTGGTGTAGATGATGCGCTGCTCCCTGGTGTAGATGAAGCGCTGGTTTATTAGATACGACGGGGCAGATTTACAAGCCCCTTGCCACACTTTCGCGCCCCCATTGCGTCACTTTTGTAACACAGCGGCGGCATAAACAATGCACCACGTTGCGACACATTTACAACGTGACCCATCTAGGGAGATGCGTCACGTTGTAAAGCCCCGCGCCACATTATACCTGCGTCAGGTATAATGTATGCAGGGTGGGCGTTTTGATCCAAGAAAGCTTCGTAAAAGTGACGCAGTGAAATCTGCAAGATTTCAATGCACCACTTCTAGGACTCCACTGTGTCAAAACCTTACGCCTGCTTGAAGCAGGCGTAAGGAATGACACGGCACAATAGGTATAGGCCTTCCTGAGCATTGCTAGAGCTGCGTCTTGCTTGCGACACAACTCCAGGAATGTGTGACCATTGCGCCAACAGATGCTTGATGCATCGGTCAATCCTTGCGCCACGATGCGCCGCATTGTAAATGTGGCGCATCCATTGAGGCGCAAGGTTTTTTTTGCGTGACACAAGTAAACTGACACATCTCTGCTATGATGCAGAGATGCGTCAGTTTCTTGTAAATCTGTCCCTTTATGAGTATAAATCAGTGCCGGGACCACACTGCATAATAATAAGAAACTCTTGTGCACGCTCAAATGCCCAATGCAGCTTTTATACAAAAGAGCCCAGCTGTGTGTTTGTCGAAGAGATTGTAGGGCAAATTTACAGGCCCCTTGCAACACTTTTGTTCCGCTGATGCGTCACTTTTGTGACTCAGTGGCGCGTAAAAAATGTGGCCAATTTACAACGTGATGCATCTAGGGAGATGCGTCACGTTGTAAAGCCCTGTGTCTCATTATACCTGTGTGACTTTTGCCCCAACAGATGCGTCAGAATTCCTGACGCATCTGTCAATCCATGCGCCATGGTGCACCATATTGTAAATACGGTGCATCCATGGTGGCGCAAGGGTTTCTCAGGGTGGCACAGGGAAAATGACGCATCTCTACAGATGCATCACTTTCTTGTAAATCTGCCCCTGTGTTTCCGGAACTTAGCAGCCAGAGCGTTTGTAACCCTCTGTGGTGCCTCGGATCAACTTACTTTCTTAGGGAGGTGGCTTATCTGTGCGGGGGAAGCGGCTGCCTGTAGTGTGTGCCTACACAGATGGTGAGACCTCTATTGAATGTGACTTCACTCCTCGGGGATGGAGACCTCTGCAGTTGGTGACTCCACTGCACAGAGGGAATCATCAGAGGGCACTGCACAGAGAGGAAGCTCTCGGGCTGCTATGTGCGACACAAGCAATGAGAAGTTAACTTGTGTCTGCAGTGACTTACCAGCAGAAGAGGGTAGCCCCGTACAATGTGACCCCATTTCTCTCTTCCTCTCAGTCCCCTCCTCTCCTCCCTTCCCCTTGCTTTCTCTCCTTTTCTTCCGCTGCTCTTTATATTTATTTTCCTCTCTACTCTCTCCACTCTCTGTCAACCCTCTTTATGTATTCTTCCTGTCCCGAACTTCTTCGAGTATTTCTTGTAATGTTGTTTGGAATTTCCCATCCTTCTTCTTTAAGACCCCTTTCCCCCCTTCAGTGGTCTACCCGCATAGGGCACAGCACCCGGCCTTTCTTTCCTGGTTGGGCTTCCTTGCAGGTGGCTGTTTCCTTTTATGCCAGGGTCAGCTTTGTTCCTCCAAAACGGGCTTGTGTGCATGCAGTTCAGAATTGTATTCATTCATATATGTTCTTTTAAAGGGCATTAACCTGAAACGACAATTGCTGTGTATAACTGCTTTTCAAAACTTTGATGTTGTGGTTTTGATTGGAATTGTCGTCGTGCTTGTGTTCTTTGCTTCTTCGTTGACCCAGACCCTGCGGCAATCTAGGCAAGCACCAGACACTCCCTTTCTCGCTTCTCTCTCCTACTTTTTCTCTCTCCTTCTCTTCCTCTCCTCCATTTCCCCTACTTTGTTTTTGTCTGAGCCCTCACCTCTTTCTCACTTATGTTCCTTTTACTTCTTTTTCTTTGTTTTCTCGCCATTTCTTCCTTTCCTTCCTTTTACTCCATTTCTGTCTCCTCTTTTTCCTTTTTCTCTCCATGTACAACGTCTCTCCATTCTCACTCTCTCTCTTCACTGTTTCCTGCCCGCCTCTGCCCCAAACTCCTTTTTCCCCCCAAAAATAAGTTGACTTACTGTTGACTGAATTATTGAACCCAAGGCGGGGCGCGAGGCAGGCGTGGCTTAAATTGCTGAGGACCTCCGCTTCACAGAAGGGTCACTGTCTTGGTTCAGCCTTAAGTGTGACCGTACTTCTCCACTGGGGCCTCCTGCTTTGCTTAAAAAAACATAATGCAGTTTTTGTAGGCCAGAGAACTCACTAGATCCCATGTCTCGTGGCCCTTAAGGTTCACGAAGGCAGACTGACGCCTGCAGTTGTGGGGTTGCCTGTCAGGGGATCTCCATGGGAAGGAGGCACACAGCTGTCTCTTGGCCTGAGGTATATGAATGGAGTAGCTGCTTCAGAGGATTATTCCCTACGGTTTAATTTTCTGAAATGGGATGAGTCTGTAAGTCTTTCAACAAACCTCTGTGAATTAGAATTATTTTGTAGGGTTTCCTGGCAGGATGGCCTGCAGGGAGCTGACGGAGCTTATTTTGGCAGTTCTGTCTTCTACTGGAATGAATCTTGTGTTCTTCCAAAGTCGTTGATTCTCATCATTGCAGTGTTTGCAACTCTTTTGCCTCTTCTGTTTTTAGGTCGAGCCTGGGCAGTGCATGCGCTGCTCTGTAAAGCATGATGTACTCAGATATGGACTTGAAGCTCCGCCCATATTTTAGATTGACTTGTGTCATTGTCCTTTGTAAACTCTGGCTCTTCTTGTTCAATAGGCTTAGTAGTCCCGCCTTAGTACCACTTTGTCTCATCTTGTAACCTCCCATAAGGACTGGCCCTCTTCCATGTGTTGTTACTCAGGAGGCTTTAATTACAGCCTCCTAGCACTAGGGGGCATATTATCAAGGCCAGGCGATAATTATCGCTCAGCGCTCTTAGCGCAGAATAATTATCGCTGGCCAACTCAGAATTTTATCGCGGAGATAGCGTGCTATCAGCAACGCTTATCTCCAAAGCAATAAAATTCAGAGCGTAAGCTGCCAACTGTGCGATTACGCTGGAAATACAGCGATAATCGCACAGGGTTTGGCGATAGTTTGCTGATAGGGCAAGGCATACTAAGCCATGATATCCACCTTCTATAGGATATCATGGCTAAGTCAGTTTCAAAGCAGGTGTAAGGAAAGTAGCGATAACAGTGGTTATTGCTACTTACTTGCCGCTATGCTTCTTAGCGTGAGGCTTGATAATAGGAGACATTTCTCCCGTTATTCTGGGGAGGAACGGCCACTTTGCATCTCATTAGAGATGCAAAGTTGGGCGTTAGGGGAAAGGGCGAAGAAGCATGGATTCACGCGTTAGCGTGTCCTTGCTAATAGGGCGTTAAAATTATCACCGCTTTTCGTCCAAAAACGGACCTATTGCATTGCAAATGCTTGTTTTTGTTGCAGCCTTGTATATTTTGATTGAACTCGACCTCAGTCCTGCCAGGTACCACGGATCAGTGGTTAGACAAACTCTTTTCAGTGCTGCTGTCTGCTGCCAAGGGCTATTCCGGTTCTTAAAGGACACTGAATCTGAGTGCGGCCCGGGCCTATAACGAGGAAGAGGGCCTTTAACAACTGGTGTAGCCCAAACCAGAATGTATGTAAGGCTATTAGAACATCCACCCACTGAGGGTAGAATGTTCGAAGTTAAAAAGGAAGAAGCATGAAGACAAACATTGGAATGTTGAAGCCCCGGGCTTCTACCAGTCATTGTAAGCCCGGAGCTACTCCCTTGTCTTCAATGAAGCTCTCAACATTCCAATATTCTAAAGTGCATTAGTCAGGCATTATAGCGTCCCCTGGGACAGCACTGTGATGAGGCGCGCCGCTCATGAGGCAGCACCAATCTGCACTAAAATTGTCTTCCTGATATGAATGTGCCACTGCTCCGCTGCCTGTCAAATCTTTGCCCTATGTCAGAGCAGAAATAATCATTGACAGAGCTGAGCGTTTACAATAATCGAAACATAGGGAGGACAGGGCTGTACAGATCAATTATCAGTTCGCTGCCCAGCCTGCCTCCGAGTCTTCTGTGGGCGTAGCAGCCAGCATGTGGGTGATCCCTCGGCTGGCGCCCTGCCTGCAATTTTCCTGCAAAGGCACCACCACGTTGGTGGCCAGCAGCGACACACACTTTACAGACTGGCCCCAGGTAGACACACTGGTGGGTGGCAGCCTTCTTTTTCCTTGCAGCGCCCACCATCAGCAGAGAAGTGGTGCTTCTTGTACCGTCTGACCCCGTTCCAGTGTTGTGAGGAGGGCTGTGGTGCAGGATGTTGTTTTTCAGCCTGCTGAGCCAATGCCCTCCTAAGACCCCAAGCCAGCCTGGCCACATATTGCCAGAGATTATTGTCTAAAAGTAGGCTGCCCATATTTGGAGAAGCAAAAACTGGGACTGGCCAGACATAAAAGTAGGACTAACGCCTTTAGTCTTACGACTATAACTGGCCCGTCCCAGCTTTGCGTGGCCTTGTAAATATGGGCCTATATCTATATTTATATGCTGAATCTCCTGCTAACACAGCCGCGCTGCAAGAATTGCCCGCACTCCAGATCAGTCCAATTTTTCATTTATTGCTGACCTGTTTCAACCAAAACGGTCTTTCTCAAAGCATTATATATATATATATTCACTGAAAAAACCATTGGTTTCAGACATGTTATAGTTAGGAATTAGCATTTAAGAAACCTTAGAAATTCACTGAAAAAAACATAGGTTTCAGGGCTGTTATAGTTAGCTGGACATTTCACTCGTACAAAACCATTGAAATTCCTCAGTTATAGTTAATTGGACTCACTATAACTCGCGCGCCCGCAATCCACTGCTGACGATGTCACATATTACATCATTCATGACATGGTCATTGACATCACTGATGACATCACTGATGATATCTCAAATGACATCACTGATGACATCATCCAGTGAATGTGGTTTGGTTCGTTAGTTAAATATGTATTATATATATAGCAATCTGCATTGACGAATGAGTGGATATATAAATATAAATATCTGGATGGAGGATTTAGTAGCAGTGTGATTGACTGTTTACTTGACTAATTTATAGTGTCTCACTAAATATATTGCATAGTTACTAAACTGTGTTAATATCTGTATCACTCTGTCAGTTGTTGTGTAAACTGCTGTACCAGTTGGTTACTAGCTATGTGAAAGTCTATATTAGTTATTGATTAGTTAACTGAGTATATGTATGGGAGAGTGAATGTGTGTGTGGTTCGGTGGGGGAGGTGTGACTGCCGAAAGATGTGTTAATAGTTGATTCAGTAGGTATATGAGGTATACATAAGACTCAGTGATTGTATGAGTGACCGAATGGATAACTGCATACTTGTAATAGTGATTTTATAACACACTTAATATGAGTTAATATCTATATGAATAAATGAAGTGGTGTTTGTATAAATGTGTAGCTGAGTAAATGTAAGTATGATTCATTGTTTACATAAATGAGTAGGATGACTGCATAAGTGAATAGGATGTGTGCTGGTGTGTAATGTCGATATAGGTGTATAAGTATATTTGATAGTGTTCTATTGATCATTGACAGCATGTATGAGTGAATCTATAGGTAAGTGATTAGATGTGTGTGTAGATCTAGGAATCACTGAGTGGGTTTTTAGAAACTTGTAATGGTGTGTCAATGGATTCAAATATGGTACTCTGTATTTTACAGTGAGTGATGAAAGGTTATACTATTGTATGGTGAGGTGTATCTGATTGTCACATGGATGATGTCATCAGTGATGTCATTTGAGATGTCATCAGTGATGTCATCAGTGATGTCACTGACCATGTCATGAATGATGTAATATGTGACATCATCAGCAGTGGATTGCGGGCGAGTTATAGTGAGTACAACTAACTATAACGGAGGGATTTCAGTGGTTTTGTACGAGTGAAATGTCCAGCTAACTATAACAGCCCTGAAACCTATGTTTTTTTCTGTGAATTTCTAAGGTTTTTTAAATGCTGATTCCTAACTATAACATGTCTGAAACCTCTGTTTTTTTCAGTGAATTTCGAAGGATTTTTTAATGTAATATTAGTTATATGTATTTTTTATACTGATTTTCTACAGTTGTTTAACTGGTTTGTTTTACATATTTTATTTTTTAAATTACATTATATATTTTTAATCTAAATGGAAATAAAAATGTTTTCTAAAATATTGAAACTGAAATGTGTTTTTTTTGTTGAATGTCTAAGTGCAGAACTATAAGTGTGTTGGTTAGTTAGGATACTGCATGCATAGTGGCTAGGCAGTCCATGTGCTAATGCCTGGCTTGCTGCATGAGTACTTGGATACTGACTGAATGATTAGAGTACTGCAAGGAGAGTGCCTGGGTGAATTTATAAGTGTTAGAATTACTTTTCAGGATCAGTACTGGGCTCAAAGATGGAGCACTCAGGTCTCTCCATGTTCACTGGAGTACTATTAAGCAGGAACAGGGGTGGGAGCACACCGCTTCACCTCCCAGCAAGGTTCGCCTCTAGCATTGTGGTAAATGCAGTTTCAGTTAATTGCTTGCTTCAAGAGTGTTCGAGTGTTTCGCCACAGTTGGCGCAGATAGTGCTGATCTCTAGACACGTGTTTCTGGTTCTTTAATTGTCATCATTAGAGATTACAGTCTTTGAAATTTGGGGTTTGCTGAGTAGGTTGCCAACATCTTTGTCAGGTAAGGTACCTCTCACAGGCATGCGGGTGCTTCATCCATGAGCTCGTCAGCTCAATGACTCACGGGAGTACTATTAAACAGGAACAGGGGCAGGAGCACACCGCTTCACCTCCAAGCAAGGATCGCCCCTGCCATGTGGTAAATGCAGTTTCAGTTGCTTGCTTACTTCAAGAGTGTTCGAGTGTTTCACCACAGTTGGCACAGATAGTGCTGATCTCTAGACACGTGTTTCTGGTTCTTTAACCGTCATCATTAGAGATTACAGTCTTTGAAATTTGGGGTTTGCTGAGTAGGCTGCCAATATCTTTCTCAGTTCAGGTACCTCTCACAGGCATGCGGGTGCTTCATCCACGAGCTCGTCAGCTCAATGACTCATGGGAGTACTATTAAACAGGAACAGGGGTGGTAGCACACTGCTTCACCTCCCAGCAAGGTTCGCCCCTGGCATTGTGGTAAATGCAGTTTCAGTTACTTGCTTGCTTCAAGAGTGTTCTAGTGTTTCGCCACAGTTGGCGCAGATAGTGCTGATCTCTAGACAGGTGTTTCTGGTCCTTTAACCGTCATCAGTAGAGATTACATTTGTTTCAAATGTGGGGTTTGCTGAGTAGGCTGCCAACATCTTTCTCAGGTCAGGTACCTTTCACAGGCATGCGGGTGCGTCATCCACAAGCTCGTCAGCTCATTGACTCACGGGAGTACTATTAAGCAGGAACAGGGGTAGGAGCACACCGCTTCACCTCCCAGCAAGGTTCGCCTCTGGCATTGTGGTAAATGCAGTTTCAGTTACTTGCTTGCTTCAAGAGTGTTTGAATGTTTCGCCACTGTTGGCGCAGATAGTGCTGATCTCTAGACACGTGTTTCTGGTTCTTTAACCGTCATCAGTAGAGATTACAGGCTTTCAAATGTGGGGATTGCTGAGTATGCTGCCAACATCTTTCTCAGGTCAGGTACCTCTCACAGGCATGCGGGTGCTTCATCCACGAGCTCGTCAGCTCAATGACTCACAAGAGTACTATTGAACAGGAACAGGGGTGGGAGCACACCGCTTCACCTCCCATCAAGGTTCGCCCCTGGCATTGTGGTGAATGCAGTTTCAGTCACTTGCTTGCTTCAAGAGTGTTCGAGTGTTTCGCCACAGTTGGCGCAGATAGTGCTGATCTCTAGACATGTGTTTCTGGTTCTTTAACCGTCATCAGTAGAGATTGCAGTCTTTGAAATGTGGGGTTTGCTGAGTAGGCTGCCAACATCTTTCTCATGTCATGTACCTCTCACAGGCATGCGTGTGCTTCATCCACCAGCTCATCAGCTCAATGACTCACAGGAGTACTTTTAAACAGGAACACGGGTAGGAGCACACCGCTTCACCTCCCAGCAAGGTTCCCCCCTGGCATTGTGGTAAATGCAGTTTCAGTTACTTGCTTGCTTCAAGAGTGTTCGAGTGTTTCGCCACAGTTGGCGTAGATAGTGCTGATCTCTAGACACGTGTTTCTGGTTCTTTAACCGTCATCAGTAGAGATTACAGGCTTTGAAATTTGGGATGTGCTGAGTAGGCTGCCAACATCTTTCTCAGGTCAGGTACCTCTCACAGGCATACAGGTGCTTCATCCACGAGCTCGTCAGCTCAATGACTCACGGGAGTACTATTAAGCAGGAACAGGGGTGGGAGCACACCGCTTCCCCTCCCAGCAAGTGTTGCCCCTGGCATTGTGGTAAATGCAGTTTCAGTTACTTGCTTCCTTAGAGAGTGTTCGAGTGTTTCGCCACATTTAGCGCATATAGTGCTGATCTCTAGACATGTGTTTCTGGTTCTTTAACCGTCATCAGTAGAGATTACAGTCTTTCAAACGTGGGGTTTGCTGAGTATGCTGCCAACATCTTTCTCAGGTCATGTTTCTCTCACAGGCATGCGGGTGCTTCATCCACGAGCTCGGCAGCTCAATGACTCACAGGAGTACTACTAAGCAGGAACAGGGGTGGGAGCACACCGCTTCACCTCCCAGCAAGGTTCGCCCCTGGCATTGTGGTAAATGCTGTTTCAGTTACTTCCTTGCTTCAAGAGTGTTCGAGTGTTTCGCCACAGTTGGCGCAGATAGTGCTGATCTCTAGACACGTGTTTCTGGATCTTTAACCGTCATCAGTAGAGATTACAGTGTTTCAAATGTGGGGTTTGCTGAGTAGGCTGCCAAAATCTTTCTCAGGTCAGGTACCTTTCACAGGCATGCGGGTGCGTCATCCACAAGCTCGTCAGCTCAATGACTCACAGGAGTACTATTAAGCAGGAACAGGGGTGGGAGCACACCGCTTCACCTCCCAGCAAGGTTCGCCCCAGGCATTGTGGTAAATTCAGTTTCAGTTACTTGCTTGCTTCAAGAGTGTTTGAGTGTTTCGCCACAGTTGGCGCAGATAGTGCTGATCTCTAGACACTTGTTTCTGGTTCTTTAACCGTCATCAGTAGAGATTACATTTGTTTCAAATGTGGGGTTTGCTGAGTAGGCTGCCAACATCTTTCTCAGGTCAGGTACCTTTCACAGGCATGCGGGTGCGTCATCTACAAGCTCGTCAGCTCAATGACTCACGGAAGTACTATTAAGCAGGAACAGGGGTAGGAGCACACCGCTTCACCTCCCAGCAAGGTTCGCCTCTGGCATTGTGGTAAATGCAGTTTCAGTTACTTGCTTGCTTCAAGAGTGTTTGAGTGTTTCGCCACTGTTGGCGTAGATAGTGCTGATCTCTAGACACGTGTTTCTGGTTCTTTAACCGTCATCAGTAGAGATTACAGGCTTTCAAATGTGGGGTTTGCTGAGTATGCTGCCAACATCTTTCTCAGGTCATGTACCTCTCACAGGCATGCGGGTGCTTCATCCACGAGCTCATCAGCTCAATGACTCACAAGAGTACTATTGAACAGGAACAGGGGTGGGAGCACACCGCTTCACCTCCCAGCAAGGTTTGCCCCTGGAATTGTGGTAAATGCAGTTTCAGTTACTTGCTTGCTTCAAGAGTGTTCGAGTGTTTCGCCACAGTTGGCGCAGAGAGTGCTGATCTCTAGACATGTGTTTCTGGTTCTTTAACCGTCATCTGTAGAGATTACAGTCTTTCAAATGTGGGGTTTGCTGAGTATGCTGCCAACATCTTTCTCAAGTCAGGTACCTCTCACAGGCATGCGGGTGCTTCATCCACGAGCTCGTCAGCTCAATGACTCACTGGAGTATTATTACAGAGGAACAGGGGTCGGAGCACACCGCTTCACCTCCCATCAAGGTTCGCCCCTGGCATTGTGGTGAATGCAGTTTCAGTTACTTGCTTGCTTCAAGAGTGTTCGAGTGTTTCGCCACAGTTGGCGCAGATAGTGCTGATCTCTAGACATGTGTTTCTGGTTCTTTAACCGTCATCAGTAGAGATTGCAGTCTTTGAAATGTGGGGTTTGCTGAGTAGGCTGCCAACATCTTTCTCATGTCATGTACCTCTCACAGGCATGCGTGTGCTTCATCCACCAGCTCATCAGCTCAATGACTCACAGGAGTACTTTTAAACAGAAACACGGGTAGGAGCACACCGCTTCACCTCCCAGCAAGGTTCGCCCCTGGCATTGTGGTAAATGCAGTTTCAGTTACTTGCTTGCTTCAAGAGTGTTCGGGTGTTTCGCCACAGTTGGTGCTGATAGTGCTGATCTCTAGACACGTGTTTCTGGTTCTTTAACCGTCATCAGTAGAGATTACAGTCTTTGAAATTTGGGATGTGCTGAGTAGGCTGCCAACATCTTTCTCAGGTCAGGTACCTCTCACAGGCATGCAGGTGCTTCATCCACGAGCTCGTCAGCTCAATGACTCACGGGAGTACTATTAAGCAGGAACAGGGGTGGGAGCACACCGCTTCACCTCCCAGCAAGTGCTGCCCCTGGCATTGTGGTAAATGCAGTTTCAGTTACTTGCACCCTTAGAGAGTGTTCGAGTGTTTCGCCACATTTAGCGCATATAGTGCTGATCTCTAGACATGTGTTTCTGGTTCTTTAACCATCATCAGTAGAGATTACAGTCTTTCAAACGTGGGGTTTGCTGAGTATGCTTCCAACATCTTTCTCAGGTCATGTTTCTCTCACAGGCATGCGGGTGCTTCACCCATGAGCTCGGCAGCTCAATGACTCACAGGAGTACTATTAAGCAGGAACAGGGGTGGGAGCACACCGCTTCACCTCCCAGCAAGGTTCGCCCCTGGCATTGTGGTAAATGCTGTTTCAGTTACTTCCTTGCTTCAAGAGTGTTTGAGTGTTTCACCACAGTTGGCGTAGATAGTGCTGATCCCTATATACGTGTTGCTGGTTCTTTAACCGTCATCAGTAGAGATTACAGTCTTTCAAATGTGGAGTTTGCTGAGTAGGCTGTCAACATCTTTCTCAGGTCAGGTTCCTCTCACAGGCATGCGGATGCTTCATCCACGAGCTCGTCAGCTCAATGGCTCACAGGAGTACTTTTAAACTGCAACACGGGTGGGAGCACACCGCTTCACCTCCCAGCAAAGTTCGCCCCTGGCATTGTGGTAAATGCAGTTTCAGTTACTTGCTTGCTTCAAGATTGTTTGAGTGTTTCGTCACAGTTGGTGCAGATAGTGCTGATCTCTAGACACGTGGTTCTGGTTCTTTAACTGTCATCCTCCAGCTCGTCAGCTCAAAGACTCACAGGAGTACTATTAAACAGGAACAGGGGTGGGAGCACACCACTTCACCTACCAGCAAGATTCGCTCATGGCATTGTGGTAAATGCAGTTTCGGTTACTTACTTGCTTCAAGAGTGTTTGAGTGTTTCGCCACAGTTGGCGCAGATAGTGCTGATCTCTAGACACGTGTTTCTGTTTCTTTAACCGTCATCAGTAGAGATTACAGTCTTTCAAATTTGGGGTTCCCAACATCTTTCTCAGGTCAGGTACCTCTCACAGGCATGCGAATGCTTCATCCTCCAGCTCATCAGCTCAATGACTCACAGGAGTACTATTAAACAGGAACAGGGGTGGGAGCACACCGCTTCACCTCCCAGCAAGGTTCGCCCCTGGCATTGTGGTAAATGCAGTTTCCGTTACATGCTTGGATCAAGAGTGTTCGAGTGTTTCGCCACAGTTGGCACAGATAGTGCTGATCTCTAGACACGTGGTTCTGGGTCTTAAACCGACATCAGTAGAGATTATCGTCTTTGAAATGTGGGGTTTGCTGAGTAGGCTGCCAACATCTTTCTCAGGTCAGGTACCTCTCACAGGCATGCGGGTGCTTCATCCACGAGATCAGCAGCTCAATGACTCACAGGAGTACTTTTAAACAGGAACAGGGGTGGGAGCACACCGCTTCACCTCCCAGCAAGGTTCGCCCCTGGCATTGTGGTAAATGCAGTTTCAGTTACTTGCTTGCTTCAAGAGTGTTCCAGTGTTTCGCCACAGTTGGCGAGGTAGTGCTGATCCCTATATACGTGTTGCTGGTTCTTTAACCGTCATCAGTAGAGATTACAGTCTTTCAAATGTGGGGTTTGCTGAGTAGGCTGTCAACATCTTTCTCAGGTCAGGTTCCTCTCACAGGCATGCGGATGCTTCATCCACGAGCTCGTCAGCTCAATGGCTCACAGGAGTACTTTTAAACTGCAACACGGGTGGGAGCACACCGCTTCACCTCCCAGCAAAGTTCGCCCCTGGCATTGTGGTAAATGCAGTTTCAGTTACTTGCTTGCTTCAAGATTGTTTGAGTGTTTCGTCACAGTTGGTGCAGATAGTGCTGATCTCTAGACACGTGGTTCTGGTTCTTTAACTGTCATCCTCCAGCTCGTCAGCTCAAAGACTCACAGGAGTACTATTAAACAGGAACAGGGGTGGGAGCACACCACTTCACCTACCAGCAAGATTCGCTCATGGCATTGTGGTAAATGCAGTTTCGGTTACTTACTTGCTTCAAGAGTGTTTGAGTGTTTCGCCACAGTTGGCGCAGATAGTGCTGATCTCTAGACACGTGTTTCTGTTTCTTTAACCGTCATCAGTAGAGATTACAGTCTTTCAAATTTGGGGTTCCCAACATCTTTCTCAGGTCAGGTACCTCTCACAGGCATGCGAGTGCTTCATCCTCCAGCTCATCAGCTCAATGACTCACAGGAGTACTATTAAACAGGAACAGGGGTGGGAGCACACCGCTTCACCTCCCAGCAAGGTTCGCCCCTGGCATTGTGGTAAATGCAGTTTCCGTTACATGCTTGGATCAAGAGTGTTCGAGTGTTTCGCCACAGTTGGCACAGATAGTGCTGATCTCTAGACACGTGGTTCTGGGTCTTAAACCGACATCAGTAGAGATTATCGTCTTTGAAATGTGGGGTTTGCTGAGTAGGCTGCCAACATCTTTCTCAGGTCAGGTACCTCTCACAGGCATGCGGGTGCTTCATCCACGAGATCAGCAGCTCAATGACTCACAGGAGTACTTTTAAACAGGAACAGGGGTGGGAGCACACCGCTTCACCTCCCAGCAAGGTTCGCCCCTGGCATTGTGGTAAATGCAGTTTCAGTTACTTGCTTGCTTCAAGAGTGTTCCAGTGTTTCGCCACAGTTGGCGAGGTAGTGCTGATCTCTAGACACGTGTTTCTGGTTCTTTAACCGTCATCAGTAGAGATTACAGTCTTTGAAATTTGGGGTTTGCTGAGTAGGCTGCCAACATCTTTCTCAGGTCAGGTACCTCTCACAGACATGAGGGTGCTTCATCCACGAGCTCGTCAGCTTAATGACGCATAGGAGTACTTTTCAACAGGAACAAGGGTGGGAGCACACCGCTTCACCTCCCTGCAAGGTTCGCCCCTGGCATTGTGGTAAATGCAGTTTCAGTTACTTGCTTGCTTCAAGGGTGTTCGAGAGTTTCGCCACAGTTGGCGCAGATAGTGCTGATCTCTAGACACATGTTTCTGGTTCTTTAACCGTCATCAGTTGAGATTACAGTCTTTGAAATTTGGGGTTTGCTGAGTAGGCTGCCAACATCTTTCTCAGGTCAGGTACCTCTCACAGGCATGCGGGTGCTTCATCCACGAGCTCGTCAGTTTAATGACTCACACGAGTACTATTAAACAGAAAAAGGGGTGGGAGCACACCGCTTCACCTCCCAGCAAGGGTCGCCTCTCGCATTGTGGTAAATGCAGTTTCAGTTACTTGCTTGCTTCAAGGGTGTTCGAGAGTTTCGCCACAGTTGGCGCAGATAGTGCTGATCTCTAGACACATGTTTCTGGTTCTTTAACCGTCATCAGTTGAGATTACAGTCTTTGAAATTTGGGGTTTGCTGAGTAGGCTGCCAACATCTTTCTCAGGTCAGGTACCTCTCACAGGCATGCGGGGGCTTCATCCACGAGCTCGTCAGCTCAATGACTCACGGGAGTACTATTAAGCAGGAACAAGGGTCGGAGCACACTGCTTAACCTCCCAGCAAGGTTCGCCCCTGGCATTTTGGTAAATGCAGTTTCAGTTACATGCTTGCTTCAAGAGTGTTTGAGTGTTTCGCCACAGTTAGCGCAGATAGTGCTGATCTCTAGACACGTGGTTCTAGTTCTTAAACCGGCAGCAGTAGAGATTACCGTCTTTGAAATGTGGGGTTTGCTGAGTAGGCTGCCAACATCTTTCTCATGTCATGTACCTCTCACAGGCATGCGGGTGCTTCATCCACGAGCTCGTCAGCTCATTGACTCACAGGAGTACTTTGAAACAGGAACACGGGTGGGAGCACACCACTTCACCTCCCAGCAAGGTTCGCCCCTGGCATTGTGGTAAATGTAGTTTCAGTTACTTGCTTGGTTCAAGAGTGTTCGAGTGTTTCGCAACAGTTGGCGCAGATAGTGCTGATCTCTAGACATGTGTTTCTGGTTCTTTAACCATCATCAGTGGAGATTACAGTCTTTGAAATTTTGGGTTTGCTGAGTAGGCTGCCAACATCTTTCTCAGGTCAGGTACCTCTCACAGGCATGCGGGTGCTGCATCCACGAGCTCGTCAGCTCAATGACTCACAGGAGTACTTTTAAACAGGAACAGGGGTGGGAGCACACCGCTTCACCTCCCAGCAAGGTTCGCCCCTGGCAATGTGGTAAGTGCAGTTTCAGTTACTTGCTTGCTTCAAGAGTGTTCGAGTGTTTGGCCACAGTTGGCGCAGATAGTGCTGATCTCTAGACACATGTTTCTGGTTCTTTAACCGTCATCAGTAGAGATTACAGTCTTTGAAATGTGGGGTTTGCTGAGTAGGCTGCCAACATCTTTGTCAGGTCAGGTACCTCTCACAGGCATGCGGGTGCTTCATCCATTAGCTCGTCAGCTCAGTGACTCACAGGAGTACTATTAAACAGGAACAGGGGTGGGAGCACACCACTTCACCTCCCAGCAATGTTCGCCCCTGACATTGTGGTAAATGCAGTTTCAGTTACTTGCTTGCTTCAAGAGTGTTCGAGATTTTCGCCACAGTTAGCGCAGATAGTGCTGATCTCTAGACACATGTTTCTGGTTACTTAACCTTCATCAGTAGAGATTACAGTCTTTCAAATTTGGGGTTTGCTGAGTAGGCTGCGAACATCTCTCTCAAGTCAGGTACCGCTCACAGGCATGTGGGTGCTTCATCCACGAGCTCGTCAGCTCAATGACTCACGGGAGTACTATTAAACAGGAACAGGGGTGGGAGCACACGGCTTCACCTCCCAGCAATGTTTGCCCCTGGCATTTTGGTAAATGCAGTTTCAGTTACTTGCTTGCTTCAAGAGTGTTCGAGTGTTTCACCACATTTAGCGCCGATAGTGCTGATCTCTAGACATGTGTTTCTGGTTCTTTAACCGTCATCAGTAGAGATTACAGTCTTTCAAATGTGGGGTTTGCTGAGCATGCTGACAACATGTTTCTCAGGTCAGGTACCTCTCTCAGGCATGTGGGTGCTTCATCCACAAGCTCGTCAGCTCAATGACTCACGGTAGTACTATTAAAGAGGAACAGGGGTGGGAGCACACCGCTTCAACTCCCTGCAAGGTTCGCCCCTGGCATTGTGGTAAATGCAGTTTCAGTTACTTGCTTGCTTCAAGAGTGTTCGAGTGTTTGGCCACAGTTGGCGCAGATAGTGCTGATCTCTAGACACATGTTTCTGGTTCTTTAACCGTCATCAGTAGAGATTACAGTCTTTGAAATTTGGGGTTTGCTGAGTTGGGTGCCAACATCTTTCTCAGGTCAGGTACCTCTCACAGGCATGCGGGTGCTTCATCCATGAGCTCGTCAGCTCAATGACTCACAGGAGTATAATTAAACAGGAACAGGGGTGGGAGCACACCACTTCACTTCCCAGCAAGGTTTGCCCCTGGCATTGTGGTAAATGCAGTTTTGGTTACTTGCTTGCTTTAAGAGTGTTCGAGTGTTTCGCCACAGTTGGCGAAGATAGTACTGATCTCTAGACACGTCTTTCTGGTTCTTTAACCGTCATCAGTAGAGATTACAGTCTTTGAAATGTGGGGTTTGCTGAGTAGTCTGCCAACATCTTTGTCAGGTCAGGTACCTCTTACAGGTATGCGGGTGCTTCATCCATTAGCTCGTCAGCTCAGTGACTCACAGGAGTACTATTAAACAGGAACAGGGGTGGGAGCACACCACTTCACCTCCCAGCAATGTTCGCCCCTGACATTGTGGTAAATGCAGTTTCAGTTACTTGCTTGCTTCAAGAGTGTTCGAGATTTTCGCCACAGTTAGCGCAGATAGTGCTGATCTCTAGACACGTGTTTCTGGTTACTTAACCTTCATCAGTAGAGATTACAGTCTTTCAAATTTGGGGTTTGCTGAGTAGGCTGCGAACATCTCTCTCAGGTCAGGTACCGCTCACAGGCATGTGGGTGCTTCATCCACGAGCTCGTCAGCTCAATGACTCACAGGAGTACTATTAAACAGGAACAGGGGTGGGAGCACACGGCTTCACCTCCCAGCAATGTTTGCCCCTGGCATTTTGGTAAATGCAGTTTCAGTTACTTGCTTGCTTCAAGAGTGTTCGAGTGTTTCACCACATTTAGCGCCGATAGTGCTGATCTCTAGACATGTGTTTCTGGTTCTTTAACCGTCATCAGTAGAGATTACAGTCTTTCAAATGTGGGGTTTGCTGAGCATGCTGACAACATGTTTCTCAGGTCAGGTACCTCTCTCAGGCATGCGGGTGCTTCATCCACAAGCTCGTCAGCTCAATGACTCACGGTAGTACTATTAAAGAGGAACAGGGGTGGGAGCACACCGCTTCACCTCCCTGCAAGGTTCGCCCCTGGCATTGTGGTAAATGCAGTTTCAGTTATTTGCTTGCTTCAAGAGTGTTCGAGTGTTTCGTCGCAGTTGGCGCAGATAGTGCTGATCTCCAGACACGTGGTTCTGGTTCGTTAACAGTCATCAGTAGAGATTACAATATTTCAAATGTAGGGTTTGCTGAGTAGGCTGCCTACTTCTTTCTCAGGTCAGGTACCTCTCACAGGCATGCGGGTGCTTCATCCACGAGCTTGTCAGCTCAATGACTCACGGGAGAACTATTAATCAGGAACAGGGGTGGGAGCAAACAGCTTTACCTCCCAGCAAGGTTTGCTCCTGGTATTTTGGTAAATGCAGTTTCAGTTACTTGCTTGCTTCAAGAGTGTTTGAGGGTTTCGCCACAAGTAGCGCAGATAGTGCTGATCTCTAGGCACGTGGTTCTAGTTCTTAAACCGTCATCAGTAGAGATTACCGTCTTTGAAATGTGGAGTTTGCTGAGTATGCTGCCAACATCTTTGTCAGGTCAGGTACCTCTCACAGGCATGCGGGTGCTTCATCCATTAGCTCGTCATCTCAGTGACTCACAGGAGTACTATTAAACAGGAACAGGGGTGGGAGCACACCACTTCACCTCCCAGCAATGTTCGCCCCTGACATTGTGGTAAATGCAGTTTCAGTTACTTGCTTGCTTCAAGAGTGTTCGAGATTTTCGCCACAGTTAGCGCAGATAGTGCTGATCTCTAGACACATGTTTCTGGTTACTTAACCTTCAGCAGTAGAGATTACAGTCTTTCAAATTTGGGGTTTGCTGAGTAGGCTGCGAACATCTCTCTCAGGTCAGGTACCGCTCACAGGCATGTGGGTGCTTCATCCACGAGCTCGTCAGCTCAATGACTCACGGGAGTACTATTAAACAGGAACAGGGGTGGGAGCACACGGCTTCACCTCCCAGCAATGCTTGCCCCTGGCATTTTGGTAAATGCAGTTTCAGTTACTTGCTTGCTTCAAGAGTGTTCGAGTGTTTCACCACATTTAGCGCCGATAGTGCTGATCTCTAGACGTGTTTCTGCTTCTTTAACCGTCATCAGTAGAGATTACAGTCTTTCAAATGTGGGGTTTGCTGAGCATGCTGACAACATGTTTCTCAGGTCAGGTACCTCTCTCAGGCATGTGGGTGCTTCATCCACAAGCTCGTCAGCTCAATGACTCACGTTAGTACTATTAAAGAGGAACAGGGGTGGGAGCACACCGCTTCACCTCCCTGCAAGGTTCGCCCCTGGCATTGTGGTAAATGCAGTTTCAGTTACTTGCTTGCTTCAAGAGTGTTCGAGTGTTTGGCCACAGTTGGCGCAGATAGTGCAGATCTCTAGACACGTCTTTCTGGTTCTTTAACTGTCATCAGTAGAGATTACAGTCTTTTAAATTTGGGGATTGCTGAGTAGCCTGCCAACATTTTTCTCAGGTCAGGTACCTCTCACAGGCATGCGGGAGCTTCATCCATGAGCTCGTCAGCTCAATGACTCACAGGAGTATTATTAAACAGGAAAAGGGGTGGGAGCACACCACTTCACCTCTCAGCAAGGTTCGCCCATGGCATTGTGGTAAATGCAGTTTCGGTTACTTGCTTGCTTCAAGAGTGTTTGAGTGTTTCACCACAGTTGGCGTAGATAGTGCTGATCCCTAGACACGTGTTTCTGGTTCTTCAACCGTCATCAGTAGAGATTACAGTCTTTCAAATGTGGAGTTTGCTGAGTAGGCTGTCAACATCTTTCTCAGGTCAGGTTCCTCTCACAGGCATGCGGATGCTTCATCCACGAGCTCGTCAGCTCAATGGCTCACAGGAGTACTTTTAAACTGCAACACGGGTGGGAGCACACCGCTTCACCTCCCAGCAAAGTTCGCCCCTGGCATTGTGGTAAATGCAGTTTCAGTTACTTGCTTGCTTCAAGAGTGTTTGAGTGTTTCGCCACAGTTGGCGCAGATAGTGCTGATCTCTAGACACGTGGTTCTGGTTCTTAAACCGACATCAGTAGAGATTACTGTCTTTGAAATGTGGGGTTTGCTGAGTAGGCCTCCAACATCTTTCTCAGGTCAGGTACCTCTCACAGGCATGCGGGTGCTTCATCCACGAGCTCGTCAGCTCAATGACGCACAGGAGTACTTTTAAACAGCAACACGAATGGGAGCACACAGCTTCACCTCCCAGCAAGGTTCGCCCCTGGCATTGTGGTGAATGCAGTTTCAGTTACTTGCTTGCTTCAAGAGTGTTCGAGTGTTTCGCCACAGTTAGTGCAGATAGTGCTGATCTCTAGACACGTGTTTCTGGTTATTTAACCGTCATCAGTAGAGATTACAGTCTTTCAAATGTGGGGTTTGCTGAGTAGGCTGGGAACATCTCTCTCAGGTTAGGTACCTCTCACAGGCATGTGGGTGCTTTATCCACGAGCTTGTCAGCTCAATGACTCACAGGAGTACTATTAAACAGGAACAGGGTTGGAAGCACACGGCTTCACCTCCCAGCAAGGTTCACCCCTGGCATTGTGGTAAATGCAGTTTCAGTTACTTGCTTGCTTCAAGAGTGATCGAGTGTTTGGCCACAGTTGGCGCAGATAGTGCTGATCTCTAGACACATGTTTCTGGTTCTTTAACCGTCATCAGTAGAGATTACAGTCTTTGAAATTTGGGGTTTGCTGAGTAGGGTGCCAACATCTTTCTCAGGTCAGGTACCTCTCACAGGCATGCGGGTGCTTCATCCATGAGCTCGTCAGCTCAATGACTCACAGGAGTATAATTAAACAGGAACAGGGGTGGGAGCACACCACTTCACCTCCCAGCAAGGTTCGCCCCTGGCATTGTGGTGAATGCAGTTTCAGTTACTTGCTTGCTTCAAGAGTGTTCGAGTGTTTCGCCACAGTTAGTGTAGATAGTGCTGATCTCTAGACACGTGTTTCTGGTTATTTAACCGTCATCACTAGAGATTACAGTCTTTCAAATGTGGGGTTTGCTGAGTAGGCTGGGAACATCTCTCTCAGGTCAGGTACCTCTCACAGGCATGTGGGTGCTTTATCCACGAGCTTGTCAGCTCAATGACTCACAGGAGTACTATTAAACAGGAACAGGGTTGGGAGCACACGGCTTCACCTCCCAGCAAGGTTCGCCCCTGGCATTGTGGTAAATGCAGTTTCAGTCACATGCTTGCTTCAAGAGTGTTCGAGTGTTTCGCCACAGTTGGCGCAGATAGTGCTAATCTCTAGACATGTGTTTCTGGTTCTTTAACCGTCATCAGTAGAGATTACAGTCTTTCAAATGTGGGGTTTTCTGAGTAGGTTGCCAACATCTTTCTCAGGTCAGGTACCTCTCACAAGCATGCGGGTGCTTCATCCACGAGCTCGTCAGCTCAATGACTCACAGGAGTACTATTAAACAGGAACAGGGGTGGGAGCACATGGCTTCACCTCCCAGCAATGTTTGCCCCTGGCATTTTGGTAAATGCAGTTTCAGTTACTTGCTTGCTTCAAGAGTGTTCGAGTGTTTCACCACATTTAGCGCCGATAGTGCTGATCTCTAGACATGTGTTTCTGGTTCTTTAACCGTCATCAGTAGAGATTACAGTCTTTCAAATGTGGGGTTTGCTGAGCATGCTGACAACATGTTTCTCAGGTCAGGTACCTCTCTCAGGCATGCGGGTGCTTCATCCACAAGCTCGTCAGCTCAATGACTCACGGTAGTACTATTAAAGAGGAACAGGGGTGGGAGCACACCGCTTCACCTCCCTGCAAGGTTCGCCCCTGGCATTGTGGTTAATGCAGTTTCCGTTATTTGCTTGATTCAAGAGTGTTCGAGTGTTTCGTCACAGTTGGCGCAGATAGTGCTGATCTCTAGACACGTGGTTCTGGTTAGTTAACCGTCATCAGTAGAGATTACAATCTTTCAAATGAAGGGTTTGCTGAGTAGGCTGCCTACTTCTTTCTCAGGTCAGGTACCTCTCACAGGCATGCGGGTGCTTCATCCACGAGCTTGTCAGCTCAATGACTCACGGGAGAACTATTAATCAGGAACAGGGGTGGGAGCAAACAGCTTTACCTCCCAGCAAGGTTCGCTCCTGGCATTTTGGTAAATGCAGTTTCAGTTACTTGCTTGCTTCAAGAGTGTTTGAGGGTTTCGCCATAGTAGGCGCAGATAGTCCTGATCTCTAGGCATGTGGTTCTAGTTCTTAAACCGTCATCAGTAGAGATTACCGTCTTTGAAATGTGGAGTTTGCTGAGTATGCTGCCAACATCTTTTTCAGGTCAGGTACCTCTCACAGGCATGCGGGTGCTTCATCCATTAGCTCGTCAGCTCAGTGACTCACAGGAGTACTATTAAACAGGAACAGGGGTGGGAGCACACCACTTCACCTCCCAGCAATGTTCGCCCCTGACATTGTGGTAAATGCAGTTTCAGTTACTTGCTTGCTTCAAGAGTGTTCGAGATTTTCGCCACAGTTAGCGCAGATAGTGCTGATCTCTAGACACATGTTTCTGGTTACTTAACCTTCATCAGTAGAGATTACAGTCTTTCAAATTTGGGGTTTGCTGAGTAGGCTGCGAACATCTCTCTCAGGTCAGGTACCCCTCACAGGCATGTGGGTGCTTCATCCACGAGCTCGTCAGCTCAATGACTCACGGGAGTACTATTAAACAGGAACAGGGGTGGGAGCACACGGCTTCACCTCCCAGCAATGTTTGCCCCTGGCATTTTGGTAAATGCAGTTTCAGTTACTTGCTTGCTTCAAGAGTATTCGAGTGTTTCACCACATTTAGCGCCGATAGTGCTGATCTCTAGACATGTGTTTCTGGTTCTTTAACCGTCATCAGTAGAGATTACAGTCTTTCAAATGTGGGGTTTGCTGAGCATGCTGACAACATGTTTCTCAGGTCAGGTACCTCTCTCAGGCATGTGGGTGCTTCATCCACAAGCTCGTCAGCTCAATGACTCATGGTAGTACTATTAAAGAGGAACAGGGGTGGGAGCACACCGCTTCACCTCCCTGCAAGGTTCGCCCCTGGCATTGTGGTAAATTCAGTTTCAGTTACTTGCTTGCTTCAAGAGTGTTTGAGTTTTTGGCCACAGTTGGTGCAGATAGTGCTGATCTCTAGACACATGTTTCTGGTTCTTTAACCGTCATCAGTAGAGATTACAGTCTTTGAAATTTGGGGTTTGCTGAGTAGGGTGCCAACATCTTTCTCAGGTCAGGTACCTCTCACAGGCATGCGGGTGCTTCATCCATGAGCTCGTCAGCTCAATGACTCACAGGAGTATAATTAAACAGGAACAGGGGTGGGAGCACACCACTTCACCTCCCAGCAAGGTTTGCCCCTGGCATTGTGGTAAATGCAGTTTTGGTTACTTGCTTGCTTTAAGAGTGTTCGAGTGTTTCGCCACAGTTGGCGAAGATAGTGCTGATCTCTAGACACGTCTTTCTGGTTCTTTAACCGTCATCAGTAGAGATTACAGTCTTTGAAATGTGGGGTTTGCTGAGTAGGCTGCCAACATCTTTGTCAGGTCAGGTACCTCTTACAGGCATGCGGGTGCTTCATCCATTAGCTCGTCAGCTCAGTGACTCACAGGAGTACTATTAAACAGGAACAGGGTGGGAGCACACCACTTCACCTCCCAGCAATGTTCGCCCCTGACATTGTGGTAAATGCAGTTTCAGTTACTTGCTTGCTTCAAGAGTGTTCGAGATTTTCGCCACAGTTAGTGCAGATAGTGCTGATCTCTAGACACGTGTTTCTGGTTACTTAACCTTCATCAGTAGAGATTACAGTCTTTCAAATTTGGGGTTTGCTGAGTAGGCTGCGAACATCTCTCTCAGGTCAGGTACCGCTCACAGGCATGTGGGTGCTTCATCCACGAGCTCGTCAGCTCAATGACTCACGGGAGTACTATTAAACAGGAACAGGGGTGGGAGCACACGGCTTCACCTCCCAGCAATGTTTGCCCCAGGCATTTTGGTAAATGCAGTTTCAGTTACTTGCTTGCTTCAAGAGTGTTCGAGTGTTTCACCACATTTAGCGCCGATAGTGCTGATCTCTAGACATGTGTTTCTGGTTCTTTAACCGTCATCAGTAGAGATTACAGTCTTTAAAATGTGGGTTTTGCTGAGCATGCTGACAACATGTTTCTCAGGTCAGGTACCTCTCTCAGGCATACGGGTGCTTCATCCACAAGCTCGTCAGCTCAATGACTCACGGTAGTACTATTAAAGAGGAACAGGGGTGGGAGCACACCGCTTCACCTCCCTGCAAAGTTCACCCCTGGCATTGTGGTAAATGCAGTTTCAGTTATTTGCTTGCTTCAAGAGTGTTCGAGTGTTTCGTCACAGTTGGCGCAGATAGTGCTGATCTCTAGACACGTGGTTCTGGTTCGTTAACCGTCATCAGTAGAGATTACAATCTTTCAAATGTAGGGTTTGCTGAGTAGGCTGCCTACTTCTTTCTCAGGTCAGGTACCACTCAAAGGCATGCGGGTGCTTCATCCACGAGCTTGTCAGCTCAATGACTCACGGGAGAACTATTAATCAGGAATAGGGGTGGGAGCAAACAGCTTTACCTCCCAGCAAGGTTCGCTCCTGGCATTTTGGTAAATGCAGTTTCAGTTACTTGCTTGCTTCAAGAGTGTTTGAGGGTTTCGCCATATTTGGCGCAGATAGTCCTGATCTCTAGGCACGTGGTTCTAGTTCTTAAACCGTCATCAGTAGAGATTACCGTCTTTGAAATGTGGAGTTTGCTGAGTATGCTGCCAACATCTTTGTCAGGTCAGGTACCTCTCAAAGGCATGCGGGTGCTTCATCCATGAGCTCGTCAGCTCAGTGACTCACAGGAGTACTATTAAACAGGAAGAGGGGTGGGAGCACTCCACTTCACCTCCCAGCAAGGTTCGCCCCTGGCATTTTGGTAAATGCAGTTTCTGTTACTTGCTTGCTTCAAGAGTTTTCGAGTGTTTCGCCACAGTTGGCGCAGATAGTGCAGATCTCTAGACACGTCTTTCTGGTTCTTTAACTGTCATCAGTAGAGATTACATTCTTTGAAATTTGGGGTTTGCTGAGTAGCCTGCCAACATTTTTCTCAGGTCAGGTACCTCTCACAGGCATGCGGGAGCTTCATCCATGAGCTCGTCAGCTCAATGACTCACAGGAGTATTATTAAACAGGAAAAGGGGTGGGAGCACACCACTTCACCTCCCAGCAAGGTTCGCCCCTGGCAATGTGGTAAGTGCAGTTTCAGTTACTTGCTTGCTTCAAGAGTGTTCGAGTGTTTGGCCACAGTTGGCGCAGATAGTGCTGATCTCTAGACACATGTTTCTGGTTCTTTAACCGTCATCAGTAGAGAGTACAGTCTTTCAAATGTGGAGTTTGCTGAGTAGTCTCTCAACATCTTTCTCAGGTCAGGTTCCTCTCACAGGCATGCGGGTGCTTCATCCACGAGCTCGTCAGCTCAATGACTCACAGGAGTATAATTTAAGAGGAACAGGGGTGGGAGCACACCACTTCACCTCCCAGCAAGGTTTGCCCCTGGCATTGTGGTAAATGCAGTTTTGGTTACTTGCTTGCTTCAAGAGTGTTTGAGTGTTTCACCACAGTTGGCGTAGATAGTGCTGATCCCTAGACACGTGTTTCTGGTTCTTTAACCGTCATCAGTAGAGATTACTGTCTTTGAAATGTGGAGTTTGCTGAGTAGACCTCCAACATCTTTCTCAGGTCAGGTACCTCTCACAGGCATGCGGGTGCTTCATCCACGAGCTCGTCAGCTCAATGACTCACAGGAGTACTTTTAAACAGGAACACGAATGGGAGCACACGGATTCACCTCCCAGCAAGGTTCGCCCCTGGCATTGTGGTGAATGCAGTTTCAGTTACTTGCTTGCTTCAAGAGTGTTCGAGTGTTTCGCCACAGTTAGTGCAGATAGTGCTGATCTCTAGACACGTGTTTCTGGTTATTTAACCGTCATCAGTAGAGATTACAGTCTTTCAAATGTGGGGTTTGCTGAGTAGGCTGGGAACATCTCTCTCAGGTCAGGTACCTCTCACAGGCATGTGGGTGCTTTATCCACGAGCTTGTCAGCTCAATGACTCACAGGAGTACTTTTAAACAGGAACAGGGTTGGGAGCACACGGCTTCACCTCCCAGCAAGGTTCGCCCCTGGCATTGTGGTAAATGCAGTTTCAGTCACTTGCTTGCTTCAAGAGTGTTCGAGTGTTTCGCCACAGTTGGCGCAGATAGTGCTGATCTCTAGACACATGTTTCTGGTTACTTAACCTTCATCAGTAGAGATTACAGTCTTTCAAATATGGGGTTTGCTGAGTAGGCTGCGAACATCTCTCTCAGGTCAGGTACCGCTCACAGGCATGTGGGTGCTTCATCCATGAGCTCGTCAGCTCAATGACTCACGGGAGTACTATTAAACAGAAACAGGGGTGGGAGCACACGGCTTCACCTCCCAGCAAGGTTCGCCCCTGGCATTGTGGTAAATGCAGTTTCAGTTATTTGCTTGCTTCAAGAGTGTTCGAGTGTTTCTTCACAGTTGGCGCAGATAGTGCTGATCTCTCGACACGTGGTTCTGGTTCGTTAACCGTCATCAGTAGAGATTACAATCTTTCAAATGTAGGGTTTGCTGAGTAGGCTGCCTACTTCTTTCTCAGGTCAGGTACCTCTCACAGGCATGCGGGTGCTTCATCCACGAGTTTGTCAGCTCAATGACTCACGGGAGAACTATTAATCAGGAACAGGGGTGGGAGCAAACAGCTTTACCTCCCAGCAAGGTTCGCTCCTGGCATTTTGGTAAATGCAGTTTCAGTTACTTGCCTGCTTCAAGAGTGTTTGAGGGTTTCGCCATAGTTGGCGCAGATAGTCCTGATCTCTAGGCACGTGGTTCTAGTTCTTAAACCGTCATCAGTAGAGATTACCGTCTTTGAAATGTGGAGTTTGCTGAGTATGCTGCCAACATCTTTGTCAGGTCAGGTACCTCTCACAGGCATGCGGGTGCTTCATCCATTAGCTCGTCAGCTCAGTGACTCACAGGAGTACTATTAAACAGGAACAGGGGTGGGAGCACACCACTTCACCTCCCAGCAATGTTCGCCCCTGACATTGTGGTAAATGCAGTTTCAGTTACTTGCTTGCTTCAAGAGTGTTCGAGTGTTTCACCACATTTAGCGCCGATAGTGCTGATCTCTAGACATGTGTTTCTGGTTCTTTAACCGTCATCAGTAGAGATTACTGTCTTTCAAATGTGGGGTTTGCTGAGCATGCTGACAACATGTTTCTCAGGTCAGGTACCACTCTCAGGCATGTGGGTGCTTCATCCACAAGCTCGTCAGCTCAATGACTCACGGTAGTACTATTAAAGAGGAACAGGGGTGGGAGCACACCGCTTCACATCCCTGCAAGGTTCGCCCCTGGCATTGTGGTAAATGCAGTTTCAGTTACTTGCTTGCTTCAAGAGTGTTCGAGTGTTTGGCCACAGTTGGCGCAGATAGTGCTGATCTCTAGACACATGTTTCTGGTTCTTTAACCGTCATCAGTAGAGATTACAGTCTTTGAAATTTGGGGTTTGCTGAGTAGGTTGCCAACATCTTTCTCAGGTCAGGTACCTCTCACAGGCATGCGGGTGCTTCATCCATGAGCTCGTCAGCTCAATGACTCACAGGAGTATAATTAAACAGGAACAGGGGTGGGAGCACACCACTTCACCTCCCAGTAAGGTTTGCCCCTGGCATTGTGGTAAATGCAGTTTTGGTTACTTGCTTGCTTTAGGAGTGTTCGAGTGTTTCGCCACAGTTGGCGCAGATAGTGCTGATCTCTAGACACGTCTTTCTGGTTCTTTAACCGTCATCAGTAGAGATTACAGTCTTTGAAATATGGGGTTTGCTGAGTAGGCTGCCAACATCTTTGTCAGGTCAGGTACCTCTTACAGGCATGCGGGTACTTCATCCATTAGCTCGTCAGCTCAGTGACTCACAGGAGTACTATTAAACAGGAACAGGGTGGGAGCACACCACTTCACCTCCCAGCAATGTTCGCCCCTGACATTCTGGTAAATGCAGTTTCAGTTACTTGCTTGCTTCAAGAGTGTTCGAGATTTTCGCCACAGTTAGCGCAGATAGTGCTGATCTCTAGACACGTGTTTCTGGTTACTTAACCTTCATCAGTAGAGATTACAGTCTTTCAAATTTGGGGTTTGCTGAGTAGGCTGCGAACATCTCTCTCAGGTCAGGTACTGCTCACAGGCATGTGGGTGCTTCATCCACGAGCTCGTCAGCTCAATGACTCTCAGGAGTACTATTAAACAGGAACAGGGGTGGGAGCACACGGCTTCACCTCCCAGCAATGTTTGCCCCTGGCATTTTGGTAAATGCAGTTTCAGTTACTTGCTTGCTTCAAGAGTGTTCAAGTGTTTCACCACATTTAGCGCCATTAGTGCTGATCTCTAGACATGTGTTTCTGGTTCTTTAACCGTCATCAGTAGAGATTACAGTCTTTCAAATGTGGGGTTTGCTGAGCATGCTGACAACATGTTTCTCAGGTCAGGTACCTCTCTCAGGCATGCGGGTGCTTCATCCACAAGGTCGTCAGCTCAATGACTCACGGTAGTACTATTAAAGAGGAACAGGGGTGGGAGCACACCGCTTCACCTCCCTGCAAGGTTCGCTCCTGGCATTTTGGTAAATGCAGTTTCAGTTACTTGCTTGCTTCAAGAGTGTTTGCTGGTTTCGCCATAGTTGGCGCAGATAGTCCTGATCTCTAGGCACGTGGTTCTAGTTCTTAAACCGTCATCAGTAGAGATTACCGTCTTTGAAATGTGGAGTTTGCTGAGTATGCTGCCAACATCTTTGTCAGGTCAGGTACCTCTCACAGGCATGCGGGTGCTTCATCCACGAGCTCGTCAGCTCAATGGCTCACAGGAGTACTTTTAAACTGCAACACGGGTGGGAGCACACCGCTTCACCTCCCAGCAAAGTTCGCCCCTGGTATTGTGGTAAATGCAGTTTCAGTTACTTGCTTGCTTCAAGAGTGTTTGAGTGTTTCGCCACAGTTGGCGCAGATAGTGCTGATCTCTAGACACGTGGTTCTGGTTCTTAAACCGACATCAGTAGAGATTACTGTTTTTGAAATGTGGGGTTTGCTGAGTAGGCCTCCAACATCTTTCTCAGGTCAGGTACCTCTCACAGGCATGCGGGTGCTTCATCCACGAGCTCGTCAGCTCAATGACTCACAGGAGTACTTTTAAACAGGAACACGAGTGGGAGCACACGGCTTCACCTCCCAGCAAGGTTCGCCCCTGGCATTGTGGTGAATGCAGTTTCAGTTACTTGCTTGCTTCAAGAGTGTTCGAGTGTTTCGCCACAGTTAGTGCAGATAGTGCTGATCTCTAGACACGTGTTTCTGGTTATTTAACCGTCATCAGTAGAGATTACAGTCTTTCAAATGTGGGGTTTGCTGAGTAGGCTGGGAACATCTCTCTCAGGTCAGGTACCTCTCACAGGCATGTGGGTGCTTCATCCACGAGCTCGTCAGCTCAATGACTCACGGGAGTACTATTAAACAGGAACAGGGGTGGGAGCACACGGCTTCACCTCCCAGCAAGGTTCGCCCCTGGCAGTGTGGTAAATGCAGTTTCAGTTATTTGCTTGCTTCAAGAGTGTTCGTGTGTTTCGTCACAGTTGGCGCAGATAGTGCTGATCTCTAGACACGTGGTTCTGGTTCGTTAACCGTCATCAGTAGAGATTACAATCTTTCAAATGTAGGGTTTGCTGAGTAGGCTGCCTACTTCTTTCTCAGGTCAGGTACCTCTCACAGGCATGTGGGTGCTTCATCCACGAGCTTGTCAGCTCAATGACTCACGGGAGAACTATTAATCAAGAACAGGGGTGGGAGCAAACAGCTTTACCTCCCAGCAAGGTTCGCTCCTTGCATTTTGGTAAATGCAGTTTCAGTTACTTGCTTGCTTCAAGAGTGTTTGAGGGTTTCGCCATAGTTGGCGCAGATAGTCCTGATCTCTAGGCACGTGGTTCTAGTTCTTAAACCGTCATCAGTAGAGATTACCGTCTTTGAAATGTGGAGTTTGCTGAGTATGCTGCTAACATCTTTGTCAGGTCAGGTACCTCTCACAGGCATGCGGGTGCTTCATCAATTAGCTCGTCAGCTCAGTGACTCACAGGAGTACTATTAAACAGGAACAGGGGTGGGAGCACACCACTTCACCTCCCAGCAATGTTCGCCCCTGACATTGTGGTAAATGCAGTTTCAGTTACTTGCTTGCTTCAAGAGTGTTTGAGTGTTTCACCACATTTAGCGCCGATAGTGCTGATCTCTAGACATGTGTTTTTGGCTCTTTAACCATCATCAGTAGAGATTACAGTCTTTCAAATGTGGGGTTTGCTGAGCATGCTGACAACATGTTTCTCAGGTCAGGTACCTCTCTCAGGCATGTGGGTGCTTCATCCACAAGCTCGTCAGCTCAATGACTCACGGTAGTACTATTAAAGAGGAACAGGGGTGGGAGCACACCGCTTCACCTCCCTGCAAGGTTCGCCCCTGGCATTGTGGTAAATGCAGTTTCAGTTACTTGCTTGCTTCAAGAGTGTTCGAGTGTTTGGCCACAGTTGGCGCAGATAGTGCTGATCTCTAGACACATGTTTCTGGTTATTTAACCGTCATCAGTAGAGATTACAGTCTTTGAAATTTGGGGTTTGCTGAGTAGAGTGCCAACATCTTTCTCAGGTCAGGTACCTCTCACAGGCATGCGGGTGCTTCATCCATGAGCTCGTCAGCTCAATGACTCACAGGAGTATAATTAAACAGGAACAGGGGTGGGAGCACACCACTTCACCTCCCAGTAAGGTTTGGCCCTGGCATTGTGGTAAATGCAGTTTTGGTTACTTGCTTGCTTTAAGAGTGTTCGAGTGTTTCGCCACAGTTGGCGAAGATAGTGCTGATCTCTAGACACGTCTTTCTGGTTCTTTAACCGTCATCAGTAGAGATTACAGTCTTTGAAATGTGGGGTTTGCTGAGTAGGCTGCCAACATCTTTGTCAGGTCAGGTACCTCTTACAGGCATGCGGGTGCTTCATCCATTAGCTCGTCAGCTCAGTGACTCACAGGAGTACTATTAAACAGGAACAGGGTGGGAGCACACCACTTCACCTCCCAGCAATGTTCGCCCCTGACATTCTGGTAAATGCAGTTTCAGTTACTTGCTTGCTTCAAGAGTGTTCGAGATTTTCGCCACAGTTAGCGCAGATAGTGCTGATCTCTAGACACGTGTTTCTGGTTACTTAACCTTCATCAGTAGAGATTACAGTCTTTCAAATTTGGGGTTTGCTGAGTAGGCTGCGAACATCTCTCTCAGGTCAGGTACTGCTCACAGGCATGTGGGTGCTTCATCCACGAACTCGTCAGCTCAATAACTCTCGGGAGTACTATTAAACAGGAACAGGGGTGGGAGCACACGGCTTCACCTCCCAGCAATGTTTGCCCCTGGCATTTTGGTAAATGCAGTTTCAGTTACTTGCTTGCTTCAAGAGTGTTCGAGTGTTTCACCACATTTAGCGCCGATAGTGCTGATCTCTAGACATGTGTTTCTGGTTCTTTAACCGTCATCAGTAGAGATTACAGTCTTTCAAATGTGGGGTTTGCTGAGCATGCTGACAACATGTTTCTCAGGTCAGGTACCTCTCTCAGGCATGCGGGCACTTCATCCACAAGCTCGTCAGCTCAATGACTCACGGTAGTACTATTAAAGAAGAACAGGGGTGGGAGCACACCGCTTCACCTCCCTGCAAGGTTCGCCCCTGGCATTGTGGTAAATGCAGTTTCAGTTATTTGCTTGCTTCAAGAGTGTTCGAGTGTTTCGTCACAGTTGGCGCAGATAGTGCTGATCTCTAGACACGTGGTTCTGGTTCGTTAACCGTCATCAGTAGAGATTACAATCTTTCAAATGTAGGGTTTGCTGAGTAGGCTGCCTACTTCTTTCTCAGGTCAGGTACCTCTCACAGGCATGTGGGTGCTTCATCCACGAGCTTGTCAGCTCAATGACTCACGGGAGAACTATTAATCAGGAACAGGGGTGGGCGCAAACAGCTTTACCTCCCAGCAATGTTCGCTCCTGGCATTTTGGTAAATGCAGTTTCAGTTACTTGCTTGCTTCAAGAGTGTTTGCTGGTTTCGCCACAGCTGGCGCAGATAGTCCTGATCTCTAGGCACGTGGTTCTAGTTCTTAAACCGTCATCAGTAGAGATTACCGTCTTTGAAATGTGGAGTTTGCTGAGTATGCTGCCAACATCTTTGTCAGGTCAGGTACCTCTCACAGGCATGCGGGTGCTTCATCCATGAGCTCGTCAGCTCAGTGACTCACAGGAGTACCATTAAACAGGAACAGGGGTGGGAGCACTCCACTTCACCTCCCAGCAAGGTTCGCCCCTGGCATTTTGGTAAATGCAGTTTCTGTTACTTGCTTGCTTCAAGAGTTTTCGAGTGTTTCGCCACAGTTGGCGCAGATAGTGCAGATCTCTAGACACGTCTTTCTGGTTCTTTAACTGTCATCAGTAGAGATTACAGTCTTTGAAATTTGGGGTTTGCTGAGTAGCCTGCCAACATTTTTCTCAGGCCAGGTACCTCTCACAGGCATGCGGGAGCTTCATCCATGAGCTCGTCAGCTCAATGACTCACAGGAGTATTATTAAACAGGAAAAGGGGTGGGAGCACACCACTTCACCTCCCAGCAAGGTTCGCGCCTAGCAATGTGGTAAGTGCAGTTTCAGTTACTTGCTTGCTTCAAGAGTGTTCGAGTGTTTGGCCACAGTTGGCGCAGATAGTGCTGATCTCTAGACACATGTTTCTGGTTCTTTAACCGACATCAGTAGAGATTACAGTCTTTCAAATGTGGAGTTTGCTGAGTAGGCTGTCAACATCTTTCTCAGGTCAGGTTCCTCTCACAGGCATGCGGGTGCTTCATCCACGAGCTCGTCAGCTCAATGACTCACAGGAGTATAATTAAAGAGGAACAGGGGTGGGAGCACACCACTTCACCTCCCAGCAAGGTTTGCCCCTGGCATTGTGGTAAATGCAGTTTCGGTTATTTGCTTGCTTCAAGAGTGTTTGAGTGTTTCACCACAGTTGGCGTAGATAGTGCTGATCCCTAGACACATGTTTCTGGTTCTTTAACCGTCATCAGTAGAGATTACAGTCTTTGAAATGTGGGGTTTGCTGAGTAGGCCTCCAACATCTTTCTCAGGTCAGGTACCTCTCACAGGCATGCGGGTGCTTCATCCACGAGCTCGTCAGCTCAATGACTCACAGGAGTACTTTTAAACAGCAACACGAATGGGAGCACACGGCTTCACCTCCCAGCAAGGTTCGCCCCTGGCATTGTGGTGAATGCAGTTTCAGTTACTTGCTTGCTTCAAGAGTGTTCGAGTGTTTCGCCACAGTTAGTGCAGATAGTGCTGATCTCTAGACACGTGTTTCTGGTTATTTAACCGTCAACAGTAGAGATTACAGTCTTTCAAATGTGGGGTTTGCTGAGTAGGCTGGGAACATCTCTCTCAGGTCAGGTACCTCTCACAGGCATGTGGGTGCTTTATCCACGAGCTTGTCAGCTCAATGACTCACAGGAGTACTATTAAACAGGAACAGGGTTGGGAGCACACGGCTTCACCTCCCAGCAAGGTTCGCCCCTGGCATTGTGGTAAATGCAGTTTCAGTCACTTGCTTGCTTCAAGAGTGTTCGAGTGTTTCGCCACAGTTGGCGCAGATAGTGCTAATCTCTAGACATGTGTTTCTGGTTCTTTAACCGTCATCAGTAGAGATTACAGTCTTTCAAATGTGGGGTTTGCTGAGTAGGTTGCCAACATCTTTCTCAGGTCAGGTACCTCTCACAGGCATGCGGGTGCTTCATCCACGAGCTCGTCAGCTCAATGACTCACAGGAGTACTATTAAAGAGGAACAGGGGTGGGAGCACACCGCTTCACCTCCCAGCAAGGTTCGCCCCTGGCATTGTGGTAAATGCAGTTTCAGTTATTTGCTTGCTTCAAGAGTGTTCGAGTGTTTCTTCACAGTTGGCGCAGATAGTGCTGATCTCTATACACGTGGTTCTGGTTCGTTAACCGTCATCAGTAGAGATTACAATCTTTCAAATGTAGGGTTTGCTGAGTAGGCTGCCTACTTCTTTCTCAGGTCAGGTACCTCTCACAGGCATGCGGGTGCTTCATCCACGAGCTTGTCAGCTCAATGACTCACGGGAGAACTATTAATCAGGAACAGGGGTGGGAGCAAACAGCTTTACCTCCCAGCAAGGTTCGCTCCTGGCATTTTGGTAAATGCAGTTTCAGTTACTTGCTTGCTTCAAGAGTGTTTGAGGGTTTCGCCATAGTTGGCGCAGATAGTCCTGATCTCTAGGCACGTGGTTCTAGTTCTTAAACCGTCATCAGTAGAGATTACCGTCTTTGAAATGTGGAGTTTGCTGAGTATGCTGCCAACATCTTTGTCAGGTCAGGTACCTCTCACAGGCATGCGGGTGCTTCATCCATTAGCTCGTCAGCTCAGTGACTCACAGGAGTACTATTAAACAGGAACAGGGGTGGGAGCACACCACTTCACCTCCCAGCAATGTTCGCCACTGACATTGTGGTAAATGCAGTTATAGTTACTTGCTTGCTTCAAGAGTGTTCGAGATTTTCGCCACAGTTAGCGCAGATACTGCTGATCTCTAGACACATGTTTCTGGTTACTTAACCTTCATCAGTAGAGATTACAGTCTTTCAAATTTGGGGTTTGCTGAGTAGGCTGCGAACATCTCTCTCAGGTCAGGTACCGCTCACAGGCATGTGGGTGCTTCATCCACGAGCTCGTCAGCTCAATGACTCACAGGAGTACTATTAAACAGGAACAGGGGTGGGAGCACACGGCTTCACCTCCCAGCAATGTTTGCCCCTGGCATTTTGGTAAATGCAGTTTCAGTTACTTGCTTGCTTCAAGAGTGTTCGAGTGTTTCACCACATTTAGCGCCGATAGTGCTGATCTCTAGACATGTGTTTCTGGTTCTTTAACCGTCATCAGTAGAGATTACAGTCTTTCAAATGTGGGGTTTGCTGAGCATGCTGACAACATGTTTCTCAGGTCAGGTACCTCTCTCAGGCATGTGGGTGCTTCATCCACAAGCTCGTCAGCTCAATGACTGACGGTAGTACTATTAAAGAGGAACAGGGGTGGGAGCACACCGCTTCACCTCCCAGCAAGGTTCGCCCCTGGCATTGTGGTAAATGCAGTTTCAGTCACTTGCTTGCTTCAAGAGTGTTTGAGTGTTTCGCCACAGTTGGCGCAGATAGTGCTAATCTCTAGACATGTGTTTCTGGTTCTTTAACCGTCATCAGTAGAGATTACAGTCTTTCAAATGTGGGGTTTGCTGAGTAGGTTGCCAACATCTTTCTCAGGTCAGGTACCTCTCACAGGCATGCGGGTGCTTCATCCACGAGCTCGTCAGCTCAATGACTCACAGGAGTATTATTAAAGAGGAACAGGGGTGGGAGCACACCGCTTCACCTCCCAGCATGGTTCGCCCCTGGCATTGTGGTAAATGCAGTTTCAGTTACTTGCTTGCTTCAAGAGTGTTCGAGTGTTTCGCCACAGTTGGAGTAGATAGTGCTGATCTCTAGACACATGTTTCTTCAACCGTCATCAGTTGAGATTACAGTCTTTGAAATTTGGGGTTTGCTGAGTAGGCTGCCAACATCTTTCTCAGGTCAGGTACCTCTCACAGGCATGCGGGTGCTTCATCCACGAGCTCGTCAGTTTAATGACTCACGCAAGTACTATTAAACAGGAACAGGGGTGGGAGCACACCGCTTCACCTCCCAGCAAGTGTCGCCCCTGGCATTGTGGTAAATGCAGTTTTGGTTATTTGCTTGCTTCAAGATTGTTTGAGTGTTTCGTCACAGTTGGTGCAGATAGTGCTGATCTCTAGACACGTGGTTCTGGTTCTTTAACTGTCATCAGTAGAGATTACAATTTTTCAAATGTGGGGTTTGCTGAGTAGGCTGCATACTTCTTTCTCAGGTCAGGTACCTCTCACAGGCATGCGGGAGCTTCATACATGAGCTCGTCAGCTCAATGACTCGCAGGAGTACTATTAAACAGGAACAGGGGTGGGAGCACACCACTTCACCTACCAGCAAGATTCGCTCATGGCATTGTGGTAAATGCAGTTTCGGTTACTTACTTGCTTCAAGAGTGTTCGAGTGTTTCGCCACAGTTGGCGCAGATAGTGCTGATCTCTAGACACGTGTTTCTGTTTCTTTAACCGTAATCAGTAGAGATTACAGTCTTTCAAATTTGGGGTTCCCAACATCTTTCTCAGGTCAGGTACCTCTCACAGGCATGCGAGTGCTTCATCCTCCAGCTCATCAGCTCAATGACTCACAGGAGTACTATTAAACAGGAACAGGGGTGGGAGCACACCGCTTCACCTCCCAGCAAGGTTCGCCCCTGGCATTGTGGTAAATGCAGTTTCCGTTACATGCTTGGATCAAGAGTGTTCGAGTGTTTCGCCACAGTTGGCACTGATAGTGCTGATTTCTAGACACGTGGTTCTGGTTCTTAAACCGACATCAGTAGAGATGATCGTCTTTGAAATGTGGGGTTTGCTGAGTAGGCTGCCAACATCTTTCTCAGGTCAGGTACCTCTCACAGGCATGCGGGTGCTTCATCCACGAGCTCATCAGCTCAATGACTCACAGGAGTACTTTTAAACAGGAACAGGGGTGGGAGCACACCGCTTCACCTCCCAGCAAGGTTCGCCCCTGGCATTGTGGTAAATGCAGTTTCAGTTACTTGCTTGCTTCAAGGGTGTTCGAGTGTTTCGCCACAGTTGGCGCAGATAGTGCTGATCTCTAGACACATGTTTCTGTTTCTTCAACCGTCATTAGTTGAGATTACAGTCTTTGAAATTTGGGGTTTGCTGAGTAGGCTGCCAACATCTTTCTCAGGTCAGGTACCTCTCACAGGCATGCGGGTGCTTCATCCACGAGCTCGTCAGTTCAATGACGCACACGAGTACTATTAAACAGAAAAAGGGGTGGGAGCACACCGCTTCACCTCCCAGCAAGGGTCGCCTCTGGCATTGTGGTAAATGCAGTTTCAGTTACTTGCTTGGTTTAAGAGTGTTCGAGTGTTTCGCCACAGTTGACGCAGATAGTGCTGATCTCTAGACACGTGTTTCTGGTTCTTTAACCGTCATCAGTAGAGATTACAGTCTTTGAAATTTGGGGTTTGCTGAGTAGGCTGCCAACATCTTTCTCAGGTCAGGTACCTCTCACAGGCATGCGGGGGCTTCATCCACGAGCTCGTCAGCTCAATGACTCACGGTAGTACTATTAAGCAGGAACAAGGGTCGGAGCACACTGCTTAACCTCCCAGCAAGGTTCGACCCTGGCATTTTGGTAAATGCAGTTTCAGTTACTTGCTTGCTTCAAGAGTGTTTGAGTGTTTCGCCACAGTTAGCGCAGATAGTGCTGATCTCTAGACACGTGGTTCTAGTTCTTAAACCGTCAGCAGTAGAGATTACCGTCTTTGAAATGTGGGGTTTGCTGAGTAGGCTGCCAACATCTTTCTCATGTCAGGTACCTCTCACAGGCATGCGGGTGCTTCATCCACGAGCTCGTCAGCTCATTGACTCACAGGAGTACTTTTAAACAGGAACACGGGTGGGAGCACACCACTTCACCTCCCAGCAAGGTTCGCCCCTGGCATTGTGGTAAATGTAGTTTCAGTTACTTTCTTGGTTCAAGAGTGTTCGAGTGTTTCGCAACAGTTGGCGCAGATAGTGCTGATCTCTAGACACGTGTTTCTGGTTCTTTAACCGTCATCAGTAGAGATTACAGTCTTTGAAATTTGGGGTTTGCTGAGTAGGCTGCCAACATCTTTCTCAGGTCAGGTACCTCTCACAGGCATGCGGGGGCTTCATCCACGAGCTCGTCAGCTCAATGACTCACGGTAGTACTATTAAGCAGGAACAAGGGTCGGAGCACACTGCTTAACCTCCCAGCAAGGTTCGACCCTGGCATTTTGGTAAATGCAGTTTCAGTTACTTGCTTGCTTCAAGAGTGTTTGAGTGTTTCGCCACAGTTAGCGCAGATAGTGCTGATCTCTAGACACGTGGTTCTAGTTCTTAAACCGTCAGCAGTAGAGATTACCGTCTTTGAAATGTGGGGTTTGCTGAGTAGGCTGCCAACATCTTTCTCATGTCAGGTACCTCTCACAGGCATGCGGGTGCTTCATCCACGAGCTCGTCAGCTCATTGACTCACAGGAGTACTTTTAAACAGGAACACGGGTGGGAGCACACCACTTCACCTCCCAGCAAGGTTCGCCCCTGGCATTGTGGTAAATGTAGTTTCAGTTACTTGCTTGGTTCAAGAGTGTTCGAGTGTTTCGCAACAGTTGGCGCAGATAGTGCTGATCTCTAGACATGTGTTTCTGGTTCTTTAACCATCATCAGTGGAGATTACAGTCTTTGAAATTTTGGGTTTGCTGAGTAGGCTGCCAACATCTTTCTCAGGTCAGGTACCTCTCACAGGCATGCGGGTGCTGGATCCACGAGCTCGTCAGCTCAATGACTCACAGGAGTACTTTTAAACAGGAACAGGGGTGGGAGCACACCGCTTCACCTCCCAGCAAGGTTCGCCCCTGGCAATGTGGTAAGTGCAGTTTCAGTTACTTGCTTGCTTCAAGAGTGTTCGAGTGTTTGGCCACAGTTGGCGCAGATAGTGCTGATCTCTAGACACATGTTTCTGGTTCTTTAACCGTCATCAGTAGAGATTACAGTCTTTGAAATTTGGGGTTTGCTGAGTAGGGTGCCAACATCTTTCTCAGGTCAGGTACCTCTCACAGGCATGCGGGTGATTCATCCATGAGCTCGTCAGCTCAATGACTCACAGGAGTATAATTAAAGAGGAACAGGGGTGGGAGCACACCACTTCACCTCCCAGCAAGGTTTGCCCCTGGCATTGTGGTAAATGCAGTTTTGGTTACTTGCTTGCTTTAAGAGTGTTTGAGTGTTTCGCCACAGTTGGCGAAGATAGTGCTGATCTCTAGACACGTGTTTCTGGTTCTTTAACCGTCATCAGTAGAGATTACAGTCTTTGAAATGTGGGGTTTGCTGAGTAGGCTGCCAACATCTTTGCCAGGTCAGGTACCTCTCACAGGCACGCGGGTGCTTCATCCATTAGCTCGTCAGCTCAGTGACTCACAGGAGTACTATTAAACAGGAACAGGGGTGGGAGCACACCACTTCACCTCCCAGCAATGTTCGCCCCTGACATTGTGGTAAATGCAGTTTCAGTTACTTGCTTGCTTCAAGAGTGTTCGAGATTTTCGCCACAGTTAGCGCAGATAGTGCTGATCTCTAGACACATGTTTCTGGTTACTTAACCTTCATCAGTAGAGATTACAGTCTTTCAAATTTGGGGTTTGCTGAGTAGGCTGCGAACATCTCTCTCAGGTCAGGTACCGCTCACAGGCATGTGGGTGCTTCATCCACGAGCTCGTCAGCTCAATGACTCACGGGAGTACTATTAAAGAGGAACAGGGGTGGGAGCACACGGCTTCACCTCCCAGCAATGTTTGCCCCTGGCATTTTGGTAAATGCAGTTTCAGTTACTTGCTTGCTTCAAGAGTGTTCGAGTGTTTCACCACATTTAGCGCCGATAGTGCTGATCTCTAGACATGTGTTTCTGGTTCTTTAACCGTCATCAGTAGAGATTACAGTGTTTCAAATGTGGGGTTTGCTGAGCATGCTGACAACATGTTTCTCAGGTCAGGTACCTCTCTCAGGCATGTGGGTGCTTCATCCACAAGCTCGTCAGCTCAATGACTCACTGTAGTACTATTAAAGAGGAACAGGGGTGGGAGCACACCGCTTCACCTCCCTGCAAGGTTCGCCCCTGGCATTGTGGTAAATGCAGTTTCAGTTACTTGCTTGCTTCAAGAGTGTTCGAGTGTTTGGCCACAGTTGGCGCAGATAGTGCTGATCTCTAGACACATGTTTCTGGTTCTTTCACCATCATCAGTAGAGATTACAGTCTTTGAAATTTGGGGTTTTCTGAGTAGGGTGCCAACATCTTTCTCAGGTCAGGTACCTCTCACAGGCATGCGGGTGCTTCATCCATGAGCTCGTCAGCTCAATGACTCACAGGAGTATAATTAAACAGGAACAGGGGTGGGAGCACCCCACTTCACCTCCCAGCAAGGTTTGTCCCTGGCATTGTGGTAAATGCAGTTTTGGTTACTTGCTTGCTTTAAGAGTGTTCGAGTGTTTCGCCACAGTTGGCGAAGATAGTGCTGATCTCTAGACACGTCTTTCTGGTTCTTTAACCGTCATCAGTAGAGATTACAGTCTTTGAAATGTGGGGTTTGCTGAGTAGGCTGCCAACATCTTTGTCAGGTCAGGTACCTCTTACAGGCATGCAGGTGCTTCATCCATTAGCTCGTCAGCTCAGTGACTCACAGGAGTACTATTAAACAGGAACAGGGTGGGAGCACACCACTTCACCTCCCAGCAATGTTCGCCCCTGACATTGTGGTAAATGCAGTTTCAGTTACTTGCTTGCTTCAAGAGTGTTTGAGATTTTCGCCACAGTTAGCGCAGATAGTGCTGATCTCTAGACACGTGTTTCTGGTTACTTAACCTTCATCAGTAGAGATTACAGTCTTTCAAATTTGGGGTTTGCTGAGTAGGCTGCGAACATCTCTCTCAGGTCAGGTACCGCTCACAGGCATGTGGGTGCTTCATCCACGAGCTCGTCAGCTCAATGACTCACGGGAGTACTATTAAACAGGAACAGGGGTGGGAGCACACGGCTTCACCTCCCAGCAATGTTTGCCCCTGGCATTTTGGTAAATGCAGTTTCAGTTACTTGCTTGCTTCAAGAGTGTTCGAGTGTTTCACCACATTTAGCGCCGATAGTGCTGATCTCTAGACATGTGTTTCTGGTTCTTTAACCGTCATCAGTAGAGATTACAGTCTTTCAAATGTGGGGTTTGCTGAGCATGCTGACAACATGTTTCTCAGGTCAGGTACCTCTCTCAGGCATGCGGGTGCTTCATCCACAAGCTCGTCAGCTCAATGACTCACGGTAGTACTATTAAAGAGGAACAGGGGTGGGAGCACACCGCTTCACCTCCCTGCAAGGTTCGCCCCTGGCATTGTGGTAAATGCAGTTTCAGTTATTTGCTTGCTTCAAGAGTGTTCGAGTGTTTCGTCACAGTTGGCGCAGATAGTGCTGATCTCTAGACACGTGGTTCTGGTTCGTTAACCGTCATCAGTAGAGATTACAATCTTTCAAATGTAGGGTTTGCTGAGTAGGCTGCCTACTTCTTTCTCAGGTCAGGTACCTCTCACAGGCATGCGGGTGCTTCATCCACGAGCTTGTCAACTCAATGACTCACGGGAGAACATTAATCAGGAACAGGAGTGGGAGCAAACAGCTTTTCCTCCCAGCAAGGTTCGCTCCTGGCATTTTGGTAAATGCAGTTTCAGTTACTTGCTTGCTTCAAGAGTGTTTGAGGGTTTCGCCATGGTTGGCGCAGATAGTCCTGATCTCTAGGCACGTGGTTCTAGTTCTTAAACCGTCATCAGTAGAGATTACCGTCTTTGAAATGTGGAGTTTTCTGAGTATGCTGCCAACATCTTTGTCAGGTCAGGTACCTCTCACAGGCATGCTGGTGCTTCATCCATGAGCTCGTCAGCTCAGTGACTCACAGGAGTACTATTAAACAGGAACAGGGGTGGGAGCACTCCACTTCACCTCCCAGCAAGGTTCGCCCCTGGCATTTTGGTAAATGCAGTTTCTGTTACTTGCTTGCTTCAAGAGTGTTCGAGTGTTTCGCCACAGTTGGCGCAGATAGTGCAGATCTCTAGACACGTCTTTCTGGTTCTTTAACTGTCATCAGTAGAGATTACAGTCTTTGAAATTTGGGGTTTGCTGAGTAGCCTGCCAACATTTTTCTCAGGTCAGATACCTCTCACAGGCATGCGGGAGCTTCATCCATGAGCTCGTCAGCTCAATGACTCACAGGAGTATTATTAAACAGGAAAAGGGGTGGGAGCACACCACTTCACCTCTCAGCAAGGATCGCCCATGGCATTGTGGTAAATGCAGTTTCGGTTACTTGCTTGCTTCAAGAGTGTTTGAGTGTTTCACCACAGTTGGCGTAGATAGTGCTGATCCCTAGACACGTGTTTCTGGTTCTTTAATCGTCATCAGTAGAGATTACAGTCTTTCAAATGTGGAGTTTGCTGAGTAGGCTGTCAACATCTTTCTCAGGTCAGGTTCCTCTCACAGGCATGCGGGTGCTTCATCCACGAGCTCGTCAGCTCAATGGCTCACAGGAGTACTTTTAAACTGCAACACGGGTGGGAGCACACCGCTTCACCTCCCAGCAAGGTTCGCCCCTGGCATTTTGGTAAATGCAGTTTCTGTTACTTGCTTGCTTCAAGAGTGTTCGAGTGTTTCGCCACAGTTGGCGCAGATAGTGCAGATCTCTAGACACGTCTTTCTGGTTCTTTAACTGTCATCAGTAGAGATTACAGTCTTTGAAATTTGGGGTTTGCTGAGTAGCCTGCCAACATTTTTCTCAGGTCAGATACCTCTCACAGGCATGCGGGAGCTTCATCCATGAGCTCGTCAGCTCAATGACTCACAGGAGTATTATTAAACAGGAAAAGGGGTGGGAGCACACCACTTCACCTCTCAGCAAGGATCGCCCATGGCATTGTGGTAAATGCAGTTTCGGTTACTTGCTTGCTTCAAGAGTGTTTGAGTGTTTCACCACAGTTGGCGTAGATAGTGCTGATCCCTAGACACGTGTTTCTGGTTCTTTAATCGTCATCAGTAGAGATTACAGTCTTTCAAATGTGGAGTTTGCTGAGTAGGCTGTCAACATCTTTCTCAGGTCAGGTTCCTCTCACAGGCATGCGGGTGCTTCATCCACGAGCTCGTCAGCTCAATGGCTCACAGGAGTACTTTTAAACTGCAACACGGGTGGGAGCACACCGCTTCACCTCCCAGCAAGGTTCGCCCCTGGCATTGTGGTAAATGCAGTTTCAGTTACTTGCTTGCTTCAAGAGTGTTTGAGTGTTTCGCCACAGTTGGCGCAGATAGTGCTGATCTCTAGACACGTGGTTATGGTTCTTTAACCTTCAACAGTAGAGATTACAGTCTTTCAAACGTGGGGTTTGCTGAGTATGCTGGCAACATCTTTCTCAGGTCAGGTACCTCTCACAGGCATGCGGGTGCTTCATCCACGAGCTTGTCAGTTCAATGACTTTCGCGAGTACTATTAAACAGGAACAGGGGTGGGAGCACACCGCTTCACCTCCCAGCAAGGTTCGCCCCTGGCATTGTGGTAAATGCAGTTTCAGTTACTTGCTTGCTTCAAGAGTGTTCGAGTGTTTCGCCACAGTTGGTGCAGATAGTGCTGATCTCGAGACACGTGTTTCTGGATCTTTAACAGTCATCAGTAGAGATTACCGTCTTTGAAATGTGGGGTTTGCTGAGTAGGCTGCCAACATCTTTCTCAGGTCAGGTACTTCTCACAGGCATGCGGGTGCTTCATCCACCAGCTCGTCAGCTCAATGACTCACAGGAGTACTTTTAAACAGGAACTCGAGTGGGAGCACACCGCTTCACCTCCCAGCAAAGTTCGCCCCTGGCATTGTGGTAAATGAAGTTTCAGTTACTTGCTTGCTTCAAGAGTGTTCAAGTGTTTCGCCACAGTTGGAGTAGATAGTGCTGATCTCTAGACACATGTTTCTGGTTCTTTAAACGTCATCAGTAGAGATTACAATCTTTATAATTTGGGGTTTGCTGAGTAGGCTGCCAACATCTTTCTCAGGTCAGGTACCTCTCACAGGCATGCGGGTGCTTCATCCACAAGCTCGTCAGCTCAGTAACTCACAGAAGTACTTTTAAACAGGAACAGGGGTGAGAGCACACCGCTTCACCTCCCAGCATGGTTCGCCCCTGGCACTGTGGTAAATGCAGTTTCAGTTACTTGCTTGCTTCAAGAGTGTTCGAGTGTTTCGCCACAGTTGGAGTAGATAGTGCTGATCTCTAGACACATGTTTCTGTTTCTTTAACCGTCATTAGTTGAGATTACAGTCTTTGAAATTTGGGGTTTGCTGAGTAGGCTGCCAACATCTTTCTCAGGTCAGGTACCTCTCACAGGCATGTGGGTGCTTCATCCACGAGCTCGTCAGTTTAATGACTCACACGAGTACTATTAAACAGGAACAGGGGTGGGAGCACACCGCTTCACCTCCCAGCAAGTGTCGCCCCTGGCATTGTGGTAAATGCAGTTTCGGTTACTTGCTTGCTTTAAGAGTGTTCGAATGTTTGGCCACAGTTGGCGCAGATAGTGCTGATCTCTAGACACGTGTTTCTCGTTCTTTAACTGTCATCAGTTGAGATGACAGTCTTTCAAATTTGGGGTTTGCTGAGAAGGCCGTCAACATCTTTCTCAGGTCAGGTACCTCTCACAGACATGTGGTTGCTTCATCCACGAGCTCGTCAGCTCAATGACTCACGGGGGGAATTATTAAACAAGAACAGGGGTGGGAGCTCACCGCTTGACCTCCCAGCAAGGTTCACCCCTGGCATTGTGGTAAATGCAATTTCGGTTACTTGCTTGCATCAAGAGTGTTCGAGTGTTTCACCACAGTTGGCGCAGATAGTGCTGATCTCTAGACACGTGTTTCTGGTTCTTTAACCGTCATCAGTAGAGATTACAGTCGTTGAAATTTGGGTTTGCTGAGTAGGCTGCCAACATCTTTCTCAGTTCAAGTACCTCTCACAGGCATGCGGGTGCTTCATCCACGAGCTCGTCAGCTCAATGACTGACGGGAGTACTATTAAGCAGGAACAGGGATGGGAGCACACCGCTTCACCTCCCTGCAAGGTTCGCCCCTGGCATTGTGGTAAATGCAGTTTCAGTTACTTGCTTGCTTCAAGAGTGTTCGAGATTTTCGCCACAGTTAGCGCAGATAGTGCTGATCTCTAGACACGTGTTTCTGGTTACTTAACCTTCATCAGTAGAGATTACAGTCTTTCAAATTTGGGGTTTGCTGAGTAGGCTGCGAACATCTCCCTCAGGTCAGGTACCACTCACAGGCATGTGGGTGCTTCATCCACGAGCTCGTCAGCTCAATGACTCACGGGAGTTCTATTAAACAGGAACAGGGGTGGGAGCACACAGCTTCACCTCCCAGCAATGTTTGCCCCTGGCATTTTGGTAAATGCAGTTTCAGTTACTTGCTTGCTTCAAGAGTGTTCGAGTCTTTCACCACATTTAGCGCCGATAGGGCTGATCTCTAGACATGTGTTTCTGGTTCTTTAACCGTCATCAGTAGAGATTACAGTCTTTCAAATGTGGGGTTTGCTGAGCATGCTGACAACATGTTTCTCAGGTCAGGTACCTCTCTCAGGCATGCGGGTGCTTCATCCACAAGCTCGTCAGCTCAATGACTCACGGTAGTACTATTAAAGAGGAACAGGGGTGGGAGCACACCGCTTCACCTCCCTGCAAGGTTCGCCCCTGGCATTGTGGTAAATGCAGTTTCAGTTATTTGCTTGCTTCAAGAGTGTTCGAGTGTTTCGCCACAGTTAGTGCAGATTGTGCTGATCTCTAGACACGTGTTTCTGGTTATTTAACCGACATCAGTAGAGATTACAGTCTTTCAAATGTGGGGTTTGCTGAGTAGGCTGGGAACATCTCTCTCAGGTCAGGTACCTCTCACAGGCATGTGGGTGCTTTATCCACAGGCTTGTCAGCTCAATGACTCACAGGAGTACTATTAAACAGGAACAGGGTTGGGAGCACACGGCTTCACCTCCCAGCAAGGTTCGCCCCGGGCATTGTGGTAAATGCAGTTTCAGTCACTTGCTTGCTTCAAGAGTGTTTGCGTGTTTCGCCACAGTTGGCGCAGATAGTGCTAATCTCTAGACATGTGTTTCTGGTTCTTTAACCGTCATCAGTAGAGATTACAGTCTTTGAAATGTGGGGTTTGCTGAGTAGGCTGCCAACATCTTTGTCAGGTCAGGTACCTCTCACAGGCATGCGGGTGCTTCATCCATTAGCTCGTCAGCTCAGTGACTCACAGGAGTACTATTAAACAGGAACAGGGGTGGGAGCACACCACTTCACCTCCCAGCAATGTTCGCCCCTGACATTGTGGTAAATGCAGTTTCAGTTACTTGCTTGGTTTAAGAGTGTTCGAGTGTTTCGCCACAGTTGACGCAGATAGTGCTGATCTCTAGACACGTGTTTCTGGTTCTTTAACCGTCATCAGTAGAGATTACAGTCTTTGAAATTTGGGGTTTGCTGAGTAGGCTGCCAACATCTTTCTCAGGTCAGGTACCTCTCACAGGCATGCGGGGGCTTCATCCACGAGCTCGTCAGCTCAATGACTCACGGTAGTACTATTAAGCAGGAACAAGGGTCGGAGCACACTGCTTAACCTCCCAGCAAGGTTCGACCCTGGCATTTTGGTAAATGCAGTTTCAGTTACTTGCTTGCTTCAAGAGTGTTTGAGTGTTTCGCCACAGTTAGCGCAGATAGTGCTGATCTCTAGACACGTGGTTCTAGTTCTTAAACCGTCAGCAGTAGAGATTACCGTCTTTGAAATGTGGGGTTTGCTGAGTAGGCTGCCAACATCTTTCTCATGTCAGGTACCTCTCACAGGCATGCGGGTGCTTCATCCACGAGCTCGTCAGCTCATTGACTCACAGGAGTACTTTTAAACAGGAACACGGGTGGGAGCACACCACTTCACCTCCCAGCAAGGTTCGCCCCTGGCATTGTGGTAAATGTAGTTTCAGTTACTTTCTTGGTTCAAGAGTGTTCGAGTGTTTCGCAACAGTTGGCGCAGATAGTGCTGATCTCTAGACACGTGTTTCTGGTTCTTTAACCGTCATCAGTAGAGATTACAGTCTTTGAAATTTGGGGTTTGCTGAGTAGGCTGCCAACATCTTTCTCAGGTCAGGTACCTCTCACAGGCATGCGGGGGCTTCATCCACGAGCTCGTCAGCTCAATGACTCACGGTAGTACTATTAAGCAGGAACAAGGGTCGGAGCACACTGCTTAACCTCCCAGCAAGGTTCGACCCTGGCATTTTGGTAAATGCAGTTTCAGTTACTTGCTTGCTTCAAGAGTGTTTGAGTGTTTCGCCACAGTTAGCGCAGATAGTGCTGATCTCTAGACACGTGGTTCTAGTTCTTAAACCGTCAGCAGTAGAGATTACCGTCTTTGAAATGTGGGGTTTGCTGAGTAGGCTGCCAACATCTTTCTCATGTCAGGTACCTCTCACAGGCATGCGGGTGCTTCATCCACGAGCTCGTCAGCTCATTGACTCACAGGAGTACTTTTAAACAGGAACACGGGTGGGAGCACACCACTTCACCTCCCAGCAAGGTTCGCCCCTGGCATTGTGGTAAATGTAGTTTCAGTTACTTGCTTGGTTCAAGAGTGTTCGAGTGTTTCGCAACAGTTGGCGCAGATAGTGCTGATCTCTAGACATGTGTTTCTGGTTCTTTAACCATCATCAGTGGAGATTACAGTCTTTGAAATTTTGGGTTTGCTGAGTAGGCTGCCAACATCTTTCTCAGGTCAGGTACCTCTCACAGGCATGCGGGTGCTGGATCCACGAGCTCGTCAGCTCAATGACTCACAGGAGTACTTTTAAACAGGAACAGGGGTGGGAGCACACCGCTTCACCTCCCAGCAAGGTTCGCCCCTGGCAATGTGGTAAGTGCAGTTTCAGTTACTTGCTTGCTTCAAGAGTGTTCGAGTGTTTGGCCACAGTTGGCGCAGATAGTGCTGATCTCTAGACACATGTTTCTGGTTCTTTAACCGTCATCAGTAGAGATTACAGTCTTTGAAATTTGGGGTTTGCTGAGTAGGGTGCCAACATCTTTCTCAGGTCAGGTACCTCTCACAGGCATGCGGGTGATTCATCCATGAGCTCGTCAGCTCAATGACTCACAGGAGTATAATTAAAGAGGAACAGGGGTGGGAGCACACCACTTCACCTCCCAGCAAGGTTTGCCCCTGGCATTGTGGTAAATGCAGTTTTGGTTACTTGCTTGCTTTAAGAGTGTTCGAGTGTTTCGCCACAGTTGGCGAAGATAGTGCTGATCTCTAGACACGTGTTTCTGGTTCTTTAACCGTCATCAGTAGAGATTACAGTCTTTGAAATGTGGGGTTTGCTGAGTAGGCTGCCAACATCTTTGCCAGGTCAGGTACCTCTCACAGGCACGCGGGTGCTTCATCCATTAGCTCGTCAGCTCAGTGACTCACAGGAGTACTATTAAACAGGAACAGGGGTGGGAGCACACCACTTCACCTCCCAGCAATGTTCGCCCCTGACATTGTGGTAAATGCAGTTTCAGTTACTTGCTTGCTTCAAGAGTGTTCGAGATTTTCGCCACAGTTAGCGCAGATAGTGCTGATCTCTAGACACATGTTTCTGGTTACTTAACCTTCATCAGTAGAGATTACAGTCTTTCAAATTTGGGGTTTGCTGAGTAGGCTGCGAACATCTCTCTCAGGTCAGGTACCGCTCACAGGCATGTGGGTGCTTCATCCACGAGCTCGTCAGCTCAATGACTCACGGGAGTACTATTAAAGAGGAACAGGGGTGGGAGCACACGGCTTCACCTCCCAGCAATGTTTGCCCCTGGCATTTTGGTAAATGCAGTTTCAGTTACTTGCTTGCTTCAAGAGTGTTCGAGTGTTTCACCACATTTAGCGCCGATAGTGCTGATCTCTAGACATGTGTTTCTGGTTCTTTAACCGTCATCAGTAGAGATTACAGTGTTTCAAATGTGGGGTTTGCTGAGCATGCTGACAACATGTTTCTCAGGTCAGGTACCTCTCTCAGGCATGTGGGTGCTTCATCCACAAGCTCGTCAGCTCAATGACTCACTGTAGTACTATTAAAGAGGAACAGGGGTGGGAGCACACCGCTTCACCTCCCTGCAAGGTTCGCCCCTGGCATTGTGGTAAATGCAGTTTCAGTTACTTGCTTGCTTCAAGAGTGTTCGAGTGTTTGGCCACAGTTGGCGCAGATAGTGCTGATCTCTAGACACATGTTTCTGGTTCTTTCACCATCATCAGTAGAGATTACAGTCTTTGAAATTTGGGGTTTTCTGAGTAGGGTGCCAACATCTTTCTCAGGTCAGGTACCTCTCACAGGCATGCGGGTGCTTCATCCATGAGCTCGTCAGCTCAATGACTCACAGGAGTATAATTAAACAGGAACAGGGGTGGGAGCACCCCACTTCACCTCCCAGCAAGGTTTGTCCCTGGCATTGTGGTAAATGCAGTTTTGGTTACTTGCTTGCTTTAAGAGTGTTCGAGTGTTTCGCCACAGTTGGCGAAGATAGTGCTGATCTCTAGACACGTCTTTCTGGTTCTTTAACCGTCATCAGTAGAGATTACAGTCTTTGAAATGTGGGGTTTGCTGAGTAGGCTGCCAACATCTTTGTCAGGTCAGGTACCTCTTACAGGCATGCAGGTGCTTCATCCATTAGCTCGTCAGCTCAGTGACTCACAGGAGTACTATTAAACAGGAACAGGGTGGGAGCACACCACTTCACCTCCCAGCAATGTTCGCCCCTGACATTGTGGTAAATGCAGTTTCAGTTACTTGCTTGCTTCAAGAGTGTTTGAGATTTTCGCCACAGTTAGCGCAGATAGTGCTGATCTCTAGACACGTGTTTCTGGTTACTTAACCTTCATCAGTAGAGATTACAGTCTTTCAAATTTGGGGTTTGCTGAGTAGGCTGCGAACATCTCTCTCAGGTCAGGTACCGCTCACAGGCATGTGGGTGCTTCATCCACGAGCTCGTCAGCTCAATGACTCACGGGAGTACTATTAAACAGGAACAGGGGTGGGAGCACACGGCTTCACCTCCCAGCAATGTTTGCCCCTGGCATTTTGGTAAATGCAGTTTCAGTTACTTGCTTGCTTCAAGAGTGTTCGAGTGTTTCACCACATTTAGCGCCGATAGTGCTGATCTCTAGACATGTGTTTCTGGTTCTTTAACCGTCATCAGTAGAGATTACAGTCTTTCAAATGTGGGGTTTGCTGAGCATGCTGACAACATGTTTCTCAGGTCAGGTACCTCTCTCAGGCATGCGGGTGCTTCATCCACAAGCTCGTCAGCTCAATGACTCACGGTAGTACTATTAAAGAGGAACAGGGGTGGGAGCACACCGCTTCACCTCCCTGCAAGGTTCGCCCCTGGCATTGTGGTAAATGCAGTTTCAGTTATTTGCTTGCTTCAAGAGTGTTCGAGTGTTTCGTCACAGTTGGCGCAGATAGTGCTGATCTCTAGACACGTGGTTCTGGTTCGTTAACCGTCATCAGTAGAGATTACAATCTTTCAAATGTAGGGTTTGCTGAGTAGGCTGCCTACTTCTTTCTCAGGTCAGGTACCTCTCACAGGCATGCGGGTGCTTCATCCACGAGCTTGTCAACTCAATGACTCACGGGAGAACATTAATCAGGAACAGGAGTGGGAGCAAACAGCTTTTCCTCCCAGCAAGGTTCGCTCCTGGCATTTTGGTAAATGCAGTTTCAGTTACTTGCTTGCTTCAAGAGTGTTTGAGGGTTTCGCCATGGTTGGCGCAGATAGTCCTGATCTCTAGGCACGTGGTTCTAGTTCTTAAACCGTCATCAGTAGAGATTACCGTCTTTGAAATGTGGAGTTTTCTGAGTATGCTGCCAACATCTTTGTCAGGTCAGGTACCTCTCACAGGCATGCTGGTGCTTCATCCATGAGCTCGTCAGCTCAGTGACTCACAGGAGTACTATTAAACAGGAACAGGGGTGGGAGCACTCCACTTCACCTCCCAGCAAGGTTCGCCCCTGGCATTTTGGTAAATGCAGTTTCTGTTACTTGCTTGCTTCAAGAGTGTTCGAGTGTTTCGCCACAGTTGGCGCAGATAGTGCAGATCTCTAGACACGTCTTTCTGGTTCTTTAACTGTCATCAGTAGAGATTACAGTCTTTGAAATTTGGGGTTTGCTGAGTAGCCTGCCAACATTTTTCTCAGGTCAGATACCTCTCACAGGCATGCGGGAGCTTCATCCATGAGCTCGTCAGCTCAATGACTCACAGGAGTATTATTAAACAGGAAAAGGGGTGGGAGCACACCACTTCACCTCTCAGCAAGGATCGCCCATGGCATTGTGGTAAATGCAGTTTCGGTTACTTGCTTGCTTCAAGAGTGTTTGAGTGTTTCACCACAGTTGGCGTAGATAGTGCTGATCCCTAGACACGTGTTTCTGGTTCTTTAATCGTCATCAGTAGAGATTACAGTCTTTCAAATGTGGAGTTTGCTGAGTAGGCTGTCAACATCTTTCTCAGGTCAGGTTCCTCTCACAGGCATGCGGGTGCTTCATCCACGAGCTCGTCAGCTCAATGGCTCACAGGAGTACTTTTAAACTGCAACACGGGTGGGAGCACACCGCTTCACCTCCCAGCAAGGTTCGCCCCTGGCATTTTGGTAAATGCAGTTTCTGTTACTTGCTTGCTTCAAGAGTGTTCGAGTGTTTCGCCACAGTTGGCGCAGATAGTGCAGATCTCTAGACACGTCTTTCTGGTTCTTTAACTGTCATCAGTAGAGATTACAGTCTTTGAAATTTGGGGTTTGCTGAGTAGCCTGCCAACATTTTTCTCAGGTCAGATACCTCTCACAGGCATGCGGGAGCTTCATCCATGAGCTCGTCAGCTCAATGACTCACAGGAGTATTATTAAACAGGAAAAGGGGTGGGAGCACACCACTTCACCTCTCAGCAAGGATCGCCCATGGCATTGTGGTAAATGCAGTTTCGGTTACTTGCTTGCTTCAAGAGTGTTTGAGTGTTTCACCACAGTTGGCGTAGATAGTGCTGATCCCTAGACACGTGTTTCTGGTTCTTTAATCGTCATCAGTAGAGATTACAGTCTTTCAAATGTGGAGTTTGCTGAGTAGGCTGTCAACATCTTTCTCAGGTCAGGTTCCTCTCACAGGCATGCGGGTGCTTCATCCACGAGCTCGTCAGCTCAATGGCTCACAGGAGTACTTTTAAACTGCAACACGGGTGGGAGCACACCGCTTCACCTCCCAGCAAGGTTCGCCCCTGGCATTGTGGTAAATGCAGTTTCAGTTACTTGCTTGCTTCAAGAGTGTTTGAGTGTTTCGCCACAGTTGGCGCAGATAGTGCTGATCTCTAGACACGTGGTTATGGTTCTTTAACCTTCAACAGTAGAGATTACAGTCTTTCAAACGTGGGGTTTGCTGAGTATGCTGGCAACATCTTTCTCAGGTCAGGTACCTCTCACAGGCATGCGGGTGCTTCATCCACGAGCTTGTCAGTTCAATGACTTTCGCGAGTACTATTAAACAGGAACAGGGGTGGGAGCACACCGCTTCACCTCCCAGCAAGGTTCGCCCCTGGCATTGTGGTAAATGCAGTTTCAGTTACTTGCTTGCTTCAAGAGTGTTCGAGTGTTTCGCCACAGTTGGTGCAGATAGTGCTGATCTCGAGACATGTGTTTCTGGATCTTTAACAGTCATCAGTAGAGATTACCGTCTTTGAAATGTGGGGTTTGCTGAGTAGGCTGCCAACATCTTTCTCAGGTCAGGTACTTCTCACAGGCATGCGGGTGCTTCATCCACCAGCTCGTCAGCTCAATGACTCACAGGAGTACTTTTAAACAGGAACTCGAGTGGGAGCACACCGCTTCACCTCCCAGCAAAGTTCGCCCCTGGCATTGTGGTAAATGAAGTTTCAGTTACTTGCTTGCTTCAAGAGTGTTCAAGTGTTTCGCCACAGTTGGAGTAGATAGTGCTGATCTCTAGACACATGTTTCTGGTTCTTTAAACGTCATCAGTAGAGATTACAATCTTTATAATTTGGGGTTTGCTGAGTAGGCTGCCAACATCTTTCTCAGGTCAGGTACCTCTCACAGGCATGCGGGTGCTTCATCCACAAGCTCGTCAGCTCAGTAACTCACAGAAGTACTTTTAAACAGGAACAGGGGTGAGAGCACACCGCTTCACCTCCCAGCATGGTTCGCCCCTGGCACTGTGGTAAATGCAGTTTCAGTTACTTGCTTGCTTCAAGAGTGTTCGAGTGTTTCGCCACAGTTGGAGTAGATAGTGCTGATCTCTAGACACATGTTTCTGTTTCTTTAACCGTCATTAGTTGAGATTACAGTCTTTGAAATTTGGGGTTTGCTGAGTAGGCTGCCAACATCTTTCTCAGGTCAGGTACCTCTCACAGGCATGTGGGTGCTTCATCCACGAGCTCGTCAGTTTAATGACTCACACGAGTACTATTAAACAGGAACAGGGGTGGGAGCACACCGCTTCACCTCCCAGCAAGTGTCGCCCCTGGCATTGTGGTAAATGCAGTTTCGGTTACTTGCTTGCTTTAAGAGTGTTCGAATGTTTGGCCACAGTTGGCGCAGATAGTGCTGATCTCTAGACACGTGTTTCTCGTTCTTTAACTGTCATCAGTTGAGATGACAGTCTTTCAAATTTGGGGTTTGCTGAGAAGGCCGTCAACATCTTTCTCAGGTCAGGTACCTCTCACAGACATGTGGTTGCTTCATCCACGAGCTCGTCAGCTCAATGACTCACGGGGGGAATTATTAAACAAGAACAGGGGTGGGAGCTCACCGCTTGACCTCCCAGCAAGGTTCACCCCTGGCATTGTGGTAAATGCAATTTCGGTTACTTGCTTGCATCAAGAGTGTTCGAGTGTTTCACCACAGTTGGCGCAGATAGTGCTGATCTCTAGACACGTGTTTCTGGTTCTTTAACCGTCATCAGTAGAGATTACAGTCGTTGAAATTTGGGTTTGCTGAGTAGGCTGCCAACATCTTTCTCAGTTCAAGTACCTCTCACAGGCATGCGGGTGCTTCATCCACGAGCTCGTCAGCTCAATGACTGACGGGAGTACTATTAAGCAGGAACAGGGATGGGAGCACACCGCTTCACCTCCCTGCAAGGTTCGCCCCTGGCATTGTGGTAAATGCAGTTTCAGTTACTTGCTTGCTTCAAGAGTGTTCGAGATTTTCGCCACAGTTAGCGCAGATAGTGCTGATCTCTAGACACGTGTTTCTGGTTACTTAACCTTCATCAGTAGAGATTACAGTCTTTCAAATTTGGGGTTTGCTGAGTAGGCTGCGAACATCTCCCTCAGGTCAGGTACCACTCACAGGCATGTGGGTGCTTCATCCACGAGCTCGTCAGCTCAATGACTCACGGGAGTTCTATTAAACAGGAACAGGGGTGGGAGCACACAGCTTCACCTCCCAGCAATGTTTGCCCCTGGCATTTTGGTAAATGCAGTTTCAGTTACTTGCTTGCTTCAAGAGTGTTCGAGTCTTTCACCACATTTAGCGCCGATAGGGCTGATCTCTAGACATGTGTTTCTGGTTCTTTAACCGTCATCAGTAGAGATTACAGTCTTTCAAATGTGGGGTTTGCTGAGCATGCTGACAACATGTTTCTCAGGTCAGGTACCTCTCTCAGGCATGCGGGTGCTTCATCCACAAGCTCGTCAGCTCAATGACTCACGGTAGTACTATTAAAGAGGAACAGGGGTGGGAGCACACCGCTTCACCTCCCTGCAAGGTTCGCCCCTGGCATTGTGGTAAATGCAGTTTCAGTTATTTGCTTGCTTCAAGAGTGTTCGAGTGTTTCGCCACAGTTAGTGCAGATTGTGCTGATCTCTAGACACGTGTTTCTGGTTATTTAACCGACATCAGTAGAGATTACAGTCTTTCAAATGTGGGGTTTGCTGAGTAGGCTGGGAACATCTCTCTCAGGTCAGGTACCTCTCACAGGCATGTGGGTGCTTTATCCACAGGCTTGTCAGCTCAATGACTCACAGGAGTACTATTAAACAGGAACAGGGTTGGGAGCACACGGCTTCACCTCCCAGCAAGGTTCGCCCCGGGCATTGTGGTAAATGCAGTTTCAGTCACTTGCTTGCTTCAAGAGTGTTTGCGTGTTTCGCCACAGTTGGCGCAGATAGTGCTAATCTCTAGACATGTGTTTCTGGTTCTTTAACCGTCATCAGTAGAGATTACAGTCTTTCAAATGTGGGGTTTGCTGAGTATGCTGCCAACATCTTTCTCAGGTCAGGTACCTCTCACAGGCATGAGGGTGCTTCAGCCACGACCTCGTCAGCTCAATGACTCACGGGAGTACTATTAAAGAGGTACAGGGGTGGAAGCACACCACTTCACCTCTCTGCAAGGTTCACCCCTGGCATTGTGGTAAATGCAGTTTCAGTTATTTGCTTGCTTCAAGATTGTTTGAGTGTTTCGTCACAGTTGGTGCAGATAGTGCTGATCTCTAGACACGTGGTTCTGGTTCTTTAACTGTCATCAGTAGAGATTACAGTCTTTGAAATTTGGGGTTTGCTGAGTAGGGTGCCAACATCTTTCTCAGGTCAGGTACCTCTCACAGGCATGCGGGAGCTTCATACATGAGCTCGTCAGCTCAATGACTCACAGGAGTACTATTAAACAGGAACAGGGGTGGGAGCACACCACTTCACCTACCAGCAAGATTCGCTCATGGCATTGTGGTAAATGCAGTTTCGGTTACTTACTTGCTTCAAGAGTGTTCGAGTGTTTCGCCACATTTGGCGCAGATAGTGCTGATCTCTAGACACGTGTTTCTGTTTCTTTAACCGTCATCAGTAGAGATTACAGTCTTTCAAATTTGGGTTTCCCAACATCTTTCTCAGGTCAGGTACCTCTCACAGGCATGCGAGTGCTTCATCCTCCAGCTCATCAGCTCAATGACTCACAGGAGTACTATTAAACAGGAACAGGGGTGGGATCACACCGCTTCACCTCCCAGCAAGGTTCGCCCCTGGCATTGTGTTAAATGCAGTTTCCGTTACATGCTTGGATGAAGAGTGTTCGAGTGTTTCGCCACAGTTGGCACAGATAGTGCTGATCTCTAGACACGTGGTTCTGGTTCTTAAACCGACATCAGTAGAGATTATCGTCTTTGAAATGTGGGGTTTGCTGAGTAGGCTGCCAACATCTTTCTCAGGTCAGGTACCTCTCACAGGCATGCGGGTGCTTCATCCACAAGCTCATCAGCTCAATGACTCACAGGAGTACTTTTAAACAGGAACAGGGGTGGGAGCACACCGCTTCACATCCCAGCAAGGTTCGTCCCTGGCATTGTGGTAAATGCAGTTTCAGTTACTTGCTTGCTTCAAGAGTGTTCGAGTGTTTGGCCACAGTTGGCGCAGATAGTGCTGATCTCTAGACACATGTTTCTGGTTCTTTAACCATCATCAGTAGAGATTACAGTCTTTGAAATTTGGGGTTTGCTGAGTAGGGTGCCAACATCTTTCTCAGGTCAGGTACCTCTCACAGGCATGCGGGTGCTTCATCCATGAGCTCGTCAGCTCAATGACTCACAGGAGTATAATTAAAGAGGAACAGGGTTGGGAGCACACCACTTCACCTCCCAGCAAGGTTTGCCCCTGGCATTGTGGTAAATGCAGTTTTGGTTACTTGCTTGCTTTAAGAGTGTTTGAGTGTTTCGCCACAGTTGGCGAAGATAGTGCTGATCTCTAGACACGTCTTTCTGGTTCTTTAACCGTCATCAGTAGAGATTACAGTCTTTGAAATGTGGGGTTTGCTGAGTAGGCTGCCAACATCTTTGTCAGGTCAGGTACCTCTCACAGGCATGCGGGTGCTTCATCCATTAGCTCATCAGCTCAGTGACTCACAGGAGTACTATTAAACAGGAACAGGGGTGGGAGCACACCACTTCACCTCCCAGCAATGTTCGCCCCTGACATTGTGGTAAATGCAGTTTCAGTTACTTGCTTGCTTCAAGAGTGTTCGAGATTTTCGCCACAGTTAGCGCAGATAGTGCTGATCTCTAGACACATGTTTCTGGTTACTTAACCTTCATCAGTAGAGATTACAGTCTTTCAAATTTGGGGTTTGCTGAGTAGGCTGCGAACATCTCTCTCAGGTCAGGTACCGCTCACAGGCATGTGGGTGCTTCATCCACGAGCTCGTCAGCTCAATGACTCACGGGAGTACTATTAAACAGGAACAGGGGTGGGAGCACACGGCTTCACCTCCCAGCAATGTTTGACCCTGGCATTTTGGTAAATGCAGTTTCAGTTACTTGCTTGCTTCAAGAGTGTTCGAGTGTTTCACCACATTTAGCGCCGATAGTGCTGATCTCTAGACATGTGTTTCTGGTTCTTTAACCGTCATCAGTAGAGATTACAGTCTTTCAAATGTGGAGTTTGCTGAGTAGGCTGTCAACATCTTTCTCAGGTCAGGTTCCTCTCACAGGCATGCGGGTGCTGCATCCACGAGCTCGTCAGCTCAATGGCTCACAGGAGTACTTTTAAACTGCAACACGGGTGGGAGCCCACCGCTTCACCTCCCAGCAAGGTTCGCCCCTGGCATTGTGGTAAATGCAGTTTCAGTTACTTGCTTGCTTCAAGAGTGTTTGAGTGTTTCGCCACAGTTGGCGCAGATAGTGCTGATCTCTAGACACGTGGTTCTGGTTCTTTAACCTTCAACAGTAGAGATTACAGTCTTTCAAACGTGGGGTTTGCTGAGTATGCTGGCAACATCTTTCTCAGGTCAGGTACCTCTCACAGGCATGCGGGTGCTTCATGCACGAGCTTGTCAGTTCAATGACTCTCGCGAGTACTATTAAACAGGAACAGGGGTGGGAGCACACCGCTTCACCTCCCAGCAAGGTTCGCCCCTGGCATTGTGGTAAATGCAGTTTCAGTTACTTGCTTGCTTTAAGAGTGTTCGAGTGTTTCGCCACAGTTGGTGCATATAGTGCTGATCTCAAGACACGTGTTTCTGGATCTTTAACAGTCATCAGTAGAGATTACCGTCTTTGAAATGTGGGGTTTGCTGAGTAGGCTGCCAACATCTTTCTCAGGTCAGGTACTTCTCACAGGCATGCGGGTGCTTCATCCACCAGCTCGTCAGCTCAATGACTCACAGGAGTACTTTTAAACAGAAACACGGGTGGGAGCACACCGCTTCACCTCCCAGCAAGGTTCGCCCCTGGCATTGTGGTAAATGCAGTTTCGGTTACTTGCTTGCTTTAAGAGTGTTCGAATGTTTCGCCTCAGTTGGCGCAGATAGTGCTGATCTCTAGACACGTGTTTCTCGTTCTTTAACTGTCATCAGTTGAGATGACAGTATTTCAAATTTGGGGTTTGCTGAGAAGGCTGCCAACATCTTTCTCAGGTCAGGTACCTCTCACAGACTTGTGGGTGCTTCATCCACGAGCTCGTCAGCTCAATGACTCAGGGGGGGAATTATTAAACAAGAACAGGGGTGGGAGCTCACCGCTTGACCTCCCAGCAAGGTTCACCACTGGCATTGTGGTAAATGCAATTTCGGTTACTTGCTTGCTTCAAGAGTATTCGAGTGTTTCACCACAGTTGGCGCAGATAGTGCTGATCTCTAGACACGTGTTTCTGGTTCTTTAACCGTCATCAGTAGAGATTACAGTCGTTGAAATTTGGGTTTGCTGAGTAGGCTGCCAACATCTTTCTCAGTTCAAGTACCTCTCACAGGCATGCAGGTGCTTCATCCACGAGCTCGTCAGCTCAATGACTGACGGGAGTACTATTAAGCAGGAACAGGGATGGGAGCGCACCGCTTCACCTCCCAGCAAGTGTTGCCCCTGGCATTGTGGTAAATGCAGTTTCAGTTACTTGCTTGCTTCAAGAGTGTTCGAGTGTTTCGCCACAGTTGGCGCAGATAGTGCAGATCTCTAGACACGTCTTTCTGGTTCTTTAACTGTCATCAGTAGAGATTACAGTCTTTGAAATTTGGGGTTTGCTGAGTAGCCTGCCAACATTTTTCTCAGGTCAGGTACCTCTCACAGGCATGCGGGAGCTTCATCCATGAGCTCGTCAGCTCAATGACTCACAGGAGTATTATTAAACAGGAAAAGGGGTGGGAGCACACCACTTCACCTCTCAGCAAGGTTTGCCCATGGCATTGTGGTAAATGCAGTTTCGGTTACTTGCTTGCTTCAAGAGTGTTTGAGTGTTTCACCACAGTTGGCGTAGATAGTGCTGATCCCTAGACACGTGTTTCTGGTTCTTTAACCGTCATCAGTAGAGATTACAGTCTTTCAAATGTGGAGTTTGCTGAGTAGGCTGTCAACATCTTTCTCAGGTCAGGTTCCTCTCACAGGCATGCGGATGCTTCATCCACGAGCTCGTCAGCTCAATGGCTCACAGGAGTACTTTTAAACTGCAACACGGGTGGGAGCACACCGCTTCACCTCCCAGCAAGGTTCGCCCCTGGCATTGTGGTAAATGCAGTTTCAGTTACTTGCTTGCTTCAAGAGTGTTTGAGTGTTTCGCCACAGTTGGCGCAGATAGTGCTGATCTCTAGACACGTGGTTCTGGTTCTTAAACCGATATCAGTAGAGATTACTGTCTTTGAAATGTGGGGTTTGCTGAGTAGGCCTCCAACATCTTTCTCAGGTCAGGTACCTCTCACAGGCATGCGGGTGCTTCATCCACGAGCTCGTCAGCTCAATGACTCACAGGAGTACTTTTAAACAGCAACACGAATGGGAGCACATGGCTTCACCTCCCAGCAAGGTTCGCCCCTGGCATTGTGGTGAATGCAGTTTCAGTTACTTGCTTGCTTCAAGAGTGTTCGAGTGTTTCGCCACAGTTGGCGCAGATAGTGCTAATCTCTAGACATGTGTTTCTGGTTCTTTAACCGTCATCAGTAGAGATTACAGTCTTTCAAATGTGGGGTTTGCTGAGTATGCTGCCAACATCTTTCTCAGGTCAGGTACCTCTCACAGGCATGAGGGTGCTTCAGCCACGAGCTCGTCAGCTCAATGACTCACGGGAGTACTATTAAAGAGGAACAGGGGTGGAAGCACACCACTTCACCTCTCAGCAAGGTTCACCCCTGGCATTGTGGTAAATGCAGTTTCAGTTATTTGCTTGCTTCAAGATTGTTTGAGTGTTTCGTCACAGTTGGTGCAGATAGTGCTGATCTCTAGACACGTGGTTCTGGTTCTTTAACTGTCATCAGTAGAGATTACAATTTTTCAAAAGTGGGGTTTGCTGAGTAGGCTGCATACTTCTTTCTCAGGTCAGGTACCTCTCACAGGCATGCGAGAGCTTCATACATGAGCTCGTCAGCTCATTGACTCACAGGAGTACTTTTAAACAGGAACAGGGGTGGGAGCACACCGTTTCACCTCCCAGCAAGGTTCGCCCCTGGCAATGTGGTAAGTACAGTTTCAGTTACTTGCTTGCTTCAAGAGTGTTCGAGTGTTTGGCCACAGTTGGCGCAGATAGTGCTGATCTCTAGACACATGTTTCTGGTTCTTTAACCGTCATCAGTAGAGATTACAGTCTTTGAAATTTGGGGTTTGCTGAGTAGGGTGCCAACATCTTTCTCAGGTCAGGTACCTCTCACAGGCATGCGGGAGCTTCATACATGAGCTCGTCAGCTCAATGACTCACAGTAGTACTATTAAACAGGAACAGGGGTGGGAGCACACCACTTCACCTACCAGCAAGATTCGCTCATGGCATTGTGGTAAATGCAGTTTCGGTTACTTACTTGCTTCAAGAGTGTTCGAGTGTTTCGCCACATTTGGCGCAGATAGTGCTGATCTCTAGACACGTGTTTCTGTTTCTTTAACCATCATCAGTAGAGATTACAGTCTTTCAAATTTGGGTTTCCCAACATCTTTCTCAGGTCAGGTACCTCTCACAGGCATGCGAGTGCTTCATCCTCCAGCTCATCAGCTCAATGACTCACAGGAGTACTATTAAACAGGAACAGGGGTGGGAGCACACCGCTTCACCTCCCAGCAAGGTTCGCCCCTGGCATTGTGTTAAATGCAGTTTCCGTTACATGCTTGGATGAAGAGTGTTCGAGTGTTTCGCCACAGTTGGCACAGATAGTGCTGATCTCTAGACACGTGGTTCTGGTTCTTAAACCGACATCAGTAGAGATTATCGTCTTTGAAATGTGGGGTTTGCTGAGTAGGCTGCCAACATCTTTCTCAGGTCAGGTACCTCTCACAGGCATGGGGGTGCTTCATCCACAAGCTCATCAGCTCAATGACTCACAGGAGTACTTTTAAACAGGAACAGGGGTGGGAGCACACCGCTTCACCTCCCAGCAAGGTTCGTCCCTGGCATTGTGGTAAATGCAGTTTCAGTTACTTGCTTGCTTCAAGAGTGTTCGAGTGTTTCGCCACAGTTGGCGAGGTAGTACTGATCTCTAGACACGTGTTTCTGGTTCTTTAACCGTCATCAGTAGAGATTACAGTCTTTGAAATTTGGGGTTTGCTGAGTAGGCTGCCAACATCTTTCTCAGGTCAGGTACCTCTCACAGACATGAGGGTGCTTCATCCACAAGCTCGTCAGCTTAATGACGCATAGGAGTACTTTTCAACAGGAACAAGGGTGGGAGCACACCGCTTCACCTCCCTGCAAGGTTCGCCCCTGGCATTGTGGTAAATGCAGTTTCAGTTACTTGCTTGCTTCAAGGGTGTTCGAGTGTTTCGCCACAGTTGGCGCAGATAGTGCTGATCTCTAGACACATGTTTCTGGTTCTTTAACCGTCATCAGTTGAGATTACAGTCTTTGAAATTTGGGGTTTGCTGAGTAGGCTGCCAACATCTTTCTCAGGTCAGGTACCTCTCACAGGCATGCGGGTGCTTCATCCACGAGCTCGTCAGTTCAATGACTCACACGAGTACTATTAAACAGAAAAAGGGGTGGGAGCACACCGCTTCACCTCCCAGCAAGGGTCGCCTCTGGCATTGTGGTAAATGCAGTTTCAGTTACTTGCTTGGTTTAAGAGTGTTCGAGTGTTTCGCCACAGTTGACGCAGATAGTGCTGATCTCTAGACACGTGTTTCTGGTTCTTTAACCGTCATCAGTAGAGATTACAGTCTTTGAAATTTGGGGTTTGCTGAGTAGGCTGCCAACATCTTTCTCAGGTCAGGTACCTCTCACAGGCATGCGGGGGCTTCCTCCACGAGCTCGTCAGCTCAATGACTCACGGGAGTACTATTAAGCAGGAACAAGGGTCGGAGCACACTGCTTAACCTCCCAGCAAGGTTCGCCCCTGGCATTTTGGTAAATGAAGTTTCAGTTACTTGCTTGCTTCAAGAGTGTTTGAGTGTTTTGCCACAGTTAGCGCAAATAGTGCTGATCTCTGGACACGTGGTTCTAGTTCTTAAACCGTCAGCAGTAGAGATTACCGTCTTTGAAATGTGGGTTTGCTGAGTATGCTGGCAACATCTTTCTCAGGTCAGGTACCTCTCACAGGCATGCGGGTGCTTCATCCACGAGCTTGTCAGTTCAATGACTCTCGCGAGTACTATTAAACAGGAACAGGGGTGGGAGCACACCGCTTCACCTCCCAGGAAGGTTCGCCCCTGGCATTGTGGTAAATGCAGTTTCAGTTACTTGCTCGCTTCAAGAGTGTTCGAGTTTTTCGCCACAGTTGGTGCAGATAGTGCTGATCTCGAGACACGTGTTTCTGGATCTTTAACAGTCATCAGTAGAGATTACCGTCTTTAAAATGTGGGGTTTGCTGAGTAGGCTGCCAACATCTTTCTCAGGTCAGGTACTTCTCACAGGCATGCGGGTGCTTCATCCACGAGCTCGTCAGCTCATTGACTCACAGTAGTACTTTTAAACAGGAACACGGGTGGGAGCACACCACTTCACCTCCCAGCAAGGTTCGCCCTGAAGTACTGGGTATTTTAGTCCCAGCGGTGCAGGGGCACACACCCTATGACTTCTGGGTTCACCCTGTTCCAGACCTACAGAAACACAGAGTCTTCTGGGTGAAGTCAAAGATTCATTTATTGGCTGCAGACCAATTACAGGTATCCTAGAAGTACAACAGCGTGTATGTTCTCAGGAGACTGCTGAAAATCATAGAAACAGGCTTCTCCTTAAATACAGTTTTTTCTCCCTCAGGCATACATTCCTAGGTTTACGATACGGCAATAAACAAGTGTACAGTTCAGAAGAAAAGGCAGAGTCATGATGACCATCCCACATTCCAGTTAGGCCAGCCCACAATTATTTACACAGCAAGGTTCAGATCCCACATTTGATGTCAATAGACCCCCCAATAAACACGAGCATCTCCTGTTTTGGGAAACAAGTCATAAAGCAGGAACAAGCAGGTGTGAGAGAGATTAGCCGGAGGCTTGTGTAGAATGAAAGGGTTTTATGATGGGTCAAGCCCTGATGCTAATCACAGGTGGACGGAGGAAGGGGAGCTCGTGAGACCGGTTTGACCTGGGGCAGCAGAGCCAGCTGCCCAGGTCACAGAGAAGTCAAAGAAGAAAGCCCATGTACTGTGAGGCCCGTATTTACTCCATTATAGCCTATTGTGAGGGCAATGACAAGATGGCCACTGCTTCCAAAATGGAACCCGCGTAGTGAAGCAGAATAACGTGTACACAGTGCATTCATAGCTAGAACGATATAAAGCACTTGTGCATGCCGCATTTACCATTTACGGTTTGCTAATACCAAGATAGACAGGGGTAGGGCCCTGTTCCCTACGCGGTGACAAAGATTAAAGTACGACAGACCCTCCTTTTGCCCTTACATAGGCAATCACTATACTCATCTTAATCCGAGTCTAGGTCAATGTTCACAAAGTCATGGAGATGTTGCTGTAGCATCATCCTATTACTTAGCTCGTCCCTTGATACAGGTTTCCTTACACATAAGGTAGCACAGAGGCTACATATTGCAGGAGCACACTGTATACACAGACAGAACAGGAAAAGAATGGCTAAGATCATTCCAATGACCATCAGAACTTTCCAACCCCAGGCAGATATCAATTCCCAGAACCACCCCACCAGTGACCAATCTCCCTTATCCACGTGTATGGATTCAGATATTTTATGGAGTTTGGAGATGGCTTGATACACTGTTGGAGCATTATCTGGTATGAAAATGCAACAACTGGATTGGATAACCTTACATACCCCACCGCGGTCTGCAAGAATAACGTCTAGAACCATACGGTTCTGCAAAGTCATAAGGCGATCCGCTTGGAGCTCAGCTGTCAGATTACTAAGGGCACCAGCCGTTACATTGACAGTGGATTCAACCACACGAGTCAGTTGTCTCAGGTTCCTACTATTGACCATAGGTCCCCAAAACGGCAGGAAACCCAAGAAGAAGTCTCCCGCTTCCTGACCGGCAGTATCTTCCTTACTAATCACACCTCTCACAACCCTGGTCTTGTGGTAGTCAGAGGCAGCAGTAAATGTCGGCGGTAGCAAGTTCGCAATATAACATGTGCCCGAGAAATCTGGGGGCAACCATGTATATGCTCGGTCATTACAGATGAAATATGTGCCCTTGGCAGCCAAAAACGCAGGGGAAAACTGCGACGGGAAGGTGTACGTTTCAGTACAGTCACTCCTTCCCAGTTGAGCTCTAGGATTCTGACCATTACCCTGTAAGCAGAACCGACCTATGTGGGGTACGACCCAGATTGGAGATGAGATTTTTCGCTGTCTTTCACCCAGACTAATACTATACCCCGTCGCGTTCCACCCTACATAAGCTCTCAGCTCTTCTTTGGGAATGGATGAGTATGCATCAATATCCCTACTCATATCGGCAATTCCTCTCACCAAGGCTTTATTATTTGTACCAGGTCTGATGGAACGCGGTTGTCGCGGGGAGTAAGCATCTAGAGCATAGAGGAACATTGTCTGGAATGCCCATGACGATCCATTGTAACTAAAGGGCAGCACCAAATAGGGAATACCCTTATTAATGGTATGTGGCATTAACCCACACACCCAGCAATTGGTCGTGTTCATTACTAGTTGGTGCTGGTGCAAGAGCTGAATAAACGAGTTATTTACAAATTCTGACCGTCTGGTTTGTTCGTGTTCAGGCAGAGGGTGAAAGGAGTGTGAGGAGGCAGTAGAAAGTGGCATAGGCTGTACAGTGGGTGTATTGGGCTTTTGAGAGGAGAAAAACACAAATCCTACGATGAACATTATCATACTACATAGTGTAAATAGGCACAAAAATACAAAACATTTACTTTTTACAATTTTACACATCCTTGCTTTAAAGTTCATTTCCTCAACGGGTCTCTCCATCTTAAAAAACTCCATCCTCTAATCGGGCCGCTCGCGGCGGATGAGTTTCTTCTGCTAAGGAGTACGCCTGTCAGTCCAGGGAAACGCCCTAGACCAACCAGAACCGTTGACCTAGCGTCTTCGGCCTGTACCCCAAAGTCTTGGCACCGCGACCCTGCGGCAGAACCCGGATGGTGGTTCAAAAAACAAAAATCAAGAAAGTCCTTCAGATGGGAGAGCAAAAATGTTAAAAGGAAAATAGTGAGGAAATCTTTATTTGTCCATGGGCCTAGGTCTCAAATTATAGCGGAGACGGCCAGGTGCTGTTTGGTCTTGAAACAAAAGTTCAGGCTCAGTGGTGTCCAGTCGATTTGATGGTGGCACAGCTTCCTGCAGAATATTGTCACTCTCTTGGTCTGAAACTGTGTCCTTTATACGTGCGTCACTGAATGGTACAAACCGAGGTACAGTGTCCGTCTCAGAGTCGGCGATACCCTCCTGGACCCACTGGTCATATGGCAGAGGCAAGGGGACTATTTTGCAGTGGGTGCCATGGATCCAGTGTTTCCTCCCTTTTACTCGCACCGCTGATCTTGTCGACAGGAGCACAAGGTGAGGGCCGATCCAGCGAGGCTCGTCGTTGCTCTTGCGCTGGAAATTTCGGACCAACACCCATGTACCAGGGTTGATAGGGTGTCCAGGGGTTTCAGAGGCTTGAGGAAGAGTATCATGTACCTGTTGGTGCAAAACACGCAGTTTAATAGTCAAATCATACAGGTAATCAAGCAGTACTGGATGCTCTATCTCACTGAACTTCGTAGGCCTCGGTACACCCCATACGTTGGCCGGACGGCCAAAAACGACCTCGTAAGGGCTAAGTCCCACTCGTGAGTGTATGGTCATTCTGGTGGACAGGAGTGCTAAAGGCAGAGCGTCAGGCCATTTAAGACCGGTGCTCGCCTGGATTTTGGCCAGCTTGAGCTTTAAGGCTCCATTGTAGCGTTCTACTAATCCAGCTGATTGGGGGTGATTTGCAGCGTGGAACTTCTGTTTTATCCCTAGCCCTTCACATACATTCTTCATCACTTTACCCACAAACTCACTTCCATTATCACACCACACCATTCTTGGCATCCCAAACCTAGGGAAAAATTCTTTCACAAGGGCTTTAGCTGTGGATAAAGCAGTGTTATCTTTCAGAGGATAAGCCTCTATCCATTTTGAGAAAGCACAAACAACCACCAGTACATATTTCAGGTTGTTGCATCTTTCCATGTGAATAAAGTCCAGCTGCAAAACTTCGAATGGACATGATGGGGGTGCAAAGTGACCAGCTGGAGTTGGGGTTCCCCTACCAGGGTTGTATTTCAAGCATACCATGCAATTCTTGACCACATTCTCTGCACACTTGGGAATCCCAGCATTCTGCCATACTGGAGCCAACAACTTACAAATACCTTTCGTACTAATATGTGCCATTCCATGTGCCATAGTAACTACTGGAAGCACATATGCATCAGGCAATAACCATCGCCTATGTTCTGTCAGATCAATCCAACAACCATTCTCATCCAACTTACCCATACTTTCTCTCCACTTGCTTAATTCTTCCTCTGTGGCTTCAGCTTGAAGGGACTTCACACTCTCTATCGTGTTTTCACACATTCCAACATCATCAACCCATCTTGCGGGGCCTGCCACATACATTCTAGTCTTTACATTCTGTGCTGTCTCTTTCGCGATCTCATCAGCAAACGCATTCCCACGTCCAACATCATCAGTGATTTTCTTGTGCGCACTGCATTTCATGATCGCAACTTGCAACGGTAGGGTCAGTGACTCAAGGAGATCATTCACCAACTTGCCATTCTGAATTTTAGCTCCATGCGACGTCAGGAACCCACGTTCTTTCCACAATCGCCCAAAACTGTGAGCCACGCCAAAGGCGTACTGGCTATCGGTGTATATATTCACTCTCATTCCTTCAGACAACACGCATGCTCTTGTGAGGGCGATTAATTCTGCTGCTTGGGCCGAATTATGTGGCACTCGTGCAGTTTCCACAACCGTGTGTAAAGTCGTGATAGCATATGCAGCAGTCGTGTCACCATTAGGGAGCTTGAAACATGAACCATCCACCCATAAAGTACCATCACACTCAGTCAGGGGAGTATCTTTTAGATCTACTCTCCCTTTCGTCTCTTCTTCTGTTCTAAACAGACAGTCATGTTGCTCATTCTCATCTGAGTCTGCTGGAATTGGCAACAATGTAGCTGGATTCAGCGTATTGCATCTCTTTATGTGTATGTGATTTGCTAACAGTGTGAGCTCATAACCTGATAATCGTGCACTAGTCAAGTGTTGTGTTTTGGTCCTATTTAATAATGTGTCTACTGCGTGTGGAACCATAACAATCAATGTATTATCCATTACCAAACCAGCAGATTTTCGGATAGACATAGCTGCAGCAGCTGTCGCTCTCAGACAGCTTGGCAATGCCCTCGCTACAGGGTCCAAGGTTGATGAAAAATATGCGCATGGGCGCGGTCTGTCGCCAAAAGGCTGTGTTAACACTGACAACGCACAACCATCTTTCTCGTGAACATACAATGTAAAAGGTTTACTGTAGTCAGGGGTACCCAACACAGGTGCTGAACATAATGCATTACGCAATTCCACAAAACTTTTCTGGCACTCTTCAGACCATGGGATAGGATTCGGTGTATCTTTGCATGTTAAGGCTACCAAAGGTTTTGCCAGCAAGGAAAAACTTGGGATCCAGTGCCTACAGTATGAGGTAATGCCCAAGAAAGCACGTACTTCTCTCTGTGTTCTTGGCACACTCAACTGTGCAATGGCTTGAATTCTTTCTGGGGTCAGCTTCCTTCCCTCCTTCGACAAGAGATGACCTAAGTAGGTCACTTCTTGTCGACAATATTGCAGCTTAGGGAGAGACACTTTGTGATGGAAAGCGGATAAATGGCGCAACAGTGACAATGTGGCTTCTTTACAGATCTTCTCAGTATCCGCGGCAATTAGTAAATCATCCACGTACTGAATCAGGATAGCGCCACTAGGTAAAACAAGTGCATCAAGCTGTGCTTTCAAAGCTTGACTGTATATGGATGGACTCTCACAGTAGCCCTGGGGAGCGCGTTTGAAGCGGAAGCTTCGGCCTCCCAGACTAAAACCAAAAATGTCTCTGCTCTCTTCTGCAATTGGGATGCTAAAGAAAGCATTCTTTAAATCGATCACTGAAAACCATGCAGCAGAGGCTGGAATCATCGTTAACAAGGCAGTTATATCAGGGACAACTGGAAACTGTGGCACAACAATCTTATTAACCTCTCTAAGATCAATCACAAATCTGTAAACAGGTGGCTGTGAAGGGTCCGTTCGTTTTAGGACAGGTAAAATCGGACTATTGCAAACGTTGCCTCTTGTCTCTTCAATTACACCCTTTTTAATCAAGTCGCTGACAATGTCTAACAATGCTTTCTGGCCTTCATTAGAGATCTTGTACTGGGGAATGCGTGGCAGTCTGACATTAGCCTTTAAAGTTACCACGTATGGCGGTATCTCCAAGAGGCCCACATCATTGGGACCAGTAGCCCAAAGAACATCCGGAAGGGATGACAATTCAGGTGGCATTGTATTTTTAGACAAGTACATTGGGGAAATCACTTTCTTGCCTAATGTAAGTTGTACTCCTGAAGGAGAACAATACAGTGTAGCGTGCAATCTTTTCAACAAATCTAATCCCAGCAAATTCTCACCACAACCTGTTGTCAGAATCAGGGGTGCTTTCAGCTCGCAAGGTCCAACAGAAAGTGACATGGGACTAGAAATCGGGTTCCTAACTGGGGCGCCAGAAAAACCTACTGAAACATTTATCTCGCCAGACAAAGGTGCGCCAGGGAGTTTTGAATGCATGATTGAACTCTTTGCAGCACCAGTGTCTAGCAGAAAGGGCTCCGTTACATTTGCTGTAGTTGCCTCAACATACGGTCCACTCTGATCCACTGGCACTGAAACAACTCCCTCTCTCTGTCTATGGCTGTCCTAGTAATCATTATTTTCTGCATCGCCGTCCTCTGCATAATAATCATTATTATAATACTGGGCCGTATTACTAGTCGCGTTAGCTTGCTGATCAAAGCTATTGATGGTATTTTGAGGTGGCAGAGGACGCGCGTTCTGGGGAGCATTTCCACGCCCTCTGCCTCTAGGAGCTTGCTGACCACCCCTACCTCTTGCGCCATACGCATTACCGTTCCGCTGCATTAATTTAGGGCAACTATATTTATAATGACCTTCCTCTTTGCAGTATGAACATTGGTTGGGACCTACAGGGACACGTGGTTGGTAATACCCATTCATTTGCTGATTGTTCTGAAACTGTTGGGGTTGGTGATAGACACCTTGGGGTTGCCTATAATTATTCTGACCTCCACGTGGCGGATAGGCCTGCTGTAAAAGGACCTTTGTCTTTAATTCCTTCGTTTTCTTCTCTGTTCTATCTTTCTCATCCTTATCTCTATTTTCATAATACTGTGCAGTAGCCAGTATTTGCGCTGAAGAGGAAACAGCCCAAGAACTTTCTGAATCTTTTAACTTTTTACACAGGTCAGGAAGTAAATTCTGCACAAACTTATCCACAAATAACCGTTGGCCACCCTCAGTACTCATATCTTGCCCACTGTGATCAATAAACGTTTCTTCAAACCTAGTGAAGAAGTCTGACACTGTCTCATCTTTCTTCTGCTTACATGCAGATAACTTGTCCCAATTTACGCGCATCGCAGGCATTATTGTCTTCATATACGTGATGATTCTACCAGGCAGTTCAGCTACTAAAGGTTCTGGTTTCGCGCCACCAGTTTGTCTAGCATCAGCAGCAATAATGTTAGCCCATGTATCCCCTAGTTCTGCATTGTGATCTACATTACGAATTGACCCCCATAGAGGCTGTGGAACAACATTACCAAACAACATGTCTATGTCGGCCAGATTCATAACGCACGACCCTGCCGTCTGTGACAACTCTTTATAATAACCTGCTGGGTTTTTACGGGGATCAGGCAAGGACTGCTTAAGCGCTAACACCTCAGAGCGCTTCCATGGAACATGCACCCAAACACGCTGGAAATGCGCTGCCACAGCGGGGTTACCACCGGCAGCTGCAACCGCTTCCTTCCATACCGGGGGAACTTCTCTCATAGGGTATTGTCGCGCTTTTACCTTTTTCCCCACAGGGACATCTTGTTCAAACAATGACTGTTGGCAATCATCATTCCTAAAGGACAATACAACCGCAACTGCTTTATCTATTTCGCGGTCCACAATTATACCAGTTCCAAAATCGAACCTCACTCTACACAATTCCTGCGGGCTCGGATTTTTACCACTATCCTCCAATTCTTCACAGAGAATTTCGCACATTTTCTCAAACACATATCTCTGTTTTGGGGCATCCCATTGATGGAAAACGTTGACAACTGATTCCACATCATACAGTGAAGGGAAAACAATCCATCTACGCGCCATGTTATCTATTACCTTTTTCTCATCAGGGTTAGGCAATTGGCTGCGCAGTTGCTTACGCTGCAAACCAGGAGTCGCACCAGATGACTCAAAGAGAGGAGACATTAATGTAGTAACCACATTAGCTAAGCGCTGTCGCGCTGAAGGAGAAGCTGAGGCGAAAACAGGGGGAAAAACAGAGGGAAGAAAAGAGGATGTAGATACAGGTACTGGAGTGGTGGAAGGAAGAGTGTCAGGGGAGGCAGCTGCTGTATTGGGCAAAGTCGCAGGAAGTGCGGGGGCAGTTGGAAGGACAACTGGCGGTCCTTGAGAAGGCTGCGCTACATGGATAAGAGCCGGCTGCAAGGCAACTGGCGGTTGCGGCAAGGCTTGCAGTATATTCACTGGAGGTGGCATATTTACAAGCTGGGGAGGCGCCGTGGCATTTTGAGCATACGGGGGTGGCGAACTCAACAAATGTGACATCAGGGGATCTTTCTCCTTTTCTTCTAACTTATTCTGCTTAGAGTGTGGTAAAGCTGGGTAACATTTGTCAATCCCTAACTTGCGCTGCCTGTGCAATTGCTCACTCATCTGCTCCTCCTCATTGTCTTTAAATTGTACAGCTGCTTGCATTACTGTCATACCTTTCTTTCTCTTATTCTTTTTCGCTAACTTAATTTCCTTTTGTCTGGCTTCCTTTCGCCATAAGCGGAAAGAGTCAAACATCGCCGGCCGGGCTTTCTTCTTAAACAATTTAATTTCCAAATTATCTAAAATATCGGTATCGAAACTACCATTTTGGGGCCATTTTAGAACACCATCTTTCCTGGTGTAGTGGATCCACACTTCGTTATATGCAATGGGGCCTACGCCATGTTTTACATAGAGCTCATAAGTTGGAGTTCCAACCGGAGGAACCGGACATGATTCCTCCAGCTGGAAATCTCTTCCACAACCCAAACAAAATATTCTACCAAATATTCTAGAACCAGGCATCTTCGCTCACTAGTCTAGATCCAAAACGTCAAAGGATTATCGATTACGATATTCTCGTGAATGCACGAGTCCTCTGGCTTTGGCGTTTGCAAACTCCAAAGTACCAAATTACCAAATCAAACGATCCCGAAGGATACCAAAACAAATGGGAGACGCTCCACTTATACTTAACTGAATATTGCTGATCGATGGCGTCACCAGAAGACTCTCTCGATTGTTTCGCTCTCTCAAACTCGTCAAGGGTCCAAAACAGGTCGATTAATCAGGGCAGCAGTCCTTCGTAGCCGTCGGGACGCGGAGAACCTCGCAGAAAAGACTTTCGGACCACGTCGACATGCAGGGGTCGATGAAGTGGCGGCCTTCCTCCAGAATTTCCACACGAAGCTCCTCACGAACCTCTGGCTTGGACTGGTACCGCTGAAATCGCCCCACGTTGGGCGCCAAACTGAAGTACTGGGTATTTTAGTCCCAGCGGTGCAGGGGCACACACCCTATGACTTCTGGGTTCACCCTGTTCCAGACCTACAGAAACACAGAGTCTTCTGGGTGAAGTCAAAGATTCATTTATTGGCTGCAGACCAATTACAGGTATCCTAGAAGTACAACAGCGTGTATGTTCTCAGGAGACTGCTGAAAATCATAGAAACAGGCTTCTCCTTAAATACAGTTTTTTCTCCCTCAGGCATACATTCCTAGGTTTACGATACGGCAATAAACAAGTGTACAGTTCAGAAGAAAAGGCAGAGTCATGATGACCATCCCACATTCCAGTTAGGCCAGCCCACAATTATTTACACAGCAAGGTTCAGATCCCACGTTTGATGTCAATAGACCCCCCAATAAACACGAGCATCTCCTGTTTTGGGAAACAAGTCATAAAGCAGGAACAAGCAGGTGTGAGAGAGATTAGCCGGAGGCTTGTGTAGAATGAAAGGGTTTTATGATGGGTCAAGCCCTGATGCTAATCACAGGTGGACGGAGGAAGGGGAGCTCGTGAGACCGGTTTGACCTGGGGCAGCAGAGCCAGCTGCCCAGGTCACAGAGAAGTCAAAGAAGAAAGCCCATGTACTGTGAGGCCCGTATTTACTCCATTATAGCCTATTGTGAGGGCAATGACAAGATGGCCACTGCTTCCAAAATGGAACCCGCGTAGTGAAGCAGAATAACGTGTACACAGTGCATTCATAGCTAGAACGATATAAAGCACTTGTGCATGCCGCATTTACCATTTACGGTTTGCTAATACCAAGATAGACAGGGGTAGGGCCCTGTTCCCTACGCGGTGACAAAGATTAAAGTACGACAGCCCCTGGCATTGTGGTAAATGTAGTTTCAGTTACTTGCTTGGTTCAAGAGTGTTCGAGTGTTTCGCAACAGTTGGCGCAGATAGTGCTGATCTCTAGACATGTGTTTCTGGTTCTTTAACCATCATCAGTGGAGATTACAGTCTTTGAAATTTGGGGTTTGCTGAGTAGGCTGCCAACATCTTTCTCAGGTCAGGTACCTCTCACAGGCATGAGGGTGCTGCATCCACGAGCTCGTCAGCTCAATGACTCACAGGAGTACTTTTAAACAGGAACAGGGGTGGGAGCACACCGCTTCACCTCCCAGCAAGGTTCGCCCCTGGCAATGTGGTAAGTGCAGTTTCAGTTACTTGCTTGCTTCAAGAGTATTCGAGTGTTTGGCCACAGTTGGCGCAGATAGTGCTGATCTCTAGACACATGTTTCTGGTTCTTTAACCATCATCAGTAGAGATTACAGTCTTTGAAATTTGGGGTTTGCTGAGTAGGGTGCCAACATCTTTCTCAGGTCAGGTACCTCTCACAGGCATGCGGGTGCTTCATCCATGAGCTCGTCAGCTCAATGACTCACAGGAGTATAATTAAAGAGGAACAGGGTTGGGAGCACACCACTTCACCTCCCAGCAAGGTTTGCCCCTGGCATTGTGGTAAATGCAGTTTTGGTTACTTGCTTGCTTTAAGAGTGTTTGAGTGTTTCGCCACAGTTGGCGAAGATAGTGCTGATCTCTAGACACGTCTTTCTGGTTCTTTAACCGTCATCAGTAGAGATTACAGTCTTTGAAATGTGGGGTTTGCTGAGTAGGCTGCCAACATCTTTGTCAGGTCAGGTACCTCTCACAGGCATGCGGGTGCTTCATCCATTAGCTCGTCAGCTCAGTGACTCACAGGAGTACTATTAAACAGGAACAGGGGTGGGAGCACACCACTTCACCTCCCAGCAATGTTCGCCCCTGACATTGTGGTAAATGCAGTTTCAGTTACTTGCTTGCTTCAAGAGTGTTCGAGATTTTCGCCACAGTTAGCGCAGATAGTGCTGATCTCTAGACACATGTTTCTGGTTACTTAACCTTCATCAGTAGAGATTACAGTCTTTCAAATTTGGGGTTTGCTGAGTAGGCTGCGAACATCTCTCTCAGGTCAGGTACCGCTCACAGGCATGTGGGTGCTTCATCCACGAGCTCGTCAGCTCAATGACTCACGGGAGTACTATTAAACAGGAACAGGGGTGGGAGCACACGGCTTCACCTCCCAGCAATGTTTGCCCCTGGCATTTTGGTAAATGCAGTTTCAGTTACTTGCTTGCTTCAAGAGTGTTCGAGTGTTTCACCACATTTAGCGACGATAGTGCTGATCTCTAGACATGTGTTTCTGGTTCTTTAACCGTCATCAGTAGAGATTACAGTCTTTCAAATGTGGAGTTTGCTGAGTAGGCTGTCAACATCTTTCTCAGGTCAGGTTCCTCTCACAGGCATGCGGGTGCTGCATCCACGAGCTCGTCAGCTCAATGGCTCACAGGAGTACTTTTAAACTGCAACACGGGTGGGAGCCCACCGCTTCACCTCCCAGCAAGGTTCGCCCCTGGCATTGTGGTAAATGCAGTTTCAGTTACTTGCTTGCTTCAAGAGTGTTTGAGTGTTTCGCCACAGTTGGCGCAGATAGTGCTGATCTCTAGACACGTGGTTCTGGTTCTTTAACCTTCAACAGTAGAGATTACAGTCTTTCAAACGTGGGGTTTGCTGAGTATGCTGGCAACATCTTTCTCAGGTCAGGTACCTCTCACAGGCATGCGGGTGCTTCATCCACGAGCTTGTCAGTTCAATGACTCTCGCGAGTACTATTAAACAGGAACAGGGGTGGGAGCACACCGCTTCACCTCCCAGCAAGGTTCGCCCCTGGCATTGTGGTAAATGCAGTTTCAGTTACTTGCTTGCTTTAAGAGTGTTCGAGTGTTTCGCCACAGTTGGTGCATATAGTGCTGATCTCAAGACACGTGTTTCTGGATCTTTAACAGTCATCAGTAGAGATTACCGTCTTTGAAATGTGGGGTTTGCTGAGTAGGCTGCCAACATCTTTCTCAGGTCAGGTACTTCTCACAGGCATGCGGGTGCTTCATCCACCAGCTCGTCAGCTCAATGACTCACAGGAGTACTTTTAAACAGAAACACGGGTGGGAGCACACCACTTCACCTCCCAGCAAGGTTCGCCCCTGGCATTGTGGTAAATGCAGTTTCGGTTACTTGCTTGCTTTAAGAGTGTTCGAATGTTTCGCCACAGTTGGCGCAGATAGTGCTGATCTCTAGACACGTGTTTCTCGTTCTTTAACTGTCATCAGTTGAGATGACAGTATTTCAAATTTGGGGTTTGCTGAGAAGGCTGCCAACATCTTTCTCAGGTCAGGTACCTCTCACAGACTTGTGGGTGCTTCATCCACGAGCTCGTCAGCTCAATGACTCAGGGGGGGAATTATTAAACAAGAACAGGGGTGGGAGCTCACCGCTTGACCTCCCAGCAAGGTTCACCCCTGGCATTGTGGTAAATGCAATTTCGGTTACTTGCTTGCATCAAGAGTGTTCGAGTGTTTCACCACAGTTGGCGCAGATAGTGCTGATCTCTAGACACGTGTTTCTGGTTCTTTAACCGTCATCAGTAGAGATTACAGTCGTTGAAATTTGGGTTTGCTGAGTAGGCTGCCAACATCTTTCTCAGTTCAAGTACCTCTCACAGGCATGCAGGTGCTTCATCCACGAGCTCGTCAACTCAATGACTGACGGGAGTACTATTAAGCAGGAACAGGGATGGGAGCGCACCGCTTCACCTCCCAGCAAGTGTTGCCCCTGGCATTGTGGTAAATGCAGTTTCAGTTACTTGCTTGCTTCAAGAGTGTTCGAGTGTTTCGCCACAGTTGGCGCAGATAGTGCAGATCTCTAGACACGTCTTTCTGGTTCTTTAACTGTCATCAGTAGAGATTACAGTCTTTGAAATTTGGGGTTTGCTGAGTAGCCTGCCAACATTTTTCTCAGGTCAGGTACCTCTCACAGGCATGCGGGAGCTTCATCCATGAGCTCGTCAGCTCAATGACTCACAGGAGTATTATTAAACAGGAAAAGGGGTGGGAGCACACCACTTCACCTCTCAGCAAGGTTTGCCCATGGCATTGTGGTAAATGCAGTTTCGGTTACTTGCTTGCTTCAAGAGTGTTTGAGTGTTTCACCACAGTTGGCGTAGATAGTGCTGATCCCTAGACACGTGTTTCTGGTTCTTTAACCGTCATCAGTAGAGATTACAGTCTTTCAAATGTGGAGTTTGCTGAGTAGGCTGTCAACATCTTTCTCAGGTCAGGTTCCTCTCACAGGCATGCGGATGCTTCATCCACGAGCTCGTCAGCTCAATGGCTCACAGGAGTACTTTTAAACTGCAACACGGGTGGGAGCACACCGCTTCACCTCCCAGCAAGGTTCGCCCCTGGCATTGTGGTAAATGCAGTTTCAGTTACTTGCTTGCTTCAAGAGTGTTTGAGTGTTTCGCCACAGTTGGCGCAGATAGTGCTGATCTCTAGACACGTGGTTCTGGTTCTTAAACCGATATCAGTAGAGATTACTGTCTTTGAAATGTGGGGTTTGCTGAGTAGGCCTCCAACATCTTTCTCAGGTCAGGTACCTCTCACAGGCATGCGGGTGCTTCATCCACGAGCTCGTCAGTTCAATGACTCACAGGAGTACTTTTAAACAGCAACACGAATGGGAGCACATGGCTTCACCTCCCAGCAAGGTTCGCCCCTGGCATTGTGGTGAATGCAGTTTCAGTTACTTGCTTGCTTCAAGAGTGTTCGAGTGTTTCGCCACAGTTGGCGCAGATAGTGCTAATCTCTAGACATGTGTTTCTGGTTCTTTAACCGTCATCAGTAGAGATTACAGTCTTTCAAATGTGGGGTTTGCTGAGTAGGCTGCCAACATCTTTCTCAGGTCAGGTACCTCTCACAGGCATGAGGGTGCTTCAGCCACGAGCTCGTCAGCTCAATGACTCACGGGAGTACTATTAAAGAGGAACAGGGGTGGAAGCACACCACTTCACCTCTCAGCAAGGTTCACCCCTGGCATTGTGGTAAATGCAGTTTCAGTTATTTGCTTGCTTCAAGATTGTTTGAGTGTTTCGTCACAGTTGGTGCAGATAGTGCTGATCTCTAGACACGTGGTTCTGGTTCTTTAACTGTCATCAGTAGAGATTACAATTTTTCAAAAGTGGGGTTTGCTGAGTAGGCTGCATACTTCTTTCTCAGGTCAGGTACCTCTCACAGGCATGCGAGAGCTTCATACATGAGCTCGTCAGCTCAATGACTCACAGGAGTACTTTTAAACAGGATCAGGGGTGGGAGCACACCGTTTCACCTCCCAGCAAGGTTCGCCCCTGGCAATGTGGTAAGTACAGTTTCAGTTACTTGCTTGCTTCAAGAGTGTTCGAGTGTTTGGCCACAGTTGGCGCAGATAGTGCTGATCTCTAGACACATGTTTCTGGTTCTTTAACCGTCATCAGTAGAGATTACAGTCTTTGAAATTTGGGGTTTGCTGAGTAGGGTGCCAACATCTTTCTCAGGTCAGGTACCTCTCACAGGCATGCGGGAGCTTCATACATGAGCTCGTCAGCTCAATGACTCACAGGAGTACTATTAAACAGGAACAGGGGTGGGAGCACACCACTTCACCTACCAGCAAGATTCGCTCATGGCATTGTGGTAAATGCAGTTTCGGTTACTTACTTGCTTCAAGAGTGTTCGAGTGTTTCGCCACATTTGGCGCAGATAGTGCTGATCTCTAGACACGTGTTTCTGTTTCTTTAACCGTCATCAGTAGAGATTACAGTCTTTCAAATTTGGGTTTCCCAACATCTTTCTCAGGTCAGGTACCTCTCACAGGCATGCGAGTGCTTCATCCTCCAGCTCATCAGCTCAATGACTCACAGGAGTACTATTAAACAGGAACAGGGGTGGGAGCACACCGCTTCACCTCCCAGCAAGGTTCGCCCCTGGCATTGTGTTAAATGCAGTTTCCGTTACATGCTTGGATGAAGAGTGTTCGAGTGTTTCGCCACAGTTGGCACAGATAGTTCTGATCTCTAGACACGTGGTTCTGGTTCTTAAACCGACATCAGTAGAGATTATCGTCTTTGAAATGTGGGGTTTGCTGAGTAGGCTGCCAACATCTTTCTCAGGTCAGGTACCTCTCACAGGCATGCGGGTGCTTCATCCACAAGCTCATCAGCTCAATGACTCACAGGAGTACTTTTAAACAGGAACAGGGGTGGGAGCACACCGCTTCACCTCCCAGCAAGGTTCGTCCCTGGCATTGTGGTAAATGCAGTTTCAGTTACTTGCTTGCTTCAAGAGTGTTCGAGTGTTTCGCCACAGTTGGCGAGGTAGTACTGATCTCTAGACACGTGTTTCTGGTTCTTTAACCGTCATCAGTAGAGATTACAGTCTTTGAAATTTGGGGTTTGCTGAGTAGGCTGCCAACATCTTTCTCAGGTCAGGTACCTCTCACAGACATGAGGGTGCTTCATCCACAAGCTCGTCAGCTTAATGACGCATAGGAGTACTTTTCAACAGGAACAAGGGTGGGAGCACACCGCTTCACCTCCCTGCAAGGTTCGCCCCTGGCATTGTGGTAAATGCAGTTTCAGTTACTTGCTTGCTTCAAGGGTGTTCGAGTGTTTCGCCACAGTTGGCGCAGATAGTGCTGATCTCTAGACACATGTTTCTGGTTCTTTAACCGTCATCAGTTGAGATTACAGTCTTTGAAATTTGGGGTTTGCTGAGTAGGCTGCCAACATCTTTCTCAGGTCAGGTACCTCTCACAGGCATGCGGGTGCTTCATCCACGAGCTCGTCAGTTCAATGACTCACACGAGTACTATTAAACAGAAAAAGGGGTGGGAGCACACCGCTTCACCTCCCAGCAAGGGTCGCCTCTGGCATTGTGGTAAATGCAGTTTCAGTTACTTGCTTGGTTTAAGAGTGTTCGAGTGTTTCGCCACAGTTGACGCAGATAGTGCTGATCTCTAGACACGTGTTTCTGGTTCTTTAACCGTCATCAGTAGAGATTACAGTCTTTGAAATTTGGGGTTTGCTGAGTAGGCTGCCAACATCTTTCTCAGGTCAGGTACCTCTCACAGGCATGCGGGGGCTTCCTCCACGAGCTCGTCAGCTCAATGACTCACGGGAGTACTATTAAGCAGGAACAAGGGTCGGAGCACACTGCTTAACCTCCCAGCAAGGTTCGCCCCTGGCATTTTGGTAAATGAAGTTTCAGTTACTTGCTTGCTTCAAGAGTGTTTGAGTGTTTTGCCACAGTTAGCGCAAATAGTGCTGATCTCTGGACACGTGGTTCTAGTTCTTAAACCGTCAGCAGTAGAGATTACCATCTTTGAAATGTGGGGTTTGCTGAGTATGCTGGCAACATCTTTCTCAGGTCAGGTACCTCTCACAGGCATGCGGGTGCTTCATCCACGAGCTTGTCAGTTCAATGACTCTCGCGAGTACTATTAAACAGGAACAGGGGTGGGAGCACACCGCTTCACCTCCCAGGAAGGTTCGCCCCTGGCATTGTGGTAAATGCAGTTTCAGTTACTTGCTCGCTTCAAGAGTGTTCGAGTTTTTCGCCACAGTTGGTGCAGATAGTGCTGATCTCGAGACACGTGTTTCTGGATCTTTAACAGTCATCAGTAGAGATTACCGTCTTTGAAATGTGGGGTTTGCTGAGTAGGCTGCCAACATCTTTCTCAGGTCAGGTACTTCTCACAGGCATGCGGGTGCTTCATCCACGAGCTCGTCAGCTCATTGACTCACAGTAGTACTTTTAAACAGGAACACGGGTGGGAGCACACCAATTCACCTCCCAGCAAGGTTCGCCCCTGGCATTGTGGTAAATGTAGTTTCAGTTACTTGCTTGGTTCAAGAGTGTTCGAGTGTTTCGCAACAGTTGGCGCAGATAGTGCTGATCTCTAGACATGTGTTTCTGGTTCTTTAACCATCATCAGTGGAGATTACAGTCTTTGAAATTTGGGGTTTGCTGAGTAGGCTGCCAACATCTTTCTCAGGTCAGGTACCTCTCACAGGCATGAGGGTGCTGCATCCACGAGCTCGTCAGCTCAATGACTCACAGGAGTACTTTTAAACAGGAACAGGGGTGGGAGCACACCTCTTCACCTCCCAGCAAGGTTCGCCCCTGGCAATGTGGTAAGTGCAGTTTCAGTTACTTGCTTGCTTCAAGAGTGTTCGAGTGTTTGGCCACAGTTGGCGCAGATAGTGCTGATCTCTAGACACATGTTTCTGGTTCTTTAACCATCATCAGTAGAGATTACAGTCTTTGAAATTTGGGGTTTGCTGAGTAGGGTGCCAACATCTTTCTCAGGTCAGGTACCTCTCACAGGCATGCGGGTGCTTCATCCATGAGCTCGTCAGCTCAATGACTCACAGGAGTATAATTATAGAGGAACAGGGTTGGGAGCACACCACTTCACCTCCCAGCAAGGTTTGCCCCTGGCATTGTGGTAAATGCAGTTTTGGTTACTTGCTTGCTTTAAGAGTGTTTGAGTGTTTCGCCACAGTTGGCGAAGATAGTGCTGATCTCTAGACACGTCTTTCTGGTTCTTTAACCGTCATCAGTAGAGATTACAGTCTTTGAAATGTGGGGTTTGCTGAGTAGGCTGCCAACATCTTTGTCAGGTCAGGTACCTCTCACAGGCATGCGGGTGCTTCATCCATTAGCTCGTCAGCTCAGTGACTCACAGGAGTACTATTAAACAGGAACAGGGGTGGGAGCACACCACTTCACCTCCCAGCAATGTTCGCCCCTGACATTGTGGTAAATGCAGTTTCAGTTACTTGCTTGCTTCAAGAGTGTTCGAGATTTTCGCCACAGTTAGCGCAGATAGTGCTGATCTCTAGACACATGTTTCTGGTTACTTAACCTTCATCAGTAGAGATTACAGTCTTTCAAATTTGGGGTTTGCTGAGTAGGCTGCGAACATCTCTCTCAGGTCAGGTACCGCTCACAGGCGTGTGGGTGCTTCATCCACGAGCTCGTCAGCTCAATGACTCACGGGAGTACTATTAAACAGGAACAGGGGTGGGAGCACACGGCTTCACCTCCCAGCAATGTTTGCCCCTGGCATTTTGGTAAATGCAGTTTCAGTTACTTGCTTGCTTCAAGAGTGTTCGAGTGTTTCACCACATTTAGCGCCGATAGTGCTGATCTCTAGACATGTGTTTCTGGTTCTTTAACCGTCATCAGTAGAGATTACAGTCTTTCAAATGTGGAGTTTGCTGAGTAGGCTGTCAACATCTTTCTCAGGTCAGGTTCCTCTCACAGGCATGCGGGTGCTGCATCCACGAGCTCGTCAGCTCAATGGCTCACAGGAGTACTTTTAAACTGCAACACGGGTGGGAGCCCACCGCTTCACCTCCCAGCAAGGTTCGCCCCTGGCATTGTGGTAAATGCAGTTTCAGTTACTTGCTTGCTTCAAGAGTGTTTGAGTGTTTCGCCACAGTTGGCGCAGATAGTGCTGATCTCTAGACACGTGGTTCTGGTTCTTTAACCTTCAACAGTAGAGATTACAGTCTTTCAAACGTGGGGTTTGCTGAGTATGCTGGCAACATCTTTCTCAGGTCAGGTACCTCTCACAGGCATGCGGGTGCTTCATCCACGAGCTTGTCAGTTCAATGACTCTCGCGAGTACTATTAAACAGGAACAGGGGTGGGAGCACACCGCTTCACCTCCCAGCAAGGTTCGCCCCTGGCATTGTGGTAAATGCAGTTTCAGTTACTTGCTTGCTTTAAGAGTGTTCGAGTGTTTCGCCACAGTTGGTGCATATAGTGCTGATCTCAAGACACGTGTTTCTGGATCTTTAACAGTCATCAGTAGAGATTACCGTCTTTGAAATGTGGGGTTTGCTGAGTAGGCTGCCAACATCTTTCTCAGGTCAGGTACTTCTCACAGGCATGCGGGTGCTTCATCCACCAGCTCGTCAGCTCAATGACTCACAGGAGTACTTTTAAACAGAAACACGGGTGGGAGCACACCGCTTCACCTCCCAGCAAGGTTCGCCCCTGGCATTGTGGTAAATGCAGTTTCGGTTACTTGCTTGCTTTAAGAGTGTTCGAATGTTTCGCCACAGTTGGCGCAGATAGTGCTGATCTCTAGACACGTGTTTCTCGTTCTTTAACTGTCATCAGTTGAGATGACAGTATTTCAAATTTGGGGTTTGCTGAGAAGGCTGCCAACATCTTTCTCAGGTCAGGTACCTCTCACAGACTTGTGGGTGCTTCATCCACGAGCTCGTCAGCTCAATGACTCAGGGGGGGAATTATTAAACAAGAACAGGGGTGGGAGCTCACCGCTTGACCTCCCAGCAAGGTTCACCCCTGGCATTGTGGTAAATGCAATTTCGGTTACTTGCTTGCATCAAGAGTGTTCGAGTGTTTCACCACAGTTGGCGCAGATAGTGCTGATCTCTAGACACGTGTTTCTGGTTCTTTAACCGTCATCAGTAGAGATTACAGTCGTTGAAATTTGGGTTTGCTGAGTAGGCTGCCAACATCTTTCTCAGTTCAAGTACCTCTCACAGGCATGCAGGTGCTTCATCCACGAGCTCGTCAGCTCAATGACTGACGGGAGTACTATTAAGCAGGAACAGGGATGGGAGCGCACCGCTTCACCTCCCAGCAAGTGTTGCCCCTGGCATTGTGGTAAATGCAGTTTCAGTTACTTGCTTGCTTCAAGAGTGTTCGAGTGTTTCGCCACAGTTGGCGCAGATAGTGCAGATCTCTAGACACGTCTTTCTGGTTCTTTAACTGTCATCAGTAGAGATTACAGTCTTTGAAATTTGGGGTTTGCTGAGTAGCCTGCCAACATTTTTCTCAGGTCAGGTACCTCTCACAGGCATGCGGGAGCTTCATCCATGAGCTCGTCAGCTCAATGACTCACAGGAGTATTATTAAACAGGAAAAGGGGTGGGAGCACACCACTTCACCTCTCAGCAAGGTTTGCCCATGGCATTGTGGTAAATGCAGTTTCGGTTACTTGCTTGCTTCAAGAGTGTTTGAGTGTTTCACCACAGTTGGCGTAGATAGTGCTGATCCCTAGACACGTGTTTCTGGTTCTTTAACCGTCATCAGTAGAGATTACAGTCTTTCAAATGTGGAGTTTGCTGAGTAGGCTGTCAACATCTTTCTCAGGTCAGGTTCCTCTCACAGGCATGCGGATGCTTCATCCACGAGCTCGTCAGCTCAATGGCTCACAGGAGTACTTTTAAACTGCAACACGGGTGGGAGCACACCGCTTCACCTCCCAGCAAGGTTCGCCCCTGGCATTGTGGTAAATGCAGTTTCAGTTACTTGCTTGCTTCAAGAGTGTTTGAGTGTTTCGCCACAGTTGGCGCAGATAGTGCTGATCTCTAGACACGTGGTTCTGGTTCTTAAACCGATATCAGTAGAGATTACTGTCTTTGAAATGTGGGGTTTGCTGAGTAGGCCTCCAACATCTTTCTCAGGTCAGGTACCTCTCACAGGCATGCGGGTGCTTCATCCACGAGCTCGTCAGCTCAATGACTCACAGGAGTACTTTTAAACAGCAACACGAATGGGAGCACATGGCTTCACCTCCCAGCAAGGTTCGCCCCTGGCATTGTGGTGAATGCAGTTTCAGTTACTTGCTTGCTTCAAGAGTGTTCGAGTGTTTCGCCACAGTTGGCGCAGATAGTGCTAATCTCTAGACATGTGTTTCTGGTTCTTTAACCGTCATCAGTAGAGATTACAGTCTTTCAAATGTGGGGTTTGCTGAGTATGCTGCCAACATCTTTCTCAGGTCAGGTACCTCTCACAGGCATGAGGGTGCTTCAGCCACGAGCTCGTCAGCTCAATGACTCACGGGATTACTATTAAAGAGGAACAGGGGTGGAAGCACACCACTTCACCTCTCAGCAAGGTTCACCCCTGGCATTGTGGTAAATGCAGTTTCAGTTATTTGCTTGCTTCAAGAGTGTTCGAGTGTTTGGCCACAGTTGGCGCAGATAGTGCTGATCTCTAGACACATGTTTCTGGTTCTTTAACCGTCATCAGTTGAGATTACAGTCTTTGAAATTTGGGGTTTGCTGAGTAGGGTGCCAACATCTTTCTCAGGTCAGGTACCTCTCACAGGCATGCGGGTGCTTCATCCATGAGCTCGTCAGCTCAATGACTCACAGGAGTATATTTAAAGAGGAACAGGGGTGGGAGCACACTACTCCACCTCCCAGCAAGGTTTGCCCCTGGCATTGTGGTAAATGCAGTTTTGGTTACTTGCTTGCTGTTGGACTTGGCCCTTCTGGCAGGTTCACCCCCGAGACTTTTTGCTTTTTATTGGTAACTTGGTGTAGTGATTTTTGGTTTAGGCGCACTTTACCGCTGTGTCCTAGGGTAAAGTGCGTGCGTGTGTTGAGGTTGGCCTGCCCTCCCATAGGAATGCATGGGGGAATGTATGTGTCCTGGTAGTTCCTGATGCGTGGGGTGTGCAGGCCCGAGTTCGGTATGTGCGGACTCGTGTGAGTGAATGCTGCGCGATGATGTGTGCGGCGTGCATGTACCCAGTGTGGAAGTGCCACTTCTAGAAGTGGGCACTTCAGTGTGCAGTATGAAATGTGTGGCTTGTCTGGCGATTGGCTGGTGGAGGTCATGTGACGGACTAGGGAAATCCCCAGAGTCAGGAGGAGTCACCCAGTGGTGAATAGGGAGTTAGCATGCTGATGGCTGGGGAGGAGTATACCTGGGTCTTGATTAGGACAGGGCTTTCCCAACACAATGCTGGCGCCGGCCCCTGTGGTGCGTCTAATGACCCTAGCCCTGCCAGTGAATAGGGAGAGGGGCTGAGCAAAACAAAGTGCTCAGGAACCAGATGTAACTGGTTCGCCCCTTCCCTGCACCTTCAGACAAAGACTTTTACTGTATAAAATGGGGCTGTGTCCCCACAGAAACTGTTCTCTCTTCCAGGATCCACTTGAGGGGGGCCTGCTGCTGCTGGGCGCCAGGAGAGACCGCCACTGGGGACTGCCTCCCTGCTGGAGGGCCCTGTGTGCTGGCTCTGGGCCCAGCCTTTGCCCCCCTGCTCTTGAAGGACTTCTTACTTGACCTTTTTGTTGATTTACAGCGCCTGGAAGCGCTCCTTGAACTTTGTAGCGCTGGGCGCGCTATTTTCCGGGTCTTACTATCTCTAAGCGCCTGGGAGTGCTTTTATGAGCTTTATAGCGCTAGGAGCGCTGTGATTCTGATAGCGGGTGCCCACCCCGCGATACTGCCGTGTTTTGACAAGTTCGGCGGGTGCCCACCCCGCCGTTGTGCTCGTTGCTGTGCTCGAGCGGGAGCCTACCCCGCTTTATTGGAGAGTGAGAATCCCTAGCAGGTGCCCACCCCGCCAGGGACTTTGTGCAGAGTAACGGGAGCCTACCCCGTCTTGAAAAGCCCTGTCGCCGGCCCGGGAACCCCGCAGGAGCTGTTTCCCTGGGCCGCCCACGTCAGAGCCCTGCCGCGCTGTGATTGGTCCCAGCGTTACAGGTTGCCCAGCAACAGGGGGCTCGCCGGTCTGAAACGCGGAAACCGGAGAGCAAGGCAGCGCGACGCGGCCCGGCCGAAGTGTGGCCGGCACCAGAGAGAGCAGAAGCAGAGACGACACGGGAGTCCCCAAAGCAACGGCCCGGTAAGTTGAGCAGGGCTGGGGGACTCCGTGCGCGTATTGTGGGTGCCGGTCCCAGACCGGCTGACTCTTAGAGCGGCCCCCGCTTTTGAGGTCGCTCCAACATTTGGGGGCTTTGTTTGTAGAGCCCCGTGAAGGCTCCAACGTGTGGGGTATTGTGGCTTGAGCCCCGTGTGGCTCCAACGTCGGGGGCATTTCTGTTGCACCATGAGCGGCCCCGGAAGGCAGCGGGCCGCTCCCACGACCGGGGGCCTTGGGACAGAGCCCCGTGAGGCTCTAGGGGGCTGTGGTTGTGTTTAGAGCCCCGAGGCTCCAGTTGGCGAAGGCTCAGAGTCCAGAGAGTGACTCCTACGACGGGGCACTGTTCGTTTAGGGCCACGAAGGCTCTAGGGGGCATTCTTTTGGCAGAGCCCAGAGAGGCTCCACGAGTGACGGCGATTTGTGTGCCGAGGGCACAGGGGTGTCTACGCTCAGTTCTACAGCTGCCCAGCACTTAGTGGGCAGCTGCAACGTTTAGGTGGGGATATTTGCGCTTTTTAGCTTGCGCAGCAGGCGCAGCTTGACTGGACACAGGGTGTCCGAGCCCCGACAAGGCCAGTGGGCCTAGGGACTGCCACAGTGGTGGCTTATGTGAGTCTCCTTGCTTTACACCGCTGAATGTATTTTTATGCATCATGTGTTGTCTCTACCTGCACCTCTGAATGTGTGTTGATGCATCATGTGCCTTGTTCTTACACCGCTGAATGTTTTTATGCATCATGTGTTTTCCTTCCCTACACCTCTGAATGTGATGCATCATGTGTAACGTTCTATTACCCCTACAGGTATTGTGATACTTAGGTGGTTGGTTGCTTTCTCCTAGTACAGGTGGTGCTAGTGAGGTTCTAGTTCCCTGCGCAGTATTCTCCTAAAGTGGTTAGGGTTGCGTAGGTGATACTTTCTTGATACCAGTAAGTACTGGTTGTGTGCTATACCTATTATTTTTGTGCTACAGTAATTTTATATATTTTTGTGCTAAGTTCTAAAAGTGCTAATTCCTGACAGTGGTCCAGGTGGCCCTGTCTTGTACATATCCCTTGTAAATTCTGCCCGTGCCTGTTGGCACATTGTAAAGTGTGTGTTTTTATCTAATGTGTTGTGTATAATACAAAGGCTATTTTTATAGAATACCTTGTGTGGAGTTTCCTTTGTGGTGGGCCTTGGGTGTTGTTGCTGGGTGCGCGCGCAAACGCTTTACACACCGCCTCAGAGATAAGCCTGACTGCTCGTGCCAAGCTACCAAGGGGGTGAGCAGGGTTATCTTTGGCGTGTAACTTCCTTGCCCTGACTAGAGTGGTGGTTTCTGCCTGGCTTTGGCGCAAGCCTCAGCCAACCAGAAATCGCCAGTTCTAACATTGGTGATCAGCGGTGGGATTTGGACTTGCGTTTGCGCTGTACCGCAGCAGCGACTGGCTACACCACAAAACTCTGCATTTAGATAAATCACATTTTGGGGATTATGTTTTTTTTTGAAGTTCCATTGTTTCTTCTCATAAAGGTGTCCCTTGTGAATCATGTACTCCTGTGTTAGCTCAGACACTCAGGTTCCTTGTGTTAAACTCTTCTCAGGAACGTCCGCGAAAATGGAGCCTGCTTTTAATTTCTGTGGTCTGTTTAGATACAGTAGGTTGGAGCTGGTAAGGTTCTGTGAGGAGAGGGACATAGAGGTGGGTGAGTCAGATACCCAGTCCAAACTGAGGGACAACCTGATCCTATGGCAAAAGGATGAGTGGGAGCGAGAGCGCAGCGAGGAAGATAGGGCCCGGGCCGCACGCCGAGAGGGTGGTGGGTCTGAGGGGAGCCCTGAGGAATCTGAAGAAGAGGAAGGTTACCTGACAGGGACGCCAGTAGAAAGTGAAGAGCCCATAGATAGGGAGTCCCTTGCTGGGTCCAGTGTCAGGAGCAGCACCCCATCCCTTTCCCTGTCCCCAGAGGAGTGGAGAGATAGGAGGGAAGAGAGGGAGCATCAGCTGGCCATGGAGAAGCTCCGGTTAGAGCATGCCCGGGGGATGGCGCAGCTGACTATAGAGGAGAAAAAGCTGGAGACCGAGAGGGTCTTAGCGCAGGAGAGGATAGAGGAGGCTGAGAGGGCCTTCACCAGGGAGAAATCAGCGCTGGAGAGTAGACTATCCCCTGCGCGCAGTCTTAGTTTTCTGGGCTCCCCGGGGAGGGTTGAGTCCAGTGGTGGCAGCGAAACAGAGTCCCGTGCGACAAGTCCCACTCCCAGTTCCCCGAGTCTGGTACCTGTTTCCCAAGAGGAGGAGTATAGGTTGAAGTTCAGGGGCAGTAGAAAACAGTCTCACCAGTCGTGGGGGTTGTTTGTGGATGACTGTCATGATGCACTGGTGGGCTGGCTGACGGTCAACACGGAAGAGGATTTGGATATAGTGCTCAAAATGATTGTCAAAGAGCAGATGCTCAGTAGTTGTTCTTCAGGGTTGCGCCAACACCTGTTGAGGTATGACTACTTTTGTCCTTGGAAGCTGGCAAAGGAAGCAGAGCGCTGGGAAAGCGCTAAAGGTTCTCTGGAGTCATTAGGGAGTGAATCCAAAAGTAGTGGTTCAGGGATCTTCCAGCCCAGCGTGGTGGAAGAGGCTCAGTGTAGCCCAGCTAGGTCCCAGGATAGCGAGGAGGGTGTAGGGGCTTACGGCCTGGCTCAGTGGAGCGGGAGTAAGTGGGTGACCGAGGGTCCCCAGACGTACGAAACCATGCCTCAGGACTTGGGTGGTTTCATGAGGGAACACCAAGTTGGGGACCTAGGCTGTCCTGTTAGCCCATTTGAGGAGGATCACCTAGTGAGTAGAGGACCGGGAGCGCCTGTAAACAGGGCTCCTGTGGTTCTAGAGTCTGGCAGTACCGCTCCGGTAGGGAGGGTACAGGAGTCCAGCGTGAGGAGTGGTTGGGGGATGAGTTTCCCAGTGGATGCACCAGTGGACCAGGGACTAGCCAGTTGGGCTAGATCTTCTTGGGGGGACCAGGGTGGCGCCACTTCTGTTCTGGGGGATCTTCGCGCACTGTCAGGTGGACAGGGGACGGGAGATCTGCGCCAGACAGACAGTCACACGACACATGGGTCATGTGTCAGCCTCAGGGGGATGGTGTGTAAGTCCCCAGAAGTCCTGGAGTGCCAGGCAATTATTCCACCGAAGGTTTTAGACCAGAGGTTGGGAGGCCAGGTTCAGGAGCAGCCTGACCTGAAGGGTAGGACTACTGTAACGAGTGTCCTGGCCGGTTCTTCTTCCAGAGGTACCGCCCCAGTTGGTAGGGAGCAGGACTCTGGAAGGGGGTGCAGAGGGTGGGAGAGCCCACCTCTGACCCCGGTGCAACCTGAGGGGTTAAACCCTAGGTTAGGAGACCAGTTCTCAGGGAGGGGTCCTGAGCTGGTTGGTGAGTCATGTTACGGGGTCGCCTCTCAGAGTAAGAGAGGGCGGAACCCTAGGAGAAGAGGTAGGGGGAGGAGAGCCTCACCCGTGACTTTTGGTCAGCCCGAGGGTACGGACCCTAGGCTGGAGGATCAGTGGCAGTTTAGAACTGCCCTGATGAGGGGTAGAGTGGAAAATGGTCACTATGTGCCAGGGGTTACTACCTCCCACTCTGTGGTTAGGCAAGGACCAGTGGCGCCCAGGTGGTCTAGGGCCTGGTCCTGGCCACGGACAGCTGAGGAGTACCCGGGGGGTAGCCCAGTTGGTCCGCCGAGTTTTTTCAGAGGAAACCATGTGAGTTCAGAGTGGCGTAAAACCGGAGAGTGTCCCTGCCGTTGTGGGCCTGCGTCCGTGTTTTATCGCCCCAAGCAGGGAAGACCATCACGGTGGTGATTGGCCTACCCTGCGTTTTGGCTGGAAGGGGGTTGTGTTGGACTTGGCCCTTCTGGCAGGTTCACCCCCGAGACTTTTTGCTTTTTATTGGTAACTTGGTGTAGTGATTTTTGGTTTAGGCGCACTTTACCGCTGTGTCCTAGGGTAAAGTGCGTGCGTGTGTTGAGGTTGGCCTGCCCTCCCATAGGAATGCATGGGGGAATGTATGTGTCCTGGTAGTTCCTGATGCGTGGGGTGTGCAGGCCCGAGTTCGGTATGTGCGGACTCGTGTGAGTGAATGCTGCGCGATGATGTGTGCGGCGTGCATGTACCCAGTGTGGAAGTGCCACTTCTAGAAGTGGGCACTTCAGTGTGCAGTATGAAATGTGTGGCTTGTCTGGCGATTGGCTGGTGGAGGTCATGTGACGGACTAGGGAAATCCCCAGAGTCAGGAGGAGTCACCCAGTGGTGAATAGGGAGTTAGCATGCTGATGGCTGGGGAGGAGTATACCTGGGTCCTGAATAGGGCAGGGCTTTCCCCACACAATGCTGGCGCCGGCCCCTGTGGTGCGTCTAATGACCCTAGCCCTGCCAGTGAATAGGGAGAGGGGCTGAGCAAAACAAAGTGCTCAGGAACCAGATGTAACTGGTTCGCCCCTTCCCTGCACCTTCAGACAAAGACTTTTACTGTATAAAATGGGGCTGTGTCCCCACAGAAACTGTTCTCTCTTCCAGGATCCACTTGAGGGGGGCCTGCTGCTGCTGGGCGCCAGGAGAGACCGCCACTGGGGACTGCCTCCCTGCTGGAGGGCCCTGTGTGCTGGCTCTGGGCCCAGCCTTTACCCCCCTGCTCTTGAAGGACTTCTTACTGGACCTTTTTGTTGATTTACAGCGCCTGGAAGCGCTCCTTGAACTTTGTAGCGCTGGGCGCGCTATTTTCCGGGTCTTACTATCTCTAAGCGCCTGGGAGCGCTTTTATGAGCTTTATAGCGCTAGGAGCGCTGTGATTCTGATAGCGGGTGCCCACCCCGCGATACTGCCGTGTTTTGACAAGTTCGGCGGGTGCCCACCCCGCCGTTGTGCTCGTTGCTGTGCTCGAGCGGGAGCCTACCCCGCTTTATTGGAGAGTGAGAATCCCTAGCAGGTGCCCACCCCGCCAGGGACTTTGTGCAGAGTAACGGGAGCCTACCCCGTCTTGAAAAGCCCTGCCGCCGGCCCGGGAACCCCGCAGGAGCTGTTTCCCTGGGCCGCCCACGTCAGAGCCCTGCCGCGCTGTGATTGGTCCCAGCGTTACAGGTTGCCCAGCAACAGGGGGCTCGCCGGTCTGAAACGCGGAAACCGGAGAGCAAGGCAGCGCGACGCAGCCCGGCCGAAGTGCGGCCGGCACCAGAGAGAGCAGAAGCAGAGACGACACGGGAGTCCCCAAAGCAACAGCCCGGTAAGTTGAGCAGGGCTGGGGGACTCCGTGCGCGTATTGTGGGTGCCGGTCCCAGACCGGCTGACTCTTAGAGCGGCCCCCGCTTTTGAGGTCGCTCCAACATTTGGGGGCTTTGTTTGTAGAGCCCCGTGAAGGCTCCAACGTGTGGGGTATTGTGGCTTGAGCCCCGTGTGGCTCCAACGTCGGGGGCATTTCTGTTGCACCACGAGCGGCCCCGGAAGGCAGCGGGCCGCTCCCACGACCGGGGGCCTTGGGACAGAGCCCCGTGAGGCTCTAGGGGGCTGTGGTTGTGTTTGGAGCCCCGAGGCTCCAGTTGGCGAAGGCTCAGAGTCCAGAGAGGGACTCCTACGACGGGGCACTGTTCGTTTAGGGCCACGAAGGCTCTAGGGGGCATTCTTTTGGCAGAGCCCAGAGAGGCTCCACGAGTGACGGCGATTTGTGTGCCGAGGGCACAGGGGTGTCTACGCTCAGTTCTACAGCTGCCCAGCACTTAGTGGGCAGCTGCAACGTTTAGGTGGGGATATTTGCGCTTTTTAGCTTGCGCAGCAGGCGCAGCTTGACTGGACACAGGGTGTCCGAGCCCCGACAAGGCCAGTGGGCCTAGGGACTGCCACAGTGGTGGCTTATGTGAGTCTCCTTGCTTTACACCGCTGAATGTATTTTTATGCATCATGTGTTGTCTCTACCTGCACCTCTGAATGTGTGTTGATGCATCATGTGCCTTGTTCTTACACCGCTGAATGTTTTTATGCATCATGTGTTTTCCTTCCCTACACCTCTGAATGTGATGCATCATGTGTAACGTTCTATTACCCCTACAGGTATTGTGATACTTAGGTGGTTGGTTGCTTTCTCCTAGTACAGGTGGTGCTAGTGAGGTTCTAGTTCCCTGCGCAGTATTCTCCTAAAGTGGTTAGGGTTGCGTAGGTGATACTTTCTTGATACCAGTAAGTACTGGTTGTGTGCTATACCTATTATTTTTGTGCTACAGTAATTTTATATATTTTTGTGCTAAGTTCTATAAGTGCTAATTCCTGACAGTGGTCCAGGTGGCCCTGTCTTGTACATATCCCTTGTAAATTCTGCCCGTGCCTGTTGGCACATTGTAAAGTGTGTGTTTTTATCTAATGTGTTGTGTATAATACAAAGGCTATTTTTATAGAATACCTTGTGTGGAGTTTCCTTTGTGGTGGGCCTTGGGTGTTGTTGCTGGGTGCGCCACAGTTAGCGTAGATAGTGCTGATCTCTAGACACATGTTTCTGGTTACTTAACCTTCATCAGTAGAGATTACAGTCTTTCAAATGTGGGGTTTGCTGAGTAGGCTGCGAACATCTCTCTCAGGTCAGGTACCTCTCACAGGCATGCTGGTGCTTCATCCACAAGCTCATCAGCTCAATTACTCACGGGAGTACTATTAAACTATTAAACAGGAACAGGGATGGCAGGCAATGATATCCTATGGAAGGAAATTCAAGTTACTGGTAAGTGCGGTTAGAATTACTTTTCAGCATCAGTACTGGACTCAAAGATGCAGCACTGAGGTCTGTCCAATGACATGTGAGTAAATCGGAATCTGCAGTTCGGCTGATTTTAGAGGAATATTTATAAGTTCCAAAACGCCACACTTAGAAGAATTTCCAAGTGAAACCAGTCAATGTTAGCCTATGGAAGGAAATTCAACTTACTGCTAAGTACGGTTAGAATTTCTTTTCAGGATCAGTACTAGGTTCAAAGATGCAGCACTGAGGTCTCTCCTGATAACAGGTGAGTAAATCAGAATTCGTAGTTCGGCTGATGTTAGAGGAAAATTTGTAAGTTTCAAAAATCAACACTTCGAAACTTTTTCAGCAAAAAGCAAGCAATGATATCCTATGGAAGGAAATTCAAGTTACTGGTAAGTACGGTTATAATTACTTTTCAGGATCAGTACTGGGCTCAAAGATGCAGCACTGAGGTCTCTCCTGATAACAGGTAAGTAAATCGGAATTCGTAGTTCAGCTGATTTTACTTTGGTCCAGTATATATAGAGCCACATTCCTACACCATCCCCTCCCTTCACCACTGTGCAAACACGCCCTGTGGCGCGTTTTAAGTTGGGGAAATAATTCCCCTTCAATCCTCAGGGTCCGTAGAGTCCAACTAGCCCACTAGGTACATCCAGTAAGCGCCACAGAGCTGCGTAGCAGAGAGATGTAAAAAGGTGCACGGCCTGCACCACCTCTCTGCAACACAGCACAGTGGCACTTCCTGGAAGCACCTGGTGGGCTACTTGGCCCCCAGGGACCCCCAGTATTGAAGGGGAATTGATTCCCCAATTTAAAACGCGCCACAGGGCGCGTTTGCAGAGTGTGTTTGTGAGGGGGCGGGCCTAGGGACCATCGCGTCTTTTTGTTTGTGAAAGGGGGTTGTGCGGACCCCCTTTCCTTCACTTTTTGAGGCCCTGGGGAAACCATCCCCCAGGGCCTGACCTCCTATTTAAAAAAAATAATGTATATACGGGAAGGGGGCCACGTGGCCCCTGGGACCCCATCCCCTGGGGCCTGGCCACCTCGTTGGGGACCGTGGGGGGGGTCCCTAATCCCCCCACGGTCCCAGCCGTCTCTCCGCCTCCTGCGGGAGCCTGCATTGCTTTTCCACATGGGGAGCAGCTAACATGCTGCTCCCCATGTGGAAAAGCAATCTGCTTTGCTTCATTGAAGCGAGAGCAGGTTTCCCTGTCATTGCAAACAGCAGTGTCCCGGGGGTGGGCACCCCGGGACACTGCATAAGCCGGCCCTGGGGGGTGGTGGTCCCCAGGGCCATCATTGGCTCCAGGAGGGTGGGCCGCGCGGCTCCCCCTCCATCTTTATTTTTATTTTTTAAAGGCGGTCCCCGGGGGGTGGCGGTCCCCGGGGCTAGTATACATATTGCCCCTGGGACTTGGCCCACCGGGGACTAAATAAAAACGATGCGCAGGTGCCCGCGCTTAATTTTTTTTGGGCAGCGGGATGCGTGCATCCTAAGATCAGCCCACGATTTAAAAAAAAAAAAATGTTTTTGCCCATGGGGGTCCTTTTGGTACCCCCTGAGCAGGCCTGCCCCCTTTTTGTGTTTTTTGAGTTTTTTCACAACTTTCCCTATGCCTCGGTTACTAAGGCGCAAGATGGCTGCCAACACTTCCTGGTTTGAAGTGTTGACAGCCAATTAGCATAAAGTTTGTGCACGGGAGGATCCGCGGCTCTAGATATATATGTACTTTTAAATGTCATTTTCTCAGGAACTACTGAACGGATTTACACCATTTAAGCAAAAGGCACGAGTCTGAACTAAGGACTACCTCTTTGCCAAATTTGGTGTAATTCCGTTCAGCAGTTCGGGCTGTAGCTGCGGCTAAAGGTCCTATGGGAAATTACATGGGGAAAGCGTGTTTTGGGACCCCCCTTTTTCCTCGGACCCAGCTGCACGAATCATCCCGAGACTTCCAGGATTGGAGCGGACCGGAGCTGGCCAAAAGTTTTGCAAATTTCACGAAGATTCGTCAATCTGCGCCAAAGTTATTCCAAATAGAATGTTGCGGATTTCCTGTGGAAAATAGGTCCTAACTATGACTATCTACTGGCGACCGCCAGTAGATAATATATATATATATATATATATATATTACTTATTGTTTACTTATTTTTATTTGAGTAGAGAGAATATCTCTCTTACTGAGGAGGAAGCAGCTTAGGGGCACATTCACTAGGACGGCGATAAATAAAAGCAAAGCGCGCTTAGCGCTTGTTTATTTATCCCTGTCTATCGCAGGAATTTATCGCCCTGGTAATGCGTTATTAACAACGCATTACTCCAGGGCGATAATATTCCAGGGAAATGGGCCAACATCGCTGGAAAACCTGCGATGTTACACCCAAAACGTAGATAGCCTTGGTGATACGACCCTGTGGTCGTATCACCATAATCCACCTCCCATGTTAGCTATGCCTTAGTCAGGAATTTAACGGATGTTAAATTCCTGCGTTAAGGCATAGTCAATGGGGATTTTAAATATCGCTACCCCTCGTTGATGATATCACGAAGCTGGGGTAGCGATATTTTCCCATGGTGTTTTGTTAGGCATGCCTTCTTTGCATCTCATTGGAGATACAAAGCGAGGCATGTACAAAACGGGAGCTGAATCAAGGAAACACATACTAGCGTGTCCTTGCAAATAATGCGATATAATTATCGCCACTTTTCGCCGGAAAACAGACGCTAAAGCGGCGATAATTATATCTTCAGCGCTTGATGATATGCCCCCAGGTTTTTAGACATGCCTTAAATGCCTTCTTTTAGGACTTTGTTGAAAAGGCTGTCTATGATTGAATGAATACTATTTCTAAAACTATGTCTTCTTGAAAAAAGTAAAAAGCCTTCTTTTGATCAGATCATGTAGCCCAATATGTGTTGCCTAAATTGAGACACCTCTTGGTAAAGTATCTTGGAGTAGACTCTGGTCAGAAAGTCCACATCCTTCCTTGGCGTATAACATAACTTCTACCCCTGCAATTGGTCCCAGTATGTTATTGTTCTTTAGAGCGTGGAATAATTACCAAGAGAGGCTTTTAGATCTATCAGGTCCTCCTACAAGAGTTCTGGATCTAGCAGAAGAAGCCAGGCTTGAGGGCGCACTGGTTGATGCTTCTAATTTATCAAATTGTGCTTTAAGAGCAATATGCTTGTTTGGTGACTGCGAATGCAGCAGTGTCACAAGAGCGGCGTCATAGTCGCTCTTATAGATTGATCCTAAGTTGGAAAGTCTGGCAAGTAAGGAGATGGGACAATAAGCAAATGGCCTCCATTTAGGTGAATAATTCATCAAGGAACTGAGTAAATACGTGGCCACTTTTACATCCATTAACAAGGCATAACTTTCCTTGCAGAAGACCTTTGGATCCAAGGTTTTTGGTATGGCCATGAAAAGCAGGAGCCGCTTTGTGGGCCGATATCTTTCAAGTGGAAACTCTTAGCAAACCAGAGGCTCCTACAGATTTCAACATGAATTCAAACCACAGTTCTACCCTCAAATGAATCGAGGCTGCAGACACCGGGGTTATCGAAACAGAGAATCCCAAAACTCAGGTAGGACCTTTACCTTTTAGCTCCTGTAGGAGGTCGTCTGGTTTCTTTCTTGTCCGCATGACAAGCAATCAATTCAGATCCTTTCCAAACCAATAAAGGTCATGGTGTAGATCTTTATGATCGTCCTGTACAGTCCTCGTTACCTCACCTTTGTCTTTTTCCAAAGATGCAGAGCTTTTGGTGTCCTAAGAGGTAAATTCTCTTCTTCAAAACAGGCTACAGAGATAACTTTGTTTGAACCATCAGTGGATTTGAGAAAAATATTTCTAGTGCAAAAGAAACACAAAGCATTCCATCCAGTGTCAACCTCAGGTTGTTCAACAATTTTGTAGGGCACCATCATTACAAGACGGAGAAAATTATTCATCTCAGGGATTCCCTGCTGGAGAAGAACTGTATGATCCGCTTACATCTCCAAGATGCACTTCTTACAATCCACGTATCCATTTCTTACAGAAAGTTCCTACAATCTCGTTAACACTGTGGTGTTTCAACTAAGTCATGATCCCATCATTGATAATTTAAGTATATCGCCTATCGAGACAATTTTTTCCTTCTAGCTCAAAACAAAGATCTACTATTACCTAAACTAACCAAGGGACATATTATCAAGGACGGCGTTAAAATTATCGCCGGTTTAGCGGCACAAAACTGCCGCTAAAGCGGCGCTAATGGGCTTGATAATATGTCCTGGAGAATTCCAATAGAAGCCCATGTTCACACCAGTACATGGACTTCTATTGGAATTCTCAAGGGCATATTATCAAGCCCATTATCGCCGCTTTAGCGGCAGTTTTCTGCCGCTAAAACAGCGATAATTTTTAAAGCAGGCCTAATTTCTCCATCTACTTCAGAATCTAGGTTTTCTAATAAATTGGACAAATCTTCTTTAATTCCTTTTTTGGGTTTCCTTATTGGTTCAGAGTCTTGGGTTTTCTTATTGACACTGAGAAATCAATTCTTCAACTCCCCCACGAAAAGGTTCTTCTAATTTATAAATAGATTCATCAGATTTTAATGATTTCCACTCTGGCTGTCTGGCCCTTGCTCCTGCTCCACCCTCTTTGGGATGGACAATCTCTCAGCTTCAGGGAATATCAACCATTTGGGGGGAAAAAGTCGAGATCCACTGCAGAAGTAGACAAAAACCTTTTGGAGTTTTCTCTTCAAAAGAGAATATAGGGCAATCAGGGTACCTTCAAGCCAGTCTAACTACAATAGCAGATTGGTGGTCTCTGCATCTTCAAGAGACAAGCGAATGACGTATTCGCCCTACAGTTTCCAAAAAGCTTTTTTCCAAATTTGGTGTAATGGAATGCCTTTCTTCCTGATTCAACAAACTTTCCTCATTTTATAGTTGTAACAGGATTCTCAAGCTTTGACAACAAAGGCTCTTTCTCAGTATTGGTCTCTTTACCTAAATCACACTTTTCCTCTGTTTGTCCTGATAGTACAAGTTTTAGCACAGGTACCAAGAAGCTGCTTCACGTTGACACCTCTCCTGTGGAAGGGCCAACCATGGTTCCCTACTGTCCTGGAGTTGTTGATAGATCTCCCCATTCTGATTCCGTCTTTGTCCAGTTTGCTTCTAAAGCCTCACTGTCGACATCACACAATGACTCCCAATCACTCCCTGGTATTGGTGGCATGGATAATTTATTGTCAGTCGGCAGAAACGCAGGAATTTTGACAGAGGCTTCTCAGCTCATTCAGCAATCTTATTCCCCATGAACCACCAAACTTTAAAAATTCACTTGGATGGTCTGGAAATGCAGGTGCTTGGACAAGAGTACATATCACTTTTCAGTAGATGTGACTCTGGTCATACATTTCTTCGCATCCTTAAATTCTCAAGGGAAAGCGTGCAGGACTATAAATACATACAGCGCTGCAATTGTGGCAGAACACGTTGTCGTGTAGTTCCTGCTGATACGTACGACCTGCGCATAGTTCGGACAACATAAACTAAGGGCTTGGTGCCTAGACTGGTTCTGGACACCCCCGCAGGATATGCTGGCCTATAGTCTAGCCATCTCACAGTGCCACCGGAAGCCCCCCTAAACTAACAGGGAGTTTCTGGAAACTGCTAAACATGATAACCCTGTCTCCTCAGGGATCGCAGAAACAGTACAGAATCGTTCGCTCAGTCACTTGTGCTTACTTTCTCTCAGAGAACTATACAGAATGCACAGTGGGATGTTTTCAATATATACAACCAATGTTATTCTTGTATAAAATACATGTGATGCAATGATTAGTAGACAGAAGCAAATAAAGGAGATTACAAGCACCAAAACTGTGAACAGTAGATACATTCCTACCATGGTGCTGAAGCAATGAATATCTGCAGGCAAAGACGCAATATGGTAATCTAACATACTCCTATGATACGAACCCTACACTAAGTGTATCTAGAGTGTGTGTGGGTGTAGAACCAAGAATCCCCTAAGGGACGATCCAACCCCATTACCTGATAGGAGAGAGTGAAGGACCCCGTCATGGTCTTGAGTTGGACACCCCTTCACAGAATGTCAGACTGGTGCATGGTGATTTCTCAGCATGCAGGGACCTTCAGTGTCAACAGAAGTGCCTCCTCAAACAATCTATCGGGATGCCTATTATTTATAATAAAAAGCAGGCTTCTCGATGTGCGCACTAGATTAGTGATGTTATGCATATGTAGATAGCGCTGTCAAACCCCATATCTGTCTAAAACCCAAATAATTTGAGCTATATCTCTACTGTTAAAGAACCAAGGGTAATTTCAGTTGCCACGTACCTGGGAGTCAAGATCACCTCTTGCGTTAATCGTATAATTCACCTGAATTATGAACAACTGCCATGCCAGTCTACTGTTCAGATGCGGCTATGGAATCGGCAACCAAAAAGTATCATTGACTTTTGTAATACAGTTAAGATGAATATTCACCCTCAGTTCCTTTATCCTCTCTATGAAGGGCTGATACCTTCTTCAGGTGGATAGAAGATGCTATGGGTAGTTTCATTTGGGGATGCAAGAGAGATAGACGGGCCATTCATTATCTGAAGCGCTCTTCCTGTCAAGGGGGGTCGGGGCTTCCAGATTTTAAGGGATATTTTTGGGCTGCTTTTGGCAATTGTGTTTGGGGCCTCATTCAGATTACCATCCAGGTTGTAACACCTATGCATATCAAATAGTGTTTGGGATGAATGAAAGTTTGTTTTATGTACGTTGTCTGATCCTAATTGTTTCAAAAGGGTACGGTTCAAGCTTATAACGGGCATACGTAGAGTCTGGGGAGATATCTGTCTGGCCTTCCAAATGTCGTTGTTGCATTCCCACTCACCATTATATGGGGATCCAGCGCTACCATCCATACTCCAGGATGCAGCAGCCGGGCAGTGGTACTCTAGAGGCGTAAAATCGATGGGTCAATCGTATCATCAGCAGGGACTTTGCACCTTCCCAATTCTGCAGCAAGGAAATGCCCTCCCTCCTGCTAATTATTTTTTTAAATGGCAACAGATACAGGATTATTTCCAACATAATGTTTCTAGTATTGCAATTCATGATGATGCCGTACTCCTGACGTATATATACTCAGAGGATTGTAAACTAACAATTGATACCATGGACGGAATAATGAGGGAACATAGAGGGGATGATCTTAGTAGCCGAGCTTGTAAATGGAGCTATAAGAATGGATCACCAGTTCAGATATCTTATCTTAAAGAAGCTTTTGACATAATGTACTCCTCGGTTACCGCAGTCAATTTAAAGTTGCAACAATTCAGAACAGTTTGTGTCTGCATTATACACCAGAAAAGATAGGCAGGGGCATTAACTATAACAGTAGCTGTCTTAGGCATGGGTTATATGGGGCAGACATCGTGCACATGTTTGCTACTTGTATACATTTAGAGCCTTTCTAGAGCGATATAGCTCAGTATATGTCCCAGTGTTTACAATGTGCTTTGCAACTAGCTATCAAAGATATTAAACTAAGGGGCATATTTACAAGGGCTTTATCTCCGCTTCTTTGGCTTACAAAGCCAAAAAAGCGGAGCTAAAACCAGCGCCCTATTTACAAGAGGGTGCTAACATGCATAATCGCATGTTAGCAACCTTTTTCCCAATGCCTCCCTTTGCATCTCCAATGAGATGCAAAGTGGGCGTTACTGGGCGTACCCCGGATGGACCACCTTGCAAATATCGCTGATGTTTACATCTCGATATTTACAAGGCAGCCCACATGATTTTAGCACACCTTAGGCCGTTTTCGCCAAAATGTAACGTCTGCTAAAATCCTGACTTAGCCATCCCTAACATAGGGGGTGGATTATGCTGATACGACCCTGTGGGTCGTATCAGCAAGGTTATCGCCGTTTTGCAGGGAACATCGCTGGAAAAGCAGCGATGTTCCCTGCAAAAGGGCGATAACCTCGCTATCTCTGGAATTTGTATTGCCCTGGAGAAACGCATTGTTAATAACGCGCTACCAGGGCAATAAATTCCTGAGATAGCCTGCGATAATACTATTATTGCTAAGCACGGCCAACGATAATGATCGCTGGCCGTTGATAATATGCCCCTAAGTTTTAAGCAAGACGCTGGCAAGAATATATTGAGGGTTGCAGCTCTCGCTATTGTTGTAGCTCGTCTGTGTATCGCCAGGGATTGGATAGCAGTGGAATCCCCCAGTGTGTCAGGGGGCTGATTCACAAAAGTAATTTGAGACAAAATCCAAACTTTACGACTTTCCGTATTCACATAAGGCATTTAGGAGTAGTAAAGTTTGGATTTTGACTCAGATTACTTTTGTGAATCGGGCCCAGTGTGTGTCGGTAGTGGGCATTACTGGATCAGGTTTACGAGGGTGAGTTAGCAATTATCTGACTTTGGCAGGAAAGGGGGCCAGACTTATAAATCAGATTTGGACACCCATGTTTTGATTTATGAGGGCAAAATCAGAAATTTCGAGATATGACTTAAAATATTTGAAAAATTACTAGTGACCCTCTCTTTAAGTGTACATTGCTGACTTTAACTTGAATGCCCAAAATGTACATCCTATGTTGTTATTTTAATTATTTTGTTATTCTTTTGGGGTTTCTTGTTGTGTATGTGATCATGTTCATTTCGAAATTAAATATAATTAAAAATACACAAGGTCAAATATATATATATTTTTTGGGTATGGGCCGATTAAGGTACATATTTACATGCATTCTACGCAACACAGGGCCGCAATCAAAGTTGCTGTGCTGCATTGCATGAAAGGGGGACAGCAGTAATGCGACATATCTTTAACGCATTTCTGCTGTCTTCTAGCACTGGTGCAGCCTAGCGCCAAAGCAGGCACGCTGGCACTGCAGTGCCAGGGTGTCTGTGTTATTGGCAGGATGTTTTTTTGAGATCCTTCCGGCACAAAAACTATCCTTAGAAGCAGTTTCCTCATTCTATTTGCGCTCCATAATGCAGCATACATCGAAAAAGGAAGTAACATGTAAAAATAAAGCTATTTCTCCTTGTTACACGTAGCATTTTGGCGCAATCCCAAGTTTACTCACCTTAGTAAATCTTGGATTGTATCAAAATGAAATGTTGGTGCATGACAACACCCATGCTCCATTCATTGAACGCCTCCCAGATGCAAAGTAACACAACACGCTGCCTTTGGTACTTTGTATTTACTAAACCACGCAAAACCACACAAAGTGGCGCTGTGTGGTATAGAAATTGCCAAAAAGGGTTTTGCGTCGGGCTGCACCATAAAAGTATCGTAATCCCAATGCAAAATCTTAGCATATTTACCCCGAAGTGATTTGTCCAGAATCATTTAATGTTTGTCTGACACCGAGACTCGAACCTGGCGGCATATCAGCAACAACCGGCGATAATTATCGCTAAGCGCACTTAGAGCTAGGATAATTATCTCCGGCTAACGTGGATTTTTATCGCTGAGATAGCGTGCTATTAGCAACGCTTATCTCAAAAGCGATAAAAATCCTAACGCTAACTGCCTAACGTGAGATTATCGCTGGAAACCCAGCGATAATCTCACGAAATGTGGCATTAGCTTGTTGATAGGGACTCACAAACTTAGCCATGATATCCACCTTCCATAGGATATCATGGCTAAATCAGTCCTGAAGCAGGCGTAAGGAAAGTAGCGATAACAGGGGTTATCGCTACTTTTCCTGCCGCTATGCTTCATAGCGTGGGGCTTGATGATAGGAGAAATGTCGCTTAGCGACATTTCTCCTGTCATGTCAGGTCAGGAACGCCCACTTTGCATCTCATTAGAGATGCAAAGCTGGGCGTTAAGATTACCGGCGCTAATGCAAGGTTTCACGCGTTAGCGTGACCTTGCTAATTAGGCGATAAAATTATCGCTGCTTTTTAGCCGAAAACGGTCGAAAAAACTGCGATAATTTATTATCGCTGCCTTGTAAATATGCCCCCTGGTTCCTTAGTGCCAAAGTCAGCAGCTATAGTTTTAATGGCACATCCTCCCATTATTGAGGTGGAAGAAGGAGAAGATTGGAAAAGGGTCTAGAGGCACATTTACTAACATTGTGCACCGTGGATGTGCCACTTTTATGCACAGCCTCCACGCAAAATGTTATTTCCAATTTCCAAAGCCTTGCAAAATTTTGCCAAAAAGTAATGCAAGGCGTTGCATATCACTGCCTTGCGTTACTTTGCATTATGGAGGTGTTCCACGGTGGGTGCATGGGTGTTCCCCACATTTAAATTCTCAAATAGTAAAGTAAAATGCTTTTGTAAAGTGAACCATGGGGCAATCTTGCAGGGGGCAGTAAGCATACATGGCAACATTTTAAAATAGGATAGTGGGGGATTAAAAAATAAATATCCAAAGAATGTATTTTCTCCATTGACGTCCATTGAGGCTGAGGCAATCTCAGACGGGACACATCTTAACTAAAGACATTTTTGAACTAGAAAATTGGGAGTCTCGCGCCGGCATCGGGTCTTTTGGCAGATATGAGTAGAAGACTTCTTGAGGAGGACTTTCCCTCAGAATGCTTCTAATCTTCTGGAAATATGGCTATAGTTATCGAGGTGTTGAGCACCTTCCTGCACAAAAACAATCCTCAAAGGCATAGTCCTCTTTCCAGGTGTGCTGCAGAATGGGGTACACTTAGAAAGAGGAAACAACGAGGAGAAGTAAAGTTATTTCTCCTCGATGTCCCTCTGGTGGGGGGGGAGCGTACAATTCTGACACATTCCCAGGTCTACCACTGTAGGTAAATCTAGGAATGTGTAAGAATGCATCGGTGTGTGAGTGTCAACACCCACGGTCCACCCATGGAACGCCTTCCTGGCGCAGAGTCACGGAAGGCAGCGATTAGTGCTGCCTTGCGTTACTGTAGATTTATGAAGCCACGCTAGGTGCCCTTGCGTGGCTTGATAAATCTCACGCAGATTTTGCGTCGCCCTTGCGTTCCCTTGCATGGCACAAGGGCGACGTAAGACCTTGATAAATATGGGCCTAAATGATATCAGCTGTGTTTGTCTTTTGTGAGCAACAAAACCTTGGGGGCAGATTTACTACGGTTTCATGCCACGCAGGGCAGCAAGCAAAGTTGCTGCATTGCGTGAAACAGAGAGAGCAGAAATGCACCATATCTACGTAGACATGGCGCCCTGCTGTTCCCTGTTTGTGCTCCCGCACTGTGTGCTGCCGAGCACTAACACGGGCAGCCTTGTGCCCTAGTGCAAGGGTGCCGTTGTTACGAGCGGGATTGCTTTTTGTGCACAAGGGGGATCTTCCTGCACAAAACCAATCCTTAAAGGTATTTTCCCTTTCCTTTGTGTGATGCAAAATGCATCACACCTAGAAAAAGGAAGCAATAAATAGTACTAAAGGTATTTCTCTTTTTTACGTCTGGTGCAATCCCTGGTTTACTGACCTTAGTAAATCTGCAATTGCATCAAAATACGTGAGTGGATGCATGGGAACGACCATGCTCCACCACAGCAAAACCTACCCAATGCAAGGAAACGCAACGCAGAGCTATTCATTGAGTTGCATTACTCTGTACTTACAAAACCATGCAAAGTGGATCTGCTTGACTTAGGAAATCCCAGCTAAGGACTTGCGTTGCCTTGTGACGACTTGCGTCACGCAGGGACAATGCAGGTTCTTGGTAAATCTGGGCCTATATGTTCGGGAAGAGCTTTATTGTTATAAAATACAATACAATGAACAAGTGTTCAGTCTTTGTAATGTTTATACCCCGACAGACAAAAAGAGGAGACAGGGAGGTTGTTGAGTTGTTGAACTTAATGAACCCCCAATTAGCATCCCCAGGTTCCTGCTGGGGGATTTTATATTGTGTGCTACATGACCAAAACAAACACACAGTACACACATGTAGGAATTACAACATCACATCCATACTCTTGTCCGATGTTAAGACCAGGCCTTTTAATGTCTATGGGAGGGGCCATGATAACAGGGCTTATTTCACAGTACTACATCCAGGTCAGATGACAATGTTGTTCCTGTGGTCATAGCGGTAGAAACATGATTTATTTTTTACTTCCTTTTATTCTATCAAAGCCTGTTGTCTTCAAGTATCTCTTTGAAAGGGGTTGACCTGAGAGGGCCGAGCTGTTGGCAAATGAATGCAGGGACGGACTGGCAGTAGCGGGCACTGGGCATTTCCATGGTGGGCCGCCAGGGTGTGGGCTGGTTTTGGCCCCTGGGGGGCGTTTTTGTTACCGGGGGACGGTTATGCAGCATAGCTGGAATATCAGCCCCATGTAACAAAAGCAGCTGCAGTGTTTTCCACATGCATCCCTCCTCTTCCTACCCGCGGCTTTGCCGACTCAGTTGCCAGGGCTGGTTTGCGTTCCCGGTCCAGCTCTGAGTGAATGGCTTAATACTCGAAGCTAAACAATATCTGAGGAACATGTACATGCATATAAGGTCTGGAACATGGCCAATAAGTCAATGATGTCCACGCAAATATTGTGGGGTTTTGTAAAACACAAACCTAAACTCTTTTTTCCTACAGATGGGTAGAGAAAAAGGAAAATTAAAGCAACAAGGAGTTTGATGTATTGCAAACTGTAATGGCAATGCTGAGGACATTGCAAAATGAAGGTATGGAATGTGTCTAACGATTTTTGAGTATTTAAAGAATTATTACAAATTTGATTGAAAACAATAGGGAAAGAACAAACATTCAATTTAACGTGTTCAGCATTATAAGCAAAATGAAAAATGCACAAGGGGTTTATTTAAAAAACTTGTCATAAAGGAAGAACATGACAACATTGTTAGATGCTGATGGACATCTGGGGGCAAATTTACTGCTATTTGGCGCAACGCAGCAAGATAACTTGCTGCACTGCGTCAAATGGAGAGGGCAGGAATGCGCCATATCTACTGTGACGTGGCACATTCCTGCTCTCATTCTGCAGCAACGCACCAACGCAGGCAGCCTTGCACCATGGTGAAAGGGTGCCTGCATTACAGCAGAACACCTCCCTGCACAAACACAATCCTTAGAGGCATATTCCTCTTTCTAAGTGTACTGCAGAATGAAGCATACTTAGCAAGAGGAAACAACGAGAAGAAATAAAGATATTTCTCCTTGTTCTGCCTCCCCTAGAAAGGTGTACCATTTTGACGCATTCTGAGCTTTAGTAAATCCGGGGATGCGTAAAAAAAATGGGTGGATGCGTGGGTACACCCACACTCCACCCATGGAATGCCATACTAGGACAGAGTAATGCAAGCCAGCAGCTGGCGCTGCACTGCATTACTTCAGATTCTCAGTGGTGCCTATACATGCTGTCCACGCCATTTCTGGAGCAGATCAGCGTCAGTGCGTAGCAGCACCGTGCCATCTGATGACGCACAGAGGTGCTGCTGAAAACTTTCCAGATCCAGTCTGACACCTGGGAATATTCAAAAGGTGAGGAATCTGTGGCTAGAAGTCTGTATCAGAATGTTTATTTTTGCCTCAATGATGGGCAACTTAACTTAAGTTCTAGGGCTGCTGCAGGGCAGCACAGCAAGTCACTTCGCTGCGCTGCCCTGCATCAAAAGGAAAGGACAGGAATGCACCATATTAATGGTATACAATGCATTCCTGTCCTTTCCCACTGCGCTCGTTCCATTTTGGCTGCCTTGCGCCAAAGCAGGCACACTTATACCATGGTGAAAGGGTGAGTGCATTGTTGGCATAAAAACAATCCATGGAGGTTCTTTTCCTCTTTCTATGTTTGCTGTGAAATGCAGCACATATAGAAAGAGGAAACAACAAGGCAAAAGAAAGTTATTTTTCCTTGTTACGCCTTCCCTGGGGAGGTGTACAGTTTGACGTATTCCACCGTTTACAGATCCTTGTAAATCTAGGAATGTGTCAAAACTCTTTGGTTTCGCCTAGGAAACCCCACCACAATGCCCGTGGAACGCCCCCTGATGCAGCGACTTGCACTGCGTTGCCTTACACCATATCTACGAGGACATGAACAGCCACGCTAAGTAGCTTTATGTCGCCTTTTAGATATAGGTCTACATTCTGCGCTGCCGGCGCATCATAAAAAGTGATGCACCGGTGGCGCAAGTGGCTTGTAAATGTGCCCCTTAGTGTTTAATCCGCACTCTGAAACTCTACTGTCAACGAGGCACTGTCTTCTGTTGGATGACCATGTGACATGTCAAGCTGTGTTTCATGAGATATATCTAGAACATTGGCATTTTGCAGGTCTTGAGACAGTGCATCATCAGTGTTCTGAGGGGCCACATGTGCCTCCTGTTCTGGGTCAGAGTCTTAGCTAAAAAGAGAATAGAGCCTCTGCGGGTACTGGTGTCGGACTTAACACGTATGAGTCATTTACATCGCTTTTCATTTTAAAAACTATGCAAACCTCACATAACATTTCCCCACTCTCACCATGGCGCAGCAGGAGGGTGCTACCACCCAGGAGGGTATTTTCCAAGAAGTAGGCACTGTCCAGGAAGGTAACAGAGAGAGGAAGTGAATTTCACTGAAGAGGAAAATAGGATTTTGTTTACAGAAGTGACAAAGCAAGAGGAGAATCAGTTTGCCACCACCGAATGATCATTATCCAAGAAGAAAACTTTATGTAGAGCTATAGTTGACAAAATGAGTACATTCACACCAACACAGAGGACTGCTGCAGAATGCAAGAAGCGGTGGCATGAATACAAGCACAGGAAGTAGGAACAAATACCATTACATGTGCAGCCTGGAGGAGGACCAAGCACCCAGGAGGGTGTGACTCCAGTGGAGGAGCAGGTGGGGCACTCCTTGCACCAGGGATGGTTGATGCAATCAGGGCACAGACACTGCCAGTCTGGAGACTCTACCTGTGAGTTAGGGTAAGTGTGAATGAAAGAATTTGTTTCTTATTTTTTTATTCACTAAAATAAAGATACGTCTGCCTAGTACCTGTTAGCATAATGAACAATTTTTGTAAAGTAATTTGCTGAAACATGTTTTTGATTCTAAGTTGTTGTTTTGTACCCTTTATTTGTGCTTTTATATATTATTTTGCCAGTCAAAATACACCCATATTGTTGTTTGTGATGTGCCTCATCTTTTAAAACTATGCTTTACAATGTGATTTTTGTAACAACAAATGTATTGCTGCTATATAAATCAAAAACGTAAACACCAACATGTATATTTTTGATTTAGCCCATGGTTGCATGAGTGGCCATCTACACCACTCTTGTATCCTGTCTTTTTTATACGTTTAGCCCATCATATGAGTGATACCTTCTCCATGGTGGGCCCTGAGCACTTCTGATGATGGCTAGATGGCTTCAACCCTGCTTCTTTGTCTCTCTTTATTTTATTTTTTAAAGTATTGTAGACCCCACAGTCCTGAAATATGTCTCTAAAGGATGGCCGAGTCTGCAGTGTGCAGTGAACGACGACTTTCTTCACCTCCATTGTTGGTCCCTGAGATTTTGTTAATGGATTTTGCCCTGATACGTATGATCACAATGAAGAGCAGGTACCTGTGTCCCTGGAGCTACAACATATTGAAATAGAATTAACTAGCTCACTACCATAGTCCCATAATATTGCACACACCTCCCGAAGACACCCAAGACAAGCAATGCTCTTACAATTGACTCTGTTCATTCCATGTTTGACAAGCTATTGTTAAGAAAGTCGGATTATGTTCTTTCACTAATGCTGGTGCGCAAATATTGACTTGAAGAACATTACACAAACTTATATACACTGCACACCTACTTATTTTCTCAGCTGCATTACCACTGGACGCATTGCCATCAGTTAAATATGGGAGAGATTTTCACTATACCTACCGGAAATACATATTAAGGGGCTTATTTACAAGCCCCTTGAGCCACTTTTGCGTCATTTTTAACATGGGAAAAGTGACGCAAAAGTGGCGCAAGGGGCTTGTAAATATGCCCCTAAATGTGTTTCTGGGGTGCATTGGCTTACCATCTCTAGGTCAATCAATCAATCAGTGCCTTGTGGAGCACGACTATTCAACTGTAACGGTCTCAAGGCGCTGGGGAGGGGGTGAGAGCTGCAGGTCCACTGAAGCACTGTGGTTCAGCTGAAGGGCCAGGTTTTGAGGTCTTTCCTGAATTGAGGCAGTGACTGTGATTGCCTGAGGTGGAGAGGCTGGGTGTTCCAGGTGTTTGCTGCGAGGTTGGAGAAGGATCTTCCTCTGGCTGCAGTCTTCCTGATACGTGAGACGGTAGCCAGGACCAGTTGTGCAGAGCAGAGGTCTCTGGTGGCTGCGTGGAATGAGAGACGGTGGTTGAGGTACGCAGGTCCTGCATCATGTAGGGCTTTGTAGGCGTGGGTGCGGAGCTTAAAGATGATTCTTTTGTTGACTGGGAGCCAGTGGAGGTCTCTTAGGTGGCTGGTGATGTGGGTGCGGCAGGGGACGTTGAGGATGAGTCTGGCTGCAGCGTTCTTGAACTTCTGCAAATTCTTGAGGAGTTTCTGGGTGATGCCGGCGTAGAGTGCATTGCTGTAGTTGATTCTGCTGCTGGCATGTGCGTGGGTGACTGTCTTTCTGTTTTCAGTGGGGATCTATTTGTTTATCTATCGGAGATGGCATAGCGTGTAGAAGCATGATGATGAAACAACGTTGATCTGGCAGCTCATGGGGAGCGTGGAGTCCTTGATGCTGCCGAGGTTTCGTACGTGGTTTGTGGGTGTGGGTGAGTTCCAAGTGCTGCGGGCCACCAGGAGTCATCCCAGGCTGAGTGGGTGGAGCTCATGATTAGGACTTCAGTCTTCTCTGAGTTGAGCTTGGGGCATCTGTTCTTCATCCAGGTGGTGACAGCCTCCATCCTGTTGTGAAATTTGTTCTTGGCGACTGTTTGTTCGTTGGTGAGGCAGAGAATCAGCTGGGTGTCATCAGCATAGGAGACGATGTTGAGTCTGTGGTTCCTGACGATGGCTGCGAGCGGCACTATGTAGATGTTGAAAAGCGTGGGGCTGAGGGAGCAGCGCTGAGGCACTCCAGCTGATATCTTCGGGTACTGAGAGGAACGGAGGTAGTCTGCCTCTCTGTGTTCGGCCGGTGAGGAAGAAGCGGATTCATTCCCGAGCTTTGTCACCGCCATTCCCTGGTGGTGTTGGGGCAGTCAGGAGGTTGCAATAAGCTTAGCGGGACCGCCGCTGTCCTGCCAAGCATATTACGAGTCTTCACTGCACTCTAGAATCTCGCCCCATAATGCCTTGCGGGGCCTTTAGTTGGCATTGTATTTTTGCCCATCATTTTGATTGGGGTGGTCCTAGGAGGATGGGACCACCACCGAATCATTCAGCATGATATGCTCTTTGTGTTCAAGACAGCTGCGTGGTCCTCACCCTAGATTAGGGGGGACTCCAAAATCATCACCACTCTCATTGCCTGATATATTTCAAAGCTCACTTTTGTGAAATGGTTATGTAAAGGTAAAGTTGTTTTATTGAATTCCATCTCTCTCCATTTGATGCAGTGCAGCAAGTTGTGTTGATGTATAGTGTCAAAGTTTGATAAATCATGGACAAAGTTCTGATCTAATTCTACAGGAGTTCCAAGCATTAATGACAAAAAGGCTGAGATATGGAACTAATACATTGGACATTTTTGGCTATTCAACATGTCCGTTTTACTCAACCTTCTGAGGGTAGATCATGAGTAGATGCTGTAACACTATCTTGAATTTATGGTGGATCTACAAATAGAGTAGACAACAATCAGATCATCAGACTGACTCCCCAGCAATTGCCATCTGGGAAACTTTTTCATAAAATTGAGAAGTGATCTGCTTTCGATGATCTGAGGCTGTTTTGCTGATTCAAACTTATATATTGAAGAGCCAATGCTGACATGTACTTGATTCTTAGAACATGTTTTAGCGGTAATGTTATATCAGGCTGAAGCTGTTATTTATATCTTGCTGTTGTTCTTGGGGATCAAGTATTATCAAGAATGTCCTTAAAACAATTGGCCTTTCCCGAAATTCTAGAATTCAGGGGCAACGCCAAAGCAACGGGTTTTGGTTCCCTGAAATATTGATATTTAGAGTAAAATGACAACATTTTACAAGTGCTGCTGTATATTGTCCCAGATATATTCTCGGTTTTGATTTATTTTAAATTGTGTCTTCTTACAAAAACATTTTTCCTCTTGAAATTAGTGAGGATTCGCCTGGCTGACTATGAGTGAACAGAGCACCAGATTTCAAGGTTGTTGGATGATACTCCAGCCGTCAGATGGAGGACATTCATTCTGCCACCCCATGGACTTCCCTCGGCCAAATGTAGAGATCACCGCAGGCTCAGTAGAGATCTATGCACCTTTATAGAAACCCGTGTCATGGCGCTTCCTGTCAAGATACACATGTTTGCTGAACAGCTGTCAAAACTGACAGAAGCAGACACCAAAACTTTAACAAACTTTAACAAAAACTAATGACACCCACACCCAGGGATTTTTTTCCTGAGTGCAGGAGTCATTATTTGCTTTTGTTCTGTCTCCTTAGCAGTGATAGACAGAAAAAAGGGCATCACACCATTCACCCTAAATAGGATGGGAGGCAAATGCCCCTTCGCTGACAGCCCCATCTGTGTTGGCCCAACAGAGGAAGCTTTCCATCAACTGAGCCATGGGTGGCTCTGTCAATGAATGGTGGTGGTCCTGCTAACCCTAAGTAGGGCAGGTGGGCCATCAGTTTGGCAGACAGGGTAGCTCTGTCAGTCTTTAAATCTTTTTGTATGAAATTGGAATTGTACAATATTACATCTTTCTGGAGCAAGTAAGAATCATTGGGCAGATTTACTAATATTTCATGCAAGTCAAGACAGCAAGGCAACGTGCTGTGTTGCTTTGTGTGAAAGGGGAAGAGCAGAAATGTGCCATGTCTCCTAAGATATGGTGCACTTTTGCTCTCTCCTTGCGCTGGTGCACTGCCAACGAAGGCACACTTGTGCCATGCTGCAAGGGTGCGTGTGTTACAGGCAGGATTGTTTAACACAGGCAAGAAAGGATACCTTCCTGCACAAAAGCCATCCTAAAAGGTGATTTCCTCCTTCTATGTGTGATGCAGAATACATCACGCTCTGTCAGTTAGGACATTATTCAGGTTTAAAAGTCTTTGTAAATCTGGGTTTGCATCAAAATACATGTGTGCATGCACAGGAACGCTCATACTCCACTCATGTACCACCTACCCAGCGCAACGTAACATAAGGCAGGGCAAAGTAACGCAGCACAATGCCTTGCATTACTTTGGTTTTAGTAAACAAGGCAAAGCCATGCAAATCGGCTGTGCACGGCTGAGTAAATGCCAATAAGGATTTTGAAGCAGGGCACGCTGCAAAGCGATGCAAAATCCTAGTAAATCGGACCTGACTGTCATGAATTTGTGCTGCCCGTAATATTTTTATATGCAAGGACGGGTCTGCCCTGCTTTTTAATTTTTGGACTTAGTATTTTTTTATTGAATTCTTCAATGTTTTGTTACAGAAAGTGAAACTGTCCCCTGTTCATTTGAACTGCTTTGGAAATGCGGCTGGAATATAGTTTTGCAGTCGATTAAATAAAATAAAAGATTTGTCAGGATTGCAATTTTTCACATGTTTTACTAATACTTAAAAGGAAGAGGCAGCTGCGGACAGCGACCTAGAAGTTGTTCAACCTCTCCCCATCTGGGTGTTAAATGTAACTGAAACAAGTCCCGTAGCTTACAATGATATATACACCTAGCTAACAGTGCCCTAATATTAAGATACGTATTAATCGCACAATATGTAGCAATCGCTGGTATTTCTATCGCTATTCAGATAAGCGTCGCTGATAGCGTGATATCTCAGCGATAGAAACCAGTGATAGCCGGTGATAATTATCCTAGCGCTAAGTGCCCTTAGCGATAATTATCGCCGGTTGTTGGTGATATGCCCCTTATTAATCAGTGCAGTTTTACATAGCATTTCCTATACTCTCCTATGTGTCACAGCTCTTTCCACAAGATATTTACTTACAAACGTTTATGCATACACACAACTCAGTAACCCTGGAAGCTAAGATGGGGATGGGTACAGAGACAGGGGAGAATTAAATGCCAGATATTTCTTCATTATGGGTTATACTTGGACATATCACTGGGATATTAGATTTGTCAGATTTTTTAAGGCTGCAAATGTTAGAATGTGTGTTTTGAGGAAGGAATTATTGGGTCATCAGGATGGCCGTCCACAATCCAATCGTATTTGGGACAGCCTGCCTATGAGGGGTCCATCCCACAGGCCAAATTAGGATGCGACCACCATTTCCTGGTGCTACACTCTGCAGCAACCGCTGCAAGCCAAAGCAGACACCTCACACATTTCCCTGCACTACGTGGCAGGCACCAGGCGGTGCCTACCACATGGTGTAGGGATATGCAGGGGGGCACCCATGGTGCCTATGACCCTGGCCCAGAGTTGACCGCCACAGAACGACCGGTCGAGAGGTATATTATAATCCCTATGGCGGTGCCTGACAGGCACTGACGCAATTCTGGGACTCCAGGGAGGTCCAACAGGCGGTCGGATACAGACCACTTGTCGGGACTGTGGCGGTCTGTGTTTCTGACCACCACCCATCAAAATGCCATTATTATATGGCAGATGGAAATCCCTGGTAAGATGGCTGAAAGACCGCCACCGACCACCTGGTGGTGGCGGTCCTTCGGCCGTAATGAGGTCCTGATTTCCAGATTTATGGAGCGCTACCTAAAATAGGAAGAAAAATAGTTCTCTGATTCTTGAATCTTGGAAGTTCCAGAGGCATGAATCTTCTGTAGCGATTGGCTGCCCACTGAGGGGATTGAGTCAGGTGTCTTGGAAGCCATGACTCACGGCTTGGTGCATTGTGCTTGCAATTTTGAAATAAATCCCAACTTCTGTGGAAAGGCAGTGACTGGTAATCATGGACGGTTTGATGTGCTCAAACCATTTTACTTCCTTGATGAGTCTTGCCCAATTTAGGGCTGCCATCAAAGCTGCAAGGTGTGGTTGAGGGCACTAGGTGGCGCACGACCAAGAGGGCTGCACGCCCGTGAGGCTCTGGACACTTGGCTAACGGATTTGCCTTTTATCCTGATTAACTGACCGCCGCTTGCTGTCACAATAAGAGAATCGCTTACTGATGTCATCGGTTGCCTGCCTTCCTAAATTCAGCTCCTGAGAGCACCCGTCGGCGTCGCTGTCAGCTGGAGAAGCCAGGCTGGGACGGCAGTGAGATCCTGCGGTGGACAATGCACAGCTGTGCTAGCTACAGGATCAGCGAGACTCCACACGTGGCGACTGGGCCGCACGGAATGTGAATTGCTGCCCTCCTCCTGCGGACAATCGCCAGCTCTGCCAACAACTCTCACTGCTATATCCCCCCCACGGTGGGGAAACCAACCTCTCCCCCGGCACTTTGCATTTGCTGTGCTGTCCCTGCTGGGCTTGTTTCAGAACCCTGTTATGAGTGTGGGGCACTTCCACTCGCACTGTGGGGCGGCCCATCTACTGACATCGACGCATGCTGTGTCGCCCGGTGCTGCTGACTGTGGTTGGTGCCAGCCATCTCCAACCTGGCTAGCCTGCAAGCTGCGCATGTTGCCGATCTTGATGGGAGCTCGCTGAAGTTATTTAATACCGTCTGACTCCACCGCTATCCCAGCGCAGACTTTCCAGATATCTCAGCCTAAGCCTCGGCATTCTGCCACCCTGTACCCGTGCTTTCGTCAAGAGAAGCCTTTACTGGCACTGCGCACGGATCTACTTGAGGGAGGGGAAAGCGCTATCCCTCCCATGCTTCTCCTGCGAGGGGCTGCCCGATCGTCCCATTGGGGTGACTGTCTGTGCTTCGCCCTCGATGCACCGTGCTCTGGCTCCTCACTAGTGGCTACTTAATTGGTTTTTCACAGTTCAGCCACCTTTCTGCTCCACATCTACCGCCACCATTAATCCTGAGCATTTACCTCTGCCACCTTGCACCGCACTGTTGACCCTTCATTTCCCACCATTTGGGTCCGGCCTGGTATCTCTCCTCCTTTTTATCATCACACATCTGCCTTCTCCCCTGTGCCAGGTCTCCTTACCTGCTGAGCAGTCGACATGGGGAAACCTGAGGGCCGCCAGACCAAACTCCCCTTCGATGCCAAGAAAACTATCATGCGCTCCTGCGCTAGGGATGCAGACCCGTTGACTATCGCGCCCTCCCCTGCCCCTCAGCCAGCCCCGGAGGACGAGGTCAAATCCCTATTGTTAGATATGCGGCACAGCCTGACCGACCTCTCCACAAAAATGGACATAATGAACACGCGCATGGACTACATAGTCCTAAAGGTGGAAAAGCAGGACGAACGACTCAAGGAGGCGGAGAGACTTATCTCGGATACGGAGGACACCACCTCGCAGATGAACGGCCAAATGGCCCAGATGGATAAGCTATTAAAAGTAATCGCGGCCAAGAACGAGGACTTAGAAGCTAGAAGCCGACGCAACAACATCCGCGTTACTGAGAGTCTGCCTGGTCATGCTGTCTTGCATTCACTCTTTGCATTCATGTGGCCAAGGGCTCATATTTGAAACACATCCACACAACTCTACACAGCAAGCAACCTTTCTACACTGCAGGAATGTGTAAGGGCATGTACTTGCCATGGTTAACTCATTTGTGTGTAACCATGTAATTTCATTCCACACACAGTCACCTCCATAGTTCCGAACAGTAGGCACTGTGTACCATCTCTGAGGGCGAAAGGTCCTGTCAAACTTGGAAAATTGCAGCCACTGAAGCGCACCACATTTCATCATTACCAAAGTTGGTAATCTGCAGAGTATAACACATCTCTTCACTCAGCCCGCTCACTTGTACCTGTACAGGACTCCTGTGGCAATCATCATTAAGACCCAGGGACTCGGCTTACAGTCACACACGGATGACACCCAGAATATACATTGACTCTCATGTGACACCAACACCACCACTGTATGTTACCATATGCAATTGACTGACATGCCTATCTGTATGTGAGAGCTATGGCTCAAGCTGTACCCCACATGGTAGTAGTAATGATATTGTGTAACATGTACCTACCCTGGTTGGCCACACAACTAGGCCCAAACACCTCAGCCTCCCACCATCCCCAAAACCTACCATTCATCCTGGACACCTAGCTCATCCTGATACTTCATTCTTTCATGATTTACATCCTTCTCCTTTTGACATATGTGGATAGTCAGACATGTATTTTTACTGCTCCCTCCTGACACCTGCTACACCTTCACCCAGGCCCACATTACTTGTAGGATGTAGTACACCAATGCCCTCTTCTACACCATCCCTTCACAGCTGCAACACAAGTGTGACACTATCAGACACAGCAGTGCATGACTATCGCTCAGGCTACCTTGCAGTACAGACATGACAACTCACCTCCTTGCTATCCAATGGCTCCTCATTCAGACACGCTGCCAGTTCAATGTGCTCATCCCCACCTACATTACACTTTACTACTAGGGGCCCACCGAGCTCACACACCATCTATGCTTTAAATGTATACTCATGGTCCTCTGGTGTGCTTCACTTGCATTCATCACCCCTTAGTATTCATTTGTACATTACGGGAGGTAGAGTGGTCTCTAACATGATGGGCGACACCTGTGTGATCTCACCCCACAGATTAAATTACAAATCCCAGAATACAGAGGGGAACCTGCATGCTTTGCCTTCTCAGAAAGATCTTCAAATGGATCCCCAACGAGTCCAGGAGAATGGTCAACCAATCAGCAGCAAGCTCAACTACGGCAACACACTCTACTCTGGCACCACCCAAAAACTCTGAAAGAAATTGCAGCGCATTCATAACGCCTCCACCGGACTTATCCTGGACATCCCCGCCAAAGCCACACCTCCGGTCACCTGAGAGATCTCCACTGGCCACTGAGGAACAGAAAAATCCCCTTCAAGCTCCTCATGCACGCCTACAAAGCCCTCCACAACACCGGACCCGAATACCTCATCACTTGCCTCTCATTCTAGACACCGATCCTATATATTCACCCCGCCAATCTGCCCCTGGCCAATATTTATTTATTTATTTGAAAAGTTTTACCAAGGATCCACAAGACCTCGGCCGGAGGAAGAACCTTTCCCTACCTTGCTGCGAAGATCTGGAACTCCCGACCTCTGCACCTGAGGCAATCACCGTCACTGCCTCAATCCAGGAAGGACCTAAGACCTGGCTCTTCGATTGAAATGCAGCAACCCCACACCTCCAGCACTTTGAGACCCTTACAGGTGATTCATTGTGCTCTATAAGAGCCCTGATTGATTGATTGATTGATTTATTGATTGATTGATTAAGTGATTGATTGACTGGGGTAGCACATCACGCATGGACCTGATGAGCTTGACAGAGCTGCACTGGACTATACAAAATGTAACTGGGCAGAATGACTTACATTTATGTGATATATGAATTAACAGGTGAGTGATTCCGGCCCTTTTCCTTGCACACATTTAAGTGCAGCGCAGGAATGTAGCCTGCTGCGTTGTACTGCATGACATGTTTAACCATATTGTCCCTTGTTGCCACTTACCCTGAAGATCTTTCTGGTCCTGGAACCCAGCACTGTCCTGTCTGGCAACTCCTGCCACCAACTGTGCTGGTATGACTGATACCACCTGCTGTTCCAAGGGGTCCAGCACCACCCAGTCCTCAGGTCTTCCTCCTCCTATCTGCATGGGTGCCCCACAAGTTTTTGGTCAGTTTATCTTTGGTCCTGCACTTAAAGTCCTACCAGAACTTCTTGCACTCTGGCACTGTCCTTTTAGATTCCCCTACACTATTTTTTCTTCTCCACTATGGACTACAAAATAGCTTCTTTCTTCCGTAATTGCAATTTTGGGTTGAAATAGAGAAGCTGTCCATTCTTTGTCACCTGTTATTAAAGTTTGGTCTCCTCCTCACTTAAAGTACTCTTCCCCTTCTCCTGGGGTTCTGTCAGGACATCCTGGCAGGTGTTCGGGTTCGTGGGATTGTTGTCCTGACTGCTGCTGCCTGCTCCGTTTCTTCTATTTGATGTGTTGGAAAAGTTCTTTATTTGAAATGCGTTGCTTTTTGAGGGTTTTTTGACGCATGACACACTACAATGTTACCCAAAGCTGATTTGCGGGACTCACTGACAGAATATCGAGGAGCTAAATATCGACCTGCAAAAATATCAGTGACAAAATATCGACTACCAGAATATCGAATTTCTATCTACAAACAGGTAAGTACAAAAATATCGAATCCAAAATATCGTTGTAAATAATATAGTTTGTTAAAATATCGAATTTTTTAAATGTCTTAAAAGTGATGTAAACTTAATGAAATAATAATTATAATTAAGTAAAACATACTTAAAAATACTTAAATAACCTTAAAATTAATAAATAATTAATGGAAGTTAAAAAAATAAACATGCATTTTTATTTTTTAATACAGATATATTAACTTAATAATATTAAAAATTATTCAATATTTTTAGAGTAGGATAGCGGTGGGGTAAAATTTACTATTCCCACTCCAGTGATGCAACAGTAGGGAAATCGTTGGATAGCGGCAGGGTAATAATTACTATTCCCACTCCAGTGAGTGCAACAGTAGGGAAATCGTTGGATAGCGGCAGGGTAAAAATTACTATTCCCACTCCAGTGAGTGCAACCGTAGGGAAAACGTTGAATAGCGGGAGGGTTAAAATTACTACTCCCAGTCCAGTGAGTGCAACAGAAGGGAAAGAGTTGGATAGCGGGAGGGTAAAAATTACTATTCCCACTCCAGTGAGTGCATAAGTAGGGAAAGCGTTGGATACCGGAAGGGTAAAAATTACTATTCCCACTCCAATGAGTGCAACAGTAGGGAAAGCGTTGGATAGCGGGTAGGTCAAAATTACTATTCCCACTCCAGTGAGTGCAACAGTAGGGAAAGCGTTGGATAGCAGGAGGGTAAAAATTACTAATCCCACTACAGTGAGTGCAACAGTAAGGAAAGTGTTGGATAGCATAGGGGAATTATTTAATATATCCACTCCTGCAATATAATTAACATTGATTAACAATTAATTATTTTGTAAAAATTCATTTACCTCCAACCATTTTCCCCTATAAACATCAGCTACAATATTGCAACATATTCATACATTAACATAATTAATTAACAACTAATTAATGAGAACTAACAAAATAATTAATTAACATATTTACAAATTAGTCGCTATTAATTATTATATATAAAATTGCTAATTAATAAAAATAAATACACAATTAACATAATTACCAATTAATTATTCATTGTTATTAATCAATTATTAGTTAATTAATAATAAATTAATTAACTTAATTATCAATATAAATTATTAAATATTAATTTGAGTAATAAAATAATAAATTAGTTAATTTCAATTACATTACTTCCCACCCTATTCCCCTATAAACCCACAACCTGCTACAGAATTAAATTCTGCAAAAACGTTTTAACATACAATTAATTCTATATAACGCTAAAAATATATATTATAGTTAAATTACTTCCCACCCTATTCGCCGATAAACCCACAACCCACTATGGAATTAAATTACAAAAAAATGAATTATTATAAAATTCATTACTTTTTTTCGATATTGTGACTAGTTACCGATTTGCGGCAAGTAAAGATTGCCTTACGACCCACAACAGCAGCTTTTCATCACTATGGTGCCGATTTCGATCCGGGTTGGAAAGCACTCTGACCGAGCCGGATCCGAAGTGTTTTCCGACCGAGCCGGAGTCCTGCAGTCCGACAGAGCGAGTACGATGCGGCCGTATGCTGCAGGACTCGGTTCGGTCGTTCGCCGCGTACTTGGGCTCCCATTGCCTGAATGGGTACGTATCATGCAAGGGCGCCCCCTACAGTTGGTACGCGTCGGTGCCATCCGCATCGTCCATGCCTGTGTTGGGGGGACCCTTGGGTCTCCTCCTGTGTCCGAGTCATAGGGCTGTGGGTGTCAGGAGGTCCGATGAGGACCCTCAAAGGCAACCACCCAGACGTTTTGCGAGCCGGACACTCCGGCTCGCACAGGCTGTCCGACGCGTGCATCGTACTGGCTCGGTCATAAATCACATCCATTGCATGCCACGGTTAGCTTACGACTGAGACGTACGGATCGGTTCGAAGCCGGAAATGACTCAGTCGGTGAATTTCACATAGCTCGCATCGTACTTGCTCGATCGTACAGCTGTACAAGTCACATGGAAAACAGGCGTACGGCTCGTAGTTTTTACGGCCGGATCGCGTTCGGCGCCCTTCCAACCCGGATCGGAATCGGCCCCCTTAGGTGCAAATGCATTACATTTCTTTGCATTATCCATCCCACGGATGTGTCAATATTTTAGACGCACCTTATGACCATATAAAATGGTACACCATTTTGGAAATATGGGGCATCCATGACAAGTAAGAATGTTGTACCGCAGTGCAAATTTTTCTGACTCATCGATGCATCAGTTCCCATAAAAGACCCCCCAGGTTCAAGTCTCGGCATCCACTAAACATCCAGTGATTCTGGGAAATCACAATTTCCTGAAGTACTTCCTTTCTTTTTGGGGAACATGAGAAGAATGCTGCCATGCCTCCTACATCCAAAAAGAAAATTTGTGCCTCGGATATCATTAATACTGCCTGTTGCATAATAACGTTAAGTTGATGGGCACGACAGTGCAGATAATGGGCATTAGGGTATACATCTCAAAATTATTTTATGTACTCCATCAAGGCTTTCACTCATCACTGACGCACCAGCATAGCTTTGTGCAATAAGTGTTTGTTTTTGAGGCGGCTCTGGAAAAATCATGTTCTGTTGACGTAGTATAGCTGACATAATGGTTTCTGCACTAGAGTCTCTTAAATGTGTGAAGCCATAGAACCTGTCCACAACTTTACTGTCATAGTCCAGGTCCAGATAGACTAATACCAACTGGCTTTTAGTGGCCGCATCAGTGATGTCATCAGCCTGAATAGCCACAAAGTCTATGTTTTTCACCTGTTGGATAATACTGCTTTTCATAATTTCTAGCATACACTCAAGGAGCTCATTTTGTATTGTTTTAGAGGTGCCCTGAAGGACTGTAGCACTTGCTAAATGTGCTTCCATTTCATTGCCTATGCTTGATATTAAATCCAAGAGGCCTCTGAATATACCAGGATTTGAGGAACTTTCAGATTCATCATGCCCTCGTAAACCCAGTTCAAAAGCAGCACAGAAACGAATGTAATCAATTATTTTCGACAGTATGTGTCCTTTCCTATCAACTGCTTCATTGTGTTTATGTATTGATTTGTGGTATGCATAGCGTATGTGTGCTTCAATCGGTGTGTCCCCCAACATTCCCAGTCTCTTCAGGTTTTCCATATAGTTTGTGTGTGCATGCTTCTTTAGTTTATCCAGGGAGGACCTGGGTTGGCAGTCCGGGCTGGACTGTTCCCATGAGGCCAAGGGTCAAGGCTGATTTGCATATGGCTAGGTCTAAACTGGGGTGGCATGATGAGAAAAAGAATGATGTATTTAACCCAGATCTCTTGACTGGGGGTGAATGTTTTGATTTGGTCAGCATTCCGTCCATCAATTGTGTGTCTTTAGCTTTTTGGGTCCCGGGCTCACTGTGCCACAGGAATCAAGTTATCCTGATGAGGGCTGAAAGACCGAAACCGGTCCTAGGATGTTTGTTTCCGGTCCAGGGAGGACCTGACTTGGCAGTTCGAGCTGGACTGCTCACATGAGGCACAGCGTCAAGGCTGATTTGCATATGGCCAGGTCTAAACTTGGGTGGCATGGTGTGCAAAAGAATGATGGATTTAACCCAGATCTCTTGACTGGGGGTGAATGTTTTGATTTGTTCAGCATTACGTCCATCAATTGTGTGTCTTTTTAATTATTTTATCTGACAAATGCTTCTAGTCTGTTACTCCTTTTTTTGTCCAAGGAATGTCACCGCCAAACAGCAAGCAGGGAAAGCAGAACAGAGAATTTGTGTACACCCTGTAAGCAGTCAACCTTTGTGTATCAGGTGTTTGGGAATGTACGTCTGTAAGCCTTTCCCCCTGTCTTGGACATTTTGTTGTAGTTTTAGCTTGGCCGGTCAGGTCCCAATCATTTTTACAGTTAGTTTGTCTTCAAGTCTCAGTCCAATGAATGGCCTTGCAAGTAGCTGCTCTACTGTATTCATGGTGTCTTACCAATATTAAAGTTACCTGCCAATAATCAAAGTACAATGTATAAGGTGTGGTGGAAAAACATCAAATTTCTGTTTAAATACGTATTTTGTGCATTATGGCAATATAACTCCAACAGCTCCCCTTTGCACAACATGACTATTAAAAATACAACCTTATGGGTTGCTTCCTCAGTGTGCCAAACTACTTGTTGAAGGCCCTGAGGCAGACATATCTTGTGCGACAGGTGAGAGCCTATAACAATGCCTTTAACATTTTGGTATAGCCAGAGGCAACTGGGCTATGAAGCTATTATTACATTCCATCCACTGAGGGTTCTACACTAAAAAGGAAGAAACAGAAAAACAAACATTGAGAAGTTGGAGATGAGAGTGTACACTGGCCATTACAATCCCTGAACCACTTCATTGTTTTTAATGGATACTCGCAACATTCCAATCCATCTTTGAATATAGCCTTATAGCTCGCCGAAGCGGGCTACACCGGCCATTAAAGGCCCGCTCCAGCGTAAAAGTTTAACAAGCGAGCAGGACTTTAATGGCAGGTACAGCCCAGCTACGAGGGACCATAAGACTATTAGAACATTCTGCCACTAGAGGGCAGAATGATATAACACTAATACTTTTAATCGCGCATTTGCACAACCCAGGCTCCAACCTGTGAGATCGTCCTTTCCGGTCCCGCCATTCAGTGTGAGGAAAACGAGCTGGGCGAGCAGTCTAGTGCTCCGCCCCGCCCCCCGCCTGCATAAAAGCGCAGACCTATCACATCCCCGCTGATTGCTAGTAGGGTGTGTCACCAGTCCTGAGGCGGAAGCCGGGACTCGAGATTCCCATTTTTTAGAACTTTGCTGGTATTGCTGCTATAAATATTTTATTGAGCGTGTGTGTTTTAATTGTGATTTTAATACTTTTAATTCGCGCATTTGCACAACCCAGGCTCGAACCTGTGAGATCGTCCTTGCCGGTCCCGCCATTCAGTGTGAGGAAAACGAGCTGGGCGAGCATTCTAGTGCTCCGCCCCGCCCCCCGCCTGCATAAAAGCGCAGACCTATCACACCCCCGCTGATTGCTAGTAGGGTGTGTCACCAGTCCTGAGGCGGAAGCCGGGACTCGAGATTCCCATTTTTTAGAACTTTGCTGGTATTGCTGCTATAAATACTTTATTGAGCGTTAGTGTGTTTTAATTGTGATTTTAATACTTTTAATCGCGCATTTGCACAATCCAGGCTCGAACCTGTGAGATCGTCCTTTCCGGTCCCGCCATTCAGTGTGAGGAAAACGAGCTGGGCGAGCAGTCTAGTGCTCCGCCCCGCCCCCCGCCTGCATAAAAGCGCAGACCTATCACATCCCCGCTGATTGCTAGTAGGGTGTGTCACCAGTCCTGAGGCGGAAGCCGGGACTCGAGATTCCCATTTTTTAGAACCTAGCTGGTATTGCTGCTATAAATACTTTATTGAGCGTGTGTGTTTTAATTGTGATTTTAATACTTTTAATGTGCGCATTTGCACAACCCAGGCTCGAACCTGTGAGATCGTCCTTTCCGGTCCCGCCATTCAGTGTGAGGAAAACGAGCTGGGAGAGCAGTCTAGTGCTCCGCCCCGCCCCCCGCCTGCATATAATGACTCCCTGGCCCAGGAAGCGCAGCGGGCGCGCCGCCGGCGTGCCAAAGGCGCGCCAAAGGCAAGCCCGTCTGCGCTCGTCCGCGCCGAGCCCGCGCCCATAGCCAGAACCCCTGTCCAGCTAATTAAAAACTCTTCATCAAGGCTTGTCTACAACCGCGACACCTTATTGATGATTGGCCGTAACATTGACACAAAATATTGCCCTACTAGAGCCATGGAGGATGTCCTCCCGCTCTTCCCCTATCAATGTTCTAACTGTAAGCAGACCCTCCCTGAGATACTCTGGCAATCTTTGCCTACCCTAAAGGTTCCACACGATACTATAGCGACAAATGAACTGCCCACCTTGAAATGCATGCTACTCACTGCCAGATCTCTGGTAAAACACAGCACTGAACTGGCGGAGCTTATCCTTGACTCCAAGGTCATGATCGCCTTCATAACTGAGTCCTGGACAGAGGCTGCATCAGGCCCAGACATTGTCATCGCTACTCCCCCAAACTATGTCTGTCTTACACGGAACAGAGAAAAGAAGAAAGGTGGTGGTCTGGCCATTATTTATCATAAATCCCTTAGAGGGATAGTACAGCCAGACGTAACTGACCTAGACGAAGCGCTCATTTTCAATTGTATCCTCTCTGATCACCAGACTCTTAGAGGCTGCCTACTCTACAGGCCCCCTGGGGCCAAAGCACCTTTTCTCTCAGCCTTGAGTAGCCTGTTAGAAGAAGCTATTTGTGCCAGCTCCTTCACACTACTTGGAGATTTTAATTTTCATCTGGAGAATTGTAGGGACCCGGACACTCAAGATCTCCTAGAACTGCTACAGGGAGTAGAACTGAAACAACTAGTCCGAGGTCCGACTCATAAAGCAGGGCATACCCTTGATGGCATCTTTTCCAATATTCCTAACCTAGAGGTTACGTCTGTTCAACCGATCTCCTGGTCGGATCATGCTGCTGTTCATTTTAACATAAGCCTTACCCCCCCCCCCCCGCCCCCCAGACTAAACAAAGCTAAATCTGCCCCTAAAATATTGAGGAAATGGAAAAACATAGAAGGCAAGACTTTAGAGGATCTTCTGAAAGCCTCTATAAAGCCCCCTACAAAAGACATAGAGGAAGCAGTCACAGACTACTCGAGCTGGCTGGAGGCTGCCTGTATGCAACTTGCCCCCCCATCTATTATACATTCCACTCTGACAAGCCCCTCTGTTTTATGGTTCTCTGAACAAGTCAGAGACCATAAAACCCGCTGCAAAAAACTAGAAAGACTATGGCGAAAAAATTACAAGGTAGAGGATAAAAAACGGCTTAACGCAGAGTTGAGAGCATACAAGGAGACAATTCGCATGGCTAAATGTGAGTTCTTTTCCAAATGGATCAAGGAAGCGTAAAACTCCCCTAAGGAATTATTCTACACAATCTCCTCCCTGGCAGCCCCCAAATCAGTAGAAATACCTCCTAGTCGCCAACTATGCGAAGATCTAGCCAAATTCTTCCTAAATAAAGTAGAGAAGATTTTCCATCCTTTGAACAATGAAAATAGGATTAATGCCTTAGACTCACTCACCCCAGATATGTACCAGGAGCCCAATAGTAAATTGGACATATTAGAGAACTTCTCACCCATTAGCGAGGAAGAGGTATTCAAAGGACTTATGAGAATAAAATCAGGCTCCCCACATGACCCCTGCCCAACCGCAATTGCCAAACTAGCTCCCTCCACCATCGCCTCGGGTCTTACCCCTCTGTTCAATAACATGCTGGACAGGGGAGAATTTCCCCTACGCTGGAAACAGGCCTCTATCCTACCCCTCCTAAAAAAAGACAATTTAGATCCCACAGATTTAAATAATTTTCGACCCATTGCCCGACTACCCCTCCAAGCCAAAATCATGGAGGGCTTACTAAATAGACAGCTCAGTTCCTTCCTGAGATCAGGAGAGAGAATGGACTCTTCACAGCATGGATTCAGGGCTGGACACAGCACTGAATCGGCCTGGATCAAATCAGCTGAAGATATCAGAAGGGTACTGGACATGGGGGGTAGAGCCGCCCTGATCCTGCTGGACCTATCCACGGCCTTCGATACGGTCCACCATAACATCTTGGTGGACCGTCTGAGGGCCAGTGGGTGTCGGGGAAAGGCCCTTGACATCTTGCAGGCCTTTTTATCCGGCAGGACGCAGTTGGTGGCCTTGGGGGACTTCGAATCCGAGCCTTTTGTGCTCCCCTGCGGAGTCCCCTAGGGGTCTTCCCTGAGCCCGACTCTTTTTAATGCCTACGTCTCGACATTGGCACCAGTGATCAGATCCTTCGGATTTAATCGCACATCCTACGCGGACGACACTCAGATTGTGGTGTCACTGCGTCAGGGAGAATTGGATAGCACAGCAGACAGGTTCAGATGCTGCATGCGGGAGGTGAGCAAATGGATGTCAGGAAACTGCCTGAAGCTTAATTCGGCTAAAACAGAGGTGCTACTGTTTAGTTCATGTGAGAACTTCTGGTCCCCTCGCTGGTGTCCAGAAGAAATGGGGGTTCCCCCTGCTCCGGTCTCGAAGGTAAAAAATTTAGGGGTCCTGATGGATGACTCTCTCTCCTTCAGGCCACATATCAACGCACTGGCCTCGACTACCCATTATGCTCTCAAAACCATACGGAAAGTCCTGCCCTTTCTCCCAGTAGAACACAAGAAGACAGTAGTGACCAGTCTGGTGCTGTCCTGGCTGGATTATTGTAATGGTCTGCTGCTGAATGCTCAACAGGGACTCTTGAACAAACTTCAAATCCTGCAGAATGCAGCAGCACGCCTGATTACAGGCACCCCCAAGTTCTCCTCAGTAGCCCAGGACCTTGTAAAATTACACTGGCTGCCTGTTAGGAAAAGAATCGCCTTTAAGTCACTCTGCATGATTTTTAAGGCTCTGCACGGCCTAGGACCCCAGTGTATGACCCCTCTTTTCCAATGGTACAAACCTGCCCGAGCTCTAAGATCTGCCGAACAGGGCCTGGCAGTAGTCCCCAGAGTTAGGAAAGCTCGTTGGGGAGGCAGAAGTCTCTCCCTGGGAGCCTCTAAGACATGGAACTCGCTGCCTTCCAACTTTAGACAGATCCCCGACTTGCTCACATTCAGAAGGGCCCTTAAAACCTGGCTTTTCTCACACTAACTCTCTTTCCCACGCCTCCTAATGATCATTCAGCGCCAGGACACCTCCGGGTAACAGTGCGCTTTAAAAATGCCCAAAATAAATAAATAAATAAAACAAAAGCCTTTTGGATTGAAATCCCCTTGGGCTCCGAGAGGCCTTTGTTCACAGCAACAGCTGTGAACAAACAACATTGGAACATTGGAATGTTGCTCTGCTGGCCTTTACCTGCCCGTAGAAGCACGGAGCACTCCACTGTAGTCAATGGAGTGCTCCACATTCCAATGTTCTAATTGGTATTAAAAGATGGATTGGAATGTTGTGAGTGATCAATCAATCATCTTTATTCGGTCAAATATATATGACCATAAAAGCACAACAAATATAAAAAGCACATATATAAATACATACTACAATACGTTGCTGCAGGGACTGAATTTAGAGACAAATGGAATCCTCGTCATAGTTTTTTTGGGTTGTGGCATGAGTAAATGTTCTTTAATTGCAGCAATCAACGTTCTCCCACTGATGCGGACCCCTCTACGTTCTTGTCCGACGCCCCCTCAGGTTAATTCCAAAACATTAATTTCCTAACACCGCCATGCCTTTTCCTCTTCTTCTCCCTTTCACCTTGCTGTCATACAACTCGCCTTGTACTCGGGCCCACTGCGGTCTTTTCACTCTCCTCATACCTTCCCCCCTCTCTGTCCTTACGCCCTTCTGTTCTTGCCCCCTGTACAGCACCGTTTTTAAATCGAACAACCCGGTCCTGAAGATGATCCTAACATAGAGGATCGAAACGCCGTCGACCGTTCAGCGCCATTAATCGCGCAACATTTCTCCTGTGGTTTTCTCCTTTCAAAATGATTGTCCTGAATTACAAAGAATAATCAATTTATTTCCTCTACCACAGTATTTTATACAATTTGCTCTCACTGTACATTACTTGTCACTTCTCTTGCGCCGCCGTCGCTGTTTTCACAATTGTCACTTGTGTCGCCACCTTCACCTTCACATCCAGCACCAAGTGCAATTTGGGTTGTTATTATTTTCTGCTTCAAATATGTATTTCTACAGTGCTGATACAACTGTAAATTTGTTTTCTCTTGTTTCCACGAATGACGCTTAAATGATGTTTTGACCTAAATACATTCTTTAAACATTCTTCAAAGAGTCTTCCTTTTTCCTTCCGGTCTGATGTCTTGGACATACAAATTTAATTGTCTAGCGTAATAATACCTGTTGAGAATTGTTGCTCTTTCTTTCATACCTACCCACCTCTCAACGTGGTATATGGGTTATACTCCTGTTGTTATATACAAGATCCTGAGTAAGGCTGCTCTGCCCACGGCCTGCGTGAGATGATGTTTAGAATTGAACCCTTTTTGTGGCAGGGTTTGGCTTTCATGCAGGCCTTTTTTGTCCAACAGTTCCAGGTCTAGGGCGCGAGAGTGGATGCGAACTTGTTTTTTAAGTGTGCATTTGATGGCGGAGTACTTAATGATCTTGGGGTTCCAGTTCTCCAGGGCTAATTTGAGCTGGTCTGCTCCGGCTGCGAGGGCGGTTGACCATGGATTCCCAGGTTCGCAGAAAATATATTTTAAAACCGCCTTCATAGATTTCTCTTGGGCCGCTGTGGTAAGAAAGTAATATTTGCACAGAGAGGCCATCTCTTCCAGCGTTTGATGGTTCAAGGAGAATTCTAGGCGCACTAATGTATTACGGGTACACGCAGGTAGATGAAACAGCCTTTTGTGGGCATGGCAATGTATTTTTTCTAGTTCATTCGTTAATTTTCCGGGGAATGCTAGTTGGGTGTAAGTGAGGGCGGGCATTAGTTTTGCGCGTAAGACTTTTCGGATGGCCGTCGTGGTTGGACCGTGCAAAGTGGCTTGTAATTTGCAAAGAGCATATGTAATGCATTTCCCTTTCGTTTGGATTTTGTGCAGTTGAGCACACGGACGCCCTGATTCGGTGAGCCAGACGCCCAAATAGTTGTATTTTTGTGCACTTTCCAGTGTCAGCTGGCCAAGGCTCCATCTTGCTAGTTTCTTTTTCGGGTGATGGCCAAAGATAACAACTTTTGATTTAGATTGATTGGCCATCAGCTTGTGGGCCACGTTATAACTTGCCAAGGCCATCAGAGCTTTTTGTAGACCTATTTTGGTGTGGTCTAAAAGTACCAGGTCGTCGGCGTATTGAATAAGCTGTATCTTGGTGTCCCCTATCCTCGGCGTAGCCGGTGCTGCTCCCGTCAAGGCTTGGCCCATATCAGCGGTGTACAAATTGAACAGGAGCGGTGCTAGAACGCACCCTTGCTTTAAACCCCGATCTGTTTTTATTTTCTCTGTTGCTGAGGTATTGGAGAGTTTGATTCTGACCCAAGTTTTATTGTATAATGATTGTATTGCTTTCAACAACGCGGGGTTGATGTTCCAAAGAGCCAGCTTCTTCCAAAGGATTGTTCGATATACACCATCGAACGCTGCTGAATAGTCAATGAAGCAGGCGAAAAGAGGGAGACCTTTGCGGATAACTGCTTGATGGGCCAGATAGGAAAGGGCTATTATATTATCAATCGTCGATGCCCCAGATCTGAACCCTGTTTGAAAGAATGGTAAAAGATCTTCGGAACTTGCCCAGTGGGTTAACTCTGCCAAGATAGAGCTGGCATAGGCCTTGCCCTCGATGTCCAGGAGGGCAATCATGTGATAGTTGTTCGGATTGGATTTTGGACCTTTCTTATGAATCGGATGGAGAAGCGACCCTCTCCAGGAGTCTGGCACGTCCCCCAAGAGCCGGCATTCTGCGTAGAGAAGCGTCAGAGTATCGGACCAGAATTCTATGTTTGCCCTGAACAGAGAGCCGGGCAGGCCGTTAGGACCCGGGGCTCCGTTGTGTCTGATTTTTTTTAGAATTCTGGTGACTAAAACTGTCTCAAGGTCAACATTAAGTTTGGCAGCAGAGTCTAATTTGCCAATCCCAGCGTGGTCGTTGTTTGGTCATCTTGATATAGTGTCTCTACGCGGCTGACCCAGGAACGTGCATGAAGTGAGTTTTCTCTGTGGTTGTGGCCTTGAGCGAGGGTGTTTAAATAGCTCCAGAACTCTTGGGTTTTACAAGGTCTTAGCAGTTCAAAAATCCGCAGCCATTGAGCATCTGAGTGATCGCGCTTTGCAGCCCACACCGCTTTTGAGTGGTTTTTTGTGGCTGTTTTTAGTCGCATTTTGTCTTGAACTGAGCCGGTTATTCTGTGTGTTCTGCGTAGGGCGTTTAGTGTTCGGGCGCTTTCTTTAATTGCCATATTGGTACCTAGTTTGTAGGGTACATACGTTCGAGCACACCCTGCTGAGTTGTCACGGAGTACAAGTGCTAAATCCGGAGCTAATCTGTCCCATTCTTTTATAACACCCCACAGGGTTGGGACTTGATGGCCAACCTTCCCATGCTTGTTTCCAGACCTCGAACTTGGTGGCCGGCACAGGCCCCCATTTAATTCGTCTCCGAAGGTTGTACAGTTCTTCGCCAGTAGAGGTCCCGAGGAAGTTCATCCTAGGGCGGATTTCCATTGTGAGGTTCAAGGTAATTGTTAGGGCAGCATGATCGCTTTCATTGCGTGGGTGAACTATATAATTTGACAATAGAGGTTGAAGATTTTCACTTAAAAATAATGTAGTCAAACAATGTTTGATTGTTGAAAGTAGGGACTACGGCGGCCATTGGGTGTGTTTGTAAGTAGACCATATGAGCAGTAGCCAAGTTATATGATTTAATTAAAGCATTGAAAGCATTTTTTTGCCCCAGGGAGGTGGCTTTGAGTAGCCCCTATGTTGTGAGTGTTAAAGTCCCCAATGATGATGGAGTCCAGAAGGGGGTAATGCAAAAGTAAAGCTTCCAGCTGGCTTATCAGCAGAGACCTGGAGTCCATGGCCCCTTGCCCATGGGGGTTATGGTAAACACTAATTAAGAGGATGGAAAGTGGACCTTTGGTCGAGTGAAGCCCTTTCAAGGTGCCCGTCAGGAACAAATGGGAGGTAAAAGATGTTTCGGTGAATTCAATACCCAGCGAGTGCTTGATGTAGATCGTTATCCCTCCTGAGGGTCTTCCGAATATGTTCGCTTTTATGGCTGGTTTACTGAATTCGGCGTACCCCCTTAAGGAGATGGGTTTGACTGCCCAAGTTTCTTGGGTGCAGATTATATCGGCACCTTCAAGAAAATCCACTGCCGCTTGATTTTGGACTAGTTTGGTCATCCCTGCGACATTCCAGGACATGATGTTTAAACTGCTGATGGTCGGTGGTCGTGTAGGATGCTTTTTGGGAGGGCGACTATTAGGTGCTGGGGTTTAAAGCGAACGGCAACCAAGACCAATCTTTGCTGATGTTTCCCATTACGCAGCAGAAATGTTTGCCCTGTCCCAAGTTGGTTGTGATTTTGATTGGGGTTTCATTGGTGGGGCTGGAGGTCGTCCCCCATTTGGATCCAAGAAGGACGGAGACAACTTGCGGAGCTAGTTCCCGCGCAGCACTCATGCCCTCCTGCAGCCCAATGTTCCCCTCTGAAGGAGCCAAACAAGTCTCCAACCCGCAAGTTTTCAATATCAATGGATATTTTTCTAACGGTTGGGTCTTTATTTTTATGCCCCAACTATCCAGTAACGTATGGTGGTTTTTCATAATCTCTGCCGGAATTGGGCTAGTAAAGGTTAGCTCAGTGGTTTCATTGGTCTCATTAGTGCCTCGAGGTAGAAAAGAGACGCTCTCGATATCTGTTGTTTTTATCTTTTCCAAGCCAGGGATGTATGCACAGAGTTTCAGAAGATTACTGCGATTGAGGGTGTCCCATTTGCCTTGTGAGACGTACTCTGGGTATAACAAAAATTTTCGTACCTGTTGTTTTATAAGAGTCTGGGTCTGGGTCCCAGTTACCGGGGTTGGAATAGTGGCCAGTGTAGAGGGGGTGGTTGGGCAGGCTACTAGACCCTCAGTGGGTCGTCCCCAATGGGGGATGGCTGTTGTTGTCCCAGCGGCGAGCCCTGGCGATGACCTAGATGGAAATGAGCTTATGTCCGTAGTAGGTGCCGGGTCGGTTTTAGATGGCAGCTCTTGTGGTTGTCTGTTCTTACTTATAATTAATTGGTTTCTGAGCGGAGGGTTTTTCAGCTCTGCTGAACGATCTCTAGAGGAGCCCTGTTTTGCTTCATTCACCTGGAAAGTATGTAGCACTGTCGAAATCTGTTGAGCACCCAGGCCCGAAGGGGGTGCCCAGCAGGGGGCAAAAAATGCCGCTGGGCCCAGAGTAGGGTCGGAGATAGTCATGCCAGGAACGTCATGACTTGCTGGGTTTGTTGCTATTATATTAGTTGCAGTTTGTGACATAGCCCCCTGGTACTCGTTGGAATGTTCATGCGACTCTGAGGAGGCGGGCAGTAGCCATTGACGGATTGAACCATTCGGTGCAGACTTGTGTTTGCACTGTTTGTTGAGTTTTTTTAACCTTTTTTTATTTTTTCGAGAAAGATGTCGAGTAACTGGGCTTGCCAATTGTTCAATGTTGTGTTCATCGTTGTTTTTGTCTCGAGGGAAATTTGGAGGGCGGATGGTCTCGTCAGATTTGGCGCTGGGCTCCAAGCCGAGTCTGTGGTCTACTTCAGCTGGATTAGCTGGGTCAGAATTGCCAGAGTGAACATCTGTGATGTTAAATTGCCCATCTGTTTTTTGGTGGGTGAGTTCGTTATACCGTGGTCGTCGCGCTTCATCTTTGAGGTCGGCAATTAGCGTACTCATTATGTCTGGGAGTTTTTCTAACTTGAGCAATATGGGGCTGCAGCCACAGCTCGCTGGTTTAATTGAGTAAGAGGTGTTTGTCTGTACTCTGTGTATTAATGAGTTCAGGTTGTCCAACTTAGTGTCTATCCCGGAGATCAGGCCAGCTACTGCCTGTAGTATGGTTATTTGAATGTCGAGTTTGTTGGCATGCATTATGGCTGCATTTGCCATAGAAATTAGAGCCTCATTAATTAGTGTTAGATGATTAGCAATAATAGGCGACTGCTCCTCCTTGCATGTGTCTCCACTCCCAAAACAAGGGGACTGGGAGTTGTTAGCTTGGGCCAGGCTGCCGGATGCTGAAAAGGTGGTGACTTGGGGATGTGTAAAATCCGAAGTTGAGCTAGTTGTGGCTCTCATAGCAGCGTTAAGCTCGTTACCCCCGTCTGTAACCTGGCTCGGAGTTGAATCTGCCAACTGGTATGTGAAGGAGCCATTTGGGCTTGTATCGTTGCCTGTTTGGGAACACGTTTTGGTGAGCTCCGTTAAAGCTGGCCCTTGAAGAATAGGTATTTTGGGGGACAGTGGGGTGGTTAGCAGACTAGATGGGGCTAAGCACAGAGATGTTTCTAGAACTGTAGCTTTAACAGTGTTGCTAGATGCATCCATCAGGGGCGAGTCCGCTCTAGAGTAACTGGCTGGGTACGCTGTTGGGGCCGCAGGGTAGAGAAAATCTCTTATGTCTCTATGTCCTGTGGACTCAGATATGGTCTTTTGGGGCTTTGGGCTGAGCCCGCTGGCCAAGTGGTTATCTAAGATGGAGACCTTTGCTTTGCATGGTTTTATCGGTGTCGCCAAACCAAATATGAAAACACCGTCTTGGGAAGCTTCCCCGTGGCCTGGACCTCGATCTGAGCTCGTTCTGCTGGTGGGGTAGAGTAACTTTCTTTTTTGCCTCCTTGCTGATTTATGGGGGCAAAGCTTCTCAGTGCGCTGGACCAAGGTCGAGTTTCTAGTCCTCATGTTGAATGTTAAATTGAATGTTAATTTTTTTTTTTTTTTTATTCAGTGGCCGGGGGGGAGTATAGTAAAGTCTGTGGCTCCCGAGGCTTCTTTAATTCTTAACCTTCCTTCCTCCCTCTCTCTCTCCCGTGCTCCCTTACGTGACAAGATGGCCAGGCGCAGTGCCACACGTCGGTAGGCTTACCTTCGGGCGTTCGAGACGGCCTCCGATTCCAGGAGTGGTGGTAACAATAGTCGGGGAGTTAGTAATCAGGCTGTAATCATGTAGTCATGCGGGGAAAACCTCCTCGAGTCTGCCAGCCGGAAGGAGCAACCAGCGGTTGTCGGAGGGAGGAGCTGTCTGCCCGCCCAGTCCTTCGCGGCCCTCCTGGACTTCACTTTAGTGACCCGTTGGTGAATTCTATCGTGCTTGAAGTCTAGAGGCCTGCTTTCTGCTTACTGCTTACTGTTCGCTGTTCGCTGTCAGAATAACAGGGTCGGAGTCAGGAGGCTGCACTGATGATGGCGTGGCGTGCGACAGACAAGACTCTCCTATGCCGATCCTGTGCCTCGCGCTGAGCCCCCCACACTCCTGAGCCTTCTCCCACACCTGTGACCTGCAGCCTGCCTCTAGGCGTGTGGAGGGAGGGAGGGGCCAACCAGCCGGTGTGAAACGCCGGAGCTAGGTTTCCCAGCGCACTCCAAAAGTCCGGTAGAGCGGTGGCTCAATGGTCCAGCAACCCCACGGGGCTGCACGGGCTTTGATTTTGACTTTATTGGCTTTTTTTTGTGTGCCTTTTGCGGTCTTAGTCTTGCCGCCAATGCTCGGCGGCAGCGGTTGCAATGGCGGGTGCGGATGCGGCTCAGAACGCGGGCATCAGGAAACCTTTCCGGCGTTTCTTTCTCAGCGCCTCCCGCTCGGCTCTGCTAATCTGCTTCTCTGCTTGACTCCGGTCTGGTCCGATCAGAGCGAAAACCTGGACTGTAGAGTGCAGAGATCATGTTTGGGGTAATATAGGTGGGCCTTGTTCTTTTGAAAACAGTCTCCACCAGTCTAAGTGTTTTAAAAGACAGAACTACGCAATCTCCTGCTAGGGAATACTGGGACCTGCCCACCCATTTTATTCGTCTTCCCATCTTTAGATCTTTGAATAAATGTTCAGTCAGACCAGATCTCACCCCTAGCCAGGTGAATGACTTATTTCTAAGTGAAGCCCAAGATTCCAAAGTCTGGCGCTGTAAGGGTGGGACATTTGATAACACAATTACATAAGGGGTAGCGGCTGGTGGAAGATCTAAAAACTCTGATGGTTGTATTTGTTCAGCTTCTACGGATAAGATGTTTGTAGGCGGGAGAGGAACTCTATCTGCTTGATTTCCTTCTTTAGAACCTGGGGCAATATGCTCATTAAGTGTTATATCCTGTGAGCTCTTGGTGCCTGGGTGAGCTGTTTTCCTCACTATGTTAGTTACATCTCGATTACTATCAGTTAAAGCATTCCCCAAACACCCATTTTTCAATTGACTGTTGAGTTGAGCCAGACAACTCCTACATTTAGTTTCTATTTGGTGGAATTCCAACTATGAACCCTAAACTGTTTCTGATGCCATTATTATGTTGCTATATTATGTCATGATCACATCATTTATGTTTGCATAAAACAGAAGTGTATTTACATTGGATTGTTACATATGACCTAATATGTGAATTGCACTAAAATGTTATGTTTGAAGTATAATTCCGCGTTTTAATTTCACGAAAGGATTGTAATTTGATGTATATTTCACGAAGGGTGGTTTCCCTTAAGAAATAGTGCGCAGTGTTCATGACCTCGCTGGTTGTGTGTTTTTTCTGCTTTACTTTAAACACTTGGTCAGACAGCAAGTGTGACACTGCAGCACCCTTGTCTTTAAGAAGAATAGCTAGCTAATAGGTTCATACAGGTGTGCGCCTCCCTACACATGTATCCCCTCAGGAGAACCAGGTTTGAGGTTTGGCATCAATGGCTCAACAGTGTGTGCCATAATGGCTATAGCAGAGCTGCCGTCTTTGGAGAGGGTGTGCGACGGGCAGGCATGGCCGTAACGGAGAGGGGATGTGCGACGTGTTCAGTCATGGCCATAATAGCCAGAGCTGATCTGGCCATTACGGCCATGTCTGCACGGCCATGTCTGCACACGAATGCACGAATCACAATGATACAACAACAACAATACATGCAACTAGGCGGCCTAGAACTTGACACAATCAACGCAGGCGTCTCAGAGTACTCACTGAATCCTGCCTGCGATCTGCGTCTGACTCTGCGCTCAGCCGCCGCGGCCTCAGAGACCTGCCGGGGCCACGACTCACGAGGTCAGGCGGAGCTCTCCTCTCGACTCTCTCTCTCCACTGTCACTCGCTTCCTTGTGTGTAATGGCATGCACACACGAAGAGGGGCGGGGGAGAGAGAGGCTGAGCTAGAGCTGTGGCAGCAATGACCAATCACTGCAGTGATTGGTTAATATGGCCCCCATGGGCATGCCCCCAGATATAAAGCAGCCAATCAAGGTAGCTGCTAAAGCAGCGATTGGATTGGTCTGGGCAGGACAACTCGCCGCTCAACATGAGACCGGTGGGCTGCGGCTTCGACCTCCTCCACTCTATATTGTACTGAGGCAAGACTCTTGAGATTGTGCATGTCGGGCTGGCCAGGGAAATGCACCCGGCCAACACAACATGCGCATTGTGCAGTTGGTGTCACTATGACTACTAACCCTACCCGCTGCCTTAATCCTGCCGCAGGCAAACTGTGATGTCACATTACTGGCCTGCAGCTAAGACAGCTGACTGCCGTGGGCTGAGATTTTGTAAGTAAATTAATACTTTTTTCCACAACTGCCTGGGCCAAAATAATCAGTGAGGCAACGCCCAAAAGCCCACACGAAAGAACTGCCCGGGCCACTACTGGGCACCCCCTGCCCACCTAGCAAAAGGATGCTTGTTTCCAGTCCAGGGAGGACCTGGCCTGGCAGTTCAGGCTGGACTGTTCCTATGAGGAGCAGGGTCAAGACTGATTTGCATATGGCAGGGTCCAAACTGAGGTGGCTGGTGCGCAAAGGAACAAAGAAGGATTGATTAAACCCAGATCTATGTGACTGGAAGTGAATGTTTTCATTGTTCAGCATTCTGTCCATCATTTGCTTCTTTTGCAACAGATTTATTTAGGACACAAAAACCACCAAAGAATTATTAAGCACTATAACTTCTAAAATTCCACATCATTGGCTTTGCCGCTATTTCTTTTTTAGTGTGTGTGAATGTGTGTGTGTGAGAGAGAGAAAGAGGGAGAAGAGAGAGAGAAGAGGAGAGAGAGTGAGAGGGCGTGTGCGAGAGAAAGCGAGAGAAGGTGTGTGACAGAGAGAGAGGAGAGAGAGAGAGAGTGTGTGCATGGAGTGGATGGGGGAGGAAATGGAACGCTTCAACCAAGCGGCAGGTGCAATACCAACCGCTGTTACTAGAGGGCAGGCAGCCTGACAGCAACCAATTGTTTTGGGGAAATTTAAATACCCAGAAGCCACTGCAAAGCCACGAACTCCGTTTGCTTGTCATGCCTAAAGGAGTCTTTTTAGCTTTAAGAATCAGAAGTAGTTTTTGCGTAAACGTGGTTTGTTAGGATACCGTTACAGTTATACTTATGGTTATATATCTCTAAAGTAACCAGAACTTTCCTAAGGGCATTTTCTAATTATAGTATGCAGGGAACAATGAAAGGTATACCATTCGACAGGTTTTTCGTTTGAGGATCATCCGCACTTTGAGTGGCGATGAAAATCTAACTCAATCTATATTAAATTTTTGGAGGGTCTTTGCGAAAGCAGAGCCCGTATTAAAGTAAAAGTTAAAAAGTTCTCAATTGAAATAAGGTGTGATTGTTGGCATGATCGCTGTCACACAGGAAAGACGGTGCATGTTTCATTTTTGTCGCTAGAGGTCAGGTTTTTCTACAAGCGAAAAGCTCTCAATTGAAATAAGGATTAATTGTTTGAATGATCGCTGTCACACAGGTAAAACGGTGCATGTCTCATTTTTTCCGCTAGAGGTCAGGTTTTTCTACAAGCGAAAAGCAGCAGCCGCAATTATTTATCGTTAGGAGCAGTTAATTATGGGTAGCAGTGACCAGAGCACCGTGCAGGACTCCACTGGTTCCAGGGAGCCTCTGGCACTGCACCTCTGTGCGTTATACAGTGGTGCCTGGCTGACTTGATTAGGGACCTCTAGTGATAGCCTGTGGCACTGCACCTCTCTGGGATATACAGTGGTGCCTGGCTGACTTGATTAGGGACCTCTAGTGATAGCCTGTGGCACTGCACCTCTCTGGGATATACAGTGGTGCCTGGCTGACTTGATTAGGGACCTCTAGTGATAGCCTGTGGCACTGCACCTCTCTGGGATATACAGTGGTGCCTGGCTGACTTGATTAGGGACCTCTAGTGATGACCTGTGGCACTGCACCCATTCAATTTTTTTGCCGCTTTGTATAGCTCCTACTTGATCTGAAGGTATCAGAGCGCTTTACATCAGTGGTTCCCAACCTTTTGACTTCTTGAGGACCCCCACTGAATCACTACACAAGTACACACCAAACTAATACTTGAATTACTAAAGATTGTATTATTTTATATTGAAAAAATATGCAACTAACTTTTCAATGTTTGATTTTATTTCGGAAAAGATTAACCTGTCACAGGCAAATCAAAACAAACTGTGGTAAAACCAATGCTGGAGTTTTTAGAAATCAAACAGCTTGTGAATTCGTAGGTAAACGTCTGTGCATTGAAGAATTCCACATAGAAATCAAGGGTGGCACCGGGCAGTACTGAGTGCCCTCACACCTCTTTCCCCATCATCAAATGCAAGAAACAATAACATTCAACAGGCAGCCGTATGCTTAGATGCTGGATTAACAAATGCCATTCTCTATATTAACAAATAGGACTCTTTCTGAACTATTTTATAGGCCTTCTGCTCCTTCGTAAACCTACCTAAAATAGATGCATCGCTCAACATCACCACACAAAGTACGAATAAACTACGACGCATATGAACCATTTCAGAATCACACAAAGAACTTCTCCTGCTTTACTTCTCGGGTTTTGAATATTAACTTAAGATAGAGTGGTAACTGTGAGAGCTAACTATGTAACAACAACATCTGATGCTGACAGCCCACAACATACCATACCATTCTATACTTCAGAACGGCATGCCATACCGTCCTGTAGTATAGAATGACAGGCCATACCATGCCATACCATACAAAAGAATTTCAGGTCATACCATAGTATATTATAGAATGACAGGCCATACCATACAACACTACAAAATTACACCTCACTTGAAGAATTAATTGGCAAAGTCAATAAATCCTGAAAAGCTGAGACATAAAGCCAATGCTTGTTTAAAAAACAGTTCTGGAGGAGGAGCCTAGCGCGCAACCAAGATGGCCGCGTAGGTGCGAGGCTCCCGAGGACCTCCGCAACCTCCCACGTTTATCCTGTCTTCATCCTGAATCGGTTGAGGGGACTGTGTCGGTGAGCCTGAGTCGGTGAGCCTGAGCCGAGGTGGTACCCGTTTTCCGTTTTTGAATCGGACCCCGGGTGCCGGGGTGAGCACCGACTGAAGTTTGCAGCCTACTTCTCTCCTGACCCCGGATTCGAGTTTGGGGGCGACCCAGTGGCGAAGTGAACAACAACGGCGGGCTGGGCCTGGCGAGTCGCGTACCCCACACTTTCACTTTCGCTTTTGAGTCCCCTTGCCATCGTCGCAAGTGGGATTACGGCGCTTCTTTGTGTGGGGGTGGCCTCGCTGGGAGACCCTGCCTGCCTGCCTGCGGTGACCCGCTCTGCCGTCCTGGGGTGACCCCCGGGGCTCTCGGCCTTGATTGCTTGCTCTCCACTGCGTGGCTTGTGAGGGTGCGAGACACACGACGATGGCCACGAAGCAGGATGGGGATCGGTTGAATGCCAAGTCGACCCGGCGTGGCACCGCACATCAGGCCAACATCATGGACCGCTACACCCTCCCGAAGGGGTCTCCCGGCAGATCGCACAAGTCCTCCGAGTGCCCCCCGGATGCCCCGGATTTGCCTACGGATCTGACTTTGCAGGACGTCATGGGCGCCATTGCTGAGATGAAGACCTCAGTGGGCCAGCAATTCGACACCTTGGCACACAAACTCGACGCGGTCCTCATCGATGTCAACCTTGTCAGAGCCGATCTCTCTAAGACAAATGACCGGGTCGATTCCTTGGCCCACACCGCGTCGGGCCTCACGACTGAGGTAGCGGCCCTTCAGACGGAGGTGCATCGGCTCCGTCAGGCAAGTGCGCTCATGGATCGGCGCCTGGAGGACTCCGAGAGCAGGGCCCGGAGGAATAATATTCGCATTATCGGAGTGCCCGAGGGACGGGAGGAGTCGGCGGCGGATCTCTTTGTGGAGGACCTGATCTCTACCCATCTCCAGCCTCGAGGACTAAGTAAATTATTTGCGGTGGAGAGGGCCCATAGAGTTCCCGGTGGCAGGCCGAAGGTCGGAGCCCCTCCGCGGCCTCTTATTGCCCGTATTTTCAACTTTCGGGACAGGGATGCGATTTTGCAAGCTTCCAGACTGCAAGGGCCGATTAAGCTGGAGAACAAGGAGGTGAACTTTTATCCTGATTTTACGCAGGCGGTCCAGAAGCAGAGACTGAGTTTCCTGGGCGTCAAGCGGCGGCTTCGAGGCATGAACTTAAAATACGCCATGCTCTTCCCGGCCAGGCTGCGGGTGGAGGCGGATGGTCGCACTCATTTTTTTGACCGTCCTGAAACGGCCGGGGACTGGTTGGACACTTTGTCTGGAGGACATGGTCGGGATGGTGGGGGGTGACGGGAGGAGAGTGCCCACCGGACCGGGTCTGAGGTACTGACACGGGGGCTCACCCCGGATGATGCCACTTTCGGCCCAGCAACATAAACAGCAAAAGGCGCACCACAACCTCAAATTAAGTCAAAATCAGTCCATGTACATCCAATTTTTCTTTTCCAAAATGATCTTCTTTATTTTTCATATATTAAAATGACATTTAAGAACAGCCAGAGCAGCCGACGCGTTTCGTCCACTTGGGACTTCTTCAGGGCGTAAGAGATAATACATCTGTTTATGTGATTCTTTCTTGAGAATTCAGGAATATCATTCAGAGTCAATGGATAATGAGTACGTCGAATAGAATAGTGGTCTGATGTCGATGGGTAGCAAATGCGCGTCCCTTCTTTTTAAGAATCAAGTGTCCAATTAAGTTAAAAACCGATGATAAGGTGGGATCCCGAATCTTTAGAATGCCCGATTCCGCATCCTTCGGGTCCTCGATAGTAATCCTCTGGTATTCCGTAACCCGTCTCTGAGGCCGCGGCGGCTGAGCTTTCGGCCCAGCTTAGGGTTTTTGACTGTTGTGTGTCGTTTCCCCTCCATTGGGGTGGCGCTGGGTCTCGAGGGGGTTCTCTTTCCTCCTCTAGGGGGTCTTAGTAGTTTAATTTACATAGGGGCGACAGGCACACTGCAAGTTGGGAGGGCTGTTTGGGCTCATGCAGGGGTGCAGGGAGGGGGGAGTTTTGTTGGGGTTGTTGGGTTGGGGTTGGGTATTGTTTATTTCTACCACAAGGCAGAAGTATTGTTGTGCTATTTCTAAAGTGCTCTCTGGGGGGAGATTGATCGATTTCGGCTATGATTGGGGGTAGGGGACTGAGTCTTTTGTCCTGGAATGTTAATGGACTTGGGGACAGGATAAAACGGTGGGTGGTCCTGCAGTTCTTAAAACAAATTTCACCCGATATAGTATTTCTGCAGGAAACACACCTCATTGGCAACTCCTTTCGTGCCATGAACAGACGGGGCTATCGCCTTATAGCCCACTCGGGCTTCACGTCTGGTTCGAGGGGTGTGGGCATTATGGTTAAAACCTCGCTCCCGTTGGAAGTTGATGAGGTGCTCCATGATGACAGGGGACGATATACGGCTCTGGTGGGTAGATTGGAGGGTAGAGTGATTGTTTTTGTCTCTGTTTATGTCCCGCCAGGGTTGCAAACAACTACTTTTGCTGATCTGGGGCGCCTCCTCCTTGGCCTTCCGGAGGGGATTCTAGTGGTTGGGGGGGATTTTAACGCTGTAGTTTCCGGGACTGAGGATCGTCACCCTCCCAGGGATCTCCCCCGTGCCCAAACTTTGTTATCCGGCCTCTTGGATACCTTGGGGCTGGTGGATTGTTGGCGGCTGAAACACCCTACGCAGATACATTACACCTTTCATTCCGGGGCTCATGGCAGTCTTTCGAGGCTTGATTATGTCCTGATGCCAGCGGCACAGGCGGGGAGGGTTGGGGAGGTACGACATTTGGCGCGGGGTATTTCAGACCACTCCCTGCTCCTGTTGCACTTCGACATTGTCCCGAGGGGGGAGGGGAGGGTGGTCCCGATTAATCCCTGGTACCTGCGTGACCCCACAATTCGCGCAGACTTGGTTAAATCTCTTGAGCGATATTTTGAAGACAATGTGGGGTCTGTGTCGTCTGCGGTCTCTCTGTGGGAGGCGTTTAAGACGGTACTCCGGGGGGAGGCCCTATCCCTCATTTCCCATTCCCGGAGGCGCGAGCGGGAGGAGGTGACCCGTATTGAAACTGAGATAACTGAGTTGGAGGGTGATCTGGAGTGTGGGGTGACGGATGATAAATTGCATGCTCTCCGACACAAGCAGGCGGACTACAAGGCCCTCGTCACGGAGGCAGCCAGGGGCCTCAGTAGAGAGCAACAGGGGAGACTGTATGATGTGGGTGATAAGGCTGGTAAACTGATTGCGTGGCTGGATAAAAAGGAGAGAGCGAGTCGAGTTGTCCCGTCGATTGAGAAATTGGATGGTGTGTGTGTCACTGAACCAGGAGAAATTGTTGATTGCTTTGCAGAATATTTCCGTGGGGTGTATTCCCCGGTATCTTCCCGCTCGGAAGAGGATTCCCATGCCCTGCTTAAAGACATTGCGCTGCCTTCCCATTCGGAGGAGGATAAAGTGTTGTTGGACGCGACCCCAACATCCGAGGAGATTGCCCTCGCCATACGTTCGGTCGCCTCCGGCAAGGCCATGGGTCCTAATGGCCTTCCATTCGAATTGTACAAACTACGACCAGATACGCTGGCGCCGCATCTCCGTGCTATGTTCCTCGCGGCCCGCTCGGCGGGTTCCCTCCCGCTGGACCAGCGTCTGGCCACTATCGTGGTTATTCATAAGGAGGGGAGGCCGCGGGATCGGGTCACGTCTTACAGGCCCATTTCGCTGCTGAATGCGGAGCCCAAAATTCTAGCCAAGGTGCTGGCCAATCGGCTGGTTGGCGTGGTGTGCGATCTGATTCACCAGGACCAGTCCGGCTTTATCCCTCATCGCAACACCGCGCTAAACCTGCGGCGTTTGCATGGGGTGCTCGCGCGGGTCCCGTTCATACGAGAGCCGGCCATTTTGGCGTCCTTGGATGCCACTATGGCGTTCGACACGCTTGAGTGGCCATATATTTGGGCGACGCTGGCTAAGTTTGGTTTTGGCCCGGGATTCATTGGTTGGGTGAAACTGTTATACTCCGGCCCGCTGGCGCAGGTGGCGGTGAACGGTAGAGTGGCGGTGAACGGTAGAGTGTCGGCTCCATTTGAACTGGGCAGGGGCACGCGGCAGGGCTGCCCACTGTCGCCGCTCCTCTTCGCTCTTGCCTTGGAGCCCCTGGCGGAGTGGCTGCGGTGGCATCCTTCTATTCGTGGTCTCCGATGGACCCCCGAGTATGAGGATCGCGTATCCCTTTACGCGGACGATATTCTTTTATACCTCGCTTCCCCGCGTAAATCGCTGATCGTGCTAGTGGATGTTTTGCATTCATTTGGCCGCAACTCCGGCTTAGTCATCAACTGGGCTAAATCCTGTGTGTATGTCCTCTCCGGGGAGGCTCCTATCCTTCCGCGGGGTTGTCCTATCCAGGTCGCTCCGCAGGGATTTAAGTACCTGGGTATCTTTATTACCCTGGACGCTGAGGCCCGATATAAACAGAACTTGCTCCCCCCCCTCAAGCGCCTGAAGGAGGATGTGGCGCGTTGGAGGCGCTTGCCGCTCTCGCCGCTCGGTCGTGCGGCATTGTTTAAGATGATGTCACTGCCACGTTTCCTATACGCTTTACAGAACACAATGGACGTTGTCCCGGCACGCTACTTTCGCGAGGTGGAGGGTCTGCAGCGACACCTGTTCTGGGAGGGGAGGCCGCGTATCGCCCTTGCGAAGCTGACGCTCCCGTGGTACGATGGGGGGGGTCGCCCTCCCAGACATCAAACGGTATTACTGGGCCTCCCAGCTGGCTGCGATAAACCACGGCCTTTATGGGCCCGCTCTTAACCCGGCCTTTGAAATGGATAAACTGTTACTGCCGGGTGATGACTATAATCGGGCGCTTTATTCTAGATCGCTCGACGCACGTCTGACGGGCCCTACGCGGGTCGCGGTTCGGGTGTGGCACGCGGCGAACTTGGCGATGGGGTGGAAGGATCGGTTGACCCGGGCGACGCCACTGTATGCATCTGAGCGGCTGGGCTCCCTGTGGACCTCGAAAGGCTTTGAGAAGTGGGACATGATAGGCATCAGCAAGGTGGGCGATCTCTGGACGAGGGGGGGGATTCAAAACATTCGATGTGCTGCAGACGGAATTCCAGCTGCAGGACAGGGAGTACTTTCGATATATACAGGTCCGTCACGCGTTGTGCTCCGTCTTCCCGGATGTTGCCTCCATCCCGGAGTACTCCCCTCTGGAAGATAGAGTGCTAGATGGGCATGTACCGGATGGCACGATTTCATTGATTTACAAAAAGCTCATCAACGATGGCTCGGGACTGCTGTCTAGCCTTCGTGAGGCGTGGGTCGCCGATGGATTGGAGCTGGATGACGAGGACTGGGTGTCTGCGGTGGCCTCCCCGAAAGAGGTGGCCATACCGGCCCGCCTTCGCTTCGTCCAGCTCAAAATACTCCATAGGGTCTATGTCACGGGGCCGGGTCTGATGCGTATGGGATATGCCGTGGATGGGTTGTGTAAGCGTGGGTGTGGTTCTTTAGGGACCTTCTTCCATATTTTGTGGGAATGCCCGGCGTGGTGTGCATGCGGTGTTGCAGGCGATCACGCAGGTGACGCTGCTTCCCGAGGCGAGGAGATGTCTGTTGAATGTGTGGGAGCCGACTGACTACTCAGTGCCGCAGACGTGGTGGGTGACCCTGGGATATATGGTAGCCAAGCGTGACATAGCGCAATTGTGGGGCTCCCAGAGGTCGCCAACGGTCTCGGCGTGGAAGGACAACATGGATTGGTGTATGTTTCGGGAAAAGGTAGTGTATGTTGCGAGAGGTAAGCCTGGGAAATGGGTGAAAGTGTGGGGCCCCTGGAACTCCTACCGTGGCGGAATTTGTACCCCGCCACTGACGCCTGAGCTGGCACTGGCCCCGTCTCCCTAGTCTGCTTGTCGCCTTGGTTCTGGGAACTGAGTCCACTTTGTTTCCGCCCCGGCCTCTCCCCCCCCGCTATTCCTGTGGATCGGTAGGGTCCTCCCCAGGGGAGCTCGTACTGCTGCTTTAGCTTTTGCTGCCTTGTGGATTTGTTTGTGGTTTCTTATATAAAAATGGAACCGCCATTTGGGGGGTCCGGACGGTGTGGCCGCCAACGCTTCTTTCAACTCCTGTGATCTCTCTCACGCTGCGGCGTGTGTTCCCTAATTGTATTTTATGCTCTTACTGTTTGCTAGCGGGCGGCCCGAAGGTTGTAGGCCCATCTTTGTATATCTTTTGCATTCTGTAATAAAGGTTTAAAAAAAAAAAAAAAAACATTTCTGGAAACATTTGTAATGCTCCCATCTCCTATTGGATTATGAGTCGCTTTGTACAGTTGTTAACAGATTTGTACAGGGGACAAAAAAATTACCAAAGAATTATTATGCACCATGCAACCCTGCCAAGAACCACGCATCATGAGTTAGACTAACCCATTTCGATGTGGTGATGCGTGTCACCGCACTGAAATGCAAAGCCACGCATTTATAGTGCCTTCTCATCTGTTAAGCTGTTAAGCCGAGCACCAGCTGCTGATTAGCACCACTTACAGAAAACTAGCAGTGCGCGATCCGCGCAACTTGCGGCAGGCTTGGGGTCTGGCTCAACTCTGGACTGGCTTTAGATTTTACAATGTATTAACTTCACCCGCGCTGCCGTATTCAGATTCCCTGACTTCACATGATGACTCGAGTGAAGCAGCGTCTGCATGATTTGCCCTGATCAATGGCTACTTCCGACAGACACTAACTACACACATCTATAGGCGTGCCGGGCAATCCTTGGGCCGCGGCGCGAGCAGGTGACACAGCAGTCTGTTTAAATGTGGCAGTGGGCACTGCATATTGTTGTGCTTCTCAGCTGTATTGTGACCACGGCCGCGACCCGACCCAGACTGAGGACGCTGACGGAGTGGTGGTGCTTCACATTCAGCAGGCAGCCAGTACACGTCGTTGAGTCCTGGACCGCTGCCTCCACATGTGGCGTAACACAGACCCCCACAGCCCCTGCGGTGCGGGGGGGCCCCCAAGCTCCAGGTTACCTCCTCAGCACAGAACTCTGGCCGAGACCTCCTGATTGATTTCAGAGGGGACCCCTCCACATACCTTGCAGGGGGACCCCCTCAAGTTTCATTATGCCAGTGGCCTCCACCCACAGGCATGCAGGGGGGAACTGCCGCAGCATGCTATCATGAAAAGTGACAGGTGAGACCCTGAGGTCCAATTAGCCTTAACTCAGGTATGCCGATGGTAAACCCTGGCTACCCGTACCAGACATGCTTTTGAAGAGGCCTGATCAATGCAACCACTGTTAGCCTGCCGAGTCTGAGGACAGCGGCCATAACACAGGCTGGGAACACTGAGGACCATGGACCCCCCCTTGTTGAAACTTTCCCAGCACTGTGGCTGTTAAATAAACAAAGTGCACATATTATTTTCATTGGGATTCATCAGCTTCTCTGAATGTTAAAAACAGATGGCTCATTCAGTTTCAAGAAAGCATTATTTCTTTAGATCCTGTGTTATTTTTCTTCAATTGCAGACCTGTCAAGGGTAGTTTGTTGTTTGGGGCCCTCTCTCATCACTAAGTGCATGTACTCTATCACTAAAGTTTCAGGAAGTAAAAAGACAGCTTTTCCGGATACTAAGGAGCAAATTTACAAGCCCCTTATGCCAGATTTGCGCCGCAGTTGCGTCACTTTTGTGATGCAGCGCAAAGCCAGCGCCATGGTGTGGGCTATTTACAACGTGACGCATCTAGGGAGATGCGTCACGTTGTAAAGCCCTGCGCCACATGTGGTCGTTCCTGCACGGGGGGGGGGGCGTTCCGGTGCAGGAACGCCTCCGAAAAGTGGCTGAGTGACATCTACAAGATGTCACTCAGTCACTTTTACGGCCATGCTGCGTCAAAACCCTGCGCCTGCTTGAAGCAGGCATAAGGATTGACGCAGCATGTTTGGGATAGGGGCACCCGAGCCTTGCTGGAGCTGTGTCGCCTTTCCGCGGGGGATGCGACACGCATCTGCCCATCCGTGCGCCACGGTGTGCTGCATTGTAAATGCGGCACATCAGTGGTGGCGCACGGGTGGGCAGATGCATCGCAACTCTTCTGGCGCATCCCTGCTGATTAGCAGAGATGCGCCAGAAGTAGTAAATCTGCCCCTAAGAGTTCTCAGAGGCAGTTGAGGCTCTGTGAGGTGCTGTGCCTCGGGATGAGGCTGCTCTTAGAAGCATCTCTCACTATGAAGGGCTCCAGGCTCGAAAGCTGCACATGGTCAGGAACTATGGGGCATACCAACAACAACCGGCGATAATTATCGCTGAGCGCACTTAGCGCTCGGATAATTATCGCCGGCTAGCGCCGATTTTTATCGCTGAGATAGCGTGCTATTAGCAACGCTTATCTCATCAGCGATAACAATCCTAGCGCTAACTGGCTAACGTGAGATTATCGCTGGAAACCCAGCGATAATCTCACGTTAGCTTGTTGATAGGGACAGACAAACTTAGCCATGATATCCTTCTTCCATAGGCTATCATGGCTAAGTCAGTCCTGAAGCAGGTGTTAGGAAAGTAGCGATAACAGGTGTTATCGCTACTTTTCCTGACGCTATGCTTCATAGCGTTAGGCTTGCTGATAGGAGGAATGTCGCTAAGCGACATTTCTCCTATCAGCCAGGTCAGGAACGCCCACTTTGCATCTCATTAGAGATGCAAAGCTGGGCGTTAGGAATCCTGACGCTAAAGCAAGGTTTCACGCGTTAGCGTGACCTTGCTGATTAGGCGATAAAATGATCGCCGCTTTTCAGCCGAAAACGGCCGCAAAAGCAGCGATAATTTTTTTATCGCCTGCTTGTTGATATGCCCCTATGTTTTCCACTTCCTTGTCACTGGAAAAGTGCGTGAGCTCTTGTCCATCCCTAAGACTCTGGCACACATTACCCACTGCTGGGATCTTATCTCGAAAGTTACATTAAAGCAGAAGCAATAATGGCTGTTCAGAAGCTTAGAAAATCAGCAGCACCGAGGCTTTATTGCCAAAAGAGTCATATCACAATTAATATAACTAAAGGGTGCAGTATGTTATGTGGCTAATAGAGGTCCCTTTACAGCTCCACAGAGACACCTAGCAACAGCCTGTGGTACTGCACCATTTTATTGCTTCTGGATTTTATTTTATCACTCATGCTACTGCTGGAATATTTTAAAAAAAACACAAAAAACCTAACAAACATTGGGGCATATCAGCAACAACCGGCGATAATTATCGCTAAGCACACTTAGCGCTAGGATAATTATCGCCGGCTAACGAACAAGTTACTTACCTTCGGTAATGATGTATCTGTAAGAAACATTAGTTAGTTAGATTCCTCCCCTTAGAATATCCCCAGGCGTCAGGCTGGATCCGGAAAGATTTTTGTAGTAATACCCCTTGCGCGTCGCTAGGCGTCATCTGTGGCTCTGCGTCCGTCGTTGGCGTCGTGCGCCGGAATGACGTCGTCGGAGTACTTAGACTCCGCCCTCGCGCGCTGATGTCAGTTCTTGTCCATAGCTTTCCGCGCCAGGAACGCAGAGCCATGCAAGAGACCGACACTGGTGCCAAAAAATCTAGGGCCCTGAAAGGGAGAACCTTAACCCTAGATGTCGGTTCACAGAACGGGGAGGCTGGGTGGGTCGGTGAGGAATCTAACTAACTAATGTTTCTTACACATCGTTACCGAAGGTAAGTAACTTGTTCATCTGAAAGAAACACGTTAGTTAGATTCCTCACCTTAGAATAGATACTCCAGCAATACCAACCCCGGTGGTGGGTCTGCGAACCAAGATCACACCAGAATGTCCTGGAGAACATAACGGCCAAAGTGGCCATCTCTCCGGACATGGCTGTCCAGGCAATAGTGTTTGGTGAACGTGTGCAGCGAAGCCCACGTCGCCGCCTGACAGATGTCCTGCAAGGGGACTCCCCGTCCCAGAGCAGTTGTCGCCGCTGTGGCCCGGGTGGAATGGGCTCGCAGCCCAACAGGAGGGACCTTTTTTGCGAAGGAATAGCAGATTTTAATACACAACACGACCCACCGAGAGATGGTCCGCTTGTGTACAGCTTTATCCTTCTTCGCTCCAATAAAAAGTTGGTCATCCACCCGGAACTGCTTTGTTCGGTCCAAATAAAAGGACAGCGCACGTTTTGGGTCCAGACGGTGGAGCCTCTCTTCATCTTTTGAAGGATGCGGAGGCGGAAAGAAGGTGGGCAGCGTGACAGATTGCCCGATGTGAAAGGGAGTCACGACTTTAGGCAGAAAAGAAGGACGTGTCCGGAGGACAACCTTATCTGGATGAAGCGAAAGGAAGGGAGGCTTAGCTGACAGAGCCTGGAGCTCACTCACCCGCCTAGCGGAGGTGATGGCCACCAGGAAAGCAGTTTTGAGAGTCAGAAGACGAATGGGACAGTTGTGAAGGGGCTCAAAGGGAGCGCACATCAGAAAAGTGAGAACAAGGTTCAAGTCCCACTGAGGCATTACGAAAGGGACAGGAGGGAACATATTAGTAATGCCCTTGAGAAAACGTGAAACAACAGGGGACTTGAAAAGAGAAGGCTGATCAGGAAGCCGTAAGAAAGCAGAGATTGCAGCAAGATAACCTTTCAAGGTGCCCAGAGCAGAGCCCTGCTGGGCCAAAGAAAGAAGAAAGAGGAGAACCTCAGAAAGAGGGGCGGAAAGGGGATCCACAGCCTTTGCTGTGCACCATGCCACAAATTTGTTCCACCGGCAGGCGTATACCGACTTTGTGGAGGGACGCCTGGCTGCCAGAATGACATCACAGACTTCAAGAGGCAAGTCAAATGGCATCAATTGCCGCCGCTCAATCTCCACGCATGAAGGTGGAGGCTGGACAGGTTCGGGTGGAGGACCGTCCCCTGCTGCTGCGACAGAAGGTCCTCCTGAAGAGGCAGTGGTATCGGGGGATCGATGGACATACGGAGTAGCTCAGGATACCAGTACCTTCCTGCCCAATCTGCAGCCACAAGGATGACGTGGGCCCGGTCGCGCCTGATCTCCTTCAGCACTCTGGGCAGAAGTGGTATAGGCGGAAAGGCGTACAACAGACCGCAACTCCACTCGCGACGAAAAGCGTCTCAGAGCGAGTGCCGCCTTGGAAATTCCAACGCGCAGAACTGCTGACATTGCGCGTTCTTTTCGGTGGCGAATAGATCTAACCAAGGCTCTCCCCTCTGCAGAAAGAGACCTTGCGCCACGTCCGAGTTCAGACGCCACTCGTGATCCACCATGCACCGGCGGCTGAGTTCGTCTGCTCTGGCGTTCAGAGAGCCCGCCAGATGTTGAACCACCAGGGTGATGTCCTGATGTTCCAGCCATGTCCAGAGGCGCAGAGCCTCCTTATAAAGAGTCCACGACCCCACCCCGCCCTGCTTGTTGCAATACCACATGGCGGTGGTGTTGTCCGTGAACACCTGCACAACACTTCCCCGAACAGAGGGAAGGAAGGCTTTCAGTGCAAGTCGGATCGCCATCAGCTCCAAGAGGTTGATATGGAGCCGAGTTTCCGCCGGAGACCAGAGTCCTCTGATCTCCGCCTCTCTCATATGGCCCACCCCATCCCAGGAGGGACGCATCCGTTACTACTACATGCTCCGGTTGGGGTAGGGAGAGGGATCTGCCGCTGACCCAATCGCGATTCGTGAGCCACCACTGCAACTGTTTCGCAGTGCCCTCCGAGATCAAGACATGGTCGGACAGGTTGCCTCGATGCTGGGCCCACTGAAACTTCAGGTCCCACTGCTGAGCCCGCATCCGCCATCTGGCGTCAAGTACCAACAGGATGCAGGAGGCCATTAGCCCCAGAAGCTGCAGCACCAACCTGACCGAAATCCAAGACAGAGGCCGGAAGATGGAAATCAGGGCCTGAATGTCCCAGACCCGCTGTTCCGGCGGATAGACCCGGAACTGCGCCGAATCGAGAACCGCCCCTATGAAGAGGAGCTTCTGGGAGGGACTCAGGTGCGACTTCAGCACATTGATGGAGAACCCCAGCGAGTGCAGGAGGTCTGCCGTAGTCTGGAGGTGGGAGACGACTTGCTGGGGCGAGCCCGCCTTCAACAGCCAGTCGTCGAGATAGGGGAAGACTGGAACCCCTGATCTGCGCAGATGAGCTGCGACCACTGCCATCACTTTCGTGAACACCTGAGGGGCACTGGTGAGGCCGAAGGGGAGCATGGTGAACTGAAAGTGCTCCTGACCCACCGTGAACCGCAGGTAACGCCGGTGGGCTGGCAGGACGGGGATGTGGAAATAAGCGTCCTGCAAGTCCAACACTCCCTTCCAGTCTCCAGGGTCTAGGGCAGCTAGAACCTGAGCCAAAGTGAGCATCTTGAACCGTTCCTTCCGGAGGAAGGCGTTCACGCTCCTGAGGTCCAAGATCGGGCGTAGGTCCCCTTTGCCCTTCTTGGGAACCAGAAAGTAGTGGGAATAACAACCATGACCTACTTCTGGACCAGGAACGCGCTCGACGGCCCCTTTGGCCAAGAGGGCCGAAACTTCCTCCCGTAGAAGATGCAAATGATCCCCCGACATACGGTGGTTCTGCGGTGGCATGGCTGGAGGGGTCGTCTCGAAGGGGAGGGAGTAGCCCCTTCGGACGATTTGCAGCACCCACCTGTCTGACGTGATGGAGCGCCAGTGGAGCAGGTGATGGCAAACTCTGCCGCCCACTGGCGTTGAATGGGCCTGAAAGCTCGGACTAGGAGGGCTTTGAGGTGGATGCTGCCGGGGTGGATGTGGACTGACCGGCACGTTGACCTCCAGTACCGCCTCGGCGGAATCCACGTCCGCGTGCAGGTTGGTTCTGCAGCCGGTGGCTGGGCGGATGTGAGGAGGTGCCCCTTCCTTGGCCACGAAAGGGGCGAAAGGCATAAGTTTGCAGCCGCGGGGCCGAAAGACCCAAGGACTTGGCAGTGGCCCGGGAGCCCTTGAACCGAGCCAGTGCACTGTCCGCCTTCTCACCAAAAAGGCGAGTGCCATCAAAAGGCATGTCCATGAGAGAACTCTGGATATCCCCTGAAAAGGACGTGGACCTCAGCCAGGCGTGACGCCGAAGCGCCACCGTGGTGCTCATCGCCCGACCTAGCGAGTCCGTGGTGTCAAGTCCACACCTGATGGCGTGCTGCATCTCGCCCGTCAGCAAGTGCCTGGGTGAGCCGTGTCCGGGCCTCCACCGGACACAGGGGCAGCAGGTCCTCCACCGTATCCCACAGAGAGTGGGAATACGGTCCAAAAGGCAAGCGGTATTTAAAGATCGCAGCCGCAAACTCAGGGACGAGAACAGTTTCTTGCCAAAAAGTTCCAGTCTTTTGGATTCCCGATCCGGAGGAGCGGACGGGAAGGAGGATTGGGAGGTTGAGGCCTGGATAACCAGACTCTCGGGGGTGGGGTGTTGGGAGAGGAAACTGGGGTCACCCGGAGCAGGGCGGTGGTGCCGAGCAACGTTCCGGTCCACAGGAGGGACTGTGGAGGGCTTGGACCAAGTGCCCTGCAGAACGTCTATGAGGGCCTCATTAAACTGCAGCAGAGGCTCAGTGGAGCTTGCTGTCGGTTGGAGGACCTCGGTGAGGACGTTTGTCCTCACGGCCACAGCAGGCAACTCCAGCCCAAGGGCTTCGGCCGCCTTGCGCAGCACCACTGAAAAGGCTGCACCCTCCTCCGAGGCCACAGTCGGAGGAGAGATGAAACCAGCGTCTGGGGGGGTATCCAGACCGCTGGCGTCCCCAAATTCCTCTGCCCAGTCCTGCGAAAGTTGGGCCTATGTGGCCAGAGGGTCCTCAGACCCCTCCCAAGCGCCCTCGTCATCCGATTCCCGATAAACGGGAGGAATGATCGGAGCCGGACGGTAGATGAAAGGACCACCCACCGGTGACGGCGTCGGACGGCGCCACACCGGCGTCTGGTCCGGACCGGGGCTAAACCGGGGAACGACGTCGATCGGGGACGGCGTTGGTGGTGGAACCGGTGTCGGCGCCGGCAGAGGAGGCGTTGTGAGGGCGACCGGCGCCGGCAGAGATCCAGGCCTGGATCCCTCGGGGACCTGCGACGCCGGGGCCGGAGCCGCAGGCACGCAAGCTCGCCCAGTCGAACCTGCAGGGCCCGAAGGCGCGCCAGCAGGCGTCAACGGCGGAGCCAGGCTCCTCATGGCCATGAGGAAGGCACTGACCTCCGCCGGAGTCGCGTCAGTCCCAGGGACCGGCGGGTATGGGGGCGGACACGACTCCTGCGGCTCCTGCGGAGCCACGGGGGCGGAACCACTCGGACCCTCAGCCGGGTCGTGCGACCGGCGAGGGGAGTCCGAAGAGCGATGTCATCTCTTGGACTTCTTGGAATGCTTGGAGTGCATGGACTTACCGGAAGACCCCGACGAGCGATGACGATGGCTGCGGCACCGCGACCGGTCCTTGGACCTCCTCCTGGACCGGGACCGAGAGAGGCGTGGAGCCGAGTGCCGAAGCTCGAGAAGCTTACGGGACTGCTCCCGCCTAGCCTTCGACGTCAAGGCCTGACAATCCAGGCACGACTCCATGTCATGGTCGGCCCCCAAGCAGTACAGGCACCGGCGATGGTGATCCGTCACCGACATCAAGCGATGACAGGCGTCACAGGCCTTGAACCCAGGCATGCTACCGGCACCAGATGTCGAGTCGATGACCAAAAAGAGTAAAAAAAGTTAGTCAAAAAATGACTAGGGGTAAGCTCTTCCCGGATCAGCGCTTACTGGCGCGGAAAAAAGAAGAACTGACGTCAGCACGCGAGGGCGGCATCTAAGTACTCCGACGACGTCATTCCGGCGCACGACACCAACGACGGACGCGGAGCCGCAGACGACGCCTAGCGACGCGCAAGGGGTATTGCTACAAAAATCTTTCCGGATCCAGCCTGACGCCTGGGGATATTCTAAGGTGAGGAATCTAACTAACGGGTTTCTTTCAGGTGTGGATTTTTATCGCTGCTATAGCGTGCTATTACCAACGCTCATTTCAAAAGCGATAAAAATCCTAGCGCTAACTGACTATCGTGAGGTTATCGCTGGAAACCCAGCGATAATCTCATGAAGTTTGGCGTTAGCTTGATGATAGGGCCTCACATACTTAGCCATGATATCCACCTTTCATAGGATATCATGGCTAAGTAAGTCCTGAAGCAGGCGTAAGGCAAGTAGCGATAACAGGGGTTATCGCTACTTTTCTTGCCGCTATGCTTCATAGCGTGGGGCTTGATGTTAGGAAAAATGTCGCTTAGCGACATCTCTCCAGTCATGTCAGGTCAGGAACGCCCACTTTGCATCTCATTAGAGATGCAAAGCTGGGCGTTAAGAATCTGGGCGCTAATGCAAGGTTTCACGCGATAGCGTGACCTTGCTAATTAGGCGATAAAATTATCGCCGGTTTTCGCCCGAAAACGGATGCAAAAGCGACGATAATTTTATATCGCCTGGTTGCTGATATGCCCCTTTATTATTTGCAGCACCATTAGCTCAAACTGCTGCTGCTCCCCCCCACTCAATCACACTTTCTGTAGCCCGGGGGTAGCTTGGGTGGCTCTTATCCCTGCACTCACAATGATGATTATAGTATATATCTCACTCACAAATATAGCCCATTTTTACAAATGTGCAGTTTGATGTGTTTTTCTGTTTTCTCTCCCATGTCATGTCTCTGTGCGCCCCTTATTCAAGTCACATTTCAAACTCTGCGACTCACACGCATCTCTCCCTCATATCAATCACCCTTTACAGGAAATCAGTTCTATTGTCAATGGATAAGTGGCAAAAACCTGAGATTGTTTTTTTTTTAAATTTACTCTGTATTTGTATCCTGTCTCAGCGTGACTCTCTTCAGCTGCAGCAGCTTTGTGTGAACTTGCTCTGCCCGCCTGTCCCCTGCAGGGAGGGGGTGGAGGATTTTATTCATCGTCAGGTCGGTGCCCATCCCAGGGGCATATCAACAACAACCGGCGATAATTATCGCTAAGCGCACTTAGAGCTAGGATAATTATCGCCGGCTAGCGCCGATTTTTATCGCTGAGATAGCGTGCTATTAGCAACGTTTATCTGATCAGCGATAACAATCCTAGCACTAACTGGCTAACGTGAGATTATCGCTGGAAACCCAGCGATAATCTCACGTTAGCTAGTTGATAGGGACTCACAAACTTAGCCATGATATCCACCCTCCATAGGATATCATGGCCAAGTCAGTCCAGAAGCAGGCGTAAGGAAAGTAGCGATAACAGGGGTTATCGCTATTTTTCCTGATGCTATGCTTCATAGCGTTAGGCTTGCTGATAGGAGAAATGTCGTTTAGCGACATTTCTCCTGTCATGCCAGGTCAGGAACGCCCACTTTGCATCTCATTAGAGATGCAAAGCTGTGCGTTAGAAACCCTGACGCTAAAGCAAGGTTTCACGAGTTAGCGTGACCTTGCTGATTAGGCGATAAAATTATCGCCGCTTTTCGGCCGAAAACGATAATTTTTTATCGCCTGCTTGTTGATATGCCCCCATGTCGGGCTGTAAAGCTTCTTGTTGAATAGTGTGGCAAAGCATTCCACCACACAGGCATTACACCACACAGGCATTCCACCACACAGAGGAGAGGGAGGTCACTGCCAGGGAGACAAGTGTTCCAGCGGTAATCCCACGGTAATCTCGCTTTGGAAAATCTAGGAAATGTGACACCATTACCTCTGATTACCATTACCCGGATTTCCGCTAAAGGTCAATGGATCTTTGCCACCGTTTATGACCAGGGAGCTTCTACATAAACATGAGCAATTCATAAAATGCAAATAAACATTTAGCCAATAATGAGAGTTATGAGCAGTTTTAAAGGGATTTATTTTCCAATCAAAATTTAAGAATCTCTGGCTCTTCATTCAGTAGTCAGGTATCAATCAGGTTACAGAATTGATAACAGAAAAATTAGGTTAGTACAAAGCATCATAATTTGCAAACCGCGCGTTCCATAAAGGAAATAATCCCTATTCTAAGACAATGGGGCTCAAAAGATGTCAGTCAGAACTCCTGAAAAGTTCCAGAAGCAAGAGTGAGTTAGCATAAGCCAATCAATAATTAATAATTGTAGAATCTCCCATGAAGGGAAACAAAGAATAGAGCAAATAAGCCTTGACAAAGCCAATGAGTTGAAGCAAAAATCAGAATGGAACTAAACCTACATCTAATCTGCCTACGTCTGCCTATGTTCTGCTCTCCATCAAAGGTCTGCCCTCTCCTTCACTGCATCTGTAAATCACTTCTGCCCTCTCCTTCATTTCTGCGTCGGAGTCTGAAACTCTTCTGCAGCTTTGCGTCTCTAAATCTCTGTCTGTCTCTCTCTCTAAAAGGGCTTTGAAAGTCTTCCTGCCTGTGTTCTGGAAGGTGTCCTGTCTCCTCCTCTTCTCTCTCCTCTCTCCCCCTCTGCTCTCTCAAACTCCTAACTAGGAACGTGTTTATCAAATAATAATGTTACAAAGCATGTGGCATGACTTTCTCTTCCTCCAACTGTAATCCAGCATTCTCCAAAAGGATGCCTCCACCCATCTGCATATTTCATACGTCATCTCTCAGACAGGCAAAGATCCTTCCCACGGTACAGTCGGCATTTTATTTAATACTATTTCATCTCCTAACCTTCTTTTTAAAAGAGACACTTTATTTCTAACTACACACATAACATGAACTGCAAAATAACCTTTTTTTAACTAAGCAAGAAACATTAAACTTGGTAACGCACTTTTGTAATACGTGATTTTCTGTTCTCACTAAAGCAAATAATTAAATGAGGCTTTGTTCAACATTTCCAGCAACTACAGGGATAAAGCTCAGACCGAGGTCACAGCTGTAAATCATGCCACTGCTCTCTTCGCACGGAGAGAAAAACATTACTTTGCTTATCTTTAAGGTCGACAGAAACCAACAGACCAAGCTGAATCACAAGCTGGTTCTATTTTCTAAATGATAAAATGTTGTAATAATTCAAATTCAAGTTATTTCTACTAATGCACATTTTAACACTTTCACAAGTTAGAGTCACATTTTCATAGTGAGAACAACATATAACTAAACACATTTAAATCAAACTATGAATTACTTGCACATGGGTTACATAAATTGCTAAATTAAAGTGTCTTGCTGAAGTCTGTGAATTTCAAGAGCTCATATTTTCACTCTGCGGCACAGAAATGTGCGTGTCACCTTTCAAATGCAGTTCTTTATTTCTGAAGCAAAGGCAGGGTTTCCATTAGTAAAGAAAGCACAGGTTTAGGCTCTTTCAATCCTCCCTCTGATGATTTAAATCATCACACCTCTGAGGATTTCTAGTCAGCACACCAAGTTCATTCCACACGTGAGATCAATCAGATCATATATAGCCAGGCTCAAAGGTTCAGTGCAGAGTTTTGTTAGTAGCTTCTTAGAACGGTTAGTTATCACAGAACAGTTTTTTTTTTCATTGACCAATGCTTGTTTTCTTTTCAGCTTTTGACAGTTCTAAGTCATTGTTTCAGCTTTGCTCAGTTTTCTTTTTGTCTCAAGCTTGAAATCAGGTTGGCTTATACAGTTCAAATCCTGCATCACATAGTTCATCCATTGTGACGTTCAGTGCTTTGTCCATGCAACATGACCATTTAGGTGCTGGATATCTCCGACAGAGTACCATTGATCTTTTGGACTTTCTCAATCCAAGCCTTCCACCATCGCCTTTACTTTGTTCTGATTCAGACGTTTCAGCTACGAGTGCAAATGTTTTTCCAGGGGACAACTGCAGACTTTTCGTGTACCCCTTTAGCCAGCTTTCTTCCACTCCTACTCCTTGGGCCCACAGCACTAGTTATTTCACCAGAGGCTGGACCTGGCTCGTTCACCACTTCGATACCCATTTCATCCGAGCCATTTTCCAGTTCTTGCTTTTCAAGTCCCACCTCGGGTTGCTTTAGTGCTGCTTCAGACTCAGTGTGTTCCCCTACAGCTTGACTGACCCTCTCCTGTGGCCTTTCGACCACTGCTGGCATCTCTTCTGGAAGAGGAGCTGTTTCATCAAGGGGGACACAGGATCCTATGAGCATGGAAGACATGCACCCAGTTCAGAAGGCCATCACTCTTCACAGCAATCGTTGTGACCAGGATCATTTGGAACAATCTTTTCCATTTTGGCTTCAACCAAGTCTTCCGAATGTCATCATCTCTTATATCAAGGTTGTGGCACCGTTCACTATGCAGATCTCGTGTAGCCACTGCAACTTGGTGAGAAACTGTATGCGCCACATCAGCCAATCGTTCACAGCAATGGCTCATCTTCTCATCTGCATTTGTCACAAGTGCTTTTACTGCTACATCATTAAGCAACCCCAGTGATGTTTGTCTTTTGCAAAGCGAGACTCTATGATGTCTTTCTGTTGCTCGATTATGCTTGAAACTTCAGGTCGATAGCTGCAGTGCAATACTTGTTCAGTCTGTAGTTCTGCACATATCATTCTCTGGACCTCTTCGATAGAGTGGGTCTTTTGATCTGATTTCAGAGAAACTTGCAATCTATCCTGGGGATTGATTTTTGCAATAACACGTTTGCTACCATGTGGTTTTCAACTCTTCTGGTTGTGTAGGAATCAGGCATTTTGATGACAGTGTCCGTTTGCATTCTTTTGAAGGGACCTTCTGACTTCCCTATGCGACTCAATGTACCGTGTGTTCTTTTTCCTGTATTTATTGGTTAACAGGTCACATCTCGATGACACTCTTCTTCTGCGAGCTTCCTAAACATTTGCTGGTATCTATATTTTCTAAAGAGATGTTTCATTGAATTCCTCTCTAAGTGTGTATGTCCATGCATGTATCGTGTCATTGGCAACGACAAACTGTCTGGCAACATTGATCTCCCATCAGCTGATACTTGGATATCATTTGCGTTTTTCTCAAAATCTGTACTGATACATTCTTGTTGTTCTTCCTCTGAAACAGTTTCTTGTACACCCTGCAACTCTTCACAAGTTTTCGATATTAACATCAACATTGGATAGACAGTGTCCTTCTCAGATTCACATGTGAAATTTCGCTTAAATGTGTAAGCTAGCAGGACACTATATTGGGCAACCAAATTTGCATCTATCTTTCCCATGACAATTGTTACTCCCATTTGAGCAGTTAGACTGCATTATATTGTAAGGACATTCAATTTTGTATCTTGTGCTGAGGTAAATTCTTGTAAACATTGGCCATCTACAAAATAGACATGATTGGGCTCAATCAAGCGTTCATCATTAATGCCTAACCTTGGCCTCATGCATTGATTCATGACACCTAGGCATTCAGGTTCAGCTTCATCACAAACATTTTCCTTTACTAGCAGTAGACTCAATACATTTGAATTTCGACATGTTTCAATCTCAAGATTTTTCAGTAACAATTCCACAAAACAAAAACCCATTTCAGTGATTGGACATTCCATCATTAATTTCTCACTCTTTTTGTGACTGACATCAACCACAGCTACTAAGTTAAGTCAGCTGGGCATTTCTGTGACTATGGGGTCAAAGGTCATTGGGAAAAACGTCACAGACTTTTGAACATCTTCATGTTTTTGAACAGGCAGCAGCCCTCCCTCTCACTGCAAATTGGTGTATATTCTTTTAAATAAACTTGCATCACTTGTGCCGGAGCACGACACATTTTCTCTTTTGACTCTAGGCATGCTTTTGTGCAATCGTTGTCCAATGGAAGCGGATCAGACACATCCTTGTGTGTCAGCCTCAGTAAAGGCTTAGCCACTAGGGAAAGGTTTGGTGTCGACTGTCTACAGTAGCCAACCATTCCCAACAGCATTCTGACTTCTTTCTGAATTCGAGGTGGATTCATCTGGTGAATTGCTTCCACTCTCTCTGGTGACACCTTTCTAGCTCCTTTTTCAATTATGTGTCCCAGATATCGATCTCCCCCTTGGCAGCACTCCTGACTATCCTCATTATAATCCTGACAGATATCAATAACGGTAAGCCATTCTTCAGTACATGCAATTTGAAAAGGTATATTGGCTGGATTCGGTTCCACAGGACAACACAGACCAAGTATGCTGCTAATCTTCTGCACTAATCTATACTTCTGAGTGGGTTGCTGCAAACCCGTGATCAGAGAGTTACATGAACTTCCAATCAATTCCTCCAAAAGTCCCTCGCTCAGTTTATCTTCAATTACGGGTGAAATTCCTGCAACTGTCTCTCGTGTCGAATTGTATGATGGTGTTGCTGTATACATGGCATCTGATTCTAATTTGACTAACACTGGTTCTGCACTTTTTATTAATTCGACATCTTTTTTTGTGAACTCCCATACTATTGGATTCACTGTTTCTTCTAAATCAGAGGGTAATTTTTCAACCGTCATTTCTGAAACCAATCCTTCAGCTGTCTCTTGTTGAGCCATTCTAAACTGTACATCCTCATCAGGAGTCTGATTTTCAATATCTTCCGGTGTACAGTAAATTGTGCAGTTTAACTTGCACCACAAAGGTTTTCCTAGCAGGCCTGCATTACTTGAGTCACAAAGAGCAATTTGGTAACTTTTCTCAAATGAACAATATTTTGCTAAAACCTGCTCTAAAACTGAATTTGCAATCTGTCTGTTTAGAACTCCTACAACTTCGGACTTTTTCCCTAAATAAGGTAGGTCTGGACCTTCCACTGTTCTCACAATGGATCTAATGATCTCAGAAATGTTGGGGCTAAAATTGTCGATTTCAAATACAGCCGACTGTTGAAACGTGTTCTGATTTTGGTTCTGAAAAAAAATCAAATTTGCTTTGGACAACTGATTTAACCCTTTCGATGCGCATGACGGAGCGATTCCGTCATGCGCATCGGTCGCGCTGTGCGTATGACGGAACCGCTCCGTCACGGCCCCGCCCGCGCAACGAAATTTCAGCACGGCGCGGTAATCCGCGCCGCGCTGAAGGGGTTAAGTTAATCTGAGGGCTTCCCATATTTTGTGGGACAATCTGGGCTTGGAGAACTAGTCTCATGGGTACCTGTTTCTGAATTACCATTTGCTTTTGCTGAACTGGCATCTGCATTTCTCCCTCTATTCGTGTATTTCCATTTACTTTATCAGGTTTAAGTCAACACTTCCTCTTCCAATGCTCAAATCTGTTACAAAGATGACAAAAGGTCACTTTCTTCAACATCGCAACATCCATACTCGAATTTGGACCAACAAAAACTCCTCTATCTCTGTCCTGTAAAACACCAAATCCTCCTTCAGCACCTTGTACTCCTGCTTGTGGAACCACACCTAGGGGCAGATTTACAAGCCCCTTGCGAGACATTTACGCCACCGTTGCGTCACTTCTGTGACGCAGCGGCGGCGTAAACCATGCGCCGTGTTGCACCTTATTTACAACGTGACGCATCTAGGGAGATGCGTCACGTTGTAAAGCCCTGCGTTACATTAAACCTGCATCAAGTTTAATGTATGCAGGGTGGGCGTTCCGTCGAAAAAAGCCTCGGAAAAGTGACGCAGTGAAATTTACAAGATTTCACTGAGTCACCTTTCAGACGCTGCTGCGTCAAAACCCTGCGCCTGCTTGAAGCAGGCGTAAGGCATGACACAGCATGTTAAGTATGGGCAGCCCCTGAGCATTGCTGGAGTTGCGTCGTGCTTGCGACACGACTCCAGCAATGCGCCGCCCTTATGCCATCAAATGCGTCACGCATCTGTTTATCCTTGCGCCATGATGCGCTGCATTGTAAATGCGGCGCATCTGTGGTGGCGCAAGGGTAAACTTGCGTGACGCATCTTTCCTGGCGCATCCCTGCTGATTTGCAGGGATGCGCCAGGAAACATAAATCTGCCCCCTTGTATCTCACCTTCATCCTTCGTTATCCCATCTATCAACTTTCATTGCCAACCAACCACACTTTGCTGAATGTACACACTGATCTGACGACCAAAGATCATTAATACAATAACAAATTGAGACACAAAGATTCTCATGGCACTAACATCAGTACACTCTCTCTTGCTGTGCTGTTGAAAATCCTGACACACTCTTTCACAAAATACATTAACCAAATCTTTTAGTTCTTGTGAGGTTCTCTTGATCTTTACCCAATTAAGATCTTTTGGTGGAACGCTGCCCTGCGGAAAAGTAATCATTGCTTCATTTTTCTCCATAACAACAGATGATGGTGCATCAGTGCAAGACTCTCTCATTGTCTCCTCACTTGGCCATTGCACAACAAATTTACATTTAGACCACAATTCAATTGGCTCTGCAGTGTCAAAGAACATTTTGGAATCAATCCACAATACATTTGAGATTTCAAGCAATCCATCAACTTGTGTGGTACGCACAGGTTTGTCTCTCAATTTTGGAAATTTGTTCACAAATGCTCCAAGTTCACCTTTGTCCCGTGGTACATGAACATGCACTTATCCCACTATTTCTCTCAATGGATAAGCTGAAGTTTCTCCCTCACCCTGTTCATTGTTTTCCTCAACTACGTCTGGTGGTTTCTTTTTCTTCTCCCATTTCCTTGCTAGGTCTGGCGGTTTCTTTTTCTTTTCATGTTTCCTTGCCCACTTGTCTCCTAATTTCTCAAAACCCTTCCATTCACAATGTATTTCACCCATTCTGCAATGTGTAATCGCATTTGTGAAGAACGTGTTGTCTCAATTGCTTCATCATCCACCTGTACCCTGAAGCCATTCTGAAATTGAAAACTTCCTGAAACATCAATTTCATCTTTTCGGGCCAAATCAGTCAATCTGTCACGTAAAGTTTCTGCACATTTTGTAATTTTCTTACTCAAGCAAATTAAGTCTTTTTCCTGATACTGGTTCAAATTCCCAAGATCTAAACCTTCCCTGACAAGTTCAATTTTTAAGTTTGAAACATTGTGTGGTCTCTCTTTTTCGGGTTCTGGGTCAAATTGTTCTACCATGTTCTCTGTCCTTTCAATCCCTGCTGCTTCCTCAAACCATGGTCGAAAAATCCCATCTTCAATTAAATCTGTTTCTCCCTTTGCTATTGGTGTTGTAAAGACAATATTTTCTCTATCTTTCAATGCTTGAACTGTCTGGGGCAGTTTCTGTTCTGTAATCTGTGAATTCTGAGATGTCGAGATAAACCCTGATGTAATTACTCCTTCTACAGTTCTTTGAGCTTCTTGAGTTGGGACCATATTAATTTGGGCAGTCAAAATTTGTCTACGCATTGTTTGTGCAGCTACAGTTTGTCATTTTTGTACCGAATCAGACACAATTGGAGCATTAACGCCTGGAGGTATCACTATCGGTATCGAATCAACAGGTGGTGGGGCAATCTGGAACGTCTGTAGAGTTACCTCAATCTGCATTTCCTTTGGTTCAACAGAAGCAGTAGCAACTGTTGTACTTGCTAGTACACTACTATCAGAATTTGTACTGGGGACCACTTTAGGTGGAGGACACTCAGTTAATAATGCATCCAATATTCCATTCCCTAAATCACTATCGGTTTGAGGCTTTTTGTCATCTATAATTTCCTCCTCCTGTATCTGATTCTTTACCCTTTTGTCCTCTCTTTCCATGTCTCTTGCTGTCTTTTCCCACAAGCTTAAAGCTTCAAATTGTGCGGCTCTAGATGGTGACCTCTTTTCAGATAACATTTCTCTTAATCTGTCAATAGTTTGCAGTTCAAAAGTACCATATTTTGGAAAACTCAAAGGACCCTCTTTCTCAGTAACCTTGCACCATTGGCGAATCCACAAACATGAAAACAATCCCAAATTTGTTAACATAAAATGTGCAGGCGTTCCATCAGGTGGGGTCTCGTCACCGACCCAAATCGAATTTGTCGATTTACCTCTCAAAAGTGTCTTAAAACCTTTAAACAATTTCATTTCTGCAATAATTCAATCCAATATTTTTATTCAATTCCGTAAACGTCAAATTTTTCCCTCCAATCCTGTTACAGTTTAAAATTTTGAAGATTTTCAACCAATCTCAATACGGTAATCACACAACAAACCTATCACAGCACGGCACACTCTGATGTCACTTTTCCTCCACTCGCAGCAATTCACCCTCCTTTAATATTATCTCATACTCACTCACACGTCCCTTTCATACGCTGAAATAACCGTTTGTCTCAAACAAGTTACGTCTCTGCCTGTCCGTCCACAGTCTCTCAAAATTGGCAATTGTCTGTCCGCGAAACGACCGGACAATCGCCTCAACTGATAGGTTTCAATCACTCAAATTCCACGTACAACAACCCACGACCAGCGTCGGCTCCTCACGCACTCACACATTCGCACCCCCTATCTCGGTCCGAGTAATCGATGACGTCTCACGATCCCCTTTCGGTGGTCAACAAAATCTACCTTGGGTGTCTTCTACAACACAATCACTTAAGCTACTCGTCGAGCCTAAGATTTTCCCGGGCTGCGTGCGCTCACAGCCTGATCTCACAAACACTCACTCCAACTCCGCAAGACATCACACCATCAAAACAACACCTTAATCTAACACACTCCATGCAATTACCACAACCGCCATTACCGCAACTGGAATTACCACAACTGAAATTACCGCATACCACAGTCTAATCCAATGCAATTACTGCATGTGCCATTACCGCATACCATGATCTAATCAAAAGCAATTACCGCAATATGCAATTACCGCAATCAAAATTTACAGCAATCAGAAATTACCGCAAATGCACTGCTCCCTATTAATACTCACACCTTCTTCATTAACCACCTTCTTGGACTGCCTTCTAATACCGCTTTGCCAATCTTCAAGTTCTGGGCATTGGAATCAGGACTCAGGACTTTTTGGGGCTTGGGCCTTATTCTAACTTGGGCAATTCTTTTTGTATCTCCTTCCAGGGCATTAACCTAAACTCTACTCTTTCTGGTCAAGGTCTTTAACCTTACTTCTGCTACCATCCTGTTCCAGTGGTAATCCCACGGTAATCTCGCTTTGGAAAATCTAGGAAATGTGACACCATTACCTCTGATTACCGTTACCCGGATTTCAGCTAAAGGTCAATGGATCTTTGCCACCGTTTATGACCAGGTCGCTTCTACATAAACATGAGCAATTCATAAAATGCAAATAAACATTTAGCCAAAAATGAGAGTTATGAGCAGTTTTAAAGGGATTTATTTTCCAATCAAAATGTAAGAATCTCTGACTCTTCATTCAGTAGTCAGGTATCAATCAGGTTACATAATTGATAACAGAAAAATTAGGTTAGCACAAAGCATCATAATTTGCAAACAGCGCATTTCCATAATGGGAATAATCCCCATTCTAAGACAATGGGGATCAAAAGATGTCAGTCAGAACTCCTGAAAAGTTCCAGAAGCAAGAGTGAGTTAGCATAAGCCAATCAATAATTAATAATTTGCAGAATCTCCCATGAAGGGAAACAAAGAAGAGAGCAAATAAGCCTTGGCAAAGCCAATGAGTCAAAGCAAAAATCTGAATGAAACCAAACCTACATCTAATCTGCCTACGTCTTCCTATGTTCTGCTCTCCATCAAAGGTCTGCCCTCTCCTTCACTGCATCTGTAAATCACTTCTGCCCTCTCCTTCATTTCTGCGTCGGAGTCTGAAACTCTTCTGCAGCTTTGCGTCTCTAAATCTCTGTCTGCCTGTGTCTCTCAAAGGGCTTTGAAAGTCTTCCTGCCTGTGTTCTGGAACACAGACACAGTTTCCTCCTCTTCTCTCTCCTCTCTCCCCCTCTGCTCTCTCAAACTCCTAACTAGGAATGCGTTTATCAAATAATAATGTTACAAAGCATGTGGCGTGACTTTCTCTTCCTCCAACTGTAATCCAGCATTCTCCAAAAGGATGCCTCCACCCATCTGCAGATTTCATACCTCATCTCTCAGACAGGCAAAGATCCTTCCCACGGTACAGTCGGCATTTTATTTAATACTATTTCATCTCCTAACCTTCCTTTTAAAAGAGACATTTTATTCTAACTACACACATAACATGA